>NC_141147.1:100490111-103314278 GCF_053477565.2 Lygodium microphyllum | reverse complement strand
TCTCTTTCTCTTTCTCTATGTGTGTGGCTCCAAAAAATTATTTTAACTTTCTCTTACAATACTACATTTGGACCTTTCCTATACATTAATAACTTTGGATCTTCAATACACTCACTCACTCGCTCACTCACTCACTCACTCACTCACTCACACACACACACACACACACACTCTCTCTCTCTCTCTCTCTCTCTCTCTCTCCAACTTATATCAAATTCCTCTATTTAAAAGTTTTTAGCCTAAGTACAATTAGACTAAAAAGTCACATTTTAGTTATAATTTCAACAGTATAATTTTTTTTAAAAATATTTGATAAGGTCTTTATTTTTCCAAATACACAATGCAAAAGATAATAGCCATTGTACGTTATGTTAATTATTAGTTTTCTATGTTAGGAGAAAAAAATTCCCCAAAAGAGAGGGATGCTTTTTGTTCATAAGGTCCAAAATTTTCAATATAGTTCATTCAAAAAGTCTCAAATTACTATGTCTCACATTAAAACATATCATAAATATACACATAATTTGATCTTCCTAGCTAGTAATTATTTTTTATCTATTCTCTCTCATCAAACATTATTTTAAAACTTTATTCTCCTCTTCTCTCTCATAATACACACACACACACACATACGCACGCACACACACACACACACACACACACACACACACACACATTTCTCTTGCTCTATTGAGTCCTAATGACTCTAGAGAGAGAGAGAGAGAGAGAGAGAGAGAGAGAGAGAGAGAGAGAGAGTTGCAAGAGATACACATGATGAGAAATGAAGATAAGAGCCATACACAAACACATATACATACACATAGAGAGAGAGAGAAATGCGCATACACACATGCACTACTTAATTTATTGCTTAGGTAATAACTGGCGTACTAGTCATTTGTTAGTTAATTACTAAATAGAAATATAAAGAGAGGGGAGAGAGAGACAAAGACAAATGTGTGTGAGAGAGAGAGAGAGAAAAAGAGATTATGTGACTTGCTTTGACTTTTTTTTTTTTGGGTCGAGAAGGGGGTTGCTTATAACAACTTGTCGAGAAGAGGATTGCTTGCAACCCATTTTTGAGATGAATTTTTTTTTCACAAGTCTCCTCCATCATTTCTTTGAGGGGACTTGTGAAATTTTTTTCCATTGAATAGGGAGTTGCTAGCAACCCTTTCTGTAAGAGAGAGGGGATTTAATAATGGGGAAATACTAGTTACATTGGTGGCTGGTATATAAGGTGTTAGGGACTTGATTTTTCACTATCAGATAATAATGCAAGTCCCCTTTCATCTTCACCTCTCTCTCCAAGCTTTCATGGCTTCTTTCTTTCTCATCCTGTCTTTCTCTCTCCTTTTCTAGTATTTCTCTCTCCTCTTCACTCTCTTTCTCTCTCTTCTGCACATTCTCTCTCTTCTCTTCTTCTTCTTCTCTCTCTCTCTCTCTCTCTCTCTCTCTCTCCTATCCTCTTCTTGACAAGTGGTATTAGAGCTCTAGTTCTAATCCATTTAGTTCCCTTACATGCTCAGTTACCATCCTTTTTAATTAAAAATCCAAGAAGCTTCAAGTACACAAGGACAAGCACTAAAATGGAGGAGCATTGAAGGACCCATAGGTCAATGACCAGGAGGACATCAGTCAGGAGCATTAATGGAGCCCTTAGACTAAGTTTAGAGGCTGGAAGACCAGATTTGGTAGCTCATGGGTCATTTTGGGCCAAATTTGAAGGTAAATTTCTAAAGACAATGGTCACAGGAGTTAGAAAAGAGTTTAGTCTTGGTTACTTTTCACATGGTCTTCTCTCTCCTCATTCCCAAGCTCCTGCTAAGCTTCCATGGAGGAGAAAACACCATAGATCTTCTCTATTCCACCTCCAATGATCTTTATGACTTTTCTAGAGCTTCCCAGGGCTTCTAACCTTCATCTCAAGCTGTCTATTGAATGGTTGGATCTTCTCTCTCTCCCCAGGTAGTAACCCGTGATTTATGGCACAAATTTCGGGGCTGCAATCTGAGCAAATAATCATCATCTTGAGCTTCTTCTCCATCTCGGCTCTCTTCTCCAGCTTCCAACAGGTGGTCTTGACATGTATGAACCCTTCTTCTCACCTTTCTTGAGTTCTCTTGATCCCTGAAACCCTAACAAGTGCAAGCCATGGAGAGCCATGAAATTTTGCTCAAAGTGAATTGAATCTTGAGGGCTTTTGCCTCTTTTGGGCCCAAGAGCTTGTGCCTACAAGAATCTTTGAAGAAGCAAGCATCAAGAAGACCATATTTGAAGATGGAAGCAAGAATGGAGGCTTGACATTTGGGGCAGCCATAGCCATAGACCAAGAACCTTGAATTTCTTCAAGTTCCCTTCAAGATTGGGTCCTAGGGCTTAAAGATTGGAGTCTTTGCCATCAATGGATCTTGCCTACCAGTTTGGAAGAGGTTTGGAGCACGGGAAGACATTATGGGGTTAAATTTTGGGAGATTCTTCTTCTATGGCCTTCAAAGCATGCATGGAGCTACTGAAGCTCAACCCCTCCTTCTCCCATTGAAGAATCAAGTTTGAAGACTCAATTCTTGGCTGAAGCTTTGTCATCATGAAGCTAATTGGAGCATTGGAGAGCAACCTTAGGACATTGGCCACTAATTCTCAGCCCTTCTTCACTAATCAAAGAGGTAATTGGCTCTTGAACTCTCTTTTATTTCCATCCTATTGCTGAGCCAAAAAGCCTATTGTTGAGAGAGATTCAAGTAGTCAATCATGCATTTTATTGAAGGTTTCAAGGCTTACATGCTGCTAATTTAATCTCAGTCCTCTCCTAGGCTTTCTTGCATTGAAAATGGTCCATTCTATGCTGAAAATTTTCATTGCTGTTTAGTGATTGCCTCACCCTAATCTCTTGACTTGTGATGATTATTTGAGCATAAACTAATCTCTGAAATCCATTGTAAATGAGGTGAGATAGTAGTGAGTCACTGCTCAGTAAGCCCTTCCCCTATTCCCAAATCAAATCCATGCACTTCATGAAAAGAATTACTTCCAAGCTCCCATGTATAACATGCTAATTGTTTAATTAAACCAAATATCTGCCATGTATACATTCCAGATGAGTCGGAAGCAAAAGAGGGAACCCTGAAGCCCCCTTCGGATTATGACCCTGAAGGGGTGCACAACCTGGCCCGAGGGGCACTTTGCCCACCTCCTAGTGATTCGGAGCTCGAACTTGTTTGCAGGTGTAGAGATATTTTGGGGACAGTGAGAACTAGCATGTCATGATATTGCCATTGATGTCTATGACACATTGATATACTTGGGATTATGCCACTAATGTATATGGCATATTGATGTATCATTGATGTATTTACAATGATGTATGACTGAGAATCAATGCTAAAATGTATCTTTAGATACACATGCAGTCATGTATGTAGTTATGACAGTGAAAGCATGTTAACCCCAACACGAAGAAAGCAAAAGGAAGTGAAAAAGACGCAGGGCAAAGGAGGAAAAAAGGTACACACACGAAGAGGCAGAGGGTTGCTGCTGTGAAACAGGGAGAAAATCGCAGAGAACATGGGGAAAAATAGAGTAAATGCAAAGGTAACTGCGTAGGAAACGCCACGAAAGGGATCTGTAGTGTTCAGGGAAGAATCAGCAGGGTATAAATTCTGGGAGGGCAAGAGAACCCCCATTTCCAACCAACAGAGAGAGAGAGAGAGAGAGAGAGAGAGAGAGAGCGAGAGAGAGAGAGAGAGAGTTTGGCAATCGTCCGATCGACCAGGGCACGAAGGACATTGCGTTCGGCGATCCCTAGGTAACCGATCTCCCCCTCGCCACTCCAACTCCATCATTGGTGAATTTCGTGGTCAATAGTAATAGACATCTGGAGATATTTGGGTGAATCCGTGGGCGCAAGCTCATCGGACCGGCGGACTCGGATGTCTGACCCAGTGTCTGATTCCTAGAATCGGACACTCGGACAACCGTCCGATCGGACCAACCTGTCCGACTACTAGAAATCGGACCAACCCGTCTGACTCGGATGCTTTGACTCGGACCCACAATGTCCGATCGGATGAATTAATACACGTCACCAATCGGACCACCTGCCCAGTCCGATTCCTAGAATCGGACCCGCCCACAATCGGACCTTTAGGATCGGACACTCGGATCAGTCTTCCCGATTCTAGAAATCGGACCACCCTATTCGATTGGACCATTCGGACGAATTGGACCACCCAAACCCAAAATCGGACCAGCCCAGAATCGGACCCCCCTTGTCCGATTCATCGAACACTTGCCTGTCCGATTTTTGAGAATCGGATACTCGGGCCTTAAGACTGCCACTCAGCCCTGATACACCTGGTTCGATTCCCAGAATCGGACCACTGGTAAATCAGACCACTGGTAAATCGGACGTCCGATTCCCAGAGTCAAACCAAAACAAAAACCTGACCCATCCAGGGACACACTGGGGCACTCCCCAGTGACCCACCCCCACGCGAACAACAGGAAGCAACACAAGACCCTAGAACCCGTAGAACAGCCAGGACTGGAGTAGCAAAGCCTATCAGGCCCGAAACGAGCAAGAGTGAGTGAGACACCGGGGAATTGCTCGCAACACTCATGTTGAATTTTCGCACTTGAAGTACACTTAGGAAAGTTGAAAGCCTGATTGAGCACAAGTGCACGAGGAACAACACACTCACGAGTGACCATAAGTTGAGCATTGCATTCAAAAATTAAAGGAACTCACTCAGATAAATCGCCCAAAAAACCCACCAATAGGAGAAGACCCAAGGTATAGGCAAACGTGCGAAGCGCAGGGTAGAATCAAGCAAGGAGCATCGACGACAAGGATCTGGGCGCAAGAATTCAACCATGACATAGGGAGGCTCAGACCATCGGTTTCTAGGGGAGCTCGATGTGAGCACATTTCCAGACGCTATACAGCAGATGGTGAGCAGTTACGATGCGCATGCCCGGTACAAGCGCCGTGGCAGGACGGCAGATGCAATCATTGCGGACCTAGAGGAGGAGAGAAGGCTAGCCCGCAAGGCATTGCAGGGCATAGCCGAGTATAATAGGGACCAACAAGCTAGGAGCCTAAGGCAAAGCATGGAGCTGCATGAGGTGCAGCTAGTGCTGAACTTGGCTGGCTGGAACCGGACAGCCAAGACCAGGAAAGAGCACTAGAGGAAGACCTGACGATGAGCAAGCTCCTCATAAAACGGCTGCTCGATAACACCGCGGTGGAGTAGAGTGCCACTGCACTAGCAACATCGCTACTTGCAGGGTTGGCGGCAAACCAGGGCTCAAAGAGCCAAGCCAAAATACCTATAGTCGCCAAGCAACTCGACAAGTACCAGCCACCTGACGACCCGTATAGCTTCGTCGAGCAGTTTGAGCAAGTCTGCGAAGCCAATGGCCTCAACGACCAGGCTCAACGTTCTCAAGCATTCGGACTTTGCTTAAGCTATAAGGGTAGGACGTGGTATACAAGCCTGGATGCCATAGAACGAGCCAACTTCAATAACCTCAAGGACCTTTTTGTCAAGAGGTTTGCTGAACCCGGATACTTTGACAACCTGCTAGTACGCCTGATGAACGTCAAGCAGAAGGAGAAGGAGGGCATCCGCGACTATGTGACCCACGTGAGAAGCCTCCTTAAAAGAATCCCCTTAGGTGAGAGACCGACTAATAGGGCAGTATCGACTGTATTCATCAGCGGAATTCGAGATGAGGAATTGTACAAGGCACTGGCAGGCAACTCAAGCTTGCAACGAGACGTGGTGGCTAGGGTTTTTGAGGAAGCCATCAGGGTCGATGACCAGCTGAAAGAGCAGAGCTCCAGGAGTGGTCAAACCTAGAAGAAACCAATCCACGGAGTTTAGAGTGAACATCAACCTCTAGCGAGCGATCAAACCCATCATCCCAAGATAAGGGAAAGACCACCGAGACGGAGGCCGAGGTCAAGACGGAATTAGCCAAAATACAAGACATGTTGAGGCGACCGATAGGTCCGCACATCCAGTGCGTGTACTGTGGAGGAAACCACCTGCCAGCAAAGTGTTAAGACCCTAGGTCAAGACCCTGTGCTAACTGCGGTAGGTTCGGCCACGACGCCGCACATTGTAGACTACCACGAAGACTACCATACACGCAACCCAACGGCCAGCCTTATCCGGCTAACAGGCCGCAGCCATTCTTCGGACGAGGAGCCTCGCTAGCCCTACCTGCGCCTAATGATATGAAACCAGCTGTCCCTAGGCTGGACATAAATCCTACCGGCATTCCGAGACCGCCTGGTCCCTATGTGACCCACCCACCGAGCGACGCTCCCGTACACTACGTAGAGGAGCCCAGTGACGAAGAGACTTACCTATACCCTTACGTCTCGCATACGACGAGGGCAATGCGGTCCTCATGGATTACCGACCTGTGCCGTTGATGGCATTAGGACGAGGACAGGGTAGAGGCCTAGGAGGGCAGCCACAGGATCCCATCACTTGTTGGACTTGTGGACATCCCGGTCACGTCTCATCGCGCTGCCCCGAAAGAGAGCAGCAAAACAGGGACAAAGCTGACCAAAGGTGCGCAGAGTGCGGAATCACCCATCTTTTCATAGACTGCCCAAAAAGGAAGTCGCCCTCCGGTTCGGCTAATTTGCCATCCGTCCCGTTGGGGCTGTTTGGTGTTGAAAACCCCGATGATGGGGAGGCCACACCTATTCCCTTGTGAGTTATGACCCGAGCACAAATGAAGCAGGTCGGCATCTCTCTGCCAGGACCTAGCAATCTTGACGCAACCTCAGTAGGAAAGAAAAGCTGTAGGCGGAAAAAGAAGAGATCGGAGGCTAAGGTCGCACTACAAACCGACAGTGTTACGACCTTACCTCATGGGAAGAAAGTCTCAGACGCGGAGGCAGAGACTTCAGCCCCTAAAATAGCCCAAAGGGGAAGCGCTAAGGTAGGGGAATACCCACACCCCAAGCGGCAATTAGAGGCCATAAAGAAGGTGAAGGAATGGGTGAGGGAGGCTCAACAGCACCTCAAGGATATTGAACCCATCACGGAGGACGAGATCGATGATCTCTCCAGCATAAGCACGCCAATATCATGGCCTCAACCTAAGTCGGCCGAGGCTACTATGCCACAAGCAGTGCCATTGAGGCCAAGCCTAGACGCAACAGAGCCGCAGATCAGCCGCGGCCATTGGCCCGGACAGTCTAGACTAAAGGAAGGACGAGTGTTTAGCAATCTCCTGACCACGCTAGTGACCACCCCGGTAACGTTTGGCCTGGGAGATCTGCTTAAGCATCACCCTATCCTATGGCAAGACCTCAAGCAGTGGGTCGAGGGACCTCAAGAGCTGGCCCCGGCAAATCCTCAAGACCAGGATGCAGAAACACAATTGCCAAGTTTGACGCTACACTCTGGGCCTAAATCCTTGCACGTCAACGCCTTCTGGGAGGCTCGGAGATGCACGCAGTCTTGTCGGTCCTAGCCCTGGGAGACGCAACGAGGAAGGGAATTGTAGACACAGGAGCTGGGGTTAGTGTGCTCAGCCACGCAATGCTGCAGACATGGGGAAACCCGCCTGTCGAAGCTGCGCGGTTTAATGTCACACCAGCAAACAGTATGCGAGTGAAGCCATTCAGGGTCTTGAAGAATTGGCCAATAAAGATTGCAGGAGTCCAGTTCTCTGTCGACTTTATAGTCATGAAGGGAGTGGACTATGATATCCTATTGGGTCGACCCTGGATGCGCAATGCTAGAGTTATCGAAGATTGGGGTAATAGCCTGATCTTCCTTGGCAACCGAACTGACGCCGTGAGAATAGAGATGGACACTTGGAAGACCTCGCCAGTCGACCTAGATGCCATCTCTACTATGCTCAAGGGGAACACTCAGGACAAGGAACCTATGGGTCCTTAACTAAGTATATCCCATGCCCAGAGGACGAGCGGGATTGGATGCATGTTCTCGCTACACTTGACCTGCCGTTCTCAGACCATGAGGTGTACGAGCAGGCTGTCAAAACCATTGGCAAGCCAAAAGAAACACTCCCTATACCTGTCTACATGATGGTAGCAAGCCTCCATGAAGGGCCTAAGCCTGTCATCTTCCAAGTGCCCACCAACAAGAGGGAACTCCAGGGAATACTGGAGCACTTAACGGACCGACTGGCAGGCAACGCAGCCGCCAATCTCAAGCCACTCCAGGACCTCTTGGAAGAGTCTGAGTGGAAGTGGACCAGGGTACACGAACTGAACCTTAGGTATAACTGGGCTTTGGTTCCCGACCAACAAGATGAGGCAGAGCAAGCCTTGGGAGATGATGAGCAGTTGAGCGATAAAGATTCCTGTGATGAATACGAAGATTGCCAATCCTTCGATGATGAAAGTGAGGGTGACGTAGATACCATAGAATACAACAACGAAGGGCGAGAAATTGAGCAAATCCGGGCAGATGCTAAGCCGCAGAAGAGACAGGCCCTTAGAGTGGACCAATGAGTTATGTGTACGAAATGTGATCGTGCTTGGTTGGAACGGATGGGAGCAGTAGACCTTGAGCAAGCCGGCCTAGCCCAACTAGGAACGGCAGCACTGCTTAGAACCGAATCGCCATCTGGACTGCGGCCGCCAGGGGAGACCACCTCCTCTAGTGAAAATGGGGGGTTTAACTCTGAGTCGGAAGTTACTTCGGATAGTGACCCAGAAATCCCTAGGCCACCCATGACCAGATGCACCAAGGGGGACTTACCTGTCCACCTGAGGCGCAGACGGTTGTGGCAGGATGAGGCAAAGCGTCCCAAGGATGCATGATTAGAGGAACAAAGGAAGCCGCAAGACCTCCCTAAACGCTTTTCTAAATTCAAAAGAGGGGACAGGGTAGTAGTTCTGCTAAGTGCCAAGCACCAAGGGCAAACCAGTGAACCAATCGAAGAGCCAGCCAAGGTCAAGGAGGTAAACCTAGCCCTGGAAGGGGAAGTACCCCGACCAGTGTTCATTGCCGAGGACTTGACCACTGAAGAAGAGTCCAGTCTTGTCACTCTTTTGCGGGAGTACATGGACGTATTTGCTTGGTCCTTAGATGAGCTACGAGGGGTAGATCCGAGTGTTGTGACTCACAACATACCCATGATGACGGATGCAACACCGGTCAAGCAGCGACCGTACCCCATGAATCCAAAGCACGCTCATGCTGTCAAGGAGGAAATCGACAAGCTGATGAGAGCTGGATTCATTTACGAAATTGAGCACACAGACTGGGTGTCACCCATAGTCATTGTGATGAAGAAAAACTGCAAGATTCGAGTGTGCGTCAATTACAAGAAGGTGAACGCTGCTACAAAGAGAGACAACTACCCCTTACCGTACACCGAGCACATGCTTGAGAGAGTGGCAGGTAAGAAAGCCTATAGTTTCCTGGATGGCTTCTCGGGGTATAATTAGGTGCAAGTGCATCTTGCAGACAAGACCGCCTTCGCCACTGAGTGGAGCGTCTTTGCGTACGTAGTCATGCCCTTCGGGTTAACCAATGCCCCTGCCACCTTTCAACGCCTCATGTGCACCATATTCAAGGACATGCTTCGCAAGGAGTTAGAGGTCTTTGTCGATGACCTGTGTGTCCATTCGACCTGGATTGAACATCTAGACAAACTCCGCGCGGTCTTTGAACGGTGTCGCTTATATCGTCTCTCCCTGAACCCCTTGAAATGTTAGTTTTAAGTGAAGCACGGATGCATCTTAGGACGCATGGTGTCAAAGAACGGCATTGCCACGGACTTCTCGAATGTCAAAGTTATCGTTGACCTTCCACCCCCAGGTAATTACAGGAGAGTTCAATGCTTCTTAGGTCACACAGGATACTATCGGCGGTTTGTACTGAACTACGCGTTGATCGCTAGGCCATTATACAAACTGCTAATTGTCTTCGAGTGGACCGAAGCATGCCAACGGGCGTATGAAGAATTGAAAAAGGCTCTAACAACGACACCTATTCTACGAGCCCCAGACTGGACCATTACTTTCCACGTACACATTGATGCCTCTAATTTTGCCGTGGGGGCAGTGTTGTGCCAACCTGGTGAGCATAACCTAGATTACCCAGTGAGTTTTGCTAGCAGGCAACTCACGGAGACTGAGATGAATTATTCGACAACAGAAAGGGAGGGATTAGCCATGGTGTTCGCCATGAAGAAATTCCAGCATTACCTACTGGCCACCCCCTTCACCTTCTTCGTAGACCATCAAGCCCTGCTCTATTTAGTGAACAAACCTTGTGCTACAGGATGTATAGCTCGATGGCTTCTCCTGCTCCTAGAGTTCGACTTCTCCGTGGTGGTGCGGAAGGGAAAACAACATTACATGGCTGATCATTTGTCCCGTATACCCACATGAGAAGCCGCTGGACAAGGCATCGTGGACGAGTTATCGGACAGCCACTTATTCCATCTGTCCAACGAAGGAGACCTTTTCAGGGCCGATCTGACACCATACTGGGCAGACGACATAGTCCAAGTGCTCGAGCATGGCCTGCCCGAACAACCAATAGAACGGGCATGGCTTAGGCGCTTGATCCTGAAAATCCAGCCCTACCAGCTGATTGCAGGCCAGCTCTATAGGCTGGGGCAAGACGGATTGCTACGTAGGTGCGTATGTGAGCATGAGATGCACAATGTGCTCTCAGAGGCGCACAACGGTATTGCAGGAGGACACTTTAGCGGAGACACGACAGCACGGAAGGTGCTGCAGTCCCAGCTATGGTGGCCCACACTTTTCCGTGATGCTACACAATTTGTCAAGCATTGTGACGAGTGCCAACGGACAAAAGTCCCGATTTGTAAAGATCAGATGGAGTTAACCCCTGTTATTGCTTGCCAACCCTTCGAAAAATGGGGGATTGACTTCATAGGACCCATTAGCCCCGCGGTGCAATACTCACAAGCCAAGTACATCATGGTGGCCATGGATTATCTCACCAAATGGGAGGAGGCGAGAGCCACACGGAGAAACGATGCTAGGACAACTGCCAAGTTCTTATGGGAGCAAGTAATCTCGCGTTTTGGTTGCCCCATCGAATTGGTTAGCGACCAGGGGACGCACTTCATCAACGAAGTGATAGCCCATCTCCTATCCACCTTTCTCATCATCCATCGCAAATCCTCACCATACTACCCTCAGGCTAATGGCCAGGCAGAATCAACCAACAAAATTCTTGTCAATGTCCTGACTAAAGTGGTCTCAGCCTCACGAAGAGACTGGGATAACAAGTTGATGGCAGCCTTGTGGGCCTACCAAACAACTTATAAAACGGCCGTCGGTCAAACACCTTTTAGGCTAACCTATGGGACTAAAGCCATTCTCCCATTAGAATTCTTTGTCCCTAGCCTGAGGATAGCGCTCCAAGAACGATGGGAAGGGAAGGAAGCATGGACGCAACGTTTGGTTGGGCTGGAACGCCTGTCGTCTTCTAGCCACCCACGCACTCATCTGCGAGAAAGCCTGACGCAAAAGCTGGTTTGACAAACATGTCAAGCAACGGGAGTTTGAGCAGGGTGACCTAGTGCTCCTCTACTCAGTTAAACGTCATAAGCAAAAGATGAAATTCAGAGGTCTCGGACCCTTCAAGGTCCGGGCAATCAGCCGAACTGGTAATGTCGAGCTGGAAACACTGGATGGTGAAGGGATGGGCTTCTTCAATGGCAGCCGGGTCAAGAAGTACTACTCGCCCACTCATCCCTTGCATGAGCCGCCAATGGTAGAACCACCCGCCAAAATATGAGTAGCCACAATTACGGAAATCTGAGAGAATGAGGAGGAGCCTGTAGAACCCGCCTACCTCCGTGTCACGATCACTGCCAAGCAGACGTGCTCCTTCGACGCCTTGATTGATGAGGGGGCGGATTTTAACGTTTTAATGCACAAGCATTGGATCCAGCTTGGCACGCCAATACTTCATCCCACAACAGCCAAATTAAGCCCATACGGGACTCAATCCTACCCGATTCTCGGCACATGCCCGAGTCGCCGTTTCTATCGAGTCTGAAACTATCCCCATGTTGTTTTACGTGTTGCCAAGTGCCATGGATGCAAGCACAGAGTCATTGCTCGGGCGAACCTTTAAAAAGCAGACCCACTGCAATGTTGATTATGAGTCGCAACGCATCCACTTAACGATCGGCAACGTGCGTATTGTCACGACTTTCAGCAAGGGCCTCGTAACCCTATCACCGCTCACACGGCCACCGATAGAAACAGCCTTAGCTAGGACTAAGAAGGGGGGCCATGCATATACCACCGCCACCCGGGGGCACACCCCAAAAGTCGAAGGGGTCGTGGTCACCTGGCCGAATTGATTATCTGGGAACAATAGGAGTATAACCGCGACCCCTTCGACTTGCGCTTTGAGTTTCCCCCTGGCTTGAATAGGGTACTGCCCATTCAACTGGTGGAGGATGTCATTACCATGGGGGCAAGGCTCAAAGCCAAGTGGTTAGCGGAGCGTGAGGCTCACCCAACTGCTTGGGGAGCCGAGGACCACGAGTTTTGGCAAGATAAAGTCCTCCAGGTGCCTAGATCACTGGAAGGCTATAATTGCCAAGCCACCTGGAGGAGACGCATTTTTGACGTCAACCTGGAAGCATGGATGGCATTTTGCAACACCCTCCCTTCAAAGAGAAACGACCCCACTTTCATGCCGTATCCTTGAAGGGCAGGAGTGGACTTCATTCCGTCCATCCACGATAGGTTCGATTTCCCCATCATCTATAATACCAATAGCACCTCCCATAGAAACGCCCTCCTTTTCACCCTCCCCGACTTGTATAACTCTATAGATAAATTTCTTAGCGAATTCACCTCTTGCCCCGACCCCGCATTCATCACCACTTGTGATTATCTTAGGTTAATTAGGATCCTAGTCCACCAAGAGCCCGCACCCCAAGAATGCCACCTCCCACCCCTCTATTTTGACCCCAACGCCATAGACAGCAACACCATGACTCGCCTCATGATGCATGCTTCTCTTTTGCCATCTTTATGTGGTGCACTACTCGAAGATATGAACGACAGCAAATTCACCCAGTGCAACTACCCCTTTCTTTCTACCACCACTCTCAAAACCCGCCTCCACATCAAAGGCTACTTGTTGAGTCGAAAATTCCTTAACAAGGCCCCCCGCCCTCCACCAACTCCTACCCACTATTCAGATGACGAGGAGTAAACTCCTGTCATGGCCTCGTACCGTTGCCTCCATGAATACGCCTCCTCATGCTACTAATTTTTTTTTTAAAAAAAAAGAGAAAAAGAAAAAGAAGAAGAAGAAAGAAAGAAAGAAAGAAAGAAAGAAAGAAAGAAAAAGCACACAAGATCACAGCACCGCACCTAGGGGTCCTCAAATTAAGTACGTTTAGCGACCTTGGTCGGCTGGCTCCGTCCCTAATCCCCTAGCCCTTTCATACATCCCCCACAATTGTCGAGGGCACATTAAGGGTAGGACATACCTAGGGAGCTCGCCTTGCCCATGATATTCTTTTGCACTCATCTCAATGCCCTTACAACCCACCGTGGTAAGCAAGGCTTGAAAGACAATGGAAAGACCATAATGACGTCTCCAGCAATCTTCAAGGGTATTCCTTGTCTTCATTGACACATTTTTCCATCAACTTAGCCCCTTGCTTCACCGACCCCTCGCTATACAAGGAACCAGGCCGACAGTCTTCTAACTAAGTAATATCTAAGTATGCACAAGCACTCACATAATGCTTGCACTGAAGTATATTCACAGTTTGGGTCCTCAAGTGCAGGACAATACTCTCAGCTTGCTTAGAGTTTGACCTGTCTCCCAAACTAATCAAATATGTCTTGTGCACAATAGAGAAGACTAGCACTACCCTTAGGGAGAGACCACCTGAGAGGTTTTTCAATTGCAATAGGTGTTGAAGATCCCAACGGAAGTGTCATTCGTTCTTCATCAACACCCAACTCTGACTGCTTACCCCGCACCATCGGACAAGCCCGGAAAGAATAGTCCTGTGCAGAATCCCCAACAAACCAACACGTGTGCCGACCACCAATGCAAACCCCACGAAAACCACAGGCGCCCTTGTTACCCACGTCTTCGGTGCTTGCTACCACCTGCTACCTATGACAATGAGCGCCATGGGACTAGCACTCGTCTAGGAGGGGAGTAATGTTAACCCCAACACGAAGAAAGCAAAAGGAAGTGGAAAAGACGCAGGGCAAAGACGGAAAAAAGGTAGCCCGACTGAAGAAAGAAAAGGAGAAAAGGCCAAAAGCGCAAGGGCAACCTTGAAAGTCCAAGGCAAATACAAAAGGGGAAAGGCGCACCCTAAAATCTTGTAAAAGAGAGCGTGCAATTTGTAAATGTGGATGGGCGGTGAAAAGGAAGCTAGGAAGATAGAAGGATAATGGAAAAAAGGGCCTATGGTCGGCCATGTAAAAAGGGGAAAAGGGGATGACCGCCCAAAAGGGATTTAGGGTTTTGTATATAAAGTTGAAAAGTGAATGAGAAGCTCATTCTTTGGTGTGTGGCAAAAGAAGTCTTCTTCTTCCTCTCTTCTTCTCTCCTTCTTGCTTGTGTGTGCTCTTGAGAGAGGGAGTGTGAGAGCGTGAGGGAGTGAGTGTGTGTGAGAGAGTGAGGGATCGGGAGGGTGAAGCTCTTCACCATCTCCTCTCCTCTTCTTCTCTTCTCTTCCCTTCTCTTGCGTGTGCGGCTATGGAGGATGGAGCTTGGAGATGGAGGAGGCTTGAGGATGCTTGAGCTAGCATCTAGGATCGTGGAGCTACCGGAGTGCAAGAGGGAGGAGGATACTCGATTGAGCATCAAGGTAAGCTCACTACACTCGTAGGATCGACGGCGCGTCGGCTAGGTGAGAGATAGCCATTGGAGCTCTCTTGAAACACTTGAAAGAATAAGCGGTCCGTGGGTCTTGGCGGTTGAGCGAAAGCTCCCACAATGCAACAAACAGTGCATGTATGATGATCATATGTGAGTGACACAGTCATGGGAATGCTCATTTTCATGCTCAACGGCGATGTTATGGTATAGACCATGTGTATGTATGCTAAAGCAATGCATGGTGCCATGGGAGAAGTTTTTACAGACATACAATAGACGGGGGACCATATTTCGGCTCTCTTGAATTCCTACAGGGTGCTGCAGACATTTTCAATTATTTACAGAGGTAAAGTGTGAGTACCAGCACTAAAGAGCAGGTCCCAAAGAGTGTTTGCAGACCTCATTAAACCACCCTATCATTTTGGCACTTTAGTTGGGCACTACCCATCCTTTACAGGCCAAAACAGTCCCCTATTGCTCTCAAATAGGGTGCAGGACTGCATAAAACAGCTATAGATTTACTATTACAGAATTTTCTATACTAAACCTATAGTATTATACTTGTGCTTTTCTTTGAAGAGGGGATCCTTAGCTTCGATTTGAACCAAAAATTGGGTCAATCAGAGCTCCCTAGCTCAAGTTACGAGCAAAACAATGAGCAGGGGTTCTAACGGGACTGCACTTAGCCATGGTAGGGAACATGGGAGTAACTAAGGCAAATGATGACCTCCAGCAGCAAATAAGGGATGCACATGACCTGAGGGATGAAACTAACCCTGAGGTGGAAGATGAAGATTACTCTCATGATGTGGGGAGCCTTAGCGTGCTCATTAACACCCTCAGTTCACATGAGACAAGGCATGCTAAGAGGCATAAAGAATTGATGGAAGGCATTGGTCAAATGAAGACCACTATGGACACCCTTGCTACCCAGCTCACTAAATGGATGGAATTTCAAATGAAAGGGAAGGAACATGAGGATAGGTTGGGTATGCATGCTGAAAGAGTGTCTGGCCCATCAATGAATGCAACAAATATGAACTCCCAAGGTATTTTGGGGAGAGTGGGCATCCCTAACAACACTTTTGAACAGGGAGAGCCTTCACATAGGCAATGTTAGAAGATAGGCATAGGAACCCACTATAAGCAAGGGAGTATAAGGGCAGATGAGTGTGAATAGCCCTAGGAGAAGGGGAAACCCTAACCCTAGCTTGGCAGAGGCTATATAAATAGCCTATGGGTCACTATCATTTATTGGAGAGTGTACCCAAGTTGTACTCTAAGCAACTTAGTAAGCAAGATTTTGTTCTTGTACTTTGAGCTCTCTTCTCCCTCTTATGCACACATTCCAATGCTGCAAATCTGATTTCTAACATGGTATCAGAGCCATCTATGATCTCCTCAGCTTCCCTCAGCCCCAGCTATCACTAAGTGCACATGAGCTATCATCTCTTTCATCTTATCCTTCTTTCCTCCATAGCTGCCTACAACCTACCTCCATTGGAGGACTTGGGGAGGACAAAGGAGGCCATATCTCCCTCTGATTTGTTCTAGGGACTTCTTGCCTATCCTAGGGCAAATCAGCCTAGCATAATAAACCTCGGGATTAGTCGACATCGTGGGCAGCATTGTCCAAATCTCAGAAACAGCGTAGTTTCTGACAGCGTGGCATCTTCAGGCATGGCGTGGGCAGCAAGCGGCGCAATCTCCTTGACCACCATAGGGCTTCCATAGTCCCCCTAGTAGGCCATCTTCTCACAAGAGGGCTTCTGGAAATTCCTCCCACAGAGAGAGATCTCTGCCAAACCCTAACTGTGTATCTTGTGGCAGCCATAGCCAGCAAGCTCTAAGCTTGGCATTTTTCACTTTTTCCACTTTGAGCTTCATTAACAGTGATTCTAATCATTGAAGCATATTATCTGAAGCTTATTCCGGATCTAAAAGCTCTTGGGCATACTCAATGGACATCACTAAGTGCATCGGGAAGCTGACTTCCAACCGGGTTTCATTGAAGCATTTCACTAAGCTTGACATTAGCGTTTCTAAACACTAATCATTAATCATCTAATCATTTGCTTGCTGGGTATTTACTAAAATCTAGTGAGTGTTATTCCTCTTCATATATTGTTGTAAGGTTATGTGTACAATTACAAACACATAGACCATCATACACTAGAAGTGTATTGTATACCTTGAGTGACTTTGTTTCAAGTACACTGGTCAATGAGATCAAAAGGATGAGTGTCATTGTACTCTCCTCGAAATCATCAGCAACAAGCATTGAGATCATACACCAACCTTGTTCAACACAAGCTTCATCCACTAAAACATACCACAAGGAGGAGCCTGAAGTCCAGTCTAGGTTTACTTCATTAAAGCCTAAAAAGACTATTAAACTTTGGAAGAAGTTTGCACATAAGAAAGGACCACCATGGTCATACTTTGAAATATTACATTTATATGATTTTCAACATTTCTCTTCATTGCAACTTTGATTTCAAATTGTGTGATTTGCTTCCGCATTTAGTGGAAAAATTGTAAGGGACTAGACACTGCCCTTGTCCTAACAAGTGATAATACCTTTCCAATGACCACAACATATGCTGATGTCCGTCCTCAAATTCGAAAGTTTGATAGCAAAGATTTCCACCCATGGCAGGTACTTATAAAATACAAAATGATGGAGAGAGGGTATTTGCCTCTCATTCAAGGTAGTAGAGTTGTAAACTCTGCAAATCTGGTTGATATAGAGGATGACCAACGTGCTCAAGTAATCATAATCCCTGATTCATCATGTTGATAAACTAAACACTGCTAAAGAAAAATGGGATGAGCTTGAAAAGCTCTGCGGGGCCATTGGTAAAAATACCAAAATCTTCCTTAAAATTGAATTCTTTAGCTTGGAATATCGATTAGGAGAAGATTTGGGAAAATTCATCTCTCACATGAAGGGACTTATGGCATAGCTTGCCTCTGTACAAGCTCCAATACATGAAGAAGATACTATTGCTATTCTCCTAAAAGCCGTAAAACAGGTGTTTCCTACTCTTGTAACCACTCTCACCAACATTCCAGATCCTACATTGGCAAGTATCATTCAATCCTGTTTGGATGAAGAAAAGAGGAACCACAAAGAAAGCATCAACAGTTAGGCATCTTCAACTTCTCGTGATCAAGTATTGGTACATACAGCTCTCACTAGATGTTCTTTCTGTAAGAAAAAAGGACATCTTGTAAAAACCATTGGAAGAAGTACCCCGAGAAGATGAAATGTAACAAATGCAAGAAGATAGGGCATATCACTAGTAAATGCCCCAACACTCCTGATATACCCAAAGAATTGGTGGCTAACTATGCCTCCAATCCATCTGAAGATCGACTGTTTTGACTCTTTAAATCATCTACCTAAAACAACCTTGTAAGCTTGATTTATAAAGGCATCCCAAGAAGGGGGAAACATCTTATATGCCTTGTAATCTATTGCCACCCTGGCATTGAGGGGGGGTGCTAGAAGATAGGCATATGAACCCACTATAAGCAAGGGAGTATAAGGGCAAATGAGTGTGAATAGCCCTAGGGGCAGGGAAAACCCTAACCCTAGCTTGGTAGAGGCTATATAAATAGCCTATGGGTCACTATCAAGTGTGGGAGAGTGTACCCAAGTTGTACTCTAAGCAACTTAGTAAGCAAGATTTTGTTCTTGTACTTTGAGCTCTCTTCTCCCTCTTGTGCACACATTCCAATACTGCAACTCTGATTTCTAACAGGCAAGAGGAGCCTATGAACAATGCAATGAGGGGTAATTTCTAGCCATCGCAAGGGCCCATGCCATCTATGTGAGTTCAACCATCTTTTGGCAGAAATTACTCTAACAATGGATTATTTTTGTGGACAGCCACATGGATCAGCCTCAGTTTGGATATGTGGGACACCCACCTAATCATGAAAGAGAGCTGAGAGACAAGATTATTTTCTCAAAATTCAATGGTCAATCGTCATCTCATGAAGAGTGGCTTTCCAAGCTTGAGGATTATTTTGACATCTTGCCCTGTAGTGATAACCAAAAGATCCATTTTGCAACCATCCACTTGGAAGGATTTGCATATACATGGTGGAGGTATATTAAAAGAGAAAATTAGCAAGTAGACTCGGGGGAAGCGTTCAAGGTACTCATGGTGCAAGTATTTGTCTCGCCGATGGAGAAAGAAAAGCTTGCCCACCAATGGTATGGCCTTGAAGAGCGTGGTCTTGCTGTTAGAGAATACACAAATCAATTCCTCAACCTTACCATGTATGTTGAGTTGATTAGTGATGTTGTTAAGTTACACAAGTATGTGTATGGGCTGGAACCCCAACTCTCGGCTAATGTTTCATCTCAAAATCCATCGGATTTGTTCAAAGCTATTGAGTTGGTTGAGAGGTACTCTCGTAAATATTACCGGGATGCTTCATTTCAGCATGGATAGCAAAGAGGGGTGTCTCAGCCAGTGTTTGGGTAGCAAAGAGGACCTACGTAGTCACATTTTGGGCAACAAAGAGGTGCTGTAAGGCCGAGACAGGTTGGGACAAGCTATGATGGTGGTAATGTGCCATTCAACACTCCTAAGATCCTCACATACCCCATTTTTAATGCCTCAAGTCCACAAAGTAATTTCAGGACAGCAAATATCCCGAGAATGGATAATAGGTAAGGGGACATCAAGAATAAAAATGCTTTAGCCTTTGGCAGTCCAAAGTCCATTCCCATGGATTTGTATAAAGAAAGAAAGGAAAAATGGCTTTTTTTAAAGTGTGACAAGAAGTATACAGCTGATCATGCCTCAAAATGTGCTTTTAGAAATGCTAAGGCACGGGTTCACAACATGTTGGTATTTGAGGACTCAGAGGAGGACCTTGAGGATGCACATGCTTTTATGATGACTACTAAAACAGATGATGCTGATGAAGAGTTTGGTCAAGAAGAGTTCTTTGACCATGCTGACTCTTTTCCTTTTGACCCTGGTGGTCGTGTATCATGGGATATGGGTGGAAAGAATGAACCACATGCTGAAATACATTCTGCCACTATTTGTACCATGTCTAGGAGCTTGGACAAGATCCAGAAGCCCTAATACATTGCGTATTAAGGGCAAAACTCATGGGAAGGATGTGTTTATACTTGTAGATAGTAGTAGCACTCATAGTTTCATTAATAGAGCAGTCATGGCTAGGCTAAAGTGTTTTCTTACTGATTTACAACAACCATTGAAGGTGCAACTACCAATGGGGATAAAGAAATTAGCACTCAAGTATGCCCTGCTGTTCATATTCAACTTGCTGAAAATTTTGGGCAGCAAATGGATTTAATTGCATTGGAAATGGGGCCTATAGATGTTATCTTGGGTTGTGATTGGCTGAAAACTTTGGGCACTATAACCATGGATTTTTCCTTGTTGTATATGGAGTTTGTCAGTGCGGGACAGCTCATTCACTTGCAAGAAATTCAAAATAATAGTGAATTTCAGATCATTACTAGCAAACAACTCAAGAAAGAGTTTAAGAGATGGTCCCAAATCTTTGTATTGTAGTTAAATAAAGAAAATTTAGATCAATCTACTAAAGCAGTAAAGAATTCAGCATTGAGAGCTCTTTTAAAAGAGTACAAGGACCTCTTCCAAGTACCTACAACACTACCCCCTAATAGGGCAGTTGATCATCCCATAGATCTAGAGCCTCAATTAAAGGCTGTGAACAAGCCACCTTACAGATTGTCTAGGTGTGAAAGAGAAGAAGTTGCCAAACAAGTTAAAGAATTACTGGACTTGGGATTTATTGAGCCTAGATCTTCACCATATGCTTCCCCTCTATTATTGGTCAAAAGGAAGAATGGATCTTTCAAGATGTGCATAGACTACATGGATCTTAATAAGATCACTGTGAAAAACAGGTACCCCATTCCATGCATAGATGACTTGCTAGATGAGCTCAAGGGGGCTAAGTAATTTACAAAAATAGATTTGAGGTCAGGCTATCACCAAATCCACATGAGGGTAGGGGATGAGGCCAAAACAACATTTCGGACTAATCGAGGACTTTATCATTTCTTGGTTATGCCTTTTGGGTTAACTAGTGCAACGACCACCTTTTAGAGCTTAACGAACAAAATACTTCAGCCCTTTCTTTTTAGATTTGTGTTGGTTTTCTTTGATGGCATCCTCATCTATAGTGGATCATTGAAGGATCACCTTTGGCATATGAGGCAGGTGTTTGATGTATTGAGGCAGCATAGACTCTTTGCCAAGGAGACAAAATGTTCTTTCATGCAGACATAAGTAGAATACTTGGGGCACATTGTAAGTGAAGATGGAATTAGGACTGATCCTAAGAAAGTGCAGTGTATAAAAGACTGGCCCACACATGAAAATACTACTTCACTTAGAGGATTTCTTGGTCTCTCATCATTCTATCGTAGATTCATTAGGCATTATGCCACTATTGCAGCTATCTTGACTGATAGGCTTAAGAAAGAGGCCTTTTTCTAGGATGCCATAGCTGATAAGAGATTTAATCAGCTCAAGGAATTGCTTACCTCAGCTCCCATCTTGGCTTGCCTAGATTTTTCAAAAGAATTCACCATTTAGTGTGATGCCAGTGGCAGAGACATAGGGGCTATATTGCTACAGGAGCATGGTGTTATAGTGTTTGAGAGCCGCAAACTTGTTGAAAATGAGATGACCATGAATGTATATGACCAAGAGATGCTGGCCATCCTTTATGCCATTAAGAAATGGCACCACTACTTGTATGGCAGCAAATTTAGGGTCAAGAGCGACCATAGGGTCCTCAAGTATTTCCTCTCTTAGTCTAATCTTACCCCTAAACAATGTAGATGGGTAGCTACACTGCAGAACTATGACTTTGACATTACTTATACGCGAGGAAAAGAAAATGTAGTTGCTGATTCGTTATCTAGAATGTGGGCCTATAAAGTTTCAACCATCATGGAACTTCATAATGATTGGATAGAAGAGTTTTAGGAGGCCTATTTGTTAGATGCTCATTTCAGTCACATTTTCTGAAAATTACAGCAAGGGCATGCAGAAGAAAACTCTCCATATTAGCTTAAGAACGGTCTCTTATGGTTTCAGGGCAGGATTGCCATCCCATACACTTCTCCATTCAAGCAAAAGATCATGCAAGAGATGCATTCCTTGCCTACAACGGGTCATTTGGGCATATTTAAAACCTATGATAAGATTGCTAAGAGCTTTCATTGGAAGGGCCTATGGAGGGATGTAAAAGATTTTGTCTTGAGCTGTGTGCCATGTCAACACCTTAAAACCAGATGGTTTACTTCAGCCATTGCCTATGCCCGAAGGAAAATGGGCATACATTACTATGGACTTCATTTCCGGCCTACTGGTGACCAAAAAAGGATGGAACAACATCTATATAGTTGTGGTCAAACTCACCAAGGTAGCCCATTTCATTCCTACAAAGAATCAATATAATGCTTCTCAAGTAGCCAGCCAATTTATGGAACATGTTTTCAAATTACATGGCTTACCACAGGTCATTGTGCATGATTGGGATGCTAAGTTTATGAGTAACTTTTGGCAGGCAGTTTTTAGCTCTATATGCACTCAATTAGCCCCTTCCACTGCTTACCATCCACAGACTGATGGGCAGACAGAGAGGGTTAACAAGTGGCTGGAAACTTACTTGAGGCATTTTTGTCATGATGTGCAGCATGCTTGGGACTCATGGTTGCATTTGGCTAAGTTTGTCTATAATAACTCTACACACTCTAGCATTGGAGTTTCACCTTTTGAGGCATTGTATAGCTATAAGGTGCCCCTTCCCATGGCTATCTTCAATGACAAGATAAACCCACAAAGCAAGGAGGAGTTAGATAGAATACAAGCCTTACTTTAGCAATGTAAAGTCAACTTGAAGAAAGATCAGGATCAAGTGAAGCTTTATGCTGATGACAAAAGAAGGGATGTTGAGTTCTAAGAAGGGGTTTTGGTACTTTTGAAGGTGCCCAAGTCCAGATATGCCACCCTTAAGGATGGGTCCATTAACAAGTTAGCTTGCATGTTCTATGGGCCATATTAGATTGTCAAAAGAGTGGGAGACTTGGCATATCAATTGGCATTGCCCCCATTCACGAAGATTCATAATGTCTTCCATGTGAGTCAATTGAAGCCCTTCATTGGATTATCAATAGATTATGTTGAGGAGCTACCACTGATAGATGAAGAATGCATCATTCAATACATACCCAAGCAAGTCATAGGAAAAAGGAAAAAGAAGCTTCCCTCTCACTCCATCATGGAATACTTGATTAAGTGGTGAGGTTTACCACTTGAGGAAGCTTCTTGGAGGCCAGTTTCAGTTTTGGCCATACCTACTAGAAGCAGATTTTGTTGAAATCTAGCTAACTATGGCCTTGATTTCTCTTAGATTGACTGTTAGTGACTACAGGACAACTCTCTATTTCAAAGTAGATTTTATTCTGTATTATGGACATCATAGATGAGGTAAAAGTACTCCTAGAGAGCTCTATTTTGACATATGGCACACTCCGATCGGAGTCTCCTACACAAAAAGTTATGACAGATTACTATAGTAGGGCCCTGTAGTAAACAACTTGCTGTCCACTGTCTGCAGCTCGCATTTACTCAAGATATTTGGGTAAAACATTTTTATAATTCCCTTATAAGGCCCATGTATCGTACATACCCTAATGACCCATCATACACAATAATACCTCTTCATTCATTAGTATACCCTTGTAATAATGAGCAGAGTAGTACTCTAATCTGCTCTTGCCTAGTTATCATAAGTGCCCAAATTATTTTTTAGGGCAAAAACCTTTGGGTGGGGATGGAATGTAAGAGAGGGGGGATTTAATAATGGGAAAATACTAGCTACACTAGCTGGTATATAAGGTGTCAGGGTCTTGATTTTTCACCATCAGATAATAATACAAGTCTCCTTTCATCTTCACCTATCTCTCCAAGCTTTCATGGCTTCTTTCTCTCTCTTCCTGTATTTCTCTCTCCTTTTCTAGTATTTCTCTCTCCTCGTTACTCTCTTTCTCTCTCTTTCTACAGTATTTCTCTCTCTTCTACACAAACTCTCTCTCCTCTTCTTCTCTCTCTCTCTCTCTCTCTCTCCTGTCCTCTTCTCGACACTTTCTTGGCGATTTTTTTTTTCATAAGTCCTCTCTAATTTTTTTTTCACTAAACATGGAGCTATCAATAACCTTCCTAGCAAAAAAAATTTTCATAAGTCCCCTTAAAGAGATAGAGACAACTTTTGATTTTTTTTCACCAAGAAGGGGTTGTCGGCAACCCCTGTCTGGTGACAAAAAAATTCATGTCCCCTTACAGAGATGATGTAGGGGAGTTGTGATTCAAAGCTCTCTCTCTCTCTCTCTCTCTCTCTCTCTCTCTCTTTCTCTTTGAGAAAGGGTTGCTAGCAACTCTTGTTTGACAAAAAAAATTCACGTCCCCTTAGAGAGATGATAATAAAGTCACATAATCTCTCTCTTTGTCTCTCTCTCTTGCTCTTTCGCAATGAGGAAACTACTACAACCTTTAAGTGGACAAAGATTTGTTCTTCTAGTTCTCATAGGAGAGAAAGAGAATTTCAAACCAAATGATGATATCGAGTCTCAGAAGTCATTCAAGCTAGTAGCATGGAGACTTCTCTACAAGCATAACTCCTTATCCTTCTTTAGAAGTATATTTACAATGGTATCTTGTCAATGTGTTCTCTATATGTAATACAACTATGAATGGTAGGTTCATGTATAGGCAATTGGAAAAGGGGATATTGCAAACTTTGCCAAGGAAATACATGGATTATGTGCACTTGAAGAAGGACTAGCTCATATATAAGGATCACTAGATTGAGTAGCAGTGGAACAAGGAGGTGTACCAGAGATGTCATATCTTCCTCGACTACGTAAATGTGAATTTTCCTCCAACAAGAATGCATTATACAAAAAATACTCGAAGAAAAAAAGGTGCGAGAGATATAAGGATCCAGATTCTTGATAAGTAATTCCACATGTATTCTTTAAAATATGACACACTTTTATGTCTTCTTCAAAAGAGAATATGGTTGATTGTAGGAAAATGATATTTGCAGTGTATTTGTTCTTGTAACTCATTCTTCGGTAAGGAGTGAGGGTGAAGGCACAATTTCTAAAATGTTTTGATGATATTGATTGGCCACACTTTAGTCCTACAATGATACTATTTGTGGATGATAGCATAAAGAAGATGCAATGTAACCCACCTAACTCCTTTACATATCTATATACATTTCAAGAATTCCCATGGATACTATCCTCTTCAAATAGATGCTTTCCTATTTGACTGAGGAAAATCCCTTGAATACCATCCTCTTAAAATACATGCTTCCATGTTTGAGTGAGCTAGTAAGTTTTCACGGGGGAGTCTAGGAGTTTGTTAGAGAACACCCATTTCACCCTCCTACAATGGAGCTGGATTGATATTTAATGTTTGTAATAAATATGTTCATTTGTTTGCATATAGTAGTTCACTAACTTGCAAATGTATTTGTGGATTTATAAATTTTTTTGTAGTTTTTGTAGTAAGTTCATGCATTATAGTGTGAAATATATAAGTATATTAAAATATTCACTTGTTGAAGTTTGGAGTTTAAATTGAAGAATTCTTGAAAGGAATAACAATTACAAGTGATAAAGTAATACAAAGCTATATTTTACGGATATTGTGAAGCAATTGTTTACAAGGGTCTATTGTAAACGAATACATAACTTCAATCTATATGTAAGCCTAATCAAATGAGGAATAGAGAGAGCAATGTGCAAGTATAAGTGGATATCTCTATAGTTTTCTTGTGTGTGTATAATTACAGTACCAACACATCAAGATGTAATTATAAAATATGTGCAAAGAAGAGAGGGGGGATGTGAATGTATATGTAGTGTAATATTTTATATGCATGCATAATTGAACTATTAACATTGTGATAATATTATCAAAGATAAGCACATAAGATTAATCTAGTGATGTAAATAAGTTGAGAGAGAACTACTAATTCTTTGAGAGAGAGAGAGAGAGAGAGAGAGAGAGAGAGAGAGAGAGAGAGAGAGAGAGAGAGAGAGAGAGAGAGAGAGAGAGAGAGAGAGAGATTGGGGGTGAAAAAGACAAAGAGAGAGAGAGAGAGAAAGAGGTTATTCAATAAGGAGGAGAGAGAAATGGATGTCGTGGATCCCCAACATGAGAGAGAGAGAGAGAGAGAGAGAGAGAGAGAGAGAGAGAGAGAGAGAGAGAGAGAGTTGGGGGTGAAAAAGACAAAGAGAGAGAGAGAGAGAGAAAGAGGTTATTCAAAAAGGAGGAGAGGGAAATGGATGTCGTGGATCCCCAACATATGAGAGAGAGAGAGAGAGAGAGAGAGAGAGAGAGAGAGAGAGAGAGAGAGAGAGAGAGTTTATTCAAAAAGGAGGAGAGGGAAATGGATGTCGTGGATCCCCAACATGAAAGAGAGAGAGAGAGAGAGAGATGTTTTTGAGGGGAGTGACAAGTTGAGGATTGGTCCTTAACATATGAGAGAGAGAGAGAGAGAGAGAGAGAGAGAGAGAGAGAGAGAGAGAGAGAGAGAGAGAGAGAGAGAGAGAGAGAGAGAGAGAGAGAGAGAGGGAGAGGGAGAGAGAGAGAGAGAGGAATGTGTAAGTGTATCTGGTTTTGCTTATGTGTGTACAATAGTACTAATACATCATGATGTAATTATAATATATATACAAATAATTGGGAGAGGGGAGATGTGAATGTATACAGAGTGTGATATCACTTGCATATGTGTAATTCAATCACTAACATTGTGATAATATTATAAAAAATAATCACACAAGCTTAATGTAGTGATGTAAAGCAATGAAGGAGAGAAAACTACTAATGTGTTGTTAGAGAGAGAGAGAGAGAGAGAGGAGAATGAATTGTGATTCTAATGAGGAGGAGAGTAAGATGTGGTGGTGTAGTGGTGGTGCTAGTGGTGGTAATGTTATTGAAGGGAAGTGAGATGTCAGTGGTTGGTCCCCAACATATGAGAAGAGAGAGAGGAAAATTGGTTGTGGCTCTAATGAGGAGGGGGAGAGTAAGATGTGGTGGTGGCAGCGGTGGCAATGGAGGAGCAACATTGGTACTTGATATATGCCCAAAGGAAAAAGAGGACCAAGCGGACTATGTGGAATAAAACTTGAGGTTGCCAAAAAAATCTTGCTGAAAAGCTCGCTTCTTGCATGCACTCACCTATCACTATTACTTTATTCGTTATTCTTTCTATGACAATAGAACAAGGGAAGGCAGGTCATACATTGGGATTGTTGGAGTTTCCATGTTTCACCTTGCTCTCTCTTGCTTGAATCTCCATAGCTCTTGCTTCCTCTTGATTTCACTTGTGCTCTCACTCTTGCTCCACCTTTCAACTGGTATCCGAGCAAGCATTCAAGAAGCTTCACCAACATTCACTTTAGCATGGGAAGAGAGCTTCATTCTTAGTTTTCATGGAAGCCATTCATTGAGGTATGCATCAATCCCACTGCTCCCAAATCATCTCCCCACCTCCTCGGCCTATTTCTTAGCCTTTTCCAAGTCATTTGTGAGTGCCATGAGCTCTAGCTTAGCCATACTAGCCAAGAGAGAGAGCAAGGAATAGTGTATAAATTTTGACACATTTTTAAGGCTGCTCCCCACCTATCTCATCTCATCCATTTCACCATGCATCTCCTACTTAATGGTCTTTTCCAACTTCCTTTGCTCCATATTCAATATCATTTGAGGAGTTTTGGATCAGCCATTACTCCATTATTTAGGGTAGATTGTCATTTATTGTTTAGACAACAAGTATATGATTGGTTAATGCTCTATTGATGCTTACGGGGCAAGCTAGTAATGCATGGATGATGTATCGATGTTTGGAAAATGTATTTTGGATCTATTAGAGCTTGAATAGCTCTGTCATTGAAGGGTTCTTTGCTACAATACCCTGTGTCTAGCAAGGATACACAATGAATACTCATGTATAGAATGCCTGCAAATGCTTTGGGGATGCTATGTGGATGTATTTTGGCATTAATTTATGCTTGAATATGCTTATGTTGAGCTCTAAGCTTTGAACTTGAGCTCTACTAAATAGATACTTACAATGGCTATTTGCTTTAGTGGTTTCCATTTACAAATTTGAAGACTTATTATGGATGTATGCTGTTGGATATATTGCTTCTTGTCTTTGGACACTTAGATGTTATGAGATATATGTATTGAGACTTGCTTTGCTCTTAGACATTTTGGATCTACTTCTATGGGAGCACTTTAATATTTTCATTGTAGATCTTGGACTCTTGAACCAATGGGAGACTCTTATATGATTATTGATTTATGCATATACTATTGTTGAGTAGTTTCTTTTAGAGCAAATACTTGTATTCAACACTCTACTACTTCCTTCTTATGGACAATAGTGTATTGGCTTAGTCTTTCTTCTATTGTACATTTTTAATCTTAGTTTTGGGGCTAATTTAAGATATGTTATAATAGCTCATACTCTCTTTGGTTGGCAAACATGATGGTAGGTGTTTTAAATGCTTCCAATGATAGTACTGTCTTTAATGAAGAAAAGTTGAATGGCAATAACTTCCAATATTGGAAGACACAAATTTGGTAGGTAGTATTGGTGCAAAAGAAACAAGTTAGGCCATTGAAAACCAAGGAAACAAAGCTAGAATATTGAAATAGAGATGATTGGGATGAAGTTGATAAGCTTTACAAGTCCACCATTACCTTGTCTTTGTCTAAGCAAGTTTATTTCAATATTGTTGCAACTAAAGGTGGTGCCTATGATTTATGAAAAAAGATATAAGATCTTTATGACAAGCAAAATTCTACTTCACAGTTGTATTGGTTAAAGAAGCTTGTTGGCCTTTGTATGAAGGAGAGCACTTCCATGTCCACTCATTTGAATGAGTTCCACTCCATTTTTAGCTAGCTTATCTTGCAATGCATTCAATTTAAGGATAACATAAAGTCTTTGTTCTTGCTTATTACACTACCTAAGTCTTAAACTACATTTAGTACTACAATGAGTGCTAATCCTCATGAAGAGGATTTAAATGCTTTGATGTAGCACCTTGCTTACAAAATAAGTGAACATGAAGAATATTGATGTAGCATGTATTTTGATGTAGAGAGCATCTTGCATTAATAAGAAGTGAATTCTCTTTAAATACTCCAATGTAAAGAGTATCTTGCTTATAGAAGAAGTGAATAGGAAGAACATTGATGTAGCTCATACTTCTCATGCACTTATAGTTAGAGACAGACTTGATGGTAGAGGAAATAATGACCATCATGGTAGAGACTCACAACATATGGTAATATAAGTGAGATGGGCTATTGCATTTGGGATTTGTATGCTCTAAAGGTTATATGTAGCCATGAGATTATGTTTCATGAGAATAAGATGTAGACTAGAGCAAGTGGTTGAGGTACGTAGGGTGATCTTTTAGGAGGAGCCTCATGTTATTATAGTCCAATCAGCCTTAACTAGACAACCTACTATTGCTAATGATGTAGTGGTCCAAGATCCATCTATTATGCATGATCATGAGGTTATACATAGAGGAAGGTAATATAGATCCCACAGCCAGTTTTGAGATACTCTATTAGAGCTTCGTGTCCTCTTGATCATTTTGAGCCTTCTATGCATTATGTCTTGGTAATAGGTTTTGATGATTCCCTTATGAGGAGGCTATTTGTAGAGGTGATAGTCACGCTTGGGAGAGAGCCATGTAGTTTGAGTTTGATTCACTATAGAAAAATCATTTGTGGGACTTTGTTTTCTTATTGGTAAACATGCATTGCCATGTAAATGATGTACAAGTTAAAGAGAGCCCTAGGTTTCCTAAGCTAGCATATAAGGCCCACTTGGCTACAAACATTTTTAAATAGGAAAAGGGAGTTAACTTTGATTAGATATTTTCACTTGTGGTGACTACCCTACACTTGATTTTGGCCTTGGTTGCATTGTTAGATCTAGAGCTTAATCAAATGGATGTGAAAATGACATTCTTAAGGGCTTTGTGAAAAAGGGTAGAGAATATCTAGTATGCAAGTTGAGAAAGAGTCTCTATGGACTTAAGGAGGAATCTAGGGAATGGTACCATAAGTTTGATAGTTTTGTGCATTCGCAAGGTTATTCCCATAGTGCTACAGAATATTTCTTTACAAAAGAGGGCTTGTGATGGTAGCCTTATCCTTTTGGTACTATATGTTGATGTTGAGTAACTACTTAGCTCAAGAAGGGCTTTGAGATGAAGGGCATGGGGCATGCCTTTCACATACTTGGTATGCACATTATGCGCAATGGCTATAAGGGACTTTTTTAAAGGAAGTGAGCCTAAAGTGAAAGCATGCGAGTGGAAGCAAGAGCTGTGTAGAGAGAGAGAGAGAGAGAGAGAGAGAGAGAGAGAGAGAGAGAGATATATATATATATATATATATATATATATATATATATATATATATATATATATATATATATATATATATATATGGGAACTCCAATAGTCACAATGTGTGACAACCTTTTCTTTATTCAAATGTCATTGAAAGAATAAAGAATGAAGTGATAGTGATGGGTGCCCATCACCTGTAGTATATATGTGTATGGGTATTGTTAGAGTGTAGTGTAGTAATACATGGGTGGCTAGGCACATGCATCTTTATCCCCAACAATCTCTCACTTAAAGGTGAATCTACTGCTATTGAGAAAAAAACAAGAAAAAAGGGACAAAGTACAAATGTATATAAGTACAACAAGATGAGAAAAGATGTCATCTCATCCAATGCCTATCAAGTTTTCAAGGAAGGAAATATGCTCAGCCAAGAGACTTTTTATGAGTAGATCTGCTAGATTTTAGTCAGTTGAGATCTTGAAAAGGTCAATAGGCTTGTCCTCAATTACCTCTCTGATAAAGTGGTAACATGACTCAATGTGTTTTATCTTCATATCGACAACCATATACTTGGCTAACTGGACAGTACTCATAGAATTTGAATGCAGTGTAGAGACCATTTCAATAATACCAAGGTTTGCCACCAAATGGCCTAACTAGAGAGCCTCCTTCCAAGCACATCAGTGGCTGCAACATACTCGATCTCCGTATTAGAGAGGGCAGTGCATTTCTACACCCTGGACATCCAATAGATAGTACCTCCAGCAAAGGTAAAGACATAGCCAGAGGTGGACTTCCTATTGTTTATATATCTTGCATAGTCAAAGTCAGTGTACCCCATGACTCCTATATCCTGGCCACCATAATATATGCACATAGCTAATATGCCCTTCAGGTACCTCATGATATCCTTGACGGCATCCCAATGTCACCTGCCAAGTGTAGATATATAGTGTACCACAACTGTAAGGTGCTCGCCCATTGGCTGTCCAGGCAGGTTTTTAGCGGTCTATCAAGAAACGAATCTAAGTGTCACTACTCGGCACTCCCATGGAATGTCCTGAGTTTTGTCACCTAGGGTTTCTTGAATCTGCCTCGCAACGGAATGTTCACGGTCGAATCCACTAGGATCGACCTGAAATTTGGGCTCCTAGTGGCCAAGGTCTCCTAACAACATTCTAGTATCGGATCTTGGACATCCTACTTTACGTTGAGATACCCAAGCCGAAGCAGACCCATGCTGCACTTGGTTCAAAGAGAGTAGGAAATGAAAGAGATACGCCACTCAATCTCTCTGCCTGTAGGGCATAGTCCCATTCCGGTTCCCTAAAACATCATGAATCGAGTTCTAACCTAACAATACCTAAAGGTCGAACGATGGTAAAATCTTGTGAGAAGCCTCCTAGTTCTCTAGGACCACTCTTCCCCTTGGGATCAATCTATGTAAAATTTACTAAACTCTTATATGAACAATTTCTAATGTCATGATTATGCCATCCATAACCCCTAACCAATTTTTCCTTGTAATTGCTCTATCAACGAATAAGTCATATGCAACTAGGTGCAATTAACTTTCCTTAATACATGCACTTTGTAAGCTCGATCTTTTGAGTACGTGAGATAAAATTTATCCCTTCCGATGACGTATACTCGTGCATCATAGTATGGGGCCTAATGTATCTCATACGAGAATCAAAACAAGCATCTATCAATTTGGAAATACATTACTTACGACCAGAACCACAGTTGGATTGACAATGATGCCTTTGCCCGAAGTTTCGTTGCTAGGTGTGGGACTACCATCCGCATGGAACATTCTTCCCTTGGAGGCCATCGTCCGCAAGTAGTTTCAAGAGATAAAGAAGGTAGAATAGATTCGAGATGGGAGAGCGTAAGAGAAGATGGGCAAATTGAGGATCGAGATAGACAGAATTGTGCAGACTTTTGGGGTAACTACTCTCTCTCTCTCTCTCTCTCTCTCTCTCTCTCTCTTTCAAGCTCTCTCTCACAATCTCTTGGAGGGGTATCCTTCTCTCTACCTCTCTCTCGTAGACTCTCGGGGTCTCCTTATGCTCACTTGTGCCTCCCCATACCTCATATTTATAGTGAATTAGAGAATAGGGCTTGTGGCTGAGAAGTGGAGCTCTTTGTGGAGGGGGATCTTGAAAAGATCAGTGATCTGATGCGTTCAGATCATAAATCTGATGGTTCCATTGGCTTTGAAAGGGGGGTAAAACCTGAAGACACTTGATTAGAAAGCTCTTAGTTCACTCCTTCTTTTCTCTATTCGAAGTGTTGTTTTCTGTCTGTAGACTGCGATTGTGGTGCGTGCGATTTTGCAAATCCCTCTCTTTATTTGTTCTTTTGATAAAATCTCCAAAACTAACTAAAACATTACTTGTCTTTTCTTTTAAATGACATCCAATTCTAGAAAAATCCATATCTTTTTTTAGGATAATATCTAAAATATACTAGTTTTGCCCAAAATCTAATATTTTTGGACCATCCAAACTATACACATTAATACTAGTGATTAATATAGCTCATAAGTCTCGTTCACGTTGTAACTTACGTGAAGGGTGGCTACGGTCCTTGTCAATCTAAGAAAAATATCAGATTTACGACTCTTGATTTTTCTAAATAAAATATTTTTAATTAAATAAAAATTATTAGTTATTAATGCTAGTTAGTTTTTACATTAGTTAGTAATCTTACTAACTTATTATTTGACTAACTAAATTTCGAACTAACCAACTAACTTTTAGTGCGTGGGAATATTACAACAACTCCCACTACAAATACTATGTCAGGATGACTAGCTATCATGGCATACATCAAACTGCCCACAACGATGCATAAGGGATCTTGGCCATCTCAGCCTTCTACTCATCATACTACTGCAAATAATTGGCCTAACTAACCTTCACATGAGAAGATAGAGGACAACCAATAGGCTTATCGTCTTACATATGAAACCACTTAAGGACTTTCTGGATATACTCCTTCTGATAGATAAAGGAGACCCTTAAAGCGATCGCGCATGATGCATATCCCAAGAATATGCGAGGCATGTTCCATTTCCTTCATCTCAAAGCTGTCACTAAGCTGAGTTTTCAAGGCATCCAAATCTCTTCTAGCAATGCATATCATGCACATAGAGCACCAAAATCATAAGGCATCGCGGGCCTTCTTCGTGTATAAATACGGATCCATAGCATTGCAACTATATCCCTATGAATGCATAAAAGCATAAAATTTTTTGTACCATTTCCTAGTTGCTTGCGTAAGGCCATAAAGGCTCTTTCTCAACTTGCACACTAGGTAATCCCTACCTTCTTCTTAGGTCACTGCATGTAGATCTCATCATGCAAGTTCCCATGTAAAAAAGTCTGCTTTATATCCATCCAATAAAGGTCCAAGAGCAACAAATGCTAGTATCAAGTCCTTGGGAACATGGAAAAATGCCAAAGATGTGAAAATGGGCATATGATAGAGGTTTTCCAATCCATACCTTCTCTACAACCTGGCAATCAATTGTAGTGCAAGGAGATTGGTTAACTAAGTGTATGGCAGTAGTATCTGCCTCAGTCTAAAAGTACTGTGGTAAGCCTACCTAGCTAAGCATAACTCTCTCATGAATTTCCCTATTCATGCATTCAATAATATTATTCTAGGGAGGGGTGTATGAAAGGAGTGAGCCTTAAAGTGGAAGCATGGAGCAAAAGCAAGAGCTATGGTGGAAGGAGTAGGAGAAAGAGAAAGACAGACACAATATGTGGGAACTCCAAAAGTCATAATGTGAGATTGGCCTTCCCTTGATTCAAATGTTAATTAAAAAATAAAGAATAAACTGAGAGTCATGGATGCTTGCCACTTGGAGTATACAGGTGTGCGAGTAACTAATACATGATGTAGGTATACTATCAGTGTAATTAATACATGGGTGGCCGACATAGGCACCTTTACCTCTAACAACCACCCTCTTAAAGGTGAATGTGCCCGTAATAATGAGAAGAGAACAAGAAAAAAGTTACAAAGTATAAATGTATATAAGTACAATAGGATGAGGAAATATATTATTTCATCCAATGCATAACAACTTCCCAAGGAAGGTAAAATACTCTATTGAGAGACTTTGGTTTGTTGAGATCTTGATAAGCTCAATGGACTTTTCCTCAACGACCTCTCTAATGAAGTGGTAATGCATCTCAATGTGCTTTGTCTTTGCATGGAAGACCAGATTCTTAGCCAACTAAATACCACTCATAGAATCCGAATGTAGTGTAGGGACCTTATTCATAATTCCAAGGTCGACTACCAGATGGCCTAACCAGAGAGTCTTCTTGCAAGCCTCGATGGTGGCTGCAATATACTTTTGCCTCTATAGTAGATATAGCCATGCATTTTTGCACCCTAGACATCCAAGCAAATGTGAAGACATACCAGAGGTGGACTTTCTACTATCTGCACGTGTCCTGCATAATCAGAGTTAGTGTATCCCACAATTCCTGTTGAGGGAGAGAATAAGTACTTGTGGCCTCTACAAAAATGAGATCAATCTCTGCACATTAAGGGATGTGAAAGGGGCACCATGTAATATACCAAACATTGCAAATTGCATGAACCCCCTTTTAAGTAATGGGGATAATGATATAGCATTTTTGATAATTTCCTAAGGATAATGCAATTTTTTTTTCTTATTCCCCTCCCTAGCCGATTGTCGTGCTGGAAGGGGAGGGAAATAGAAAGGATGCGGAAGCTCCTCGGTGGAGTTCGCAGGTGTGATATGGCCATGCAGTCAACACGTAAGGAGAGGGAGGATCCCCCTCCCCTCCCCTATTTAAACCCTGGACTGCTACTGCTTGGATGAGGAGGAAGGGAGTGCTGCCGCCACTCTGAGCATTCGACGTGAGAGAGAGAGGGCTTGAGGAAGCACTCTGCATGGACGAGGGCTACTGAACCGCCACTGCCGCCTAAATTCGCCGTCAAATTGAAGGCCTTAATACCCCCCACCAACGTAAGCTTCTGGAAGCTTAAAAGCTTCCAAAGGGGGGGGCCTTCTTAGCCCCCTTTTCCTTGGGCTTCAAAACCACTCACCCTCCCTCATGTTTTAACTGCCTTAAGCCCCCTTTCCCATGGTAGTTGGACCCCCCCACCCCCACCCCCCATGTTTTAAAAATTTCTTTTAGCCCCCTTCCCTTGTGCCATTTTGGAACCCCCGTATTTTAACCCTTAAGCCCCTTCCCTTTAGGCTTGAAACCCCCTCCCCTGTGTGTTTAAATTCTCTTATCTCCCTTCCCTTGTGGCATATTGAAACCCCCCTATCGTAAAAACCCCCTTAAGTCCTTCCTTTGTGCTCCTGAAACCCCATGCAAAATACCCTTGGAGCTTTGTTCTTTTTCCCCCACTCGTAAAAGAGAAGAGAGTGTTGAGGGCTTTTAATACCTCCCTTTCCCACTCAAAAACCCTCGTAAAGGATTCCACACTTTATTTATTCCCCATTTGTGCGGATCATTATAAGGCCATTAAGCCCTCCCATGGCTTTAATGGGTCTTATCCGCAAAAGATTTTGAAACACCCCTTCTTTTGAAATCCCTACTTTAAGGAGGGAGCCTTCTAAAACTACTTTCGACGGACGGTGCAAGGGAGCAATGGTGGAATTCCAAAGAGGAGTTTAAAGCTACTTCCATGTCCGAAAGACTACAATTGCGATGCCTCCTAAGAAAGTCCAAGGCGCAGCTGCGGGAGGGTCGTCTCCTGGCATCCACGTGGATATCTCACCCCAAGCCTAGGTTTTCCTTCCTAATTTTTATTTGATATTGTTATAATTTAATCATGCAAGGTTAATTGTTAGAAATAGGATATAATTTTTGTCCTAAATGCTCACGACTAAGGAACTTAGTCATTAATACTTTCAATAAAACATGCAAAATAAAGGAAGCATAAATGTATTTCTAGCAAATAGCTTTATGCATTGAAATGAATTATAAACTAGATTATTGTCCATTAAAATAGTATACTTCATTTAAGCCTAGAAGTATAAACTGCATATTGCACTATTAACCCATATCCTCTTCACAATGAATCATCATGGAAAGTGCAGAGCATGAAATGATTCTTACAATGCATAAATTTAGGAAATTATCATTTGTCAATTGCATAAATTATCAAGGAAAAGGTTGCTTGTTAGCATGAATTTTATTCGCAAGATTATAGGAAGATTAGTTGGAATTAACCTAATCTATGCCTAACCTTAAATCGACATGTTAGGGTTGAAAGAGCAATTTACGCGAGTTATGTGTTTATGAAATGATAACGTAGCTATCTTCTAGAGTTAAATAAATTGCCATAAACCTAAAAACCGCGGAGTACTCATTTAGAATGGGTTAAATTCCAATAAATTCACTAGGAAGTTATACATAACCTAATTGCTACGTATTGCTAAATTTGAAACTCCTATATCCTAAATACTTGGCCGCTCTCACCGAAACGTAGGGACAGTGAAACATATTTTGAAAGTGAGCTAGGGTTTGTCCCTAAGAATCTTACAAGATGGAACTTGGAAACCCTAGGTCTAACGACGTTAGCCTAATGTAATCAAGAACAGATTGTTTCATGACTCCATTCAATGCGACACTTGTGCAACAAGTGTGGAGTCATATGATCTTGTGATTGGATGACAAGGGAATGGCCAAATTCTTGCAATGAGGTTGGCAAGTCCTTACGCAAGTTGTCTTGCAAGGGGATGAATAATCATCCTAACTTAGTATCTTTTGTGAGTAAAGAAGATTGATTGGAAACTAAAGACCAGCCGATAAACTGAAATAATTAATGAACTTAAGGTTTAACCAAGTCGGGTTAATCGGCACGCCCTAACCCAGGATATAGGGAATCTTGCCAAGTTGCAAGTCATCCCGGATCGAGTGCAGGACGCATTCGAAAGGAAGGATTCATTCCTTAGCAGTTTGCCAACAAAAACGTTCAATGGAAATGTTTGTGCTTGCTACAGATTTTAGAGCACTATTTGGCTTTGTTTGATCAATGAATTAAAAGATAAATGGATATCTATACTTCAGGTTGAAGGCCTGAAGGGAATGGCAGCTTCAGTTACCCCCGACTGCCTGCATGACCCTAACCAAGGGGGTTGTTAACTGCGCCAGGCAGGTGGACCGAACCTGCCGTGAGAGGTCTCTCCGTTGAGCGCTACTTGGAGCAGGAGGACGCTTGGGTGCCAGGGGGGGCTTTGGCCCTAAATCCCTCGCTTTCCGGGCCTTGCACAAGAGGCTAATGTGACTCGGGATTGGATCTCGAGGCCCGGATACTAGTCTAGGGGCGAAAACTTGGATTAGTGATCCCTGTGGATTGTTGGATAGCCTTCGGGTGGATTGTGGATAAGCCTACGGGCTGGACTCTTTGTATTTCAAAGATAAATATGATAACCTGTTAATAAGGAACTTGTCTGATATTCTTTTTCTATGTCAAGTGATAAGATTATGTGAAAGAACCAGTGAGTAATGGGTTAATTAAAGAAGCTGATTGTTACATGTCCAACTAATGTGTTAGGTAATTAAATAACTAAAATAACCCGAGAAAAGTGCGGAGGATGTGCCATAGGTCCGTCCTATGGATGGGCAGTTCCCGTTGGCTGGGAACTTTTCTCAAATCACGATGGACAGCTGGAAGATCGTCAAAGAAGACAAACAACAAGAGCGTTGACTTAGAGTTATATTTGAACCCGATTTACGCTGTTTTAGGGGAATGGAATGGGACTATGCCTTATGGCAGAGAGGTTGAGCTTTGCATCCCTCTCGTTTCCCATTCTCCTTGAACCAAGTGGAGCGTGAATCAGCTTCGGATCTGGCGTTTCTGCGTAAAGTAGTTCGCTTGGGTCTGACATTAGTTGCTGTTAGGAAATGACCAATTAGGAAAACCCTAATTCAGGTCGATCCTAAGTGGGAATGGCCGGAATACTTTTGCTACGTGGCAGACGTGGAAAGCCCTAGATCGCAAACCCCATAACATTCCATGGGAGTGCCGGGTGGAGCTTTCTAGACATCCTTTCTGATGGACTACTAATATGTGTCCTGAAAATAGAAGTGGACATGTTACAGTTGTGGTATCAGAGCCAACCAACAATAGAATTATTTTTATGAAATCTTAATAAGATGAAGTAAAGCAAATGTTGATGTTCCAAACATTTCCTTACCTTCAATGTAGTCTTGTAGAATTACCAAGCGTGGAACAAGTTCTTAGTATTTCAAATCATGTTTATGATTGCAATGCATTCTCCGCATTATAGAGAAAGGGTTGAGATGATGAATACCCTGGAGCAAATCTATAATCCATCACCTTTGTACATGGAATGAAGATGGACGGGCACCTCAGGAATCTACTATATAGCCGCCCACTGGTTTGCTTACCTACAAACCAACCTAAAGAGGATCAAGTGGTTGGAAGTCCTGAAGGTCGTGAAGCTGTTCATTTTTGTGGAAGCTCATGCTAACTCAACTTTACACATTCGAGGTTGGAGGGTTGAGATGAACTCATATGTATATGAGGAAGTAACCCGTGTAATCCCCGCCGATAGGATTAAAGTGTTGGGCCACCATGAGAAGAATGGATTCCAACGGAAAGGATACCCTGAACTTCCAATGATTTACCAATTCCTAAAGATCCATGACCCGAAATCATACTACTATACAGTTCCTATAGATAAATGTAATACAACGTTGTTCTCCCCAAACTAAATGTAACAATTGGCTTATCATCTCAAGAAATGTTGTATTCCAAAAGGGCTATGCCCATATAAATACGAATAAGACTTTCTTTTATCAATGTCTGATTGTGCACGAGAATTGATAAAAAGTTAAGTAGCTACATTGCTTACGTGATAGTAGAATTGAAGATGTAATATAAATAAATAACGATTATCGTATAATAATGTTAAGAAACCTTTATCCAGGCATAACCCTAGGTACAGGATCCTAGTTTGCCTCCTACATCAAGTACTGTTGTAATCCAGGAGAAGAAGTTTCTTCTCAAGGAGATTAAGCTGCCCGAGTTTGACGGGAGAGGCAGGTCCGTTCAAGCTGATGCTGAAATTTGGATTGAATCCATGGAGGATTACTTCGAAGCAACTGGTACTGCACCCGCCAATCAGGCTATGCTCTCCAAGGTAAAGCTCACCGGTGAAGCCAGGCTTTGGTGGAAGCAATGGTGCAGGGATCAAGGGATCACAGAGGGATCCGTTACCTGGGAGAAGCTGAAGAAAGCCGTGCAGGGAAGATACTTGCCACCTACATATCGCACGTGGAAAATGAATGAGTTCTACAAGCTAAAACAGGTGGGGCTCACTCTTGACGCATACTACTCTAAATTCATCTCACTTTTAAAGTATGCGCCGCAGATGGACATGACACAGCAGGTGTCCAAATTTTGTGCTGGTTTAAATCCACCAGTAAATACCCATCTCGAATCTATGCGTCTATCAAATCTTTAGGATGCGCTCATTCGAGCGGCGCCTATAATTCAGGAGATACAGTCTAGACCAAGGGGTAACAAAACTTGGTCTTATAATGACCTGAATAGAGGAGCATTCAGACCTCAAATGAAGAGAGTTCAAGGTCATAATCAGGGACAAAGAAAGAAAGCAAGGACTAATAACGTCAACAACTTTGTTCCTACTCAAAGCAATGGCCAAAACCTCCATTGTTTCCATTTCAACGAGCCCGGTCACTTCAAGAGGCAATGTCCCAAGCTTGGTGGAGGACATCACCAAGCGCCTTTCCAAGGAACAGGCCATGGTCAAGGAGCCGCTACCCGAGGAAGAGGAAGAACCGCCTGTGTTGCCAATAGGCAAATGTGCGAAGAAGGAGAAGAGGAAGATCCGACCATGGAAGCAGAGTTCGAAAGGGCGACAATCCATGCCGCTCTACACAAGAAAGGGCCGAATTGCCAGTTCTCGGTGATTCAGACATCGTCGACCGAACTATCAAGGTAAAAGTTTCAAGATCTTGATTGATTGTGGCAGTACACATTCCTTTATCTCACCAGCTTGTGTAAAAAGATTAGGAATAGCCATAGTAGAAGCACCTACCTTGCTTGTGGAATTGGCAAATGGTCATGAGATTACTTGTACCAGGCAAACTACTGAGGTGGAATTCTTTCTGGGAGGAAAGAAGACTTCGGTCAAATTCAGAGTCATGAATTTAGGTATCCACGAGTGTCTATTCGGAATGGATTGGCTTAAGCCTAATGACGCCCACATTCATTGTGGAAAGGGTCGAGTTTCCTTTCGAAACTCTGAAAGGGAATTATCCATAACCCAAGGTGAGGCTGGAGTGCCAAGAATCCAATTGGCCAAAGTATCTCGAATCATAAAAGGAGTCAGAAAAGGATTACCTGTCTACTTGATCAAACTCAACAAGTTAGATCAAAAGTAAGAGTCTAATGAAGGACCTACTTGGCTAAAGGAATACGCGAACGTATTTCTTGAAGAGTTGACAGAACTCCCGCCTCAAAGAGAAGTGGATCATGAGATTAAGTTAGTACCAGGAGCTGCGCCAATTGCAAAGAGACCTTATAGAATGTCCATACCAGAAGCAATTGAGTTGAAGAAACAACTCAAGCAACTACTAGATCAGGGCTACATCCGGCCTAGCAGTTCACCATGGGGAGCTCCAATACTATTCCAGAAAAAGAAAGATGGGACACTTTGACTATGTATTGATTACCGAGGATTGAATCAATCAACGGTCAAGAACAAGTACCCTATTCCTAGAATATATGAGCTTCTTGATTGTCTTCAGGGTGCAAAGATCTTCTCCAAGATTGATCTCAGGTTGGGTTACTATCAAATAAGGATCAAGGAAGAAGATATCCCAAAGACAACCTTCAATACAAGATATGGGCACTTTGAGTTCCTAGTTATGTCATTCGGTCTTACAAATGCACCTGCCACCTTCAACAGGTTAATGCAAGATATCTTTAGGCCATATCTTGATGATTTTGTGCTTGTCTTCTTCGACAACACTTTAGTCTATTCCAAACAGGAAGAAGATCATGAACCCCATTGTCCTTGAGACAATGAGGTCACACAAGCTATATGCTAAGATGAAGAAGTGTGCATTCTTCAAATGTCAGATTGAATATTTGGGATTCATAGTATCGGCAGAAGGAATCTTAGTGGACCCAGCCAAGGTCAGAGATGTGCTAGAATGGCCAATACCAACATCTGTCAAAGAGATACACAGCTTTCTTGGATTGACATGATGGTATAGGGTCTTCATAAAAGACTATGGTTTGATTGCAGCACCTCTGATGGACTTACTAAAGAAGCAAATAACCATTGCATGGTCAACTCCTGAACAAAATAGCTTCGACAGATTGAAGCAAAGTTTGGTATCAACACCTATTCTAAAACTTTCAGACCTCAATAAAGAGTTCGAGGTAGTAACTGATGCTAGCATACTTGCCTTGGGATGTGTGCTCATGTAGGAAGGTCATTTGGTTGCATACTCTTCAAGGAAATTGAAGAGTCATAAAAAGAATTATGCTACGCATGATCTGGAATTGCTAGCTGTCATCCATGCTCTAAAGCTTTGGAGACACTATCTGTTGGGTAATAAGTTTACACTAGTAACTGACCATAAGAGTCTCAAATGGATCTTTACCCAGAATGAGCTCAACATGAGGCAACGTCGGTGGATTGAAGTGTTGGAGGAGTATGACTTTGAAATCAAGTACCAACCAGGGAAAGAAAATGTAGTTGCCGATGCACTTAGTCGCAAGGCATTCCTTAATTTCCTAATCTTGCAAAACCCATCAACAGCCAGATCTCTAGCTACAAAAGTATCTATGCCAAACAATTCGACACTTGAGTTAGCTAGAGAGGTTGCATGCCATGATCCAGCCTACCAAACAATGCTAAGGGAGATCTCTATCAAAAATCAGAACCAAAAGTTGCAGGCTAAGTATCATGAATTTTCTATCAATAGTGGACTTGTCTATTATAGAACAAGGCTGTGTATACCAGCAAGCTAGTCACTTAAGCAAAAGATTTTGTGGGAAGCTCATGATTTCCCTTTTGCAGGACATCCTAGCTATGCCAAGACTCTCAATGTAGTTAGGAAGAGCTACTATTGGGAGAGGTTTAAAGGTGATGTTCTCAAATATGTCACCGAGTGTTTGTCTTGTCAACATATCAAAGTCGAACATGTCAAGATGCCAGGAAAACTACAACCGCTTGACATTCCCCAAATGAAATGGGAATTCATCAATATGGATTTTGTTGTAGGCCTACCCCAAGTACAGGGAGGATACAACTCCATCATAGTTGTGGTTGACATGCTTACTAAGGTTGCACACCTTATTCCAGTAAAGACAAAATATAAAGCCCCAGACATTGCAAGATTGTTTATCAAGGAAATATTCAAGCTACATGGTTTATCCAGTAGAATCATTAGTGATCGTGATTCTCTCTTCACGTCACACTTTTGGAGAGCTATCTTTGAAGCTATGGGGACTCAACTCTGTTTTAGCACCGCTTACCATCCCCAAACGGATGGCCAAACAGAGTGAGTAAATCAAGTCATGGAGGATATGCTTAGGGCATACTGCTGTCGTGAGCTGAAGAGGTGGATTCAATACTTGCCTTTGGTTGAATTTGCCTACAATGCTTCTTACCAACAAAGCATTCAGATGACCCCTTTCCAAGCATTGTATGGTCATGACTGTCGAAGTTCCCTAAACTTCTCAGATCCAACCTTAAGGGTTAAAGCTTCAAGGCAGATGTTGGAAGAGATGGATGACCAAATAAAGTCAATAAGATAGGACATCTAAGCGGCCAAGGATAGACAGAAGACATACGCGGATTTGAAGCGTCAAGATAGAATCTTCGAAGAAGGAGACATGGTCTTCATTTGCGTACACCCTAAAAAGAGTTCCTTATCTTTAGGAGATTGCAAGAAGCTAAGTCCAAGATATTGTGGACCATACAAGATCCTCAAATGCCTAGGATCTAGTGCTTATAGATTGCAACTCCCTGAGAACCTAAAGGTTCACAATGTATTCCATATCAGCCTATTGAAGAAATATGTACCTAATCCTAACCATGTACTTGACGACCAACAAATTGTAATGCCTAGTCAAGGAGTCCTTGAACTAAGGCCTGACAGGATCTTAGACGTTAGGGAAAGACAATTAAGATCCAGAACCTTGAGAGAATGCCTCGTCCAGAGGAAAGATTATCTCGAAGAGGATGCCACTTGGGTAGATGAAGGCACTCTCAACCATCAATATCCCTAGTTTATCTCGAGATGAGAACATCTTGATTCCTCTAAGGGGGAGAGAATGTAATATACCAAAAATTGCAAATTGCATAAACCCCCTTTTAAGTAATGGGGATAATGATATAGTATTTTTGATAATTTCCTAAGGATAATGCAATTTTTTTTTCTTATTCCCCTCCCCAGCCGACTGTCGTGCTGGAAGGGGAGGGGAATAGAAAGGATGCGGAAGCTCCTCGATGGAGCTCGCAGGTGTGATATGGCCATGCTGTCGACATGTTAGGAGAGGGAGGATACCCCTCCCCTCTCCTATTTAAACCCTGGGCTGCTGCTGCTTGGATGAGGACGAAGGGAGTGTTGCCGCCACTCTGAGAAGTCCACGTGAGAGAGAGAGGGCTCATTGAGGGAGCACTTTGCATGGACGAGGGCTGCTGAACCACCGCTGCCGCCTGAATTTGCTGTCTGACTGACGGCCTTAATACCCCCCCCTCCCCCCCCCCACACGTAAGCTTCTGGAAGCTTAGAAGCTTCCAAAGGGGGTGGCCTTCTTAGCCCCCTTTTCCTTGGGCTTCAAAACCACTCACCCTCCCTCGTGTTTTAACCCCCTTAAGCCCCCTTTCCCATGGTAGTTGGAACCACCCCCCCTATGTTTTAAAAATTTCTTTTAGCCCCCTTCCCTTGTGCCATTTTGGAACCCCCGTATTTTAACCCTTAAGCCCCTTCCCTTTGGGCTTGAAACCCCCTCCCCCGTGTGTTTAAATTCCCTTATCTCCCTTCCCTTGTGGCATATTGAAACCCCCTATCGTAAAACCCCCCTTAAGCCCTTCCTTTGTGCTCTTGAAACCCCATGCAAAATACCCTTGGAGCTTTGTTCTTTTTCCCCCACTCGTAAAAGAGAAGAGAGTGTTGAGGGCTTTTACCACCTCCCTTTCCCACTCAAAAACCCTCATAAGGGATTCCACACTTTATTTATTTCCCGTTTGTGCGGATCATTATAAGGCCATTAAGCCCTCCCATGGCTTTAATGGGTCTTATCTGCAAAAGATTTTGAAACACCCCTTCTTTTGAAATCCCTACTTCAAGGAGGGAGCCTTCTAAAACTACTTTCGATGGACGGTGCAAGGGAGCAATGGTGGAATTCCAAAGAGGAGTTGCAAAGCTACTTCCACGTCCGAAAGACTACAATTGCGATGCCTCCTAAGAAAGTCCAAGGCGCAGCTGCGGGAGGGTCGTCTCCTGGCATCCACGTGGATATCTCACCCCAAGCCCAAGTTTTCCTTCCTAATTTTTATTTGATATTGTTATAATTCAATCATGCAGGGTTAATTGTTAGAAATAGGATATAAATTTTGTCCTAAATGCTCACGACGAAGGAACTTAGTCATTAATACTTTCAATAAAACATGCAAAATAAAGGAAGCATAAATGCATTTCTAGCAAATAGCTTTATGCATTGAAATGAATTATAAACTAGATTATTGTCCATTAAAATAGTATATTTCGTTTAAGCCTAGAAGTATAAACTGCATATCACACTATTAACCCATATCCTCTTCGCAATGAATCATCATGGAAAGTGCAAAGCATGAAATGATTCTTGCAATGCATAAATTTAGGAAATTATCATTTGTCAACTGCATAAATTATCAATGAAAAGGTTGCTTGTTAGCATGAATTTTGTTCGCAAGATTATAGGAAGATTAGTTGAATTAACCTAATCTATGCCTGTGACCTTAAATCGACAAGTTAGGGTTGAAAGAGCAATTTACGCGAGTTATGTGTTTATGAAATGATAACGTAGCTATCTTCTAGAGTTAAACAAATTGGCATAAACCTAAAAACCGCGGAGTACTCATTTAGAATGGGTTAAATTACAATAAATTCACTAGGAATTTATACGTAACCTAATTGCTACGTATTGCTAAATTTGAAACTCCTATACCCTAAATACTTGCCCACTCTCACTGAAACGTAGGGACAGTGAAACATATTTTGAAAGTGAGCTAGGGTTTGTCCCTAAGAATCTTACAAGATGGAACTTGGAAACCCTAGGTCTAACGACGTTAGCCTAATGTAATCAGGAACAGATTGTTTCATGACTCCATTCAATGCGACACTTGTGCAACAAGTGTGGAGTCATATGAACTTGTGATTGGATCATAAGGAAATGGCCAAATTCTCGCAACGAGGTTGGCAAGTCCTTACGCAAGTTGCCTTGCAAGGGGATGAATAATTATCCTAACTTAGTATCTCTCATGAGTAAAGAAGATTGATTGGAAACTAAAGACCAGCCAATAAACTGAAATAACCGATGAACTTAAGATTTGACTAAGTCGGGTTAATAGGTACGCCCTAACCCAGGATATAGGGAATCTTGCCAAGTTGTAAGTCATATCGGATCGAGTGCAGGACACATATGAAAGGAAGGATTCATTCCTTAGCAGTTTGCCAACAAAAACGTTCAATGGAAATGTTTGTGCTTGCTACAGATTTTAGAGCACTATTTGGCTTCGTTTGATCAATGATTTAAAAGATAAATGGATATCTATACTTCAGGTTGAAGGCCTGAAGGGAATGGCAGCTTCAGTTACCCCCGACTGCCTGCTTGACCCTAACCAAGGCGGTTGTTAACTGCGCCGGGCAAGTGGACCGAACCCGCCCCAAGAGGTCTCTCTGTTGAGCGCTACCTAGAGCAGGAGGACGCTTGGGTGCCAAGGGGGGCTCTAGCCATAAATCCCTTGCCTTTCGGGCCCTACACAAGAGGCTAACGTGACTCGAGATTGGATCTTGAGGCCCGTATACTAGTCTACGGGCGGAAACTTGGATTAATGATCCCTGTGGATTGCTGGATAGCCTTCGGGAAGATTGTGGATAAGCCTACGGGCTGGACTCTTTGTATTTCAAAGATAAATATGATAACCTGTTAATAAGGAACTTGTCTGATATTGTTTTTCTATGTCAAGTGATAAGATTATGTGAAAGAACCAGTGCGTAACGGGTTAATTAAAGAAGCTGATTGTTACATGTCCAACTAATGAGTTAGATAATTAAATAACTAAAACAGCCCGAGGAAAGTGCGAAGGATGGGCCATAGGTCCGTCCTACGGATGGGTGGTCTCGGTTGGTCGGGAACTCTTCTCAAATCACGATGGACAACTGGAAGATCGTCAAAGAAGACAAACAACAAGAGCGTTGACCTAGAGTTATATTTGAACCCAATTTACACTATTTTAGGGGAACAGAATGGGACTATGCCTTATGGCAAAGAGATTGAGCTTTGCATCCCTCTCATTTCCCATTTTCCTTGAACCAAGTGCAGTGTGAATCAGCTTCGGACCTGGCATTTCTGCATAAAGTAGTTCGCTTGGGTTTGATGCTAGTTGCTATTAGGAAATGACCAATCAAGAAAACCCTAATTCAGGTCAATCCTAAGTGGGAACGACCGGAATAATTCCGCTACGTGGCAGACGTGGAAAGCCCTAGATCGCAACCCCATAACATTCCATGGCGGAGTTTTCTAGACATCCTTTCCGATAGACTGCTAAGACGTGTCCTGAAAATACAAGTGGACACATTACACACCACCTAGCCAAATTAGAAGTGGACTAGGATACTTTTATATACATGAGTAGAGAGATGATGATATAAAAGAGAAAGAGAGGAGAAGGTGTGATACAATATGAAGGAAATGATTAAAAGTACTAATATTTAGGGTTATAACTAATAGATCCCAACCCAAAATGGTGGGGGAGACATGCACACATAGGTGGAGGGATAATGGAGGTAACAATGTAGAAAGAGAAAGAGAAAGAAGGGATGGAGAGGATGATGGTGCAAAGAGGTTTGGGGTAGTGGAATGGGAAGAAAGAAGATAATGGAGAGATGAGAATGAGGGAGGATGGGGGCAAGAATAGGAGAGGGTGAGGGAATGATGAAGTAGGGGATAAGAATGGTGATGAAGATGGAAGGTGAATGGGGGGTTAAGGGAGAGGAAAATCATGTGTGTGATGAAGTGGGGAAGAAGGGTGGTGGAGTGGAGAGGGATGGGAGAGTAATAAAGGAGAGGAAGAGAATAGATGTAGTGAGAATGGTGGTAGAGTGGAGTATGTGTGTCCCCCCTTGAAGGCTCAAAGGGTCTTCTTTTATAGGCACTTGGTTATATTATATTATTTTTAAACCATAATTAATCAAGCATAATCTTGGATTGATTAGGGCCCCAAATTGGATGATGACTAGGTGATGTAAGGTAGTGCATAATACATTTTGTTGTCTTGTGTGCAAGAGTCTTCACAATCAAGCTTCAAAAAAAAGAAAAAGAAGGTAAACTACAAAGGTTGGAAAATGTGAGGAAGAGTTGTGCATGTGCATTACTAATATAATGCGATGTTTTACAATATGGGATGGATAGTTTTACAAGGTTTTGAGTAGAGAGAATGTGAAAAGATATATACACTTCTTACAATATATTCCATCATCCAAAAGAAGATGAAGCTTGCTTTGAAGAGAGATTCATGGAAAAAAAAGCTTTGAATAATAATTGAGAAGAGTATGAAATCTCTACAATTGTAGATGTGGACTTTGTTATGAATCCTTTTGTACACCAATATATTATTACATTTTCTTCTTTTGGGGGCCAATTCCTTTTCCATGCATGCACCATTTATGAAGCTCCAAATATTAAAAGGAAAAATATAATAGTTAATAGGCTAGGGAAGGTGAGATGCATGAAATGAGAAAAATATAAGAGATAAGAAAAAGGAAATCAGAAGTATGCACCACATGGGAGAGTTTTTGGAGTATTTTTAAAAATACTCAAAGATATATGTGTCCAAGCTTGGTCTCACCTTCTCCTTTCATTATCAAAGATTCTCACTCCAAATATCTGATAACTTTGAATTTTAATAGAAGGTGTCTTCATACTCCCTTGTCCTCTTATTGACTTTCTTGTATGCTTGGCACCATTTCCTTAAATGTGAAGAGACTCTTATGTATCACTCCAAGGTTTTTTAATATCATGTAGCTCACCTCTAAATCCATCTAAGCCCTATGCTAAAATTATTGTAGATAAATATTTCCAAAGAGGAATAGTTTCAAAAATGAATTTTCTAAGCAAAAAGTAGATCATTCTTATTTAGTAGAATTATGTAAGCCTTTATAAAGATTGATTCCTATATAAGGCTTAAACTACACACCAAAAAGCTATGTACACCTTGTGTGATTTTAAGGGGAGGCTCACATGGAAAAATAAAAGGTTGTGAAATACACCCATTATATTTAGCCCTTCCCTCAAGCTAGAGGTATTTGTGCCTCTAGCTTTGCCTTCTTGTTTATGTTAGTGTCGATAGGTTCACAGGGTTTTCTTCTCAAGAAAGCACACCATGGTGGAAGACCCTACAATGATATGGTTTCAACCTCTAACCATTCACTCGGGTTTTATGTATCTTGCTCAAGATGTCATGTAACTAATAGCTGCCATTGGAGTATCTCTATAGTACAACAAAAAGTCCTTCCCATTTGGCTTAAAACTTACCATCCTTCCTATTGTCAAACATATTATTATACCTAAGCACAAGAGACCCTTTTATAATCTCCTTATTTGAGAGCTTGTCTCATTAAACTTCTTTCTTCTTTTCCTTACTTGGATAACGTAATGTTGGATTGCCTTTTCCCTCTCTAATTGCAATCTTTCAAGGTCTAGAATGGATTGTTTGATATTCTCCTTAGGTATAAGATTGTTTCTCTCTAGCAGCCACAAACTAGCTAGCTCTATCTCAATGGGCAAGAGTGCCTCTTGGCCATAGACCAAATAAAATGAAGTAAACCCTATAGATGTCTTGAACGAGGTGCGGTCGGCCCATAAGGTTGCATTCAAATGATTATCCCAAGTCTTAGGCTTATCATAAATCTATTTAGTAACGATTTTGCAAATCAATCCATTAACTTTCTCTACAACCCATTGCATTGGGGATAATAAGGAGTAGAATGCCTATGTTTGATGCCCAATTTCCGCATGAGATCCTTTACAAGATCTCCACAAAAGCATGGTCCCCTATTTGAGATAATTTTTAGTGGAGTTTCAAATCTGCAACAAATGTATTCAAAAATAAAAATTTCCATCTCTTTAACAGTTTCTACTTGTGGCAATAGCTTCTGCCATCTAGTCATGTAGTCTACTCCAACTATGATGTATTTCTTTCAAGTATTAGTATATGGAAGAGGGTCAATTGAATCAATTCCCCTCTTTTCAAATGGCTTGTATGATTTAATAGGGTTTGAGGTTCATGAATGAGCTTCCTTGACCTTGTTCTTTGGCACACATCACAAGCCTTGCACTAGAATTGCACATCTCAATGCATACTTGGACAAGCATACCTTGATTGGAGTATTTTCCTACTAGTGATATCATGGGCAAAATAGGAATCACATACTCCATCATGGAAAGCTTCCAAAATGTCACTAATTTCATTACAAGATGGGACCTTGTGAAGAACTTAATCTTTTCCTTGACAATAGAGCTCATTGTTGATGAGTCGATATCTAACTGCCTTTTGAGTTAGCCATCTTCATTACTCCTTAGTTAAGTGATGTGGATACTCTCATGTCTCTAAAATACAAATAATTTCATGTAGATGTTCACTACCTTGAAACTTAGGATCTTGTAGCTCTACAACTCCCACCATCTGATCTCCCATTTTTTCACTAGCCAAGGTATCTACAATCTGATTCATGTCTCTTATGGAACAAAGTGTACTTATATATCTTTAAATTTCTTCATAATACTTCTCACCTCCCTTAATTTAGTGGCCAAATTTCCATACTTACAAGTCCAAGTTCCTTGAATCTATTCGATCAATATCATGGAATCACCAAAAACATTCAATCTATGCATCCCATTATTTAGACACCATTCTAGCCCCTTAGAAAGAGCTGCATACTTTGCCTCCTTGTTTGATCTCACCCCTTGGAGGGAAACTTCTCTTCCCATTATCTTTTCTCCCATAGGGTTAAAAATCACTATACCTACTACTGCTTTTCATTTCTTCCTCTTATATGCTCCATCAAAGTAGAGTGCAAAGACTTCATCTAATACCTTGTGTATCTCCATTTATGGTTGTAACATGAGCTTGTTGTTGGTTTTTACCTTCTTCTCATGGTATCTTTGAGTTAGCACATTGGCAAGGCACTCAGGTTGAATCTTCCACCATTACTGTAAAGTCAAATTCTTGCAATTGGATCATCCACTCAGAAATCCTAGATGAAGCATACATGTGTTGTAGGACATAGGAAAATATTTCCTCTACAATGTGATAACAACAAAGCTCCTTCGTAAAAGATAGGAATTGAACTTCTTTATATGAAACATAAGAGCTAAAACCATCTACTCAGTAGGAGTGTAGTTCTTCTCTCTTGGTTTCATCACTCTACAAGCAAAGTAGACATGCCTCATGAGTGAGGTCCTTGGATCCTTTTGTAGTAGTACTACTCCTAGAGACTTTGATTCTACACTAGGATTCACATAAAAAACTTGGTCCCAACATGGTGGTAGGATAATGGGAAGAGATGCTAGGTTCTCTTTTATTTTTTGAAACAGTTGTTCACTCCCTTCATTCCAAGCAAGTATTTTTGCATTAGCAAGTTGTTGCAAGGGCAAGAATAATTGTGCTATAGATAAATAAATCGACTTAGATACTTGACCTTCTGGATTGAAGAAGTTAGTTTCTTAATTGATGTCAGATCAACCCACTATGCATCAACTAAGTACATAAAGCATGAAAGAGCATGTATATGTCACCAAGTCCCACGATCTCACTATAAGACCCTCAAGCTCAAGTGCATAACCAAATGCTCAATGTGACATCCAAGTGTCAAGTAGTGATGCCAGGAGGCATATTCCACGGTGGATTCCGTGAGGTTTTACGGTGGATTCCGTAAACTTAGATGACCGGGGCTCATACGCAAAGAGGATTCTTTGTGCGAGAAGTTGATGGGGACGCCTGTCCTTTTCGGGCGTTTCATTAATTTAGTGTGTACATGGGTGATTCCATAGCGGGTGATTCCGCAAAATGCATATTAAATTAATAAACGTTTATGAGTTTAGAGTGCGCACTCGTAATAAATTAAGGTTAGGATTTATTTCTAACTAGTTGATTTATTTATGTAGCTGAAGACTGCTAGGTATTCACTTTTGTCGGTTTAATTGTATTATTTTACTAACGATTGTGAATGCTTCAGTTGATGTGTAGAGATAGCAGCAGTGGCGGAGGAAAGCATTGGAGTCTAGCGAGTATTCGACATTTGGACTATATTTTGATAGGCGCCACGCCTATATTTTGTTATGTCTATTGAGACATTGATTATCGATTATTATTTTGTATGCGCTTATGCGCCCGGATATGTTATTTCTATTTGGACATTGAGATTGGGCGTGCCAGACTCTATGGGCACCGTCCATTAGCTTTATTTTCCTATTTTTGTAGAAAGCAAACTCAAAAGCTAAAAGCTTGTCATATTTTTGTAATTGGGCTATTATTGAGCATGAAGATTGGAAATATACATAAAATACATGCTTTGTGAAGCGCTCACACAAGGCATGGGGGAGATTGAACCCAATTTGTCTCTTGCCTCTTGTCGTGCATGCTTTTACATGGGTTTTTGTGCAAAAAGGTAGAGTTCTTTGTTCTTGGGGACCTTCCGAGATTCACCACGTGAGCTATCTGCGACCGATCTGCGCTCCAAGTAGTGGCTCCCATTGGAATAAAAGTTGAATGCTAGACAAGCAAACAAAGCTCAGAAACATTAGGTGAAAGGCATCCATACATCCAAGATCCAAGTAGTAGCATATATCTGAGAGCACCCAATCCAAGTAACTTACAAAGCTCTTACTGTAGCATCAAATGTCCATACATAATAGTGAATGACAGCCAATGTCAAGAGTCAAAGCTCCAATCTCAGCTCAAGAGCATAACCAAGCATGTAAGATCAACGGTATACCCCATTCTAGCATCCAAAGTGGTTAGGAAGCATCTAATAACAATGGGCATACAAGATCTCTGATAAAATAGTATTCAACTCTGCTTATCAAAGCAGTAAAAAATCTCTGTAATATTAAGCAAATGAGTACTCAAATAAATTCAAGAAGCATCCAACACAATGTCATTATATCCCTCAAGCATTGGGGTACCATATGAGCATTAATAATCATAAATAAGAGCTCCAAACTCTGAGAGCATGCTATCCTAGATGTTATTATAGCAAATTATCCTATATGATAGTAAAGAACTAATGTATGGAAGCTCAAATCTAATGCCACATGCTCAATATCAATGTCGGGAGCTTATGTCAATCCTTTGCCTAATGCCCAAGAGTGTTCTGGGTTGCAATAGATGATCGAAAGCGGCTGAGTTGGAAAGAGCATAGTAGAGAAATTCACACTAAAATTTTGTGCTTGTTTTTGCTTATGCCTTTTCTCAGCACAATGTTGGTGCTAATAAGGGTTGAAAGGTTGTTGATGGTGCTTGAAGTATTCCTTAAAAGGTCTTCGATAAGTGTGGAGAGGCCTAAAGAAAACTGAGCATCAATGGTTACCTTGACGGGCTGAAACCATGGCTACCATGAATGAAGATTTAAAGCTTTTCAAATATGGGTTGAAGTAAGCTGAAGGGGAAGAGCCCCTTAATGCTAGGGAAATGGCTCTAATACTAGTTGAAGGAAGTGAGCCTTGAAGTGGAAGCATGGAGCAGAATCAAGAGCTGTGGTGGAAGGAGTAAGAGCAAGAGAGACAGACACACAAGATATGGGAACTCCAACAGTCGCAATGTGTGATTGGTCTTCCCTTTATTCAAATGTCACTAAAAGAATAAATAATAAAGTGATTGTGATAGGTGCTCGCTACTTGCAATGCACAAGTGTGTGAATAACTAATACAGGGTGTGGGTATTCTCAGTATAACTATTACGTGCGGGTGGCTAGGCACATGTGCCTTTATCCCCAATAGTATAAGGGGTAGTCAATTGACACTTACTACCCCACGCATTGCAAAATTGTTTAAAAGCTTTCAAGACATACTCACCTCCATTATAAGATCTTGGACTTTTCAACCTATACCTAGACTGGTTCTTCTCAACAAGAGTAAGCCAATGTTGAAAGGTAGACAAGACATCCAATTTTTGCTTAATAGGATAAGCCTAGACCTTATGTGAGTAATCATCAATGAATGTGACAAAGTACTTCACATCACCAAGCAACTGATAGGGCATGAGACCACATATCTCTGAATGAACAAGAGCCAAAGGCTCATCCATGCACTTCATGTTAGACTTTTTATGCATACTACATGTTTGTGTACCATATAAAAAATGATCACAAGCCTCAAAGCACTTGTAGTCTAGGGACAAAAGATACTGCAAAATGGTAAGCATTTTCATTCCTTTCAAAGACATATGCCCAAGGTGATGATGCCAAAGAGATACATATGGAACTACAACCATAGCCAAAACATGGTCAACTGACCTAGATACAAGTAAATAATAGAGAGTACCAGACTTAGTACCACATGCAATAACAAGATTTTTACAAATAATCTTTCATAGAAAATCACCAAAAGAGACAACATAGCATGAATAATTTTTACAAATAATCTTCCATAGGAAATCACCAAACGAGACAATATAACTTGCATCATCCAAGGTGCTAGTAGAGATAAGACTTTTTGTGAGAGCCGATATACTTGATGTACATCATGAAAAGTGAACATGTTGCTTGAATCAAAATGTGGCTGGACATCACTAATATAAACTATCTTAATGCCAGGTCATTATCCAAATGGATAGATTCGGTCATATTGCAATAGGAGTGAAACCACTCTCTATAAGGGGTCACATGAAAGGAAGACCTTGAGTCTTTCAACCAACACTGAGTATATCCTGACAAAGCATCAATAAACTATAAAGCATCCAAAGAAGAAGCTATCAAGATAATATCATTAAATACATTAGGCTACACCATATTAATCTCCTCCATCTTGACACTAGACTTTCTAGGCACAATGCTACACACATCACTCTTGTCCTGCACTTTATACAATGCCTAAATCCAATACCATATGCAAAAGTTATGGCCAAAACACAATAGTGCTATCAAGCTACCATAGATATCTACAACTTCTAGATCATGTCTTGTATCCACTCAAAATGGATTAAATGGCTGCTTCTCACTCAATAAGAACTTAACAAGGCTCAACTAACCCTTGGGAAGCTCCCCAATAAGCACAAAGCAAGATGTGAAACAAGCTAGAAGAAGAAAAGACCCAATGCATACCTTGAGAGAAAAAAAAAAGGTTACCATGAAACCTTGAGTTGAAGCTTTGAATCTAGGCTAAAGCAAAGGATGAAAAAGCTCTTCAAATGATTGGCTTTGATACCAGTTGAAGGAAGTAAGCTTGGAGTGGAAGCATGTGAGCAAAAGCAAGAGCTACAATGGAAAGAGCAAGAGTAAGAGAGAGAGACACAAGATGTGGAAACTCCAAAATTCACAATGTGTAATAACCTTTTCTTTATTCAAATGTCACTAAAATAATAAAGAATGAAGTGACAGTGATGGGCACCCACCGCCTATAGTGTATAAGTGTGTAGGTACTATCAATGTAGTAATATATGGGTGGCTAGGAATAGATGCCTTTATCCCAAACATTCTCTACTTGTCCTAGGAGGAGCACATCCATAGAGTACTTCAACAATTCCATGTGTAGGGTGATAAGCCTATATCTTACTTGTTAATTCCTTTTGCACAAAAGCTTGGTGGCTCGATGAGCATAATGCCATAGAAAGTAAGGTTCCAAATGATCTTCCTTCAAGAACAGGTAGATTGATAATTGTAGATGTCAATGGGCACTCTTGAAGGATTCAAAAGATCCCTATAAATAGGACTAGCTAGACAGGACAAAACCAACCTGGGTTAATAAAAAATGTTGCTTATAGTGAGGCCAAAAGCCAAAAAGTTTACATTGGAACTAGGATCTCAAGAAAATGTAAAGATATGGAGTTATTGTAGGAGGCTAAAGCTAATGCAAATTTTGTTTTCATGCTTCTCGTACAATTTGAAAAACCCAAATGTTCTTAAAGGTAAAGCTACTTATAGGCTATCAATATTTATGAGTTTTATACTCTTATTGATTAAGTATTATGTCACTGTCTTAGTATGAACATATACATTTTCTTATAAAGAGTGCGAAGTGTGGGGGGAGAATTTAAGCATTTGGTATTATGCAATTCTAAGTTTGGTATTGTATTAAAGTACCAACATGAAAAGAATTCAAATGTTTGGTATAGTATAGACCAAATTGGACCATGTAATAAGGAGCTGTATAAGGAACCAACAAAGGTCTTTAAACTTTTGGTACTTTAGAGTCACAGATTTGGTACAATGGGTAGTATCAAATTTTGTACTCTCCATAACATCAATTTTGATAGTGTTAGATGATAGGTATGTATTTAGTTGCAATTTTGGCACTCAAAGATATGAGCCTACTATTAGAACACAAGAAGTTCAAGAGAGAGATAGAAAACAATCCTCTTTAATCAACAAGTCTACATGGTTGGATTTTTGGTGTTGGTAGAAGCTATCATATACCCCTAATACCACACACAAGATATGTATGTTAACTTGTCCGAGATCTTGCTGGGGTCTAGTTTTGGTCCACACACAGACATGCATATTAACCTAAAGTAGTAGCCCAACAACAATCATTGTATTTAATTAATGTGATTATAAAAATATGATATTAGAGAAAGCAACAATAATGGAGACTCATTTATCTAAGCGCTCTCCTAGATCCAAAAAGTCATGCATGGTCCACATATGAGTGGTGTTGAGATAGCAAGATCAACATGTGTGTATATTGATGATGAACCGCTTAGCTAGATGGGTCCGCATATTTGCACATAGTATATCAGTGGTCAATATGACTCTTATATTGCCACTAACTTATCACTTATTATATTTGGTTTGTTACACCTATCTACATCTGGTATAGTTGTAGTTCCAATCAATTAGTATAGTCCATTATGCAATGTTTGACTTAGTAGGCCATTTTTCTTTATGTTATATTTTATCTATACTTTGTATACATTGAAAAAATGTGTGAAAGAAGAAGACGAAACCAACAAGAAAATACTTTGGCCTCCATTTCCCTTTGTATGTTGTTGAGTGAGCTTCTCCTTATGTATATTATATGTGTTTGGTATAGCAACTTGAGTAAATCCCCCCATAACATGATTCATGACATGGTATCAGAGCTACACCATTGATAAATGATAGTTTTAAAGATTGAAGTGAAAGAGAAGAAGCAAGGATTCAAGTAAGCAAGCAATGGGTAAGAAGCTCTCTCATTCTCGCACTCTTTCTCTTGGATAGTGCTTGTGGAGGCACCAGAAGCATGGCAAAGCAAAAATCACAAATTGCTATGAGATTTGGTGTGCAAGCAAAGCATTACATATTATGTAAATAAGTCATTTAGGACTTGGTTGTTGACTTTTTGGCTATCTGAGGCCATTTCGGAGCCCCGTTTAGATCCTCTAGATTGCGAGGGAAACAATTTCAGGATATGCTGTGATTTCAATTGTGTTGATCAAAAGTGGATGCACACATTACACATTTCAAATCTGTAAGTTTTGAGGTGTTTGGTAAGAGCAAACACAAGTTTTATTTGTAAGGGTGCAAATTACATATATTATTAAGTAGTTAGTGAAAAAGACAGTTTGTTGTGTTACTGTATACTGTTGTGAAAGATTGTAGAAGACTTGCTTGTTGTGTTATATAATTTTTGTGATAATGGTAGAGAATACTAAAAAACCTATCATTAAGAAGCTAGGAAAGAATAACTACATATCATGGAAGTTCCATGTAATAAACTTCCTTATTGGAATGTATCTTGAGTTTGTTTCAGGTGAAGAAAAGGAGTCAGAGCTCAGTGACCCTATGACTATAGACAAATTAAAGGTGTGGAAAGAATGGAATGCAAAAGACAAAAAGTTAATGTATTGACTATTTTTAGTAATTGATAAACAATACTAGGACATATTAAAAATGTAAAAAGTTTAAATGTCTCATGGATCACGTTTGAAAATATGTTTTCTGTGAATACAAAGGCATGAAAGATTCAACTCAACAAGAACTAAATACTTTTGCATATGTACGAAAGCCATTTCTAGATTTTGATGAGTTTGTCTCTCTCATGATCATTGAATAGATCAATATGTAGGGTGAATCGTTAAAAAAAAGTAGTGAATAGATCCATGTATTTTACTCTAGTTCAGGAAGGGGACATGGAAGGTTCTCTTTAAGAGATTGTGGTATGAGACATGTTGGTGATAAGTAGCAAAATAGGCTAAATCAACAATTTGGTGATATGAAATTTTTAGGAGGCTTTGGCAACTACCTCTAGGTTAAGGGGAGCTCTAGAAGAAGAGGTGGATGGAAGAATAGAGATTCTAGCAATTCATGTATTGTTTGTCACTTTTGTGACAAAACAGATCATATTGCAACTCAATTTATGCTAAGAAGAATGATATCTATAGTACACATTGTCTCACGATAGAATGAAGACAAAAATAAGCATATGTTTGTTATGTGATATATGATGAATACTATTACGAAAAGGAGAATATCTAATATAATATAGTGCATTGATTTAGGTGTATCTAATAATTTGACTAGCAATGTTGAATGATTCGAAAAGATGAAATATTTACAAAATCTAGGTTATGTGCAAATGGGTGATGATTTATGCCACCTAATTTCACACATTGGAAAAGTTCCATTGTCCTTGCATGATGGTCAGACAGAGAGTATACTAGATATATCAAATGTACCATTGATAATCACATAGAATTTAGTGTCTATTGGTCAGATATAGTAGACTGAGGGCTACATATTTGATTTAATAAAAATTACTATTTTGTGGAAGATTTTAATGATAAGTATAGGTTGATCGCAAAAGGAAGTAGAGTTGGTCACATGTCTACTTTAGATGTTATAATTCCTGTTATGAATGTTGATATATATACTAAAGGCCAAGGAGTGATATGCAAACATTAAAATATGACACAAATGTATTAGATATGAAAATATGCAAAGGCTAAAATTAATGCAATCTAAAGGGTTGGTTGTAGGGTTGCTTGCTTTTAAAGTTATAGAATTTCATAAAGTGTGTGAAGCATGTCACTTTGGTAAGCATACAAGACATCCTTTTTTCCATGATAGAGATGCGAGTAAGAATATACTTGATGTTATGCATATAGATGTTTGGAGGCCTACATAGAAAATATCTCTTGGCAGTAGCAAATATTTTTTCACGATTATTGATGATTGTTTAAGAAAGTTGTGGATGTATTTCATGAAGAAAAAGGGTGATGTGTTTGAGCACTTCAAAACTTTCAAGATTGTTGTTGAAATAAAACTAGGCTCGAAAGTTAAGTACTTGAGGTTAGATGAAGGGGGAGAGTACCTCTCTAATGAGTTTAGTGACTTCTTGAGGTCTCATCATGGGATAAAGAGATAGTTTGCTTGTTGCAGATATATCCCATAGCAAAATAGGATTGTAGAATGGAAAAATAGGCATATTGCAAAATTATCATGGGTATCGATGGCTAAAAAGAAAAATTGAAAATATTTTTCGTTCAAAGTTGTTCATACTGATATCTATATTATAAATAGAACTCCCATAGCTACAACTCATGGGATGACCCTCGAAGAATGCTTTACAAGCAAGAAGCTCAATATTTTACAATTAGAAATGTTTGGTTGTATTACATATATTCATGTGCTAGATGAACTACAAAAAAAGTTTGATTTAAAGGCTAAAAAATATATTTTCATTAGATACTCTTTATAGCAAAAACGATATCACTATTATAACATAGGTGAGTTTAGAGTGAGCAAGGATGTTATTTTTTATGAGATGAGCAATTTTAGTATGCATCTAATGGTGATGCATTGGATGATGATGATGATGATAATGATAGTTATGTGAAGAAACAAAAGCAAGAGTCCCAGATCCCTAGTTGACCGGAAACATCATTTGATACTAGATCTACAATTAGCCCTTGGTTTGGGAGATTGAAAAGTAGTCTCACATCTTCAAGTGCATCTATTAGTGTTGTAGGTAAGGACAAAGGGAAGAAAAAAGAGTTAGATGGTAGTGATGTATTTGCTAGTCATTTAGGGTTTGATGGAGATTCTAGTGGTTTAGAGAGTTTGGATGATGAGCTTAGTATTCCTTGAATCAAGACAGTGCGTGTATAGAGAGCAAATTGTAATGTAAAGGCTCCATTAAGTGATTTAGTGGTATGTAAGTCTAATAAGATCAGATACCCTATAAAAGATTTAGTTTTGAAGATTATGCCATTATGCTTATTTAGTAAAGGTGGTTGAGGATGTTGAGCTCATTTTTATTGAGAATATTATTGGTCATGACGTGACGAGGGAGGAGAAGTTGATGATGACGATGATGGAGGGGGAGGCCACGTGGCCAAACATCCCCCCTTGGAAATATCAGCTAGTTAGTGGCCAGCTGGGGACTCCTCGCCACCATGCACTACCACCACCACTCCACCCAACCTCCTACCATTATAAACCCCCCCACCCCCCATGGCAAAGGGAAGAGAGGCCCTGACACGGCACGCAGAGAGAGAGAGAGAGAGAGAGAGAGAGAGAGAGAGAGAGAGAGAGAGAGAGAGAGAGAGAGTTCTAGAAGGTTCCTCTCTCTTTTCCCCTCTTTAGAGGGTGGCCACACGTGCTTTTCCTTTTTTTTTTTTTCCAAGTGTATTTCCTACCTCGCAAGTTGACTTCCCCCAAGTGCCCCCCTTCTCAGGCAAGAGGTTGCTAAAGACCCTGCAAGGGTTGCGCCTAGGAACGAGAAAGATCAAGAATGGCCCCCAAGCAAAGAATGTCAAGTGCGGATGGCAATCCCACAACCCGCAATGAAGCCTCGGGAAAGGGCATCATTGCCAATCCAACTACGGTACCGGTCATAAGTAATGTATTTCAAAATTGATAGATGCTTGCTTGATTTTCGCATGAGATACATTAGTCATGTACTATGCCGCATGAGAATAGGACATTGAAAATGATAAATTTCATTTCAAGTATTTGAAGATGGAGTTTGCAAAGTGCTTGTATCAAGAGAAGTAAAACTACAACTAGATGCTATGTGATAAAATTCATACATAGCATAAACAACATATAAGGTTTCAAGGTATTGTCGACTCCCCTTTTCTTGTAAATAATAGATATGTTTTTCACCCCACAGAAGGTATGTTGTAGCTTGCATGCTTGACAGATGGCATGGTAAGAGATCTAGCCTAAAGGAAACTCATCCTAGAAACTCTAGGCTTTGCCCAAGCTCTTGCTAACAACACGAACTGATAGCTCATGTTTGATAGATTGAAATCTTGATGTTATGCATAGCTAGTACAAGCAACAATCATAAGGGTTAAAACTAAGATGTATTGAGATATGTTCGATATCTACTATGTTCATCAATCCCATTCGAGGTTGGATTAGATACAAAGAACAACTCCAGACCTCAAAGGCAAGTGGAGAGCTCTACGGATAAGAAACCCTAAGTCAAAGAGAAGACCGCTACTTTTATACTTGTTTGGGAAGAAGGTTGGGTTATCGATCAATGTAAGTGATCAATAGAACTTACATCTTGTATAGTTGTATGAAACCTTATCATACGCCTTAAGGAAGTGAGAGTTAAGTAAAATTTTGCATAGTATCGCTCCAAGATCCCAAGGGGGGAGAGCGAATATGTGAAGAAAATGTTATTGCGTTTATTCTTGCAATGTTTGAAAAAGAATATCATTGTTTTTTTTGGTTGATCGAACAACATCCTAAATGATTTTACATTCAACTAATTGGTGGATTGTGGTTTGGATGATTATTCCAAGATCATCTCCAAGATCGCACTGCACATCAACCCGAGAAGGGCACTGCTCGATTCATGGATCAAAAGTCGAGTGGTGAAAAGGCCAACCACAGAAATGGTGTTTCACTAGGCTAGGCTGCTTATGGGTTAGGTGGAGCTTTGGACACCCCTTGCCAAGTCCGGAACAAAGTTGGAGACTGTCATGGCCCCCTGTCATGGCCCCAACATTTGTGGCATTGGAAGATCCTATTTTAGATAAATGAGGGAAATTGTGGTGCCATGTGATTTGGACCAATTACTTCTGCAGGGGGTAGAAGGGATATATAATTTCTCATGTATGGGCAGGAGATAAAGATTAACTCGAAGATAAGTTAAGGAACTTGTTTGTCAAAAGGACTGCTTACTCTGTTTTTGTGTCGATGCTGTAAATTATGCAAATGAACCCTATTCCCTAAAAGGCCTAATTAAGGAAGCTGATTTTAAATGTCACACATAATTGTGGTAGGACCTAATTAGATAACTAAAGAATGCCTATTGAGGGAAGCAGGTGGGCAAAACCCTCGACGGTGGGTCTGTCCTATGGTAGGGTGGTTCCACAGAACTAGGAGGCTTCTCACAAGGTTCTATCGACCCTTAGAAATTGTTAGGTTAGAACCCCAATTTATGCTGTTTTAAGGGAATAGAATGGGACTACGCCCTATGGGCTGAAAGGTTGAGCAATGCATCCCTCTCATTTCCCATTCTCTTTGAACCAAGTGCAGCATGGATTTGCTTTGGATTGGGTATCTCTAAGTAAAGTAGGATGTCCAAGACCCAATGCTAGAATGTTGTCAAGAGACCTTGACCCCTAAGAACCCAGATTTGATCATCTCTTGATGGACCGCTAAAAATGTGCTTGGACAGTCGATAGGTGGGCACGTTACAACAATTCTCCCTTTTAATTTCCATCCACACCAATTAATAAAGAACATGTCCTTTTTCTTTCGTAATCTTCAAGCATAAGCTTGCACCGTCTATACTATCCCCATCTAAAGCATGCCAAATTATTTACCTATTGTATCCCTTAGCTTTGCATCCCACAAACATTCCAAAAGACTCCATTGTTTTTTGACAAAAACACTATCAAATTGATTACATGTGGCTTGTGCCACCAAAGCTAGTCATGGAAAACTCTCATGAAGAGGGCTTACTATCAAAAGTCTTGCATAGCTCCCTATCACATGGTTTTGAAAGGCATGCACTATCCTGTCATAATCTTGTGATCCCTCTCCCACAACAATTGTGTCATTGCATTAACATTGATGATGCTCTTCCTTACTTCCACAAAACCCAATAAGAGTGTCATCCTTTGCATTCCACCTACACAAAATGAATTCTTCTTTAGATTTTTATCTCTTGTATACCTTCTGTACATGATGGAAAGTAAAAAAATATGTAATCCACGACATGTTAGAGCTATCCAGGCTTACCTTATGCAACGTTTGATGGTTATCTCATCCTCAACAATGATGATCGAAACCATTCATGGTACCCCATGTTTTATTTTTGCATCCATATATATCTTACCCATTTCCTCACTCATGTTCTCCAGGTATGAAGTGAATTGCTTTCTTTCCTTGCCTTTTTATAGTAGACATGGATGGCCCTCCAAGGTTGGCACTCAAAAATTCATGCAAGTGTGGCCCATCCCAATGTTTAATGAGCTCAAACATGGTCTTTGTAGACCAAGCCACCAACCCTACAAAAGCTAATAAGAAATCCATTGTACATTGTTTTGGAATGGACACATGGCCCACTTAATGCTACTACAAACACATATCTCTCTACAAACACATGAGCATCTACATTGTTTGTTACCCACTTACATTGCCTACTCAAAACACATAGCCACCACATTTCTTTTACCCACCCACAAGGGACTAATCAACCATACAAGAAGACAATAACCCACCATTGCTTATAACCTTACTGCTCACTTTGTGTTGCCATTGACAATCATTTTCTACCAAGCCACTAACCCTACAAAAGCTAACAAGAAATCCATTGTGCATTGCTTTGGAATGGATACATGGCCCACTTAATGCTACCACAAACACATAGCCCTCTACAAACACATGAGCATCTACATTGTTTGTTACCCACTTACATTGCCAACTCAAAACACATAGCCACCACATTTCTTGTCACCCACTCACAAGGCACTAATCAACCATACAAGAAAGTAATAACCCACCATTGCTTATAATCTTTCTACTCACTTTGCGCTGCCGCTAACAATCATTTCTACCAAGCCACCAACTTTACAAGCTAAAAAGAAATCTAGTGTACGTTGCTTTGGAATGAATACATGGCATACTTAATGCTACTACAAACACATAGCCCACTACAAACATAGAAGCACTAACATTGTTTGTTACCCACTAACATTGCCAACTCAAAACACATAGCTACCACATTTTCTTGTTGCAAACTCACAAGATGCTAGCAAACCCTACAAGGCACTAGCCCACCATTGCTCAGTAACCTTGCTACTCACTTTGTGCTGCACTGATAATGATTTTCTATCAAACCACAAACCTTGCAAGCTAAAAACAAATCCATTGTGCATTACTTTGGAATGAGCACATGGCCCACTTGATGCTACTATGAACAATAGCCCGCTATGCACACACAAACATTTACATTTTTTATTATCCACTTGCATTGCCAACTCAAAATACATAGCCACCACATTACTTGTTACCAACTCACATGATGCTAACTAGCCATATAAGGAACTAACCCACCATTGCTTATAACCTTATTGCTCACTTTGCATTGCCACTAACAATCATTTTCTACCAAGCCACTGACCCTACAAAAGCTAACAAGAAATCCATTCTGTGTTGCTTTAGAGAGACCACATAGACCATTTAATGTTGTTACAAACACATAGCCTACTACAAACACGTGAGCATTTACATTGTTTGTTATCCACTTACATTGCCAACTCAAAACAAATAGCCACCACATTGCTTGTTGCTAACTCACATGATGCTAACCAACTCTACAAGGCACTAACCCACCATTTCTTATAACCTTACCACTCACTTTGTGTAGCCATTGACAATCATTTTCTACCAAGCCACCGACCCTACAAAAGCTAACAAGAAATTCATTATACATTGCTTTGGAGTGAGCACATAACCCACTTATTGCTACTCCAAACACATAGCCTAACACAAACACATGAGCCCTTCCTAAATGTGTACATAATCATGTATGTTCCCCATCTAAGGATTTGCAACTTTGACAAAGACATCTAACATTCAGAAATGTATAATTATAAGCTATACATCAATGCACGAGGGGTGCTATGGAGGATTTTTGGGTGTTGGATTTGTGTGTTACAAACTTAAGCCCCTAAACCCTTCAAAAAACCTTGGCAATGTACGGTAAGGCTATTGATAGCCTTTGGGATGCATGCAAAGGAGGAGCTTTTTTCTTGGAAAGGAGAGAAGGAAAGTCCAAAAGTGTGGAAGAAAGGATGGTTCATGGATAATGGAGATTATGGAGGGTAAATTATTAGTAAGCTATTATTAGCCTTCAAAAAAAAATCATAAAGACCAGAGAAAAAGAGGAGGGCATGGCACCTTGAGGGGAAAAAAAAGAATCAGTAATCAAGGGCTCTTATAGCAGGCCATAAATCCTCCATCTATGTGAGGCTCTCATAAGGGGCAGTAGAGCATTCCCACATTAGCCCAAGGGAAGGAATCATACTCAAAGTGAGGATAAGCTACTACTAGGGTAAGCTACCGGGACGGGTTATGTAGTCTTGCCAACTCAATTTGAATGTCAAAGGTGAATTGAACAAGGAATCTATCATCTAATCAAATAGTCTACTCAGCATGAGGGCAATAGTTTGTAGATCCAGGTGGACATGCTAAAAGCAAAGTGGTGACAGTGTCCTTTTATGATTTGATTCAAGGAAAAATACAAACATTTGACTTGGTGATGAGTAGGCTGTCGGTGGAGCTAGGTAGGATAAGAGGCACCATCCACACATTGAGGCACAATGTCTGCTACAAGTCTATGGTTCCTTGTGCCAATAGTCCACAAGCAAGTAGTTGGGCTAGATGAGAGGCATTGTGGTGGAGCCGTCCGCACTGAGTAAAAACGTACATTGGAAATCGATGGCTTCTTGAACCAAGGGTCCACAAGTAGGCCCAACAATACCTTGATGCACAGGATGAGAAGCACCATGGGGGCACTATCCACATTGAACAAAAGTGTACACTGCAACTCAATGGCTCCCTGAACTCAGGGTCCACAAGCACCTATAGTACCTTAACATGCACTATAAATTGATGATTGAGAGCTGAGGAACAACCTTATAACCCTCATGCCATTAGCGCAACAACTAACTATTGCTACCATAGAATAAGAATGCATGGGGGAGAGAGAGAGAGAGAGAGAGAGAGAGAGAGAGAGAGAGAGAGAGAGAGAGAGAGAGAGAGAGAGAGAGAGAGAGAGAGAGAGAGAGAGAGAGAGAGAGAGAGAGAGAGAGAGAGAGAGAGAGAGAGAGAGAGAGAGAGAGAGAGAGAGAGAGAGAGAGAGAGAGAGAGAGAGCACGTGGGGAGGTAAAGAGGGAGAGTAAACTATTATTTCTCTATTTAATAACTTTAGAGAGAGAGAAAGAGGGAGAGTGGGTGAGTTATTGTGGAGAGAGAGAGTTAGGGTCACCAAAGCATCACTAAATAGAACATTTCTCCCCAACCATGCAAGTCTAACGATCTAATCACAAATTTGTTTGCTGTGGTCAAGTGCTCCAAGGCACAAATAAAGGTGGCTAAATGGGGGAGTGTCCCTCATGTCACATCTTATTGAAACATTGCATTGTTTCTTTGCCTTGCCCATGCATACCTTGCAATTAGTGCATTCCAAGTGACTACAACTTGGATAGGAAACTCATCCAACACTCGTGCTTTTCCCAAAATATTTCACTTGGCACACATTTTCACCACGAGTATAATATATTTCTCCACCAATATTAATCTAACAATCTCATCATTAATTTTTTTGCCCTTATTGAGTGTTCCTACAGTAGCACAGGCTTTCAATGCACATGTAAAGGGTGACTAAATCAAGAAACTAGCCTTTGTGCCACATCTTATCAAAGCATTTTAGAGCTTCATCACCATGGCCATTTTGTGCATATCCTACAATTAGTGTAGTCCAAGAGAATCTGTCATGAATGGTACCTTTGTCAAAGCACTTGTCATGCTTTTGCAAGAGCCAAAGCCCTACATTTATCATACATAGTTATTAAAGTGCTTGCAACATAGGGGCTTGTTTCAAGAAACCCTCATTTGTGAATGTCTTCACATAGACTTGTGCCCTTGAATAGATCATTTTTCTTTGCACAAGCCTTCAAAAGTCCCACAACATGAGCAATCTCCTCTGGAAAAGCAGCTCCTTTCTCCTCTTAAGGCTTCGCTTTGCTCAATTCAAGTGTTAGTGTTGATGCAATTTTTCTGAGCTCTTCAAAACTCCAAGTTGGATTGTACCAGCACAATCCAACCATAAGGCCTTCACTCTCACTTTGTGCTTGAAATCTAGAGACCTTGCATTGGCTTGGGATCATAGTGGGGCGAAAGAAAAAGCCATGTTTCCATGAGATCTCACAAGATTTCATGCTTTGCAGAGGTCGAATACATCATAATTAGATTTCATGCTTTGCAGAGGTCAAATACATCATAATCAGATGCAAAGGTTGAAAAGAAAATGTTTCTATAAGAGCTCACAATATTTCATGTTTTGTAGAGGTTCAATACATCATAATCAGATGCAAAGGTTTAATGCATTGTAATTAGATATATTAGGGCAAACTACCTTACTATTGCAATTGTCTCGACTCCCACCACTGTGGGGAATCTTTGAAGTACTACATCCATAATGACCCCACCTTTGCCTTCTTGAGATTTGATTGAATGCAAAGGGGGAGCTACGGATTGCAAGAGCACCTCTCTACCAAGACTTGTAGAAATGTTCCGATCCAATGGATGATGATGATGATGATACCTCGAATCCTTTCTACCACATTGTCTTGAGGGAAGGTAGACCTACTAGGACTGTGCTAACCCTTTCTCTATGCCATGCTCACCATATATTCATGCTCTCTCTCTCTCTCTCTCTCTCTCTAACTCGACTTTCATGAAATATTACATTTCCACAAAATTACACACGTACACTCTCCCTCCCTTCCCTTCACAAAACAATTAAAGGGGTGAGAGGAGTGCTTTAAGATAAAATTCAATCAATGAACCCTATATATTGTGTACCATTCATGACACTCATGACATGCATGACCAAGCTAGCTAAATTTTTTCATGGCATCCATATTTGGTAGCCTAACATAAGAGTGTCTGATGAATGCTTTTCTGTTCAAATATTGTATTCTTCTAAAAATTATGGTTGAGCAACATGAAGTTCATATCTCAAGCATAATTTTGATCTTCCATATATGCATAAAATCAAAAGATAAAGCAAGGAACAAATGACTTGAGAGGGGCTTGAGATGCAATTGTACCCCTCCTAAGCCTAGCTATGAGGAGGATATTGGGTCTCAATCTTCAGTTATGCATGACCAAGCTAGCTTTTTTCATGGCATCCATATTTGGTAGCCTAACATAAGAGTGTCTGATGAATGCTTTTTTGTTCAAATATGGTATTCTTCTAATAATTATGGTTGAGCAACATGAAGTTCATATCTCAAGCATACTTTTGATCTTCCACATATGCATAAGATCAAAAGATAAAGCAAGGAGCCAAAGACTTGAGAGGAGGGGCTTGAGATGCAATTTTACCCCTCCTAAGCCTAGCTATGAGGAGGATATTGGGTCTCAATCTTCAGTTATGCACAACCAAGCTAGCTAAATTTGGTAGCCTAACATAAGAATGTCTGATGAACGCTTTTCTGTTCAAATATTCTATTCCTCTAAAAATTATGGTTGAGCAGCATGAAGTTCATATCTCAAGTATACTTTCGATCTTCCACATATGCATAAGATCAAAAGATAAAGCAAGGAGCCAATGACTTGAGAGGGGCTTGCGATGCAATTGTACCCCTCCTAAGCCTAGCTGTGAGGAGGATATTGGGTCTCAATCTTCGATTTGATCCTTGTAGAGAGACCACAGAGGAGGCTGTATCCTCATAGGTTGAAGCAAGTGATCTTAGCATGTAGAGGATGATAAAGTGATTAGAAGAGAAAGCACCCAACCAGTGGGGTAAAAGTGAGGACTATTTCAACAAAACTGTATGGGAGGATTTTGTAGCCATAGCTTTTTATTTTTTATTTTTTGTGGAAGGAATGTACAATGCTATTTTCTCGCTATTTGAGGGTTTCTATTGAGGAGTTTACAAAGAGAAACCATTAGTTTTTTTAAAATAGACCATATGCTTTTGGTTTGAATGAGAAAGGTACAAAATAATAGCTAGTAGTGGATGTTGAAAGAGACCTAAGTTCCTTATGAAGTAGGGAGATCCCTAGCAATAGGCTAGTGATTTGAAATTAAACCAACACTTTGTATACCAAGAGAGAGAGTGATGAGGCCTTTATTTGGGGCTCTCCAATAGAGACATCCTGGGCACACCCCCTCCCCATTGCCCCCTTATTGTTCCTCTGAGAATTTTGAAATAAAATGACCCATAATGTGAATTTACATTGAGCACATCTATAAAGCCCTTCTATTTTTAGAAAATTATAAGTCAACACAATAAATATACCCTTTCTTTTGAACTCATGTTGTCATGCCGCTACGCGGACATATTGTGAAAAACTCTAGAGTGCATCATCATTTGGTTTTATTATTGATCCAAAGAGGCAATGCCATATTAGTCATTAGTGTTAGTATCCGTAGTGTGGATGGTTCAAAAATACTAGATTTTTGGACAAGTTTAGCATATTTTTGATATTTTGGATATTATTTCTTGTAAATATCCAAAAGATGTAGAAACCTTCTAGATTAGGATGAAATGTAAAAAAAAGCAAGTGGTTTTTTGCTATTTTTGGGGGATTTTATGCAAAAAGAAGGATTGGCAAAATCGCGCAATCATAGTTTACAGGTGGCAAATAGCACTTTAAGAACTGGGAGAAGAAGAAGGAGTGATATGGGAGATTTCTGACCAGGTGTCCTATGTCTTGGTATTTTAACCCCCTTTTTTGGAGTCAATGTAAGCATCAGATTGGCGGCAGTCTAGGGGCAGAAAAGAAGAAGCTACTATTTGATGCACATTTTTGGTCTACAAGGGATTTATCTTCTTAGGATATAGAAATAAATTGATAGGCTTCACCTCTATGAGTATTCCTCTACATCTTCTATTTCTTTGAACCCCTTCTCTTTCATCAATTGCTCTCTCTAAATCTCCCTTCACCCTACTATCTCTTATCCTCATGGTAGACTTTTGACCCCAAACCCTTCGACAGTGGTGAACCTGACATGAAAGTCGATAGTAGGTGTGTAAGGATGGGGGATTCTACAAGTTCAACTAGTGATGGTGCTTTACAACAAATGATTGCTTTGTTGCAGCAGCGCAGCAACAACAACAACAACAACAACAACAACAACAACAACAACAACAACAACAATTGTTGTTACAATAGTAGATGCAAACTCGGCAAGAAGTAGAAATAATTGATTCCTTAGTTGTGAATGCATTGCAAGCAGTGGGACAAGAATTAAAGCAATTTAAGGGTCAAAATGTTTCGGCCTTCATCTGATTGTATGAAGAAAATATGTTGTTTCATGGGGTACCACAGTATGCATGGAGTCGATATTTCTCACGTTTGGCCATGCATGCATTGCATGATTGGATTGATGAGTTACATAGAAGAGATACTGATTGGGTAGATTTTAAGGAAGCTTTGAGATAAGAGTTTTTCTTGGAAGATACAAGATTGGTAACTAAAAAAACATTTACAGATTGCATTGAAAAGCCCAATAAAGGGTTGGCTACTACAATTTTTCTCTGTGAATTTGAAACTTGGTATGCGTAGTTGGATGCCGACGAGCAACAATCATTGGAGAGTCAAAAAATTGGTTTGTTTCTAAAGTCTATAGATCCTGTCTTGCAAGAGAAGTTGACTAATCATTTAGAAGATGCATCTTTTGAAGAAACGGGGCTGAAATCAAATTGGGCTAATGCAACTGAGATAGTGCATATGTTGGTAAAGAGAGAGCGGATGAAATTAAGATGGGGTACATACACCACACTTCATCAGTGCTCAAAAGGGGGACTGAAATTGCAACTAAGGCACATGTGGCTATGGAAAAACAATCGGTTATACCTGTTGGTCCAGCACTTAAAGGTGATGCTGTGGATGAATCAATCAAAGGCATGCGTGATTTGAGGCTGAATTTGAATGAAATCTATGCAAATGTCAAAAAGTTGGATGTTAAGGTAGAAGAGAAGGGTCAAGCAACATCCCAAAGACTATACAAAGAAGGATACAAGACAAGATGCATTTGATGTGACAGTTTATAGCATGAAAAGCGAGATTGTACAACCTACCATGAAGCGAAAGTGAAAATGTTAGTCTTTTGGAAAGATGGCAAAATACATGCAACAGAAATTGGTCTTCCACATAGCCAAATTTTGGAAATGGTGGCATGTAGAAGAGGTTGGAAGAGATGGTAGTAAGTACAACATTTGTTGCCATAGATGCAGCCACATATGGGTTGAGAATTGAAAGGACCAAAGAAGCTTGTAAAGGAGGCATGGCTGAAGCAAAATCTCACATTTGGATGCAAACATTAGATTGCATGGAAAAATGCAAAACAACAAAGTCTAAATTGGCTGATGCAAGTTAGAGTATATGAGGGAGAACAGGATGGAATGCACTAGTGGATTCATTTTTACCCTATGCTTATTTGGCTGAGGTTCATAATCAAGAAGCTCTTGTGGAAGAAAAGAGAAGAAGAGATGAGACAGTGCTGGTCCTTCCTCTTCAAGCCCATTTAAATGCATAATACAAAGTAAAATGGAGTAGCAAAAAGAGGTTGAAAAAGCTATACTTGAGAATGTTATGGATGATGCATCTCAAAAGAAGAAACAAGAAGGGAAGAAAAGGGGCAAGCATGCTGATTATGTAACATGTCCCCCTGTCCATTTGTAGGACACGTCTTAGCAGCCCATCGAAAAGAGAGTCTAGAAAGTTACACCCGGCACTCCCAAGGAATGTCACGGGATTTGCGATCTAGGTCTTCTCGAGTCTGCCACGAAGCAAAAGCATTCCAGCCGTTCCCACTTAGGACCGACCTGAATTAGGGTTTCCCTAATGGTCAAGTTCCTAGAAGGTAGCTAGCGTCGAGCCCCAGACGAACTACTTTACACAGAAACATCAGGGTCGAAGCAAATTTATACTGCACTTGGTTCAGGGAGAATGGGAAACAAGAGGGATGCGAAGCTCGACCTCTCTGCCCGTAATGTTGAGATATCGAGCTCCACTCGTGATACGCCAGGGTGACCGTTGTGTATTTATGTCACCGACTTGTCAGTTGCAGACGCGGTTGGTACACCGCTCATGAATAATAGCTAGATGACAGCTATCCTTATCTACTCTAGTTCGTGGCTCAGTTAGTATGCCACCTTAGTTAGTTGAGTTTGGTTTGAGACCCATATATAGGGTTCTTCTATTTCTTTGTACTAGAGTTCTTTTGACTTCCACAACTAAGAAGGTGCAAGCAAGAAAGCTACAAGTGAGACTCCTTCCTTCTCTCCCACAATCTTGACATGGTATCAGAGCCTTGTTCGTGGTAAGGAGCTCAAGAAAGCAAGCCAAGCTCACGGTGTTCTGGTAAGAGGAGCAGTGTTGCTTTCATTTTCTGTTTTGGGAGCAGATCTCTGCAGGTAGCACAGCCGAAAATTGCAGGAGTGCATTGTCTCAGTTTGAGACGCCCTTCGCGGTGAAGCAAGAGGACAGTATATGCTGCGGGCGAGAGCTTTAGCTCTCGGCGACCCTATTTTTTTGATTTGAGGCCATTTCGGGGCCTGTTTTGGAGGCGGAAGTTTTCTGCACGCACTCAGGAAAAGGCTCAGTTTTATGCTGTGCAGCCACTGTTCTACAGGTCGGTGAATAGTTACTGTAAAAATTGCATTGTATGCTTGTGCGCAGAGACATTGGGAGGTACAGAATCATCCCTGTTGCCTGTTGATGCAAAATCGTCACTAGGAAGTGACTGTGTGGTCAAATACCACTTTCGCCAGTTTTGCAGATTTTCCCTTGTGAGGGTGAAGCTGTGGTTTTTGCAGTGACAGAATTTTTTGCAGTCTTCTGTAATGGCATCTGATTCTCTTTCACAGATTGTCACTGAAAAGCTTGACAAGAACAACTTCCAAGCATGGAAGTTTAGAATGACGAATTTCCTTATGGGAAAAGGATATTGGGAATTTGTTGCAGGAAATGAAGAAGAACCAGTTCTTCCTGATGTTCCCAATCAACAGCAAATGCAGGCATTTAAAGCATGGCATGAGAGAGCCAGGAAAGTTATGTATTGGCTGTCTATCAGCATTTCAGACTCTATGATTGTGCATATTCAGGATGCAAGTACGCCAAAGGAGGCATGGGATACTTTGTCAAAAATGTATAGCACAAATACACAAGCCAGGAAAATGCAGCTCAAGCAAGAGTTGCACAATGTGCAAAGAGAAAATATGAGCATCAACGACTACCACATGAAGGTGAAGAAGATTGCAGATGCACTTGCTTCCATTGGGTCACCAGTGGAAGATGATGATTTAGTTTCTGTGACCTTGAATGGTTTAGGAAAGGATTATGCACAGTTTCGAACATCCATTTCAGTTCGTGAAAGATTTCCTGATTTTGAGGAGTTGATTGCTCTTCTAATTTCTGAGGAACAGAGAAATGGTGGTGCATCTTCTTCAGGAGGAACTTCAAAAGAAGCTGTCTTCTACTCAAATGCTGGAAGAGGTAGAGGCAGAGGTAGAGGAGGCCAATTTGGAGGCCGTGGTAGAAATCAGAATATGCAGCAAACTCAAGAAAACCAGTCCTATGGAGGAGGACGTGGTAACTCTAGAGGCAGGGGGAGCCAAAGAGGTCGTGGTGGATGGCAAAGAGGTCAAAATGCAAACAGTAATGTTGAATGCTACTACTGTGGTAAAATGGGTCATATGGCTAAAGACTGCTATAAAAAGCAGAATGACATCATGAATGGAAAACTGCAACAAGGGAATTATGCATCTTCTAGCAGACAGGGTGATGACAAAAATGAGCATTTGTTCATGGTGCAGCACATGAACAATTCTGTGACAAGTGCAGAAGAAAGCAATGATGTATGGTATGTTGACTCAGGTGCATCAAACCACATGACAGGTCATGCAGAATGGATGGAGGATGCAAGGAAAATGGAAAAACCAGGATTTGTAGAGATTGGTGATGATACTGCACATCCTATTGTGCAGATTGGAAAAATTCCCTTGTCTATGCAGGATGGGAAAAAGAAATACCTGTCTGATGTATTTCATGTCCCGAATATCACCAAGAATCTGGTTTCTGTCGGTCAAATGGTTGAGCAGGGCTTGCAGGTTAGATTTAATCCTCATGGATGCTTTGTTGAGGATATGAAAAATAAAGGTCACTTGATAGCAAAAGGAAAGAAGAAGGGCAGAATGTTTACGTTGGATGCAGACATGTCTGAATTGAGTGCAGCAATGTTTGCACATGGAACCGGTGTAGTTGCAGATATTGATATCTGGCATAAACGCATTGGTCATGTTAATGTACAACGACTTAAATCAATGCATACCCAAAATATTGTTGCAGGATTGCCAAAATTCAAGGTTGCAGAAATGCATAAGGTATGTGAAGCCTGTCAGTTTGGAAAACAGGCAAGGAAACCATTTCCTAGACATGTTCAAGAGAGTGAGAAGCCATTGGAATTAATCCACTCTGATGTGTGGACGACTAAAGCTGCATCTCTTGGAGGCTGTCATTATTTTGTCACTTTTATTGATGACTATAGCAGAAAAGTTTGGGTGTATTTCATGAAAAAGAAAAGTGAAGTTTTTGGGCATTTCAAAACCCTTAAAGCTATGGCTGAAAAAGAAACAGGTCTGCAAATAAAATGCCTAAGGTCAGATGGAGGGGGAGAGTACCTCTCAAATGAGTTTGCAAAGTTCTTGCAGGAGCATGGCATAAAGCAGCAATATTCATGCAGTTATACCCCACAACAAAATGGAATTGCAGAAAGGAAAAACAGGCATATTGGAGAGGTATCTCGTGCCATGCTCAATGAAAAAGACTTGCCAGATTTTTATTGGGCTGAAGCAGTTGCTACAGCAGTCTACATAATGAACAGGACTCCCACTGCAGCAATACATGGAATGACTCCAGAGGAGAGGTATACTGGTAGGAAACCAGATATTTCTCATTTGAAAATTTTTGGTTGCATTGCCTATGTACATGTGCCAGATGAGCTGAGATCCAAGTTGGATCCAAAAGCTGAGAAGTGCATCTTTATTGGTTACTCTCTGCAGCAAAAATGGTATAGATGCTATAACCCTTCTACTCGTAAGTTTACAGTGAACAGAGATGTTGTTTTTTATGAGATGAGTAGCTGGTATAAACCAGTAAATGTGATTGATGATGTAGATGCACAAAATGGTAATGCTGCACAGAATTCACAGCAGCAGTCACAAAATATTAGTGGACCTGGAGCATCCTCTAGCAGTGGTTCACATTCTTTGCCATGGACAGGCAGATTGAGATCAGGAGAATCTTCTCAAAGCAATGCAGATAGTGGTATGCAGGTATCACGAAAAGGAAAAGAGAAGGTTGATCAGCCCATGTTTGATGTGAATGCAGGTCACTCTTATGTGGATGGTGAATCCAGTGGCTCAGAACAGAGCATTGATGATGAGTTGGGTATTCCTTCTATTGTTACACCTGGAGTAAGGAAGACCAGGGATGTTTTGAGAGCACCTGGGAGTGAACCTACTTTGCGCAGGTCTACGAGAGCTAGGTATCCTGTGGATAGGCTGAAATATGATGGATTTACAGCCATTCACTATGCATATATGGTCAAAGTGATACAGGAACCAGAACCCACATCTTTTGAGCAAGCCATGGGAAAAGAAAAATGGGAGAAAGCCATGGATGAAGAAATGGATGCCTTGGAAGCAAATACTACATGGGAATTGGTACCTTTGCCTAAAGGTAAAAATGTAATTGGCTGTAAGTGGGTTTATAAGGTGAAGCACAATGCAGATGGTTCTGTGAACAGATACAAGGCAAGATTAGTAGTCAAGGGGTATGCACAAACATATGGCATTGACTATGAAGAAACATTCAGTCCAGTTGCAAGGATGGCAACTGTAAGAGCAGTCATTGCTATGGCTGCATCAAAGGGATGGTCTTTACATCAGATGGATGTAAAGAATGCCTTCTTGCATGGTGATTTGCAAGAAGAGGTCTATATGGAGCAGCCACCAGGTTATGTGCATGCTGTTCATCCTGAGTTTGTTTGCAGGTTGAAGAAAGCCTTGTATGGCTTGAAGCAAGCACCTAGAGCATGGTCTGACAAGATAGGACAGTATCTTGTCACTATTGGCTTTCAGATCTCCAAGGCAGATTTCTCACTTTATGTGAGAAAAACAGAGAAAGGTATTATGCTACTTGTCATTTATGTTGATGATTTGATCATGACAGGTGACAGTGATGAAGATATCCTTCATGTGAAAATGCTATTGAAGCAGAAGTTTGAGATGAAGGATTTGGGAGAGCTGCGTTATTTCTTGGGCATTGAGGTGATTAGATCACCAAGTGGGATACAGCTCTTGCAGAGGCAGTATGGATTGGACATGCTGTCCAAATATGGGATGACAGGCTGTAAGCCTATTTCAGTTCCTTTGGAGCAGAATGTGAAGCTGAGTACAAATGCAGGTGAGCTTCTAGAAGACCCTACTATGTACAGACGCATAGTAGAAAGTTTGATTTATATGACTATTACCAGGCCAAATTTGAGCTATGCTGTTGGATTGGTAAGTCAGTTTATGCAGGCTCCAAGGAAACCACATTTGGATGCGGCTAGACGCATACTCAGGTATGTGAAGTCCACATTGCAGTATGGACTATTTTATGAGACTGGGGTTCAGATACAGTTGCATGGATACACTGATGCTGATTGGGCTGGTAGTATTTCTGATAGACGATCTACCAGTGGATATGTGTTCTCTTTTGGGAGTGCTGCAGTCACTTAGAGCAGCAAGAAACAGCCTACAGTTGCCTTGTCGAGCACAGAGGCTGAGTACAGGGGTGCAGCAATGGCTGCATGTGAGGTAGCTTGGTTGCATAAGCTACTTTATGATATGCATCAGTCTACAGATGGGCCAGTTGTCATTTATTGTGACAACATGAGTAGTATACACTTGGCAAATAACCCAGTCTATCATGCTAGAACAAAGCACATTGAGGTGCATTATCACTATGTGCGAGAGAGGGTTTTACTAGGTCTTATTGATCTAGTTTATGTCAGCACAGAGGATCAGGTAGCTGACATATTCACTAAGGCATTGGGCGCAGAGAAGCTGCGCAAGTTCAGAGACCTGCTTGGTGTGCAGGAATTGGGATTGAGCTCGAGGGGGAGTGTTGAGATATCGAGCTCCACTCGTGATACGCCAGGGTGACCGTTGTGTATTTATGTCACCGACTTGTCAGTTGCAGATGCGGTTGGTACACCACTCATAAATAATAGCTAGATGACAGCTATCCTTATCTACTCTAGTTCGTGGCTCAGTTAGTATGCCACCTTAGTTAGTTGAGTTTGGTTTGAGACCCATATATAGGGTTCTTCTATTTCTTTGTACTAGAGTTCTTTTGACTTCCACAACTAAGAAGAGGAAAACTGTTTCAGCCTCCACCCTTGTGTGTATTCCCCCATTGTGCAAGCAAGAAAGCTACAAGTGAGACTCCTTCCTTCTCTCCCACAATCTTGACACGTAAGGCATAGTCCCATTCCGTTCCCCTAAAACAATATAAATCGGGACTCTAGCTTTGTAGATTCTAGGTCATTGTTACCTTGCTATCAATTCTGTTGAGAAAAGTTCTCGACCAACCAGGACCACCCTTCCGTAGGATGGACCCAGGGTCACATCCACCGGACTTTCCTCAGGTTTCTTTAGTTATCTAATTAGCTACTACATTTAGTTTGGCAAGCAAAAATAGCTTTCTTAATTAGCCAATTAATCACTGGTTCCTTCATGTAACTTAAGCACTGACATAGAAAAACAATGTCAAGCAGGTTCCTTTTCAACATTTGATCTTTATTATTAGTCTTCGGAATACATCATATAATCTGCCCGAAGGTATTCCATGATTCGCCCAAAGGCAATTCTAGCAATCCTCAAGGATCGCTATTCCAAGTTCCATCCATAGACTAGTATGCAGGCCTCGAGATCCCATTTCGAGTCATGTCCGCCTCTTGTGCAAGATCCAGAGGCAAGGGATTTATGGCCAGAGCCCCCTTGGCACCCAAGCGTCCTCGTGCTCCAAGTAGCACCCACAAAGAGACCTCTCGCGGCGGGTTCGATCTGCGTACCCGGCGTGGCTAACAACCCCCCTGGATAGAGTCAAGCAGATAGTTGAGGGTAACTGATACCGCCTCTCCCTCCAAGCTTTCAACCTGAAGCATTAGTTATTTTCCAGCATTAGTTCCTTGAGCAAAGAAGAACAAACAGTGCTCCTAGTATACAATCACGAGCATTCCAGTGGTCCTTTATATGGCAAATTGCTAGGGTGTGAATCCTTCTCTCCGAATATATCTAGCATTCGATCCAGGATGAATCGCGACCTGGCAAGATCCCAAGGGTTTCATAAGCTAAGTTGCTTGTTTACCCTTTATCCTTGGGTTAGGGTTTATACCCTGTTAACCCAATTTGTCAATACTTTAGGTTTCCATATATTATGGTTAATAAATCCTGGGCAACCATGGTCAATTGCTTTCTTGGCAATCCATTACTCCCCTGGCTTCACAAATCAGTCTTCAAGGAAGAGCATTGAAGTAGGACGATTACTCAATTTCTAGAACATTAGACTTGTAACTAGAACTTGCCAAAACTTGGTCTAAGGAGTAGCAATACTATTTTATGATTTAGACACAAAACCATGCGATGTTGCAACTTGTTGCATAAGATAGGTGTCAACACCTAACTTGTGGGATTATTTCTCCCATCACACGGTATTCCTTGGTCAAGAATACCTCTGGTCAAGATGTAGTGTTTGGGAGTCCTCTTGACCCAACCCAACTCTAACCCTGCTAGAGTGATAACGTCTTGGCCCTAGGGTTCCTAATTTCCTTGCGGAAGTCTAGCATTTGGTCATCCGATCACTAGGGTGAGAACCCTAAATCATTCTTGCATGGCCGATCTGACAACCCTAACATTTTCGAGAATGTGGGTAGGATCTTTGGGATCAGAAATATTAGGTCGACCGATCTAACAACCCTAACATTTTTGAGAATGTGAGTAGGATCTTTGGGATTGGAAATATTAGGTTGGCAACTCGAGTGCGATACTAGGCAGAATTTTAACGTAACTTAACCCTACCTAGCACTTTGAGGTGATCGTCATATGTAATCTAATCGTACCTTTATGACTCTCGTGTAAGCTATTCAATTATACACAAATTACTTAGTTGATCTAACCAACCCACAATTTAAGATTCTTTAAAGGTGCAAATGCATTCTTCTAAATTTGCAAGTAATTTCCTCTAAAAGATGTAAGTAACTAGAAGATAGGTGAGATGCATCATTCCATGCGAGTATGCAACTTCAAACCATAGACCTTTTGCTTTTATACAACTTAGAGATCATTCTTTTCCTTGCTCTATACTATAATGATTGACATTCAGAACTAACTCGTATAAACCCTACATTGATGCAACGAAGTCAAAGCTTTAATAATTCTATTAAAGATGCATTTAAACTTTGATAAAGGAACTCTAAGCATGAGCGAATGCCATGAGTCCACCCTTGATTTAATCCTTCCTTTTATTACTTAGCCCGACCTAAAATATAACCATCTTCTCATGCCATTTGCAAAGTTCATAATTTCCTTTCCATGCATTGCGACTATTTGGACATCATTCAATGGGCGTCTAAGCTTATCTCATACATGAGTCACAAATAGGAAATTATTACCTAAGTTCATTATGTGTTATATGCAATGTTCTTTTCGTGAGGCAACAAGGATGCCTTTAGACAAATCCACCTTTTAACTTATGCAATATGCGTTCAAGAATGCAACTACCCTTGACCATGCAAGTACTCATCGTGCAACTTAACTTGGTAATTCGATGCAAGCATATGAATTTTCCAATGTGTTCAAACTTGCCTAAGAGAATTAAAGTCATGCTTAATGCATCCTTTCATGCGGGAATGTTATCGGAACCTAGGCATTAAGAATTGGAGCTTTGTCCACATGCATACTCGGGGTGGAAGCTCCCGTGTGTGCGCCTCGCAAATTTTTCTTAGGAGCCATCGATGACGTAGATATCGACTCAACAAACTCTCCTTGCCCTTTATCCGATTTCCAAAAACTGCCTACTCCTCTGCGCAGAAATTGGCCTTACAAGACACAATTTTAAAAATCGGGGAAGGCACATGTAAACAAGGCTTATGGAAGCCTTAATGAAAGCTTCTAATAGAAGCTTCCAAGCTTTTGTTTACTAACAGATGACCTAGAGAGAGGAAATTATTGGGAAGATGATAACGATGGAGGTGGAGATGACGACAAAGATGATTATGATGATGATGGTGGTGGTAGAGGCAGCAGCAGCGTGGTGTGACCAGGGCGGCGGCATTTGTGGACTGACGGTGGTAGCACAACGTCCTTAGGCGGCAGTACAACACGCCCTCTCTCCTCCACCCCTCATGCTTGGGGAGGGGGGAGGTCATATAGTGTGGAAGGGGGGGTAGCCACACAAGTGGCGGGTGGCATGTTCCCCTCCTCATGCTCCTCTCTTCTCCACATAACTCATACTCATGCTCATACTTCCTCTCCCTGCCATGCAACGGTTGAAGGGGAGGGGAGTTTTAATATATAAAAAATTGCAAAGAATTTATCCATTTTCTTTTCTTGTGAAGGGTGTTCCCGCATGGAACTATGGCTTTTGAGCCATGGCCTCTTATGCACAACGCGGGCTGGAGTTTGCTAGTGCATGTGGAGGGAGCATTTAGCCCATCAACTTTTATCATTGCGGGAGATTACTTTAGACTGCTTTTGCGCGAGATTTAGGGTCTTGAATATTTCGTAGTGGAAATATTACATTCTCTCCCCCTTAGAGGAATCGAGATGTCCTCATCTCGAGAAGAACTAGGGGTATTGTTGGTTGAGAGTACTTTCATCCATCCAAGTGGCATTCTCTTCGGGGTAATCTTTCCACTGGACAAGGTATTCTCTCAAGGTTCTGGATCTCAAATGCCTCTCCCTAACATCTAAGATCCTCTCATGCCATAGCTCAAGGACTCCTTGGCTAGGCATTACAACTTGTTGATCATCAAGCACGTGACTAGGGTTAGGCACATACTTTTTTAGTAGGCTGATATGGAATACATTATGAACTTTTAGGTTCTCAAGGAGTTGAATTCTGTAAGCACTAGGGCCTAGGCACTTGAGAATCTTGTAGGGTCCAAAATACCTTGGACTTAGCTTTTTGCATTCACCCAAGGATAGGGAACTCTTCTTTGGGCGTATGCGAATAAAGACCATATCACCTTCCTCGTAGGATTTGTCTTGCTATTTCAAGTCCGCGTAAGCCTTTTGTCTGTCCTTGGCGGCTTGGATGTCCTATCTTATTGACTTAATTTGGTCATCCATGTATTCCAGCATCTGCATTGAGGCTTCAACCCTCATGGTTGGATCCGAAAAGCTTAAAGGACTACGACAATCGTGCCTATACAATGCTTGAAAAGGGTTCATCTGAATACTTTGTTGGTAAGAAGCATTGTAGGCAAACTCAACCAGTGGAAAATATTGAATCCACTTTTTGGGTTCGCGACAGTAGTGTGCCCTAAGCATATCTTCGATGACTTGGTTGACTTGTTCTGTTTGACCATCAGTTTGGGGATGATAGACTGCACTAAAACAGAGTTGAGTCCCAATGGCCTTGAAGATAGCCCTCCAGAAGTGTGATGTGAAGAGAGAGTCACGATCACTAATGATTCTTCTAGGTAACCCATGCAGTTTGAATATTTCCTTGATGAATAACCTTGCAATGTCTGAGGCTTTATAGTTTGTCTTAACAAGGATAAGATGTGCAACCTTGGTGAGCATATCTACCACAACCATAATGGAGTTGTATCCTCCCTGAAAGTCCATACTAATGAATTCCCGTTTCATTTGGGGAATGTCAAGTGGTTGCAATTTCCCTGGCATTTTGACATGTTTGGCCTTAATGCATTGACAAAAAAAACATTCAGTGACATATTTGAGAACACCACCTTTGAGCCTGTCCCAATAATAGCTCTTCCCGACTGCATTAAGAGTCTTGGCATAGCCAAGATGTCCTGACAAGGGGAGTCATGAGCTTCCCAAAGTATCTTCTGGTTGAGTGATTGGCTTGCTAGAATGCATAACCTTGTCCTATAGTAGACAAGTCCACTATTGATAGAGAATTGTTGATACTTTGTTTGTAGCTTCGGGTCTTGATCCTTGATGGGGATCTCCCTTAGCAATTTCTGATAGGTTGGGTCATGGCATGCCTCTTCTCCAGCTAGCTCAAGAATTGGATTGTTTGGCATGGATACCTTTGTGGCTAGAGATCTAGGATCTTGCAAAATCAGAAAATTCAGAAATGCCTTGCAACTGAGTGCATTGACAACTACATTCTCCTTTCCAGGCCGGTATTTGATTTCAAAATAATATTCTTCCAGCACTTCAATCCATCGACGTTGCCTCATATTGAGCTCACTTTGGGTAAAAATCCATTTAACACTCTTGTGGTCTATTACTAAGGTAAATTTGTTACCCAGCAAGTAGTGTCTCCAAAGTTTGAGAGCATGGATGACAGCCAACAGCTCCAGATCGTGGGTAGCATAGTTCCTTTCATGGTTTTCAATTTCCTTGAAGAATATGCTACAGGATGACCTTCTTGCATAAGCACACATCCTAAGGCAAGTGTGCTAGCATCAGTTATCACTTCAAACTTCTTACTAAGATCCGAAAGTTTCAGGATGGTGCTGATACCAAGCTTTGCTTTAGCTTGTCAAAGCTGGACTGTTCAACAGGTGACCATACAATTGATACTTGCTTTTTCAGTAGATCAGTCTCAGAAGTGCTGCAATCAAAGCATAATTTTTGATAAAGACCATGTACCATCCTATCAATCCAAGAAAACTACGTATTTCTTTGATGGTGTTGGCCATTCCAGAATGTCTCTGACCTTGGTCCTTGGTCGAATCTACTGAAATTCCTTCCTCTGATACAATGAATCCCAGATATTTAATCTGTCGCTTGAAAAATACACACTTCTTCTTCTTGGCATAAAGCTTGTGTGCTCTCATTGTCTCAAGGACAATGAGAAGCTGAGGTTCATGATCTTCTTCTTGCTTGGAGTAGACTAGGGTATCGTCAAAGAAAACGAGTACGAAGTCATCAAGATAGGGCCTAAAGATATCATGCATTAGCCTATTGAAGGTAGTAGGAGCATTTGTCAGCCCAAATGACATGACTAGGAATTCAAAGTGTCCATACCTTGTGCTGAATGCCGTCTTTGGGATATCTTCTTCCTTGATCCTTATCTAATAATATCCAGACCTGAGATCTATCTTAGAGAAGATCTTCACACCTTGAAGATGGTCAAGAAGTTCATCTATTCTTGGAATGGGGAATTTGTTTTTAATGATTGATTGATTCAACCCTCTGTAGTTAATGCATAGCCGAAGTGTTCCATCTTTCTTCTTCTGGAATAGCACTGGAGCTCCCCATGGTGAATTGTTAGGATAGATGTAGCCTTGGTCTAACAATTGCTCGAGTTGCTCTTTCATAACCCTGAATCTGACCGAAGTCGACTTTTCGCCCAGTAGGAATTTTACCTTAGCAGTTTGCTTGGTACAAGTGACCTCACGACCATTTGCTAATTCCACAAGTAAGGTAGGTGCATCATTTGTGGCTATTTCTAATTTTCTTGCACAGACTGGTGAAATGAAGGAATCAGTACTGCCACAATCAATCAAGGTTTTGAAGCTTTTACCTTGATAATACGATGGAGTTTGAATCACCGAGAATTGGCGATTCGGGCCTTTCTTGTGAAGGGCAGCATGAACTGTTGCCCTCTCAATGTCTACTTCCATGGCTGGGTCTTCTTCATCACACAGCTCCTTATTGGCAACATTGGAGGTTCTCCCTCTGGCCATGACGGTGGCTCCTTGTCCATGGGCGGCTTCTTGGGATGGCCTTTGACATTGTCCTCTCCTAAGCTTGGGGCACTGCCTTTTAAAGTGACCGGGCTCATTGCAATGGAAGCAATGGAGATTGCGGCCATTACCTTGGGTAGGCATGAAATTGTTGACAATGTTGGCCCTAGCTTTCTTCCTTTGTCCCTGATTTTGGCCCTGCACTCTCTTAGCTTGAGACCTATACACTCCCTTGTTCTGATCCTTGTAAGACCAAGTCTTGTTACTTCTTGGCTTGGTTTGCACCTCCTGCATTATGGGTGTAGATTGAATGAGCACATCTTGAAGGTCTGTTGGGCGCATTGACTCTAGGCAGGTGTTTATGGGTGGGCTTAATCCGGAACAAAACTTTGACACCTGTTGTGTCATATCCATTTGTGGCGTGTACTTCAAAAGAGAGATGAACTTTGAATAATACGCATCCAGGGATAGTCCAAGCTGCTTTAATTCATAGAATTCGTTCATCTTCTGTGTGTGGTAGGCAGGTGGTAGATATCTCCCTCGCACAGCTTTTTTAAGCTTTTCCCAAGTAATCGACCCTTCCGAGATCCCTTGGTGTCTGCACCATTGTTTCCACCAAAGTTTGCTTCATCGGTAAGCTTCAGTTTGGTGAGCATAGCTTGGTTAGTGGGTGCAGTACCTACTGCTTTGAAATAATCCTCCATGGATTCAATCTAGATCCCGGCATCAGTTTGGACGGTCCTTCCCGTACCATCGAATTCTGGTGGCTTGATTTGTTTGAGAAGAAACTTCTTCTCCTGAGTTACAACCATACTTGGTGTAGGGGCGGACTAGGAATCTGCACTTGAGATTGTGCCTGGGAAATAAGATTCTTTACGTTAAAAACTTGCTAAACGCTTCTCACATTACAATACATGCCAATTTCAGCTTTTAGCCAAGTGACCTAATCACTTAACTCATTTACCAACACTTAGAGCCATCACAAATAGTGATAAAAAGTCTATTTCATTCATATGGGCATAGCCCTTCTGAGTACAATTATTTTGGGAAGGTAGAACAAGCTGATACATCAATTTGGGGAGAATAAGATTGCGTTACATTTAGCTACAGGAACCGAGTAATAATATGTAATGGGGTCATGGATTTTCAGGAATTGATAGGTCATAGGAAGCTTAGGGTATCCTTTCCTTTGATACCCGTTCTTCTCATAACGTCTCAACACCTTGATTTTTTTGTCAGGGATTATTCGAGTCACTTCCTCGTACACATACTTCTTCTGCTTAACCTTTCAACCACCGATATGTAGGGTTGCATTTGCGTGAGCCTCAACAAAGATGAACAGCTTCACGATCTTTAAGTCCTCCATCCACTTGATTCTCTTCAAGTTGGTCCGAAGGTACGCAAGTCGGTGGGCAGCTATGTAATAAATTCCTGATTCACCCATCCATCTTCGTTCCACGTATAGGGGTGAAGGATTGTAGATGCGGTCTAGGATATTCATCATACCTAGCCTTCGTCGATAATCCGAAGCACGCATTGCAGTCATAAACATAACCTAGAACACCAAAAATTTATTCTATGCTTCGCGACTCTGCAAGCGAGCATCGATAAGTAAGTAAGGAAATGTTCTTAACAGCAACATTTGCTCTACTTATCCTCATTAAGTCTTCTTGTAAATATTGAATCTCGTTGGTTTGCTCTGATACCAACTGTAATGTGTCCCCCTATCCACTTATAGGACATGTCTTAGTAGCCCATCGGAAAAAGAGTCTAGAAAGCGCCACCCGGCAGGGATGTCACGAGGTTTGTGATCTAGGTCTTCCCGAGTCTGCCGCAAAGCGAAAGCATTCCAGCCATTCCCACTTAGGACCGACCTGAATCAGGGTTTCCCTAATGGTTAAGTTCCTAAAAGGTAGCTAGCATTGAGCCTAGACGAACTACTTTACGCAGAAACATCAGGGTCGATGTGGATTTATACTATACTTGGTTCAAGGAGAATGGAAAACGAGAGGGATGCGAAGCTTGATCTCTCTACCTGTAAGGCATAGTCCCATTCCGTTCCCCTAAAACAGTATAAATCAAGACTCTAGCTCTCTAGATTCTAGGTCATTTTTACCTTGCTGTCAATTCCATTGAGAAAAGTTCCTGGCCAACTAGGACCACCCTTCCGTAGGACGGACCCATAGTCACATCCACCCCTCAGGTTGCTTTAGTTATCTAATTACCTACCACATTTAGTTTGGCAAGCAAAAATAGTTTCATTAATTAGCCAACAATCACTGGTTCCTTCACGTAACTTAAGCATTGACATAGAAAAACAATGTCAAGCAAGTTCCTTTTCAACATTTGATCTTTATTATCACTCTTTGGAATACATCATATAATCCGCCCGAAGGCAATTCTAGCAATCCTCAGGGATCGCTATTCCAAGTTCCGCCCGTAGACTAGTATGCGGGCCTTGAGATCCCATCTCGAGTCACGTCGGTCTCTTGTGCAGGATCTAGAGGCAAGGGATTTACGGCTAGAGGCCCCCTCGTGCCCAAGAGTCCTCCTGCTCCAAGTAGCATCCACGGAGAGACGTCTCGCAGTGGGTTTGGTCTGCGTACTCGGCGTGGCTAACAACCCCCTTGGATAGGGTCAGGCAGATAGTCAGGGGTAACTTATACTGCCTCTCCCTCCATGCTTTCAACCTGAAGCATTAGTTATTTTCCAGCATTAGTTCCTTGAGCAAAGAAGAACAAGCAGTGCTCCTAGTGTACAATCATGAGCATTCCAGTGGTCCTTTATATGGCCAATTGCTAGGGTGTGAATCCTTCTCTCCGAATACATCCAGCATTCGATTCGGGATCAATCATAACTTGGCAAGATCCCAAGGGTTTCACAAGCTAAGTTGCTTGTTTACCCTTTATCCTTGGGTTAGGGTTTATACCTTGTTAACCCAATTTGTCAATACTTTAGGTTTCCATATATTATGGTCAATAAATCTTGGGCAACCCCGTCGCCCCAATCTTGGTTGGGGTCAATTGCTTTCTTGGTAATCCATTACTCCCCTGGCTTCACAAATCAGTCTTCAAGGAAAAGCATTGAAGCAAAACAACTACTCAATTTCTAGAACATTAGACTTGTAACTAGAACTCACCAAAACTTGGTCTAAGGAGTAGCAATACTATTTTATGATTTAGACACAAAACAATGCGACGTTGCAACTTGTTGCATGAGATAGGTGTCAACACCTAACTTGTGGGATTATTTCTCCCACACATGGTATTCCTTGGTCAAGAATACCTTTGGTCAAGATGTAGGGTTTGGGAGTCCTCTTGACCCAACCCAACTCTAACCCTACTAGGCTGATAACGTCTTGGCCCTAGGGTTCCTAATTTCCTTGCGGAAGTCTAACATTTGGTCATCTGATAACTAGGGTGAGAACCCTAGATCATTCTTGCACGGCTGATCTGACAACCCTAACATTTTTGAGAATGTGGGTAGGATCTTTGGGATCGGAAATATTAGGTCGGCAACTCGAGTGCGATACTAGGCAGAATTTTAACGTAACTTAACCCTACCTAGCACTTTGAGGTGATCGTCATATGTAATCTAATCGTACCTTTATGACTCTCGTGTAAGCTATTCAATTATACGCAAATTATTACTTAGTTGATCTAACCAACCCATGATTTAAGATGATCTTTCTTTAAAGGTGCAAATGCATTCTTCTAAATTTGCAAGTACTTTCCTCTAAAATATGTAAGTAACTAGAAGATAGGTGAGATGCATCATTCTGTGAGTATGCAACTTCAAACCATAGACCTTTTGCTTTTATACAACTTAGAGATCATTCATTTCCTTTCTCTATACTATAATGATTGACATTCAGAGCTAACTCGTATAAACCCTATGTTGATGCAACGAAGTCAAAGCTTTAATATTTTTATTGAAGATGCATTCAAACTTTGATAAAGGAACTCTATGCATGAGCAAATGCCATGAGTCCATCCTTGATTTAATCCTTCCTTTTATTACTTAACCCGACCTAAAACATAACCATCTTCGCATGCCATTTGCAAAGTTCATAATTTCCTTTCCATGCATGGCGACTATTTGGACATCATTCAATGGGTGTCTAAGATTATCTCATACACGAGTCACAACTAGGAAATTATTACCTAAGTGCATTATGTGTTATATGCAATTTTCTTTTCGCGAGGCAACAAGGATGCCTTTAGACAAATCCACCTTTTAACTTATACAATATGCATTCAGGAATGCAACTACCCTTGACCATGCAAGTACTTGTCATGCAACTTGAATTGGTAATTCGATGTGAGTATATGAATTTTCCAATGTGTTCAAACTTGCCTAAGAGAATTAAAGACATGCTTAATGCATCCTTTCATGCGGGAATGTTATCGAAACCTAGGCATTAAGAATCAGAGAGTTGTCCACATGCATACTCGGGGTGGAAGCTCCCACATGTGCGCCTCACGACTTTTGCTTAGGAGCCATTGATGACATAGATCTCGACTTAGCAAACTCTCCTTGCCCTTTATCCGATTTCCAAAAACTACCTACTCCCTCACGCAGAGATTGACCTTACAAGATGCGGTTCTAAAAACCGGGGAAGGCATGTGTAAACAAGGCTTATGGAAGCCTTAATGGAAGCTTCTAATAGAAGCTTCTAAGCTTCTGTTTACTGACAGATGACGTGGAGAGAGGAAATGATTGGGAAGATGATAAGGATGGAGGTGGAGATGACGACGAAGATGATTATGATGATGATGGTGGTGGTAGAGGCGGCAGCACTATGGCGTGACCAAGGCAGCGGGATCTATGGACTGACGGTGACAACACGGCGTCCTTAGGCGGAAACAGCAGCACGTCCTCTCTCCTCCTCCCCTCAAGCTTGGGGAGGGGGGAGGTCATATAGTGTGGAAGGGGGGGGGGGGGATAGCCACACAAGTGACGGGTGGCATGTTCCCCTCCCCATGCTCCTCTCTTCTCCACATGACTCATACTCATACTCATGCTCATACTTCCTCTCCCCACCATGCAATGGCTGAAGGGGAGGGGAGTTTTAATTTAACAAAATTTGCCAAAAGTTTATCCATTTTCTTTTCCTGTGAAGGGTGTTCCCGCGTGGAACTATGCCTTTTGAGCCACGGCCTCTTATGCACAACGTGGGCTGGAGTTTGCTAGTGCACACGGAGGGAGCACTTAGCCCATCAAATTTTATCGTGCAGGAGATTACTTTGGACTGCTTTTGCACGAGATTTAGGGTCTTGAATATTTTGTAGCTGAAATATTACAGATTACAAGTTACAATGGGATCTTGAGACTACCACAAACCGTAAAAAGGTCTTGGAAGATCCCACACTTTGCAATAGAGTGAAATTCACACTTGGTAAAGTTCTTGGAATTGTGAAGTGCGAATTTCATGATGCAATCATTGATATGCTGAAACAAAAAAGATTTTTTAATGGTGAAGCTTTGCAAGCATTGATGCAGGTTGACAAAGACATAGAGAAACAACTTCAGAGGGAATGTGATGATGCATGGATGCATTTAATGCTGATTTGGAGTAGGCTAATGTTAAAAATGGGTTAAATGGGAGTGTAGACAGCAAGCTTGTGGCTGAAATTAGTCTTACGTGCAATAGTAAACATAGAGAGAATTATTCACAAATGCATTGGGCTCGTGCTACAACAAAGACAATTGTTAAAGTGGGAGAAAGAGAGACACCTTGCATAGCTCTCTTGGATCATGGTTCCAAAATCAATGTTATGGCACACATCGTGTATGAGAATGGAGATTGGCCAATTGATGTAGATCCGGGATGGCGCATGGGGGCAACAAACAATTCATTAGGGGATCTTTATGCAGCTTGTGTGAATGTACTCGTGATTATTGGAGATGTTAGGGATGAATATCATTTTTTTGTGTAGGATTCATGTAGTTATCCGATGATTTTATGGCAGGCCTATATTTCAGAATCAAGACTGGAAACAAAAGCCTTGGATGATGGTTCTTCATATGCTTGAGTTATTCAGAGTAAAGAAAATACAATGGCGGTACAATTTGTCACTCTTTGTGTGAATCATCCCCAAAATTGGGATATACTGTGAGATAATCCCATGCCACCTAATGCACAAGATTTTAAGGGTTTTTAGATAGCATTTCTATAAGTGGAGGCTATGGCAGTGCCTTTAGATAAATAATTATGCCTCCAAGAAAGGGGAAAACTGAGTTTGTGTATGGATTGCAGGAATGAATAGCATGTAGTCTTGGCAGTTTTAAGAATATTTCAGCCATGTGCAAGGCTAAAAAGAAATATGTAGGATGGGTTGAAAAGGAGATGAAGACATATGTTTTGATGGCTGCAAATGAAGGTATTTTAGGGTTGTTTTCAGGGCTGGTTGATGTTGATATAGTGGCTGAAATTTTTGCAGTAATTAATGTTGACAACAAGGCAGAAAAAGAGGTTATTTATGTTGACACTTTAGAGATGTATGAAGTCATTCAATATTTTACTAAGCATGAATATTATGGGCTGCAATATGGGCTACAAAAGAGGGTTGAAGAGAGGGTGGATACAAAGTACAAAATAATTGCAAAGAAGTTAAGCCTCTGGCCTGCCTTTACCACCTAAAGTGATGTGTTGGCTGAGAAAGTGACTTAATAGCCTAGTTTATAGGATCCACATGGAGTAGGACATAAATTTACAGCTGAAACTTTATAAGAGCTAAAAATTGGTGATACAAGCTTCCTTTTGCCTATAGAAAGAGCTTGTTTCTTAGATATGTTAGCAAGGCATGGGAAAGTCATTGCATTTCAGCTAGATGAAATTGGATGTGTTGATCCGACCATAGTTGCACCTATGTTGATGTTTACAGTACCTCATGTGCCATGGAATTTAAAGAGGCTATATCGAGGTGGAGTACTTGGGCTATGTTGTTAGTGAAAAAGAGATACATGCTGGCCCTAAGAAGGTGTAGTGTGTTAGAGATTGGTCAATACCTACCACCACTACTTCACTTAGAGGGTTTCTTAGTCTATCACCATTCACACATTCATTAAGCATTATGTGGCTATAACAGCTCCTTTGACTGATATGTTGAAGAAGGAAGCGTTATTTTGGGATAGACTTGCAAATAGTAGCTTCAACTAGTTAAAGGAACTCCTTAATTATACCCCTATTCTAGTATGGTCAGATTTCTCAAAGGAAAACATTTACCATACAGTTGATGCTAGTGGTTGTGGCATACGATTGTTTTATTAAGGAGCATGGAGTTATGTCCTTTGAAAGTCTCAAGCTTACAGATAAGGAAATGACTATAAATATTTATGACCAAGAGATGTTGGCTATTTTACATGTGATAAAGAAGTGGCATCATTACTTGTATGGCAGTGGGTTTAGAGTTCAAAGTGATCACAGGGTCCTAAATTATTTACTCACTTAGTTAAATCTCACTCTTTGAGGCTATGCACAATTATAATGGTACCCTTACCCATGGTCATTTCCAATGAGAAAATCAATCCTCATAAAAAAAGGAATTGGAAAGAATGCAGACCCTTCTTCAACAATGTAAGATGAATCTTAGAAAGGCTGAAGTTCAAATAAAGATGTATATTAATGAGAAGAGGAAACCTTTAGAGTTTCAAGAAGGAGAATTAGTTTTGTTGAAAATGCCTAGGTCTCATTACTCCACATTGAAGGATGGATCCAATAACAAGCTTTCCCACATATTTTATGGACCCTACATGATCCTAAAGTACATTGGAGACTTGGCATATAGATTGGAACTACCCTCTTCTACTAAGATTCGTAAAATGTGTTTTATGTTAGTCAACTCAAGCCCTTTTATGGTACTCATGTGGATATAGTTGATGAGTTGCCACCTATAAATGAAGAAGGTCTTATTTAGTACATCCTTGAGGAGATTATAGGTCAGCATGAGAAGAAGATTTGCTCTCATTCTATCACTGACTATTTGATTAGGTGGAGAGATTTACCACGTGAAGAAGCTTCTTGGAGGCTAGTAACTATATTAGAAGAGTTTTTTAACCTACATTCTGCATTGATGTGGTTGAGGTATAACTATAATAGCTTTTATTTTGCCAAATTTTAGAAAAATTCCACCTATATAGGTCAAATTACTCCTCAATAGAATTATTTTAATATATGGCACACTTGATCTAGACACTTCTATCAGAAGTTATGATAGATTTATTCAGTAGGGTCTATTCTTATAGTAAGCTATCTTTTTTATTATTGAGCTTCTTTCTTGAAGGCTTAAAGGTTCCAATCTCTTTTTAAACATATCAGGATCATGTATATAATTGAGGCTTACCTTCATGTCTTCCTTTAAGTTAATATATTTTCAAGCTTTCATTCATTTTTATACTTTATATAGTTGAAATCAGAGTAGTACTCTATTTTATCCATCATTTCTAGTCATTGCAAGTTTGTTTTTATGGGAAAAAAACTTTGGGTAGGGATGGATTGTGAGAAGCCTGAAAGAATATATATTTTATTGTGTAATTATTAATAATACCTTGTCACAATGACACATGTATAAAAGGGGTGAGATATATAAATTTTGACATGTTTTGACAATAATACAATTATTGTCTCTCACCTCACCTCCTTGCTCACAGCTTCCATGGATTCTCTCTCTTCTTTTCTAACTTTCTAGTTTTTCTCTCTCCTTTTCTCTTCTTTCTTTCACCTCTCAGCTCTCTCCTTGTAAGAGATAAGTAGCGATGACATATGTCAGAGGAGAATGCACAAGTTTGGAGAGGGTGGATGCTATGTGATTACCCATTCAATGAAGAAAAGCCAATGAAAACACATCTATATCAATATTCCATATATATGCTTATGGGATACTTACTCATGATCATAATAGGTTTTTAAGGTTCAAAACTAGTCTTCAAAATGGTCTAAATATCCATTATCACATTTGAATAATTGAATAAGAATTTTGGGGGAATCAAAACACATAGAAGAAGTTATCTTGAGTACTCCAAGTTATCAAGGCCCAAAAATATAAAAAAACAATGCATTTTACAAAATGTAGTGTTTCTGGCTAGTGTGAGAAGATTTTTGCAATTCTATCTATGTAAGCTTATAGATCAGGTCTATTATGCTTGATTTGAGACCTAGATAGTCATGTTCTAAGTTTGAATGAAAATATGATAGAGAAAAAAAAGTTGCAATTAAACTTAGGACATAACTATTGTCCTCGGAATTTTGATCATATTCCATTGCTTATAGGGTTTCTTGCTTAAGACATCTACTTGCCTATTGTTGTTGGATACCTTGGGCTATCATCAAAGGGACGTTTTTTCTTATCATACTACTATACTAGAATTATTTTGGGTTGCATAGAGTGTCTAAGCTATCATCTTAAAAGAGTTTAGTCTGAGCAATTGACTTAGATCCAGTGTTTGTAACCTGGGGAGGTCACTCATATATATATCATGTGGGTTCAAAATAGGAGGTTCTAAAAATATATTTTTGTATAGTTTTTACATGCGTTTGTTGCTTCTGTATATGTTTGGAAGCCATTTCTTGATTTTGATGAGTTGGTCTCTCTCATGATCTGGCTGAAGAGATAAACATGCAAGGTGAAACATCTGAAAGAAGTGTTGAACAAGTCGAGGCCTTCTACTCTACTTCAGAAAGGGAATGTGAAAGATCCTCTTCGAGAGACTATGGCGTGGAACATGTTGGTTGTAAGAAGAAAAGTAGGTTAAATCAACAATTTTGTGATATGTAGATTTTGGAAGGCCCTGATAATGTTGAGATGACAAGCTCAACACATGCGTACATTAATGATGGACCACATTGTTATAGATGGGTCCACACATCTACACTTAGCACGTCGATGGTCATTATGACTCTCACATGGCCATTGACTCATTACTTATTATATTTAGGTTGTTACACCTATTTACAGCTGGCATAGTTATAGCGCCAGTCGACTAGTATAGTTGGTTATGCATTTTTTGACTTAGTAGGCCACTTTCCTTTATGTTGTATCTTATCTATACTTTGTGTACATTGTAAAGTGTGTGGAAAAAGAAGAAGAAACCAGCAAGAAAACGTTTTGGTCTCCATCTCTCTTCTTGTCTATTGTGTGAGCTTCTCCTTGTGCATTCTGTGTGTGTTTGGCGCAGAATCTTGAGCAAGCCCCACACCACGCGATTTGTGACATGGTATCAGAGCTGCACCACTCATTGAGGCTGGGTTTGAAGGTAAAGCAAAGAAGAGGAGACAAGGATTTGAGCAAGCAAGCAACGGGTAAGAAGCTCTTCCATTCTCTACTTCTTCTCATGGACAATGCCTGTGGAGGCACCGGAAGCAGGGCAGAGCAAAAACCTCATATTGCAATGAGATTTGGTGTGCTCGAAGAGTGCTGTCTATTCTGCAAATAAGCCCTTTAGGGCTTGTTCTGTTGCTATTTTGGCCATCCGAGGTCATTTCAGGCCCCGTTTTAGACTCGCAAGGTTGCAGATAGTAGTTTGAGGTATCTTGCAATTTTAGCTGTGTCTGTCGTATACAGGTGCATAGGTTACAGATTTTAGATCTGTAAGTTCAAAGGTGTTTACCAGCAAATAAACAGAAGGTTTATTTTTAAACTAGTTGCATATTGCATGTATTGTTGAGCAGATAGTGAAAAAGACTATCTAGTGTATTGCTGTGCACTATAGGTTGAGGGTTGCAGAAGATTTGCTTGCTATTTGGTATTAGTTTTGTGATAATGGTAGAGAACAGTGGAAACCCCATCATTGAGAAGCTCAACAAGAACAATTACCCTTCATGGAAGTTCCGTGTCACGAACTTCCTTATTGGAAAAGGCCTCTACAAGTTTGTTTCAGGTGAAGAAAAGGAGCCGGAGGTAAGTGATCCTCCAACTGTAGAAGAGACAAAGGCACAGAAGGAATGGAATGCAAAAGACAAAAAGGTCATGTATTGGCTATCTGCAGTAATTGACAATAATATGCTAGGACATATTAGAAATGCAGAGAATTCATATACAGCTTGGACCATACTTGAAAGTATGTTTTCCGTAAATACAAAGGCACGAAAGATTCAACTCAAGCAAGAGTTGAATACATTGAAGAAAGGGAAGATATCTATCAACGAGTATGCACTGAAGGTAAGGAGCATTGTAGATGCCTTGGCAGCGATTGATGCAATGCCCAATGATGATGATTTGGTGTCGTCTACCTTGGGTGGACTTAACAATGAAAAGGCTTGGAAGTCTTTTGTAACTTTCGTATATGTCAGAAAGCCATTTCCAGATTTCGATGAGTTGATCTCCCTTATGATCACTGAAGAGATCAACATACATAGTGAGAAATCTGAAAAAAGTGGTGAACAGGTCCAAGCTTTCTACTCCAGTTTAGGAAGGGGACGTGGTAGGTCCTCTTGAAGAGGCCGTGGTACAGGATGTGGTAGTGACAACAAGCAAAACTGATTGAAACAACAATTTGGCGATACGTAGGTTTCAGGAGGTCGTGGTAACTTTAGAGGCACGAGGAGCTTTAGAGAAAGAGGTAGATAGCAGAACAGAGGTTCTAACAACTCTGGTATTGTGTGTTACTACTGTGGCAAAACAGGTCATATTGCAGCCCAATGTTATGCTAAGAAAGATGATATTTGCAGTGGTAAGTTGCAGCAAGGAAACTATGCATCGTCTTCACGACAGAATGAAGGTTTTATGTTTCTGATGCTGATCACTTACTTTATGTGAGAAAGGGAGATGCATGTTTGGTCATCATAGTCATCTATGTGGATGACTTGATTATTACAGGTGATAGTGATAATGGGATTGTTGAAGTCAAGGACTTTTTGAAGAAGAAAGGGAGATACAGGTTTGGTCATCATAGTCATCTATGTGGATGACTTGATTATTACAAGTGATAGTGATAATGGGATTGCTGAAGTCAAGGACTTTTTGAAGAAGAAGTTTGAGATGAAGGATTTAGGTGAGCTAAGGTACTTCCTTGGCATTGAGGTGATCAGATGTGATGATGGTATATGGCTGTCCCAAAGACAGTATGGCTTGGATATGTTGTCCAAGTATGGTATGACAGCATGCAAACCACTTTCAGTCCCAATGGAGCAGAATGTAAAGTTGAGTGCTGATGTTGGGGATGAGATAGAAGACCCTACTATGTTTAGGAGGATAGTGGGAGTTTGATCTACATGACCATTACAAGGCCAGACTTGAGCTAAGCTGTTGGTTTTGTGAGTCAGTTTATGCAAGTACCTAGAAAGCCACATTTGGATGCAATTAGACGCAAGATATGTAAAGTCCACATTACATTATGGACTTTTCTATGAGGCAGGTACACATGTACAAGTGTTTGGATACATAGATGTAGATTGGGCTGGTAGTATGTCTGATAGAAGATCTACCAGCGGATACATGTTCTCTCTTGGTAGTACAGCAATTACTTGGAGCAGCAAAAAGCAATCTACAATTGCTTTGTCGAGTACAGAGGCTGAGTATAGAGGTGCTGCTGTTGCAGCATGTGAGGTAGTATGGCTGCAAAAGTTATTGGCTGATTTAGATGTGCAGGTGGAAGGTCCAGTTGTCATTTATTGTGACAACATGAGTAGTATACAGTTGGCTAGGAACCTTGTGTTCCATGCCAGGACAAAACATATTGAGATATACTACCACTTTGTGAGAGAGAAGGTACTAGCAGGTGAGATTGACTTGGTGTATGTTAGCATACAGGATCAGATAGTTGACATCTTCACGAAGGCATTGGGTACAGAGAAGCTTCAAAAGTTTGGAAGCTTACTTGGAGTTGCAGAGATGTAGTTGAGCTTGAGGGGGAGTATTGAGATGACAAGCTCAACACATGCGGATATTAATGATGGACTGCCTGGTTAGATGGGTCCACACATCTACACTTAGCACGTCGGTGGTCATTATGACTCTCACATGGCCACTGACTAATTACTTACTATATTCAGATTGTTACACCTATTTACAGCTGGCATAGTTATAGCGCCACTCAACTAGTGTAGTTGGTTATGCATTGTTTGACTTAGTAGGCCACTTTCCTTTATGTTGTATCTTATCTATACTTTGTGTACATTGTAAAGTGTGTGGAAGAAGAAGAAGAAACCAGCAAGAAAATGTTTTGGCTTCCATCTCTCTTCTTGTCTCTTGTGTGAGCTTCTCCTTGTGCATTCTGTGTGTGTTCGGCGCAGCATCTTGAGCAAGTCCCCCCACCATGCGATTCGTGATAGGTAATTCTAGAGATAGAGGAAACTCTAGAGAAAGAGGTGGATAGAAAAACATAAGTTCCAATAATTATGGAATTTTTTGTCATTACCATGAAAGAACATGTCATATTACAAACCATTGTTTTGATAAGAAAGACAATATTCGCAATAGCAAGTTGTAGTAAGAAAATTGTATATTGTCTTTAAGACATAATGATGACAAAAATGAGTGTTTGTTTTTCATGCATCATATAAAAAATGCTATTATAGGGCTCGAGGAAGTTACTATATGTATATCATCTACATCACATGCGTTCAAGGCCTATTTATGAATATCCTTATCTATGAATTTTTTCTGAATAAAACATAACCCTTTTCTCTTCAATCTGTAAATAACCCCTTTGTATACACCCTTCTATATGTAAAAAATGTATAAAAATAGTATTTTAAAAATAACTTATTTTGAACCCACATGATGCAAACATATATTCATGAGTAACTTACCCGAGTTACAAGAAATGGGACATGTGATAATGTATGATATGTTGATTTTGGTGCATCTAATCATATGACCACCTATTTTGAATGGTTTGGAGGAATTCAAGACTTATAAAGTCTAGGTTATGTAGAGACAAGTGATGATTCATATCATCTTGTTTCACATATTGAAAAGGTTCCATTGTCCTTGCACAGTGGTCAAACAAAGTGTTTGTTAGATGCTTTACATGTGCTATCAATCACAAAAATTTTGGTATCATTAGTCAAATAGTAGAGCAAGGGTTACAAGTTAGATTTAATGCAAAGAGTTATTTTGTTGAAGACTTCAACAATAAGTGCAAGTGGATTGTAAAAGTAATCAAAGTTGGTGGCAGGTTTGCTTTGGATACTAGAATCATTACTATAAATATTGCTATGTATGCTGAAGACAAAGATGTGGTTGTAGACATTAAAATATGGCACAAATGTATTGGACATGCAAATCAACAAAGATTGAAATTAGTACAATACAAAGGATTGATTACAGGTTTATCTACACTCAAAGTTGGAGAATTACATAAAGTTTATGAAGCATGTTAGTTTGGGAATCACACAAGGCAATCATTTTTGCATGACAAAGATATGAGCAAAAATATACTTGATGTTGTACATAAAAATGTTCGGGGGCCTACCTAAAATATATCTCTTGGTGGGATGTAGCAAGTATTTTGTTACATTCATTCAAGATTGATCTAGAAGACTCAATGTATATTTTATGAAGGAAAAGGGTGAATTGTTTCAACACTTCAAATCTTTCAAGATTGTTGTTGAAATGGAAACATGCTTGAAAGTTAAGTGCTTGAGGCTAGATGGAGGGGGAGACTACCTCTCTAATGAGTTCAGTAATATTTTGTGGTCTCGTGGATTAAAGCGACTATTTACATATAGGTATATCCTACAACAAGATGGAGCTATAGAAAGAAAATCAAACATATTGCAAAAGCTGCATGGGCATTGATGGTTGAGAAAAATATATCCATGCATTTTTTATATGAGGCTTTTCATATTGTTGTCTAGATTATGAACAAGTCTCCTACACCTTGATGAGATGGTAATATCCCCATTACTTAGTTTATTTTAGTAAACAATGTGTGTATACATTCCAAAGAAAATTGATTTATGGTACACATTTTTTAAAAAATTAGCTCTAATTATGAAACTATCTCTACTTATGAAGATAATTGTTATTATTAATGAGGTATTATATGACAGTTCTTCATGGAAGAAAGACTTGGGAAACCCTCCCAAGACTAGCTTATTAAAACTATGTTTGTAGTATAGAACAATAAAAAACACTAGCCTAGTGGATAGTCACTTGGCAATTTAGTGCCCTTGGGTGATGACATTACCAGGATGGATGACCTCCCAGGAAGATTTTCCTACAAGCTAGTGGGAGATTCTCATGCACATCCAACGGCACCAACGAAGCCTTTGTAGCCCATTTCCAAGTATGCCAAGGTCTATGCCTTGGTCACCACCTTAGTCGTTGATGTCTTAGTCGTATGCACACATCTGATGACACGATGCACAATGTATCCTCACCCATATATTTATCAATTTTTATCTTCGTGCTACAAAAATAGAAACCCTCATTGACGTCATCAATGACGTTGTTAAAAAATGCTAAAAGAAAGTGTTTCCTCTTTGTCGTCGATGACATCATTAAAAAAACACTAAAAAGTAAGCATCTTTTCTTTACCCCCCCTAATTACTATATAAATAGGGGTTGATCGTCACGTCTGATAGACATTGACACACAAACAGACACATACAATGGCCCGTGCAAAAGTCTCTCTGCTATTGACGCGATGAAGCTCTGCTGCAATCATCTCTCTCTCTCTCTCTCTCTCTCTCTCTCTCTCTCTCTCTCTCTCTCTCTCTCTCTCTCTCTCTCTCTCTCTCTCTCTCTCTCTCTCTCTCTCTCTCTCTCTCTCTCTCTCTCTCTCTCTCTCACCACCCCTACGTGGAGGCGTTGCTTGAATCCATCAAGCTTCTTCTATGGCTTCCAAGAGATGTCGAGATGTTGAGTAAGGTCACGCTCCAACGTGAAGAAGTAGTTGTTGTTGAAATGCAAGTGAAAGTTAACCCCAAATCCATTCAACCCAAAGGATGGGTTATTCCACAACAAACCGAGGTTGGAGTCATAAATCGTAATCATGATGGATAGTCGAACGGAGATAATTAGATTAGTACACAAGAAAAGAATCATGATTAGTTAGAACTTACTTAAACTAGTAAAAGCATGTTAGTATTATCAAATGCTTTTTAGGAAGGAACATGGAAATTGATGAAGGGGATAAATTCTATGCATTGCATACATTGAAAACTATGTTAGAAATGTTTTATGGTTATGACTACTTTTGGATTTGTAAATGATGAATTATGGCTCTTATGATTCCGAATTTGCATAGCAGGACGAGTTGTGGATTAGGGTGATTCGAGACATTGGGATCCCCAATCCAATGCTCCCAAGATGCTCTGCGGAGTATGGAAAACCTCACCTGAGGGTGGGGATCCTACGCTCTTGAGGGAGATAGGTGTTTTGGCAAAAACTCACATGTGGGTGAGGGTCTTATGCTCCTAAGGGAGATAGGTGTTTTTGATATTTGATCACTTGAGCACCTGAGAGGGAAAAGGGCCAAGTGATAAGTGTTTGTGTTATGTAGGACGGATCTAGAGGCTCATGGAAGCTTAGAGAGGCTCTGAGCCAGTAAATTCCCTATTGATAAACCATGGATGGAGTGTGATCACATACAACCCAATCCCAAGGGATTGGAAGGCACTATCCTAGGATAGACGATGTCTTTCTACAGAAAGACGGTTTTGTATCACTCTGCAGAGTGATGGTGAAATAAAGTATTTGATTTCCAAATTGTTTCTTATGTGTTAAAGATTGAATTTAATGAACCTAGTTTAATGGAGTAATAAAAGAAAGTTGATTTTATATGTCCAAAGCGTGGTAGTATGCTTTTCCAATTAGAAAACTAAGCATACCCCATCGAGGAAAGTGGGAGGCTTCAATCCTCACAATTGGATGCCTATGGCTGGGTGGACCCAGTAAGTCAAGTAATTTTCCAACATTAGATAGAGCTGATTAAATTGTGACCCTCCCAATACTAGTAGGATTAGTTACCAGGTTTAACACTGTTTTAGGGGGCCAAAGTTGAGATTTTACCTTATGGTAGGGGGATCGAGTTACACTCTCCCTCATCTCTCACTCTCTTTGAACCAAGTGCGGCGTTAACCTCACTCCTGCCTTTGATTGATTACAAAGTGGTCATTCTTAGGTGGGCGTTAGAATGTTGTTAGGGATGGCTTGTCCATGCTTCCCCTGTGAAGTAGAAATGAGATTCCCATGTTCAACTAAGTCCAAGGTTTCCCATGGGGAGACAGGTGGGTGATGTGTATGGATATGAATTTCAGTCGACTACTAAGAGGACTCCTCTAAGTCTGTTGGGAGGAGGCACCTAACATGTGGTATTAGAGCCTAGGTTTCAAAAGGGCTCTAAGTGTAGGGTTAAGTTATCAACATATAAAAGGAGTCGCACTTGTTTGAAGAAAACTGTTGTTGAATATCTTGTACTAACACTAGCATACACATTGTACTCATCATGAACTTAGAGGTGAGGAAGCTACACGTTTGAGGAATATTTTTTCTATCATGTGTCAAGTAGCCTTAGGGTCGAATAATTTCTCATATCGTGAGGCTATATTTGAGATAATGGAAATTATCTTTATATCTTTTGTTGAAATATATCTTTTGTTCAATGCCTTTGCTAAAGGTTACTAAATATCTTTTTCTCAATGCCTTTGCTAAACGGTTACTAAATATTGTGGATGATCCTGTATCTGAAACCTTGTGGGTATATCAGAAAGTGCTACAAATAGTACCACCCGAGAGAGTTGTTGTAGTACCAAGAAGGCCTTATTTTGGTATGGGATGTTTTGATTATCCCCAATAGCCACCACATTATGTTGTTTGCCATGTACATGAGAATCCACCAAGATATGAGAATATAGACCCTAGCACTTTTCATGAGGAAAGGATCCACGAGATGATGTGTTGGTAGATCATAGTATGATCAATATATATTTGTAAATACTTTTCATAAATATAAAGTCTCATTCTTATTTTTGAAGAGCATGAGTTATGAGCTTATGATGATAGTTGGAGCTACTTTGACAAGTTAATGATGAAGTACACTTTATGCGAGTGATTTTTGAGATCATGTACTCCACTGCTTGCCAATCAAACATGTTGGAATTAAGAGAAAGCATAATGGCTATCTTAGAGAAGACTTGTCCTATGGTGTTGTTTAAGCTTATGAAGGGGCTAAAATTGGAGCCCAAATCTAGGGAAGGGATGACCCTTACTTTTACTTAGACTCAACTCTATGTATGAAGATGTGAAAGTCCATCTCAAGTTGTTGAAATGGCTCAAAGGCCTCAAATTAATAAGACTTTATAACTATGATACTCTTTGAAATGATAAGGCAAAATATATAGATGGGAAATTGTAATGAGAAATAAATGGGTATATCACCATACAAAGGTTATTTCTTCCGATAGGATCGCCCTTACTAGGAGTGTAAATTCAAAAAAATTATGAGCTTCCAAAGTATCCCAATCTCCAAAAATTTTATCGATTTCTAGGGATGAAGGCCAAACCACCTCATTTTTTAACAAAGAAGTTACAAAGATAATCAAGATCACCAACTAGTACAAATTGATAAAACATATAAGGAACTCCAAGAGAAGAAGATTCTTCTCAAGTAAACACCAATACCTAGGTTTAGTAGTGCAGGACCCAAGGTGGAGCAAGATGCAGAAGCGTGGATTGAGGCTTTGGATGAATATTTCCTAGCCGCTAAAACTACTACTGCAAATCAGTCCATGACTTCTAGTCTATGTCATACTGGTGAAGCTAAGCTTTGGTGAAAACAACTTTACCAAGATAAAGGGGTAACAAAAGCTTCCCAAACTTGGGAGCAGATCAAAGAAGCTGTGAAAGGACATTATCTTCCCCCATCTTTTGAATCAATCAAGATGAATGAATTCTACAACTTACAACAATTAATCCTAACCTTGGAAGGATACTATTCTAATTTTGTGAGTCTATGCAAATATGCACCCCTAATCACAATGTCTCAACAGATTGCAAGGTTCTACAAAAAGGACTAAATTCACCTTTGGACACTCGACTTAAATCAATGAGACCAACGACTCTCGAAGATACTCTTATGCAAGCAAAAACCTATGACCAAGGAAATCACTCGAAATGGCCAAAGGAATTGTCCAATAAACAACTATGGAAGGGGCTACCCAAACCGTGGTGTTGACATGGCCAATGCCAGAGGAAATGGTAGAGCTAATGCAATCACTCATGGACCAAATGGGATAGGAATCATGCAGTGCTACCAGTGCGGAAGGATTGGACACCTAAGGAAAAATTGTCCTAATTGTCCTCAAAATCCTAGCCCAAACCACATTGGTGGAAGAGGCCAAGGGAATGGCAACAACAACCCAGACCGTGGACGTGGAAGAACAACTAGTGCCTGGGTAAATACCATGATTGGATAGCTCGAGGAATGCACGTTATGTGAAGAACTTGAAAGAGGATCCATTCATGATACCATGGAAAGGAATGGAGTGGGCCACCAATGTTCAGTAATTAAATATCCAGGTACTTACAAGGGTACATTGTTTATAATCTTAATTGATTGTGGTAGTATGCATTCCTTTCTTACACCCAAGACAGTTAAAAGATTGCATCGAGAATCTAGGGTGACAATGAAAATGATAGTAGATTGGCTAGTCGGAAGGAAATTGCCTCCATCGAAACAATAGGGAAACTTCCATTTGAGTTAGACAGCCATATAAATGAAACAAAATTTTGAATCCTACCCCTAGGATACTACGATTGCATTCTGAAAATTGGCTCAAGAAGAACAAATCCCAGATTAGATTTTATGTGCTAAAGAGGAAATAATCTTTCAAAACTTGGAAGGAGAAACAATAAAAGCATATGGGAAAGCTGGAAGAACTAGAGTCCAACTAGCCAAGGCAAGTTGACTCATGAAGGGATTGAAGAAAGGTCAACCAATCTACATGATCTAGTTGAGTAAGGTAAAAAAGACTAATGAAGGCACTCTACCTTCCTAGATCAACAACTTTGAGGATGTCTTCCCAGAAGAATTGACTCAACTGCCTCCAAAGAGTGAGGTTGATCATGAAATAAAATTGATTCTTGGAGCCGAGTCAGTGTCAAAATGATCGTACAAAATATCTATTCCTAAATCTATTGAGCTTAAGGAACAACTAAGGCAACTAATAGAGCAAGGATTTATCCACCCAAGTTATTCACCTTGGGGAGTGCTTGTCCTCTTCTAGAAAAAGAAGGATGGAACACTTAGACTCTGCATTGAATTTAGAGGACTAAACTAGGTTACGATAAAAAACAAGTACCCCATACCCAGAATAGATAAACTTTTAGATTGCCTACACGGAGCCAAGGTTTTTTCCAAGATTGATCTAAGGTCTAGATACTATCAAATTTGAATCAAGGAACAAGATATCCCAAAGACTCTACCTTCAGCACTAGGTATAGTCATTATGAATTTTTGGTCATGCCATTTGGATTGACTAATGCCCCAACTACATTCAATTGTCTAATGCAAGACATATTTTGACCATATCTAGATGATTTTGTGCTAGTATTCTTTGATGATATACTAGTATACTCCAAATCAATAGAGAAACATGAAGGTCACTTAAAGATTGCCCTAGTTATACTCCATGAAAATCGGCTCTATACCAAGATGAGTAAATGTGTATTTCTCATTGACAGGATCAAATATCTTGGATACATTATTTCCACTAATGGAATCTCTGTAGACCCTACCAAAGTAAAAGATATCCTAGAATAGCCAATACCTAAGATAGTAAAAGAAATCTGGGACAAATAGGATGGTACCCAATCTTCATCAAGGATCATTCCCTCATTATTGCACCCTTGACAAATATTTTGAAGAAAAATATAGTAATCATTTGGACCATTGAACACCAAGAAAGATTTGATAAGCTTAAGTTGTAACCACTACACCTGTATTAAAACTCCTTGACTTTAGTCAACCATTTGAGGTGATCACTCATGCAAGTGGACTTGCAATCGGTGGGGTGCTAGTACAAGAAGAAAGACTAGTGGCCTATACTTCTAGAAAATTGAAACCCTATGAGTCCAAATATGCCACTCATGACCTTGAGTTACTCGTAGTAATCTATGACTTGAAATTGTGGAGATACTATCTATTGGGAAGGGAATTCACTTTAGTGACAGATCATAAAAGTCTTAAGTGGATCTTCACCCAAGCTCACCTAAACATGAGGCAAAGAATATGGATATGGAAACTGCAAGAGTTTGATTTTAAAATCAAATATCACCTAGGAAAGGACAATGTCATTGCAGATGCCTTAAGACAAAAAAACCTTTATTAACAGTGTTGTAGAATTTCGAAGCTTAAGAACTGTATCCATACCTGATAACTTCCCTATACTTGAGCTTGTATGCCAAGCTATTCCTTAGGATAAGGACTATGAAGGACTCATGGCTAAGGTACTTCAAGGAGAAATATCTAACAAAGAAAGGTCTAAGATTAAGGATTATTGTGCTAGCAATGGTTGTCTATATTACCATGATCACCTTTATGTCCCAAAAGGACCAAAAGTGAAGGCCAAGATCTTATGGGAAGACAGGACAGCCCATTATAGGACATCTGGGGTATGCCAAGACACTCAACACAGTTCGTAAGAGCTATCACTAGCCAAGATTAAAAAGGGATGCATTAAAGTATGTAACTCAGTGGTTGACTTGTGAAAGAGTCAAGGCAGAAAGGATCAAGATGCCTGGAGAGTTACAACCCTTGGACATTCCACAAATGAAATGGGAGTCAATAAGTATGGAATTTGTTGTTGGATTACATGTTGCTGCTAGTGGATATGACACCATCATGGTAGTGGTTGATAAATTGACAAAAGTCACACACTTGATCCCAGTCAAAACAACCTATAAGTCATCTAACATTGCTTGAGTCTTTATCAAAGAAGTATTTAGGTTACATCGATTTCCAAAGAGCATAATCAATGACCAAGACTCCAGGTTTACCTCTAAATTTTGGGCTTATCTATTCCAAGCAATTGGAACGCAGCTATGCTTCAATACTACTTATCATCCTCAAACTAATGGCCAAACTGAGAGGGTGAACCAGACCATTGAAGATATTCTAAGGTATTATTGTCACAAATAACCAAAATGGTGGATTGAACATTTACCTTTGGTGGAGTTTGCTTATAACACTGCCTTTCAACAAATAATCAAGATGTCGCCATTCCAAGCCTTGTATGGGCAAGAATGTTGTACACCTCTAAACTTCTTAGATCCCACTCTCAAAGTAGAGGCTTCTAAGGCTATGCTTGAAGAGATGGATCAGCAAATCCAATTGATCTAACATGACGTCCAAGCTGCTCAAGATCGACAAAATTCATATGTAGATCTTGAAATATCCATAAGAACATTGAAGGAAGGTGACATGGTGTTTCTAAGGGTAAGGCCCAAAAAGATCTCCTTATCCTTGGGGAAATACAAAAAGCTTAGTCCAAGATAATGTGGACCATATGAACTAATCAAAGTAATGGGAAGGCAAGCCTACAAGCTTAAATTGCCACCGCATCTCAAGATTCACAATGTATTTCATGTAAGCCTACTGATGAAACCCTATGTACCAAACCTTGATCACGTGCTTAATGAAGAACAAATAATCATGCCTGCCTAAGGAATTCTGGAAATGCAACCCGAGAAGATCCTAGATACAAGGGAGAAACCTCCAAGAAGTCGAATCCTAAGAGAACACTACTACAATGGAAGGATTATCCTAAAGAGGATGCCACTCAAATTGATGAGGCAACCCTTATCAAAGAATACCCCAAGTTTCTCTCAAGATGAGGACATCTCGATTTCTCTAAGGAGGGAAGAATGTAATGTCCCCATTACTTATTTTATTTCAATAAACAATGTGTGTATACATTCTAAATAAAATTGATTTATGTTGCACATTTTTTTAAAAATAGCTCTAATTATGAAACTGGCTCTACTTGTGAAGATTATTTTTATCATTAATGAGGTATTATATGCCATTTCATGGAAGAAAGACTTGGGAAACCCTCCCAAGTCTAGCTTATTAAAACTATGTTTGTAGTATAGAACAATAAAGAACTATTGTAGTGGATAGTCATTTAGTAGTTAAGTGCACTTGGGTGACGACATTGCTAGGATGGGTGACCTCCCGAGAAGATTTTCCTACAAGCTAGTGGGAGCTTCTCACGCACAGCCAACGGCGCCAACAAAGTCTTTGTAGCCCATTGCCAAGTATGCCAAGGACAAGATGCCAAGGTCTATGCCTCGGTCACCGCCTTGGTCGTATGCTCACCCGTGATGACGTGATATGCAGTGCATCCTCGCCCATATATTCATCAATTTTTATCTTTACGCTACAAAAGTGGAGCCCCTCCCTGACATCATCAATGATGTCGTCAAAAAATTCTAAAAGAAAGTGTTCCCTCTTTTTTGTCGATGACATCATCAAAGAAATGCTAAAAAGCAAGTGTCCTTTCTTAACCCCCCCTCCCCCCGATTGCTATATAAACATGGGTAGAGCATCATGTGTGTCTAACACTGACACACAAACAAACACACACAATGACCCATACAGAAGTCTCTCTATTGTTGACATGACGAAGCTCTATTGCAATGAGCCTCTCTCTCTCTCTCTCTCTCCACCCCTACACAGAGGCACTACTTGAATCCATCAAGCTTCTTCCATGGCTCCCAAGAGATGTCAAGATGTTGAGCGAGGTCACGCTCAGAGAACTCTCCAATGTGAAGAAGTAGTCACTCTAGTGAAACACAAGCGGAAGTTAACCTCAAATCCATTCAACCTGAAGGATGGGTTATTCCACAATAAACCAAGGTTTCTACCATAAACCGTAATCATGATGGATAGTCGAACAGAGATAATCAAGTTAGTACATAAGAAAAGGATCATGATTAGTTAGAACTTACTTAAACTTGTAAAAGCATGTTAGTATTATCAAATGCTTTTTAGAAGGAATACAGAACTTGATGAAGGGGATAGATTCTATGCATTGCATACATTAGCAACTGTGTTCAAAATGTTTTATGGTTATGATTGCTTTTGGATTTGTGAATGATAAATTATGGCTCTTATGATTTTGGGCTTGCATAGCGGGACGATAGGTTGTGGATTGTGGCGATTCGGGACATTGGGATCCCCAATCCAATGTTCCCTAAATACTCTGTGGAGTGTGGAAAAACTAACCTGAGGGTGGGGGTCCTACGCTCCTTAGGATGTAGGTGTTTTTGGAAAAACTCACTTGCGAGTAAGGGTCCTATGCTCTTGAGGGAGATAGGTGTTTTTGATATTTGATCACTCAAGCATTTGAGAGGGCAAAGGGCCAAGTGATAAGTGTCCCTTCTATGTAGGATGGCTCCGAAGGCTTAGGGAAGCTGTAGAGGCAAGCTCCCGCTCAACCGCCAAGACCCACAGACTGCTTATTGTTCAAGTGTTTCAAGCGAGAACTAATGGCTACCTCTCACATAGCTAATGCACTATCCTTCTCTATAAGTGTATTGAGCTTATCTTGATACCTTATTGAGTTGTTTCCTCTCTTAAGCACTTCGATAGCTCCATGATTCATAATTCAAGCTCGAGTATCCTCAAGCCTCTTCCTTCAAACTCCATCCTCCATAGCCACGTGTGGGATGAGAGAAGAGAAGAGGAGAGGAGAAGAGAGAAGAAGGAGGAGGGCTTCTTCTCCAAGATCCCTCACCCTCACACACTCACTCCCTCACTCACTCACACTCCCTCCCTCAAGCACTCACAAGCAAGCAAGAGAATAGAAGAAGAGAAGAAGAAGAGTCCACTTTGCCACATACCAAAGAATGAGCTCTCATTCACTTTTTGAACTTTATATAAAAAACCCTAAATCATTTATCATTTTTGGGCGGTCATTCCAAACCCTAAATCCCTTTTGGGAAGTCATCCCCTTATCCCTTTTTTTACATGGCCCCGGCCATGGGCCCTTTTTCCCATTTGTCCTCCTATCTTCCTAGCTTCCTTCCTACCACCCATCTACCTTTATAATTTGCACGGGTGAGCGCTCTGAAAATAAATCATGGTGTGCCTTGCACTCTTTTACAAAAGTATTGACTTGTGCTTTTTCTTGTGTGCCTCTCCTTGATTTAGGACTTTTTCATGCTTCTTGTGTTTCTCGATTTTTCCTGGTGCACCTTCGTCTTCCATTCCACTTTTGCCTTTCCCTTTTCTTCTACTTTAGATTTTCTAGATTTTCCACCTTGTTCATTTTAGGGTTAACATTACCCCCTCCTAGTTGAGTGCCAATCACATGGCACTTGCTAGATGGTGAGTCGGACGGTGTTGTTGTGGTAGTCAGATAGCTTTTTAAGGTTGTATACAAGTCGTGTTGGGAGGTGTGTTGGAGGGATTTATGGAACTGGATGGCCCTTGAGTTGGGTATGAGCCTTAGTGTTGGAGGGATTTATGGAACTGAAAGGTCCTTGAGTTGGGAAGGAGCCCTAGTGTTGGAGGGATTTATGGACCTATTGGAGGGATTTATGGGATTGAAATTGAATGTCGTGTTGGATGGATCCCTATGCTGGCCCTTCATGCTTGTTGTCTATTGCATTGTTCCAAATAATCTTCTTCATTCACTTTTTGACTGGGGCTGTCGTGTCTGCCCCTTTCTTTGTTGTGCTTGCCTGGTGGCACATGGCATAAGATGGGGAGTGCACTGCATGGATGATGGGGTCTATGGAGCTGGTGGTCGGGGCCTCTATTTGTACCTAGAAAGAAAAGAAGGTGCACTACTTGGGGGTGTGTTTGCCTTACCGTGGAGTGCATGGTGCCGGTGCTTGTCAGACTAGGAGATGGGTCTTGGGCAAGCCCTCGGTGAGTCCCACACTTGAGGACCTAGTTTGTGCATAGGGGAGGTGCGGTGCATGGGGCTTAGGTTGGCATGTCTAACCATAGGCAAGAATTACCTTCCTAGGTGTGTCTTGCCCTCGATGTGCCCTAAGTGTGAAGTGGGGAATCAAAATGAGGCTAGGGGGTCAGGGACAAAGCTGGCCAACCGGGGGCACCAGACACACCTAGCTTGAGAACCCCTAGGTGCGATGACTAGGAGCTATGTACAATTTGGTTTTTTTTTTTCAATAAATAGTTGCATAGTTGCAATGGAAGTTAATATTTGTTATCTAAGTGAGGTGGAGAAGGGGATCTAATAGATTTGTTAAGAAATTGGAAGCTTTGGAAGTACCCCTTGAGGTTTAGGCAGACCTGATGGTTATAGCTGGTTATAGCTGGTGAAGTGACTATCATTCATGTCCTCTAGAAGAGTAAGCAAAATGAAGGCAATAGAGCAGCTTGCATCATTAGCCTAGCCATCGCGTAACTATATATAACATTAGGGCGAAAATAGACTACTCGGAGGCCATGCTCCTATGGAGTGGGGTCTTGCCTAAGGAGTATCCTAAGCAATCTAAGGTAATTATAAGTAGTAATAAAGATGGGGTTAGGGCATGAAGAGAATCAATTAGTGAATTGGATTAGGGTATCATACAAGTTCTCTGACGTGAAGATGAGGGCATCTTCATACGTGTTATAGATTACAGAGAAGTCGTAGCAACCGTGGACATTGGAGTCAAAATCCACTCCCACCCTTCAAGGGTAAGGCATAAAGGCTCAGTCATTCCACTCGAAGGGTTGAGTGTTGCAAAAGGCCATCCAAGTGTCCAAGTTGGATTGCAGACCCTTCTTCCCCATTTAGGTTGACATTCGTAGCTGACCATAGACCGTGGCACTTCAAAAAACTTATTCTGCCAAAACTCGACATCTTCAGTGGCCCATAAGGTGGGATTCTACTCTCTCTCCTCTAGTCATTTCTAGTCGAGCTTGCTTTCGATGTTAATTACCTCTTCCACCACCTTGATGGGCAAGATCCTACACAAGGTGGTGGGGAATTGAAAATTAAAATCGAAGTTCTTCCCTCTCCCAGATTACAAGGTCGGCTTGGAAGCTCATTGGGGCATCATCCTCACATGGTGGGATAGTTTCCAGGGGTGCCCTCACTCCCTTGACATTCCATTTTCTCCTTGTGTCCTCCACGATTTGTTTTCTTCTTTCCCTCAGTGCCACCTTTCTTTCTGTAGAGGTGTTTGCATGTTGCTGCTCTTCAATCTCCACAGGGAAGGAGGCAGTGGGACAAAGGCTCTTCTTTGTGTGATCCCACTTCAAAGTTCACATCCACCTCCCTCTCATGGCTTGGATCTTGTTGCTCCTCTTTGAGGAACCGGAGTGCATCCACTTCCTGTGAGGGTCAGGCCTACCAATAGAGGAGATAATGGTGTTGCTCTTCCAAGCTTGGGCCAACTCCGCTAGGTTGTGGCGGCATCTATAGTCCTACTTTCAGCACTCTACGAGCCATTCCAAATTTCCTTTTCATTGCCTCTATGGACTCTCCCTCTTCTGTTTTGGGTGATGTCCAATAGGGTATCCAAGAAGGCTTGTTGTTGGGTTTGGAAGCTCACTTGACCAGCCTTTGCTCTACTTTCAACAAGTATGTTTTCTTGTTCTACTTGAGCGAGATGGTGTGCCAAGGCTTTAACTCTTTTTTTATTTTGATTAGCCCATTCTTCTGCCCTCTTGTTCATATCTTTGAGGCTTTCCCCCTACCTTTGAGCTAGCACTATCAGTCTGCATTCTTGGTCTTCCATGCCTGTCCTTAGCTTTTGCTTCTCTTCTTGTGCCATGGCAACCTCTTGGGTTAGTTTTTCCACCTCTCTTTCATACCTGTGAGCTCTTTCCTCCCTCATCTCCTCCAGCTCTTCTATGGATTTAGTGATTTTCTCCATTTCAGCTTGCAGATCTTCGTAGAGCCCTACAATCTCCTCATTGTGCCATCGTAGGCATTGTATGGCCTTGGTTTGTTCAAGTGCTCTTGCCATCCTGCTTTTGTCTCCTTAGCTTGTAGCTGCTCTTTCAGCTCATTGACTTCCCTTTGGGACATGGCTATTTGGCATGTTTTCTCGAACTGGGATGTAGCCATGGCCTGTTTTTTGGCTTCTAGCTCTGTTGCCACGATTCTCTTCTCCTCCTTGGCTTTCTCTAATTGAGAGAGGATCTCCTTGACATACTCTTTGTAGTCTTTAAGCGGCCTCTCTATTGCGGGGACGGAGGTCATGGATCCTGCCACCTTTTTCCTCTTTAAGCGGCCTCTCTATTGCGGGGACGGAGGTCATGGATCCTGCCTCAACTCGGTGTCTATTGCAGTCGGCCTTTTGGTTCCTACCAACGGGGTTCCTTCTCCTGGTCCTTGGCCTATTTCTTTATTCACAAAGTATTGGACCCAAGCCATTAGGTTGCTAGTGTCCATTTAGACCGTAGAACTAGGAGTGGAGATGGTAGTGGTGGTGGTGAGCGTCAGGAGAGTGGGGATGGGGGTGATTGGGGCCTTGCCCTTGCCTTCTTGCACTGTAGGTGGCACAAATTCTCGCACTTGCGCGCTTGGCCGTTCATTTTTTATTGGGGTCGTGAGTTTCAACTTGTCGTGCCTAGATTGCTACTCAATGGACCTACTCATGGTGAGGGCCATGTCTTCCTCCTTTTTTCTCAACTCCTCCTCCTCTTCTTGCTTTCTCCTTTTTTCCTCCTTGGCCTTTTTGGACTCTCTATGGATCTTTTGCAAGTTTTCATTTTCTTGTTTCCTCCTACCCTCTTCATACTATTCTTGTGTAATTTTCTTATTCATCTTCTTAGCCTTTCCTTGGATAGTTTGCTCTTGTTGTTCCATGTCTTCTTCTTCCTCACTCAGTGTCCTTTCACTAGACTGTGCCTCCTATTCTTCCTGGTGAGGTGGCGACTTGATTGGTGTTTCATCTACTCCTTTTGCTTCTTCTTGCCCTTGTCCCAAGGCTTCCTTGATGATCGTAATGAGGACCCCACTAAGTCCGATGGTTGCAACCTTTGAAGACAAAGCTTTCCTTTTAGCCTTTGTGGTAGGAGATTGTCCTCCGATAAGCCTCTCGTTACCAAATCCTTTGTTGAGGTCTCAATGGTCTTCCTAACAAAACTGTTGAGGTTCGCCTAAGCTAGCGACCTTTTTGTGATGCTCTCTAGCAAGGGGACATTGATGTGGCTCATGATGGTGTTGTACCTCTGACTAGAGAACAACACATGCACCATCTTGGCTTGGAGTTGGACTTCCGGATCCAAGATATCTGCCAAGATGATATCATCATTGGTGTGGACCTTTACCTTGTCCATTCCTAACAAGGCATATACATCTCTTTTCGTCTTCCTCTCTACTTTATTTTCCAAGCCCAATTCCTTTTCCACTAGCTTCGAGGTCAATTCAATATGCACCTGACGAGTTCCCTCTCCCTCATGCACAGTTATGGTGTCATGGCTCCTATGGAAAGTCATCAAGAACTCTGCACAATGGAAGTAGTCCACCTCATGGCTCACTTTTCAATGACCACATCTTCTAGGTTGAAGATATGTCGAAACTTGAATTGGTTGAAGGCTCGTGTTTCCACCGTCATGTTTCCACCAAAAGTCCATATTTTACTTGTTCTTCCTCTAAAAAATGTATATTTTCAACCTTTTCTTGGCCTGCCATGATGGGTGCCTGTCATGAAGCCACATTCACCATTAGTGTTTTTTAGAATAATTACAAGCAATAGGAAACAACTACATGCTTGTTGAACTAAAATGCTTGAGTGCAGAAGTAGACTTTTTCCTCCCAATAGTCTATTGATTTCAAATTTTATTGACCTTTTTCTCAATCACAAGTTGTTGCATTCTGCCCTTGCAATGTGTGGTTTTCCTTTATTGTTTTCCTTATGTGTTTTTTTTAATTCACCTTACCCCACCTTACGCCCTCCCCCTTCTGAAATGAGAAGAATGCTTCCTAGGATTAAATGGTTAGAGGATGAAGGGCCTTTACCGCATAATCTTAGTGTTTTATGTTCGCATGAGCCAAGCGTAGAAATTCGTACTATATTCTAACTTAGAATAGCTATCCATATCAAAAGGACGGATATCTACATGCGTAATGTAAGTGAGGACATCAAGTAAGAAGTCATCGGAGTCCACTCGGCTAGCAACATGCAACTCCTCCTCAGTGAGGATGCGATCTAAAAATAGATCTTGCAACTAGTTCTTTAAAGAAGTCACACAATGTCTTTTTTTTGAAATATTTTGATGATATTGATTGGCCAAACTTTAGCCCCAACAATGATACTATTTGTGGATGATAGCATGGAGAAATTGTAAAGGAACCCACCCACCTCCTTCATATATCCACATTCATTTGAGGAAAATCCCATGGTGGACACCATCCTCTTGAAACACATGCTTCCATACTTGACTAAGCTAGCATGTTTTCTTGAGATAGCCCAACAATTTGTTAGGGATCACCCATTTCACCCTCCATCAATCGATCTTGATTAATATCTTATGTGCAAAATGAATATGTAGATTTACTTTGTGCATAGTGGTTCACCATCTCGTAAATGTAATTGTGGACTTAATACACATTTTTGTAATTATTTGATTGTTGAAAGTTTGGAGTGTCGAATGGTATAGAATTGGAAGAAATAGATGGAACATGTAATGAGCAATACATAGCTACACTTTACAAAGATGTTGAGAAATTGCAAGGGTTATTGTAAGTGTAATCAAATGAGGATGAGAGAGAATAGAAGAAAGAGAGAGGAATATGCAAGTGAAGTAAAATGTGTGTGATTTCACTCATGTATGCACAATTATAATACTAATACATTAAGATGTGTAAATAAAGCATATGCAAAGAACCGAGAGAGGGAAGGAATGTGAATATATATACATGTATGTGAATGTATTTCTATGCAATTGATCGAGTAGTAACAGTGTGATAATATTGTTGTCCTAATATTAACTATTTGGATAGTTTGAAAACAACAAATACCACACTTTTTTGTAGTAAGTTCACGTAATAATGCAAAATATATCAATGTACCAAATTGTCTAATATTGCACCTTCTTATAGTAAGTTCAAGCAATAATGCACAATTGAATATAGTGAAAATATTTGTGTTGTGGTTTCACTCATGTGTGCACAATTGAAGTTCTAATATATCAAGATGTAACTACAAAACATGTGCAAAAAGAATAAATAAGAGTGTAGAGAAACATGAATGTATATGTGCATGCGAGAGTACATGTGCAAAATTAAACAAGTAATAAGTGTAATGTTATTATTACCTAAATACTAACTACTAAAAGTGTCTGACAGAATGGATCTCATACGAACCCTAAACCCTTGCAAAATTACAAGGATTATTGTAAACATATGCATAACTTCAATCCATGTCTAAGCATAAACAAATGAGGAAGAGAGTAAGCAAGAGAAAGAGAAAGAGAAATGTGAGGGAGAGACTATTTGTGTGTGACATAGAGAGAGAGAGAGAGAGAGAGAGAGAGAGAGAGAGAGAGAGAGAGAGAGAGAGAGAGAGAGAGAGAGAGAGAGAGAGAGAGAGAGAGAGAGAGAGAGAGGAGAAATGTTACTTGAGATAGTTAATATGGAGGGAGAAACATGGGTGGAGAAAGAGACTAGAGAAAGAAACAAAGTCTTCATGTGGCAGTGTTGGTAATGGTGTTGATGTGAGGATGGGACAAGTAAGATGTGGTGGTGGCAGTAGTGTAGTAGTGGTGCGAGTAGAGGTGTTGGTGGTGGTGGAGAACCATTAATGGAGGTGGTGGTTGTAGTGGCAGTGGAGATGGTGCTCTAGAGGAGGTGTTGATGGTAGTGGTGGAGGAGGAGGAAGTGGTGATGGTGGAGGTGATGATGGTGGCAAAGATGGTGATGGTAGTGGAGCAGTAGTGGTGTTGGATGAGATGATAGTGGTGGTATAGATGGTGATGGTAGTGGAGGAGCGGTAGTGGTGCTTGATATATGTGTAAGAGAAGAGGAGAAATAAGTGGACTATGTGGAATAAGAATTGGAGTTTTCTCGAGAAATTTCCCTCAAAAGATAGCTCAAAAATCTTACTTCTTGCATGCACTTGGTAAACGTGAAAGAGAAGGGGAGCAAGAGAAGGGTGCAAGAGCAATTGAAAGGTAGCCATGACCATGGCATCAAACACAATCTTCATTTACAAGAGATATCAACTCTATTTGCAACTAGGAAAATAATCCCTTGCTACATTGGTAGGTGAAACCGTAGTCAATCTCTAGCAGAGCCACTAACCCAACACAATAGCACAAAACAAGGATCCCTAGGTCTCATGGACAACTCCAAGACTATTGTTTATAGCACTAATAGTTTGATATCAATTAATATTTTTTTTAATGTTGTCAAATTGAAATTTTTTCTTCAACAAAGTCAAAACTTACAAGGTACTCTACAACTTTTTAGAAGAAACCTCTATTACATTATGAGAATAAGTACCCTAATTTAGCTTTGTTTAGGCTATTGTTTAACATTTTTACACTCTATATTCTATAGTAGTATTTGACTTCTAAGATTCATAAGTCACATAGATATGATCTTCTTTCAATAAAACTTTGTATGAGGGTTTATCACCAATGAATTTAGAACATGCATCTAATGAGCATCTAAAATGTCCATATTTAACCACATCAATAGTACCAGTAAGTACTAGATCATAATTTTGCAAATAACAAAGTGCCAATGTTGCCATTGTAAATTTTGTTGAGATAGGAAAAATAGATGTGCCCAAAAACCCACTCAAGGACATGAAGACATTTGACATCTAATAGATCCTCCTATTCTGAAACCATCACCATGCCATTTCTCAAATATGTAAAGATGGACACCTACATCCATAGATAATGATTTTGGAGCTCTTCTTAATTAGCAAGTACCCCCCTTTCACAAGAGACACTTTTTTCTACTATATATGATGAGGCTATCCGTTTGCAATCATCACCCTTGTTCATGTGGGCCTCAACTATAGTCGATAGTGGGAGAGTGTATAACAAAAAGAAAAGTGAACACACAGAATATATACACTATTGTGTGCTCCATCTTGTCAATATGTTGTGGTTTAGAAGCATACAATTGGACTTAAAAAGATAAATGAACACAAAGAGAAGAGATAGAGAGAGAAAGAGAAAATAGAATGTTGAAGATTGTAAAATAATGAATGTTGAATCCAAAAGACAATATGTAGAATGAATTGTCTAAGTTTGAACAACTGGAATATCTCTTTCCTCACAAAAGATAAGTGATGTAGACTACATAAAATTTCACTAATATAGCCAAAAAGAAATGCATAAAATAATGTGGGTCAACTAGTATCATGAACTAGTGACAAGATGCTAGTTGGCTAGCCTACCACATGGTAGATCTAACCTACTTGACCTTATTCAACTACATGCTACCCATACAATTGTTTCTCATGCTACCTATAGCCTAGTTGACTACTGTATATACCCAACCCATTGTCTCTATCCTCAACCATCTCAAAGGTGGCCAAACTACTAACACATCTAAAGTTTCTAGAAGACATAAAATGATAGGCATCACAAAGTCAAAGCTCATAACATTCGCATCTGACTCGGAGTGAGGCTCACAGACAAGAGTTTATTGTACATAACACATACTTGCTCATATCACTCTCAGATTCTAGGTGTGGCAAAAGGCTCAAAAATATCAAAAGCATCTTAGGGTGGTAGGAGAAATACCATTACTAATGAGATTCATCAATCAAGAATGCCAACCAAGAAGCAAGTCCCCCTCTCTAGATAAAAACCCAATCTAATGGGAGCCCACACTAGGCCAATGGAAATGAATCTTAGCCTTCATTGTTACCTTGAAAATCCTCATAGTCCTAACCCACACAATCCCTTGATCATAGTTGTCATGGCCATAAATGTACTTTAAGATAAATTGCCAAAAAAAAAACACACAAAAAAAGATTGCTACTTTGGATGTTCTTTACCTATTCGAGGTCCATTAATCTGTTGGGTGGTCATCAAAAGATGATATACATCAATGTAGACAGGGAGTATCCAAGGCAAAAAGGCAATATAGTGCCAAGCAAATTGATTCATCTAAAACTACAACAATTGTCCAAGTGTGCAGGCTAGAAATATAGACTATAGAGGGCTATAAATAGCTAAACAAAACACACAAAAGTATGAAACTATAGAAAATATAGATATCAAGAACTTTTGTGATGATATTAGCACCTCTAACAACCTACCAAGCAAGATTTTTTATGATGCCTAGATGTAGTAGCCATTTGTCCAAAAAAACACCGCAATAGAGGGGCTACCTACACCAAAAAATGTAGGCTAGATACAGTTGTCCCAACACTAAATGCAACTAGCTAAGAGTAGATAACAAGTCACCCTACTTAATTGAGCAAAAAATCCAAGATTCTTATACTAGATAACTATAACGTGCCCGCCCATCGGCTGTCCAGGCAAGCATTTAGCGGTCTATCAAGAAACGAATCTAAGCGTTGTTGCCCGGCACTCCCATGGAATATATTGGGTTCCTACGGTTTCCCAAATCTGCCTCGCAATGGAACGTTTACACCGAATCCACTAGGATCGACCTGAAATTTGGGCTCCGAGTGGCCAAGGTCTCCTAACAACATTCTAGCGTCGGATCTTGGACATCCTACTTTACGCAGAGATACCCAATCCGAAGTAGACCCATGCCGCACTTGGTTCAAAGAGAATGGGAAACGAGAGGGATGCACTGCTCAATCTCTCTGCCTATAGGGTATAGTCTCATTCCAATCCCCTAAAACAGCATGAATCGGGTTCTAACCTAACAATACCCTAAGGTCGAATGACGATAAAATCTTCTGAGAAGCCTCCCAGTTTTCTGGGACCACCCTACCGTAGGACAGACACATCGGGGGTTCTGCCCACCCGCTTCTCTTAATAGCTTTAGTTTTCTAATTAGGTCCTACCACATTTATGTGTGAGACATTTAAAATCAGCTTCATTAATTAAACATTTTAGGGCACAGATTTCGTTCACGTAATTTACAACACATGCACAAAAACAAAACAAGCAGTCCTTTTATCAAACAAGCTCCTTAAGTTATCTTTAAGTTAATCTTTGTCTCCTGCCCATACAACAGAATTATGTGTCCCTTCAGTCCAACAGAAGTACTCGGTCCAAATCACATGGCATCGAAATTTCCATCCTTTATCTAGAATAGGATCTTCCAACGTCCAAGAAATTGGGCTCACGAGGATCTCCAACTCCATTCTGGACAGGCAAGGGGTGTCCACAGCTCCACCTGACCCACAAGTGGTCTAGGACTGAGATGCCATTTTCGTGGTGGCCTTTTCACCGCTCGACCATTGGCCTGTGAATCGAACAGTGCCCTCTCGGGATAATTCGCGATGTGATCTTGGATATGATCCACGCGTGCAAAATATCCTTCCTTAATTAATCCAATTAAAATTCAAGCACAATCAAAGCAATCAGTCCTAATATCATATTCTAGAAAAGCATTCCTTTATTCCCATGGCAACTTGTTGTTACAGACCCCTACCATGCATTTGCCATCAACACAATCCTTTGAATATTTATCCAAATCACAATGCAACAATCCCTTGATTGAAAGAAAAACATTTAGGGTTTTGTTCAATCAACCAACAAAACTAATTGTATTTTTCCCAAACAATACAAGAATAGATGCAACAATAATTCCATCGCATATTCGCTCTCCCCCTTGGGGCCAAAGAGTAGAATTTACTTAATATTCCCTCCTTTAGCCTAAGGCATATGCTAAAGGTTCCAATACTATACATGACGTAAGTCCTATCATTCCAATGAAAATTAATCAATCTAGCAAGAGCATTTATGCCTCTTCTCTAAGTGACAATTATCTTTTAGCATTTCCCTACTATGCAACATTTTTTCTTGGCTTTATCTCCCTTTCTCCTAAGGCAAGGAGTTGCATGTCATTGATGTAAAGTTTACATAATCTCTCCCATGTATGTACCGTGTATATACATTTGCGAACTTTAAACAATATTATCCTCGATAAATATTAATCAAAGACTCATCGATGCTCAATACTTTAGTGTCCCATATGTTGCTTATACTATGCATGGATTCATCACATAGCAACTAGGTGCAATTTAACTCCCTTTGATACAAGCACTTCACAAACTTTATCTTTGAATATTTGAGATGCGATTTATCCTTTTCAATGACCTATTCTAGCACCACAAGGTATGGAGCCTAATGCATCTCTTGCGAGCATTAAAACAAGCATCTATCAATTTGAAAATACATTACTTACGACCGGTACCGCAATTGGATTGATAGTGATGCCTTTGCCCGAAGCTCTGTTGCTGGTTGTAAGATTGTCATCCGCATGCGACATTCTTCTCTTGGAGGCCATCGTCCGCAAGTAGAGTCAATAGATTAAGAAGATGGAATAGATTCGAGATGGGAGAGCGAAAGAGAAGATGGTTAAATTGAGGATCAAGATAGAGGGAAATTGTGCAGTCTCTCGGGGTAACCCTTCTCTCTCTCTCTCTCTCTCTCTCTCTCTCTCTCTCTCTCTCTCTCTCTCTCTCCCTCCCTCCCTCTCTCTCTCTCTCTCTCTCCCTCCCTCCCTCTCTCTCTCTCTCTCTTGGAGGGGTATACTCTCTCTCTCCCTCTCTCTTGCAGCCTTTCAAGGTCTCCTTATGCTCTTGTGTGCCTCCCCATGCCTTATATTTATAATGAATTACAGAGGAGGGGATAAGTTTGAGAACAAGAGTGGAGGGGCTCTTGGAAAACTTAGTGATCTGATGCTCTCATAAATCTGATGGTTGCATTGGGGGGGTAAAACCCCAAGACACTTGATTAGAAAGCTCTTAGTTCACTCCATCTTCTTTTCTCTATTCGAAGTGTTGTCTACTGCCTGTAGACTGTGATCGCAGCGCACGCGATTTTGCCAGTCACTTTTCTTTATTTATCTTTTTATAAAATCTCCAAAACTAACTAAAATATCACTTATCTTTTCTTTTAAATGACTTTTAGTTCTATCTTTTTAGGATAATATCTAAAATATCGTAGTTTTCTTTCCCCAAAAAATCTAATATTTTTGGACCATTCAAACTATACACATTAATATTAATGATTAGTATGGCTCATAAGTCCTGTTCACATTGTACTTTTCCTGAAGGGTGGCTATGGTCCTTATCAATCCGAGAAAATTGTTAGATTTATGATTCTCAATTTTTTTTAAATATATTTTTAATTGAATGAAAATTATTAGCTATTAATGCTAGTCAACTTTTACCTTAGTTAGTCTTTAGTTAGTAATCTTACTAACTTATTAATTGACTAACTAACTTTCGAACTAACCAACTAACTTTTATTGCGTGGAAATATTACATCCTCCCCCCTTAGAGAAATCAAGATGTCCTCATCTCGAGAGAAACTGGGGAAGACAAGCACTAATGGGGCTTATGACCTATGGGTTAAGACCCACCATGCATCTGCTATGCTACTCTTAATGTTTCAAGTAGTACACTCATATTATTTGAATTAACCATAGGTATAAGAGTAGGATTTATTCTCAATTGTGTTACATGTCAATTAAGCTTCTAGGAATTTTAGTCCTCCTAATAGGGTTTAGTGGGCTCTAGATCTTCGTCTTCATCTGATTCGTCTATATATCCATAGACTGCACCTATGTAGCTTCATTTTCTTGGAGGCTCAATGTCTTCTCGACTTAGATCAGGGCAGTCTACTTGGATGTGTCCTAGCTCATTACAATGGAAGCATTGACGGTAGGGACATCTCCTACAGATGTGCCCTATCTCTCCACATGTATGGCATCTCTTACCCAAATATCGGGAGTCATCTTTACTACACTTTCCCGATTTAAATTCTTGGACGATTGGATTTGCTCGGAATAATGCGTCTTGCAAGTCCGTTGGACGCATTGCTTCATGACGGTGGTTGAGAGGAGTGTTCAGGCCATGGCAAACATTGGATACTTGCTTTGGAATATCCATAAGTGGCGCATATTTTAGTAGGATTACAAACTTTGAGTGGTAAGCTTCCAGGGTTGATTCCAACTGCTTGAGCTTGAAGAATTTATTCATCTTCAAGGTCTGGTAGGTTAGCGGAAGTTATCGTCCGCGTACATCATCTTTCAACTGAGTCCACATAACAGCGGCTTCAGAAATACCTTCATCTTTGCACCATTGCTTCCACCATAACCAAGCCTGGCAACCTAACTTTAGTTTTCCAATCATTGCTTGATTCATGGAGGGAGTTCACGAAGCAGAGAAATAGTCATCCATCATCTCAATCCATATCTCTCCTTTTGCTGCGACGTCTAACCCTTCTCCATCAAACTCGGGTGTCTTAATTTGCATGAGAAGAAATTTCTTCTCTTGCATGTCAGCATCTGTGGGTGCAGAAGGTGCTTGACAATCAAGCCATGCCACTCAAGCTATTTCTATTTAGGATATGTCTATGAACCAAACATTAAACAATCATGTATCATCATGAAGTTTTGCTCTGATACCAATTGTAACATGCCTACCTATCAACTGTCTAGGCACGCATTTAGCGGTCTATCAAACAATGAATCTAAGCATCGCTGCCCAGCACTCCCATGGAATATTTCGGGTTTTGTTGCCTAGGGTTTCCCAAATTCTCCTCGCAACGGAACGTTTACGGTCGAACCCACTAGGATCGACCTAAAATTTGGGCTCCTAGTGGCCAAGGTCTCCTAACAACATTCTAGCGTCGAATCTTAGACATCCCACTTTATGCAGAGATACCCAATCCAAAGCAAACCCATGCCGCACCTGGTTCAAAGAGAATGGGAAACGAGAGGGATGCGCTGCTCAATCTCTCTGCCGATAGAGCCATAGTCCCATTCTGATCCCCTAAAACGGCATGAATCGGGTTCTAACCTAGCAATACCCTAAGGTCGAATGACGATAAAATCTTGTGAGAAGCCTCCTAGTGTTCTAGGACCACCCTTGCCATAGGACAGACCCATCGAGGGTTCCACCCACCCGCTTCCCTTAATAGCTTTAGTTTTCTAATTAGGTCCTACCACATTTATGTGCGACATTTAAAATCAGCTTCCTTAATTAAGCCTTTTAGGGCACAGATTTCATTCACGTAATTTACAACACATGCATAAAAACAAAACAAGCATCCTTTTATCAAACAAGTTCCTTAACTTATCTTTAAGGTAATCTTTGTCTCCTGCCCATACAGGAGAATTATGTATCCCTACCATGCATTTGCCATCAACACAAGACTTGGAATATTTATCCAAATCACAATGCAACAATCCCTTGATTGAAAGAAAAACATTTAGGGTGTTTTTCAATCAACTAACAAAACTAATTGTATTTTTTCCAAACAATACAATAATAGAAGTGACAATAATTCCATCGTATATTCGCTCTCCCCCTTGGGGCCAAAGAGTAGAATTTACTTAATATTCCCTCATTTAGCGTAAGGCATATGCTAAAGATTCCAATACTATACATGACGTAAGTCCTATCATTCCAATGCAAATTAATCAATCTAGCAAGAGCATTTATGCCTCTTCTCTAAGTGACAATTATCTTTTACCATTTCCCTACTATGCAACATTTTTTCTTGGCTTTATCTCCCTTTCTCCTAAGGCAAGGAGTCACATGTCATCGATGTAAAGTTTACATAATCTCTCCCATGTATGTACCGTGTATATGCATTTGCGAACTTTAAACAATATTATCCTTGGTAAATATTAATCAAAGACTTATCGATGCTCAATACTTTAGTGTCCCATATGTTGCTTATGCTATGCATGGATTCATCACATAGCAACTAGGTGCAATTTAACTCCCTTTGATACAAGCACTTCACAAAATTCATCTTTGAATATTTGAGATGCAATTTATCCTTTTCAATGACCTATTCTAGCACCACAAGGTACATATCCTAATGCATCTCTTGCGAGCATTAAAACAAGCATCTATGAATTTAAAAATACATTATTTACGACCGGTACCGCAATTTGATTTGATAGTGATGCCTTCACCCAAAGCTCTGTTGTTGCTGGTTGTAGGATTGTCATCCACACGCGACATTCTTCGCTTGGAGGCCATCGTCCGCAAGTAGACTCAAGAGATTAAGAAGGTGAAATAGATTCGAGATGGGAGAGCGAAAGAGAAGATGGTTAAATCGAGGATCGAGATAGAGGGAAATTGTGCAGTCTCTCAGGGTAACTCTCTCTCTCTCTCTCTCTCTCTCTCTCTCTCTCTCTCTCTCTCTCTCTCTCTCTCTCTCTCTCTCTCTCTCTCTCTCTCTCTCTCAAGCTCTCTCTCACAATCTCTTGGAGGGGTATACTCTCTCTCTCCCTCTCTCTTGCAGCCTTTTGGAGTCTCCTTATGCTCCCTTGTGCCTCCCCATGCCTCATATTTATAATGAATTAGAGAGGAGGGGATAAGTCTGAGAACAAGAGTGGAGGGGCTCTTAGAAGCCTCAGTGATCTGATGCTCAGACCAAAATTGATTATTTTTAAAGACAATAAAGAGGCAATAAATTTTCTCCCATCTTATTACATCAAAATGAAGTGCAAATTGAAGAAAGCAATAAAGGAGGATGTAAGCATTAACTTCAACATTACTAACTTTTCCTTGAAGCTAAGGGGAATATGCATTCGTTTAGTAAGCGTTACTAACACTCTTAATTTAAGCCAATCATATCTTAGTCCCATCATAAACTCTAACTCCAAGAGGGTATTCCAAATACCTACTAAGCAGCTCCATGCTTGATCATTTTGAAGCATTCAAAAATAACCATCACTCATGGATTTTCCTTGCTTGAGAAAACCATTTCTATTTTAGGTTGGCTTATCGTTGTAGAGCTAGATCAGATGGAGCAATAGAGCAAGAGACAGAGACACCATATGTGGGAACTCCAACAGTCACAATGTGTGATTGGGCCTTCCCTTATTCAAATGCCACTGAAAGAATAAAGAATGAAGTGATAGTGATGGGTGCCCACCACCTCCATATGTGGGAACTCCAATAGTCACAATGTGTGATTGGGCCTTCCCTTATTCAAATGCCACTGAAAGAATAAAGAATGAAGTGATAGTGATGGGTGCCCACCACCTCCAATGTATAGATGTTCACATACTCTCAATGTAATGAATACACAAGCGGTTAGATACAAGGACCTTTACCCTCAACAACCTCCCACTTAAAAGGAGAATGTGCCCCTAATGAGGAAAGAATAAGAAAAAAGTGACAAAGTACAAATGTACTTAAAAGTACAATAGGATGAAGAATAGATGTCATCTTATCCTACATCCATTACCTTCCTAAGGAAGGAAAAATGTTCCGATATGACACTTTTAGTGAGTAGATCTATAATATTCTCAACAGTTAAGAACTTAACAAGCTTAACATATTTGACTTCTACCACCTTTCTGATGAAGTGATAGCATACCTCAATGTGCTTTTGTTTGCATAGAAGACCAGATTCTTGGTCAACTGAATGGCACTCATAGAATTCGAATGCAATGTAGGGATCACATCAGTAATATCAAGGTCTATGTGGCCAATTGACCTAATTAGAGAGCCTCCTTACATGCCTCAGTGGGGCTACATCATACTCTGCCTCTACAATAGATAGGGCTGTGCATTTTTGCACCCTAGAAATCCAAGAAATAAGGCCTCCAGCAAATGTGAAGGCATAGGCAAAGATTGACTTCCTACTGCCTGCATATGCTGTGTAACAAGAGTTAATGTACCCCACGATTCTTGGATCCTAACCATCATAATATATGCACATATGATATCTGGAATGCCATTAAGGTATCTCATGATACCCTTCACGAGATCCCAATGCTGCCTACCAAGTGTAGCCATATAGTGTGCCACAACTGCTACCACAAATGATATGTCAAGATGAGAGGCTATCATGGCATACATCAAACTACCCACTGTAGATGCATAAGGGATCTTGACCTTCTTCTAGTGCTCCCAGAAATTAGCATACCATCCACATAGAGTACCAAAATCATAAGGCTACCATCATGGGTCTTCTTCATGTATAAACACATATCCATATCACTACTGCAAGTATATCCGTGTGAGTGCATGAAAGCATCAAACTTGTGGTACCATTCCCTAGGTACCTGTTGAAGGCCATAAAGGCTCTTTTCTTAACTTGTACACTAGGTGTTCCTTGCCTTTTTCCTCAAAGTCCTTAGGCTACTACATAGAAATCTCATCATGCAAGTTTTCTTAGCATCCATCTAATAGAGGTCCAAATCAAGCTGTGCAACCAAAGCCAAAACCATGCATAGGGTAGTCATTTTGATGACAGGAGAGAAGACTTCATCAAACTCAACACCATGCTCCTACTTAAAACCCTTAGTAACCAATTTGTCCTTATACGCTGACCTGGGGCATCCAAGGGTACTCTTCAACTTGTACACCCACTTCCATGAAAAATCACATTTTTCACTAGGAAAAAGAACCAAATCGCATGTACTATTTTTCTATAATGAGGCATACTTTGACTACATGGCCCCCTCCTAAGAGTGACTATCACCTCTATGCATGGCCTCATTATAGGTAAGAGGCTCACCAACATCTACCACCATAACATAATCCATAGAGGGCACAAATATATCAAGCTGATGTCTATCTCTGGTAGACTATTGCAAAATAGGATATGGAGCCTATACCTCATCTAACATCATGGTCATGGGCCATTGGAGCATGAGTTACTACAAGCTATCTAGCTAGCTATATAATAATAGGAGTCTCCTCCTAAAAGATCACCCTACATACCTCAACCACTTGCTCAAGTTGGTTATACATTTTCTCCTTATGGAAAACATCTTAACTACAGACAACCTTCCAAGACTCTGGATCCTATAGGCAATAACTCATCTCACCTGCATTTCCATAACCAAGAAAGATGCATTTCATGAACTTAAGATTTAGCTTATTGCACTTGTCTATAGTAGGAACATGGTAGGAAGCCTTATGCACTCAGCCATACCATTCAAGGAAAGGGGTGTATGGGGCAATCAACTGATGCTTAATATCCCTGTCATTCCAAAACTACTCAAAGGTGTTAGATACATACACATCCCTATTGTTAGATCGTATGAATTTCAACCTATACCTAGACTGGTTCTCAACAAAAGTAAGCCAATATTGAAAGGTAGCCAAGACTTTTAATTTGTGCTTTATGGGGTATGCCTAGACCTTATGCAAGTTATTATCAATGAAAATAATGAATTACTTTGCATCACCTAACAATTTGCAGGGCATAAGTCTGCAAACATTAGAATGAACAAGAGACAGAGGCTCACCCATGTGCATAATGCTAGACTTCTTATGTGAAATACACGTCTGCCAACCATAAAGACAATGATTGCAAGAATCAAAACACTTATAGTCAAGGGGTGAAAGATACTACAAATAGGTAAGCATTTTCATTCCCTTTAATGATATGTACCCAAGGCAAAAATGCCATAATAATACATGTAGTACGGTAGCCACTACCAAAACATGGTCAATAGATCCAAATACAAGTAAGGGATAAAGAGTGCCAAACTTGGTACCTCATGCTAGGTCAAGACTCCCATGGATAAGCTTCTATGAGGAATCAGCAAAAGATACAACATAACCTACATCATCCAACTATCCACAAGCTTTTGGTCAAAGCTGGAACTTGGTGTACATCATGCAAAGTAAAATATTGTCTCAAGAAAATTATAGCTAGATGTCTCAAATACCAACAATATCCAAAGCTAGGTCATTACCCAATCTGATAAATCATATCATGCTACAATAGGGATGGAATCACTCTTGATGAGGGGTGACATGAAATGAAGCTCCGAAATCCACACAAAACTTGCTAGGGACAATGCTGCAATCATTATTCTTTTTTTGCACTTTACCCTTTCCCTTTTCTTTGCACTTGCCATTGTGCATTTTATAGTATTGTTCCCTTACTGTCCACAATAGTGACAAGTTAATATGGACTTATAGCCACAAAACTTAGTCACATGATTGAGATTGAGAATTTTGAGAGTCTCTCCCACGATGGTCATTACCGCTTCTAGCATTATTACCTCTAACTATCAAAGTATGAGAAATGCAAGAAGCATTAACATTCTTTCTATTAACCTCTTCCTTCAAGAGTACACCCTCTACATTCTACAATTTTACAACATGCATATTTTATACATGTAACAATATGGAATGTGTCCCATGACTCAAGCAATGTAACAAGCAAGAACAAGGGAGAAAGATTGTTGTTAGATCTAATTTCATGCAAAGACAAGTGGCTAAAAATAGAATGAAACTCATTCAAGTGGACAGACATGGAGGTCCTCTCCTTCATATGAAGGTCCATGAGTTTCTTCAATCAATACATGTGAGAGGTAGAGCTCTATTTGTCATAGAGATTGTGAATCTTATATAATAACTCTCATGTGATCTACTTGTCAGAGACAACATTATAGTAGAGTGACAAAATGATTGTAGACTTGCATAATTCATCTAATTTAGCCTAATCCTTTGTAATAAAGCATTCAAACTTTATAGCAACATGTCTCAATGGCTTAGTCTACAATTTCTACACTAGAAACTCCCAGACTTGTGCCTTCCAATAGCTGTAATTTGTGCCATCCAACTTCTCAATGTTAAAGATAGCATTGTAATTCAACCCACTAGCCATATTGCAAGATATGAAAGCATAATCCAAGACAAACATGAATACTATAAATGACATCAACATAACCCTAAAATCAAAGTCAAATCAAGGGCTAAAGAAAGAGAAATTGCTAGAAGAATGAGCTATCCACTAGCTATAATTAAGTAACTATCAAATCCAATTGATTGACCTAAGATAGAATGGATAAAATTGAAATGATAGGCTATTGTAATAAACTCCAGCAATATGTCAACAACCAGGTGTGAGTAACTAAGAAAGAAAGACTAGGAATAATTGGCACTAAAGGCTATCACAACTGCAATGTGTCAGTAACCATACGTGTAGTAGGCATAGACATCATGCATATAGGAGATCTCACGATAAAAAGAGGAGATTGCTGAATGCATAACATGCTAAGCAAAGCTCAATACATTACCCAGAAGCATATAAATATCATTGATAACACATAGACAAACATAAGTGCTAGGTCCAAGAGAAGTGATCAAATTAGCCCATTGTAGGGTAATTACATATAATACATATTAAGAGAGCATGTACATAAAGTAAGTGTCCCATGATCTTGATGAAAGTAAGCTCAAGCTCAAGTGTGTAAATCCAAAGCTCTATGTAATATCCAAAGTAGTGTAGGTAACTTCCACTAAAACAAAATCAAATGCCAAATGAGCAATGCAACCTCAAAATATCAGATGCATGACATCCAAGTATCCAAGACACATGAAGCATAAGCTGGGAGCATAAAACCCAATAGATTTTTCAAGCCCATGATTGTGTAAGCCACTAAAGTAACCAAAGCATGTAACCACAGCCAAGATCAATGTAATAGAGCTCGAATCTCAGCTCAAAATTATGCCATGGTATATCAAGAAGTATACATAATAAACAAAGTAGCAAAATATCCATTGAGTATCCCCTAAAGGTGATGCCAGGAGGCATATTCCACGATGGATTTTGTGAGACCACTGTGGATTCCATGAGGTTTTGCGGTGGATTCCATAAAACTATATTTATTTGCCGGGGCTCGTACACAAGGTGGATTCCTTGTGCAAGAAGTTGACAGGGGTGCTTGTCCTTTTCCAGCTTTATGTTAATTTAGTGTGCACGTGGGTGATTTCACAAAATACATATTTAAATTAATGGGCGTTTATGAGTTTAGAGTGCACTTGTACTAAATTAAGGTTAGGATAGAGTTCCAACCTATTTATTTATTTTGTAGCTGAAAATTGCTAGATATTCACTTTTGTCAGTTTAATTTTATTATTTTCTAACAATTGTGAATGCTTCAATCGATGTGTAGAGCAGGCAGCAATGGCATTGGGAAGCACTGGGTGATTGCGTGTATTCAAATTACCTAGAAAAAATGATCATTTTTTATAGGCGCGCGCCTTATCGTTAAATGCGTGGCACTAATATTTATTTAGGCGCCCTTATTTATTGTAATACTTGACAAATATTTATTATTTTGTATATGCATGGACGCATGGTTTAAATATTTCATTACTGGACATTGTATTTGGGCACAGCTTGACTTTTGGGATGCCCAACTGCTTTATTCTTTATTTGGACAAAAGCAAACACAAAAGCTAAAGCATGCTAATTGTAAAATTGGGCTATTTTTTAGCTTTGAGATGAATAAATTTATAAATACATGCCTTGTGAAGCGCTCACATAAGGCATGGAGGGAGATTGTACCCAATTTTTCTCTTTTCTTCATGTTGTGCAAATCTATCTTTTTGTTTTATAAGCTTTAGTAGAGTTTCTTTGTTCTTGTGGACCTTCCAACACTCGCTACGTATGCATCTAGTATCCGATTTGCACACTAGTGGTATCGGAGCGAAGCTGAGATCAAGGGCTTCCAATTGCTTACCATCTCGTGTAAAGGCGAAGCTCCTAGAATGAATGGGCTCTACATTCGGTGTAACAAACCGTCAATACCATCGTGTTCCTAGCAGTGAAGAACCCCCTGCTGTGCTATTGGATTGTGAAGGACCACTCTCTGTCAAGATGGAGGACCACTCGGAAAGCTCCTTTATCAAGACATTTTTTTCACAGAGAAGCAGAGACTTTCATTAATCACTAGTCAATTAGAGATTATAAAGCTTAATAAGCTGTATAAAAAGCTTAATCCCTCAAATTTCAACTTCTGCACAATGCAGCGTGAACTGAACGATGCCGAATCTGACACCAACATCTCTTGTCCTGTCGAATTCCAAAAAAAATTTCATAAAGCTTTTATAAAGCTTAAAGCTAAGCTTTGCTAAAATCACAATTCAATCTTAAAATTTCCTCCGTAGCGGGCGTTCACACTAAGCTCTTCTCCAAATCAATCTCAAACCAATTTTGCAACTCCAGCAAGCCCCTGTTCGTACCAGCACCCTGACAGAGATAGTTTCTAGTAAGCAAATTGACACGCGCAATTTATTTTCCACTCGAAAGAAGGCCTTCATCAATTACTGTACCTGCAAAAGAAAAAAGATCGCAAAAAGCCATATAAAGAAATAAGAAGCAAGCCTTGTAAACCCAACCTTGAGCTACGCTCATCCCTCTAACGAGATTTCGAGTGCGTGAGGTTGTTTGAGATTTTGCAAGATGCCTGATCAAACCATGGAAGATTTTATTGCCGAAGGTGATTTACCAAAACCAATGATGGAGTAAAAATTGAACTTAATTATGATGCAACTTCAAAAGGAATGAAGCGTAAGTCAAACTTTGCAAGCTCAACTAGCTACTCTTCAATGATCTACTGTCGATCAAGATGGACCGCAACCCGAAGATGTTATACTACATACGATTGATGTGATACTCGAAACATAGTCTATCAGTAAAGAGGCCAAGATAAGTAAAAGAAATTTCAAATTCCATACTTTTAATGGGCTATGTGATAGAAAAACTGTTCTCGCTTTTATCAATCAGTTTGATGATTATTTCCATGAAGAATAGTATGCTGAAAAATATAAACTCAAATATGTTACTAACCATTTAGTGGACAAAGCATCGTTATGGTGGATTGTTGTCTACTACTTGGGAGGCTTTTCAAAGAAATTTTTGTAGAATTTTCTTCCACCTCAATTCCATGAAAAAGCAATCAAATAGTGGGATCTTCTGCAACAAAGAGATCGAGAGCCTGTTCTGCAATACACTGAGCATTTCTGGAACGCCTTATTGCAACTTCGAATGCTTGAAGATGTACCTGAGGCAATCCACAATCGCAAGTATATGTCTAGTTTGCTTGGTTACTTCTATGCAAAGGTGAACATGTTCAAGCCAATGACTCTGGAGAATGCGATTTTTTTAGCCCATGATGCTGAAGACAAAATTCGTGGATGAGAGAAGCGACCGCAACAATTTCTAACTAATGGTAACTTCGGTACAAAGCAATTCAATTCTAACTTTTGAAGATTCAATCAAAATTGCTTTGTTCCATCTTTTCTCCGTAAATCTTGGACACCACCCCCTGCTTTACCATCAAACACAAATCCAAATCCTAAGCCATCTTTCCAGCCAAATCCCAATATTCCTAAACTCCCCGCTATTACCAATAATGTTTCCAAATCCAAATCCATATTTTGCTACAAGTGCCACCAACATGGACATCTAGCGGTGAATTGTCAATCCAAAAAGCTAACTGTTCACATCAACTATTTGGGAGCGACTGAAGATGAAGAGCATGAAGAAATTCCAGATTTTAAAAAAGATGATGATGATATCGGTACTACTTCATATATTTTACCAGGTATGCCAAATCCTCATTCATTATTAATGATGAAATGTTTTGTGCATGGTAAATAAAAGATTGTTTTGCATGATAATGGGCTCACACATGATTTTATTTTTACAAAATTGGTCAAACAATTAAATTTACATACTGTTCCAACTCATTATCACATAAAAATTGCATTTTTAAGCACTAGATACAATGGTAGATAAGAAGTTCATAGTTTAGAAATTAAAATTGGTGATTATGTTGAACATAGAAATTTCTTGGTTATGTCTTTGTAAGCTAGTGATATTATATTAGGAATGCCTTTGCATCACAAATATAATCCTGATATAGATTATTCCACATATTCAATGAAAATTTATTCTAACGGAAAACAAATCACATTACATGGTACGCACACCCTTAGATAATTTTCCATTGCTTAGTCACACACAGACTAAACGTGCATTGAGCAAAGGTAGCAAATCATATTTAGTATGGGTGAATGAAATTGAAGCTAAGGAAAATCAGATACCACTACAACAAAAAGGCTCCATAGACGCGCTTGTAGACGCAATATTTGAATTGTGAAAAAAAATGTCGTGCACGTTTATTAACACGTCTACAAAATCGCGTCTAAAAGCACGCTTATGATCAGAGTTACACGCACACTTAGACACGCCTATAAACGCGCTATGTAAATATATAATCATATTTATAAAAAAGTGGACATATTCATATTGTGCGTCTATACAAGCGTGTATCTACGCGTCTAAAACCGTGTTTACTCTGAAAGTTTTTGACGAGAATAGACGCTCATTTATCCTGTAATTTAGATGCGCTGATAGACGCGCAAAATAGAGGTATGAAAAAAAAACCATCAACATCAAATTGTATGCTTAGGGAAAACAAAGAAAGATTATTTCGAAGATTGGATACTGAAAACAAAACAATGTATGTAGCACACGAAATTTCATATATATAGATGAAACGTTTTTACATGATGAGTTCTAGTGCTTGTGACGCCATGGTCGCAAGCACTAGCTAAAAGTAATACATATCAAAAATAAAAATTACAAGCCAAGGGGAGGCATGCATGCATGGGGCTCCTCTATATCTCCTCAGAAGAAGCATCATCATCGCTACCACCACCGCTGCCTGTGCAGCTGTCATTACCGCCACCGCTACTGCTAGTACCCCCTTTGCTATCCTCAACTGCATCAGGGTTCACCTACACAAAGGATTAAGGTATATAAATACCATTACAAACAATAAATTAGAGTTATCTATACTTTTCATGTAAAAAATAAAACATACCTCTTCTGGTGGTGGAATCCTCATGGCGCGATTATATTGCTCCTCCGTGATGAGTCCCTCCTCGTAGAAATGCTGCCAAGTGGATGCCCGGTTATGACCTCGATGGTAGCCTACCTCTCTAGGAGTAGGCATCCTATGAACAATATGATACTACAAAACAATTTGAACATACAACGTATTAAAACACACTATATAATGAAGTGAAACAAATTACAAAATTTAATTTAAAAAAAGAAATCAAATAATACTTACAAACTCAGCCTCCCATGACTCCCTGCCACTCGATCCATAATGTGACGATCCCATGGTTGCCATCTGGATACGTCGCGCCTCTGCATGCTGGCGACTTGTCATTTTCTCCGCTACTCTCTTCTTGGCCTCTTTCCACTCCTTGAGGTGGCAATTGGGTGGTTGGCCATATCCAGAGCGCCCCTGCTCTTGTCTCCGCAATGACTCCTTGGCACGCATCATAAGGTGAGACCTTTTGTTATGAAGCGCGTCTCTCACCTTCGACCATCCCCAATCATCTGAGAATCTTGAATTCTCGGGATTAGGGTACCTTTTATGTACTGCCCGCAGCACCTCTTGCCACAAACCTTTTTTTTTGTGCTTGAAGGGAATCATGCAATCTTTGTATGTGGCATGCACGACACTCCTCAAGTAGGCTATCACTTCCCTCCCCTCAAAGTCATGCAAGATACCACCAACATCAGTGATAGAGTAGTACATTTGTGGAGGCTCACCTCTCTCATTTTTCGGTGAGGGTGATCGAGAGCCACCACCTAGGCAACCCCCACAAAGCCCTCAACCTCCTCGTCCTCCCGCACCACTCTCTCTCCTCCCTCCACGTGCACTACCCTCTACCTCACTCGATACACATGCTTCTGCAGATGCACGTGCTTCGACCGATCCATGTACCTTAGCTGATCCATGTGTAGGCAAAGATGTGATAGGTGTCCCAGACATCACACTGAAAACCTCCTCTGCACTGGAAGGGCGACCAAGATAATTGGTCATCTCCCCCATGAATTGCTCCTTGTTGAATGGGGTGCTGGAGGATCCAAGATTCCACATCTACACAAGAAAAATCATATTACCCTGTGCAGATAAAACATATTACATACAACGTCTATACTTGTGTCTCTATGCGCGTCTACACCTGCATATCTGTGAGCGTCTGTCAGCGCGTCTCTGTGGGCGTCTGTCAGCGCATCTATTTCCGCATCTATAGCTACGTCTACACTGTCATCTGGACGCGCTGACAGACATGCACAGTCGCACCATTTCTTCTCAAACTTGCTTAAAAAACAAAGCTAAAAAACCTCCATAGATGACAAGATCCAACATGTGAAGAGAGAGAAGAGAGAGACAAACAAAGAAAGAAAGCAAATAAGATTGAGAGAGAGAGAAGAAGAACTTACCTTCTTTGCTTGTTCCAACGGGTGGTGGCGGCTAGGTTGCAAGCTCCTTGTCCTCCTTCTCCCTTCCCTTGGTAAGTTGCTTCAATCTTGTTCTCTTCCTTGTTGTTTGGCTCTTGTTCTTTACTCTTTGGCTCTTCTTTCCTCCTGTCCTCTTTTTACTCTTATTTCCTTGCCTCATTGTCTTCATGAAGTGATAGATAGACAGGAGTAGTGATGTCGAGCTCGAACAGCAGAAAACACGCTTTTATATTTTTCTATACTTGCGTGGCACGTCTGTCAGCGCATGTAATGGCTCATGTATATGCGCAGATAATTCCTGTTACACGTGCTTACAGACGCGCAGGAACAATTTAAGGAATCAATGCATGCATTTAAGGAATCAATTGACCTATGTGGTGACATATTGCAAATGCACAAGTCAACCTTTGATTTATATATACATCCAATCATCATGCCCAATCCAATCACATTTGTATAGGGCATGATTGGATGTATATAGGGCATGAAATCACACATATGTAATTAGCTTTGAATAATTGGATGTATATTTGTAATACTCAGAAAGAAGTAAAGTTGGTAATGTATATCATGTCCTATGCATGTATATGCCCTATACATGTATATCATGTCCGTATGATCCTATACATGTATATCATGTCCTAGAGTATGATCCAGGTGTAATTATGTCGTATCATGCCCTATTCAAAAAAATACTAGCTGTTAAGAGGTTTGGTCATATTCAGGTAACCTCTTGCTTGCATGATATGTTTTCAACTACTTAGAATCTTGGGAAATTTAAAGAAAAGATAGGATTCTTTGCCACCCAAGCCTACCTTGCTTACTCTATTGTTGCCTGAGAGATTGTTGCAAGGGCTTGCCCCAATTATGAGGTTAATCTTTCCCACTACATCCACAATCTCAGCCAACTTATCATCAGTAAGATCTCTAACATCATCCTCCATTTGAAATCGGCATGTTTGTAAGGTTTTGTTCCACTAGCTGGCTATTATGTTTTTGCATTTATCATTGATATCCACAATAACAACAGCCTTCAAAATTATACCCAATTTGTGCAATGCCACTTCTTTCCCACCAAGGCTCGAGAATAAGGACAGAACAGTTAAACCTTGCGGATATAATTCTTTCAGTGGTGAAAGACTGTACGCAATAGTATTGACCTAAAATGAGTTGCCCAATGCATCATACCGATCTGAAAGGGTAGAGCAGCCTCAAGTGTGGTCACGATCATATCCAAGCACCAGCTCAATCTCGTGGGGTTCAAGTGGGGCAGCTTGGCCTGGGGTAACCCAAACCAAGTTCCATATTTTGCATGCCAGGACAATCTCATGTTGAAGATAAGAAGGTATCTTGCTTTCTTTGTGGGAAGAAAATATTTTTATGATCAATCCACATATAGTGCTAGGGGCACCCCGTGTGTTTATGCAATTCAGCTTCTCTCTCGGATCCCATGGGGGCCAATACTTCTTTGTTTTCGAAAGCACCTCAAAGATTGTCATGGGAGCAGGGGGAAGGATCAACCTTCTTCCATCTACTGGAAGGTTATAAACATAACCACCTCAGCCTAAAGCATGCTGAAAAATATCTAGAGTCTGTGAACTCTGGATCTATGCCATTAAAATGCCGTTTGATGGTCTCCCACTCTGAATTGGGAATGTTCTCAACATTTTCAAAATAGAAAAAGGGAGGGCCTTCCATCAAACTATTCAATGGTTTTGGCTTGCCTTTAAAAAAGCCAGGAATTCCAAACCCCATGCCCTTTTTGAACTTGAAGGGTGGGATAGAACCTAGAAGACTCGAGCCATAAAACACTCGAGTCTTCACTGGCACTTTTATCCAAGTCTAGAGTAGGAGTAATGCTGATCTTTGTTTCAAGGCCCAAGTAAGTGTACCATAGCTTAAGGGCTCTTTTATCTACCTAGTATATTTTGCTACAGACACATTGTGAGGGTCCAGCATGTCTAGTTATTTGAACACCTCGTGAGGGTCCAGCATGTCTAGTTTGATCTTTTATCTTTTACTACTAATGCACATTATTCAATGCACTTTGGTGTGAGGGTAAACATCTTCGAACTCAACGTATAGATGAAAAGAGAAATATCCAAGATTGTGGTGTCGCTCACTTCGAGGATGCCAATGGTACCATGGAAGGTTATTGTGGCTTGATTCAAGATATTCTGAAGCTTGACTTTAGACGATTCTTTATATTTGTACTGGATGTGAAGTGGTTTAAAGAAGTGGTAACAAATGGTGAGCATTGCACAATCAGACGTCATCCAAGTAGTTTTGTAATCATTGACTCTACAAAATTTCACCAAAACAAGAATGACACATTAGTACTACCTCAACAATGCGAGCAAGTATATATGCAAAGGCTAAATTTTTTATATGTATACATGTGATACATATACACAATATAATAAGTACTTAAGTTTTTTGCTTTTGTTTTTCAAATACAGGTTGTGTATCATCCAATGGTAAACAATAACCGATGGTGGTATGTCATCCCTATATCTAATCGTTCAAAACCAATATATGGTAATATTATCGACATGGAGATAGTAGATGACAATCTAACAATTAATGATGATGTGAATGATGACACCATAATGGATGATATGCATGATATAGTACAAGATGAACCTCACGAAGATGTTCAAGGAAACGCAGAAGAAGATAATAATGTGATTGTCGATGATATTGATGAAGTTATTGAGCAATATAGCAACACATCTAATAGTGGGATAGACTTATTTGTTTCGTTACCTCTTGGTAACATAGACCTAGAAGTAGATAGTTTAGCAAGGGCTGATCTCATTGAAGATGAGATGGATCATTCACTGTAACATACTTAATTTTCTTATTGATTAAATGTGTTTTTCTAATTCTATGGTTTTTATCATGCGCACACGTGCATACTCAAGAATCAATTTCAGGTGGTTAAATAATTATTAACTTTGGTTTTTTAACTATGTGAATTGCAATTTTAGGTGATTAAATAATTGTGCGTCTGCTGGCGCGTCTATATTAGCATCTATTTGCGTGGATATACAGACGCACAATTTGCCTCTATTTACACGCACGTTTACACGCACTTATAGACGCTATGATAGATGTGCCTGACTTTGCGCGTCTAACATGCACGTCTATGCCTCGTTTCAGGTCTATCCTAGGCACACATAATTTCTTTCACAATTTAAAGATTATTTTGATACTGACTTACCACCTGATTTACCACCTACAAGTCCTGAAGATCATAAAATAGATTTAATCACTGGTTCTCAACTACCATGTAAAGCACCTTATAGACACAATCAAATTGAACAGAAAGAAATCCAAGCCCAAGTTGAAGAATTGTTAATAAATTGAGGACTCGTAAGGCCCAATAGTTCTCCTTTTGGTACACCTATCCTATTAGTCAAGAAGAAAAATAATACATATAGGGAGTGCATTGATTATCGTGCCCTAAACAAGATAACTATTAAGAATAGATATCCGATCCCTAGGGTAGACGACCTCATGGATAAACTACAAGGGAACACAATATTTAGCAAAATAGATCTCAAATCCGGATATAATCAAGCACGATTGGATACACCTAGTATTTTCAAAACTACATTCAGAACTCAATTTGGTCATTATGAATTCCTTGTTATGCCTTTTGGTTTGACTAATGCACCAGCTACATTAAGTTGTATGATGAATCACATATTTTTGAAGTATCAACATTGTGTAATTGTTTTCTTTGATGACATATTGGTTTTTAATAAGAATGAGAACGAGCATTATGAACATTTATCTTTGGTTTTCAAATTGTGAAAAGAGAATCAATTATATGCTAATCCTGAAAAGAGTGAATTTTTTCAAACCCACATTGAATACTTATGACAATATATTTTTTCTTCTGATGGTATTCAAGTTGATCCTAAAAAGATAGAAGCAATTTTGAATTGGCCAATCCCTAAAACACTACAACATATACATGCTATAATGACGTTTATAACAACGTTTTCTTTATATATGAAAAATATCCCCATCATCGCTATTAGCGTCGCTATAAAACCGTCACTATTTGCCTCGTTATTTTCGTCTCTAATTTCGTCGGTATTAGCGTCGCTAAATAGCGATGCTAATACCGAATGAAATTAGCGATGAAAATAACGACGGTTACAGAGGAATTTCCAACGCTAATACCAACGATTGCATAATTATTTTGCGACGCTAATACTGACGGTTGCAGAAAAAAAAAATTTGTGGCAGGGCTGCAGATGCAGCCCTGCCACAGTTAGAGCCACACAGGGCTAAGAGACAATTCTTGTTGTCAAAGAAGTTAGACAATCGATCCCAAATAATGACAAGACTTTACAAACAAGTACTTTCATGACATTAATTAACAAAATGTGCACTGCATTGATAAAAAAAATAATAGAACTTAAATTGAGAAGTGCTACTGCAACAAAGCAAATATGTATACACCTGTACATCAATATGTGGTGAATAACATGGAGATGTGTATATGGAGTCATGCTACAACATAGAAGTCCGAATCATATACACTTAGCTATTACATATGGAGGATAGAGATCACAAGGCCTTACATAATACAAGATGGGGAGTAATCCTATATAGCCTAATCTGCTCTCTATGACTCATCCACATCAGACAACTCCTCTCGCTGTAGTGGCATATAGAAGGGAGCTTGCAACAACAAATACATATATAATTGTGAGTACCAAATACAAACTGACATATAATGATAGATTTCTCAAATTAGGAACGATATTTATTACTACTTACTGGTCCTCCGCGAGCATAGAGCTTCTCGATCAAGGCACTCAAGCCATGCTTCTCCCCGTATGTCACCTCTAGTGCAGTCGGGTCGTGATTCGTAAAACCTTGCTGTGGCACACAAACATTGAAAAACAACGTACTTGAGATTCATGTTCGAAATACATACATCAACATGGATGTCATTAAATTAGAGTACTCTACCCTATTAATACTTACGAAATCTGCCAGGAATGTTGCCTAGCCGGCCGCTACCAAGGTGATGCACCGATCATGCGTCCAAGTGCGCCTTTGCTGCATCCTTCTGCTACTTCCACTTGTTTGGAGTGGATGCCACCTCATCCTGGAGATTACTCCAGTCCTCTGTATCTAGCCACTCCGGCTTCGATTTGCCCTGCTTGACTACTTCACGTGCATCAAACCGCCTATGCGACTGATAGTCACGCATACGCGTCATCATTCACCCTCTCAAAAATCTATCATTGCTAGAGGACTGAGGGAACTCTCGATACAATGTATTGATTATGTACTCCTTGCTGGCATCTGGGATCTGCTTCCACTTGTCTATAATGTTGTGTCGAAATACTTGTTGGCACAACTCATGCATCCTAGAGATGACAGCTTTTCCCTCATCATTCATATATAAATGGCCAGTGGCCTTATCTATGAGATACAAGTAACCTGCAAGATTTTGCAAATGGGTACTTTCATGACATTAATACAAACGTCTACTGGAGATCAAAGCATCAGACCGTCCAGAGTCTATTGATCGTGCTGAGGTGGAACGGGAAAGCTATGCATCGGCTCTATCTCTGACCTATGCTAACTGCTTCGGTGAGAAACGCGCTAGCATCGCATTAATGTCGTCATTTGTAAACTCGCGACTCATCATGCCGTCCGTGCCCAAATCCTAAACCTGCACATACAAGGAAAAATAATAATATTAGATAATGAATTGCAAGACATAATAAAACTAAGACTTAATTTGTAAGACTTCATTTTAAAATAATAAAAAAATAGATAATACAAAATACCATACTCCAAAAACATACAAACTATCCTAACCGATTTGCAAAAAGTGGCATTGCTGTAGTGGGAGGAACGTTTTGATCGAGTCACTTTTGTTTAGGGTTCCACAATCTCATCTTGACATAGCTCAGTATACATCGGGAGATCTATACAAAATTCTCCACAAAATGAGGACTCTGCTTCATTTTCAAAAAACCCATCCTCTATCTCCTTTATCTCCATAGGTGAGATGTCTTGGTCCTCCAGGCAGTTCATCCTAGTTTCTTGTATGTCTTCTATCATTGCCGCTATTAAAGGTGTCTCTTCTACGATCGGTACAAGGGTTCTGGCAAAGACGGGGATACTCCTAGATGTCATGGGAATGATATACCACCATTGAGGTTGTTGCGGATTAGGGAAAAAGACGACCTGATCCATATTACGATTAGTATAAAATCCACTTTGAGATTGCTAAAGCACGTCAAGTATTAGGGACTCTTACCTGTTCACAGTGATTTGGAAAAACAAATGTATCACTCAAATCGGTCCAATTCTTCGTTGAGTCAATCTCAACAAAGCCACTTGGCCCTCGTCGAACAGTTGCACCTGCTTCTTCGAGAGTAACCTTGAACCATTGCACATCAAATATGGTCACGGAGAAACTTCGATAGTCCACTGCAAGGATACTCCGTAAACATCCGAAATACTCCATCTCTGCAACTATACGGTTTGGATCTGTGGCACGTCGTCGGCTTTCCTGCTCAAACATTGCCATCACTCCATAGTCCATTGTTGAGCGTAACTTGTTGATGTGCTCTACTCTGAAATGTCGTCCACGTGACCATGCTGCACTATGGACCTTATACTGGGAGAAGAACAAGTATATTAGTTACGATTTGCAGTATAGATTGTAATTTCTTGGGATTGCATCCACGTGAGAAGACCCACTCTTCTTCAGTAACTGTTTCTCCATCTTGAGATGCTTTAGTTAGGGCCTCATGTAGCTATCTAGTGGACATGAGTAGAGGCATCTCCTCTAAGCCCTTCGGATATCGAATGGGCTGTTGCCGCGTACTCAGATCTTGCAGACTCTCGCTCAGCTTGAGCATCCTCATACCGTTGCAGCCACTTCTCCATCGTAGCGCTATGCAGCATACAAAATCGGTTCACCTTGGACTCCATGGATTCCTGTATTACAACTATCTGATTTCAGTAGACTATTTTTTTAGTAGTTACTGATGCTAGCGGATCTGGAATAGGAGCCGTACTTATGCAAGATAATCATCCCATAGCCTATTCTAGCTGTAAACTGAAACCATCCGAACTTAAATATTCCACATATGATAAATAATTGTTAGCTGTTGTACAAGCTTTAAGACCATGGAAACATTACTTAATGGGTTCTGAGTTTATGATTAAGATTGACCAACAAAGCATTAGACATCTCCTTAGTCAACCCCAAATATCTGACCAACATATCAAATGGGCAGCTTTTATTCAGAGTTTTCATCCCCTTATTCAATACCAACCAGGAAAAGAAAATGTAGTAGCTGATGCTTTAAGTAGAAGACCGACTATTCATAATATTTCTGTCATATCATTTGATTCTCTAACTCCTATGAAAGATACTTATCATCAGGACATTACTTTTCATGCTGATTGGAATAAATTAGTTAGAAATAACCGGATTCCGATTGATTCACTGTCTTACAATGATGGATTCATGTTTTATGAAAATAGATTATGTGTTAGAGTCCCATTTAGATATTTTATTTTGAATGAGATTCATTGTCCTCCATATCAAGGTCATACATGTATCATATCTACTTTACGTACATTGACTGAAGATTTTTATTGGCCACATAGGGACACTGATGTATCTAACTTTGTTTCTGAATGTTTGGTTTGTCAAAGAGTTAAGAGACATCATGGTAAACAGTATGGTTTACTTATGCCTTTATCTATTCCATCAAAACCATGGAAACAGATTTCTATGGACTTTATTACTGGTTTACCTAATACTAAAGCTAACCATAATATGATTTGGACTGTAGTAGACAGGTTTAGTAAACAAGCATATTTCATTCCATGCAAGAAAACTTTAGCAGCATCTTAGGTAGCACAATTGTTTTTGAAAACTGTTTTCACTAATCATGGATTACCAAAAGTTATTATTTCTAACCGTGATTCTAGATTTTATAATAACATTTGGATTACTTTGTTTGCTAACCTAGGAACAAAGATTGATTTCTCATCTGCATTTCATCCGGAAACTAATGGACAAACAGAAGCCACTAACAGTACTATTTTAGATATTTTACGTGCTTACACTATTTTTAAACCACAGACATGGGATACACATTTACATTTACTGCAGTTTGCATATAACAATACACCACACACAGCTACAAAGAAAGCACCGTTTGAAGTGATTTATGGTTATAGATTGTCTATACCTGTTGCATCTTTATCAAATAGAATTCAGAGTGCTGATGATATTGCTAATATGCACGCTACTATTTTTGATGAGGTTAAAGACATGATTGCCAAAGCCCAACAATCATATACAAAACAAGCCAATAAGAAAAGACAGGCCATGAATTTCAAAGTTGATGACTATGTTTGCTTAAGAATAGAAAAACGTAGATTACAAAGTGTAGATAAACACCGAGTTGTAAAATTAGCACCTAGATTCTATGGACCATTCAAAATCATCCACAAAATCAATGACAATGCATTTAAGTTAGAACTACCACCACACTGAAAAATTCACAACACCTTTCACATTAGTTTATTACGACCCTTTAGAGGCCAATTACCTGTACACCCTATTTATGAAAACCCACCTTTGTTAGATGAAGAGACTGAAATCCTTGAGCCTGAAGCTATCATAGATACTGACTTTATGACCACTAGAACTCGCCGTAAATATTCTAGATATTTGGTCAAGTTTAAAAACCATCTTGTTGAAGAGGCCCAATGGATGCACGCTAGAGACTTAAATGCTTTCCCCACTCTGTTAGCTCCACATTGAGCTAATAGCAATTGAGGACAATAGCTATCCCACCCCGGGGGTATGATGCTAGGAGGCATATTACAAAGTGGATTCCGTGCCATGGTGGATTCCGTGAGGTTTTACGATGGATTCCGTAAACTTTGTTGACCGGGGCTCATACACAAAGTGGATTCTTTGTGCGAGAAGTTGATGGGGACGCCTATCCTTTTCGGACGTTTCATTAATTTAGTGTGTACATGGGTGATTCCATAGCAGGTAATTTCGTAAAATACATATTAAATTAATAAACGTTTATGAGTTTAGAGTGCGCACTCGTGATAAATTAAGGTTAGGATTGATTTCTAACCAGTTGATTTATTTATGTAGCTGAAGACTGCTAGGTATTCACTTTTGTCGGTTTAATTGTATTATTTTACTAACGATTGTGAATGCTTCAGTTGATGTGTAGAGATAGCAGCAGTTGGCGGAGGAAAGCATTGGAGGATAGCGTGTATTTGAGTTATCACTTATATTTTGATGGGCGCATACCTTACGCATGGAGCCTATATTTTGTCGCGCCTATTTATTAAGGCGTTGGATATTTATTTATTATTTTGTATGCGCATGGATGCATGATTATAATATTTGTATTTGGACATTGTATTGGGTATGCCTGACTCTTTGGGCACCCGTCTATTAGCTTTATTTCTATTTTGTGCTAAAGCAAACTCAAAAGCCAAAAGCGTGCTATTTTGTAATTTGGGGCTATTATTTGAGCTTGAAGATAATTAATACATAAAATACATGCTTTGTGAAACGCTCACACAAGGCATGGGGGGAGATTGCACCCAATTGGTCTCTTGTTCATATCGTGCATGCTTTCTACTTGGAGTTTTGTGCAAAAAATAGAGTTATTTTGTTTTTGGAGACCTTCCGACACTCATTACGCGAGCATACAGCATCCTATCTGTGCATCAAGTCTTGCCATGTAATCTTTGGTAGTGATTTGGTCATTCATTACCCATATTACTTAGTCCCACACACACACACACGTGCACACACAATATTATAGATTGTAGAATATATTGGTGTGTACATTGTCTATGTAGAAACACTTGGCTCTTGTTAAAAGCTCATGTTGTGAGAGATGGGCGTTTGCCTTTGGTCTCTTGGCTCTGTGGTTCATGCACCATCCACGGGGAGCTACCATGGCTGCTCCGTGCGACCATCATCATCCTCATCATCATCATTATTTTGTGTCGGCCTACTTGGACTTCGATCATCGTTATCATCATCATCATCAGTAGCAGCAGCGGCAGTCAGAGGTGATGCGCCCGAGCCTCTCCCAAAGCACGAGGTTGCGGTGGTGGTGGTACCTGGATGGCTGTCGGACTGTTCCCAGTATGAACCCATGGCCTCCCATCTGCGCAGCAAGGGTTTGCGCACCCTGGTAAGCAGTCCTGTTTATATGGAATGGAAGGAAATGCCTATGCCACCGTTAACCCATAGTTCATGATTGAGTGGAGAGGCTTCGTTTGTTGGAAAATTCACAAGAAGTTTTAGACAAATCCTCACTGTAATTTTCACATTGTGGTTTATCAGACATCATGAGCTCCTGCAAGGGAGGGACTGCAAACCTAGCTACCGCCGGCCGGCACCCCCGCGCTGGTGGTCTCGTGCTCTAATCCGTATTTAGCTAGAGTGTACAGTGCCTCCTGAGCAGAAGAAATAGCTTTCTCATCCTTAAGACAAAGAAGGCTTCTTATCACCCAAGTTCGTTCACCAGATTTTCAAGGTTAGGGACTTCCATTGTCCTTTAAAGAGACTGCAGAAAGGCCGGGCATCTTCCACCAGAAGTTCTTGACAGTTTCCCATATATACAAATCCTAATTTCTCAAACTTTTAGAACTTTAACAACGTCATGGGATCTTGCAACAGAGCTACCAGACATCCCCATCCCTCTGTGAGGTATAGAGTATCTCCCTTGCAGGATAGACTCCTGCACCGGCAATCTAAGTCAAAGCATGGTAGGTAGTAGGTACATGGCAGAGACCTTGCGGGAGCTCACGATGTCTGACCCTACTACATGGGAGTAACACAGAGGTTCACAGTTTCACTTCCTGTGTTTGCGGGATGTTGTTTGCCATCTCCCCTCCCAGAGGAAGTGCATGAAAATGACATTTAGATCAGCATTGGAGGCTCTCCTACAAGAAAGAGACGGATCTTTGGAGGGCCAACAAGGGAGAGAACGGATAGAAGAGGGGATGACCTGTGCTCAGGCTCTACAATACCGGCTTGTGCTGAATATTACAGATTGTTGCCATTCAAACCATACTGTACTTTTAAAACTTGTCCATTATATCACATGGTTTGGAACTTTTTTTGACAGATAATCTTGAAGGCATTTTTGATTGTCTTACTTTTCCTTACAGACAGATTGTGCCTTTAAAATGGTATAACTGGATCCCTTCACTTGGAGGCCGCTCTGTGAGGCCCATTTTGGATCGAATTGATACTAGCATGTCTTCTGTGGTCAACAAGAGGTAAGTGGTTTATCAAACATGAGGCATAAGCTGGTGAAACCTTTTTGGTATGTTGCAAAGTAAGATACCTGGTTCTGATACAGTCTCGAGGTGGAAACTGATCTTTTGAAGAGTAGTGAAAAGATTCAGGAGGACCACACAACTGAAGATTACACCTTCTGGGATTTCCTGAAGGAATTTTTGAATCCCAAAAATGGTGCACAAGGGAGACAACTTCAGTTAAGGACTGTCAGAGAACGGGGTTTACCTAGGACATCATTTAAGAAGGTTATTCTAGTAGCACACTCTGCTGGAGGTTGGATATGCCGCATTTTGGTATGCTTTTTATTTGCACTGCAGAATCTAGTGTTGGTCCAGTGGCACCTTATCAGATGCTAGTTACAAGATTCATGTGGATGCAAATGTGCTTCGTGAACAGCTAGGAGGGAAGGTACCTTATGATGGACGCATGTATTCGGCTGCATCAAATGTAAAAGCACTGGTGACATTAGGAACTCCTCACAAGTGTACGGTATGTCTTTCATCCAGTAAGATATCATTGATCTTAGATGGATTCCTACCTTAAGCCTCAGCAGGGCTAATATGGACCCTGTTTGGTCTCAAACTCCTTTGACAGGACAAGCTTACAAAAAGAAATATGGATTTTGTGAATGAGAACTATCCAGGTGTGGCTGAACTAGGTGTGGACTACATTTGTGTTGCTGGAAAGTTCATCCAAGGAGAGTCACAGCTCAGTGGGTGGTGGAAGGTATACTTTGTATGCAGTTCTTTTCCAAACTATTTTCAGGAATTGGATAAGTCAATGATTTCTGAGCTTAAAGCTGGGCAAAAGCTTGTGACCTTACCATTTATAAGCATACTACTTTCCACTGATTATTCTAATTTGACAGGATTTTGCATGGCAGAGCTATGAGCTCTGCTGTGGAAGAGGGGATGTTTGGGGAGATGGGGTCATACCTCTTGAGTGCGCAATAGGTCTAGAAGGTGCTCAGCAGATCATTCTGGAAGGTTTGTAATGTTTTTGATTATTATTGACGTGTCAGTTGCGTGTTATTTAAAAGTTGTGCTCTTTATGCTGTTGATGTGGCATTTGGAGGAGAAAATCCATTATATGCACTGATCAATCACAAAAAGGTTTTTGATGTCCCATAACTGACAGTCTATACTGTCACAGGAGTTGAACATTTCCCTTCCAGTCAAGACGGACAAACAAAGAGTTGGTATGGCTCGCCAGACATAGTCGATAGGTGGCTTCCCTCCCTTTCACGGATTGTTGCGTTGGATGCAGAATCTGCTGTTAGAGCTGGCTAGATGATAAGGAGACTGTGTTGGACTGTTTCCATATTGATGAGTCACCTTCTGAAAGGTTTGCAGATGAGCTTTGCAGCTGCTTGGTCTGTGGCTTATATACTACTTTCCTCTGTTCTAAACAATAGTTTTGTCACCGTTAGGATTCTTCACTCAATATCTATTGATGCAAGATCATTTGCACAGGGATGTTCGTGCACCTTTACCAAGCATTTGAAGCTAATAAGGCACTACTTGTAGCAGTGGTCCTAGTTTCTCAAAGGACGTGGTTGTAATAGAGAATGCAGAAGCCTTATTCTTTATGCAGAGTTAATGTTGATGCAGCAAGTGCAAATCTTGACTCATTAAATGCCAAAATGCTTCCAATTTAAAATATGAATAGCCTTGCCTTGCCTTGCCTAAAGGATTCTAGGAATTGGCATCTTTACTTCTCTCTTGAAGTCTTTAAACATGGTGAGCTGGCATAGCCAAAATCTTCTCAATACGTATAGACAAGTGCTTGTGATTGTACCGGCTTTCTCTTTCTAAGGGCCTTGAGGATAGTTAGCACCTTTGTTTTTGGATGGACATACATATGACTTGTATTATTGCAACTTTGTGTTTGAAAGAAGTCTTGAAAAAAGAAAAATCACAGTGAAAGGTTTGTATTATAGATAAAGTGATATGTATGCTTGCCTTTGGGAAACTATCACTCGAAATGTGAACTAAGAGGTGGCATGGTTAAGGTTAGGCACACAAAAGATGGTAAGCAATCTTAAAATTCCGGGTCTTCTTCAACCTTCAAAGTATCCGCGGAAGTTGTATCCCTCTGCTAGAAAACTTGATGCTGCATTGCATTATATCTTTGGCCTCCAGATTCTTGTTAGGAATATTATCTTTGTAATACAAATTATATTCTTCCCTCCCAACAACACTCGCAAAGCGAATATAAAGGAGCTCTCAAGGATAGTATGAGACATGGTGCAAGACTTTAGTATGACTAATCCTTGGCACCTGCAATTGATGGTGCCCAAAATGCTTGTGAGAAATGCTTTGATTTGTGAGCATGGACATATGATGTGCATTGAACTCCCAACAATATTCAAGGAACTCTTAGCTCCTTGTTCAAGAAATAGGTGATACATGGTGGGTGGGAAGATGAGACCTTGTATAGTTGTAAGTGCATTTATTCACATTCTTAAAATTTGCAAAACATTGGATGGATTGCCGAATACACATTTAAGCATATGATTGATGCAACCCATGTAAAAAGTGACCAAGGGTGGAGTCTTGACTAAACCTCAACAAAGTTTTGTGTATTGATTTTGCTATGGTTGCTTGTTTCTTGGTCAATCCATTGATGATGATTGTAGATGATTTATTTTGAAGATACTAGCACAAGAAGTCTAGTATCAAGGGGTAATCTAGTGAATCACATGTAATAGAATGTAATTGGTGACTCTACAAAAGCTGGATATGTTTAGGCCATGTTCATGTGTAAGTGATTGGACTAGCGTAGAAATCCAAATGTATAACCTAAGGTAATCATATTCTTATATATATCTCACTCTCAATGAAGTGCATATTATGAAAGTATAGCTTAAGTTGTCACTCTTTTACTGCATCATCCAAAATTGATGATCATGGTGATGTGTGAAGTAGGGAGAAGACATTGAAGCGGATGTGTTACTTTGGTCAAACCTCAATGATGTGATGGGAGAGTGCAAGCACCCCAAATACAAAATTTGAGGATTTATGGGGGATGAGGTAGGTGCCAATTGGAGGGCCCTTTGCATTATATTTAAGAATAGAGCAAATAATTTCATGGAGAGAGGAAGTGGACTTGCCTATGTTTGGAGTAGAGGCTATAAATATACATATCCTAGTATGTGCATAGGAAATTCCAAGGCGAGCACAAGTTTCTATGCTAATTTTAGAGGGAGGAAGTGGACTTGCCTATGTTGTTGGAGTAGAGGCTATAAATATAGATATCCTAGTATGTACATAGGAAATTCCAAGGTGAGCACAAGTTTCTAAACCATGTTCATGTGTTAGTGATTGGACTAGCATAGAAATACAAATATATAACCTAAGGTAATCATATTCTTGTATATATCTCACTCTCAATGAAGTGCATATTATAAAAGTATAGAATAATCCAGTTATACCATTGAGGAATAGGAAAGGTTGTAGATAGTAATGTCCTTGTGATGGATTGTTAGTTTAGTTGGTGGCATGTTCAATATCCATGCTAGTATAAACATTTTGTTGTGTGAGTTGTATATTGTCCTTAGTACTTGTATTGCTTTACTCATCTTAGTCTAATACACATTTATTTTTCTTTTTAATAGGTGGTGGAGGATGTATTTCATGTATAAACTATAAACTTTGTAGAGCCAATGTTGCATACTAGTAACATCTTTTAGTTACCTAGCAAATGCTTAAATACACATCACAAAACAACACATTTTTCTATGACAAAAGTTCTTTGATGTGGGTTGAGTGCAAAGAATTTTGTGGAGCAAGTGTAACAAGTCAACAATCTAACATGAACAACAACAAGGATGGTCGAGAAGGTTACATGTGGATCAATGCAATTCAGAGGTAACAATGTAATAGTAGCAAGGAAATCCAAGAGTGACAGTCATATGATGACAAAGGAGGTCAATGCCACTCCTAGGCCTGAGTATATAGCTCAAAACTAGCCTTAAAGGAAGGGAGACCTATTGTTCCTACCATTTCCACATGTGATTATGAACAAATTTCAAAGAACACCTCTTTTTTTTTCGTAATCAAGTGGCTACCCTAGCAATAAGCCACTTGTCTTTATGAACCCATTGAACCAGGTTCAAATTTCTTTTCTTTGTAACACCTAAGCTAAAAGACCATGTGGAATGTAGGAGTTGAATTGAAGATCTGTTGCTCACCACCCTACTCAATCTAACCAACTAAGCTGCACCCGTCTAGTCAAATAATGCATTCTCTTCGTTTGTTTTTCTGTTTATCTCTCTCCGCTATACCACTAAAATAGCTTTTTAAAAGTGAGAACATTTGATAAAAGGGTATGATATAAGCTAATTGTCTTAATCATAATGTTAACCCCATATCACATGGAGGTTTACATGCCTCATGTTACACAAGTAGAAACATCTTGCCATTTACATTCCTTTAATGTACATTCTCTTTTCCATTTGGCTGAAGTATCAAGATATTGAGAGAGAGAGAGAGAGGACACACACACACACACACACGCACACACGCACGCACGCATGCACGCACACACACAATGGTGCAACTCAATGTTGGTAGGTTGGACCATGTATCTTGAGTTGAACTCATATTTACATATAGATGTCTAAAACTTATTAGCATCTTAGAAAGTTAAGAAAAACCCCAATTCCCATTTTCAAAAAAACCTTTTAAATGGAGAAGCTAGGGAGCATGGCAATTCCTATGAAGAAAACCCCCTCATGTAGTAAACATTTTGGATAACTATTAAATAGTAGAGTCTAAATGTGCATTTTGCAAAAATGTACAACTGGTGTGCTGACTTATGTTCTTTAAAAATTTATAAAACGTTTTATAAGACTTCATAACATGAATTGTGATTTTTGCATGAGTATCTTCCACAACTTGAGTGTACCAACACCAAATTTGTTGAAGAAGGAATATTTAGAACTTTTTTCTCAAGAGCTTTTGAATTGTATGCGAGGTAGTTTCAATAGGAGTTTCGTTAGGAATTACTATTTTTTGAAAAATCTAACTTCTATAGCTTGAGCATTTTAACTCCAAATTTGACAAATAATGCACATGTAGAGCCTAGCTTACCAGAGCTTTCTAATGATTTACTAAATAAGAGGGTTTTGACAAATGCGTTATAGGGATCATTGTGCTCCCCATTTTTAGAAGCTAAGAGAAGCCTAACACTTAGGGATTTTGAAAGTCTAGAAACTTTCCCAATCATTAGGAAAAATATGGACTCCAAAAAGGCCCTTTAGCTTAAGAGTTAATGACTCTCCTAGGGACAAGAGAGTTGAGATGGACCAATGGGAGAGGTGGTGATGTATACATTTTATCCACTCCCTTTTTATCCTTGTCCCTACCACTTATCGGGTTGTCCCTCTATGTCCCCTTTTACACTGTTAGGTGGTCCCATTGGGCATCTAAATAGGTGACCCAAAATTTGAAAGATTACCTCTCTCCAAAAATGGCTTCCTCTCCTAAATCCTCTTCTTATGCCATGTATACTTCACCTCAATGTTCTTTATCTTTGCATGAAAGACATGGTTTCATGCCAACAAAAATGGCACTCTATCACAATGCAATGTAGGTACTCCCCTGTAATACCGAAGTCTCCCACTAGACAATGTAGAGACATTGTGTGTCTGAAGTGTTAAAATAGATAGATTCTTCAATGTTATAGGATTTAAGTGTGTGCCTATGGGATGAGTTATTCAATGATTTATGTAACCTAGTGAATGACATAATGTTAAGGATTAGTTCATAACTTGGATATATAAGTGACCAAAATTAAAATTTTAGATACAATTACGTGTGTTAGGACTTATTTTGAATGGTACAAGTCTTCTAAGCCAAAAATATAAAAAAGTGATTCCTTTTATAAAAAAGGGCATTTTTTCTGATTTTGAAGGAATTTTGCTAAATTTTCCATGTTGTCTTGTCAATAGGCCTATTCACTTCAATTTGAGTATCTTAATGATCCTATTCTAAGTTCATATGTGAAAGTTATGGTCAAGACAAGTTCTAGCCAAGTACATAAAAAATCAATATAGGAAAAGCAAACAACAAGAGTTTGGAAGGCAAAAAGCATGAAAAGAAAGCTTGAATTGCTATAAATGGTTATAAATAGAGATCTAAGTTATTGTTATAAGCCTAGGCAGATAAAAAGTGATTTATTGATTTACTACTATGGTTAACAGAGCTAAAGTACAAAATAAGTGATTCCACCTCTTTACGGGTGTCTTTAGCCCAGAAAGGCTTGCTTGTAAAGAGGTAATTTTTGGGATAGAGCTGAAGATAACTTGGTGCGCAGATCGGACGCAGAATGCTCACGTAGTGAATCCCGGAAGGTCCCCAAGAACAATGAACTCTACCTTTTTGCACAAAAAACCATGTAAAAGCATGAACGACAAGAAGCAAGAGACCAATTGGGTTCAATCTCCCCCCACGCCTTGTGTGAGCGCTTCACAAAGCATGTATTTTATGTATATTTCCATCTTCATGCTCAATAATAGCCCAATTTACAAAAATATGACAAGCTTTTAGCTTTTGAGTTTTCTTTCTACAAAAATAGGAAAATAAAGCTAATGGACGGTGCCCATAGAGTCTGGTACGCCCAACACAATGTCCAAATAGAAATAACATATCCGTGCGCATAGGCGCATACAAAATAATAATCAATAATCAATGTCTCAATAGACATAACAAAATATAGGCGTGGTGCCTATCAAAATATAGTCCAAAGGTCAAATACTCGCTAGACTCCAATGCTTTCCTCCACCACTGCTGCTATCTCTACACATTAACTGAAGCATTCACAATCGTTAGTAAAATAATACAAATAAACTGACAAAAGTGAATACCTAGCAGTCTTCAGCTACATAAATAAATCAACTGGTTAGAAATAAATTCTAACCTTAATTTATTATGAGTGCGCACTCTAAACTCATAAACGTTTATTAATTTAATATGCATTTTGCGGAATCACCCGCTATGGAATCACCCATGTACACACTAAATTAATGAAACGCCCGAAAAGGACAGGCATCCCCATCAACTTCTCGCACAAAGAATCCACTTTGTGTATGAGCCCCGGTCATCTAAGTTTACGGAATCCATCGTAAAACCTCACGGAATCCACCGTGGCACGGAATCCACCGTGGAATATGCCTCCTGGCATCATACCCGCGGCTTAGATGACCGGGGCTCATACACAAAGTGGATTCTTTGTGCGAAAAGTTGATGGGGACGCCTGTCCTTTTCGGGCGTTTCATTAATTTAATATGCATTTTGCGGAATCATCCGCTATGGAATCACCCATGTACACACTAAATTAATGAAACGCCCGAAAAGGACAGGCGTCCCCATCAACTTCTCGCACAAAGAATCCACTTTGTGTATGAGCCCCGGTCATCTAAGTTTACGGAATCCACCGTAAAACCTCACGGAATCCACCGTGGCACGGAATCCACCGTGGAATATGCCTCCTAGCATCATAACTTTACCTACTATTATAGGCAAGGAGTAAAAGTTTCCTTGGTACTTGCTTTTGTAATTTCTTTTGGGTTGTAAGAGTGGTGTTGAGCTACCATTTTAGAGAGAGTATGCCTAAGTGATTGTCTTAGGTGCAATATATTTAGCTTGAAGAGATTTATTGTAGTTGTGCGCAGAAGAGTGATACCATTGCTTATTGGGTTTATTAGTTTATTGTGTTCTACAACATATTCAAGAGTTTTTGTTCCAATATTTCTTTCTTCCATCTATCTTCTCTTTTGTTTGATCCCTAGTAGATTTAGGCGTAGATATTTTCAAGTCCTGATATTTGATCCTTAGTAGAGCATCACGGTAGAGATTGTGAGTCATATAGAGATTCTTTAAGAAAGAATTTGATTTTTTGGAAGGATGGGAAGATGCATGCAAATGAAACTAGTATGCCCCTTTCTACAAACTTTAGGAAGGGAGGTATACAAAATATTCTGGAACATATTGTAGTGTGGAATACATATGCAGCCATAGATGCTACCATCTATGGGCAGTTAATAGAGAGATCTCTAGTTTCCAATGTAGGTAAGAAAATAGAGTTATGAACCCATCCCATTGAAACTATAGGTTAGGGAAAAATGCCAATGATAGAGCTAAATGATGTAGGTTGGAGTATTAAAGAGAAGACTAGATGGGATTTCCCTATGGATTCCTATTCTATTTATGCTTATTTTGTGAAGTGATAGAATACCAATGTAATAATGGAAGATAAAAGAAAGAGGGATACTGGGAACTCAGGGACCTCAAAGAGGGTCATTAGAGGAGGTGGTAGGATAGAGCTTGAGTCTACACTTCCTACTAAACCCGATCGAAAGCAGAATATGGAAGATGTATATCGAGGAGGATGAAGTGGCTTCAACAATGATACCCAAGAGTCATTATGCTAGGAACCATTGGGCCTATGCTACCACACAGACTCTAGTGAAAATTCATTTGTTACATTGATTAGAAAATGGCACAAAGATAAATGTCATGGTGAAGAGTATCTATGAAAATGGAAGATGGCCTCTAGATGTTGATCATGAATGGAGAATACAGGCAACCAACAACTTCGTAGGAGACATGCATGTTGCTTGTCCAAACGTGAAGATTACCATAGGAGATGTATAGGATGATCACCATTTCTTTGTGTAGGATTTCTTATCACACCTAGTGATCTTAGGGCAGCCACTTATTACTCTAGCACAGATGGAGATTAAAGTTATGGATGCTTCTGCCTATGCAAGAATCAAGATCAAAGATAATAGAAGTGATTTGCAGTTTGTGATGACAATCATGTAAGAAATAGGGATACATTGAGGGATTATCCATTGCCTGCAAATGCTAGAGAGTTTCGGAAGCTAGGTTTTTAGTAAGTACTGCTATAGTGTGAGATTGCGACAATATTGAGGGGATAAAATTTTCACCTATTGTTGTATGTGAAGATGCTTTTCCTTTGGGCATCATAAGATTCTTAGTAGTAGGTTTTGTGAAATTCCAAAGGATTGAAAAAATGAATAGAGCTTCTAAACAATATGTTTGCAAGGTAGAAAAGAGTTTGAAAGACCATATTTTTATTGCAAGATGAGTCGAGGATTACAAGATTATATGATGGGTATTTGTTGCAAACATAGTTGCAGGGATTTTAGCTATGCTAAAAACAAAGCATAATATTGGGTCTACCATCATACAAGTAAATTATTTGGATATATTTCAAGTTAATTAAATTGATGATGCATAAGCAGGCATATGGGAAAAATAGGGCTGAACTAAAGTTGAGACAAAATACAAGATAATGGATAAAAATATAAAAATGGCTATAGTTTCTTTGCCTCCAAAGAGTAGAGAGTTAATTAAGTTGGCTTTTCCAAACAACCAAACCTAAGAGATCCAAGGAAAATTGGCCATAAATTTACAAAGGAATCTCTCAAAGAACTAAAGATTGGAGGTAAAGAGTTTCTCTTATTACCAAGCAGAGAGATAGAGTTTCATAGAGATGTTATCCAGGCATGCCAAGGCATTCACATTTCAACCAGATGAAGTAGGTTGTGTGGATCTAGGAGTAGTAGCACCCATGGTGATTTTTATCATACTACACATACCCTAGAACTTGCAACCTATACTAGTTTCCAAGGCTCACTTGTGCAAACTCATAGATTTGTTAAAGGAAAGAATAAGAATGGGCATTCTAGAGCCTTCATCTACACCACACTCTCAGAGGTGGCTCATAGTGCCTAAGAAGAATGGTACACTCACATTTATATAGGATCTCTAGCCAATGACAAAGTGACCATCCCAAATGTGGGTGTAGGACCAATGGTGGTTGAATTTGTAGAAGCATTTGCTGGTAGAGCTATTTATTCTTTGGGATCTATACTTAGGATATGATTAGTTCCAGCTTGCATTGGGGAAAAAGACTTGACTACAATGAAGACTCCACTTGGCTTGGTTTATATGTGTACATTTCCATACAAAGCTACGAACTCCATGGCTCACATGATGAATGCCATGAATAAGGTAATGAGAGATTATATTCAAGTTTAGCTATGCTAGGCTTGGATGATGTGCCCATTAAGGGATGTGTAAAGAAATAGAAATATGAAGAGTTGGATAAACATGGTTGCAAAAATGAGTTAGAGATCATATGCTAGATTGTAAGAAAATCCTTAGTAGTTTAGAGAAAGTGAATCTGACAGTCTTAGGTCAAAAATCAATATTTGGGGTCAATGAAGTATCGATAGTGAGTCATATGTGTGGGCCTTATGGAAGAAGGCCTTTTCCTTTGAAAAAGTGAATGCAATAGAGAAGATAGAAGAGACATGTTCATCAATGTTTGAAGTCAGAAGATTTCAATGAAGCATGTGTGTTTTACTTAATCTAGATTCACCATTTTGCTCACATTGTAGATTACTTGTAGCAATTGTTAAGAAAGGGGAATGAAGACCTCGAACCTATAGAAGTGTAAGTGGCACATGTTGGAGGATGTGCAAGTTTAGAGTGGGTGGATGTCGAGACACTATGTATCTAAAGTGTAAAAATAAATAGGTTCTTCAATGTTACAAGATTTTAGTGTGTGCTTATGGAATGAGTTATTTAGTGATTTATGCGATGTGTTAAGAGTAACTTAGTGAATGGAACAATGTAAAGTACTAGTTCATATGCTAGATATGTAATGACCAAATTTAATTGATCAAAGACTACTACTAGTCTACCAAGACTTATTTTGAGTGGTTCAAGTAAAGGTCTTCTAAGCTGAAAAATGTAAAAAACTGAAAAATGCATTTTAGCTATTCTAAAGGGATTTTTGCAATTTTGCCCATGTTTCCTTGTTGAGCTTCAATTTGAGTACCTCGATGACCCTATTTTGAGTTCATGTGAAAGTTATGGTCGAGATAAGTTGCAGCGAGACATAGAAAAAATGAATACAAAAAAACCAAACAACAAGAGTTTGGAAGGCAAAAAGCATAGCAAGCAATAATGAAAAGTAGTCTTGAACTATTGTAAATGGTTATAAATAGAGATTTGAGTCATTAATATTAGCTTGGGTTAAAAATAAGTGATTCTATCTCTTTATGAGTGCCTTTAGCCTAGAAAGGCACATTTGTAAGAGGCTATTTTTGGAACATATATATGAAGATATATTTACCTAGTACTATAGGTGAGGACTAAAGGTTTTCGTTAGTACTTGTTAACACAATTTCTTTCAGGCTATAAGAGTGATATTGATATATCACCTTAAATAGAGTTTACCTAAGCTATTGTCTTAGGTGTAGTGTATTTAGCTTAAAGGGATTTATTGCAGTTGTATAGAAGAGTGAAACAATTTCTTAATGGGTCTATTTGTTTCTTGTATTATGCTACATATTCAAAAGCTCTTGTTCCTTTTTTTGGGTGGTTTTTTCTTATCTTTTCTTTGATCCCCAATGGATTTAGGCCTAGATCTTTCCAAACCCCAACAATGAGTAAGCCATGCACACTCCCTATAAGCCTTAGTGGCTGCAATGTGCTTTGCCCTCAATGGTAGATACCGTCATACATGGTTGCAATCAAGATATCCAAGAGATTGTACCACCTATGAAAGTGAAGATAAAACCTATAGTAGACCTCTTAAAGTCTACACTCACAAAACCAACATCTACATATCCAAGAATAGATGCATCCTTCCTTTGAAAGCATATGCACATATACCTAGTACCATTCAAGTATCTCATGATACTCTTTACTACCGTCTAATGCTTCATGCTAGGGTTTGCTATATACATGCTAGCTACTTCCATTGCATAGACAATGTTTGGACATGTAGCAACCATGGCGTACATTAAGCTACCAACTGTGGATACATAAGGAACCTTGGCCATTTCATCCATTTTCTCATCTGACTTGAGGTTGTCCTCTTGGCTAAGTTTCAAATATGGAGGCAAAGGAATACCAATAGCCTTTCCCCTCTCCATATTGGAACACTCGCATACCTTCCCAATGTATTCCTTTTGAGAAAAATAAACTACATTTTTGTCTTGATCTTGCATAATGCATATACCAAGAATGTGATCAGCATTCCCCAAGTCCTTCATGTCAAAGATCTCACACATTCTTTTCTTTAAAGCATTCACATATATAACTGAGATTCTAGAAATCTTCTTATCATCCACACAAAGAGTTAAGATTGTAAGGCTATCATCCAGGCTAGCCGTTCTTATGTATAGGTAGTAAAGTCAGTCTTACTCCTAGTAGTGTATCCTTGAGATCACATAAACACATCAAACTTGTGGTACCATTTCCTAGGAACCTATTTCAAACCATATGGTGATATGTAGCTTACATTAAAATTGCTCCTTGCCTTTTGCAACAAACCCCTTAGGTTGCTACATGTAAATATTCTCGTGCAAATCCCCATGCAAGAAAGTGGTATTTACATCTATATGAATCAACTCAATATCCTCTCTAGCAACTAGAGCAAGAATCATACAAAGGGTGGCCATTCTGGCTACTACTGGTGAAGATCTCATAAAATTCAATCCCCTTCTCTTGTTTAATCCTTTGGCCAGCAATCTTGCCTTATGCTTAGGCAATGCACAAGATGGAGATACCTTAAGCTTTTGTAGACCCACTTATATAGCAATGCATTTTTTTCCCTTAGGCAAAGAGACTAATTCCCATGTAGTACTATTTCCAAAGAATCTATCTTTGATTTCATATTCCTCTTCCACTTATGATTGTAATCCCTAATCACAACATTTGCATAATAAGAATGCTCAACACAATCTATGACCATGATATAGTCCAAAGATGGAATATGTCTATCTAGTGGTCTAGAAACCCTTGTAGACATACATAAAATTGGATTAACTGGAGCCTCTAGTTGTCCCATTTATCTATCATGTAAAATATGAGGCTGTCCATCATCTCCCACCTTTGCTGGCTATCAAAGCCGTGCATCATGTAGCATAAGTTGTATAATCTACTCATGTGCTAGTTGTCCATCCTCTTGAAATACCACTCTATGAATCTTAACCATTTTAATAGATTTCTTATGCATCTCATCCTCATTAAAGATAACATGATGGTTGCATAACATGTTCTTTGGTTCAAGATCCCACAAGAGATAACCCATTTCACTTGACTTCCATTGCCAAGAAAAAAACATTTCTTAGACTTAGGATCAAGCTTACTTTCCTTATCCCTAGGTACATGCATAAATGTCTCACATCCAAAAACATGCAAGTGATCATAACTAGGTCTCTTGCTAAATCATAAGTCCTATGGTATCTTGCTATCCCAATGGCTTGTTAAGAGACCTATTACTCAAATGTATTGCTGTCTTTACAACTTCAACCCAAAATCCATTAGTGAGACCATTCTTAGAGAGCATACTATAGACCCTTTTCTAAATGGCCATGTTCATCTTTTGAGCCATTATCATTTTGACTAGGATCACAGTTTGCACAAAAGTTCGTAAAGACATGCGACTTGTACTCTCTACCATTATTAATCTTCTAGGAATTAAGCTTCTTGCTTGATTGATTCTCTACAAATGTCAATACCTTTTGAAATCAATCCAACACATCACTCTTCTTAGGAAGCAGACAAGCCTAAAGCTTCCTTGTGGCATCATCTATAAAAGTGAAGAATTACAACACTCTATCCAATGAAACCATGGGCATTGGCCCACACAAATGACTAAGAACCAAATCAAGAAATTTTGATCTTCTACTCCCACTATCTCTCTTATGTGACATTTTTGTTTGCTTTTCAAAGAGACAATGCTTACAAAAGCCAAGATTAGAAAAATTTGGACAAGGAAGATAGTTCAAATGGTATAAAGATTTCATTTCAATGATTGACATATCCCCCAATGGCAATGCCATAAAGAAATAGATGGCTATTTAGTGCAATCCCAAGCTAGCGTGAGTAATCCACGAGCCTTTGAGTGCGATTTATTGTTCAAAAGTGCTATAAAAATTAGAGTTCTTTTATTTTATATAAAACAAATAACTAAAAACTACAAAAGATAAACTCTATGATTACTTAGATTTGTAAATCTCTTCATGCTTTTGTTTTGAGCAATAGAACATCTCAATCCGATATTGTATGCAAAAGTTATGGACAAAAGTCATTATATATAAAACAAAGAACTAAAAACTACACAAGATCAACTCCATGATTACTTAGATTTGTAGATCTCTTCATGCTTTTTGTTTTGAGCAATAGAACATCTCAATCTGATATTGTATGCAAAAGTTATAGCCAAAATATGGAAGTGCCATATCTATTCACATGACTTCTGCAACATGCTCTATATCCACTCAAAATAGATACAATGACTTTAAACTGAATGCTCAAAATGTATTTTTACTTTCTCATCTACTGTACATACATTTGAGAGAAAGAAAATAATAATTTCTCTTCTCTTGAAAAGCTTCAATGTTGCTTAATATCTTTGAGCATCCAAAAACTCTTTTCAAGCATTTAAAGCCAAGCACTTTTACCTCAATTTAGCTACTAATGGCTACCCAAATCAATGCCAAAATGGACTGTTGTAGCCCTAAATTGAGCCTCAATGGCTTAAGCACATGTTTAACTCAAATCTATATCTTGGCTATGAGAAAAGTACCTCTATTAATGTGTGGGAAACAAACATCAATACCAAAGAAGAAGCTCAAATCCTTGACCTTTGTGAAAAAGCTTCACTCCTTATGATCCATACTCCAAGTGCATGAGCTCCCATAAGCATCAAATGCTGCTCTAATACCAACTAAGAGGGAAGCAATGGTGGGATGTGAGGAGAAGCTATGGAGTGCAAAAGACTTGAGAGAGAGAGAGAGAGAGAGAGAGAGAGAGAGAGAGAGAGAGAGAGAGAGAGAGAGAGAGAGAGAGAGAGAGAGAGAGAGAGAGAGAGAGAGAGAGAGAGAGAGAGAGAGAGAGAGAGAGAGAGAGAGAGAGAGAGAGAGGGAGAGGGAGAGGGAGAGGGAGAGGGAGAGGGAGAGTTATGTGGATACAAAATGAGTGGCACTCTTACTATTTGTTATCTTCACTATACATGATTGTTTAGTGTATACATTTATAAGGGGTGTCTGTTATCCACAAAATGAGTGGTACTCTTACTATTTGTTATCTTCACTATACATGATTGTTTAGTGTATACATTTATAAGGGGTGTCTGTTTGGTTATTGGCCATTAGCCATACCCAACATATAATTGTTTCTTTGACTTTGAGGACACGTATCTTGGAAAGTAAGAAGCATGAGAAAGTACATGCTTGCTCGCAGTCTCAAAAAAGATGAAATGCCCAAAGTAGTGAATCCCCCGCCACAAATAGATGATAGAGAGCAAACATAGTTCATGTTGGAGAGGCTACAAACACATGATAGAAAATGAAGGTATGGGGTTGGTATGGTTTAATATTTTAACAAAGAGAAAACTCTTTTCTCATTGTAGTTTGTTATATGCTAAAATTGTACACATATTGGGATTTTGAGGCAATCAAGATTACTCTTCATGATTTCAAAGAAAAAAGTGTTATTTGAGTTAAATGCAAATATGATTATGCATGGCTGGATTTATGCCCTCCAAAATTAGATTTTCTACACCATTCTTTACGAGCACTCAAAGTTCAATATGCACACATAAGTAGTTAAGAAGGAAGGGGGAAGGTTCAAAGCCATTATTGATGGGTTTATGTGGGCATCCTTGAAAGGATAATGAGCATGATCCAAAGCAAGATTTCTTAGCAACTACAAGATCTCTATAAAAATAAGTGCATGACAAAAAGATACTTTATGTTCTTGACAAGCCAAAGTGTTAGTTAGCTATTGGTGATGTGTGCATAGCCCTAAATCATATCATAATTATTTATGATGCCTTCTTGATTGACAAACACATGTTTAGAGAGGGAGATATACAATGAGATGGTCATCAAAGTTGGGTGGAAGCACAAAGAATATATAGTGGATAGGTGTAATCTTCTTTGAGAAAACTAGCAAACAATGTAAATTATAGAAAAGAGTGCAGCCTATTAAAATATAGGGGAAGAGAGAGTGAGCTTGAGCTCTTGCAAGAACACATCACAGAGAGAATGCACACAAGATAGGATGCTAGAAACCCTACTCTTTCTTCTTCTTATTCTTATTCTTCTTTTTCTCCACTATGATATTCTACTACAAATAATGTGAGAGTAAAACATACATAATATAGAAGTAGTCCATAGTGTGAACACGCTAACTAGAAAAATGACTAGATAGATATCCCATAACTTGGGTAGGTGGACAATTATAAAGTATCACTGAAAGAATCTACTGATATAGGTATCAATCATGTCTGTGATAGGAATATGGAAATAGTCATTTAGGTATGTGAGTGTTAGCTCGTGCTGAGCTTGATATCTCAACACTCCACCTCAAGCTCAAAATCCATAACCTATGTGAGTGTTAGCTAGTGCTGAGCTTGATATCTCAACACTCCACCTCAAGCTCAAAATCCATAACCTATAGTCCAAGTAAGCTTTGAAATCGTTGAAGGTTTCCTACTCCTAGGGTCCTAGTGAAAATATTTATAGCATACTCCTTTGTGCTTACATATATAAGATCAATGTCACTTGCCAAGGTCTACTCTATGATGAAATGGTAATGAATCTCAATGTTCTTTGTATTTGTATGGAATACTAGGCTCCTTGCTAGCTATATAGTGCTTATGTTATGATAACAAATGAAAACTCTCTTATCACCTCACATACTTCCACATCAACATCATTGTACTTTGCCATTATACTTGATAATGCAACAATGGGCTATTTCTAATTTCTCCAAGTCATAGCCCCACTCCCAAAGGAAAACATGTAGCCATTGGTGGACTTCCTATTAGACACACTTCTTGCTCAATTTGCATTAGTATAACCAAATAGCTACACCACCAAATTAGTCAAATAAAAGATACCATAATCCAATGTGGCCTTAAGATGCCCCACGTATATCTCAAATTGTCCAAATGTGGCCTTAAGATATCACAAGGTATATCTCACAATATCCAAATGAGGCTTTAAGTTATGAGGCACCTACATAAATTTACTCTCCTATCTCACATTGTCCAAATGAGGCTTATGAGGCATCTGCATAAATTGAACCTCCAAGCCAACTATGTATTTATAATTTGGCTTGGTGATATAAATGAAGATTTAACTCTCCACCATTTTTCTATACATTGTGGGATCCTAAAATATGCCATCCACATTAGCACTTATCTTCACATTTTAATCTAGTGGCATTGAGATTGGCTTACAATTAGCCATACCATACTTTGTCAACATATCCAGCCTTTGGAGAGCCATATCCCATTAGATATCCTAATCACCTCAATGCCAATAAAGCACTTTAGTTATCCCAATATTTTATAATTAATTTCTACTTGAAAAGACTCTTCACATGCTCCATCTTTTATATATTACCCCAATAATCAAATCATTTATATATACAAAGTAATCATAACAATGCCCCTATCACTTTGATTCCCAAAAGTGAGTGATTTGTATTTTCAACATGAAAACCAATATAGACAAGATATTGTGTGTCCCTATCACTTTGATGCCCATAAAGTGAGTGACCTACATTTATAACATGAAAATCAATAGAGATAAGATATTGTGCTATCTTGTCATGCTATAATCTCAATGCCTCTTTTAGCTTGTACAAGGCTTTACATAGCTTACACACACAATCGAGATTAATGATAATCTCATAACCTGGTGGATACTCCATATACACTTCTTCTTGCAACTCACCATGCAATAATGCTTCCTTATATCCATTTTATGCAAGACCCAACCTTTTGCTACAACATAATAAATGAAAACTGTGATAGTTGATTGTTGCCACAAGATAGGAAGCGGAGAACCCTAGCATTTCTTTTTTTTCTTCTCCACTATAATAGGCTACTAAAAATAAAGAGAGGGTACAATATACATAATATACAAGTTGTCCATAGTGTGAATATGCTAACTAGAAAGATGATGAAATAGATTTTCCATAAATCAGGTAGGCATATGCCAATGCAGATACCAATCATCTCAATGATATGAATGCAAAAATAGTCATCTAGGTATGTCAGTGTGATCAAGCTCATGTTGAGCTTGATAGCTCAATAGTATGCTAGGGACATAAGCCTACCTAGAATTTGTCGATTACTATACTAACATATTCTTGTCTCCACATTTGAGCCTTGTGGAACAAGTGCATCTTGTAGGAAACGTTTCATTCTACTTTTAAATTTAGAGAGCTTGGATTATTCGACATGACCCTTATACATTGAGTAGCCATTTCATCTAGCAAAGAGGTATTCTTTGATGTACAAAGGAGTACAATACACCAAGAAAGAGAAATATTAGCCCACATCAAATGAGAAACCTTTTGGAATTGGTTCAGATTGTGCCATTTTCTTTGAAGAAAACACCATAAATAAAGAATGAATTAGGATAGACCAACCGAGGTCCATGTAAAATAAAAGAAGCCAAAATGAATTTGGTATCTTAGCCAACTTCAAAGAATGAGAAAGAAAGTTAGTAAGGTATATGTGGAGTATAAGAGAGAGTTTAACCTCATAGATACGCCATCCAAAGTGCAAGTCCAACTTGGATAGTGCCAAAAGACCAAATGCACTAAGTACTTCATATATGACTTGAGTGACCTTCAATTGGTGGATATCAAGAGTGTTATTTATTTGGTAAGCCTCATCTATGATAGCAAGAGTAATGAGTATGAGCTAGATGAAAATGATTGGAAAGTCTTCAATGGCTTTGTGAAGCATCATTAAGGAATTCACCAACTTTTTTGTAGGGATATGTATTTATATTTCGGATAATATATGCATGGTACTAAATTTCATCCATTTTTTTGGACCTAAAGGAAGTTGTGTTGTTGGTATATCCATAGCTTGATTTTGGTATTTTTGAAAGCTACAAAGTATAAAGAAGCATAGTCATTTGGTAATGTGGCCTAGAAGTTATGATTTGAGAATGATATATGGTATGTTCTAGCCTATTTGACATCAAGATTACTCATACATATAGCAAGTGGGTTGTGATATAATCTTACGATCACTGTTACAACATGGTTGTGTAGGGATGCACCAAGCAATTTTCAACATTGGCATCATGCCAATGTTTTCTATAGTAAAAAAGGTGTCAATGGATAAAAATATTCTTGGAAAAAGTACAGTAAAACTAAACTATAATGGCCAAATTATTAATTTTTATTGTATGATGCAGGTAGATTTCTAGTAGATTACAATAGCATCTATGGACAACAATGCTAGATAATGAGATCCTCTAGAATGGACTAAGGGATTTTTAAAGCACTATCATAATGGGATGGTTTGGGCTTTAGATCATCATTTTTGGTACTCAGTGATTAAGCACAACAATATACTAGTTATCAACAACAAATATGGTAAGGGTGCATACAAGATTTCGACCCAACCAATTTGAATGAATGTTGAACATATATAAGAGCAAGAACAATAACAAGGCCTAAAAAAGATTTAGTGTGCATAAAAAAAGTAGTCATCTTACATGCACTTTGTGTGCTCAACTTAAGATGGAATGGGGATGAAGAAGGTGTTAAAGGGTGTTCAAAACGGATATCAAATCAAGGAAGAAATGTAGTGGGTACTAGTGCATTGTACTTTTCTTACACATTTTGAAATTTTCTATGTAAGCTTAGAATTAAGTGAGTATACTAACAAAGAATGTGATTACATAGCCTTGACAATGTTAGTTGTAGAGCTCCCTAATCTAGGCTCTCTAGCTCAAGTTACATTCTTTTTTAGTACCAATGGATATTGCTAGATTACACTTCTATTGTACTTTTTTGAAATTTTCTATTTAGATCTACTATCAATGGAGCATATGGGAAAATAATTTGATTGAATAGGCTAAAAAACTTATCCTTAGCTTTTATTCTAGCTATAGAGCTCCCTAATCAAAGGTTTCTAGCTCAAGTTACATTTGTTTTTGTACTAGTGGATACTATTAGATCTGCACTTTCATTACATTTTTTTTTTTGGAATTTCCTATGTAGATCTAGTATCAATTGAGCACACTAAAAAAATTTTGATTTCATATAATTAAATAAATTATTATTGTCTTTGATCCTAGCTATATATATCCTCGATCAAAGCTCTCTAGCTCAAGTTATGGTAACCCACGGAAGAAAAAGAGGTAAAACATAGAGGTAATGGAAGAAGTAGGATGGAGAACAAGCAAGGTCAAGGGTGGCCTCAAAAATCAAGTCAAAGGTAAAAAGTGCATTTTTAAATGCAAGGTGCCCTAAAAACTATTGTAAAAGAGTGCCAGGCTCCCTCCTGTGCAAAATATAAAAGGTAGGCAGGCATAGGCTTAACATTTGCAGACCGCAGTTGCAACCCACCAACGCCAAACTCAACCCATATGGGGGACAATCATATGCACTCTTGGGAAAGTGCAAGGCTTCAGTCTCTATCAAGTCGAAAAGCATACCAATGATCTTCTATGTGTTGCCAAACACCAAAGATATAGGTACGAAATCATTGTTAGGACATGTTGAGATCACAAGCTCAACACATGCGGACATTGATGGTGGACCGCCTGGTTAGATGGGTCCACACGTCTACACTTAGCACGTCGGTGGTCATTATGACTCTCACATGGCCACTGACTCATTACTTATTATATTCAGGTTGTCACACCTATTTACAGCTGGCATAGTTATAGCGCCAGTCAACTAGTGTAGTCGGTTATGCATTGTTTGACTTAGTAGGCCACTTTCCTTTATGTTGTATCTTATTTATACTTTGTGTACATTGTAAAGAGTGTGGAAGAAAAAGAAGAAACCAGCAAGAAAACGTTTTGGCCTCCATCTCTCTTCTTGTCTCTTGAGTGAGCTTCTTCTTGTGCATTCTGTGTGTGTTCGGCGCAACATCTTGAGCAAGTCCCCCCACCACGCGATTCTTGACATGGTATCAGAGCCGCACCACTGAGAGAGGCTGATTTTGAAGGCTGAAGCGAAGGAGAAGAATCAAGGTTCAAGCAAGCAAGCCACGGGCAAGAAGCTCTCCCATCCTTCCACTCTTTCTCTTGGATAGTGCTTGTGGAGGCACCGGAAGCAGGGCAGAGTAAAAATCTTAGATTGCAGTGAGATTTGGTGTGCACGAAGAGCGCCGTGTATTCTATAGATAAGCCCTTTAGGGCTTGCCTGCAGTTATTTTGGGCATCTGAGGCCGTTTTAGGCCCCGTTTTAGAGTCGCAAGGTTGCAGACAACAGTTTCAGGGTACACTGTGATTTTGCATGTTTTGATCGAAAGTGGGTGCGTAGGTTACAGATTGCGAATCTGTGATTCTTGAAGTGTTTGCAAGAAGAAAACATAAGGTTTATCTTCAAGTTGCAGATTGCATGTATTGTTGAGAAGACAGTGAAAAATTTTGTCTGGTGTATTGTTGTGCACTATAGGTCGAGGGTTGCAGAAGATTTCCTTGCTGTTTGATATTAGTTTTGTGATAATGGCAGAGAACAGTGGAAGCCCCATCATTGAGAAGCTCGACAAGAACAACTACCCTTCATGCAAGTTCCGTGTCACGAACTTCCTTATTTTTGGGAAAGGCCTCTACGAGTTTGTTTCAGGTGAAGAAAAGAAGCCGGAGGTGAGTGATCCTCCAACTGCAGAAGAGACAAAGGCACGGAAGGAATGGAATACAAAAGACAAGAAGGTCATGTATTGGCTGTCTGCAGTAATTGACAATAATATACTGGGACATATTAGAAATGTAGAGAATTCATATGCAGCTTGGATCATACTTGAAAGCATGTTTTTCGTAAATACAAAGGCACGAAAGATTCAACTCAAGCAAGAGTTGAATACATTGAAGAAATGGAAGATGTCTATCAATGAGTATGCACTGAAGGTCAGGAGCATTGCAAATGCATTGGCATCGATTGATGCAATGCCCGATGATAATGATTTGGTGTCGTCTACCTTGGGTGGACTTAACAATGAAAAGCTTGGAAGTCTTTTGTAACTTTCGTATATGTCAAAAAGCCATTTCCAAATTTCGATGAGTTGGTCTCCCTTATGATCACTGAAGAGATCAACATGCAGAGTGAGACATCTGAAAGAAGTGGTGAACAGGTCCAAGCTTTCTACTCCAGTTCAGGAAGGGGATGTGGCAGGTTCTCTTCAAGAGGCCATGGTACAGGACGTGGTAGTGACAACCAACAAAACAGATTGAATCATCAATTTGGAGATATGCAGGTTTCAGGAGGTCATGGTAACTTTAGAGGAAGAGGGAGCTTTAGAGGAAGAGGTGGATGGCAGAACAGAGTTTCTAACAACTCTAGTATTGTGTATCACTACTGTGGCAAAATAGGTCATATTGCAGCCCAATGTTATGCTAAGAAAGATGATATTCGCAGTGGTAAGTTCCAGCAAGGAAACTATGCATCGTCTTCACGTCAGAATGAGGACCAAAATGAACATCTGTTTGTTATGCAGCAAATGTTGAATGTTGTTACAGGAAAGGGAACGCATGATGATGTTTGGTATGTTGATTTAGGTGCATCCAATCATATGACCAGCCATGCAGAATGGTTTGGAGAGATGCAGGATTTGCAAAATGCATGTTATGTGCAGACGGGTGATGATTCATGCCACCCAATTTCACACGTTGGAAAAGTTCCCTTATCCTTGCATGATGGTAAGACAAAGAGTCTTTCAGATGTATTACATGTGCCATCTATTACAAAGAACTTGGTGTCAGTCAGTCAAATGGTAGAGCAAGGGTTGCAAGTCAGATTTAATGCAAAGGGCTACTTTGTATAAGACTTCAATGACAAGTGCAGGTTAGTTGCAAAGGAAAGTAGAGTTGGACGTATGTTTACTCTGGATGCTGGAATTTCTACTATGAATGCTGCTATGTATGCTAAAGGAAAAGGTGTTGTTGCAGATATTGAAATTTGGCACAAACGCATTGGACATGCAAATGTACAAAGGCTGAAATTAATGCAGTCCAAAGGGTTGGTTACAGCTTTGCCTACATTTAGAGTTGCAGAATTTCATAAGGTATGTGAAGCATGTCAGTTTGGTAAGCAGGTAAGACAACCCTTTTCACATGGCAAAGATGTAAGTAGAAATATCCTTGATGTTGTGCATACAGACATTTCGGGGCCTACACAAAATGTATCTCTTGGAGGCAGTTCATACTTTATCACATTCATTGATGATTGTTCTAGAAAGCTGTGGGTATATTTTATGAAGGAAAAGAGTGAAGCATTTGAGCACTTTAGAACTTTCAAGGCTACAGTTGAAAGAGAAACAGGCTTGAAAGTAAAGTGCTTAAGGTCAGATGGAGGGGAAGAGTACCTCTCGAATGAGTTCAGTGATTTTCTAAGGTCTCATGGGATAAAGAGATAGTTCACATGTAGGTATACCCCACATCAAAATGGTGTTACAGAAAGGAAAAACAGGCATATTGCAGAAGTTGTATGTGCCTTGATGGCTGAAAAGAATATACCTAAGCATTTTTGGTTTGAGGTTGTTCATACTGCTGTTTACATTATGAATAGAACTCCCACAGCTGCAGTTCATGGGATGACTCCTGAAGAATATTTTACATGTAAGAGGCCTAATGTCTCACACTTGAAAGTGTTTGGCTGCATTGCATATGTTCATGTGCTAGATGAGTTGCGGAAGAAACTGGATCCAAAGGCTGAAAAGTGTGTCTTTATTGGATACTCTTCAGAGCAGAAAGGGTATCGCTGTTATAACCCTATCACATGTAAGTTCAGAGTGAGCAGGGATGTCATCTTTGATGAAATGAGCAGTTGGTATGCATCTAGTGGTGATGCATTGGATGATGATGATGATCATGACACTCATGTACAGGCTGAAAAGCAAGAATCACAGACTCTTAGTGGACCAAAGACATCGTCTGGTAGTCCTTGGTCTAGGAGACTAAGGAGTACCTCTACACCTTCAGGTGCATCTAACAGCACTACAGGTAAAGACAAAGGAAAGAATAAAGTGTCAGATGGCATTGATGCAGTTTTTGATGGAGACTCTAGTGGCTTAGAGAGCTTGGATGATGAGCTTGGCATTCCTTCAGTGAGGACACCAGGTGTACAGAGAGCTCATAATAATGTAAAGACTCAATTGAGTGATCCAGTGATACGCAAGTCTAGTAGGGTGAGATACCCTGTTAAAAGATTTGGTTTTGAAGGTTATGCAGCTCACCATTATGCTTACATGGTGAAACTAGTTGAGGATATTGAGCCCACTTGTTTTGAGGATGCTGTTAGTCATACTCATTGGGATGCAGAAATGGATGAGGAGATCACTGCATTAGAGGCCAATAAGACTTGGGATCTAGTATCATTGCTGAAAGGTAAGAAAGTTATTGGATGTAAGTGGGTTTATAAGATTAAGCATAATGCAGATGGTTCTATTAGTAGGTACAAAGCTAGGCTGGTTGCAAAAGGCTATGCCCAGACATATGGCATAGATTATGATGAAACCTTCAGTCCAATTGCTAGAATGGCAGCTCTCCGATGTGTGATTGCTTTGGTAGCAGCCAAAGGTTGGAGGTTGCAGCAAATGGATGTGAAGAATGCCTTCTTGCATGGTGATTTGTAGGAAGAAGTGTATATGGATCAGCCAGCAGGTTATGAAGATTTAGAGCATCCCACGTACGTGTGCAGGTTGAAGAAGGCGCTCTATGGGCTCAAGCAAGCACCTAGAGCATGGTCTAACAAGATCAGAGAGTATCTTGTCAATATTGGCTTCTATGTTTTTGATGCTGATCACTCACTTTATGTGAGAAAGGGAGTTGCAAGTTTGGTCATCATAGTCATCTATGTGGATGACTTGATTATTATAGGTGATAGTGATAGTGGGATTGCTGAAGTTAAGGACTTTTTGAAGAAGAAGTTTGAGATGAAGGATTTAGGTGAGCTAAGATACTTCCTTGGCATTGAGGTGATCGGATGTGATGATGGTATATGGCTGCCCCAAAGACAGTATGGCTTGGATATGTTGTCCAAGTATGGTATGACAGCATGCAAACCACTTTCAGTCCCATTGGAGTAGAATGTAAAGTTGAGTGCTGATGTTGGGGATGAGATAGAAGACCCTACTATATTCAGGAGGATAGTGGGGAGTTTGATCTACATGACCATTATAAGGCCAGACTTGAGCTACGCTGTTGGTCTTGTGAGTCACTTTATGCAAGTACCTAGAAGCCACATTTGGATGCAGTCAGATGCATATTGAGATATGTGAAATCCACATTACATTATGGACTTTTCTATGAGGCAGGTACAGATGTACAGGTGTTTGGATACACAGATGCAGATTGGGCTGGTAGTATGTCTAATAGAAGATCTACCAGCGGATACATGTTCTCTCTTGGTAGTGTAGCAGTTGCTTGGAGCAGCAAAAAGCAATCTACAGTTGCTTTGTCGAGTACAGAGGCTGAGTATAGAGGTGTTGCTGTTGCAGCATGTGAGGTAGTATGGTTGCAAAAGTGATTGGCTAATTTAGATGTGCAGGTGGAAGGTGGAGTTGTCATTTATTGTGACAACATGAGCAGTATACAGTTGGCTAGGAACCCTGTGTTCCATGCGAGGACAAAACATATTGAGGTACACTACCACTTTGTGAGAGAGAAGGTACTAGCAGGTGAGATTGACTTGGTGTATGTCAGCACACAGGATCAGATAGCTGATATCTTTACGAAGGCATTGGATACAGAGAAGCTTCAAAAGTTTTGAAGCTTACTTGGAGTTGCAGAGATGCAGTTGAGCTTGAGGGGGAGTGTTGAGATGACAAGCTCAACACATGCTTACATCTATGGTGGATTGCCTGGTTAGATGGGTCCACACATCTACACTTAGCACGTCGGTGGTCATTATGACTCTCACATGGCCACTGACTCATTACTTATTATATTCAAGTTGTTACACCTATTTACAGCTGGCATAGTTATAGCGCCAGTCGACTAGTGTAGTCGGTTATGCATTGTTTGTCTTAGTAGGCCACTTTCCTTTATGTTGTATCTTATCTATACTTTGTGTACATTGTAAAGAGTGTGGAAGAAAAAGAAGAAACCAACAAGAAAACGTTTTGGCCTCCACCTCTCTTCTTGTCTCTTGAGTGAGCTTCTCCTTGTGCATTCTGTGTGTGTTCGGCGCAACATCTTGAGCAAGTCCCCCCACCACTCGATTCTTGAAAGGACACACATTTAAAAAATAAGCTCATTGCAATGTTGAATACTACGAGTCCTGTGTATTCACCTTGCCATAGGCAACGTACGTATAGTCACCACTTTTAGCATGGGCTACCCAAGCTTGAGGGAGAAGAGGGAGGGATCGTGGATCGTGCTGCCCGCCTGCTACCACTGCCTTCATCATCGCCACCACCACCACCACCACCACCACCACCACCACCACCACCACCACCACCACCACCACCACCACCACCACCACCACCACCACCACCACCACCACCATCATCATCATCGTCGTCGTCGTCATCTTCCTCATCGTCATCTTCACAATCATCTCCCCATCCACGTCATCTCCTTGTGATACAGAAGCTTGGAAGCTTCTAATTAAAGCTTCCCTAAGCCTAGTTCACCTAGTGTCCCCAGTTTCTTTCAAATCCGTGTCTTGCAAGGCCTGTGTCCTGTGCGGAAGAGGAGATCTCAGACAGAGCAACTTTGAAACTCGTAAGTGAACCAAGGGAGATTTGCTGAGAGGAAATTTACTGCATCAATGGCTCCCAAGCAAAAGGCAAGAGGAGCACACACAGGAGCTTCCACCCAAAGTACGAGAGTGGACAACGCCCCGATAATGAAGACCCATGTTCCAAAAATAGACCTGCATGGAAAAGTTGCATTAAGCATGTTTTAATTCTCGTAGGGAAGTTTAAACGCATTGGGAAATTTGTAAACTCATTCGATCTACAAAGTTTAGTTGCATGTCGAGTATTTGCAATTGCTTGCACTTCCAAGGTCAAGGGTAGTTGCAATTTTGAATGTATGATGCATAACTTAAAAGATGATGTCGTGCTAAGACCGCGTCCTTGTTGCATCTCGCAAAGGATAGGGCTTATGTCGCATAATGAACTTATGAAATAAATTCTTGGTTGTGGTTCATGTAGAAGATAATTGTAGATGGTCATTAAATGATATCCGAATAATCACAATGCATGAAAATGATTTATGAACTTTGCAAATTGCATGTGATGATAGTTATATTTTAGGTTGGATTAAGTGCTAAAGGAAGGATTAAATTAATGATGGACTCATTGCATTTGCTCATGCATGGAGTTCTTTTATCAAAGTTTGAATGCATCTTCATTAAAAATATTAAAGCTTTGATTTCAATGCATCAACGTAGGGTTTATAAGAGTTAGCTTTGAATGTCAATCATTATAGTATAGGGTAAGGAAAAGAAAGATCTCTGTAGATCCTTTAAGTTGCATAAAGGCAAAAAGGTCTATGGTCTCGAAATTGCATGGAATGATGCATCTCACCTATCTTGCAATTACTTACATCTTTTAGGGGGAAGTACTTGCAAATTTAGAAGAAAGTATTTGCATCTTTAAAAGGGAAGATAATCTTAAATCGTGGGTTGGTTACTTCAACTAAATAATTCACGTATAATTGAGTAGCTTACATGAGAATGATAAAGGTATGATTAGTTAGCATATGATGATCACCTCAATGTGCTAGGTAGGGTTAAGCTATGATAAAATTCTGCCTAGTATCGCACTTGGGATGCCGACTTAATACTTCCAATCTTAAAGGTCCTACCCACATCCACGAAAATTAGGATTAATTAATCGCCATGCAAGAATGATCTAGGGTTCTTACCCTCAGGATCAGTTGACCAAATACTAGACCTCCGCAAGGAATTTAGGAACCCTAGGGCCAAAACGTTATTAGCTTAGTAGGGTTAGGGTTTGGATTGGGTCAAGAGGACTCCCAAGCCCTTATCTTGATCAAATGTATTCTTGATCAAGAAAGACCGTACGAAGAAAGATATGATCCCACAAGTTAGATACTGACACCTATCTCGTGCTACGAGCTGCAACGTCGTACGATCTTGTGTCTAAATCACAAAATAGTATTGCTACTCCTTAGACCAAGTTTGGCGAGTTCTAATTGCAAGTTAAACTTCTTAGGAATTGAGTAGTCGTCCTGCTTCAACACTCTTCCTTAAAGACTAATTTGCCAAGCCAGGGTAGTAATGAATTGCCAAGAAAGCAATTGACCCTACCCAAGTTAGGGCGACAAGGTTGCTCAGGAGTTATTGACCTTAATATAAGAAAACCTAAGGTATTGACAATTTGGGTCAACATGGTATAAAACCTAACCCAAGGAAAGAGAGTAAACAAGCAACTCAGCTTACAAAACCCTTGGGATCTTACCAAGTCATGATTGATCCAGGATCGAATGCTTCCAGCATTCGGGGAGAAGGAATCACACCTTAGCAGTTGGCCGTACAAATGACCACTGGAATGTTCTTGATTGCACACTTAAGTGCACTGTTGTGCTTCTTTACTCAAAGAACTAATTCAGGAAAACATCTAATGCTTTAGGTTAAAAGGCTGGAGGGAGAGGCAGTATTAGTTACCTTTGACTGTCTGCCTGACCCTATCCAAGGGGGTTGTTAGCTGCGCTGGGTATGTGGATCAAACCCGCCACGAGAGGTCTCTCCCTGGGTACTACTTGGAGCAGGAGGACGCTTGGGTGCTAGGGGAGGCTCTGGCCATAAATCCCTTGCCTTCGGATCCTACACAAGAGGCCGAGGTGACTCGAGATAGGATCTCGAGGCCCGCATACTAGTCAGCGGGCGAAACTTGGAATAGTGATCCTTGAGGATTTCTAGAAAAGCCTTCGGGCTGGATATTTGATGTATTCCAAAGACTGATAAATAAAGATCAAATGTTGAAAAAGGAACTTGCTTGACAATGTTTTTCTGTGTCAGTATCTAAGTTACGTGAAGGAACTGGTGATTAATTGGCTAATTAAGAAAGCTATTTTTGCTTGTCAAACTAAATGTAGTAGGTAATTAGATAACTAAAGCAACCCAAGGAAAGTGCGGTGGACATGACCCTGGGTCCGTCCTATGGAAGGGTGGTCCCGGTTGGTCGGGAACTTTTCTCAAAGAAAATTGACAGCAAGGTAACAATGACCTAGAATCTATAGAGCTAGAGTCCCGATTTATGCTGTTTTAAGGGAATGGAATGGGACTATGCCTTACGGGCAGAGAAGTTGAGCTTCGCATCCCTCTCATTTTCCATTCTCCTTGAACCAAGTGCAGTATAAATCCGCTTTGACTTTGATGTTTCTACACAAAGTGGCTCGTCGTCTGGGGCTCGACGCTAGCTATCTTCTAAGAACTTGACCATTAGGAAAACCCTGATTCAGGTCGGGGTCCTAAGTGGGAATGGTCGGAATGCTTCCGCTTCGTGGTAGACTCAAGAAGACCTAGATCACAAACCCCGTGACATTCCTTGTGAGTGCCGGGCGGCGCTTTCTAGACTCTCTTCCCGATGGGCTGTTAAGACGTGTTCTACAAGTGGACAGGGGGAGATGTTACAGTTGGTATCAGAGCCAACCAACGGGATCTAATATTTACAAGGAATCTTAATGAGGGAAAATAGAGCAATGTTGCCATTAAGAACATTTCCTTACTTACTTATGGATGTGGGCCTGCAGAGTTGCGAAGCATGGAACAAATTCTTGGTGTTCCAGGTTATGTTTATGACTGCAATGCGTGCTTCGGATTATCGAGGGGGGCTAGACATAATGAATATTCTAGACCGTATCTACAATCCTTCACCCTTGTACGTGGAACATAGATGGACGGGGGAATCAGGAGTATATTACATAGCGGCCCACCGACTTGCGTACCTTCAGACCAACTTGAAGAGAATCAAGTGGATGGAGGATTTAAAGATCGTGAAGCTGTTCGTCTTTGTCGAGGCTCACGCAAACCCAACCCTACATGTCGGAGGTCGAAAGGTCAAGCATAACAAGTATGTGTATGAGGAAGTGACTTGAATAATCCCTGCCAATAGAATCAAGGTGCTGGGATGTTATGAGAAGAACGGGTATCAAAGGAAGGGATACCCCAAGCTTCCTATGACCTATCGATTCCTAAAAATCCATGACCCCACTCCATATTATTACTCAGTTCCCGTAGCCGAATGTAACACAATCTTATTTTTCCCAAACTGATGTGCCAATCAGCTTGTTCTACCTTCTCGAAATAAATGTACTAAAAAGGGCTATGCCCACATGAATGAATAAGATTTTTTCTATCACTGTTTGTTATGGCTGTAAGTTTTGGTAAAAGAGTTAAGTGATTAGGTCACTTGGCTAATAGCTGAACTGGGCATATTAATGTATTGTGAGAAACATTTAGCAAGTTTTTAACATAAAGAATCTTATTGCCCAGGCGCAACCTCAAGTGCAGATTCCTAGTCCGACCCCTGCACTAAATATGGCTGTAATTCAAGAGAAGAAGTTCCTTCTCAAACAAATCAAGCCACCTGAATTCAATGGCAAGGGAAGGACCATCCAAACTGACACCAAGGTCTGGATCGAATCCATGGAGGATTATTTCGAAGCAGCAGGAACTGCACTTGCTAACCAAGCGATGCTTGCCAAACTGAAGCTTACCGGCGAAGCAATACTTTGGTGGAAACAATGGTGCAGAGACCAAGGTATCTCGGAAGAGTCAGTTACTTGGGAGAAGCTTAAAAAAGCAATGTGAGGGAGATATTTGCCACTTGCCTACCGCACACAGAAGATGAACGAATTCTATGAATTAAAGCAACTTGGACTATCCTTGGATGCATACTATTCAAAGTTCGTCTCTCTCTTAAAGTACGCGCCACAAATGGATATGACATAACATGTGTCAAAGTTTTGTGCTGGATTAAACCCACCCATAAACACCCGCTTGGAATCAATGCACCCAACGGACCTTCAAGACGCACTCATTCAAGCTGTGCCAATAATACAGGAGGTGTAGACCAAGCCAAGGAATAACATGACTTGGACTTACAGGGATCAAAACAAGGGAATGATTAGATTTCAGAACAAGAGAGTGTAGGGCCAAAACGAGGGACAAAGGAAGAAAACTAGAGCGAACACTATCAACAACTTCGCTCCTACACAAGGTAATGGCTATAATCTCCGTTGCTTCCATTGCAACGAGCCTGGTCACTTTAGAAGGCAATGTCCCAAGCTTAGCAGAGGACAACGCCAAGGGCCATCCCAAGGAGCCGTCCATGGCCAAGGAGCCACCATCATGGCTAGAGGGAGAACCTCCACTGTTGCCAACAAGGAGTTGGGTGATGAAGAAGATCCATCCATGGAAGCTGACATTGAGAGGGCAATGGTTCATGCCGCTCTTCACAAGAAAGGCCCGAATCACCAATTCTCGGTGATTCAAACTCCATTGGATTATCAAGGTAAAAGCTTCAAAACCTTGATTGATAGTGGCAGTACACATTCCTTCATTTCACCAATCTGTGAAAGAAGATTAGGAATAGCCACAAAAGATGCACCTACCTTACTTGTAGAATTAGCAAATGGTTGAGAGGTTTCTTGTACCAAGCAAACTACTAAGGTGAAATTCCTACTGGGTGGAGAGTCGCCTTCGGTAAGATTCAAGGTAATGAACCTAGGTGTCCACGAATATTTACTCAGAATGGATTGGCTAATACCCAACGACGCCCACATTCACTGTGGAAAGGGCCAAGTCTCCTTTCAAAATTATGAAGGGGAACTAGTTACAACTCGAGGAGAGGCTGGTAAGCCAAAAATTCAACTAGCAAAAGCAACACGGATAATAAAAGGAGTTAGGAAGGGGCTACCTGTCTATTTGATTAAGCCAAATAAGCTAGATCAGAATTATAAATCTAGGGAAAAACCTTCATGGTTAAAGGAATACAGAGACGTATTTCCTGAAGAGCTGACAAAACTTCCTCCTCAAAGGGAAGTCGATCATGAAATCAAGCTGGCGCCAAGAGCTACACCAATCGCAAAGAGACCATGTAGGATGTCCATCCCGGAAGAGATTGAGCTAATGGAGCAACTCAAGCAACTGTTAGACCAAGGCTACATCCGTCCTAGTAGTTTTCCATGGGGAGCTCCAGTGATGTTCCAGAAGAAGAAAAATGGAATGCTTCAGCTATGCATTGATTACAGAGGGTTGAATCAATCGACCATTAAAAACAAACACCCCATTCCAAGAATAGATGAACTTCTTGACCATCTTCAAGGTGCAAAGATATTCTCCAAGATAGATCTTAGGTCTAGATATTATCAGATAAGGATCAAGGAAGAAGATATCCCAAAGACGGCATTCAGCACAAGATATGGACACTTTGAATTCCTAGTCATGTCATTTGGGCTGACAAATGCTCCTGCTATCTTCAACAGGTTAATGCAGGATATCTTTAGGCCCTATCTTGATGACTTTGTACTCATCTTCTTTGACGATACCCTAGTCTACTCCAAGCAGGAAAAAGATCATGAACCCCAGCTTCGCATTGTCCTTGAAACAATGAGGGCACACAAGCTTTATGCCAAGAAGAAGAAGTGCACATTTTTCAAGCGACAGATTGAATATCTGGGATTCATTGTATCAGCGGAAGGAATTTCAATGGATCCAGACGTTCTGGAATGGCCAACACCAGCCTCTGTCAAAGAAATATGTAATTTTCTTGGATTGACAGGATGGTACAGGGTCTTTATCAAGAACTATGCTTTGATTGCAGCGCCTCTGTGACTGATCTACTAAAGAAGCAAGTATCAATTGTATGGTCACCTACTGCTGAATAGACCAGCTTTGAAAACTAAAGCAAAGCATGGTATCAACACCCATCCTGAAACTCCCAGATCTTAGTAAGAGGTTTGAAGTGATAACTGATGCTAGCGCACTTGCCTTAGGATGTGTGCTCATGCAAGAAGGTCATCCCGTAGCATACTCTTTAAGGAAACTGAAGAGCCATGAAAGGAACTATGCTACCCACGATCTGGAGCTGTTGGTTGTCATCCATGCTCTCAAACCTTGGAGACACTACTTGTTGGGTAACAAATTTACCTTAGTGACGGGGACCACAAGAGTCTTAAATGTATTTTCACCCAGAATGAGCTCAATATGAGGCAACGTCGATGGATTGAAGTACTAGAAGAATATGACTTTGAAATCAAATATCGGCATGGAAAGGAGAATGTAGTTGCCGATGCACTCAGTCTCACAAGGCATTCCTAAATTCTCTGATTTTGCAAGATCCATCAACAACAAGATCTCTAGCTACAAAGGTATCCATGCCAAACAACCCAATTCTTGAGCTAGCTAGAGAAGAGGCATGTCATGACCCAACCTATCAGAAATTGCTAAGGGAGATCCCCATCAAAGATCAAGACCCGAAGCTATAAACAAAGTATCAAAAATTCTCTATCAATAGTGGACTTGTCTACTATAGGACGAGATTATGTATCCTTGCAATCCAGTCACTCAAGCAGAAGATACTTTGGGAAGCCCATGACTCCCCTTTCTCAGGACACCCTGGCTATGCCAAGACCCTCAACTCAGTCAGAAAGAGCTATTATTGGGATAGGTTCAAAGGTGACATTCTTAAATACGTCACGGAATGTTTGACTTGTCAACACATTAAGGCTGAACATGTCAAAATGCCAGGGAAATTGCAACCACTTGACATTCCCCAAATGAAATGGGAATTCATTAGTATGGACTTTGTTGTTGGCCTGCCCCAAGTTCAGGGAGGATACAACTCCATTATGGTCATGGTAGATATGCTCACCAAGGTTGCACATCTTATCCCTGTTAAGACAAACTATAAAGCCTCAAACATCGCAAGGATATTCATCAAGGAGATTTTCAAACTACATGGGTTACCCTGAAGAATCATTAGTGATCGTGACTCTCTCTTCACATCACACTTCTGGAGGGCTATCTTCGAGGCCATTGGGACTCAATTCTGTTTCAGTATAGCTTACTATCCCCAAACTGATGGTCAAATAGAACGAGTCAACCAAGTCATTAAAGATATGCTTAGGGCACACTACTGTCGCGAACCCAAAAAGTGGATTCAATATTTGCCACTGGTTGAGTTTGCCTAAAATGCTTCTTACCAATAAAGCATTCAGATGACCCCTTTTCAAGCATTATATGGGCACGATTGTCATAGTCCTTTGAGCTTTTCGGATCCAACCTTGAGGGTTGAAGCTTCAAAGCAGATGTTGGAAGACACGGATGACCAAATCAAAACAATAAGACAGGACATCCAAGCCGCCAAGGATAGACAAAAGGCTTACACGGACATGAAATGTCAAGATAGATCCTTTGTTGAAGGTGATATGGCCTTCATTCGCATACGTCCAAAGAAGAGTTCCCTATCCTTGGGTGAATACAAAAAGCTAAGTCCAAGGTACTGTGGACCCTACAAGGTTTTCAAGTGCCTAGGGCCTAATGCTTACAGACTGCAACTCCCTGAGAACCTAAAAGTTCATAATGTATTCCATATTAGTCTATTGAAAAAGTATGTGCCAAACCCTAGTCACGTGCTTAATGATCAACAAGTTGTAATGCCGAGCCAAGGATCCCTTGAGCTATAGCCTGACAGGATCTTAGATGTTAGGGAGAGGAAAATACCTCGTCCAGTGGAAAGATTATCCCGAAGAGGATGCCACTTGGATGGATGAAAGTACTCTCAACCAACTATTGAGATGACAAGCTCAACACATGCGGACATTGATAGTGGACCGCCTGGTTAGATGGGTCCACACATCTACACTGAGCATGTCAGTGGTCATTATGACTCTCACATGGCCACTGACTCATTACTTATTATATTCAGGTTGTTACACCTATTTACAGCTGGCATAGTTATAGCGTCAGTCGACTAGTGTAGTCGGTTATGCACTGTTTGACTTACTAGGCCACTTTCCTTTATGTTGAATCTTATCTATACTTTGTGTACATTGTAAAGAGTGTGGACGAAGAAGAAGAAACCAGCAAGAAAACGTTTTGGCCTCCATCTCTCTTCTTGTCTCTTGAGTGAGCTTCTCCTTGTGCATTCTGTGTGTGTTCGGTGCAGCATCTTGAGCAAGTCCCCCCACCACGCGATTCTTGACATGGTATCAGAGTCGCACAACTAAGAGAGGCTGATTTTGAAGGCTGAAGTGAAGGAGAAGAAGCAAGGTTCGAGCAAGCAAGCCACGGGTAAGAAGCTCTCCCATCCTTTCACTATTTCTCTTGGATAGTGCTTGTGGAGGCACCGGAAGTAGGGTAGAGCAAAAATCTCAGATTGCAGTGAGATTTGGTGTGTGCGAAGAGCGCCGTGTATTCTATAGAAGAGTCCTTTAGGGATAGCCTGCAGTTATTTTGGGCATTTGAGGCCGTTTTAGGCCCCGTTTTAGAGCCGCAAGGTTGCGGACAGTAGTTTCAGGGTACACTGTGATTTCGACTGTTTTGACCGAAAGTGGGTGCGCAGGTTACAGATTGCGAATCTGTGATTCTTGAAGTATTTGCAGGAAGTAAACATAAGGTTTATCTTCAAACAGGTTGCAGATTGCATGTATTGTTGAGCAGACAGTGGAAAAGGTTGTCTGATGTATTGCTGTGCACTACAGGTCAAGGGTTGCAGAAGATTTCCTTGCTGTTTGGTATTAGTTTTTTGATAATGGCAGAGAATAGTGAAAGCCCCATCATTGAGAAGCTCGACAAGAACAACTACCCTTCATGGAAGTTCCGTGTCAAGAACTTCTATATTGGGAAAGGCCTCTACGAGTTTGTTTCAGGTGAAGAAAAGGAGCCGGAGGTGAGTGATCCTCCAATTGTAGAAGAGACAAAGGCACGGAAGGAATGGAATGCAAAATACAAGAATGTCATGTATTGGCTGTCTGCAGTAATTGACAATAATATGCTGGGACATATTAGAAATGTAGAGAATTCATATGCAGCTTGGATCATACTTGAAAGCATGTTTTCCGTAAATACAAAGGCACGAAAGATTCAACTCAAGCAAGAGTTGAATACATTGAAGAAAGGGAAGATGTCTATCAATGAGTATGCACTGAAGGTCAGGAGCATTGCAAATGCATTGGCATCGATTGATGCAATGCCCGATGATAATGATTTGGTGTCGTCTACCTTGGGTGGACTTAACAATGAAAAGGCTTGGAAGTCTTTTGTAACTTCCGTATATGTCAAAAAGCCATTTCCAGATTTCGATGAGTTGGTCTCCCTTATGATCACTGAAGAGATCAACATGCAGAGTGAGACATCTGAAAGAAGTGGTGAACAGGTCCAAGCTTTCTACTCCAGTTCAGGAAGGGGACGTGGCAGGTTCTCTTCAAGAGGTCATGGTATAGGACGTGGTAGTGACAACCAACAAAACAGATTGAATCATCAATTTGGAGATATGCAAGTTTTAGGAGGTCGTGGTAACTTTAGAGGCAGGGGGAGCTTTAGAGGAAGAGGTGGATGGCAGAACAGAGGTTCTAACAACTCTGGTATTGTGTGTCACTATTGTGGCAAAATAGGTCATATTGCAGCCCAATGTTATGCTAAGAAAGATGATATTCGCAGTGGTAAGTTCCAGCAAGGAAACTATACATCGTCTTCACGTTAGAATGAGGACAAAAATGAACATCTGTTTGTTATGCAGCATATGCTGAATGCTGTTACAGGAAAGGGAACACATGATGAAGTTTGGTATGTTGATTCAGGTGCATCCAATCATATGACCAGCCATGCAAAATGGTTTGGAGAGATGTAGGATTTGCAAAATGCAGGTTATGTGCAGACGGGTGATGATTCATGCCACTCAATATCACATGTTGGAAAAGTTTCCTTATCCTTGCATGATGGTAATACAAAGAGTCTTTCATATATATTACATGTGCCATCTATTACAAAGAACTTGGTGTCAGTCGGTCGAATGGTAGAGCAAGGGCTGCAAAGTCAGATTTAATGCAAAGGGCTACTTTGTAGAAGACTTCAATGACAAGTGCAGGTTGGTAGTAAAGGGAAGTAGAGGTGGACGTATGTTTACTCTGAATGTTGGAATTCCTACTATGAATGCTGCTATGTATGCTAAAGGAAAACGTTTGGCACAAACGCATTGGACATGCAAATGTAGAAAGGTTGAAATTAATGCAGTCCAAAGGGTTGGTTACAGGTTTGCCTACATTTAGAGTTGCAGAATTTCATAAGGTATGTGAAGCATGTCAGTTTGGTAAGCAGGCAAGACAACCCTTTTTACATGACAAAGATGTAAACAGAAATATCCTTGATGTTGTGCATACAGACATTTGGGGACCTACACAAAATGTATCTCTTGGAGGCAGTTTATACTTTGTCACATTCATTGATGATTGTTCTAGAAAGCTGTGTTTGGCTGCATTGCGTATGTTCATGTACCAGATGAGTTGCGGAAGAAACTGGATCCAAAGGCTGAAAAGTATGTCTTTATTGGATACTCTTTAGAGCAGAAAGGGTATCGTTGTTATAACCTTGTTACATGAGCAGGGATGTCATGTTTGATGAAATGAGTAGTTGGTATGCATCTAGTGGTGATGCATTGGATGATGATCATGATCATGACACTCATGTACAGGCTGAAAAGCAAGAATCACGAACTCTTAGTGGACCAGAGACATCGTCTGGTAGTCCTTGGTCTGGGAGACTAAGGAGTACCTCCACACCTTTAGGTGCATCTAACAGCACTACAGGTAAAGACAAAGAAAAGAATAAAGTATCAGATGGCATTGATGCAGTTCTTAATGGAGACTCTAGTGGCTCAGAGAGCTTGGATGATGAGCTTGGCATTCCTTTAGTGTGAGGACTCCAAGTGTGCAGAGAGCACGCATCAATGCAAAGACTCCATTGAGTGATCCAGTGATACGCAGGTCTAGCAGGGTGAGATACCCTGTTAAATGATTTGGTTTTGAAGGTTATGTAGCTCACCATTATGCTTACATGGTGAAACTAGTTGAGGATGTTGAGCCCACTTGTTTTGAGGATGCTGTTAGCTATACTCATTGGGATGAAACAATGGATGAGGAGATGGCTGCATTAGAGGCCAATAAGACTTGGGATCTAGTATCATTGCCGAAAGACAAGAAAGCTATTGGATGTAAGTGGGTTTATAAGATTAAGCACAATGGAGATGGTTCTATTAGTAGGTACAAAGCTAGGCTGGTTGCAAAAGGCTATGCCCAAACATATGGCATAGATTATGATGAAACCTTCAGTCCAGTTGCTAGGATGGCAACTGTCAGATGTGTGATTGCTTTGGCAGCAGCCAAAGGTTGGAGGTTGCAGCAAATGGATGTGAAGAATGCCTTCTTGCATGGTGATTTGTAGGAAGAAGTGTATATGGATCAGCCAGCAGGTTATAAAGATTTAGAGCATCCCACGTATGTGTGCAGGTTGAAGAAGGTGCTCTATGGGCTCAAGCAAGCACCTAGAGCATGGTCTGACAAGATCAGAGAGTATCTTGTCAATATTGGCTTCTATGTTTCTGATGCTGATCACTCACTTTATGTGAGAAAGGGAGATGCAGGTTTGGTCATCATAGTCATCTATGTGGATGACTTGATTATTACAGGTGATAGTGATAGTGGGATTGTTGAAGTCAAGGACTTTTTGAAGAAGAAGTTTGAGATGAAGGATTTAGGTGAGCTAAGATACTTCCTTGGCATTGAGGTGATCAGATGTGATGATGGTATATGGCTGTCCCAAAGATAGTATGGCTTGGATATGTTGTCCAAGTATGGTATGACAACATGCAAACCACTTTCAGTCCCATTGGAGCAGAATGTAAATTTGAGTGCTGATGTTGGGGATGAGATAGAAGACCCTACTATGTTCAGGAGGATAGTGGGGAGTTTGATCTACATGACCATTACAAGGCCAGACTTGAGCTACGTTGTTGGTCTTGTGAGTCAATTTATGCAAGTACCTAGAAAGCCACATTTGGATGCAGCCAGACGCATATTGTGATATGTGAAATCCACATTACATTATGGACTTTTCTATGAGGCAGGCACAGATGTACAGGTGTTTGGATACACAAATGCAGATTGGGCTGGTAGTATGTCTAATATAAGATCTACCAGCGGATACATGTTCTCTCTTGGTAGTGCAGCAGTTGCTTGGAGCAGCAAAAAGCAATCTACAATTGCTTTGTCGAGTATAGAGGCCGAGTATAGAGGTGCTGCTATTGCAGCATGTGAGGTAGTATGGTTGCAAAAGTTATTGGCTGATTTAGATGTGCAAATGGAAGGTGCAGTTGTCATTTATTGTGACAACATGAGTAGTGTTCCATGCGAGGACAAAACATATTGAGGTACACTACCACTTTGTGAGAGAGAAGGTACTAGCAGGTGAGATTGACTTGGTGTATGTCAGCACACATGATCAGATAGCTGGAATCTTCACGAAGGCATTGGGTACAGAGAAGCTTCAAAAGTTTCGAAGTTTACTTGGAGTTGCAGAGATGCAGTTGAGCTTGAGGGGGAGTGTTGAGATGACAAGCTCAACACATGTGGACATTGATGGTGGATCGCCTGGTTAGATGGGTCCACATGTCTACACTTAGCACGTTAGTGGTCATTATGACTCTCACATGGCCACTAAATCATTACCTATTATATTCAAGTTGTTACACCTATTTATAGCTGGCATAGTTATAGCGCCAGTCGACTAGTGTAGTCGGTTATGCATTGTTTGTCTTAGTAGGCCACTTTCCTTTATGTTGAATCTTATCTATACTTTGTGTACATTGTAAAGAGTGTGGAAGAAGAAGAAGAAACCAACAAGAAAACGTTTTGACCTCCATCTCTCTTCTTGTCTCTTGAGTGAGCTTCTCCTTGTGCATTCTGTGTGTGTTCGGCGCAGCATCTTGAGCAAGTCCCCCCACCACGTGATTCTTGACACCAACAATACCCCCAGATCTTCTCGATATGAGGACATCTCGATTCCTCTAAGGGGGAGAGAATGTAATATTTATACAACGAAATATTAACGACTCTTGATCCCGCACATAATCAATTTTGAGTGACCTCCCACGACAGAAAAACCTTGGGCTAAGTACTCCATCCTCATGCATCAACAAACACCAGCCCCACGTCGTGTATAGAAAGCCATGGCTCAAAAGACGTAGTTCACTATGGGAACACCCCTCCAAGGGAAAAAGGGATAATTTTTGCAAATTTTTTATGTATTAACTCCCTTCCCTTGAGCTGTTGCATGGCGGGGAGAGGGAGTAGAGCTTGAGTGGTGGAGGGGCATGGGGAGGAGGCATGCAACCCGCCACTTGTGTGGCTACCCCCCCCCTTCAACCTATATGAAACCCCCCTCCAAAGCTTGAGAGAGAGGAGGGAGGGATCGTGGATCGTGCTACCTGCCTGTTGTCGCCGCCTTCTCCCTGCTACCGCCAGGCTGCCGCTGATGTCGCCTTCATCATCACGACCACCACCACCATCATCATCATCACCATCATCATCATCATCATCATCATCATCATCATCATCATCATCATCGTCATCGTCGTCGTCGTCGTCATCATCTCCCTCATCGTCATATTCACAATCATCTCCCCATCCATGTCATCTCCCTGTGATACAAAAGCTTGGAAGCTTCTATTGGAAGCTTCTAATTAAAGCTTCCGTAAGCCTAGTTCACCCCGTGTCCCCGGTTTCTTTCAAATCTGTGACTTGCAAGGCCTGTGTCCTACGCAGAAGAGGAGATCTCGGACAGAGCGACTTCAAAACGCGTAAGTGAACCAAGGGAGAGTTGTTGAGACAAAATTTACTACAACAATGGCTCCCAAGCAAAAGGCGAGAGGAGCACACGTGAGAGCTTCCGCCCAAAGTATGAGAGTGGACAATGCCGCTATAATGAATGCCCAGGTTTCGAAAATAGACCCGCATGGAAAAGTTGCATTAAGCACGTTTTAATTCTTGTAGGGAAGTTTAAACGCTTTGGAAAATTTGTAAACTCATTCGATCTACAAAGTTTAGTTGCATGTCGAGTATTTGCAATTGTTTGCACTTCCGAGGTCAAGAGTAGTTGCAATTCTGAACGCATGATGCATAACTTAAAAGATGATATCGTGCTCAGACCACATCCTTGTTGCATCTTGCAAAGGATAGGGCTTATGTCGCATAATGAACTTATGAAATAAATTATTGGTTGCGGCTCATGTAGAAGATAATCGTAGACGATCATTAAATGATATCTGAATAGTCGCAATGCATGGAAATGATTTATTAACTTTGCAAATTGCATGCGATGATAGTTACATTTTAGGTTGGGTTAAGTGCTAAAGGAAGGATTAAATCAATGATGGACTCATGGCATTCGCTCATGCATGGAGTTATTTTATCAAAGTTTGAATGCATCTTCATTAAAAATATTAAAGCTTTGATTTCAATGCATCAACATAGGGTTTATAAGAGTTAACTCTGAATGTCAATCATTATAGTATATGGTAACGAAAAGAAAGATCTTTGTAGATCCTTTAGGTTGCATAAAGGCAAAAAGGTTTATGGTCTCGAAATTGCATGGAATGATGCATCTCACCTATCTTGCAGTTACTTATATCTTTTAGGTGCAAATTTAGAAGAAAGTTTTTGCATCTTTAAAAGGGAAGATCATCTTAAATCGTGGGTTGGTTAGATCAACTAAGTAGTTCACGTATAATTGATTAGCTCACATGAGAATCATAAAGGTATGATTAGTTAGCATATGACGATCACCTCAATGCGCTAGGTAGGGTTAAGCTATAATAAAATTCTGCCTAGTATCGCACTTGAGATGCCAACTTAATACTTACAATCTTAAAGGTCCTACCCACATCCACGAAATGTTAGGATTAATTAATCGCCATGCAAGAATGATCTAGGGTTCTTACCCTCAGGATCATTTGACCAAATACTAGACCTCGGCAAGGAATTTAGGAATCCTAGGGCCAAGGCCTAGTAGGATTAGGGTTTGGATTGGGTCAAGAGGACTCCCGAGCCCTTATCTTGATCAAAGGTATCTTGATCAAAGGTATTCTTGATCAAGAAAGACCGTACGAAGAAAACGAGCTACAATGTCATACGATCTTGTGTCTAAATCATAAAATAGTATCGCTACTCCTTAGACCAAGTTTGGCGAGTTCTAATTGTAAGTTAAACTTCTTAGGAATTGAGTAGTCGTCCTGCTTCAACACTCTTCCTTGAAGACTGATTTGCCAAGCTAGGGTAGTAATGAATTGCCAAGAAAGCAATTGACCAGCCAAGTTAGGGCGACGAGGTTACCCAGGAGTTATTGACCTTAATATAAGGAAATCTAAGGTATTGACAATTTGGGTCAACATGGTATAAACCCTAACCCAAGGAAAGAGGGTAAACAAGCAACTCAGCTTATGAAACCCTTGGTAACTTGCCAAGTCGTGATTGATCCAGGATCGAATGCTGGAAGCATTCGGGGAGAAGGAATCACACCTTAGCAGTTGGCTGTACAAAGGACCATTGGAATGTTCTTGATTGTACACTTAGGTGCATTGTTTGTGCTTCTTTGCTCAAATAACTAATTTAGGAAAACATTTAATGCTTTAGGTTAAAATCCTAGAGGAAGAGGCAGTATCAGTTACCTCCGACTGTTTGCCTGACTCTATCCAAGGGGGTTGTTAGCCGCGTTGGGTACATGGATCAAACCCCCCACGAGAGGTCTCTCCATGGGTACTACTTGGAGCAGGAGGACGCTTGGGTGCCAGGAGAGGCTCTGGCCATAAATCCCTTGCCTCCGGATCCTACACAAGAGGCCGACATGACTCGAGATAGGATCTCGAGGCCCGCATACTAGTCAACAGGCGAAACTTGGAATAGCAATCCTTGAGGATTGCTGGAATAGCCTTCGGGCTGGATATTTGATGTATTCCAAAGACTGATAAATAAAGATTGAATGTTGAAAAAGGAACTTGCTTGACAATGTTTTTCTATGTCAGTGCCTAAGTTACGTGAAGGAACCTGTGATTAATTGGCTAATGAAGGAAGCCGTTTTTGCTTGTCAAACTAAATGTGGCAGGTAATTAGATAACTAAAGCAACCCGAGGAAAGTGCGGTGGACGTGACCCTGGGTCCGTCCTACGGAAGGGTGGTCCCGGTTGGCCTAGAACTTTACTCAAAGGAAATTCACAGCGAGGTAACAATGACCTAGAATCTATAGAGCTAAAGTCCTGATTTATGCTGTTTTAGGGGAACGGAATGGGACTATGCCTTTTGGGCAGAGAGGTCGAGATTCACATCCCTCTCGTTTCCCATTCTCCTTGAACCAAGTGCAATATAAATCCACTTCGACCCTGATGTTTCTGCGCAAAGTGGCTCGTCGTCTAGGGCTCGACGCTAGCTACCTTCTAGGAACTTGACCATTAGGAAAACCCTGATTCAGGTCGGTCCTAAGTGGGAATGGTCGGAATGCTTCCACTTTGTGGCAGACTCAGGAAGACCTAGATCGCAAACCCCGTGACATTCCTTGTGAGTGCCGGGTGGCGCTTTCTAGACTTTCTTCCCGATGGGCTGCTAAGACGTGGACAGGGGGACACATTACAACTTTATTCAAGAAAAATTCATAGATAAGGATATTTATAAATAGGCATTGAATGTACGTGATATAGAGGATATACATATAGTAACTTCCCCGAGTGAAACATCGAGCAGGTCCCCACCTCACCATGAATAAGTGACACAATCCAGTGAAAGGATGATGAGTGAGGATGAAGAGGAAAGAGAAGAGGAAGAGTATTCTAGGGTAAGAAGACAAAGAAGAAAATTGCACAGGAAAAGAAAGAAGATGAGAGAAGGAAAAAAGAAAAAATAGACTTACAAAAGGCTTGCAAGGATTCTAAGAAGGCTGAGAAGGAAAGAAACAGAAAGGAGGACATCCATTGAGCAATGCACACATCCATTGAGCAATACTCCAGGCGGGACACTGAGCTAGAGCCCATGAGCTCGCTTAAAGATGAAGGGCCAAGATTGACTACCCATGTGCCAGTAATTACACCACCTGCAGTATAAGAAGGCAAGGGCAAGGCCCCAATCACCCCCATTCCTACTCTCTTGGTGCTCGCCACTACCACCACCATATCCACACCTAGCTCTATGGCCTAGCTGGATACTAGCAACCTGATGGCATGGGTACAATACTTTGTGAATAAGGAAATGAGCTAAGGAATAGGAGAAGGGACCCTTGTGGTGGCACGAACCAAAATACTGGCGGCCCACTAGAGTAGATGCTGAGTCTAGACAAGACTCAAAGAAATAGAAGGTGGCAACCTCTAAAACCTTTATCCTTGCAGCAGAGATGCCACCTATCGAGTAGGATGAACATGTCAAGGAGATTCTCTCTCAACTAGAGAAAGCCAAGGAAGAGAAAAATATAGCAGTGGTAGAGCTAGAAGTAGAAAAAGAGGCCATGGTTGCATTTTCAGCTGGAGAAAACCCGCCAAATAGCCATGGCCCAAAGGGAGATCAGTGAGCTCAAAGAACAACTATAGGATAAAGATGAAGTAGAAGCCGATTGGTAGGCAATATTGGATGAAGAGATTGAAGCCCTAGTGCACCTGCAAAGCGACAATGACGAGATTGTAGGGCTCTATGAAGACTTGCAAGCGGAGGTGGAAAAGATCAGTAAAACCATAAAGGAACTAGAGGTGCTGAGGGAGGAAAGAGCATGCAGGTATGAAGAAGAAGTGGAGAAATTGGAAAAAGATTCGGCCTCAAAATAGGAAGAGCATTAGAGAGATTGAAAAGAGAAATGGAAGATCAAGAACATAGGCTAACAGTACAAGCTCAGAGGCAGGGGAAAGCCTCGAGGTGATGATAAAAAGAGTGGACAAATGTGCAACTCATAATGAAAGAAGAGTCAAAACCTTGGCGCATCGTCTGGCTCAGGTCGATAAAATAAGGTACTAGAGCAGAGGCCACCCAAGTGGGCTTTGAAACCTAGCAATGTGCCTTCCTCAACACACCGTTTGATGTCACTCAGACGGAGGAAGGGGGAGGCCATTGAAACCATCAAGAAGAAGCTAGGGATCACACCTAGGGCCTTGAGAGCAAGCCTTTATATGCGACTGTAACCTATGGGAGTCATCTTAACCCTTGAAAAGCAATGAAGAATACATACTATTGGTAGGCTTGACACCATAGAAAATAGATGTAGTAGGGTTCACGGAAGGGGTACAATAGGAAAACCATCAAGGAGTTTAGGCTGGCACAAGCTTCGAGATGGGGACTCATGAAGAAAAGCTAGCCCCACATCCTCCTTTCCCACCATGACAAGAAGACTAGCAATAAGTAGACACATCGGAAGAAAGAAGGGCTCTACTTAAGGAAAAGAGGAAACAAATGGTGGAGGAAGCAAGGAGAAGATTGAATGCTAGACTTGTTAGTACTAGTGCCACCCACACCTATTCCACTGAGCCAAGATAAATTTCTAGCAAGATTCCATGTTGACTTGGTAATCTGGAAACAATAGGAAACTACCAGAAATCCCTTCAATCTTAACTTCCAATTCCTCACCAATTTGCGTAGGGTTCTACTGATCAAGGTGGTAGAAAAAGTCATGAACATTGGAAGCAGGCTCGAGGAGAAATGGCTGGCTGAAAAAGAATAGAACCCCACCCTCTAGGGCACAGATAATGCAAAATTTTGGCAAAATAAGGTTTTTGAGGTCCCGAGATTAGTGCCAGGCTATGAGTGCCAACCTATATGGAGAAGGCGTATCTATGATGTAAATATGGACACTTGGATGGCTTTCTACAATACCCTCCCATTTGAACTCAACAACCTAACATTCATGCCATACCCCTGAAGGATGGGAGTGGATTTTGACCTCAATGTCAAGGCCGGTATGACTTCTCTATAATCTACAATGCGAATTGTACTAAGCCTGAAGAGGTCCTTGTCTTCACCTCAAAAGATCAGTATGACTCGATAGTCCACTTTGAAGATGAATTCTCCTCATGCCCTGAGACTGCATTCATTACTACATGTAATTACCTTAGACTACTTAGAATACTACTAAGGTAAAATTTCACTCCATAAGAATGCGGCCTCCCAACCTTCTATTTTGATCCCAATGCCATAGATAGCTGCACCATGGCTCGACTAATGATGTGCATTGCTCTTCTCCCTTCATTTTGTTTATCCCTTCTAGAAGATATGATTGATAACCGCGTTACATGTTGCAATCATCCATTTCTCTCTACTACCACTCTGCAAGTCCGCTTGAATCTCAAAGGGTACACAGAGTTGGCAATTCTTGAATAAATCTCTTAGGCCCCCTTCTCCACCCCACTCTTGGATCACAAAGCTTAGCTCTCATCCTGCCTATGTAATCCAAAAGAAAAAGAAAAAGAAAAGGCCAGAAAAAAGGAAAGAAAAGAGAGAAAGAAAGAAATAAAGAAAGAATAAAACAAAGATGAAAAGATAAAAAATCACAACAAAAAGCAGTTCACCCCACATAGGCCATAGTCACTCCACCTAGGGGTTGTCAAGTTAGGTGCGTTCGATGGCTTCGGTTGGCCAGCTCTGTCCCTAACCCCTTAGTCTCATTTTGATTTCCCACTTCATGCTTAGGGCATATCAGGGGCAGGACATACGAAGGGAGGTAACACTCGTCTATGATTAGTAGACCTGTCATCCTAAGCTACACACACCGTGCCTCCCTTGCACCAAACTGGGTACTCAAGTGTGGGACAACACCCAATCTTAAAATCAACTCCCAGTTCCACTATCACGAGCGTAATGCACCACACGATAAGGTAGAAACTCTGCCTAGGTAGCACACTTCTTCTCTTTTCAGGTAATGTCGGATGCTACAAACCACCAACATTGGAGGCCCCACCATCCATTGGACATATCCTCAACCTCGAACAATGGAATCATTACTAAGCCTCTCAACTAGCAATAATCCACACAAGTCCCCATCACTAACTAGACAGCCACCCTTCCAAGAACCAAGCCCTCATCACCAAGGTCTCATAAGTGGCATGGGACTAGCACTTGTCTAGAAGGGGGGTAATGTTAACCCTATAGCTCAAGACAGAAGAAAAAGAGGTAAAATGCGGATGCAATGGAAGAAGCATGATGGAGAACAAGCAAGGCACAAGGGTGGCCTCAAAAATCAAGTCAAAGGTAAAAATCCTATTTTTAAATGTAAGGTGCCCTAAAAGCTATTGTAAAAGAGTGCCAAGCTCCCTCCTATGCAAAATGTAAAAGGTATACGAGTATAGGCTAAAGAATAGGGCAAGTAGAATGGAAATAGAAAAGAGGACCTTGCCACAATGACTAGTTATGTAAAAAAGGGATGGGTGCCCAAGGGATTTTAGGGCATGTATATAAACTTCAAAAAGTGAAGGAGATCTTATTCTTTAGTGTGTGTCAAAAGTGGACTCTGTTGAGATATCGAGCTCCACTCGTGATATGCCAGGGTGACCATTGTGCATTTATGTCACCGACTTGTTAGTTGCAGATGCGGTTGGTACACCCCCCATGAATAATAGCTATATAATAGCTATCCTTATCTACTCTAGTTCGTGGCTTAGTTAGTATGCCACCCTAGTTAGTTGATTTTGGTTTGAGACCCATATATAGGGTTCTTCTATTTCTATGTACTAGAGTTCTTTTTGGCTTACACAACTAAGAAGAGGAAAACTGTTTTCAGTCTCCACCTCTATGTGTATTCCCCCATTGTGCAAGCAAGAAAGCTACAAGTGAGACTCCTTCCTTCTCTCCCACAATCTTGACATGGTATCAGAGCCTTGTTCGTGGTAAGGAGCTCAAGAAAGCAAGCCAAGCTTGCGGTGTTCTGGTAAGAGGAGCAGTGTTGCTTTCATTTTCTGTTTTGGGAGCAGATCTCTGCAGGTAGCACAGCCGGAAATTGCAAGAGTGCATTGTCTCAGGTTGAGACGCCCTTCGCGGTGAAGCAAGAGGGTAGTATATGCTGCGGGATTGGGCTTTAGCCCTTGGCGACCCTGTTTTTTTTATTTGAGGCCATTTCGGGGCCTGTTTTGGAGGCGGAAGTTTTCTGCACGCACTCAGGAAAAGGCCCAGTTTTATGCTGTGCGACCACTGTTCTACAGTTTTGCAGATTTGCCCTTGTGAGGCTGAAGCTGTGTTCTCTGCAGTGACAGAATTTTTTGCAGTATTCTGTAATGGCGTCTGATTCTCTTTCACAGATTGTAACTGAAAAGCTTGACAAGAACAACTTCCAAGCATGGAAGTTTAGAATGACGAATTTCCTTATGGGAAAAGGATATTGGGAATTTGTTGCAGGAAATGAAGAAGAACTAGTTCTTCCTGATGTTCCCAATCAACAGCAAATGCAGGCATTCAAAGCATGGCATGAGAGAGCCAGGAAAGTTATGTACTGGCTGTCTATCAGTATTTCAGACTCTATGATTGTGCATATTCAGGATGCAAGTACGCCAAAGGAGGCATGGGATACTTTGTCAAAAATGTATAGCACAAATATGCAAGCCAGGAAAATGCAGCTCAAGCAAGAGTTGCATAATGTGCAAAGAGAAATATGAGCATCAATGACTACCACATGAAGGTGAAGAAGATTGCAGATGCACTTGCTTCCATTGGGTCGCCAGTGGAAGATGATGATTTAGTTTCTGTGACCTTGAATGGTCTAGGAAAGGATTATGCACAATTCCGAACATCTATTTCCGTCCGTGAAAGATTTCCTGATTTTGAGGAGTTGATTGCTCTTCTAATTTCTGAGGAGCAGAGAAATGGTGGTGCATCTTCTTCAGGAGGAACTTCAAAAGAAGTTGTCTTCTACTCAAATGTTGGAAGAGGTAGAGGCAGAGGTAGAGGAGGCCGATTTGGAGGCCGTGGTAGAAATCAAAATATACAGCAAACTCAAGAAAACCAGTCCTATGGAGGAGGACGTGGTAACTCTAGAGGCAGGGGGAGCCAAAGAGGTCGTGGTGGATGGCAAAGAGGCCAAAATGCAAACAGCAATGTTGAATGCTACTACTGTGGTAAAATGGGTCATATGGCTAAAGAATGCTATAAAAAGCAGAATGACATCATGAATGGAAAATTGCAACAAGGGAATTATGCATCTTCTAGTAGACAGGGTGATGATAGAAATGAGCATTTGTTTATGGTGCAGCACATGAATAATTCTGTGACAAGTGTAGAAGAAAGCAACGATGTGTGGTATGTTGACTCAGGTGCATCAAACCACATGACAGGTCATGCAGAATGGATGGAGGATGCAAGGAAAATGGAAAAACTAGGATTTGTGGAGACTGGTGATGATACTGCACATCCTATTGTGCAAATTGGAAAAATTCCTTTGTCTATGCAGGATGGGAAAAAGAAATACCTGTCCGATGTATTTCATGTCCCCAATATCACCAAGAATCTGGTTTCTGTTGGTCAAATGGTTGAGCAGGGCTTGCGGGTCAGATTTAATCCTCATGGATGCTTTGCTGAGGATATGAAAAATAAAGGTCGCTTGATAGCAAAAGGAAAGAAGAAGGGCAGAATGTTTACGTTGGAAGCAGATATGCCTGAATTGAGTGCAGCAATGTTTGCACATGGGACCGGTGTAGTTGCAGATATTGATATCTGACATAAACTCATTGGTCATGTTAATGTACAATGACTTAAATCAATGTAGGCCCAAAACATTGTTGCAGGATTGCCTAAATTCAAGGTTGCAGAAATGCATAAGGTATGTGAAGCCTGTCAGTTTGGAAAATAGGCAAGGAAACCATTTCCTAGACATGTTCAAGAGAGTAAGAAGCCATTGGAATTAATCCACTCTGATGTGTGGACTACTAAAGCTGCATCTCTTGGAGGCTGTCATTATTTTGTCACTTTTATTGATGACTATAGCAGAAAAGTTTGGGTGTATTTTATGAAAAAGAAAAGTGAAGTTTTTGGGCATTTCAAAACTCTTAAAGCTATGGTTGAAAAAAAAACAGGCCTGCAAATAAAATGCCTAAGGTCAGATGGAGGGGGAGAGTACCTCTCAAATGAGTTTGCAAGGTTCCTGCAGGAGCATGGCATAAAACAGCAATATTCATACAGTCATACCCCACAACAAAATGGAATTGCAGAAAGGAAAAACAGGCATATTGGAGAGGTATCTCGTACCATGCTCAACGAAAAATACTTGCCAGATTTTTACTGGGCTGAAGCAGTTGCTACAACAGTCTATATAATGAACATGACTCCCACTGCAGCAATACATGGGATGACTCCAGAGAAGAGGTATACTGGTAGGAAACCAGATATTTCTCATTTGAAATTTTTGGTTGCATTGCCTATGTACATGTGCCAGATGAGTTGAGATCCAAGTTGGATCCAAAAACTGAGAAGTGCATCTTTATTGGTTACTCTCTGCAGCAAAAAGGGTATAGATGCTATAACCCTTCTACTCGTAAGTTTACAGTGAGCAGAGATGTTGTTTTTGATGAGATGAGTAGCTGGTATAAACCAGTAAATGTGATTGATGATGTAGATGCACAAAATGGTAATATTGCACAGAATTCACAGCAGCAGTCACAGAATATTAGTGGACCTGGAGCGTCCTCTAGCGGTGGTTCACATTCTTCGCCATGGACAGGCAGATTGAGATCAGGAGAATCTTCTCAAAGCAATGCAGATAGTGGTATTCAGGTATCACGAAAAGGAAAAGAGAAGGTAGATCAGCCCATGTTTGATGTGAATGCAGGTCACTCTTATGTGGATGGTGAATTCAGTGGCTCAGAACAGAGCATTGATGATGAGTTGGGTATTCCTTCTATTGTTACACCTAGAGTAAGGAAGACCAGGGATGTTTTGAGAGCACCTGGGAGTGAACCTACTTTGCGCAGGTCTACCAGAGCTAGGTATCCTGTGGATAGGCTGAAATATGATGGATTTACAGCCATTCACTATGCATATATGGTCAAAGTGATACATGAACCAGAACCCACTTCTTTTGAGTAAGCCATGGGAAAAGAAAAATGGGAGAAAGCCATGGATGAAGAAATGGATGCCTTGGAAGCAAATGCTACATGGGAGTTGGTATCTTTGCCTAAAGGTAAAAATGCAATTGGCTGTAAGTGGGTTTATAAGGTAAAGCACAATGCAGATGGTTCTGTGAACAGATACAAGGCAAGATTAGTAGTCAAGGGGTATGCACAAACATATGGCATTGACTATGAAGAAACATTCAGTCCGGTTGCAAGGATGGCAACCGCAAGAGCAGTCATTGCTATGGCTGCATCAAAGGGATGGTCTTTACATCAGATGGATGTAAAGAATGCCTTCTTGCATGGTGATTTGCAAGAAGAGGTCTATATGGAGCAGCCACCAGGTTATGTGCATGCTGTTCATCCTAAGTTTGTTTGCAGGTTGAAGAAAGCCTTGTATGGCTTGAAGCAAGCACCTAGAGCATGGTCTGACAAGATAGGACAATATCTTGTCACTATTGGCTTTCAGATTTCCAAGGCAGATTTCTCACTTCATGTAAGAAAAACAGAGAAAGGTATTATGCTACTTGTCATTTGTGTTGATGATTTGATTATGACAGGTGATAGTGATGAAGATATCCTTCATGTGAAAATGCTATTGAAGCAGAAGTTTGAGATGAAGGATTTGGGAGAGCTGCGTTATTTCTTGGGCATTGAGGTGATTAGATTACCAAGTGGGATACAGCTCTTGCAGAGGCAGTATGGATTGGACATGCTGTCCAAATATGGGATGACAGGTTGTAAGCCTATTTCAGTTCCTTCGGAGCATAATGTGAAGCTGAGCGCAGATGCAGGTGAGCTTCTAGAAGACCCTACTATGTACAGACGCATAGTAGGAAGCTTGATTTATATGACTATTACCAGGCCAGATTTGAGCTATGCTGTTGGATTGGTAAGTCAATTTATGCAAACTCCAAGGAAACTGCATTTGGATGCGGCTAGACGCATACTCAGGTATGTGAAGTCCACATTGCAGTATGGACTATTTTATGAGACTGGGGTTCAGATACAGTTGCATGGATACACTGATGCTGATTGGGCTGGTAGCATTTCTGATAGACGATCTTCTTCTTCTTGTCTTCTCTTGTCTTCTCTTGTGTGTGGCTATGGAGGATGGAGCTTGGAGGTGGAGGCTTGAGGATACTTGAGCTTGCATCAAGAACCGTGGAGCTACCGATGTGCTTGAGGGAGGAGGCAACTCATTCGTGCATTGAGGTAAGCTCACTATACCCCAATAGGATCGAAGGCGTGTCAGCTAGGTGAGAGATAGTCATAGGTGCTCACTTGAAATGCTTGAAGGAATAAGCGGTCCATGGGTCTTCGCGGTTGAACGTAAGCTCCCTCTATAAGTTATGACTATTTTTTTTACTACTATGTACTCTTCAAGTGCACTTTCCCTTTATTCTATCTGAACTTTCTATGTAAACTGCATTAGTTGACCATATTGATAGGGAATTTTATTGCATAGTCTCAAAGCACTTCTTTTGATATAGAGATCCTATATTAGAGCTCTCTAGCTCAAGTTACATCCATTTTTGTACCAATGGTGGGTATTACTAGATTACACTTTTTCCCTATACTATGGGGTGGGTTAAAGGTTACAACAATTGTGTTCCTCATGATAAAGTGGTGGAAATGGTTGAAAAGACAAGGACGATGTGGTTGGAGGGGTAAAGGAGATTCCCCAATTAGATGAGGAAGGCTAGATCATGTACAAATGGAAGGAGGTCACTTGTATGAGGCAAAAATTGAGGCAAAAATTTCCATATATCTATGGTACTTAAGAGGGGCTTAAGAGTACCTTATCAAGTGACAAGGCCTCATGGATGAGGAGTCCTATTTAGTCTCATCTTCCTTCCTCCATGAGCACTCCCACTTGGTGATTGGAGATCATACAAGTTGTGGGAGCACTAGCTTTTTAGCCACAATCATGAGTTGTGGAGAAGACTACAAGCTATATTGGGCCATCTTTGTTTGGATATGGTTGCCAATGTCCAAGGGCTACATTGTGTCTAATGTACGTAAGTACCTTTAGTTTTGGAAACTATGGCCATTCTGGTCAATTGTTGGGAGGGCTATTGTGGATGCCCATATTTTGGGCTTGGCTACTTGTGTACCAATTGTTGCCTCATTTTTCCCATTTATATTAATTCAACCACAATTGTTCCTTCCAATTAGCTAGCCCTCCTCATTCTTCTTTTATATCCTTACTACCATTTGGTGCCCATAGTAACCCTTAATGCTACATGTTGGGGCTAACTATTACAACCTTGTATCATTTAACTATTAGTCAAATTTCTTCTTATCTCTCTCATGCATTTCCTTTAGTCTTATTCTCCCACTTTTCTTTTGCTGACACTCTCACATGGTATCATCCACCTTGGTGGGAGCTAGAAACAACAAAAAAGAGAAAGTTGTCCATGATTTCTACTAGTTGGAATCATTGTGCAATGCATAACCTTGCCTTTTTTTCTCAATTGAGCATGGTGACTCTTTTTTGTCCTTGAACAGCTACATTCAATGTTGGATAATCATATCTAGTCTACATTTTTTGTATAGGTAGCTGCTATACTACTATGTTTCTTGGAAAGATGGCTCTTATTGCAGCTAAACAACATTAAAATCTTGTTGGGTAGGATGTTAGAGGTACTAAAATCATTGTTAATTATGTTGATATCTACATTTTCTATAGATCCATAGTTCATTGGGCTTCTTTGGCTATTATAGCTCTCTTTAGGCTACATTCCCCCCTTGCATACCTTGAATAGTCTTTGTGTTTAAATCTAATAATTTGCATGACATTGTGTTGTCCTTCCTACCTCACATACTCTTCTATAATGTACATTATATTTTTTTGATCAATAGATTGACAAACCTCAAATAGGTGGAGAATATCTAGACTAACAATCATTTTCTATGTTTTTGATAGGTTTTCTTGATGTAATCTATGGAAAATGAGATTACTACTCAAGGCATGTGTAGATTGGGACTACAAGGCTAATCAAAGTAATGATCAACTAAGGTTGTTTTCCATTAGCCTGTTGTGGCCTCTTGTTGGATCATAATCTCATTTGGAGAGGGGCCTTGCTCCTTAGCTAGCATTCTTCATTGATAGATTTCATTGTGGTAATGGCACTTCTCTTGCTACCTCCAATTTGTTTCATCTTCTTTAGCCTCTTGCCATAGTTAGAAACTAAGAGGAGTGCTGAAGAGACTTGTATGTCATGTATAGTCATCTCTTGCTTATGAGCCTCAATCCAAGAAAGATGAGGACATTAGGATCTCTAACATTGTGATGTTTTCCATTTTATGTCTTCTAGACACTTTAGATGTGTTAGCAGTTTGGGTGCCTTTGAGATAGGCACTAGCCCAAGCATGGACATAATGGATAGCAAATTTGGGCATCAAGAATAGTTGGGTAGGCCACAAGTAGCAAGTGATGAAGTAGACAACAATCTTATAGATAGTGGAAAGTAGAATTGATGGGAATTGAGAGAAACTAGGTTAGAATTGCCACACATGGAAAGCTAGCTTACTAGCATCTTGTCAACTAACTTATACTAGTTGTTCTACATTCTTTTATGCATTTTGTTTTGATAATATATGCCAGTTGTTGCTCCCTAGTCTCCACCACTTGTGTTTGGTATAGATAGAGAGATATTTTGGCCATTCATACTTATACAACCCATTATGCATACTTCTCTTCTATCATTTTCATTCAAATTTTTATAGCCTTCAACATTCTATACATTTTAGTCAATAGGCAACCTACCGTCTCATTCATTCATTCATTCATTCATTCATTATTGGTCCATTTGATTAGCCAACCCTATTTCATTCTCTCATCCCCCTACTAACATTTGAAACCCATAGCAATGCTTAGTGCTACATGTTGGGGTTGACCATTGTAGCCTTGTATCTTTTTGTAATCAATCATTTTGTTCATTCTCTCTCATGTGTTTCATTTATCCTCTATTCTCTCACATGGCATTATTCACCTTGGTGGGAGACAAAAATGACGAAGAGGAGAAAGTTGTAAACGATTTCTACTAGTTTGTATTGTTAATGTAATATTTCCACGCTATAAAAGTTAGTTGGTTAGTTTGAAAGTTAGTTAGTCAATTAATAAGTTAGTAAGATTACTAACTAAGGACTAACTAAGGTAAAAACTGACTAGCATTAATAGCTAATAATTTTCATTCAATTAAAAATATATTTTAAAAAAATCGAGATTCATTAATCTAACATTTTTCTCGGATTGATAAGGACCGTAGCCACCCTTCATGAAAAGTACAATGTGAACAGGACTTATGAGCCATATTAATCACTAGTATTAATGTGTATGGTTTGAATGGTCCAAAAATATTAGATTCTTGGGGGGAGAGGGGGAGAAACTATTATATTTTAGATATTATCCTAAAAAGATAGAACTAAAAGTCATTTAAAAGAAAAGACAAGTGATGTTTTAGTTAGTTTTGGAGCTTTTATAAAAAGATAAAAAAGGAAAAGTGATTGGCAAAATCGCGGGTGCCACGATCGCAGTCCCCATCTCTTAGGATTTGGTAACTTTGGATAAGAGAGATGGTGGTTTGCACATTGAGAACTTGAAGGATAAAGATCCTATTGCTTTTCTTTTCCTCTCTACAAAACGATTGGTGGAGGGAAGCCATGCTCTTCTAGTTCTCCTATTTTTGGTGGGTCATATGCTATGGGATATCTAGATTCCACAATCCAATGTAGCACGTAAACCTATCAAAGCATGGAAGTCTTGCTATAAAATGTAGTTTGGGAAGGATAGGTGAGGCTATTCCTCATTGACTTAGAACATTTGGGTGGTTGCCTTTCCCCATGACGACCCCCCTTTTATTCCAATTATGATCAACTTCAAATTATGAAATGCTCTACACTTGTGAGGATTAAGGCATTGTTCTAATATTTGGGGTAGTTTGCAAGATTTGTGGACACAATATATAACATTATAGACTTAGCCTTAAATTACTCATCTTCTATACAAGAAGAAGGCAAAGTGACCTTCTTTCACAAGCTAGTGTTTAAGAGACACCTTCAAAGTTTTGTCAAATCCTCAACCAAAAAGATACTCTAGAGATGTACAAGAAGAAATGGTTTTTTTTTTCCCTTGAGGTACACACTTCATGAAGATCTAAACTCCCTAGAAGAACATCCCCCTTGTCCAAGCTGGGAACTTGGAAGAGGAGGGTAAGGCATATGTGGAGGGCTACTTGAGCTAGGTTTAACCTTCTATTTTGCAAAATGGTTATGATAAAACTCCTAACTAAGGATAGGCTTGCTATAATATGACGTTTTCTTCTCTTTTTGGCTTATGTAAGAGGAAGGATGTAATTTTTATCCACTTCTTTTGAAAGCACTCTTGAATAAATTCATAATTTTTTCTACATAGTAGAGAGTTCCTTGAGTCTTGGAAGTCGTGAGATCTATATTTCACCATAATTGACACTAAAAATATTTTTATTGCATCATAGATATGTTTGTGGTGCAATCTTGTGCAAGCATGAGCGTGTGGGGTAAAGAGCATCAAAGGCATCCCAAAACTCATGTACAACAGACCTCAAGATAAAGTTCACATTTTTACATTGAAGGTCAAGTGAACAAGCAATGCTCACACCACATACTCAACCTCTTCAATGTGATTGGACACTTGACCATAGTTCTAGATCATTCGGCTCCTTGTTTTTGCTTTGTGACTAGATCTAGAGTACTAAAGATATTGAAACTGAAGTCCTCAAGGGGTAAAATTCATTATCCTCTAGGAAAATATTCTTTCTTATCACCTTAGCCTAGTATTTGGGCTTATTGCTTAATAGCATTATCTAATGAAAGTTTGCAATTATCTCGAGAATTATTTGGATAATTTTATAGAGAAATTTCATTATTAGGATGAGTTATGAGATTCTATGGTTAGATTTTAGTTTACTATTTATCCCTACCTTATAGGATTAACAACTAAAATCTAGTAAACTATTCATTCTTAGATTTTTGAGTTGTACACTACAACATACATACCCAATACTGACATTTAAAGTGATGAAATATGTAGGATCTTATGGATAATATTTAGGTGACTGTAAAGTAAGCATAATGTTATAGTAGGATGTGTATATATGATATTGTAATATATAAGTACATCATTTTGTATTATTAAGAGTATCAATTTATTACTATGTTATGAGTTTGATTTTTTAAACAGTATTTTTTAAGAAATTAGAAATTTTAAGTTGTATTTTAAACTAAACCATTGATTATTATTAGTATTTTTATTTGATTATATCTTTTTGATATAAATAATAATATAGTATTAGATTTAATAGAAGATTTGTAGCATTTCTTTATCAAATGCTTTGCTATTTTCTTTATGTGGTCTCAAAAACTTTTTAGCTTTCTTTATCTAAGCAACAAGATCATGTGCAAAACTAAAGAACATGGTACAATAACAATGTATTGTTTCTCCCTCATTTGATATTGGAATTTAGAGGTTTCAATGTCATTTTGAAGTAGGAGTTGATAATTTAGAACCACTATTTGGAAGTGTATTCTCAAGGCAAGACCTTAGAAACTCTAAGTACTAATTCAAAGTATCTAATCTCATGAAAAATGTGCACTCTTGAGAATATCATTATGTTGTGAAATATCTCTCGTAGAAGCATGATTGGATTGCTTAATAAAAGGATGGGCTATGAATCTATGGCTCAAAATTATTATTAGAAATGCATAAAAGGGTCTAGTGATAAAGACTTAGACTCAAAGTCCATTAAAAGAATATCCTAAAGATAAGATGAGTCTACAAGTGACCTAGTGATCTTTAGGTGAATTCATCGTAAAGGTAGATGCCTCTAGATATCATAAGAACGAGACTTGCATGGTCAAGGTGTTAAATTATTTGATACTTGAACATGGAAAGTAGATCTATGAGAGTGAATAGAGATGTGGTAGGATAAGAGTGGATGAGTTGGCACCAAAAAGAGGCCAAATGCATTGTACTTGTTTCAAACCTTTGCCTATTTAAAGAGGCAATACTAATGTAAATATTATATTCTTGCCTACATACATTCCTATCATGAATGAACCTTTCTCATATCCTCCATAATTTTATCTTGGTGTCAAAGAAGGACTAGATCCTCCATGCATGCTTCTTGAATCCATTACTACCTAGCCTTATCTTGCTCATAGTATTCCACATGAAGACTAATAGGAGCTGATAGTTTGAACCCAATTGGCTTTGGATTTGGAAGATTAGGAACCTCTTTGTTTGGTTCAATTACTACTAGGGAGCCCATATCAAATGCATCAAGAGAATTCAGTGTTGTAGAAATGCAATCTCATTCTGGTGTCCCTATGTAGGTTGTTTGTTCTCTTCACAACTTACTCTTTCTGAACCTGATTGGTTGCCACAACTATTTATGATTTAGTTGTACAAATTTTAGAGAAGAGATCATTTGTCTTAGAAGAACAATTAATGTGCAAAAGATTGGAGTTAACCATTCTACTCAAACCACAAATGTTAGTGAAATGGCAACACTCAACATCTATTAATGCTGATGGTGATGCTCCATATTTATTGCTATTGACATTGATACTCACACACATTGGGAAATGTTGCCTCCTATTCTACTACCATTTCATGCCACATGTTGAAAAATGTTACCTCATGATTAAGATAAGATCCGCCTTTCAATTCATAAGGCAAACTTGATTCATTGCCTAATCCAAGTGAATCTAGTATGTGGTGCTTCAAGCGCGTGGTGATGAGACCAAAGTTCAATTGTCATCACTCGAGCATACCATTGTCTTGCCATACTTCTATCATCAGAATTATTAAGTCCTCTATAAAAACATCCTCTCTCAAACTTCCATTTTCACTTGTATTGATCAAATTGGCTTGTTCTAAGTCTTATTCACATTGCAACTCTTATCTCATCCAAAATTAACCTTAAACATTTGCAAAACCAAAAGTCCCTCATTTTCTCACTTGAAAAGAGCTAGACACTATTGGGCATTAGTTTATAAGACCAATAAGACCTCTCTATTTAGCATCATGTCAACTCAAGATGCCATCGATAAGTTTATAGGATTCAAATTTCATACATGGAAATCCAAGATGATGTATTTACTCATGCAAAAGATTCTATGGGATATTATCATTGGGAGAGACACAATAACAAGATTGGGAGAGGACTACAAAGAAAGCAATGAGAAAGTATTTAGATATATCGCTAAAAGATTGGGAGATAGATGTATACATCACATTGATGGTATTTTGAGTATGCAAAGATAGCATGGGAGGAGCATAATAAAGTGTTTGGGATTGAATCTGAGCACTCTAAGGTAAAATAATAATGCAACTCTATAATTTGAAGTTTAACCCAAAAGAAGATCTTACAAGTCACTTAAACAAATATAAGGATATTAGACAACAATTGGCTATTCTAAAATGCATACTTGATGAGGATGAGGCCAAAGCTATTCTCTTAGCAAGGTTTTATGCAAAAGGATATGAGACCTTAATCAAAACACTATCTAACATATGGATCATTTAAAGCTACATGACATTGAGATATCCTTACTAGAGAGGGACAACAAAATTAAACCCACTGGGAGCAATTCAACTACTACTCACACAACAATGTCTTCATAACTACAAGAAAAAGTGGTTCAAGGATTAAATCCAATCATTGTGGATTAACTAATCATGAAGATAAAATTGAAGAAATAAATGCAAAAATCAATGTACAAATTTTAGATGTTTTGGGCACTTTGGAAAAGATTGCTATTTCATTCAAGAAAATTATGTAGGCAAGCCACTCCAAAATCATGATTCAACTAAATCCCATGATGTATCCAAGTCCAATGGATATTTATTCTAAATCACAGTTGTAAATTCCACTATGGGCATTGATGATGTAGCCAATCAAAAGAATAGACATGGATGTGCAATAGAAGAACATGGCATAGGATACGTAGGCTCAAGCACTTTTCTTATTCTTTATCTTTATTCTTCTCATCCTTCCATTGTTAACTAAATACACACAAAGTATCCCCCAAAAGTGATAGATCCCTTTTACCCGATAAGTCGGTAACTTTCCAACACTAGATATAACTGATTAAATTGTGACCCTCCCAATATAGGTAGGATTAGTTACGAGGTTTAACACTGTTTTAGGGGGCTGGAGCTAAGATTTGACCTTATGGGTAGAGGGATTGAGTTACACTCTCCCCCGACCATCTCTCACTCTCTTTGAACCAAGTGCAGTATTAACCTCACTCTTGCCTTTGACTGATTACCAAGTGGTATTTCTTAGGTGGGCGTTAGATTGTTGTTAGGGGTAACTTGTCCATGCTTCCCCTATGAAGTAGAACTAAGATTCCCATGTTCAACTAAGTCCTAGGTTTCCCATGGGGAGACTGGATGGTGATGTACATGGATATGAATTTTGATCGAGTACGAAGAGGACACCTCCGGGTCTATTGGAGGAGGCACCTCAGAATGACATGAACGATGATACGGAGTGAGTGACCTCTTCCACCATGACACCATAGTGGATAATCCGGTTAGAAGGCTGATAGAGTTGTGCTTTCCAGGATCCAAGCAAGCGATACGGTGCCAATACGTTCGGTGTGTGACTTTGGTATCCTCCTTTTGTATCATCATACAATACGACATGAATATGTCGTCTATCATCTTGTGCTTTGGTCTATTCATGCTGTATCTGCAGTTTGGCTTGGCATTGGAAGTTCTCGCCGGTATGTAGATGCAGATACAGTGTGACTACGTCATGTGCGATCTCGCCCCTCGCTGCTTTCATGCCATATCTGCCCTTCCTTCATGCATTCACAAATATGGTGCGAGGACATCTTATCCAATATCATGCTCTCGTCTCCTCATGTCGTATCGGCCTTGCCACTGGAGATTTGTAGCTATGACACGAGGACATCTCCTCTCTTCCCGCCATATCGTCCTTACCACTTGGCATTTGCAGAAACGATGTGAGGACATCTTATCCGATATTGTGCTCTCCTTTCTTCGCACCCTATCAATCTTGCCACTTGGGATTTGCAGATACGGTGCGAGGGCATCTTATCCGATATCATGCTCTCTCTCTTCGTAACTGCATCGGCCTTGCCACTTGGGATCTGGCCTAGAAGCTATGGTTTGAGAATGATATATGGTATCATGTTCTAGCCTATTTGACATCAAGATTACTCATACATATAGCAAGTGGGTTGTGATATAATATTATGATTTGTGTTACAACATGGTTGTGTAGAGATGCACCAAGAGACTTTCAGCATTAGCATCATGCCAATGGTTTCTATAGAGAAAAATATTCTTGGAAAAAGTTCACTAAAACTACAATATAATGGCCAAATTATTATTTTTTCTTGTATTTGTGATATGTGTTATGATGCATGTAGATTTCTAGTAGACTACAATATATAGCATCTATGGACAACAATCTTAGAGAATGAGATCCTCTAGAATGGACTGAGGATTTTTTGAAGCATTATCATAATGGGATGGTTTGGGCTTTAGATCATCATGTTTACATTCAATGTTGGATAGTCATATATAGTCTACATTTTTCGTATAGGTAGCCACTATATATTACTTTTTTGGAAAGATGGCTCATATTGTAGCTAGGAAACATTAAAATCTTGTTGGGTAGGATGTTAGAGGTACTAACATCCTCATAAATGATGTTGGTATCTACATTTTCTATAGATCCATAATTTATTGGGCTTCTTTGGTTATTTGTAGCCCTCTTTAGGCTACATTTCCTCCTTGCATACCTTGAACAGTCACTGTGTTTTTAAATCAAATAATTTGCATGACATTGTGTTGTCCTTTCCTACCTTAGATACTCCTTTATATTGTACATGATATTTTTTTAATCAATATATTGATAGACTTTGAATAGGTGGAGAATATCTAGACTAACAATCCTTTTCTACGTTTCTATGGCAAATGAGATTACTACTCAAGGCATGTGTGGATTAGGACTACAAGGAAAATCAAAGTAACAATCAACCAAGATTGGTTTCCATTAGCTTATTGTGGCTTCTTTTTGGATCATAATCTCATATCGAGAGGGGCCTTGCTCCTTAGCTAGCATTCTTCATTGATAGATTTCATTGTGGTAAGGGCACTCCTCTTGCTGCATCAAATTTGTTTCATCTTCTTTAGCTTCTTGCCATAGTTAGAAACTAAGAGGAGTGTTGAATACACTTGTATGTCATGTATAGTCATCTCTTGCATGTGAGCCTCAATCCAAGAAAGATGAGGACATTAGGATCTCTAACATTGTGATGTTTTCCATTTTATGTCTTCTAGACACTTTAGATGTGTTAGTGATTTGGGCACCTTTGAGATAGGCACTAGCCCAAGCATGGGCATAATGGATAGTAGAGTTGGGCATTAAGAATAGTTGGTTAGGCCACAAGTAGCAAGCAATCTTATAGGTAGTGGAAAGTAGAATTGGTGGGAATTGAGAGCAAGGGCAAGCTAGCTTACTAACAACTTGTCAACTAACTTATACTAGTTGCTGTACATTATTTTATGCATTTTGTTTTGATAATATATGCCAATTTCTCCCTAGTCTCCACCACTTGTGTTTGGTATCGCTAGAAAGATATTTTGACCATTCATAATTATACAACCCATTATGCATACTATCTTCTATAATTTTCATTCAGCTTTTTTCAACCTTTAACATTCTATTCTATGTGTGTGTGTGTGTGTGTGTCTCCCCTATCTCCATGTTTGCTTATCTCTTTTAGTTCAATTGTACACTTCCAAATTATGTCACGTTGACAAGATGGAGGGTATATCAGTGCATTTTATTTTGGCTACTATAAACATTTTGGTCAATAAGCAGCCTATTGCCTCATTCATTCATTCATTCTTGGTCCATTTGATTAGCCAACCCTCTTCATTATTCTCTCATCCCCCTACTACCGTTTGAAACCTATAGCAGTGATGTTTAGTGCTACATGTTGAGGTTGATCATTGTAGCATTGTATCTTTTAGTCATCGATCACTTTTTTCATTCTTTCTCCAGTGTTTCCTTTAGTCTCCTCTATTCTCTCACATGGCATTATTCACCTTGGTGCGAGCCAAAAATGAGAAAGAGGAGAAAATTGTCTATGATTTCTATTAGTTGGTATTGTTAACTAGTATAAGAATCTTGCATTTTTTGCTCAACTGAGTACGATGACTTGTTGTCTACTCATAGCTGGTTGCATTTAGTGTTGGGACATCTGTACTACCTAGTCTACATTTTTTTGTATAGATAGCCCCTGTATTATTGTGTTTTTTGGACAAATGGTTGTTGCAGCTAGGCATCATCAAATATCTTGCTTGGCAGCTTGTTAGAGGTTCTAATATAATCACAAAAGTTTTTGGCATCTATATTTTCTATGGTTTCATACTTTCTTGGGCTTGTTTGGCTATTTATAGCCCTTTATAGTCTATATTTCTTGCTTGCACACTTGGACAATCACTGTAGTTCTAGATGAATTAATTTTCTTGGCACTATATTGCCTTTTTGCCTTGGATACTCCCTATCTACACTGATGTATATAATCTTTTGATGACCACCAAACATATCAATGGTCCCAAATAGGTAAAGAACATCCAAAGTAGCAATCTTTTTTTGTGTGTTCTTTTGGAAAGTTATCTTAAAGTACATTTATGGCCCTGATAGCTATGATTGAGGGATTGTGTGGGTTAGGACTATGAGGATTGTTAATGTGATGACTAAGGCTAAGATTCATTTCCATTGGCCTATTATAGCCTCCCATTGGATTGGGTTTTTATCTAGAGAGGGGGTCTTGCTCTTTGGTTGTCATTCTTCATTGATGAATCTCATTGGTAATGGCACTTCTCTTGCCACCTTATTAAGATGTGTTTGATCTTTTTTAGCCTTCTACCACACCTAGAATTTGAGAGTGATGTGAGAAAGTGTGTGTCATATACAATAATCTCTTGCTTGTGAGCCTCACTCCGAGTTAGATGAGTGGAGCCCCAAGAGGAACATCAAGAAAATGGGGTTTCTGCTGCAAGAAAATCTATCTTGTACTATCAATAACCATCTTTTTCATATTTGATATGATCTTCAACAAAGAAAACAACACTACGAACAATAAATCTTCACGCAGCTTCATAAAAACAATTTTCTCAAGGCTTTAACTTTAACAAGATCCATCATACTCTTCATATTCTTCATAGAATTCTTTGATAGACCACAAAAAACACAAAAGAATACTCCTCTTTGAATGGAAAGAAATCACATATAATTCATCTTCAGAGATTCCATAGCTTTCTCTCACAATCTCTCATAGATAAATACATTGTCTTGCATAGAATTGGCTATCTCTCTCTTACACACTCTCTGTCTCTTAATAGTACATCACATCCTCAATAAAATAATCAATAATCACTCAAAATAACCCTTCTTTGGTCGTGAATACCCCTCCCAAGAGGTATGTGAGATATGAAAGGTCACCAGAGCCACTACAGTGACTCTTCATAGCTCACTACTGTCACTTCACTCTAGTCTTCTCTTGAGTCTTCAATGGCTACACTCTCATCCAATAGAACACATACAGAGGCATACAGAGGATTTACAGAAGCTCTACAAAAGCTCAACAAAGGGTTACAAAATGTCAAAAAAAAGCATCTAACTCAACCAAAACCAATCAAAACCATAAAAAACCATTCAATGAGATTTCAAACAACCTTAAACTTCATTAATCATTACTCCATCCTTCTATACTGAAGAATAACAAAACAAAAAAGAAGCTATCATAACCAAACAGACAATATCATGACATCATCAGAACATCATAGAACCTCATATCTCTGCTGAAAAATATAATAAGCTTATCAAAACCATTCTACCCTATCCAAAACACTTTCAAACCATTCAACCATCATATAAAACCATCAATTCAACCCTCAAAAACAACAAAAATCAACCAAAAAATCAAGTCATTTCAACCCTCAACATATCCCCCCACTTAATAAGGGAGCATTCTCGTGAGCTAGGAAAAAGAGAATACAAGTTCATCAAAGAGCTCAACTTGATCTTCTTTAACATCTTCAAGAACACCATCCAACCACGACCCCAACTCATAACCTGCATCTAATAAAGAATACAACAAAAGGGAAAACCCTTTATCCATTAATATATCTTTTTTTTTAAAAACATGACAAAAATTAGTATATCTTTTTTTTTTAAAACATGACAAACTTGTAAAGGATATAAGAGGTTGCTTCCATCCATCAATTAGATAGAATCACAAACCACCATCCACATCAGCTTCTCAATCAAGTCCATCTTTATCTTCAACTCCATGTAAGAAGGATAATATACCACACATACTTCACAGAACATACACAAAACTCATACAGACACAATACCATGTATAGTCTGAATGGCACATGCCCCCAAAAAATGGAGAACAAAGAAAACGTTTTTCAATTAAGAAAAGATGATACAACTAAGAAAAGGCTTCACTTTGAAGCATGATAAAGATATTTCTTTTTAAACTTCATGCTAAGAGAGCTTTACTCTCATCTACAAAATGCTAAGGTACATTCTAGAGGAGCTGTAAACAACACATTCTTTCTAACAAGATAATGAACCTGCTAGGGAAAGCCTATGCGAAGCAATACAGGACATCCATTTGAGCAATATTCATGTCCACATTTGGATCCATGATCAATTGTGGGATACTCTTTTGAGTATTTAGATGAGACTACTGATACATGAAAGCAAGGTACTAATAAAAGTGATCAACAAGGCATATAGAGGTATCCTCAAAATGAACATGCATCGGAGCAAAATGAAAAAAAGAAGTCGAAGATGTTTCCCAAGACCTTGGAATAAGAGGCCAGTTAGGCAAGTTAAACATCGGTCCTATCAAAGAATCTTGCAATGTCCATTTCCTTCGACGAAGAATGTCACTGTCATATCCAGATGTATCCAGCACTAATTGGGGAGGAAGGTTAGTATAATTTGATGGAGATGATAATGGAATAAGAGGGGAACATTGCAAAGGTGGATAAGACAAATCATAAAATGAAGGTAAGTGAAGGGATAAGGAAGATGGAAAAGACAGAGAATTTATAAAAAACATTTGAAGGGATTCTATTGAGAAAATAGAAGGAATATGAGGAACTATATGAGGAGGTTTAGAATGTTAAGACTTCAAGCTCTTTTATCTTTAGTATGTGTGTAACTGACACTTTGTCACTTGTCATACAGCTGTATTAGCAAGTGTGGGACATTAAATAAGTCGGTGAATTTAGGCTGTGTGTGAATGGTTGGTAAGACCTTTAGTGTGTTGTATTCACTTCAGTTATGTGTTATGGAATAATGAAGGAAATGCGAGCACGCTGCTCCTCTCTGTTGCTCTAACCCTTCTCTCCGTCTCTCAACATGGTATCAAAGCCATGAATGAGCTCTGTGGTGGATAGCATTTTGGAAGAAGACTTGAAGACTGAAGGCCAAGGGTTCGTGTGAATAGCAAGCTGCCTACCATTGTTGTTTTACAAGGTATGTGTTGAAGGTATTTCATCTTGCTTGAAGGAGAGGTTGTCTGAGCTTTTTGTCTGGAGCATTGTGGAGACTTGTTTGAGCACTTTGAAGAAGGCATTGGCCATCATTGGTGATCCCCCCAGGCTGCATCATGTGATTGCGAATGTTTCTTGTATGATCTCCTCTGCTGCAAAAATGAAGATATTGAGCACTAACCTAGCTATCCAATGTTTGGAGATACATTGTGGAAGATACTTGAAGCACCTGACATGGCAATGCATTGATGATGGAAGCTCAATTTGAAGGTTATGCATAGGTACACAAACCTGGAATAGAGCATGAACTACTATAAATAGTGAATATACAACATACATTGGATCTTGGTTGAAGCATTGAAGTTATTTGACATGCATTCTTGGCTCCATCGAAGTGTAGATACATCTTGGAAGACATATGTATTGTGTCTTATGTATATGAGTTGCAATTTCTTGGACAAAACACTTAGATTTGAGAGTGTATGGCAGGCTGGAAACTGTCATAAAACTGTGGATAGCAAGCACTCATTGGTCTTGAAGCATTACATAACATTGGTTAGCTTCTGTCAAATGTATGACATGGCATATGTCTGTCGAATGTTTGGAGGACTAAGATGAGTAGCTGAAAATAAATGCATTCACATTATTTTGGTTGGCTGCAAACATGGAATGCATTCTATGACATTGTCTATTGAAGACAGAGTGTCTATGGTTGGTGTCAATGGTTGTTTGTATGGTCATGTATCGACCCCTACATTTGATAGTACATGTATGAAGTACTTTGAGGACATTTTGGAGCTGGATAAACTTGGTTTGATTGAGTATTGGATGATTGCAACTTGCAAGCAAGGTATTTAACACTTATCTATATTTTGGCCTTGAAAGACCTGGTGGTCATCATTGACAATCTATAGATTTTAGACTGCATGTTTGGCTGACTGTAGTGAGGTTGCGTGATACAGAGTTACATCAATTACATGGTCTATGTGTTGAGTGAGGCACCTACAAGTTATGCCACATGCTTGTGGATGGACTTGAGAAGTTAATGGGCTGAAATACCTTGATTACAACAGACATTTTGTTGTTGCAGAAAAGTGTCATAAATAGTCAAAGACTGTAGTTGGTCAATTAGACTCCTTGGCTTGCAGGAAGTCACACATTGACTAGCCATTGTCTGTTACAATATGGCAAATGCAGACAGAACCGACAACATAACCTAGATAGTGGGGGAAAAGCTTGACAATAATAATTATGCCATATGGAAGTTTCGCATGGGGAACTTCTTGATAGGTAAAGGATATTGGGACTTGGTGACAGGTGTTGAAGATGAACCTGAAATCCTAGAGAGGAATCCTACAACTGATCAAAGATGAGAACACCGAGCTTGGTTGGAAAGAGCTCGTAGGATGCTACACTAGTTATCTTTGTGTATCTCGGATGCTATGGTAATGCAAATCATGAACTACAAGTCACTAGTAGATGCATGGAACATATTGATCAAGTATTATGGCACAACTACTGGTGCTAAGAAGATACATTTAAAGTAGAACTTCAACAACATGGAGAGAAAAGGCAGATCTATATAGGATTATTACACATAGATTAAGACTATTGCGGATTAGTTGGCATCCATTGGCACACAAGTTCAGGATAAAGACATTGTTGTAGTGACATTAAATGGCTTGGGATCTAAATATAAGTCATTTGATACTTCCATATCTGTGCAGGTGAAAATAACAGATTTCAATGAGCTGGTTGCATTGTTATTCATGAGGAAGTTAAACTTGGCTTGGCTATAGGCTCTAGCAACTCCAAGAGCAAGGATGATGTCTTTTATTCGCATCAATGCAGTCATGGTAGCCGTGGTAGAGGTTATGGTTCTGGTAGAGGAGGCCAGCAAGATGTATCTTATGGCAATAATAATAACCAGCAGGGTTCAAATGCAAGAGGAGGTGGAAATTTCATAGGTAGGGGGAGATCTAGCCCTAGAGGCAAAGGCTCCTGGCAATAGTAGCATCCATGTGATAATCCTAATAAGGATAAGGATTGTCACTACTATGGAAAGTACGGTCATATTGTCAAGGACTACTAGAAGAAGTAGGGAAAGCATCATGGACATTATGCATCGTCCAGTCAGACAGAGGATGCTTCTGAGGATAGATTGTTTGCCATGACATATGTGAAAGACAGGGCTGCTGAGAAGTCTACTGAGGATATTTTTTGGTATATTGATTTGGTGGCATCGAATCATATGACCCCTCATGGTGACTAGTTTATTGGCATGGTGCTTGAGAGGAATGGCTATGTATGCACAAGGGATGATACGCAGCATAGCATTGAGCATAAAGGCAAAGTGCCTTTGGTAATCCATGATGGCAAGAAGAAGAACTTACATGATGTATTGCATGTCCTGTCAATTACTAAAAATCTATTGTCTATGGGCTAGATGACTAAGTAGAATTTGTAGGTTAGGTTTAATAAGCATGGTTGCTTCATTGAGGAGTTTGGTAATGGTTGCAAATTGATTGCTCATGGTCATAGGAATGACAGGATGTTTACTCTTGATGCCACTTTGCCACAGTTGAAATCAGCCATGTTTGCCCATGGCTCTGGCACAATTAGAGATTTAGAAATATGGCATAAGAGAGTGGGACATGTTAATCTTCAACAGTTGCAAATGATGTAGAAGAAACAACTTGTTATAGGTCTACCCAAGTTTGCCTACATAGATATTGGTCATGTTTGTGATGCTTGTCAGTTTGGTAAACAATCAAGGTTGCCATTTGTCAAGCATGTAGGAAATAGTAAGCGACCATTATAGTTGGTTCACTTTGATGTGTGGGGGCTAGCCCATAATGTAGCTATGGGAGTCTCTAAGTATTATGTGACATTCATTGATGACTTTAGTCTCTATACTTGGGTTTATATACTGAAAACAAAGAATGAGGTGTTTGTTGTTTTTTAGCCATTTATGCATTAGGTTGAAAAGGAATTTGATTGCTACATCCTTTGTTTGAGATTTGACAGTGGTGGGGAGTATGTGTCAAATGAATTTAATAGTTTTTTGGTTGAAAATGGCATACGCAGGCAACTTACATGCAGTTACACTCCATAGCAAAATGGAGTAGCTGAATGGAAGAACAGGGTCTTAATGGAAGCTACTCATGCAATGAAGAATGAGAAGAAGATGCCGCTCTGTTATTGGGTTGAGGCTATTATGATAGCCAATGACACCTTTTGAGAAGCTATATGGCTACAAGCCTGATATCAGTCACATGAAAGTATTTGGTTGTCTTGCTTATGTGCACATACCTGATGAGAAGAGGAAGAAGTTGGATCTGAAAGCACATAAATGTGTCTTTATTGGTTATTCGCAAGAGAAGAAGGCATATAAATGCTATGATCCCTATATTCGGGAGACACTAGTGAGCAGAGATGTTATATTTGATGAGATGGCATCTTGGTATGCATCACCTACTACAGTGCCATCAGATATGCCTTCTATACATGTTTCTACAGTTAATTCACAGCAAAGTACTGCATTGGCAAGCCCTAGTGGTACGACCGTATCTCCATGGACACAGAGATTGTAGAGCTTTGGGTCACCCTCCACTGACACCACTATGTCAGTGAGGTGGAGATATGATGTGGTGGACAATAAAGGGAAAGAGCAAGCTTCTGATGATACACCTAGTGTGATGACACTTGGTAGGATGACTTCACGCTATGACTCAATTGACAGTCTAGACAGTGAGCTTGGTATTCTGACTATGTATACATCAGGCACTAGGCAGAATATGTATATTTTGCCTCATGAGAGAGGGGAATCGAGTAGTGTACCAAAGCTTAGATGCTTGCAGAGAGTCAGATACCATGTGGATAGGCTGACTTACAGTGGTTACTCTACAAAGCATTATGCTTACATGACAAAAGTGACGAAGGTCAAAGAACTTGCTACATATACTGAAGCAGTGATGGATAAAAATTGGTGCACAGTTATGGATGAGGAAATATTTGCCTTGGGGCTGAAAATAGAACATGGAATCTTGTACCACTACCAAAAGGAAAGAAGACCATTGGCTACAAATGGGGCTATAAGATTAAAAGCAAGTCTGATGGGGCAGTGTAGAGAGGTACAACGCTAGGCTAGTCACTAAAGGACATACTCAATAGTATGGGTTAGACTATGAGAAAACATTTAGCCATGTTGCCAAGATGGCAACCATACGAACAATGATTGCATTGGCTATTGCTAAAGGCTAGAAATTGCAATAGATGGATGTTAAGAATGTGTGTCTCAATGGTGATTTAGCAAAGGATGTTTATATGGATCAGACTCGAGGGTATGTACACCTTGATTTTCAACATTATGAATGCAAGTTGAAAAAAACATTGTATGGGCTAAAGCAGGCTCTAAGAGTTTGGCATGCAAGGATAAGTAATTACTTGCAGAGTTTGGGATTCACTATTGGTAGGACTGATCACACACACCAGCCATCACACTCTCACACTCACTCCTCCTCAAACTTCTGTTGCATCCAGTTGAGCTCCAACAATTATAGAGCTTAAGGTTCTATGAAGGCAATCCCAATGCTTCCCAACCAATAGATGTCAGAAAGAAGCTGAGGGCGCTAGGCGACAAGCAATCCATAGCGCCAGCAGGCAACAGGCAATCCATAGATGTCAGTAGGCAGCAGCTGACGGGCGCCAGGCAACAGGGTTGGTGTAGGCAAACGTAGTAGGCAGCTAACGGGACCAATCGACAAGTGGCATTTTGGTGGGTAGGCAGCTGACACAACGAAGCAAGTAGGCTACAATAGACCAGGTATGCGTTGATTGATAGGGACTCCACGCGCCGACAGGTAAGGACCCATGCATGGTAGCCGTCAAAATCATGCGATGAGTCAGGGTCAATGCCCCCTCCCTGGTCAAATTTTTTAAAAAGTAAAAACAATTCCTTTAATCTTCTGAATTACCACTTGCCTTAGCGGGAGTTCATATGAGGCACGAATCTCAGATTTGTGTAAATTCGAGCCCAAAAATTTGGGGCTTTTCCCAGATTTGACCTCGTTTATGCCTGGCAGTCATTTTCAAGTAAAAAATTGCAGACATTGCGTGTGGTGACTTCAATTAATTTGGAGATTTTGCCAAATTAGTCAAAAATTTTCTCTTTTGGGTAAAATTTCTTGACATTGGATCCCAAAAAATTGGGGCTTTCCATGTATTGATAATATTCTACTCAGCTGGGTTAGATTGAGTAGTATTTATGCAACTTTGGACTTGAATTTTTGGGGGTTTGTGCAAAATTTGGTAAATTTTTGCATTTTTGCTCGCGTGGTGGTTGGTTTATGAACACATAGCAAAGATTTATTTCTGGTTAGGAAGAGGGCTGCCAAAGTTAAAAAAAAGGTTGTGGCTTACATTAAGATGGGTGTCACTGATGACATCTTGGCTGACATTAAAGGTTTAGGTACACGTCATGCAATATGGGAGAAGTTGAAAACTACCCATGAGATCACCATAGAGAATCAAGAGAAAGAGAAAAGGAAAGAAAAAGAGTGACATTACTTGCTATCAATGTGGTCGCAAGGGCCACAAGAAACCTGATTTGCAGGTATTATAAGAAAGAACAAGAGAGAAAGAAGAATGCATGGGATAAAAAGAAGGAGGAAAAGACAGATGCATCTGAGGCAACCAAAGGCAAAGAAAAGGTCAATGTGGCCTCTAGTGTGGTCATAGAGGAGCTTTCGGATACAAAGGCTGATGTATTATGTGCAGTTGATTATGATGCCCTTGTATATCACATGCAAGATATGCAGATTACCAAGGCTGATGTGATTGATGCACTTTTTTCAGTTGATGATGGTGTCACTCAGACTTGGATTGTAGACTTTGGTGCCTCTTTCCATGTAACTCCTTGCTTGGAGTGTTTTTCTATGCTCAACAAAAGTAGTTATTGAAAGGTGTATCTTGGAAATAACCATGCTTGCAGCATTTATGGGATTGACACTGTATACTTGTCTTTAGAAAATGGGCAAGAGCTTGTGTTGAAAGATGTTAAATATGTGCCTAGCATTAAAAATAGTCTATTATCTGTTGGTCAGCCTGACTTGCATGGCTACACCACACTTTTTGGTGGTGGTATGTGGAAAGTGAAAAAGGGTTCCATAATGATTGCAAAAAGGAACCAAGAAGGGCACTTTGTATTGTTTGCACTCTGTAAAGCCTTGAATGGCAAGTTTCTTGTAGTTGCTAAAATTTGTAGTCACTTGGAGTTATGGTAAGAATGATTGCCACACATTGTCATGATTGGGATGATTGACTTATAGAGGCCCTTTTGGCATATAGAATATCCCATAAAGCTGCTACAGGATAAACCCCTTTCCACAACTAGTGTATGGAACATAAGCTGTCTTTCCGGTTGAACTCAAGCTACCCTCTCTATGCATGGCTATCAACGAACACTTGGGAGATGATGAGTCCCTACAATGCCATATCTTGCATTTGGAATATCTAGATGAGACTCACAGGATGGCCTATGATGCATGGAAGCCACACAAGCCCATAGAAAGGCCTATCATGACAGCTTCATCAAGCAGAAGGATTTTAAAGAAGGCAACTTAGTCCTAGTCTATGATTCTCGATTTGGAAAATCTCTAGGCAGCAAGCTTCAACAACACTAGATGGGCACTTATAAGGTACTTGTTGTCAACCCTAATGGCTTTGTCCAAGTCCAGATAGTCGATACTTTAGATAATCCCTTCTTGATTAATGGCTATCGCCTCAAGACGTATTACCCTCCTTGGGGATCCTGACAATCACTGCCGATAACTCCCTCATTCCTTGCACGACGGTTGATATGGCTTTACCGAATGCTCCTAATAGCCCTCTTATTGATCTTGAAAATGTGACTTCATTTTGTTAGCCCCTCACAGCCACCTTCCACCCCTCCTTGGCTTTCATTTTATCTGATGCATCAGAGGTGGCGAGGATGGTTTTGTCACATGGCGTTCCTACCATTCTTCTCTTCCAATAGAAATTGAAAAAAATAATAAATAAATAAATATATATATCGATCATGGGAGAAAAGGACTTAGGTCCCTGTCATGCCAACCTATTCTTCGAGAAAAGGTGGAAACACCCTCGAAAATAGGGCAAAAGAAAAAAAAATATATAATAAAAAATAAAAACAAAATTGTTATGGGAGAAAAGGAAGAAATTCCCTGTCATAACAGGCCTCGTTCCAAGAAAAGGTGGCACACACCCTTGGACAAGAAGCTAGCTATGGAAAAGGTGGTAACACCCCACAGTAGGAGAGCTGAATCTCTAGCAGAACTCTTACCGCATAAGTTCCCAAGCCACCTCCCTTGGTGCACTGAATACTATAAACCCATCGGTGCTTCTGACTTCTACAACAAACGATATTTCCAATTTGCAATCCAAGTACTGAACTTGTTGGCTACCTCTCGGGGTACACCTCTTCATCAACCGATTCACATTGACATCATCAACTTGGTGAAGCCAATCTTCATCGACAAACTTGGAGTGATGTGAGATTTCATCCTAACCAAATGGGGATATAAGTATGGGCTACCCCCTCTGTATTCATCAACAAAGTGTGAGACAGAGGGTGGGATGAGTGACTAGACCTTGCCCTTTATATCCAACAGAGAGGTGAGATGTGTGAATGGATAACTACACGCACAGGATGAGCCTTTTAATGCACAAAGCACAAACTTGTTCCTATTCACGGCTTTATAAGGCTCCTTGGCCTTCCCTTCTTGCACCGTATGCCGATGGGATGCACTGTTGCACCATCAATTATGCACAAGGCATACAACCTTCACACAAGTGGCCATGAGGATTCAATCAACCAGATGTGAGGAACTCGGTTGCCCTTCTGTTATCATCAACAGAGCATGAGACAGAGGAGGGGCTGAGCGTGATTGATTTCCCTACATTAATTGAGAGGAGATGATTGAGGGATGTTTCGATCCTTGGAGATAGATACGTTCTCATTTCCCTATACACACACAGGACATGCCTCGTCTACCATCACTCTACACCTCATTATCTTTGATGCACTGCATGATAAGGCTCCCTGGCCTTCCTTCTTGCACCTATACCAAATGGGTTGGGATGCACTGATGCACCATCAACTATACACATTGGCATACTCCCTTTGAACCCTTCTCTTTGTCGATTTATAAACTAGATGTGAGCTATCCATTTCAAACATTATTCTTCGAGTGACATGTGCCATGGGGTGAGCAACTAATCTATCATTTCCACATGAGTGATCGTCGAGATTGAGTATTGTATACATTGCTATTGACAACCTAACCAATGTTTCAACAACAAAACTATCTCCCTGGGTGCTGCTACGTGGTCCTTGCCATGTTGGACGAGTGCAACATGGCAAGCCCTAATACCTCATGCTGACAACTAAGATCCTTCATGCAATAATGAAGATTTCCCTTGATCATTTGCAAATTGGGCCAAGTTTTTCTAAACCTACCCCTTTTTAATTTCAAGATTTAGTCATGTTTTAAGTGTGGGGACATATGTATATGGGTTATGATCCCATGTTCAGACCCTATTGTGTCGTCAATTTGATCTATTAAGGTCTTAAGTGTGGGGACTCCCTACACGTCTGATGTGCATACCCTCCTCGATATATCCCTATTGGATGATTTGAGCATACCATCCCCTAGTCCTGCCCTAATGGGGTCCCCTCCCTACCCATCCATCCTCTTTTCAACCCGTTTTGGGGTTGTTCCTTGATTGTTTGCCTTTTTCTTTTGTTTCCATGTGATCACATCCTGTGTTCACCAAATTTTCAATCTGACCTCACAACCTTGTTTGCCCCTTTGAACTGGCCCCTTTTCCTATGTGATTGGTAACTTCGACTTGGCCGTTGGCTCTGGGGTAATAGGTTGTGGACTTATGATGGTGAATCTTGTACATCTCTGTCAAATCTTCCATAATCTTGTTGAGAAAGTGAGTACCTTGGCCACTTACAAGCTTTAAGAGACTGCCAAAATGGGTGATGATATTCTCGTACATGAACAGGGCCACGTGGTTGCCATCATCCCGCTTCAGAGCTTTGGCTTTATACCACTTGGTCACATAATTTGTACAGACCAAGATGTATCTAATCTGCTTTCTTCTAGTTGGTAGATCAACAGGGCCCATGAAGTCAATTCCCCACTTCTTGAACGGCTTTAGGGGAAGGATGGGTTGTAGTGGCATGGCGCTAGATTTGGTAGGCTTTCCTATTCATTGACATGCATCACAACATTTGCAATAGTCAAAGGCATCCTTGTGGAGGGCCGGCCACCAATATCTTGCAAGCAAGGCCTTTATAGCTGTCACTTCTTCTATGAAGTGTCCGCCACATGGCTCATCGTGGCATTCTTTCAGCATGATTCCAATCTCTTCTCCTGCAACACATCTTCGCGATACTTTGTCTTTGCCTTTCTTGACAGACCACCCACCTAACAGGGTGTAAGGGGCTGATTCCCATAGAAGCTTCTTTTTCTCACAGCTCGAGATACCAAGGGGATACTGATGGATTGCCAGGAGGTTGGTCATGTCTGTGTACCATGGGGTAACAGTTTCAACTAGAAACAAGGAAGCATCAGGAAGGTCTGGATCATCTTGCTCTTCTATGTCATTGCTTTGAGGGATTCGCGACAAATGATCAACCAAGACATGGGAGCAAACGGGTTTAGTAACCAATTCAAAGTTGAACTCCTGAAACAAAAGAAGTCATCTCATCATTCTTCCCTTCACATCGGCCTTGTTCATCAGGAAGGACATGGCTTCATGGTCCACATAGAATTTGAAATGTGTCGACAATAGGTAGTATTGGAACTTCTCCAAGGAAAACACCATTGCTTGGCACACAAGCTCCATCACTGTGTAGTTTCATTCTCTGTCAGTTACTTTCCGGCTTGCATAATAGATACATAGGTGGATCTAACTTCAAGGGGGCCCTTTTGGCATAAGACTGCACCTAGGCCTTCGACTGATGCATTAGTATGCACATGGATTTCTTTCATCCAATCACAAGGTTACAAGATGGGTGGTTCAATCAAACACTCCTTCAGGGTGTTGAATGCCTCATCACAATCAATGGTCTATGTAAACTCGTCATCTTTTCTCAAGAGCTTATGCAAGGGGGTTTCCTTTGTTGCAAAAGTGCACAATGAACCTTCTGTAATAGCCCACATGGCTAAGGAATCCCCTCAATTGTTTAAGGTTGGTTGGTGATGTCAATACTACAATCTTCTCAATCTTGGCAGGATCTGTTGCTATCCCTTGTGGAGAGATGATATGGCCTAGAATAATTCCTGACGAGACACTAGATGCATTTTTCAGGATTGAGAGAAATCCCATACTCTCAACATCTATCAAAACACTGTTCTAGGTGTCCCCAATGCTCAAAGATTAGGCTATAGACACCAAAAGTCATCTAGGTACACCTCAATGAAGTCATGCAGATGGTTTTGGAATGTGGCCATCATCACTCATTGTAAGGTAGCAGGGGCGTCACAAAGCCCAAATGGCATCACTCTATAAGCATAGGTTCCCCATTATGTTGTGAAGGTTGTTTTGGATTGATCTTCTTCTGCGATCTAGACTTGATTGTATTCGCTGAATCCATCCAAGAGGGAATAGAGCTCATGGCCTGCCATTGTGTCCAACAGTTGGTTTGTGAAATGGATAGGAAAATGATCCTTCTTCGTCTTGGAATTCATCTTTTGAAAGTCCACACATATTAGTAGCTTTCCATTCTTCTTGGGTACTGTCACAATGAGTGAAACCTATTCACTATTGGCCACTGGATAGATAAACTAAGCTACAAGGAGCTTCAGTAATTCAATCTTCACTAGGTCAGAGTAATTTGGATTCATACGCCTTTCTCTTTGCCTTAGAGGTTTGGCATCAGGCTCTAGGTCGATGTGATGTTGACATACTGTGGGATCAATCCCCTTCAGTTCTTTGTACAACCATGCAAATACATCTAAGTTCTCCTTCAATAGGCCTCGCATGACCAATAGCCCTTCTTCTGGAAGATTGATACCCACATTCACGTGACGTTCAATATCCTCAGCATCCATGATAGTTAATTGCTTTTCTCCTTCCACTTCATGGATGAATGTCCAACAGACTGCTTTTGGGTAGAGATTCGACTCCTTCAAGGGAGTAATCTCCTCTTCTGATGATTTAATGGAACCAACTTCCTCTTCTAGTGGGAGACTTAGTTTGCTCCTTGGGAAGTTGAAAGGGTATCATTACGGTTTCACATTTGGTTTGGGGATGAGTCACTTCTTGGCTCGAGGACTCATCCTCCGAGGATGAATCCAAAAATGTTACATAACAGGAACCTTCTGAGTTTTGTTTAAGCTGCAGAATTGGTGGTTATTGGCAAGCTGCATCGTCATCATCTTCTCATGAGAGGGGTGGATTAGCGCAGCAAGAGCTACTACTGAAAGAACACTTATTATGCTTAATCCATTTCTTATAGAGGTTTTGCATATGATATGACTCATTAATCAGTCCAAAAGGTACCATAGTCATTATGTCGAGCAACAAGGGATCTTTGGCTTCTGAGGCTTTTGGAACTTCTTCCTCATCTTTGTCCGCTACAAGGAGGATAGACTCTTCTAGCTTGCTTTCATAGTCTTCTTCTGCATTATCATCTTTGTCCTCTTCAGATTCTATTTCTACCTCTATGGGGGACTCTATAAGAAAAGAATAGATTCTCTGTTATGTTATCTACTTCTTCTTCTATCTCTGGCTTTGCTACGGCCATGCAATAAGGAGAGCAATACATCCAGGCCTCTATCTCATTGTTAAAGGTAATTTCAAAAGTCGATTCGAGTTCAGGCAGGAGGTATTCACCCATTAACAAAGACTTTGCTTCCTTTGGGAGTTGGCTTATAGTGCCCCCACTGTCAAGGACTATGCCTCTGTTTTCCTATAGGAAAGATTTGTTTGACAACTTCTTTATCTCCTAATGTACCATCTATAATTTCATTTGAGGAGTCTAATAAGAATTCAATGGACGTGGATCCATTTCCTTTCTGCAAGCCATACAACTTTAGCACCACTTTGTTGGGTCGTCTACCTAGGGTTAGTGTTCCTTTGAACCAATCCGTCCTTACTCTTGCTTCAAAAAGTCAAGGTCTTCCTAGCAGAGTGTATGAGATACCGTAGGAATTTGGTTTTACCACTAGATATGTCATCCAATAATCCCTTCCTACGAGGGTAGCCTTTACGTAAAAGGAGAATGCCCAAAGGCTTGATTCTACTTTGGTCTACAAGTCTGATAAGCCACTACGTAGGTTGCATTCCTTGCAAGCCTAGATCCTTCATTGTCATATCCATCATTATGTTTATTGATGAGCCTCCATCAATCAATATGTTTGCTATAAAAAATCCTTCAATCCATACACCAATCTCTGGGGTTCCAAGATCCAGGAAGGTGTTAGCTATATCCACTTTCTTCACACAACTTTGGGGCTTTGTTGGACTTGGTTGCTATAGAGGGAGCAATCCTTAAGGCTCTTCTTCTTGTCAGTATGCTTTTGAATTTCTTTCAATTTTTAGGAGACAACATTAGCAACTGTCAGAATGTTAGGTTAGGTTTAAAAGTGTCTAGGTCTTTGACCAAGTCATATTCTTTGATAGGATCTACAGGCTTCCCCAATTGGCTAGGGAATGGGGCCACACCCGCTTTTATCTTTACTTTTTCTTCCAAGACTAGTAACATCTGCACTTCTTCTCCTTGAGGAGGTACTTTGGTATCCTCTATCTCCTAGACCTCTGGTCTTGTCTTGGCAACTATCTCTATGGCTCTGTAGTGCTTTGTACTACATTGTTCTGTGCTACACTATTCTATTTCTCCCTAGGAAGATTGAACTTCCCTGTCTTGGTAGCAGAGGGGACATTCTCTTTTGGAACTATGGGTTCTCCTTTCTTTGCACGTGTTATTGTGGAAACCTCCAATTCCACCAAATTGGAAGTAGGTTCTTGGGTCTTTTGTTGAGTATCCGGAGTAGCTTTCACAGGAGTTGGACTTGGACGGTCTTTTGCAATGTGGCATTCTCCTTTGCATCAGCTGCATAAGGGCTTGTAGTCCATAGACCTTCTAGGGTCTGGACAGTTTGGTGAGATATGACCCTTTTCTCCACATCTATAATACTCCACTTTTGATGGCTGGCCACCTCCAGATTGTCTTCCTCTATAACTTTGAGAGGAAAACCTCATTGGGCTGAAATTAGGACCGAATTCCCTAGGCTTTGGTTCAATATCTTGCATTGTCATTTTGGATTCCAGCAAGTTGAATCTTGCTTCTGATGGAAGCAAGGTTTTGAGATGAATCAAATCATACTTTGCATGTAAATAGTGAGATTATCGCTTTGGCTTGCTAGCTAAGTTGGATGAGATGAGTATGAGGAGAATTGATAGCTTAATGATGATATGGGGTCCTTGCATGAATGTAGCATTGTGTTTCATTGTGATGGTCAAATATGTAGAAATGCATCATTTGATTGATAGTGGGGTATGCTAATAGACCACCATCATGATGCGATGCATTTCTATCCTCCTTTCTTGATCATTAGATATGTTGCATTCAAACTCTGCATCTAGTCAAAGAGAAATGAAACAACACCAAGATACGACTACGAGAATGACTAGACATGACAGTCCTATGACAATAGATGTGCCTTGAACAGCACTACACAGAAGACCCAAGACATCAGTAGAGAATCCACATCTGGTTGTGCAATTGGGGACTCAAAGGCATATATCAGAAGACTTGAACTTAAAAGCCAAGACTTGGAAGATGAAGACATAGTACCGCTTGCTTATCTTAGGGTCAAACTCATCACAAAAAGAGAGCACTGTGTTGATGCTCTCATCAATGAAGGAGCACATTTTAATATCTTGACCTATGAAGCATGGAACTTACTAAGCCAACCAGAGCTCACACCAACTATTGCAACTCTTAGTCATTACGAGGGACACCCACAAGCACTTATAGAAAAGTGTAAAATCCTTGTAACTATTGAAATGGAAAGCTTGCCTATCCTATTCTGTGTTCCTCCAAACAGTGCTAATTGTGGAAAGGAAACCCTTCAAAAGGGCAACGAAGTGTGAGGCCGATTATGTAGACACTACCAGTGTGAAGGTAATCACAACCTTTAGTAAGGGTGACCTCATCAAACCTTGAGGAAAAGACAATGAACATTCTGACATACCGAGGAAGCCTAGTAATGAGAGCAAGGATTTGTTGAAAGAGTTGATACAAGTGCATGTTGAACAAAGAGAACTAGTGAGTGAGGCCATGCTTGAAACAAAAAGGTCAAGAGACAATGCCAAAGATAAGCTTTGGACTTACAATTATCGTAGAAGACCACAAAAGAAGCCCAAGTTTTTTAGATGAAGGTATCGATGGAGAGCCAGCACAATGCCACAATGGATAGTGTTGCTACATGATCAAGGGTATTACATAGGTAACCGATGGATTTGGATACCAAAAATCCCTGCTAAACCACCTCTATCTCCAGTTGAAGTCCAGATTGTATTAAAAGCAAATAAGCGCAGGAGGAAATCTAAACGAAAATCCAAGTCTCAAGTCAAAAACATTGGAGTAATTGAGTCCCTCACGATTGAAATCAAGAAATCAAACATGACTATTCAAAAGGTAGATCCTTAGCCTAGCATGCTTAACAAGTGGATATCAGATGTAACCATCGAGTGTGCACAAAGACCACTAGAGCCCAAGGAGCCTTTGACTTCCCCCAATAATGAGCACCACAGGCACAATGCTACTCATGATAAGGTTGATTAATCAATAAAGAAAATGGCGGAATCGTCTAATAGCCACGAGCAAATCTTCTAAGCAGTGCCAAGTCCACCTAGGAGTCCCAAATCTCCTACACCCTCTTTTCCTAAACGGACATACAAAGCACAACAACTCTCGAGTGGAACTTCTCAATCCCAATCTCTATCTCCATCTAAGCTTCCAAATGTCCAAGATGCAGGACATGACACCACCCCTAATTCTTAGGCTAAGGATATGCATGTGCAATCCACCATGACTAGCTCAACTAATGCTCGATCTGCACAAGTGAATGCACAAAGGGTAACAAAAGACACAACCACTTTTGGCCCACCTAAGGACTTGACATGATTTTCTACCAATAGTAGCCAGAGTCCACTGAACTAGCCGCTACTACTTCCAATCAAGAATCATAGCAGTCACAGCCTTTGGCCATGACGACACTCCTTGCAAAATGTGTCCTTAGCAATTCACGTGCGAAAGAGATGTCACAACCAATATCCTTGACACCTCCAGCACTTTCGAAGCACCTAAAGCATAGGCTTGAGGAGAAATCTCTCAAAGGTGTGGCCAAGGAGATGGCGCATCTAACCACAATGAACTAGAGATGAAGTGCATGATAAAGCTTGATCACAAGCTGACAGCCATTACACGTGCGTATGTCCATGTGGACATTGTAAGGCCAACACTAGAGCACACAAAGCTCATAGCCAAAACCCTAACTTGGGACAAGCAACAACATGTTTGCTCCCGCTATGTAGCTGTTGTTGAGGAAGTCATAAAGGACATCCCAAAGGCCATAGCTAGAGAATTGTGTTTGATACACTCACTCTATAGTGCTCAATGTGAGACAAACAAGGAAAAGCTCAAAGCAATCGAACAAAAAGGGAAAGGACAAGGTAACTTTGTGCAAAAATGGTATTCCACCAACCAAAGTTTGGCAGCCAAAATTGGCCACTGACTAATGACATTCGTTGAGCAAAGGAAATCCCTTTGGACATCAATACATGATCCCATGTACATTGCCCCGACCTCTTTAAGAGTGTTGGAAATGATCCATGAGGTCCAGCTTTCTGCCACTATCCAAAAATATCCCTTATGATGGGTAAGGACAAGATTCTAAAGCAAATGCCCCAACCCGGGGCAATTGCCAATACAATCAGATGAGGGGCTAAACAGAGGGGAATTAGTTGAAGAGCTAGAATCTCCAAGAAGAGAGGCAGTTGTACCCTTTCAACCTCATGAGGCTGTTCAGCAGGCGGTGGCAGCTATGTCCCATGAGGACACACCAAAGAAAAAGAAGGTTGAGGTCCACAACCAAGCACATCAACGGTGGCTGACCTAGTTCAAGGTCCAGTGTCTTAAAAGGATACACCTAGATTACCCAAGAAAAAGAGGAGAAAATAATGAAAACAACCATAGTTATTTGCAAGTGGCTGTAGATGCCAAGAAGTTTGAGACCAAGAGTGCTAAAGAACTGAGGAATAAAGCATCGAGTCCACCCACGAATGACCCCATTGCCATCCCTCCTAACGACAGTGAAATATCAGACACATCAGTGTATTTAGACACATTTGTGTATTTAGATTTGACCATTACCATCAACGGTTGCTTGCAATGCTCAATCCACTAACAGTCAACAGAACTTACATGGACGAATTAAGAGTGGATACAACATTGTTACAATAGGTTGACAAAACTATACTAGTCACCTTTGAGGAGAACCATGACACAATAACGGCAAAGCCTTAGGAGAAACATGAAAACCTCGAGGACAAAAGCAATCCTACCATTGACCAATCTTGATTATCTAGCCTGAGCCCCTAGCTATGCTAAAGCCTAGGGAAACTCCTAGAACCTTGCATGATATGGAAACAACTGACGAGTAATCATCGAACATAGAAATGTCACAAAGTGCTTGACCGAGTTGGATGCTAAACTCAAACTATTCGCACATGCATACGTCCTTGCGGACATGCGCACATTCCCTAGGGAGGAGCAGCTTGAGGAATATTTGACATATCCACTATCCTCGAAAGAGAAAGAACATCTTAACGAGCACTATGATAAGCTCCTATATGAATGCATGAAGCTCATCTCTAACGAGAGGAGGCTGACAAACTATGCTTAACTGTGACATTTAATGAAGCACTTTGCCAACCAAATATCTTAGAGATAGAGTAGCTAAAGCGACAATGAGAGGGTCAAAGTCAATTTGAAAAATGTTATTTTAAAAACCATGCTACAATGGCCGACCTTGGAGCCTAGATTATGATAGTTTCAGAGGAGCAATTGGCCCAATGGCGGTCTCAAAGAGACCTGACCTATGTGGCCCCAACTTCCTTTTGAGTGTATTGACTATCATTTGGGGTATGGACTTAGCTAGAACTAGCTAAGAGAACTCTCTGATTGATAAAATTCTCACTAAGGAGGAGCTACATGTTGCCAATAGACTTGGGCAAGGTATCATGCTACTCGATCTTGCAAAATATATAGATATATACGCCACACTCCAGTACAATCCTAAGTTCTACAATTGGTTTTTATCCTCATGAAGTGACATGGATTCATAAATGTGTACCAAAAGAAGCAAATCCAGCACACACACAAGCAATGATAATCAAGCGCAGGTGATATGCATCGAAGTCAACATAATGGGATTCAAGCGCAGGTGATATGCACACACACTACATCTTGGGGTCCTCAAGTTAGTGTTGCATGGTGGCTTTGGTTAGTCAACTCTCGTACTAATCCCTTAGCCAAAATTTTTCCCCAGAAGTCAACTAGGGCACAACAAGAGCAAGACATTTTGGGCTTTCTTGGAAGACCTATCACCCTAGATGCATTGCACTATACCACCATCATCTCACTACTTGGATCCTCAAGTATGGGACATTTTCTCATTGGATCCTCAAGTGTGGGACACACCTAAGAAGCCTTGGTTTACCATTATATCCAACTCCTAATCACACACTCACCCACCTACACTCATCATAAAGTTAGATATACCCCTTAGGGAGTGCATGTGTGACCTTACAAGTACATTTAAAAGACAATGTGCAAGTATTCCCCCCCCCCCCCCCCCAAACCTTCTACACCTTTAATGGATGAAAAAGGATTAGCACAATTTAAAGCTATCAAAGGTTAATAGGAAGTTGTAGAGCTAAAGGATCAAGGATAGACAACACATCATTAAGAATATCAATTGCCATAAATAACAACTACTAAAAGGGATGTCAAAAATAGTAAGTGATGGCTTGCTATTGAAAAGTTTATTTCATGCTCTCTCATCACTTTTAATTATATCTTTATTCACTTTTTGAGCTTTGAGAATATCCCACATCATTTGATATTTAGTTTTGAAAAACTCATAGCACATGGATAACATATATTGTAAAAGTTGAGCTTCATGCTCATCCCTTGTAGATTCTATAAACTTGCAAGTAAAAATAAATGTCTTGCAATCCTACATGCATTAGATATCTTGTAGGTTGAAATAAAAATAGCATATGCATGCAATTCAAAATCTCATGTGCAAAGTTGCAAAGAGCATCACTATAAATGGAAAGAGAGGGACATAAGCATTGAGCATCCAACTTAAAAGAAACTTGATGTGTATAATGTGTAAAAATAAATAGAGATCTCATTCTTACTTGTTGCACACTTTGAGAGTCCAAGATTATCCTCTTCTGCTTATTCTATCATGATCTCTTGTATATGAGAGAGAGAGAGAGAGAGAGAGAGAGAGAGAGAGAGAGAGAGAGAGAGAGAGAGAGAGAGAGAGAGAGAGAGAGAGAGAGAGAGAGAGAGAGAGAGAGAGAGAGAGAGAGAGAGAGTATGTGTGAGAGTTTGGGAGAGTCTTCCCTTCTCTTCTCTTATTCTCCTTCCTCTTTCTATTTTCCCTTCCTCTTATTGAGAGTAGCAATAATGATTGAAGAGAGGAAAAAATGTATTGAAGCTTGTAAGGAGAATGCAAGAGGATCATGGAGCTAATCAAAACTATGCCCATTGATTACACTACAACAAGAGCAGTGCATAATGGTAAATCAACTACAAATAATTGTTTAGCCTCTTGTTCTTTCTTTGATTATTTGTAGAGAATAGAGAGAGCACTTTACAATTTGGAGCTTGGAGTACACGCATCTAGGTGAAAGCTAGATTAATCCATTAATGAGGAGTATGCTTCAAGGAAAAGGATGGCGCCATGGTCAAGGAATTGAGGTTGTAAACCACAACACAGATATCCTTATTGGACTATCTAAGATTTTTGTGATCCTTGACTCCAACACTATTTGACAAGTCCTAATATTAGCACCAACTTCTAAATACACTAGTGAGAAATTGGAAAAGTTAATTAGCGAGATCGATTTAAAAAAGCAATGAAGATGGTGTGCCACTCTCAAAAATTATCCACCAAGAAACATGTGTTAAGGCACAATTGGACCATGCATCATCCTTCAATCACAAGGTCATATGATGAGGATATCTAGCATTTTTTATGAAAGGGATCCTTACAAGTGGCATTACTAAAGTTGACCTCAATGCATGCTAGATTGAACATATCTAGAAACTGTCATGCAAGGTAAAGCGCCACAATAAGCATCATCCTCTAAAACACATCAAACTTCTCAAAAAGGTAAAAAAAAATATTTTAAAAAAATGGCAAATTTCAATGAAATAAGACATACAAGAGGCAAGATGCCTCACATGGTATGGGCATCCAAAAAGCTTCTATAGATGAGTGAAAATGTAGAAAAAGAGACCATACCTATAGGGAGTATGATAAAAAATAGTAGGCTATGCAAAGTCAATTTGATATGCAGTCTAGTAGAGCCTCTTTAGAGAAGGACAAATAGCTCATAGAGGGGCTACACCTAAATCTTAGGGATTCTTGAGCAGCTAGGAGCATTCATAAAGCAATAGACAATTGTCATGGAATAGCTCATATAAACAATCATGGATCTTCAAAGTGTAGTGCCTACCCAATCAACAAATTTTGGCTCCATTTTTCTTCATATCATCACAAGATGACATTTTTCCATGTGAGAAAAGTTTTTTTTTCTCCTTGTTTCTCCTTACAATATTAAGAATCATGAGCTTCTTCTTGAGAGGCATTGCTTATTAGCTAGATGTAGTTGGGGGTGGGGGCCCACTAGCCCCCACCCTAGGCCAGCACCCAACCACACCTAGCTAGGTATGTGATCCCTTCCTCACAAAATCTCATGTTGCTTTCATAATTCCCACAATGTGGGAATTATAATGGAATTCAATTCTTGTGCATGAAAAGGTTGACCAAATCAATCCATACCAAAAAATATTCTAAGATATTAACCAAGGTATATGAGGAATTGTAATCTATAGGCCATTTAGAGGAGACACTAATGGAAAAAAAGACTAGAATTGTGGAGGCGATGAAACCCAAAGATTAGTTTTAGCTCAATGAAAAAGAGATGGCCTAGCTCATACAAGAGATACAACAAGTGAAGATCTAAGTTTTCACCCTACAAAAGACCCTCAAACACAAGACCAAGAACTCAAGAAAGCTCCATAAAAAAGATTGGGATTTTAAGTTGGGCTAAAGAGTAGTTGGAATTTTCCTTGTAAGAAATAGCTAATGATCCTAGTGACAGTAGTAAAGATAGAACTAACCAAGGAAATAAAGTAAGAAGTGGGGCAATTTAGGGAGAGCTACTAAGACTTGGAAATGGATCAAGAAGTGAAGCATGGAGGGAGAGCAACTATGACTTGTTCATGCTGAAGATGGCCATAGACTTGCCACCATTATCCATGAGAGCAATGTCTTGAAGGAGAAAGTCATTATATTCAACCATGACCTCAAACCATTAGGAACAATTCTTCAAAGTGACATGAAACACATTAAGGCCAAATATACATTAGGCTACACCACATTAATCTACTCAATCTTGACACTAGACTTGCTAGGAACAATGCTACAACCATTATTCTTGTCCTACACTTTACCCTTTCCCTTTTCCTTGTGCTTGTCATCACACATTTAATGGCAATGTGGCCAAATATGACCTGCTTTTCCACAATAATGACAAGAAAGACTAGACTTATAGCCATAGAACTTACTGTAAGACTGTCCACGTGTCCTAGAGACTAAGATCAATTAGAGTCTCTACCATGGCCATTTCCATCCTATTAGCCTCTTTCTATTCACCTCTTATCTTGCAATTTCAGCCCAACCTTAGCACATAGAGCTGTACAAAAAGTGACCCACGACTCATGTATAGTAGCAAGTAGAAATAAAGGATGAAAAGTATCCTTGAACTCAATCTCCTATGAAGCTAAATGGTTGATGATGGAGTGAAACTCATTCAAGTGTGCTGACATAGAAGTCCCTTCCCTCATGCGAAGGTCAATCAATTGTTTCAGCCAATACATTTGAGATGTAGGACTCTACTTATCATAAATATTCTTAATCTATGTCCAAAGCTCATATGCATTTTGATTTTTAGGAACAATATTGTAGTGAACCTTAGGACTTGCATAGCTCATCCAATTTATCCCAGTCTTTAGCCACAATGTTTATGGTCTTGGCACCCCTATTTTTGAGTGGTTTGATCTACAATTTTTGCACTAAAACTTGTCGTATTTGGGTCTTCCAGTAGTTGTAGTTTGTCCCATCCAATTTCTCAATATTGAAGATAGCACTATTGCAAGAACCACTAGCCATAAAGAGAGCAAGCAAGTGCACAAATGGGAAAAATAGGCTATTGTAATACCCTACAAATTGGCCCCAAAACATTGCTAAATCAAGTAGGAGACAAGAGATACTACCAAAGGAATGAACTAACCACAAATTCTAGGCAAGTAACTATTAAGACCAAGTGGCTCCCCTCAAATAGAATACATAAAACTAAAATGACATGCTACCACAATAAAATATAGCAATATGCAAACAACCAATTATGAGAAACCAAGAAGGAAGAGGCTAAGAACTACTGGCAGCACTAAAGGCTATCACAACTACAATATATCAGTAGCCATACATGCAAGAGACATAGATGTCATGCATAGGGTAGGTCTCAAGGGTAAATGAAGAGAACTACCATATTCATGATCCACTGAGCAAAACATAACCCAGAAGCATATAAATACCACTGACAATACCATGACAAAAGTAAGCAACAAGTCCAAGCCAAGAGATCAAATAAGCCCACAATAGGGTAATTCCATCCAATACATATCAATAGAGCATGGGCATGCCACAATGAGTCTCATTGGCTCATTGTAATAAGCTCAAGCTCAAATACATAAACCAAATTCTTTGTAGTACATCCAAGTGCCAAATGTCACTCAATACATAAAGTTGAATAGCTCCCACTAAAGCAAAAGTCAAACGTGAGACTAGCAAATAAAGCTCAAAACATAAGGTGAGTGACATCCATACATCCACGATCCAAGTGATAAACATCCAAAAGCATTAGACCCAAATAGTCTGCAAGACTCTTACTGTAGCATCCAAATACAAGAATGAAAACCAACGTCAAAGCATTCAAGTTCTAATCTTAACTGCAAAGCACGTCATAAACATATCCATAGGTGTTAGGGCTTTGATTGCATCATCCACTTGGTACTTTTCTATCTTAGTACTTTTATGCATGTAGACACATAGAATTAGCATATGTAAAGTGACATTGGATGTCATATGATCTCATTTGAAAGGATGGTGCCTATCCTAGGCATTATTAGTTGTATCTTTTCAAATATTTTGATCATGGAAATGAGAAGATTTTCAAGTCAGAACCTAGATGTAATTACTTGCTTGATTCTATCAATCTATCTTGGTCTCATGAAACTAATGTTATCTATGTCACAAGTTATTCATTTAGGAATGGATATAATGATAGTAACCTAATGGATATTTTTCAAGAGAGTGGTAATTTATGGATGATTATAATATGTATTTTATGTCTGCACATTGTTTCTAAATATTTAATTTTTAATGTGGCTATAATTCAATTCAAGAAGTTGTCTATAGCAATAGGGACTCTTGGTCTCATGAAAACTAATGTTATCTATGTCAAGTTATTCATTTAGGAATGGGTATAATGATAGTAACCTAATTGATATTTTTCAAGAGAGTGGTATTTTATGGATGATTATAATATGTATTTTATGTTTGCACATTGTTTCTAAATATTAAATGTTTAATGTGGTTGTAATTTGATTCAAGAAGTTGTCTGTAGCATTAGGGATATTGTAAGCAGGTTGGTGTTTTCTATGTTTTCGTTGTGGTCTTGATGATGAGAGGCCATAACACTTTGGCAATCCTATTGATTTCATGGGCATAATTATCATGATTTAGGCATCATGTTTGGAAGCAATTACTACAATATTGGGATGTGGTAGTGTAGGATGCTAATGGAATTGAAGATGTGCCAAGTGTCTTTCATGGGTAGTATATATGTTAGAAAATTATCCATATTTGTCAAATCCTATTTTAACAACAAGGAGAAAATCCTAAGAATTAAGAGAAGCATTGGTAAGACAATAGTAGTAGAATGCATTATTGAAATAATAGAGGAGAATCAAGAGGACTAGGCAAGATAGATGAAGAACAATTCACAAATGATAAACATGACTATCAGGATGTAGGTACCTCTACAAGTACCACAATAGTATACCATTGCCCTACTACCTCTGCAGAGTCTCCTCCAACCCCTCCAAATCCTTCAAACCTACGAAATGTGTTAGATAATAATAAATCAATATTTTCATACCTAAATATTAAGATACTCCTCCTAAGCAAGCATTTGAGAGATTGCAATATATAGTGCTTGGGAGAACAATGCTCTTACTGCTGCGAAGTACAAGACAATCAAGGAAGTCTTTAAAGTTTAATCCCTTACCACCATTGAGGAAGTCTCAAAAGCAAAGTACAATGAATCAAAATCATCTTGTCAACCCAAAGGTGAGAGCTTCAAAATTTTCAGGGAAAAGGAAGGAAGATCTTGACTACCATGTGGCTCATTTTGAGACAATGTGGATAGCAACAAGTGGATTCAACCAAATTTATGGAGATCAAGTTAAGAAGCAGAAGTTTGTAGCCACCTTGTGAGACAAAGCCGTGGAGATTGGTTTAGCGGTTATGGCATGGTTGTATTTAATACATATGATGCATTAAGGATTTAATTCTTAGGAAAGTTTAGGAAGGATAAAAATCCTTGAGACATCTTGAGAAAGATTAAGAAGATAAAGTAGAAGAATATGTTGTTTGAAGATTATGCTCAAAAGTTTAAGAATCTGCTTTTAATAGGTTGGATATTGCAGATGCACCATTAGTAGAGATGCAGATTAATGATTTTATTAAATGTCTAAGAGATCAAATCAAAAACCTAATAGCCAATGTGGAGCTTGGTCAGAACGATACATTAGATACCATGACAAGAGCTGCTATGAGGGTGGAGAGGAGGCTGGGTACCTCCCAATCAAAGACATGTAAGGATGATGATTCCTCATATTCGGATTTTGATTCTGATTTTGATTCAGGATCAAAAAGTGATAGTGAGGATGAGAATAGTGAGTTCAATTTAGAATTGGAAAATGACTTCAATGACTCAAATGATGAAGAGTCTAGCAAGAAGAAGCACAAGAAGAAAAAGAAGAAATCAGGTTCGCAAAGAGCAAAAAGAAGAAGGAAAAGGATAAAACCAAGAAAATGGCAGAGGAAAGTAAACTGGATAAGAATATTAAACAAAAGGTGAAAGACTTAGGTCTTTCTAAAACCAAGAGGAAGGAAAAGTACTACAGAATATGCCAAAGGAATGGCCATGAAACTAGGACTTGTTGGTACAATCCCAATGTGAGGATAACATAGCGAATGCTAATTGTGTAGACTAGGCCAAGAGCTATGCATCCAATAGCTAATCAATTTATTACTGACACAATGCCTCAGAAGAGCCTTCAACAGACCTAGAAGAATGTCGTCAAGATAGCCATGGGGAAATTTATAGGCACAATAGCAAACTGCTCAAATTGGAGCATGCCATCATTGTGGAGGTCAAGGACACTTTGTAGGACCAAACTATGAACTATGGGCAAGGCATGGGATTGAGAAAAGAATGCTAGTAGCAAGGACTCACAATGATGGAAGACCTATGGGAGCATCTCATCAACAACGTCCACCTATCCCAGTTGCAAACAGGAGTCCTCATAAAGCTACCTAGCCAATATGAGCAAATGCAACTTCTTGAATGTGTAGATACTACTGGTTATGGGCAAACTCATCAAGAGAAAGTTCAAGAAAGAGCTAAGGTAGTGTCAAGTAACTTGAATGCTATAAGTATACATGTTCAATGTGATTTTTCTAATTGCATTAAAGTAGAGGATTGTCCTAAATAAGCTATGGTACTAGCTCTAATTAGAAGCCAAGCAAGTTTGAAACTTGATTGGCAAGAATAAGAGAAAGCCAAGAAAAAGGCAACAAAGAAAGTTAGGAAGCTACAAAAAATTGTAGAAAAACCAATATTTGAGGAGTTTGATGATCAAGAGGACCAAGGTACCCTAGATTCTAATTAGGAGGATCAACATCCTGAAGATAAGACATCAAGAAAGTTTCATGAAGGAGGTTTAGAAGAGTTATTTCAGGCTCTAGCAAGGTGCTCTTTATAACCAACCTTTGGAGCATATATTGGACTTGATACCAAGGTTCAAGGAAAAGTTTCTTCTAAAGATTTGACAAAAGAAACAAGATGTTCTTGAAGACAAATCATTTCAGGATCAGACAATTCTTGAATGTCAAGTAGTAATAGCCACCCAAAAGGAAGTTGTGGATCATCAAGCTCCCATTATTCAAGTTGAATATGTAGGAAATAAGCATGATGATGTCCTACTGGATGGTGGCTCAGGAGTTAGCATACTTCCTTAAGAGATATATTTAGCAAGAAAATAGGAGGAATAGTTACTAGCCTCATTTTAGGTTAGGATGGTAGACCAAGGAGGCTATAGCCATTAGGTGTTCTTAAGATCAACAAATAAAAGTGGTTGGCATGAAGTTTAGGGTAAGTTTTGTTGTGCTAAGGATGTTAGAGATTGGGGGTTCTTATAGCATGCTCTTAGTGTGGGAGCTTTTGCGGACCCACAGACCGCTTATTATTTCAAGCATTCTAAGTGAGCTCTATTGGCTACCTCTCACCTAGCGGATGCGCCGTCGATCCTACGATTGTAGTGAGCTTACCTTGATGCCGATATGAGTTGCCTTTTCTCTCGCACATACCGGTAGCTCCACGATCCTAGATGCTAGCTCAAGCATCCTCAAGCCTCCTCCATCTCCAAGCTCCATCCACCATAGTCATGCGCGCAAGAGAAGAGAAGAGAAGAAGAGAAGAGGAGATGGTGAAGAGCTTCACCCTCTTGATCCCCCACTCCCACACACTCACACTCTCACACTCCTTCTCTCAAGAGCACACACAAGCAAGGAGAAGCAAAGAAGATGAGGAAGAGAGCTCTTGTTAGTCACACCCCCAAGAATGAGTTTTCATTCACTTTTTGAACTTTATATACAAGCCCTAAAATACCATGGGCACCCATCCCCTTTTTTTTTACCTAACCGGCCATTGTGGCAAGGCCATTTCCCTATTTCTCTCTTCTAGCCTTATGCCTCTAGCCTAAACCCATCTAATACTTTACAATCGGCATAGGAGGGAGCCTGGCACTCTTTTACATGAGCTTTTGGATTTTTTTGGGGTACCTTTCATTTAAAATTATGCTTTTGGCCCCAGCTTTAGCTTTAGAGGCCGCCTGCATGTCTTTGCTCTTTTTCCATCCTCTTCCCGCTTTTTCATTCATTTTTTCGCCTTCATAACTTGGGGTTCATTCATTTTTCCTCCTTCTTGACTTGGGGTTCATTCATTTTTTCGCCTTCTTGACTTGGCATTAACATTACCCCCCTTCAAAATGGGTGTCAGTCCCATGGCACTCTTGGCTGTGCTGTTGGGGTTTAATAGGCAGTTGGCAAAGTAGTCGTGTGAGGGTAGGGCCATGTGTAAACTCGGGTGCTCGTGGAAGCTTGGTAATGAGGTTTGTTGGAGAAGCCAAATGGATAGCAAGTGGATGACGGGGGCCTTCGAAGTTGGTGGTTTGTCACCTTTATGATGCCTGGAAGGAAAAGGTTCGGTGCTCTACCTAAGGGGTGTGTCTACCTTATTGTGTAGTGAATTGTGCTCACGCTGGTGGAATGGGGAGTTGGGTCTAACCACAGGCTAGCGTGGGTGATGTCCCACACTTGAAGACCCCATTTGTGCAAAGGGAGGTGTGGTGCCAGTAGCTTAGGGTGACACATCTAACCATAGGTGAGTGTTACCTCCCTAGGTATGTCATGCCCTTGATGGGCCCTAAGCGTGAAGTGGGGGAGCAAAAATGGCTAAGGGGTTAGGAGCGGAGCCAGCTGACCCAAGCCACCGGGTACGCCTAACTTAAGGACCCCTAGGTGCAGTGATTGTGCTTTATGTGGTTCTAAGTGCTTCTACAAGTGAGTTGTTTTGTCCATTCCATATGTAACGTTCTTCTTGCTTTTCCTTTCATGATTATATATATATATATATATATATATATATATATATATATATATAGTATTACACTAGTAGAACGACATCCAGTGCCTAATTCTCCTCATCTGATTTAGGTAGAGAAGGGGGTTGGATGGATTTGCTCAAAAATTGATAGCTTTGCATGTATCTTTTCAGATTCATGCGGACATGGAGGGAGGTGGTGGAGAGGAAAGGATAATTGCATCTAGTGAACTGGCTGTCATTCATATCTTCTAGGAGAGCTAGGCAAAAAGAGGGGAGGAGGCTAGCCCTTATCATCAGACGCGCCATGGCATAGTTGTCGATGGCATTAGGGTCAAAGAAGAGGGGAGGCAGGCCACGTTCTTGTGGGGTCAGATCTTGCTTAAGTAATAACTTAAGTAACCTAAGATAATTACATGTAGTTACAAAGGCTGGATTAAGGCATGAAGAGAAATCCGCGAGGAAACGCGTCATGGAATCATCCAGGCTTTCCGAGTCGAAGAGGAGGGCATGTTCGAAGGTGGTAGCATTAGAGTTGTAGATGATAGGAAAATCATAACGCCCATGGAGGGTGGCAACAAAATCCACACCTACCCTACGAGGGTACGCCATGAACGTGGGGTTATTTCTCTCGTAGGGCAAGGTGTTGCAAAAAGCCATCCAGGCAAGCATGTTGATGTCGCACACCCGCCTTCTCCATAGGGGTTAGCAGTTATATCCCTGTATAGTATGTGGTACTTCAAACACATTGTTTTGCTAAAACTCAGCTTCTTCATTTCCCCAAAGAGTGGGGGTCCTCTCCCTTTCCTCCAACCACTTCTGTCCTAGTCGACTGCCAATCGCGATCACCTCCTCCATCATTGGCACAATCTTTGGAACAAACTTCGGTTTCGGGCTCTACTTCATCTTTGTGTATTATTAATACTGAGATTTTTTTTGTAATGCTTGGATACACTTGACTTTGTAATTGTGACATCCAAGGATAATATAGAGGTACTTCTAACTATTGCGCAAAGCAAGTATAGATACAAGTTTACAAGTTTGGTGTATGGTCATTGCACATACATACAAGTGTTTGTACACCTATATACAAATGCATTTTTAACCTTTTAAACATGCATATACGAGAGAGGGAGAGAGAGTGTGTGTCTGTGTGTGAAAGGAGGGGGGAGAGATGTAAAAAAGGTGAGAGATGGAGGGGTTGGGGGTAAAGAAGAGAGGTAACAAAGGGAAGGAAGGGGTGGGGGGAGGTGAAAAAGGGGACCAAATGAAAAGATAGAGGTGACAAAGAGAGAAGAGAGATGAAAAGAGAGGGAGGGAGGGAACAAGGAGGAGATATGCAAGAGAGAGAGAGAGAGAGAGGGGTAACAAATATATGAGAGGAGTCACAGAGAGAGAAGGGAGGTGAAAAAGGATAGGGAGAGGGGTAACAAATATATGAGAGGAGTCACAGAGAGAGAAGGGAGGTGAAAAAGGATAGGGAGAGAGAGAGGGAAAGAGGCAAAAAGATTCAACATAGAGAGAAGATAGTAAGTAAGCATGTGATTTCTTACACTCAAGGATATAAAATATGCATTTCGTATGTCTTTTGTTTGTGGTCAGGTGCAATGTTATTTCTAGTTGTAACATGCAAAGCAAATATGGGTAAAGTTTACAGGTTTGATACATAATAAGAGATAATGTATACATATATGAGTCTCTATACACCTAAATACAAGTACATGTCTATCCTTTTGTCCATGCATAGGAGAGGGAGAGTAAAAAGAGAGGGAAGAGATGCAAAAGTGGTGTGAGAGGCTGCAAATAAAGGAGAGGGATAAACAAAGGGATAGAGGGAGAGGTGGAAAAGAGGGGAGAGAGGAAGTGATGGGTGTTGTAGAGAGAAGAGAGATAAAAAAGGGAAAGGGAGAGAGAGGAGAGAAGGTGAGAGAGAGAGGTAACAGATATGTGAGAAAATTCACAAAAAGGAGAGGTGTGAAAAGGGTGGAGAGAGAGAAAGAGATTGACAATAAATAGCGAGATAGATTCAAAAAAGAGAGAAAATAATGAGCACACATATGACCACTTACGCTCGAGGACGCGCAAAAAGAATATGTATTCATGCTATGGTTGTGCAATTGTACAGATGTTACAGCTGTATAGATGATGTGGTTGTGCAATGGAAGCGAATTATATGGTGTTTTTACACTCGAGGATGGCAAAGTTACTATGTGCTATAGTGTTCTTGGCACACGAACGTTACTAGACTTGATGAAGATAGGTAAATAAATTGAAACTCTTAAGAGCCATTTCAACTAAACGGCCAAATAAACAAAAATGGGAAAAAGGCCAAAGAAAGGGTAGGAAACATTTTTGGGCATCCCATGGCACTACTTGTTATGGGCGGTAGCACGGGCAGCCTTCCTTTTGGCCCTTTCTTTTTGTTCAGCAACTTTTCTCCACGCATATCTTTCCGCGCGTGCAAACTCGACCTCTGCAATGTGCTTCTTCACTTGGAAAGAGGAGGGTGGTTCCCCCAAGGGAGGTATGCAAAAGGGAATGAAGGGCGGTCGGGACACATGCGCGAGGGCGTGCCACTGGACACCGCAAAAGAAGGGATGGGCCCTGACCTCGATGGCGCCCGATGCGAAGCCCAGGCGCCGGGCGGGATCTTTTGCGAGCAGGCGGCAGGTGAGGTCGCGAAGTGTGGTGGCTGGGCCAAGAAATTGGGGCTCCTCGTGCACGATGTTGCGAAAGGTGTCGTAGGTGGTCGCCCCGCGAAAGGGTGTGCAGCCCTGGGCCATCTCATAAAGGAGGACGCCGAGGGCCCACCAGTCGACGGCGTACTCGTGCCCGGTGCCGAGGATGACCTCGGGGGCGACATAGTCCTCCGTCCCCACGAAGGAGTGGGAACGCTCCTCACCACCATCCTCCTCCTCCTCCTGCTCCTGTGTGTCTTCGTCTTCATCTGCACCGCGGGCATGGCTATGGCTCCTTGCGTCTGGTCGCGAGGGGCTCTGCATGGTGCTGCCAGATGACGTCGACGGCGTCTCTGCAGGCATGATCTTTGCCTTAGAGTCACCTGTGTGTGACCACCATGCGTGCAGCAAGCAGCCTACGGTCCCTGCCTTCTCTCGCTTGAGCCCCTGATCATGGCCTGTGCTGCTGCTGTCTGCCTCTGTGTAGGGTTTGGGCTTTTTCGGGGACAATGTTGTGGAACGGTCGAAGTCTGTTAGCATTATGTGGCCCTCCCCTGACAGCAGAATGTTCTCCGGCTTCAAATCCCGGTACACCACCCCCTTACTGTGCAGGTGCTCCAGCGCAAGCACAATTTCGGCCGCATAAAACCTGCAAAACCAATGCCATAACGATCAATAACAGCTACTCCATTCAAGCTTGCCATCCGAATTTACGAGTGTGCATCATTGTCTCATCATTTTTGTCAGAGGACGTGCTCAAGGTATGATACTGCAACTTGAGCATGAAATGACGCACTTTGACATCCGAGATGACCGTGAATCTGTGCATGTTGATACATTCAGATGAAGAAGTGAACCATCTTAACACCCAGATGCAGAATTGCAGTCAGGATTGCCTTGCACTGTTTAATGAACCCTTACGAAGGCAACACGAAGCATTTATAATGCACCACCCCAGAATCAATTTACGAAGGCAACACGAAGCATTTATAATGCACCATCTCCCAGAATCAAATTTGGCACTCAGATTAATTATTTAGTCTCAGAATGAAGCACTTAGTTAGGAACACTGATGAATCACCTTATAGCAGCCGGTGAGAACTTTCTCTCGGGCTGAAAATGGCGGATGGTGTTGAGATCCCCGCCCGGGCAGAAGTCGAGCACAAGGAATCGGTGTTCACCATGGTCGAAAGCAGAGTAGAGGGTGGGGAGGAAAGGGTGATCGAGCCTGGAGAGGATGGCCTCCTCGTTATGGGAGCGGAGAAGGGTATCATTGCTGCGCTTGCTGAAGGCCTTGACGGCAAAGACGGGGGTGCTGCCGGGGTCGCGGCAAGACAGGGACTGTAGATCTTCTTGACGATCTTTTCCTTGGTGTTCTTGTTGCAGATGGCTGATCTGTGTGAGACGAGAGCGCTTGCCGCGGGCGAGGAAGACGATGCCGGTAGAGCCGTGGCCCAAGGGTTGCAGGGGGAGGTAGTCGTCCAGGAGCATAGAGAGACAGAAAGAAGACAGAAAGACAGGAGAGGAGCATAGAGAGTGTGTGTGCGCACTGCGCGCGCGCCTCTATGAATAGCAGCCTTGTGCCTGACCGGGCCTTCTGTTGTTCGTTAGGTAGTAAAGGGTGGGGGGGAGGGGAGTATCTTTCTATTTTAGGAGTATCTCACGACTCTCTCGTACTACGGCGGCACCCTCTCTCCCTCACCGATACAGGGCCTGTGGCTGCCATGCTGACTTCTTATAGGAATCCGCCTTGCCTAGCTTGTTGAGCCCTTGCAAGTTTGCACCACAAGGCTTTCCCAAGCTTCCATCCGCACGCCACCCCTTGCGTCACCGCTCAGACGTCTCCCCCATAAAGCCGTCTTTGGATCAAGTCAAGAGCTTCTGCCGTCACGTTAAAGCAAACTTTTGAGGCAAATGTACAAATTGTGCACCTATTTTTCGGCCGCACCAAAACTTATGCTGCAAAATTCCAAAAAGGTTTGGAGTCCATAGACTAGCTACTAGTAGTAGCATGTAGAAGCCTTCTGGCACTAACACAAGTGACCTCTGGATCTCTAGACATGAATCAATATATGTGCAGTCGCAACCCAGGGTTTGAACACTCAACCCACACTCCAAACAACTAGGCTACGATCCCACTCCACTAGCATGATCAACCCATAGAACAAGAGCATTACCTTGTTTGTGATACAAGTAGATCACAATATATGTACGGGATCATTGAATCTACCATCATTATAGCCCTTGTGTCTACAAAAGTTACATTTCCACTTGGAACTCTACTCAAGGATAATTTGTTGATTTGGCAAGGAATATTAGGTAGAAGGAACAAACCCTACTAAATCTCACCACATTTCACAATTTGGTCTTAGTGCACCTCCAACCCTAAGTGACTTAGGGATTAACCCATTTTGGAAGGATCCAAGCAACATGCTATTCTTACCATGGAAACCCTTGGGGATACTATTCCACAAGGAATCGTTGTTGGCACTAGAGCTAGTGTGGCCATAGTCAATCAAGATGTACTCCAAGCATGGGAAAACTTGCCGATTGAACTAGTGCATTTTAATATAATCATGTTGATGTGTTTAAAGTTAGAGCAATGGGAGTCTTAAGCAATTTGTCAATCAAGATCATGGGGTTATAGTTCATAGTTAACTTTGTTGTCATGAAAGGAGTTGATTATGACCTATTGCTTGGCCGATCATGGATGCATAACACATGTCTCATCCAAGACTACGGCAATGTTATCTTTTTAGAAAATAGGAAGAAGGCAATCCGGATTGAGATGGAGTCTTAGAAAATCTCACTTGCTAACTTAGATGCTATCTTTGCATTCTTATTTAGAGATTCTAACAACCCTTCAACCTCCCAACTATATATTCCCTCTCACTAGGATTAACACAATTGGATGCGCATTCTTGCCACCTTGTAACAACCATTTACTAAAGAGTTAGAATATCAATTGACCTATGAATACTTAAAGATCCTCATGGTAGAATCTTGCAAAAGACTAATCTCAGTGCTACTCTTTATGATGGTCCTTGACTCAACAGCTATAACAATCTAGGGCTATTTTACCCCATGGATATGCTTCCATTAAATAAGATCCTCAACTAGTGGAGGCCATGTTTTATAATTAAGCAAATACTAATCTACTCGTGTTAAAAGAATTGTTAAGCAACCCCACATGGCAATGGACAAAACTACATTACATCATATTTGATTTCCATAACATCTACTTCGCCTCGTTGATTTGGTGAAAGAGCAAGGCATAGATTCTGAGGAAGTAAGTGACTTCGAGGACTCCTGGTTAGTTTAGGTCGATGATGATTCTAATTATGACACAATAGATTATGACATTGATGGCCGTACCATTGAGCAGATCTACATGGACCTCAAACCCTCTCAACAGACTGAGAGCTTCCTCATTAACATGGGTATCATGAGACTAAACTTAGAATTGAAAGGCTTGAATACCTCAAGGTACTTGACTACAAACAAATGGGGCACTAGCTATATGATCAATGTCCAGACCTTGAGGTGTTCATAGTCGAAGGTGACATAGTTATAGTCCCGAAGAACACCACAACAAGTTCTGGTTGTGTTGTGAAAGAAAGTAGTAATTTTGACCTAGAAATTTCCCAATCAACCCAATCTATTACGTCTAAGACCAAAATTCTAGCCCATTTAAAATGAAAATACTTTTAAAAAATCACTCACAACAACAAGTCAAAAATTTAAAGTCTGAAAAACCACAAGTCCTTCTTCCCCCACGATTCATAAAGTTCAAGAAGAGTGATTGGGTAGTTGTGTTGCTTGGTGCAAAATGCAAAGGTACATCTAATGAATCCTTTGAGAGATAGCCAAGGTCAAAGAAGTGAGCATTGTAGTGCTAGGGAGTCATCTAAGCCTTTGTGAATTATTAAGGACCTGAATGTTGAGGATAAAGAACAAATGATTAACTTGTTGAAAGAATATCAAGACATTTTCATTTGCAACTACTCTGATCTTAAGGTATATCATTGTTCTGAAAGCTACAGATATTGTCTTATAGAAGAAATTGACTGACCATTTGGAAGATGAGACATTAGAGGCATGGTGGAAAATTGATTGGGTATATATAATTGGAGCTAGAAATATGATTATAAGAAGAGAAATAATAAAATTGTGGTTAGGATCTGGGACTATACTTGCTATCTTTATGAAAGCACCAAAAATTGTAGCAAAGTCAACTGTTTCTGTGGTTGATCCACTAGTTATGCTTGCTAGTCCATCTATAAAAGAGGATATAATGGATGAGTTAGTGAAGGGATTGCGTGATCTTAGTTCGAAGATTATAAAATTGGATAAAAAAGTGGAGAAAAGAGGAGTAGCTGCCGAAAGGCCTATCCAAGAAGGATTGAAACATAGGTGTATATAATATAATAGTCTTCAGCATGAAATGCATGAGAGGCTTCACCTGCATGGTCCCTCACTCATATGCACACACACACACACACACACACACACACACACACTCTCTCTCTCTCTCTCTCTCTCTCTCTCTCTCTCTCTCTCTCTCTCTCTCTCTCTCTCTCTCTCTCTCTCTCTCTCTCTCTCTCTCTCTCTCTCTCTCTCTCTCTCTCTCTCTCTCTCTCTCTCTCTCTCTCAAGTGAAAATAAAAAAGGTAAGAATGCAAAATTTGCAAACATATAAGTATATTGTTCTATTATTTCTCAACCTTTACATACAAGAAAAATAGGGTTAGGGATTTCCCATCCCATTTTGATATCTTTCTCCTTTTGTGGTCCTTTTAGTGGTCATGACTTTGGTTACATGCAATCAAACTCTAGTCTTGAAAAAAATAATTTGGATGTGGGCTACTAGTTAACTAAGTATAATTTGCAAAGGAGAGAGCTGAGATCTCATATTAATAATAGCACTAAGTGTTACAAAAATGACTATTTTTCTCAAATTTTCTCTCTCTCTCTCTCTCTCTCTCTCTCTCTCTCTCTCTCTCTCTCTCTCTCTCTCTCTCTCTCTCTCTCTCTCATACACAAGTGAAAAGCAAAATGCTAATAACTCAAAGCTTGCACATGCATGGATAGCGTGTTCTATTCTTTCTCATCCTTTAAATATTAAAAAATTAGGGTTAGGTTTTTTCCATCTCTTTTGGCCTTCCTACCCCTTTTCTTTCAACCGTGATGGCTTTGTTTGCATGCAATCAAACTCTCGTCTTGTGATTAAAAAATAAAGTGGATGTGGTATGCTAACTGTTAAGTATAATTTTCACAAGAGGAAGCTCAGTGGTTTTTTTCAAAAATTCATAGGTATTTTTCTTTATCTTTAAGGTTTATCTCCTCTCCTAGATGAACTAAAAGTCCCATGGCACTTTTGCCCAAAATATGATGCTACTATTGGTAAAAGACTCTAGGATGTTAGATGAGGGAAATGGAAAGGGTGGATGTGTGGTGTGGCAAAAGAGATGTGGGTTGTGAGGTAAAAGGGACTGAGAGACTCAAAGTGTGCTAGATTAGCTTGAAGAGGCAGGAAGAGGCAATAATTGACACTGAAGGAGTCATGATAGGTGCAAGCTATTAATGTTGATTTGTTAGCTCTCTTATACTCATTTATAATTTGTGCTCTTCCTAAGGGGTGTGTCTATCTATTCATGTAGCGATTGTGTACTTGTGCATGTGCAATTGGGAGATGGGTAAAATTCCAAGTAAACTTGGAACATTGTCCCACACTTGAGGAGGACCTAGTTGGTGAAAGAATATGGCGCGATGCTATACTTAATGTGACAAGTCATCCATACAAGCCTAGGATGTCTTACCCTTGAGGAGCCTTGAGGTTATGATGTAGGGGAGGGGCTAGGGTATTGCCCTAGGTGCAACGAATATGCATGTGTTTTTCTATTTTTCTTTTCTTTTCTTTGTCTTTATCATTTTCTTTTCCTTTTCTTTCTTTTGAATAAATAAATACAAAACAAATGACAATATATAAGAGAGGAAATAGATTACTCAAGAAATGGCCTAAGTGTATACTTCAAACAACCCTTGTTGAGAAGATAATCCTTGATGTACTCTCATAGCTATAGTGATGCCTCTATGTAAAAAGGATGTGTGCACATGGAAAACCTACTATCCACCATGTCTTCTAGTAATTAATAATTGGGCAATATAATTGGTTGATAATAATAGAGTGGGGAGGTGAAGGTGAACCATTATCACTCAATGAATTCCAGCATTGATGTCAAAAACGAGTAGAGGTAGCCCATCTTCATTAGGGGTTACTAGTTATTGAAGGGGCCTAATGAGGAGGGAGAGATAGTTGCAGTGGCTGCCAATTAGTGAATTCTCTTATGAAATGTACAAAGGAAGGGACTAGATTTTGAAAAATTATACCTACCATGTTTTTTTTCCTAATACTCTTGGCCATGCCTTCTTGGGCAGAGATAGAAAAGTAGATCTACCCACTCTTCCTTCTGGGAGTAAGTGAAGACTTCCCATGCCATCTTATTTCCTTCCATAATGCCATTCGAGTAGTCGTGGCCATACTTCCTTGGCTTTAGTTTCAAGTATCTCCTCCTATTTATTTGAAATGTGCATGATTTTTCATCTTCTTCCATATCTAAAGGGTCTAACCACTTTGTAGCAATGTTTTCAACTATTCATATGAGTGGGTGTACAATGCATAATGGGAGTGCCTTCCTAAATCTAGTCTCTTCATTTTTCTTGAAATCAAACTTCATAGCAAGGGTGGTCTCCTACTTCACCTAGTATTTTGGCACTATCTCCTCTAGGTTTTCTTCCTCTTCTTATGGCAAGAGCATAGGGAAAATGAGATTCTCTACTATTCTCTATGGCTCCAACTAGTAAGATTTGGATCATGATTGTGTAGACCACCTTCTGCTTTGGAACTTCTGCTTCATCTATTGGGTTCTCTTCTAACTCCCTTGTGTCAAAATCTGGTAGATCCATGGGGTGTCTTATGATATTTGATTAAGGCAATGGGAGAGATTGATTATGATGTTTTAGGTTACAATAGACATGTTGTCTTGAGTTCATACTCCTCATAGCCTTTTTGCCTTGATTGTCGAATTAAGTCCTCACTTGGGATTTAAGTTCTTTTAGATTTTCAAATTAAGGCATACAGATCCACATCACAGCTTTCTTGAATAGCTCTTGCTATTTCACCATGACTAGTTTGCAAGCCTCCAACTGGACTCCATGTTGGCTTTCATTATACAAGGCAATTCGTAGGTCATTGGAGAGCTTCATCAATGTGGTCTCACAAAGCGTCTGTGTATCATTTTCTACAATACTCACAAATCCTAACAAGATTGCGAGAATGATCTCTAGTAGACCTACATATAAGGCACTCCATTGGCATGTATTGATGCTCTAGATGTTATCTCTCATGTAGATCTATCTTTGCTTTCTCCTAGGTCCCTTCGATTTTAGCATTGTGAGCTCACATTGCTGCTTTCTATTAGCTACATGCTTAGCTTGATTGTTTCTACTATGTAGACTGTAAGTGACAAGTCTTGCTCCTTAATGGTATCTCAAAGATAACCTAGCATGCTTTGAGTCTCTCAATCCCATTACCTCACCATTTGCATCCCTTCTGGCACACCACACCATCCACCCCTACCATTTCCCCCATCAAATGTCTTAGAGCCTTTCACCAATATTATCACCATACATTTGTGAAAGTGCCATGGCATTGGTACTCATCTAGGAGGGGTATAATATTAATTGTAAGAAGAAGATAGAGAAAGAGGGTCACAAAATTTTGGAAAAGAGAGTAAATTTTTGTAACGCTCTTTGTCATTATCTTTGTGAGAGTCAGCTCCATTCGATACAAATTGTATTTAATAGTTGGCATTCCATGTTCAACTTATTTTTTCATCAATAATAAGGTTTTATTTCATGTAAAAATAGCCATGACTAGCTAAAAGGACCACAAACTATTCTTTAAGCTAATCTTGGAGCTTTTTAAGCACTAAATCATGTTTCTTCACTTGAGTCTAAACCTCTTGAACTTGTTTTCCTTTAAAGTCCATCAGTGTAGTGTCATGCTCCTTTAGCTAGTTTTGGAGATCCATAAGAGCACAAATTTGTGCTCCTTTAGTTAGTTTCAAAATGTCCGTTCTTGCTTTTCTTGAAGCTCCCTCATTGCCACTTGATTGTGTTCCTATAGTTGAGCTTGGAACTTCTCAACCTACTTTTCAAATTCTATCAAGAAGCATTCTATATTCATCTTGTGTCCTTTATAACCTACCCTAGAGCTCCTAGTTGGCCTTGAGTGCATTTGCTTTTTCTTCCTTTCTTTGCACATTTGCTCAAGGGCTCCTACTCTTTGTGGTTTCACTCCACGCCTTCAAAGACTCTTGTGCGTTCTTCATGGTATCTATTGGGCAAGAGCTCTATTCTAGATTAGTTGTGGCGACTTCAAGTATGGGTCTTGCTTTTGGAAACTCACTATTTTATGCCTACATGGTCCCTATCTATGATATTAGCTCATGGAGGGTTGCAGAGTTAGTTGTTGCTTCCTCTATCACACCTTCTCCTTTCCCTTACTAGAGCTACTTTCTCATTTTTGGGCTATAAGATTTACTACTTGCTATGCAATGGATTGGTCTTTGCTATTCATGGACTCTTCTACTGATGCTCTAATAGCCCTTTTATACTCTTCTTGTGATTTTTTCATTTTGGCTTCTAGCTTTCTCCACTCCTTTGACCTATTTTTAGCATCTTTGATGATCAGTCACTCCTATTCTATATCTCCTTTGTCAAAGTCCTTCAAGGATGAGCTCACTTCTTCGTCTTCCCTATGTAGTTCTTATTATTGCTTTTGTCATCACTATGGTTGGGGTTTTCTCCCTCTTCTCTTCACCTTTCTTTTCAAAGATTGACAATTTTGCATTGTCCAACCATGGTAAAAATCTTGTTTCCTATAGTGGTGACTTCAAAGTCAATGGTATACCATATTTTGAAAAAGCGTGTTGTCATGTTGCAAAAATGATATAGCTTATAGACAATGGAAAGACCCTTAAGAAGTGTTGTCTCTATAAATGAGGGAAGTATTCAAAAGGCTTGCAATTGTTGCTTTGGAATCTCTTGAGCCAATTGGTCTTATATGGAGATGCTTTTGCAAAACAAATGTTATTGATCCTCCCAAATGGGATGCCATTGGGAAGTAAGCATGATCATATTGGTGTTGGCTAATTCAAGGTTTATCATAGTAAATAATCTGGCAAAGGTACCAAATGTGGAATCAAGCTACCAAAAGCATTCTAACAATGAATTTTCTACTTGGAGGGATGTCTTAGGCCATTTTATAGATTGACTAGCATTGATAGGGCTTCTTTAGTATGGCTAGCAAAGAGGGTTGATATTCACTTATTCTATATGGGGGAAAATTTTATAGGTTGAAAAGGATATTCTTTATGGGGGTAAGTTGGTGATAAATGAGCTTGTGCCAATGACAATGGTATCTAGTTAGAGGATTGAGACATTGTGGTGAGACTAGGGAATCGGTAGGTGGAGATGAAGTGGTGAGTAGAGTGGTAGGCATACGTAAACGTCATTTTTCTTAGTAGAACCATGGTACAAGCAACTTGTTTGTTTGGCTTACGAGATGTCATCAGAGCTGTTATGGCTATTGGTATATGGATAGTGGCAATGCATGTAACCGTGGATAATTTTGGCAATTAGAGTTTGTGGTAGGCTTCATAATGCCCTTTTGCTCTGAGAAGGTCCTTTGGGACCCATCAAGTTATTATGCACGGGTCATTAAGGGACTAGTGTTGTTGATGAGTGTGTTTTTTGCTTGTGTTTTCCTAGTGCATGATGCCAAAAGTTTCATGAGGAGGATTTGGGTTTCCAATTCTATTGTGTGGTGGAGTTGACATGTTTTGTGTTTCCACTTCTACCGGCGAGTGGTGGTGGAGCTAACAAGTGATTTCTTATGGGCTTGGTCATTTAAGGGCTAAGTGATAACTATTTTTTTTCAATGTTTGGTCAAACTAAGATGTTGGGTTGATCTGTGTAGGCTCAAATCACACATCTTTGGAACTAAAGATTGTGATTGCTTGTGCATCTACTAACTATAGATGGATGGATTATCAACATAGTTAACATTGCAATTAGTCAAGAACTTGAACATTCATTTTGCGAAGGAATCTTAGTGCCACTTCCCTAAGAGTTTGCAATAAGAACATAAAAGAGGAGTAGGATTCTTTCATTCTCAATGGTGACTATCAATTTATACTTGCACAACAAAGAGAAAGGTTATCCTCCTCTATAGTATGGATTCAACTTTGCATCCCTGGCCCAAAGCTGTAGTGGCTAGCCTAGGTTTTATTTATAGTAGTAGGGAAGTGCATTATATTGTGACCCCCCCATCAATAAGTGCTCTTGCCATGACTGACTTAGTTATTGTAAACATAAGCTATTGGAATAAGGGGCTCATCTTGCATTTCTAAACTACTAATGGTAACAGCTCGGATTATGACTCAGTCCATTTGATTTGGTCAAAAGTGTGGTGCACAAGTGTGTTGTTGCTGTTTCTCAAACTATTCACAAAATGTACATTCTATGTAATAGGGCCCTATTGTAATAGGCCAATGGGAAGGGTGTCCAACTAGATAGTATTTCTATATTCTATTGTTGTTAAGAGCCATCTAGGGTTTCTAACTCAACATTTCCTATCATGATGATTACATAAATGCAAAAATATCTGAGGCTTTGGAGTTTCCACTTTTGCTTATGGCCTTTAATTAATTAGAGTAACACAAGATCCCCCTCGTCCAAGGATCCTTGCTTGAAATGCTTGTAAAAAGCCTTTTGTTTGGCCTTTCTAGCAAGTACAATAGTATGAGTAGCTAGTAGATGTGTTTCAGCCAAGTGCTCGAGTTCTTGTAGGTGATATGGCCATGGTTTAGTGTCTTTCCACCATTCTTGGTTAGGAATACATAGGCTAGGGGCTAAGAGCTCAATAGTCATAATGGCATATGTGCCATAGGTAAGTTAGAATGGGGTGCCATCTCATAAGCTATCCGATAGGCCTATAGTGGTGCCATGAGCTTATGATCTCAGTCTGAACATAATGCTAAGATATCTTGGTCAAGACAGTGATAAGAACTTTGTTTGTGCCTTCTACCTCACCATTCACTTGGGGATAATAAGGACTAGACTTCCTATGGATGACCAAAATATAGATAGCTAAGTGCTCAATCACTTCATCAAGAAAGTGTGTCCCTTGATCATTGATGATTTTGATGGGGCCACATAAAACATGAAATGACTTCTCCCAAAGAAATTGCATAGTGATTTGTGTATCATCTGATGGGTTACCCTCGCCTCAATAATTTAAATAGTCATGTAATCCATGGCTATGGTGATGTGTCAAGCTTGTGAGTATTTTGCAGCTAAGCGAATGAGTCCCAAGCAAACAGTTGGTAGGAAATCATTGGTGCGAGTTTCATCTTATCCTTCTATGGGTAACTTCATTCTTTGGTACTCATCACATAATGCTTCAAAAGTTTGGCCACATCCTTAAAGAGAGTGGGCCACCACAATTGGGATTGAAACACTTTACTCATTGTAGCATTCGCATATCAAAGTGTCCTCTAGCAATGCCACTGCTTGCCTCTTGTAACAATCCTCAGTTCCATGCTCATAAACACACTGTCGAAGAAGATTATCCTACCCTAGGCAATAGAATTGGCCAATGAATCAATTGGTAGAGTCAAGCCTTGATGACTAGAAGATGTGTTAGTCTAGCTTTCTCAATTGGTCATTCAAGAAGACCTTGCTCAAGAATCTAGACAATGTTGTCGGCCCAATGAGATGTGGGATTGACCTTATAGAGCTGAGTTTTCTAGTTAAAAAGATGAGTATCAAGAAGTTGATCATCAAGCCCTATGGCCTTTTGCCACTAGTCCCTCATGATAATTGATCAACAATGAAGTATTATTTTCCTTTAAAGTCCAACAAAAGCAAGAGCCATCTAATGATGCACCCCATGGCACAAGGCTTATAATGCTTGAAAGAATGTAAAAGGTATAGTAGGGAGATAATATTGAAACTCTTTCATAGCATAAACCATTGCTATGCCCTCCCTTTCAGTGGTAGAGTAGTTCATTTCAACATTAGTGAAATGTTGAGTAATTGGAAAGTCTATGCTATGCTCATCGAGCTAGCATAATACTGTTGTAATTGCAATTTTGGAGGCATCAATATATACCTCAAATAATAAAGAGGTATTTTGTGTGGATGCAGGTAAGCTAGACCCTTCACTTACTTAGGCCTAGAAATACTATTTCTAAGTACTACCTAGATGAAATCTATTTATACATTTGTAGTTTTAATTATAAAATGTTTTATTTTTAATGATAAAATTAACATAAGTCGTTCAATTTTATTTTTTTCATAACCTTGTAGGTGTTAGAGGTCCTATGGAAGTATGTTATTGGAGTGTTACTTACTATTATATTTACAAGGAACCCTAAATTCTAGCTCAACATTAATCAAATAGTCCTTATAAGTGTTATAGATCCTCTAGATATTGATGTTTTGAAGTGTTATTATTTGTCAAATTTTTCATGGTACCTCTAATTAAAATTTACATTGGAAATATCTTATTGTGGTCACATAACATTTGTTCATTGAAATAATTATGATGAAAATTTAGAAGTTTTTAAAAAACTCTCATAATACCCCCCTTCTTTGTCAACACATTGTCACATATAGATTGTACATGTCAACACATTGTTACATTCATAATAAGGTTATGTACTCTTTTTCTACCAGGAGGCATATTACACGGTGGATTCCGTAAACTTTTATTACCGGGGCTCATACACAAAGTGGAGTCTTTGTGTGAGAAGTCGATGGGGACGCCTATCCTTTTCGGGCATTTTGTTAATTTAGTGTGTACATGGGTGATTCCATAGCGGGTGATTCCGCAAAATACATATTTAAATTAATAAACGTTTATGAGTTTAGAGTGCTCAATCGTGATAAATTAAGGTTAGGATTGATTTCTAACCAATTTATTTATTTACGTAGCTAAAGATTGCTAGGTATTCACTTTTGTCGGTTTAATTGTATTATTTTACTAACGATTGTGAATGCTTCAGTTGATATGTAGAGATAGCAGCAGTGGCGGTGGAAAGCATTGGAGGATAGCATGTATTCAAATTTATCGTCAATATTTTGATGGGCGTATACCTTAGGCATGGCGCCTATATTTTGTCGCGCTTATTTATCAAGGCGTTTGTTTTTGTATGCGCATGGGCGCACGATTTAGATATTTGTATTTGGATATTGTATTTGGGTACGCCTGACTTCTTGGGCGCACATTAGCTTTATTTCTATTTGGCACAAAAGCAAACTCAAAAGCCAAAAGCGTGCTATTTTGTAATTTGGACTATTATTTGAGCTTGAAGATGATTAATACATAAAATACATGCTTTGTGGAGTGCTCATACAAGGCATGGGGGGAGATTGCACCCAATTGGTCTCTTGTTCATGTCGTGCAAGCTTTCTACATTGATTTGTGTGCAAAAAGTAGAGTTCTTTTGTTCTTGGGGACCTTTTGACGCTCACTATGCGCACTTACGGCATCCGATCTGTGCACTAGTGGTATCAGAGCGAAGCTTAGATCGAGAGCTTCTAATTGCTTACCATCTTGCGCGAAGGCGGAGCTCCTGGAACGATCGAGCTCTACAGTCAGTTTCATTGCAAACGGTCGATACAGGTGAATTCCTGGTGGTCAAGAACCTCTATCTGCATCCTCTGATCACGAAGGACCGACGTGAGGAGGCGGAGGACCACAATGAAGGCTCCTTCTACAAGTCATTTTTCAACAGACAGTAAACTCTTCTTCCATATCTCAAAAAAGTTCAAAAGCTTAAGTTAAAGCTTAGTAAGCTTTATAAAGCTTACTTCAACGAATTCGACGAATTAGTACAGTGGCATGTCGACGTCAGCAACGACGACGTGAAAAAACGGCCCCCCTCCAAAATCGAATTCGTGATCAGTGATTTCATAAGCTTAATCACATAAGCTTTCAAATTCTCAAGTCTACTAAGTTCTGCAAGTTCTATTACTTCTGCAAGTCCTGCAAGTCCACAGAAATCAAAACAGACTTATCTCAATTACTCCCATAAAGACTGTTCACACGCAGAAGCACAGAATCACAGAATTGCTCTCTGGAAGACCATGTTCCTATTTGCAGACTTGCTAAACCAGTTTCAACAAACGCAGAAGGTCATACGCAGTTTATACGCAACTTCTACGAAGACAACAAATCCCGCAATTGCAAAAGAGAAAGACTGTAAAAGCCAAACAAAATATATAAGCCTTGTATACTCGACTTTGAGCTACGCTCATCCCACTAATCAGATTTCGAGAGTGTGAGGTCTTTTGAATTTTTACAGGATGATGGAACAAAATATGGACGATTTAATGGGTGAAGGTGATCTTCCCGAACCAACGATGGAACAAAAATTGGATTTAATTATGATGCAACTTGATGAAGAATGAAGAGCCCGACAAGCTTTGCAAGTTCAATTGGCCAATCTACAATGACCTACCACCGACAAAGATGGACCGCAACCCGAAGATCTTATACGGCGTACCATTGATGCGATGCTTGAAGCTCAATCCATCTGCAAAGAAACAAAGATAAGTAAAAGAAACTTCAAATTTCGTACTTTCAATGGATCTCAAGATGGAAAGACTGTACTTGCATTTATCAGTCAGTTTGATGATTACTTTCATGAAGAGATATACACTAAGAAAGACAAAATTAAATGTGTCACTAATCATTTAGTCGATCGAGCATCTCTATGGTGGACCGTGGTTCACAAGAGCATTGATTGTCCCACTACCTGGGAGATTTTCCAAAAGAAGTTTTTGTAGAATTTCCTTCCTCCTCAATTCCATGAAAAAGCCATAAAGCAATGGGATCTTCTTCACCAAAGAGAACGTGAACCTATTTCCCAATACACTGAATGTTTTTGGAATGCCCTACTGCAACTATGCATGCTCGAAGATGTACCTGAAGCGACTCACAAACGCAAGTTTATGTCTGGCTTACTTGGACATTACTATGCTGAAGTTAATATGTTCAAGCCAACAACCCTTGAAGATGCAATTTCCTTGGCTCATGACACTGAAGACAAGATTCGAGGAAGAGACAAGCGTCCACAACAATTTCAAGCTAATGGTAACTATGGTTCCAAGCAATTCAATTCAAATTTTAGAAGATTGAATCAAAGTTGTTTTCTTCCATCTACATTCCGTAAGTCTTGGACACGACCACCTGCTTTGCCATCAAATATCAATCCAAACCCTAAGCCATCCTCACAGCCAAATCCCAATATTCCTAAACTTCCTGCCATCGCCAACAATGTATCTAAAGCCAAATCCATAGTTTGTTACAAATGCCATCAACCTAGACATCTAGCAGCCAATTGTCAATCGAAAAAGCCACCTATCCATATCAATTATCTTGGAGCAATCGAAGAAGAAGAACGTGAGGAAATGCCTGATTTTACGGAAGATGATGACGACATTGGTACTACTTCGGATACTTTGTCAGGTATACCAACTCCACATTCTTTGTTGACAATGAAATGTTTTGTGCATGGTAAAGAAAAGATTATTTTGCATGATGATGGTAGCACACATGATTTTATTTCTGCAAACTTAGTGAAAGAATTGAAATTACAAACTTTTTCTACAAATTATCGCATTAAAGCAACATTCCTAGGCACGAGATATAATGGAACACAAGAGGTGCATAACTTAGAAATTAAAATTGGTGAATATACTGAACGAAGGAATTTTCTAGTTGTACCTTTGCAGTCTAGTGATATTATCTTAGGTATGCCTTGGCGTCATCAGTATAACCCTGACATAGATTATTCCACGCATTCAATTAAAATTTATTTTCAAGGAAAACAAATCACATTGAATCGTATGCACGTCTCCAATAATTTTCCATTGCTTACTCATACTCAAGCTAAATGTGCATTACGTAAAAGTAGCAAATCTTGTTTAATATGGGTAAATGAACTTCAAGCTAAATAAAAACATATGCATCCTAGGCATACACAATTTCTTGCTCAATTTAAAGATTGTTTTGCTGATAATTTACCACCTGGACTACACCTTCACGACCTGAAGATCACATAATAGATTTAATTCCTGGTACACAACCACCATGTAAAGCACCATATAGGCATAACCAAATTGAACATAAATAAATTCAAAATCAAGTAGAGGAATTGTTAAACAGAGGATTAATTAGACCTAGTAGTTCTCCATTTGGTGCACCTGTTTTATTAGTAAAGAAGAATAATAATACTTATCGTATGTGCATTGATTATCGTGCCCTGAATAAAATTACTGTTAAGAATAGATATCCAATTCCTAGGATAGATGATCTTATGGATAAATTACAAGGTTCTGTCATATTTAGTAAGATAGATCTTAAATCTGGTTATCATCAAGTGAGATTGGATAAATCTGAAATATTCAAAACTGCATTTAGAACACAATTTGGACATTATGAATTTCTAGTGATGCCTTTTGGTCTAACTAATGCACCTGCTACATTTAGTCGAATGATGAATCACATATTCTTGAAATATCAGCATTGTGTTATAGTATTCTTTGATGATATATTGGTATTCAGTAAAAATGAGCATGAGCATTATGAACATCTGTCTTTAGTTTTCAAGTTGTTAAAAGATAATCAATTGTATGCTAATCCAGAAAAGAGTGAATTCTTCCAAACATAAATTGAATATCTAGGTCATATTGTTTCATCAGAAGGTATTAAGGTTGACCCTAAAAAGATAGAAGCAATTTTAAATTGGCCCATACCCAAAAATGCATGCATGAGTTACGTTCTTTTCTAGGTCTTGCTAGTTTCTACAGAAAGTTTGTGCGAAATTTCTCATTACTTGCCTTACCTTTGACTAAACTTTTAAAGAAAGGAATTGTGTATAATTGGACTGATAATCAACAAAAATATTTTGATTTATTGAAATATGCATTAACCCATGCTCCTGTATTACAACTACCTGATTTCAATAGACCATGCTTTTTAGTAGTTACTGATGCTAGTGGATCTAGAATAGGAGCCGTACTTATGCAATATAATCATCCTATAGCCTACAGTAGTTGTAAATTGAAACCATCTGAACTTAAATACTCTACATATGATAAAAGCCTTACGTCAATGGAAACATTACTTAATGGGTTCTGAATTTATGATTAAAACTGACCAACAAAGCATTAGGCATCTCCTTAGTCAACTTCAAATATCTGACCGATGTATTAAATGGGCAGCTTTCATTCAAAGTTTTCATCCGCTTATACAATATCAACCAGGAAAAGAGAATGTAGTAGACGACGCTTTAAGTAGAAGACCGACAATTCATAATATTTCTGTGATATCATTTGATTCCCTTATTCCTATGAAAGATACTTATCATCAGGATATTACTTTTCAAGCTGATTGGAATAAATTAGTTGCAAATAATTGGATTCCTATTGATTCACTGTCTTACAATAATGAATTCATGTTTTATGAAAAGAGATTATGTGTTACACTTCCATTTAGATCTTTTGTTTTGAATGAGATTCATTGTCCTCCATATCAAGGTCATAGAGGTATTATATCTACTTTGTGTACATTGATTGAAGATTTTTATTGGCCACATATGGACACTGATGTATCTAACTTTGTATCTGAATATTTAGTGTGTCAACGAGTTAAAAGACATCATGGTAAACAATATGGTTTACTAATGCCATTATCTATTCCATCACGACCATGGGAATAGATTTCTATGGATTTTATTACTGGTTTACCTAACACTAAAGATAATCATGATATGATTTGGATTGTTGTCGACAGGTTTAGCAAACAAGAATATTTCATTCCATGCAAGAAAACTTTAACTGCATCCCAAGCAACTTAATTGTTTTTGAAAACCGTGTTTACTAATCATGGTTTACCAAAAGTTATTATTTCTGATCGTGATTCTAGATTCTGTAATAATTTTTGGATTACTTTGTTTGCTAACTTAGGAACAAAGATTGATTTTTCATCTGCATTTCATCCTAAAACTAATGGTCAAACAGAAGCTACTAACAGTACTATTTTAGATCTTTTACGTGCTTACACTATTTCAAAACCACACACATGGGATACATATCTACATTTACTTCAGTTTGCATATAACAATACACCACACATAGCTACAAAGAAAGGACCATTTGAAGTTATTTATGGTTATAGATTGCCTACACCTGTTGCATTACTATCAAATAAAATTCAAACTGCTGATGATATTGTTAACATGCACGCTACTATCTTTGATGAAGTTAAAGATATGATTGCCAAAGCCCATCAATCATATACAAAGCAAGCAAATAAGAAAGGACATGCCATGAATTTTAAAGTTGATGACTATGTTTGGTTGCGTATAGAAAAACATAGATTACAAAATGTAGATAAATACCCAATTGTGAAATTAGCACCTAGATTCTATGGACCATTCAAGATCATAGACAAAATCAATGACAATGCATTTAAACTAGAACTACCACCACATTGGAAAATTCACAACACCTTTCACATTAGTTTATTACGACCTTTTAGATGCCAATTACCTGTACACCCTGTCTATGAACACCCACCTTTGCTAGATGAAGAGACTGAAATCCTTGAGCCTGAAGCTATTATAGATACTGACTTTATGACCACTAGAACTGGCCGTAGATATTCTACATATTTGGTCAAGTTTAAAAACCATCCTATTGAAGAGGCCTAATGGATGCACGCTAAAGACTTAAATGCTTTCCCCACTCTGTTAGCTCCACATTGAGCTAATAGCAATTGAGGTCAATTGTTATCCCACCTTGGGGGTATGATGCCAGGAGGCATATTACACGGTGGATTTCGTGCAACGGTGGATTCCGTGAGGCTTTACGGTGGATTTCATAAACTTTTATTACTGGGGCTCATACACAAAGTGGATTCTTTGTGCGAGAAGTCGATGGGGACGCCTATCCTTTTTGGGCATTTTGTTAATTTAGTGTGTACATGGGTGATTCCATAGCAGGTGATTTTGGAAAATACATATTTAAATTAATAAACTTTTATGAGTTTAGAGTGCACACTCGTGATAAATTAAGGTTAGAATTGATTTCTAACCAATTAACTGCTAGGTATTCACTTTTGTCGGTTTAATTGTATTATTTTACTAACGATTGTGAATGCTTCAGTTGATGTGTAGAGATAGCAGTAGTGGCAGTGGAAAGCATTGGAGGATAGCGTGTATTCAAATTTATTGTCAATATTTTGATGGGTGCATACCTTAGGCATGGCACCTATATTTTGTCGCGCCTATTTATCAAGGCGTTTGATATTTATTTATGATTTTTGTATGTGCATGGGCGCACGATTAGATATTTGTATTTGGACATTGTATTTGGGTATGCCTGACTTCTTGGGCGCCCATTAGCTTTATTTCTATTTGGCACAAAAGCAAACTCAAAAGCCAAAAGCGTCCTATTTTGTAATTTGGGTTATTATTTGAGCTTGAAGATTATTAATACATAAAATATATGCTTTGTGGAGTGCTCACACAAGGCATGGGGGAAGATTGTACCCAATTGGTCTCTTGTTCATGTCTACAAGATTTCTACATTGATTTGTGTGCAAAAAGTAAGAGTTCTTTTGTTCTTGGGGACCTTTTGACGCTCACTATGCCCGCTTACAGCATCCGATCTGTGCACCATTTTCAATGTAGGGTAGGGTTCCACTTGGTGAAACCTTGCTCCCCCCCCATGTGAATCCTACCCCTTGGTAGGGATGGGCCATGCACACAGCCCTTTACTGTGTGACCCATCCCTTAATTTGATAAAAAATATTAAATGCATTTAGATTTAGCTTAAAAGGTATAGGTAGGTACAAGTACAATATTACTGACTTTTATCAAAACTAATTATTGAGACGAGCATTTTTTATCATGTCTAGTATTTGATCACGTTAAGGACTTCTTAGGTAATCCCACTACAACTAGACAAAAGAAAACTTAGTTATGTAGTTAGGCTATATTTTTTAGGTTCTAATCAAAGAAAACAATAAATTTTTATAGAACCATAAATAATATGTATATGTATGTGCATGTGTGTGTATGGTGTGTGCATGTGTGTGCGTGCGTGCGTGCGTGTGTTTTGTTAGCGCCCTAAGCACTACTTTCAAAACTCATAGTTATCATCTTATTAATAATCAAGGACATTAGATCATACTCATAGCAAAAAGCATGCCTAAACTTAGCATGGCATCTCTTCAAATTTTTGTTAGACTTATATTCTTATCGCCCAAACAAAGGATCAAACTAAGCTTTTTATAATGAAGACCTAGAGACATCATTATTTTTTAACCCAACTAACTACCAAGTTAAATAAGTTACATGAGACATTAAGATTGCCAAGCCCAAAGCAATCACACAAAGGGCTGCATTCTTAATAGTAGTTGTTATTCTAAAGAGAAATATATTAAAATCTTTCATTAGTAAGGAATACCAAAACATAAACTCTAGTGTCAAAATATCTTAAGTTCTAAACTCTAGTTCTAATTGACCAATATCTCTAGTCACATCATTATTTTAAGCTATTTACTAGACTATCATTATGTAGAAAGATAATCTTAGGAAAAAGTGGATATGAAGAGAAAAAAGTCCACTAACAACACCTCAAATTTAATCGAAAAGTAATTACCAAGACAAGTCTTTTGGATACTTTGAATATGCATTCATGAGTAAAATACCCAATAATGTATCATCATTGACTATTATATCAATAATGCTCAATCTTTAGTAACATTAGACTTGGATACTAGTATACATCCTAGTAGTCTCTAGGATATGCTAATTAATTTCTTAAGAGACCACTTTTGAAAGGTCGCATTTCATGCATTTAAAATAAAATTGAGACCCTTCTAATACTCATGTACCAAAATTACATCTTAGAGGGCAATTGAAGTCACACTACCAATTCCTAAGTCAATAAAGATATACATCTCACCATAAGTCACACTATGAATTCCTAAGTCAATAAAGATATACATATGATCACCAAGTCACCAATTTAATGCAAATTCCTAAGTCATCTAAGATACTCATCGCACAAAGTCACTAGACCAAAATTCAATAGGTCTTAGAGGTCAACCATCATGGCCTTAAAAGTGTACAACTAACTTACTTGTTTTGTACTTGTAGGAGATCTCTACGGATTCATAGGATTCTATCTACAAGATATATAAGATAGAGAGAACAAAAGTAGTGTGTGTTAAGGCTTTTGTCGGCGGCTCAGCCATACAAAATGAGAGAGAGAGAGAGAGAGAGAGAGAGAGAGAGAGAGAGAGAGAGAGAGAGAGAGAGAGAGAGAGAGAGAGAGAGAGAGAGAGAGAGAGAGAGAGAGAGAGAGAGAGGTATAATTAAGTTTATTGACATTTCTTTAGGCCCAAAAGGGGGCGCCAATGTCCCCTCCTATGCACAAAATAATTTTAATAGCACATATTATATTCTCTCTCATCCCTTATTTCCATGGAGAGATAATGGGAAAAGAGAGAGGGTAGAGAGAAAGAGGGGGTGTGTATATGTGTGTGTGTACATGCACATGTGTGTGTGTGTAAGAGAGAATGGAGAGAGTTTGAGTAGAGAGAGAGATAGAAAGAGAGAGCACACACACACACACACAAGACAAGGAGGAATATAGATAGAGAGAACCCTCTCTCCTATCTTATATGCATTTATAGTACCATTAATGAGGGCAAGGAGGGCAGGGGTTCACCTACTAGAGTTTACTATTGCACGTGTGTTCATGGCCTATTATATAAACCCCTTTATAACCTTTATTAGTCAGTTTTTCTACCCCTTCCATAACTTTTGATAACTTAAATAAATACCTTATTGCTAATCTATTTTTAAATTGAAAAGTTTCAAAATTATTTCTACTAAATGAAAACTAGCTTCATCTATTCTCTCTCTCTCTCTCTCTCTCTCTATATATATATATATATATATATATATATATATGGTTCAAGCGTAATGTGGTTTTGGACAATACTTGACTTTGGTCCGTGGATGTTCCTAATATGTTTGTGGTGTGTACACATGGAATGGTGTAATAGCACTATGTTTCTCTAGCCTTGATTGAGCAAGTGCTGTAAATTATGCAAAATGAGGCTCTTATTAATATGCATATAAAAAAAATGAAGGCATGGAGAGAACAAGTTAGAATCTAGTATGGCCATGGAGGGCACTATAGCATGATATATAATAGTATGAAAAATCACTTTAAAAAAGATAAAAAATATAACTATAATATTTTAAAAAAGAAAAAGTTTTAAAAAACAACATAATTATGATTTAAAATAGCAATATAGCACCCTTAATTAAAAAGCATTGCATGTGACATTGAAAGAAATTTGTTTACAACCTTGTACGTTTTCAATATCCTACACGTAAGTACACATGGGAAAGGGTAAGAAGCAAGCTTTTTGAGTAAGCTCTTTTAGGGAAACCCCTCTAATCTTGTTCCACATAGTTCACTTATTTCACCCTTAGATATATCCACCTCCACTTCTAGTTCTACCACCACAATCACCACTACTAGAGCTTTCATCGTCACTACAACCACCTCCACCATCACCACCTTTTCCACCACCACCATTGCCACCTCCAACACACCACCATCGCCACCACACACTCTCTCTCTTTGTCCCTCTATGTGTGTGTGTGTGTGTGTGTGTGTGTGTGTGTGTGTGTGTGTGTGTGTGTGTGTGTACATAGCCTACTCTCCTCCTCCTCTCTCTCTCTCTCTCTCTCTCTCTCTAGACACATGAACTATTCCTTATGTTGTGTAAATATATATATATATATATATATATATATATATATATATATATATATATATATATCTCGCAAAATATGGAAACATTCATGCGATCACTCGGGATTGATAGATCATGCCTTGCATCATATTACAACATGTATTGTAACAAATACTTTTCTTAATTCAATCAACCAAAAAGCAAGCAGTATTCCATTCAATGCACATTTTTTCTTGGCCATAGATACCACTTAGAGAGTTCATCAAGATAATTTCTCTAGTGAGTATATCAATATATATGAGACTCCAATGTCCTCTACAAAGTAAATTATTAGTAAGTAATAAATAAAACAAAGAAGTATGCATTAAACCTTTTGGAAAATTGCATACCTTTCAGTGTAAGGAAAAAAAATATGGTTGTTTGTGATGGAATCAAATGTTTCAAAAAAAAAAACTATGTTTGAACCAGATCTCAAAAACAATTCCATAATAGCAATGGATCAATAATAAATATGCTTTTAGATATTTCTTGATTGAGAGAAGCAATCTACTCCCTAAAACCAATATAATAAACAAATGAGTGTTTTTTGCAATGAACAACACCATCATTCCATACATTAAAAATTTTGAGAATCAAAATTCCTTATGCAACAATAGACTACACAATTTAACAATTGAATATCTCTTTTAAAAATCATGGACTTGTCCTCAAGAGATATACTAAGATAGTCCTCTTCCTCGAAGTGTAAGAAACATTGACAACCATTTGTTCATACACCTCACCCACTCTCTTATCATTGATAGGGCCAAGCACAACGATTTTTCTCTTACAAAATTCATCATCAGATTCTATGACCTCTTGCAGTTTTTCTTGTTGGACATGGGACGCAATCTTTGTTGGATATAGATGTGTCACCTCCTTGATCTTTGGCCCTTTCGCTCTCTTGGACAAATTTGGCAAAACACTAAGGATCTCAAAGGCTTTTTTATCAGTAGTGGGCAAGGGCCTCAATACCTTGTCGAACCTATACCTAATTCTGTTGACCATACTAAAATATTTGTTCATCAAGGTCACCCTATGAGCATGAGTAGTAGCAATGTAAGCATCACTCATAAAGTCAATAACAAAGTCTTCAACTGCCTCTTGAAGACATGCAGTTGTAGGAGAGGACTATCCAACAAGATCACAAGGTTGGACCACATGGAGCTTGCCATGTGCAGGAGGAGAACACACCGTCTCTGTACTTGATTGCTTTGATTGCATGGCAGGAGATTGAGGAAAACTAGGAGTAGGAGTGATCTCAAGAGACAAAGCTTATGGAAAGTCTAATGGACTTGCCTCTTCCTCACTATCCTTGCTATTTATATAGACCTTCCTTGCTATTTACTTTATCCTTGCTATCACCTACTAGAAAATGACAACCAATTTAAAAAAATATGAACCACACAATGTAAGATATGGCACAAGAGGAGGCAAGTGTGATCTCGTGAAGGCTCTATTCGCACCATATCATGGAGTTGTAGATACTGTGCGAGAGGAAAAAACCGTGATCCCCTAAAGGACCCATTCGCACCGTATCATGGAGCTACAAAAATGGTGTGAGAGGAAGGATTATTATAAATGGATGCATAACTGCAAGCCATGTCTAATCATAAACAAATGAGGATGGGAGCAAGAAAGAGAAAGAGGAAGAAAAATGAGAGAGAGAGAGACTATGTGTGTTTGTATGTGACATAGAGAGAGAGAGAGAGAGAGAGAGAGAGAGAGAGAGAGAGAGAGAGAGAGAGAGAGAGAGAGAGAGAGAGAGAGAGAGAGAGGAGAACTTATACTTGAGAGAGAGAGAGAGAGGGAAATTGCTACTTGAGAGGGAGGAAGGGAGGGAGGGGAGATGGAGGGAGGGAAATTGCTACTTGGGAGAGAGAGAGAGAGAACAAACAATTGCTAGGAGACAGAGAGAGAGATAGAGAGAGACAGAGAGGGAGAGAGACAGAGAAAAAGAGAGAGAGAGAGAAATTAGCACTTGCGATACTTAGCATGGTTGGAGAATTATGGAGAGAGAGAGACAGAGACAAAGAGAGAGAGAAATTGGCACTTGCAATACTTAGCATGGTTGGATAATTATGGAGAGAGAGAGAGAGAGGAGAGACATATATATGAGAATTTTTACTTGGGGAGGAGAGAGAGAGAGAGAGAGAGAGAGAGGAGAAATGGTACTTGAGATAGTTAACATGGGGGGAGAAACATGGGTGGAGAAAGAGACCAAAGAAAGAAACCAAGTGTTTGTATGGCAATGTTGGTAGTGGTGTTGATGTGAGGATGGAGCGAGTAAGATGTGGTGATGGCAATAGTGTGGTAGTGGCACTGGTAGAGGTGTTGGTTGTGGTGGAAAACCATCAATGGAGGAGGAGGTGGTGGTAATGGTAGTGGTAGTGGTAGTGGTAGTGGTGTCAAGATTGTGGGAGAGAAGGAATGAGTCTCACTTGTAGCTTTCTTGCTTGCACAATGGGGGAATACACACAAAGGTGGAGGCTGAAAACAGTTTTCCTCTTCTTAGTTGTGTAAGCCAAAAGAACTCTAGTACATAGAAATAGAAGAACCCTATATATGGGTCTCAAACAAAACTCAAGTAACTAAGGTGGCATACTAACTGAGCCACGAACTAGAGTAGATAAGGATAGTTGTCATCTAGCTATTATTCATGGGTGGTGTACCAACCGCATCTGCAACTGACAAGTTGGTGACATAAATGTACAATGGTCACCCTGGCATATCACAGTGGAGCTCGATATCTCAATACTCCCCCTCGAGCTCAATCCCAATTCTTGCACACCAAGCAGGTCTCTGAACTTGCGCAGCTTCTCTGCACCCAATGCCTTCGTGAATATGTCAGCTACCTGATCCTCTGTACTGACATAAACTAGATCAATAAGACCTAGTAAAACCCTCTCCCGCACATAGTGATAATGCACCTCAATGTTCTTTGTTCTAGCATGATAGACTGGGTTATTTGCCAAGTGTATAATACTCATGTTGTCACAATAAATGACAACTGGCCCATCTATAAGCTGATGCATATCATAAAGTAGCTTATACAACCAAGCTACCTCACATGCAGCCATTGCTGCGCCCTTGTACTCAGCCTCTGTGCTCGACAAGGCAACTGTAGGCTGTTTCTTGCTGCTCCAAGTGACTGCAGCACTCCCAAAAGAGAACACATATCCACTGGTAGATCGTCTATCAGAAATACTACTAGTCCAATCAGCATCAGTGTATCCATACAACTGTATCTGAACCCCAGTCTCATAAAATAGTCCATACTGCAATGTGGACTTCACATACCTGAGTATGCGTCTAGCCGCATCCAAATGTGGTTTCCTTGGAGCCTACATAAACTGACTTACCAATCCAACATCATAGCTCAAATCTGGCCTGGTAATAGTCATATAAATCAAACTTCCTACTATGCGTCTGTACATAGTAGGGTCTTCCAGAAGCTCACCTGTATCTGCGCTCAGCTTCACATTCTGCTCCAAAGGAACTGAAATAGGCTTACAGCCTGTCATCCCATATTTGGACAGCATGTCCAATCCATACTGCCTCTGCAAGAGCCGTATCCCACTTGGTGATCTAATCACCTCAATGCCCAAGAAATAACGCAGCTCTCCCAAATCCTTCATCTCAAACTTCTGCTTCAATAGTATTTTCACATGAAGGATATCTTCATCACTGTCACCTGTCATAATCAAATCATCAACATAAATGACAAGTAGCATAATACCTTTCTCTGTTTTTCTCACATAAAGTGAGAAATCTGCCTTGAAAATCTGAAAGCCAATAGTGACAAGATACTGTCCTATCTTGTTAGACCATGCTCTAGGTTCTTGCTTCAAGCCATACAATACTTTCTTCAACCTGTAAACAAACTCAGGATGAACAGCATGCACATAACCCGGTGGCTGCTCCATATAGACCTCTTCTTGCAAATCACCATGCAAGAAGGCATTCTTTACATCCATCTGATGTAAAGACCATCCCTTTGATGCAGCCATAGCAATGACTGCTCTTACGGTTGCCATCCTTGCAATCGGACTAAATGTTTCTTCATAATCAATGCCATATGTTTGTGCATACACCTTGACTACTAATCTTGCCTTGTATCTATTCACAAAACCATCTGCATTGTGTTTCACCTTATAAACCCACTTACAACCAATTGCATGCTTATCTTTAGGCAAAGATACCAATTCCCATGTAGCATTTGCTTCCAAGGCATCCATTTCTTCATCCATGGCTTTCTCCCATTTTTCTTTTCCTATGGCTTGCTCAAAAGAAGTGGGTTCTGGTTCCTGTATCACTTTGATAATATATGCATAGTGAATGGTTGTAAATCCATCATATTTCAACCTATCCACAGGATACCTAGCTCTGGTAGACCTGTACAAAGTAGGTTCACTCCCAGGTGCTCTCAAAACATCCATGGTCTTCTTTACTCTAGGTATAACAATAGAAGGAATACCCAACTCATCATCAATGCTCTGTTCTGAGCCACTGGATTCACCATCCACATAAGAGTGACCTGCATTCACATCAAACATGGGCTGATCTACCTTCTCTTTTCTTTTCCATGATACCTGCATATCACTATCTGTATTGCTTTGAGAAGATTCTCCTGATCTCAATCTGCCTATCCATGGCGAAGAATGTGAACCACTGCTAGAGGACGCTCCAGGTCCACTAATATCTTGTGACTGCTGTTGTGAATTCTGTGCAGCATTACCATTTTGTGCATCTACATTATCAATCACATTTACTGGTTTATACCAGCTACTCATCTCATAAAAAACAACATCTTTGCTCACTGTAAACTTACGAGTAGAAGGGTTATAGCATCTATACCCTTTTTACTGCAGAGAGTAACCAATAAAGATGCACTTCTCAGCTTTTGGATCCAACTTGGATCCCAACTCATCTGGCACATAAACATAGGCAATGCAACCAAAAATTTTCAAATGAGAAATATCTGGTTTCCTACCAATGTACCTCTCCTCTGGAGTCATCCCATGTATTGCTGCAGTGGGAGTCTTGTTCATTATGTAGATTGCTGTAGCAACTGCCTCAGCCCAATAAAAATCTAGCAAGTCTTTTTCATTGAGCATGGCACGAGATACCTCTCCAATATGCCTGTTTTTCCTTTCTGCAATTCCATTTTGTTGTGGGGTATGACTGCATGAATATTGCTGCTTTATGCCATGCTCTTGCAGGAACCTTGCAAACTCATTTGAGAGGTACTCTCCCCCTCCATCTGACCTTAGGCATTTTATTTGCAGGCCTGTTTCTTTTTCAACCATAGCTTTAAGAGTTTTGAAATGCCCAAAAACTTCACTTTTCTTTTTCATAAAATACACCCAAACTTTTCTGCTATAGTCATCAATAAAAGTGACAAAATAATGATAGCCTCCAAGAGATGCAGCTTTAGTAGTCCACACATCAGAGTGGATTAATTTCAATGGCTTCTTACTCTCTTGAACATGTCTAGGAAATGGTTTCCTTGCCTGTTTTCCAAACTGACAGGCTTCACATACCTTATGCATTTCTGCAACCTTGAATTTAGGCAATCCTGCAACAATATTTTGGGCCTGCATTGATTTAAGTCGTTGTACATTAACATGACCAATGCGTTTTTTCTAGATATCAATATCTGCAAGGACACCGGTCCCATGTGCAAACATTGCTGCACTCAATTCAGGCATGTCTGTATGCAACGTAAACATTTTGCCATTCTTCTTTTCTTTTGCTATCAAGCGCCCTTTATTTTTCATATCCTCAACAAAGCATCCATGAGGATTAAATCTGACCTGTAAGCCCTGCTCAACCATTTGACCAACTGAAACCAGATTCTTGGTGATATTCGAGACATGAAATACATTGGACAGGTATTTCTTTTTCCCATCCTGCATAGACAGAGGAATTTTTCCAATATGCACAATAGGATGTGCAGTATCATCACCAGTCTCCACAAATCTTGGTTTTTCCATTTTCCTTGTATCCTCCATCCATTCTGCATGACCTGTCATGTGGTTTGATGCACCTGAGTCAACATACCATACATCGTTGCTTTCTTCTGCACTTGTCACAGAATTGTTCATGTGTTACAACATAAACAAATGCTCATTTTTGTCATCACCCTGTCTACTAGAAGATGTATAATTCCCTTGTTGCAATTTTCCATTCATGATGTCATTCTACTTTTTATAGTAGTCTTTAGCCATATGACCCATTTTACCACAGTAGTAGCATTCAACATTGTTGTTTGCATTTTGGTCTCTTTGCCATCCACCACGACCTCTTTGGCTCCCCCTGCCTCTAAAATTACCACGTCCTCCTCCATAGGACTGGTTTTCTTGAGTTTGCGACATATTCTGATTTCTATCACGGCCTCTAGATCGGCCTCCTCTACCTCTGCCTCTACCTCTTCCAGCATTTGAGTAGAAGACAGATTCTTTTGAAGTTCCTCCTGAAGAAGATGCACCACCATTTCTCTGCTCCTCAGAAATTAGAAGAGCAATCAACTCCTCAAAATCAGGAAATCTTTCACGGACGGAAATGGATGTTCGGAATTGTGCATAATCCTTTCCTAGACCATTGAAGGTCACAGAAACTAAATCATCATCTTCCATTGGCAACCCAATGGAAGCAAGTGCATTTGCAATCTTCTTCACCTTCATGTGGTTGTCATTGATGCTCATACTTTCTCTTTGCACATTGTGCAATTCTTGCTTGAGCTGCATTTTCCTGGCTTGAGTATTTGTGCTATACATTTTTGACAAAGTATCCCATTCCTCCTTTGGCGTACTTGCATCTTGAATATGCACAATTATAGAGTCTGAAATGCTGATAGACAGCCAGTACATAACTTTCCTGGCTCTCTCATGCCATGCTTTAAATGCTTGCATTTGCTATTGATTGGGAACATCAGGAAGAATTGGCTCTTCTTCATTTCCTGCAACAAATTTCCAATATCATTTTCCCATAAGAAAATTCGTCATTCTAAACTTCCATGCTTGGAAGTTGTTCTTGTCAAGCTTTTCAGTTACAATCTGTGAAAGAGAATCAGATGCCATTACAGAACACTGCAAAAAAATTCTGTCACTACAAAAAACACAGCTTCACCCTCACAAGGGAAAATCTGCAAAACTGGCAAAAGTGGTATTCGACTACATAGTCACTTCCTAGTGACGATTTTGCATAAACAGGAAACAAGGATGATTCTGTAACTCCCAATGTCTCTGCACACAAGCATACGATGCAATTTCTGTGGTAATTTTTCACCGACCCGTAGAACAGTGGTCCCACAGTATAAAACAGGGCCTTTTCTTGAGTACGTGCAGAAAACTTCTGCCTCCAAAATAGGTCCCGAAATGGCATCTAATAAAAAAAACAGAGCAACCAAGGGCTAAAGCCCTTTCCTGTAGCATATACTACCCTATTGCTACACCACGAAGGGCGTCTCAATCTGAGACAATGCACTCTTGCACTTTCCGGCTGTGCTACCTGCCTGCAGAGACTTGCTCCCAAAGTAGAAAAATGAAAGCAACACTGGTCCTCTTACCAGAACACCGCGAGCTTGGCTTGCTTTCTTGAGCTCCTTACCATGAACAAGGCTCTGATACCATGTCAAGATTGTGGGAGAGAAGGAAGGAGTCTCACTTGTAGCTTTCTTGCTTGCACAATGGAGGAATACACACAAAGGTGGAGGCTGAAAACAGTTTTCCTCTTCTTAGTTGTGTAAGCCAAAAGAACTCTAGTACATAGAAATAGAAGAACCCTATATATGGGTCTCAAACCAAACTCAAGTAACTAAGGTGGCATACTAACTGAGCCACGAACTAGAGTAGATAAGGATAGCTGTCATCTAGCTATTATTCATGGGCGGTGTACCAACCGCATCTGCAACTGACCAGTCGGTGACATAAATGTACAATGGTCACCCTGTCATATCACGAGTGGAGCTCGATATCTCAACAAGTGGTAGTGGTAGTGGTAGTGGTGGTGGAGGTGGAGGTGTTGATGGTTGTGGAGGAGGAGGAGGAGGTAGTGGAGATGATGATGGTGGCAAAGATAGTGATGGCAGTGGAGGAGTAGTGATGTTGGATGAGATGACAGTGGTGATATAAATGGTGGATGGCAGTGGAGTAGCACTAGTGGTGCTTGATATATGCGTAAGAGAAGAGGAGAAATAAGTGGACTATGTGGAATAATAATTAGAGATTGCCCAAGAAATCTCCCTCAAAAGATCACTCAAAAATCTTGCTTCTCGCATGCACTCAGTACACATGAAAGAGAAGGGGAGCAAGAGAAGGGTGCAAGAGCAGTTGAAAGGTAGGCATGAGCATGGCATCAAACACATAATCTTCAATTACAAGAGATATCAACTCTATTTGCAACTTGGAAAATAATCCCTTACTACACTGGTAGGTGAAATCGTAGTCAATCTCTAGTAGCCACTAACATCACAAACTGAGGATCCCTAGGTCTCATGAACAACTCAAAGACTATTGTTTATAGCACTAATATTTTGATATTAGTTAATAAATTTTTCTATGTTGTCAAATTGAAAAATTTTCTTCAACAAAGTCAAAACTTACAAGGTACTCTACAACTTTTTAGAAGAAACCTTTATTAAATTTTGAGAATAAGTACCCTAATTTAACTTTGTTTAGACTATTATTTAAAATTTCTACATGCTATATAGTATAGACTATTATTTTGAGAATAAGTACCCTAATTTAGCTTTGTTTAGACTATTATTTCAAATTTCTACATGCTATATAGTATAGCAATATTTGACTTCTAAGATTCATAACTCACATAGATATGATATTCTTTCAATAAAACTTTGTATGAGGGTTTATCACCAATGAATTTAGGACATGCATCTAATGAGCATCTAACATGTCCATATTTAACCACATCAACACTAGCATTAAGTTTTAAACATAAGTACTAGATCATAATTCTGCAAATAGAAAAGTGCAAATGTTTCCACTATAAATTTTGTTGAGATAGGACAAATAGATGTGCCAAAAACCCACTCAAGGACATGAAGACATTTGACATCTAGTCTATTAGATAAAAATTTATTACTCAAACTAGTATTGACTTAGATAAATAAGGAACAAACTTGCATGTGAAAAGGATAGTAGTTACCTATAGACAAAAGATCCTCATATTCTAAAACCATCACCATAGCATTTCTCAAATATGTAAAGATTGACACCTACATCCATAGATAATGATTTTGGAGCTCTTTTTAATCATCAATTATCCCCCTTTCACAAAAGCCAAATTTTTCTATATACATGATGAAGCTACCCATTTGCAATCATCACCCTTGTTCATGTGGGCCTCAACTATGGTGGATAGTGGGAGAGTGTATACCAAAAAGAAAAGTGAACACATAGAATAGAGAAGAAGGAGATTGAAGGAAACAAAAGAGAGAGAAGCAACAAAATCATTGATGGTATGCAAGGCTACAATGGTGAGCTCCAACATGCAACATTGAGCATCACTATGGATGCTAGACAATAGCAAGGGGATGAGAGAAGAAGGAGGACTAGCTAATCAGATGTATCAATGAAAAATAATGAATGAGGTGCCCAATTGACTATAAATCGATAAATGAGGACATTAGTGCACAAGTTTCTTGCCTAAAAATATGGGCACCTAGGACAACCCACCCAACTAATTAAAATGGGCATATTATCCGAAATGAAATGCATTATTGTGTACTCCATCTTGTCAATATGTTATGATTTAGAAGCATACAATTGGGCCAAAAAAGATAAATGAACACAAAGAGAAAAGTAGAGAGAGAAAGAGAAATAGAATGTTGAAGATTGTAAAATAATGAATGTTGAATACAAAAGATAATATGTAGAATGGGTTGGGTAAGTTTGAACAATTAGAAGATCTCTTTCGTCACAAAACATAAATGATGTAGACTACATGAAATGTCACTAATATAGCAAAAAATAAATGCATAAATAATGCAGGTCAATTAGTATCATAAACTAGTGACAAGATGCTAGTTGGCTAGTCTATCACATGGTAGATCCAACCTACTTGACTTGATTTTGCTACCCGCTACCCATATAATCGTTTCTCGTGCTACCTATAGCCTAGTCGACTACTCTATGTACCCAACCCATTTTTCCTATCCTCCACCATCTTGAAGATGCCCAAATTGCTAACACATCTAAAGTTTCTAGAAGAGATAGAATGATAGGCATCACAAATTCAAAGCTCATAACATCTCATTGTTGAGGGTTGAAATGACTTGATTTTTTGGTTGATTTTTGTTGTTTTTGAGGGCTGAATGGATGGTTTTATATGATGATTGAATGGTTTGGAAGTGGTTTGAGAGTGCTTTGGATAGCGTGGAATGGTTTTGATAAGCTTATGATGTTTTTCAGTAGAGATATGAGGTTTTGGTGATGTTCTGTTATGTTTTGATGATGTCCTGATAGTGTTTGTTTGGTTTTGATAGCTTCTATTTTGTTTTGTTTTCCTTATGTATGAAAGGATGGAGTAATTATTGATGAAGTTTGAGGTTGTTTGAAGGCTCATTGAATGGTTTTTGATGGTTTTGATTGGTTTTAGTTGAGCTGGATGCTTTTTGTTGATCTTTTGTAACCCTATGTTAAGCTTCTGTAAATCCATTGTATGCCTTTGTATGTGTTCTATTGGATTAGGGTGTAGTATGGGAAAGTTTTCTAGCCTTGGAAAAAGGTGAATAATAGTTCAAAAGAGCTCAAAGAAGTGAAAGAAGCAGCTATTGAAGACTCAAGAGAAGACAGGAGTGAAGTGACAGTAATGAGCTATGAAGAGTCACTATAATGTCTCTAGTGACCTTTCATATTAGACATACCTCTTGGGAGGGGTATTCATGACCAAAGAAGGGTTTTTGTGAGTGATTATTTAGTATTTTAGTGAGGATATGATGTACTATTGAGAGAGAGAGAGTGTGTGTGTGTGAGATAGCCAATTCTATGCAAGACAATGTATCTATCTATGAGAGATTGTGAGAGAAAGCTATGGAATCTCTGAAGATGAATAATATATGATATATTTCCATTCAAAGTGGAGTATTATTTTGTGTTGTTTTAATCCTATCAAAGAATTCTATGAAGAATATGAAGAGTATGATGGATTTTGTTAAAGTTAAAGCTGTGAGAGAATTGTTTCTATGAAGTTGCGTGAAGATTTTTTGTTTGTGGTATTGTTTTCTTTATTGAAGATCATATTAAATATGAAAAATATGGTTTTTGATAGTACAATATAGATTTTATTGCAATAGAAACCCCATTTTCTTGGTGTTCCTCTTGGGGCTCCATTTTTTTTGTGCATAGAGCCAAGGAAAACTGCCACCAACAAGCATCAGAAGAGGCTGAAAATGAAGGAAATTGCATTGCCAAGAAGAGAAGAATTCAATGGATACTTGCAAAGTTCCTTCTACCACTGAAGAATTGGAGATTCTAATTGCCAAAGACACTTTTTACAAGAATTTCATCCCACAATGGCAGAAACATATTATCATCATGGTGTTCCTCTTGGGGCTCCATGTTTTTTGTGCATAGAGCCGGGGAAAACTGCCATCAATAAGCATTAAAAGAGGCTGAAAATGAAGGAAATGACATTGCCAAGAAGAGAAGAATTCAATGGATACTTGCAAAGTTCCTTCTACCATTGAAGAATTGGAGATTCTCATTGCCAAAGCCGCTTTTTACAAGAAGTTCATCCCACAATGGCAGAAACATATTAACATCATGATGCGGGCTCTATGTGGTGGACTATTTTCTCTCCCTCTTGAAGCAACAGAGACGTGCATCTTGGTAGCAAACTTCTTGGGAACGAACTAAAGTACAGAAACATAGATGATGATCATCCATGGGAGATTTGGCATTCATTGAGAAGTTTTCAAATATCATCAAGTGGGAGATTGTGAAGAAGCTTTAAGAGTCATGGTTAGTGGAAGTTCAGGAAAACAAGAAAGAAAAGAGTTTGAATTTGTTCATCGATGCTCAACAATAGGACACGTGGGACGCATGGTATACTTACAATCTCCTGTTTGTCCAGTTAGCAATCCATTGAAAGTTGGTAGATAGAGTGTTCTTCACAACATACACCATTGAAACCATCAAAAGTTGGCATTACTATGATGATGGCACTACAACAATCCTCAAAAGAATGAGTTTTGACACTTTCAAAATAAAATATCGTCCCCTTTGTAGCGGACTAAAACCTAAATTTAGAGACGTCGAAAAGAAGGAAGTAGAAGAAATGTTTGCAAGAGAGTCCTCCAGAGACTAAAGCCCCACTTTGATTATGTTCTGATTGAGTACAAACCAACTAGATGGAGCTAACTCCTTGATGAGTGACACAATCAAGAGGCAAGCACTAAAACAAGTCCAGAGGTACGTGTGAAGAGAGAAGGCAAAAATCAAAGCTAAGAACAAGCTAGCAATAGCAGAAGCCTCCTTTGACGCCCTAGCGGCACTCTTTACAGAAGTCCCTATGGCGACTCAAGGTCCCCTTCCTAGTCGGATCCATCCTGGAAATATTAATGACAAGCCAATGAATGTAGTCACATTGCCCATCTTTAAGGGAGAGTACAATGAAGACCCTGATCTTCATGTAGCAGAGTTTATGGTGGCATATGTGGCTAATAATGCTAAAACCCTCGAGCATTGGTTGGCAAAATTTCCCGCCACTTTCAAACGTGCAACATTTCAGTGGTATGAGAGACAAAAAGCAGGAAATTTTGGCACATGGGATGACCTAAAGTTGGCCTTTCTCACTAAAAGGCGTGAAGGTTTTAAAGAGGGGATGTAAGAGGAGTTCATGAGCCTAAGTCAATCCTTTGGTGAATGAGTAAAAGCCTATGTCTTGCAAATGGAATTCAAATTGAAGAGATGGACCAATCATCATTTGGATGAAGGCATCCAAAAGGGAGTTTTCCTTAGAGGCCTATAACCAAAAAATTGTAAGTTTATGGAATTGAGAAGACCAAGCAACCTGCAAGCTGCAAGCTGCAGTGGAAGGTGCAAGATTGTATGATGAAGTTGAAGCAAGGTTGTCAATGACCTTAGGAAGAGGATTCCTACCTCCTCCCATGCCATGAATGGCATACCCACCAAATGCAATCTCAAGGATAGTTTCCTACCCCTACCCCTAGACGCAAACAATGCCACAGTACAGTGCATTGAATCCACAGTGACTGCAAATGACAATGTCTCAAATGATGGTTCAACCACAACAGTAGTGGTCTCAGACAGTTCCCCCAATGGAGACTCAACAACAGTGGAATCCTACCAATTGGAATCAGCAACCCCCAATCTCAACACGAGCTCTAAATCAGAACTAGAACAGAGGACCCTCTGGATCAACCCAACCAATGTATACAGTGATTACAGAAGCTTCCCAAAATCCTACTACAAGTACTTCAGGAGGTGAAACTCTGAAGGAATACCTGTCCAATTCAGTCGCACAAGCATTAAAAAGGAGCTTATGGATGTGATTACAGAACAGCTACAGATGCTGAAGGTGAATACCACCAATATATCCACTCTTGTGAGAGATGGGAGAGATGTGATGCGTTCTAATACATGGTTGCTAACTAGTCGTGCAAGCATTTTAAATTTTCATATAATTTTAACTTAAAAAAACTTGAAACTTTACAATATGTGCAAGAATCCTTTCTCTACTTTGCAAAAAGGATGTTACAACATTTTACAATAGCACTATGACATAAAGCTATATGCGAAAATCTCCAAGATCCACATGTCCAAAGTATATCCCATACATTTGGACTCTATAGTATAGGAAGATCTATATATATATATATATAATATAAAAGAAGTGAACATAAGTATATTTTCTCCCATTGCTCTCATCACTATTTATCTCCATGCATAATGTTGTTAGAGAATCCCAAAAGATCAAAATGTGACAAAATTGTTCGACAAAAGTAAATATCTTGTGTCAAGCACTCATCAATAGCACCTATAAAGTATATAGCATAACTAAAATCAAAAGAAGATGAGAAAGTACAAACACTATATACAATATAGTTTGGCGATGATGTAATCCCAATACATCACCTTAATACTTTACAACAAAAACATACTTCAGTCAACCTAGTACCTTACCATAAGACTAGTTTCAAGAGCTCTCAAAAAACCCTTTGGTAGCAATACTTTAGCTGCAAAGAGTATGTCCTAGCCTTGTGAGGTGCTAGCTTGAAGATACACTTCCTATAGGAAAAATGACTATAAAAAGTGTAACAAGATTATTTAGAAAGAAAATACAAAGCTTATTCCAAATTGAAATCACTTACTTTGAGCACGCACGTGATTACTCAACACACTTGAGAAAGTCATCAAACAACTTATAATCATTCTCATCTAGTTGATATCTTTCATTTTATGGATTGTATGTTAGATTTGCCAATGCAATCACCGACTCTATGGAAATCATGTTCAAGTCTATTAAGTCATATGTGAACATACGTGATCCTTTCACCCTCTGGTACCAACCAAGCTAAACTTCTATGCCTTGAGGTTGATCTGTCAAATCAAAGCCTCATTTACAATTTACATATCTACCTCCTACTTTTTTCCTCATCTTTTGGACCTGCCAAGGCACCACGTGGCTATGAAACCCATCCATTTTATTCAAGTTTGTGGCTTTTCCATCTCTCTTTGGATGCTTACAACTTCCTTAATCTTGTCCATCATATACAAAATATGTTGCACAATCACAACCTATCCCAAAGAAATTCACATTTCTTGATGATTGTGATTTTAATTTAGGGTCAAAGTAGACACATTGCCTCACTCTTGTCAATAAATCCTTTGACAAAGTCGAACTCCCATTCAATTGATTGACCAACGTAGTCTTGAAGATATACTATCCATCAACTTCCACCATTGGGTTGATCTTCTGGCTTTTAGCAATACTTGAGCCATGAACCTCATCTAAGAGCCCATCAATTTCATGTTGAATCTCACTAAGAGCAACAACGTCATCATCCCCATGTAAATTCTCTAATTGTTCTTCATCACTAGTTGGTTGTCCAAAGTCATTATATTCATCAACCTCCCCCATTTCATCATCTATCTTTGACCACATAGAATTTGTATCCTCCCAAGGCTCTGACCACCACTTTAAGTTATTTGCATTGTTGGGTTTCAATCCCAATGGCTCACACAATGTTTATGCTTGTTGCAAGCCCTCTTTCAATGCATCTACTATTATTTCATCTAAAGTTGTTGAGAAATAGACAAATGATGTATGCTCCAGGAAGAGTTGTCCTAAATCCCATATGCACAGTGAGGAGAGTGGAACAACTCAAAGTCTATAAAGCATTGTACTTGACTATGAAATGAATACAATGTCATGATGCTTTGTACTTTCAGTTAAGTGTCTTGTCATGGTCAATTCTACACAAGATTGTGTTTATGAGTCCAAGCTAATCTATCTTGGAACCTAATTCGCTTGTGTAATAGTTTGTCTCTACTTGTCCATGTCATTATGAGTTTGTTCTTCATCTTTCATCCACCATAGCTTGTGTCATGCTCTAGATCCGCATCTTCTAACATGGTATTAGAGCCCAGTCGGGCATGGATTAGATCATCTCCGCCTTTTCATAGCTCATGTTGAGTGTTGGATCTCATTCCCAAATTCATTTGCAATTCTACCTTTAAAAAAGCTTCCATGGCAGCCATAGCCAACATTACTCTATTAGCTGGAAGCTTTTATATCTCTCTCCACAGGACAAATTTCTTTGGACTTACTTCTAGTCCCTACTTCCAGAGCTCCTCCCTTGCACCTCAATCATTGACATTGGTCACTATTGCCTCAGCATTGCCTGTTTTTGAAGTTGCTGCCATATCTGTGTCTGTGGACATCAACACCCACCTAACTTGGAGGAGTTGTATCTCCACATAAAGGCCATATCTCTCCAAGTTCTCTTCTAGGAAAACCTTCGTGAACTCCAGGAACTTCTACCTGGCACATGACAGTCAAACATTGGCCCCCCAGCTACTCAACATTGCAAAAATTAGATGACGTTGCCTGATCTGCGCCTAGTTCCGTTCGAGCAGTCTATTCTCCTTTCACGCAGTGCAATTTTTGCCGAGATCATAGGGCTTCTGTAGATCTTGAAGAGAGTTACATTCTCATGAAAAACTTTTGGAAATGATCCATTGTAGCTCATGAAATCAGTAAAAATCAAACCTGTGTCTAAACCCTAATCCAGGAAGTCATAGGCAAAGCTTCAAAATTTGACATTTTTCACAAGTTCTTCTCACTGAAGTCATCAACAGTGATTTTAATCACTAACCAATACTCTTTGAAGTTCATTACTTTTCTAGAAGTGCCCAAGGAAGCTCAAAATTCATCTAGGAAGTTTATGAGAGAAAGCAGATCAAGTATCGACTAGTATCCATTAACACTCAACTAGTGTCAAATTGACACTTATTCTCTTGTGTCTCTTGATACATTAAAATACAAACTTTTGTTGGTTAACTGAAGTTTAGCAACATGGTAGAGCTTGATAAAATAGCTAAATTCAATGGTGAAGGATTTCATGCATGGAAGGAGAAGACCATGTATCACCTGGTGCGAAAGGACTTGTGGGACCTATTTGAAGAGATGTAGATAGCAAGGGGGAAGATGATGAAGACGGGTTCCTTGAAGAAGACCAACTCAAAACCAAAGAATGGAAGAAAATGAATAACAAGGCACTAGGCATCATTGCCTGGGAACTAAGTGATGATGTACTACATCATATATTTGGCATTAGAAATGCTAGAACCGCTTGGGAGGAACTTGACAGAATGTTTGGTACCAAGCAAAGAACTCAAAGGTAAAACTCCTCATGCAGTTTTATAAACTAGATATCAAATGTAGTGCTTCTATGACCATGCACATTAACAAGTTCAAGAGCCTAAAAACCCAGCTTGCAACTCTTAAGAAGAATATTAATGAAGATGAAGCAATATCCGTACTGCTTACAAGAGTAAACAAGGATCCATATGAGAACCTTGTGTCCACTCTAAGTAATGTTCCAAGTCTCTCACTCAAAGATATTGAGCACTCACTGCTTGATGGAGAAAGAAAATTTAAAAGCAAAGACGTAAAAGAGACTGGCTCAAGGGAAAACCTCTTATACACTAGAGGAGCTACTGGACCGAAGGGAAGGGGTCGAGGATTCAACATCGACAACACGAGTCGGATGATATGTCAGTATTGTGGTAAAACTAGCCATATTGTCAGTGAATGCTTCCACAAGAAAATAGCATAGTAGACACAGAATGACCATCACCAAATTCAATTTATGAATGAAGAAGAAGAAAAAGATACTTCTGCTACCATCAACAACTCTGACAGGTTGTTCTAAGGAATTTGTTCCCATAGTGGATATCTATGTTTCCCTTAGTGTATTTGATTGTAAAACCCTTGCCAAAGATGCAAAGTCTCAATCTCTAACTTGACTAGGCTGCCTATGAGCTAGTCTTCCGGGCCATGTTATCATGTAGGGGGGGCAAAAGCCAGCAAGTCTAAGGACTCATCATTTGAGGGGGGGTGTTGAGAAATAGACAAATGATGTATGCTCCAAGAAGAGTTGTCCTAAATCCCATATGCACAGTGAGGAGAGTGGAACAACTCAAAGTCTATAAAGCAGTGTACTTGACTATGAAATGAATACAATGTCATGATGCTTTGTACTTTCAGTTAAGTGTCTTGTCATTGTCAATTCTACACAAGATTGTGTTTATGAGTCCAAGCTAATCTATCTTGGAACCTAATTCACTTGTGTAATAGTTTGTCTCTACTTGTCCATGTCATTATGAGTTTGGTCTTCATCTTTCATCCACCATAGCTTGTGTCATGCTGGACGGCTTACAGCACAGAAGGCTTTAAGAGTAGGTTATTGGTGGCCTGCCATCTTCCAGGATGCGTTTGCGTATGTTAAGCGATGCGATATTTGCCAACGACATGATAGTCGAGAGAATAGGAAACGACCACTCACCCCTATTATGGCGATACTTCCATTTGAGAAGTGGGGAATAGACTTTGTGGGTCCTATTACTCCGTCGTCGACTACGCAAAAGAGGTACATCATTGTCGCAACTGACTACTTCACAAAGTGGTCAGAAGCACGTGCAACAAGGAAAGATGATGCTAAAGAAACTGCTAGTTTCCTCTTAGAGCAGATAATATGCCGGTTTGGTCCGCCGAAAGAATTAGTGTCGGACCTCGGAACCCATTTCCTGAATAAGGTGATCAAAGGTTTGACAGAGTTGTGGAACATCAAGCATAACAAGACAACCCCATATAACCCGCAAGCCAATGGGCAAGTTGAAAGTACCAACAAGCAGCTTGTGGGCATCCTGTCCAAAATTGTTTCAGAAAAGAAACGGGATTGGGATAAAAAGTTATATGTGGCAGTGTGGGCCTATAATACGACTTTCAAATGAGCCACTGGCCATACCCCGTTCAAGTTAGTATATGGGGAGGAGTGTGTCTTGCCTCTAGAAATTGAGCTACCGACTATTCGGTTTGCCATCAATCATTCTTTGAGCGATGAAGATGCACTTTTTGAGCGCTTGACGACACTGGCACATTTAGATGAGCTTAAGTTGCAGAGCTTATTGCACCAAGAAGTGGCAAAGCGCCGAATGAAGCAGATACACGACCTCAAAGCCAAGAAATACACCTTCAAGAAAGGACAGCTTGTTCTGTATTATGACGCACAACGTGAATTATTCCCAGGCAAGCTAGAACCCAAATGGGATGGGCCTTATAAGATCGCTAGGATAGGAAAGAATAAATCTACAGTGTTGTTAGCTGACCTTGAGGGGATAGAATTTAAAAATAAGGTTAATCTTAATAAGATTAAACCTTATTATTTCTGATTGCACTAATGCTATGACTGCCTTGCAGGTCTAGGCGAGATCGATCAAATATCTGCAAGGAAATCGTGATAGAGGTTGATGGGTCGTCTGATCCCTTATTTAGAACACCCATATTTGGAACAGAGGTATCATCAGGGAAAGCTCATTTGGTGGAGCAAAGGATACAAGGTGATTGAGCAAGAAGGCAGGACATTTATTTGAGAGATCAAGGTCTTCTGCCATCACTGCCTACAGATTTTGACGAGCATCCCTGTTGAATTCAATGATGATGGTGGGATGGAGCCTACAGTCCACCCGTTGAATATGCTGAATTTCAATTACCATAATTACGAGTAGAGTTCAGGATGGCGGGATATGTAAACCCTTTATGGACGTACACCTTGTATTTTGATGGGGCGTCCAGGGGTCCATGCAAAAAAGGAAGTGTAGGAGTTGTCATCCGAGACCCCCGACGACGCATTGTCATGAAGTTAGCTGCTTATCTCGTGGTGAATTTTACCAATAATATGGCAGAATACAAAGCCCTGATTATGGGTTTGAATATTGCGAAGAAGGGTGGTATCCGCCAGTTATTGGTGAAAGAGGACTCTCAGTTGGTTTTAAATCAACTCAATGGGATGTACATGGTACGAAACCCCATCCTTTGTATGTACCATCATACTGCCATAGCCCTGCTAGACGAATTTGATAGAGTGTCTTTTTAGCTGATCCCGAGGAGTTGGAATCAGTTTGCCGATTCTTTGGCTAATTTTGCGTATGAAGAAGACCTCTTCTTTAATTGTGGCCCTTGTCCCGATATATCTATTGATGGTGAGACAGGACCTGGTCGTTTGTGGGGTATGCTTTCTGAACATGCCCTCTTTGGCAGACGATGGTTGATTTGGGTGATGCAGAGGGTAAGCGAGACTCATATGCCTTTATTATCTTGAACCCACAGACTGGTTAGACGACATGTGATGCGAACACCTCTTGCGATATACGCAGGGGGGATAGGTCATAATTTAATGCACCTAGTTTAGGGCTACGAGCCTTTGTTCCCCTGGGAATGGTATGCTTTGATGTCTATCATGGTTGTTTCCAGGTGGATGTTCTGCATAGTATTGTTTTATTTCATTAGGCCAAGAGGGCCGATTCAGTTTTGTAGCAAAGTCATGTCTGATTTCATTAGGCCAAGAGGGCCATTTTCCTGTCTAGTGCAGGTACGTTTAATTGGGTTTTTGTTTTAGTGTTGTGCTGGACAGATTTCGTGTTTTGTGGAATTTGATGGAACCTGGAGGAGCCTTTGCTGCGATGGAAGCTTCTTGTGGCCAATCCAGGTGATATTTCTCCTTTACGAGTACCTTTCTTTCCTGTTATATGTGTATCTGTACTTGTCGAGGGGATCTATTTTTGTTAGGGATCGGCAACCAAGGCATGAAGTCCCAAGTTTAGGCTAAGTATGTTTGAGGGAGGTTGGAGTAGTCATTGCCTCCTGCAACGACATTGTTAGACATTGAAAGACCTGGTTTAGAAGGAAGTCCTAGTGGCCCTGTTCTGCTAACCTGCTAGGCAGCCGTTCTAGGAGTTCTTGTTAGTAGTGAGGCAGTTAGAGAAGCCTGCCAGAAGATAATAATGATGATGCCAAGAAACCCTGAACATCCCAAAAGATGAATATAAATATGAAGGTGTGTAAAAAGGGGTTCTAACCCCTATCAAAGAAAAGAAATGAAATAAAAAATATATAAGCAGTTGATCATTGCCTTGCGAAGGCCTGGTAGGTTCCTGGGGACGAGTCAGACCCGGGGCCGATACCTTATCTTCCTAGGGGTGACTTCTTGCTGGAGAAAATTGACAAAACAAGGAAGGTTGGAGGGAAAATAAAAGTGAGCGTTAGAAAAGGATTAAGTGTCGCCTTGCGAGGGCTTGGTAGGTTCTTGGGTGCCGAGACAGGTCTTGAGGCCGATGCCCTGTTCTCCTTGGGTCGTTACGCTCAGCTCCCTCCTTTTTACATGCCCAAGTATGTTCATCCAATAAAAACCCTAAAAGAAGACATGTACTGAACGAAAATATTCCTTGATCAGGCTATAGGAGTCCTCGCCTTGTAGGAGCTCCTAGTGGTGTTGTCTTTAGTTGGTAAGTAGTGCAGACTACCACTTAGGGCAACCTCTTTGACAGTTCTTTTTCGTCTGGCTGTGTTGGAGCAGCTGGTTAGTGACTCGCTTCGGATCTTCTATTAAATGATGCTAGGCCTACTCCTTGTGGATGTTATGCCTTGGTTCTGCCAGGGGTAGGGGGAGCATTGTGCTGAGTTTTATGATGATAATTGTTTTGTATCAGTTTGATGCTTCTTTGGTTGTTTATGTGCAGATATGTTTGTGGGTTCGACGGACTGAGTCGTCCTATCCCGTGGTCGCCAATGAAGGATGGATTTTAGGCCCCGGAACGTGCCTAAAAATAGGAGAAAAATATGGAAATGCGGGGGAAAATGCTCAACCACGAAGGCGGCAGCTCGACCTAGGACGATTTTAAGCATTAAGTGCTTGACGGGCGCCCGTGCGACACTCCGTGAATTTTCATAATTTTTCTGTGCACCCGTGCCAGTCAGTGAAGCTGCAGGCCTGTCCAGGATGTTGATACGAGCTCACAGGAATTTTCAGATCGAAGTTCGGAGTCCGGGTGCGGAAGATGGCCCGAAATCGGCCGGGGTGCCCAAGAGGAGGCCCAAAAAGGGAAATTTCAAAAGGTGTGAAGGAGGGGGGGTGACCTTTGGCACCCCCCCCCCCCCCCCCCCCCCCCCCCCTCAAAAAATCGTGGATATGGGGGGGGGGGGGGGGGGCGGCTGAAAAACAGCCGCCGAAAAAAACGTGTCCCCCCCCCCCCCCAATCGATTGCAGGCTTGCAAAGCAAGCCATAGTTATGAGCCCCCAGGCCTGGTCAAGACATCATGCCGAGTGAATCGCCGGCCTCCGCTCCCGCAATGGTGGACTGGTTGGAGAGAGAGAAAATCAGTATTTCTCTCTCCTCCCTCTCTCTCCTCTTAGCCCCCGTTCGTGCTTGAAGGAATAGGATGGAGATGGACGGCCGGATGGATGCCGATTCTTGACGGGATGAAAGAGCAATGCAAAACCATTGTAGATTGCTGATTCCAAGTAGAATTCATGGCTGAAAATCAATCGTGGGACGTGCCAAATTAATGAAAAAACCCGCAAGACACGGTAATAATTGTTTTTACAAAGAAAATGGTCTTTTGATGCAAATTTGGTTGATAAAAATGTGTTCATATGGATTGAGTTTTGAGTATGTCGTGCTTTGAGTTGGTTTCTAGCTGTTCATCATTTAAAAATCAGAAAAACATGTGTGGGATAGCAGAAAATAGAAAACCGAGACACGAAAAACCATAAAAATGAAGGAAAATAGGGTTTTGGGCTAAAAATGATGCAATAAATTAATCCACACCTACTAAAATTTCTGTTTCTGCTGAAATGAACTAAGGGCCACAGCCCATAAACTGAACTTGGTTTTTAGCAATTAAAAAAAAGGGAGAAAATGGGAAAATTTGCAAGAAAATGATGGAAAAACCCTAAAAAATAGGGAAAATTTATATTTTGGGCTTCGGAAAATTGGGAAAATTATGAGTAATGTTTGTGAATGTATAGCAAGGCTGAGGCATGAAGATTTGCTTCAGATCAGCCTTGTTTCCGTGCTTTAGTTTGTTGTTTTCCGCTTTTTATATGAAAAATAATGGGAAAAAGCTGTAAAATGACATGCAACGAAACAATACAAAATCGGGGGAGGGCAGGGTAGTTGAGGAGTGTTTAAATACTGTTGCAATTAATGATAAAGTTGCTGATTTCCATTGCATAAGCATTTAGGACGAGGAATTAATTAAAATTAAGGCCTAGTGGCACGAAGAACACTTCGGTGCTAGGTCTTGCAACGAAGCACAATCGTTAGAAAGGAACCATTAAAAGGATGTTTTGCACTTGTGCACAATACTGTTTGCTAAATGTTTGAGCACTAAACATCCACCAAATGCATAGAGCATGAAAAGAATTTAAAAGTATCAGTGGTTAGCTCCTAGACATGCATTGCAATTGGTTTATCATGACATGACCTACGTTGAGAGGCAGTGAGATACCCATGCTGTAGGCTACTCGTGGGATCCTAAAGGGGAAATCAAGTAAGGACAATGGTACATTCCTGGACACGCTTATTTGGTACCTTGAGCGACGTTTGTGCGAAATGTCTAAATGTTGAGCGACGCATCGAGGGGCCAATCCCCAAGGTGTAGGAGAGTCGCAGAGGGTTGACGGCATTCAGCCATAGGAGGAACCCCATGTGTATGTGATTCGAGCCTTTTGGCTATGTGAAAGGGACTCCCTCTGAGGAGTAATATTGGGTTAGGATCAGTTGGACTACAACGTATTACAAACGCAATGTTTAGGAAGGCAGAGATTTTGATAGACGCTCCTGGCCGCGAGGCCGAGGGGTTGTCTTGTGCGTAGTGACGAGGCCCGGCTAGTGCATGAGCCAGTGCCGGCCCGTTTTTAGGTCCATCAGTGGTGCGTCTGCCGGGAGCCGCTTAAAAGTGGCGGTTCTCGAATCCTGGTTGTTTAAGGACTAGCTAGCAGTGTATGCCAAAGGATACTGAGATTGATCCGTTATTTATTGATAAGCATCATCTAGCAGAAATCCAAAAGCAAGAAAGAGACGAAAGAGCTAGGCGACGTGCTGAAATTTTTAGGAGATATTCCCCTAAGCGTAGCGGTGCTGAACCCTTACGAGGGAGTGGATCTAGTGGTCTTAGGACCACAAGCAGTAAGTTAGGAGAAGGTGGAAGCTCTAGTGCTCCCCTTCCTTTGATAAGCCAGCCCACGTCAAGTGCGGGAGGTGTAACCCCACCGTCCCCTATTCCTAGTGCAAATCCAATCCTCGTCATGGCGCAGCCTATTGCAATTCCAGCAGGAACGACGGATTTGCCGGCTCTAGGTTACCCGCTACCCATTTTTAATGGGTTAGTTGAGGAAGATGCGGAACTCCACATTAGGGAGTTTCAAAAGCTGATGTTTAACTGTCGCATTCAAGAAGAAGGACATTTAATGATGTTCTTCAACATGACTCTCAAAGGAAGAGCTGCTATATGGTATCATGGTTTAGAAGCCGGAACCATATTGAACATTGATGCATTTTATGGAGCTTTTCGAAGGGAGTTTGCCCCTAAAAGGGGTGGGCAATATTGGTTGCGTGTACTCAACGTGACCCGCCAAGAACCACACGAAGATATTCGTGCTTATGCGAAGAAGATAAAAGAGGTTTTTCGTAAGTTGGACACCTCTATCCCTATCCCCGCAGCTGCCCAATTGCAATATTTCCTACATGGTTTGGACTTTAATATCCAATTGCAGTTGAGTAGTGTTCCCTTGGGGGATATAGATACTGCCATTACACGAGCACAAGAGGTGGAATCCCGACTACAAGCAGCCTATGCTTCTCGAGGCAATTCGAATATGGGTTTAGTGCTGGGGAACAATATGGCAATAGCTAATGGCAGTAGTGGTCAAGGGATAGCGATGGCTAACCCTAATGGGAGAGGGAACATGATGCAGAATGTGCCTTTATTACCAGCTCCCCCCGGCATGTCGATGCCTACGGGCAGTCAAATGGCTTCAAGTGGTGGAGGCCAGGCGGTCAATCCTAATACCATGCCTGTGACTCAACAACCTGTGCCTAATCGAATTGTTAGGCCGATTGAACGACATGGTAATGACCAAGGCTATGAGTCGAGTTCTTCCAATGTTCTTGGCGAGGTTAAGGACATGATGAAGCATTATACCGACATGATTACGGAACAGTATCGAAAAATAGCCGTTGATGTCAACTTCCTTAAAAAACAACAAAATTTGATAGGAAGTAGATACCCAGAGGAGGGTGCGCCGTCGAGGTTTAGTTGCAAATGGTGTGGTGGGCAGCACTATCCAAGGAATTGCCCAAATGTTAAGTGCGACATTTGCGAAAAATCTGGTCATTTAGTAGCTACTTGCTGGAGTAAGATCAGTTCCCTCCAGCGAGGAAGTCGGCAACCAGGGCCTGTTAATCATCGTGCCCAAGGAAATGATTCCCAGCGAGAAGATGGGCCTAAACAAATACTTCAACGACCAAAGACTACAGTGGAGGAGCTACCTAGTGGTAGTGGGGTTAGTTTGATTGAGGCTGTACGCGTTAATGATGCTGAAACCTCTAATTTACGAGCTGTTATTACAAGAGGTCAAAAGGGTAGAGAAGCCGACAAGGATAAGCCTGTCGACGGAAACCCTAAACAAGGCGACAAAGGAATACAAGTTTTGGATCCTGCCCTAGAAGGGGGACCTTTGAAGCCCGTAGAGAGTAAAGCCGATAAGGAACCACCAAAGAAGAAGGTGAAAGTTAAGAAAGAGGCAATAAAGCCAGTTCAGCGACCTAAAGAGCGGATGGTTTGGCGTGAAAAGCGAGCTCTATCAAATTATCATGAATTCGATTTGGCGAGCTCTCTTTGTGAAGTCAAGCCGGATGTGAATCTTTTACAGCTTATTAAGCTTTTCCCAGGAGTACGCAAGGAATTTAGAAAGATTCTACGTACCGGGTATATCGTAGAACCTTTGGGTATTGCGCGAGTAGGTGATGACTGGTTTGAGCATGCTGAGAAGCATTGCCCAAGGGTTGCAGCCTATGTCGATGGGATATTAGTAGATTATGCTATTGTCGACACGGGATCATCGGTCAACATTATGAGTTCTGAACTGATGGAAAGGTTGGGTCTTGCGATCCAGAAAGATACCTCCACAATTCTCAGAATGGCAGATGATAGTTTGAGACAGCCGGAAGGATGCATTACTAAGGTCCATGTCACTGTTGCAAATGTAGAATGCCTGTTGGACTTTAGGGTGATTCGTTTTGCAGGCCGTCCAAGTTACCAAGTATTACTCGGACGTCCTTGGATCTTGCAAGCGGACTGCCAAGTAGATATACCCGCCGGTCGGCTAATATTCGGCAGAGGTGCCCAGCGTGTGGTGGTTGATGCTTATCCTGAGTCCCCGCAGAGTGAGAGAGCTCCTCTATCTTCTACAGAATTGGAGACATTAGAAGATTTATCTGCTAGTGAGACATCATCGAGTGATGAGTCCAAAGAGGGATCCACCATAGAGGACATCTATCAGATCACTTTGAAAGAGCCGATAGAGGCCCAAGATCGTATAAGAGATGCAGATGTTATCGAGCTAGACCTTGGTACGCCTGATGATTCGCGGCCAATCAAATTAGGTTCTATGCTCAGTACAGCAGAAAGGGAGGACTATGTGGCCTTGATCCAGGAATTCTGTGATATCTTTGCCTGGAGTTATGATGAGTTGAGAGGCATCCCTCCTAGCCTTGCTGTTCATACAATTCCGTTGAAAGAGGGCAGTCGTCCTGTACAGCAGAAAGTAAGGCGTATGCCTTTCGAATTGAGGGACGGGCTGTTTGAAGAGTTACAGAAGCTTCGAAAAGCGGGTTTGATTTTTCCTGTGCAACACACGGAATGGTGTTCGCCAGTTGTGATTAGAAAGAAGAAGAATAATCAAATCCGTTTATGTGTAGACTTTAGGGAGCTGAATAAGCAGACAGTTAAGGACTACTACCCATTGCCATTTATTGACCAGATTTTGGATCAATTAGCGGGTAGGGAGATATATTCGTTTATGGATTGCTTTGCAGGATACAACCAAATGGCAATTGCAGAAGAGGACAAGTTGAAAACAACTTTTATCACTGTATTTGGTACTTTTGCGTACCATGTGATGGCCTTTGGTTTATGCAATGCGCCTGGTTCGTGGCAACGAACAGCAGATAAGACATTCGGTGACATATCCCCTGAAGAGTTGAAGGTGTTTATTGATGACTTAGGGGCTGCCACCGTGAGAGCAAGGCAGTTGATCATTTTAAGAAAATGCTTTGAGCACTGTAGACAATTTTGCATCGCCCTAAACCCACGGAAGTGTGTTTTTGGAGTACCTTATGGGCTATTGCTGGGTCATGTGGTCAGTTCGGTAGGAATTGCGACAGACCCCGAGAAGGTCAAAGTTATAGTTGCCATGGGTCCACCACGCACTCCGAAAGAGGTTCATAGCTTTCTGTCTTCGATTGGTTACTACTGTAGATTCATTAACGCCTTAGCAGAAAGAACGTTGCCACTTACAAATTTATTGTCCTTTAGCTGTTCGTTTGTATGGGGTGACCCTTGTAAGGTAGCATTCGAGGATGTGAAACAAGAGCTAGCAAGAGCGCCCGTTTTAAAAGCACCTAAAAGAGGTGAGGTGTTTTATATCTTTTCAGCAGCCACCATGTATAGTATCAGCTGCTGTTTAGCCCAAATTTGGGAAGAGAAGTGGTACCACCCGATTGCTTTTGCTAGTCGGAAGCTGGGGGTATCCGAAATCAATTACACCTACATGGAGAAGCTGTGTCTAGCAATGGTCTTTGGGACCAAGAAATTCAGGCATTACATTCTCTATGAGAAAGTCGTGCTTTATACGAAGGCGGAGGGACTTCGACTATTGATGAATAAGTTACAGCCGCCTGATCGTTTAGCGAAGTTGTTAATCACTTTGCAAGAATTTGATTATGAAATCAAGAGTAAGCCACCAAGGTTGCAAGGCATTATGGAATGTCTTGTGGACTTTGGAGAGCCGAAAGAATCTGTGGCTGAAGGTAGTGATATGGAGTGGTTATTTAAAATAGATACGGCATCTATTCCCTCCTGGTATGCTGCAATAACGCATTATTTATCAACAGGAGAGGTGGGATCCGAATTATCTAAGGCTGAGAAAAGGAAAATTAAGCAGCAAGCGTTAAAGTTTGCCTTGATCGCAGGTACATTATATCGGCAAGGGGTTGATGACATCTATCGCCGATGTGTGATGCCTAATGAGGTGCCATTCATTTTGGAAGAGTGCCATGATTCTGCTTGCGGTGGCCATTTTGCTGGACGGCTTACAGCACAGAAGGCTTTAAGAGCAGGTTATTGGTGGCCTGCCATCTTCTAGGATGCGTTTGTGTATGTTAAGCGATGCGATATTTGCCAACGACATGATAGTCGAGAGAATAGGAAACGACCACTCACCCCTATTATGGCGATACTTCCATTTGAGAAGTGGGGAATAGACTTTGTGGGTCCTATTACTCCGTCGTCGACTACGCAAAAGAGGTACATCATTGTTGCAACTGACTACTTCACAAAGTGGTCAGAAGCACGTGCAACAAGGAAAGATGATGCTAAAGAAACTGCTAGTTTCCTCTTAGAGCAGATAATATGCCGGTTTGGTCCACCGAAAGAATTAGTGTCGGACCGCGGAACCCATTTCCTGAATAAGGTGATCAAAGGTTTGACAAAGTTGTGGAACATCAAGCATAACAAGACAACCCCATATAACCCGCAAGCCAATGGGCAAGTTGAAAGCACCAACAAGCAGCTTGTGGGCATCCTGTCCAAAATTGTTTCAGAAAAGAAACGGGATTGGGATAAAAAGTTATATGTGGCAGTGTGGGCCTATAATACGACTTTCAAACGAGCCACTGGCCATACCCCGTTCAAGTTAGTATATGGGGAGGAGTGTGTCTTGCCTCTAGAAATTGAGCTGCCGACTATTCGGTTTGCCATCAATCATTCTTTGAGCGATGAAGATGCACTTTTTGAGCGCTTGACGACACTGGCACATTTAGATGAGCTTAAGTTGCAGAGCTTATTGCACCAAGAAGTGGCAAAGCGCCGAATGAAGCAGCTACACAACCTCAAAGCCAAGAAATACACCTTCAAGAAAGGACAGCTTGTTCTGTATTATGACGCACGACGTGAATTATTCCCAGGCAAGCTAGAACCCAAATGGGATGGGCCTTATAAGATCGTTAGGATAGGAAAGAATAAATCTACAGTGTTGTTAGCTGACCTTGAGGGGATAGAATTTAAAAATAAGGTTAATCTTAATAAGATTAAACCTTATTATTTCTGATTGCACTAATGCTATGACTGCCTTGCAGGTCTAGGCGAGATCGATCAAATATCTACAAGGAAATCGTGATAGAGGTTGATGGGTCGTCTGATCCCTTATTTAGAACACCCATATTTGGAACAGAGGTATCATCAGGGAAAGCTCATTTGGTGGAGCAAAGGATACAAGGTGATTGAGCAAGAAGGCGGGACATTTATTTGGGAGATCAAGGTCTTCTGCCATCACTGCCTATAGATTTTGACGAGCATCCCTGTTGAATTCAATGATGATGGTGGGATGGAGCCTACAGTCCACCCGTTGAATATGCTGAATTTCAATTACCATAATTACGAGTAGAGTTCAGGATGGCGGGATATGTAAACCCTTTATGGACGTACACCTTGTATTTTGATGGGGCGTCCAGGGGTCCATGCAAAAAAGGAAGTGTAGGAGTTGTCATCCGAGACCCCCGACGACGCATTGTCATGAAGTTAGCTGCTTATCTCGTGGTGAATTTTACCAATAATATGGCAGAATACAAAGCCCTGATTATGGGTTTGAATATTGCGAAGAAGGGTGGTATCCGCCAGTTATTGGTGAAAGGGGAATCTCAGTTGGTTTTAAATCAACTCAATGGGACGTACATGGTACGAAACCCCATCCTTTGTATGTACCATCATACTGCCATAGCCCTGCTAGACGAATTTGATAGAGTGTCTTTTTAGCTGATCCCGAGGAGTTGGAATCAGTTTGTCGATTCTTTGGCTAATTTTGCGTATGAAGAAGACCTCTTCTTTAATTGTGGCCCTTGTCCCGATATATCTATTGATGGTGAGACAGGACCTGGTCGTTTGTGGGGTATGCTTTCTGAACATGCCCTCTTTGGCAGACGATGGTTGATTTGGGTGATGCAGAGGGTAAGCGAGACTCATATGCCTTTATTATCTTGGACCCACAGACTGGTTAGACGACATGTGATGCGAACACCTCTTGCGATATACGCAGGGGGGATAGGTCATAATTTAATGCACCTAGTTTAGGGCTACGAGCCTTTGTTCCCCTGGGAATGGTATGCTTTGATGTCTATCATGGTTGTTTCCAGGTGGATGTTCTGCATAGTATTGTTTTATTTCATTAGGCCAAGAGGGCCGATTCAGTTTTGTAGCAAAGTCATGTCTGATTTCATTAGGCCAAGAGGGCCATTTTCCTGTCTAGTGCAGGTACGTTTAATTGGGTTTTTGTTTTAGTGTTGTGCTGGACAGATTTCGTGTTTTGTGGAATTTGATGGAGCCTGGAGGAGCCTTTGCTGCGATGGAAGCTTCTTGTGGCCAATCCAGGTGATATTTCTCCTTTACGAGTACCTTTCTTTCCTGTTATATGTGTATCTGTACTTGTCGAGGGGATCTATTTTTGTTAGGGATCGGCAACCAAGGCATGAAGTCCCAAGTTTAGGCTAAGTATGTTTGAGGGAGGTTGGAGTAGTCATTGCCTCCTGCAACGACATTGTTAGACATTGAAAGACCTGGTTTAGAAGGAAGTCCTAGTGGCCCTGTTCTGCTAACCTGCTAGGCAGCCGTTCTAGGAGTTCTTGTTAGTAGTGAGGCAGTTAGAGAAGCCTGCCAAAAGATAATAATGATGATGCCAAGAAACCCTGAACATCCCAAAAGATGAATATAAATATGAAGGTGTGTAAAAAGGGGTTCTAACCCCTATCAAAGAAAAGAAATGAAATAAAAAATATATAAGCAGTTGATCATTGCCTTGCGAAGGCCTGGTAGGTTCCTGGGGACGAGTCAGACCCGGGGCCGATACCTTGTCTTCCTAGGGGTGGCTTCTTGCTGGAGAAAATTGACAAAACAAGGAAGGTTGGAGCGAAAATAAAAGTGAGCGTTAGAAAAGGATTAAGTGTCGCCTTGCGAGGGCTTGGTAGGTTCTTGGGTGCCGAGACAGGTCTTGAGGCCGATGCCCTGTTCTCCTTGGGTCGTTACGCTCAACTCCCTCCTTCTTACATGCCCAAGTATGTTCATCCAATAAAAACCCTAAAAGAAGACATGTACTGAACGAAAATATTCCTTGATCAGGCTATAGGAGTCCTCGCCTTGTAGGAGCTCCTAGTGGTGTTGTCTTTAGTTGGTAAGTAGTGCAGACTACCACTTAGGGCAACCTCTTTGACAGTTCTTTTTCGTCTGGCTGTGTTGGAGCAGCTGGTTAGTGACTCGCTTCGGATCTTCTATTAAATGATGCTAGGCCTACTCCTTGTGGATGTTATGCCTTGGTTCTGCCAGGGGTAGGGGGAGCATTGTGCTGAGTTTTATGATGATAATTGTTTTGTATCAGTTTGATGCTTCTTTGGTTGTTTATGTGCAGATATGTTTGTGGGTTCGACGGACTGAGTCGTCCTATCCCGTGGTCGCCAATGAAGGATGGATTTTAGGCCCCGGAACGTGCCTAAAAATAGGAGAAAAATATGGAAATGCGGGGGAAAATGCTCAACCACGAAGGCGGCAGCTCGACCTAGGACGATTTTAAGCATTAAGTGCTTGACGGGCGCCCGTGCGACACTCCGTGAATTTTCATAATTTTTCCGTGCACCCGTGCCAGTCAGTGAAGCTGCAGGCCTGTCCCGGATGTTGATACGAGCTCACAGGAATTTTCAGATCGAAGTTCGGAGTCCGGGTGCGGAAGATGGCCCGAAACCGGCCGGGGTGCCCAAGAGGAGGCCCAAAAAGGGAAATTTCAAAAGGTGTGAAGGAGGGGGGGTGACCTTTGGCACCACCCCCCTCAAAAAATCGTGGATATGGAGGGGGGGCGGCGGCTGTAAAACAGCCGCCGAAAAAAACGCGTCCCCCCCCCCCAATCGATTGCAGGCTTGCAAAGCAAGCCATAGTTATGAGTCCCCCAGGCCTGGTCAAGACATCATGCCGAGTGAATCGCCGGCCTCCGCTCCCGCAATGGTGGACTGGTTGGAGAGAGAGAAAATCAGTCTTTCTCTCTCCTCCCTCTCTCTCCTCTTAGCCCCCGTTCGTGCTTGAAGGAATAGGATGGAGATGGACGGCCGGATGGATGCCGATTCTTGACGGGATGAAAAAGCAATGCAAAACCATTGTAGATTGCTGATTCCAAGTAGAATTCATGGCTGGAAATCAATCGTGGGACGTGCCAAATTAATGGAAAAACCCGCAAGACACGGTAATAATTGTTTTTACAAAGAAAATGGTCTTTTGATGCAAATTTGGTTGATAAAAATGTGTTCATATGGATTGAGTTTTGAGTATGTCGTGCTTTGAGTTGGTTTCTAGCTGTTCATCATTTAAAAATCAGAAAAACATGTGTGGGATAGCAGAAAATAGAAAACCGAGACACGAAAAACCATAAAAATGAAGGAAAATAGGGTTTTGGGCTAAAAATGATGCAATAAATTAATCCACACCTACTAAAATTTCTGTTTCTGCTGAAATGAACTAAGGGCCACAGCCCATAAACTGAACTTGGTTTTTAGCAATTAAAAAAAAGGGAGAAAATGGAAAAATTTGCAAGAAAATGATGGAAAAACCCTAAAAAATAGGGAAAATTTATATTTTGGGCTTCGGAAAATTGGGAAAATTATGAGTGATGTTTGTGAATGTATAGCAAGGCTGAGGCATGAAGATTTGCTTCAGATCAGCCTTGTTTCCGTGCTTTAGTTTGTTGTTTTCCGCTTTTTATATGAAAAATAATGGGAAAAAGCTGTAAAATGACATGCAACGAAACAATACAAAATCGGGGGAGGGCAGGGTAGTTGAGGAGTGTTTAAATACTGTTGCAATTAATGATAAAGTTGCTGATTTCCATTGCATAAGCATTTAGGACGAGGAATTAATTAAAATTAAGGCCTAGTGGCACGAAGAACACTTCGGTGCTAGGTCTTGCAACGAAGCACAATCGTTAGAAAGGAACCATTAAAAGGATGTTTTGCACTTGTGCACAATACTGTTTGCTAAATGTTTGAGCACTAGACATCCACCAAATGCATAGAGCATGAAAAGAATTTAAAAGTATCAGTGGTTAGCTCCTAGACATGCATTGCAATTGGTTTATCATGACATGACCTACGTTGAGAGGCAGTGAGATACCCATGCTGTAGGCTACTCGTGGGATCCTAAAGGGGAAATCAAGTAAGGACAATGGTACATTCCTGGACACGCTTATTTGGTACCTTGAGCGACGTTTGTGCGAAATGTCTAAATGTTGAGCGACGCATCGAGGGGCCAATCCCCAAGGTGTAGGAGAGTCGCAGAGGGTTGACGGCATTCAGCCGTAGGAGGAACCCCATGTGTATGTGATTCGAGCCTTTTGGCTATGTGAAAGGGACTCCCTCTGAGGAGTAATATTGGGTTAGGATCAGTTGGACTACAACGTATTACAAACGCAACGTTTAGGAAGGCAGAGATTTTGATAGACGCTCCTGGCCGCGAGGCCGAGGGGTTGTCTTGTGCGTAGTGACGAGGCCCGGCTAGTGCATGAGCCAGTGCCGGCCCGTTTTTAGGTCCATCAAGTTCCATGTATGCTTCTCTCTCTCCTCTGTAATTGCCTCATACAATGTTGCACCTATCTACTTGCAATCCTCTAGGCAGCTGCCCTATTCTAGCGGTCATCTCTTTGTGTATCTCCATCTCATAGCTTGTGTTGATCGATGGAAAATGAGGTGTAGACCATTGTAACATGATTGAGTGTAATCCAAACATTACCCATTGCAAGTTTTCAAGTAGGGCTATCAAGTGGACCAACAAGCTTTTTTCCACAGTGTATAAAGTCTTGATCATGTAAACCATACACGTGTCCTTCCATTTTAATTTCCATCCACACCAATTAATAAAGAACTGGTCCTTGTTTTTCCTGAGGTAATCTTCAAGCATAAGCTTGCACCGTCTACTATCTCCATCTAAAGCATGCCCAATTATCGAGCCTATTGTATCCCTTAGCTTTGCATCCCACAAACATTCCATGAGACTCCATTGATTTCTAACAATAACACTACCAAATCGATTACATGTGACTTGTGCCACCAAAGCTAGTTGTGGAAGACTCTCATGGAAAGGGTTTACTATCAAAAGTCTTGCATAGCTCCCCCCCACATGGTTTTGAAAGGCATCCACTATCCTTTCATAACCTTGTGATCCCTCTCCCACAACAATTGTATCGTTGCAATAACATTGATGATGTTGTCCCTTACTTCCACAAAACTCAATAAGAGTGTCATCCTTTGCATTCCACCTACACAAAATTAAGTCTTCTTTAGATTTTTATCAATTGTATACCTTTTGTACACAATGGAAAGTAAGGAAATATGTAAGCCACAACATGTTAGAGCTATCCAGGCTTACCTTATGCGACGTTTGATGGTTGTCTCATCTTCAACGATGATGATCAGAACCATTCATGGCACCCCATGTTTTATTTTTTCATCAATATATATCTTACCCACTGCCTCAAATATGTATTCATGTTCTCCAGGTATGAAGTGAATTTCTTTCTTTCCTTGCCTTTTTGTAGTAGATATGGATGGCCCTCCAAGGTTGGCACTCAAAAAGTCATGCAAGCGTGGCCCACCCCAATGTTTAATGAGCTCAAACATGGTCATTGTAGACTCAGTGAATCTTTGTGCTTGCTTGGCTCGCACTACATTCCTTGCTACATCTTGAAAAAAGTCCCACAAGGCTGGTTTACCTCTGAATTTACCTTGTCAATGGGCCTCAACTATGTTATTACAAAAGCGTTGCACGTCCTTCCTGTTTAGGAATTCAAAGTTTGCTTCTTTTAAGGACCTGATCCTCATAGAAAGCACAACAAATCTTGCTTGCAACCACCATAGCTCCCTCTTGGCCTCTTTCAAGTTTCTCTTGGTCTTAATTGTCACTTTTTTTAGCTCTTCATCACTAAGATAATCTAATCGTCTTCCTTCTCCTATGTTCCTAGCCCCTCTCTTCTCAATATAGCAGCCCTCTCTCTATACACTCTCATGAGAAAATAATCACAAGTGGGATTTTTTTGCAATATTCACAAGTGAAATTTTCAAAGGCTCTCCACCATACAAAATACGAAGACAATTCACATGCCTATAGCATCCATCAACCTTGATTTCAATAGACCCATCATATAAGGTAACTTTTGTGTATGGCTCTAGATACCACACATTCCCTATTTTAAGATCATGTAGCATAGATTTTATATCTGAATCACAACCTTTGTAAGTTACAATTCTTTGCCATAATCCCCAACAAAACAAATTCAACTCACTTGGAGGAGAAATGCTTAAGTCACCTGTACAAGTAGAAGGTGTTTCCAAATATGTTGGTGTTGCACTTTTTTGGGTTGACTAGAGAAAGGCACCCAATGAATTTTGTTGTAGATCCGCCTCAAAAATATTTCTTGGCCTTCCTTGAGCATTTGCTGAAACTACTTTGTTGGTGGATGATGTTTTGGATACAGCCATGATGTGAGACTTTGACTTTACATGCTCTATAAGGAGTGTTTGCAAGTTTGGTCTTCGAGGACATAAGTGCAGCCACTTTTGATCATACTTACATACAACTCTTAGTCTTCCTTTGTCTTTAAAGTCATGCAAGGTTGCCTCAACAAGTCAAAATTAGATCCTACATGATTCTCCAATACATGGGTTCTCATAAAATTGGAAAGGCATGAGTAGGAGGATTTCCTGCCGCTTATTCTTGATCCATAAGGAGATCCACATTCATGGCACCATACTTAGACCAAGGGTCCACCATCTAGATCTTCTGTGGTAAGCTTAAACTTATCATCTCTTAGTGGATTGAGCTCCCTCAACTTCTTGCGAGTACTCTCACATTGGGCTAGCCAACTTTCAAGTGTAGATTTTGAAAAGGAATGTGCTCTTGAGCTTATTTATAGCTTGCTTTGGGTTATCAACTAGATTGTGCATAGCTTTATCACTTGCTTTGAAGCTTATAACTTCTACACTATCACTCAAGTCGTTTCATATCCACTTTGTGGGTTGAACCTCATCCCCAATCTCATGTACTATGATTGAATCCCTCCTTGTAGTGATAAATTTGACATTTTCTACATGCCAACATTCTTCTTGTATTGGGTCTAGTGTGCAACATCCACTATTTTCATCTTCATCTTCAAGTATAAATTTAAACAAACCACAAATAATCCCATCTTGTATTATCTCTTGTCGTATTGCACCATATGTGGAATCAACTACAACTTGGACATACCCCAAAAGCACTTTCTCACTAGATTTATGCTAAAAAACCTTCATGCAAGTCTTTGAAGCCATGAGTTGTTGGCTACCTTGTATCTAGGTACATGATAGAAAAAGAGATGATATTAATCAATAGCTTCTTAGGGGTAGGAAACATGCACTCACATCAAGGAAAAATTTCACAAATGACTGTATTATAAAAGAGTACGTGCATAACAAGTAATTGTACCATGTAACATAGATATGATTTGTGGTTCCACTACTTGGTACAAGCACTACTTCTTGCTTGCTGTAACAAATGTACTTTACTTTTTTATTTTTACATTTACAATATACATCCAAGCATAAATTCATAGGTTATCTAGAAACAAGATATAATTCACCATATTAAAGCCATGTCAAAATGATACATGCCTCTACGAAAGACATTCCATTGTTTAGCAAAAAAAGAACAATAGAAAAAAGATGCCCTAAGATAGTGTGAAGTGAAGTCAGTAACCAGTATTGTATCATGATTTACATGGTGCCACAAATATTCATGTGGAAGTTGGCTCCATTTCCTCAAAGGGGCGCATGGCCAACTCCCCGTTCACCCCCAGATGCCTGCAAACAAGCTCGTTCATCTCTTCAAAGGAAACCCTGCTTGTTAGATCTATATTCATCATTTTTCCTTCAAAAATTTGAGACAAGTATCTTTTCATTTGAAAGGAGGGAGTGATAGCTTTTGTTAAGTCAAAGTAGTCTGAGGCATCCTCATAGAATCGACAGATCTCCCTTAGCACCCATCCCAACGCATAAACATCTGACATAGGTGTATAACAACCCTTCAATGTATATCTTCTAACTCAGGGGCTAGCCATTTCCTTTGTGCATGATCTACTTTGCATTGATTCAATTTTCTTGCATATGTTTCATCATCATCGTGACACTCTCTAGGTGGCTTTGCAAATGCCCTTTGTTGCTTTGAGAAATCTAGTGCCCTTCCCCAGTCTATTATTCCCACATGGCACACTTCACCAACAAAATCCAAAACAAGATCTCTTGGATGTAAATCTATGTGCATCCACCTTGCTTTGTGTAGCTGACACATTCCCAAAATTAAAGCATGCATAACAGATAAGACATTTGCAAAATATAGTGATTTGTCATATTTGATCACTTGCAAATTGACTATCTTCATCACACCTTCACTTGCCCCTGCATGGGTGAAAAAATATTGTGAATTGTCTACGCGATGAAGGGAGCTAGGTCATGAAGTCCCCAAGGCTACCTCCATTAAAGTATGGTGTAATTGTCAACAAGGGCTCTTCAACAATGGCTAAAATGACACACTTTAGTACTTTCAATGGGCATTATGATCTCCCTAGGTTGTTCTACTTTCCTTCTATAATTCTTCCCTTTATAACACTTTCCAGCATAGACTCTACTGGGATCAAACCCAACTACACCTATAATTTTCACTTTGAATAATGTACCATATGTACCTCTTCCCAATTCTTCTCCTTGGACTATCTTAGTTTCACTCAGATATGTCATTGTATATACATTGGGCATACGAGCACAAAGACTATGGAGAACTTGTGCTTCAGATCTTGTCTTTGGAGTGGATACGAGACTTTGCATGTATGTAGAGCACATCTTTTTCTGCCAAGAAATTACCCGATTGACACTTCTATCAAATTTGCTTTCGGCAACTCATACTTCAGCATAAAAGCAATCCCATTTGTGTAGTTTCTCACCATTAAACTCTTCCCTAAAACTAGATTTACTCTTGTTCCAAGTTTCCATAAGATTTCCAATCATGCTAAAAATCCATCTAGTCATGTTAATATCTAAGTCTATCTTTCCCAACAAGTGTCTAAGGCCTTCATTTTATGTGTGTTTTTTAGTTCTAGAAATCACGTTGCACCTTAACACATCCCTTTTTCCAAGGTTCCGACAAACCTCCCTCATCTCATCATTGTCCATAGCTAAAATGGCACTAAATAGCTCGTATTTACATATTTCAACAATCAGCTTCCTATCTGATTTACACATTTTCTTGTTGCATTGCTTTCGCAATGGTACATACACCTGCTAACTTTAGTAGGTACTTATAAGATAACTCGAGTCTCTCTCTCTCTCTCTCTCTCTCTCTCTCTCTCTCTCTCTCTCTCTCTCTCTCTCTCTCTCTCTCTCTCTCTCTCTCTCTCTCTCTCTCATGAGAATGCTACAATCCGCTTAGGTTAGGTGCACAACTACACTAATCATGGTGCCCTTTAGTGCCAAGCCACAAGAAAACCTGATGACCTGGACACCATGCATAGTGCAGGAATAAGGAAAGCATTGTCCTTGTGTGCCAAGTGAGGCCTAGGACACCAATACAAAGCGAAAAGTGCAAGCCTCAATTTGTTTAGGTCAGGTTAATGACTACATTAATCATGGTGCCCCATTGGTGCCAAGCCACGAAGACGTGAAACCCGAACATCATGCGCAATGTAGGCATAAGGAAAGCCTTGTGTCTTTGTGTGCCAAGTGAGGCCTGGGACACCAATAAAAAGTGAAAAGTGTAAGCCTCAAATTGTTTAGGTCAGGTTAATGACAGCACTAATCATGGTGCCCTATTGGTGCCAAGCCACGAGGACAAGGGACCCAAACACCATGCGTAGTGCAAGCATACAGAAAGCCTTGTGTCTTTGTGTGCCAAGTGAGGCATGGGACACCGATACAAAGCAAAAAGTACAAGCATAAAATTGATTAGGTCATCAGGTTAATGACAACTAATCATGGTGCCCCGTTGGTGCCAAGCCACGAGGATGTGGGACCCAAAAACCATGCATAGTGAAGGCATAAGGAAAGCCTTCTATCTTTGTGTGCCAAGTGAGGCCTAAGACACGGATACAAAGCAAAAAGTACAAGGCTCAAATTTTTAAGGTTAGTTTAATGACTGCGCTAATCATGGTGCCCCGTTGGTGCCAAGCCACGAGGATGTGGGACCCAAACACCATGCGTAGTGCATGCATAAGGAAATCCTTATATCTTTGTGTGCCAAGCGAGGCCTAGGACACTAACACAAAGAAAAAAGTACAAGCCTAAAATTTTTCAGGTTAGGTGCACGACTACACTAATCATGGTGCCCCGTTGGTACCAAGCCATGAGGACATGGGACCCGGACACCATGCACAGTGCCTAGGAATAAGGAAAACCTTGTATCTTTGTGTGTCAAGCGAGGCCTAGGACACTTACACAAAGCAAAAAGTGCAAGCCTCAAATTGTTTAGGTTAGGTGAATGACTACACTAATCATAGTGCCCCTTTGGTGCCAAGCCACGAGGGCATGGGACCCAAACGCCATGCACAATGCAGGCATAAGGAAAGCTGTGCGTCTTTCTGTGCCAAGCTAGGATAGTGACACAAAGTGAAAAGTGCAAGCCTCAAATTGTTTAGACCACACATAAGAGAAAACCACACATTTGCATTTTTATTCAATTGCTAGATTGAGCTCGCCAAGCTAATGCTTGTTGCTGAAATCCTTGCCAATGTAATGCTTTTAAAATGTTCTTGCTTTGTTTCACATGGGCTTCAATGCATTGTGCAATATTTTAACGCTCTTGTTTTTTCTCACATGGTCTTCAATGATTTTTCCCAAACCAAGAGTGTTTAGCATGCAATCTCGTGTGTTACACATAGCCCACTACAAACACACAATCATTTACATTGTTTATTATCCACTTACATTGCTAAACCTAAACACATAGCCACCACATTTCTTGTTATTATCTCACAAGGTGCTAACCCACCCTACAAGGCAATAACCCACAATTGCGTGTAACCTTGCTACTCACTTTGCACTGCTAGTGACAATCATTCTCTATCAAGCGACCAACCCTACAAGGTAAAAAGAGGTCCATTATACATTGCTTTAGAATGAACACATGGCCTACTTAGTGCTACTACAAACTCATTGCTCGCTACTACAAACACACAAGCACTTACGTTGTTTGTTACCCACTTACATTGCCAACTCAAAATACATAGCGGTCACATTTTCTTGACGCCAACTCACAAGGTGCTAACCAACCCTTCAAGGCACTAACTCACAATTGCATGGCATGGCATGGTCAAAAGCATTGCAACTAGCTAGTGCAAGGGAGTGTGTGATGTGATCACATGAAGTCTAAAGTGTAGGTGAATAGTGCAAGTGACTTTGATTGTCTACATTCTCACCTCAGGTTCAATTGCAACAAACCCACCCTCATGACACCTATCCTACAACACCCCAAAATAGCAAACATTTAGAGCAAGAATGAAAAATTATTTATTGTCCTAGTTTCATACATAGAGAGTGTAAACAAGTAATCCAACAATGTTTTGGACTAGTCAATCATCATTACTAAGAAACTAGTCTTATCATGTATATTCAAGCTCTCATAAAGAAAAAGATGCATACTTGAAGTAATTTCAACAAGCATTAATGTAGAAGGGTCTCCCTATGTACATTTTTAAATCCTTCTTCAATTTGGGTACTCCCTATGATCTAAATACACTTCTTAGCATATAGAGGACACATAGATTGCAATTGTCTCACAAAGTGACATATGTGATAGGATAACTTTCCAAACATTGACCATCTACTAGGAAGAATCCCATGTGAGGAAGAGCTATGATCTATACATTGTATTTAAGTAGAACTACTACATAAGTGAAAAAGGGAGAACTAGTCACAAACATTGAATGAAAAAGGAGGTGAATAAGAAGACAAATTAGTACATTTATATCTAAATCTATCTACCTCTATACCTTTTCACTCGTTCTCAGTTACAAGTTGTGCTTCCATTTCAAAGCATGTCTTTAAAAAATAGGCTTTTGCATGTAAGAGTATTGCAATCATCTTGGCTAGTGAAATAAGGTCTCTAATGTAAAAGTATGAAATGATTCAGACCTTTACATGTAATACTAACATGGATTCAACATCGATTTGAGGTCTACATAGGTATTATACATAGAAACACAGATACATATGCACATACATATGCACACACATCCACACACACCTACCTGTACAAAACCAACAAGAGAGAGTGAGTGAGACAAACCTTATTCCACACAAAGGTTTGTAGGAGGTTGTCAGTAGGTCCATGAGTAACTTGGCAAGCAAGGAGCCATCATCCACAAACATCAAGAGTAGGGAGTCCACAAATAGCCAGAGTAGGGAGTCATCATCCACGAATAGTCATCCACCAACAACAAGAGCAAGGAGCCATCATCCACGAACAATCATCCACCAATAGCAAGAGCAAGGAGCCATCATCCACAAACAGCAGGATCATGGGCATATGCATTAGCAAATGACCTGTTAGTCAGGAGATGCATCATGATTTAGGAGTGTGCAGTTTATGAACACACACACTAAATCAGAGGTGTGTCGTTAGTTAAGAGAAGCACCGTTTAAGCCAGGGGATGTGTCATTTTAACTAGGGGATGTGCCATTAATCAATATTATGCACCATTTTAATCAGAGATGCCCCGTTTTTTTACCAGATGTAGATCACCATCACAAAACCTACAACACAAGACAAGAGATGGACAAGAGATGTGTTGTTTCTTCTTAGCAGATGCCACCATGACACCATCACAAAACCTATTGCATGAGACAAGGAGGAGGAGAGAGAGAGAGAGAGAGAGAGAGAGAGAGAGAGAGAGAGAGAGAGAGAGAGAGAGAGAGAGAGAGAGAGAGAGAGAGAGAGAGAGAGAGAGAGAACATGGGGGGTAAAGAGGGAGAGTAAATTACTATTTGTAAATTTAATGACTTTAGAGAGAGAGAGAGAGAGAGAGAGAGAGAGAGAGAGAGAGAGAGAAAGGAAGAGTGGGTGGGTTATTGTGGAGAGAGTTGGGGCCACCAAAAAAGCATTCTCATGCACAACATTTCTCCCTAGCCACCCGAGTCTAGGGTAAAGGGGACGGTTTAATGACAGCTACATGTCCCCCTTTTGATCTCTTCGAATCCATCGACCTTATGAGTTTTTCTTGTTTGCCATGGCTTCATAAGGTTAAAAGTTGCTCTCCATTTAGAATTATGGATGAAGCTGATGAGTAGCTTAGGTGGAGATTGTGTATCTCTACATTTCCATGTATCAAAAAATGCCTAGAGAATTGCGACTCTTTGCTAAGACTTGAAGAAATGTTTCTCGTAAGAATGATGATCCGATGGATGATGATGATAACTCAGATCCTTTCTACCACGCTGGCTTGAGGGAAGATAGATCTACTAGGACTATGCTGACCCTCTCTCTATGCCATGCTCGCCATATATTCATGCTCTCTCTCTCTCTCCCTCTCTCTCTCTAACTTTTCTTTCACAAAATAATACATTTTCACAAAATTACATATGCACACACTCTCCCTCTCTTCCCTTTGCAATTAATCTCTACAAAATTAAAGTGGGCTTCTAATCTAATCCATTCAAAGAGTTTGGAACACATGATAGACTGAAGATTATTCTCTTTTTTCATTATTCAGGGTGAGAGGAGTGCTTTAAAATCACTCAATGACCATGGGTACCATTCATGACACTCAGGACGTGCACCATCAAGCTAGCCAATTTTTTTCATTGCATTCATATTTGGTGGCCTAACATGAGAGTGTTTGATGAATGCTTTTCTTTTCAAATATTTTATTCTTCTAAAAATTATGGTTGAGCATAAAGTTCATATCTCAAGCATACTTTTGATATTCCACATCTTCATAAGATCAAAAGATAAAGCAAGGACCCAAAGACTTGAGGGGGGTCTTGAGATGCAATTGTACCCCTCCCAAGTCTAGCTATGAGGAGGATATTGGGTCTCAATTTTCAATTTGATCCTTGTAGAGGGATCATGGAGGAGGATGTATCCTCATAGGTTGAAGCAAGTGGTCTTAGCATGTAGAGGATAATAAGGTGATCAGAGGAGAAAGCACCCACCCATTGGTAAAAGTGAGGTATATATCAACAAAACCATATCATAGGATTTTGTAAGCATAGCTTTTTCTTTTGTCTTTTTGTGGAGGGAAGGTGCAATGCTATTTGAGGGTTGCCATTGAGGCGTTTACAAAGAGAAAGCATTAGTTTTTTTCTTATAGACCATATGCTTTTCATTTGAATGAGAAAGGTATAAACTAATAGCTAATAGTGGATGTTGAAAGAGGCATTGGCTCCTTATGAAGTATATAGATCCCAAGCAAACAAGCTACTGATTTGAAAATAAATCAACACTTTGTATACCAAGAAAGAAAGTGGTGGCAAAGGAGACATGGTTTTTATTTGGGGCTCTCAAATAGACACATCTCAGGCACATCCCTCCCTCCCTCCCCCTCCCCCCCCCCCCCCCCCCCCAAATTGCCCCCCCACTATGCCTCTAATAATTTTCAAATAAAACACCCATAATGTGATTTTACATTTAGCACATTTATAACACCATTCTGTTTTTAGAAAACTCTAAGTCAACATAATCAATATACCCTTTCTTTTGAACTTACGTGGTATCTTACATGTTCTATAAGGTGGACTCCCGAGGAAGAATGTCCGAATATAAGAGGGCCGAGGGCCGATTCTGGGGTTCGGTCCAGAATCATTGTTACTCGTGCGGCGGGCCGAACGCGGCATGGTTTTGACTGATATGACGATGAATCAATCAAATCACATGATTTAAGTCATGATATATAGCACACACTTCTAGATCATAGCTATGGATAGAGGAGAAGAGTTATATATACCCAAAATAGCAAATAACCTCCAAAATACAAATCAGCAACAAACAGATCAAACCCTCTTGCCATGTTATGATAATAGAAACCCTAATGCTTGTTTTCCTTTTTTTTTCTCCATTTTTTCCTACCCTAATGCATCCAAATCACAAAGCAAACACCTACACTACTCCAACTTGATTTTCCAAATCCAAAAAACCAAAAACTTACTTGCTAAGGAGATCAAATATCTCTTCAAACTCCCTCGCTTCCTACCTATCTATCTCAAGCATTAGTTCATGGAAAACCCTACTTCAATGCTCAATTCAGAGCATGCAAGCACTCAAGGCTTGAATCCATTTTTCCCGGCAATGGAACCAAAATGTAGAGGCAAGCTCAACACCAAGACCCATGGACCGCTTATTGTTCAAGTGTTTCAAGCCGAACACCACAATGGCTACTTCTCATACAATGCACTATCTCCCTCTACGAGTGTAGTGAGCTTACCTCCATGCCTAATCAAGTTTCCTCCTCTCCCAAGCACTCCGGTAGCTCCACGATCCAAGTGCAAGCTTTAAGCGAGCTCTATCCTCAAGCTCCATGCTCCAAGCTCCATTGCCGCAAGCAAGAGAAGAGAAGAGAAGAGAAGAGAAGAGAAGAAAAGAAGAGAGGAGAAGATAGAGAGTCTCTCCACCATGGTCCCTCACCCTCGCACACTCACTCCCTCACACCCTCACACTCCCTCTCTCAAGCACAAGCTCAAGAAAGCAAGAATAAGAAGAAGAAGAAGAAGAAGAAGAAAAGGAGAGCTACTTTTGGCCACACACAAGAATGAGCTTCTCATTCACTTTTCAACTTTCTAGACAAAATCCTGAAACCCCTTATCCCCTTTTTCACATGGCCATCCCTTTTTCCCAGTGTCGTCCTATCTTCCTAGCTTCCTTCTTCCTACCGCCCATCTAGAGCTCGGCGCTCTTAAAATAAAGTATGGTTGCCTTGTACTCTTTTACAAAAGTATTGACTTGCACTTTGTCAAGATTGTGGGAGAGAAGGAAGGAGTCTCGCTTGAAGCTTTCTTGCTTGCACAATGGGGGAAGACACACAAGGGTGGAGGCTGAAAACAGTTTTCCTCTTCTTAGTTGTGTAAGCCAAAAGAACTCTAGTACAAAGAAATAGAAGAACCCTATATATGGGTCTCAAACCAAACTCAACTAACTAAGGTGGCATACTAACTGAGCCACGAACTAGAGTAGATAAGGATAGCTATCATGTAGCTATTATTCATGGGCGGTGTACCAACCGCGTCTGCAACTGACAAGTCGGTGACATAAATACACAACGGTCACCCTGGCGTATCACGAGTGGAGCTCGATATCTCAACACTCCCCCTCGAGCTCAAGCCCAATTCCTGCACACCAAGCAGGTCTCTGAACTTGCGCAGCTTCTCTGCGCCCAATGCCTTCCTGAATATGTCAGCTACCTGATCCTCTGTGCTGACATAAACTAGATCAATAAGACCTAGTAAAAACCTCACATGCAACCATTGCTGCACCCCTGTACTCAGCCTCTGTGCTCGACAAGGCAACTGTAGGCTGTTTCTTGCTGCTCCAAGTGACTGCAGCACTCCCAAAAGAGAACACATATCCACTGGTAGATCGTCTATCAGAAATACTACCAGCCCAATCAGCATCAGTGTATCCATGCAATTGTATCTGAACCCCAGTCTCATAAAATAGTCCATACTGCAATGTGGACTTCACATACCTGAGTATGCGTCTAGTTGCATCCAAATGCGGTTTCCTTGGAGCCTGCATAAACTGACTTACCAATCCAACAGCATAGCTCAAATCTGGCCTGGTAATAGTCATATAAATCAAGCTTCCTACTATGCGTCTGTACATAGTAGGGTCTTCCAGAAGCTCACCTGCATCTGCGCTTAGCTTCACATTCTGCTCCAAAGGAACTGAAATAGGCTTACAGCCTGTCATCCCATATTTGGACAGCATGTCCAATCCATACTGCCTCTACAAGAGCTGTATCCCACTTGGTGATCTAATCACCTCAATGCCCAAGAAATAACGCAGCTCTCCCAAATCCTTCATCTCAAAATTTTGCTTCAATAGCATTTTCACATGAAGGATATCTTCATCACTGTCACCTGTCATAATCAAATCATCAACATAAATGACAAGCAGCATAATACCTTTCTCTGTCTTTCTCACATAAAGTGAGAAATCTGCCTTGGAAATCTGAAAACCAGTAGTGATAAGATACTGCCCTATCTTGTCAGACCATGCTCTAGGTGCTTGCTTCAAGCCATACAAAGCTTTCTTCAACCTGCAAACAAACTCAGGATGAACATCATGCACATAACCTGGTGGCTGCTCCATATAGACCTCTTCTTGCAAATCACCATGCAAGAAGGCATTCTTTACATCCATCTGATGTAAAGACCATCCCTTTGATGCAGCCATAGCAATGACTGCTCTTACGGTTGCCATCCTTGCAACCGGACTGAATGTTTCTTCATAGTCAATGCCATATGTTTGTGCATACCCCTTGACTACTAATCTTGCCTTGTATTTGTTCACAGAACCATCAGCATTGTGCTTCACCTTATAAACCCACTTACAGCCAATTGCATTCTTACCTTTAGGCAAAGGTACCAATTCCCATGTAGCATTTGCTTCCAAGGCATCCATTTCTTCATCCATGGCTTTCTCCCATTTTTCTTTTCCCATGGCTTGCTCAAAAGAAGTGGGTTCTGGTTCCTGTATCACCTTGACCATATATGCATAGTGAATGGCTGTAAATCCATCATATTTCAGCCTATCCACAGGATACCTAGCTCTCATAGACCTGCGCAAAGTAGGTTCACTCCCAGGTGCTCTCAAAACATCCCTGGTCTTCCTTACTCCAGGTGTAACAATAGAAGGAATACCCAACTCATCATCAATGCTCTGTTCTGAGCCACTGGATTCACCATCCACATAAGAGTGACCTGCATTCACATCAAACATGGGCTGATCAACCTTCTCTTTTCCTTTTCGTGATACCTGCATACCACTATCTGCATTACTTTGAGAAGATTCTCCTGATCTCAATCTGTCTATCCATGGCGAAGAATGTGAACCACTACTAGAGGACGCTCCAGGTTCACTAATATTTTGTGATTGCTGCTGTGAATTTTGTGCAGCATTACCATTTTGTGCATCTACATCATCAATCACATTTACTGGTTTATACCAGCTACTCATCTCATCAAAAACAACATCTCTGCTCACTGTAAACTTACGAGTAGAAGGGTTATAGCATCTATACCCTTTTTGCTGCAGAGAGTAACCAATAAAGATGCACTTCTCAGCTTTTGGATCCAACTTGGATCTCAACTCATCTGGCACATGTACATAGGCAATGCAACCAAAAATTTTCAAATGAGAAATATCTGGTTTCCTACCAGTATACCTCTCCTCTGGAGTCATTCCATGTATTGCTGCAGTGGGAGTCCTGTTCATTATGTAGACTGCAGTAGCAACTGCTTCAGCCCAATAAAAATCTGGCAAGTCTTTTTCATTGAGCATGGCACGAGATACCTCTCCAATATGCCTATTTTTTCTTTCTACAATTCCATTTTGTTGTGGGGTATGACTGCATGAATATTGCTGCTTTATGCCATGCTCCTGCAGGAACCTTGCAAACTCATTTGAGAGGTACTCTCCCCCTCCATCTGACCTTAGGCATTTTATCTGCAAGCCTGTTTCTTTTTCAACCATAGCTTTAAGAGTTTTGAAATGCCCAAAAACTTCACTTTTCTTTTTCATAAAATACACCCAAACTTTTCTGCTATAGTCATCAATAAAACTGACAAAATAATGACAGCCTCCAAGAGATGCAGCTCTAGTTGTCCACACATCAGAGTGGATTAATTCCAATGGCTTCTTACTCTCTTGAACATGTCTAGGAAATGGTTTCCTTGCCTGTTTTCCAAACTGACAGGCTTCACATACCTTATGCATTTCTGCAACCTTGAATTTCGGCAAACCTGCAACAATATTTTGGGCCTGCATTGATTTAAGTCGCTGTACATTAACATGACCAATGCGTTTATGCCAGATATCAATATCTGCAACTACATCGGTCCCATGTGCAAACATTGCTGCACTCAATTCAGACATGTCTGCATCCAATGTAAACATTCTGCCCTTCTTCTTTCCTTTTGCTATCAAGCGACCTTTATTTTTCATATCCTCAACAAACCATCCATGAGGAGTAAATCTGACCTGCAAGCCCTGTTCAACCATTTGACCAACAGAAACCAGATTCTTGGTGATATTCGGGACATGAAATACATCGGACAGGTATTTCTTTTTCCCATCCTGCATAGACAAGGGAATTTTTCCAATCTGCACAATAGGATGTGCAGTATCATCACCAGTCTCCACAAATCCTGGTTTTTCCATTTTCCTTGCATCCTCCATCCATTCTGCATGACCTGTCATGTGGTTTGATGCACCTGAGTCAACATACCATACATCGTTGCTTTCTTCTACACTTGTCACAGAATTGTTCATGTGCTGCACCATAAACAGATGCTCATTTCTGTCATCACCCTGTCTACTAGAGGATGCATAATTTCCTTGTTGCAGTTTTCCATTCATGATGTCATTCTGCTTTTTATAGCAGTCTTTAGCCATATGACCCATTTTACCACAATAGTAGCATTCAACATTACTGTTTGCATTTTGGCCTCTTTGCCATCCACCACGACCTCTTTGGCTCCCCCTGCCTCTAGAGTTACCACGTCCTCCTCCATAGGACTGGTTTTCTTGAGTTTGCTGCATATTTTGATTTCTACCACGGCCTCCATATTGGCCTCCTCTACTTCTGCCTCTACCTCTTCTAGCATTTGAGTAGAAGACAGCTTCTTTTGAAGTTCCTCCTGAAGAAGAAGCACCACCATTTCTTTGCTCCTCAGAAATTAGAAGAGCAATCAGCTCCTCAAAATCAAGAAATCTTTCACGAACTGAAATGGATGTCCGAAACTATGCATAATCCTTTCCTAGACCATTCAAGGTCACAGAAACTAAATCATCATCTTCCACTGGTGACCCAATGGAAGCAAGTGCATCTGCAATCTTCTTCACTTTCATGTGGTAGTCGTTGATGCTCATATTTTCTCTTTGCACATTATGCAACTCTTGCTTGAGCTGCATTTTCCTAGCTTGCGTATTTGTGCTATATATTTTTGACAAAGTATCCCATGCCTCCTTTGGCGTACTTGCATCCTGAATATGCACAATCATAGAGTCTGAAATACTGATAGACAGCTAGTACATAACTTTCCTGGCTCTCTCATGCCATGCTTTGAATGCCTGCATTTGCTGTTGACTGGGAACATCAGGAAGAACTGGTTCTTCTTCATTTCCTGCAACAAATTCCCAATATCCTTTTCCCATAAGGAAATTCGTCATTCTAAACTTCCATGCTTGGAAGTTGTTCTTGTCAAGCTTTTCAGTTACAATCTGTGAAAGAGAATCAGACGCCATTACAAAACACTGCAAAAAATTATGTCACTGCAAAAAACACAGCTTCACCCTCACAAGGGCAAATCTGCAAAACTGGCGAAAGTGGTATTTGACCACACAGTCACTTCTTAGTGACGATTTTGCATAAACAGGAACCAAGGATGATTCTGTAACTCCCATGTCTCTGCGCACAAGCATACGATGCAATTTCTACAGTAACTTTTCACCAACCTGTAAAACAGTGGCTGCACAGCATAAAACTGGGCCTTTTTCTAAGTGCTTGCAGAAAACTTCCGCCTCCAAAACAGGCCCCGAAATGGCCTCAAATCAAAAAAACAAGGTCGCCAAGAGCTAAAGCACTCTCCCGCAGCATATACTGCCCTCTTGCTTCATCGCGAAGGGCGTCTCAACCTGAGACAATGCACTCCTGCACTTTCCGGTTGTGCTACCTGCAGAGATCTGCTCCCAAAACAGAAAATGAAAGCAACACTGCTCCTCTTACCAGAACACCGCGAGCTTGGCTTGCTTTCTTGAGCTCCTTACCACGAACAAGGCTCTGATACCATGTCAAGATTGTGGGAGAGAAGGAAGGAGTCTCGCTTGAAGCTTTCTTGCTTGCACAATGGGGGAAGACACACAAGGGTGGAGGCTGAAAACAGTTTTCCTCTTCTTAGTTGTGTAAGCCAAAAGAACTCTAGTACAAAGAAATAGAAGAACCCTATATATGGGTCTCAAACCAAACTCAACTAACTAAGGTGGCATACTAACTGAGCCACGAACTAGAGTAGATAAGGATAGCTATCATGTAGCTATTATTCATGGGCGGTGTACCAACCGCGTCTGCAACTGACAAGTCGGTGACATAAATACACAATGGTCACCCTGGCGTATCACGAGTGGAGCTCGATATCTCAACACACTTTTCCTTGTGCGCCTCTCTCCTTGATTTAGAACTTTTTTGCACTTCTTGTGTTTCCAAATTTTTCTTGGTGTGCCTTCATCTTCCATTTCACTTTTGCCTTGGCATTATCTTCTCCTTTAGATTTTTCAGATTTTCCACCTTGTTCATCTAAGGGTTAACAATTTTGTACTACTATGAGTGCTAATCCTCATGCACATGTTTTAAAATATAGTGACGTAGAGAGTGCTTTACTTATAGAAGAAGTAAATAAGAAGAATATTGATGCAATCCACACTTCTCATGCACTTACAATGAGAGGTAGAAATAGTGAAAATGGAAATAATAACTATAGTAGAGACTCACAGCCCCATAGGGGCAAGTATCACTCTCATGGGAAATTTCATAATAAGTCCCGTAGTCATAAGCCCTCTTTCACATGTCATTATTGTGAGTAACAAGGTCACATTAAGTTGCATTACCATAAAATGTGCAATGAGAAAGGCAAGTGGAAAGTGTAGGAAATGCAAAGTCCATTAAGATTGTGCCTAAGTCTACCATGAAGATAAATGTCTTGGATTATAGTTCCAGTTACTACATTCTTTCCACTTCATCACTTGATGCTACTCAATTGATCGATACTCTGTCTTCTTACTCTCAGTTTTGGCTTCTTGACTAGGGGTTTCATTCCATCGTACCTTGCATCATCATTAGTTTCATAGCTACACTACTATTATAGGTTTTATTAAATTAGGAGATGGCACTACATTGGATATCATTGGTATAGATGATGTTAGACTAAATTTTGGTATTGGTGCTCCTTTTGTGCTTCATGATATATGTCATATCATAGCTTTGACTAAAAGACTTATTTTAGCTAGACAATTGGATGATGATATATACAATGTATCTTTTGGTTATTCTTCATGGAAGATCACTCATGGTAGTCTTGTTTTTTCTATAGGTGCCAAGGTTAGTAGCGCGTACCCTTTCCTTATATCTAGGTCTGTTGACCATGTTTTGGCTATGACAGATCTTCCGTATGTATCTTTATGGTATCGTCACCTTGGACATATGTCTTTGAAAGGAATACAAGTACTTACTTATTTGTAGTATCTTTTGTCTCTTATACTTATTTTTATTCATGTGATCAGTGTTTTTATGGTAGATAAACACATAACTCTCATGAGAATTATGGCTCTACACATGTGGGTGAGCCTTTGGCTCTTGTGAATTTATTTATTTGTAGCCCTATTATGTATCAATCATTGGGTGGTGCAAAGTACTTTGTCATATCCATAGATGATTATTTGCATAAGGTTTGGGGCTATCCTTAGAAATCAAATATGTTGCCTACATTTTGTTGAGAATATCAAATGATACTTGTCCATAGATGCTAGATGTATCCCCTAAAGAGTCTAGAAGATTTTCAAGTGATGTATGCTCTAGGAAGAGCTATTCAGAATCCCATAAGCACAATGAGGAAGAGTGATACTATCCAAAAGCTATATAAGCATGTACTTGACACTCATTTCAATGAAATAGTATTATCATTCTGTGTCACTCAAGATTGTGTTTATGAGTCAAAGTTAATCTATCTTGGAACCTAATTCAATTGAGTTACAATTCTTTATCTCAATCATGTTTTATGTTTATAACCATTATCCGCCATAGCTAGCATAGCTCTAGATCTGGGTTTCTCAACATGGTATCAGAGCCATGGCTGAGCTAGGTAGCTAGTGGTGTGATTTCTTCTTCTTTGCAAGTTCTACCATTTGTCCCTCTTTCATTCTTCTCCTTGTACAAGTCCACTTCCATTCCAACCTTTGAGCCATCCCTTCCATTGGTAGCAACAGCTACTGCTCTTGTAGAAAAATCCTAGGCTTTGCTTCTCAGCATCATTGCTGCCCCTACCACTACCATCTCTCATGATCATGGTTTCTACCTCCGTGTATTTGCTCGACAAAAGTGGAAAGACAATGCCTCTCAGTGTCCTCTCAGTAGCAAATGAGAAACCAACAATAGCCCCACAGTTTATGAGGAGGAGATCTACAACATCGGCCAAGGCCCCAAGTTGTCCATTCAAGAGATTAGTGGGCTAGCGAATACTGAGCCCAAAGATCGCACTCAATAAAAAAATAAGTCTCGCACATATGGTATCCAAGTGGAAAAATTTGTACCCAGGAGCACACACAAGATTCTCCAGGTAATGGCAAGAAAGGCAAATAGGAAAAAGCCACTCTCTGTCGTTGCTGAAACGAGAGTACGGCCAATGATGGAGGTTGTTCGTAGGGCCATTTTTTATATTTTACAGGCAAGGTTGCATGGCTTCAAAAGCTTCTCTTCAGGTAGATGGCTGAATTTTTACATTGGCACAAGCTTAGTTGGCATTGAAGCTCTCAGTAGTAGGGGATGCACTTCAGTCCATCTTGTGGAGATGTATCCTTGGATCACGTTAGAGGTGTTGAAGCCAAATTTAAAAGCGACAGACTTTTTACAACATATAGTTGTGCATTTGATGAAAGTGGAATCTTTTCTACAACAAACATCGATTCAAACTATACTCTAGGTGGATTTGATTTTATCAGTGTGACTCCTCCTTATGAGGCAGTTGACTATAATGTCCTATTGGGTCAACTGTCTGCATTACCTATGCTGCAAAAGATACATTTGTGGTGGTTGAGTATCCTTCAAAATTGGATATTATAGAGACGTATGACCCACTTCAAATTTTTTTTGCATAGGCGTTATGGTCGAACACACTTGGCAACATATGGACATGAATGGGCTCTAAAGGATTGACTCCCATGCTTGATGGTTCAACATGTTTTATTGTTATGAACCAACAACCTGATAATTAGGTCAAGTTCCAAAGCCCAATCTTCAACTATGGTCAACTGTAACACTTAGAAATGACCAAATTGAGTTAACATGGTTGCCAAGATTTGGGTAGAGCTTTGTATATAAATCAAATATAACCCATCCAAAACATAAGAAGCCAAAATAATGACTTTGTACATGAGTGCCGCACAAAAGTTCACTCTTGAAGTTTTTCCAAAAGCTTCAAGATTGTGAAGGCTTGGATTGAGTGTAATGGCTTAAGCCTTTCAAGTCAGTATGGCAACAATGAAGCATCTGAAGGAGCATGAAGACAAAGAAAAGGCCAAGAAGATCAAGGACATCACCAAAAGATGACAAAGAAGCAAAAGAAAAATGAAGAAGATAAAGAAATTTCCATTGTGCTGACAACAAAGAAATTTCCTTAGTGGATCTTGTTTCCCATAGTGGATGTAAAAACCCTTACCAAAATGTAAAGTTTGAAGCGTTAACTTGACTAGGCTACCAAAGAGCTAGTCTCCTAGGCCATGTCATCATGTGGGGGGGGGGGGGGGGGGGGGGGCGGCAAAAGCCAGCAAGGGTAGAGACTCATCATTTGAGGGGGAGTGTTGAGAATAGCAAATGATACTTACCCATAGAGGCTAGATGTATGCCCTGAAGAGGCTAGAGGATAGACAAATTATGTATGCTCTAGGAAGAGGTGTTCAGAATCCCGTAAGCACAATAGGAAGAGTGGTACTATCCAAAAGCTATATAAGCATATACTTGACACTTAATTCAATGAAATAGTACTATAATTCTGTGTCACTCAATATTGTGTTTATGAGTCCAAGTTAATCTATCTTGGAACCTAATTTAGTTGAGTTGCAATTCTTTATCTCAATCATGTTTTATGTTTATAATCTCTGTTCGCCATAGCTATCATAGCTCTAGATCCATGTTTCTCAACACATTTCAATGCTTTCTTGCTATGGTTGAGAACTAGTTTAGGTATAGAATGAAATACGTATGGTCTAACAATGGGGGTGAATATATTTCTAAGTATTTTGAGCAACTTTGTTATGAGAGGGATATTAAGTATCAGTTGATCATCCCATGCACTCCACCTTAGAATGGTATTGCAAAGTACATGAATAGGACTATTCAGGAAAGAACCACAATATACTTAGTCAAGCAGGCTTATCATAGTAATTTTGGGTTGAGGTAGTTACTACTATTGTTCATTCTCATTAACAGATCCCCATGTACTGCTCTTGGTATGGTAGAGTTGAAGAGGAGGTATAGTTTAGTAAATTTCTCTCAATGCACACTTACGAGTCTTTAGATGTGAGAATTTTTTCCATATTCCCAAATGCAAGCATAATAAGTTGGATACAAAGTCCAATAAATGCATCTATTTAAGATATGGTGATGCATATGAGATGGACCATTACCTTTGGGATATGTAGGGTTGAAAGGTTATCCATAGCCCCTATAATATTATATTCCATGAGGAAAAGATGTATATTAGACCAAAGTAGGTGGTTGAGATACACATGGTAATCTTTTAGGAGGAGCTTCTTGTTATAGTACAACTAGCCCCATTAAGACAACCTGACATATTTGTTGATGATGTAGTGGCCCAATATCTACCCATTATATAGGATCATGATGTTGACCAAAGAGAATAGGTTGTACATGCCACATAGGCCCCATAGCTAGTCTTGAGATGCTCTATTAGAGCTTCATGTCCTCCTAATTATTATGAACCCCCTATGGACTATGTCACGGTAACAAACTCTTGTTGAGGAGAGGATTGGAGAGAGAGAAACAGGAGAGAGAAGGCCTCAAAAGAGAGAGAAGAAGAGGTACAAAATAGAGAGAAAGAGAGTGACAAGGAGAGAGAAATACAAAGAGAGAAAGAAGGTGGCCATGAAAGTTGAGAAAGAAAGAGAGAAGATGGAGACTTGTACTATTCAAAAACTGGATCAAAATTATTGGTACCTTCACCTTTTATACATGGCCCTATGTACCCTATTTCCCATCTCTTACATTCCATCCTCACTCAAAAGAAGTTTTTCTCCTCAAAAACATTGGTGTACTATTTACAATGGCTAAATGTAAAGGGAATCAGAGTACTACTCTGTTACAAGTGGCTACAAAAATAGGAAAAGCACTAATATGTACAAAATAATGGATGGAATCAGAAGTGGAAAAGCAAATAGACCGTATGAAAAATATATTTGAAATGATAAAAATGAGAACTAGACCACCATAACTCCAAAGAAGGACACCTACAAACAATAGGCAACTTGTTGTCAACTACAAACCCTACTGTAGTAAAATTGAGATATCTTTTGATAGCCACATCCAAATCAAGTGTGCTATGAGTCAAAAGAAAGTGCATTTAATATACATTTAGTCATATAGGTGTGACTGCTTGGTATTTAGATTAGAATTAAAATTGAGCCAAAATAGAGAGCTATTTACAAACTATCTGCAATAGAATAAGGGATAAAATGACAATTCTTAAGCCAAATAAACCTTTGAAAGATAAACATTTGGAACCCAATATGGATGTTGGCCAAATGAAGGTGCAAATTCGTACCTATGACCTCCTGGATCAAAAGGTATACCATCATAATAATAATTAAGAGGAGGAAAAATGTCATCAAACTCATCATCTTGACCATTTGGGTCAAATGGATAGGAAGAAAGATCCCCACAGTCATAACCATAATTATATCCATCATCCATTAGATTATATCCATCATGAGTCTCATGCACATCCTCATTATTAGCACCTGTATAGATCGATCACTTTGGGTCACACGGGCATATCCTTGGGCCAAGAGCTACGGCTAGTGTCATGTTTCCCCTCTTGGGTGTTTGGAAGCTTTGATGGAGACAGAGATTGGGGGTGAGCCCCTGCCATTGATAAACTATCATTGTGTTTCCTGGGTCCATTTGGGAAGAGAGGACATAGGAGACCTAGGACTCTTAGGCGGACCTGGCACCGGCTGAATGATTTGCTCGTGATTATTGGAGGATTCCGTCATTAGCTTTGCTGAGAAATCAGCCTTATCATGAGTGACGTTGTGACTGTGGTGCTCATTATCCTCTTGGGAAGTCAAAGGCTCCTTGGGTACCAGTGGACCTTGTGCATACTCAATGGATCCCTCTGATATCTGCTTGCTAAGCACACTAGGGTGAGGATCTAGTTTTTGATGGGTCATGTTCGATTTCTTGATTTCAATCGTGAGAGGTGCAATCACTCCAATATTTTTGGTTCGAGACTCAGATTTTCGTTTAGGGTTCCTCCCATGCCTCGTTGTTTTTTACCTAATTTGGGCTTCTGACCGAGGTGGTTTAGCAGGGGGTTTTGGTACCCAAATCCATTGGTTTCCTGCATAATACCCTTGAGCACGAAGCAACGCCTTGGATATCCATCGTGGCGTCATGCTAGCTCTCCATCGATGCCTTTGTCTATAAGGCTTGGGCCACTTTCGTGATCTTCTACGATATTTGTAAGTCCAAACCCTATCCCTGGGCTTGTCTCCTAATCTCTTTGTTTCAAGTATGGCCTCACTCACTGGTTCTCTCCGTTCAACCTGCGCTTGTATAAACTCTTCCAACAACTCCTTGCTCTCATTACTAGGCTTGCTTGGTATGTTAGAATGATCCTTGCCCTTCCCTCGAGGTTTGGTTAGGTCACCCTTGCTAAAAGTCGTGATTATCCTCACACCTTGTAGTGCTAGGTGTATCTAATGACAGTGGTCATCAAAGAAGAAGCAATTTAGAAATCAAATCCAGAACTAGAAATATAGAAGTGTAGCTTAAATTACTATTGCCTTCACTTGAGAAGGAAGCTCAACCTCTTGTTGGCTTATCTTGTCTCAATTTTATCCTTTAGTGCCTAAACTATACATTTCCATTTAATCATCTACTTTCTCTTCCTTGTGCTTGTATCCATATCCATTATTGGTTCAATTGTGTTTGGCATTCGGACTGGGCATGAAATGCCAAACTAGTGGTATCTGAGATCCAATGATCCCACTAAATAATTTGATCTAGAGAAACTCTTCTTGGATGCCTTGTTACAGCTCTTGACGTGTGCTTATCCTCTACGGTTACCTCATTCTGATTTCTTTGTATGTGTCAATAGAGGTAGTGAAAGTGTTGATCCAGAGAAACCCTTCTTGGCTGCTTTTTTGCAACACTTAACATCACTTATTCTCTACAGTTACCTCATTTTGATTTCTCAATATCTGTCAATAGAGGTAGTGAAAGTGTTGCAAGCAAGATTTATTGACCTAGATCTTCACGTGTACCATGATGAGATTGACTATTGCAAGGAAAGCATTCAAAGGAGGCCAGACTGCATTATGACTTGATTGACATCATGCAATATGTTTTTCCTCTTCTGTTGCAAGGAAAACCATCAATCCAAGCCAAACTGGCTTTAATAGGAAAGAACAGCTCAATCAACATAGTGCAAGTCCCATGTATTTCACTATATGTATACCCTCTATATCACGTGTATTCAAGGCCTATTTATAAATATCCTTATCTATGAAATTTCCCTTATTGAAACATAACCCTTTTCTATTTAATCTATAAGTAACCCCTTTACATGGGACCCTTTTAAATGTAAAAATTTTGTAAAACTTGTATTTTAAAAATTCCTTATGTTGAACCCACATGATACATACATATATTTATGACTGACCTCCCCAGGGTGTAAGTCCTTTTGGACCTGAAAATCATGCCAAGGAAATGTATACATTATGTGGTTTTGAAATATGTACATCTGCTATTTACTATCAAAATTTCAAGAATTGAGGTAAGAGCATAGAATCCCATAAACCCCAAGAAGTTGAGCATGGTGGTTATGAAGAGAAGCTTGCAAAAACTATTGTTGCAAATGGGGACAGAGCTTCTCCCTTCAGAGCTTTCCCTTTAGCTTGATCTTTCCACTCTAGACATTGTTACCAAGTACAAGATCATAGCAGAAATTGCAAACAAGGCTTTGCAGTAGGTTATTATTACTAAATGCAAGCCTAGGGTAAAGGTTGTGGACCTCTTGGGTGCTACATTGATGGTTTCATAGCTATTGTTGCTCATACAACACATGTTATTCAAGAGGGCATGTTATGAGAAGAGCAGCAGATGTTATGGCTGCCACTAGCACAATGACAAAAAATTTTCTGAGGTTGATCAGGCCGCCTGGAAAGAAGAAAAATGTGTGATTGATGCTCAGCGCAAGGTTGTTGTTGCTTATGACTACAAGATTGCTGAGGGTTTTTTGAGTCATCAAATGAAACAGTTTGTCATTGATGCAAACAAGGTTATACTCAGTGTGAGTAATCTAGAGACCAGAGTTGATTAGGCTGAGTTTGAGGAAAATGAATTCTATGTTGTAGACATTGTCAAGAGTACTAGTCGTGTACTAAAAGAGAGCTCTTGATTGGGGTGTTGGTGGACCCAAACTTGATTGTCAATGATCAAGCTAGAGAGAGCTGCTAGTTTGGCATACTTTCTCCATCTTTGCCTCCAGCTTCTGAAAAGTATTTAATAGTGCATGTCTTCTTCTTGGAAATGTCTCTAGCTTCTGAAAAGTTTTCAATATTGCTTGTTTTCTTCTTGGGAATGTCCACTAGTCACTCCAATGCTCCTTGCCATGCCTGTATCTGTGTACCTGAAGTTCTTGGATTTGTGTGATTGAAAAGGGAGAACTAAATGAAATATAACCAACTGGATCAAGAACCTAAGAAGCTCTGATACCACTTGTCAAGGAGAGGACTGGAGAGAGAGAAAGAGGAGAGAGAAGATTGCAAAAGAGAGAAGAAGAGGTGCATAAGAGAGAGAAAGAGAGTGATGATGAGAGAGAAAGAGGAGAGATAAGGCTACAAAAGAGAGATAAGAAGAGGTGCAAAAGAGAGAGAAAGAGAGTGATGATGAGAGAGAAAGACTGAAGGAGAAAGAAGGCAGCCATGAAAGTTGAGAAAGAAAGAGGGAAGATGAAGGAGACTTGTATTATTCATAAATAGGATCAAAATGATTGGTACCTTCACCTTTTATACATGCCCCTATGTAACTTGTTCCCCATCTCTTACAACTCTATTAAGCCACCTATGCATATAGGTAATTCTCATTCTTGGAAGAGGGCTATGTAGTCTAAATTTGATTCATTGTAGAAAAATCATATATGGATCTGAGAGTAGAATTTAAACACCCCTCGAAAAGGAGTGGAATAATGCAAATTTTACATGGAATTAAAAAAGAGACGAAAGTGGAAGATGCAGATTCAACAATTTTTAGAGACCATGGAAGATGGAAATGCAAAATTTGACCATTATGGTAGTTGCAGATTTTTCATAATTTTTCTAAGTGCCGAATTGAAGCAAGACAACTTCTCGGCCATTTGTGACATCAAGTTGGATGCGCAAGATTGAGAATCCAAAAAATCTTAATGTCCTGAATGGCCAAGAAATCTTGGTCATCTAATAATTTTTCTATAAACACGCAGAACCGACAACATTGCGGTTTTAAGAAAAATCATGGGATTCTAGGGTTTTGTTGTGTATATGGTGTTCTCATGGAATGGAATGTGATATGAAAGTAATTCTCAACAAACCTAATCAATCCAAATTAGTAAAAAAAAATATCAATGTTTATCAATAATAAATAGAGAAAAATAGAAAGAGGAAAAAAAGATTTTTTACATCCAAAAATTAAAAAAAACACATTTGTGTTTGTGAATGTATGATAAGGTTGAGACATGAGGGTGAGGCATGAGAGTGAGACTTAGTTTAGCCTTATCTTTATGTTAAAGTGGTTATTTACTACTTTTTTGAAGAAAAAGTAGATTAAAATACTCTTTAAGCCTACCACCAAAAATGCACAATCTTAAGTAGTAGGGAGAAGGGGGGTGTTAAGGGCTGATAATACCCTAAATTCTATGTTTTTTAAAATGCATGGCATATAGAACACATGGTTTTAAAATTTAAGAGAGCCCAATAGCATGAGCATACTCGATGCTGGCCCTATGCAATGCAACAATTACATTTACAATAAAGGCATAAAAAGAAATGTTCTTACACCTTCACAATGCTCATTGTTCATGAAAAAAAATGTTTGAGCACTATAAATCATACACAATTGCATTGCATGCAACACATGGCATCATTGTGGATACACATCAATTGGTTTTATGAACAATGACCATGTTGAGAGGGTGAGGTACCTTAAGTTGTAGGGTTAGTGATCGATCTTCTTGGGGAGTGTGCAATGAGGAATATATTACATCTCCTGGAATGATTGATTAAAAGAGCGGTGTATCATATGTGTTCTATGTATGAGCAACACATCTTGGGGCCAATCCCCGAGGTGTAAGAGAGCTGCAGTGGGGCCACGGCAATCAATTGAGAGGCACTCCCTCTGTTTGTGCTTACGTGATGTATTACACCGATATGTGTGTTAACCGAAAGACGAACAAGGCGAAAAATCTGGAAAAGCTAAAGCAAAATACAAAGGCCAAGGAAAAGTGAAACGGAAGACAAAGATGCATAAGGAGAAAAGTCCTAAATAAGGGAACAAGGCGCATAAGAAAAAGCGCAAGTCAATACTTCTGTAAAAGAGCGCAAGCGCATCATGGTTTAATTCAAGGAGCACCGGGCTCTCACGTGTGCAATTTGTAAATGTAGACGGGCGGTGGAAAGGAAGCTAGGAAGGTAGAAGGACAATGGGAAAAAGGACCTAGGCCACGGCTGGCCATGTAAAAAAGGGGATAAGGGGATGACCACCCAAAAGGGATTTAGGGTTTTGTATATGAAGTTGAAAAGTGAATGAGAAGCTCATTCTTGTGTGTGGCCAAAAGTGGCTCTCCTCTTCTCCTTCTTCTTCTTTCTTGCTTGAGCTTGTGCTTGAGAGAGGGAGTGTGAGAGTGTGAGAGAGTGAGTGTGTGAGGGTGAGGGACCGGGAAGGAAAAGCTCTCCATCTTCTCCTCTCTTCTTCTCTTCTCTTCTCTTCTCTTCTCTTGCTCGTGGCAATGGAGCTTGAGGATGGAGCTTGCTTGAAGCTTGCACTTGGATTGTGGAGCTACCAAAGTGTGCGAGAGAGGAGGTAACTCGATCGGCATGGAGGTAAGCTCACTACACCCGTAGATGTGTGTCGGCTATGTGAGAGGTAGCCATTAGTGCTCGGCTTGGAACGTTTGAAACAATAAGCGGTTCGTGGGTCTTGGTAGTTGAGCGAAAGCTCCCACATTTTGGTTTCGTTGCCGGGACCAATGGATTCAAGCCTTGAGCACTTGAGCGCTTCAAATCAAGCATTGAAGTAGGGTTTTCTCCGAACCGGTGCTTGAGGTAGATAGGTAGGAAGCGAGGGAGTTTGAAGAGGTATTCTATCTCCTTAGCAAGTAGGTTTTTGATTTGTTGTTGAATATTAGAGTAGGACCATCCATCTCCATCTCTGGTTTTGATTTTTGTTACATTAGGTTAAGGTTAGGATAGGAAAAAAGAAGGAAAACAATAGGATTTTCTGTTGGTATATAACAGGCTGAAACAGGGAGATAGGGACACACATTCAGATTTTTGGCTGGAAGAGCATGAGGGACTAACCTCTGAGGTCACAGCAGGGGCTGGGATGGGGCAATAAGAGGCCCATGGAACCAGGAAAGGCCACATTTGACATCCTGCCCTCTGAGAAGAGAGTGAGCTTGAGAGCTAGGGGGAGAGAGAGAGAGAGAGCTGCAATCGATGTGCTGATTGATTCGAGCACCACACCATTTTCGGGTATGCCAGGCATTTCCCTCTGTTGCTTTGCATCTAATTAGATGGCACGGCACGATTCGGTAAAGTAGACGTCAGCCTAGAGGCATCACGTGCAACTCGCGGGCCGTCAACCATGCAGTCGGACCAGTTCCTCCGAGTCCGAGCTATCTCTAGAGTTGAACCATCCGACTCCAAAAATCGGACCTCTCTAAAAACCGTCCAACTTCAAAAATCGGACCACCTTTCCGATCTGATTCCCAGAATCAGACCAGCCCAGAATTGGACCACCCTTGTCTAACTGATCGGATCGTCCGATTTTGAAAATCGGACACAGGGACCTTGGAAATCGGACACAAGGAATCAAACCACTCAGAATTGGACGCCTGTCAAAATCGGACGTGATCGAAATCGGATTATTGGGCCAATCAGACCAACCAAAATTGGACGTTCGATTCTAATAATCGGACTCTTGAAAATCGGACATCTGAGAATCGGACAAAATATTGTCAAAATCGAGCAGGTGTCTAGAACACAAATTTTGACGCATCTAAACCCTGAAATTGACCCCAAAGGCTACGTAGAGCTAAAGGCACATCACAGATCCACCATTGGATTGAAACTTAGAGCAAGCAGTTCAAAATTTGGCTATAAACGGTCCTCCAAATTGTGCATGGTGTTTACCATAACGGCCCTGCGGGCCGGGGGGGACTACCCCCCCTCCCCCAGGACCCCCACAGAGGGGGCTCTGCCCCCTCCGCACCTCCCCCAAGTAGGTTGGAGAGAAAATGCATGCTGTGATAGGTCCTGAAAATTAGACCCTAGTGTAGTAATGGCTCTACACGAGCATGGATTCTCACTTGCAAAAGAGCAACCAAAAGCCCATACCCGAATAGAGATAAATAGAGACCCTAAAACCTCAATGGGCCAATCTAGCCAACAAGGGCAAAAAGGCCACACTGCAAAAACACATACGTGTTGCATTTAGACTGCATCTAGTCAAAGTGAAAAGCAACAACATCAAGCTACAACAACGATAATGACTAGATATTATAGTCCTAATGATAGATGCTCCTTGAATAGCACTGCACTGACGATCCAAGACATCAATGGAGAATCTACATCTGGTCACGCAATTGGGGACTCAAGAGCATTTGTCAGAAGGCTTAAATTTGCAAGCCAAGACTTGGAAGACGAGGACATAGTACCACCTGCTTATCTTAGGGTCAAACTCACTGTGAAAAGAGATCATACTATCGATGCTCTGATTGATGAAGGAGCAAATTTTAATATCTTGACCTATGAATCATGGACCCTACTAGACCAACCAGAGCTCACACCAACTAATGCAACTCTTAGCCCTTACAAGGGACACCCACAAGCACTCGTAGGGAAGTGCAAAATCCTTGCGACAATTTTTAAAACTAAAGGCTTGCCTATCCTGTTTTATGTTCCTCCAAATAGTGGTAAGTACGGGAAGGAAACCCTCCTAGGAAGACCCTTCAAAAGGGCGACCAAGTGTGAGGCTAACTATGTAGCACAGAGGATACACCTGACATTACCGGGTGTGAGGATAGTCACAACCTTTAGCAAGGGTGACCTCATCAAACCTCGAGGAAAAGGCAAGGAGGGTGCTGACATAACAGTCAAGCCTACTAACGAGAGCAAGGACTTGTTGGAAGAGTTGATACAAGCACAGGTCGAACAACGAGAACCAGTGAGTGACACCATGCCTGAAAAACAAGAAGGTCAAGAGACAAGGCCAAGGATGGGCTTTGGACTTACAAATATCATAGAAGACCCTAAAAGAAGCCCAAGCCTTATAGACGAAGGCATCGATGGAGGGTCAGCACAACGCCGCGATGGATATCCAAAGCGTTACTACATGCTCAAGGGTATTACGCAGGTAACCGATGGATTTGGATACCAAAATCCCCTGCTAAACCACTTCCATCAACTGAAGGCCAGATTGCATCAAAAGCAAGGAAGCACAGGAGGAAATCTAAGAGAAACTCTAGGTCTCGAGGCAAGAAACCAAACATGAGTGTTGGAAAGAAAGAGCCTCAGCCTAGCATGCTTAATAAACAGATGTCATATTTAACCATTGAGCATGCACAAAAGCCATTAGTGCCCAAAAATCCTTTGATTTTCCAAGAGGATAACAGGCATCATAGGCACAACATTTCTCATGACAAGGCTGATTGCTCAACAAAGCACATGGCACAATCGTCTAATAGCCTCGAGCAAATCATTCAACCAGTGCCCAGTCCACCTAAGAGTCCTAGATCTCCTACACCCTCTTTTTCCAAATGGACACAGGAAGCACAGCAGCAGTCATCAAGGGCGGCTGTTCAATCCCAATCTCTATCTCCATCTAAGCTTCCAAATGTCCAAGAGGTGGGACATGACACTAGCCGTAGCTCTCGGCCCAAAGATATGCCCGAGCAACCTAATGCGACTAGATCAACTCATTCTCGATCTACACAGATGAATGCTCAAAGGGCAACAAAAGACACGACCACTTCCAATCACCCTAGGGACTTGACACCGCAATCCACCAAGAGTAGCCAGCCCACTGGACTAGCCGCTACTATTTCCAATCAGGGATCACAGTAGTCACAGCCCTTGGCCGTGACAATGCCCCTTGCGAAACGTGTCCTTAGCAGTTCACCTATGGAGGAGGTGCCACAACCAACATCCTTGACAACTCCAACACTTCCAAAGTGCTTAAAGCCTAGGCTCGAGGAGTTAAACAAAAGGGAATTGGCTGAAGAGCTAGACTCTCCAAAAAGAGAGGCAGTTGTACCCTCACAACCTAGTGAGGCTATTCAACATGCCACAGTTATATCCCATAAGGACACACTAGAGAAAGAGAATGCTCAGGCCCAACCAAGCACATCAACAGTTGACCTACTCCAGGGTCTTGAGTCGTTGAGAGATGCACCTTCACTGACCAGGAAAAAGAGGAGAAAACAGTGAAAACAACAGCAGTTACAGGTGGTTGTGGACCCCAAGAACATTGACACCAAGAGTGCTGGAGAGCTGAGGAATAAAGCATCGAGTCCATCCACCAATGACCCCATTGATGCCTCTCCTAATAGTGGTGAAACCTCAGACACATCTGTGTGCTCTGAAAAATTAAAGCAGTCGTTACCATCAACGGTTGCTTACAACACTCAATCCACAGACAACAGAACTCGCATTGACTAATCAAGAGTGGATACAACGCTGTCACAACAAGGTGACAAATCTATACCAGTCATGTCCAAGGAGAACCATGACACAATAACGAAGCCTCAGGAGAATAATGGAAATCCCGAGAGCATAAGAAATCCTAGTGTTGGCCAAACCTGCTCATCCAAGCCTGAGCCCCCAGCTATGCTAAAGCCCAGGCAAACTCCTAGAACCTTGCATGAGATAGCAACCGAGCAAGCCCTCGTTGAACATAGAAGTGTCACAGAATGCTTAACCGAGTTGGATGCTAAGCTCAAAGTGTTCACACATGTCTATGTCCTGGTAGACATGGGCGCATTCCCTAAAGAGCAGCTTGAAGAATACTTGCCATTTCCCTTATCCTGGGAAGAGCAAGAACATCTTGATGAGCACTATAAGCGGCTCCTGTATGAATGCATGCGACTCATCTCTGACGAGGAAGCCGACAAACTACGCTTAACTATCACATTCAATGATGTGCTTTGCCAACCAAATCTCTTAGAGATAGAGCAACTAAAGAGACTACCAAAGGTTCAAGTCAAATTGAACAATGTTGGTGTGAAAATCGCGTTGCAATGGCCGAACTAGGAGCCCAAATCATGATAGTCTCAGAGGAGCGGTTGACCAAATGGTGATCTCAAAGAGACCCAACCTATGTGGCACCAACTTCCTTTCGAGTGTTGACTGCCATTCGGGGTATAGACTTAGCTGAAGCTAGCTAAGAGAATTCTTTGTTTGATAAGTTTCTCACTGAGGAGGAGTTACATGTTGCCAGTAGACTTAGAGAAGGTTCCATGCTACTCGATGTTGCAAAATATCTATCGGTATTGAGTAAGCTGCCACGAGTACTAGATGCGTGTGCCACGCTCCAATACAATCTGGAGTTCTACGATTGGCTTTAATCCTCATGAAGTGACATGGATTCGTAGATATGCATATAAATAAACAATGACTTTTGTGACCCTGTATAGACAATGTCAACACACACAAGCAATGATAGTCAAGCGCAAGGAGAAGAGTTGGGTTCAATAGGCTAAGCTCCTCAGGTCCTCCTCTCACCACATGTTTAGAAGTTGTGTGATCATTCCCGCCTCCAGGAGGAGGGCATGCAACCCTCATCACCACCATAGGAAGCTCTGACCAACATCTCTAAGGGTGTGGACAGGGTACTGTCCCTTCCTATACACCTTTCCCCATTGCGGTCTATCCTTCCGAGGATGAGCCCTGCCCCACTCCCTGACAACCAGTCCACACAACTTAGCATAAGCCAAGATTTGCTAATGGCTGGAGGCCAAACGAACGTCATCATAGGGGCCATCCCTCTACTACAACCACTGCATGCCTCACCTTTCCCCTCCTCGTCATATGCGCTTAATAACCCACTGTATAATCCCTTCCATGCGAATGATTTTATCCTGTCTCAAGGCCTAATCCTTGGTTCGCATTTTTCAGGTCCCCCTACGTAGCAAACATGGAGCACCCAGTGCAGCTGGCTTGCAAAGACACTCTCTGCCATCAAAGGGAGCATGCAGCACAAGCTCCTCCGCCAGAACGCTACGTGCCTAGCCTCAAAAGGTATGCAAAGAAACGAGGCCCCAAGCAACACTGCCCCTAACGTAGGCCAAAAAATCCCCAGGCCAAGGAAATAGAAGCTCAAGGGAGCACACAAGGTGTGGCAACACCGGTTGTGCCGGCCCCCAACAGACGCTTGGGCACCAGGTGCTCGAAAGCGGAGAGGGTAGCTAGAGACAAGGAAGAATTCAATGCATTGTTCAAAAGCATTTTGGAAATGGTTGCGGCCCAGGACCACACCATTCAGGTCACGGCCGACATCTTCCCTGCCCAACCTCATAGGAGCCCCTCACTAGCAGAGCCTCAATCGCCTGACCACCCGGACTCACCCCGCCTTGTGCAAATCGAGTAGCCCCTATGATATATAAGTAACTTAACAAAGGCCATCCTGCCATAACTTTTTGTCTTTAAATGGTTAAAGGGTGTAATATCTCCGCACAATAAAAGTTAGTTGGTTAGTTAGTCAATTAATAAGTTAGTAAGATTACTAACTAAAGACTAACTAAGGTAAAAACTAACTAACATTAATTATTTATAATTTTTATTTAATTTAAAATATTTTATTTAGAAAAATCAAGAGTCGTAAAATTGATATTTTTCTCGAATTGGCAAGAACCGTAGTCACCCTTCACGTAAATTACAACGTGAACGAGACTTATGAGTTATATTAATCACTAGGTTAATGTGTATAGTTTGGATGGTCCAAAAATATTAAAATTTGGGCAAAGCTAGTATATTTTAGATATTTTAGATATTATCCTAAAAAAAGATATGGAGATTTTTAGAATTGGATGTCATTTAAAAGAAAAGACAATAGATATTTTATTTAGTTTGAAGATTTTATAAAAATAAAAATAAAGAAAAGTGACTGGTAAAATCGCACGCGTCGCGATCCCAGTTTACAAGCAGTAGACAGCACTTCGAACAGAGAAAAGAAGGAGTGAACTAAGAGCTTTCTAAGCAAGTGTCTTGGAGTTTTACCCCCCTTTCGGAGCCAATGGAACCGTCAGATTTATGATCTGAGCATCAGATCATTGATCTTTCCAAGATCCCCCTCCACAAAGAGCTCCACTTCTCAACCACAAGCCCTCTTCTCTAATTCACTATAAATATGAGGCATGGGAGAGGCATAAAAAGCATAAGGAGACCCCGAGAGGCTGCGAGAGAGAGGTAGAGAGGAGGATACTCCTCCAAGAGATTGTGAGGAAGAGCTTGAAAGAGAGCTTGAGAGAGAGAAAGAGAAAGAGAGAGAGAGAGAGAGAGAAGAGTCACCCCGAGAGGCTGCAAGGAAGAGAATTAGCTCAATTCCTTCTATCTCGAGCCTTGACTTAACCATCTTCTCTTACGCTCTCCTATCTTGAATCTACTCCACCTTCTTAATCTCTTGAGTCTACCTGCGGACGATGTCCTCCAAGCAAGGAATGTCGCATGCGGATGACAATCCCGCAACCAACAACAAGGCTTCGGGCAAAGGCATCACTATCAATCCAACTGCGGTTCCGGTCGTAAGTAATGTATTTTCAAATTGATTGATGCTTGCTTTGATTCTCGTATGAGATACGTTAGGCCCCATACTATTGCACGAGTATAGGTAATGGGAAAGGATAAATTTCATCTCACCTATTCGGAAGATGGAGTTTGCGAAGTGCATATAACAAGGATAGATAATTGCATCCAGTTACGTATGACGTATTTGCTAGTAGAGCAATTACAAGGAAGAATCAGTCAAGCGTTATGAATGGCATAGTCGTCAAAAGAACGACATTAAAAGATTGGGCATACAAGCGCTAGATTAAAGTATAGTCAAGGGTTATAACTAGCATGATTGCTAAGAGAATATGACATTAAGAATCATGAATAGAGAAGTACTAGTTTAAAGTTTAGATACTTCAAAACTACTTAGCTTAAGAGCCCAAATATTAAGAAGAATTATATTCTAGCTCAAGGCAAGGCATGCTAAAGTCTAATTACTTGAGATAATCTCACACTTATCTTATTAAGTATTTATACGTTATGCCTATGACATGTTTGATATATGAGGATAATTTTCTAGTTGCCTCATGACTTGACTCAGAGCTAGTACAAGAAATTGATCATAAGGGTTAAAGCTAGGATGTCTTGAGATCCGTTGGATAACGATGACTTTTGCCAATCCAAATTTAGGGTTGGGTTATCGATCAAGGTAAGTGACCTATAGAACTTACATCATGAATAGTGTTTGAACACTTAACATATACCCTAGCCGAAGGAAGGAAGTGTTAAGAATATTTTTGCATAATATTGCTCTTAGATCCCAAGGGAAAGAGCAATTATGCAATGGGAAATATTATTTCATCTACTCTTGCATTGTTTCGGAAAGAATGCAATTGGTTTTGTTGGTTGATCAAACAATATCCTAAATGCTTTTACATTCAACTGGTTGTTAGTTGTTGTTTGGATGATTATTCCAAGTGCTTGTGATTTATGGTAAATGCATGGCAAGGGTCTGTGATGACAAGACGCCATGGAAATAAAGGAATGTTTTCTTGGAAAATGATATTAGGCTGAATGCCTTGTTTGTGCTTGATTCTTAAAAGATTTAATTAAGGAAGGATATATTGTACGGGTGGATCACCTCCATGGTCGCACCGCGTAGTAACCCGAGAGGGCACTGCTCGATTCATGGGCCGAAGGTCGAGTGGTGAAAAGGCCAACCACGGGAATGATGTTTCGCTCCTAGACAGCTTGTGGGTCAGTTGGAGCTCTGGACACCCCTTGCTAGGTCAAGAATGGAGTTGAAGACCTCCGTGGCCCCCAACATCTGGGCATGTTGGGAGATCCTATTCTAGATAAAGGATTGAGTTTTGGTGCCATGTGAATTGGACTAGTTACTTCTGCAGGGCAAAAGGGATACTTCTGTTGGACAGAAGCGAAACATAATTTCTCCTGTATGGGCGGGAGACAAAGATTAACTTGAAGATAAGTTAAGGAACTTGTTTGATCTTGTTTGTCAATAGATTGCTTTGCTCTGTTTTCGTGTCTGTGCTATAATTTACGCGAACGAATCTTGTTCCCTAAAAGGCTTAATTAATGAAGCTGATTTTAAGTGTCACACATAAATGTGGTAGGACCTAATTGAAAAACTAAAGCTATTAAGGGAAGCAGGTGGGCGGAACCCCCGACAGGTCCGTCCTATGGCAAGGTGGTCCCAGAGAACTGGGAGCCTTCTCACAAGTTTTTATCGTCATTCGACCTTTAGATATTGATAGGTTAGAACCCGATTCATGCTGTTTTAGGGGACCGGAATGGGACTATGCCTTATGGGCAGAGAGGTTGAGCAACACATCCCTCTCGTTTCCCATTCTCTTTGAACCAAGTGCGGCATAGATCTGCTTTGGGTTGGGTATCTCTGCGTAAAGTAGGATGTCCAAAACCCGATGCTAGAATGCTAATAGGAGACCTTGACAACTAGGAACCCGAATTTCAGGTCGATCCTAGTGGGTTCGGTCGTGAACGTTCCGTTGCGAGGCGGATTCGGAAAACCCTAGGCGACAAAACTCGGAACATTCCTTGGGAGTGCCGGGCAGCGACGCTTAGATTTGTTTCTTGATAGACTGCTAAAAGAGTGCATGGAACGCCGATGGGCGAGCACCTCACAAAGGGGCAGGTTCCCCACTTGTACACACTTCCCTTACCTATCGCTAATATATGCCACGTCTTTAACAAGCACTAGAATAGGCATCACAATCAGCATCATAGGATTTTGAAAAAGTAATATCTTGACATGATTGCATTTGTTCGTTGTACTTGATGCATGCGACTTGCATATACTCTCATGAAGAGACAAGTGGATGTAGGATGACACAGGTCTTCGTGCGAACGTGTTCAATGCCCAAGTCACTGTAAGATCACCAACCTCACAAAGAACCGCGACAAAGCTACGCTGGCGAATGCGCAAAATCACCCTTGCAAGTGCCCACATCGCATGACCCAAAGCATAGTCATGGGCTACACTCTCTTTCTGGGTCAAGCTCTACAAATGGCTCACGATAGTTGTTACCTCAATTGTACCAACATCGTGTATCGCAAAGAGGTTTGCAATATCTCAAGTGTATCTCCCCATCTCAACAACTGCTTCTCTAACAACGAGGCTAGGGCACAATCATCACTGTAATATCCACTTCCTAAGCCTTCGAAGCTTGACATTTCCCAACCCATTGAAGGGCTAATCACCTCAACATATTGCAATGGTTGTACTCAGACAAAAAAAAAGAAAGAAACAAAAAAGCATAAGAAAAAGAAACAAAAAAAAAAATCAGAAAATGAAAAAAAAAAGAAAAGAAAAGAACGAAAAGATAAGAAGCACCCACGATCACATCACAGCACCTAAGGGTCCTCAAATTAGGTGTGTCCAGTGACCTTGGTCGGCTGGCTCCGCCCCTAATCCCCTAGCCCCTTAATATCACCCACAATTGTTCAGGGCACATCAAGGGCAGGACATACCCAGGGAGCTTGTCTCATCTATGGTTAGACCTGCCACCCTGACCCATTCACATGATTCCTTCTTGCACTCTGCCTTAATACTATTGCAATCAATTGTGGTAAGCACCGCACGAATGGCCATGAAAAGTACACTGTCCTCATCACGCAGGTCCAATAGCTACCAATAGTGCAGTGTCCTTGTGTTCAATTATGTTATGTCATGCAGTCACAATGCAAAGGATGTCGCATACACACTTCACGAGTACTTCTTCTCAACATGGACAACTTTGCTTCATCCACACATCGTTATGAGAAACCAACCCGCGATCTTCTAACTACATAATATCTAAGTATGCACGTGCACTCACATAATATTTGTACCAAAATATATACACAGTTTGGGTCCTCAAGTGCAGAATAATACTCTCAGCTTGCTTAGAGTTCGACCTGTCTCCCAAAACTAATTAAATTATGTCTTATGCAGATAGAGAAGACTAGCACTACCCCTAGGGAGAGACCACCTATGAGAGGTTTTCAATTGCAGGTATTGCAGACTCCAACGAAAGCGTCATTCACTCTTCATCGACACTCAACTCTGAATTCCTATCCTTTATCATCCTGCAAGCCTGCCAAGAATCGTCATGTGTAGAATCCCCAACAAACTACCACTTGTACTCCATCAGTGCAATCCCCACAAAGAATAGCCCTACCACCAACTCCAATAGCCCTACCACTAGTGACCTAGGCCACCAACGTGTCCCCAATGACCTTCCTCCCCACCACTACCAATAGTCCTCCATGGCAACCACAGACTTCCTTGCCACCCATGTCTTCGGTGTAAACCAAAGCCTGCTACCTATGATGGTGAGTGCCATGGGACTGGCACTCGTCTAGGAGGGGGGTAATGTTAACCGAAAGACGAACAAGGTGGAAAATCTGGAAAAGCTAAAGTAGAAGACAAAGGCCAAGGCAAAGTGAAACTAAAGACAAAGATGCACAAGGAGAAAAGTCCTAAATAAGGGAACAAGACACACAAGAAAAAGCGCAAGTCAATACTTTTGTAAAAGAGCGCAAGCGCATCATGGTTTAATTCAAGGAGCGCCCGGCTCTCACCCATGCAATTTGTAAATGTAGACGAGCAATGGAAAGGAAGCTAGGAAGGTAGAAGGACAATGGGAAAAAGGGCCTAGGCCACGGTCGGCCATGTAAAAAAGGGGATAAGGGGATGACCGCCCAAAAGGGATTTAGGGTTTTGTATATAAAGTTGAAAAGTGAATGAGAAGCTCATTCTTGTGTGTGGCCAAAAGTGGCTCTCCTCCTCTTCTTCTTCTTCTTCTTCTTGCTTGCTTGAGCTTGTGCTTGAGAGAGGGAGTGTGAGAGTGTGAGAGAGTGAGTGTGTGAGGGTCAGGGACCGGGAAGGAGAAGCTCTCCATCTTCTCCTCTCTTCTTCTCTTCTCTTTTCTTCTCTTGTCTTTCTCACGGCAATGGAGCTTGGAGCATGGAGCTTGAGGATGGAGCTTGCTTGAAGCTTGCACTTGGATCGTGGTGCTACTAGAGTGCACGAGAGAGGAGGTAACTCGATCGACATGGAGGTAAGCTCACTACACCCATAGATATGGATGGCGCATCGGCTATGTGAGACGTAGCCATTAGTGCTCGACTTGGAACTCTTGAAACAATAAGCGGTCCGTGGGTCTTGGCGGTTGAGCGAAAGCTCCCACAATGTGCAGCAAATCCCTTTGAGGAGTGTGGGAAGGGTTATCTATTGGATTACAATCCATACAAATGCAAAGTTCTACATAAGAGGTTAGGGTAGTATTACCCTAGATGCTCTTGGTCGCGAGGCCAAGGGGTGGTTTGGGTACATAGTAGAGGCCCGTCTAGTACCATAGAGCCAATGTTGGGTTTGTTTTATATCCCGACAAGTGGTGTATTTACTCAAAGCCATTAGTAAGTGGCGGTCTCTGAATCTCAGTCAATAGGGACCAGTTTGTTAGTGTATGCCAAAAGGCAGTGAAATAGATTCAAAAGATCGTCAAGCTGAGCTTCAGAAGCAAGTAAGAGTTGAATGGGCTAGACGATGGTGTCGGAGCATTTGGGGTCAAAAGTCTACCACGGGGATAAGAGACAGTAGGGTGAAGGGAGATTCAAGGAGAGCAATTGATGAAAGAGAAGGGATTCAAAGAAATAGAAGATGTAGAAGAATACTCATAGAGGTGAAGCCTGTCGATTTATTTATGCATCCTGAGAATATAAATCCCTTGTAGACTAAAAGCGTACATAAAACAATAGCTTCCTCTTCTCTACTACTTAGACCACAATCTGATGCTTCCATTGGCTCCAAAAGGGGGGTAAAACATCAGAACACATGATCATAATTCTCCTAGATCATTCCTTCTTCTTCTCCCAGTTCGGAGTGTTATTTGTTATCTGTCAAACTGTGATCGCACGTCACGTGATCTCACCAATCCTTCTTTTTGCATAAAATCCCCAAAAAATGGGCTAAACGCCACTTGCTTTTTTACATGTCATCCTATTCTAGAAGCTGTCTACAACTTCTGGATATTTACAAGAAATAATTATCAAAAACATGCTATGCTTGTCCAAAAAACTAGTATTTTTGAACCATCCACACTACGGTCATTGACACTAATGACTAATATGCCATTGGCTCTCTAGATCAATAAGAAAGTCGCCGAATGACGATGCACTCTAGAGTTTTTCACATTGTGTCCCTATAGTGGCACAACATCCACCCCCTCTTAACCTGCACATCCTCCGACATGTGCCAAAGTCTTATGAATCTGCAATGTTAGAAAAAGTATCCTTTTGCCATGTCAATGGCTTCATCTTCTACCTCTTCTTCTTCCATATTCTCATGTTCATGCTCAGTATCCAAATCCTTTAACTCATATGCTGAAGACTCCCTATGTTTAAAGAGCTTGATACATTTTCCAGCCATTGGAATCCTTAGAGTTATCCTATCCATCTCATTCAAAAACAAACCTTACCATATATGGACCAAACCACCTCTTTGCCATCTTTCGAGACTGGCACTATGCTGATTTTCCAAGTTGCTATCATAAACCAACACACCCAGCCCCCTTCTTGTATAGCTCATAGTCGAAGTCTGTGTCACTTGTCAAACCTCTTCTTGTTCTTGATCCTTGAACTCTTCAGCTTTTTCATGGTTGTTTTAATGTCTTCAGGTCTTCTTTCTAACTATCTAATATGCAGAACCAACAACTCTTCTCTATTTCAAAGCCTCTTCCCATGGTAGAACACTCCAAATAGCAATAGACTCCTCAATAGGCATGATTAACTATTTTCCATCCATTAATTCAATAGGCATATACCCTGTAATTGCACTATGAGTGGTCCTATCAGTCCATAAAGCAAAGGGTAACATTCTTGGCCACTCTATCATCCTGCCCTTGCATGACTTTGCTAATGCCTTGATGATAGGTTGATGACCTCTTTCATTTTTGTTGTTTACTTCAAGATTGTAGGCTGAAGTTAAAGCTAGCTTGATACCCAATCATGAAAAGAAGTCATGAGTCTCATCCGCATAAGGGTATTCTTTTGAATTTAATATGTTTTATCGTATGCTTTCATTTATGTTTTTGTGTTAGGATATTTCTTTATAGAGTGGTTGCTAGACACTCTCCAAGATGAAGAATGGGTGGCCTACCTCCTCTATTCCTAAGGTGCATAATTTTCTTAAGTACTTGGTTAATCTAACTAGCAAACCTCTCCTATCTATTAAGTCAAGAGATGACTTCAAGGAATTTGGAAAATGAGTCATCTAACAAAGGAATTGATAAGAAGAAAATCTTTTAAATTGGATTCAATTTGAAACACTTGGGAAAGGCGTGTTGAGAACCCCTAGCTAGCTACCAACTCTATCTAAGAGGGTTTTTGATGCCAGATCAGGAATGTGGACCGAACCCATCGTGAGAGGTCTCTTTGTAGAAACTTCGGTTCATAGGAGGATGCTCGGGTGCCAAAGGGCTTTGGCTATAAATCCCCTGCCTCCAGGTTCTACTCAAATGGTCTACGTGACTTGGGAAGGAATCTTGAGGCCCTATTACTAGTGCAAGGGCGAAAACTTGGAGGAAAATAAGATGCATCCTTACGGATTGTGGGAATCATCCCATGGACGAGATTTGTATCTCAGTTGAAATTTTAATATAAGTTTACTTTCAAAGAATTTGTCTAATATTTTTTCATGTCAGTGCATAAAATTATGTAAAGAAACATGTGACTAATGAGTTAATTAAGGAAGTGTTGCTTGTATGTGTTACCACTAATGTGCCCTTAGGTAAGTAGGAAACTAAAGCTATCAAGGAAAGTAGGTGGGTGAAACCCTCAATAGGTTTGTCCTATGGTAGGGTGGTCCCAGAGAACTGGAAGGCTTCTCAAACCCTCAATAGGTCTGTCCTACGGCAGGGTGGTCCCAGAGAATTGGGAGGCTTCTCAACATTCAAATCGTGATGACGTGGGACGATGAAGCAACCAAAGTACAAGCCTTCTCTTTAGTTCTAAAGGGTGATGCTCGAGTGTGGTATCAAGCTCTCTCAGAGGCTACAAGGGGTAACTAGGAGGATCTCAAGACCGCATTCGTGCATAACTACCAAGATACAAAGCCTCCTGAAGATATTTGGAGACAGCTCCTAGACCTTCGCCAAACCTTACCAGCCAGGGGAGTACCAAGCATATGAAGGCATGTTTATAAAATATTGGGTAAATGGACAACTTCCTTAGCCGAGGGAGAGAGAGTACCTGATTACCTTAAGAAAGATTGTTTTCTGGCCAGACTCCACCCTCTACTAAGGGAGAAGGTCAAAGGAAAGTTTCCCACATCTTATGAAGAATCAGTCACTTATGCTAGGGAGAAAGATAGGAAATTGAAGTATCAAGTCCAGTTGAAGGGGGGAGTTGAGCCCATGTAGGTTTTACCAACCATGCCAAGGCCTAGAGAAATAGCAGAGGCCCCACCTGAACCAGAGATGCCACAGCAAGAGCTCCTACAATGCATTACTAATCAAATTGAAAGCCTTTCGTTGAATTTAGTGCAAGGATTATGGTCCCCTCCCCTCAAATGAAGTCAATCGAGGTCCAAGGAGACAAGAAAGAGAGTATATTTGCTATAATTGTGGGGAGACTGGCCATGGTATGCACTTTTTCCCTCATCCCAAGCATCTGCTCCAACCAAGAAGGAGGGGACAATAAGTGACACCACCTAGGGATAGGCTTGTTCCACCGAATCTAGGGCCTCCACTGCCGGTTCAAGTTCTCCAGCATCCTCGACCACTTGCAGAGATGCCGCCCTTGCATGTCCATCCGCTAGAGAATTGTGACATCAGGATGATCAGTTTGGATTAGAGTGATGTCAAAGGGAAGGCCAAAGTAGCAAAGGTTGAAGCAATGCCGGTGAAGAAAGCGCATAGAATTGAGAGGATGGAGCCTACACTACCAAAGGAGGTTGAAAATATGAAGAGGAGGCAGAGTCTTCAAAGGCTGCAAAGACACACGGCAGTAAAAAGAGGAGGGCTCACTCCCACCGATGCATTGAACCAGATTATTTTTCCTTGGGTAAAGGTACTAGAGCTTATGATTTGCTTGACGATGTGAGGAATCAAGAGCTGAAAATTTCATGGCCACAATTACTACATCTATCTCCAACAGTGTGGTGACAATGGTCAAAGATGGTAAGCATTAGACCCATGAAGAATAGACACGTGAATGCAATCTAGGCTAGAAAGACGAAAGATATTGTGCCTCTAGTGGAAGCCGAAATCAATTGGTAGAGAGTATCAAAGACATATGTAGATGGAGGTGCAGAGATTTGTGTCATGAAAAAAAATTCAATGCATCGTTTGGGATTAGAGGTAAATGAAGCTACTGAATTTGGGGCCAAAATGGCTAACAATGTAGTAGTAAATTGTTTGGGAGTTATAAGGAAAGTCAAGGTAAAGGTGTGTGGAGTTCAATTAGAGCTTGACATGTATATGATGCCAGTGAAGGGGGATGGTAATCCACTCATTCTCGGGTGACCATGGCTAATGGGAATGAAAGCCAGACAAGATTGGGAGATAGGGGCTTTAGAGCTAAGGCCACAAAAGGGGCTGCAGAAAAAATGGAAGAGCACTATCCACAACATGAAGGAGGGCCGATAGGAGGATCTTGTGTTAGAGACCACCACTAATGAATGGAGTTCCAAGGAGGATTGGTCATCTACGATAGAGGGGGAGTCTTCTAATAAGAAGGAAGGAATCTCTCTAGAAGTGATGGGGATTACATTAAAAGGGCATTCTAGTAGTGAAATTTCGCAGCAACTTCCAAAGGTCGAGAAGGAGGGGTTAGAAAAAATGTTGGCTAAGGATCTCTCAGCTGAGGATAAGGCAACCTACATGGAAGTGGTGATAAAACACTTTGCACCTTTTATTTTTTATTATGAACACATCACAGGTGTGACAGCAGTACAACACCACATTAATCTAAAAGATAGAGCAAGGCCATTGGTGCAGCAACTACGATGGTTGGGAGTAGTTCAACAAAATGCTCTACTCACTGAGGTGCAGCAACTTTTGAAGGCAGGTTTCATCTATCCAGTAGGGGACTCAAAGTGGGTTTCACTTGTAGTGGTGACACCCAAGAAGAATGAAAAATGGCAGATTTGTGTGGACTGGAAGCTGCTAAATGCTGCAACAAAGAGAGATCCGGGCATGAGAGATACACTGTTTGTGATGGTTGGGTATTTAGGTTATTTCCAAATCCAAATAGCTAAGGAGGATCAACAGAAGACCACCTTCATCACGCCTTGGGGGTGTTTTGCTTACGAAGTAATGCCATTTGGATTAACAAATGCCCCAGCTACTTTCCAGCAATTCATGAATTATGTCTTCCAGTCATATTTTGGGAAGTCCATCAGGGTCTTTATTGATGATTTTTGTATTTATAGTTCTAAGGCTTTACATCTAGGGAAGGTGGATGAAGTTTTCAATTGCCTCGCACAAATGGGGGGGCAGTTAAACCATGAGAAGTGTTATATTGGCAAAAGTAGTGTAGCTTTGTTAGGGCATATTGTAAGTGAGAGGGGCATTGAAGCGGATCCAAACAAAATTAAGGCCCTGTTGGCGGTGCCATCACCATCTTTTGTAAAGCAACTAACCTCTTTCATTCAAAAGGCATGATATATGGGGTGGTTCATTCATCTCCTCTCCCAATTAGTATTTCCACTGCAACAATTGACCGACTCTGAGGAGCTCCTGTGGAGTGACGAAAGCGAAAGGTGCTTTCACGAGGTGAAGAAGGCTTTCAGCACCCTTCCTATAATTTTACAGCCTTGCTGGGATCAAGCATTTTTTGTCAACCTGAGTTTTGGAGAAGATTCTCTAGGGGTAGCATTAATACAAAAGGATGTTAAAATTGGCCTGATGAGGCCAATTTACTTTTCTAATAGAGTAATGATAGCATCAGAACGAGGGTACAATATGGTGGAGGTGATGGTTTTGTCTTTAATGTTTGCTATAAGAAAGTTTCGTCCTTATCTTCTCCCTAGGCCATTCACAGTGATCATGACAGAAGAGCATTTTCCCTATGCCTTATAGCACATGGATGTTTCAGCTAGAATCGCTAAGTGGGTGATACAACTCCAAGAGTTTGACTACACCTTCAAGGTGGAGGACTCTACTCGGGCCTACCTAACTGATTTGTTGACCCATAGATGCCATCAAAAGAAGGAAAAAGAGAAGGGAAAGGTAAAAGAGGATACACCAGCTCTTGAGGACCCGCCACGGGTGGAGAATGCCCATGCCCTATACTTCGATGGGGCCTACAAGTGTATTAAAGATAGAGCGGCAGCAGGAATAGTGGTGTTCATTCCCGAATGTGACAAACTTTATGGACAAGGTATCAGCTTGGAGGATGTCCATTCTAACAATGAGGAAGAATATCAAGCCTTGCTTTTAGGTTTGAGGTGGTGTCTCTCACATGGTGTCACTTAACTTAATATTTTTGGGGATTCTATGCTAATTGTTAAGCAAATGAAAGGAATCTGGACTTGTAAAAATGATAACTTAGTAGTGAAAATGAGAGAAGCTAAAACTCTCATGAGGAAGCTACAAAAAGCCCAAATCTATTTTGTGCCAAAGCGCACAAACGGCGACACAGATGCTCTAGTAGTAGCTGAAAAATTGAAAGAGGTAATCATGGGCATCATTGCAGTAAAGCTTCCCTTGTTTCAGGGTAAGTAAGATGTGCTTTATTTTCTTGAGTATGGTGAGGTACCTACACATATGAGCAAGAGTGAGAAAAGGTGGCTAGCTAATAAGGCCACTAAATACTGCTTGATAAATGATATGTTGTATTGCAAAGGAAAGGATGTCGTGCTTAGAAGGGTGCCAACAACAAAGGAGATTATGGATGTGATTAAGAGCTGCCATGAGGGGGTTTGTGGTGGAAATTTTGCTCAAGAAATAACCAGCAAAAAGATTCTCCAAGCCAATTTTGTGCGTCCTAGTCTGCATCAAGATGTACAACATTGGTGCCGCACTTATGTTGATTGCCAAAAGGCCGGACCAAGGAAGCTAGTGCATAAGGAACAAAATCCCATAACTACATATGGCCCATTTAAATGGGGGATTGATGCAATAGGGCCACTCCCACGAGCTCAATCTGGCAAGGAATACATCATAATGGGTGTGGACTACATGACAAGGTGGGCAGAGGCTTCAGCAACCAGTAGAATCACTGCCCAAGAAGTGGGAAAATTTGTGTTTGAAAATATTTGTTGCAGGTTTGGCACACCTTTGGAAATTATCTCTGACCGCGGTTTTGGTTTTAGGGCCAATCTAGTGGGGGAGCTAATGGAAAGGCTCAAAATTCAAGCGCAAGCATTCTACTCCCTATTACCCACAATGTAATGGTTTGGTTGAAAAAGTGAATGGGCTGATTTGTAAGATAATTACCAAGCAAGTACACATGCACCCTAAGCACTGGGATAAAAATTTGAGTGCAGCTCTTTGGGCCTATAGGACTTCATTCAGAACCTCACTTGGCTATACTCCATTTCATCTAGTCTATGGCCAAGAGACTTTGCTTCCTATAGAGGTGAAACTAGCCTTCCTATAGAGGTGGAACTAGCCAGCTTATAAGTTTTAGTAGCCGTCCAGAGAAGAATCAAGATAAGAAGTTAGAGGAAAGGATCTTGGATCTAGAGAGGCTAGAGTTAGATAGAGAAGCAGCAATCCAATACTATTCCATGCAGGCTAAAGAGAGAAGGAAGACATTTAAGAAGTTGGCTAGCAAACACATAAGGGAAGGATCACTTGTGCTACGCTATGATAACCGCTTTGATAACAGAAATGATTCTAAACTTGTGTTCAAGTGGGAAGGGCCATTCATGGTCATAAGGAGATATCCAAATGGCAGCTACTATAAGCTAGGTGACATGAATGGGAGGGTTCACAAGACAAGGGGAAATGGATGGTGACTCAAGCCTTATTTTCAAAGACATATGGATACTTTGGAGCAGTCATTTAATAAAGAGCCACCAATGAGGGGGTGCAGTCCTCCCTGCTCTATTGGACCATCATTAGTAAGCTAGAGGCATGAATGCCTCTAGCCTAAGGGGAGGGCTACTAATTCGGGTTTTTTACAAACCGGATTTCTACCACAAAATTTGGCCAAAACCCCTGTCAAGAGCCTTACCATATCACTTTGGGTTTACTCTTCAAGCACTAGGTATACTACATTGCTTCTCGGTTATAATAACTCTAGCAAGTGAGAGGAACAAGTTCTTAGGAGGGATGTCAATGTAAAGGGTAAAAGGGATGGTTATCTTAGTGAAGATGGAAATGGATTACATCTAGGAGTTGAGTGAGTACATATATTTTTCAAAGGACTAGCCTCCAACTACACGTGGATTCCACCTGCATCACTAAGATTTGGAATCTATCACCATCATTAGAGGACGCCTCACCCTAGTACACAAGTCAATGTCCACATCATGGTGTCATTTGGATCTTACACAAAATCTTACAAGCATGGACCTCTTCTGTCACATACTTATATATATATATATATATATATATATATATATATATATATATATATATATATATATATATATATGTATGTATGTATGTATATATATATATATATAAGGAACTAAAGTCAAAGCAGCTTTTGGAAGCCATTTTTTATAATCTCAATAACTCCCAAGGAAAAGCGAATTTCAATAAAATTCTTGCGAGACCCGATCAGTTTTGACTTGGTCTACAAAGGTGCAGAAGAAAATTTTTTCAGATTCTTCACCGATTTGAAGTTATAAAGGCGCAGACTGCTAGCTACATGCACTTTTCTTCTCTCTTTCACCACATCAACTTTCCATTTTATCCTTCTTGTTAATATATTATAATAATGTGCTTTGGACACCCACCTCTTGTAATCTAGCTCCCTTTTTTTATTTTGTCTACCATCACCCTTGGCTTCTTGCATGATGACCAAGGTGAGGACTTGTCCCATCCACTATTCTCCATATTTTCAAAGATGCCATACATCATCTAGGATTATGTTAATCAATAAGATTAGCTTAATCTAATCCCTCATGGAGGCTATATGAGCCCATGGAGATGTAAAGAAAAAGAATGACAATGGGGACAATGACATTAAGCACATGAGAGCATTCTAGAATACCCTCATGCTAGCCCATCTCTTTTAGGTTAGCTATGAGTGAGTCTCTTTTATTATGTAGCATAATGGCAAGCTTCCTCTACCTCTTCTCCTCTTGTCTCCCTCTCTTCTCATCTTCTCATTCCATAAATACATAATGGAAAGCTTCATCTACCTCTTCTTCTCTTGCATCCCTCTCTTCTCATCTCCCTCTCTCTCTCTCTCTCTCTCATATTCTAATATGGTGTCTAGTATATATATTCTCTCTCGTGAAGTTATGCCTTGGTTCTTTCCATTCTCTCTGAGAAAAGGGATGTCCTAGTCCATCCTCCCTTTGGCTAGGTGGTATCCCTCTTTAGTTCTCTTAGTGAGGATTGGAGGTTGGGTAGGTAAGAGGCAACCCATTCATCTTTTCAGCCCTTAGCTGCCATCAACTTATTATCCCAGTCACTGCGCAAAGCAGAGACTACCTTAGTCAAGACATTTACTAAAATTTCACTTGTGGGTTCCGCCTGGCCGTTTGCCTGAGGATAGTATGGCGAGGATTTTCGATGGATAATTAGAAAGGTGGATAGAAGATGCGCAGTCACTTCATTAATGAAGTGTCTTCCCTGGTCGCTAACCAGTTCGATGGGGTAGCCGAATCATGAGATTACCTGCTCCCATAGGAACTTGGCAGTCGTTCTAGCATCATTATTTCTCATAGCTCTTGCTTCTACCCATTTCATTAGATAGTCAGTGGGGCTACAATGATGTACTTGGCTTGTGAGTATTGTGCCACAGGACTAATGGATCCTATGAAGTTAATTCTCCATTTTTCGAAGGGTTTTCACGTAATTATTGGGGTTAGATCCATTTGATCCTTGCAAATCAGGACTTTTGTATGCTGATACTCATCGTAATGCTTAACAAATCGTGCCACATCGCAAAAAAGTGCGGGCCACCACAGTTGAGATTGCACAACCTTGCGGGCTGTGGTATCTCCGCTAAAGTGTCCTCCAGCAATTTCGATGTGTGCCTCTGAGAATGCATAGTGCATCTCGTGCTCGTATATGTATTTATGCAGCAATCCATCTTGCCCTAGTCTATATAGTTGGCCTACTATCAATTGATAGGTTTGGATCTTGAGGATAAGTCATCTAAGTCAGGCTTTCTCCATCAATCGTTCAGGTAGTCCATGCTCAAGAACTTGGACTATGTCATCTGCCCAATATGGCCTCAAGTCAGCTCAAAATAAATCTCTCTCGTTGGATAGGCTAAAAAAGTGTGCGTCTGGCAACTCATTAGCAATGCCTTGTCAATGGTCTCTTCTGTGGGGATGTGTGGCATGTGGGCCATGTAGTTGCTTTCCCTTTCGTACAACCATGGAGAAGTTGAATTCTAAAACCAAAAGGAGCCATCAAGCTATGTGTCTTGTAGCACAAGGTTTATTTACTAAATATATCAAGGTTTGATGGTCCACAAAGAAAGTGAAATGCGTGGCTAATAAATAATACCAATATTTCTTTACGGCAAATACCATGGCCAGACCTTCTCTTTCTGTCGTCGAGTAGTTTATCTCGGTATTAGTGAGTTGCCTATTAGCAAAGCTCACTGGATAGTCGAGATTGTGTTCGCCAAGTTGGCACAACATTGTTCCCACAGTGAATTTTGAAGCATCAATATGTACGTGGAAAGTAATGGTCCAATTTGGGGCTCGTAGAATTGGTGTTGTGGTCAGAGCCTTTTTTGATTCCTCATATGCACATTGGCATTCTTCAATCCATTCGAATATAATCAATAGTTTGTACAGAGGTTTAGCAATCAATGCATAATTCAACACAAACTGCCGATAATACTCCGTATGACCTAAGAAGCATTGAACTCCCTTACAGTTAGTTGGGGGTGGAACATCAACAATGACCTTGACTTTCAAAAAGCTCGTAGCAATGCTATTCTTCGACACCATGTGCCCTAGGATGCATCCAAGAACTGGCACTTTAAGGGATTCAGAGAGAGACGATATAGGTGACACCATTCAAGGACTGCTCGGAGTTTATCTAAGTATTCTCTCCAAGTCAAGTGAACACACAAGTCATCTACGAAGACTTCTAACTCTTTCCTGAGCATGTCTTTAAATATAGTCCACATAAGGCATTGAAAGGTGGCTGGAGCATTGGTCAACCCAAAGGGCATGACTATGTAGGCAAAGACACCCCACTCAATGGTGAATGCAGTCTTATGCCTATCGTTAGGATGCACCTACAGCTGATTGTATCCAAAGAAGTCATCTAGAAAACTGTAGGCCTCTTTTCTTGCCAATCTCTCGAGCATGTGCTTGGTTTACGGCAATGGGTAGTTGTCCCTCTTAGTGGTAGCATTTATCTTTTTGTAATTGACGCACACTTTAATCTTTCCATTTTTCTTCATTACAATGACTATGGGTGACACCCAATCTGTGTGCTCAATTTTGTAGGTGAATCCCTCTCTCATTAGCTTGTCTTCCTTGACCGCATGAGCATGTTTTGGATTCATAGGGTACGGTCGCTACTTGATCGGCGTTGCATCTAGCATCATGGGTATGTTATGAGTCACTACACTTGGATCTACCCCCTTAAGCTCTTCTAAGAACCAAGCAAATATGTCTACATACTCTAGCAAGAGAGCAACGAGACTTGTCTCCTCTTCGTCCGTCAAGCCATCAACAATAAAGATAGGTCAAGATGTCTCCCCTTCCTGGGCTAGGTTCACCTCCTTGACTTTGGAAGATCCCTCGATGGGTTCAATTGCTTACCCTTGATGTCTAGCACCAGTAGGATCATACCCTATCACCCTTCTTGAACTTCATAAATCTCTTAGGGATGTCCTATGGTTTTTATTGTTCGTTTGCTCGTGCGTCCTTAGGCTGTTTTTCCCTTTCTTCCTTTAATCGTCTACGCCTCAGGTGGATGGGTAGGTCCCCCCTTGGTACATCTAGTCTTAGAATGCCTAGGTATTTTTGGGTTGCTCTCTGAACTCACTTTTGACTCAGAATCGAACTCCCCGTCTTCACTAGAAGAGGTAGTCTCTCCCAATGATCGCAACTCAGAGGGTGACTCTGTTCTAAGTGTTGGCATGGCACCTGGTTGGGTTAGGCCTTGCTTGTTCAAATTCTATGGCTCGTATATGTTCCAACCAAGCGCGGTCACAATCCACGCATATAACCCCTCACTCTATCCTGAAGGTGTTCTTTCTCTATGGCTTGGAGTCTACTTGTATCTATTCTATCTCTTGTCCTTCAGTATCGTATTCTATGGTATCTATCTTGCCCTCACTCTCGTCATTGAAGGAGTGACAGTCTTCGTATTCATCATCATAAGCATCTTCGTTTGATTGCTCGTCATCTCCTAGGTCTTGGTATGTCTCGTGTCTTTAATCGGTGACTAGGGCCCAATTGTACATGAGGTTTAGGTCATGCACCCTCGTCCATTGCCACCTTGGTTCATCTAAGAGATCTTGGAGTGGCTTGAAATTTTATGTTGGATTTCCAGCTAGCTTGCTATTCAAATACTCTAAAACTCCTAGAGTTCCCTCTTATTGTTTGGCACTTGGAAAGTGATAGGATTGGGTCTTCTGCAAAGATTTCCTGCCATCACGTAGACCGGTACCAAGGGTGTACCCTTGGGCTTGCCGATCATTTTAATGGCATGTTTGTACTCCTCATTGTTTGAGAATGGCAGGTCGATGGTAGCAAGGACATGCATCCAATCTCGCTCATCTTCAGGACATGGGATATACTTAGTCAAGGGGCCATAGGATTTCTTGATCTGACATCACCCTTAACCATCACGGAAATGGCATTTAGGTCGATTGGTGTAGTCTTCCAGGAGTCCATTTCTACCCTTACTTCTTCTGTTCTATTGCCTAGGAAGATTAGACCATTCCCCCAATCTTCGATCACTCTAGAATTGCGTATCTAGGGTCAGCCCAATAGGATATCGTAGTCCACTCCCTTCATGACTATAAAGTCAACTGAGAATTGGACTCCTACGATTTTCACTGGTGAGTTTTTTAGCACCTCGAATGGCTTCACTTTCATTCCATTAGCTAATGTGACATTGAACCTAGCAGTCTCGACAGGTGGGTTGCCCCAAGTCTGGAGCATTGCATGGCTCAGTACACTAACTCCCACCTCTGTGTCTACAATCTTTTTCCTTGTTGTGTCTCCTAGGGCTAAGATCAATAAGACCGCATGCATCTCGATGCCTTCCCAAAAAGCATTAACGTGCAAGGACTTAGGCACGAAGTGCAACGTCAAACTTGGTATCTACATCTCTGCATCATGTTCTTGTAGGTCTACAGCAACTTGCTCTCGTGATCCTTCAACCCATTGCTTCAAGTCCTGTCTTGCCATAGGGTCAAATGCTGCCTAAGTAGATTTCCTAGGCTTAGTGTCACACGGGTGGTCACTAGACTGGTGAGGAGGTCATTGGCTGCTTGTCTTTCTACTATTCCAGATTGTCATGGCCAATGGCCGTGGCCCTTAGCATTAAGGCTTTGCCTAAGCGGCACTGCTTGTGGCACAGTTTCATCTCTTGATTTTGGTCGAGGGGGTGAGACTGGCATGCTTATGCTGGAGAGATTCTCGATCTTGTCCTCTAAGATGGACTCAGCATCTTTTAGGTGTTCTTGGGCCTCCTTTACCCACTCCTTCACCTTCTCGATGGCCTCTAGTTGGCACTTCGGATTGGGGTACTCCCCGACCTTAGCACTTCCCTTTTCAACTGTCTTTGGGGCTGATGTCTCTACCTCGGCGTTAGTGACTTTCTTTCCAATAGGTAGCATTGTGGCACTCTCAGTTTTGAGCGTGACTTTAGCTTTGAGTCTCTTCTTCCTTCGCCTATGGCTCTTCTTTCCTATCGAGGCTACGTTAAGATTTCTAGGACCTCGCAGTGATATGCCGGCCTATTTCATTTGTGCATAGGTCATGACATGCAATGGGATAGGTGTAGCCTCCCCATCGAGATTCTCAACACTGAACATCCCCAATGGGACGGATGGCATGTTAGCCAAACTCGAGGATGGTTTTCGCTTTGGATAGTTAATGAAGAGATGAGTGATTCTGCACTTAGGGCATCTAAGGTCAACCTTGTCTCTATTTTGTTTCTCCCTTTCAGGACAATGTGATGAGACGTATCTTGGGTGACTGCAAGTCCAACATATGATTGGTTCTTGGGTCTCCCCTCCTAGGCCTCTACCTCATCCCCTACCTAACGCCATCACTGATACTAGTCAATAGTCCATAAGGACTGTGTTTCCCTCATCGTCGTGTGAGATGTAAGGGTATACGTAAGTCTCTTCCTCATTTATCTCTTCCACATAGTGTATTGGAGCATCTCTCACTGAATGGATCATATAGGGACCATGCGGTCTAGGTATTCTAGTAGGATTTATGTCCATTCTAGGAATAGTCGGCTTAACATGTTGGCATGGGAAGGACCTATTTGCTAGGTAAGGTTGTTGCGGCCTATTTGCTAGGTAAGGTTGACCGTATGGTTGTGAGTATAGAAGTCTTCTAGGCAATCTACAATGCGCAATGTCGTGACCAAACCTACCACAATCAGAACAAGGTCGTGACCTGGGGTCTTGACACTTGACTGGAAAGTGGTTTCCACCACATTACACACATTGGACGTGTGGGTGTGTTGGTTGTCTTAGCATCTTCTGCATCTTGGCTATTTCCATTTTCATGTCAATCAATTCCTAGTTGGTATTTCTGGCCTTTCCCTTATCTTGGGTGCTTGTGCATGATTGCTTACTAGATGCTGAAGCTCTCTTCAAACTTTGAGAGTTGGTCTCTTCTTGATTCAAGTTCCTAGAGCTCCTCTCTTTCAGTTGGTTGTCTACTCGAATGGCTTCTTCAAACACCCTAGCTAGTGCATCTCACTACAATCTCACGTTGTCTTCCAAGACTTTATAAAGCTCCTTATTTCATATTCCACTGATGAATACTATAACGTGTCTGCTTGACCACTTGTTGGACACGTCTTAGCAGCATCAAGCTCCAGGTGACCCACTTTGAGTAGGGACAACAGAGTCGAAGCAGATTTATGCTGCACTTGGTTCATGGAGAATGGGAAACGAGAGGGATGTGAAGCTCAACCTCTCTGCCCATAAGGCATAGCCCCATTCCATTCCCCTAAAACAGCATAAATTGGGATTCTAACTCTATTGACTCTAGGTCTTCACAGTTTTGTTATTACGTCTTTTGAGAAAAGTTCCCAACTAACATGGACCACCCTTTCTTAGGACGAACCCAAGTCACGTCCACCGCACTTTCCTCGATAGCTTTAGTTGTCTAATTAGGTCCTACCACATTTATGTGCGACATTTAAAATCAGCTTCATTAATTAAGATTTTTAGGGCACAGAGTTCGTTCACGTAATTTACAACACATACACAAAAACAAAACAAGCAGTTCTTTTTTCAAACAAGTTCCTTAACTTATCTTTAAGTTAGTCTTTGTCTCCTGCCCATATAGGAGAATTATGTATCCCTTCTGCCCAACAAAAGTACCCGGTCCAAATCTCATGGCACCAAAATTTCCATCCTTTATCTAGAATAGGATCTTCCAACATCCCAAACATTGGGCTCACGGGGATCTCCAACTCCATTCTGGATAGGCAAGGGGTGTCCAGAGCTCCACCTAACCCACAAGCGGTCTAGGAGTGAGATGCCATTTAAGTGGTTGGCCTTTTCACCACTCGACCATCGGCCTGTGAATCGAGTAGTGTCCTCTCGAGATAATCCGCGATGTGATCTTGGAGATGATCCATGCGTGCAAAATATCCTTCCTTAATTAATCCAATTAAAATTCAAGCATAATCAAAGCAATCAGCCCTAATATCATATTCTAGAAAAACATTCCTTTATTCCCATGGCAACTTGTCATTATAGACCCCTACCATGCATTTGCCATCAACACAAGCCTTTGAATATTTATCCAAATCACAATGCAACAATCCCTTGATTGAAAGAAAAACATTTAGGGTGTTGTTCAATCAACCAACAAAACTAATTGTATTTTTCCCAAACAATACAATAATAGACGCGACAATAATTCCATCGCATATTCACTCTCCCCCTTGGGGCCAAAGAGTAGAATTTACTTAATATTCCCTCCTTTAGCCTAAGGCATATGCTAAAGGTTCCAATACTATACATGACGTAAGTCCTATCATTCCAATGCAAATTAATCAATCTAGCAAGAGCATTTATGCCTCTTCTCTAAGTGACAATTATCTTTTAGCATTTCCCTACTATGCAACATTTTTTCTTGGCTTTATCTTCCTTTCTCCTAAGGCAATGAGTCGCATGTCACCGATGTAAAGTTTACATAATCTCTCCCATGTATGTACCGTGTATATGCATTTGCAAACTTTAAACAATATTATCCTCGATAAAGATTAATCAAAGACTCATCGATGCTCGATACTTTAGTGTCCCATATGCTGTTTATGCTATGCATGGATTCATCAGCATAGCAACTAGGTGCAATTTAACTCCCTTTGATACAAGCACTTCACAAACTTCATCTTTGAATATTTGAGATCCAATTTATCCTTTTCAATGACCTATTCTAGCACCACAAGGTACGGAGCCTAATGTATCTCTTGTGAGCATTAAAACAAGAATCTATCAATTTGAAAATACATTACTTATGGCCGATACCGCAATTGGATTGATAGTGATGCCTTTGCCCAAAGCTCTGTTGCTGGTTGTAGGATTGTCATCCGCATGCAACATTCTTTGCTTAGAGGCTATTGTCCGCAAGTAGACTCACGAGATTAAGAAGGGGGAATAGATTCGAGATGGGAGAGCAAAAGAGAAGATGGTTAAATCGAGGATCGAGATAGAGGAAATTTGTGTAGCCTCTCGGGATAACTCTTCTCTCTCTCTCTCTCTCTCTCTCTGTCTCTCTCTCTCTCTCTCTCTCAAGCTCTCTCTCACAATCTCTTGCAGGGGTATACTCTCTCTCTCCCTCTCTCTTGCAGCCTTTCGAGGTCTCCTTATGCTCCCTTGTGCCTCCCCATGCCTCATATTTATAATGAATTAGAGAGGAGGGGATAAGTTTGAGAACAAGAGTGGAGGGGCTCTCAGAAGACTCAGTGATCTGATGCTCAAATCATAAATCTGATGGTTGCATTGGCTCCAAAAGGGGGATAGAACTTAGAAAGCTCTTAGTTCACTCCTTCTTTTCTCTGTTCGAAGTGTTGTCTACTACTTTAGAATGCGATCGCGATGCGTGCGATTTCGCAAATCACTTTTCCTTATTTTTCTTTTTATAAATTCTCCAAAACTAACTAAAATATCACTTTTCTTTTCTTTTAAATGACTTTTAGTTCTATCTTTTTAGGATAATATCTAAAATATAATAGTTTTTTTTCCCCCCAGGAATCTAATATTTTTGGACCATTCAAACTATACACATTAATACTAGTGATTAATATGGCTCATAAGTCCCATTTACATTGTACTTTTCGTGAAGGGTGGCTACGGTCCTTATCAATCTGAGAAAAATGTAAGATTTATGACTCTCGATTTTTTTAATATATTTTTAATTGAATGAAAATTATTAGCTAATAATGCTAGTCAGATTTTACCTTAGTTATTCTTTAGTTAGTAATCTTACTAGCTTATTAATTGACTAACTAACTTTCGAACTAACCAACTAACTTTTATTGTGTGGAAATATTACAAATACCGTCAACACTACTCTTTCGGTTGGTGGTCGTTCGCCCATCGGGATTCTCTTGGAAGAGACTCCTCACATGGGTCACATAGTTGCAGATGTCCTCTTTTTCTTTCTGCTTGACATTCATAAGTCGTATTAGCAGTTTATTACAGTATCTGAGCTCGAAAAATCTCTTAATGAAGAGGTTTTTGAGGCCATTGAAGTTCACTCACTATGCGGCATCTAGACTCATGTACCAAGTCCGCCGACCCTTGTCGCATAAGCAAAGCCCAAATGCTTGAGAGCATTGAGTCAAGTCGATGAGAGCGTTGGCCTCACAAACCTGATTGAACTGCTCTATGAAGCTGTAAGGATCATCATGGGTTTGGTACTTATCGAGCTGCTTAGCAACAAATAGTATCTTAGACTAGCTCTTGGAGCCTTGGTTTACCCCTAACCCTACTAGTAGTGACATCACTAACACTACAGTGCTTTGCTTTGCTGCTTTGTTGTCTAGCAATCGCTTCATGAGAAGCTCACTCAGTGTCAAGTCTCCTTCTAGCGCTCTCTCATGGTCAGTTTGATTCCTACATGCTAGGTTCAAAACTCATTGTATCTCTCACATCTCTGCGTTCTACCTCAGGCTCCTAGTTTGCTAGTCTTGATTGTATTCCACTATGCCTTGCAGTGCTTTGTGGACTAGCTTCCTTTCCTCCTCTAGGTCAACTATGATCGCTTCTGCCATTCTACCACGATACTCATACTGAGCGTGAGAATCATAGCTGTTCACCAACTGCTAGATTGCTTCTAGGAAAACTCCCAAGTCGAGTTCCTCATTTTGCCTCCGGTTTGAGCTTTCTTCTAACATGGTTGTGTTCTCGTCCTCCACCAAGTTGTCGATAAGGTTAAGCAGGTTGGGTAGATCCACGTCTCTGTCGCTGTTCACTTGGTCCTACGCTAAGCTCCGATTGCCCGTCCATGTCTTGGGATCTTCTCCTATTGGTGGGTTCCTTCAAGTTCTTTTATCTGAGTGAGTTCATTAATTATTGCATACAATCCTCAAGTTGCCTCCACTTAGCGTGTGTGTGTATGTCTGTATTCTTTTCTATGCACTTGTGCTCAATCAGGCTTTCAACTGTTCTTAGGTGTACTTCAAGTGTTGGAAATCAAGGTGAGTGCCAAGGACAAGTGTCTAAGCGGCTTACACACTCTCGTTTCATCTTAGGCCTGATAGGCTTGTTCGATCAATTTCTATCCGTCTTGATAGGTTTAGGGTTTCTTGCTGTGTCAATTACTCATTTTAGGTTCATTTCGGGATCTATGACTCCACTAGCTACTATTAAGGCATTGACTCTCTCAACAACCTACTCAAGCTAAGCAGTTGTATCTAGCAAATTTGTCTATTCCGTACGTCGGAATCAAATTCTGGCGTCGAGATGGCTCACAAAGGTTTGCGCAATTGAAATCTAGATGGGTATGGTGCAATTTTTCAAAAAATTTGCAAAAATCTGACTCGGTCCAACTCGTCCGAATGGTAGGGGTTGAGTGGTGGATTTGGACGGACTGAGGGGTGAAAAGGAACAGTGGCCGAATTCACAGCTCAAACAGCCAAATGGACGTGGACAAGTCAAAAAGGGCCCAAGTGAAAATGGCCGAGTTGGTTTGGGCCGAATCAAGTTGGCCGAAGGCCGAATGGAACGTTCAGATGAACCAAATTGGCCAAATGCAAGAGGGTTGAGGGCCCATTCTGGGACTCAGCTCAAAACCAAGCCACTCGAACGGGCCGAGTTGCGTGCAATGACGATAGCGCCGAGGATGATTTCATTAAATCCAGCAATCCAAGCAATAACAAGGCACACAAACTTTCAAATCATAACAAGGACATAGGAGGAAGGGTTTGATATACTTGACGTGTGCAAAGAACTCCCCGATGGCAAGATCGTATCGAATCACCAATGGAAGCTCTCTCTCTCTCTCTCTCTCTCTCTCTCTCTCTCTCTCTCTCTCTCTCTCTCTCTCTCTCTCTCTCTCTCTCTCTCTCTCTCTCTCTCTCTCTCTCTCTCTCTCTCTCTCTCTCTCTCTCTCTCTCTCAATGCTAGGGTGAAAAATGAGCTCTTCTATGGTCTCCTGGCCCTTAAACCCCTTCCCGGGCAAGGTCTTTCTATCCCCAATCACTCACTTGCCGACATTAACCATTTCAAACACTCTTTTTTCCCTGTTTACCATAAATAATCCTAACCTACTCTTTTCCAATCCGATTTCTTAATCCTAACCTACGCTAAACGCAACAATAATCGAAACTAAATAACTGAAATGATTTCCCTATCTTTTCCAATCATCAAACAATCAAAATAACCAAAATACTTACTTGTATCGAAGATCAAAAACCCAAACTTCCTACCTATCTCAAGCTCTGTTTTGGGGATGAATCTCTTACTTCAATGCTCGACATGAGGCAATGCTCAAGCTTGAATCCGTTGGTCCTGGGAATGGAACCAAAATGTGGAGGGCGCTTACACTCAACCGCCAAGACCCATGGACCACTTATTGTTTCAATAATTTTAAGCAAGCTCTAATGGCTATCTCTCACCTAGCCGACGCGCCTTCTGAATCTACGAGTGTAGTGAGCTTATTCGATGCCGAAATGAGTTGCCTCCTCCCTCGCACACACCAGTAGCTCCATGATCCTAGATACTAGCTCAAGCATCCTCAAGCCTCCTCCATCGAGCTCCATCCACCATAGCTGCGCGTACACAAGAAAAGAGAAGAGAAGTGAAGTGAAAAAGAGAAGAGGAGATGGTAAAGAGCTTTACCCTCTTGATCCCTCACTCCCACACACTCACTCCCTCACACTCTCACACTCCCTCTCTCAAGAGTGCACACACAAGCAAGGTGAAGAGAAGAAGAGAAGAAGAAAAGAAGAGAGGACTCTTGTTAGCTACACACCAAAGAATAAGCTTCCATTCACTTTTTGAACTTTATATACAAGCCCTAAAATCCCATGGGCACCCATCCCTTTTTACATGACCGACCATTGTGGCAAGGTCCTTTTTCCTATTTTTCTCTTCTTGCCTCATGCCTTAAGCCTACACCCATCTATTCTTTTACAAATGGCATTGGAGGAAGCCTGGCATGCTTTTACAAGAGTTTTTTGAGTTTTTTGAGATGCCTTTCATTTAAAATTGTACATTTTGCCTCAGCTTAGCTTTAGGGGTTAGCTTTAGGGGCCGCCTCTGCATCTTTGCTCTTTTATGTCCTTTTTTCGATCTTTGCTTCATATTTCCGCCATCTTGAATTGAGGTTAACACCTAGCTATCAAGTATTGCTAGGCATGTGTGGGAGCTTTCGTTCAACTGCCAAGACCCATGGACCGCTTATTGTTTCAAGCGTTCCAAGCCGAGCACTAATGCCTACCTCTCACATAGCCGATGCGCAATCCATATCTACGGGTGTAGTGAGCTTACCTCCATGCCGTTCAAGTTACCTTCTCTCCCGCACACTCCGGTAGCTCCACGATCCAAGTGCAAGCTTCAAGCAAGCTCCATCCTCAAGCTCCACGCTCTAAGCTCCATCACCGCGAGCAAGAGAAGAGAAGAGAAGAGAAGAGAAGAAGAGAGGAGAAGATGGAGAGCTTCTCCTCCTCGGTCCCTCACCCTCACATACTCACTCCCTCACACTCTCACACTCCCTCTCTCAAGCACAAGCTCAAGCAAGCAAGAACAAGAAGAAGAAGGAGAAGAGGAGAGCCACTTTTTGCCACACACAAGAATGCGCTTCTCTTTCAATTTTCAACTTTATATACAAAACCCTAAATCCCTTTTGGGTGGTCATCCCCTTTTCCCCTTTTTCACATGGTCGGCCGTATCCTAGGCCCTTTTTCCCATTGCCCTTCTATCTTCCTAGCTTCCTTCCTACCGCCCATCTATGTTTACAAATTGCACCGGTGAGAGCCCGTCGCTCCTTGAATTAAACTGCGGTGCGCTTGCGCTCTTTTACACAATTTTTGTCTTGTGCTTTTCCTGGTGCGCCTTTGCCTTCCATTTCTCTTGCCTTGGCCTTTGTCTTTGTCTTTGTCTTTTATTTTAGCTTTCCGGATTTTCCACCGCCTGGCACTCTTTTACAAGATTTCAGGGTGCATATTTTAAAATGCACCTTTTCCCTTTTGCAACTGCCTTGGACTTTTAAGGTTGCCCTTGTGCTTTTGGCCTCTTCTCCTCTTATTTCTTCAGTCGAGCTACCTTTTTTTCTGCCTTTGCCCTGCATCTTTTTCATTTCCTTTTGCTTTCTTCATGTTGGGGTTAACATTACCCCCCTCCTAGACAAGTGTTAATCCCATGGCACTCTTCGTCGAAGGTAGCATGCAGAGCTTGCACCGAAGACGTGGGTGGAAGGGACTGTTGTGGCATGCCTTGGGGGAGTTTTGATGTTGGTGCGGGTGAAGGTCGTTAGTGGCACTTTGCTGTTCTGATTGGCTGGTGATATGATTGTTGTAGGTGGCGAGAGGGCTCCTCGTTGTTGGGCATGGTCACTCATAGCTGGCACGGGTGTTTGTGGTCATGGGATGCTCATGGTGGATGCTGCTCATGATGAGTCTCTGGTGGTCTTGCATGATGAAGTTGAGTGTTGATGTAGAGCTAACGGCGCTTTCGTTGGGGTCTTTAATACCTACAGTGTGGAAAACCTCTTAGGTGGTCTCTCCCTAAGGGATAGTGCTAGTCTTTTTAGCATGCGCAAGACATATTTTGATTAGTTTGGGAGACAGGTCGAACTCTAAGTAAGCGTGGAGTATTGTCCTGCACTTGAGGACCCAAACTGTGTATAGACTTTCGTGTAGATATTATGTGAGTGCTCGTGCATACTTAGATATTATGTAGGTAGAAGACCGCGGCTAGGGGACTCATAACATCGTGTGGATGAAGCAAAGCGATCTATGGTGGAAAGAAGTACAGTGAAGGTGGGTGCGATATCCTATGCATTGTGATTGCATGACATAGTAGAGTAGGACAGATCGATAGTGTGTGAGCAGTAAGTGGGAGATATTGGGCTTGCGAATGAGGACGGTGTACTGTTCGTGGCCATTCATGCAGTGCGTGCCCCAATTGATTGCGTGTGAATGGTTCAGGGTAACAGGTCTAACGAGACAATCTTTCCAGGGTTGTTTTGCCCTTGACGGCCCTGAACTATTGGGGGTGATGTTAGGGGGCTAGGGGGCTAGGGACGGAGCCAGTCGACCAAGGTCACTGGACGCACCTAATTTGAGGACCCCTAGTTTTTTTTTTTTTGCCATAGTACAACCATTGCAATATGCGGAGGCTATGAGCCTTTCAATGGGTCGAGGCATGTCAAGCATCGGAGGCTCAGGATATGGATATGACCGTGATGATTTGGCCCTAGCCTCATTGTTAGGGGAGCCATTGTTGCGATATCGGTACGATTGCAACGTCCCCCATCGTGAGTGTAGAGCTTGGCCCAAGAAGAGAGTGTAGCCCATGACTACGCATTGGTTCGTGCAATGTGGGCACTCGCAAGGGTGATTGTTCGCGTTCAGCCGTGTGACTTTGTGGCGATTTAGTGTACGGTCGTGGTTTTGTGGTGACCCCGGCGTTGAACACATTTGCACGAAGACCTGTGTTATCCTGCATCCACTTGTCACATCATGAGAGCACATGCTTGATTTTGATAAGTAATTTAATAGATGTAGTTATATTAAAACACGACTTTTTGAAATGCTATGATGTTAATTGCAATGCCCATGCAATCACTTATCAAAGATGCGGCATACATTAGCGATAGGCAGAAGAAGTTGTACAAGTGGGGAGTTGCCCTTTTACCTCAAAAGACAAAAAGTTAGGTCCTAATAACTTGTCAAGCTGTTTGTACATCACAGGGGTTTAGTCGATTTCTACTAGGCAGGGCGAGTCTGATTGGTTAGGTGACTGGGCTGGTGCTAGTGTGGGATTGTTGTGAGGTTGGGCAGGGCACACGTCGGCTGAGACATGGATGGTATAGTCCCGGGCCGCCACCATTTCCAAAATTCCTTTAAATAATTCGTTGAACTCTTCCCTGTCCCTAGCTGCCTTTCCTGCACTTGAGCATCTGGTGCTTGAGCGCTCGTGGGGGATTTGTGCAACTGGTGTTTCCACGGCTTGCACGCTTCGCTGAGCTTTGACTTTCTTGGTCTGAGGATTTTTAGGCCTTCGTCCAGGACAGTGCCGTTTAGGTCCGCGTTTCTTTGCATATCTCTTGAGAGTGGGCACATAGCGCACTGGTCGAGGGGCACGTGCCGCGTGCTCCTGGCATCCGCAAAGAGCGCCTCTACACGCCAACCACCCATGGTTCTCCATGTTTTCCTTCTAGGGGCCTGCAAGATGCAATCCAAGGGTTAGGCCGTGATATGGAATAAGAGTGTTCACATAGGAGGGATTTCAGTGTGGGTTGTCAAACGCATATGACTAGAAGAGAAGGTATGAAACATGTTGTACTCGTTGTAGAGGGATGGCCCCCATAATGGTGTCCCTTTAGTCTCTAGCTACTAGTAGATCTTGACTCACGCCGAGTTACATTGGTTGGTGGTCCTGTGTTTGGGAGGGCTCATCCTCGGAAGGATAGGCCGGGAAGGGAAAAGTGTATAGAGAGGGACTGTGCCCTGCTTACATCATTAGGGATGTTGGTCAGGGCTTTCCATGGTGGCAATGAGGGGTGCATGCCCTTCGCCCCAGAGGCGAACATGATCTGGTGAAAGGGGGACCATAGCCTAGCCTATTGGCCCCGACTCTTTTGTCTGCGCTTGACTATTTATTGCTTGTGTGTGTTGATAGTGTCTATATAGGGTGACACAAAAATCATTGGTTGTATATATACGTATTTACGAATCCCTGTCACCTCACGAGGATAGAAACCAATTGTAGAGCTCGGGATTGTACTGAAGTGTGGCGCACGCATCTACTACGCGTGGCAGCTTACTCAATACTGATAGATTTTTTGCCACATCGAGCAGCATGGAACCTTGTCCAAGTCTACTGGCGACATGTAACTCCTCCTCAGTGAGAATCTTATCAAGCAGAGGGTTTTCTTGGCTTGGTTCAGCCAAGTCCATGCCCCGAATGGCAGTCATCACTCGAAGGAAAGTTGGTGCCACATAGGTTGGGTCTCTTTGGGATCGCCATTTGGCCAATCGCTCCTCAAAGACTATCATGATCTGAGCTCCTAGTTCGGCCATTGCAACGCGATTTTCACGCCAACGCTGTTCAAAACAACTTCGGCCTTCTAACAGTCGCTTTAGTTGCTCTATTTCTAAGAGATTTGGTTGGCAGAGTGCCTCATTGAATGTAACAATTAGGCACAGTTCGTCGGCTTCCTCGCCCGAGATGAGTAGCAAGCGTTCGTGTAAGAGCCTGATATAGTGCTCGTCAAGATGTTCCTGCTCTTCCCAAGGTAAAGGAAAGGGCAAGTATTCTCCGAGCTGCTCTTTAGGGAATGAGCGCATGTTTGCCAAGACATAGACGCGTGCGAACACCTTGAGCTTGGCATCCAACTTAGCTAGGCATTCTACGACACTTCTATGTTCAACGAGGGCTTGCTTGGTTGCCATCTCATGCAAGGTTCTAAGAGTTTGCCTGGGCTTTAGTGTAGCTGGGGGCTCAGGCCTAGATGAGCAAGATTGGTCAATGCTAGGAGTGCTCATGCGCTTGGGGTTCCCATGTTTCTCTTGAGGTTTCATTATTGCGTCATGGTTCTCCTTGGATGTGATTGGTATGAATTTGTCGCCCTGTTGTGACAACATTATCTCCACTCTTGATTGGTCGATGAGAGTTCTATTGTTGGTGGACTGAGTGTTGATGGCAACGGCTGCTTTAATTTTTCAAAGCACACGGATGTGTCTGAGGTTTCACCGCTATTAGGAGAGACATCAATGGGTTCATTGGTGGATGGACTTGATGCTTTATTCCCCAGCTCTCCAGCACTCTTGGTCTCAATGCTCTTAGGGTCCACGACCACCTGTAGCTGCTGTAGTTTGTGTTGTTTTCTCCTCTTTCTCTTGGTCAGTGAAGGCATATCTCCCAATGGTTCAAGACCTTGGACTAGGTCAACCGTTGTTGTGCCTGGTTTGGCCGTAGCATTTCCTTTCTCTAGCGTGTCCTCATGGAACATAGCCGCGGCCCGCTGAATGGCCTTGCTAGGTTGAGTGATTTGATGTGTCATCTCCTTGGCCACATCTTTGAGAGGTTTCTCCTCGATCCTAGGCTTTAGGTGCTTGGGACGGATTGGACTTGTCAAGGATACTGGTTGTGTCACCTCCTCCGCAGATGAATTGTTAGGGACACGTTCTGCAAGGGGTGTAGTCACGGCCGATGGCTGTGACTGTTGCGATCCCTGATTGGAAGCAGTGGCGTTTAGTCCAGTGGGCTAGTTACTCTTGGTGGATCGTAGTGTCGAGTCACTAGGGTGATCGGACGTGGTTGTGTCTTTTGTTGTCTACATAATCGGCTTCACACTTCGTTGCCTTTTTGAAGGGCCTTCCTAGGAGGATTTCCCTTCCACAATTCTTGCTATTTGGAGGAACATAGAATAGGACTGGCAAGCTTTCTGTTTCGATAGTTACAAGGATTCTGCACTTCCCTAGAACTGCTTGTGGGTGTTCCCCGTAAGGATTAAGAGTTACATCAGTCGATTAGAGCTCTGGTTGACCTAGTCGAGTCCATGCTTCGTAAGTCAAGATATTGAAATTTGCTCCTTCATCAATGAGAGCATCAACACTATGCTCTCCTTTTGCGGTGAGTTTGACCCTAAGATAAGCAGGTGGCACTATGTCTTCATCGTCCGGGTCTTGGTTTACAGCTTCAAGCATTCTGATACATGCCTTTGAGTCCCTAGCTGCACGGTCAGACGTGGATTCTCTACGGAGATCTTGGGTTGTCTCTGCAGCACTGCTCAAGGTACATCTATCGTCAGGACTGTCATGTCTAGTCATCCTAGCATTGGTAGTGTGTTGATGTTGCATTCTGCTTTGACTAGACACAGTTTGAACACAATGTACATGTGTCCTTGTAGTGTGGCCTTTTTACCCTTGATGGCTAGACTAGCCCGTTGAGGCTCTAGGGTCTCTGTTTGCCTCTATTCGGATGTGGGCTTCTGGTTGCCCCCTTTCAAGTGAGAATCCATACTCATGTAGAGCCATTATTGCCCGAGGGTCTAAGTTGGAGGGCCTGTCGCGGCGTGCGTTTTCTCTCCAGCCTACTTGGGGAGGGTGCGGAGGGGGCAGAGGCCCCTCTACGAGGGTCCAGGGGGCAATTCACTCCCCGGCCTAGAGGGCCGTTACGGTAGACACCATGCGCGGTTTGGAGGATCGTTCAGCCAAATCTTGAACCACTTGCTCGAAGTTCCGGCCCAGTGGTGGATCTATGATGCGCATTTTGCTCTATGTAGCCTGTGGGGTCAATTTCGGGGTTCAAAGGTTTTCTAATTCGTGCCTCGTTCATTTTTGGGTCCAATCAGGCTTTTCCACTCAGCGGTTTGTGTCTAAGTCCCTGATCTCACAACTGCCTACTTCTGGCTGCTAAGCAACTGCGCCCTACGATTTTGCCTATTCCGCATGTCAGAATCAAGTTTTGAGCGTCCTAAGGGCTTTCACAGTTCACCCTGCTGAGTTTTTGCCTAGTCAGGTCAAGTTTTCTGAGAATTTGGTAAAACTGTACACTCCGCCCAACTAGTCCGAATTGCAGGGTCCGAGTGCCCGATTCAGCACATCCGAGGGCTGAGTGGGAAGGGCTATACGTAACTGTCGGAATGCACAATTCGGCCGGTCCGAACCCAGGTGTCCGAGGGCTGAGTAGGCCGCCGAATGGGCCGAGCCCGAGTTCTGAGGTAGTCCGCGTGCTCGACTCGAACGGGCCGAGTGTGGGCGTCCGAGTGGTAGTGGCCGAGCGGGTCAAGTCGAGCGGTCCGAGGGCCGATTCTGGGCCTCGGACTAGAGTAGCCATCACTTGAACACGTCGAGTGCCGCGCGTCTTTTCACCAAACCTCACGAAATTTGCCATGCCGGGTGCTGGAGGCCTTCCCCCTTGTCAAGCAGCTCCAGATCCATCCTACTCATGTAAGGGAAGGTGTAGAATTACCTGGGATGGCCAAATATCTCTCTGATGCCAAGATTGAAGCGAATCCCCTCACCAAGCTTTCCTCTTCTCTCCTGCTCTCCTGAACCCTACAATGCACAATGTGGCCTTTCTTGCCACTTTTGGCCCTTATACCCCTTCCCGGGTATGGTATTGACGCCCCCAGTAACTCACTTGCCGACCTTAGGCATCACAAGCGAGTTTTTTACCACTTTTGCACGATTCTTGCCCTATTTTGCAACAATAAATCCTAATGCTTATTTTCTTCTTCTTTTTTGTTTTCTCCTACTCTAATGCATCCAAATCACAAATAAATACCTACACTACTCCATCTCACAATATAAATCTCAAAAAGCAAAAAACCTACTTTCCAAGGAGATCAAATACCATCTTCAACCCCCTCACTTTCTACCTATCTCAAGCATCGGTTCGGGGGAAAACCCTTACTTTGATGCTCGATTCGAAGCGCGCAAGCGCTCAAGGCTTGAATCTGTTGGTCTCGACAACGAAACCAAAATGTGGGAGCTTTCACTCAACTACCAAGACCCACGGACCGCTTATTGTTTCAAGCGTTCCAAGCCAAGCACTAATGGCTACCTCTCACATAGCCGAAGCGCAATCCATATCTACGGGTGTAGTGAGCTTACCTCCATGCCATTCAAGTTACCTTCTCTCCTGCACACTCCGGTAGCTCCATGATCCAAGTGCAAGCTTCAAGCAAGCTCCATCCTCAAGCTCCACGCTCCAAGCTCCATCGCCACGAGAAAGAGAAGAGAAGAGAAGAGAAGAGAAGAAGAGAGGAGAAGATGGAGAGCTTCTCCTCCTCAGCCCCTCACCCTCACACACTCACTCCCTCACACTCTCACACTCCCTCTCTCAAGCACAAGCTCAAGCAAGTAAGAACAAGAAGAAGAAGGAGAAGAGGAGAGCCACTTTTTGCCACACACAAGAATGCGCTTCTCTTTCAATTTTCAACTTTATATACAAAACCCTAAATCCCTTTTGGGTGGTCATCCCCTTTTCCCCATTTTCACATGGTCGATCGTATCCTAGGCCCTTTTTCCCATTGCCCTTCTATCTTCCTAGCTTCCTTCCTACCGCCCATCTATGTTTACAAATTGCACCGGTGAGAGCCCGGCGCTCCTTGAATTAAACCGCAATGCACTTGCGCTCTTTTACACAAGTTTTGTCTTGTGCTTTTCCTGGTGCGCCTTTGCCTTCCATTTCTCTTGCCTTGGCCTTTCTCTTTGTCTTTGTCTTTTATTTTAGTTTTCTGGATTTTCCACCGCCTGGCACTCTTTTACAAGATTTCGAGGTGCATATTTTAAAATGCACCTTTCCCCTTTTGCAGTTGCCTTGGACTTTTAAGGTTGCCCTTGTGCTTTTGGCCTCTTCTCCTCTTCTTTCTTCAGTCGAGCTACCTTTTTTTTTTGCCTTTGCCCTACATCTTTTTTATTTCCTTTTGCTTTCTTCGTGTTGGGGTTAACACCATGCCATGGATCTTTGAAGCAGACTGTTAGGTTGGTATATCCACTGGCCAGTTGATCTTTGGTAAAGATGCTAAACGTATAGTAGTATATGTCTACCCTAAAGTGTGAAAGTTTCTTTATCCTCTACAGAGATAGATATATTGGAGGATGTAGCTAGTAGTGTGACATCATCAAGTGATAAATCCAATGAGGGGTCCACTACAAAGGATATCTATCAAGTGACTTTGAATGAACCAATAGAGACTCAGGAGCGGATACAAGATGTAGACGTAATTGAGTTGGGCCTTGGGACTATGAATGATTCACGGCCAATTCGGAAGAAAGGAAGGACTATATGTCCTTGATTCAAGAATTCTATGATACCTTTGCTTGGAGTTATGATGACTCATGAGTTGAAAGGTATTCCTCCTAGCTTGGCTGTTCATACCATTCTCCTAAAGGAAGATAGCTACCTTGTGCGACAAAAAGTAAGGTGTATGCCTTTGAAAATAAGGGATGGGCTATTTGATAATTTGACAAAACTACAAAAATTTGGCGTGATATTTCTAATACAACACACGGAGTGGTGTTCACCAGTCGTTATCAAGAATAATAATAATAATCAAATTCAGCTTTGCATAGATTTCAAAGAGCTTAATAAGCAGACGGTTAAGTATTATTATTCGTTACCATTTATTGATCAAATTTTAGATCAATTAGCGACAAGTAGGAAAATCTATTCATTTATGGATTGCTTTGCTGGATACAACCAAATGGCTATTGCAAAGGAAGACAAGCTAGAAATGGAGTTTATCACTATCTTTAGTACATTTGTGTATCATGTGATGGCCTTTGGGTTATGCAATGCGTTAGGATCTTGGCAACGTACAGTTGATAAGACTTTAGTGACATCTCCCCAGAGGAGTTGAAAGTTTTCATCGATGATCTGGGGACAGCCACCACAAGGGAAAGACAATTGATTATTTTAAGGAAATGTTTTGAGTGTTGTTTGCATTGTTCTTAATCCACAAAAGTGCATCTTTAGGGTGCCCTATGGGCTATTAGTAGGCCATGTGGTTAGCTTCGCACTGGTATTACAATTGACCAGGAAAAGATAAAGGTTATAATTGTTATGAGTCAACCAAGCACTCCAAAAGAGGTACATAACTTTCTGTCGTTATTGAGTGGGATATTATCAAAGATTTATCAATGCACTAGTAGAAAGAACATTGCCATTGACAAACCTATTATCTTTTAATTATCTATTTAATTGGAGCAAATCTTGTCAAGTATCTTTTGAGAATGCAAAGCAAGAACTAGTGAAAGTGCCAATCCTAAAAGCACTCGAAAGAGGTGAAGTTTTCTATATATTTTTAGCAACCACAATGCATAGAATCAGTTGTTGTGTTTAGCCCAATTTTGGGAAGAGAAATGGTATCATCCCTTTGCTAGTCGTAAATTGGGGATATTTTAAGTCAACTATACTTATATGGAGAAATTGTGACTTGGAATGGTTTGCACGACAAAGAAATTTAGGCATTATATTCTCTATGAGAAGGTGATATTTTTTACGAAGGCCAAAGGACTTAGATTGTTGATGAACAAGTTGCAGCCACCTAATCATTTATCAAAGTGGTTAATTACTTTGTGGGAGTTTGGTTATGAGATTAAGAATTATCCACCAAAGCTACATGGCATTTTGGAATATCTTGTGGATTTCAGGGAGCCAAAGGAAATTCTAGCTAAAGAGAGTGACATTGAAGGTCTATTCAAAATTGATACATCTTCCATCTCTTCTTGGTATGCAACTATAATACATTATCTATCTACAAGAGAGGTTGGGACTGCTCTATCAAAGTCTGAGAAGAAAAAGATTAAGTAGCAAGCACTACGCTTTTTTATTATAGCATGTGTCTTGTATCAGAAAGGTGTGGATAAGATTTATCACCGATGTGTAGTACCTAATGAGGTACCATTTATGCTTGAGGAGTTCCATTATTCAACATGTGGGGGACATTTTGTTGGATGGCTTACTACATAGAAAGCTCTACGTGCTAGATATTGGTGGTCATTGATTTTTCAAGATGCTTTCAATTATGTTAAGTGTTGTAATGTCTACCAAAGACATGATGCCAGGGAGAATCATAAGCAGTTGCCACTGACTCCTATTTTAGCTATGTTACCCTTTGAAAAATGGGGTATCAATTTTGTTGGACCACTATACTCTTCATCAACTATGCAAAAGCATTATATCATTGTAGAGATAGACTACTTTACAAAGTGGTTTCAAGCTCGAGCAAGGATAAAGGATAACGCTAAGGAGACAACCAGTTTTATTATGGAGCAGATTGTTTGTTGTTTTGGTCCACCCAAGGAGTTAGTGTCTTATCGAGGGACACACTTTCTGAATAAGGTTATGGTAGCCTTGATGGAAGCTCTGAAGATTAAACACAATAAAACTATTGTAATGTACCGACCTTAATTACATGACAAGTAACGTTTTAGTAGTCGCCCTGAGTTTACCTTCCAGCTGTTGCCTGTTGGAAGAGAGGGAGAGAGACAAAGTGGAGCAAAAGATGAGCCTCAACTCACTATTATTCTTCTTCCATTATTCTTCCATCATACTCACTGAAAGAGACTTACACACATAGGTATGACTAACCAAGACTCACTAACTACACCGACTTATTGAATGTTACACATGTATACAGCTATATCTAGCTAATGTTGGTCACACACATAAAGTTAGACTAACTAAAGAGTAATGGGAGCTTGATATTCTAACACTTCCCCTCAAGCTCAAACCATCTAATAAACTCCAAGTAGTTGTCTGAAGTATATAAACGTTTTTTTACCAAGAGACTTGGTAAATATATATGCTACACTTGGTCTTCAGTCTTTACATGAATCAAGTCAATTTGCCTTATAAGAACCATTTCTCTAATTAAATGGTAGTGAACCTTAATATGTTTGGACCTAGAATGGTAGACAGGATTGCTAGCCAACATAACAATACTCAGGTTATCACAATGCAATATCACTCTGCTTTCTAATTGTATTCCCAAGTCTTTCAACAGTTTGATCAACCAAACTGCTTCGCAAGCTGCTAAGGCAGCTCCTCTGTACTCAGCTTCTGTACTAGACAATGTAATAGTAGGCTGTTTCTTACTCTACCAAAACTGATCATACTGCTACCCAATCCAAATGTATATCTACTGATTGACCTCTTGTCATAGGCACAACCAGCCCAATCAGCATCAATAAACCCTGTCATATCAAGGGATTTTTCATATGCATAAAACAACCCATAATCTATAGTACCCTTTACATATCTCATGATCCTCCTGACTACATCGAAATGTGGTTTGCAAGGCTTTTGCATGAACTGACTAATCAACCCCACTGCATAACATAAGTCAAGATGGGTAATAGGATAATAGTCAAGTATATCAAGCTGCCCACAATCTATCAATACATGGTCACATTCTCTATGTCATTCCCAACATTGATCTGCAACTTGAAATTTTGATCAAGAGGTGTCTCCATTGGCTTGTATTTAGTCATACCATACTTCTATAACATGTCATGAGCATACTACTTATGTAGCAGCCATATACCTTGAGGCGTAGAGACTACCTCAATCCCAAGAAAATACTTCAGCTCACCAAGGTCTTTGACACTGAATACAGCCTGTAAACATGATTTAATTCTAACAATGTCCTCATCATCCTCTCTAGTGATGATAAGATCATCTACATAAACCACTAGAAACACACAGCCATGATCTCTCTTCTTCATGAACAGAATGTGATCTACATCATCCAATCTAAATCCATGTTGCTGTAAATAACTATTGATTTGAGCATTCCATGCTCTAGGTGCCTGTTTCAACCCATATAAAGCCTTTTTCAGCTTGCATACATGTGTAGGAAAGTTCAGGTGAACATAGCCTTCAGGCTGCTCCATATATACTTCATCAACCAAATCACCGTTCAAGAAAGCATTCTTGACATCCATTTGTCATAATTTCCAACCTTTGTATGCTACCAAAGCAATGACAGTTCTGACTATTTCCATTTTAGGCACCGGACTGAAAGTCTCCTCATAGTCAAGGCCATACTTCTGTGTATACCCTTTTGCAACTAGCATGGCCTTATAGCATCCTAACGAACCATCTGACTTGCACTTATCCTTGTACACCCATTTTCAGCCAATGGGGACTTTGCCTTCATGCAACTCAACCAATTCCCATGTCTCATTTTCAGCCATGGCTGCATACTCCTCATCCATGCTAGCACACCAATTATCATATGTAACTACATCAAACTTTGTAGATTCTTTGTAACCTATCACACCAGCCATATATGCATAATGGCAAGCTGAATAACCAATGTATGTAAACCTATCAACTGGTTTTCTAACTCTCAGATTTTCATAACTGTGGCTCACTCTCAGCCTGCCTCTCATGAGGTGGTACATAACGACTCTGCCTTGCTCCAGGCGTCATAATAGACAGAATACCCAACTCACTCTCCAAACGGTCACTATTGGATGACTCATATCCTGTTGTAAGTGGACATGTCGCATCCTCAAGCATCTTTTCTTTTCCCTTATCCAATCTCCCCCTCACTAACATATCCGTGTCAATGGACGTAGGAGTATGACTCTGCAAGCGTCCTGACCAAGGACTTACTATAGGTGACCCATCACCTGTAAGACCACTCATAGATGTACTCATTGTAGGTGTATTTTCAGCATTACTAGTGATGGTTGATCCATCAGTAGCCACTGCAACAGGATTACCATACCATGATGCCAGCTCATCAAAAACAATATCTCTGCTAATCAATGTCTCATGTGTGGAGGTACATAACACTTGTAAGCTTTTCGGTCTTCTGCATAACCAAGGAACACACCCTTGACAACTTTAGGATCCAATTTCTTCCTCTTTTCATCAGGAACATGCACATATGCAGTGATGCCAAATGATCTTTAACATTTTTTTGGCAGCTTGCCTAAATTTATATGATATCAAATATACATGTTCTCTCTTTTCATGTATTTAAGTCTATTTGTAAGTGCTTTAATTTTTTTATATAAATACTTGCTATTTTTTTGTAAGTTAAGATAACTTTTCCCAAAAGTTCCCGGCTAACCGGGACCACCCAACCGTAGGACCGACCCATGGCCCATCCTCCGCACTTTCCTCGATTTGTTTTAGTTATGTAATTATCTAACACATTAATTTGACATATAACAATCAGCTTCTTTAATTAATCCTGTTAAGCACTGGTTCCTTCACGTAATCTTATCACGTGACATAGAAAAACAATATCAAGCAAGTTCTTTTTTTTTTAACATTTCATCATTTTATCTTTGAAATACAAGGAGTTTCCGCCCGTAGGCTTATCCATAATCTGCCCGAGGGCTATCCAGTAATCCCCAGGGATCACTATTCCAAGCTTCCGCCCGTAAACTAGTATGCGGGCCTCGAGATCCAATCCCGAGTCACATTAGCCTCTTGTGCAGGACCCGGAAGACGAGGGATTTACAGGCAGATCCCCCCTGGCACCCAAGCGTCCTCCTACTCTAAGTAGAACTCAACGAAAAGACCTCTCGCGGCGGGTTCGGTCCACGTTCCCAGCGCGGTCAACAACCCCCTTGGTTAGGGTCAGGCAGGCAGTCGGGGGTAACTGAAGCTGCCTCTCCCTTCAGGCCTTCAACCTGAAGCATTAGATATCTTTTCATCCTTTAGTTCCTTGAGCAAACAATGCAAACAGTGCTTTCTAAACTGTTACAAGCACAATCAATTCCAATGGTCGTTTATTTGGCCAATTGCTAAGGAGTGAATCTTTCTCTCCGAATGCATCCAACACTCGATCCAGGATCAATTGCGACTTGGCAAGATCCCCAAGGGTTTGTTTGTTAACCCTATATCCTTGGGTTAGGGCCGTACCCTACTAACCCAACTTAACCATTACCTTAAGTTCTATTAACAGTAAATATATTATTCCAATTTACTAATTGGTCTTTTCCTTCCAAGTAAATATCTAATCCTCGTATCTTGGTTACTTTACCCAAGAAAGGTAGTATATCATGACGATTATTTCTCCTCCTGCAAGATAAACTTGCGTAAGAATCTGCCAATCTCATTCCGAGGAATTGGCCATTCCCTTTTGATCAAATCACAAGATCATGCGACTCTGCAACCTATTGCGCGAGTGTCACATCAAAATCATGGGACTATTTTACCCATCGAATGGCGTTGTCTAATCACGAAATCATGATTAGATAGGAAACAGGGTTAGGGTATGTTCATAACAATCCGTTCTTGATTGCACTAGGTCGATATTGTCGGTCCTAAAGGTCCAAATCCAAATCGAGTTTCATTCTTTTAGCGAGCGATCCTTAGGGTAAAAACCCTAGATCGTTTCTCGCAAGTGTGTCCTATTGTCCCTACATTTCGTGAATGAGGGCAACTCTTTAGGGTATAAGAGTTTCAGCTTTGGCAATAAGAGCGATTAGGTCGCGTCCTCAATGTGCTAAACCCTAGTTAGCTCTTTGGGATATGTTGCATTGATTTAACCCTTCTTGAACGAGTTGCTTGCGGTTTACGTGTTTTTAGGGTAAACCAATTTACTTATCTATTCTTGAAGGTATTTACGATACCCTTCTCATAACCACATGATTCATTTCCTACGTTTGAGTATATTTACAAACCCTATTTTTCTGGTTAAAACCAAAGCATATGCTAAGTTACGACATAACTTCTATTGATGCATTTAAGATTCATGCTACTAAGCGATAGGGTTTTATGTGAACCATGCAACCTTTTTCTAACTTCTTTTTTTAAATGAGATTTTCGTATGCTGAATAAGCATTGTACAACCTTTCGTAACTATTTATGTAGTTGATTGAGATTTAAGCCAATTGACTAGATTTTAATCTACTTTACGCGGTTTTAAGAACCATTTCCATGCCTTGTAAATTCCTACGGATTATTAGCGACCATCTTTTAATGAATCATTTCGAAGGAAAGATGCCTAATAATGCGACATATGATTTATTCTTTCCCATGCATAATTGAAAGTGTACATCAGTAATTTCAATTTTATAAAGATGGGCATTAGTTAATCTGAGTTCGTTACTTTGCAATGCATAATAACCACTTGCCAGGAATGCATAAAGATCTTATGCTCTTCTTTTTCATTCGTTTAATACAAATGACCAATTCCTTGATCGAAGTTATTTCTTTGAATTTAGTCAAGGTATTTCAATAAAAAAAAAGTGCATCCTAATTCCATAAATGATCCATGCACAATTGAAATATTATGACGTTAATCAAAATTAGGAAGAAAAACCTGGACTTGTGGTGAAATGTCCACATGGATGTTAGGAGATGATCCTCCTGTGGTTGGCCTTGTGCCTTCTTAGGAGCCATCGCGAATGCGGCCATTTCATCTTTGAAGCAGATTTATGATCTTGACCGATTCTCTTCGAACGCGAAACTCCCTTTGTGAGACTGATTTCACCGTTTTTCAGAGTTGGCTTTAGAAGGCTTTATAGGTTTTTCCTCCTTAAATTTGGCTAAAGGGAAACTTGTGGGGAACCTAAGGGGAAAAAGGGTGTTTATGAAGGCTAATAGAAAGGGGTTCTAAGGGACCCCGAGGTTAAGATGAACCTTTGCGTAAGAACGCGAGGGGGGGGAAAAAACTTAATGGGCTTATAAAAGCTTGGATGGGACAACTCGGGAAAGGGGGCTTTGAAGGAGGCCCACAAGAAAGGATTAAGGGGGCTTACAATATGAAAGGGGCTTAAAGGACCCTAAAGCATTTTATGGGGGAAAAAAAACCCACAGGGAGGGTTTTAAATCCCGGGGAGGGGGTTTTAAAATCCTTTGAGAGTAAGGCTTATTAAAGCCACATGAAGGGGTTTTTTTTTTTTGGATCCCGGGGGGGTGGGTGGTTTAAAAATCCTCTTGGTGGAAAGAAAAGGGGGAAAAAGTGGTGTAAAAGACCTTAAAGAGGGGATTTTGTGTGGGAAGGGGAAAGGGGGCTTAAAGAGCCCCCTCCCTTAGAAGCTTCTAAAGCTTCTAGATGAAGCACGTGGCAGGGAGGAGAGATAATGGGAGTTGCAGGCGGCGTATTGGTGGCATCAGCGGCGTCCTGCGGCAGCTTTCGGCGAACTTCAGCGGCTTCTTCCCCCCGTCTTGGCGATCTTCCTCCTTCTTGACTCCCCTCTGATTGGCGACGTACAGCCTTCTCCTCCTCTATGGTAGCGTCAAAAGTATGACGGCCTCCTCTATCCTCCTCCTTCTCTCACTTTCCCCCATAAGGTTTATATAGGTGAGGGGAGGGGATCCTCCCTCCCCCACGCAGCATCCTGCATGGGTTCACCCCCCCTCAGGCATCCAACATGGATGCTTAGTCATCTTGCATTCCCTCCCTCTCCCCCTGCACGACAGTCAGCTGGGGGAAGGAGGGAATAATTTTATAAAAAAATCCATAATACTAACAATTTAATCATTTGGATTTTTAGTAAGAGGAGGTTCTCATGAGAAGTGCGGTTTTGAGATCAGAATTGTTAAATTCTCTCCCCCTTGGAGGAATCGAGATGTTCTCATCTCGAGATAAACTGGGAATATTGATGGTTGAGAGTTCCCTCCTCTATCCAAGTGGCATCCTCCTCGGGATAATCTTTCCACTGGGGGACGAGGTATTCTCTCAAGGTTCTGGATCTCAGTTGTCTCTCCCTAACATCTAAGATTTTGTCAGGCCTTAGTTCAAGGACTCCTCGACTAGGCATTAGAACTTGTTGGTCATTGAGTACATGGTTAGGATTTGGTGCATACTTCTTCAATAGGCTGATATGGAATACATTATGAACCTTTAGGTTCTCTGGGAGTTGTAGTCTATAAGCATTAAGTCCTAGGCACTTGAGGATCTTGTATGGTCCACAGTACCTTGGACTTAGCTTCTTGCAATCTCCTAAGGATAGAGAACTCTTCTGTGGTCGTACGCGAATGAAGACCATGTCTCCTTCCTCGAAGATTCTATCTTGTTGCTTCAAGTCCACGTATGCCTTTTGTCTATCCTTGGCGGCTTGGATGTCCTGTCTTCTTGACTTTATTTGGTCATCCATCTCTTCCAACATCTGCCTTGAAGCTTCAACCCTCAAGGTTGGATCTAAGAAGTTTAGGGGACTTCGACAGTCATGACCGTACAATGCTTGAAAAGGGGTCATTTGAATGCTTTGTTGGCAAGAAGCATTGTAGGCAAATTCAACCAAAGGCAAGTATTGAATCCACCTTTTTGGCTCACGACAGCAGTGTGCCCTAAACATATCCTCGATGACTTGACTGACTCGCTCTGTTTGGCCATTAGTTTGGGGATAGTAAGCTGTGCTAAAACTGAGTTGAGTCCCAATGGCTTCGAAGATAGCTCTCTAGAAGTGTGATGTGAAGATAGAGTCACGACCACTAATGATTCTTCTGGGTAGCCCATGTAGCTTGAATATCTCCTTGATAAACAACCTTGCAATGTCTGAGGCTTTATAGTTTGTCTTTATCAGAATAAGGTATGCAACCTTAGTCAACATGTCAACCACAACCATGATGGAGTGGTATCCTCCCTGAACTTGGGGTAGGCCAACAAAAAAGTCCATACTGATGAATTCCCATTTCATTTGGGGAATGTCGAGTGGTTGCAACTTCCTTGCCATCTTGACATGTTCGATTTTAATACATTGACAAGACAAACACTCATTGACATATTTGAGAATGCCACCTTTAAGACTCTCCCAATAGTAGCTCTTCCTAACTGCGTTGAGAGTCTTGGCATAGCCAGGATGCCCTGAGAAAGGGGAATCATGAGCTTCGCACAATATCTTCTGCTTAAGTGACTGGCTTGCCAGTATACATGCTCTCATTCTATAGTAGACAAGTCCACTATTGACAAAGAATTCATGATACTTAGCCTGTAGCTTTTATTCCTGGTCCTTGATAGAGATTTCCCTTAGCATCTTTTGATAGGCTGGATCATGGCATGCTTCTTCTCTAGCTAGCTCAAGTATTGGGTTGTTTAGCATGGACACCTTTGTAGCTAGAGATCTAGCTATTGATGGATTTTGCAAGATTAGTGAATTAAGGAATGCCTTGCGACTGAGTGCATCAGCAACTACATTCTCCTTTCCAGGTCGGTACTTGATCTCAAGGTCATACTCCTCCAGCACTTCAATCCACTGACATTGCCTCATGTTGAGCTTGTTCTAGGTAAAGTTCCACTTGAGACTTTTATGATCAGTCACTAGTGTAAACTTGTTACCCAGCAGGTAGTGTCTCCAAAGCTTGACAACTAAAAGTTCAAGATCATGGGTAGCATAATTCTTCTCATGGCTCTTCAATTTCTTGAAGATTATGCTATAGGATGACTTTCCTACATGAGCACACATCCTAAGGCAAGCATGCTAGTATCAGTTACTACCTCAAACTCCTTACTGTGGTCTAGAAGTTTTAGGATCGGTGCTGATACCAAACTTTGCTTCAACCTATCAAAGCTAGTTTGTTCGGCAGTTGACCATGCAATGGACGTTTGCTTCTTCAGTAAGTCTGTCGAAGGTGTTGCAATCAAAGCGTAGTTTTTTTTTTTTTAAATGAAGACCCTATACCATCTTGTCAGTCCAAGAAAGCTGCGTATTTCTTTGACAGTTGTTGGTATTTGGCCATCCTAGAACATTTCTGACTTAGGTCGGCTCCACTGAGATTCCTTCTGCTGATATGATGAATCCCAGATAACCAATCTGATGTTTGAGGAATGCACATTCCGTCATCTTATCATATAGCTTGTGTGACCTTATTGTCTCAAGGAAAATCCAAAGTTGGGGTTCATGATCTCCTTCCTATTTGGAATAGACTAGAGTGGCATCGAAGAAGACGAGCACGAAGTTATCAAGATATGGTCTAAAGATATCCTGCATTAACCTATTGAGGGTGGCAGGTGCATTCGTAAGCCCTAATGACATAACTAGAACTCAAAGTGTCCATATCTAGTGTTGAAGGTCGTCTTTGGGATATCTTCTTCCTTGATTATTATCTGATAGTAACCAGACCTAAGATAATCTTGGAGAAGATCTTGGCACACTGAAGACTATCAAGAAGCTCATCTATTCTAGGAATATGATATTTGTTCTTGACTGTTGATTGATTCAACCCTCTGTAATCAATACATAGTCGAAGTGTTCCATCTTTCTTTTTCTGGAACAGTACTGGTGCTCCCCATGGTGACTGCTAGGATGGATGTAGCCCTGATCTAGCAGTTGCTTGAGTTGTTCCTTCAGCTCAATTGCTTCCGGTATAGACATTCTATAGGGTCTCTTCGCAATTGGCGCAGCTCCTATTACTAGCTTGATCTCATGATCTACTTCACTTTGATGCGGGAGTTCTGTTAACTCTTCAGGAACTACGTCCGCGTATTCCTTTAGCCAAGTGACCAAATCACTTTACTTCTTTATCAATATTCACAGTCAAGACAATCGTTGATTTTTTTTAAAAAAGTTTATTCCATTCATATCAGCATAGCCCTTTCAAGGTACAATTATTTCTTGGGGCGATGGAACAAGTTGATACATTAATTCGAGGAGAATAAGATGTTGTTGCATTCAACTACAGGAACTAAGTAGTAGTACGGATTGGGGTCATCGATTTTCAGGAATCGATAGTTCATTGGAAGATTAGGGTATCTTTTCCTTTGATATCCATTCTTCTCATGACGTCCCAAAACATTGATTCGGTCGGCAGGGATTCTTTGAATCACTTCCCCGTACACATACTTATTCTGGTTAACCCTTCGACCCCCGAGCTGTAGGGTCGCGTTTGCGTGAGCCTCAACAAAGACGAACAGCTTCACGATCTTCAAATCCTCCATCCACTTGATTCTCTTCAAGTTAATTTGAAGGTACGCAGGTCGATGGGCAGCTATGTAATAGATCCCTGAAACACCCATCCATCTCCGTTCCACATACACAGGCGATGGATTGTAAATGCGGTCTAGGATGTTCATCATCTCAACCCTTTGTCGATAATCCGTGGAATGCATTGCGGTCATAAACATGACTCGGAACGCTAAGAACCTGTTCCATGCTTCATAATTTTGCAAGACAGCATTGAAAGTAAGGAAATGTTTGGGATAGTAACATTTGCTTTACTTCTTCTTATTAAAATTTCTTAAAAACAAGTCCTTTATTGGTTTGCTCTGATACCAACTGTAACCTGTCCACTAGTATCATCCAGGACACGTCTTAGCAGTCCATCGGAAAGGATGTCTAGAAAAACTCCGCCCAGCACTCCCATGGAATGTTACGGGTTTTGCGATCTAGGTCTTCCCGCGTCTGCCACGTAGCAGAAGTATCCTGGCCGTTCCCACTTAGGATCGATCGGAATTAGGGTTTTCCTGATTGGTCATTAGCTAACAGCAACTAGCGTCAGACCCGAGCGAACTACTTTACGCAGAAACGCCAGGTCCGAAGCGGATTCACGCTGCACTTGGTTCAAGGAGAATGGGAAACGAGAGGGATGCAAGGCTCAACCTCTCTTCCATAAGGCATAGTCCCATTCCGTTCCCCTAAAACAGCGTAAATCGGGTAAGACGTAACTCTAGGTCATCGCTCTCGTTATTCGTTTTGATGATGATGATCATCCCGCTGTTCTTCGAGATTTTTGAGAAAAGTTTCCGGCTAACCGGAACCACCCAACCGTAGGACGGACCCATGGCCCATCCTCCACACTTTCCTCGGTTTGTTTTAGTTATGTAATTATCTAACACATTAATTTGACATATAACAATCAGCTTCTTTAATTAATCCTGTTAAGCATTGATTCCTTCATGTAATCTTATCACGTGACATAGAAAAACAATATCAAGCAAGTTCTTTTTTTTTTTAACATTTCATCATTTTATCTTTGAAATACAAGGAGTTTCCGCCCGTAGGCTTATCCATAATCTGCCCGAGGGCTATCCAGTAATCCCCAGGGATCACTATTCCAAGCTTCCGCCCGTAAACTAGTATGCCGGTCTCGAGATCCAATCCCGAGTCACGTTAGCCTCTTGTGCAGGACCCAGAAGGCAAGGGATTTACGGCCAGAGCCCCCCTGGCACCCAAGCGTCCTCCTGCTCTAAGTAGAACTCAACGGAAAGACCTCTCGCAGCGGGTTCGGTCCACGTTCCCGGCGCGGTCAACAACCCCCTTGGTTAGGGTCAGGCAGGCAGTCGGGGGTAACTGAAGCTGCCTCTCCCTTCAGGCCTTCAACCTGAAGCATTAGATATCTTTTCATCCTTTAGTTCCTTGAGCAAACAATGCAAATAGTGCTTTCTAAACTGTTACAAGCACAATCAATTCCAATGGTCGTTTATTTGGCCAATTGCTAAGGAGTGAATCTTTCTCTCCGAATGCATCCAACACTCGATCCAGGATCAATTGCGACTTGGCAAGATCCCCAAGGGTTTGTTTGTTAACCCTATATCCTTGGGTTAGGGCCGTACCCTACTAACCCAACTTAACCAATACCTTAAGTTCTATTAACAATAAATATGTTATTCCAATTTACTAATTGGTCTTTTGCTTCCAAGCAAATATCTAATCCTCGTATCTTGGTTACTTTACTCAAGAAAGGTACTATATCACGACGATTATTTCTCCTCTTGCAAGATAAACTTGCGTAAGAATCTGCCAATCTCATTCCGAGGAATTGGCCATTCCCTTTTGATCAAATCACAAGATCATGCGACTCTGCAACCTATTGCGCGAGTGTCGCATCAAAATCATGGGACTATTTTACCCATCAAATGGCGTTGTCTAATCACGAAATCATGATTAGATAGGAAACAGGGTTAGGGTATCTTCATAACAATCCGTTCCTGATTGCACTAGGCCGATATTGTCGGTCCTAAAGGTCCAAATCCACATTGAGTTTCATTCTTTTAGCGAGTGATCCTTAGGGTAAAAACCCTAGATCGTTTCTTGCAAGTGTGTCCTATTGTCCCTACATTCCGTGAATGAGGGAAAGTCTATAGGGTATAAGAGTTTCAGCTTTGGCAATAAGAGCGATTAGGTCACGTCCTCAATGTGCTAAACCCTAGTTAGCTCTTTGGGATATGTTGCATTGATTTAACCCTTCTTGAACGAGTTGCTTGCGGTTTAGGTGTTTTTAGGGTAAACCAATTTACTTATCTATTTTTGAAGGTATTTACGATACCCTTCTCATAACCACATGATTCATTTTCTATGTTTGAGTATATTTACAAATCCTACTTTTTTGGTTAAAACCAAAGCATATGCTAAGTTACGACATAACTTCTATTGATGCATTTAAGATTCATGCTACTAAGCGATAGGGTTTTATGTGAACCATGCAACCTTTTTCTAACTTCTTTTTTTAAATGAGATTTTCGTATGCTGAATAAGCATTGTACAACCTTTCGTAACTATTTACGTAGTTGATTGAGATTTAAGCCAATTGACTAGATTTTAATCTACTTTACGCGGTTTTAAGAACCATTTCCATGCCTTGTAAATTCCTACGGATTATTAGCGACCATCTTTTAATGAATCATTTCGAAGGAAAGATGCCTAATAATGCGACATATGATTTATTCTTTCCCATGCATAATCGAAAGTGTACATCAGTAATTTCAATTTTATAAAGATGGGCATTAGTTAATCTGAGTTCGTTACTTTGCAATGCATAATAACCACTTGCCAGGAATGCATAAAGATCTTATGCTCTTCTTTTTCATTCGTTTAATACAAATGACCAATTCCTTGATCGAAGTTATTTCTTTTAATTTAGTCAAGGTATTTCAATTAAAAAAAAGTGCATCCTAATTCCATAAATGATCCATGCACAATTGAAATATTATGACGTTAATCAAAATTAGGAAGAAAAACCTGGACTTGTGGTGAAATGTCCACATGGATGTTAGGAGATGATCCTCCTGTGGTTGGCCTTGTGCCTTCTTAGGAGCCATCGCGAATGCGGCCATTTCATCTTGGAAGCAGATTTATGATCTTGACCGATTTTCTTCAAACGTGAAACTCCCTTTGTGAGACTGATTGCACCGTTTTTCAGAGTTGGCTTTAGAAGGCTTTATAGGTTTTTCCTCCTTAAATTTGGCTAAAGGGAAACTTGTGGGGAACCTAAGGGGAAAAAGGGTGTTTATGAAGGCTAATAGAAAGGGGTTCTAAGGGACCCCGAGGTTAAGATGAACCTTTGCGTAAGGACGCGAGGGGGGGAAAAAAACTTAATGGGCTTATAAAAGCTTGGATGGGACAACTCGGGAAAGGGGGCTTTGAAGGAGGCCCACAAGAAAGGATTAAGGGGGCTTACAATATGAAAGGGGCTTAAAGGACCCTAAAGCATTTTATGGGGGAAAAAAAACCCACGGGGAGGGTTTTAAATCCTGGGGAGGGGGTTTTAAAATCCTTCGAGAGTAAGGCTTATTAAAGCCACATGAAGGGGTTTTTTTTTTTTGGATCCCGTGGGGGTGGGTGGTTTAAAAATGCTCTTGGTGGAAAGGAAAGGGGGGAAAAGTGGTGTAAAAGACCTTAAAGAGGGGATTTTGTGTGGGAAGGATAAAGGGGGTTTAAAGAGCCCCCTCCCTTAGAAGCTTCTAAAGCTTCTAGATGAAGCACGTGGCAGGGAGGAGAGATAATGGGAGTTGCAGGCGGCATATTGGCGGCATCAGCGGCGTCCTGCGGCAGCTTTCGGCGAACTTCAGCGGCTTCTTCCCCCCGTCTTGGCGATCTTACTCCTTCTTGACTCCCCTCCGATTGGCGACATATAGCCTTCTCCTCCTCTATGGTAGCATCAAAAGTCTGACGGCCTCCTCTATCCTCCTCCTTCTCTCGCTTCCCCCCATAAGGTTTATATAGGTGAGGGGAGGGGATCCTCCCTCCCCCACGCGGCATCCTACATGGGTTCACCCCCCCTCAGGCATCCAACACGGATGCTTAGTCATCCTGCCTTCCCTCCCTCTCCCCCCAGCATGACAGTCGGCTAGGGGAAGGAGGGAATAATTTTTTAAAAAATTCCATAATACTAACAATTTAATCATTTGGATTTTTAGTAAGAGGAGGTTCTCGTGAGAAGTGCGGTTTTGAGATCAGAATTTTTACAGTAAACTTTTAAGTTCATAATGTATAATGCTTTTAGGTAACATTAGTTTTTAATTGTATGACACTTAAGTAGTTTAAAATAATTTTAACTTCAATATAATCCTTGATTTTAAAGTGCATGTGTCATGTTTAATTGCATGCATGATTTGTATCTAAATCTACTTTGCTTTATACATAGATTGGTTATTTTCTTTGACTTTTTTAATATATGTTGTCAAAAATATGCATTTCTACTTTACTTACATATTTAAATGCTACTAAGTAATGGTTGTCAACATGCTTCAATTTTTAAATACACGATACGTAGTACTTTTAGAAGCGTTGTTTCTTATTTGTATGATATCTAAGCAATTTAAAATAGTTTAAGCATCAATACAATTTTTAAAATTAATTTCTTTATGTAAATACTCAATTGCATATATAATCTAATCCAACTTTATTTTGAGCTTAAGTAGAGTTCTTTGTTCTTGGGGACCTTCCAGCGCTCGCTACATACGCATCCAGCATCCGATTTGCACAACAATGATATCCGAGTGAAGCTGAGATCAAGGGCTTCCAATCACTTAACATCTTGCATGAAGGTGAAGCTCCTGGAATGAATGGGCTCTACAGTTAGTTTCACGAGGAATCGTCAATACCAGCAAGTTCCTGGAGGTGAAGAACCCCTTACTGTGCTATTGGATCGCGAAGGACCACTCTCTATTGACGGAGGCCCATTCGAGAAGCTCCTTTAGAACAAGTTTTTTTTTTCCTCTCTCTCAATTTTCTTTGAATTGTCAAAGCTTAAGCTTTAAGCTTAAAGAAAAAGGCTTAAGGTCACAACTTCAAACGACTGTGGCGGCAACATGTTCTCGATGGCGTCAAATCCTTCAAGGATGTCCTTTCGTCCTGATTCATTTTTTTTTCAAATCATTAAGATTCGATTAAAGCTTAAGCTTATTAAGCCTTCTAAAGCTTAAAGGTTTAAATCTAAATCTCTTCTTCCATAATGATTGTTCACACTGAACCAATCTCGAACCTACTTTGCACCTTCAGTAAGCCCATGTTCGTACCTGCACTACTTTGATAGAGACAATTTCCAACAAGTAAATTGACACGCATACTCTATTTCCCACTTAAAATAAGGCCTTCATCAATTTCCATACCCGCAAAAAAAGGAAGATCACAAAAAGGCATTTAAAAGAAAGAAGAAGCAAGCCTTGTAAACCCAACCTTGAGCTACACTCATCCTGCTAACAAGATTTTGAGTGTGTGAGGTTGTTTGAAATTTTGCAGGATGTCTGATCAAAATATGGAAGATTTTATGGCCAAAGGTGATTTACCGAAACCAACGATGGAGCAAAATTCGACCTAATTATGATGCAGCTTCAAGAGGAACGAAGAGCACGTCAAACTTTGCAAGGTCAACTGCTACTCTTCAATGATCTACTGTCGATCAAGATGGACCATAACCCGAAGATGTTATAGGACATATGATTGGTTCAACACTCGAAGCACAATCTATTAGGAAAGAAGCCAAGATAAGTAAAAGAAATTTCAAATTCCGTACTTTTAATGGGCTACGTGACGAAAAAGTAGTTCTTGCTTTTATTAGTCAGTTTGATGATTATTTCCATGAAGAACAGTATGCCGAAAAAGACAAACTCGAATGTGTCACTAACCATTTAGCGGACAGAGCATCATTATGGTGAATTGTTGTCCACAAAAGTATTGATTATCCTACTACTTGGGAGGCTTTTCAAAATAAATTTTTGTAGAATTTTATTCCACCTCAATTCCATGAAAAAACAATCAAACAGTGGGATCTTCTGCAACAAAGATATCGTGAGCCTATTTCGCAATACATTGAGCATTTCTGGAATGCCTTATTGCAATTTCGAATGATTGAAGATGTACCTGAGGCGATCCATAAGTGCAAGTTTATGTCTGGTTTACTTGGTCACTTCTATGTGGAGGTGAACATGTTCAAGCCAACGAGGATGCGATTTCTTTAGCCCATGATGCTAAAGACAAAATTCGAGGAGGACGAGAGAAGCGACCACAACAATTCCCAACTAACGGTAACTTTGGTACAAAGCAATTCAATTCTAACTTTTGAAGATTCAATCAAAATTACTTTGTTCCATCTTCTTTCCGTAAACCCTAGACACGACCCCCTACTTTACCATCAAACACAAATCCAAATCCTAAGCCATCTTTCTAGCCAAATCCCAGCATACCTAAACTCCCAACCATTACCAATAATGTTTCCAAATCCAAGCCTATAGTCTACTACAAGTGCCACCAACCTGGACATCTAGCGGTGAATTGTCAATCCAAAAAGCCAATTGTTCACATCAACTACTTGGGAGTGACTGAAGATGAAGATCATGAAGAAATGTGAGAATTCATGGAAGATGATGATGATATCGATACTACTTCAGATACTTTCTCAGGTATGCCAAATCCTCATTCTTTATTAACGATGAAATGTCTTGTGCATGGTAAAGAAAAGATTGTTTTGCATGATGATGGGAGCATGCATGATTTTATTTCTGTGAAATTGCTCACAGAATTGAATTTGCATACTGTTCGAACTCATTATCGCATCAAGGCTGCATTCTTAGGTACTAGATATAATGGTACACAAGAAGTTCATGAGTTAGAAATTAAAGTTGGCAATTATGTTGAGCACAAAAATTTCTTGGTTATGCCTTTGCAATCTAGTGATATTATTTTAGGAATGCCTTGGCATCATAAATATAATCCTCATATAGATTATTCCACACATTCAATGAAGATTCATTCTAATGAACACAATATTAGTGAGTTTGGGAATCTTCCAATTCCCATTTTTTGAATACTAAAAAGGTGGCACCTGGATAACATGCCCATAAGTTTCTCAAAACCATATGATGTGACTATCATTGGAAAGCGCTTGAAAAATGGAATCTATATTGAGCTATAGAGCACTTGATTTGGAGTTATAATGTTCAAGTTATGACAACCCAAAGATTTGACCACGCATCCCAAACTTATGAAAATTTTCAATATTCCCCAATATGGTGTTAATGTGAAACAAATCACATTACATGGTACACACACTTTTGATAATTTTTCATTGCTAAGTCACACCAGGCTAAACGTGCATTAAGAAAAGGTAGCGAATCATACTTAGTATGGGTGAATGAAATTGAAGCTAAGGAAAATCAGATGCATCCTAGGCATGCACAATTTCTTTTACAATTTAAAGATTGTTTTGCTATACTGACTTACCACCTAGTTTACCATCTACATGTCCTGAAGATCATAAAATAGACTTAATTCCTGGTTCTCAACCACCACGTAAAGCACCTTATAGACACAATTAAATTGAACAAAAAGAAATCCAAACCCAAGTTGAAGAATTGTTAACCCAAGGACTCATTAGGCCCAGTAGTTCTCCTTTTGGTGCACCTATCCTATTAGTCAAGAAGAAAAATAATACCTATAGGATGTGCATTGACTATCGTGACCTAAATAAGATCACTGTCAAGAATAGATATCCAATACCTAGGGTAGACGACCTCATGGATAAACTACAAGGGGCCATAATATTTAGCAAGATAGATCTTAAATCTAGATATCATCAAGTACAATTGGATACACCTGACATTTTTAAAACTGCATTTAGAACTCAATTTGGTCATTATGAATTCCTTGTTATGCCTTTTGTTTCAACTAATGCATCAACCACATTCAATCATATAATGAATTGCATATTTTTAAAGCATCAGCATTGTGTAATTGTTTTCTTTGATGACATATTGGTTTTCAGTAAGAATGAGAACGAGCATTATGAACATTTATCTTTGGTTTTCAAATTATTGAAAGAGAATCAATTATATGCTAACCCTAAAAATAGTGAATTTTTCCAAACCCACATTGAATACTTAGGACATATTGTTTCTTTTGATGGTATCAAAGTTGATTCTAAAAAGATAGAAGCAATTTTGAATTGGTCGATACCTAAAAATGTGCATGAATTACGTTCTTTCTTAGGTCTTGCTAGCTTTTATGAAAAATTTGTGAGAAATTTTTCATTGCTTGCATTGCCTTTGACAAAATTGTTAAAGAAAGGTATTGTACATCAATGGTCTAATAATCAACAAAAGTCTTTTGATTTATTAAAACATGCTTTAACCCATGCCCCTATTTTGCAATTACCTGATTTTAATAGACCATTCTTTCTAGTAGTCACTAATGCTAGTGGATCTGGAATAGGAGCTGTCCTTATGCAAGATTCACATCCCATAGCCTACTCTAGCTGCAAACTTAAACCATCTGAACTCAAGTATTCTACTTATGATAAGCAATTTGTAGCTATAGTACAAACTTTACGTCATGGTCTCTATAATATCTTCGTTATATCTTTTGATTCCCTTATCCCTATGAAAGATACCTATGACCAAGACTCCATTTTTCAAGCTGATTGGAATAAATTAGTTGCAAATAACTGGATTCCAATAGATTCATTGTCTTATTCTAATGGATTTATGTTTTATGAGAAAAGGTTATGTGTAACTGTTCCATTTAGATCATTTGTGTTTTCAATGCAAGAAAACATTAAATGTATCTCAAGCTGCTCAATTATTTTTTAGAATTGTTTTCACTACCTATGGTTTACCAAAATTTATTATTTCATATCGTGATACTAGATTTTGCAATAATTTTTGGACTATCTTGTTTGCTAATTTAGATACTAAGCTTGATTTTTCATCTGTATTTCATCCTACAACTAATGGGCAAACATAAGCTACTAACAGTACAATATTAGACCTTTTACGTGCATACACAATTTTAAAACCACAAACATGGGATACACACTTGCATTTACTTTAATTTACATACAATAATACACCACATACAGCTACATAGAAAGCACCTTTTGAAATCACTTATGGACATAGATTACCTACACTTGTTACATCATTATCAAACAAAATTAAAGTTGCTAATGATATTGCCAATATGCATGCTACTATTTTTACTGAAGTCAAAGACATAATTACGAAAGCCCAGCAATCATACACTAAACAAGCTAACAAGAAAAGAAAAGCTATGAGTTTCAAAGTTGATGATTATGTTTGGTTACACATTGAAAAGAGAAGATTACAAAGTGTTGAGAAACACCATGTTGTTTAGTTAGCCCCTGGATTTTATGAACCTTTCAAGATTATTTACAAAATCAATGATAATGCATTTAAATTAGAACTACCCCAACACTGAAAAATCCACAATACTTTTCATATCAGTTTATTACGACCTTTTAGAGGCCAATTACATGTTCACCTTGTCTATGAAAACCCTCCTTTGTTAGAAGAAGAAACTGAAATCCTTGAACCTGAAACTATTCTAGATACTGACTTTATGACCACTAGAACTGGTCGTAGATATTCTATATATTTGGTTAAGTTTAAAAATCATCCTGTTGAAGAGGCCTAATGGATGCACGCATGTGATCTAAGTGCTTACCCTTCATTGCTCGCTCCACATTAAGCTAATATCAATTGAGAATAATTGCTATCCCACGCCGGGGATATGTGTCAAAGAGAGAACTAGGGAGGGAGAAAGAGGAGAGAGAAGACTGTAGAAGAGAGAGAAAGACTGCAAGAAGAGAGAGAAGAAGAAAAGTGATGAGGAGAGAGAAAGACTAGATTTAGAGAGAGAAAGACAGGAAAGATGGGGAAGCCATAGAAGCTGTGAGCAAGAAGGGAGAGAAAGACTGTAATTGTATTAATGTGTCAAAAAGATGTGTAAAATTACATGTCCTCTCCTTTTATACCAATGTCAGTGTGACATGGCATAATATCAATGTTATTTACACTAATTCCTTATTCTCAGCTTCTTACAATCCATCCCCACTCAAAATGAAGTTTTTGTCCTCAAAAACAAAGATCGGGCTTATTGGTATAACCAAGTAGTGGGCTACAGAGTACTACTCTGTACAGCATTACGAGTGGTAAAAGGTAGTGGGGGGGTTCTTGTCATAGATCCAGTAAAAGATTACCTAATATTCAAGAGTAGTACTAATCTATGCAGAGGGTCAAGGTCAGCCTGTAGCCACCCGGATCAAAAGGGAAAGTGGTATTGCTGCCATGCATTGGATCAACTTTCATAAGGTCAAAGTCAAGTACAGCTGGAAGCATGATCATCGTGGTGGTATTCACTAACTCTTCCATAAGCCTCTCAGGCATCACCATGCTCTGTATGACTGAAGCATATGAGGCTGAAGTCACCATTGCATGGACTGCATCAACCCCTAAGTGCTGTATATTCATGGACCCTGCATTCTTAGTGATGTCCAAGCATTTAATTTGCAGGTCTGTGGACTGACGGGGCTCCTGCATGGGGTCATGATCATCCAAATCCACATACTGCCCATGATCTACTTTCTTGAACTGAGGTTCTTGTTGTGGACCCATACCAAAATGGTCTTCAACAAGATCTTCTCCATCCATTGCATCATAATATTCATATACCAAGAGTATTTTGACAGTCTTTGCCCTGCATGTGGCTTGATGATTACAAGATATTGGCTTAGCACATCGATAGCATAAGCCTGCAGCATGCAGTTCCCATATCGTATCACTAGTAAGGTGTCTAATGCATTTAGCCTTAGATAGCAATTTACAAACCTGCTCATCACCATTGGTCAGCTCAGTAATAGTTCTGACATGTTGCTCATGTACAACAGATGGATGTCCATGCTCATGACCATAATGCTCATGATGTCCATACTGCATATGGTGATAATAGCCCTGCTGCGCATCAGAGGGAGAGTTTGGTTGAGCATATGCATTTGCTTCCACTGATGTTTGCTGCTCACGTACATAAGCATGCTACCTTTGATCATCAATCCCACAGCATTGGTCATGTTGTCCATAATCTCTATGAGAATGCATGTCACAAAAATGTTCATGCTGCTGTCCAAATACATCTATTTGTTGTTGCCTACTACCAAAACTTTGGTCATATTGTTGCCCATAAACATGCTGCCCAAGATTGCATGATGACTGTCCAACATGATTACAATGATGTCCTTGCATCCTAGGCTGTCCATAAGTATGATGATTGGCAAGTCCATGAGAATAGGTATTGGCATGATATCGGTCATAATCACTTACTTGTTGCTGATCAAAGCTAGAAGGTTGCTAATAAGCATAACCATTACTGTCACATCCATAAGAACTAGGTTGCTCAACTAAGAGAGCTTCACAAGTATAATCATAACTATGTTGCTAAAGAGGTGGATGCTCATAAGCATAAGCATGTTGTCCATAATAGCTATTCCGCTGCCAAGGTTCAATGGAATGATACTCATCAGCATATACATGTTGGCCATAAGCATAAGCATTTGATTCAGGTCTTGCTCTTTTTTCCATAATCACCTTCACAAGAGCAATACACTGATTAGCTAAAACTCCAAGTTTGTCAATATTAGCCTGTGTTTGAAGCCAACCTTGTTCACTAAAGTTGGAGCTATTGATCTCAGCTGCCATTGTAGTCAAGTTGAAGAGATATGTTGTTCCTGTCCTTGCCTTAAAATTCTGGTTTCACTCATCTGACATGCATACTCCCAAAATACACAGTCCCCAAATCAGGACCAGCAAACACATTCAACTGTACCCTGCCCTGAGATTCAACACATTAAGGTCTTCATTGTTTGAATTAAACTCGATTCCATTTGTACGCAGACCAAAGGAAAAAATCTCTGACTGCCATGCTCCTAATCTCAACAGTAGCGGTTGGGCCCAGAATCCAACTGTATGCTCCCCAACAAATACCACAGCAACTGCCACAGTAGTAGACTGTTGAGTGTTGAAATGACTTGTTTTTTGGCTGATTTTTGTTGTTTTTGAGAGCTGAATGGTTGATTTTATGAGATGATTGATTGGTTTAGAAGTGATTTGAGAGTGTTTTGGATGATATTGATTGTGTTTTGGAAGTTCATGATGTTTATTAGTGGAGATATGTGGTTTTGTGATGTTCTGATAGGTTCTGTATAGCTTCTGTTTTGTTCTATTTTGTTCTGATTGTCTTCTGTAATAAGGAGGGATGGAGTATTGATTGATGAAGATTGAGATCTTGTGAAAGTTTATTGAATGGTTTGTGAGAGTATGGAATGGTTTGAGTATGAGTTATGTGGTTTTGATGACCTTCTGTAGGTCTTCTGTAGAGCCTCTGTCTCTGTTTCTGTTCTGTTCTGTTCTGTACTGTAGCTGTTCTTGTACTGTTCTGTGACTTCTGTATACTTCTGTATGTGTTCTGATGGATGAGAGTGTAGCTTGGGAAAGTTTTCCAGCCTTGGAAAGAGGTGAATACAAGTGCAAAAGAGCTAAAAGAAGTGAAAGAAGTAGTTGCTGAAGACTCAAGTGAAGACTAGAGTGAAGTGACAGTAGTGAGCTATGAAAAGACACTGTAGTGGCTCTGGTGACTCTTCATATCAGACATACCTCTTGGGAGGGGTATCCACGACCTAAGAGGGATTATTGAGAGTGATTTTTGAGATATTGTAGTGAGGATATGATGTATTATTGATAGAGAGAGAGAGAGAGAGTCAGAGATAGCCAATTCTACTGAAACAGAGTGATTGTATATGAGAGATTGAGAGAGAAGACTATGAAGACATTGAATATGAATACTATGTGATGTATTTCCATTCAAAGATGGTGTATTCCTTTGCTTTCTTTGTTATATTAATGGATTTTGTGAAGATATTGAAGAATATGGTTGATTCTATCAAATCCGTGGGAGATCTACATGATGCTGCATGAAGATTTGTTGTGCCTGGTGTTCTTTTCTTCATTGTGATCATATGAAACATAATAAACAAGCTTGTTGATGTTACAAGATAGATTTTCTTGCAAGAGAATTTCCTTTTCCTTGGTGTTCCTCTTGGGGCTCCATGTTTTTGGCGCGCAGCTGGGGAAACTTGCCATCAACAAACACCAGACGAGGTGGAAAATGAAGGAAATGGCATTGCCAAGAAGAGAAGAATTCAATGGATGTTTGTAAAGTTCCTTCTTCAACTGAAGAGTTGGAATTCCTCATAATCAAAGCCACTTTCCACAAGAAGTTCATCCCACAATGGCGGAAACACATCACCATCATGATGCATGCTCTATGTGATGGAGAGTTTCCTCTTCCTGTTGAAGCAGCAGAAACTTGCATCTTGGTGGCAAACTGTTTAGGAATAAACTGAAGAGCAGAAACAGAGAGAATGACCATCCATGGAAGATTTGGCATTCATTGAGAAGTTTCCAGACAACATCAAGTGGGAGATTGAAGAAGCTTCAGGAGTCTTGGGCTGTGGAAGTTCACAAAGACAAGAAGGAAAAGAGTTGGAATTTGTTCGTGGATGCTCAACAGCAAGATACATGGGATGCTTGGTGTATTGATAATCTTTTGTTTGTTCAATTAGCAACCCACTGGAAGTTGGTAGACAGAGTGTTTTTCACAACATACACTGTTGAAACCATCAGAAGCTGGCATTACTATGATGATGGCACCACCACAATGCTCAGACGTATGCATTTTGACACCTTCAGAACCGAATACCTTCCTCTGTGCAGTGGAATGAAAGCAGAATTCAGGGACGTTGAAAAAAAGAAGTAGAAGAAATGTTGGTAAGAGAGTCCTCCAGAGACTGAAGCCTTCTGTTAACCCTCTGTGGAGCACTAACAACATAGTGGAGCCAACCCCCTAATGAATGACGCAATAAAGAGGCAAGCGTTAGAATGAGTCCAGAGGTACGTGAGAAGAGAGAAAGCAAAAATCAAGGCTGAGAACGAGCTCGCAACAGAAGCCGCCTTTGACGCCCTTGCGAAACTCTTTACAGAAGTCCCAATGGCACATCAAGCCCTTCCTCCTCTTGCTGGAGGTCCACTTCCAAGCCAAATCCCTCCTGGAAATATTGATGACAGGCCAGTGAATGTAGTTCCATTGCCAATTTTTAAGGGAGAGTACAATGAAGACCCCGATCTTCATGTAGCAGAGTTTATGGTAGCATGTGTGGCTAACAATGCCAGAACCCCTGAGCATTGGTTGGCAATATTCCCTGCCACTTTCAAGGGTGCAACATTTCAATGGTATGAGAGACAAGCAGCAGGAACTTTTGGCACATGGGATGACCTGAAGTTGGCCTTCCTCACTAAATTCAGACGTGAAGGTTTTGAAGAGCGGATGCGAGAGGAATTTATGAACCTAAGTCAGTCTTCTGGAGAAAGAGTGGAAACTTATGTCTCACGAATGGAATCCATCCTGAAGAGATGGACTAACCATAATCTAGATGATGGCATTCAGAAGGGGGTGTTTCTCAGAGGATTACAACTAGAAGTCCGTAAGTTTGTGGAGCTGCAAAGACCAGCCACACTGCAAGCTGCAACAGAAGGTGCAAGACTGTACGATGAAGTGGAAGCTAGATTGGCGATGAATCTAGGAAGAGGAGTCCTACCTCCTCTGATGCCAGGAATGATGTATCCACCAAATGCAGTCCCAAGGACTGTTCCCTACCCCTACCAACAGATGCCCCCAGTATCACAGTACAGTGCACCAAATCCACAGTGGCCACAATCCATGCCTCAAATGATGGTTCAACCACAACAACAATGGTCCCAACCGATTTCCTCAATGCCAAATCAGCAGCAACAGTGGAATCCTACCAACTGGAGTCAACAGCCAACAGTTCAAACAGGAGCTCTGAATCACGACCAGAACAGAGACCCCTCTGTACCAGCCCAACTGGTTTATGCAGTGATTACAGAGACTCCTCAAAACCCTCTTGCCAGTGCCTCAGGAGGAGAAAGCTTGAAGGACTACTTATCCAACTCAGTTGCAAACATCAAAAAGGAGTTGATGGATGTGATTACAGAGCAGCTACAGACGCTGAAAGTAAACACCGCTAGCATATCCAACGTTGCAAGAGCAGGAAGAGATGTGATGCGGTCAAATACTTGGTGTGGTAAGTGTCATCAAGCAGGCCATTTAGCCACTGAATGTACACGAAAACCAACCATCCCTGGAGCCTTCTGTTCCTACTGTTTGCGGAAGAACCATACAGAGGACATTTGCAATTTGAAAGAGATGCATGAAAGGAGAAGAAAGGAAGAAGATGCAAGATTCAACTTGCTGGAATCCAAAATGACAACACAGGATATTGGACCCAAGCCTAGAGAGTTTGGTCTTGATTTCGGACCCAGAAGATTTCCATTCCAAAGTTACAGAGGAAGACAGTCTGGCGGTGGTCAAAGATCAGAAGTGGAGTGTTGCAGATGCGGAGAAAAGGGACACATTTCACCAAATTGTCCAAATCACAGAAGGTTAGTGGATTACAAGCCCTTATGCAGTCGATGCAAAGAAGAAGGCCACACTGCAAAAGACTGTCCAATTCTAGCCCCAATGAAGAACAGTGCTACTGATAGTCCTGCCAAGGCCCAAGAGCCGACCTCCAATTTAGTGGAATTGGAAGTTGCTGCCATCACGCGTGCAAAGAAGAAGGAACCACCTATCCAGAAAGAAAATAACCCTCCTGCCAGAACAGTGAAGTTCAATCTTCCACCAGAAGAACAGAACAGAACAGAGCCTGACAGTGCCGTACAGAGCACTACAGTGCCACAGAGAGTTACAGAGACAGTTACAGAGACAGGACCAGAGGTCCAGGAGACAGAAGAGGAGGAAGTGCCACAAGTGGCAGAAGAAGTTCCTATGATGCCTCTGTTGGAAGAAAGAGGGAAAATGAAAATGGACGTTGCCCCATTCCCTAACCGATTAGAGAAGCCAGTGGATCCTATTAAGAAATAGGATCTGGTCAGAGATCTAGATACCTTTAAACCAAACCTTACATTCCGACAATTATTGATGTTGTCTCCCAGTTGCCGAAAAAGGTTCAAAAGTATATTGACAAGAAGACGAGGCTTAAAGATTGCTCCCTCAACAGCAACAAAATCCAACAAAGCTCCAGAGCCTGTAAAAGAAGTGGATGTGGCTAACGCCTTCCTAAATCTGGGTACTTCGGAGACTGGCATGTGGATAGAAGGCTGCTTCATTGCAAATGCACTGATTGATGGTGGTTCATCAGTGAACATTATGATGGATGTGACAATGAAGGATCTAGGCCTACAAGGTGTGCAACCAACCCAATGGCTCATCAGACTAGCGGATCAGAGCAGAATTAAGCCTTTGGGCATTCTCCCATATGTGAAGACTACAGTGGCTGGAAGAGATTATTGGCTAACCTATTTGGTGGTGAAGCCAAACTCTTATGGTACATCCTACCCTCTGTTACTGGGTAGACCATGGCTTTTTGAAGCCCGAGCAAGGACGGATTGATTCAAAGGAGCCTTGACCTTGGGTAGAGGACCCAATAAAGTGGTGCTCAAACTGTATGGTTCTCAAAAAGGACATGGATCCACCTCCTTGAAATTATCTTCTGACTCCCCTAATGAGGCTACGGATGGAACATCAGCAAACGAAGATGTTGTCAAACAGATCCTTCCCAAGAAAACAGTGGCACATTCCTTAACAGTGGATACTGTAAGCCAACTTCCAAAAGATGCAAAGCCATTATCAATGGGTGAATACTTCCTGCCTGAACCAGGAACGATTTCCGAAATCACTTCTGACAGTGAGATAGAAGCATGGATGTACTGCTCTCCCTGTTACATGGCCATAGCAGAGACAGAGACAGAGGCAGAAGAGGAAACAGAGAGTCTGTTCTTCTCTTACAGAGCTCCTACAGAGACAGAAGCAGAGACAGAAGCAGAGACAAAAGCAGAAGCAGAAGCAGAGACAGAAGCAGAAGCAGAAGCAGAGCCAGAGACAGAAGAGGATGAATATGATATGGACAAAGAAGGTTATGAAAGTGAGCTAGAAGAGTCTATTCCACCCAAAGAGGATACATTTGGAGAAGAAATTCTAGAAGCATCAGAAGTAGACGAGCTCATGCTATGGGACAGAATGGTGATGGTACCATTTGGTCTGGTAAATGGATCTTCTCCTATGCAAAATCTTTATAAGACATGGGTTAAGAAGAACAAGCCGTCTTTCAGCAGTGGCTCATGCCGTCCTAACCCATCCTTGCCAAAGAAAGATGATGATGATGATGCACCGTGCCAACAAGCACCAGTCCCACCAACCCAATAGGCATCAGAGGGTCCATGTTATGTGACGTTCCTGGATGCGTCATCAGAAGATGAGTCTTCAAGCCAAGAGGTAATTAATTTTTAAACCAAGCCCGAAACGGCCTTAATCTCATTTTAACATCTTAAGAAGCAACCTAAGTCTCCACCAAAAGAAGAAGTTAGGTCTAGTGGGACATCAGAAGAGGATACCACTCCTTTGAAGGAGTCGGATCTGTATCCAGAAGCAGTCCGTGGGACCTTCATCCGTGAAGTAGAAGGTGAAAGGCAGTTAACCTTTGTGGATGCAAAAGGCACTGAACGCCACTTGAAGGTGGGTAGCAGCCTCCCAGAAGAGGAGTTGTCAACCTTGTACAACTTGTTAAAAGAGAATTTGGACGTGTTTGCATGGTCCTACAAAGACCTAAAGGGGATTGATCCCACAATATGTCAACATCATATTGACTTGGAGCCTGATGCTAAGCCAGTATGACAACGACAGAGGCAAATGAACTCGAATTATTCCACATTGGTGAAAGCAGAGCTGCTGAAGCTTCTGGAAGCCGAGTTCATCTATCCAGTGGCAAATAGTGAATGGGTTTCACCCATTGTGGTTGTACCCAAGAAGAATGGCAAGCTTCGTATATGTGTGGATTTCCGAAAGCTCAATTCCAAGACGAAGAAGGATCACTTTCCTATCCCTTTCACAGACCAACTGTTGGACACAGTGGCAGGACATGGGCTTTATTCCCTTCTGGATGGATTCAACGGATACAACCAAGTCCAAATCGTAGAAGAAGACCAGTCCAAAACAACCTTCACCACAGAATGGGGGACCTACGCTTACCGAGTGATGCCGTTTGGACTCTGCAATGCCCCTGCTACTTTCCAGCGAGTCATGATGGCCGCATTTCAAAATCATCTGCACGACTTTATTGAGGTATATTTGGATGACTTCTGTGTCTATAGTTTGATCTGTGAACACTGGGGACACTTGGAACAATGCTTTGACCGATGCCGGGAGTCTGGGATTTCCCTCAACCCCGACAAATGCATCTTTGGGGTCTCTTCTGGAGTCCTGTTGGGCCACATTGTCTCTACACAAGGGATATCAACAGACCCTGCAAAGATCGAAAAGATCGCAGCTCTGACAGCACCCACCAACCTCAAACAGTTGAGGGGATTCTTAGGCCATGTGGGTTACTACAGAAGGTTCATAGCTCATTTTGCAACAAATGCAACCTCCTTGCACAAGCTTCTAAGGAAAGATGTAGAGTTTACTTGGATGGAAGAATGTGACAAAGCCTTCAACACTTTGAAGCAGTGTCTAATTGAGGCACCCATTCTGCAACCTCCTGATTGGACGAAGGAGTTTCATGTACATACTGATGCATCTGTTGAGGGCTTAGGCGCAGTTCTCTGCCAGAAGGGTTCCTCGAAGCTGGATCAACCAATCTATTATGCAAGCCGAAAAGTCACTGATAGGAAACGGAACTATACAGTGACAGAGCTGGAGTGCTTGGCAATGGTGTTTGCCCTAGAAAAGTTTCGCCACTACCTCCTATCTACCCACTTTAAATTTTATGTGGATCATGAGGCCCTGTCCTTCCTGATGAACAAAGCAGATGTGAAAGGACGAATGATGAGATGGCTCCTTCTATTCCAGGAGTTCGACTTTGAGGTAATTACCAAGCTTGGTCGTTCCCATGTTCTGGCTGATCATCTGTCGCGTATCCCACAAACTGCAGACGAGAAGCAGGATGATCCAGACCTCCCTAATGCTTCCTTATTCCTGGTAGAAACTGTAACTCCCTGGTATGCAGACATTGCCAATCTCCTGGCAACCCAACAGTATCCTCCTGGTATTTCTAGTCGGGAAAGGAAGAAGCCCATGCTAGAATCAGCCTTCTACACCCTGCTAGGCGGTGCACTGTACAAGAAAGGCAAAGATGAAGTGCTCAGAAGATGTATTGCAGGAGATGAGATTGGGATTGTTTTGAAGGCTTGCCATGACGAGCCATGTGGAGGTCTCTTTGCCAGAGAAGCTAGAGCCAGGAAGGCTCTGCTAGCAAGTTACTGGTGGCCTACCATTCACAAGGATGCCTATGATTACTGTAAAAGATGTGATGCTTGTCAGAGAATGGGGAAAACCACAAAGACAAGTGCCATGCCACTGCAGCCTATTCTTCCCTTAAAGCCGTTTGAGAAGTGGGGCATTGACTTCGTAGGCCCGATCGATCCTCCCACCAGAAGGAAACAGAACCGATACATCCTGTATGTACGGATTATGTCACAAAGTGGTGTAAAGCTAAAGCCCTAAAGCGGGACAATGGTAACAGCGTGGCCCTATTCATGTACGAGAATATCATCACCCATTTTGGCAGTCCCTTAGAGCTGGTAAGTGACAGAGGTACTCATTTCCTTAATAAAGTCATGGAAGAGTTGATAGAGCTGTATAAGATCCGCCATCACAAGTCCACTCCTTATTACCCCAGAGCCAACGGCCAAGTCAAAGTCACCAATCGTATCCTCTGCTCGATTCTGACAAAGAACGATTTCCGCACATCGTCGTGATTGGGATGATCGACTTACAGAGGCCCTTTGGGCGTACAGAACCTCCCATAAAGCAGCAACAGGACAGACACCCTTCCAGTTGGTGTATGGTACAGAAGCTGTTTTCCCTGTTGAACTGGAATTACCCTCTTTGAGAGTGGCTATCAAAGAGCGTTTGGGGGACGATGATTCACTGCAATGCCATCTCCTGCACCTGGAATGTTTGGATGAAATTCGTAGGATGGCTCTACAGTGCATGGAAGCCACGCAAGCTCGACGCAAGGCTTACCATGACAGCTTCATCAAGCACAAGGAGTTCAAAGAAGGTGATTTGGTCCTAGCCTATGATTCACGATTTGGAAAGTTTCCTGGCAAGCTCCAACAGTGGTGGATGGGGCCATCAACCCTAATGGCTCTGTCCAAGTGCAGACTGTTGATGCCTCTGATGATCCCTTCCTGATTAATGGATATCGTCTGAAGAAATACTTTCCTCATTGGGGATCTTGACAATCACGGTCACCTGATCCTTTCCCCCATTGGCATGGCACTATCACTCTTATGATGCTACTTCTGATAGCCGTTCTCCAACCACTCCTAATGAGGTGGATGCAACCCTCTGTCCCCTCAAACCCCCCTTCCAGCCTTGATCTCTTATCCTCTATTTTCCACCAGCGACAATGGCGAGGTTGGTCTTGATACATGGTCTTTCTACCATTCCCTTGTTTAATTCGAAGAGAAGAAAAAGAAAAAAAGAAAATAAAAAGAAAAAGAAAAAATATACATATCGGTCATGGGAGAAAAGGACTTAGGTCCCTGTCATGCCGACCTATTCTTTGAGAAAAGGTGGAAACACCCTCGGGAATAGGGAAAAACAAGAAAAAAAAAAACAAACAAAACTGTTATGAGAGAAAAGGAAGAAATTCCCTGTCATAGCAGGCCTCGTTCCAAGAAAAGGTGGCAAACACCCTTGGGCGGGAAGCTGGCTGTGGAAAAGGTGGCAACACCCAGCAGTCCAGAAAGTGGATTCATCACTTGAAATTTCCAGGATCCAATTTTGAAGCTACCTCCCTTGGTACGCTATGTCCTGGGTCTCTCTACAGAGCATCTAACTGTCCTCTAGCAGACGACATGTTCCTGTCCAACACAACGTTCGATTTGATGGCTACCTCCCTGGGTATGCCTCTTCAACAACTGACAACACGATCTTCATCGACAAACAATCGAGTGATGTGAGCTTTCATCCTAACCAGATGGGGACATGAGTATGGGTTGCCCTCTGTAACTATCAACAACGAGTGAGACAGAGGGTGGGCCGAGTGATTAGTCTTTTCCCTTCAAATCAAATGAGAGGTGAGTAGTGTGAATGAAGTGTTGCACGCATGGGATGGGCCTCTCAATGCACAAAGCACAATTTGTTTCTGTGCACTGCACCATAAGGCTCCCCGGCCTTCCTTCTCGCACCGTATGCCGACACAGGGCGGGATGCACAGTTGCACCATCAAATGCGCACAAGGCATACAACCTTTACACAAGTGACTGTGAGGATTACATCAATGGGTTTCAGGACATGGTTGCCCTCCTATATTTATCAACAGAGTGTGAGAGAGAGGGTGGGCTAAGTGTGACTAGAATTTCTTCAATCAATTACCGAGAGGTGAGATTGAGGGACGTTACGACAATTGGAGCAAGGTATGTGCATGTTTCCCTATGCACCCACGGGACGGGTCTCTACCGTCATCACAGGACACGTCACCCTGTTCTGTACACTGCACTGTAAGGCTCCCTTGCCTTCCTCCTTGCACTTATGCCAGACGGGTTGGACGCACTAATGCACCATCAACTGTGCACCTTGGCATACTCCCTCTGCACCATTCCCCCTTGTCGATTCCTCAACTGGGTACGAGATATGGGTTTCACTCCTTATTCCTCGAGTGATATTAGTCATGAAGCGAGTGATTGTTCTTTCATTTCATTTGAGTGACTGTGAGTTGAGTGTAGTAGTCCTCATCATCGACGAATTTCCTGTGATTCCTTCAACTAGCTACCTCCCTGGGTGTTGCCGCGTGGTCCCTGCCATGAAGGACGTGTGCCAAGAAGATGCCTTGGTACCTCCAGCAGCCGACAACAACACAGGACGTGCCATTGACACTCAACCTTGATTCTTGACAAAATGGGCCAAGTTTTTCTAACCCTACCACTTTTGTTTCTACGAGACGGTCATGTTTTAAGTGTGGGGAAGTTCGTGGATGGTCTGTGGCGTGGTCCTAGGTCCCCGTTGCTCGGTTAACCCTATCCGTTAAGGTCTTAAGTGTGGGGATGTGTCCCTGCGCGTCTACATTGCATACCCCTCTACATATGCCTCAACTTGCTCATGCATGTATGCCATGACTTGCTGTTACCCTGATGGGGGCCCTTCCCACCCATTCGTTCATGTTCCACCCACCCTTGGGGCTATTCCCTTGCAATTTTCCTTCATTCCCTGATTTTGCTATCCTGCCATGTGAATGCATCCTACGTTCACCGAAGTCCAAATCCAACCTTATAGCCCTATTCCTCCTTTTGAACTGAACATTTTTCATTTTTACCTACCCCTGTTCCGGTGCACGGTTTTCGAGTTATTAATTTTTGAAGCATTTTCTACAAATTAGCCGGTTTTCCATGTGAACGCGCTTTTCTTGCTTTGAAACCGTGATCTGACATCATAGCCCTGCCAACCACTTTTCCCCTGACATTTTTTATTTTTGCTCCGTGTCATTTTGATGCACGGTTTGTCCAATATTAATTTTTCGGGTTTTTTAAGACTTTTTCGTGCATCTTTTTGACATTTTTCCATGTGAACCTGCCCTGTTTGCATCGGAATTCCAATTTGATTTGACAACTGTGTCCCTCGTGTCTTTCCCCATCTTTTTCCTTTTTCCTCCCCCCACTTTTTCCTTCTGGATTTTTTATTATTAATTTTTAAATGAGTTTTCTAGCGTGTTCTTGGAGTTTTTCGCATGTGAACCCCTCCTATTTCCACCGGAACTGCGGTTTAACGTGACAACCCTGTGTCATTCCTTCCTGCGGACATTTTTCCTTCTTATTGCATGTCATTCCGGTGAACGGTTTGTCTGATATTAATTTCTGATCCCATTTTCGGGTTTGTTTTTTGGGTTTTTCCCACGTGAATGCATCTTATCTCCGTCGGAACTATGTTTCGATGTGATAGGATTGTCGGGCACGTCTTTTTGCACATTTTTCCTTTTTCCTCCACCTCGTTCCGATGCACGGATCTTTCGATATTAATTTTTAATTGCGTTTTTTGATCTGTTTTTTGTGTTTTTTGCACGTGACCGCCCTTTACCCCCCCAGAACCTCCGTCGCATATTTTCCTTGTCTTCCCCCTGCCGTCCTGCCCACTTTTTGTTTTTACGCCCTTTCGTTTTGACGTTCGGATTGGGAGTTATTAATTTTTCTTTATTTTTCTAAGTTTTTGCACATCCCGTCCCGCGCGTGAACGCGCCTGTTTTTTATTTTACGCATCTTAACGCACCCCGGTCGCATCTGCGTGCCTCGTCCCCGCATCGGGGCGCCCTTTCCCTCCCGTTACCGCAAATTTTTTTACCCCCGCCCCGCGCATGCGCGCGGGACAAGGGCGTCTCACATTTCCCTCTCTTTTCTTTCTTTTAATTACTTAATTTATTTTTTTAATTGTATTGCTTTATTTTCAAAAACAAAAAACAAAAAAAAAGAGAAAAAAACCCCCCTCCCCTCCAACGGGCACCTTTCCCCCCCCCCCCCCCCCCCCCCGAATTCCAACCACTACCATACCTCTCTCTCTCTTTCCTCTCTTTCTTCTTCTTCTTCTTCTTCTTTCTCTCTCTCCTACCCCTCTTTCTCTCTCCCCGACCCTCCCCCCCATCTCCCCCACCTGCTATTCTTCCTTCCTTCTCCCTGCACCTTCTTCCCCCTCCCTTCTTCCTTCCTCTCCTCCACCTCCCGCTTCCACCCCCCATCGCCTCCGCATCAGCGCCTGTGAGGTGCCCGCCCATCGGCTTTCTAGGCACTCTTTTAGCGGTCTATCGAGAAACGAATCTAAGCGTCACTGCCCGGCACTCCCAAGGAATGTTCCGAGTTTTGTCGCCTAGGGTTTCCCGAATCCGCCTCACAGCGGAACGTTCACGACCGAACCCACTAGGATCGACCTGAAATTTCGGTTCCTAGTTGTCAAGGTCTCCTGTTAGCATTCTAGCGTCGGGTATTGGACATCCTACTTTACGCAAAGATACCCAACCCGAAGCAGATCTATACCGCACTTGGTTCAAAGAGAATGGGAAACGAGAGGGATGCATTGCTCAACCTCTCTGCCCATAGGGCATAGTCCCATTCCGGTCCCCTAAAACGGCATGAATCGGGTTCTAACCTATCAATACCTAAAGGTTGAATGACGATAAAAACTTGTGAGAAGCCTCCCAGTTCTCTGGGACCACCCTGCCATAGGACGGACCCGTCGAGGATTCCGCCCACCCGCTTCCCTTAATAGCTTTAGTTTTCTAATTAGGTCCTACCACATTTATGTGTGACACTCAAAATCAGCTTCATTAATTAAGCCTTTTAGGGAACAAGGTTTGTTCGCGTAAATTATAGCACAGACACGAAAACAGAGCAAAGCAATCTATTGACAACAAGATCAAACAAGTTCCTTAACTTATCTTCAAGTTAATCTTTGTCTCCCGCCCATACAGGAGAAATTATGTTTCGCTTCTGTCTAACAGAAGTATCCCTTCTGCCCTGCAGAAGTAACTGGTCCAATTCACATGGCACCAAAACTCAATCCTTTATCTAGAATAGGATCTCCCAATATGCCCAGATGTTGGGGGCCACGGAGGTCTTCAACTCCATTCTTGACCTAGAAAGGGGTATCCAGAGCTCCAACTAACCCACAAGCTGTCTAGGAGCGAAACATCATTCCCGTGGTTGGCCTTTTCACCACTCGACCTTCGGCCCATGAATCGAGCAGTGCCCTCTCGGGTTACTACGCGGTGCGACCATGGAGGTGATCCACCCGTACAATATATCCTTCCTTAATTAAATCCTTTAAGAATCAAGCACAAACAAGGCATTCAGCCTAATATCATTTTCCAAGAAAACATTCCTTTATTTCCATGGCGTCTTGTCATCACAGACCCTTGCCATGCATTTACCATAAATCACAAGCACTTGGAATAATCATTCAAACAATAACTAACAACCAGTTGAATGTAAAAGCATTTAGGATATTGTTTGATCAATCAACAAAACCAATTGCATTCTTTCCAAACAATGCAAGAATAGATGATATAACATTTCCATCGTATATTTGCTCTCTCCCTTGGGATCTAAGAGCAATACCATGCAAACATGTTCTTAATACTTCCTTCCTTCGGCTAGGGCATATATTAAGGGTTCAAACACTATTCATGATGTAAGTTCTATAGGTCACTTACCTTAATTGATAACCCAACCCTGAATTTGGATTGGCAAAAGTCATCCTTATCCAACGGATCTCAAGACATCCTAGTTTTTAACCCTTATGATCAATTTCTTGTACTAGCTCTTGATCAAGTCATGAGGTAACTAGAAATTTATCCTCATATATCAAACATGTTATAGGCATAACGTATAAATACTTGATAAGATAAGTGCGAGATGATCTCAAGTAATTAGACTCCAATAGGCCTCGCATTGACCTAAAATCTAGTTTTTCTTAGTATTTGGCCTGTTAGGCTAAGTACTTTTGAAGTATCTAAACTTTAAACTAGTACTTCTCCATTCATGATTCTTAATGTCATATTCTTTTAGCAATTATGCTATCTATAATCCTTGATTATACTTTAATCTATCATTTCTATGCCCAATCTTTTAATGTCGTTCTTTTGACGACTATGCCATTCATAACGCTTGACTAATTCTTCCTTGTAATTGCTCTACTAGCAAATAAGTCATATGTAACTAGGTGCAATTATCTTCCCTTGATATGTGCACTTCACAAACCCCATCTTCCGAGTAAGCGAGATGAATTTATCCTTTCCCATTACCTATACTCGTGCAATAGTATGGGGCCTAACGTATCTCATACGAGAATCAAAGCAAACATCAATCAATTTGAAAATACATTACTTACGACCGAAACCACAGTTGGATTGACGGTGATGCCTTTGCCCGAAGCCTTGTTGTTGGCTGCAGGATTGTCATCCACACGCGACATTCTTTGCTTGGAGGCCATCGTCCGCAAATAGACTCAAGAGATTAAGAAGGTAGAATAGATTCAAGATGGAAGATCGTAAGAGAAGATGGTTAAGTCGAGGATCGAGATAGAGGGAATTGAGCTAATTCTCTTCCTTGCAGCCTCTCGGGGTGACTATTCTCTCTCTCTCTCTCTCTCTCAACCTCTCTTTCAAGCTCTTCCTCACAATCTCTTGGAGGGGTATCCTTCTCTCTACCTCTCTCTCGCAGCCTCTCGGTGTCTCCTTATGCTTCCTATGCCTCTCCCATGCCCCGTATTTATAGTGAATTAGAGAAGAGGGCTTGTGGTTGAGAAGTGGAGCTCTTTGTGGAGGGGGATCTTGGAAAGATCAGTGATCTGATGCTCAGATCATAAATCTGATGGTTCCATTGGCTCCGAAAGGTGGGTAAAACCCCAATACACTTGATTAGAAAGCTCTTAGTTCACTCCTTCTTCTTTTCTCTCTTCGAAGTGCTGTCTACTGCCTGTAAACTGCGATCGCGGCGCGTGCGATTTCGCCATTCACTTTTCTTTATTTTTCTTTTTATAAAATCTTCAAACTAACTAAAATATCACTTGTCTTTTCTTTTAAATGACATCTAGTTCTAAAAATCTCCATATCTTTTTTTTTTAAGGATAATATCTAAAATATCTAAAATATACTAGCTTTGCCCAAAATCTAATATTTTTGGACCATCTAAACTATACACATAAACCTAGTGACTAATATAACTCATAAGTCTTGTTCACGTTGCAATTTACGTGAAGGGTAGCTACGGTCTTTGCCAATTCGAGAAAAACATCGAATTTACGACTCTTGATTTTTCTAAATAAAATATTTTAAATTAAATAAAAATTATTAATAATTAATTAATGTTAGTTAGTTTTTACCTTAGTTAGTCTTTAGTTAGTAATCTTACTAGCTTATTAATTGACTAACTAACTTACGAACCAACCAACTAACTTTTATTGTGCAGAGATATTACAGCGCCTCCCCCTGCCTCCTCTGTGCCTTCAGCGCGCCCTCCCTCTCTCTCCCCGTAACCCCCAACACACCCTCCTCCTCTACCCCCTCCTGCCTCCATCCCCTCCTTCACCCTCCTCCCTCCTTCCCCCCTTCCTCCCTCCACCTCCACCCACCCCGGTCCTGGTTCCGCCCTGCTTGCCTCTCCCAGGCATTCCCTCTGCCGCCCTGCCCGCCTTTCCCAAGTTGCCGCCGCCGCTTGGTGTGCCCGCCTAGCGCCTCCCTGCACGCGCCGCCTGGCCCCGAATTCGCCGCCCCGCCCTGGTGCTATTCGCCGCCGCCTGGTGCGGATTTACCGCCCCGCCCTGATGCTGTTCGACGCCGCCTCCTGCCATTCACCGTCCCCCCAATGCCAGCGCCGCCACCCTCGCTTCCCCTCCTCCCCTCTTCCTCCTCCCCTCTTTCTCCTCCTCCTAACTAACCCTCAGGTTAGTTACACTAACCTGAAGTAAGTTCATTAACCTAAATTAGTTAAACTAACCGTAATTAAGTTACACTAACCCTAGCCTAGTTAAACTAACCCTAGTTAGGTTAGTTAACTCTAGGTTCATTAACCCTACCCTGGTTACACTAACCCTAGCATAGTTAGACTAACCCTACTTAGGTCAACTAACCCTAGTACAATTAACCTAACCCTAGCTTAGTTGCACTAACCCCCCTTAGGTTAGTCTCCACTGACTTGCCTTAACTTACTTATCTGACTTCACCCAGACTAACCTAGTTCCATTTGATTAACTTGACTTGACTTAATCTGACTTACATGATTTACACAGACTAACAGGACTTAGCTGACTTAATTTGACCTCACTTACCAAACTAAGTTGTTTTTCATGATTTAACTGATTTACTTAATTTATAAATTAATTTCCACTCAATAAAATTTCAAAAAAAAATCTAAAAATTCCCTTTGTTTTTTGCAAATTTTGGAAATTTGTCAACTGAAAATTTCCACCCCCAAAATTTCTGAAAATTTAATATTTTCCAATTTATCCCAAATTACCAACAAATGTCAAAAATTCATTTAAAATTAGTAAAAAATACCCTTAAAATTTCTAAAAAATTCCACCCATCCCTTGACCTTTTTTCATTCATTTTTCACTTAAAAATATTTTCATACATGGCACCCATATTTTTTTATAAAAAACACACAAGAAAAACTCAACACCATGAAAAAAAAGATACGACCAACACACAACACTTCACCCTAAAAATCTCCATCTTATTTTCATACCCTAAATTGTGGATATTTTCTAACTGGCTGAAATTTTCTTTTTCCTTCATCCCATATCCATTTTTAATTCTTCTTTCTTTTGACAATAAAAAATAAAATAAGTACACAACCACATACAATTTATTAAAAAACACATCCAGACAACCACACATAACTCCAACCTCCACACATAATACCCCTTAAATATCACACTAACCACCTTTTTTTTATTTAAAAAAAACAAAAAAAACAACAAAAACACAAAGCATACTAATAACTCGTCATACAATACTAAACAATAATAACAATCAACAAACCCACTAAGGTGTTGTCTTTGTTGTTCAGTTCAGTGGTCTTTATTTTTCTTTTACTAGATTCACTCCTTTTGGGAGACTCTTCCGTGCACATTTGGGCCATTACATACACACCCCTTCCAGGTATTTATTTTATGTGTTTTATTTATTTTCATTCTCCCCTTAATCACAAATTAATTGTTAAAATGACCTATTTATTCACCCACAGTTTCCACGCGCATTCGCGCTCAACACACCATATTTTGTTTAATTAAAATAAACACGTCGTTCACTTAGCACGCGCTATGTGCGCTACAGAGGCACTTTAATTTTTAATTAAAATGAACCAGCCGTCACAAGAGCACGCGCTGGCAAAAAAGTGATCCACATCACTTTAATTTGTAATCAATGAACTTGCATTTAGAGACCCAGTCTGGGTGTCGCAGTCCAGGATTCGAATTAAAGCACCGTTTTCACCTAATAATTGGTAATTAAATTTATAAGAAAGAACCGTCATTTTCTTGCTAAGGTTTATCACTTAATAAAAATTCACATATTTCTTAATAATTTATTAAAATAAACCCTTCATTAAATTAATTCCCCCTCACTGCACTTAATTCCCCTTTTTAACGAACCCGATTTCGTGGGATGGGTATGCACAGTCATTGAAGTTATTTCCATGGTCCAACACTGATTTATCAACGATGTAGTCTTGATCTGTGTCGGATGTGGTATTGTTTTGGTTTCGCTTCTTTGTTACGGTTAAGGGTACGGTGTGTAGTTTTTTCTTTTATTGCCTGATACGAGGTTCTGGGTGTTTGTCTGATGCATAGCATGAAGCTTTCGGTCGCATATGTCTCAAGGTCATGTCGAATTTTTTCTAGGCTGTGGTTTGCTTGGGGTTAGTTGGTCGAGTCACGTTTTATTGTTTTGGTTGTTCTCTTATCCTTGGTTTTTTGTCTATTGCTTTGCATGCATTCTCCTTGATTGTCTGTGTTTGTGGTGTGTGTGTAACCATCTGAATGGCGCCTTCTCACGCTCCTCCCCCTATCCAGTACGTCCCATTAGTTAGTAGGGATTACTCTTCCCTACTCACTTTTGAGCCTCTCACGAAGGGGGGACTCGCTGCTTTTGTGGCTATTTCCTTTCCATTGCTTCCAGAGGATCCGTCGTTATGTGACGAGTTTCTGGCCTCCTACAGCAAGAAGACAGGCTTAGTCTAGGGAATTTCTATGACTTTGACACCTCGAGGCTTAGGGAAGGCTCTATCTCTTCCCTCCAAAGGTGAACCTTTTGTTACCACTCGTTAGCTTTTCTCTAATGAAGAGATTCTGAAGCTACTGCAAAAGCAGACACGAGAAATGCTGGTTGTTAAGAAGGTGATCAACTCTTCAGGAGTTTCCTTTTCCATGATCACTGATCCCGTATGGAAGATGGTCTGTCAGTTTCTCCAGGACAGGTTTATGCCTGCCAAAACGCCATCCCAGTACTTGTCCAAAGAGCTTTTCACAGCTTCAAGGATGGTGTTAAAAGGAGTTGTTATTGATTGGAGCACTTACCTCCTCACTAAAATGGATCAATATTTCGTTAAAGTCACCAGGGGTAATGTTACCAATGTCACATATGGATCATATTTGTCTGCCTTCTTGACCTATTCAGGTTTACAGAAGAGTGTTCCTCCACCTCCTCCATCAGATCCAGTACCTCCTCCTCCACCTTCAGATGAGTCAGAACCTATTGACATAGAAGATGATGATTCTCCGCCTCCTCTGGTCATCCAGCGCAAACGTTTGAAGCGGGTACCGGATAAAGCTCCTTCCGTACTTCCTTCAGTGCCCATCCCTGCTACCTCTGGCAGTGATCTCCCTGGGTATCTCACTTGTAATAACCTGTTCAGAGCACATCGCGAAGGATCATTGGACATATCAGTTCCCTCACTGAACAGTCTCGTCTCAGGGGATGCAATTCCTTTCCTCTGTAAAGATATTCAGAGTTCCATTGAGTTGTCAGTGACAGCTTGTGTTCAACAGTTGTACGCGTCCTTTTATGAAGAACTCATGCAGTCTAAGGACCAGTTGCATAAGGCAACATCCGAGTTAGCTTCTGCTAAGGATACCCTAGCAAATTTTTTTAAGCAGATGGAACAACAAACCCAACTGGTTGCCACCCAAAGCGATGAGATCTCTTCTTTGAAGCTCCAGTTACTAGAGGTTCAATCCGAAGTTACTAGCCTTTCAGAGGAGAAGGAAAGGATGTCCAGAGAAGCGCAGGAGTTCCAAGCTCTCTTAGATGACAAACTTTCAGCTTTACAGACTGCTAATGACACAGTGGCATCCCAAGCCTCCCAAATCAAGCAGTTGCAAGATCAACTGGCAAAGTCACGGTCTGTTCCTTCAAGCCCTAATATTCCCTTGATCCCTTCTCTTTCACAGCAGGACTTGGCTGCTCTTCAAAGACAGGCTACCTTGTGTCCTCTATTCCAAGATAAAGTGAAAAGATTGCAATCCAGAATGGACTTGTTATGGTCTACATTTGAGCAGTTTCAGGAATATGTTCCACCAGACCATTCTTTCTTTGTCCACTACCACTTACAAAAGATGGTCTTCTACATGAAGCTTTCCATGATGGATTTATCTCTTCCAGAGGATGGATGGAGTGGGGCTTGGTCTGTTGAGTTGTTGACAGAGTGGTCAGGATGGTGTTTGAAGATTCTGTCATGCCAGATACCATGTTGATGCCATACATGTATCTACGAGGAGACTTGTTAATTCCAGATGAGGTGGATACGGCATGGTATGTGGGGGACATGGTTCTACAAGTTATTTTGTATGTCAACCATTTGGAGTTGTGCATAGCTGACATGTTCCAGAGTTACTCCTCCAAAGTGGCTAATTGTCATGATAATTCGTGGCATCCCATGATTGATTATGTGGTCCTGAATCAAAGACAAAACACAGCCCCTACTTACGCCCAGAGTACTAATCAACTGAGGATGGATCTCTTAGCCTATCTTTCAAAACATAATCCGTTTGATGCTACCTTCTTTGATGCCTATCATAGACGATCTCTCTTAGGACCTTCTGTTCCTACCCTCCTATCTTACCAACAAATGGCTCACCGATATGATCTATATCTTTCCCTTTGTCAATCTAATTACACCACTATTTTACCCCTTCTTTTCCAACCTTCATCTTTCCCTCACATTCCCATTTTCACATATTGTTCCTTTATTGAGGATAGAGTATTTTCCCCTTCTCCACCCTGTCCTTCTCCATCCATTCATGTACCCTCCACATTTCCTATTTATCAGTTAATACTCTTCCTTAGTGATTCCCTACAAATTTCAGCCACTCCTTTAAATCATTCTTCCTTTTATGATTTTGCCTATCCCTCACTTCATCCACTTTTCCTTATTCCAGTTCCCTCTCCTAACACTTCTATATCTCAACCACCTTAGTTGGTTAGTGACTATGATGGGTTTGATAATCAGATTTCCAGAAGAAGGGGATGGAGCTTGAATGATTCCCTTACAGGACCTCAGATCAATTGGCCAGTAATTCCAAGAGAATGGACAGTTGCCAGTCAAGCTTATCAGAACTATGTTCATTTTGCCCAGCAGTATTCATCACAGTCTACAGATCCTTCAGTGAGATTAACTGCTCACTTTGCTTGGTACCTGGCGTATATGCATAGGCACTCTCATAATGATTCCAAGCCTATTCCAAAGTTGTGCATGAATGTCAATGTGAGCATTTATTCCCAACAGTTGGATATATTGTATTTTCATGCCCTTTGTTTGCCTAGTAGATACCTGGTCCTGTTGGAAAGGATGTGCTGTCTTCAGTTTTTTCAAAATCCTCCCAAAACCTTTGTAGATGAATCCTTGTCTATGGATCGTTTCTGACAACATCAATCTTTCAAGAGGGATCATCTTCATTGATACCTTTCCAATGTATGGTGGATGATTTTTAATGAAAATCTTTGTTTTTGGAGGAGTCATTCAGATGGTTGTGTTGTGTGTAGTGTTTGTGTTGTGAGTTCATTTATGTAATACAAGCGTGGTGGTTTCCTATTGGATTGGCTTTCGTGCAAGCTACATTTTGGAGAATTGTGGTGATGGGGTCGTGGTTGCAGAATTGAAGCTGATGCTGATGAAGAAGAAGAAAACTCTTATATCCTTTACAAATTTGTTGTGATTTTCTAGTTTGATAAGCGGTGTTAATGTATCAAGGGTTTTCCTTTCTTTGTATTTTTATATCAGAAACAGGTTATAAGTTGGGATCGTGGTGGATGGATTCTTTTTGAAGAGATATTGACGATCAAAGTTGAGCTTTTCCCTGAACTTGTATTCCCTTTTTCCTGGGCCGCGAGGACGCTTCCTTATTAAGTGTGGGGATATGTTGAGTGTTGAAATGACTTGTTTTTTGGCTGATTTTTGTTGTTTTTGAGAGCTGAATGGTTGATTTTATGAGATGATTGATTGGTTTATAAGTGGTTTGAGAGTGTTTTGGATGATATTGATTGTGTTTTGGAAGTTCATGATGTTTATCAGTGGAGATATGTGGTTTTGTGATGTTATGATAGGTTCTGATTGGTTCTGTATAGCTTCTGTTTTGTTCTGTTTTGTTCTGATTGTCTTCTGTAATAAGGAGGGATGGAGTATTGATTGATGAAGATTGAGATCTTGTGAAAGTTTATTGAATGGTTTGTGAGAGTATGGAATGGTTTGAGTATGAGTTATGTGGTTTTGATGACCTTCTGTAGGTCTTCTGTAGAGCCTCTATCTCTGTTTTTGTTTTGTTCTGTTCTATATTGTAGCTGTCCTGGTACTGTTCTGTGATTGTTCTGTATGCTTCTGTATGTGTTCTAATGGATGAGAGTGTAGCTTGGGAAAGTTTTCTAGCCTTGGAAAGAGGTGAATACAAGTGCAAAAGAGCTGAAAGAAGTCAAAGAAGTAGTTGCTGAAGACTCAAGTGAAGACTAGAGTGAAGTGACAGTAGTGAGCTATGAAAAGACACTGTAGTGGCTCTGGTGACTCTTCATATCAGACATACCTCTTGGGAGGGGTATCCACGACCTAAGAGGGATTATTGAGAGTGATTTTTGAGATATTGTAGTGAGGATATGATGTATTATTGATAGAGAGAGAGAGAGAGAGAGAGAGTCAGAGATAGTCAATTCTACTGAAACAGAATGATTGTATATGAGAGATTGAGAGAGAAGACTATGAAGACATTGAAGATGAATACTATGTGATGTATTTCCATTCAAAGATGGTGTATTCCTTTGCTTTCTTTGTTATATTGATGGATTTTGTGAAGATATTGAAGAATATGGTTGATTCTATCAAATCCGTGGGAGATCTACATGATGTTGCATGAAGATTTGTTGTGCCTGGTGTTCTTTTCTTCATTGTGATCATATGAAACATAATAAACAAGCTTGTTGATGTTACAAGATAGATTTTCTTGCAAGAGAATTCCCTTTTCCTTGGTGTTCCTCTTGGGGCTCCATAGACGAAGGGGTATGGTCACTCAGCCACTTTGCCAACAGCATGTGGTTCCCCAGGGTACATATAGATTTCAAGGCAGACAATCTGATGCAATGCCTGCAAGGTCTCTAGTTTTGCCCTTTGTTCTCACAGCTACCAGCGACCCGGTCAGGTGTGCAACCAATGGCCTGCCATGCCAACTGCCTCTGCACTGCCTTCACTTGAATGTGCTACAGATGATTGGACATCACTTCTGGGGCCATCATATTTTGTTGCCAGCTCTCAATCAATTTGCTATAGCTGTCTCAGGAACATTTGGCAGCATGTGGTAAGAAGGAAAAGAAAGAATCTTGCTTTAAAATCAGACTTGCAAGGGGAATGTGATGACAATGCAAGGGTAGCTGAGTCTCAAATAGAGTAGTCATCCAAGAAGCGGAAAGAGAAAGAGAGCATTCTGGAGATGGTGGATTGCAACATAGATGACATTAACAGCTTGAAGAAAGCATGTGTAAACTGGTCGGTCCAGTCGAGAGAATGTTGCTAGTCATTTACAGAAATACAGGCTGTATCTGAAGCGCCTGAGTGGGGTAGTGCCTGAACCCTATCCCATTGCTTCGTTCTAGGCTTCTGGGGATGGCACAACTGGTGGCACCATGCTGGTCCAGCAGGCTTCTTCAGTGCCTAAGGGTTCGAACTCTGTCAAGGGCCTCAACCTTGGTGCAGGTGTGGGAACAGGTGCAGCACGGCTGCGTAAGATTGACCCCGCTACCATTCAGTCCCTGGTACAGTACAAGTCATATGAGCAGAAGCAAGGCGACGGCATATATGTGCCTTTCAAAGTAGGCCTCGTCATTGCCAGGCATCTGTGGGGGGCCAATGTTTCTGTTAGGCATTTGGGGCCTGCCAAAGTAGCAAGTTGGCTATGGCAAACACCTGAATGGAAAGTGATGGTGGCCGTGACCACTCCCTTGTAGGTGGAAGAATTACATGGGATTTCTTATTGATCCTGCCTTCCTCATTGAAGTCCAATCGGAAAACCAAGTCAAGAGCTTCCTCCAAAAGCAAATCCGAGCAAATCCGAGTTTCTTCTATGATCTTGCAAGAGGATGAGCTTCCAACAGAATGGAAGGGTGCCAGGAATCTCACACCACATTTGAAAATGAGGAAGCGCTTAGTGCAGCAATTGCAAAACATAACCAAAAATTGAAGGGAGACAAGCTTAAGATTTTGAGGTCTGATCCAGCCCTTGGACTCAAGAAGGGTGCCATACAACAAAGATATAGAGATGATGATCAGTATCCAAATAAAAGGAAAACTGATGGCAAGCAGTTGAAGGTATGATCGACTCAAAAGATGGCCAGCAACCTGAGTAGAAAGAAGTGAATGTTTCTGAAAAAAAAGAACTGCTGAAAATGTGTGGTCAAAACCCTTGAAAACCAGTAGTGGACCTGGAGGGAGGTTGAATCTTGTTTCTGCCTTGCATCATCGTGGTGGCTATGTTCAAATTACAGGGAAGAATACTTTTGCATTGCCCAGATCAGTTGTTAGACCATTGGGATTCAGCGGGGGTCAGGTGAGGGATGCAGGACAGGAAGAGCCACTAAAATCAAATAAAGATTTCAGACAGATGCTTCTTAAACATTGAAAGATATAACTGCCCTTGTAATCAAGCTTGAGGTTAGCACGGGAGAAAACAGAGATTTGATCTATCCTGATTGTGGCGGTGGATTCATCGAAGCCATGGATACAACAACCGCTCTTGCAAGCGTGCGAAGAGCCATTTGGCGCAATAATCAACGGCTGCAACATCCATCCCGCAACGCAGCGACTGGCACGCAACAGTTTGCAGTGGAGGATGGACCTGACGATGCTTCTCACCGCCAGGTTCTGAGACTTCTTCATTTTCTTGCTCGCACTTCTCGAAATTCTCTGGTCTAGGTGTCTTCTAGGTCTTCAAATGTTCAAACAAGCAACAGGAGCTTGGATTTGGGCGACAGAAGCAATGATAGTGCATTCCCTTTTCCTTCTTCAGTCTCATCCGCTCCTGAGCATGAGCAAGAGATGTTTGGAACTGAGGATTCGTTCTTGAAGATGATGTAGAAGAGGACGACGAAGACAGGCAGAGCAGGTGCTGGCGGTCCTCATCCTAACTCGCCGCTTGTGGACTCCTCAGAGCAAGTCTACATTTCCTCTCTAGCCTTTGAGAAGCTATGGTGTAAGGAGATCAATAAAGCATTTGTAGAATACAGCCCCTGTCCTGAAGTGGTGCAACAGTGCTGAAGACATCCTCCCATCCTCCAAACAGCCACTTGGATGATGCAAGGTTAAATAGTGCTCAAGGTGGAGCTCTAAGCATAAGGAATCAAGTCGTGTATGCCTTAAGAGTCATGGGAGTCCTGGGAGAAAGGTAGGAGCAAGAGGTCCTCCATGGGAGCTCTCAAGAGAGCTTGAGGGAGGTAGAAGAAGGCTTCTCTTTGAAAAGTAGCAGTGGTTTAACTCTCCCTTAACTCCTATGGTAGATTTTTCCCAAAAAGAACCATAAAATTTTACCTCAAAGTTGGAAAATGAGCTGTCATTTTGTCTCCACGCCTTCAAATTTGATCAAACGTCCTAGCATAGCTTGTGTGGAGTCCAAGAAAGCTGCCATGTCTAGTACTTCTTGACTGCTGTGGTTCTTCAATGTTGTACTTGTGCACAGTAAGGTTTCCTGAAACTGACAAGAAACTAAATGTAAAGAAGGAGAGAGAAAGGAAGGATCTAAAAACTAAGCTCTAATACCACTTGTCAGAGAGAGAACTAGGGAGGGAGAAAGAGGAGAGAGAAGACTGCAAAAGAGAGAAAGACTGCAGGAAGAGAGAGAATAAGAAGAGTGACGAGGAGAGAGAAAGATAGGAAAGATGGGGAAGCCATAGAAGTTGTGAGCAAGAAGGGAGAGAAAGACTGTAATTGTATTAATGTGTCAAAAAGATGTGTAAAATTACATGTCCTCTCATTTTATACCAATGTCAGTGTGACATGGCATAATATCAATGTTATTTACACTAATTCCTTATTCTCAGCTTCTTACAGTATGATGCCAGAAGGCATATTCCATGGTGGATTCTGTGAGACCACAGTGACGGGGAAGTCTGTCCTTTTTGGGTATCATGTTAATTTAATGTGTGCATGGGTGATTCCATAGCGTGTGATTCTGTAAAATACATATTTAAATTAATGGATGTTTATGAGTTTAGTGTGTACTCGTATTGAATTAAGGTTGTGACAGAGTTCAACCTATTTATTTATTTTGTAGTAGAAGGCTGCTAGGTATTCACTTTTGTCGGTTTAATTTTATTATTTTCTAGCAATTGTGAATGCTTCAATTGATGTGTAGAGCAGATGACGGTGGCGTTGGGAAGTACTGGGCGATAGCGTGTATTCAAATTACCTAGAAGAAATTATCATTTTTGATGGGTGCGCATCTTACCATTAAAGGCGTGGCACTAATACTTATTTAGGAGCGCTTATTTATTGAAGCACTTGACAAATATTTATTATTTTGTATGCCCATGGATGCACGGTTGAAATATTTCATTATTGGACATTGTATTTGGGCACAGCCTGACTTTTGGACCTCCCAACCGCTTTATTTTTTATTTGGACAAAGGCAAACACAAAAGCTAAAGCATGCTTATTGTAAAATTGGGCTATTTTTGAGTTTTGAGATGAATAAATTTATAAATACATGCCTTGTGAAGCACTCACATAAGGCATGGGGGGAGATTGTGCCCAATTTTTCTTTTTGCCTCATGTCATGCAAATCTTCTTTCTTGATTTTTGAGCTTAAGTAGAGTTGTTTGTTCTTGGGGACCTTCCGGCACTCGCTACATACACATCTAGCATCAGATTTGCACACTAGTTGGATATAACCAAATGGCTATTGCAGAAGAGGACAAATTGAAAATGACATTTATTACTGTATTTGGTATCTTTGCATATCATGTTATGGTATTTGGGTTATGCAATGCGCCAAGTTCTTGGCAACGTACAGCTGATAAGACTTTTGGTGATATTTTTCCAAAGGAATTGAAAATTTTTATTAATGATTTGGGGGCAACCACCACAAGGGAGAGATAGCTGGTTATTTTAAGAAAATATTTTGAGCATTGCATGCAGTTTTTCATCGCTCTTAATCTAAGAAAGTGCATCTTTGGAGTGCCCTATGGATTGCTATTAGGTCATGTGGTGGTTAGCTCGGCTAGTATTGTGACTAATCTTGAAAACATAAAGGTTATTGTCACTATGAGTCTGCCATGTACTCCTAAAGAAGTATATAGCTTTCTATCATCAGTGGGATACTATCGAAGATTTATCAATGCACTGGTGGAGAGGATGTTGCCACTAACGAATCTATTGTCCTTTAACTATTGGTTTGTTTGGAGTGACCCATGTCAAGTATCCTTTGAGGATGTAAAGTAGGAGCTAGTGAAAGCACTAGTCCTAAAAGCACCCAAAGGCGTGAGGTTTTCTATATATTTTCAGTAGCTACAATGCATAACATTAGCTGCTATTTAGCCTAGATTTGGGAGGAGAAGTGGTATCATCCAATTGCATTTGCTAGTCATAAATTGGGGATATCCGAGATTAATTATACCTATGTGGAGAAGTTGTGCCTTGGGGTGGTATTTGTAACAAAGAAATTCATGCATTACATTCTTTATGAAAATGTGATATTTTATACAAAGGCAGAGGGGTTGAAGCTATTGATGCCCAACCGTCTAGCAAAATGGCTCATCACTTTGCAGGAGTTTGATTATGAAATCAAGAGTAAGCCACAAAAGTTACAGGGCATCATTGAATGTCTAGTGGATCTTGAGGAGCCGAATGAAATTTTGGCTAAATATAGTGATATTGAGGGTCTATTCAAAATTAATACAACTTCCATTCTATCTTGGTATGCTACTGTAATGCAGTATCTATCTACATGAGAGACTAGAGCCGCTTTGTCCAATGCTAAGAAGAGGAAAATTAAACATCAAGCTTTGAAATTTTCCTTGATTGTAGGAACATTATATCAGCAAGGGGTTGATGATGTTTATTTCCAATGTACTATATACCTAATGAGATTCGGTTTATCTTGGAAGAGTGTCATAACTCTGCTTGTGGAGGACACTTTACTGAACGGTTGACTACATAAAAAGCTTGAAGAGCTAGATATTGGTGGCATTCCATATTCCAGGATTCATTTGCATATGTCAAGAGATGTGATGTATGTCAAAGACGTGATAGTAGGGAGAATAGGAAGCACCCATTGACTCCTATTACAGCTATACTACCATTCGAGAAGTGGGCCATCAATTTCGTGGGTCCTATTACCCCGTTATCCTCTATACAAAAGAGGTATATCATAGTGGCAACAACTAATCATTTTACAAAGTGGCCAGAAGCATAAGAGACGAGGAAGGATGATGCAAAGGAGGCTACTAGTTTCCTGCTTGAGCAGATTATATGCCGATTTGGTCCACCAAAGAAGTTAGTGTCAAACTGTGGAACCCATTTTTTGAATAAGGTGATTAAGAGCCTGACAGAAGCATGGTAGATTAAACACAATAAAATGACACCTTATAATCTATAGGTGAATGGGTTGGTTGAATGTACCAATAAATAACTTGTGGGTATTCTATCAAAGATAGTATCAAAGAAGAAACGAGATTGGGATAAGAAGCTATATGTGGCTATGTGGGCGTATAATACGACCTTTAAGCGAGCTACTGATCACACCCCACTCAAGTTAGTTTATGGCAAGGAATATGTACTATCCCTAGAGATCGAGTTACTGACTATAATATTTGTAATTAACCATTATTTGGGGAATGAAGATGCACTCTTTGAGCGCTTTGTGAGTTTAACACACCTCGATGAGCTCAAATTGCACAGTCTATTACATCAGCAACAAGCAGTTAAGCGTCGAATGAAGTAGCTTCATGATTTAAAAGCAAATAAGTATACCTTCAAGAAAGGAAAGTTAGATTTATACTATGATGCACGTAGGGAGTTTTTTCTTGGGAAACTAGAGCCTAAGTGGAATGGTCTTGACTCCCTACAAAATAGTTCGAATCAGAAAAAATAAGTCCACCAAATAGACTCAAATATTCTCATGAGGTTCTTGACGTGTTACGTTGAGAACATGTAGCTAAAACTAACCACATCTTTTAGAGGCAAATTCTCTTTGGAAGGTGGAAAAAAATAGATCAATTGTAGTTATGGTTCCAACTTCTAGGCTGTGATACCATACTATAGCTCTTTCTTTTAGAGTCGTATTTAAAAAACATCATCAGATGTCCCTCATCTTGAATTTGGTAGTTGAACATTAACTTTTGGAACTCATTAATGTGAAGCTCCACATCTTCCTTTGCTAATCCATTAAAAATGGATAGAGAAAATCCTAAGGCTGGCATATCTGACGTCTTAGCAGGGATTGAAATAGGTTGTGCCATGATGACAACCGGATTTGTTAAGGGTCTCTCAACTAGTAAAACTATTACCCCACTAAAAGTGGGCTGACCAACTACGAGAGGAAAAGTATTAGAGCTTCCTTCTCCTCCTAAAGAACTGCTCATAGAATTAGGGTTACTAAGGCCCCTTCCTTGTAGGGATATCGGGCTACTCCATTGAGGAGAATACCTCCTAATTATTTCGGCTCACCGACTAGCCCTTTCAGCTCATTTTTGCTTCTGAATCTCAACTTGATGGTCTTTTGGATCTATTTCATTGCCTTTTGGCATACACTAAATGATTATCAACCAATATTCGAACACCGCCACTTATTAGGAACTCCCAGCAAATTCACCACTTGTTGGAACAAAAAATGGCCCTGACACTGGCTCTAAGGCTCTAACCGCACCTCTATGCTTGACCAAAATATCCCACAGTCTCATGGCTAGAGTGTTTGGAGGCTACACACATTAATCTAACTTATACACGCAATTGCATCGTTTTTAGTCCAATAGATCCCTTCCCAACTCCTCAAAGGGAGTACCCAAATAGATCGTTGTCTAGCACCGATCATAGCACATACACAAGGAGTACCCCTTGGATGAGTGTCATGGTCCCACTATGGCTCTCCTACACCTTGGGAATTGGCCCCAAGATGCACCGTTCAAACATATAATACATACGATATATAGTCCTTTATTATCATCGCTCATTCCAGGAGATATTTTGTATCCTTGCTTTATCAACCCCAAATAAACGGTGTACCAAACCTACAGCTTAGAACTTCTCACACTCTCAACGTGGATCAACATTTAGGAAACCAAGTGTTATGTAATCTAGGAGCTGATACTCGTTTGATACTATGTATATGGAATGCAATGCAAAGATGAATGCCCACGAGTACACAAACAATTTACTTAATCAAATTAGTAATGTTTATGTGCACAACTAGTTCTTTTCATGATTTCACACTACTAGCATACTTATGATGTTGCATAGGGACAAGACTGAGTATACTCATGCTATTAAACCCTTATAACTTTTAAAATAAACACGTCCTATATGTAAAGTATATCATAAAATTCATATTTTAGCCTATATTTAGCACTCACGATTCCTCCCCTCCCTACCATTTAATGGTATGCTTGCGGTGGTAGGTGTAGAGGATATTTTCATGTCATTTTCTTGTCTAGAAAGCAAAAAAATCATGCACTATAACAAGAAAATGGAGCTAAAATTTCATATCTTAGGTCCATCATACATTCACGAACATATTTGTAAATTTTTATAGTTTTGGTGTAAAAAATCTATTATTTCTCATTTTCTCTATTTATTTGTTAATAATTACTATTATTTTTTTATTTTCTAATATGAACTAATTAGGATTACTGAGATTCACCACTATCTTTTATTTCATCCTATAAAAATATGAATCCCCCACTTGAAACAAAAAACCCCTTTATTTTTTCACTTAAATAGCACATTTCGTGCTTTAAATTATTAATAACAATCACATTTAATTATAGAGTCTACATATTATCACTGCAAGAAAACATTAACTCGAAGAAAAACTACATATTATCATATATTTCCTTCCATGCAAGAAAACATTAACCGCCAAGAAAAACTCCAAGAGGTCATAGAATCTGATGATGAATTTTGTAAGAGAAAAATCGTTGTGCTTGGCCCTATCAATTATAGGAGAGTGGGTGAGGTGTATGGACAAATGATTGTCAATGTTTCTTACACTTCTGAGGAAGAGGACTATCTTAGTATATCTCTTGAGGACAAGTCCATGATTTTTAAAAAAGATATTCAATTGTCGAATTGTAGTCTATTTTTGCATAAGGAATTTTGATTCTCAAAATTTTTAATGTATGGAATGATGGTGTTATTCATTGCAAATAACACTCCTTTGTTTATTATATTGGTTTTAGAGCGTTGATTACTTCTCTCAATCAAGAAATCTCTAAATATATATTTATTGTTGATTCATTGCTATCATGGAATTGTTTTTGAGATTTGGTTCAAACATAGAAATTTTTTTCAAAACGTTTGATTCCATCACAAACTACCATATTTTTTTTCCTTACGCTAAAAGATATGAAATTTTTCAAAAGGTTTAATGTATACTTCTTTGTTGTATTTATTACTTACTAATATTTTACTTTGCAGAGGACACTGGAGTCTCATATATATTGATATACTCACCAGAGAAATTATCTTGATGAACTCTCTAAGTGGTATCTATGGCCAAGCAAAAATATGCATTGAGAATGGAATACATCTTGCTTTTTGGTTGATTGAGTTAAGAAAAGTATTTGTTACAACACATGTTGTAATCCGATGTAAGGCATGATCTATCAATCCCAAGCGATCGCATGAATGTTTCCATGTTTTGCGAGAGAGAGAGAGAGAGAGAGAGAGAGAGAGAGAGAGAGAGAGAGAGAGAGAGAGAGAGAGAGAGAGAGAGAGAGAGAGAGAGAGAGAATTATTTACACAACATAAAGAACAATTCATGTGTCTAGAGAGAGAGAGAGACGAGGAGAGTAGGCTATGTACGCACACACACACACACACACATAGAGGAACAAAGAGAGAGAGAGAGAGAGAGAGAGAGAGAGAGAGAGAGAGAGAGAGAGAGAGAGAGAGAGAGAATGTGTGTGTGTGTGTGTGTGTGTGTGTGTGTGTGTGTGTGTGTGTGTGTGTGTGTGTGTGTGTGTGGTGGCAATGGTGGTGTGTTGGAGGTAGCAGTGGTGGTGATGGCAAAGGTGGTGATGGTGGAGGTGGTTGTAGTGACGCTAAAAGCTCTAGTAGTGGTGATTGTGGTGGTAGAACTAGAAGTGTGTTGGAGGTAGCAGTGGTGGTGGTGGTGGTGGTGGCAAAGGTGGTGATGGTGGAGGTGGTTGTAGTGACGCTGAAAGCTCTAGTAGTGGTGATTGTGGTGGTAGAACTAGAAGTGGAAGCGGATATATCTAAGGGTGAAATAAGTGAACTAGGTGGAACAAGATTAGAGGGATTTTCCTAAAAGAGCTTACTGAAAAAGCTTGCTTCTTACCTTTTCCCATGTGTACCTATGTACAAGATATTGAAAACTTACGAGGTTGTAAACAAATTTCTTTCAATGTCACATGCAATGATTTTTTTATTAAGGGTGCTATATTGCTATTTTAAATCAAAATTATGTTGTTTTTTTAAATTGTATTTTTTTGAATATTATAGTTATATTTTTTATGATTTTTCATACTATTATATAGCATACTATAGTGCCCTCCATGGCCATACTAGATTCTAACTTGTTCTCTCCATGCCTTCATTTTTTTTATATGCATATTAATAAGAGGCTCATTTTGCATAATTTACAACACTTGCTCAATTAGGGCTAGAGAGACATAGTGCTATTACACCATACCATGTGTGCACACCACAAACATATCAACAACATCCACGGACCAAAGTCAAGTATCGTCCAAAACCACATTATGCTTGAATCATAGAGAGAGAGAGAGAGAGAGAGAGAGAGAGAGAGAGAGAGAGAGAGAGAGAGAGAGAGAGAGAGAGAGAGAGAGAGAGAGAGAGAGAGAGAGAGAGAGAGTAGATGAAGCTAGTTTGCATTTAGTAGAAATAATGTTGAACATTTTCAATTAAAAAATAGATTAGCAATAAGGTATTTATTTAAGTTATCAAAAGTTATGAAAGGGGTAGAAAAACTGACTAATAAAGGTTATAAACGGGTTTATATAATAGGCCATGAACACATGTGAAATAGTATACTCTAGTAGGTGAACCCCTGCCCTCCTTGCCCTCATTAATGGTACTATAAATGCATGTAAGATAGGAGAGAGGGTTCTCTCTATCTATATTCCCCCTTGTCTTGTGTGTGTGTGTGTGCGCGCGCGCGCGCGTGCTCTCTCTCTTTCTATCTCTCTCTACTCAAAGTCTCTCCATTCTCTCTTACACACACACACACATGTACATGTACACACACATATACACACCCCCTCTTTCTCTCCTCCCTCTCTCTTTTCCCATTATCTCTCCATGGAAATAAGGGATGAGAGAGAATATTATACATGCTATTAAAATTATTTTGTGCATAGGAGGGGACATTGGTGCCCCCTCTTGGGCCTAAAGAAATGTCAATAAACTTAATTATATACCTCTCTCTCTCTCTCTCTCTCTCTCTCATTTCTATGGAGAGAGGGGGGAGGAAAGGATAGAGAGAGGGAGAGAAAAGAGAGAAAGAATAGAGAGAGTGTGTGTGTAGAGACAGAGAGAAAGAGATGATGATGATGATGAGAGAATTTAATAAAAGTAAATACAAATGTTTTTTTTTTTCATTTAGGAAGGGGCATTGATGCCCCTTCTTTGACATTAAAATTTTACTTTTTGTTTTTTATAAAATCAACATTTTCTCTCTTCCTACAACAAAAATGCCAGTGTCAAAAGCTTAAACAAAGCAACTAATGACTTAAGCTATATAAAAAATGTCTACATACTAATATGTGACATGCATGCTTCCAAGAAATTGAGGACAAAAAAATCGTCTGAGATTGAAACCACGACCATGAGAATTGTCAAGAGCTAGGGGTTGTGCTACAGCATAAGTGTGCAGGCAAGCAACTCTCTCTTTCTCCCTGAGTATCTCAATATAAGAGAGAGATAGAAAGATGTGTTTATGTCTCTCTCCATTTTCTCTCTCAATGGAGACATCCTCTCTATCTCTCTTGAGAGAGAGATGGTACATATTGAAAGAAAAAGATTGGTAGAGAAGAGGTAGAAAATGACTCTCACTCACTCTCTTTGTCTCCCCATAAAGGGAGACGTTTTGAGAGAATGGAGAGAGACATGATGAGAGAACAGGACAAAGAATAAATAGAGATGGTGATAAGAGAATAATTCATTCTCGCGCGCTTGCACGCACGCTGCACACACACACACACACATCGACCGACCGACTCTTACATAGACAGTATCTAGACTATCAACTCACAATATTCTCCATAATATCTATCGTATGGCATTGATCGGGTTACGCCAGGATGGCATTGTGTAGGCTGAGCCGATCGACAGAACCCTTAACACACACTGGTTTTGTTCTCTCTATCTTATATATACACTTGTAGAATCCTATCAATCCGTAGAGATCTCCTACAAGTAAAAAACAAATAAGTTAGTTGTACACTTTTAAGGCCATGGTGGTTGACCTCTACGACCTATTGAAATTTGGTCTAGTGACTTTGTGTGATGGGTACCTTAGATGACTTAGGAATTGGCATTAAATTGGTGACTTGGTGATCTTATGTATATCTTTATTGACTTAGGAATTCGGAGTGTGACTTATGGTGAGATGTATATCTTCATAGACTTAGGAATTGGTAGTGTGACTTCAATTGTCCTCTAAGATGTAAATTTGGTACATGAGTATTAGAAGGGTCTCGTTTTTACTTTAAATGCATGACATGTGACCTTTCAAATGTGGTCTCTTAAGAAATTAATTAGCATATCCTAGAGACTACTAGGTTGTATATTAGTATCCAAGTCTAATGTTACTAATGATTGAACATTATTGACATAATAGTCAATGATGATACATTATTGCGTATTTTACTCATGAATGCATATTCAAAGTATCCAAAAGACTTGTCTTGGTAATTACTTTTCGATTAAATTTGAGGTGTTGTTGGTGGACTATTTTCTCTTCATATCCACTTTTTCCTAAGATTATCTTTCTACATAATGATAGTCTAGTAAATAGCTTAAAATAATGATGTGACTCGAGATATTGGTCAATTAGAACTAGCGTTTAGAACTTAAGATATTTTGACACTAGAGTTTATGTTTTGGTATTCCTTACTAATGAAAGATTTAAATTTATTTCTCTTTAGGATAACAACTATTAAGAACTAGCGTTCCTCACGCAAGGAATGCTATTCCGCTTTGCAGCAGCTTCGCTGCCACGAAGTGGGGTGCAATAATATAATCTAGTTCCACTTTGGTACCTTTAGGGGTTGACAATATAATACATATATCTTATAAAGTTACTGCAAAACCTTCCTCTCCATAAAATACATGTATATTGGACCAGTGAGTTGGCTTTTTAATTGGTGTACCTAAGTTTGTATGATGCACACCATACAATATCCTTTCTTGGAAAATCATGCCCTAGAACGATGCAACACTTCCCACTCCTACCAATAAAATTATAGCTCACACCATATAGGCATTTAATAATACTCCACGAATCGCAATCAATGAGGCAAAGGATAGTTCTATCTCTCAATAATGAAATTCATGAGTAATATAGTAGTAGTATTATAATTTAGCTCCACTCTGGCACCTTTAAGGATCGACAATATAATACATATCTTAAAGTAAAAGATACTTTCCACTCCATGTCTTAAAACACATATCCATGTTTAAAAATCAACGTAAAAGACACTTTCCACTCCATGTCTTAAAACACATATCCTAAAACGTTTACTAATCAATTAAACATAGTTATAGTTATAATAATAATAATAATAATCTGAATAACAATAATAATACTATAATAAAATAACAATAACAATAAACTAATATCTATATCTATCTAATCTAATCTTCTATATCTATATCTCTATAATATAATATAACATATAATATAATAATAATAATAATAATAATAACAATAATGAAATTAAATAATAAAATATATATCTTATCTATACTAATAATAATAACAACTAAACTAATAATAATAATAATAACAACAACAACAACAATAAATATAATATAACTAATAAAAATAATATATACAAATAACAATATCTAAATAAAATAACATCATAATAGAATAAAGTCAATAAAAATTTTAAAACAACAACTAATAATAAACTGAATAATAACTAAACTAATTAACTAATAAAAAAACTATATAACTAGAACTATAACTATAACTATTTATTAACTATTAATAACTACATAACTTATTATTATTATTATTATTATTATTATTATTATTGACTAATTAAAATTAAAATAACATCATATTATTTTTATATATTTGTACTCATAAAAAATAAAAAATAATTTTATTTATATGATCTTTTATATATATCTATACTAATAAAATAATAATAAATTAAAGAACAATTAAAGTAATTAATTAAATTAATTATAACAAAAATAATAACAATTAAACTAATTAAAATAACAAAACAATAATAAAGTAATAATAAATTAAAACTGAATCAAGCTATAATAAAAATATTAACAAATAACAAATAACTAACTATTTAACTATTAACTATAAGTATATAATATATATAATGGAACATTAACATTTAACTACTATATTATTATTATTATGATTGATAACTAACAATAACAACAATAATAAAACACTAAGAACAACAACAAATACAATACAATAATATAATAATAATAACAAAATAATGATAATAATAATAATAATAAACAAATATATTATAATGAAATATAACAATAATAAAATAACATCAATATATATCTATATTCTATTATCTATATTTCTCAATATCAATTATCAATATCAAGATCTGTATGTATTTGTATCTATTATCTATATTTATAATAGTCTACTAGGCAATAATAACAATAATATAATAATATAATAATATAATATAATATATAATAAGAAACCATTAACTATTAATTATTAAAATGAACATTAACATTAATATTAATATGATATAATATAATTTTTAATTATAATTATTACAATATAATATAATATGTATAGTATAAAGTTAATATAGTGCAATGTAATAAAATAATATATCTATCTTCTATATTCTACAGTCTTTATATATCAATATATGTATCTGTATGTATCTATCTTCTTCTTCTATATTTATAATTTATCTAGCTATATATATCTATATCTATAATAAAGTATATAAATATGAATATAAACAATATAATACATTGCTAATAATAATTAGTATTAGTAATAACTAATATATTAATTTATTGAATATATATATATATATATATATATATAAAATCTGTAGCTTATTCTTTATTAATAATCTTATCTTATTATTATAAACTATAAACTATAAATATAATAGCTAATAACTAATTCATCATTTATCATCATTCATTCATAAATCAATTAAATCAATGATAATGATACATTAATAATTAATTTAATTTAATAGTGAATAATAATAATAATAATCTATTATTACTATTATTATTATTATTATTATTATTATTATATAAGCCACCATTAACTAAACTGTTAATTCATCATTCATAAATAGATTAAAATCAATGACAATGATAATGATACATTAAAAATTAAAAATTAATCATAATAATAAAAATAACAACAACAACAATAATAATAATAATATATATAATCCACCATTAACTAAACGGTTAATTAACATTAACATTAACATTACATGAATAGTAATAATAACATTAACATTAATGTTAGTGCTAACATTAACATTGACACTAACATTCTTATTAATGTTAACTTCAAATATTAATGTTGGAGAGAGAGAGAGAGGCATCAAGGAGAGAGAGAGAGAGAGAGAGATGTGGGGGGGGTGTCGAGAGAGAGAGAGAGACGTGTGGGGGAGTGTCGAGAGAGCTGCACCTTCTCCAAGTGAAAATGTGGCTTGCTCTTTCTCCAAGTCCAAGCAGAATCCTGCGTGCTCCAAGCTTTGCTCCAAGCTTCCACCTACATGCCCCAAGCTCCCTCGATCAAAAATGAGATCAAAAGTGCCAAAAATGAGATCACTAATCATGAGAGAGAGAGAGATAGGTCGGGCATTAAAGCCACCTCAACCTTGCATGCAATTCAAAATAGTAGAGGTTTGAGAAGTGCATGCAATTCGAATTTAAAATGGAGGTTTGGGAAGAACAATAGGCTCGGGCAAAGGCTCGGGCGAAAAATGGAGGTTCGGGAGATATCCAAACCTCCAACCAACATACGAAGAGAATAAGATGAAGCCCTTTGTGTGATTGCCTTGGGCTTGGCAATCTTAATGTCTCTTGCAACTTATTTAACTTGGTAGTTAGTTGGGCTAAAAAATAATGATGTCTCTAGGCCTTTATTACAAAAAGCTTAGTTTGCTCCTTTATTTGGGCAATAAGAATATAAGTCTAACAAATTTTTTAAGAGATGCCATGCTAAGTCTAGGCATGCTTTTCATGATGAGTATGATCTAATGCCATTGATTATCAATAAGAAGATAACTATGAGAGTGAAAGAAGTAGTGCTTAGGGCTAACAAAACACACACGTGCACGCGCACACATACACACACATGCACATACATATACATATTATTTATGGTTCTATAAAGATTTATAGTTTTTCTTTTACTAGAACCTCAAAAATATAGCCTAACTGCATAACTAAGTTTTCTTTTGTCTATTTGTAGTGGGATTACCTAAGAAGTCCTTAATGTGATCAAATACTAGACATGATAAAAAATGCTTATCTCAATATTTAGTTTTGAGAAAAGTCAATAATGTTGTACTTGTACCTACCTATACCTTTTAGCTAAATCTAAAGGCATTTAATATTTTTTATCAAATTAAGGGATGGGTTGCATAGTAAAGGGTTGTGTGCATGGCCCATCCTTACCCAAGGGTAAGGATTCACATGGGGGGGGGGGGGGGGGGGGGGGGGGGAGAGCACGGTTCCACCAAGTGGAAACCTACCCTCCATTGAAAAAGAGTACATAACCTTGTTATGAATGTAACAATGTGTTGACATGTGCAATCTATATGTGACAATGTGTTGACAAAGAAGGGGGGCATTATTAGATTTTTTTTAAAACTCCTAAATTTTCATCATAATTATTTCAATGAAAAAATGTTATGTGACCACAATAAGATCTTTCCAAAGTCAATTTTAATTAGAGGTACCATGAAAAATTTGGCAAATAATAACTCTTCAAAACATCAATATTTCTAAAGGATCTATAACACCTATAAGGACTGTTTGATTAATGTTGAGCTAGAAATTAGGGTTCCTTGTAAATATAATAGTAAGTAACACTCCAATAGCATACTTCCATAGGACCTATAACACCTACAAAGATATGAAAAAAATAAAACTGAAGGACTTATGTTAATTTTGTCATAAAGAATAAAACATTCTAGAATTAAAACTACAAATGTATGAATAGATTTCATCCAGGTAGTACCTAGAAATAGTCTTTCTAGGCCTAAGTAAGTGAAGGGTTTAGCTTACCTGCATCCACACAAAAGAAGGTGATAACCTTGCCCTCTTTATTATTTGAGGTATATATTGATGCCTCCAAAATTGCAATTGCAACAGTATTATGCTAGCTCGATGAGCATAGCATAGACTTCCCAATTACTCAACATTTCACTAATGTTGAAATGAACTACTCTACCACTGAAAGGGAGGGCTTATTAATGGTTTATGCTATGAAAGAGTTTCAATATTGTCTCCCTACTATACCTTTTACATTCTTTCAAGCATTATAAGCCTTGTGCCGTGGGATGCATCACTAGATAGCTTTTGCTTCTATTGGAATTTGATTTATTCCATTATTGTGTAGTATAAAGGGAAATAATACTTCATTGTTGATCAATTATCACGAGGGACTAGTGGAAAAAGGCCATAGGGGTTGATGATTAACTCCTTGATACTCATCTTTTTAACTAGAAAGTTCAGCTCTATAAGGCCGATCTCACATCTCATCGGGTCGACAACATTGTCTAGATTCTTGAGCAAGGTCTTCTTGAGTGACCAATTGAGAAAGCTAGACTAACACATCTTCTAGTCAAGACTTGACTCTACCAATTGATCGTTGGTCAATTATATTGCCTAGGGCAGGACAATCTTCTTCGACGATGTGTTTATGAGCATGGAATTGAGGACTTGTTACAAGAGGCAAGCAATGGCATTGTTGGAGGACACTTTGAAATGTGAATGCCACACCCATGCCACAATTAGTAAAGTGCTTCAATCCCAATTGTGGTGGCCCACTCTCTTTAAGGATGTGGCCAGACTTTTGAAGCATTATGTGATGAGTACCAAAGCAGGATAAGATGGAACTCACACCAATTATTTCCTACCAACCATTTGCTTGGGATTCATTCGCTTAGCTACACAAAACTCACATGCTTGATACATCATTGTAGCCATGGATTACACAACTAAATAAATTGAGGCTAGGGTAACCCATCAAAAACAATACACAACCCACTATGCAATTTCTTTGGGAGAAGTCATTTTATGTTTCAGGTGGCCCCATCAAAATCATCAATGATCAAGGGACACACTTTCTTGATGAAATGATTGACCACTTAGCTATCTATATTTTGGTCATCTCCATAGGAAGTCTAGTCCTTACTATCCCCAAGTGAATGGTGAGGTAGAAGCCACAAACAAAGTTCTTATCATTGTCTTGACCAAGATATCTCAGCATTATGTTCGAACTAAGATCATAAGCTCATAACAGCACTATAGGCCTATCGGATAGCTTATGAGATGGCTAAGGGATAAACCCCATTCTAACTTACCTATGGCACAGATGCCATTATGACTATTGAGCACCTAGTCCCTAGCATATGTATTGCTAACCAAGAATGGTGGAAATACACTAAGCCATGGCCATATCACCTACAAGAACTCGAGCTCTTGGTTGAAACACATCTACTAGTAGCTACTCATACTATTGTACTTGCTAGAAAAGCCAAACAAAAGGCTTGGTTTTACAAGCATTTCAAGCAATGATCCTTGGACTTACAATAACTAAGTCGGTCATGGCTAGAGCACATATTGATGGGGGGGGGGGGGGGGGTCACATTATAATACACTTCCCTACTACTTTAAAAAAAAAACTTAGGCTAGCCACTATAGCTTTGGGCCATGGATGCAAAGTTGAATCCATACTACAGAGGAGGATAACCTTTCTCTTTGTTGTGCAAGTATAAAGTAATAGTCACCATTGAGAATGAAAGAATCCCACTCCTCTTCTATGTTCTTGTTGCAAACTCTTAGGGAAGTGGCACTAAGATTCCTTTGGAAAATGAATGTTCAAGTTCTTGACTGACTGCAATGTTAACCATGTTGATAATCTATCCATCTATAGTTAGTAGATGCACAAGTAATCACAATCTTTAGTTCCAAAGATGTGTGATTTGAGCCTACACACATCAACCCAACATCTTAGTTTCACCAAACATTGAAAAAAAATAGGTCTCACTTAGCCTTTAAATGACCAAGTGTTGGGAGTAAAGGAGCCTCCGCCTAGCCGCTCATGTATTACTACACTAAAAGTCACCGCCACTGCACACTGCAGGTGGCAGGCACCCGTCTTCACTGTCACTTTATTCTATATTCTTTTAGTGACAGTTTGAATAAAGGAAGGCCCGGTCACACATTGTGACTGTTGGAGTTCCCATTTCTTGTCTCTCTCTTTCTTGCTCTTGCTCTCCCGCCATAGCTCTCAAGTGCAAACTTCGATCCTTCTCACCTTTCAACTGGTATCAGAGCATGGCTTCTGAACTCTTGAGCTTGGCTTGTGGCATTCTCAGCTTCCCATTGACTCCCCACTTGCATTGGGTCTCCTTCCCGGCAGCCATAGCTCATTCTCTTAAGCTCCCGTCACTCCCCGGCTTCTCGAGTGAAAACTTCGATCCTTCTCACCTTTCAACTGGTATCAGAGCACAGCTTCCGAACTCTTGAGCTTGGCTTGTGGCATTCTCAGCTTTCCATTGATTCCCCACTCGCATTGGGTCTCCTTCCCCGCAGCCATAGCTCATTCTCTTAAGCTCCCGTCACTCCCCGGCTTCTCAAGCTTCTTCCCGGCCTATTGAGGCACCATCAGGGCATTGACATTGAGATATTGCTTCATTATTTCAGAGATTTATCTCGGTCCACAGGTCTAGGTAAACAAGGTTTTCACAAGTTGTGGGCAGCCATAGCTCACACCTCTTAGAGCTTCCTTCACCTGGATCTTGCTTCCAGCCTATCAAGGCTTGCTGAAGCTTGGTGTAGGCCTTCTTTGGCCCCCATTTGTGCCCCCTTTAGGCCCCATTGTTGACATGTGGGACAACAGATCCCTCCAGCCAGCTCACTTTTTTTTTGCGCCTGTTTCAAAATCTGGCCCAAAAATCGCTTTTTTTGTCATATCTCCGGCATTCGAAACTCGATTCAGGCAAGGTAAGAGTCTAAGTTGGGGTTTTGGCATGCTTCGAATGCAATGGTGATGTTGTATTTGCCAAATTCTGATGACACAATATTCTGCAACAGATTTCAGATCTGAGACAGCATGTATTTGTATGCCTATGGCTTATGTGATGCTTCTATTGATGTCCATTGATACCGGATCACTTGTGGATGTTATGCCTCTTATGTGAGACGCATTTGAAGATGATTTAGCTCAGCCATTGACTTTTTTGAACAATCCTAGATCTATCCAAAATAGGGCAATCACTTGTTACTTCAATTTTATGCTTACAAGTCTTGGCATTTGATGCCCAATTATGCCCAGTTGGTGCCTATACATACGGGAATGTATGCCTATGGTTTGCCTATGGATTTGAGCTTGGATTGAGCATTGATATGCTCAGTTTACAGAGGTTATATGCTACTGGAAACTTTAGGACTGAAGCTATTTATGCTATAGTTGGGTTATGTCTATTGGTCACGGGGTGCTCCCCGCTACTCGATATGATGTCATGATGTATTTGGACTATGCCACATGTCTTGTTTATGCTCCGGAATGCTTTTGAGCTGAGATTAGAGCTCAATTTGGGTTTGACTGTCACTTCTTTGCAGTTGGTATTTCATCTATGACATGGTTTATGCCTAGGCGGTATAGTACGGGTTATGATATCTTAGTGAATGCTTTATGCTTTGGCTATGGATGGTAGTTGTTTGAGCCCGTCTCGACATTCATTTGAGTATTCACTTAAGCAGTTGGACATTGACTTGGATTTTTCCTTCATGACTTGCCTTTTTCCATTACGACCTTGGATGCTATTGAGGCATTGTCTTGGTTATCTGTCTTTGGTACTTTGACTTGGTTTGCTTGAGCTGTTGAGCACGTTTATCCTCCTTTTGAGCTAGTGGGAGCATCTTATATGCTTGATCGACATTGAGCAGGAGGTTTATGCTATTTGAGCATTTTGCAGATACTTGAGACTTTGGGATCTCTTACACTTACATGTTGCATGGTTCATGCACTGATATCTTGGAATTGCTTTTGACCTGAGCTTGGGCTTTGCACTCTAGTGAGCATACACCTACTAGTGTCAGGTCTTGCCAGTGTTATGTATACTTTGCCCTACTGTCCAGGGGGTATGTCTACTCACTAATGGATGCTTTGATGACATGTTTGGGTGTTTGCCCAAGGTCTTGATGACTATTTGGTGCTAATTTATGCTCGTTTATGGTTGGTCATGTCTTGGCTGTCATTTCTTGACTTGGTGCAGTGATTTGGTCAATTGTCTCTCACATTACCCTTGTCATTTATTACATCAAGCATATAACTCCGGATTGACATGGATTTTTCATGCTAAAATATTCTAAAACTATGTACTTTCACTAGTACTTGGTGGGCAACAGCTTTGATAACACTTTTCACACCATTTTCTCTCGAATTTGGTGAGTTTTTTGTCATTTTCTGCAGTAAATAGCAAGCAGTTTTGAATTGTCTACAGTCTTCCAGCCTGCATTATGGCGAGTTCGTCCACTGATCATGCTATTTTCAACATCACTAAGCTTGATGGTATTAAATACTCTTATTGGAAGAGCCAAATTTGGCAGGTATTCGTGCAGAAATAGCATATCAAACCATTGAAGTTCAGCGTGGCAGTCGCCTGCAACTATGCCAAATGAGGAATGGTTTGAGCTTGATGAGTTATTCAAGTCCACTATTGTATTATATCTCATAGAACACGTTCATTACAATGTATTTGAGGAAGAACAAAGTGCATGGCAGTTGTGGGATAAAGTCAAGAATCTCTATGACAAGAAAAGTCTAGCGAGTCAGATGTATTGGCTGAAGCAGCTTATGGATCTGTGCATGAAGGAGAATGTGACCATGTCTGCTCACTTGAGCCAGTTCCATGCTATACTCAAGAACTTGACTTCGCAGGACATCACTTTTGCATAGGATGTCACTCCTCTTTTCTTGCTTGGTACTCTTAATGAGTCATGGGATGTATTTTGCACTGCATTATGTGCCTCTGCTGCTACTTTGAAATTATCTAATGTTGAGAGTGCTCTTCTACAGGAAGAGGTTAACTGTAAGAATTTGGATGCCTCTCGTGTATCGGATGCTATGACAATTATAGGCAAGAATGATGGATATGGAAAGCATGGCAGTGGCAGTGGCCGTGGACGAGATTCTTAGAAATCTCGGTCCAAGTCTCGTGGGAAGTCACGTAGCAAATCCCATAGCAAGAATGCAGATGTTACTTGTCACCATTGTGGGAAAAAGGGCCATATTAGGCCACAATGCCATGAACTGTGCAATGAAAGGCACAAAGATAAGGGGAAAGACAAAGTGCAGGATAAGTCTTCTGATCGCAGTATAGTGTTTGCAAAGTCCAGTGTTAAAATTGAAGAGATCAATGTTATGTAGCCTGAGGATGTTGATGATGATGATTATATCCTTGCAGCTTCTTCTAGTGCTTTGCAGATGACAGAGATACACTCTATGTATGCACAGTGTTGGCTCTTAGACTCAGGTGTGTCCTTTTATGTGACACCTTGTCGAGAGTGGTTTCATTTATGTCGTACTGTTTCGGGTTCTGTGCGCTTGGGTAATGCCAGCTCTCTTGATATTGTGGGCATTAATGATGTTAGGCTATAGTTTCCTTCTGGCAGTAGTTTTATTATGTAGGATGTACGTCATGTACCTGCTTTGACACGCAATCTCCTGTCAGCTAGACAACTTGATGACGCAGGTTATCATGTATCTTTTGGAGACTCTACATGGAAGATCACTCATGGCAGACTTGTGATTGCGAGAGGTGCCAACGCTAGCAACCTCTATCCCTTGATTGTATCCACTTCTTCCCTTGATCATGTTTTGTCTGTGGGTTCTATCCCACATGTATCTCTTTGGCATGCCCGTTTGGGCCATATGTCTTTGAAGGGAATGAAAATGCTTTCTGGTTTGCAATACTTACCGCCCCTTGATTATGCATGTTTTGATTCATGTGAGCATTGTCTTTATGGCTAGCAGACTAGGTCTATACATAATAAGTTTGGTAGGCCACGCATGAGTGAGCCCTCGGCATTGGTACATTCGGATGTCTGTGGGCCCATGCCTTGTTAGTCTATGGGTGGTGCAAAGTATTTTGTTACTTTCATAGATGATTTTTCACGGAAAGTTTGGGCTTATCCCATTAAGTTGAAATGTGATGTCTTGGTTGTGTTTCAGAGGTGGCTTGCATTGGTTGAGAACCAGTCTGGATATAGGCTAAAATGTCTAAGGACAGATAATGGGGGTGAGTATGTCTCACGTGCTTTTGAGCAGTTATGTGATGAGAGGGGTATTAAGCCTCAGTTGACCGCCCCCTACACCCCCCCTCCCAAAATGATTTGGCTGAGCGGATGAATAGAACCATCCAGGAGCGTGTACGTAGTATGCTTAGCCATGCAGGCCTACCACAGAGCTTTTGGGATGAGGCAATTAGTACAGCTATGCCAAGATTGTGGGAGAGAAGGAAGGAGTGTCACTTGTAGCTTTCTTGGTTGCACAATGGGGGAATACACACAAAGATGGAGGCTGAAAACAGTTTTCCTCTTCTTAGTTGTGTAAGCCAAAAGATATCAAGTACATAGAAATAGAAGAGCCCTATACATGGGTCTCAAACCAAACTCAACTAACTAAGGTGGCATACTAACTAAACCACGAACTAGAGTAGATAAGGATAGCTGTCATCTAGCTATTATTCATGGGCGGTGTACCAACCGCATCTGCAACTAACAAGTTGGTGACATAAATGCACAACGGTCACCCTGGCATATCACGAGTGGAGCTCGATATCTCAACACTCCCCCTCGAGCTCAATCCCAATTCCTGCACACCAAGCAGGTCTCTGAACTTGCACAACTTCTCTGTGCCCAATGCCTTCGTGAATATGTCAGCTACTTGATCCTCTGAGCTAACATAAACTAGATCAATAAGACCTAGTATAACCCTCTCCCACATATAGTGATAATGCACCTCAATGTGCTTTGTTCTAGCATGATATACTGGTTTATTTGCCAAGTGTATACTACTCATATTGTCACAATAAATGACAACTGGCCCATCTGTAGGCTGATGCATATCATAAAGTAGCTTATGCAACCAAGCTACCTCACATACAGCCATTGCTGCACCCCTGTACTCAGCCTCTGTACTCGACACGGCAACTGTAGGTTGTTTCTTGCTGCTCCAAGTAACTGCAGCACTCCCAAAAGAGAACACATATCCACTGGTAGATTGTCTATCAGAAATACTACCAACCCAATCAGCATCAATGTATCCATGCAACTATATCTGAACCCCAGTCTCATAAAATAGTCCATACTGCAATGTGGACTTCACATACCTGAGTATGCGTCTACCCGAATCCAAATGTGGTTTCCTTGGAGCCTGCATAAACTGACTTACCAATCCAACATCATAGCTCAAATTTGGCATGGTAATAGTCATATAAATCAAACTTCCTACTATGCATCTGTACATAGTAGGGTCTTCGAGAAGCTCACCTGCATCTGCGCTCAACTTCACATTCTGCTCCAAAGGAACAGAAATAGGCTTACAGCCTGTCATCCCATATTTGGATAGCATGTCCAATCCATACTGCCTTTGCAAGAGCCATATCCCACTTGGTGATCTAATCACCTCAATGCCCAAGAAATAACGCAGCTCTCCCAAATCCTTCATCTCAAACTTCTACTTCAATAGCATTTTCACATGAAGGATATCTTCATCACTGTCACATGTCATAATCAAATCATCAACATAAATGACAAGTAGCATAATACATTTCTCTGTTTTTCTCACATAAAGTGAGAAATCTACCTTGGAAATTTGAAAGCCAATAGTGACAAGATACTGTCATGTCTTGTCAGACCATGCTCTAGATGCTTGCTTCAAGCCATACAAGGCTTTCTTCAACCTGCAAACAAACTCAGGATGAACAGCATACACATAACCTGGTGGCTACTCCATATAGACCTCTTCTTGCAAATCACCATGCAAGAAGGCATTCTTTACATCCATCTGATGTAAAGACCATCCCTTTGATGCAACCATAGCAATGACTGCTCTTACGGTTGCCATCCTTGCAATCGGATAGAATGTTTCTTCATAATCAATGCCATATGTTTGTGCATACCCCTTGACTACTAATCTTGCCTTGTATCTATTCACAGAACCATCTGCATTGTGTTTCACCTTATAAACCCACTTACAACCAATTGCATTCTTATCTTTAGGCAAAGGTACCAATTCCCATGTAGCATTTGCTTCCAAGGCATCCATTTTTTCATCCATGGCTTTCTCCCATTTTTCTTTTCCCATGGCTTGCTCAAAAGAAGTGGGTTCTCGTTCCTGTATCACTTTGACCATATATGCATAGTGAATGGCTATAAATCCATCATATTTCAGCCTATCCACAGGATACCTAGCTTTGGTAGACCTGCGCAAAGTAGGTTCACTCCCAAGTGCTCTCAAAACATCCCTGGTCTTCCTTACTCCAAGTGTAACAATAGAAGGAATACCCAACTCATCATCAATGCTCTGTTCTGAGCCACTGGATTCACCATCCACATAAGAGTGACCTGCATTTACATCAAACATGGGCTGATCTACCTTCTCTTTTCCTTTTCGTGATACCTGCATACCACTATCTGCATTTCTTTGAGAAGATTCTCCTAATCTCAATCTACCTGTCAGTGGCGAAGAATATGAACCACTGCTAGAGGACACTCCAGGTCCACTAATATCTTGACTGCTGTTGTGAATTCTATGCAGCATTACCATTTTGTGCATCTACATTATCAATCACATTTACTGGTTCATACCAACTACTCATCTCATCAAAAACAACATCTTTGCTCACTGTAAACTTACGAGTAGAAGGGTTATAGCATCTATACCCTTTCTGCTCTGCTGCAGAGAGTAACCAATAAAGATGCACTTCTCAGCTTTTGGATCCAACTTGGATCTCAACTCATCTGGCACATGAACATAGGCAATGCAATCAAAAATTTTCAAATGAGAAATATATGGTTTCCTACCAGTATACCTCTCCTCCGGAGTCATCCCATGTATTGCTATAGTGGGAGTCCTGTTCATTATGTAGACTGTTGTAGCAACTGCTTCAGCCTAGTAAAAATCTGGCAAGTCTTTTTCATTGAGCATGGCACGAGATACCTCTCCAATATGCCTATTTTTCCTTTCTGCAATTCCATTTTGTTGTGGGATATGACTACATGAATATTGCTGCTTTATGCCATACTCCTGCAGGAACCTTGCAAACTCATTTGAGAGGTGCTCTCCCCCTCCATCTGACCTTAGGCATTTTATTTGCAGGCCTGTTTCTTTTTCAACCATAGCTTTAAGAGTTTTGAAATGCCCAAAATCTTCACTTTTCTTTTTCATAAAATACACCCAAACTTTTCTACTATAGTCATCAATAAAAGTGACAAAATAATGACAGCCTCCAAGAGATGCAGCTTTAGTAGTCCACACATCAGAGTGGATTAATTCCAATGGCTTCTTACTCTCTTGAACATGTCTAGGAAATGGTTTCCTTGCCTGTTTTTCAAACTGACAGGCTTCACATACCTTATGCATTTTTACAACCTTGAATTTAGGCAATCTTGCAACAATATTTTGGGCCTGCATTGATTTAAGTTGTTGTACATTAACATGACCAATGCGTTTATGCCAGATATCAATATCTGCAACTACACCGGTCCCATGTGCAAACATTGCTGCACTCAATTCAAGCATGTCTACATCCAATGTAAACATTATTCCCTTCTTCTTTCCTTTTGCTATCAAGCGACCTTTATTTTTCATATCCTCAACAAAGCATCCATGAGGATTAAATCTGACCTGCAAGCCTTGCTCAACCATTTGACTAACAGAAACCAGGTTCTTGGTGATATTCGGGACATGAAATACATCCTACAGACATTTCTTTTTCCCATCCTGCACAGACAAAGGAAATTTTCCAATCTGCACAATAGGATGTGCAATATCATCACCAGTCTCCACAAATCTTGATTTTTCCATTTTCCTTGCATCCTGCATCCATTCTGCATGACCTGTCATGTGGTTTGATGCACCTGAGTCAACATACCACACTTCGTTGCTTTCTTCTACACTTGTCACAAAATCGTTCATGTGCTACACCATAAACAAATGCTCATTTCTGTCATCACCCTGTCTACTAGAAGATGCATAATTCCCTTGTTGTAATTTTTCATTCATGATGTCATTCTGCTTTTTATAACAGTCTTTAGCCATATGACCCATTTTACCACAGTAATAGCATTCAACATTGATGTTTGCATTTTGACCTCTTTGCCATCCACCACGACCTCTTTGGCTCCCCCTGCCTCTAGAGTTACCATGTCCTCCTCCATAGGACTGGTTTTCTTGAGTTTGCTGCATATTTTGATTTCTACCACGGCCTCCAGATCGGCCTCCTCTACCTCTGTCTCTACCTCTTCCAGCATTTGAGTAGAAGACAGTTTCTTTTGAAGTTCCTCCTGAAGAAGATGCACCACCATTTCTCTGCTCCTTAGAAATTAGAAGAGCAATCAACTCCTCAAAATCGGGAAATCTTTCACGGACGGAAATGGATGTTCGGAACTGTGCATAATCCTTTCCTAGACCATTCAAGGTCACAGAAACTAAATCATCATCTTCCACTGGTGAGCCAATGGAAGCAAGAGCATCTGCAATCTTCTTCACCTTCATGTGGTAGTCATTGATGCGCATACTTTCTCTTTGCACATTGTGCAACTCTTGCTTGAGCTGCATTTTCCTGGCTTGCATATTTGTGCTATACATTTTTGACAAAGTATCCCATGCCTCCTTTGGCATACTTGCATCTTGAATATGCACAATCATAGAGTCTGAAATCCTGATAGACAGCCAGTACATAACTTTCCTGTCTCTCTCATGCCATGCTTTAAATGCCTGCATTTGCTGTTGATTGGGAACATCAGGAAGAACTGGTTCTTCTTCATTTCCTGCAACGAATTCCCAATATCCTTTTTCCATAAGGAAATTCGTCATTCTAAACTTCCATGCTTGGAAGTTGTTCTTGTCAAGCTTTTTAGTGACAATCTGTGAAACAGAATCAAACGCCATTACAGAACACTGCAAAAAATTCTGTCACTGTAAAGAACACAGCTTCAGCCTCACAAAGTGTAAGAAGCTGGGAATAACAAATTAGTATTAATAATATTGATATTATGCCATGTCACACTGACATTGGTATAAAAGGAGAGAAGATGTAATTTTTCACATCTTTTTGACACATTAATACAATTACAGTCTTTCTCTCCCCTTCTTGCTCACAGTTTGTATGGCTTCCCCTTCTTTCTTGTCTTTCTCTCTCTAAAACTAGTCTTTCTCTCTCCTCGTCACTCTTCTTCTCTCTCTTCCTGCAGTCTTTCTCTCTCTTCTGCCATCTTCTCTCTCCTCTTTCTCTCTCCCTAGTTCTCTCTTTGACAAGTGGTATCAGAGCTTGAGTCTTTGATCCATTCTTTTCTTCCATTTTCAGTCCCATTTTTCTATTTCAAAATCAATTTTAGACAAAAATAATACAAGACAGTGACTAATGGAGTGTTGCAGGACATCTAGAGTTAGTAGGAGACTACATCTGGAGATATCCAAGGTCAGATATGGCGGATAATGGCTTAAATGGCTGGACGTCATTAAATTTTATGCAAAATTGAAGGTAATTAGGGTAAAGGATGGTTAACCAGGCTTAGTTTGGGAACAAACTGTGGTTACTTTGAAAATAGGGGTTTCTCTTTCCCCTTTCCTGGAGTTTCTTGTAGGTTTCATGGAAGTTCAGCCCTAAGATCTGTTCATTTCTCTCAAACCCCTGAACTTCTTGGCCAACAATCACTTGGAGTAACTTCCCCTGATCAAGAGCTTCAGAATGAGCACAAGATTGCTCAACCTTGGCTCAGCCAGGCAGCCAAGAGCAGCCCCGAAAATTGCAGCGCAATTTTCGGGCTAATTTCAGCCTGCTCCCTGCTCAGCCTGCTCTTCCCCTCAGCTTTGGCACTCTTCCTGGTCCCTTGCAAGCATAAATCCTCAGCAAGATGAAGGTTCTCACGTCCATTCAAGGATTCCTCAGCCTCTTCATAAACCCTAGGTGAACAGTCCATGGCAGCCATGAAAGCTTCAGCCTAATCTTTCAATTTTCAACAATTTCTTGAAGATTTTTCATCCTTTTAGCCCGTGGGATCATGTCAACAAGGATTCTTTAACAAATTGCAAAGGATTAAGCACGAAATGGTTAAAGATTGAAGATCAAGAGCTTCTATGGAGCAAAAATTTGGGAAAAACGGGTTTAATGCTTAAATTTCAAGCATTTGAGGCTCCAAGATTGTTCTTAAGTACCGGATAAACAAGCTTTATGGATTATTTTACCAACATTGGACAACCGGGGGCTCTATAAAGCATATGATATTGATCAAGTCATCTTCAGCAATGTTAAAGGTACTCTTCTTCAATTCTTAATCTCTTTCATTAATCCAATTGCTGAGCTTAATCCATTTGATTGAGAGATTAAAGAATTGAATATTATTCATCAAATTCTCAGTCAACCTTTGCTTGAATCCATCTATTCATGAATGCAATGCTTGCTTTATGCATATTAGTTCCAATCAGTGAATTAGAGGCTTCAATCTGAAATTTCAGCATAATACTTGAATCCTATTGACTGAATCCATTGATTGATGAATTTTTTTACTCTAATCCAATTGATTGGCTGAATTTCTTTTGCCCAAGTTGAAAGATTGTAAAAGGGTAAGTACTAGTAATCAGTGAGTCACTGAATTGCATCGGTAAGATCCTTCTCCTATCCCAATTTTTCAAAATCTCATTCAATTGCATCTCATGAAAGGCTGAATGAATATTTCAAAAATGCATATCATGCTGATTGCTTAGAACACTAGCCTCTGCCATGTTGATATTCCCACCGAGGAAAAAGGTGGATGCCGGGGAAGATAGTCGGACAAAAGAGAGGTGACCCTCCCTCACTATCGAAGATCCCGAAGGGGTGCAACCAACCGACCCGGGGGGAACTTTGGCCACCTCCCGGTGATTCGGAGCCCGTGTAGGGAGCCTGTCATGCTGTTTTATCCCTCACACAGGTACAGTGAGTGGAGGATTGAAGATTGAAGACTTTCCAAGGACTCAAGTACCTACAGGACCAAAACAGGATAAAACATGGAATTTACATGTCACTTATAGGGTATTTACAGGTGGTTACAGGTACACCATTTATTATTGAAGCACAAGTGCAGGTACTACAGGGTACCCACAGGTCCTATATACCCTTTTGTAGGGTTTGGTAGCCATTTGGGGTTACTATCTTGCATCGCAGGGTCAAAACAGGGCACTTATAGGTCTAGACACGGTGCAGGACTGGACAGTTCAGACTCTGAAATTCAGCTACAGAATTTTTTGTCATAAAACTATTATAGCATGCTATAGCTCATCTCGAAGAGGGCATTTGTAGCTTCGATTCACACAAAAAAGTTCTGAAATCGGAGTTCCCTAGCCAAAATTATAGCTGTTTTTCTGACAGGGGGTACTATAAGACTGCACTAATATGGCAGGACATAAAGGTAAAAATAAGGTCCAGGAGGATTATGCTCAGCAAATCAGGGATTCCATGATAGATAACACACTTCAAGAGAACCCTGAAGAGCTTCAACAACAAGGAGAAGTCAGTATACTCAATAATACTTTGTGTGCCCATGAACAAAGACATAGGGAACGACATGAGACCATCTTGTCAAGAATGGAGCAGACAGTTCTATCTACTGATCAGACCAAGGCTTCTATTGATAAGTTGGTGGAATCCAATGAACAACTCATGGCACAAATCTCTAAATTCATGCAGTTGCAAATGGCGTCAAGAGAAGTTAATGAGAAGGCTTGTTCAAATAGTGACCCTTTAGCCCCACTTCAGCCATCTAACCAAAATGGTCATGGAAATGGGATTATTGGAAGAAAGGGCATTCCAAATAGTCAATATGAAGTAGGAGAAGCTTCACAAAGGCATGATGACTATTTGGGCAGTTTAAATAGGGCCAATACTCAAGCTTTTGGACTGCATACTCAAAATTTCAGGGGTGCTCTACCAACAAGAAGATTGCATAGTAATTCTCAGTCACCTGTTGGAAGATTTCAGTCTCAATTTGGAAGTTCTGTACTTGGTAATCCTGATCAGCCAATTTTGGGACAGCAACCCTTTCATGAAAGGGAGTTTAAGGACAAAATTGTTTTAGCCAAATTTCATGGCCAGTCATCTTCACCATCAGACTTAGAGGAATGGACCTCTAAGATGGAGTCCTACTTTGATATATACCCTAAAACTGATGATATGAAGATTCACTTTTCTTCCTTGCATCTAGAAGGATTTGCCCATACTTGGTGGAGGTATATCAAGAAAGAGAATATACTTGTAGAGAATTGGGAAGCTTTCAAGGCACTTATGGCTGAAGTCTTTGTTTCGTCTCTTGAGAAAGAGAAGTTAGCATGGAGATGGTATGGTTTGGAACAAAGGGGCCTAAGTGTAAGAGAGTATACAAACCAATTCCTCAACTTGACCATGTATGTGGAAAGCATCAGTGATGAGGCTAAGCTTCACAAGTTTATGTATGGTTTGGAGCCATCTTTGTCAGCTGATGTTATGGTGCAAAATCCTACTTCACTTTTCAAGGCTATTGAGCTTGCGGAGCACTATGGAAGAAAGTATAGGAAATAATCTTCATTTCAGTCTAGTTATGGACAACCAAGGACTGTTTTAAAGCAGGGACAAGTTGGTAATACTTATGGTAGCTATCATGTGCCTAATGGGAGCTTACGGGTACCAACTTATCCTCCATTTAATGCTTCTAGGCCTCAAAGTAATTTCAGGACAGCAAACAATCCAAAGGTTGAATTGAAACAGAGGGACAACAAGCCTACGTCCATTTCAGCTAATACAAATCACAAATCTATTCCCATGGATCTTTACAAGGAAAGGAAGGACAAGGGCTAATGTTTCGTGTGGAGAAAAGTATACACCTGATCATGCTTCAAAGTGTGTATACAAAAATGTCAAGCCAAAGCTTCAGAGTATGCTAGTTTTTGAGGACTTTGAAGATGACATAGATGAAGCTAATGCAGTGGCAACTATTACTAAAAATGAAGATCTTGAGGAGGAAGTTGGACAGGAGTACTTTTATGATCCAGCCGACTCTTTTCCTTTTGATCCAGGTGGAGATGTTCCGTTTGACCTTGGTGGATCTTGTGATGAGTCGCTTGTTGCCACTAATTGTTCTATCTCTATAGATGCTTGGATGGGATCTAAGAGTCCTAATACACTTCGTATGAAGGGAAGCATATGTGAAAAGCCAGTGTTCATCTTGATAGATAGTGGCAGTACTCATAGTTTTGTCAATAAGTCCATCATGGACAAGTTAAATTGTGTTCCCACAGACTTACAGCAGCCCATTAGAGTACAAGTGGCTAATGGTGAAGAAGAAATCAGCACACATATTTGCCCACAGGTTTCTTTGCAGTTGGGTGAAAATTTTGAAGCCAAAGTAAACCTGATCACTCTGGAAATGGGGCCCATAGATATTGTACTTGGTTGTGATTGGTTGATGATACTAGGCAGGATCACTATGGATTTCTCACAGTTATATATGGAGTTTATCTCCAATGGATAGCTTATCCATTTACAGGGAATTCCTAGTAGATCTGATTTTCAGCTTATCACCATTCAACAACTCAAAAGAGATTACAAGAAGCGCTCACAAATATTTGTTTTGCATTTGAACAAAGAAACACAGGATCAACCCAATAATTCAGCAAACCATCCAGCCTTGACAGCTCTTCTTGAGGAGTATAGAGATTTGTTTGAAGTACCTACTTCATTGCCTCCTAAGAGAGCGGTGGATCACCCCATTGATTTGGAGCCCAAGTCAAAGACAATCAATAAGCCACCTTACATATTATCAAAGTGTGAATGAGAGAAAGTAGCCAAGCAAATCAAAGAACTTCTTGAAATGGGTTTCATTGAACCAAGTTCTTCACCTTACGCATCTCCAGTCCTGTTAGTCAAAAAGAAAGATAGATCTTTCAGAATGTGCATTGACTATAGGGATCTCAATAAGATAACAGTGAAGAACATGTATCCTATACCCAGGATTGATGATTTGCTTGATGAGCTTAAGGGGGCTTGATTCTTCACGAAGATTGATTTGAGATCAGGGTATTATCAGATTCGCATGCGAGAGGGTGATGAAGTTAAGACTGCTTTCAGGACTGATCGTGGGCTCTATCATTTCTTGGTGATGCCATTTGGACTTACAAACGCTCCAACTACCTTTCAAAGCCTGATGAATAAGATTTTGCAACCTTTCCTCTTTCAATTTGTCTTGGTGTTCTTTGATGACATTTTGATCTATAGTAAGACTTTACAGGATCACTTGGTACATATGAGGAGGGTTTTTGATGTATTGAGACATCATAAGCTTTTTGCTAAGGAGAAGAAGTGCTCTTTCATGCAGACTGAAGTGGAATACTTGGAACATATAGTCAGTGAAAAAGGAATACAAGTCGATCCCAAGAAGGTGCAATGCATAAGAGATTGGCCAACGCCTACTACTACTACCTCTCTTAGAGGATTCCTTAGTCTATCTTCATTCTATCGCCGATTTATAAAGCATTATGCGGCAATTGCAGCTCCTTTGACTGACAGGTTGAAGAAGGAGGCTTTCTTTTGGGATGCTCTTGCAGATAGCAGCTTCAATCAGTTAAAGGAACTCCTTACTTCTGCTCCTATCTTAGTATGCCCGGATTTCTCCAAAGAGTTTATTATACAGTGTGATGCTAGTGGCCATGGCATTGGGGCTATTTTGCTTCAGGAGCATGGATTAATTGCATTTGAGAGCCATAAGCTTACAGATAAGGAGATGGCCATGAATGTTTACGACCAAGAGATGTTGTCTATCATGCATGCAATTAAGAAGTGGCACCATTACTTATATGGCAGCCGATTCAGAGTACATAGTGATCATCGAGTACTCAAGTATTTCCTTACTCAGTCAAATTTCACTCCAAAGCAATGTCGCTGGGTAGCTACATTATAGAATTATGATCTTGACATCACTCATACAAGGGGCAAAGATAATATAGTGGCTGATTCTCTTTCTCGTATGTGGGCTTGCAAAGTGTCAGCTATGACAGAATTACATAATGACTGGATTGAAGAACTACATGAGGCCTATCTTTTAGATGAGGAATTCAGCCAAATCTTTCAGAAATTACAGCAAGGCCTTATGGAAGAAAACTCTCATTACCAACTTAAAAATGGTCTTATTTGGTGGAAATGCAAGATTGTTATTCCCTCTACTTCTTCTTTTAAGCGAAAAATTATGGAGGAGTTACATTCTTCGCCTTTAGTTGGACACTTGGAAGTTAAGACTTATGACAGGATCATCAAAAGCTTTTATTGAAAAGGACTGTGGAAAGATGTCAAGGACTTCGTTATGAAGTGTATGCCTTGTCAACAAAATAAGGATAGCACCCATAAGCCAGGAGGTTTGTTACAGCCATTGCCTATTCCTACAAGTAAATGGACTCATATTACTATGGATTTCATTACTGGCTTACCTACTACTAAGAAGGGGTGGAATAGTATTTATGTGGTGGTTGACAGACTCACCAAAGCAGCTCATTTCATCCCAACAAAGATTCAGTTTACTGCTTCTCAAGGGACCAACCAATTTATGGAGCATATTTTTAGACTACATGGATTACCGCAGGTGATTGTCCATGATAGGGACTCAAAGTTTATGAGTAACTTTTGGCAGGCGGTATTTACATCTATGGGCACTAAATTGGCTCCATCTACGGCTTATCATCCTCAAACTGATGGACAGACAGAGAGAGTTAATAAATGGTTGGAGACTTATCTTCGCCATTTTTGCTATGATGTCCAAACCTCATGGGATTCTTGGTTACACCTGGCTGAGTTTGCTTACAACAATTCAACTCATGCGAGTATAGGAGTTTCACCCTTTGAGGCTTTGTATGGTTACAAGGTGCCCTTACCCACAGTCATCTTTAATGAAAAGATCAATCCTCATGGAAAGGAGGAGTTGGAAAGAATGCAGATCCTTCTTCAGCAATGTAAGGTGAATCTAAGGAAGGCTCAAGATCAAATGAAGATGTATGCTGATGAGAAGAGGAGGCCTTTAGAGTTTCAAGAAGGAGAGCTGGTTTTGTTGAAGGTGCCCAAATCCAAGTACTCTACGTTAAAAGATGGATCCAGTAACAAGCTTGCCCACAGGTTTTATGGCCCTTACAAGATCCTTAAGCGAATTGGAGATTTGGCATACAAACTAGAGCTTCCCTCTTCTACAAAGATTCATAACATCTTCCATGTTAGTCAGCTTAAGCCCTATTATGGTGATCCAGTGGATATAGTTGATGAGTTGCCACCCATTGATGAAGATGGTCTTGTTCAGTACATCCCAGAGGCTGTTATAGGTCAGCGTGAAAAGAAGCTTTGATCACGTTTTATTGTGGAATATTTGATCAAATGGAGAGGTTTACCATCTGAAGCGGCTTCTTGGAGACCTGATTCTATTTTGGATGAGTATCCATACTTGAGGGAGATATTGGTGGCTGAAGCCTATTGCTTATGGAGCTAGTAATGATGCAGACTAGTTCAGGACAGCACACTGTTTTAGAACAGTTTTTATCGTATCTAATTTTTAGAATTAAGATATCTATATGGGCTTAAAGTACTCTTCAAGAGCTTCGTTTTGATATATGGTACATCTCATTTGGACACTTCTATCAAAAGTTATGGTAAATTTGGTCCAGCAGGGATTGTTTACTCAGCAAGCTGTCTACTTTGTTCTGGGATTATTTGTTGAAGACTTTATGGCTCCATTTTCTTCTGAAGTATTTCAAATCATGTATATAGCTAGGGCTTACTTCCGTTCTTCAAATTCAACTCATGTAGTGGTCATTTTTCATTCATTTCCCATTTATAAAGCTGTAAAACAGAGTAGTACTCTGCTCTATCCATCTTCTTTCTAGTTATTTCTAGGTTTATTTTTTAGGATAAAAACTTTTGGGAAGGGATGGATTGTAAGAAGTTGGAAATAACAAATTAGTATTAATAATATTGATATTATGCCATGTCACACTGACATTGGTATAAAAGGAGAGAAGATGTAATTTTTCATATCTTTTTGACACATTAATACAATTACAGTCTTTCTCTCCCCTTCTTGCTCACAGCTTCTATGGCTTCCCCTTCTTTCTTGTCTTTCTCTCTCTAAAACTAGTCTTTCTCTCTCCTCGTCACTCTTCTTCTCTCTCTTCCTGCAATTTTTCTCTCTCTTCTGCAGTATTCTCTCTCCTCTTTCTCTCTCCCTAGTTCTCTCTCTGACACAAGGGTAAATCTGCAAAATTGACGAAAGTGGTATTTGACCACACAGTCACTTCCTAGTGACGATTTTGCATCAACAGGCAACAAGGATGATTCTGTAACTCCCAATGTCTCTGCGCACAGGCATACGATGCAATTTCTACAGTAACTTTTCACCGACCTGTAGAACAGTGGTCGCACAGTATAAAACATGGCATTTTTCTGAGTGCGTGCAAAAAACTTCCACCTCCAAAACAGGCCTCGAAATGGCCTCAAATAAAAAAAACAGAGCAACCGATGGGCAAAAGCCCTTTCCCGTAGCATATACTGACCTCTTGCTATACCGTGAAGGGTCTCCCAATCTAAGACAATGTACTCTTGCACTTTCCGGCTGTGCTACCTGCAGAGACTTGCTCCCAAAACAAAAAAATGAAAGCAACACTGGTCCTCTTACCAAAACACCGCAAACTTGGTTTGCTTTCTTGAGCTCCTTACCACGAACAAGGCTCTGATACCATGTCAAGATTGTGGGAGAGAAGGAAGGAGTCTCACTTGTAGCTTTCTTGCTTGCACAATGGGGGAATACACATAAAGATGGAGGTTGAAAACATTTTTCCTCTTCTTAGTTGCATAAGCCAAAAGAACTCGAGTACATAGAAATAGAAGAACCCTATATATGGGTCTCAAACCAAACTCAACTAACTAAGGTGGCATACTAGCTGAACCACGAACTAAAGTAGATAAGGATGGCTGTCATCTAGCTATTATTCATGGGCGGTGTACCAACCGCATCTGCAACTAACAAGTTGGTGACATAAATGCACAACGGTCACCCTGACATATCACGAGTGGAGCTCAATATCTCAACAAGCTATGCATATCATAAACAGATCACCTTCTAGTGGTTTGGATTTCCAGGTTGTAGAGGAGGTATGGACTGGAAAACCTCCCTCTTATGCACATCTTCGTGTCTTGGATGTGATGCATTTTGCCATGTGCCCAGGGACAAGAGAAGTAAGCTCGATCCTAAGAGTGTCAAATGCATTTTCCTTAGTTATGGGGATGCAAGCGAGATGGGTTACCGTCTCTAGAATCCGCAGGCGCGGAAAGTCATCCACAGTTGGTGCACAGATCGGATGCCGTAAGTGCGTGTAGTGAGCGTCAGAAGGTTCCCAAGAACAAAAGAACTCTACTTTTTGCACAAAACTCAATGTAAAAAGCATGCACGACATGAACAAGAGACCAATTGGGTGCAATCTCCTCCCATGCCTTGTGTGAGTGCTCCACAAAGCATGTATTTTTATGTATTAATCATCTTCAAGCTCAAATAATAGCCCAAATTACAAAATAGCACGCTTTTGGCTTTTGAGTTTGCTTTAGTGCCAAGTAGAAATAAAGCTAATGGGCAGGCGCCTAAGAAGTCAGGCATATCCAATACAATGTCCAAATACAAATATCATAATCATGCGCCCATGCATATATAAGAATAATAAATAAATATTCAACGCCTTAATAAATAGGCGCGACAAAATATAGACGCCATGCCTAAGGTATGCACCCATCAAAATATAGATGATAACTCGAATACACGCTATCCTCCAATGCTTTCCTCCGCCACTGCTGCTATCTCTACACATCAACTAAAGCATTCACAATCGTTAGTAAAATAATACAATTAAATCGACAAAAGTGAATACCTAGCAGTCTTCAGCTACATAAATAAATCAATTGGTTGGAAATCAATCCTAACCTTAATTTATCACGAGCGCGCACTCTAAACTCATAAACGTTTATTAATTTAATATATATTTTGTGGAATCACCCGCTATGGAATCACCCACGTATACACTAAATTAACAAAATGCCCAAAAAGGATAGGCGTTCCCATCGACTTCTCGCACAAAGAATCCACTTTATGTATGAGCCCTGGTAATCAAAGTTTACGGAATCCATCTTAAAACCTCACGGAATCCACCGTGGCACGGAATCCACCGTGAAATATGCCTCCTGGCATCAGTAGTCATAATGTAGTCTTCCATCAAGACAAGATGCATAGACAACCTGAGAGAGTTGTTGAGATCCCCAGGGTCATATTTCAGGAGGAGCCGAGAGCTCCCGCACAGCCAATCGAACAACCTACAACTGCAGCAAATGCTCATGGTCAAGGTGTTGGACAGGCAACTAGGCACGCAGCAGAGCCTGCCGTGAGACGGTCTACTAGAGACAAACATCCACCTGATAGATTTCAGTCCTCAATGCATTATGTCTTGGTTACAGATGTAGGAGAGCCTTTCACTTATGATGAGGCTATATGCAGAGATGACCATCACTCCTAAGAGAGGGCTATGTAGTCTGAGATAGACTCCTTGCATAAGAATGAGACTTGGGATTTGGTTTCCTTACCTAAGGGCAAGAAGGCTTTGCCATGCAAGTGGGTGTACAAGCTGAAAAGTACCCCTAGACACCCCAAGCCGGCATACAAGGCTAGATTGGTAGCAAAGGGTTTTAAACATGAGCATGGTGTGGACTTTGATGAGGATTTTTCTCTTGTGGTTAAGATGACCACCCTGCGCTGTCTTGGCTTTGGTTGCTTAGCTTGACTTGGATTTATATTAGATGGATGTCAAGACGACTTTCTTACATGGGGACTTGCATGATGAGATTTATATGGAGTAGCCTAAGGGCTTTGCACAACTTGGCAGGGAGCACCTAGTGTGCAAATTGAAGAAATTTCTTTATTGCTTGAAACAAGCACCTAGGGAGTGATATCATAAGTTTAATGCCTTTATGCAATCACAGGGCTACAGCAGGAGTGCTATGGATCTGTGTCTTTACACGAAGAAAGCATGTGATGGTTCTTTATTGATTTCGGTACTCTATGCGGATGATATGCTGATAGCAGGGAAAACTCATGATGAGCTAGATGCTCTTAAGGCTCAGCTCAAAAAGATCTTTGAGATGAAAGATCTAGGACAGGCCTCTCACATACTTGGTATGCGCATTAGACGCGATAGGCATCAGGGACTCCTCTACTTGTCACAGAGGAAGTACATTCATAAAGTCCTTGAGCACTTCTGCATGCAGGATGTAAAGCCTATTGGCTATCCATTGCCTTATTATGCGAAGGTATCACAAGCTGATTATCCACAGACAGATGAGTACAGGGCCGAGATGGCCAATATCCCCTATGCATCCACAGTGGGCAGTCTTATATATGCCATGATAGCCACTCGTCTAGATATTGCCTTTGCAGTTGGTGTTGTGGCACGCTATATGGCTACACCTAGCAAGAAGCATTGGGATGCCGTAAAGGGTATCATGAGGTACCTGAAGGGCACTGCTGATATGTGTATATGCTATGGTAGCCAAGATACAGGAGTCGTGGGGTACACTGACTCTGATTATGCAGGACATGCAGATAGTAGAAAGTCCACTTTCGACTATGTATTCACCTATGTTGGAGGTCCTATTTCTTGGATATCCAGGGTGCAGAAATGCACGGCCCTTTCTACTACAGAGGCCGAGTATGTTGCAGCCACTGAGGCTTGCAAGGAGGCCATTTGGTTGGGTCGTTTAGTTGCTGACCTTGGTATTGATGCTATCCCTACACTGCATTCAGATTCTATGAGTGCTATTCAATTAGCCAAGAATTTGATCTTCCATGCGAAGACGAAACACATTGAGGTGAGATATCACTTCATACGTGGGGTCGTTGAGGACAAGACTGTTGATCTTGTCAAGATCTTGACTGACCACAATCCTGCAGATCTACTCACGAAAAGCCTCTCTACAGAGTGCTTTGCCTTCCTCAGGAGGTTGATGGGCGTGGGATGAGATGACGTCTTTCCTCATCCTGTTGTACATGTTATATTGTTTTTTTTCTTTTTCTTTTCACTCCTCACTAGGGCAGATTCGCCTTTAAGTGGGAGGTTGTTGGGAGTAAAGGCACCTCCGCCTAGCTTCCCATGTATTACTACACTGGCAGTCACCGCCACTGCACACTGCAGGTAGCAAGCGCTCGTCACCGTCACTTTATTCTTTATTCTTTTAGTGATAGTTTGAATAAAGGAAGGCCCGATCACACATTGTGACTGTTGGAGTTCCCATTTCTTGTCTCTCTCTTTCTTGCTCTTGCTCTCCTGCCATAGCTCTCAAGTGCAAGCTTCGATCCTTCTCACCTTTCACCAAGCCCATAAGAAGTCACTTGTTAGCTCCACCACTCGTTCGTAGAAGTGGAAACACAAAACTTGTAAACTACACCACACAATAGAATTGGAAACCCAAATCCTCCTCATGAAACTTTTGGCATCGTGCACTAGGAAAACACAAGCAAAAAACACACTCATCAACAATGCTATCCCCTTAATGACCCGTGCATAATAACTTGATGGGTCCAAAGGACCTTCTCAAAGCAGAAGGGTATTATGTGAAGCCTACCACAAACTCTGCCTGCCAAAATTATCCACAATTACATGCATGGCCACTATCCATATACCAATAACCATAATAGCTTTGATGACATCCCATAAGCCAAACAAACTAGTCGCTTGTACCATGGTTCTACTCAAAAAAAGGTTTACATATGCCTACCACTCTACTCACCACTTCATCTCCACCTACTGATTCCCCAGTCTCAACACTTACCGATTCATCTCCACCTATCGATTCCCTAGTTTCAGCACCTATCGATTCCCTAGTCTCAGCACAATGACTTGATCCTCAAACTAGATACCACTATCATTGCCACAAGCTTGTTTATCACCAACTTCCCCCATAAAGAATATCCTTTTCAACCTACTAAAATTTCCCCCATTTAGAATAAGTGAATATCAACCCTCTCTACTAGCCATACTAAAGTAGCCCTATCAATGCTAGTCAATCTATAAAATGGTCAAAGACATCTCTCCAAGTAGAAAATTCATCGTTAGAATGCTTTTGGTAGCTTGATTCCACATTTGGTACCTTAGCCAAATTATTTACTATGATAAACCTTGAATTAGCCAACACCAATATGATCATGTTTGCTTCCCAATGGCATCCCATTTGGGAGGAGCAATAACATTTGTTTTGCAAAAGCATCTCCATATAAGACCAATTGGCTCAAGAGATTCCAAACAATTGCAAGCATGTTGAATACTTCCCTCATTTATAGAGACAATGCTTCTTAAGGGTCTTTCCATTGTCAATAGGCTATATCATCTTTGTAGCATGACGACACGCTTTTTCAAAATATGACATACCATTGACTTTGAAGTCACCACTACAGGAAACAAGATTTTTAACATGGTTGGACAATGCAAAATTGTCAATCTTTGAAAAGAAAGGTAAAGAGAAGAGGGAGAAAACCCCAACCACACTGATGACAAAAGCAATAATAAGAAGTGCATAGGGAAGACGAAGAAGTGAGCTCATCCTTGAAGGACTTTGACAAAGGAGATATAGAATAGGAGTGATTGATCATCAAAGTTGCTAAAAAGAGGTCAAAGGAGTGGAGAAAGCTAGAAGCCAAAATGAGGTAATCACACAAGAAGAATATAAAAGGGCTCTTAGAGCATCAGTAAGAGTCCATGAATAGCAAGGACCAATTCATTGCATAGCAAGTAGCGAATCTTATAGACCAAAAATGAGAAAGTAGCTCTAGTAAGGGAAAGGAAAAGGTGTGATAGAGGAAGCAATCACTGACTTTGCAACCCTCCGTGAGCTAATAGCATAGATAGGGACCATGTAGCCACAAAATAGTGAGCTGCCAAAAGCAAGACCCATACTTGAAGTCGCCACAACTAATCTAGAATAGAGCTCTTGCCCACCAACAGATATCATGAAGAATGCACAAGAGTCTTTGAAGGGGCAGAGTGAAACCACAAAGAGTAGGAGCCCTTGAGCAAAGGTGCAAAGAAAGGAAGAAAAAGCCAATGCACTCAAGGCTAACTAGGAGCTCCAAAGTAGGTTAGAAAGGACACAAGATGAATATAGAAAGCTTCCTAATAAAATTTGAAATGTAGGTTGAGAAGTTCCAAGCTCAACTATAGGAACATGATCAAGCGACAATGAGGGAACTTCAAGAGAAGCAAGAACATACATTTTGAAACTAACTAAAAGAGCACAAAAATTTGTGCTCTGGATCTCCAGAAGTAGCTAAAGGAGCATGACACTACACTGATGGACCGTAAAGGTAGCTAGTCTTTGGACTCCAAACCTTTTTGCAATTTTGCAGCATAAAGTTTTGGTGAGGCCGAAAAATAGGTGCACAATTTGCACATTTGCCTCAAAAGTTTGCTTTAACGTGACGGCAGAACCTCTTGACTTGATCCAAAGACGGCTTAATGGGGGAGACGTCTGAGCGGTGACGCAAGGGGTGGCGTGCGCATGGAAGCTTCGGAAGGAAGTGTGCGTGGGGGCATACATCATGCAATGCCTTGTGATGCAAGGCTCAACAAGTTGCCTAGGCGGATTCCTATAATAAGTCAGCATAACAGCCACAGGCCCTGTATCGGTGAGAGAGGGGGACTCGGGAGGCTGTAGCACGAGAGAGTCGTGACTACCTAACGAACGACAGAAGGCCCAGGTCAGGCACAAGGCTGCTATTCATAGAGGCGCGCACGCAGTGCGCACACACACTCTCTATACTCCTGTCTTTCTGTCTTCTTTTTGTCTCTCTATGCTCCTGGACGACTATCTCCCCCTGCAACCCTTGGGCCACGGCTCTACCGGCATCGTCTTCCTCGCCCGCGGCAAGCGCTCTCGTCTCACACAGATCAGCCATCTGCAACAAGAACACCAAGAAGAAGATCGTCAAGAAGATCTACAGTCCCTGTCTCGCCGCGACCCCGGCAGCACCCCCGTCTTTGCCGTCAAGGCCTTCAGCAAGCGCAGCAATGATACCCTTCTCCGCTCCCATAACGAGGAGGCCATCCTCTCCAGGCTCGATCACCCTTTCCTCCCCACTCTCTACTCTGCTTTCGACCATGGTGAACACCGATTCCTTGTGCTCGACTTCTGCCCGGGCGGGGATCTCAACACCATCCGCCATTTTCAGCCCGAGAGAAGGTTCTCACCGGCTGCCATAAGGTGATTCATCAGTGTTCCTAACTAAGTGCTTCATTCTGAGACTAAATAATTAATCTGAGTGCCAAATTTGATCCTGGGAGATGGTGCATTATAAATGCTTCGTGTTGCCTTCGTAAGGGTACAGACAGTGCAAGGCAGTCCTGACTGCAATCCTGCATCTGGGTGTTAAGATGGTTCACTTCTTCATCTGAATGTGTCAACATGCACAGATTCATGATCATCTCGGATGTCAAAGTGCGTCATTTCATGCTCAAGTTGTATCATGCCTTGAGCACGTCCTCTGACAAAAATGACCGTTGCATCCATTCCCCATGACCGTTGGCTCTCCTATTCTGAGACAATGATGCACGCTTGTAAATTCGGATGGCAAGCTTGAATGGAGTAACTGTGATTGATCGTTATGGCATTGGTTTTGCAGGTTTTATGCGGCCGAAATTGTGCTTGCGCTGGAGCACCTGCACAGTAAGGGGGTGGTTTACCGGGATTTGAAGCCGGAGAACATTCTGCTGTCAGGGGAGGGCCACATAATGCTAACAGACTTCGACCTTTCCACAACATTGCCCCCGAAAAAGCCCAAACCCTACACAGAGGAGGCAGACAGCAGCAGCACAGGCCATGATCAGGGCCTCAAGCGAGAGAAGGGAGGGACCGTAGGCTGCTTGCAAGCATGGTGGTCACACACAGGTGACTCTAAGGCAAAGATCATGCCTGCAGAGACGCCGTCGACGTCATCTGGCAGCACCATGCAGAGCCCCTCGAGACTAGACGCAAGGAGCCATAGCCATGGCCGCGGTGCAGATGAAGGCGAAGACAGACTGGAGCAGGAGGAGGAGGAGGAGGAGGAGGAGGAGGAGGAGGGTGGTGGGGAGGAGCGTTCCCACTCCTTCGTGGGGACGGAGGACTATGTCGCCCCCGAGGTCATCCTCGGCACCGGGCACGAGTACGCCGTCGACTGGTGGGCCCTTGGCGTCCTCCTTTATGAGATGGCTCAGGGCTGCACACCCTTTCGGACACCCTTTCGCGGGGCGACCACCCACGACACCTTTCGCAACATTGTGCACCAGGAGCCCCAATTTCTTGGCCCAGCCACCGCCCTTCGCGACCTCACCCGCCGCCTGCTCGTGAAAGACCCCGCCCGCCGCCTGGGCTTCGCATCGGGCGCCATCGAGGTCAGGGCGCATCCCTTCTTTCGCGGTGTCCAGTGGGACGCCCTCGTTCATGTGTCCCGACCGCCCTTCATTCCCTTTTGGATGCCTCCCCCGGAGGAACCACCCTCCTCGTTCCAAGTGAAGAAGCACATTGCGGAGGTCGAGTTCGCGCGCGCGGAGGAACATGCGCGGAGAAAAGTTGCTGAACAAAAAGAAAGTGCCAAAAGGAGGGCTGCCCGCGCTACCGCCCATAAGAAGTAGTGCCATGGGATGCTCAACAACGTTTCCCAGGATACCTTCTTTTACCCTTTCTTTGGCCTTTTTCCCATTTTTGTTTCTTGGAATGGGCGCTTGGCTATTTAGCGGAAATGGCTCTAGGAGTTTAAATTTTTTAACCCATCTTAATCAAGTCTATATCCATTATTCTTTATGTACACATCACTTAACGGCTTTTCCTTACTTGAGACAAGGCATTTTCCATTTTAACGGTCCATTCTCTCTCTCTCTCTCTCTCTCTCTCACGTGTCTAATAACATTGTACATGTCTTGTGTTCTTGAAGAACACACACCACATTTTTACCGTTGTGACTAGAAACAAAGTCCATTCTTGATACAAATTTGTGTGTGTGTCTTTTTTTGGGCATCAACACTATATGGTCTTTTTGTGCCCATTTGGTGTTCTTGCAATGCTTTAGTGTGTTATATTTCTTTCAATGCAAATACTTCTAGCTCTTCAAAAGTAAAGCTCTAACCTACGGAAATGATTGTTCATTGTCTTCCATTATGTTTATGTTGGCTTTCAGCGTTTCTTTCTTTGAGATGAGGCATCCTCCGTTGTAATCTTTGAGGTGAGTTGTCGTGCACTATAATGGTATATTCTCTTTTCACATGTCCAATAATGTTTGATAAGTATATTATTCTTGTGCAATAGAAAAGGCGGCTTACACAATAAATCATCTAATGGATTGTTTTTCCTTTAGTGCAAATGTTTTTACAATTTTAAACTCATTTCCTACCTTGGCCAAATCATGTCCATATTTTGTCACTATGCATGTACTCATTTTCATTGGCTTTTTGTTATTTTAGTTTTCATCCTCCATTGTAAAAGTAACATTGAACACAAATTTGTTGAACAACACATTGTGATTATGAAAATCAACTATATACACACTCATTGCCATTAGTGCTTGGAAGCTTTGAGATATTTGTCCTTTTAGAATAAAAATTCTTTGTTTCATATGAGCTTTACAATATGGAATTTGCTTTTACAAATTATATGAGCTTTGAGATATTTGTCATTTTAGAATAAAAATTCCTTGCTTCATATGGGCTTTACAATATGGAATTTGCTTTTACAAATTATATGAGCTTTACAATATGCTATTGTGCCCCTTCATCCCCCTTGTGCATCCCCCTCTTTTTTTTTGTCACATTTTTGTGGTCACACCATAAAGGAAGGACATGCATTGCATGCTCGATATTTGGCCACAAATCAACTTTTGTATTATATATATATATATATATTAACATAAGGTTTTGTAGGAGTCTCACATGGCAATCATTCATCCCCCTCCAAAATGTTCTCTTCTTTTTTCTTTTGCCTTATTTACTTCTCCTCTTGTTGGCTAAATTAAAAATATTATCCACATCCTTGATGGGGGGGTAGGTAGAGAGAGAGAGAGAGAGAGAGAGAGAGAGCTCTTTTGATTTTCCATCCACCCTTTCTCACACCTCTTATACACACACAAATGCAAAGGCCACACACATGCATGCACATAGCCAAGGCAAGCAGCAAGTGAGTAGGGAATAGACTAGTACCAAGTAATAGACAAAGTAGGTGAGTACCAAGCAATAAAGCAGGTCTCTTTGTTCCTCCTTGATGCCTTCTCTCTCTCTCTCTCTCTCTCTCTCTCTCTCTCTCTCTCTCTCTCTCTCTCTCTCTCTCTCTCTCTCTCTCTCTCTCTCTCTCTCTCCCATTGCAGTTGCCCTACTCTTACTCTAGACCCCATGATTAACAATGTTTTTTTTTTTAAGACCTCCCTTTGAGAAGTGATTATTATTTGATGACAAGGTCCTCAACTTGAGATGTACTTTATCATACGTGCTATATACTTTTGTATGGATATCCATACTTTTCCTTTATAAAAATCAACATTTTAGGTGATCAAAACTTAATTTTTATGTTAAAATATTAGGCAATCATTATGATCTTAAGGGGTAAAAAATGAACCTATTTTTGTCTCATTTTTTCCATGACTCGTATTTTTAGCCAAGAACAAAAACATTGGTGATTGAGTATGGAATGCAAGAGCCGCATGTTGATCCTTAGGGGAGCGCAAGGAAATACGGTAGGAGAGGCAGACCCTTAGGGAAGGTTACATATTTTTTATGACAAGTAGATGTGACAGTGCATGCAAATGTGGTAGGAGAGGCAAGCTATTGATCCTTAAGGAAGGCTATGTATCTTTGATGACAAATAATTGTGACAAGGGAGGATAGGGCAAAAGTGAATATGGCAAGGGAGGGCAGTGGCAAAAGGTGTGGTAAGGTGGAAGCAGTGAATGGGCAAGTCCCTAGGCATGGGTTATTAATGTAGAAGTTAGATACGTGGATGGTGCAACAGTAGCAGGCGGGGGGTGTGGTAGAAGTAGCACACAAAAAGAAAGAGCAAACTATTTATGCTCATTGAGTCATTCTTTGCATGCATGCATCCATGCACACACACACACAGAAAGGTGCATCTAACCTTACGGAAGGTTTAGTACACACATCCAATTATTGACATATTTTAGATAAATTAATTCTTAGCATCCACAAACGTGTAAGCATTTTTTTCAATTTGACAAGTAGTATGATAAGATATACTTATGCACGAGTGCTCATTCAAGCCCTAATCTTACAAGCATATGTTTTTCTTGATTTTAAGTCATGGTTCTAGTTCTTAGATTTTGGCATTGAGATGCCTTTTATTGGACTATCTCATTTCCAATCTAGTAACAAGATGATGTTATTATTTTGAAAATATTTTCCTTTTTAGAAAGATCAAAGTTATATTTTTGTATCAACCTAAAGAGTTCTTGGTTACTTCTTGCGTGTCTACATGCATGTATATGTTGTGTATCTCCATGTGAGTTGTAAAAGAGATGCCTTGCACTTGGTTAGAGGGGCTTCACGCATGGCTTAGTTTCACAGTTTATTGTGAATCCCTTAATATTGCAAACAATACACCCTCGAGCAAAAGCTCGCAAAGTTGTGGCTTCATTGTTAGGCAAGCAGAAGTTTTCTATACCAAATGCAAAACACGTAGTTCTTTTTTTAGCTCTTAGTCTATAGAAATTAATGTAGAAGGCCTAGTTCTCCTCCTTTGTGCAAAAGCTCCTCTTATGCAATTTAATGTACAAAAATATTTGTCATCCATTGTAGAGCATAAAGCTTGGATGTATGCGTATGAGCATTTTTACCCTTGCATAAAGTTAAAAAGTGTTTACTAAGATACCCAAGTTTCATAGTAATATCCCATCCTAAAGCTTACATATTTTGGAATGGGCTTTTAGGATGTTCTCTGGATGCGGTGCCAGTGGCTTAGGGTGACAGGTCTAACCATAGGTGAGTGTTACCTCCCTAGGTGTGTCCTGCCCTTGATGTGCCCTAAGCGTGAGAAGTGGGGGAGCAAAAAGGGCTAGGGGTTGGGAGTAGAGCCGCCGACCGAAGCCACTGGACATGCCTAGCTTAAGGATCCCTAGATGCAGTGATCGTGCTTTTTGTGGTGATAAGTGCTTGTACAAGTGGTGATGTTGACCAGTCTTTTTTTTTTTTTGTAAGTGGATGACAGCTAGACCTAATCCTCTTCGTCTGAACGAGGGGGGGAAGGAGGGCGGATGGATTTGCGTAAAAATTGGTGGCTTTGCATGTACCCTTTCATGTTCATGCAGACGTGGAGAGAGGTGGTGGAAAGGAAGGGGTGATTACACCTAGTGAATTGGCTGTCACTCATGTCCTCTAGGAGAGCTAGGCAAAAGGAAGGTAGTAGGCTAGCTCTCATCATTAAGCGTGCCATAGCGCAGCTATCAATAGCATTGGGATCAAAAAAGAGGGGAGGCATGCCATTCTCCTGCGGTGCCAGATCTTGCTTGAGTAGGAGCTTAAGAAGCCTAAGGTAATTACAAGTAGTTATGAAAGCGGGATCAGGACAGGAGGAGAATTCCGCGAGGAAGCGCGTCATGGAGTCGGTTAGGCTTCCTAAATAAAAAAGGAGGGCATCCTCGAAGGAGGTGGCGTTGGAATTGTAGATGATGGGGAAGTCATGCCTCCCATGGAGGGTGGTGACAAAATCCACGCCTACCCTACGAGGATACACCATGAATGTGGGGTCATTCCTCTCGTAGGGTAGGGTGTTGCAAAATGCCATCCAAGCGACCATATTAATATCGCAGATTCGCCTTCTCCAGAGGGGTTGGCAGTTGTAGCCCCTTACGGTGTGTGGCACTTCGAACACTTTGTCTTGCCAAAATTCTACTTCCTCTGTGCCCCATAGAGTGGGGGTCTTTGCCCTGTCGTCCAGCCATTTTTGGCCCAGTCAGCTTGCTGCTGCCAGCCGCGATCACCTCCTCCATTACTTTGATCGACAGGACCCTTCTCAGGCTGTTAGGCATAAGGAAGCTGAAAGAGAAAGGGTCCTTTTCGATTTCCTGCCGTTCCCAAACCACTAGCTCCACGTGGAATTGCGTTGGGAGGTCATCGGGGCATGGTGGGAGAGATGCGGATGGCCGCACGACTGGTTTGGCATGCAGCCGCCTTCTGGCTTCTTCCATCAATTTTTTTCGTCGCTCCTTGAGTGAGGGTGGCTTGTCTGTCCAAGGGCGGGTCAAGTGGTTGCTGTTCCTGAATGTGCGGCGAGGGGGGTTGTGGGATCACATCTTCTCGGAATCTACCCATGTCGAATTCGAGTTCCGCTTCCTCCCCCTGCCGGTTTTCCTATGGTGCTCTCTCTTCAAATCCTACGGCATCCACTTCCTGGGGGGTTAGGCCGGCCAGCAGTAGGTATTTTCGTTGCTCGTCCAGGCTAACCTCCGCAGGTTGGGGTGGCATTTGCAGTCCTGCGTATAGGGCCATGCCTGCAATGCTGAGCTTCCTTTGTGCAACCTCCAACAACTCTCCCTCCTCTGGGCGGGTAGTGTCCATGATGGTGTCGAGGAAGGCTTTTTGTTGGGCACCGAAGGCCACTTGGGCGGCTTCTGCCTTGCTCTCTTCAATGATCTTTTCCTTTTCTACCAGAGCAAGTCACCGTGCGAGTGTCTTCACCCTCTTTTCATTATGCACCGCCCACTCCTCTGCTTTCTTGTTCATTTCCTCCATGCTCTCCCCTTGCTTTAGGGTCAGTATCATGAGGCTTTGCTCTTGGTCCTCAAATTCCCTGATCAGACTCTCTTGTTCTTCTTTCTCAGAGTTCAACTGATCGGTTAGGCGTTCAATCTCTTCTTGCTACCCCTCCATGTCCTGCTTTCTTTTCTCATCCCTGGCATTGAGCTCAGCCATGAGCTCTTCAACTTTAGCAGTTTTTGCAATGAGCTCCTGATATTGCATTATCAGGAGCTTATGTTCTCTTTGCATATTCACCAACTCCTGTGTTTCATTCTTGAACTGCTGCCTCCAGTGCTCTTCTCTGTCATCCTTAGCCTTTATTTCCTACTTGAGATCCGTGATCTCCCTTTGCTGCATGGCTATCATCCTTCTTTTGTCAAGCTAGAAGGTGGCTATTGATTCCTTCTCAGCTGCCAACTCAGCCACAGCTATCTTTCGTTCCTCCTTAGCTTTCTCCAACTGAGAGAGTAGCTCGGCGACGTATTCCTCGTAATTAGCTGGTGGCATCATCGTTGTTTGGATGGGTGTTGTTGAGGCCTCCACCTTCTGTCGTTTAGGATCTTGCCTAGACTCTGCGTCTGTGGCTGGTCGCTTTTTCCCTGTTGCCATAGTGCTTGTCCCCTAGGCTATCTCCTTGTTAATGAAGTACTGCATCCATGCCACAAGATTTTATATGTCTGTACTGGTGGGGATGCTGGGGGTGATGGTGGTTGGCTCGATGGGAGGCACCAATAGAGTAGGAATTGGGTGCATTGGGGCTTTGCCCTTGCCCTCAATGACGGCGGGTGGCACAATCTCCAGCACTTGTGTGCTTGACCCAGGCCTTTCTTCTCTATGTGGGTTCAAACTCCCCAGTTCATCTGCTCTACTTTGTTGTTCTATGGACCGGCGTGTAGCTTCAGCCAGGTCCTCTTCCTCCTTTCTTCTTAGTTCTTCCTCTTCTTCATCAGCCTTTCTTCGCCTTTCCTCTTCTTCTTTTCTCTGCTCTTCCTTATTTTTTTCTTTTTCTTCCTTTTCCTTTCTTTTTCTCTCCTCTGCCTCCTACTTTGATGCCTTCTTAGCCTTTTGTAATTGCTCCTTTTCCTTTTCTTCTTCCTATTTTTTCTTCTTCTCCCTCTCCTTGGCCTCCCTAAGGGACTCTCTCTTGGCCTTCTCTAAGTCCTCTTTCTCTTTCCTGCGGCCCTCGTCATCCTTTTTCTTCCTTTGAGTGGTCTTCTTTTTGGGTTTCTTGGTCACCTTCCTGGTTTCCTGTTCTTCCCCTTCTTCATCTGTTTCAGTTCTATCGGTAGATTCTTCTCTGTCCTGGTGAGGGGGCATCCTATCAGGCGTTTCTCCTTCTCCCTCCTCTGCATTTTGTGTCTCTCTTACTGCCTCTTGGATGAGCGTAGTCAAGACACCTCCATACCCGATGTAAGAGGCCTTGGATGAAGCTTTCTTTCTTTCTGTAGCTTTGGAGGCTGGAGACCCTCCACCTGCTGGCACACTTCCTAAAGCCAATGCTTTAGCTGCCTGGTTGATAGTTTTTCGTACATACCCGTTCCAATCAACTTCATCCAGAGTGTGGGCCGCTATGTTCTCCAGCACAGGCATGCTGATTCGATACATCAGGGAGTTGTAGTGTTGGGAGAAGAGCACATGTACTAGCTTTGCTTGCAGCCTAGCTTCTGCATCAGGGATGTCTAGGATGCTGATGCCGTCATTGGTGAGCACCTCCTCCTTTTTCATTTTTAGCATAGCATAGACATCCCTCTTTTGTTTTCTCTCCGTCTTTGGCTCCAATCCCAATGCCTTCTCCACCAAGGCTGGGTCTAGACGGACCTGCACCTGCTTGGCACTTTCTCCTCTATCCATCATCACTATGCCGCATTCTTGGTTTGGGTCGTATGATCTGAGGAACTCCACAGACTTCAGGCGGTCCAGCTCCTGTGAGAATTTTTCAAGGTACTTGCTGAGGTTACATTGCTCGACCACCCTCCTAGCTGCTTCCACCCTAGCCACCACAACTTCTATGTTGCAGACGGTTCGAAACTTAAGCTGGCTGAAGGCGCGATTTTCTAGGTAGATGCAGTATTGCTCTCTTTCCTTGTCTGTGAATGGGATTCGGTGGGCTCGGTCTTGCTACAATATTTTTCGTTCTTGTCATAAACCAAAATTTTATTGCTGACCTGAAAAAAAGGAGAAACTCCACATAGTAAATTGCTGACTGCTGAAAAAAAGGAGAAACTCTATGCTTTTTGAATAAATTCATTAAGAACCACTGTAGATTTTCCTTTTCAGCCTTTAACTTTTTGCTTGTTTTTCATAATATATGTTTATGTGTTTCACTAATTCCCCCTCCCCTTCCAACTTAAGAAGAATCCTTCCTAGGATTTAGAGTTAGAAAGGTGAGGGCGTTTGGCATGGCGGCGTAGGATTTACTTGTGAAGGAGCCAATTATAGAATTGGGGGTTGTACTCTAAGTGAGCATCGCGGTCCAAATCAGAGGGTTTAATCCCCACTTGTGTGATGTATGTGAGAACATCTGTTAGAAAGTCACCAGAGTTGACTCGGCTAGCAATGTATAACTCCTCCTCGGTCAACAAGCGGTCGAGATAGGGGTGTCCTTTGATGTGTTCTTCTATGGGACATCCCCGAAGAGTGGTTAACACTCAATATGAGGTTGGCGCGACATATGTGGGGTTGTATTCCGCCGTTTTGATAGCGCGGCGCTGCTCAGCATTGGTCAGTATGCGGCACCCTTCGACTTCCTATTGTAGCCTAAGAGTGTACCAATGCTTCAAGAATGGGGAGTCGGTATCAGCGAGCTTTAATAACACTGTGATTTCTTGTTCAGTGATCACCAAAGTGGTTCACTGATCGCATGACGGGATGAGGCGTTGCTTGATGGCCTGCTCCTTGGATATCTCACTGCTGAGCAATTCAGCAGCAGAGGTAGCGGCTTTTGCAAACACGAATTCAAATGTTTCCCAAGAACAAGGCATCGTTTGAACTTCGGTTGTGAAGGATTCGTCCAATAGGCCTAAGTCCAAGCAATCGTAGCTCAGAGCTAGTGACACAAAAGTGGCGTCCTGTCGCTTAATGCAATCCACCATGTCGTCCCCTGTTTCTTCAGCTAAATCAGCTGCTAGTGTGAGAAAGGATTTCCTCTCGTAAGAGGGTCTAAGGCATGCGGGGGTGGTTGGGGTTTGGTAGGACTTGAGCCTTTGGCGACGAAAAGTTGCAGTTGTGAGTGTTCTTGAGCTTGCGATTGGGTCACTGGGACTATGGCTTGGTTAGCAGCAGCCTCGAGTGACAGCCTGTTGCTTTCAGGATGGAGTTGGGAAGTCGGATCGACTTTGGCAGGTGATGACTCTTGTGATGTTGGCTGTCGCTTGGGTCGATAGGCTTGGGCGACTCTCTTGGGTTCACGCGTGGATGAACTTGATGATTGCTGGTCAGGGAAGCTCCGCGGCTTGTGGTTTTGAGATTTTATGGTCTTTGGGATGATCAAGCTTGAGGCTGGGGTACGAGTGGTGCCTTTGGCCATGTGGGCCGTAGGTATCCATATCCAAGCATTGCCCTCATAGTAGCCTTGTGCGTGCAAGAGGGCTTTGGGGGCCCACTTGTGATTGATTACGCATCTACCACTGTAACTGTGTCTGGGCCTCCTAGGTTTAGAGTTTTTGGTCTTATGAGGGTAGGAGCGTCGACTCCTAGGCGACTGTTGTAGTTGTTTAGGCATCCATTGAAGGCGAGGCTGTTGGGCCTTAGCTTTGGCTCTGCCATGGGTTGTGGTTTATGAAATTCGGGGAGTGGCAGCCGCGCACTACCCCCCTCCTTCGACTTGACTACATATGTTTTTATCAGTGGCTTTGTGACCCGGGATGAGGTTGCGCAACCCCCTTGCTGAAAGCTATAACAATGCAAACGTTGCCTATTGCGAGGTGGATGCACTGCGACGCGTAATCGACATTGCAGTGAGCCTGCTTTTTGAAAGTTCGCCCCAGCATAGCAACTCTGTGCCTACGTCTTTAGCGTCTGGCAACACGTAAAAAATCAGTGGTACAGTCGCAGACTCAATAGAGACAGCGACTCTGCACTTGCCCAGAAGTGCGTATGAGTGGGCCCAATATGGGCTTAATTTGGTAGTGGTGGGTTGAAGTTGTGGTTTGCTAAGTTGGGTCCAATGATCGTGAGTTAAGACATTGGAGTCTACTCCCTCGTCGATCAGGGCATTAAAAGCGCATGTTTGGTTATTGACAGGCGGTTCTAACATCGGTGGCTCATGCAAAGGATGCGTAGGAGGGTAGTACTTCTTGACATGACTGCCATTGAAGAAGCCTATTCCTTTACCGTCTAGGGTCTCAAGTTCGACATTGCCTGTTTGGCTGATCGCAAGAACTTTGAAGGGTCCAAGACCTCTAAATTTCATTTTTTGCTTATGCCCCTTAACTGAGTAGAGGAGCACTAAGTCACCCTGTTCGAACTCGCCTTACTTGATGTGCTGGTCAAACCAGCTCTTGCATCGGGCTTTCTCACAGATCAGTGCATGGGTGGCTAGAAGACGAGTCTCCGAGGGGCGTTCGAGTTCAACTAGGCATTGTGTCCATGCCTCCTTCCCTTCCCATCGTTCTTGAAGCTCTATTCTGAGGCTAGGAATGAAGAATTCGAATGGTAGAATTGCTTCTGTTCCATATGTCAGCCTAAAGGGGATTTGACCAACAGCCGTTTTATAAGCTGTGCAGTAAGCCCACAAAGTTGCCATCAGCTTGTTGTCCTAGTCGCTGCGTGAAGCAAAGACAACCTTGGTTAGGACATTGACAAGAATCTTATTCGTTGATTCGGCCTGGTCGTTTGCCTAAGGGTAGTATGGCGAGGATTTGCGATGGATGATGAGGAAGGTGGACAAGAGATGGGCGATCACTTCATTGATGAAGTGCATGCCCTTGGTCACACTGACCAGTTCAATGGGACAACCGAATCGTGAAATCACTTGCTCCCATAAGAACTTAGCAGTCGTTCTAGCGTTGTTTTTTCGTGTTGCTCTCGCTTTTGTCCATTTCGTGAGGTAGTCCGTGGCCACAATGATGTACTTGGCCTGCGAATACTGTGCCGCCGGACTGATGGGTCTAATGAAGTCAATTTTCCATTTTTCGAAGGGTTGTCGAGTAATAACTGGGATTAATTCCATTTGATCCTTGCGAATCGAAACCTTCATCCGCTGGCACTCGTCACAGTGCTTGACAAATCGTGCTGCATCGTGAAAAAGCGTGGGCCACCACAGTTGAGACTGCAGCACCTTTTGTGTTGTCGTATCCCCGCTAAAGTGCCCCCAGCAATGCCGTTGTATGCCTCTAAGAGCACATCGTGCATCTCATGCTCGCAAACACATCTATGCAGTAATCCATCTTGCCCCAGCCTATAGAGTTGGCCTGCAATCAGCTTCATAGGGCTGGATCTTAAGGATTAATCGCCTAAGTCGGGCTTTTTCTATTGGTCGGTCTGGCAGTCCGTGCTCAAGCACTTGGACTATGTCATCTGCCCAATATGGCGTTAGATTAGCCTTAAATAGATCTCTCTCGTTGGAAAGGTTAAACAAATGGGCGTCGGGTAATTCATCAACAACACCTTGTCCAGCGGCTTCTCCAGTGGGAATGCGTGACATGTGATCAGCCATGTAATGCTATTTTCCCTTCCGTACCACCACGGAGAAGTCAAACTCTAAAAGCAGAAGGAGCCATCGAGCTATGCGTCCTGTAGCGCAAGGTTTGTTTACTAGATAGAGCAAGGCTTGATGGTCCACGAAGAAGGTAAAGGGCGTGGCCAAAAGATAATGCCATAATTTCTTCACATCGAATACCATGGCTAATCCCTCTCTTTCCGTCGTCGTATAGTTCATTTCCATCTCAGTGATTTGTCTACTAGCAAAGCTCACTGGATAGTCTAAATTGTGTTTGCCAGGTTGGCACAACACTGCCCCCACGGCAAACTTAGAAGCATCGATATGCACGTGGAAAGTAATGGTCCAATCTGGGGCTCGTAGGATTGGTGCTGTGGTTAGAGCCTTCTTCAACTCTTCGTATGCCCGTTGGCATGCTTCGGTCCATTCGAAGACAATAAGCAACTTGTACAGGGGTCTGGCGATCAACGCATAATTCAGTACAAACCGCTGATAGTATCCAGTATGGCCTAGGAAGCAATGAACTCCCTTGTAGTTGTTTGGGGGTGGAAGGTCAACAATAACCCTGACCTTCGAGAAGTCAGTGGCAATGCCGTTCTTCGACACCACATGTCCTAGGATGCATCCATGCTTCACCCAAAACTGGCACTTTAAGGGGTTCAAGGAGAGACGATATAAGCGACATCGCTCGAAGACTGCTCAGAGTTTGTCTAGTTGTTTGATCCAGGTCGACTGGACATAGAGGTCGTCGACAAAGACTTCTAACTCCTTGCGAAGCATGTCCTTAAAGATGGTGCACATGAGGCGTTGGAAAGTGGCAGGGGCATTAGTCAACCCGAAGGGCATGACTATGTAAGCAAAGGCACCCCACTCAGTGGCGAAGGCCGTCGCAGGATGCACTTGCACCTGGTTGTATCCTGAGAAGCCGTCCAGAAAACTGTAGGCTTCCTTGCTTGCCACTCTCTCAAGCATGTGCTGGGTGTACGGCAACGGATAGTTGTCCCTCTTGGTAGCAGCATTCACCTTCTTGTAATTGACACACACTCGGATTTTTCCATTCTTCTTCATCACGATGATTATGGGCGATACCCAGTCTGTGTGCTTAATTTCGTAAATGAATCCCGCTCTCATCAGCTTATCAATCTCTTCTTTGACAACATGAGCGTGTTTTGGATTCATAGGATATGGTCACTGCTTGACTGGTGTTGCGTCTGGCGTCATGGGTATGTTGTGAGTCACGACACTTAGATCTACCCCCTTAAGCTCTTCTAAGGACCATGCGAACACGTCTATGTACTCTCGCAAGAGAGCGACAAGACTCGCTTCTTCTTCATCAGTCAAGTCATCGGCAATGAAGGCTGGTCAGGGTGTTTCCCCTTCCTGGGCTAGGTCCACCTCCTTGACCTTGGCTGGTCCCTCAATTGGTTCGCTCGTCTACGCTTGACGTTTGGCACCTAACAGTACTACTACCCTATCTCCTTTTTTGAATTTTGTAAATCGTTTAGGGAGGTCCTGCGGTTTTTGTTGTTCTTCCGTTCGTGTATCCCTGGGTTGTTTTGCATTTTCCTGCCTTAATCATCTGCGCCTCAGGTGGACGGGTAGGTCCCCCTTGGTGCGTCTGGTTGTGGGTGGCCTAGGGATTTCTGGATCACTATCCGAACTAACCTCCGATTCAGAGTCGAACCCTCCGTCTTCGCTAGAAGAGGTGGTCTCCCCTGGTGGGCGCAGTTCAGATGGTGATTCAGTCCTAAGCACTGATGTCGTTCCTGGCTGGGCTAGGTCTGCTTACTCAAGGTCTATGGCTCCTACGTGTTCCAACCAGGTGCGATCACATTCCATGCACATGACTCCTCGCTCCCTCCTAAAGATACTCTTTTTATGCGGCTTGGAGTCTGCTTGTATTTGCTCTATTTCTTGTCCTTCAGCGTCATATTCCACGGTATCTACCTCACCCTTACTTGAAGGATTGGCAGTCTTTGTATTCGTCGTTAGAATCCTCTTCATCAGACTGCTCGTCGTCTCCTAGGACTTGGTATATCTCTTGTCGTTGGTCAGGAACTAGGGCCCAGTTATACATGAGGTTTAAGTCATGCACTATGGTCCATTGCCACTTGGATTCATCTAAGAGATCTTAGAGTGGTTTGAAATTTGCAGCTAGATTTCCAGCTAGCTTGTCCGTTAGGTATTCCAGTATCTCTTGGAGTTCCCTTTTGCTAGTTGGGACTTTGAAGTTGATGGGCTTCGGTTTCCCATGAAGGCTTCCTGCCATCATGCAGACTGGTACGGAGGGTGTGTCGTTAGCCTTGCCGATTGTTTTGATGGCTTGCTCATACACCTCATGATCTGAGAACAGCAGGTCGATTGTAGCGAGGACGTGCATCCAATCCCGCTCATCCTCTGGGCATGGGATATACTTGGTCAAGGGCCCATAGGGTTTCTTGACCTGGGCGTTACCCTTGAGCATAGAGGAGATGGCATCTAAGTCGACTGGTGAGGTCTTCCAGGTGTCCATCTCTACTCTCACAGCGTCTGTCCTATTACCAAGAAAGATCAATCCATTATCCCAATCTTCGATAACTCTAGCATTGCGCATCCAGGGTCGGCCTAACAGGATGTCGTAGTCCACTCCCTTCATGACTATAAAGTCAACGGAGAACTGGACACCTACGATCTTCACTGGCCAATTCTTAAGCACCCCGAATGGCTTGACTCTCATACCGTTTGCTAGTGTGACATTAAACCTAGCAGTCTCAATGGGTGGGTTTCCCCGAGTCTGAAGCACTACGTGGCTAAGCACACTAACCCCAACCCCCGTGTCCACGATTCCCTTTCTCGTTGTATCACCTAGGGCTAAAATCGATAAGACCGCATGCATCTCGGAACCTTCCCAGAAGGCATTGACGTGCAAGGATTTAAGCATAGAGTGCAGCCTCAAACTCGGTATTTGTGTCTTTGCATCATGGTCATGAGAGTCTGTCATGACCTGCTCTCGTGACCCTTCAACCCAATGCTTAAGATCTTGCCATAGGGTGGGATGCTGCCTAAGAAGATCTCCTAGGCTAAGTGTTACGGGGGTAGTCGCCAACGTGGTTAGGAGATTGTTGGGTGCTCGTCTCTCTCCTAACCTGGATCATCCTGACCAGTGGCCGTGACTAGACTGCGGCCCTGTAGCGCCAAGGCTTGGCCTTAGCGGCACTGCTTGTGGTGCAGTTGCTTCTCCCAACTTTGGTTATGGAGGTGAGGTTGGCATACTTATGCTGGAAAGGTCATTGATTTCGTCCTCTAGGATGGGCTCAGCATCTTTTAGATGCTCTTGGGCTTCCCTCACCCATTCCTTCACCTTTTCTATGGCCTCTAACTGTCGCTTCAAATGCAGGTATTCCCCTACCTTAGCACTTCCCTTTGCAGCCATCTTAGGGGCTGAAGTCTCTGCCTTTGCATCAGAGACCTTCTTTCCCCCCAACAGGCAGAGTTGTAGCACTCTCCGTTTCTAGTGCGATTTTAGCTTCCGACCTCTTCCTCCTCCGTCTACGGCTCTTCTTTCCTATCGAGGCTGCGTCGAGATTGCTAGGTCCTGGTAGAGAGATGCCGACCTGCTTCGTTTGGGCACGGGTCATGATCCGCAATGGGATAGGCGTGGCCTCCCCATTGAGGTTCTTGACACCAAACAGCCCCAATGGGACAGATGGCATGTTGGTTGAACTAGAAGATGGCTTCCGCTTTGGGCAATCAACGAAGAGATGAGTGATTCCGCACTCTGCACATCTTCGGTCAGCCTTGTCTCTATTTTGCTACTCCCTTTCAGGGCAGCGTGACGAGACATGTCCTGGGTGACCACAAGTCCAACAAATGATTGGATCTTGCGTCTGCCCTCCTAGGCCTCCACCTCGCCCTCTTCCCAACGCCATCACTGGTACTAGTCAATAATCCATGAGGACTACATTGCCCTCGTCGTCATGCAAGACGTAAGGATATACGTAGGTCACTTCTTCAATTGGTTCTTCCACGTAGTGGACAGGAGCATCACTCGGTGGATGGGTTACGTAAGGACCAGGTGGTCTAGGAATGCCTATAGAATTTATTTCCATCCTAGGAACAGCCGGCTTAATGTCGTTAGGCGCAGGGAGGGCCAATGGGGCTCCCCTTCCGGAAAATGGCTGCGACCTGTTCGCTAGGTAGGGCTGGCTGTATGATTGTGAGTATGGAAGTCTTCTTGGTAATCTACAATGCGCGACGTCATGACCGAACCTATCGCAATTAGCGCAAGGTCTTGCCCTAGGGTCTTGACACTCGGCTGGCAAGTGATTCCCGCCACAGTACACGCATTGGACGTGTGGGCGCGTTGGTCGTCTCAACATGTCTTGCAACTTGGCTAATTCCATCTTAACGTCAGCCAAGTCTTGGTTCGTCTCGGTGGTTTTCCCCTTATCCTGGGATGATGGGGCTGATCGCTCACTCGAGGTTGACGCTCTCTCTGAATTTCGTGAATTGGTTTGCTCAGAGTTCGAGCTCTTAGAGCTTTGTTCCTTCAGCTGATCGTTAACTCGGATGGCTTTCTCAAAGACCCTAGCTAGCACATCTCGCTGCAAGCTCGAGTTGCCTGCCAAAGCCTTATATAGTTTCTCATTCCGAATCCTGCTGATGAATATAGTTGATATTGCTCTTTCAGTCAGCCGCTCTCCAGTAGGGATTCTCTTGAAGAGACTCCGCACATGGGTCACATAATCGCGAATGCCCTCCTTCTCTTTCTGCTTGGCATTCATCAAGCGTACTAGTAGATTATCGGAGTATCCGGGCTCGACAAATCTCTTAATGAAGAGATCCTTGAGGCCATCAAAGTTGGCTCGCTCTGCGGTATCTAAGCTCGTATACCATGTCCTACCCTTGTCGCCCAAGCAAAGCCTGAATGCTTGAGAGCGTTGCGTTAGGTCATTGAGGCCGTTGGCTTCGCAAACTTGCTCGAACTACTCAACAAACCTGTATGGATCGTGATGGGGTTGGTACTTATCGAGTTGCTTGGCAACAATAGGGATTTTAGACTAGCTCTTTGAGCCCTGGTTTGCTCCTAATCCTGCGAGCAATGATGTCACTAGAGCCGTGGCACTTTGCTCTACAGCCATGTTATCAAGCAACCGCTTCATGAGAAGCTCACTCAGCGTTAAGTCTCCTTCTAGTGCTCTCTCATGGTCCGTTCAATTTCTGCCAGCCAGGTTCAGCACCCGCTGCACCTCTAGCAACTCCATGCTTTGCCTCATTAGGGCCAAAAACGCTTCAAAAATGGCACTTGTAAGAAAGTGATTAAGTTGCTAATTAGTTGAGGTTTAGGAAGAATAAAACCTCTAAATTTGGTTGTCCAGATGTGATTAATGAGAGAATATTTGGTTCATTGAAGAGGTCGGCCATTAATTGCCCTCATCTTTTAATCCAGGTCAGGGGTCACCTTTTCGGCCGTTTATTGTCTTGGAACTCGAGAGATTTTGTATTTTCGAGATTTTCGTACGAACTTCGCATTTGTTTGCTCCCGCGTTTTCTTTCTATACACTATTCTCTTTTACCATTCCTTTTGCTGCACTTGCTTTCTATCACTGTGAGATTCTTGCTCGGTTCATTTGCTAGAATGTCTAGCAATACTACTTCAAATAACACAGGCGCAAGCACACGTAAATACAAGCTATCTATTCAGCTAGATCCGACTTACACATCTTGGAGAAGTATACATCATCGAGTATTGATAGATGAGATTGAAGCCAACAGGTTGCGAACACAAGGAATGAAGCATATAGATTTGTGGGTGGATGGAAATATCTATCCCAGGGATCCTTCTACAGGTAAACCACCTCCTTTTTTGAATGTCCATGACTATATAAGATATGCTGGAGAAGGTTATAATGGAATGCTTGGCTACTGTATGAGGTTATACTCTGCATCTTACACATATATAGCCCAAGTGCACGAAATGAAAAAAGCACTAGAAACTACACAAACAAAAATTTTAGAGTTGACAAGTCAGATTGATATTTTGAAAAATGTTAATAATTCATTGCAGAATAAGCTAATACGCTTGAGAGAAACTCCAGTAGGATTTAGAGAGAGGAAGAGACCGTTAAAAAATATAACCAGCTTGTGTGAGAGAGCAAAGAAAAGGAGACTAAATCTTACAAAGAAATATGTCTCTAACATATTAGGCATAAATATCCGAGAGAATGAGGAAAGAATCAAACTTTTGAAGGAAACCATGAATAAGAAAGACATTTTGAGGATTCTTAAGTCACCAGAAAATGTGGATTTGAGAGGTCCAACTCTGAGAGAGTTAGTGAAGGATTTAAAAGGCACAGTGAAAGCAAATGAAATCGTAGAGACATGCGATACTGTGGGTATAAGTCGAAAAGGTTACCGTGCTATCTCTGGATTATGGTTTAAAAATCTTAAACGCAATAGGGTAACTATATTTGGATTGCCCCGAGCCCTTGCAGTTTCCACTGCAAGAATTTCCATGAATCGCAAGATTCCACATGTTTTTGGAGATTACTTTCACATCGAAAGGTCTATGTCCTATGAAAAACAAAAAAAACAGGCAATTTTTGATTACAATGAGTTTAACAATATATGGGTTGATCTAAAAAAGGTGCAAATTGCAATGGTTCACATGTATAAAATCACAGTAGAAGAAAGTTATGGTGTTCTAAAGTTTGCCTTGAAGTTGGATGAAGCACAGATTCAAAAGGGACAGAAGATGGAAAGAATTAGCATTTGCCTCATGAACATGGCATTGGACCATGGCAATGGCGAGGGCAAAGCTCCATTGCATAAGATCCAATCCGAGATGGAGATTTGGTGGATTGGTGCAGCCCAGGTACCAATTGAAAATCATCAAACGTTGAAATGGTTGTTCAACCATACAGGTATTCCAAATATCATTAAGTCTCAAAGTGAAGGCGAAATGTTGGTAGTTGATGGGGTTGGTAAATTTAATGTGGAATGGCATATGAGTGCTGATTTGAAAACTATCAAATGTATGCTTGGAATATGTAATGGTGCAAATACAAAATATCCTTGCATTTATTGCATGGAAAGCATTGGATCCAAAGATTGGAGTAGTTTGCGACCAGTAAGAAGAGCCCCAAATAGAGACTCTATAGATTTGAGTAAATTTAAAAACATAGAAGACATCTGGGATCCCATTCTTTCCATCTCTCTTAAGAATGTTCATATTTGTACTTTGCATGCAGAGATTAGAATAATCGATAAGCTTCTCAGGTTGCATCTCGACTACGTATATTCCATTAAGCCATTATCTTTATCAGATGAGTGTATTGATAAATGCGAGGCATTGCTATCGAAAATGGGATTTCATGGGGGCCAAGTTCACTTAAGAAAGGATCCAATACTTTCAGGAAAAACAAGAGATATCTTGGCCGATGTCTCTATGGGAGGCTCAAAAGCTAGACGATTCTTAGGAAATCATTCAGGAAAGCAGGTGAATGCGGCTTGGGAGTGTTGGAGAGAGCTATGTGAGATCACAACAAATGTTGCAAGCACGCCGAGGCTTGCGTTTCTTAGAATGGAGGTCTGGATACACCTTGATGTTTTTCTGAAACTCCTCAGGCAACATAAGACAACATATACATATGCGGAAGAGTTCAAAAGATCAATCACAAAGCTTGTTCAGGCGATAAAAGAGGCATGGGGAGAAAAAGATATCACTTTTTATCTGGTAAAGTAATAATTATTTAATATCGGCTTATTTTGACAGGTTTTTCAATTGGTATAAAATTTGTGTTACTTTGTATTGCAGCATATTCTTCATATTCATGGACCTTTCTTTGTGGAGGAGCATGGCCCCTTAGCAACTTATAGCAACCAAGGCATGGAAAAATCCCACTATCAAGCACGCACAAGTTATTTTCGAAGCACAAGGCATGGGGGAGGAGTTACAAAAAGCAATGCTTTGGAGGAGCTATTCAACTGGTTTTTTCGACGACAACTTCAAAGAATGCAAATAAAAGACGGCAATGACACATGAGCAATCGCACTTTTATATATAAGAAAGAATATATACAAAGCTAGTTTTCCAAAACCCTCACATTCTCTTCCTCCTCAGGAATCTTTCCTCTATAACGTAGAAATTTTTTTCTCTTGTAGCCAACTATAGATTTTACATCAGTTCTGTCTGCAGCTAAGGCGTAGGATGAAAACGCCAAAAAGTATCCTGCTCTAGAAGCAGAGTAACCTGGACCGTAGCCAAAAATCCTAATTGCCGCAGTCTTTTCCAAAAACATTATTTTGTGGGCATTATATTGTAATCCTGAGAAACCTAGAAGCCTTGTAAGAGCTTTAATACAAAGTATCGGCCATGCTGCGTCCTCTGAGAAACTACTATGAAGTACAAAAAAGGATTCAGGGTCAATCCTAGCCAAGTAGTGGCCGAGTGCAATGTCTTTGGTGGTGTTACTAGCAGCTCTCGATCCTTTGCCACGCCCCAAGAAGTTATCTGTATCGGCAATCTCCAACTGCAAATAAAAGCCATAGTGAATGAGCATGAAATGTAAACCTACCAATGTGTAAAAGCAAATTCAAAATTATCTTACCACTTGATTTTCATCGTACTCCAATCTAAACGGATTCCATAAATTAATTGATGATGCTGTCTCATTGGTGTTAGTCAATTCTTTAACATATTCAGACTCCTCTCTTCCAAAATTGGAAATACCGAGCTCACTTTGAATGCGATCGAAGTCCTCATCAGTAATACTCAACTCCTTTTCAGCTTCTTTGGCCTTTTCAAAACAAAGAGAGAATGCCTCACCAGCATCAATAAACTTATCATCTAGAGTTTCTTTATCAAGTTTCAGAATCTCTTCCTTTGTTTCATTTTCTGTGTCAATTATCCCATTAGCAGCATCAGATGCCTCTGCAATAATTGCAAGACAATAATCTTCCCTGAGATTAAAAAGTTTTTGAATATCTGATAGTAAAATGTACTCCTTGTCCTTGAAAGGTATACATGGCAGGGAAGGAACAATATGGTGAGAACTCTCATCAGGTTGAGGGTTTGTATCTCCTTGGCTCTCCTCAATGATAGTCTCAGCTTTGAAGTGAGCAACATCCAAATTCTCAGCAATGGAAGCCTCAAAATCTGTATCTACAACCTCCTCTGTTTCCCTTTCATCTGCCAGATCATCCAACATGCAAAAGCTGGCACTCTTTGCTCCCTCCAACTGTTGCTCCTCAGCTCTCATAGGGTATTTAACAAGGATGAATATAATAAAAGCAGCAGATTTTCTCATCATCTTGCAGTTTTTGGAATGAGTGCAGCAAAATATGTCTGTTGAATGAAACCTCTCCATAGAGTGGGCCCTGGACTTCCTAGTAAATACTGCCTTTTCATTTCCTGTTGACCCAATGGGAATATGGACATAGTCAATTGTGCCAACTTCAACAGAAGGACCTGCAAGAGTTTCAAACTCCAAAAAGTCCTCCATAATATATTTTTCACAAGATTTCAGAACTTTGTCAAGTTCCCAATCAGGATTAAAAATATTTTTCACAACTCCATAGAATGAGAGATCCATTCCATTCTGAAGCATAAAATCAAGTAGCCTCTCTGATGGAGTGATATCAATGAGCTCTGATACTCCTTGACCTCTCACTACTGGCGTTCGCTTGCCTGGAGATGTACTTGGCTTTCTCACACTGGTGGCAGAGGATGGAGAGGAAAAAGAATGCACAGGCTGATCAGCTGTTGATGCACTTGACCCTTTTGAAAGCCTTCTTCTTTTACCAGTTCCTGAAGAAACCTTGGATTGTATGGGTTCAGACATGTTTCCAACTTCTGACGATACGGCGCGATAAGAGAGAAACGATTCAGACGGAAAGGCCCCCTCGCGCCGTATCGGTGATCCCAGTAAGAAGCGCAAGAGCCACAACAAAGGTGGTCACACGAGCTTCAGGAACTACTGAACCTCCAAAACGAAGCGAAGAGAGGAAAGCGAAGAAAACCAACAGTCGCCCTCGCGCCGTATCAGCAATAGAAACAAAGGCCAGAAACCGAAAAAAGCCGTACAGATAAGAAACACACCCTTATGTAGGCGCGGATTATGCCACCTGGCAGTACCCGTTAGTGTCATACACGTGGCAGTAGCCGTTGCGCAACACGTGGCAGTAGCCGTTGGCAACACGTGGCCAAAAACCACATATCGAACAAGTGGACCGGTCATTACTTGACACGTAGCATACGGACCATAAATGCAGATACGTGGCACAATCAGTATCGGACACGTGTCATGATTTACCTGGGTATATAAGTGGTCATTTGTCCGACGTGTACACTTTTCAATTCTCGAGCTCTTCGCTAGCAAAAAGAGGTGTGCCGATACGGAGCGAGGGCGTCCAAACGGTGAGCTCGGTTTTTCCTAATCGCGCCGTATCGTCTCCTGATCTCCGATACGGAGCGAGGGCGTGCAAACGGTGAGCTCGGTTTTTCCTAATCGCGCCGTATCGTCTCCTGATCTCCGATACGGAGCGAGGGCGTGAAAACGGTGAGCTCGGTTTTTCCTAATCGCGCCGTATCGTCTCCTGATCTCCGATACGGAGCGAGGGCGTGCAAACGGTGAGCTCGGTTTTTCCTAATCGCGCCGTATCGTCTCCTGATCTCCGATACGGAGCGAGGGCGCACAAACGTGGTGGTCGTTTTGTCCTTATCGCGCCGTATCATCTTCTCATCTCCGATACGGAGCGAGGGCGCGCAAACGTGGTGGTCGTTTTGTCCTACTCGCGCCGTATCATCTTCGCATCTCTGATATCGGAATTGCTCATTTCGGACAGTTTCCTCGCCAGTTTGTCTTTCAGTTTGTCCTTCTGGTTGTTATTTACCTTTTCTGGATGGCAAGGACAAAGCAAACTGCAAGAAGAGTGTATTTAGATGGGAAGGACAGTGGGGGTAGAAGAAAGTTAAAATTTGATGAATCTAAGGGGGTAGAAGAAACTGGTGCATCACAGGCTCCAGAGCATTTTACAACAGAAATCCCTCCTACACCAGGTGTTGTCCTTACATCTTCCATAAATGTTTCTTCACCTGAAGTTGAGGAAGCAAAGGATGAGGCTAACCCTGTGAAAGATTCATTCCCTACAATGGTACCTGAGCCCACATCTGCTGAAGCCACTGAACACCCCAAGCCACAGAAGAGGAAGAGGAAGTCCAGGTTCTTCTATATGCAAAGATGTTTCAGTGAGATCAGGAAAGCCCAGAGAGCTACACAGCATGTCATTCCAAAAGCTGCTTTTATAAGGGTGGTCAAAGAGATCTCTGATAGATTGTCTCAAGTGGCAACTGTCTCTGGTCTAAATAAGAAGTGGCAACTCTCAGCCATTCTTGCCCTCCAAGAGGCCGCAGAAGATTTTATTATTGATTTCATGAACGACGCTTATATTGCTGCTGCCCATGCTCATAGGATCACCCTTATGAATAAAGATTTCAGCATCATTAGCAGAGTGAGGTATAGGTTTGACAAAGTCCTGAGGCCCTTGCCTTCCAATGATCAAAAAGCCTTTGAAATCCTTAACGTTCCCCCAAAATTGTCCAGGAAAGAGAAAAAGCTAAATGTTGAAGATGTTACTGACCTTTACCCTACAAGGGGTGCCACACAGCAAGAGGCTTTCTTGAGTGAAAAAAATCAGGAGGTGTTTGAAACTGAAGACGATGTTTACAAGAGGAAAGCCGCATCACTTGCTCCCGTCAACAGCGAGAGGATGGGCAAAGTGTATGGGCAGATTCTTGTGAATGTTGCTGGGGAATCTGAGGAGGAATATCTTAGTATATCTCCTGAGGACAAGCCCATGTTGGAAAAAAGGGATCTCCAACTATCTGACTCCGTGGTATTTTGTTGCATAAGGTAAGGTTTTTTGTTGCATAAGTTAAGTCTTTTCAATTATATTTTGGATGAAATTGGTATTGAATAGCTTTTGCTATTATCTGCAGGGCATTGGTGTCCTCTCTCACTCTCGATATCCGAAGAACCATATACATTGTTGATCCACTTCTCTCTGTGGGACTTTTTGCAAAATCTGGTTCTAATATTTCACCATTTTTTCGTAGCTTCGATAGTGTGAGAAATTACCACATCTTTTTCCCTTATGTAGAAAGGTATTTTTCTTTTACTGTAGATTAGAATTTATGTTCATTTGCTTTCACCCTTCTACTCACCTCTTTTATGAATTTGCAGAGGGCATTGGAGTCTCATCTACATTAATTGTCTTTCAAGGGAAATTATCTTTATGAATTCTCTCAGCGGTGTTCACGGTCAAGCACGAATGTATGTTGGAAGAAAATTACTTACTTTAATTTCTTTTATAAATAATATTTTGAACTTACAAAGCTTCCTTTTGCAGTGCTGCTAGACTCGTTTCTACATTTTTGGATACAACATACGAGGATCTTGCTGATCCTCAAAGGCCGTATACTTTTCTTCTACAAGAAGTTCCATTGCAAAGCGATGCGCATTCTTGTGGATGGAGAGTTATCTCAAACATTTGCAGAACAGTGGATTCAAAGCTGTTACAAATAGAAGGAGTGAATGTAAGTTTATTTCATTTGATGTTTGTGTAACCCTTATCATGATGTCTTTTCACTAACTTCTAACATTTATTCTTACAGTGTAGAGACTATCCTGAATCATATATTTGGTGGATAAGGGAGAGATGCATCGAGCTGATTCTAGACAAAGCAATCACACCGTTTGATCCTGACTCCCCTCTTCCTCCCAAAACTTCAATGGCAAAGGGCACAAGCAAGGGAAAGGTCAAGGGAAAGGGTAAGGACAATGGTAATGGTAAAGACAAGGGCAAGGGAAAAGGCAATGGGACCACTGCTGCAGAGTCTAAGAAAAAAGGAATGCCAGTGCTCTCTCCTCTTAAATTTGATCCATCCCCTCTTAAGCCCCAAGAAAGGAGACTACCTGTAAAGGTCAAATTTTTTCAACAATCAAAGAAAGGCCCTGTGAGGAAAAATATCTTTGAAGAAATCGATAAAGAATGAAAATAGCAAACATAAGCATACACGAGCCATTTTATTTTGGCTTTGTACATTTTTATGCAATTTTTGTACCTCATTGTGTAATGAAAATTTTCACTTGTAAATCGAATGTAATGTACATTTTATACACGAGCCTTATTATTTTGGCCTTGTACATTTTCATGCAATTTTTGTACCTCATTGTGTAATGAAAATTTTCACTTGTAAATCGGATGCAATGTACATTTTATTTATACACATTCGAAAGGCGACTTGCTTCACGATAGCTTATGAAGTTCCCATTAAAAAATATCTTGAGGATAGTCTGTTAAGATAAATTCCTGCCAAGTTTTCATTCTTAAGGTCCCAAACTCACAATTGTGGGAGATAAACAACTCGTACAAAAGAAAGAGCGCTCGGCTCTTTTACCAATTGTTACACCATTCACTTTGAACTTATATCTAGGGGATGTATTGTCTAGCAATTCCAAGGTATCCCTCACATCTTTCAGACTCCAATTGGAAGTAACACTCACCTTCTTTACTTCTTCATGCGGAAAAACGTGCACCACAAGTTTATATGTTGTGTTCTCTGTATCAGAATCCAAGGGAACCCAAATACCCAATCTTCGTTTGTATCGCCTGTAATCAAAGGCCAAAGCAAGATTTTGGCGAGGGATACTGTAAGCCAAAGCCAAGGATTGAGGGCATGCACTGCACCTCAAGATATCACCTTTATGATCGCACTCTCTAGATTTCCAATGCGTCCCTATAGTGTTGTCCAAATCCTCTTCCGAAAAGTTTCTACTTAACCAGGATACCTTCGTTCTTTGTAAATTTGCTGTTTTGAAGCAAGCGACGAAGATATGGAGGGGTACAAACCATGATAAACGTATTCTTCGTGAGATCCTTCCAGCTGTCATGGACTTTTTAATATCCTGAGATATTTTGAATTTGAAACTCTGCACTGTTACCTTGTCAGGAATCTCCCAATTTAGAGATGAAAGACTTGGCAATGGCAAATCTTCGATATTCCCATACCTATCCGCTTTAGAGGGAACCACATACTGTGCATAATATATAAAAACCTTGCATTCACTATAAAAAGACACAGTTTGATCGGCATAAATAATGTCTGCCAATACCTTATGAATGGCATGGAAAGTCCCACTTAGGCTTTCCACAGGTTGCCATTCAATACTTGTTGACGGAAAGATATCTACAATGACGAACCGTTTGTTAGAACTTGCATAAATGGAAAAGAATTATATACGTTATTCAACTTATAACTTACAATGTGTTTGTTGGGGAACACGTTCGTTTGGAGGCAAGTGCATATCCTTGACCATGTAAACATGTTGCACCTTGACAAACCAGCCTTCGGGCATAATTTTGAAGGCAATGATACGCCCCTTCCAGTGATGTTTTATATCTTCTCGTTTTCTTCTTTTCACCTTATGGGAGCCCTTGCAAGATGGCAGCATGGTAACCCAATCATTTACAGCAAAGGTTTTGGGCTCAAAATTTCCATCTACTCCCTGGCTATAGACTGTGCAAGAGTGTATTAAACGAGAAGGGCGCCTGGAGGAAGCCATGAAAAGAATGAAAGCGCAGAGAAAGAAGCTCAAAGAGGGGTGAATGAACTAAAAAGTAGCGCCAAGAACCCAAATGAGTATGTATTGGGCGCCAAAAACAATATTGAAAGATCTCCCGACTTTCAAAAAACTCATTATTAATTTCATCACATCTCTGTCATGTATTTTGTCAGATTTGTAAGTAAATAACGTCTTTGGGACTCCAAAACATGTCAGACTTTAGGGGTTTTGGCTAAAAAAGAAGAGAGAATCACGAAATGGACTCCACTATCTCTAAAAAAGAGGAGACAAGAATACCATATTCTTGCACACGTGGCGAACTCTCTTTGGCCCTTTCCTTAATCCCGTGATTAGCAAAAGTGCATTTTTTGAAGCGTTTTTGGCCCTAATGTTGGCTCCTAGCCTGCTGATCCCTATTGTATTCAGCCATGCTTTGCAGGCTAGCTTTCTCTCCTCTTCTAGATCTGCGATGCTAGTGTTTGTTGTCCTGCCGCGGTGCTCATACCGGGCATGAGCGTCATAACTGTTGACCAACTCCTAAATAGCATCTAGAAAGACTCCTAAGTCGAATTCCTCGTTAGATTTTTTGAGTGGTTTATCTGGGTGAGTTCCTTCAGTTATTGAATACAACCCTCAATTTATGGCCACTCAATGTGTGTGTCTTTTCCTGTGCACTTGTGCTCAATCAGGCTTTCAGTTTCCTTAAGTGTACTTCAAGTGCGAAAATTCAGGGTGAGTGCAGCAACCAATTTCTAGGCGTCTTACGCACTCTCGCTTTGTTTCGGGCCTGATAGGCTTGTTGGTCAATTTTCTAGCCGTCTTGGCAGGGTTTAGGGTTTCCCTAATATGTTGCCTCGTTCGTTTTTGGTCCAGTCAGGCTTTACAACTCAGTGGTTTGCGTCTAAGTCTCTGGGTCTCGCAACTTCCTACTTCTAGTTGTTAAGCGGCTGCACCCTACGATTTTGCCTATTCCGTGTGCTAAAATCAAGTTCTGAGCGTCCTAAGGGCTTTCGACAGTTTGCGCTACTGAGTTCTAGCCGAGTCAGGTCAAATTTCTGAAAATTTGATAAAAATCTACACTCAGCCCAACTGGTCCGAATTGCAAGGTCTGAGTGGGTCACTTGGATGGGCCGAGGTGCTGAGATTCTTTACCAAAAATTTTCCTATTAAGAATAGGTTGGCAAATGGATGCAAGTGCTTAATATTTATCTATTATATCATGATATATTGGAGGAAGTCTTCCCCTATTTTTAAATTGAACGTATGTCTCTTCACTTTGAGGAAAGTACATTTAGATTAATAAGGCTAACCTACATAACATGATAATTGTTTCAAATTCTGAGAGGGAGAGAAAGAGAGACAAACAAAGCAAGCTCAAAGAGCAGAGTACTCTCATGCTTTTTCTTCATTATTCATCCATGTTGAAATGAGCGGGACCTAGGACATGGTAGTGAGCTATGGTGGATGGAAGAAGAAGAATGAACTCATGATGATAGAGACAAAGATATTGTTTGTTACACAAGTGAATTAGGTTCCAAGATTGAGACTTGGACTCATAAACACAATCTTGTGTATGACTAACAATGACAAGACACTTAACTGAAAGTACAAAGCATCATGACATTGTATTCATTCCATATGAAAAGAGGTGGTAGTCAAGTACAATGCTTTATAGTTGTTGGATGGGTAGTAATCTTCCCTCTTTGTGCATATGGGATTACTGCAGTCTGCATGTCCTAAGCCCAGACTGCCTCATACAAAGAGGCTAAATTAGGTGTGATTGCAAATATCTCAACACCCCTCCTCAATCACAACCAAAAAGTACAAAGTGTGTAGAGGCTTTAGTGAAAGTAACACCTGCTAAGTGTGGTCACACCATAAACATGGTAAAACACCATAGGCTGTCGCAAAAAAGGCTAACTGTGGGTAGCACAAACATGATGGTCATCCAAAGGTTGTAGTAGGGGCCTTATAGAGGCTGTAGTACAAGGCTACATGAGGAGTTTTACAAGCTTATGATAAAGACATTTGGGCTAGACATTACAAGGCTAAAGAAGTCGGTAAAAAATTGGATCAAGGACCGGTAGGCCCTTGCAGTTTTCAGCATTACTTTTGACATAGATATTCAATTCATTGTAGGTCTTCTTGTCGGAGTAGTCCAGCTTGCCCTTTTTGATCATGTACTTGCCGTTCACTTTGCTTGCCACTTCAGAGTCTTCATGATTTTTCTGTTTCTTCTTCTTATTCTTTTTCTCTTTGATCTTTCCTTCATGGTCATCATTTTCTTGGACTTTGCTTGCATTAGTCATCTGGTTCTTGTCTTTATGGTCCCCCTCAAGCAAAGGTACAATCTTTGAGGCAGCGGAAATATCTTCAAACTTTTGCACTTTCATGTCTTCAAGGTCTTCAAATGGATACATTGATGGCATTTGGATATAGGTAGCATCTTCTATGTAGTGTAAATGGGCCATAAGATACATGTTATTGAGAAGTATCCACTTAAAAAAACTTTGTGTTTGGCATTGGAACTCAACTTCAAATCTTTGACTTTTTGACCATCAAAAAAAGAGTTGAAACCTAATGTGTCAAAGGACACAAATGAGGGTAGTGCCAAAAAGACACTATGAGAGTATCAAGAAACACTATGATGATTCTTGATGCTTGTTTGTTGCTTGATGTTTGATGTGACCCCTTCAACTTGTTCAACTTGATTCCCCTCCTTGCTGATGTGATGGATAAATATGATTAGTAGATCTTAGTGATATTAGTTGGCTTGGCCAAATAGAGTAAATAAAGAGTGAGAAGATGAAGTATAGGAGGAGCTTGAGTTTGACTTGACTCTTGATGCTTGTCTTGTCCTTCAACTTGAGTCCCCTCCTACTGATGGATAAATTTTACTTGAATCCTTGCTAGAAACTGAGTTAGGAGCTTAGATCAGAGTGGCAGCAGCTTCAATGTACCAAGAGGAGTGAGAAAATGAAGAAAATTGAAGCTTTTGAGAAGTTGGCTATGGTGGCTACCAACTCTAGGGTTTCTGGAAAGCCCTGGTTTTTTCAGTCTATGTGCATTGTATCCTCAACCATTTCTAGAAATTTTTATATGATAATGAAGCTTGGTTAATGGGCTTCAAAAGCCCTATGATCTTAGGCAAGATTGTGACCTGTATGCAGCATGCCAGCAATACGAACAGGAGCAGGTGCAATTCTGGACAATGCAACGAATTTCGTCAATGTTGAATCATATAGAGGCCAATGTTGCACTCTGAGATGCCAGGGAGGAGTGCCTTGAGTAGAGAAGGATGTCCACAGAAGGAATCATGAGCTGATTTGGCCTGTAGAGTAAGATATAGAAGCTCCAAGTGATGTATGTCATGTTTGGCTATGGCTGCCAAACAGTGGCTATGGGGTTCAAGTGAGAAATTGGAGTCATACACTCACACTGAGCTGGATGTGAGCTGGATAGAGGTTGAGAGGAATCAAGAGAGGCTGGAGAAGCAATGCCATGCTTGACTGGGCTCTGATACCATGTTGAAATGAGCGGGATCTAGGACATGGCAGTGAACTATGGTGGATGGAAGAAGAAGAATGAACTCATGATGATAGAGACAAAGACACTGTTTGTTACACAAGTGAATTAGGTTCCAAGATTGAGACTTGGACTCATAAACACAATCTTGTGTATGATTGACAATGACAAGACACTTAACTGAAAGTACAAAGCATCATGACATTGTATTCATTCCATATGAAAAGTGGTATTCAAGTACAATGCTTTATAGTTGTTGGGTGGATAGTAATCTTCCCTCTTTGTGCATATGGGATTACTGCAGCCTGCACGTCCTAAGCTTAGACTGCCTCGTACAAAGAGGCTAAATTAGGTGTGATTGTAAATATCTCAACAATCCATCTACCTTTCTCACCTTAGACTAGTGACATAACAAAGGATAGGTCACACTAGGTCTAACTAACCATCATACTAACTAGAGTTAAGTCTAGTCTGCCCGATTTATTTAAAGTGCACACATGTAAGTGATAGCTAAGGTCTACAGCTATCATGTCGGTTATGACCGATGAGCTTGATTCTTCACACTCCCTGTCAAGTTCAAGTCACCTCCTATATCCCAAGCAGTAATAGTGAAATGAGTAAACTTATCTCTACCTAGTGATTTGGTAAAGATATATGTCACTTGGTCTTTTGTCTTCACATGGATAAGATCTGTCTTGCCTCCAAATACCATTTCCCTAATAAAATGGTAATGTACTTCAATTTGCTTCAATCTAGCATGATAAATAGGATTACTGGCCAAAAGCACACTGCTGATGTTGTCACAATACAACTTGATTGGTTTATCCACCTATACTCCCAAATCATCTAACATCTTAACTAGCCAAACAGCTTCACATGCAGCTAAGGCTACACTTTTGTATTCTAATTCAATACTCGAGAGAGCCATAGTGGGTTGCTTTTTACTACTCCAACTAATCATGTTGCTACTGCTAGGACCAAATGCATAACCATTTGTTGATCTTCTATTGTATACACATACAACCCAATCTACATCACTATATCATGTAAGCTCAAGAGGCTTACCATATTCATAAGTCCATAATGTAGAGTATCCTTTACATACCTCATAATCCTTCTCAATGCATCTAAATGAGGTTTCCTTAGCCTTTGCATGAACTGGCTAATCAACCCAAATGTATAACTAAGATCAAATTGAGTAATGGTAAGATAAATCAAGCTACAAACCATCTGTCTGTACATAGTCACATTCTCAATCTTGTTTCTTGTATCAATTGTCAACTTGACATTTTACTCTAATGGATATCCATGGGCTTGCATTCCATTATACCATACTTTTCTAGCATATTACATACATACTAGTTTTGTAATATCTAGATTCATTGAGGTGTGCATATGACCTCAATACCAAGGAAATTTTTCACCTCTCCCAAATCTTTTATATGAAACTCTTTGTGTAGCATCAATTTGATCTCATCAATCCCCTATGTGTCATCACCTGTGATAACCAAATCATCTACATAAAGCACCAAAATCACATAGCCTTTCTTTGCCTTCTTGATGAACAAGCTATGGTCTGCTTTACCCATTTGAAATCCAATTCTCTATAAGTATAATCTGATTTTTGCATTCCATGCCCATGGTGCCTGTTTCAAACAATACATTGCTTTCTTTAATCTGCAAACATAAGATGGATAATTGGGATGTACATATCCTTCTAGTTGATGCATATAGACATCTTCCATCAAGTCGCCATTTAGAAAAGCATTATTTACATTCATTTGATATAGGTTCCAACCTTTGGATGCAACTAATATAATGATAGTCCATACAATTGCCATCTTAGCAACAAGACTAAAAGTCTCTTCATAGTCCAACCTTTGGATGCAACTAATATAATGATCTCTAGGTTCCAACCTTTGGATGCAACTAATATAATGATAGTCCATACAATTGCCATCTTAGCAACAAGACTAAAAGTCTCTTCATAGTCCAACCCATACTATTAAGCATACCCCTTCACAACTAACCTAGCTTTGTGTCTCTCAAGCAAGCCATTGGATTTACGTTTGACTTTGTAAAACCACTTGCATCCAATAGGCTTTCCCAGAAGAGCATCATACTCTTCATCCATTACTTTGTACCAATTCTCATCTTTGACTACAAATGATGTAGGTTATTCGTAACTCATTACATTTGTCATGTATGTATAGTGTTTAGCTATGTACCCACTGTAAGTAAATCTATCAACGTGTTTTTTATTTTCTTGTGATCTTCGTGGCTATGGTGCACTATGTGATTTCGCCCTCTCATGAGGCGATATATACCTCTGCTTAACACCACGTGTAACAACTGCAAGTACTCATTATGTCAGTGGAATCATATCCCGATGTCAATGGACTTGTTACATCATCAAGTGCCTTCTCTTTTCCTTTATCCATGTACAATGTCCCCCTCACTGACATATCCATGTCAGTGGATTGAGATCCATGACTGTGTAGTCTAGGACTAACACTAACAGATACATCATGTGTAGGTCCACTATCAGTAGTAGTATCCTACATCCCATTTTTAGCATATGTACTTTGTGAAGAGTCATCATGAATTGTTACCTATTTAGCACCATACCAAGATGCTAGCTCATCAAATACCACATCACGGTTAATCAAAGTCTCATGGAGTAGATGGAACATAGCACTTATAAGCCTTCCACTCCTATGAGTAACCAATAAAAACAACCTTCACTGCTTTTGGATCAAGTTTCTCTCATTAGGTACATGCACATATGCAATGCTGCCAAATACTTTCAAGTGTCTGATGTCAAGCTTATGACCATAAAGCTTCTCATATGGTGTCTTCTCATGTATGCCAACTATAGGTGTTTGATTCATGACATAAACAATAATTAGAACAACTTCAACCTAGTAAGAAAGAGGCATATCTTTCTCTTTGGCTGACCCTATTTTTGTGTTCAGTCACTCCCTTTTGCTGTGAAGTATAATTGCATGTCAACTGTCTCCTGATCCCATGCTTAGTTAAGTACTTGTCAAACTCCTTTGACACATATTCACCACCACCATGAGATCATAAGCATGATACACATAACAATTGAACTCTTTCTTTGCATGACATTTGAAATCCATAAAGTTTTCCAGAACTTCATCGTTATGCTTCAAAATGTATACCTACTAAAATCTTCCAGAAAGGTCACATAATACTAAGACCCTCCAAGGAGATACATTATGTGCATGTCCCCATACATTCGAGTAAACAAGCTGCAAGGGTCTACTATTGTTCCAAGTATGTTTGACAAAAGGAAACTGGGCTTGTTTCCAAATTGACATACTGAATATACCTATCCCAAATTAGCATATTTGAATTTTGGTAGACCTGAAACAATCTCCTTATGATGCACATTTTTCATCCTTTGAACATTTATGTGTCCAATGTGTTCGTGCAAGATATCTATGTCTCTGACACTTACATCATCATGAGCAAACATTTCAGCTTTCAGTACTCAAGAATATTTGCATCTAATGTAAACATTTTGCCATGCATTTTTCCCTTTGCAATCAGCTTATAACCTCTACCATATTCCTCTATAAAACAACCATCTTTGTTAAAGCATAGCTGCAAGTTTTGCTCAACCATCTGGCCAACAAATTACAAATTCTTCATGATTGATGGAACATGCAAAACATCATACAGTTCTTTTTCTTACCATCAAGCATGACCAGTGGAACAACTCCTATATGAGCTATGTCATACTGAGTGTCATCTCTAGTGCATACATAGCCATTTGTTCCTACTTTCATTTCATCAAACCACTCTCCATGTGGTGTCATGTGATTTGATGCTCCTAATCAATATACCATATAACATCTCATTTCTCCTGCTAAGTAGCCTTGTTCCATACATAAGTCATGGCGAATAACATGTCGCTACTCTCATGCTCTACATGACTGGACGAGGCATAGTGACCCTGCTGTCTGCCTCTTTGATTGGCTTGCTTTTTCCAACATTCTTTAGCAATGTGGCCATATTTCCCACAATTGTGACAATCCTCATCGTTGTTTGCATTATCATGCGTACTATGTGTGATTGCTAAGATCCTCTTCCTCTAGAGTTGGATCTCCCCCATACTTGGGAGTATCCACCACCTCTAGCGTTATGACCTTGCTAATTTTGCATATGGTGAGATGCATTTTGCTAAGTTCCTCGAAGGAACCCCTACCATGACTACCATGGCCTAGATTAGAAAACTGCATCTCTACCTTTCAAGCTGCTTGAGCTAGTAACTAAACCAAGTTTCACCTCCTCATGAATAAGCAATGAGACTAACTCATTAAAGTCTAGTATTTCAAATATCATTGAGCTAGGCGTATCAAATGACTTGTATTGAAGTCCTAAATCATTCAAGGTCATTGCAACCAAATCCTCATCCTCTACTTCAGTTCCGATAGTTGCCAATTGATCTACAATGGTTTTGATTTCTATTACATTCTCTTGAATAGAGCATCCTCTCTTGTCCATGGTGTTAAACTTATGTTTCAATTATATCTTTCTTGCCCTAGTGATAGTACCATACTATCGCATCATGATAGTCCGTGCATCTTCAGGTGTCTTGCAATCTATAATATGCATTACCATGGGATCTGAAATACATAATAACAACTAGTGTAAAACTATGCAGGCTCTCTCCATCTACGCACAATGTGCCCTCATCTATTCAACATATGGTGGAGTCTTGTCATGAAGCTTGGGCTCAACTTCAATACCTATTACCAAATCCTAGTAGCCTTTTCTGATGAGAAATTTCTCCATAAAGAACTTCCAAATAGCATAATTGTTATTATCCAACTTCTCACACCCACTATTTGTGTGATGTTATTTGCCCTTTCAACATCTGGCATGATGATAGCTCTATGTATTTACAATAGTCTTAAACATTCTAATCGAATCCTTGCAAACCAAGTTAATCTTCCACTGATCAAGATGCTTGTATAGCATCCAAACAACACAAGTACATACTTTGCACCAGTTCAATTCAGCTCATCTAAACATGATGCAAACATGGGAGTCCCAAAACCTTCATTCAAGGTGCATAAATAAGTCATTGTTGAAGTAGGACAATTTCAGTCCATTAACTTTATGGAAATAAATTCTCTGTATCAGCGAGTAATTTTCATCTCAAAATCATGTCAACCATTTTTAGGCATATGTTATAACATCTAGGAGTGATAACAATAGATAAGAGTCTCATTGATTGCATAATAGACATGTAGACATCCTTCAAATTCTCTAATAAACAACAATCTATAATTACCAGCAATATAAACTCTGCTAAAAACAGGAGTATTCTGAGCTCAAATCAACCTTAACCACAATAGACATGTAGCATCACCTCTAGGGATCAGTACATAGCCATAGAAACATCAATATTTGTTCTTTCGCCAAGTACATAGTGATAAATAAGTTTTCCACAACCTTTGGAAAGCCTACACACCACAGTCATCAAAATTGAGCATTTGATGGTTTATTGCATCCACAAACTATCCCACAAGCATGTGGCACAAGCCAAGCATCAATGGGTATCCAACAAGCTTTAAGTTGCTCCAAAAATTCTCAGTGCAATATATCAAATCCTTGGACAGATTTCACCCTACAAGTACATCCTAGATCCGAATGTCCAATGCTCACAATAGCTCATAAGGCATCCCATGATGATGTACCAACATCCAAGCATTTGCGAATACCAACCAAGCTTCATTGAGCTTCAAGAATTCAAGTAGGAGCTATCATAAATTCAGGACAACACCCTACCTATGAATACACTTCCAATGGTGTACTTCAGCCTCCTTTCAAGATGCCCATGTGTCTAAGAATTATGCCATGCATATTCTTAAGCAACCCATGATGTTTGGGGATGCCAATATCAAGCATTTGATAGCTAAAACATGCCTAACATTTTCAACAGAAGCAGGCGCCATATCCCAAGATTCCCGCTAATTTTTTTACCTTCTTTTGGGCTACTGAGTATATGCCTTTGCTTCTAATTCTCATGAGCTACAGCAAGCATTATATAGTTCCTAGCATACCAACTACGATAGCCAACATCTCCAGCTTCATCAACATGACAAAATCTTGTGTTGTCTATGCAGTCAACAAGTGCAAATTTGAGATGAACACGTTGAATACTTACTCCTTATGCTAGCCACAAAAGCATGCTCCAAAGGCTCCAATACAAGTCACTGATCCTTCCTACCATGCCTCAATAGGCTTCAACAAATATAGACTTCAAAAGCACTAATACATACCATTCAAGTATTGGTTATGGTTGCCAATGTCCTTCTACTAGAGATTCACACTCCAGCTCCCATGATGCCAATGCCGGGTTCACAAGCTCTCTGGATCTCAAGCTCTGATACCATGTTTGAGATTTAAAATGGGATAGAGAGACACAAACATAGAGCAAGCTCAAAGAGCAAAGTACTCTCATGCTTCTTCTTCATTATTTATTCATCTAACTTTCTCACCTTAGACTAGTGACATAACAAAGGATAGGTCACACTAGGTCTAACTAACCATCATACTAAATAGAGTGAAGTCTAGTCTGCCCAACTTATTTAGCACACACACATGCAGATGACAACTAAGGTCTATAGCTGTCATGTCAATTACGAAAGATGAGCTTGATTCTTCATAATAACATGTGGCAAAGCATCTTTCAAGGCTATCAGTGGAAATGTGACTATGTTAAAAGAGTATCCTTCCTTTTTTGTCAATTTGTTTGGCTATCCATGTTTTTAAAGGTCCTCCTATTGTTTCAAATCATAGGATTTCTCATAGCATTCATTGTAAATATGTTAAGCCTTCGCTAGATGTATGGAATGCAAACTTATTGGATTGGCTAAGTATTCATGGAAAATATGTTAAGCCTTCATTAGATGTATGGAATACACACTTGTTGGATTGGCCAAGTATTGTTGAAGTTAAATGCAGGTTTGGATTGATTATGTTGAACGTTAAATGCCTTCATTATGTTAAATGCAGTTGGTTAATATAATGCAAAGAAAAAAGCAGAATCGACCTATGTTTCACATCAGATATATTAAATGAGCCAGCTATATTCACATTGGGGGCATCTTTCTTTCAATGTGGAAGAGAAGTTATGAGGCATTTGTTGTGGTTAGCAAAAGCAATTCATATCTAGAAGAAAGAAGATATGCTTATGTGTGCCAAAGATAAGGAAGATTTTGATTAGGAGCAAAAAGGTGACTCCCTTTGCAAAATTAATATCCTTTTATGGGATTTTTTTAATACTAAGTTTCCTATCTCAATAATAGGTTGGCAAATGGTTGCAAATGCCTAACATTTGTCTATTCTATCATGATACATTGGAGGAAGTGTTCCTTGTGTTTTTACATTGAAAGTGTTCCTCTTTACTTTTGAGGAAAGTACTAATTTGGATTAATAAGGCTAACCTAGATAACATGATAACAGGGAGACAAACGTCACTTACAATTAAAGGGAGGACTTCTCCAAATTTTTCAAGATTTTTGAACATCATATTATTGAAAATGTTAATCATAATCTAGGGGATGAGGAATAACGTGGTGTTTAAAGAAATCCCTTTGGTGATGGCTAAGTCTACTAATCATTTTGGAAAGTTGCTAAGAAAATCCTTCCATTAATCAATATTTGTAGTGTTGAAAAAGTTACAATATTCATTACATGTTTCATCCTTCTTATGAACATACACAATACAATATTAGTATAATGTGTGCGCATTATAACAAACAAGAACATATTACTTGCTCTAATATGAATATTACAATGTACTAGAATTCCAACTCTTATATGTTAAATTTCCCTCTTTGTCCAAGTCATAAGTCCCTCCATGAAGAAGAATAAACCCCTAATGCCACCATAAAAGTCCTAATATACAAACAATATGCATGAGAGAGAAATGTTAGCATTAGAGATGGATATGTAATGTAGATGAAGTCACAAGGATCTAATGCCCCCTCCTCCACTTTGAATTGGAAAATTTTGTAGTTCTCCAAAGTATGCACTCAAATTTTTGCACATAATGAACTTTTTTTAAATAACAATATACACCCAGCTTCAACTAGGACTCAAAGGATTTACTTCGAGTACACAAATCACTTGAAACCACTTCACAACACTAGATTAACAATACCATCAACTAATGAAGGGAACAAAAATTACATTGACCAAAAGAGAAACCACACATAGAGAAACCACGCATAGATATCAACCATGAGGCATCAAGAAAGCAACCATCAAAGAGCACATGTACAATGGAACTAGAACCTGGCTAAGCTTGTATGGAATCTCCACAAAATTGCATAAACAAAACCAAGCCAAAGGGTAGTCCAAATCATAACATATAGATGAGATACACAAGTATATCATGTATTCATGCTTATATAATACCAATGAACAATTGCTACAAGATCAATAGCTTCATCCGAACTAGGCTGATATGAAAATTATAGATCAAAAGGTATGGCTAGTGTGGAGAGAGCTAGAGATTAAAAGATGGATAGCAATTTTGTTTATATTTAGCTACATGGCATTTATAGAAATGACTTCAAACTCAGCATTGTCTAGGCTGGCTTGCTTGTTTATCACAATGTTGGCTACTATGTGAAGCTTACCACAAGACCTATGTTGGCTAGGTGGCCCTACTCCTCTGGTGCCATGCATTATTCATCAAATGAGAGGCATATCAAGCCCAAGAAAGTTTGACCTACATAATTCTAGATGGTCCAACCAATCAATATGTGCTCTATTATTGGTAGCTTGGACTATGGATGCAACAAATTATGGCAACCTTTCAAAGCCCACCCTCCAAATCTCTCCAAATCAAGGGTACTCCACATTATTTATTTGCAATGGGCCATGCCAACATGTCCAAGAACCATTTGTAATGCCTTATTCTTATCACTTGCAAACAATGTTCTCCCCCTTGTTCCTAAATGTGCTCCGAGGGTCCACAACAAGTTATTACATACATGTGGATATTCAACTCAAAGCAAATCAATATACACTCCAATGTAAGTCAATGTACTTGAACTTGGAGAGACTCTTACTTCAACATCCATCATACCATTGGTATTGTGAAGGTAAAATAACACATCATATGCCACAATTGCAATAGAGAACTAGAAATTTGACACAAACCATCAACCGAATGAGCAAGGCTAAGATAAGCATGATAATGATGTTACTAGTGTATTGAGATGCTCTCTCTCTCTCTCTCTCTCTCTCTCTCTCTCTCTCTCTCTCTCTCTCTCTCTCTCTCTCTCTCTCTCTCTCTCTCTCTCTCTCTCTCTCTCTCCAAAAAAAAGGAGATGGGAAGGTAAAGGGCAAAGGATATGGAGGGCGATCTATGGATGTAGTAAGGGTGAGAACAGCTAGTTGAGAGAGAGAAAAAACAAAGGAGATGGGAAGATGAAAGGCAACAGATATGGAGTACAATCTATGGATTTAGTAAGGGTGAGAGGCAACCAGCAGAGAGAGAGAGAGAGAGAGAGAGAGGGAGGGAGTGTGCGTGCGTGCGTGCGTGTGTGCGCGCGCACGCGCGCGTGTGCGTGCACACTTGTGTGCGTGCGCATGCCCGCAAAAAGAGACTTCTCACCTATCTTGAATTTACATTCCATGGCTCGCATTGCCGACCTCCCTATGGCATCGTTAAATTTTCCAAACATGCATATGTGCAAAAGGAGGCTCTCTTGCATGGGGGGTAACCCAAATCCACCAAAACTTGCTTTATAATGATATTTGGGCTATTAAAAGCATGATTTTAGATCAAATTTGCTAAAGATTTTAGTTTTCTTGATCCATTTAATTAGCACATATTTCAATGGAATCGTGTGACCATGGCCAATAAGATGAACATTTAAAGGCTTATAATTAATCATCAATCCTTTCCTACCTCTTTTTTGTTCTAAGTGCTTATTTACATAAACAGCATGACACGACCAGGGGGAATTGGTTGACTCAATTATCCCTTTAGTAAGCAGAGGCTGGATTTCTTGTTTGCATGATTCAAGATCTTCTTCTTTCATTCCTAGGTGTACTACCTTGGTAGGAATGGCATTGACTTTGAGAGGTAAGGCAATAGCATAGGCTTTTTTTTTTCCCAAAACATGAATGGGTCTTCATGTATGAAAGAGTGGAGATGAGAAGTAATTTTCTAAATTTTAGTTACATGAGTGTTGAGCTCTTTTTGTAGTAGTGGGACTAGAAACCTGGATGACTGGCTTGTCACATGAATTAGTGACTCTTTTGTGGTTGGACAACTCCATATAATGGGGCTAGACACCTGGATGCAGTCATGAGGAAATAATTCATAAGGAGCAATAGTTAGACTTGAACCCATATCCAATAAAGCATCTACATATAAGGAAAACTTAGGCGTATTTTTGAGTTGTACATGGATCATAGGAATGTGTCTACCATTTGTTAAGGCATTGACTCTATGTATCACATGTTTGGCAAAGAACAATCTGATCTGATTTACTGGTCTCAGTCCAATATCTGGCACTGCAACTTTATAATTCTACTAAAACATCAGTAGAATTTTGTGCAATTTGCTTTTATCTATAGAGGACTCTTTTGAGGACTTTGCATAGGGAATGTAGCTCTTGTTGCATTTGTTGAAAAGCTTGTACCATGTATGTACTCTCATGTTGAACCTCTTGGATGGATTGTTGCAAAGATTGCATAAACTGAGTAACTATCATTAATTGATGCAATTGATCCAAAGTATGTGGAACAAACATATTAGCTTTTTTTATTGTATCAGAACTAAGCATACCTGGTTTGGGACGATCATAAGGATTATGAAAGAATTCTTGTCTAAGTTTCTCTTTAGTCTTCTTATCAAACATTTTTTATTGTATCAGAACTAAGCATACCTGGTTTGGGACGATCATAAGGATTATGAAAGAATTCTTGTCTAAGTTTCTCTTTAGTCTTCTTATCAAACAACTCTTCAAAAAATGATATAGGATCAGAATCCTCATTGTCGAATTGGTATGCCTTTCCTTTTTATTTTTTTCTAAGGCTAAAAGCAACAAAAAGGTTTATCTTTTTTTTTGGAGAAAGAGGAGAAATGAATGAAATAAGCATTTACAAACACAAAAGTTTCATAATCGATAGATTCACTAAAACTAGCAAATTTTGTAGTAGCAATTGAGAAAGTAGATATATCCAAACTTGACTCAAAATAAAGTTGATCATGATGTCATATCATATTCAATAATAGAATACCATAAACTATCCTCACTTTCACTATTAGAAGAATAAAGAGAAGAGTTGTGACCAAAGCCAATTATTGTAGAGGAGACACTAGACTCGGAGTCACTAAGATAGTGCAAATTCACCTTTGTTTCTTTGGAGGTTGTTGAGTTCTTTTTCTTTATAGGACACTTGTTTGCCAGATGAGAAAAACATCCATATCTATAGCATTTAAGGTTGCTCTACTTTGCATTGTCCAATTTCTTACCTCTATAAGAATGTCTTTTGTGATATTTGTGACAATTAGCATGATTTGAGTATTTGTTACTCAAAGCATTGCAATGCCTTAGAGTGATACTGTGGACTTCAAGAAGAATACTTCCTATCATACTTGAAATGTTGTCTAGAATTATTATAGGGCTAGCATGAACAGTGATTACAACAAAAATCGGCATTGTATTCAAAACCAATTTTAACATACTTGTGTAGATTTTCGAAAAAGAGAGATCATCTTCTGCTATTGACTGACCTCTTTGATGGTCTATTCAATGGTCTATATAGTTTGACCAACACTATCTAAGAAGTCTATTTTCCTACTTCATTCTTTGTTTACAGTAAAATAAAATTTGCATAGGTAAAGAATGGGCTAAGTGTTTCTTCGTGCTCATATCAAGAGCCCCAATACCATATAATAAATCTCTCATATTTGAAAATTACTTCTCTAACCTCTAAAGACATCATCCAATTTATTGCCTACCACTTCTCCAAGCAAGAGTTCAAAGAAAATCTATACAAAGTGTGCACATTGAACAATAGCAAACTTTGACCTAAGGATGTATGAAAATCCATCATTGCTTCAAGCCTCCTACAAATCCGTGTCATAGCATTAAAAATATCAATTGTGCTAGTTTCAGATTTATCCAAGATTTTAGGCCGACATAAACATACATTATGTAATTTAGTAATTTGATTTCATGTGTCTTACCAACAATTGATCAGATACGAAAAGTACCAACCTTTTCAAGAACCCCTATCTTACTAAAGAATGTAGTGGAAATATGCCCAAGAAGGAAAAGTAGCATTAACCACACTGGGGGATTGATTCATCACAACATTGAGAGCAAAGAAATTTGTGGACAAAGTGTGGGCATTAAGAAATTCATGCGAATAGAGGACAATAGATCTATAGAATCTCATAAAAGATAAGAGTCAAGATCATATTCATCTTCTTCAATCTAGATAGCCTTGCCTTTGTCTTGAGCAAGAGTAACAATAGAATATACATTAAGGAAGCCGGGAGATGGAGAAGGGAAATGAGAATCCCAACCTTTTGGTAATCTCTTGGATGTGGGTGAGGGAGGTAGTGGAGTTTGAATCTTCAGTAAGGTGTAACAGAGCTGTAAGACATTCACACACAGCAACCAAATGATCCAATTTATCAATGACTCCAGTTATATGCTAAATGTGTCCAATTTGTAGCTTGCATTTCAGGAGGGAGTCCAGGAAGAAGAGTCTTGTGGATGTAGATATGGAGCAACTCAAAAAGGCTTTAGCTATCGTGATTAGAACCTGACCGGAGTGCAAGATTCCAAAGAACTCATCGCTAGTGCTACTTCCAAAAATCAGATGATTAAAAACATTAGCCCCCTAGATCTCGAGCACATTTGGCACTTGCCATCAACGCCAGTCTTCATAGTAGCCTTGCAAAATGACATATCCATATATTCTACTCTTGGAAAGACTGACAACCATACTCATTTGGCAGCAGTCTCAATTAACACCAATCTTCATAAGCTTGAAAAATGACATAACTAAATGTTCTTGGAAAGACAAACAGCAGAACTGCACAGGGTTGTTGGATATACCAAAATGGCTAAAAAGCCCAAATTATTCCACAACCTTTCCAAAGCAAATCAACTGCAATACATGGATTCATACATGGATACGTACATTATCAGTGTAACAATAATAAAAGCAACACGATAAGCACTACTTTTCAGTGTTATAATTCATTTTCAGTGTAATAATAAAAAGATGATAAATACTAGCTTACAGATGTGACGATATTTTGATTTGGATCGCATTAACTCCACAAAAGTATATTAACTTGGACACATACTACTCTTACAAATCCTTTGATTTCCAGAAAATAAATTATAACACATAAACTACCATAACAACTTCTAACAAACTTGCATCTGGTCACAGGCTAATGAAGGATGAAAAGTTGCCCTGGAGGTTATTGATATTGTTCAAATTATTACACTGAAGGGATTCAAGTGCAGCCAATTGACCGATTACAAAGGCCATCCAGAGCAAAAAAAGAAAGAAGGGGAGAAAGGCGAAGGTTTTCTAAACAGCTACTTTGCTGTAAAAAAAACCACATGCACCTGCCTATTAAGCTCAAGACAGTCAAGTCAGAGTCCCAAACCTGACTCTGATTGCCCATGGCAAGGCATGCAGATTCCAAGGTGCTTTAGTTATAAACAACTGACCAATGGGCACAATATCCTAGCAAACTACCATGTGCATACATGTTGACACCATTATGTGGTTGTCAATGCACAATCTAGTCACAAATCTACATTCATCCGCTTGATGTACAGTTGTTTACTCATCATTTCATTAAGGGTCCTAAAAGTTTGAACCCCCCCCCAAAAAAAATCACCAAATCTCCCATAAACTGGATTCTATATTTTTGATACACAATGCAAAGTAAATGAACTTGTGACGGTATATCTTTGCCACCCTCATACTTTGGGCAAGACTGGAAAGGGAGAAGAACAGCATGACAAAAAACCTGCAACTATCTAGAAGCCCTTATCATAATTACCACCCCTGTCAACCCACCGAGTCCAAGAATGGTGATGCCCGCAACAGTAATAAACCCCGAATCAGTAGTTTTCGTTTTTCTGAAAAACCTTTCCCACCACCCACGTCTCTCAAACCGAGTAGGTTGTCCAGAATTAATATTTTGACGTAAAATGTTGTTCACGACATCCAGCTGAGTAGTAAGATGGCGCTGACCCTGTGCTAGTTTTCTCAACTGCAAAACAGAGCATGAAACTTTACTACAAACTGTTTACAACTGATGCAGTTCTACATGATCTGTGCTACATATTTTTCACACACAATTTTAACTAGGAAAATTCTTCATTGCCAAGCTTTGCTCAGTAAATACCTCTTCAGCCACAGGTCGATCTAACGAACATGTAATTATGTTTGATGCTGGTGGAGAATTGCCATTTCCCAATCCCATTCCAGTTCCATGGCCATTCCCATACAGACTAGTCCCATTGCCATTTCCCAATCCCATTCCAGTTCCATGGCCATTCCCATACAGACTAGTCCCATTGCCATAAGACCCAACCCCAACATTGGAACAAGGCCTAGAATGAGGAAAACATAAACATGATGACAGCTTTGTTTCAACTTCCCCAAGGCGTGATATAAGCTCATCTATCCTTTCATTAAGGCCCACCATCTGCTCTGAAATATGGGTATAAGCCTGGAAAAATACCCAGAAGGGATGTAATGTAGAAAACAAGCAGCCTACGTGTTGAACTAACTTTACAAATATAAAGTGGTAGATCATCTGCCAACAAATTTGTACCTGGTCACCTTGAATTGAGGTTGGAGAATCAAGTCCCTTGAGATCTAACTGCTGATTATTTGGCTCTGGCCGCATTGATAGCTGCTTCCTTGAAGGGTTTTGCAAATGATCAATAGGTAAACTGAACAATCAAGAGAGAGCTTTGAGATTACGTCATTCTGTAGAGAACACTTCGGAAAATAAATGAATCTGAAGTTTACAACTTACCCTAAAAGGAGATCTTTGCTTGTGTTCTTGGTCCAACTGTTATGATATACATGAATTAGTCAGAAGTTTTTCATTAAAAGCATCCCTAACCAAGAAAGACCTTGCAAACACGACAATGGAATATACCTTCTGCTGTAAAGACTCCTAACTCCAGGCTTCACCTCACATATCCATGAAAAGGATGGCAAGGGACTTGAAGCTGGCATCTCACTAATGCTGAGCTTGGTTTTCAAATCATCTGGGAGTGCCTACAGAGACGAAAATTCTGAACTCCCAGTACTTAAACTTTAAAGCAATGCATCATTAGGCACATTGATCACAAGGACATTTATCATCAAAACAGCCTGTACCATTACTTCAGCAGAAAGTTTCTCCAACTGGATCTGTTCAATGTAAGGATGTGGCATATAGGAACCATCCAAGCCAAGCCTTTTTGCAGTATCTCCAACCAATGACCTATCTTTTCCTTGCACCTGTCCATACAAAGAACTTCATGAATCAATATATCATGAGATACGACCATCTAAAGCAGTGGATATAAATAGCAATATATGTCACCTGTATGAATTTCTGTTGAAGCAGCTCGAGCTTATCAATTTTCACACAAAGTGCCTTGTTAGAAAAAACTTTGCTCTCTCTCTTCAAGATTGCCGCAATGGTATAACCAAGTGCCATTAAACCTCCCAGAAGTCGTACACTAACTTCAAAAGTTATCCTTGGTGATATTATGAATGGATCATCCATCAAACATTCCTGCAAGAAAAAGATATCTATCATACCACTGCACACCGTAAATGGGATAAAATTGTGTGCAGATCTCAATAAAATTCAACTGTTCAGGGGGAATTACAACTCTTGCAGATGCCATATATTTGCTGTGTATCTTGCTTTCCAGAGTAGAGATCACATGGGACTTCAGGCAGTGTGGGACAGTAGACATGATGATCCATTCACTTGTAGAAACTGTCACTTAGGTCACTTTAAAAACTGTGACTCACGTAGAGCTCACAGGACTCATCCAACTTACCCAACTTTTATGTCTTGCAAAAACCGGAGAAGGGAAGGGAAGCACACCACACCGGGCAAGGATTTTTTTATTTGCCCTTTTTTTCTTTCATCGGTGCTCAGTGGGGCTTTTTCTTGTGTGTGTGTGTGTGTTTGGGAGGGGGGGGGGGGGGGGGGGGGGGGGGGGGGGGGTGGTTTGTTGGGGGTTTTGGGTCAGGGTCGGTGGGTGCATAGGTGGGTGTACGTGTTTTTCTCTCTCTTTTTTCTGCGGGGGCTTAGATGAACATTGCAGCATGTGCTTTCAGGCCTATTCTCACCACACTGATAAAATAATCCCTGAATATGCCCTCAGGGTAAAAAACTTGGGGTCTCATTTGTCCTTTCTGGGAGGGGTACCGGCGGGAGTTGGTTCAAGGCCATGGGGAAGGTGTCAGGGCTTTGTAGCTATACCATGGCGTTGCTGCCAGAAACACCTATATAGCGAGTAGTAGTGACTCTGAGCCATGCTTGGTTTCCACTCTACGTGTAATTCCTTATACCCAGTGGTGAACCCTCACGTGTGGCATCATGAGGGTGTAGTCCTGGGATGTGCCTATATTGTGCCATTTGTTTCGTTGAATAATACAAGAGGATACCTTGCTCTCACATATTGTGTTACCTTTTTGTGCTGTGTTGAGTGAGTGATTGAGTGCAGGTGCATTATGCTTGGTATTAGAGCAACTCATGCTCAAATTAAAGGAGTGCTCATGGAAGTAAGAGAGAAGATCCATCCCCTAGATCGTGTCATGATGCGCCTGCCCCACATTGCAACACCTCACATCTTGTTGCCCCACATCGCATTGACCCCCGTCACGACAACCCCCAAGGCCATAGTTACCCTTGTACGACATAAGGACGGGTTCATATTGTATGGGTACATATGGTACCATACGAATTTGTATGATATTTTTATGCATTTTTGCCACCCATCCTGCGGACAAAAACCAGTTATGCAGCATAATTTCGGTGCATTTTCACGAGGGCCCAAGGCAACGTTTGGCAAAGAGACGAGTTGTGGACTTGGGGCTCATTTGAACACACACTCAAGTCTCACTCTCTCCTCACGGCTCATCCCCACCCTCTTGTCTTCAAGCATCAACTTCCCATCCCCTCCCTCTTCAAGCATCGTCTCCTCTTCCCCTCTCCTTTTTCCCCCATCCCTACCCTCTTCATTGTTCTTCAAGTTCCCCCCATCCCTTCCCTCTTGAAGCATCATTGCCCCACCCCATCCCCCTTGGGTCTTCAAGCCTCTAAAGCTCTCTCTCTCTCTCTCCTCTTCCTCCCATCCCCTCCCTCTTCAAGCACCATCGTGATCACCGATCGGAGTGACAAGTCTCAACTCTCTTAAAGTCTGTGGAATTGTGATTGTCGTGACTCCCTTTTATAGGGTGTTACGTATGAGTGATTGTGAGGGGTCCACCATGGGCCTTCTCATTCACTTCTTTAGAGCAGCATTGGTGGAGGCGTAAGTGGAGGCACGAGCTTGCACGATGACCACGAAGTCACAACGTGCACATATCATTGACATAGCAGAGAAGAAATGGGACGCGTGAGCCGATCCATGGATTTGTAGCACTATTACATCTTGCCTACAAGTCTCGAGCAGTCATGAATGATGGAGAGCTGCATCTTGACCAGCTTGCATACCTCACTCATGTGGTCCCTATGGATGACCACAACACAATTCTAGAGGATCTTGGATGCTATGCGGATCAAACAGGGGATGTGGCTTTTGCTTCTCCCACTTATTGGAGAAGAGAGTCACTTGTGAAGCCTCTCTTTTGGTTGCAAAATTTTGTATATCTGTTGCAAACTCTTCAGCCCTTGGCCATGAGAGTCCTTGCTCTCAGGATTGCTCTTCAAGTGCATGTGAGAGAAGTTGGAGTGTCTATTCTCTCATTTGCATGAAGATTCGCAATCAGCTTAGCACACAACAGTTAGAGCAGCTAGTCTATTGCCGCACTAACTTGCACATGATGAAGGCCATGACGCCTATGGGTAGTCCAAAGTGGGTAAACACTTATCATTTTAGTTAAGTCAAGTTTTATTTTTTTGTTTTTATTATTCAATTTTATACAAGTTAACAATTTAGTATGTATAATCTTATGTCAAGTTATGTGCATTGTGTAGGTGAATGTTGATACATTCAAGTTTACGGGTCACACTCATCCAAGTATACACCAAGAGGTAGATGCGGAGAAGTAGATCTTTGTGGAGCTCTATAGAGAGCTCATAGCAGCAGACACTCGTGACACTCGCAATCAGCATACTCGTGGGTGAGGAGTTCGAGTTCAAGTTGCAACAATTGCTAGCAAGGGCATGGTCATTCAACGCCCTCCGAGATCAACTAGGGGTGGTTTGAGTACTTTGCAGATATATGTAAGACAGGGCTCTAGTAGCTCTCATCTCATGCTTGATGATGACAATCCCCCCTTGCCTATAATTACACAGTCATTGCCTAGGGAGCCATCATTTGATTATGATGGTAACCTCATCAATGAGGATGAGTATGAGAGTGTCTCATCATCCAATGTAGAGGGGTCATCTTCAAACTCTCTTGATAAGCACTCTGATGATGATGATGATGATGATGTATCATTGATGATTGTATCCAAATTCACAAATCCCACTCTTGACTCTTGAGTCCCGACTCCTATGACAATTATATGATCATTAATGTATCATATATGATCATTGATCTCATTTTGTAATGGCGTTGCTATAGCCTATTTTCACTTTAAACATGTGTCTTATTATTTATAGTTTTTGAAAAAATTAAGTTAATTTTTTTTTCATACTAATATCGTACCATACCTCATAAAACCATAAGGTACCATTTAGTACTGTAGTTTATCATATTGTACAGTATCGTACCTTTTATACCTGACAACCATGCTCGACGCAATGACCCTAACACAAGTTACCATCTGAAGGCGTGACACAACTTCCCCACGACACAACTACAACTTGAAGGCAAAACACGGCTTCTCCGTAGCAATAACACCAAAGCCAAGGTGTGGCTCCCCGCAACCACATGGAGGACAATGGAGAGAATGCACCCATCTCAATGATTGAAGAGAGGAAGAAGAGCCGAGATCAAGAATGGATAGAAACTCAAGAGGAAAAAGTAGCTGGATTAGAGAGGTAGTTGGAAGCCATATCAGGCTTGTTAGACTCAATTTGGAAGAACATGCAAATGAAAGAGGAAGAGGAGGAAAATAGAAGAAAGTCTGAAGAGGAGCAAGGGTACAAGGAGTGGATGATACAACAACAGGAGGAAGAGAAGAGACGCAAGACACGAAGAAAGACAAGGAGAAGAAATCTGAAGTAGGAAACAAGAAGAAGGACAAGAAGAAAAACAAGAGACAAAGCAAGAAGGATGGAGAGGAAAGTGAAAGCTCGAAAGACAACTATGGCAAGTTCAAGATGTCTCAACCCACCAAGTACAAGGCAAAAGAGAGATGGGCTAATTTTGAAGAAATGGATTGTGAAGGTAGATAGATACATGAAGTATGCTAGAATCATTGAAAATAGAAGCCATTTATTTGGAGGAGGATGCCGCTTGCTAGTATCTATTGGAGCAAGTGCAAGGATGCACTGTTTTCTCATGGAAGGAACTCAAAGATCACTTCATCCCAAAGATGGAAAAATTCAAAGTTAGAAATAAGTGAAGAAATCTCAATCAAGCACAAGGAAAGATAAAGGAATGTGTTAGCAAGTACAGACAATTGATGCTGCAACACCCGTACATGGACATAGATATAAAGTTGCATGGATTCCTATTCGGCATGCAAGAGTGGGCCAAGAGAGATGTAGAAAGACAAGAACCAACGAGTCTAGCAAAGGCCATGCGGATGGCTCAAAGATTAGTAGACTTAGAAGGGAGGAGGACAGCCCAAGGGAATCAAGCTAGATTCAACAGCAACCTCACCATTAACTCTTGGACCTCGAGACCCAAACCCCCAAGAGACCCCATCTTGGAGATTCGGAGTTAAATTTTAGGAGTACATTTAGTAGATCCCCAATGGAAGTGAAGAGAGCCTATATCACCTACGAGTGCGGATAGTTAGTGCGTGTCCCCAATGCATGGCAGCTCGGGTAGCAGCAGTACACCTACACCTCAACAAAAGAGTTAGTGAAAGAGATCAACAATCATGGTAGATACTGGAGCCACTCACAATTTCATTGCACCAAAGTGTGCAACAAAACACGGCTTGAAATTGTCTAAGGCCCCAAAAGGATTAACAGTAACTTTTGTGCAAGAAGAAGCAAAGGAAGTAAAGCAAGCTTTTAAAGTACAAGTGGAAGCTGGAAAATGGAAGACCGTGCTCAACTTTCTAGTAATACCTATCGATGAATTTGAGGTCATTTTTTGTTTGGAGTTCTATGGCAAGGGAGTTAATGAGATGCTACTTGATGTTAAACCCTCAAACGAACAAAGTGAAACGGAAGATGAAGGCGTGCCAAGAAGAATCTAGAAACATAAGAAATGCAAAAAAGTCCTAAATCAAGGAGAAAGGCACATAGGAAAAAGCATAAGTCGATACTTTTGTAAAAGAGCGCAAGGTGCACCATGATTTATTTTAAGAGCACCGGGCTCTCACCCGTGCAATTTGTAAAGGTAGACAAGCGGTAGGAAGGAAGCTAGGAAGATAGAAGAACAATGGGAAAAATGGCCCAGGCCACAACCAACCATGTAAAAAAGGGGATAAGGGGATAACCGCCCAAAAGAGATTTAGGGTTTTGTATATAAAGTTGAAAAGTGAATGAGAAGCTCATTCTTGTGTGTGGCCAAAAGTAGCTCTCCTCTTTTTCTTCTTCTTGTTCTTGCTTGCTTGAGCTTGTACTTGAGAGAGGGAGTGTGAGAGTGTGAGGGATCGAGTGTGTGAGGGTGAGGAACCGTGGTGGAGAAGCTCTCCATCTTATCTTCTCCTCTTCTCTTCTCTTCTCTTCTCTTCTCTTCTCTTCTCTTACTCGCGACAATGGAGCTTGGAGCGTGGAGCTTGAGGATGGAGCTTACTTAGAGCTTGCACTTGGATCGTGGAGCTATTGGAGTGCTCGGAAGAGGAGGTAACTCGATCGAGCATAGAGGTAAGCTCACTACACCCGTAGAGATGGATAGTGCGTCGGCTATGTGAGAGGTAGCCATTAGTGCTCGGCTTGGAACACTTGAAACAATAAGCCGTTCGAGGGTCTTGGCGGTTGATCGCCCCTACATTTTGGTTCCGTTGTCGAGACAAGGATTCAAGCCTTGAGCGCTTGTGCACTTCGAATCGAGCATTGAAGTAGGGTTTTCCCCGAACCGGTGCTTGAGATAGATAGGTAGGAAGCAAGGGAGTTTGAAGAGGTATTCGATCTCCTTAGCAGATAGGTTTTTGGTTTTTGAATTTGGAAAGGTAAGTTTGAGTAGTGTAGACATTTGCTTTGTGATTTGGATACATTAGGGCAAGAAAAAAACGAACAAAAACAAAGGAAAATAAGCAATAGGATTTCTGCTGTCAGGACATGAGGGTTTGATTTGTTTGCCGATTTGCATTTTGGAGTTTATTTGCTATTCCAGGTATATACAACTCTTCCCCTCTATCCATAGCTTTGATCTGGAGGTGCGTGCGATATACCATGACCTAAATCGTATGATTCAATCGATTTATTGTTGCATCGACCAAAATCGCACCACGTTCGGCCCAGCTGTCCGAGTGACAGCAATTTTGGCCAGAGTCCCAAAATCGGCCCTCGGCCCTCTTGCATTCGGCCACTCGACCCACTGCCACTCAAACGCCCACCGCTCGGCCCATCTGAATCGACCATTCGGACCAACTTGATATTCGGCCCTCGGCCCTGCCGTCTCAGCCCAACCCCACTCGAACAAGCTGACATTCGACTAGGCCGAATTCACCATTCAAATCAACTTTGCATTTGGGCCACTTGACTTAGACCTTGACCCGATCAATTCGGCCCACTTGGCTCGGCCCTCGTCCACTCAACCACTCGGCCCTCGGACAACCACATTTGGACTGGCCGAATCAGACATTCGGCCTAGTTGCATTCGGTCATTTCCTCATTCAGCCCTCGACCATTCGAATGGTGCCGAATTAGACATTTGGCCCCTGCAATTCAAACCTATTGGACCAAATTTGGATTTTTTCAAAATTTTTGACCTATAGATTCTGAAACCGACCTAGAGACCATATAGAGCCAAAAGCACATCACAGATCTATCACTAGGCTGAGATCTAGAGTAAGTAGTTCAAAACTTGGCTACAAATGGTCATTCCAATCATGCATGGTATTTACCGTAACGGCCCTACAAGTCGGGGGGAACTGCCCTCCTTCTGGACCCCCACAAAGGGGGCTCTGTCCCCTCTGCACCTCCCCTAAGTAGACTGGAGAGAAAACGCGCGCTGTGACAAGTCCTCCAAATTGGATCTAAGTGTAGTAATGGCTCTGTACCATCATAGATTTTTACTTACAAAACAGCAATCAAAATCCCATACCCGAACAAAGACAAACAAAGACCCTAAAACCTCAATGGACTAATCTAGCCAACAAGGGCAAAAACTTAAAAGTCCACACCACAAAGACATGTATAGATTGCATTCGGACTGCATCTAGTCAAAGCGGAATGCAACAAACATCAAGCTCTAACTGCGCGGATAACTAGACATGACAGCCCTGACAATAGATGCATCTCGAACGGCACTACACAGACAATCCAAGACATTAGTGGATAATCCATATCTGGTCGTGCAGTTGGGAACTCAAGGCATGTATCAAAAGGCTTGAATTTATAAGCCAAGACGCGGAAGATGAAAACATAGTACCACCTACTTATCTTAGAGTCAAACTCACCACAAAAAGAGAGTACTATGTCGATGCTTTCATCGATGAAAAAGCTGATTTTAATATCTAGATCTATGAAACATGGACCCTACTAGGCCAACCAGAGCTCACACCAACTGATGCAACTCTTAATCCTTTAGGAGGGGCACCCATAAGCACTTACAGGGAAGTGCAAAATCCTTGTAACTATTGAAACTGAAAGCTTGCCTATCCTATTCCATGTTCCGCCAAATAGTATTAATCGTGGAAAGAAAACCCTCTTAAGAAGACCTTTCAAAAGGGCGACAAAGTACGAGGCCGACTATGTAGCACAGAGGATACACTTAACACTATCGGGTGTGAGGATAATCACAACCTTTAGTAAGAGTGACCTCATCAAACCTCGAGGGAAAGACAATGAACATTTTGACATGCTAGGCAAGCCTAGTAATGAGAGCAAGGACTTGTGGAAAGAGTTGATATAAGCGCATGTTGAACAAAGAGAACCAATGAGCGAGGCCATGCTTGAAACAAGACGGTCAGGAAACCATGCCAAGAACGGGCTTTGGACTTATAAACATCGTAAAAGACCACAAAAAAAGCCCAAGCCTTATAGACGAAGATATAGATGGAGAGCCAGCACAACACCGCAATGGATATCCAAAGCGTTGCTACGTTGTCGTGCCGCTACGCGCACACCGTGTAAAAAAATCTAGAGTGTGGCTTCCTTTTAGATTTAGAGAGCCAATGCCATTTTAGACATTAGTGTTAGTGTCCATGGTTCAAAAATATTAGATTTTAGTCAATTTTTAATATTCTAGATATTATCTCTTGTAAAAAAAAAATCTACAAAACTATAGACAACTTCTAGATTAGGATGACATATAAAAGAAAGCATGTAGCTTTCAGCTAATTTGAGAGGATTTTATATAAAAAGAGAGATTAGCGAAATCGCACGACGCACGATCGCTGTTTTCAGGCAGTGAACAGCACTCCGAAAGTGGAAGATGAATGAGTGATCTGGCAAGATTCTGGCTAGGCGTCCCCCTTTCGGAGCCATTGGAAGGATCTGATTGGCGATCTGAGTAGCATAGAGAAAGGTATTATTTTGTACACGTTTTTGTCTATTAGAGTTATATTTTCTCATAATGCTGAAAGAAACTAACAGGCTTCATCTCTGTTAGTATTCTTCTATATTTTCTAATTCTTTTCGGAGTTTTCATCTACATCTTCAATCTCTTCGATCCCCTTCTCTTATGTCCACTCCTCTCCCTGAATCTACCTTCACCCTGGTGTCTCTTATCTTCAAGAACTTGGCTCGAAACCATCTCTGGAGTCTAAGCTTTTGAACCCCCATACATTCTTCTCTTGTCAAACCCCTATGGTGACCTTCAACCCTACGCGCTACGACAACGTGCTCAAGGGTATCATGCAGGTCACCGATGGATTTGGGTACCAAAAACCCCTATTAAACCACCTCTGTCAGCTGAAATCCAGAACATATTAAGAGCGAAGAAGCGCTGGAGGAAATCTAAACGAAAAAACAAGTCTTGAGTCAAAAATATTGGAGTGACCGAGCCCCTCACGATTGAAATCAAGAAACCAAACGAGACTATTCAAAGGGTAGGCCCTCAGCCTAATGTGCTTAACAAGCAGATATCAAATGTAACCGTCGAGTGTGTACAAAAGCCACTAGTGCCCAAGGAGCCTTTAACTTCCCAAGGGGATAATGAGCACCATAGGCGCAATGTTGCTCATGATAAGGCTAATTGCTCAACAAAGCAAATGGCAGAATCATCTAACAGCCATGAGCAAATCTTCTAGCCAATGCCAAGTCCACCTAGGAGCCTTAAATCTCCTACACTCTCCTTCCCTAAACGGACACAAGAAGCACAACAGCAGTCGTTAAGTGCGGCCAAGTCCACCTAGGAGCCTTAAATCTCCTACACTCTCCTTCCCTAAACGGACACAAGAAGCACAACAGCAGTCGTTAAGTGCGGCTACCCAATTCCAAACTCTATCTCCATCTAAGCTTCCGAATGTCCAAAAGGTGGATCGTAACACTACCCTTAGCTCTCAACCTAAGGTTATGCCTGTGCAATCCATCGTGACTAGCTCAACATATACTCGATTTGCATTGGTGAATGCTCAAAGGGCAACAAAAGACACGACTACTTCCAATCTGTCTAAGGACTCGACATAGCAGTCGACCAATAGTGGCCAATCCTCTGAACAAGCCGCTACTACTTCCAATAAGGAATCACAGCTTGTACCTCCTAGCAAGGCTATTTAGCAAGCCGCAACCATGTCCCATAAGGACATATTAGGGAAAGAGAATGTTGAGGCCCAACCAAACACATCAACGGTTGACATGGTTCAAGGTCCTGAGTCCCTAAAGGATACATCGCAATTGCCCAAGAAAAAGAGGAGAAAACAACGAAAACGGCAGTTGCTAGTGGCTGTAGATGCCAAGAACATTGAGACCGAGAGCTCTGAAGAGCTAAGGAATAAAGCATCGAGTCCATCCACCAATGAACCCATTGCCATCTCTCCTAACAGTAGTGAAACTTCAGATACATCCGAGTCCTCTGAAAAACCAAAGGAACCATTATCATCAACAGTGGCTTGCAACACTCAATCCACTGATAACAAAACCCGCATTGACTAATCAAGAGTGGATACAACACTGTCACAACAGGGTGACAAGACTATGCCAGTCACATCCGAGGAGAACCATGACACAATAGCAGTAAGACCTCAAGCGAAACACAAAAACCTCAAGGATGTGAGCAATCCTAGCGCTGATCAATCTTGCTCATCTAGACCCGAACCCCCAACTAGACTTAAGCCTAGAAAAACTCCCAGAACCTTGCAGGAGATAGCAACCGAGCAAGCCCTCATAGAACGTAGAAGTGTCACAGAGTGCTTGGCTGAGTTATATGCTAAACTCAAAATATTCGCACGTGTCTACATCCTTACAGACATGCGCACATTCCCTAGGGAGCAGCTTGAGGAATACTTGCCATGTCCTCTATCTTAGAAAGAGCAAGAATGTCTTAACGAGCACTACGACACACTCCTACATAAACACGTGCAACTCATCTCTAACGAGGAGGCTGACGAACTACGCTTAACTGTGACATTCAATGAAGCGCTTTGCCAACCAAATCTCTTAGAGATAGAGCAACTTAAGCAACAATCAAAGGGTCAAAGTCAATTTGAAAAAACGTTGGTTTGAAAACCGTGTTACAATGGCCGAACTAGGAGCCCAAATTATGACGGTCTCAGAGGAGCAATTGGCCAAATGGCGGTCTCAAAGAGACCCAATCTATGTGGCGCCAACTTCCTTTGGAGTACTGACCGCTATTCGGGGTATGGACTTAGCCGGACTCACTGAGGAGGAGCTACATGTTGCGAGTAGACTTGAACAAGGTACCATGCTACTCGATGTTGCAAAATATCTATTGTTATTGAGTAGGCTGCCACGAGTACTGGATGCTTGTGCCACACTCCAATACAATCCTAAGTTCTACAATTGGTTTTTATCCTCACGAAGTGACATGGATTCATAAATATGTATATAAATAAGCAACAAGTTTTGTAACTGTGTATAGATAATACCAAAAAAAAGCAAAGCCAACACACACACAAGCAATGATAATCAAGCGCAGGTGATATGCATCAAAGTCAACACCAAGGGATTCAGATAAGTGATCTCTCTTTGAGCTACACCTGTCCATTATAATTGAAGCATAGGACTTGCATGTACTCTCACGAGTTGCCAAGTGAATGCAAGACGATATAGGTCTCTATATGAAAGCGTTCAATGTCCAAGTCACCACAAGACCACCAACCCCACAAAGAACCATTATGGAGAAAGCGACAAAAATTCCAAGAACAAAGAGCCATGACGGAATCCCCATGAAGAGAAAATCACCCTTGCAAAAAGCACACATTGCATTTGAGCATGGCCCAACGCATTGTCATTGGCTACTCTCTCTTGCTTTGCCAGACTCTACATTCGAGGCAAGATTAAGATGGCAAGCTCCCGTTCACGGTGAAAGAGCAAGAAAAGTACAGCTTAATGGTGGAAATGAGGGGTTTCAGCTAGTTTACATTCAAGTACCCTAAACCTAAAAGACTCCATCATGGAGGAGCCAATCATAAAACAACTCTTGGACCAGTGCAGTCTACAGAAGTATGTAGAGAAGGTCGGGCAAGCTATCAATTACAACAAGTGCACAGAATTTCCGAGGAGCTTCAATGCTGAAAGGAACTGTGGCATGGTGACGGTAAGAAGAGGACAAGAAGCTCATCAAGTGGAGGTGAAGTTGAGCCCTGCACAATGGTAGAGAAGGCCCTGGGTTTATTAGCCGACAGCAAGACTGAGAAATGCCCAAGGAGGGATGTGTATAATGTGTTGGGGAGAGCCGTCACCAATCCAAGAACAAGAGGGAGACAAGGTCCACAAGGAACAACAGGACAACATGGAGAGAGATACTAATAAAAAGGAGAATGACCAACCATCTCAACAGCAAGAGAGCAAGAGAACAATCCATGAGCAACAAGGCTCAAAAATTGTCAAGTCAAGCAAAGAGAAGAATCAACTCGATCCACCTCCAAAGAAAATAAAGAGCTACAAAGGGTGGAGGAGGAATTGAAGAGATTAGAAGAAGAGCGCAAGCAAATGCCAGAAGAGGAGGAAGAACGACTAAGGCAAAAAGGGAGAGGGAGATTACTCTAATGAAGAGGGAATCAAAGATTTAGCCTACAAGCTGGCACATCGCTCAAGGGTGTCTCCATAGTACGGACTGATCCGTAAGGTACGGTACAGTACATATCCATACACTTTAGTATGGAAAATAAGGCACTTTTTGGCCACTCTCCTTCAAGCCTACAACTTTATTTTTTTCTTTTTCCTTTTGTTTTTTTTCTTCTTTCTTCCTTATTTCTCTCCCCCAAGCCTCTCTCTCTCTCTCTCTCTCTCTCTCTCTCTCTCTCTCTCTCTCTCTCTAGCCTCTTCTCTCTCAAGTTTCACTGCAACATGGACTCCATGCCATGACACGTAAGCCTAAAACTGGCTTAGGAGTAGAGGAGCAATGTGCTCCCCTAATCTCAACTAGCTGAACCTCATAGGAACTCTCCTTTGCTAGGCGCTTGGGAAACCAAATCAGCAAATGCAGCCACCTCAACAGGAGCCACTGGAGCTGGGGTCCACGAAGAAGGCGTGACTCTAAATCAGATCAACGAAAGAAAGAACGAGTCCAGGAACCAAGTCCCCCTCCGTGGCCACAACAAGTACAGTCACAAGAGAAAAGGGCTCCATTCCAAGCCCTGCATTCCTTGGTAAATCTCTTAGGCCCCCTCGAAATGTAACTATTGTAGAGCATCAGGATGATGTCTAGCGTGCCCCCTTCCGATGCATCTCCACAAAAAAAAAGAGCAAACAAACAAAGACTCACACAAAGAAAAATGAGCCTTTCCATGTATATCAAAGTGCCACAAACACTGCACCTAGGGGTCCTCACGTTAGGCATGTCCGATGGCCTTGGTCAGCCAGCTCTATGCCTCTAACCCCCTTGCCCTTCCTATCCCCCCACTTCCACTTAGGGCATATCAAGGGCAGGACACACCTAGGGAGTTTGTGCTCGCCTATGGTTAGATCAGTCTCCCTAAGTGACACCCACAGCACCTCCCCTGTACACAAACTGGGTCCTTAAGTGTGGGACAATACTAGACGCTTCCCTGAGGTTCGACCCAACTCCCAATTTCACTAGCACGAACACCATGCAACACTGCACAATACTCACACAAAGAAAAAGGAAAGAAACAATGAGCTTTTCCATGTATATCAAAGTGCCACAAACACTGCACCTAGGGGTCCTCAAGTTAGGCATGTCCGGTGGACTTGGTCAGCCGGCTCTATGCCTCTAATCCCCTTGCCCTTCCTGTCCCCCCACTTCCACTTAGGGCACATCAAGGGCAGGACACACCTAGGGAGTTTGTGCTTGCCTATGGTTAGATCTGTCTCCCTAAGTGACACCCACAGCACCTCCCCTATACACAAACTGGGCCCTCAAGTGTGAAACAACACTAGACACTTCCCTAAGGTTCGGCCCAACTCCCAGTTTCAGTAGCATGAACACCATGCAACACTGCACAGTGAGATAGCCACACCCACAGGTAGTGCACTTCCTTTTTCTTTTTTCAAGTATACTCAACAATGGCGATCCACCACTGATATTGAAAACCCCCACTACCCGATCAAATCTAATCTCGACGTCAATGAGCTCAATTATCCTACATCATATTGACAAAAGCACAAATAATATCTCAAGAAGCCTTCCAGTGTACTTCTCAACATCGACGATCTTTTCCACTCCATTGAACCCTTGCTTCATCCACACATTTCTACAAGGAATCCGACCAACACTCTTCTAACTACGTACTATCTAAGTATGCACGAGCGCTCACATAATATCTGCACCACAATCTATACAAAGTTTGGGTCCTCAAGTGCAGGACATTACTCTCGGCTTGCCTAGAGTGCCTAGAGTTCGCCATGTCTCCCAAACTAATCAAACTACGTCTTGTGTACACTATATGAAGACTAGCACTACCCAAACTACATCTTGTGTACACTATATGAAGACTAACACTACCCCTAGGAAGAGACCACATCTGCGAGGTTTTCAATTACAAGTATTAAAGACTCTAACGAAAGTGTCGTCAACTCTTCATCAACACTCAACTCTGAACTCTAGCCCATTCCCATCATGCAAGCCCACCAAAGAATTATCCTGTGCAGAATTTCCCACAAACCACCACCTGTGCCAGCCACCAGTGCAATTCCCAATAACGAACAGCCCTATCTCCAACTCCAACAACCCTACCACCAACCACCCCCGCCAACAACGTGGCACAACGACCTTCATCCGCCCCACCACCAGAACTCCTCCAAGGCAACCACAGACAGCCCTTCCACCCAAGTCTTCGGTGCATGCCAAAGCCTGCTACCTACGACGGTGAGTGCCATGGAACTGGCACTCGTCTAGGAGAGGAGTAATGTTAACCCTCAAACGAACAAGGTGGAAAACCCAAAAAATCTAAAGCAGAAGACAAGGCCAAGGCAAAAGTGAAACGGAAGATGAAGGCCAGGAGTTTCCATTTACTTGCAAAGGTTTCATTCTTGTGTGTGGCCAAAAGTAACTCTCCTCTCTTCTTCTTCTTCTTCTTACTTGCTTGAGCAGCCTGCTGCATTCCCTGTCTGAAACGGGACAGGGAACGCCACGTGGCAAAACTTACCTGCGCCCGGTCGCGTCCTGCTCCCGCCTGCATCCTGCTCCCGCCTGATCCTGCCCCCAACCACCTTCATTCTCTTCCTTCTTCTTCTTTCTTCTCTTCCTTCTCTTCCCTCTCTTCCTTCTTCTTCTTTCTCTTCTTTCTCCTCCCACCTCCAACCTCTTCCTTCTCTTCCTTCTTCTTCTTTCTCTTCCTTCTTCTTCTTTCTCTTCTTTCTCTTTTTTCTCTTCCTTCTCTAGGTTTAGCGTTCCCGTTCCTACTTACTTCATGAATTTTGATTTTTTAAATGCCGTTCCCGTTCCCACGTCCCCGTTCCCTAGGTTTGGCGTGATGTCTGCGGAACTACCCAAAGGCTTACCCCTTGAAAGAGATATAGACCACAAGATTGAGTTGATCCCATAGGCAATTCCACCAAGTAGGACTCCATACCAAAAGAATCACACTGAGCTGATGGAGTTGAAGAAGCAACTGCATGAATTGAAAGACCAAGACTTCATCTGACTGAGCAAGTTACCATTTGGTGTCCCGGTATTGTTTGTCAAGAAGAAGGATGGGAGACTCAAATTGTGTGTAGACTATAGGGCCCTTAACAAGATCACCATCAAAAACAAATATCCCATGCCCTTAGTTGAGGACTTATTAGATCAACTTCATAGAGAGCAAAATACTTTAGCAACATAGTTCTTAGATCAAGCTACCACCGAATCCATATAGCAAAAGAAGATATCCCAAAAACAACTTTTCACACTAGATATAAAAGTTTCAAGTAGCTAGTCCAAGGCTTAGGACTAAATGATGAGCCGAGTACCTTTTTTGGCTTAATGGATGAAGTATTCTAGCCAGAGATAGATGTGTTCATCATTATCTACATAGATGATCACTTAGTCTATAGCAAGACTTTAGAGAAACTCAAGAAGCATTTAAGATTAGTCTTTGAGAGCATGCAAAATCTAAAGAATGTGAGTTCCCAGTGAAGGAGTTATAATTCCTAGGGTTCATTGTAGAAGAGAGAGGCATCAAAGTAGACTGCAAGAAAGTCGAAGTAGTGAAGAAGTAGCCAGTCCTAAAAACTGTCAAAGAAGTTTGAGAATTTCTAGAATTCAATGTATTTTATAGAAGATTTATGAAAGATTACAACATGGTCATGGCTCCACTATCTCATCTGACCAAATGAGAAGAAAATTTTAGATGGGGAAGTGAGCAACAAGCCGCCTTTGATTTTATGAAAGAGTGTATAAGCCAAACCCCAGTACTCAAAAGTGCCTAACTTAACCAAGCCCTTTGAAATCTCCACAGATGTATCGGATTATGGCATTGGGGAAGTGTTGATGCGAGATGTGTCAGAAGTGGAGCAGCGGTGGAAGCATAAACGTGCTGAAATAAACTGCTGAAACACAAGACAAAAAGAGAAAAGAAAAGAACACGATACAGATGAGAACTCACATGTATGCACGGGAAATGGAATCCATATATCTGAACACGAGACAGTCGCATACAACAGTGAGTCACTGGCTGCGTGGGCACTGGCACTGGCTCTGGCTCCTCTCTCCACAGAGTCTGCAGATGGTGAAGATGATGATGATACTGACTGAGGAGGAGCACTGAGTATAAATAGGCTGAAAAAGTGGGGAGCAATAATGCTGGTCGGACAGCATTAATGCTGGCCGACTGGTGCATAAAAATGCTCCACTGGCATAAAATGCCACACCAGAAAAAACCTAAAATACCTAATAAAAATGCCCAGTCCAGATCAAGCTTAGACTCACACATGAGCTGACAAATACTTTGCTAACACCCTCTCTCAAATCATGGGTGATCTGATACAATACAATAGTATAATGAAAAGGGATCAGAAACTATACAACATAGAACCACCAAGTAGAACCATGGATACCCAAGCAGTGGGTGATCAAGCCACCACCAAGGTGCCTCGGAGAGAACCTGATGTCGATGTCGATCGTACCAAACACCTGAAAATAGAGAAGATCATAGCATGTCTTTGTGTCCATCACCAATGTCTCGCAGTAGCATACAAGACCATCCTGTCAAAAATGCCTCTGAACATAGGTGACCATGGATTCCCCGCCTTTGGCCAGACCGGCAAAGTGTCCCCTCATGTGAGCTCCAAACGAAAGCCTCCCGCTCTCTGTCAGATAACCAGCTCAGCATGGACCTAGATGTCAATCCCAGCTCCAGGATTTGATTCCGCCAGACTGAAGTCGATGCGTCAGGGACGTCCCTCTCTGGAACCTGTGCACCTATATAAAAGTATAGATGAGGCGCGGCTGCCCCATCTGAACACCCGCTCACACTCCCTCTCTGGCACAAGAGAGTCGTGAGGGATGACCTCATCACCACCACTAGAAAGCAGCCGAGGAAGGGGCGCTCCACAGACGATGTACCATAACCGCTTCTGCACAAACCAAGCTTTCATGACAGCACTCCATGTGAGATAATCAGGTCCATGTAACTTATCATCAGTGGAAGTGCACGGAGGAGCCATATGGAGAGGATAAGAAGAGAAGTAGAGAAGAGATGGAATGTAGAGAGGAAACACAGCCAAAACACAAGCACAGACGGCAGAAAATGAGAGTTCACATGCAATATAACCCAAAATCTGATCAATAGAAGACAAAATCTGCTGCAGAAAGTCAAAAAATCAGTCAAAAACTGCCAAAAACAGCAAAAACGGCCTGAAGTAACAGTCACCCAGCCACGAGAGACGCTGAATCAGCAAAACGCAGGCTGTAAACTGGAGAAAAGCAGGTACAAAACTGTCGCCAGCAACTGCAGATGAAAAACGCAGGCAGCAGAGGGTGCGTAGGCAGCAGACGATGGCAAAACTGAAAAAAACGCAGGCTGAAAACAGCCCCAAAACAGGTCGCCTGGCTGCTACAGCAGTCGCCTGATCAGCAAGGGTACAAAACAGTCCTGAAATCAGCAATAAAACACAGCAGAAACACACATCCTGAAAACTGATACCATGTCAGAAGTGGAGCAGCGGTGGAAGTATAAACATGTGCTGAAATAAACTGCTGAAACACAAGACAAAAAGAGAAAAGAAAAGAACAAGATACAGATGAGAACTCAGATGTATGCACGGGAAATGGAATCCATATATCTGAACACGAGATAGTCGCATACAACAGTGAGTCACTGGCTGCGTGGGCACTGGCACTGGCTCTAGCTCCTCTCTCCACAGAGTCTGCAGACGGTGAAGATGATGATGATGATACTGACTGAGGAGGAGCACTGAGTATAAATAGGCTGAAAAAGTGGGGAGCAATAATGCTGGTCGGACAGCATTAATGCTGGCCGACTGGTGCATAAAAATGCTCCACTGGCATAAAATGCCACACCAGAAAAAACCTAAAATACCTAATAAAAATGCCCAGTCCAGATCAAGCTCAGACTCACACATGAGCTGACAAATACTCTGCTAACAAGATGGACACCCCATAGCTTATGAATCCAAGAAGTTCACAAACACAAAAAGTAGGTAAGTACAACATGAGAAGGAGATGCTAGCAGTAATCCATTGCCTTAGAAAGTGAAAGCACTACGTACAAGACAAGCACAGAGTCGTATTCATAGACAACATCTCATCTAAATACTTACAATCCTTACCTACCTGCTAAACTAGCCAAATGGCTAGATTTCCTAGCAAATTTCGATTTGGAAATCAAACAGATCAAGATCCACAAAAACAAGATCGCAAATGCACTAAGTCGCAAGGCCAATTTGAAAGCAGTGAGTGTAGCCAATAGCAACTTCCTAGACCTAGTGAATAAGGCTCTAAAAAATGACCAAGAAATGCACAAAATAATAGAAGAAGTGCGAGCTAAGAAGACGCCACATAGCATGTATACGTTGGAAGAGGAAATTCTGTTTGTAGACAAGAGATTGTATATTCCCAATAATGTGGAGTTCAAGAAAATCATACTATATGAAATGCATGATGGGAAGCTAGGGGGACACAAGGGCCAAAGAGAGAAACTCAAGGCTCTAAGAAAGCACTTCTTTTGGCAAAACATAAAGGAGGAGATCATAGACTATGTCAATACTTGTCCCACCTGCCAACTAGTGAAAGCTCCATGCACTAAGCCAACTGGCTTACTTCAGCCACTGCCAGTGCCAAGCCGCTCATGGGACATTATTAGTATAGATTTTATTGTGGAACTCCCAAAATCCCATGGCTATTCCATCATCTTTGTAGTGGTGTATTATTTTTCCAAGCAAGTACACTTCATTCCTATCAAGGCACCATTGAATGCCAAGGAGATAGCCCGCCTCTTCTTTACGCATGTCTTCAAGTTACATGGGCTACCATTGGCCATTGTATCAAATCCAGATGGTTGCTTAATGAGTGACACGAGGAAGGAACTCTTCAAGACTCTGAAGACACAGCTATGATTTTCATCATCCTTCCACCCTAAGACAAATGGGCATATAGAAAGAGTGAACCAAGGCATTGAAGACTATCTCAGAAGCTTTGCACGAGTGGACCAAAAGTATTGGGCCTTCTACCTTGATGTGCTCTAGTTCCACTACAACAACGCAATCCATTCAACAACAGGTTGCACCCCCTTTGGGTTAGCCACAGGTAAAGAAGTCATCGCACCCTTGGCCCTAGCCTTAGGAGCGGCCAAAGCAAAAGATCATATTGGTGACAAAAAGAGTCCAAACCTTGTCAAAAAGGTTCTTAGACTATGGGTACATAATTGATCAAAGTTCTCAACATTTAGAATGACCCTAGATGGTCGTTTTAATGGTCAAAAAGTCACTTTTATTGTTTGGACTTTGTACATATTTTGGAAGTTTAGCCTACTCTTAATTTTCAGTCACAAATTGTATGTTTCATCATCCACTCACTTATTAAGCTCAACACCATGCTCACCTCCCAACCATAATGCCAAATAGATTCAAATTTCACCCCCAAACCTAGGACCTAATACTAATGAAACACCCGTATAAATCCAACCTACACACAACATGACACAAGTCATACAAGCCTAGCATAAGAAACGCAAGATATGGATACTACACTCACGGTCCAATACCATCCCAGTGTGAGGACAAGAGAGTATGAAACCTAGAGTCCAAAGATGGTAATCACACACGTGGCGCAAATAAGCCCTTGTATAACAAGGAAGGGACTCCACTACCATAGCCTTAGGCCCCATTCACACCAAGTCACAAAGTAACCGATTATCAATGGTCATGGCCTACATTACATACACCCAAGTACATAATAGCAGGCCCTATTATTAGGGCAATTTTGTGTTCTAGAATAATAAAGAGCCTAACCTAAGAGTGGTACAAAAAGTCAAATTCTAAGAATAACCCTAGTGGGTCTATGAGGTTAAATGTGTCCAAGGAGTAGAAATATTATGACTAGAATGTGTGGATCTCAAACAAGTAATAGATATGATGGACATTACGATTTGCTGTCTGCAATTAAGCCAGGTAAATTATTATGGTGCTGAGGGAAAGTTCTCAACTTGCATTGTGCATTCATGCACATGCATTCACATAACTTTCTATTACCCAAGAAGCATACCAAAACTTCTTGTAATACTAGAGTCCATGTTTGTAATTATCACCCATAAATTGATTTGTGTCCAAAAGTGTGTTCTAGTAAGGACAAAAGCTGTAATAGGCCTAGGACTTCACACCTATACTTCTGTAAATAAACTCATCAAAACCATGAGTACCATATTTAAGAACCAACGGGATAAGAGAGAAACAAACTGCTGCAAAGCCAGAAGTAACCTTCACTTCTTATACATCTATCAGCAAAAGCATGGATATCATCTTGGTAGAAGAAGAAAGAGACAGAAATATGCTAACAAGTACAAACAACTTCATTTCTGACTCCTACTGTATGAATTGATTTTGCCAAAGCTCATACACAAACTCCCTCAGAAATCCTTTATTGCAGGGTCCTATACCGGGTGTCACAACTACTGATCTCACACTGGGGGCAAAGAGCTACAGGCACACCAAAATCTTTACAAAGGAAAGTCCAGGTCAATAATGATTTATCTTAATTCATCAAAACTAACTCACTCCCTGTTTTACAGCAAAACAATAGCTTAGCAGGATCTAGTAATCTCCACGGCTCTTGGCGCCCCAACACTTTGAGCTATGTATATAGATCGTAAGCACAGAGTAGAACTCAAAGTTCAGTATCCCATGCAACAAAAACACTTTTGCTCTGCACATTGTCTTCAGTTGAGTGTAACAACTTTGCACCCCCCGCCCCCAAAAAAAACAAACAAAAAAAGTGCAACTTCAGATACATGGCATATGTAAATAGTGCGAGTAATCACCAACCTCAAACATGAGACTGTACTTTCCATCCCTGTTGCGCATTCTCAGGTAAGATTGACAAGTTTCAGGGTCTTCACCAGGAGGCAAAAGATAAATATCATATGTCTCCTCTGTTGCCTCACTACAGTTTGGAGAAAGAACATCCCGAATTTGTTCTTCACTTACAATGCGTGAAGACTGCAATAAGTGGTAGCACTTTCAGTACTATAATGGATGATTCCTGCTTGAAAGGGCCAATCATTTATGACTTACAATACTTACCTTCAGAATGTATGTTGGACTTTGCAAGCCAGAAAAGGGGTTGAACTTATTAATTATTTTGATGTGAGCAGTCTCCAAATCTGGTTCTATAAAGACTTTATACATGGGGTAAACCTGCTCAAGCATACCATCAAGTGTAAATTGAAATAGAAAATAACTCACATAGCTTCCGCATTTAACATAGCTGTCCCTACTCCAGAACAATAATGGGCTTTTGTACACCAACAAGACTATCTAGTGCATCTATAAAATAATTAATATCTGTTGAACTCCAATCATGACAATGAAGGCTAAGCTTCCTAGACTTCATGCATGGGACAAACAGACCGTTTCTGAAACTTGCTGGATGATGTCTTCTGGAGCTTGGCCAGACCTGTTGATGTCTCGAAGTACCCGTTTGACAAGATCAAAGTGCACACCTCCAGTAACAGAAACACGAAGATCAAGAAGGGGTCGCAGTCTTTCACTCAAAGCATAAATGCCTTCTAGAATTATAATGTGAGAGGAGGGAACTTCCACTCTTCTGTAAAACAAAATAAAGTGAAGTTAATCAACTAGCAGGATGTTCCTGTCTCTTTCCATTTTGTACATGCATGGACTCGTATCAATGGTGTCAAAATGATTAGACTACCTTCCAACAATCAGAATTAACACGTTGAAGTTTGTATGATGTAATTGAAAATTACTTGTACTCAAGCAAAACGTTTAATGTTTACAAGCAAACCTGTAGCCGACACGACTACTTGACTTGTAATCATAGATTGGTACATCAACAGGCTTTCCTGACTTGAGATCACTGATATTTTGCAGTAACAGATCATAATCTGTGAGTCTAGGATCTGCATGATACCTGAAAAAGTCAGAATAGCATAGCAACATATAATGGACCTTGCGAGACTGTAATATACTCCTAAAATTACACAAGAGGAAACTACTGTGACCTTAGCAACAATTACATCCACTCCTGCATTGAATCCATTAGGGTGCCTGGCATAATTTTCATGCACAAAAGCAACAATCCTAAGGCTTGCAGGATAAGAGTAAAGTAAAATCAATATCTCACCATCATAATTGCCATCAACAATGCGACTTCCATCATTGTAGTTGTCCATGGAGATGATCGTGATGCCTGGCATGAATTTGTTCACTTTGTGCGAGAAGCATGTCTTCCCTGCACCTGAGGGTCCTGCCAACCCAACTAAAAGCACTCCTTCAATGTTCTTAGCCAGAAGCTGGCAAGCACGTATAAAAAGGAATACCCCTTTCTCAAAGGACAAGGGTTCTTGTATCCTATCAATTTCGTATCTGTCGCAGTCTTTCCGTTTTACCAACTGCAGCCGATCCTTCAAAAGACCCTGTTTCTTCTGTTGGAGCGAAGAGCTCCTTAACAAGGCATCCATGGCCATCTCCAGTACCCCTTTGAGAACTTGGACACTATTAGAGTGGCATGGAAACGATCAACCTAAACTGCTGCTTAGTTTTGGCGTATCTTCGTACAGCTGGAATTCTTGAAGCAAGCTGGCAATTAAGTTCACCAACCACCCTGCAACGGGAGGAAATGGTATAAGAACAAACAACGTGTGTCACACGGAATCTGCAGTAAGGAGGACTTAAATGTTGCAAGGGAGAGAGGGGAAGGAATCATCAGAGTGTTGCACAAGAGGCTCTCTCTTGCGGTTTAAGGGAGGGAGCGAAAGGCATTACTCATTCCTACATTCAACAATGCTTCAAAAAAATGCAGAGATGTGACACAGTACAATGTAGCGGCAACTTGAGTACCGCCTTGACAAGACACAAAAACGCTGGAATCATTCAGGAAGCTCAAAAAGCCATGCGTGAGATAATGTGAGCATTTTTCCCTTTACTAAGGCCTTGCGTGTATGAATAGACGGTAATGTGAAGAGTCTTCCTCGCATTCCAATCCACATAGGCGTACAGAGAGCGTCGAACGGTAATAATGTCGATAATGCAGAAAAGCTTTTTGCGATCGTTGAGATGAAACAAGACGAAGGAAAAGAAGAAACAATATACAGAGAGAAGAGACGAGCGGAGACCTACCTGGAGAAGCGAGTGATCGCCGTCTCCACTCCAGTGCAGGAGGCGGCGATGGAGGAGGGGGGAGGGGCTTGGAGGGGGCCGTGCATCAAATCTGCCGGAAGGTAACGCAGAGATTCTGTCGATTGGGAAGAGAGGGGAGGGGGGGAGGAGGGGAAGGGGGGGAGGGGGAGGAGATGATTGATTCAAGAAGCTTTCTCTTTCTGATGACGGGAATCACTGCAGAGCTCTAAAAAGAAAAAAATAGCCGACGTTTGCGTGCACAAGTGAAGCGACAACAGAAAGGCAGGACACACACACACACAATGGACACACAGAAGAGGAAGGGAGGAGGAAGAGGAGGAGGAGGAGGACAGGGATTTTTCTGTTGCGGATTACTTGGTTTTTATTATTAACTAGTGATAATCTTTTTGTTTTTATTTTTTCCGCCAAATTCCGAAATATCAATCTTTCTTTGCCGTTCTTTTGCTCTTTTTCCGCATCGTGATTCGTGAAGCGTTCGACGTATTTCCACTTTCATAAAAGGACACGAAGATATTTGAGTTTTTATTTTTCTGTTACTGGAAATTTCCCTGTAAATTCTAGCTAGGTAAACATTTTTGTTGAGATTTCTTCGTCTCGCTTCTCATTGTTTACATAGAAAAGAAATAATAATAATAATAATAATAAGCTCCGGCATTTTCACCGTGGTTACTAAATAGCAATACAAATTTCCAATATCGAGATTAAATTAATGAAAATAGTATAAAAATTCTTCTTTCCGCGTGGCGCTCTACGATTGGCTTAGACGGAACAAGTGCTCACTCATCCCACGTCATTGTTTGTTTTTCCACGCAAGACCCTGCTGGATTCTTTTTGGGTTTTTTAATTAGTTATTTTGGGAGGGAAGGAAAGTTCAAAGGAACCTTTTGGTCTCAAAAACAAGCAAGCTTCCTATTCAAAGCTCCTCTATGGACCATTCTGGGTGGTCCCTGGACCCTCTACAACGTATCTTCAGAATCTAGATCCTGAACCTTCAAACTTCAAAATCCAAGCTCCCTTGGGGCCTCCATTTGAAGTTGGCACTTGGCATTAATGTTCTTGAATCTTAAGAGTCTCGTCATGCCCAAGTACATAGACTTGGTGTGGAGGAGCTCTTGCAGGCAGAAGTTTACCGCCACGCTAGAGTTCACACTTGCATGGACCCTGTTGGCAGAGCACCCAACCCTCGCAAATGAATGAATTTGAAAATAGAAAAACACCCTTACAAAAGCACAAAGAGAGAGAGAGAGAGGGATTTGCACACTACCACCTAATGCAGGTCTTGGGAGTCCTTGTAGTCTTGTAGTAACGCAGGGACTACATGACTACAAGGACTCATTGAAGTCTTGAGAAAATAACTCTTTAGTGGGCTCGACACGAGCTACCTCAAGTCAAGTGTTGCCTCCTCACATCCATTTGCACGCTCTTTCTAGACTTGCCTAGGTCTCGAGGCTTAGGCGTGTCCCGACTCTTACCCTTCTTCTCTAGGGTACATGGGTCTTCGCTCGGTCATCTTCATATGTCCTCAAGTATATGTGTTTTTAGACATCTTTGATACCTCTTTGAACGAAAAAAAGATAGCACAATGCACCTATTGTGAGAAACATAACATTGGGGGGGGAAATGCATACCATGGGAGTGCATGCATGGGTGATTTAGAAAACATGACAACTTTGTGCCTAGGTTGCTACACACCTCTCTCTCTCTCTCTCTCTCTCTCTCTCTCTCTCTCTCTCTCTCTCTCTCTCTCTCTCTCTCTCTCTCTCTCTCTCTCTCTCTCTCTCTCTCTCTCTCTCTCTCTCTCTCTCTCTCTCTCTCTCTCTCTCTCTCTCTCTCTCTCTCTCTCTCTCTCTCTCTCTCTCTCTCTCTCTCTCTCTCTCTGACAATGGCTCATAATAAGAGAAGGAAGTGGGACATATCAGAGGACTATATGAGCTACATATATACCACAGTTTGAATGTTCTTTTGAAACACACTATTTTCCATCTTCGAGTAGTAATATGCCCTTAAAAGGGGTTTGAAGAGTGCAAGTTTTTTCTTGTTACCCTCATGAGAAGAGAAAAAGCTTTAAATAAGGCTTAAAAATTCAAGGTTGCCCATGGACCATGATCCCCCACTTTGGTACATCCTTCACCAACTTCATTCCTTCGTCAATATGATCCACACTTTGCTCCAAATGCACCAACCTATAACTATCCAAGCATAGTTTTACTTGAACATAGGAGCCCACGTTCTAGATGTTGACCCCTTTGTTAAATGCACCACATAGGACTCCATGGTCAAAAGACTTGAACATAGGAGCCCAAGCCCCATGTTCAAGATGTTGATTGTTCATTCAATGCATCACCTAGATTTCTAGGGCTAGAAGACTCTTTCATGACTCATTTTGCATTCTCATATCCAAAATAATGTTCTTCCTTCTCACTTTCACTTTCCCTTACCAAACTCGGGTAAGAATTCTATTTGTCTAGCATCCCACAAAAGCAAGCTTTTTTTTCTACATTTTTTACTATTTCAAACTTGATCTTGTGCTATGGGTAGGACCTAAACATGATGTTAAAAATAATCATCTAGCTGTATTTAATGAATACATACAATGAAAGCTCTAGAAATTCTAAATGAGTTCTTCTTGGGAATGTAAGCTTATTCTTTCTCAAATATGCTACATATCATTTTGAGTATCTATGTTGATCTTTGACACATCCTTGCAAAGTAAGACCTTTCATGAGCCATGTCTGCCTTCAATGACCAAAACTACCCTCTTGATAAGATGGTTTTGAAGTCTAGAGTGAAGTTTATATGTGCTTGGTGGCAAATTCAGGATCTTAGAGTTAGTCATGCAATGTCCACATTTCTTTTGCTATCCACAAAATCTATTGTCCATTCAATGGGTTGATAGGACAAGAAAAAGTGACCTTTCTAGATTATGGTTCCTTGAAGCCACTTTGTGGGGTAAGGCCTTGGCTTCCAAGTCTACATTTAGCATACTCATAAGCTTGGATCATTGTCAAATAGAAGATTAAAGCTCTTTGTAGAATGTGCTTTTCAAACCCTATGAAAGGGACCTACACTTTATGAGATTCCACGATCAGACACTTTATTCCTTTTATTTTCAACTCATGTTTCTAACCACACCTTTTCCAATATAATTTTCACTTTCTAATATGTTCTTATTGTCAGTACCCAATAATTGTATAAGTTTGTAGCAATAGCTCACATACACCACTTAGCTTGCATTAGGACAAATCGCATGATGTTGTCCAAATGGAAGTACCATTCTACAAAGCCTTATGTTAATTATGTTTGAAAGCAATTAGAAGAATGTCTTTGAAGGTGGATATGTAGAAACTGAGATGCCATGATTGTCATTTGCATACCAATGAGCACAAAAAAAAGTTATAACATGCTAATACGGGTGTTTGTGACATCAAAGTTGGTATAAACAAAGCATGGAACTAACATGTTCCAAATAGTGTTTTTTACCTCCCTTTGCAAAAAACAATATTAAGAATTGAGTTTATATAATCATTTACAAAGTATGCAACTCCAAGGATGTGCTTATGTGTGAATTTTACTGGTACACCATTGTCTTGACTATATGTTGGGACATGATTGCTACAAAACATTCAATAGTTTAGTTAAATCCCAATGGAGATTTCTTTCTCATAATGTATTTGTGAGATTGTAATCATTTTAACTTCACTATCTCAATGGTAGTACAAATTGAAAAGAAACCATGTACAATTCAAAGTGTATGTTGTTTGAGATGATTATTGAGAGCATGTAACATTTCAATCTCATTTGTATGAAAACGATACTTCAACTTATGTGTTAGAAATTGTTAATTCAACTCTACTAATTTGAAGATGAATCATCATGAATGTGTACGTGTATCTCCTAATTGAGTATCCTATCATCACTTTTAGAGGGTGAATAATCTTTCTAAGAGTGGGAAGAACAATTATACTTAACCAATTTGTAAAAGGTAGTTTTCATTACACCAATTATGCATATTAATTTTTTGATCTCCTAAACCATGCAATTCAATTTTTCATGTCCAATATTAGATGTCACTTTTAATTGAGACTCATTCAATGTTATCCTTGAAATATGAGCTAGTATATTTTTAAAGATTGTGACTTGCACTTTACTAAAGGTTCTCTACATCTTGACATTGCTATGGCATGGAATCTTCTTCTTTGTTTAATAATGTGTGCTCAAAGTTGTCATTCCACAACAATATGGTGCACATTGTTGGGATAAAGGGCAGTGCCCGTGTTCACCCGTAAGAGCCAGGCTGTACATAGTACATATACCTATCTAAAATCATTATCGAGGTACACTCTTCAGTACCACAAATCGTGTATCTCTATCTCTTCTCTCTCTCAACCTGCATCTCTACATAGAAGCTTCATTGTAGCTAACTCAACAAAGTGGTATCAAAGCTTGGTTCAAGCAATCAGGAGCTTGGCATTTCTTCAGGTGCAGGAGCTTGAAGTTGAAGAAGAGTTCAGTGTGAAGAGTCTGCAGGCAAGGCAGAAAGGTTTGAAGCTTCTTCTTAAAGCTTGAAGCTTCCCTCTTCATTTGAGCTTGTTGGCAACAATTTTTGGCCACTTGGGGATCCTCCCCATCATCTCCAACACTTGGACCATCATTCCAATCTCTTTAGGGCTGAAGGCATCATTAGCATGGGTATGTAGATCTGGCTTTCAGCATGCTCATGACCTACAACATCTCCTCTTCATTTGGCATCATGGTTGTGCTCCAGACTTTGCATCTAATGCTTAACATTGAGTATTGCAGTGTAGTATTACACTTGGGGCTAATATACATTCAGCTTCAGGTCTAAAATACACAATATTCAAATGTAATAAATAGGGCAGCACCTGCTCTCTTGAGATTGATGCTCATATGATAGCTATTTGGATGTATCTTGATGTTGGATGCTTTGGGAGCCATGTGGCATTGTCTTGAGGCCATTTTGAGCTAACCTTGGCAAGGATTTGGCTCATTTTGCACACATATTTGGCTGCTGGAATAACAAGGCTGAATGACATTTTGACTACATATGCATTATGTCTTGCTTCTAGACTTGGTCTCAAGCATTCTAAACCAAGTATTCATGCTTATGGTTGATGTTACATGCTTGGATTTGATTCCAAAATGTATTTGAGCAGTGATTAAAGCTCGTTTTTGGATCAGCTTTACCTATAGGTCTGTTGTTGTACATTCAGGACAATTTCTTGCATATTTAGGACAACATACCTCATTGTCAGTAAATTTGATATGTTTCTATGCAAGTCATGAATTTGGTATGTTTACTGTCATTGAATGCTTTTGAGGCATTTCGGGCAATGAATTGATGTATGTTCTTGCTGCTACATACTTGGGGACATTCCTAACATACTACGAGTGGATTTTGGAGCTTCCATTGCTTGGCATTAGCTGTCATTTACTATCATACAATTATTTGGCTGTGAATCATGGCTAGCAATAATGACAATCATCTTATGCATATCAAGAAGCTTGAAGGAGCACACAAGTTTGCAGTTTGGCAAAAGCAGTGCTATAATATCTTGTTGTAGAATAAGCAAGCAAAGGCGATTTAAGTAAAGGGAACAAAACCAGTTGATGTAGAGCAGGATGATTGGGATGAGCTGAATGACTTGCACACTCGACCATTGAGCTATCAATTTCTGATGCCTTGCTATTTAACATTGAAGGGTTGGATTCTACTTATGACATTTGGAAGCGACTGGAAGAATTGTATGCCTAGAAGAGTACTGCAAGCGAAGTCTACTGGCTGAAGAAACTCATGGATTTGCGTATGAAAGAGGGTAATGCAATGTCTACTCATCTTAGTAAGTTCAACTCCATTTTTAGCCAGCTTGCCGCTTTGAAGTTCAATATTGATGATGAGTTCAAAGCTACGTTCTTGCTTTGCACTCTAGAATATGACAATATATGCATGTGAGAGATTTCATATGGTTTTCATGCATGATCACTAAAGAAAAAAAAAAGGAACTACATCTAGCTAAATGGATATTTCATATGGTTCCATGCATGATTACTATAAGTAGAAAGAAAATGGCATTGCATGTTGCTACACATCCATTTAAAGATTTTGTTAAAGTGTCTCATAGATATGAAGGTATGTCTTCATTTGGGATAATTGTCATGTTGGAGAGGGCTAACTTTGATCAAATGTACCTCTATAATGATGGATAATCATACATTACTTCATCTACTTTAGGATATTCAAGGTTTCGTGAAAGATAGGGAGGCTTATCAAGCTACAATAGTTAAAGTTAGCATCTCACTAGGGATGCCCCTAACCAATCCTTTTTCAAATAAAGCAAGATACTTTAGTTTGGTGGTATATTTTTTCCTTTTTCTTTTTATATACTTTTAAGTAAAGAAAATCACATTAATTGGAGAGCAATGATGAGTAATCTAAGGGAAATCTAAGCTAAGACAAACTCAATGCGCCTATGTGACAAAAATTATATCAATATGCTAATGCAATACATTTTGAAGTAGCATAATTGTTTGTTGTTTTTCCACTAAATGTCTATCCTTTACAAGATGTCATCCTTTCCTCAAATTATATTTATAATGACCCGAGGATGAGGTAAATTTGCTAAGCCCCTAGTCCAAAAACCAAAAAGCTATTATTTCCATTGCATATAAAGCAATCTTGTCCTAGTAATTATTTGTAAAATATTTGATATTTTCTTTAAAAAATCATCAATCATATACTTTTTGACATCATGATATTAGCTAAATTCTAACCATTTCATTGAGATGCTATGGTTGTGTCTTTATTAAAGTAGTTCTATCTCTAAACTAATTTTAATCCTCATTAAATCTTTCTTAAAATTTCCAAATGCATAAGATTCTAAGGCATTTCTAACGTTAGGTCTATGCTTTCTAATGATTTATTAATTTGAATATCAATATTTCTATGTTTCTTATCATTTGAAGGGAGAAGCTTGAGTGAGAGCACGAGCAAGCAGAAGTAATGGAGGAGTGAGCTATAGCGGATGGAGAGAGAGAGAGAGAGAGAGAGAGAGAGAGAGAGAGAGAGAGAGAGAGAGAGAGAGAGAGAGAGAGAGAGATGTGGGAGCTCTAATGGTCACAATGTGTGACCGCGGTCTTCCCTTATTCAAATATCATTGACAGAATAAAGAAAGAAATGATAGTAATGGGCACCCACCACCTGTAGTGTACAGGTATATAGGTGTTGTCAATCTAGTAATACATGGTCAGTGTAGGCACAAGCGCCTTTACCCCCAACAACATCCCAATTAAAGGCAAATCTGCCCCTAGTAAAGGAGAGAACAAGAAAAAAAGTGACAAGTACAAATGTGCATAAAGTACAATAGGATGAGGAAAGATGTCATCTCGTCCAACGCTCATCAACTTCCTAAGGAACGCAAAATGCTCTGCTGAGAGACTTTTAATGAGAAGATCTACATGATTTTAATCAATTGAGATCTTGACAAGCTCGATGGCAACAATCTCTTTGATAAAGCAATGGCACACCTCAATGTGCTTTATCTTCTCATGGAAGACCAAATTCTTAGCTAACTGAATAACACTCATAGAATTCAAATGTAGTGTGGGGACCACATCAGTAATACTAAGGTTTACAGCCAGGACGGCCTATCAGAGAGCCTTCTTTGCAAGCCTCAATGATTGTAACATACTCTGCCTCTATAGTGGATAGGGCCATGCATTTCTATACCTTAGACATCCAAGAAACAACACCTTCGGCAATGGTGAAGACATAACATGAGGTGGACTTCCTATTGTCTACATGTCCTACATATTTAGAGTTAGTGTATTCCATGACTCATGTATTATGGCCACCATAACATATGTACATATTTGCAATGCCTTTAAGGTACCTCATGATACCCTTCACGGCATCCTAATGCCACTTGCCAGGTGTAGCCTTATAGTATGTCACAACTCCCACTACAAATGCTATGTCAAGATGAGTGGCTATCATGGCATATATCAAACTACCCATTATGGATGCATACGAGATCTTGGCCATCTCGACCTTCTTCTCATTGGACTATGGCCAATTGGCTTAACTAACCTTCACATGAGAAGGTAAAGGATAGCCAGTAAGCTTAACATCTTGCATATGAAACACTCAAGGACCTTTTGGATGATATACTCCTACAATAAGTAAAGGAGCCCCTTAGAGTGATCATGTGTAATTCGCATCCCAAGAATATATGGGACATATCCCATGTCCTTCATCTCAAAGCTCTTCTTGAGCTGACTCTTCAAGGCATCTAGCTCATCATGAGCACTCCTAGCAATCAACATATCATCCACATAGAGTGGAAAAATCATAAGGGTGCCATCACAAGCCTTCTTCCTTTATAAGCTGATCCATATCACTATGGGTATATCCCTATGAATGCATGAAAGCATTGAACTTGTGGTACCATTACCTAGGTGCTTGCTTAAGGCCATAAAGGCTCTTTCTCAACTTGCACACTAGGTGTTCCCTAGCTTTTTCCTCAAAGCCTCAAAGACCTTGAGCTGCTACATATAAATCTCATCATACAAGTTCCATATAAGAAAACTCTCTTGATATCCATATGATAGAGGTTCAAATCTAGCTGTGCAACCAAAGCCAAAACCAAGTATAGGGTATTCATCTTGATGATAGGAGGGAAGACTTCATCAAAGTCAACACCATGCTCCTGTTTAAAACCCTTAGCAACCAATATGGTCTTATAGGCTGTATTGGGACATCTAGGAGTACTTTTCAACTTGTATATCCACTTGCACAAAAAATTACACTTTCCACTAGGCAAAGGAACCAAATCCTATGCGTGATTTTTCTGCAGTGAGTCATACTATAACCTCATGACCAAGAGTGATTATCACCTCGGTGCATGGCCTCATCATAGGTAAGAGGCTCACCAACATTTGTCACCATAACATAATCCATAGAGGGCTCAAACCAATCAAGCTAACCTCTACCTCTAGTAGACCATCACAAAATAGGCTGTGGGGATTGTATCTCCTATCTAACATTAGGATCCTGGGCCATTGGAGCATCAACTATGCTACATGCTATCTAGCTAGCTATATAGTAATAGGAGAGTTCCCTTGAAATATCACCCTACATACCTTAAGGACCTGCTCAGGTTGCTTATGTATTTTCTCCTCTCATGGAAAACAACATCATGGTTGCGAATGTCCTTCCAAGCTTGTGGGTGCCATAGGCGATAGCCCATCTCTCTTGCATCTCCATAACCAAGAAAGATACATCTCACGAACTTAGAATCCAATGTATTACACTTTTTCTTGGAAATATGATAGAAAGTCTCACAACCAAAGACACACAAATGAGCATATGATGGAATTTTTCCAAACCATGCCTTCTTTGTAACCTGATAGTTAAGAGCACTAGATGGGGATCAATTAATCAAATGTATGATAGTAGTAACTACCTCAGCCCAAAAGTGTTGCAACAAGTGTTCCTAGCTAAGCATAGGACTCACTCCTGAAATGTCATGTTCATATGCTTAGCCATATCATTCTAGGGTGGGGTGTATGTGTTGGTCAACTGATGCTTAATACTCCTCTCATTACAAAATTGCTAGGCTTTAGATACATAATCACCCCCATTGTCAAATCATAGGTCTTTAAGCCTATACTACCTAGACTAGTTTCAACAAGAGTAATCTAATGTTGAAACGTAGCCAAGACTTTTGATTTCTTCTTTATGGGGTATGCCTAGACCTCATGTGAGTAATCATCAATGAAGGTAATGAAAAACTTCATGCCACCTAATGACTTATAGGGCATAGATCTACAAACATCAGAATTAACAAGAGCTAGAGGCTTAGCCATGTGCATAATACTAGACTTCTTATGTGAACTACAAGTCTACTTGCCATAAAGACAATGATCATAAGAATCAAAACACTTGTGGTCAAGTGGTGGAAGATACTACAAATGGGTAAGCATTTTCATTTTCTTTAATAACATGTGTCCAAGGTGACGATGCCATAATGATACATGTGGTACTATAGCCATTGCCAAAACATGGTCAATAGACCTAGATACAAGTAAGGGATAAAGAGTGCTAAACTTGGCACCTTGTGCTGGGACAAGATTCCCACAAGTAACCTTCCATAATGAATCTCCGAAACAGACAACATCATCCAACTATCCAACAAAAAGTAGAATTTTAGTCAAAGGCAGAACATGGAATACATCATGCAAAGTAAACATATTGCTTGAAGCAAACTACAGCTAGACATCTCTAATACCAACAATATCCAATGCCAACAATTCATTACCCAATCTAATAGATCTTATCATGTTGCAATAGTAGTGGAACCACTCTCTCAATGAGAGGTAACATGAAATGAAGCCCCTGAATCAATCAGCACTGAGCATAGGTGGATTAGGCATCAATGAATTGCAAGACATCAAGAGCAAAAGCTACAAGTATATAATCATCTGACATTAATCTCTTTTATCTTGATATTGGACTTACTAGGAACAATGTTGTGATCATCAATCTTTTCATGTACTTTGCCCTTTCACTTTTCCTTGCACTTGTCATTGTGCATCTTATGGCATTGAGGCCAAATATGACCTTGCTTCTCACAATAATGACAAGTTAATGAGGACTTATGGCCATGGGACATACTATAAGATTGTCCACGTGACTGGGAACTAGATTGTTGGGAATCTCTCCCACGGTGGCCATTACCACTCTTACCATTATCACCTTTGATTGTCAAAGCATAAGAACTATGGGAAGCATCAATGTTCTTTATATTAACCTCTTCATTCAAGAGTGCACCCTCTACATCTTGTAATTTTTGCCCATAGATAGGCATATTTGCACACATAGCATTATAGAATGTGTTCCATGACTCAGGCAGTGTAACCAATAGGGACAAGGGAGGAAGATTCTGCTTACGGTCAATTCCCTATGAAGACAAGTGGCTAAAAGTGCGCACACATGGAAGTCCTCTCCTTAATACAAAGGTCCATGAGTTGCTTCAGCCAATACTACATTTGTGAAGCATGGCTTTACTTGTCACAGATATCACGAATCTTCTCCCATAAGTAGTCTACTCTTCAAAGACATCATTATAGAGAACCTACTTAAAGAGTGATAAAATGAGTCTAGATTTATACAACTCATCCACTTTAGCCCAATCCTTTGCATCAAAGTGTTCGAGCTTTACACCATCATGTCTCAATGGCTTAATATGAAATTTTTACACTAGAACCCACTAGATTTGTACCTTTCAATAGATGTACTTTGTGCCATCCAACTTGTCAATGTTGAAGGTAACACTATCATTCGATCCACCGGCCATAATGTGATGAATGAAAACATAGTCCAAGATAAACATGTTGTTGTAAATGACAACAAAACATGCCAAAATTGTGACCAAGACTATGTTTAAATCGATGAAATTAGCAAAGAGTAGGGCTGTCCACTAAAATTACTAGTAAATGACAGTCAACTCAAAGCATCTACCCTCATAAATTATGCATAAACCTACAATTACAACAAGCAAAAAGTAATAATAGTAGTAAACCCAATGCCAAGTGTGAGCAATCAACTGATAGAATCCAATCTGTATGCTAGGTATATCTTGCAAGAAGTGGGGTGTGAACAAACCACTAGCAATCACTAAGCATGCAACTGGTACCGAGAACTATCGAACTCAATTTGTTAGAGTGGGATACATCAATAGACATAACTACCATGCATATAGTAGATCTCAAAGATAACATAAGAGAACTGCCACATACACAATTGATTGAGCAAGTGCAAAGAAGCTCAATACATAGCCAACCAAGATGAATACATCATTGACAACAACCTAACAGAGATAGGTACCAGCTCAAAGCATGAATCAAATTAGCCCACTAGGGAACAACTACATCCAAATAACATCTAGAGAGCATAGACATAACTCAACCGAGTCTAGTGTCTCATTGAAGTAAGCTCAATTGCATAAATCTAAAGCTCTATTCAAATGCAAAATAACTAACTAGCTCAAGTGACTCCCACTACAAGAAAACATAATGTCAAATGAGCAATGCAAGCTCAAAACATCAAATACATGGCCATCAAAATCCCAGATACATCAAGCATAGAGCGAAGAGCATAAAACCTAAGAGAATCTTTAAGCCTGCAAGGCCAATGATCAATGTAGCCACCCACCAAAGTTTCAATACATATAATTGAGCTCAAATGTGAAGCTTAAGACATTCCATAAGCATATACGAGTGCATATAATCAATGTTATACATCAATACATCCCCAAAAGTACTTGAATATCATCAAATGGCAATAGGCATAAACTTTCAAAGTTAATTAGCTTGTTGTGATAGTATACAATAGGTATGACCTAAACAATAGGTAATAGCAAGTTTGTCTTGAACACGATAAACAGTAGGTTTGTCCTCAATGCAATAAATAGTAGGTCTGTCTGCAACATAATGAATAACATGTCTGTCCTGCAACACATTGAATAGTAGGTCTATCTTGCATGGAGTAAATAGCAAGTTTGCCCTACATAGAGTTAATAGCAAGTCTATCCCACATAGAGTAAACAATAGGTCTATCTTGCACAAAGTAAATAGCAGGTTTGTCATGCACAGCGTAGACAATAGGTCTGTTATCAATGCTAGAAAGAAGAGGCCTAAAAACAGGTGCAATTTGGGTTGTCTATGCTGACCTATTTGTTGCTTTTGGTAGCCATACTAGAGCATACAATCTCACTTAGGTCTACTTGATGCTAGAATGGAGCCCAAAAAGTGGGGAAGAGGCCTATGAAGCATAGAATTGATACATACATTATTGAGGAGCAGCCAATAAACCTTGAGCCAAAGGTTTCAAATTCGACTGAAGCTCACTAAAGAGAAGCTCCTTGAACCAATGCTCTAATACCAGTTGAAGGGAGAAGCCCAAGTGAGAGCATGAGCAAGCAGAAGCAATGGAGGAGTGAGCTATGGCAGATGGAACAAGAGAGCAAGAGAGAGAGAGACTCAATATGTGGGAACTCCAACGGTCACAATGTGTGACCTACCTTCCCTTATTCAAATGTCATTGAAAGAATAAAGAATAAAGTGACAATGATAGGCACCCACCACCTGCAATGTATAGGTGTGCGGGTACTATCAGAGTAGTAATACACTGGTGGTGTAGGCACAATTGCCTTTACCCTCAACATCATTTGGACTTGATAGATATCTCCTAAGGTCATTTACTACGAGACATCAATTGGAAAAACTTATACATCTACATCTAAAAGGACTTATGGCATGACTTAATCCTTGTTGATTGGGTGCATGGTTATACCATGGTCACCCAAGGTCTCGACTTTGTGGTTCTCTTCAGGCCCATTGTAAAATCATGTGTAGCTTGCTTTAACTTGAGAGTATTAGTCCAAAATGGTTGAGGTTTTTTTTTCCTTCTTTTCTCCAAATGAGGTTAAACAAAACTTCAATTACCTATACTCGTCTCTCTTTAAATCTCCTCATCTTCTTATTTATCTATCCCTATCTTCTCTACACTCACCCCCCCCCCCCCCCCCAACTCTATATCTCCTCCTTTATCTCCCTACTTTCTCTATTTCTCTCCCTCTTTGTATCGGGTTTACTATATATATAAACCTTTACTATCAAGTGTGTTCAAGGCCTAATTTTAGAACTCCTTATTTGCAAACTTATCTCAAATAGAATACACCATTTTCCTATTTAGCTTGTGAATATTCTCCCATTAAATAATATTCTTATATATGCAAAAAAGGCTTAAAAGAGGGATTTAAAAATCCATTCTATTGAATCCACATGATAGACTTACATATTCATGAGTAAACCCCCTCCCTTGCAAGCTTCTCATACTCAAGCCAACAACCCCTTTATGATGGTTACTCCTACCTCTTTCTATAATATCTATAATACAGACCTACCAATCCTTTACATGTTGGCACCATTATATAGGAGATGGGGTGATGGAAATTTCACTCCTCTCTCTTACTTTCTTCACCACACTCCATAATGCTCCTTCACATCCTCTTTCTACCTTGTTGGACTACTAATTGTGTATACTTCTTTCTTTTCTAAATCTCTATCTCCACCTCCTTTATCTCCCATTCTCTATTTCACTCCCTCTCTTTATCATCTCCTACTCAAGCCAACAACCCCTTTACAATGGTTGTTCCTACCTCTTTCTAGAATATAGGCCTACCAATACTGTGTTGGGCACCATTATATAGGAGAGGGGGAGATGGGACAATCCCCCCCCCCCCCCCCCCCCCCCCCCCCCCCCTTCCTTCACCACACCCCATACTCTCCCTTCCCATCCTCTTTCTACCTTGTTAGACTACTGATTGTGGAAGCCATGCATAGCTCAAGACAAGATGATAGCAAACCACTTGAAAGTCGGCCTATTTTTCCTTCTTCTTTTATTTTCCTTTGTAAAATATTTGAAAAGGTTTTACACTCTAGTACCTTTACGATTCATTTATATGTGAAAAGGAAAAGGAGTTTGGGGATTCTCTTGCATGTTCAAAAGCCACCAATACATTACAAGTTGAATTTCTAAAAGTGGTAGATTGAAACATCCCAACCAAGATAGACCCTTTAGAGGCACTAGGGTGTATAGTCAACAAGATGAAAAAATGGAAATGCCCCTAGAAAATTTTCAATTCAATTATTTAATACCTTTTGGAGTGCTTATGGTGAATATATGTCTAGGATGTTGAATAAGATCAAACAAATTGTTGTGATACCTAGATCGATCAATGAGGGTGTTGTCAAAGATATTCTCAATAATCCTGAGACAAGAAGCCATTACACTAACAACTTCTTATAGTGCTTAGTATGTCCTATGAAATCACAACAAAGGCTCTTTCTTTCCATATCAAATATGATATGTCTAGGTTTAGTAAGGCTTTATTCATGGTAGAAATATGTAAGATGCACTATTTAATTTAATATTGAATATTGGTCTTTCCCTTCCTTAGGAGGTAAAATCTCCTTATCAATGTGAGCTTAAAAAATATTACAATAGAATTAATGGATACTTTATCTTGAATGTATTACAAAGGCTTTGAGTTGGTACACTTTTGTGTAGAATGGTGAAATCCCTTTTCTTTGATGCATTTTTAGTTGTCAATATTGTAGAGGCCATCAACCGGCCAAGACCCACGGACTGTTTATTGTTTCAAGCGTTCCAAGCTGAGCACTAATGGCTACCTCTCACATAGCTGACGTGCTATCCATCTCTACGAGTGTAGTGAGCTTACCTCCATGCTCGATCGAGTTACCTCCTCTCCCGAGCACTCCGGTAGCTCCACGATCCAAGTGCAAGCTTCAAGCAAGCTCTATCCTCAAGCTCCACACTCCAAGCTCCATTGCCACGAGCACGACAAGATGAGAGAAGAGAAGAGAAGAAGAGAGGAGAAGATGGAGAGCTTCTTCACCAAGGTCCCTCACCCTCACACACTCACTCCCTCACACTCTCACACTCCCTCTCTCAAGCAAGCAAGAACAAGAAGAAGAAGAAGAGGAGAGCTACTTTTGGCCACACACAAGAATGAGATTCTCATTCACTTTTCAACTTTATATACAAAACCCTAAATCCGTTTTTGGGCGATCATTCCCTTATCCCCCTTTTTTACATGGCCGGTCGTGGCCTAGGCCCTTTTTTCCATTGTCCTCCTATCTTTCTAGCTTCCTTCTTAGTGCCCATCTACCTTTACAAATTGCACGGGTGAGAGCCAGCACTCTTAAAATAAATCATAGTGCGCCTTGCACTTTTTTACAAAAGTATAGACTCGCGCTTTTTCTCGTGCACATTTTTTCTTGATTTAGGACTTTTCTGCACTTCTTGTGTTTCCAAATTCTTATTGGCGCATTTCTTGATTTAGGACTTTTCTGCACTTCTTGTGTTTCCAAATTCTTATTGGCGCACCTTTGTCTTTTGTTTCACGTTTGCCTTGGCCTTGTCTTCTACTTTAGATTTTTCGGCTTTTTCACCTTATTCGATTGAGGGTTAACAAACATTAATAGCTATTTCACAAAAGGTTTTTTATTTTAAGCTACTAAATTAGGCAAGGTTCTCATTTGTAGCTTCACTATTTACGTTTCTCTTAAAGCCCCCCTAATGCATGAAGTTGATTATCCTATGCAAGTTGGTCGCATAAGTGCCCTCCCTATGCCTAATGAGAGTCAACTAGGCATTTAAATGTTCATTGTTGACAATTCAAAATATTGTTCATGCATATCCCAATTTGGTAAACTCACTCATATACGTTTACAATAATAATGGCTTTTTGAGAAGTTATTGGTCTAAGATACATGAATAGATTAATGCTTCCATTGATTTTGGCACAGAAGTTGGCTATTGCTAAGTCTATTCTCATTTCTATGATGGTTTTGTCCTTTAGTACAAGAAATTGGCATAATATTAATCTCTTTTTGAGAGTTTCATATGCTCTTTTAATGAACATTAGATACGATGTACCATAGTTTGGGAGCAACTCAGTCTACCTAAAATGAAGGAGGACTTCATTTGGAGATGTTTCATAAAAATGTTGATAAAATTTGTTTTAGCTTGCTAAAAATGATTGAAGAGTAGCAACCTTGCTCTATATTGCCCCGAGTTTGGGTAGCATAAGTTTGGTGGTGAATGGAGTGGGATGGATTGTTTTTATGGAAATTAAGATCAAAATGGAGCATTTTGGAAGTGCCCAAACTTTGGTAGACTTAAGCCAATTTACCTACCATCAAGAAGAGTCTCATATTTGACCTTCAAAGCCCTTCCAAAATAAACCTCCCTTATTCAAGCATATATCTCTATCCTTGCCTGATAAGCCTAGATTAGCTTGTACCTTATACAATAAAGGTGTCAAGAGTTGGAAGGATATCTAGGATGATTTGGTGCTAGATGTCCCCCCTACTAGGGTGATCTACGTCAAGTTTAAGTAGAAACATGGTAAGGTTGGATGGCTACCTTCAGTTTTGCAGAAGAAGAAGGAAGGCGCCTAGTTCTTACATTGTAAGCAATACATGCCCTTAAGTTTTTAGGTTAATGCTAAGGCTAAATGTGCACCTATATTAAAATATAGGAATTGTTTCAAGAAAGGAGTCTTAGTAGGTTATTAAATGTCCTTAATAGCTTGAGGAAAGTAGATAAATTGATATTATATGGACCTATTAAAAAAATATGCATGAAAAACTGCACACTCTTATACATATAATTTATTCTTGTGGAGAGAATCACAACTAATAAATTGTGCACAAAGAAACATACTTTTTTATCTTCCTTATTTGTTACATTATGTTTTATGCAAGAGGAATAAGACGAAAGTTAAGCATCTTTTCTAGGAGTGTATGGAAGCTCCTAGCATTTGGTCCAAGTTATTTTCCTCCACATGCTAGTGGGTGGTGTGATGTGGCAGCACACTTAATGTTGAATCATCACATAAAGCTTGGAAGGCAGTCTATGCTATTGTCATATTCCATATTTGGTCGTATAGAAATGTAGTGCTTCTTTGTTTTAGAAGGAGTAGGGAAAGTAATGCAGTGGATAAGCGTAGCATGCACCTTAAGAGAGGTTCAAATGGTTGTGAATCAATCTAGTAAGCTTAAGTGCTATTACTTGTGGAGAATTAGTTAAGCTCTTGAGGAAACTTGTGTAATATTTCTATGAAGATCATGTAGTACTATTGATTTAATATAGCTTCATTTAATACTAAAGTATGACATCCCCCTCAATTCAAGGTTCCATAATTTGTTTAACAATCCTTGGATAGGATACTCATAGGATACTTGTTCTTCACAATCAAATTGCCATGAAACTTCACAAATTTTTGATGTTGGTTAATAGAATCAAGAAAGCTCATGACTATATAGATTTGAACTATCCATCGAGTATTTTCTTAATAGCAATTTGACTTTTTAGATAAGACTATGAAGATCCTACCCTAGGATTCATTATGATGCTCTTTGAAAATTGAAAATTCACTTGGAGGGACAACTTGTTGTCTTACCAACTATTTTGAACATGGCTAAGTTATTGTTTTTGAGAAATTTTTTAGTCAATATCAAAATATAGATGAGTCAAACTTTTAAATATAAGGCTATGACCTCTTCTACATTAGAAAACAACAAAGTGAATTGCACATAAAGATCTAGTTTATACATGCTTGATGGGAGATTTGTAAATATGGATGAGAATCTTACTTTGTATAGAGCATTTTCTTCCATTGAGAGTAAGGTAATATACTTTAGCCATCTTCATCAGAATAACTATGGTAGGTAGCATAAGGGCTATAATGGTAGGCCTAGCAAATTTTGAACTACCATAAGCTCTTCAATGAGTCATGGCTTCTCATATTGAGAGAACTAACATGTACAACAACTTGAAATAAGTAGTTTCACATTGTTTTGAGCTCAAGATTAAATCAGTAATGTGGCATGCATTCCCTATAACTACATTTGAAAGATTTCAAGGATTGAAGTTCTAGTATAGGTTATATGATGGTAGTCAATACATTTGATGTACATGAGGTTTTGGTTATGCACCCATCATGTGGGATACATAACCATATGATCAGACGCAAGCTATATTGTTTAAAAAAAAAAGAATTAATGCCAAAATTTTGTAATTACTAGACTATGGAATGTTTCTAGGAGCTCGTATAGAAAGTTCAAGAGCACACAAACTAGTTTACTCATTAGAGTAGTGAATTGTTGCCTTAGTGTTACATAAGTGTTCTTACTCGTCTATAATACATGAGTCAAAGAAAATCCACATTTAGTGAGCATATGGCTAGAAAAATATTACACTTCAGAACCTTACAAATAACAAATTTCTAACTTATTACCTTAATACTCTTTAATACGTCTAAAGCAAGCTAGATGAAGATTGATTATGTGAATCTCCAAACCTACTCCTCATACATGCAAGCAAGATAATAAATTGCCAACAAGGGGATAGAATGGTACAACATAGCACTCAACAAAATCTCACAAGTTTCATCTCTTAACATGCATGATAAAAAAGAAAAACATGAATGATAATCCATAATGTGTGAGAGAAATAAGCAATGCCTCTCGTAGATCTCTTGAAAAATAACATTGAATCTTGAGGCAAGCTAAGTAACATGAATATTTTGTTGTAAAAAAGCAAAAACCTGAAAATATACTCGTCTTGCTCAAAGAATGAAATGTGACTACCATAATGATGTCCTAAGTGCAAAAATGAATCTATATATCTAAAGATGAGGAAAAAGATAAGTAGCCACTACTAATGATCAACATACATGGTCAATTCATGAGGTAGGAAATAGTGAAATGAAGGCTAATTACTATTTGTGACATTTACCTCCTAAATACTCATAAAATAGACATATGTGCCATCAAATAAAACTAGTGCACATGCAAGGTGATTCCAGCTTGGGACTCTACTTGCCTATTAGAGGGCATAATTGTAGTTTTCATAATGATAATATAAAAATTTAGGAGTTGCCATTCATATTAAACCATATTTAAAAAAAATAAAAAATCTATGCTTTCAATAACTCTAAACAACATCAAGTCCATGATTAATGTTGGGTATCAATGACTCTACTTGGTTATTAGAAGGTATAATAGTAGTTGTCATAGTGATTTGCAGTATAAAAAGGTATAAAATCATATGAATAAAAAACCCAAGTTTCTATGCTTTCAATAACTCTAAAAAACATCAAGTCCATGACTAAGGTTGGATATTGGGTCTAGGACTCAGTCCTACTCTTGATGTCCTTCATCCATTCAACATCAAGCTACTTTTATAAATTCATCCATTTGCACTTTAAGACAAGGCCTTAGTCTTAGACTCAATACAAAGCTTTCAATCTAGGACTATGTGTGTGTGTGTGTGTGTGTGTGTGTGCACACGGGCACGTGCATGTGCACAAATGCATGCATGCATGAACACATGCTTGCATGTGCACATGCATGTACATGTATGTGTGCATTGTGCATGTTGCATGCATGCATGTGTGTGTGTGTGTGTGGCCAAGCGAGCAAGCATATGTGCATGTGCATGCATTTGTGCACATGCATGCATGCATGTACATGTATGTGTGCATTGTGCATGTTGCATGCATGTGTGTGTGTGTGTGTGTGTGTGTGTGTGTGTGGCCAAGAGAGCGAGCATATGTGCATGTGCATGCATGCATGCCCGTGTATATGAACACCTCATAATGTGATCATCTTCATTTTGACCTTTGTTAGGTATGGAGGATTTATGAGTTGGACAACATGGAGAGGTAGGCCCCCAAGGGGGGCCACCTTATAGAATATGTAAGATACCACATGAGTTCAAAATAAAGGGTATTATATTTAGTAAAATTTATATGATTATATTTAGAAAAGGGTTTTTTAATTACAATGTGAAAAAAATATGTGAGTTTAGTAAAGTAAAATGTGTCGTTTTAAGGTCTAATAACATATAAAGAAAGGGCTTTTCTTAATATCCTTTGAACCATGTTATATAGATGATTTCTTATAGGTGGACCCCTTGAGGTAGGCCAAGTGGGGTGCTAGCACATGCTTGTCTTTAACACTTGCACATGGCATTCTAGAGGCACCAATAGATATTTTCATTGTACCACACCGTGTATTTCTATTGTACCAGCCTTTGTACAAGGTCCTTTTCATGGAGTAGTCCATTCTTCAAATGGAGAAAGTTCTTAAATTGGACAATTGAATATATCACATATAGGATGTTGTTATACTCTTATAGTTTCATCCTTAAGGATATTTGTGTACACTTATTGAGTATGTTGTGTGAATATGAATTGTTTGTGTTTTATATCTATAGTCTCCATGTTGTGTTTGTTAATGCTCTTTTCAATTTTGTTTATTTTTCACATTTCTTGAATGTAATTTATATCCTATGTTTAGTCCTACAACATGATTTGTGAGATAATTAGAATGTTTTTATTGATGTTGAAAAATGAGAAGCTCAATTGTTCCAACAAGCTTCGATAATAGAAAGTGACATTTCAAAAGTTTTTCATGGTATTGTTTTTGCCACTCTAAACTTTTAAGAAGTAGTGACTTGCACATGAGAGAGTTATCCCTACTTTACATGGTTGTAGCATTAAGCTAAAGTATCACTTTAAAAGTGTTGCTCTCTTTTTAGATGATTCCCCTCCCCCCTCCCCCTTAAATTGTCTAATATGAGCAAGCACAATCCCATCCCTATATTCTCAAACCTTGAATACTTAAAAATATACTATTATAAGCTATGTAGGAACTCTAATATTGTATACAAACTTAAAATTGGGAAACTTTTACAAATTTTGGTTTGGCAAGTTTTTAGTAAATCCAAATATAAAAAGCTAAACCATGAAGTATCATATGGTTGTGATAGTTAACTACAACTATACTATTGACCACAATTAACTCTATTGTTATTGCAAGCACTATTTATTAACCATTGACCATTCCCATGACTTAGAACCACCAGATTTGACACATCATCACAATCAAGCAAAATACATTCACATTATAGCTCTCTATATCATTAAGAATTGTGCACTCTCCCATTGTTTGTGTGACAAAGAAACCATGAAGTGGCACTGTCAAGCATTTTTGCAAAAATCAAATCAATGTTGGAAATGCCATCTTGTGAGATGGAGTAAGCACATATGAGCGAGCAAGTTGGTCACATGAACTTCAGTTTAGAGAGATTGAGCAGGTGGAGAGCAAGCACGAGATAATGTGTAAGGTTGAAAGAGTGATTCAACAGGTGTATTTGAGGCTTTAAGCCTTAGAGAAAACTAGATGGGACGTGTGTTTAAAAAGAGGGCATAAAAACATATTGTATTGGTGGAAGATTGCCCATGATCATGCAAAGTGTGAAGAAGGAATTGGCTAAGGTTGCCATGGTCAATTTTACAATGCTCGGCTTTCTTATTCTTGTGTAATTTTTTGGTTATTGTACCACCCCAAATATGAAACGGCGCAAGCATTACGATTACGTTTGATTAATTGAGCCCTTAAATCACAAGGCTTTATGATAAACCTAGTTTACTACTACAAGCAAGGTGCAATGTTGAGTTTTTCAAGGTCAGGTCAATATGCAACGGGTAGTATCAAGGAGCAAAGATCAACGCTGGTGGATTACTGAATAAGAATTTAAGCCATCATAGTTTTATGGAAGAGCATGAATCCACACATTTATAGAGGGGTTGGTATACATATTATGCAGATTTTTAATCATGACTAAGGAGAAGAGATACATAGATTGTTTGAATAGCAACTAATCTTGCTTGATCTTAGAAGAGATTCTTACTTTCCTGCTAGAGGCATTAATAACTTGCTTACATCAACATGTGCTTTGAAGAGGCGATATATACTATTAATCGCTTACTACTAGATTGGAAACAGCTTGAAGTATTATAGACAAGTTTATCAAGTAGGACATTGTTTTAAAGCTTCTTTTTGGCCATGAAAGCTTCTTTTTGGCCATGAAAGCTTCACGGGTCATGGTTCCATGTCTATAGTGGGTATTTCACATCTATGATTTCGTTGTTTTGAAGGGAGACTAGGTGGTGGTGTTAGGAGAAGAATTTCAAATTATCGAGTTTCTTGCATCTTGGAGATAGCTACGTAGATTGAAGAAGCTAGAAGTTAGGATATAGGAGGCTAGAACCAAGCCACAAATATATACCGATGCTCCTTTTGCTTTCATGTCTTGGGTTGTGTGAGAGGGTTATCCTCGATCACTGCTCGTGATACAATACTAATTTTTTTAGGAATCTTCTAAATAATAACAGTAGCTAAAGATAGTAAATGGGAGTTGTTGGGTTCAAAAAGTGTAAAGGAACTTATCAAGGGAACCATGAGTCATTGGAAGCATCACTTTAACATATTATCACAAATAGCAAATGTGATAAATAGTAACTACTAAAGTGGTAAGTGAAACATGATCCTTGGGAATAGTAAGAGGAGACTAAGGAGGGGTATTTAAAAAAATTGAGTAACTTTAAAGACAGTTAAGGCATCAATATCTATTTAATTATATCCCTTCATTTTTCCCTCATGAGACTAGTCCATTGTATTTGGAGTCATTTTTAAAATACCTAGAACATTCAAAGAATGCTTATTCTAAAATCCGAGTTCCAATCTTACTCCTTTGTAAACCATATGAACTTGTTAGAAGATTAATTTCTAACATGTCCATGTGTATAAAAACATATTGTAGGCTATATATAACAATCCTGTGCATGCATTGTAAAATCCCATGGGCAAGCCATGACACCATAGTCTAAACATTGGGCATTATAGGTCAATAAGAGAGGGATTGACAAGCCATGAAGGCCTAGTTTAAGGACAAAGCATTGTAGGTGAACAAGAGAGGGACTAAAGGGTGGAAGATTCCCACCCAAAAGGAATTTGTTTATAAATAATGTGTAAAAAAAATAGAGAGCTCATTCTATCTGTACAAACTCGAGAGCTTTACTTCCTTCTCCCTTCCTTTGCTTCCATGATAGCCAAAATTTCAGAGTGTAAGGAATTGGAGATAAGAAGCTCTCTTCTTTGTCTTCTTCTCCTCCTCTTCTTTTCCTCCGCTTGCCACATAAGAAGCTTGAGATAGTGTCGTGTTTTCATGACAATAGAAAACCCATAATGCTACTCATAGTAGGATTTTATGTGTTTGTTTGCACGTCTGATTACTTGCTTTGTCATTTTGCATTTTAGGATTTTTTGATGTGTGCTTAGCCTAGAAATTTTTGCAATGGTTTTGGTTCTTTTAATTCACACATTTAATCTTCTTGGTCAATGATGTGTGTGTTTTAATAGGATGTTGTTAGGTTCTTTATTTGGAGTTGCAAATGCTAGAGATCACGTGATATTTTCTTACCATTTTCTTTGCACAACCATGAGATTTGGGTTCATGAGCACTTCTTGTCGATTCATTGTATTTAGGGGCCATCTCTCATTCTTCAATAATTACTATCATGCCAAGAGACGGGAAAACACACATTGCATTGTAGTTGGGGCACTACATGGCATGATGCACATTGTAGCTATATGTAGCAAAAACTTAGTTGCACGAGCACCTTGAGAGGCCACCATCAATTGAGCATGCACATTCTTTGCACAAGCACAAGATTGGGGATTCTGTCACTAAATTAGAGACCTTAAGAAAAGAGGGTAAGGAGGGTGAGTTTGAGGGTCATGAAATTCTCCAACAATTGTGAGCTGGGGTTGTTTTTATGGTCTATATCAATATGATTGAACCTATATGACAAAGTGGAGCATTATTTTCTTCTCTTGATTGAGAGGTGTGGATGAGAGTAAATGACTTTGAAGGGAGCTCTCTAGCTCAACCCTTGAGACCTACAGACCGCTTATTGGTCAAGTGTTTCAAGCCGAGCGGCCATGGCTACCTCTCACATAGTCGATGCGCTATCCCTACCCATGGGGTGTAGTGAGCTTACCTTGATGCTCGATTGAGTACCTTCCTCTCTCTTGCATGCCAGTAGCTCTACGATCCTTGAGGCAAGCTCAAACAACCTCAATCCTTCTCCATCGAGCTCCATCCTCCATAGCCGCGTGAGACAAGAGAAGAGAAGTGAAGAGAGGAGATGGGGAGCTTCCTCTCCTCGATCCCTTGATCCCTCGCTCTCACGCACTCACTCCCTCACTCAAGCACTCACAAGAAGAGAAGAGAAGAAGAAGAAGAAGCTTTTTGCCACACACTCAAGAATGAGTTCTCATTCATCTTTTGAACTTTATATACAAAGCCCTCAATCACATTTGGGCGGTCATCCCCTTTTTACATGGCCGGTCATAGCCTAGGCCCTTTTTTCCATTGTCTTCCTATCTTCCTAGCTTCCTTCCTACTGCCCATCTACCTTTACAATTTGCATGGGTGGGAGCCCAGAACTCTTAAAATAAATGATGGTGCACCTTGCACTTTTTTTTACAAAAGTATTGAATTGCGCTTTTTCTTGGTGTGCCTTCATCTTCTCTTTCACTTTTTCCTTGGCCTTGTCCTCTACTTTAGAGTTTCTCGATGTTCCACCTTGTTCGTCTGAGGGTTAACATTACCCCCCTCCTAGACAAGTGCCACTCCCATGGCACTTGCTAATGGTGAGAGGGACGATGGTGCTGGGTGGCCGGGGGCTTCTTGAGGCTATGGTCATACCGTATTGAGGGTGTGTTGGAGGGATATCTGGAATTGGAAGGTTCATAAGGGTGAAATGAGCCCTAGTATTTGGAGGGATGGTGAGGTGCGGGTACATCATTGAAATTCAAAATGGCGTTAGACGAATCCTTACTTGGAGGATAACGGGTGGACAGATACTTCTTTGAAATTTAAGATGGTGTTAGCTAGATTCATCATGTGACCTTCCGTGGCTAAGTTCGTCTGCACTGTTCCAAAGGAGCTTCTTCATGCACTTTTTGATTGTGGCTGTTGCATCCACCCCTTGCTTGGTTGTGCTTTTGCTTGGAAGTGCATTGCATGGATGATGGGGTCCTTGAAGCTAGTGGTGGGGCCTTGACGTGTACCTGGAAAGAAAAGATGCACTACATGGGATGTGTCTGCCTTACCGTGGAGTGCGTGGTATGGATACTTGTGGAACTGGGAGATGGGTCTACCTTGGGAAAGCCCTTGGTAGTGTCCCACACTTGAGGACCCAGGTGGTGTGGACGGAGGGTGCGGTGCGTGAAGCTTAGGGTGACAGAGGTCTAACCATAGGCGAGTGGTACCTCCCTAGGTGTGTCATGCCCTTGTTGTGCCCTAAGCATGTGTCGTGGGGGGTGGGCTAGGTATGAATACACTAGGTTTAGTGATTTGTGGCATGCAAAATGCTTTTTTTTTCTGGATACGAGGGGTGCTCTCAGACTCTATCTTGATCTTTCTCGGATAAGTCTTGAGGTGGTCTTAGGGATTTAGTCAAGAAGGCACGGCTCTGCAGGTATTCCTTGATGTTAGCCCTCGCATTGAGAAGTGTGGTTGACAAAAAAGGATGGTTTCACCTCGTAAAGTGGCTATCATTCATGTCTTCAAGGATCCTCATGCAAAACAAGGGAAGCAATGTTGCCCTCATCATGAGTCTAGCCATAGCACAACTATCTATTCCTAGGTGAATGTCAAAAAAGAGTGGGGGGAGGTGGGCTTTCTCAGCTACTGGCTTTTGTTTAAGCAGAAACCTAATGATCCTTAGGTAATTACAAGTGGTTATGAAGACTGAGTTTGGGCAGGAAGAGAAATCCTCAAGGAAGTGGTAAATAGAAAGGCGCAAGTCCCCTACTCTAAAGGTCATGCATTCCTCGGAAGTTGTTGCATTGACATTGTAGATCTTCGAAAAGTCATACCTGCCATGCACCCCCTATCTTAATCCACTTCGTGTCTGCGAGGGTAGGGCATGTAGGTAGGATCATTTCGTTCTCCCTGTAGCATGCCGCAGAAGGCCATCCATGCATCAAAATTGGTGTCCCAAATCCTCCACCACTTTGGCTATGGCTCGTAGCCTTGGACAATTTTGGAAACTTGATAGATCTTGTCTTATCAGTAGTACGTGGGCTCCCGCCTCCATTGTGTGATGATGATGCTCCGCTCCTCGACCCATCAATTCTCTAGAGTATTGCCCAAACGAATGATTCCTTCCACTAATTCCAAGGGTAAGACTCGGTTTAAGGCCCATGGGTAGAGGAAGGAGAACTCAAAGGGTTGGGATTGGAGCTCTTGTTGTTGCCAGATAGTTAGCTCCTGCGATCAGTTGATGGGGTGGTGATCCTCACATGGTGGCATGGGCTTGTCTGGAAGCTACTGTGGCTGTGCCTGCGCCCTCTGCTGGGCTTGCTCCACAAGTTCCTGTCTTCTTCTTCTTGTAGCAATAATGTGCTTCGGGAAGCTGGGTGCCCTCCAACTCTTTTGGAGGTAGATTAGGTAAGGGCGGACTGGCCTCCCTGATTTGCGGTTCTTCTTTGAATGCTTGCTTAAGGTCGGTGGGCCCTTCCTCAGTGTCTTGTTCCATAGAGAGTTGGCTTGGGGGTGGGTGGGGCTGCTCTTATTCCTCAAATCCAAGTTCCTTGAGCTCATGAGTGGAGAGGTTGGCTTGTCGCAAGTAGCTACGCTGCTGCTCCTTGGTTATGCCCGTGCCGATTGGAAGTGTGCACTCTTGCATGCCATATCTTAAAGTTTTGGTTGTCAGTTCCAGCTTCCTCCTCATTCTCTCCACCGAGTCCTCGCCTTCAACTTGTGTGAGATGAAGCACAGTGCTCAAAAAGGGCTTGCCTCTGCGTGTTGGAGCATGCTTCAGCAGCCTTAACTTTGGACTTTGCAAGCACTCTCTCACATTCTGATACTGCTAGGTGCTTTGTGAGTCCTTGCACTCTTTCAAGGTTGCATTTCTCCCACTGCTGTGCCTTTTCTTCCATGTATTCCTTACCCCGCTCCATGTCATGAGACAACATCATTACCACCTATTGCTGCTCGCTCCAAATTTCCATCATTTGGGTCTTCTCTTTATCCCGACAGTTCAGCTGCTCTTCGGCTATCCTCCTACCTTGCTTAGCCACAGAGTACTATTGGTAGGCTTTTGTGATCCATTTTGATGGATCTTCAGTGGTTTGCGCACAACTTTCAAGCTCTGCCTGGTGCAGCTTCCTTTCAGTCATGGCCATGGCCATTACTGCCTCCATCTCCTCCCAGGCATTCTTCAGGTTGTCTTGTAGGCTTCCTGTGGCTTTGTCGATGGCATCGGCCCTCATTTTTGACATGGCTTCCATTTCTCTCTCTAGCCTTCCTTGCTCTTCCATTGCTATCCACAGCTGGAATACTAGGGCATCCTCTTGTTATTGGGATTGTTCTTTTAGTGCCTCGTCTCCTTCATGCGGGCTTCCCTGTAGTTTTGCATGCATAGTTTCCACCCGTGCCATTTGCTACTAGAGCTCAACATATTGCTGGATGAGCCACTTGTGGCCCCGTTGCTCTGCCACAAAGTCTTGGGCTTCATCCTCTAGTCTTTGCCCTTAGGTGATCTTCATTTTCTTGAGCCTTCTTTTCTTGGACACTGAGTTGCTCCTTCAAGCTCCTCTGATGCTCAGAGGCTTGCCGTTTCATCTTTAGTCGTAGGGCTGTCACAACTTCTCTTTCGACCTCCTATAGCTCCGTAGCAGTGACCTTCTTCTCTTCCTTGGCCCTCTCTAGTTGGGCTAGGAGTTTTGCCACATAGGTGTCATAGTCCATAGCCAGGGGCATCGTTGGCAGTGCTGTGGTGGACGCTTCCAGCTTTTGCCACTTTGGGTCCTACCTAGACTCGGCATCCGCCACAGACAACCTTTTGGCTCCTATCCCTGGCGCCATCTCTTGTACTTTTGTGACCAGGAACTGCATCATGGACATGAGTTGAGTGGTGTCCATGGTAGATGCTGGCTCTTGTGTGGTGGAGGTGGTGGTGGCGGTTTGAGGCATGAGAGTTGAAGGGAGGGGGTGCAACGAGGCCTTGCCCTTTCCTGTGACGACTGGGGCTACTTTAGCATTGCCGCTTGGTTTGCCTTTGTGCCGTGGGCTCAAGGTGGCCATTCCTTTAGAGCAGTGGGTCTCCTTCACAGACCTGTGCATGGCCTCCGTCATGTCCTCGTCTTCCTTTCTCCTTAGCTCTTTTGCCTCTTTCTCAGCTCTTCACTTTCTCTCATCTTGGGCCCTCTTGGACTCCTTTTGGGCCTTCCTCAACTTGGCCCATTCCTCCCTTATCATTGTTTCTTTTGTTTCCTTCTGCAGCTTTGATGGGGTTCCCTTTGTTAGATATGATCAATGCCCCACCCTCATTAGGTGCTACCAATGATCCATGGTGCTCAAAGTTGTAAGGCCCCCATTATGAGGAGAAGCCAAATGTGAGCCTGGACATTGGTTGAGTCCTGACTTGTATATCAGATGAGGTCTATGTGACCGGATGGCAAAAAGGTGACTGTTGTGGATCTAATCTTTGGGTTAGACGGAGTGGTTAAGCTGGTAGCAACTCGAGGCACATTGCATTGAGTTGCGTGGTAAGGGAGTTAAAAGGGGTCCCTATTGTGGGGTCCGGGGGCCGCGGAAGCGGCCCCTGGCTGGGGGGTGCCCCCCTGGCGGGGGTCCGGGGGCAGCGCCCCCGGCCCGATGGTAAAGGGAATATTCCCTGGCCGACTAGTGGAGGCTCATATGGTAGGTCGGTCAGCAGGCCGACCTAATGACCTTCGCGGGCTATAAAAGCTAAACCCCTTCGCAGCCATCACACACTGATCTTTCACCCAGTCAGAGTTGTTGTTCCAGCTAGCCTTAAGCTCTTCACCTATCTTCTGTCTAGATCGCCATCTAAGCTTCACACAGTGGAAGCGCACGGGTGGACAGAGCCATCTTTGTATCAGTTGTTTGAAGTTAAAGAATTTACTGATTCTCCTCTTATCTGTTGTGTACTCTCTATCTCTTTCTTAGATTCTGTTCGCTACGCCGTGTAATATTTTACATGGTATCAGAGCCCAGGGGGCTCTAGAGATCGGAGAGCGTGCAAGAGGCAAAGGCTTCAACAACAAAGAGAAACGATGTCGACTCCGGGAAGCAGTTCTGGCGCATCAGGAAGCGGTGCAGGAGGTGGTGCTGCTGTACCGGCTATTCAAACACTGAGGATTCGTCCACCAACCTTCAGCGAAGGCAAGTTAGATGGTACAAACTACACCTTGTGGAAGTTCAAAATTACAACTATCCTTGATTCTTATGAGCTTCTGGAGACTGTGCTGGGGACTGACGCAGAACCACAGCCTACCCCCGACCCATCAAATCCTAGTGTGATGATTCCTCCGAATGCAGATCTTCTACGAGCTTGGAAACGAAGGAATGCAGATGCATTGTCTGCCTTAGTTACAAGCTGTTCTGACAGTGCTTTGACTCTGATTCAGCATACAACCAAAGCGTCAGAGGCTTGGAATGTACTAAGGAGTCAGTACGAAACACGAAACCAAACAAGGATTCAAAACTTGGAGAATCAACTAGCAGCGGAGAAGTTTGCTGAAGGAGAGACGGTTGAAGCATTCATCACTCGGATTAAGAATCTGCGCGACCAGATGGCTGGCGCTGGGATACAAAAGACTAGCGAAGAGCTAGCTCGGAGGTGTCTTCGGATTTGTCCACAAAAGTTTGATGGACTAGTAACTGCCCTTAATACTCAGGTGAGACCTCAAGCTTTGACTTTTGAGGAGTTTTGTGCATTATTAATGGAGGAGGAGTTGAGGCTGAAAGCCCGAGAAGGAAGCAACAATGGAGATGCTGCATTCTCTGCCAATGCAAAAGGCAAAGGTGTTTCCTCCACCAAAAATGATGGTGACAAAAAGAAGAAGGGCGGCAAGAAGAAGTTTCAAGGAGAGTGCTTCTACTGTAAGAAGAAAGGACATGCAATTGCAGATTGTCGTGTCAAGAAGGCAGATGAAAAGAATGGTACCCTTAAAAGTAAAGGGAAAGAGACAGCCAATACGGCTGAAGCAGAATTGGAATTATTCATGGCGACCATTGAGGAAGTGTGCTCCTCGGCGCAAGAAGAATCTACCACTGACTCTTGGGTGTTGGATAGTGGGGCCTCCCATCACATGACCAACAAGAAAGGTCTATACAGTTCTATGCAGTCTCTACAAGAATCCATCACTGTGACGGTTGGAAATGATGCTAAATGCCCTGCTGCGGGCACAGGTACTATTTCTTTTGTTGCTGCAAATGGTGAAGTCAAAAAGCTTTCAAATGTGTTGTATGTTCCCGAAATCAGGAGAAATCTCTTATCAGTTGCTGCCATAACTGATCTTGGTCATGAAGTGAGGTTCAAGAAGACAGGTGCAGAAATTATTGATAGTGCTGGCATAATTGTTGGCAAAGGAGAAAGAAGGAACAACCTGTATGAGCTAAGTGCTCTTACAGCCACCGCTGGAGTGGGCACAAGTAAGCTTTGGCATGAAAGGTTTGGACACATCGGATTTGCAGTATTGAAGGAGATGCAAAAGCAAGGTATGGTTGCTCACCTACCTACAATAACTGAATTGAAGGAACCATGTGAAGCTTGTATGATGGGCAAGCAACAAAGAAAGGCATTTCCACAAGAAAGCAAGAATAGAGCACAGGCTCCTCTAGAGTTGGTGCATGCTGACTTGTGTGGTAAGATGCCTACACAGGCCTTGGGGGGATCTTCTTATTTTATGTTGATTGTCGACGACTACAGTAGGAAGATGTGGGTGTACTTCCTTCGTGATAAGGCTCAAGCTTTTGGTAAGTTTAAAGAATGGCTAATACTTGTTGAGAATGAAACAGGGAAAAGTGTGAAGAAATTTAGAACAGATGGTGGTGGTGAGTTCAACTCAAAGGAGTTTGAAGGCTTTTGCAAGAGCAAAGGCATCAAGCGTCAATTGACGACGCCTCACACACCTCAGCAGAACGGTGTTGTGGAACGCAGGAATCGCACCATTGTGGAGATGGCAAGATGCATGCTAAAGGGCAAGGGATTGCCTAACCATTTTTGGGCTGAAGCTGTTAATACTGCAGTCTACATTCTAAATCGGAGCTATACAAAGGCTCTCAAGGGAAAAACACCTCATGAGGCTTACACTGGTAAGAAACCATCTGTCTCACATTTCAGAATTTTTGGATGTGAATGTTATGCACATGTTCCAGATGAGAAGAGAAACAAGTTACAACCAAAAAGCAGAAAATGTATCTTCTTGGGTTATAGTGATGAGCAGAAGGCTTACAAATTATATGACCAAGAGGCAAAGAAGATCATCGCGAGCCGTGATGTGGTGTTCAAGGAGGAGTCGCATACAGTGGAGGAGGAGAAGGCAAGTTCTTCCACTTTATCATCAAGCGAAGAAGTAGTCCACTATGAACCTGTCCCGAGAGCTATCCCTATCCTTAAGGAGGAGGAAGCATCATCTTCAGATGATGAAGAAAAAGTTCACCAACCTGACATCACCCCACCGGAAAAGCCATTGCCGCGCTGGGTGAAGCAGCTCTATGACCACAATAATCCTATGCCTGCATCTGTTGAGGAGAAGGCAGACGGACCAAGGAGGTCTCAGAGAATAGAGGAGCAAAGGAGGGCTTCTGCTCACATAGTCAATATGGCCTTGATGGTTGAGATTATGAGAGAAGTAAAGGAGCCAACTGACTTAGAAGAAGCACTTGCAGATCCATCATGGAAGGCTGCTATGCAGGCAGAGTATGACAGCATAATGAAGAATGACACTTGGGAGCTAGTGGATCGACCAGCAAAGCGGAAGGTTATTGGCACCAATTGGATCTGGAAGGTAAAGTACAAGGCTGATGGTACCTTAGAAAAGTACAAAGCTAGACTGGTTGCCCAAGGATTTTCACAAGTTGAAGGGTTTGATTTTCAAGAGTCATTTGCCCCAACTGCCAGAATGACCACTATTCGCACGATACTTGTAGTGGCTGCCCATAAGAAGTGGCCAGTGTACCAAATGGATGTTAAGTCAGTGTTCTTAAATGGTGACCTCAAGGAGGAGGTGTATGTGGCTCAGCCACCAGGGTTTGAGGCCCCCCATTCTGAGAACAAAGTGTGTAAATTGAAGAAGGCATTGTATGGGCTGAAACAAGCCCCCAGAGCATGGTACCAGCGGATAGATAGGTTCTTTTTAAACCTAAACTTCAAAAGATGTGCCTCAGATGCTAACTTGTATGTTTACAGGGATGGTAAAAAGTCTGTAGTGATTGTCCTATATGTGGACGACCTTCTTATTACAGGTGACTATGAAGATATGATCAACCAAACTCGAAAGGCTTTGAGTTCTGAGTTTGAAATGATAGACTTGGGCTTGCTACACTATTGTTTGGGGATTGAAGTCTGGCAAGAGCCAGGAAAGATCTTCATCTCTCAGAAGAAGTATGCATGGGAGATCTTGAAGGCATTTGGCATGACCGAGTGCAAGGAGATAGCTACACCTATGGAGGTGAATGCAAAGTTATCCGTTGAGGATACATCAGCACTAGCAGACATTGGGAGGTATAGGAGGTTGGTCGGCAGTCTGATCTACTTGTGTAACACCAGACCAGATATCAGTTTTGCTGTTGGTGTTTTGAGCAGGTTCTCAAACAAACCTCATGAGAGTCATTGGAAGGCTGGGATGCAGGTGCTCAGATACTTGAAGAAAACTCTTGACTATGGTATCACATACAGTTTCGGAACTTCTCTTGTGGGGAACTGTGACTCAGATTGGGCAGGAGACATTGATTCCAGAAAGTCAGTTTCTGGTTATTGTTTCTCTTTGGGTTCAGGAATTTTCTCTTGGATTAGTAAGAAGCAACCAACAGTGGCATTGTCTTCTACCGAAGCAGAGTACAAGGCAGCTTGTTTTGCTGCATGTGAGGCCGTATGGTTGAGAAGGATTCTATGGCATATGGGAGTGCAGGATGAAGAACCAACTGTGCTGAGATGTGACAATCAGAGTTGCATCTCCATTGCCAAAAATCCAGTGTTTCATGCACGCACCAAACATATAGAGATCCAGTATCACTATGTGCGTGATTTGATGGAGGATGGGATAGTGGAATTGGTCTACTGTCCAACAGAGGAGAATGGAGCAGATATCTTCACCAAAGCACTTACGAAGGATCTGCTTCAAGTTCATCTTCAGAGACTCGGCATTGGGCCAAGGAGATAGTTCACCTATGGGTGGACATTGAGGGGGGGTGTTAGATATGATCAATGCCCCACCCTCATTAGGTGCTACCAATGATCCATGGTGCTCAAAGTTGTAAGGCCCCCATTATGAGGAGAAGCCAAATGTGAGCCCGGACATTGGTTGAGTCCTGACTTGTATATCAGATGAGGTCTATGTGACCGGATGGCACCCCACAATAGGGGCCCCTTTTAACTCCCTTACCACGCAACTCAATGCAATGTGCCTCGAGTTGCTACCAGCTTATGGTAAAGGGAATATTCCCTGGAATATTCCCTGGCCGACTAGTGGAGGCTCATATGGTAGGTCGGTCAGCAGGCCGACCTAATGACCTTCGCGGGCTATAAAAGCTAAACCCCTTCGCAGCCATCACACACTGATCTTTCACCCAGTCAGAGTTGTTGTTCCAGCTAGCCTTAAGCTCTTCACCTATCTTCTGTCTAGATCGCCATCTAAGCTTCACACAGTGGAAGCGCACGGGTGGACAGAGCCATCTTTGTATCAGTTGTTTGAAGTTAAAGAATTTACTGATTCTCCTCTTATCTGTTGTGTACTCTCTATCTCTTTCTCAGATTCTGTTCGCTGCGCCGTGTAATATTTTACACCCTTCATCTGTGCCTTTGGCTCTCCTTGGTCGAACTGTGTCTCCTACTCTTCCTTATCACTTATAGTCCTTTCGCTTGACTGCACTTGTTCATGGTAAGGCAATCTATCAGGGGTTTCCCCTACTCCCTCTCCACCTTCCTTTGTGTCCTTCAAGGCCTCCTGGATGATTGCCATCAGGATCCCACTGAACCTGATGGTGGATGCTTTGGAGGAGGACTTCTTTCGAATTGATCTTGCTATGGAGGTCGTGGATTCTCCTCCTACTACCGTTCTACCAGTGGTCAGAGCTTTCACCGAGCTCTCAATAGTTTAGTGCACGAAGGTGTTCCAATCTATTTCATCTGGGGATCTTGCTGCGATGCTCTCCAACAATGGCACCCCAATTTTGTTCATAAGGGCATTATAACTTTGGCTGGAGAAGAGAGTATGGACCATCTTTACCTGCAGCTTGATCTCAGGATTTGGAATATGCGCTCAACTTACCCCGTCCACTGTGCCTATGGCAAACTTGTTCATCCCTAGCATGCTGTACATGTCCCTTTTTGGGCGTTGCTCAGTCTTCCTAGTTAAGCCTAGGGCCTTCTCCACCACCTCAAGGCTCAATTCCACCTCTACTTGGTGGGCTTCTTCCCCTTTCCTAATTGTCACCATGCCACAATTCCTTTTAGCATTGAAGCTCCTTAGAAACTCTGCACATTTTTTGTAGTTGACCGCTTGCCCAACCTTTTCTATGTACTTCTGTAGGTTGCATTGGTCCACGAGTCATTTTATGGGTGGCTCTTCCATGACGACATCCTCTAGGTTCATGGCATGCTTGAATGTGAGGACTATAGCCCCTCGTTTCTACCATCAAGCCATACTTAGCTTGCTCTTCCTCCGTGAACGGAAGCTTGCTAGCTTTATCTTGCCCTGCCATTTTAGGTTCCTGTCATATATCATCGTTCACCATTAGTATTCCTAATACATTTTCTTGTTGGAAAATAAATAGGAATTGATCATGCTTTTATGGCAAGAAGAACATGCTTTAAGCAACAAAAAGAATTTTCCCTTGAGCAGTTCTATTCATTTTCAAGATCTTATGACACTTTTCCTTGATTTCACCTTTCTTCATGTTTACCCTCTCTCCCCTTGGGAATGAGAAGAATCCTTCCTAGGACTGGACATGGGAGAGGCAAGACATTTGAGCACTGTAGGGTGCTATCTACTTTGGTGTAAGCCAATCGTAGAAATCAGGGTTGTATTCCAAGTGGGCATGATGATCGAGATTACGAGAACTAACGCATACTTGGGTAATGTAAGTTAGGACACCAGTTAGAAAATCACTCGAGTTGATGCGGCTAGCCACATGTAGCTCTTCTTCCATAAGGATATGATCAATGTAAGGATGGGCCAAGACCTGGTTGTCTAGGTGTTTGGATCGAGTGGCCAATACCCTAAATGAGGTTGGTGCTACGTAAGTCAGGTCATACTCAGTTGTTTTGATGGCACGTCGCTGCTCAACATTAGTCATTATTTGGCAACCCCGTTTCTCCCATTGGAGACGTAGGTTACACCATTTTTGTAAGAACAATGAGTCAGAGTCAGTGAGGTGAGTGAGTTTCTCTAGCTCAACGGGTGACACATGCCTTTGGGGCTTGCGGTATGAGGTTATTAGTCGTCTAATGGATGCGTACTCTTTTGAGATTTCACCATTATCGATCAACTCCTTTGAGACCTTGGGGGATGTTATGGTCATGAACTCATATTCTTTCCAAGTGCAAGGTAAGGAACAAACCTTAGAGGCAAGGGGTTAATCAAGCAAGTCGAGGTCAAGTCTTTCATAGCTCCTAGCGAATGCGGTGAAGGTGTTATCCAAGAGCTTGATGCAAGTCACCAAGTCATCTCCCGTATTCTCAGCAAGGTCCTTGGCGATCGATAGAAATGAATGTCACTTGTGGGAAGGCCTAAGACCTTCTGGTGGTTGTGGTGGAATTGGGCTAGATGGTGATGGTTCTTGTGGGAAGGCCTAAGACCTTCTGGTGATTGATAGAAATGAATGTCACTTGTGGGAATGCCTAAGACCTTTTGGTGGTTGGGGTGGAATTGGGCTAGACGGTGATGGTTCTAGTGGCAGTGGACTTGACCATAGTGTGTCTAAGGGTAGCTCCATAGTCAGATCCATGTGTCCATTACTGCTTTGGGGTACTAAGGGTGGCTCCAATGGCATAGATGGTGCATTGCCTTCCTCTTGTGCAGTCATTGGGGTGACAAGCTCTCCGGACTTAGATGATTCCGAAGTATCAAGCTGTTGTTTGGGTCGATAGATTGGTTGGGGTTTTTTGACTAAAACTGTGGGTTCTGTAGGCTTTGCAGCTCGGTTTCCTGGGTGTTCACTACCTTAGCGGGAGTGGGGCTATGTGGGGGTGGGGTGGCGAGCGATGGCGTGGTTGTGGGCTATGCTTTTGGGATTTCCCTACCTGGGAACCCATATCTGGGTGTTGCCTTTGTAGTATCCTTGGGCTCACAATAGATCTTTGGGGATCCATTATGGCTTGATTGTGCGCCTACGTTGATAGCATCGGGTCAGCCTCTTAGGTTTCGAATGATAATTGTTAGCCTTGCGGGGCTGTGTTTGCTAGCTACGAGTAGGTCACTTTTGGTGCTTTGGTACCCATTTAAGCGTGGGCTCTGTGGCTTTGGGATGGCCTTGGTTGACGGTGGTTTTATAGTCAGGGTGGGTTGTGATGACCCACAACCCCCCTCCCTAGGCTTGGTCCTAGGTAGCTCTATTGGTGGCATGGAAGGCTTGGCTGGAGCCTCGCTACCCTTGCTGAAAGTTGTCATGATTCAAACGTTGCCAATGGTAAGATGAATACGTTGCAGATCATAATCTACGTTGCATCATGCTTATTTCTTGAAAGTGCATCGTAACAACGATTCTTGACGTGTATCCTTTGTGTTTGGCAAAACTTAGAAGATGGGCTCTCAAACTCGATAGAGACTTTGATCTTGCACTTCCCTGGAAGTGCATATGACTTGCCCCCGAATGGGTTGAGTTTAGCATTGGTGGGACAACAACTGTGACTGACCAATGAGGGTCCAATGAGCATAGGTCAAAACATTGAAGTCAGCTCCCTTGTCAATTAAGACATCAAAAGCATGCGTGTGGTGCCGAGCGGTGGCCGTGATGCGCATGTATGCTGGTGCTACTACCTCCTCATCCTCATCCTCTAATTCGGTAATCATGGCTACACGGACATTGACAGGGGCTTCTAGCATAGGAGGCTCATGCAGTGGATGTGTGGGAAAGTAGTACTTCTTCATGCGACTGCCATTGAAGAAGCCTATGCCCTCACCTTCGAGGGTTTCAAGTTCTACACTACCCGTCCTACTAATGGTGTGCACTCGGAAAGGTCCTAGTCCTCAGAATTTCATTTTCTGCTTGTGGCCCTTTACCGAGTACAGCGAAACAAGGTCTCCCTACTCAAAGTTGGATTGTTTGACATGCTTGTCAAACCACATCTTCCGTTGTGCTTTCTCACTAATGGAGTGGCAGTCCTTGTACTCATCATCGGAATCAGCTCCTCTTGACTACTCATCATCCCCTAGAGTCTCCCTTCGTCGGTGAGACTAAGGCCCAAATATACAGTAAGTTCAAATCATGCACCTTAGTCCATTTCCACTTAGGCTCTTAGGCTTGTCTAGCAGATCTCTAAAGAGCTTGAGACTAGCAGCAAGGTTGCTAGCCAATCTGCTTGTTAGGTATTCTAGGATCTTGTGAAGTTCCAGCCTATTGCTAGGGATATAGAAAGAGATAGGACTTGGTTGGCTGCTTGAGCCCCTGGCGATCATGCAATGTGGCACTGTGGGCTCCTTCTTCGACATGCTCACAGTTTTTACAGCTTATTTGTACGTTTCCTCTTTGTCTAAGAATGGGAGATCAATGGTCACTAGGACGTGCATCCAATCTTGCTCATCCTTAGGGCAAGGGATGTACTTGGTTAATGGCAGGTACGATTTCTTTACTGGCACATCACCCTTGAGCATGGTAGAGATGGCATCTAAGTCGACAGGGGTTGTCTTCCAAGTGTCCATCTTGACCGTTACTGCTTCCGTTCGATTTCCTAGGAAGATTAGACTGTTTCCCCAGTCTTCAATGACTCGAGCATTCCTCATCTAGGGTCGGCCTAGAAGAATGTAATAATCCACTCCCTTCATGAAGATGTTCACAGAGATGAGGTATGGCCTGGGTGATTGCAAGTCCAACACGAGATTGGATCTTGGGTTGGCCCTGCAAATCCCCTTCCCCTACCTCTACCTAATGCCATCACCAACACTGGTTGATAGTCCATTAGGACTGGGTTGCTCTCTTCATCGTACAAGACGTAAGGATTTACGTAGGCTTCATCTTCGTTAGGCTCCTCCACGTAATGGATTGGAGCATCACTCGGTGGATGGGTCACGTAGGGTCCTGGTGGCCGGGGTATGCCCATTGAGTTGATCTCCATCCTAGGGGTAACAGGTTTTGCGTTGTGTGGTGCTGGAAGTGCCAGATGGGCTCCTCTTCCAAAGAAATTTGGCGGCATTGTTCCCGAGGTACGGCGGGGTGTACTGCTGGACATAGGGGGATCTCTTGGGCAACCTACAGTGCATAGCATTGTGGCCAAATCTTCCACAGCAGTTTGTGCAAGACCTAGATCCTCAAACTTCGAGAGCTTCTCTCTCTCAGCTGGTCATCCACCCTAATTGCTTCGTCAAAGACCCTAGCTAGCACATCTCCTTGCAAGCTAGAGTTACTCGCTAAAGCCTTGTACAACTCCTCGCCGTGGATTCCATTTATGAACATGGTGGAGACCGCTCTTTCATTGGGTCACTCGTTTGTAGGGATTCTCTTGAAGAGGCTGCACACATGAGTGACATAGTCTCTTATGTCCTCCTTGTCCTTTTGATTGATGTTCAAACTGAGGTTGTCAGCGTACCTTGCTTTTTCAAGAGTCTTTTAATGAAGAGATATTTTAGTTTATTAAAGTTCACTCGCTCCACCGCGTCTAAGTTGGTGTACCACATCCTACCTTTATCGCCTAAGCAAAGCCCAAACGCCTGGAAGCATTGTGCAAGGTTCGTGAGACCGTTGGCCTCGCAAACTTGCTCGAGTTACTCTATGAAGTTGTACGGGTCGTTACTAGGCTCGTACTTGTCCAATTGCATAGTTATTGCAGGGATTTTTGATTGGCTCTTTGCCCCTTCAGTAATTCCTAGGCCTAAGAGTAAAGAGTGTTATGGACCATCAGGACCATAACAAGAAATGTAGGAAATTAGCACTGCAAGGAACTTCCTGACACAATTTACAACCATTTCGTATATTTAATCTTCAGGAACAATATACAAACATGAACTACATATTATAATCGTCATTGCTGAACCACTGTCCTGAAAACGATCACACAATTTATCATAATCATATTCACTCCTGATCCAATAACTTGCAGTAAACAACGCAGATATTCAAGACACAGATACATATTATTAGATCCAGACATAAACAACCAGAATCAGGTGCTGTCCTGAAGAATACATCAGTTCTCATCATGCAGGAATACAAAAGACACAAGACTCCTGACTGTCAGGAAGGCGCCTGAATGTCAGGTAAAAACCTGAATGCTTCATATGACATCTTAGGTCACTTTCCATATGCTGGTTCTACATGTATGCTAGTACTAAGGTATAAAAGTACTAATATAGTGCAATTCGAGCCTCAACACCTGGCACAGCCCGGTGGATGACTGGGAAAGTCAAGACTCGAACCCACAAGTATGTAGCTATATAACGGAAAGCATACAAAGTAAGAAATAACCTAGAGAATACAATTATGCCCTGCCAGAGGCCTTGCACCCCTTGACAAGCCACACTGAGCAACCATGGGTAGAGCCCCTCTAGGATACTCATAGTCCTCTTGTGCAGTTGCATAATTGATCCTAAGTGTTAAGAGAAGTCATTACATCATGTCATTAGCAAAAAGAAGATACATATCAAAGTCAAGTAGTAAACCAACTAGGAGTGTACAGAATAATATCTGTGCAAGTAGAAATCTGACACTCCGAACGTGCAACAGCATAGTCTTCAACAGATGTATACTAGTAACCTTAATCTCTTCATGCACCTCATACACAACTTGCTGCAAAGTAGCATCCCTATCTTCCAACTTAAAATCCTTCTGCTGCAAAAGAGATGCTACATAGTCATCACTTTTTCTCTTCTCATCCAAAGCATACTGCAACTTAGTAGTAAGATCCACTTTGACAGCTTGCAAATCTGCAACTTGCTGAAGCAATACATCCTTTTCCTGAATTAATGCATCAAACTCAGCTGGAACAAAAGCATTTTTAAGCATATTATAAGGTCTAGAAACCAAAGTGTCAAATTTTCCCATCACCAGTTGCCAATTGTTTCTAACATCATCAATCAAAGCTTACTGCATCTCAGAAAATTCAGACTTCAATACAACCGAGGAATCCACATCTGCTTCCAAATTCTTCAAAATCTGCTCTTCAACGTGTTTAAGAGGCTGAAACCTGTCCAACAATAGTTTATGCTCAACCTGCAATTTAGCACGCATATCAACAAAAGTTTGCAACTGATGCATACACTTATCTTGCAACTCTTGAGTCCATTTCTCAAACAAAGTAGTTGACATTTTTCTATTATCCACTAACTGCTGTAAAGCTGCAATTTTGCCAAGAGACTTTGTTTGCAAAGCATCATACTCATCTTGCTTAATCTTCAACTGTTTAACCAAGGCATCATACTGCTTCTGTTGAAAATCTAACTGGAACTTGACCTGTTTACATTCAGCTGCAGTTTGAGCACTATTTTTGTCAGCCTGCTCAAAAAATGACATCACCTTTTTCATAACAGCCCAAGCATCTGACACACTATTGACAGCAATTTCGTCCACCCGAGAGCAATCTAGAACCAACGGAACACTGGGCTGAACAACATCTACCCGCTCTTTAACATCCAAAGATGCTGCAGATACCACAGGGTCTTTAGAAAAAATCTGCTGCTGCTGAACCTGAGGCTTCTGCATGCTTCTCAACCAAATCTTACCAATTCTAGGTTTCTTTTTAGCATGCCCATAACCAACAGACTTAAGAAAATCTTCCTTATCCTTGTTTTCATGAAGTGCTACATCATCCAAAGAGACAGAATCCTTTGGAACAAAATCCAAAGCAACTTTACGAGCATAGGCTTCATCATAACCGACCTGCATCAAGTCCCTGTATATAGCCTGCTGCTGCTCTTGGCCGGCAAAACCCTTATCACTGTCAGCATCCTTTTGATGAGAACCAGACTCGACATGTTGATCATCAACATGCACTGCATTATCCACTGAAGAGAATGGTTTTGAATCAGACACGTTCTCCAAAACAACATCAGGAAATTTGGATTGTGCATACTCATAAAGAGCAGCCAAATAGCATCCCATACACGACTTTTGAAAAACCTTCTTGGGCTTAGAGATATTAATCTCAGCCATAAGCAGATCAAACATCAAGCCTGCCCAATTTGGCATACCCACATTCTCATCATAATAAATAACACCATAAGTCTCTCGCGCTATGCTGTCAGTTTTGATGAATAACATGAAATGCTCAATAGACCATCGTAGCTACAATTTTCGGACAGCATCAACTCTCTTCAAAATGTAAACATGCCGAGGACCAGCAGGCTCCCCAAAGGCCTGATACATCTGCTCATCACTACATTTCCACAAAGTTGGATTTTCATTCATGGGTAATGCAAAGACCCGTGCAACGACTGCAACAGTCAATTCCAAACGGCCTGCAATCATTCCCTGACTTTTCCTCATCATATCCAATTGGGCATATGCATTAGCATTGGCAACCCATCGAGACCATGGCAAACATGCAAATGCATATAACCCAATGCGCTGCAGCCAAACGCTATGAACTGCATCATCCACATCAAGGACCAGGGAAGAATCAACAAACGGTGTACTCACAGCACTCGGGCTTGACAGTTGAGAAACCGACATCGGTGTTGACGTGTCCTCCTTGTGTCGACCAGGCCGATCATCTTCCGACAACTCATACTCCTCATCGTCCTCCTCCTCTTGATGAGCACGCTTTGGAAGAACCAGCTTCCGGGCAGAACTTTGGCGTGTATGTGTCATGTCGGCACGAACAAGGCGCACATCACACGGTGATGGAGAAAGAGGAGAATCACGAAGAATGCCTGCTTCCTTCTCCATTTGAAAAGTAAAGTCCAAGTCTTTTACAAGTGAACTGTGTTGTGTGCCAAATGTCATGTCAACATCATGCACAAGTGACCCTTCACAAGTTGATTCCCTTACATTAACAGGAAAAATTAAATTAACAGGTGAATAATAAGGTTGCAGTAGTCTTTTAAGGCGAAAACCATTGACCGCAGGCTTCAGGATAGTGCCCTGCAAATTTTTGAGCAGAAATGTACATTGCCCAATATCTTTATGAATAATAAATGGTCCAGCATATCTAAGCTTCAATTTGCTGGGAAATTTTCCCAACCGAGAATTATAAACAACTACCCAATCCCCCTCTTCAAAAATTTTCTTGCGGATGTGTCGATTTACCCAAGCCTGTCTCCTTTGCTGCATGATTCCTGACACATAAGCAGCTAACACTCTGTCTTCCTCCAACTTCAGAAGCTGTTCCATCTGATGCTGCATTGACTGTTTGGGATCCAACTTATGTTCAACAGCAACTCTTAAACTGGGAACCACAAATTCTATAGGGACAACAACTTCCAATCCATACACTAACCTGAAAGGTGTTAATCCAGTTGTCACCTTGTATGCAGTCTGGAAAGCCCACAAAGCAGAATCCAACTTGACATCCCAATCCTTCCTGTTATCTTCAACGATCTTCTTCAAGATACGGAGTAGGATCTTGTTGGAACTCTCAGCTTGCCCATTAGCCTGAGGATGGTATGGAGTTGACTTCTTGTGAAGGATCATATGCCTGACAGTCAGGTCTCGAATAACTTGATTCAAAAAATGTTTACCCCTGTAATCACTGACCAGCTCAATAGGACATCCAAACCTAGTCATAATGTTAGTATACAAAAGTTTGGCCACAGTAACTGCTTTATTATCCTTGAGGGCTTGTGCTTCCACCCACTTTGTGGCATAGTCTGTGCAAACCAAAATATACTTGTTACATGTGCCTTGCTGCTGGTTTGATAGGTCCAACAAAATCAATTCCCCATTTCTGAAATGGTTCAAGTGGTAATACAGGATGATTCGGCATTCTATCCCTGTCAAGAGGTTGAGCTTCCTTCAAGCATTGCAAACACTCCTTAGCATATTGATGAGCATCCTTCAACATAGTAGGCCACCATAAACCTGCTTGTAGTATTTTCTTGCCTGTAATTTCTCCAGAAAAGTGACCTCCTGACAGTCTGGAATGAGCTTCATGAAGAACTGCTGGTTGCTCAAATTCAGGAACACACCTCCTCAACACATTATCAACTCCTCTCTTGTACAAAAGATTTAGAATAACCTGAAAGGACCGACTCTTCAAAGCTAATCTCCTTCTCTGATCTACTGTAAGGTGTGCAGGCATCACTCCTTCCTATAAGAAATGCAGTAACTGATCATAATAAGAGTCAGGAACTATAGCCTGAACTTCAAAAAGTTCAGCATCAGGCAGCTGATCAGGAACTCCTGCTTCCATATCAGCATTGTCCAATCTGCTAAGATAATCAGCTACAGCATGCTCTTTCCCAGGAGTATGAATAACCCTGAAATCAAATTCCTGCAATAGCAACATCCATCTAGCAAGTCTACCTGTTAATTGAGGTTTATTGATCAGGAACAACAGTGCCTGATGATCCATGTGAAATATAACCTGATTCCCAAGCAAATAATATCTAAATTTCTGAACTGAGTACACCATACCAAGTGCTTCTCTTTCCGTTACTGAATAATTCTTTTCAGCAGTACTCAATCTCCGACTTGCATAGTAAATAGGTCTATACCATCCAGGCACCTTATCTTGCATCAAAACAGCTCCCATAGCAAGATTAGAAGCATCAACAAAAATATGGAAAGGTAAATCCCATGCAGGAGGCTGCAATATAGGAGCTACAACCAGCATTTTTTGGAGAATACCAAAGGCCTTATCATGATCTTCCCTCCAGACAAACTGCATCCCCTTTTTGGTTAAATTAGTAAGAGGAGCACATATATGAGATAGATACCTCAAGTACCTACTATGCCACTTCACTTGCCTGACAAATCTCATAACTTCCTGCACATTGAATGGAGCTTTAGCTTTCTGAACCACTGCAATCTTTCTTGGATCTATGCTCATGCCCTCCTCAAAGAGAATATGGCCTAATAACACTCCTCTCTTTGCTGCAAATACTGATTTAAATGGATTTAAGGACATGCCAAATTTTCTGCATCTCTCAAAACATAACCTAAGGTGTTGAAGACGATCTTTAGTGCTGCCAAAAACACAGAAATCATCAATAAACACCCTCATAAAAGTTGTCAAATACGGCCCAAAGGTCTTATGAGCAGCTCCTTGAAACTTAGGAGGCCCATTCTTCAATCCAAAATTCATGACCGTACTAACATATGCTCCCCATTCAGTAATGAAGGCTGTCTTATCCATATCATCTGGATGCATCCTTATTTGATTGTAGCCTGAAAAACCATCCAGAAAACTATACATTTCATGACCAGCCACATCATCAAGAAGAGAATCAGTAAAAGGAAGAGGAAAAGGATCAGTAATAGTAGCTGCATTCAATTTCCTATAATCCACACAAACCCGAATCTTGCCATTCTTTTTAGGTACCACCACTATAGGGGATAACCAAGTGACCTCATTAACTGGTTTAATGAATCCCACCCTCAGAAGCTTGTCAATTTCTTCCTTGACCTGCTTAGCATAATTGGGATTCATCCTATATCTTTTCTGAACAATTGGCTTGGCATCTTTTTTAAGATTTATTCTATGTTGACAAACAGCTGGATCAAAACCCTTCATATCTGTGTAATCCCACGCAGAGATATCCTGAAACTCTTTGCACAACTGAACAAGGTTTTGCTTGAACTCTTGTTCCACAAAAATACTGACCTTAATGGGTTTAACCTTCCCTTCAAGATCCAAATTGACTTCCTGCACCTCATCTTCTACCACCCTTGTAGATGTTCTCAAGGTATGTTCATACCTCAACTCAGCTTGAATAATTGCTTTTTGTCCCTCTTCATCAAGTACTTCAGGAGTGTCCCTACATTTATCCACCTCTGTAGGCTGATTTCCAAGTTGATCTGGCTGAAATTCTTCAGGATAACTACTGCCCTGATCCTGAATCCTATTATAAGTTTCATTTCCTGAGTTCTCTTGAACATCAGGCTGTTCTTGACTTTCAGGAAATGCTTCAGGTTGCTGTCTTGGAATGGTCCCGAACTTTATAGCTCGTAGATAGTGAAGAATCTTGATACTTCTGAATAATATTATCCACATCAATTTCAAACACTGGAACTACAGAAGGATTTGCTTGAAGAAACATTTCCTCCTCATCATCTTCCACTTCATCAGCCAAATTAATAGTCTGAGCTACCACAGGTCGAGAAGAACTCTTCAAGATTACCTTATTAATGGTTGATAATCTGATCTCTTTCAATCCCCGTGGTATACAAACATAATCATTCGCCCAATCCTGCTTCAATTTAGCCAACTTAAACCACGGTCTTCCCAACAGCATCTTGTAAGAATCTCCAATCTCCGACATTCTTAATACCACAAAGCTTACCCTGAACTTCAGACCAGCAACTTGAATTTCTTGCTTTCTGAGAATTCCCAGAGGTTGTAACCTCCTCTGTTCTGCCATCCTGACCTGAAATGGGGCTGGTAGCAACTCTTCTTGCTTAGTTGCTAAATATGTATGTTAAAAAAGGATATTAACTCCAGAACCCCCATCCAATAGGACATCATCAAACTTCTTCCCATGATATTCAGCTTGAATAGTAGGCACTTGATAATCTACCACCTCCTTTTGAGTTGGTATAACTGCTTGACAGTCAGGAAGTACCTGATCCTGAACTGATATACTTTCAATAACCTCCTGCTACTTTTCCCTGATCTTCAGGAGTAACTTCTCCTTGAACCCTGGGATCAAATCCAAAATTTGGTCTAATGTTAATTGCAAGGAACACTTTGCTAGAGCCTGAAATAGTTCTGCTGAACCTCCCTCTTGAAGTTTTCCTAAATCTTTATCTTCAGGAGACTGATCCTGATCATCAGGAAACAGTGTTCCTGACTCTGCCTGATGTTCGGGCTCTTCGAATTTGTCTTTCTCTGCAATTTTCTGCAGTCTTTTGACCTGTTTTGTCACCTTTCTCCTGGCTTCCTCTTGTTCCTGCCAATCAAGCTTCCGGCCTGCTTGGCTTCTAGTAATCGCTAATACCATAGCTGACCCCCTCTCTTGACCTTCTTGAACCTCTTCTTGCTGTATTTCCCTTCCACTAACAGCTCCTGTATCAGCAGGGACTTGCCATTCCTCATCTGCTCAGGTAACTCTATTAGGACTGCTGCAACTGGGGCAGGTGGATGCTGTAGATGAGATGCTCCTGCAGGTCTCCCGTCATTGCGGTTCCTTGCTACTGGCATTCCTCTCTCAGTCCTATGCCTTGCCCAAAGCTCATAGTTTGGTCCCACAAAGTGTCCTTGACCTCCACAATAATGGCATGCTCCCGTTTGAGTAGTCTGCTGCTGTGTTCTTAAATTTCCCCAAGGCTATCTTGCCCGTATTCTTCCAGATCCCCTGAAAGGTCTTTGAGGTACTATGTCAGTCATAACCTGATTTACTGCAACTGGCTGCAAAGCCCTTAGCCTAGGCTGCCCCATTGGCATCTGCTGTGGTATCCTAACATTAGGATTGTACCACCATGTCCTTGTTTCATGGCCATTTCTTTGGCATATCTCACAATACTTTTCTTTCCTCTTAGTGTCTGAAAGACCTAAATCCTTCAACTTCTGCTTGATCTTTCTATCTAGTTTAGTCTCCTCTGCTTTTCTTTCATTCATGTCTTTGGTTTTCTTCCTTCTGGACTTGATTGATCCTGACTTGTCCTTCCTCTTCTTGTGTTTCTTCCTACGAGAAGTCTCATTATCAGAATCACTAACATCATTTTCTGAATTTGAACTATTTTCACTATCATCATCACTAATATCACTTTCAGATTCTGAATCTGAATCTGTGTCAAACTCTGATCTTGAAGAATCATCCTCTTTATGTCTTTTTGAACGAGAAGTACCCAGCCTTCTCTCCACTCTTATAGCAGCCCTAATCATGGTATCTAGTGTACCATTTTGTCCCAATTCTACATTAGCAATTGGATTCCTGATCTTACTTTGCAAACCCTTAATAAAATAAGTAATTTGCATTTCCACTGATGGTGCATCAGCATTATTCAACCTATTCAAGAGGTTCCTGAACTTTTGAGCATAATCTTCCACCAACATCCTCTTTTGCTTAATTCTCTTTAGCTTTCTCAAAATATCTCTTGGTGTTTTGTCTTTCCTGAACCTGCCCAAAAATGCATTCTTCAATTCATCATAGGTGTTAAATGCTGCCATGCCATAACTGGAAAACCAGTCCATGGCTTTTCCCTGCAAAGTGGCTGCGAACTGCTGCTTTTTAACGTGATCTCCATACAATTGATTAAATCCACTTGCTGTCCACCTTGTTTCAAAGTGAGCTACATGACAATCTGGATCTTCCTTCTTCCTGCCTGAAAATTTAGATGCCCTCACCTTAGGGTTGAACAATTGATTTTGATTCATAGTGTGTTTCTTCTTAGGCTTCCTTTGAGGTGGTAAAGGATTAAAATTCAAAGATTTATTAACTAAAACCCTTGCATTCCTTAACAGGAATGTTCTCCCTAGAACTGCATGCTGCAATCTTTCAAGTGCCTGTTTTGGGGGAGTACCCTGATAGTCAGGAGGTAATACTGATTCCTCATTATCTGATACATCTGGTATGCTGGAAGGGGTTGGAGGTGTAGGGATGGACTCTGTGGAGGTGGCAGGAGAATGATATACTGTGGAAATGCCTTCAGCAGAACCCACCCCCAAAAGATTATGTCCAACATTTGTGAACTCCTCTTCATCCAGCCTGCCTAATTGCACCACTTCATCTATGTCATCAGACCTCACAGATTGCTGTTGCTGTCTTGACAATACCTCCCTCAATGCTCGAGATCTGCTCCTTGTGAAAATAAGATTGGAGGAATGAGGATAATTCTCTGACATAAAGACTCCCCATACAAGGCGCCTTGTACATCTTCAATGCCATTAGCATCCTAAATTCCTGCAGCCAAATTGTGTAAGTGTTCCTTCCAAGCCGTATACCTAAATCATGAAAAATATTCTCATGAAACTGGGCAGGATCACCAAAGTGTTATGGACCATCAGGACCATAACAGGAAATGCAAGAAATTAGCACTGCAGGGAACTTCCTGACACAATTTACAACCATTTCGTATATTTAATCTTCAGGAACAATATACAAACATGAACTACATATTATATTCGTCATTGCTGAACCACTGTCCTGAAAACGATCACACAGTTTATCATCATCATATTCACTCCTGATCCAATAACTTGCAGTAAACAGCACAGATATTCAGGACACAGATACATATTATTAGAACCAGACATAAACAACCAGAATCAGGCGCTGTCCTGAAGAATACATCAGTTCTCATCATGCAGGAATACAAAAGACACAAGACTCCTAACTGTTAGGAAGGTGCCTGAATGTCAGGTAAAAACCTGAATGCTTCATATGACATCTTAGGTCACTTTCATATGCTGGTTCTACATGTACGCTAGTACTAAGGTATAAAAGTACTAATATAGTGCAATTCGAGCCTCAACAAAGAGGTTGCTAGTGTTGTTGCACTTTGTTCAGCAGCAGCTGTGTTGTCCATGAGTTGCTTGGTCGCAAGCTCGCTCAATGTGAGGTCTGCCTCTAGCGTGCTCTCTCTCTCCATGTTTGGTCCTGCTTTGCTTTTACTGGCTAGGGCTAGCATGCGTTGAACTTCATGCACATCTATGTCCTTCTGCAGCTTTCTAGCTCTCTGCTCGCGGTTGTAGGTCGCTATACCCTGTAGCACTTTCCTAACTGCTTTCCTTTCTTCCTCTAGGCTTGCCACTACCAGGAGAATGGGTTGAAGTGGCATGGCACTTGTTTTGGTGGGTTTTCCCATTCGCTGACAAGCATCACATCTCTTACAGTAATCATATGCATCCTTGTGGAGGGTCGGCCACCAGTATCCTGCTAACAGAGCCTTCTTGGCTGTCGCTTCTCCTGCAAAGTGTCCACCACATGGTTCGTCATGGCATGCTTTCAATACTATGCCGATTTCATCCTCTGCAACACATCTTCGCATGGTGCGCAGATCGGATGTTGTACGCTCACGTAGTGAATGCTGGAAGGTCCCCAAGAACAATAGAACTCTACTTTTTGCACAAATGACAAGGTAAAAAGCATGAACAACAAGAGCAAGAGACCAATTGGGTGCAATCTCCCCCCGTGCCTTGTGTGAGCGCTCCACAAAGCATGTATTTTGTATTATTCATCTTCAAGCTCAAATAATAGCCCAAATTACAAAATAGCAAGCTTTTAGCTTTTGAGTTTGCTTTAACACAAAATAGGAATAAAGCTAATGGTGGTGCCCAAAGAGTCTGGCACGCCCAATACAATGTCCAAATAGAAATAACATAATCGTGCGCCCATGTGCATACAAAATAATAATAAATATCCGATGCCTCAATAAATAGGCGTGACAAAATATAGGCGCCATGCCTAAGGTATGCGCCCATCAAAATATAATCCATAAATCGAATACTCGCTATCCTCCAATGCTTTTCTCCGCCACTGCTGCTATCTCTACACATCAACTGAAGCATTCACAATCGTTAGTAGAATAATGCAATTAAATCGACAAAAGTGAATACCTAGCAATCTTCAGCTACATAAATAAACCTTAATTTATTACAAGTGCGCACTCTAAACTCATAAACGTTTATTAATTTAATATGCATTTTGCGGAATCACCTGCTATGGAATCACCCACGTACACACTAAATTAATGAAACGCCCGAAAAGGACAGGCGTCCCCATCAACTTCTCGCACAAAGAATCCACTTTGTGTATGAGCCCCGGTCATCAAAGTTTACGGAATCCACCGTAAAACCTCACGGAATCCACCGTGAAATATGCCTCCTGGCATCATACCCTCGGGGTGGGATAGCAATTGACTTCAATTGCTATTAGCTCAATGTGGAGCTAACAGAGTGGAGAAAGCATTTAAGTCTCTAGCGTGCATCCATTGTGCTTCCTCTACAAGATGGTTCTTAAATTTAATTAGATATCTAGAATATCTTCGGCCAGTTCTAGTAGTCATAAAGTTAGTATCTATGATAGCTTCTGGTTCAAGTATTTCAGTCTCTTCCTCTAACAAAGGTGGGTTTTCATAAACAGGGTGTACAGGTAATTGGCCTCTAAAGGGTCTTAATAAACTAATATGAAATGTGTTGTGAATTTTCCAGTGAAGTGGTAATTCTAACTTGAATGCATTGTCATTAATTCTATGAATGATCCTAAATGGTCTATAGAATCTAGGGGCTAATTTCACAACTGGGTGTCTATCTACACTTTGTAGTCTACATTTTTCTATTCTCAACCAAACATAGTCATCAATTTTGAAATTCATTGCTTGTCTTTTCTTATTGGCTTGTTTGGTATATGATTGCTGGGCTTTGGCAATCATATCTTTAACCTCATCAAAAATAGTGTTATGCATACTAGCAATATCATCAGCACTCTGAATTCTATTTGACAAAGATGCAACAGGTGTAGATAATCTATAACCATAAATCACTTCAAACGGTGCTTTCTTTGTAGATGTGTGTGGTGTATTGTTATATGCAAACTGTAATAAATGCAAATGTGTATCCCATGTCTGAGGTTTAGAGATAGTATATGCACGTAAGAGATCTAGAATAGTGCTATTAGTGGCTTCTGTTTGTCCATTAGTTTCAGGATGAAATGCAGATGAGAAATCAATCTTTGTGCCTAGGTTAGCAAATAGAGTAATCCAAAAGTTGTTACAAAATCTAGAATCACGATCTGAAATAATAACTTTTGGCAATCCATGGTTAGTGAAAATAGTTTTCAAAAACAATTATGCTGCTGTTAAAGTTTTCTTACATGGAATGAAATATGCTTGTTTACTAAACCTATCTACTACTGTCCAAATCATATCATGGTTAGATTTAGTATTAGGTAAACCAGTAATAAAATCCATAGAAATTTGTTCCCAAGGTTTAGATGGAATAGATAAAGGCATAAGTAATCCATACTGTTTACCATGATGTCTCTTAACTCTTTGACAAATCAAACATTCAGAAACAAAGTTAGATACATCAGTGTCCATATGCGGCCAATAAAAATCTTCAGTTAATGTACGTAAAGTAGATATGATACCTCTATGACCTCGATATGGGGGACAATGAATCTCATTCAAAACAAAAGATCGGAATGGAATTGTAACACACAATCTCTTTTCATAAAACATAAATCCATCATTATATGACAGTGAATCAATAGGAATCAAGTTATATGAACTAATTTATTCCAATCAACATGAAAAGTAATATCCTGATGATAAGTATCTTTCATAGCAATCAAAGAATCAAAAGATATAACATAAATATTATGAATGGCAGGTCTTCTACTTAATGCATCAGCCACTACATTTTCTTTACCGGGTTGATATTGAATGATAGGATGAAAACTCTGGATAACGGATGCCCATTTGATATGTCGGTCAGAGATTTGGGGTTGGCTAAGTAAATGTCTAATACTTTGCTGATCGGTCTTAATCATAAATTCTGAACCCATTAAGTAGTGTTTCCACTATCTTAATGCTTGTACAACAACTAATAGTTATTTGTCATATGTGGAATATTTTAGTTCAGAGGGTTTCAACTTACAACTAGAATAGGCTATGGGATGATTATCCTGCATTAGTACAGCTCCTATTCCTGATCCACTAGCATCGGTCACTACTAGAAAGAATGGTCTATTAAAATCAGGCAACTGTAGGACAGGGGCATGGGTTAAGGCATGTTTCAATAAGTCAAAGGATTTCTGTTGATTTTTGGACCAATGATAGAGAATTCCTTTCTTCAGAAGTTTAGTCAGTGGTAAAGCAAGTAAGGAAAAATTACGTACAAACTTCCTATAGAAACTAGCAAGACCAAGGAATGATCGTAACTCATGTACGGGCCAATTCAATATTGCATCTATTTTCTTAGGATCAACTTTAATTCCATCAGATAATACAATATGACCTAAATACTCAATTTCTGTTTTAAAGAATTCACTCTTTTCAGGATTTGCATACAGTTGGTTATCTTTTAATAACTGGAAAACCAATGACAAATGCTCATAATGTTCTTTCTCATTTTGACTAAACACCAAAATATCATCAAAGAAAACAATTACACAATATTGACATTTCAGAAATATACGATTCATCATTCTACTAAACGTAGCAGGAGCATTAGTCAATCCAAATGGCATCACTAAAAATTCATAATGACCAAACTGTGTCCTAAATGCAGTCTTGAATATGTCTGACTTATCTAGTCTCACCTGATGATAACCAGACTTAAGGTCTATTTTACTAAATATAGCAGATCCTTGCAGTTTGTCCATAAGGTCATCAACTCTAGGAATGGGATACCTATTCTTTACAGTGATCTTATTTAAAGCTCGATAGTCAATGCATATACGATAGGTATTATTCTTTTTCTTGACTAACAGAACAGGTGCACCAAATGGAGAACTATTAGGTCTAATCAATCCTCTATTTAGTAATTCCTCAACTTGACTCTGAATTTCTTTTTGCTCTATCGTGAAGGAGGTAAACCAGGTGGTAGGTCTTCGGCAAAACAGTCCTTAAAATGTGCAAGAAATTCTTTATGCCTAGGGTGCATATGATTTTCTTTTACTTGCAATTCATTTATCCAAATGAGATAGGATTTACTACTCTTGTGTAATGCACGTTTAGCTTGAGTATGCAAAAGCAGTGGAAAAGCATTAGATGCATGCATCCCATACCATGTAATATGTTTTCCTTGAAAATTAATATTCATTGAATGTGTGGAATAGTCTATATCTGGGTTATGCTGATGACGCCAAGGCATACCCAAAATAATGTCACTCGACTATAATGGAACAACTAGAAAATTTCTTCTTTCAGTGTATTGACCAATTTGAATTTCTAAATCATGCACTTCCTGTGTACCATTATACCTAGTGCCTAAGAATGCTGCTTTAATGCAATAATGCGTAGGTACAGTCTATAACTTCAATTCTTTTACTAGTTTTGCTGAAATAAAATCATGAGTGCTACCGTCATCATGCAAAATAATCTTTTCCTTTCCATGCACCAAACATTTCATAGTCAATAAAGAATGTGGAGTTGGCATAACTGGTAAAGTATCTGAAGGAGTAGTAGTGTCGTCCTCATCTTCTGTAAAATCAAGCATATCTTCATGTTCGTCATCGTCCATTGCTCCAAGGTAGTTGATATGGGCAGGTGACTCCTTCAAATGGCAATTTGCTGCTAGATGTCCAGGCTGGTGGCATTTATAGCATACTATTGGCTTGGCTTTGGTTACATTGTTTGCAATGGCAGGAAGTCTAGGTACATTAGGATTTGGCTATGGAATAGGCTTGGAATTTTGATTGACATTGGATGGTAAAGTAGGTGGTTTTGCCCAATTTTTACGGAAAGATGATGAAGAGAAACGACCTAGATTAAATCTTTTAAAATTGGAGTTGAATTGCTTAGATCCATAGTTACCATTGGCTTGGAATTGCTGTGGACGTCTGTCTCTACCTCGCAGCTTGTCTTCAGTGTCGTGAGCTAGTGAAATTGCATCTTCAAGAGTAGCAGGCTTGAACATGTTAACTTCAGCGTAGTAATACCCAAGGAGTCCAGACATATACTTGCGCTTGTGTGTCGCTTCAGGTACGTCTTCAAGCATGCGTAACTGGAGTAGTGCATTCCAAAAACGCTCTCTATACTGAGGAATAGGCTCACGATCCCGTTGCTGAAGAAGATCCCATTGCTTAATGGCATTGAGTTTTGAGTTTTGTGTTTTGCATTTTGCGTAATTTTTGGATTGAAGATACATCATTTTTGTCATGCTTGTTGGGTTGTGTGTGTCAAATAGCTAAATACAACATCTTTCAATTAGAGAAATTTGAAAAAGATCTTTTTGATGGAAAATCTCCTGGTATAAAAATAAAAATTGAAGTTTTTTCACCCATTCAAAAAACTTTTGATTAAGCTCTCCTCTTCTCCTACCTTCTAGCATAGCACTGTTAAGTTCTCCTACCTTCTAGCATAGCACGTGGAGGAAGGAAATTCTACATGAACTTCTTCTTGAAATTCTCCCAGGTAGCGGGACAATCTATACTCTTGCGTACTACAGTCCACCAAAGAGATGCTCTGTCCACTAAATGATTAGTGACACACTTGATTTTATCTTTTTCTGCATAGGTTTCCTCATGGAAATAGTCGTCAAACTGACTAATGAATGCAAGAACAGTTTTTCCTTCTCGTATGCCATTGAAAGTACGGAATTTGAAACTTCTTTTACTTATCTTTGATTCCTTGCGGATGGTTTGAGCTTCGAGAGTTGCGTCGATGGTACGTCGGATAAGATCTTCAGATTGAGGTTCTTCTTTGTCGGTAGACGATCTTTGTAAATTTGCCAATTGAACTTGCAATGCTTGCCTAGCCCTTCGTTCTTCATCCAATTGCATCATGATTAAGTCTAGCTTTTGCTCCATCGTAGGTTCAGGTAGGTCGCCTTCAGCCATAAGATCATCCATATGTGGTTCTGTAATCCTGCAAAACTCAAAAGACCTTTCTCACTCAAAATCAAGTTAGCGGGATGAGCGTAGCTCAAGTTTGGGAACACAAGGCTTATGTATTTTTGGGTGTGTCTTTCACAATCTTAAAAAAATATGCGTTTTATCCTTCTTCATATGCTGAAAATGCTTCAGCAAATCTGCGTATGGATAGAGTACCTTCCAATGAACAACTTTGCAGTTTGGAGTTTCTACGCAGGAACAGCCCTTCTATGAGTTTTGGATAGAAGTCAGTTTTGACTCCAGTTGACTTGTCTGACTTGCAGAGTACCAGACTAATGTGACTTGCAGAGTTTGTTGACTTGCAGAACTTGCTTGCTTTACGGAACTTACAGAACTTCAACTTGATAGACTTGCTGAATCTGACTGATTGTGTGTGACTGGAAGTTTGTGATGACTTGGCTGATTAGAGCTTAAGTGATTAAGCTTGGCAGCTTAATCCACAGTCAACGGCGAAAATCGTGGGGGGGGGCCGTTTTTCAGCCCGCCGAAAAAATCACGGGCATACTCTGATACCGCGTGAGGAGATTTAGAAGCTTAAAGCTTCTCTTAAGCTTTCTAAGCTTTAAATTTTAAAGCTTGGAAGATATGAAAATGGTAACTTATCTCTTTGTTCTTCACGACTTGATGAAGAAGATGTAGGAGTGATCCTCCGCCTCTGCAGACCAGTCCTTCGCGATCCGATGATGGAAACAGGGGTTCTTGATTGCCAGAAATCTGCCTGTATCGACCGTTCGCGACGAGATTGACCGTAGAGCCCAATCATTCCAGGAGCTCCGCCTTCGCACGAGATGGATAGCGATTGGAAGCTCTTGATCTTAGCTTCGCTCTGATACCACTGGTGCGCAGATCGGATGCTGTACGCTCGCGTAGTGAATGCCGAAATGTCCCCAAGAACAATAGAACTCTACTTTTTGCACAAATTACAAGGTAAAAAGCATGAACGACAAGAGAAGAGACCAATTGGGTGCAATCTCCCCCCATGCCTTGTGTGAGCGCTCCACAAAGCATGTATTTTATGTATTATTCATCTTCAAGCTCAAATAATAGCCCAAATTACAAAATAGCAAGCTTTTAGCTTTTGAGTTTGCTTTAACACAAAATAGGAATAAAGCTAATGGACGGTGCCCAAAGAGTCTGGCACGCCCAATACAATGTCCAAATAGAAATAACATAATCGTGCGCCCATGCGCATACAAAATAATAATAAATATCCGACGCCTCAATAAATAGGCGTGACAAAATATAGGCGCCATGCCTAAGGTATGCGCCCATCAAAATATAATCCATAAATCAAATACTCGCTATCCTCCAATGCTTTCCTCCGCCACTGCTGCTATCTCTACACATCAACTGAAGCATTCACAATCGTTAGTAGAATAATACAATCAAACCGACAAAAGTGAATACCTAGCAGTCTTCAGCTACATAAATAAATCAACTGGTTAGAAATAAATCCTAACCTTAATTTATTACGAGTGCGCACTCTAAACTCATAAACGTTTATTAATTTAATATGCATTTTGCGGAATCACCCGCTATGGAATCACCCATGTACACACTAAATTAATGAAACGCCCGAAAAGGACAGGCGTCCCCATCAACTTCTCGCACAAAGAATCCACTTTGTGTATGAGCCCCGGTCATCAAAGTTTACGGAATCCACCGTAAAACCTCACGGAATCCACCGTGGCACGGAATCCACTGTGAAATATGCCTCCTGGCATCATCCAGCACTTCATCTTTGCCTTTCTTGTACAGGGCACTGCCTAACAAGGTGTAGGGGGCTGATTCTAAGAGAAGCTTCTTCCTCTCATGACTTGAGATGTCAGGAGGATATTGTTGAGTTGCCAAGAGGTTGGCTATGTTTACATACCAGGGAGTAACTGTTTCAACTAGAAACAAAGAAGCATCAGGAAGGTCTGGATCATCCTGTTCCCCCTCTTCTATTTGAGGGATCCGTGATAGATGATCAGCTAGGACATGGGAATAGCCAGGCTTAGTGACCACTTCAAAGTTGAACTCCTGGAATAGGAGTCCTGAAATATGACCTTGTGGATCTCAACAACTCTCTCAGGCTGCCTATGCATCGTGTCTTCATGGAAGACTACATCATGACTGCGGATGACTTTTCGTGCCTGCGGATCCCAGAGATGGTAACCCATCTTGCTTGCATCCCCATAACCATGGAAAATGCATTTGACACTCTTGGGATCCAGCTTACTTCTCTTGTCCCTGGGCACATGGCAAAATGCCTCACATCCAAAGACACGGAGATGCGCATAAGAGGGGGGTTTTCCAGTCCATACCTCCTCTGCAACCTAGAAATCCAAACCACTAGAGGGTGATCTGTTTATGACATGCACAACTGTACTAAATGCCTTAGCCCAAAAGCTCTGTGGTAGGCCTGCATGACTAAGCATATTGTGTACACGCTCCTAGATGGTTCTATTCATCTACTCAGCTGGGGGGGTGTAAGGGGCGGGCAATTGACACTTAATACCCCTCTCATCACATAACTGCTCAAAAGCACATGAGACATACTCACCCCCATTATGTGTCCTTAGGCATTTTAGCCTATACCTAGACTGGTTCTCAACCAATGTAAGCCATCTCTAAAACACAACCAAGACATTGGATTTCAGCTTAATGGGATAAGCCCAAACTTTCCGTGAAAAATCATCTATGAACGTAACAAAATACTTTGCACCACCCATAGACTGACAAGGCATGGGCCCATAGACATCCGAACGTACCAATGCCAAGGGCTCACTCATGTGTGGCCTACCAGACTTCTTATGCGTAGATCTAGTCTGCCTGCCATAAAGACAATGCTCACATGAATCAAAACATGCATAATCAAGGGGCGGTAAGTACTGCAAACCAGAAAGCATTTTCATTCCCTTCAAAGACATATGGCCCAAACGGGCATGCCAAAGAGATACATGTGGGATAGAACCCACATGCAAAGTCTCCAAAAGATACATGATAACCTGTGTCATCAAGCTGTTCAACTGACATGAGACTGCGTGTCAAAGCAGGTACATGACGTACATCCTACATAACAAAACTACTGCCAGAAGAAAACTGTAGCCTAACATCACCAATGCCCACAATATCAAGAGAGCTGTCATCACCCAAGTGCACAAAACCCGAAACAGTACGGTATGAATGAAACCACTCTCGGCAAGATGTCACATGAAAGGATGCACCCGAGTCCAAGAGCCAACACTGTGCATACATAGAGTGTATCTCTGTCATCTGCGAAGCACTAGAAGAAGCTGCTAGGATATAATCATCATCATCAACATTCTCAGGCTGCATAACATTGATCTCTGCAATTTTAATACTGGACTTTGCAGGTACTATGCTGCGATCAGAAGACTTATCCTGCACTTTGTCTTTCCCCTTATATTTGCGCCTTTCATTGCACAATTCATGGCATTGTGGCCTAATATGGCCCTTTTTCCCACAATGGTGACAAGTAACATCTGCATTCCTGCCACAGGATTTGCTACGTGACTTCCCACGAGACTTGGACTGAGATTTCTTAGAATTCCGTCCACAGCCACTACCACTGCCATGCTTTCCATATCCATTATTCCTGCCTCTAACTGTCATAGCATGAGACACACAAGAGGCATCCAAATTCTTACGGTTAACCTCTTCCTGCAGAAGAGCACTCTTAACATTAGATAATTTCAAGGTAGCAGTAGAGGCACATAATGCAGTGCGGAATACATCCCATGACTCATTAAGAGTACCAAGCAAGAAAAGAGGAGTGACATCCTTTGCAAAAGTGATGTCCTACGAAGTCAAGTTCTTGAGTATAGCATGAAACTGGCTCAAGTGAGTAGACATAGTCACATTCTCCTTCATGCGCAGATCCATAAGCTGCTTCAGCCAATACATCTGACTCGTTGGACTTTTCTTGTCATAGAGATTTTTTATCTTTTCCCATAACTGCCATGCACTCTGTTCTTCTTCAAAGACATTATAGTGAACCTGTTCTGTGAGAGACAATACAATAGTGGACTTGCATAACTCATCAAGCTCAAGCCATTCCTCATTTGGCATAGTTGCAGGCGGATGCCCGCTTAACCTCAAAGGTTCGATCTGTGATTTCTGCACCAACACCTGCCAAATCTGGCTCTTCCAATAAGAGTAATTCATACCATCAAGCTTAGTGATGTTGAAAATAGCATGATCAGTGGATGAACTCGCCATAATGCAGGCTGGAAGACTGTAGACAGTTCAAAACTATACTGCAAAAAATGACAAAAAAATCACCAAAATTGAGGAAAAATGGTGAAGAAAGTGGAATCAAAGCTACTGCCCACCAAGTACCAGTGAAAGTACATCATTTCAGAATGTTTTAGCATGAAAAATCCATGTTAGTCCATACATATATGCTTGCTGTAATAAATTTCAGATTTCAGTAAAAGAGAGTTAACAGTGCCAAAATTGGATCCCAAGGCAATCAGATACTGCCAAGACCAAAGCTGGCATGATGCAGGCATAGCATAAGCATATGACGGTCGATAAGCATGAATCCAACACCCAAGTATGTCATACAAACATTTGCCAGTGAGTAGGCACACCCCCCAGGCAACGGGGCAAAGTGTTCCTGCCATTATCAAAACTTGACACAGGTAGGTGTCAGTTCACAAAGATACGGATCCAAAACTGAGACTTAGCTCATAAGCATACAGTGAACCAAGACATATGATGTATCATCCCAAAAGGTAAGAAGTCCCAAAGTCTCAAGTGTCTGTAACTGCTCAATAGCATGTAACGGCTCAATGCATAAAAGTACCACCTGCTCAATGTTTGATAAGCATTCAAGAATGCTCCTACTCGCACAAAAGCCATATGTACGAGCTCAAGAGCTCAAGCCAAGGCAAGACACAGTGCCAATGACATAAGTCCAAGACAATACATCAATAGTACATCTCGAATATGTAGGCGGTAGAGCATCCGTATGTAGCATCCATAAGCATGTAAGACATCAAGTACATCCCAAGATACAACTCTGGTAAGCCAATAAATAGCTCAAGTAAGCTCCAAGAATCCAAGGTCAAGCCAAGAACGAGCTCTAGTAGCAATAGGCTCCAAACAATGTAACTAGCATGTAGTAATGGCATAAGCTAAGCATGTTAAGACACCGGTCAGACATAAGCAACATACATGCCATAAGTACATCCAAGATGGAGCATCCAAATGCTTTGCAAAGCAAGCTCAAGCTCAACCAATGATCCCAAATCAAAACCAAGCTCTATGTCGAGCCCCAAGTGTCAATACGTCACCATATATGCCTGAAACATAGCCCGAAAAGCATAGGCATAAGTATACATGAGTAAAATGACTTCAGCCCAACTATGTACAGCAGTGATTTATGTTCAAAACTGAGAATTTCAACACCAAAATCAGCTCCAAATGGTTGCCAAAAAAAGGCATACATTCTCCTAACATCCGGGCATCAAACGGGACCAACCGGGCATCAAATGACAATGCCAAACAAGCTGTAGCATCAAATGTCAGTGTAACACTGTCATAAACTGCATGTGGACTGTTATGACAGTCCCAAAACAGTGTAAATCAGTCCAAATGCTATGCTAACACATCAACCATCAAAAGCAAGCATCAAAGCATGTTCATATACCCGAAATGGAGCCTTTCCAAGTGCCAATGGAGGGGGAGAGCTGCTGTTGTGATTGTCAATGTTGAAGACACATATGGGAGGGCTGCGTGATTCTGCCAACTGTAAATGCTGGTCCTGGGGCTGCAAAAAATTGGTGGCCAATCTTTGGAGGGGCCCGGTTAAAGCCAAGGAAGGCCTCAAACAAGCTCCAGCAAGTCTTGTTCAAAGGCAAGTGAGATATGAAGCAAGGGAGCTTCAATGGTGGCTGCCCCAATCTTGTTTACAGCCTGTGAGACCTGAGAATTGAAGTAGACCTTGAAGAAAATGATCAAATACCTCTGATGTAATGCCCTAAAGGTGCCCAATAATACGGGAGGGTGCTCGAGATGTCGGGGAGTGATGGGAGCTCGAGGGAGTCGGATATGGCTGCCGGGAAGGAGACCCAATGCAAGTAGGGAGTCGATGGGATGCTGAGAATGCTAGGAACCAAGCTCAAGAGTCGGAAAGCAAAGATCTGATACCAGTTGAAAGGGAGTGATGGATCAAAGGTTGGACTCGAGAGCTATGGCAGGAGAGCAAGAGCAAGAAAGGGAGAGATGGGAACTCCAATAGTCACAATGTGTGACCGGGCCTTCGTTTATTCAAACTGTCACTAAAAGAATAAAGAATAAAGTGACGATGACGGGCGCCTGCCACCTGCAGTGTGCAGTGGCGGTGACTGTCAGTGTAATGATAGACGGGCGGCTAGGCAGAGGTGCCTTTACCCCCAACACAGCTATGTGATGAGAGGGGTATTAAGCGTCAGTTGACCGCTCCTATATCCACCCTAAAATGGTTTGGTTGAGCAGATGAATAGAACCATCCAAGAGCATGTACGTAGTATGCTTAGCCATATAGGCCTACCACATAGCTTTTGGGTTGAGGCAATCAGTACAGTTGTGCATATCATAAATAGATCACCTTCCAGTGGTTTGGATTTCCAAGTTGCAAAGGAGGTATGGATTGGCGTCTTATGCGCATCTACATGTCTTTGGATGTGAGGCATTCTACCATGTGCCCAAGAATAAGCGTAGTAAGCTGGATCCTAAGAGTGTCAAATGAATTTTCCTTAGCTATGGAGATGCAGGCGAGATGGGTTACCACCTCTGGGATCCGTAGGCGCGAAAAGTCATCCACAAGCATGATGCAGTCTTCCATGAAGACAAGATAGATAGGCAACCTAAGAAGGTGGTAGAGATACGCAGGGTTATATTCTAGGAGGAGCCACATGCTCTAGTATAGCATGCACAGCTTGTTGGACAGCCTACAACAGTAGTTGGTATACATAACCAGGTGTTGGACAAGTAGTTGGACAGGTAGTAGAGCTTGCAGTGAGACGGTCTACTAGAGATAGACGTCTGCTTGATAGATTTGAGCCCTCGATGCATTATGTCTTAGTTACAGATACAGGAGAGCCTCTCACCTATGATGAGGCTATGCGCAAGAGTGATAGTCACTCTTGGGAGAGGGCTATGCAGTCTGAGATGGAATCCCTGCATAAGAATATGACTTGGGATTTGGTTGCATTGCTTAAGGGCAATAAGGCTTTGCTGTGCAAATGGGTGTACAAGCTGAAAAGTACCCCTGGAAACCCCAAGCCGGCCTATAAGGCAAGACTTGTTGTTAAGGGTTTTAAACATGAGCATGGAGTTGACTTTGATGAAGTCTTTTCTCATGTGGTTAAGATGACTACCCTATGCTTGGTTTTGGCCTTAGTCGCGCAACTTGACTTGGATTTATACCAGATGGATGTCAAGACTACATTCTTGCATGGGGATTTGCATGATGAGATTTACATGGAGCAGCCTAAGGGCTTTGTAGAACCTGGGAGGCAGCACCTAGTGTGCAAGTTGAAGAAAAGTCTTTATGGCTTGAAGTATGCACCTAGGGAGTGGTATCATAAGTTTGATGCCTTTATGCAGTCACAGGGCTATAGCATGAGTGCTATGGATCCATAGCTTTACATGAAGAAAGCCAGTGATGGCTCATTCCTTATTTTGCTACTTTATGTGTGGATGATATGCTGATAGCAAGGAAAACTCATGATGAGATGGACGCTATTAAATCTCAGTTGAAGAAGAGCTTTGAGATGAAGGATTTGGGACAGGCCTCTCACATTCTTGGTATGCGCATTAAGTGCGACATGCATCAGGGACTACTCTACCTCTCATAGAGGGAGTACATTCATAAAGTCCTTGAGCATTTCCGCATGCAGGACATGAAGCCTATTGGCTATCCATTACCTTCTTATGTGAAGGTCTCACAAGCTGGTTGTCTGCAGACAGATGAGTAGAGAGCCGATATGACCAAGATCCCTTATGCATTAGCCATGGGCAGTTTGATGTATGCCATGATAGCCACTCGTACAGGTATTGCCTTTGCAGTTGGTGTTGTGGCATGCTATATGGCTACACTTGACAAGAAGCATTGGGATACCATGAAGGGTATCATGAGATACCTGAAGGGCACAATAGATACATGTATTTGCTATAGCAGTCAGGATATAGGATTTGTGGGATACATAGACTCTGATTTTGCAGGACATGTAGATAGTAAGAAGTCCACTTCTAGCTATGTATTCATCTATGATGGAGGTGCTATCTCTTGGATGTCCAAGGTTTAGAAGTGTACGGATCTATCTACCACTGAGACTGAGTATGTTGCAGCCACCAAGGCATGCAAGGAGGCCATTTGGTTTATGACCTTGGGATTGATACTATACCTATACTGGATTCAGATTCTATGAGTGTTATTCAACTAGCCAAGAATCCGATCTTCCATGCGAAGACGAAACACATGGAGGTGAGGTATCACTTCATATGTGGGGTCATGGAGGACAAGTCTATTGACCTTGTCAAGATCTCCACCGACAAAAATCCTATAAATTTGCTCATGAAAAGCCTCACTACTGAGTGCTTGCCTTCCTCAGGAGATTGATGGGCGTTGGATGAGATGATGTTTTTCCTCATCCTGTTGTACATGTGTACATTGTATTGTCTTTTCTTTTTTCTTTTCACTCCTCACTGGGATAGATTCTTTAAGTGGGAGGTTGTTAGGGTTAAAGGTGTTTCCATCTAGCCACCCGTGTGTTACCACACTGATAGTACCCACCATTGCACACTATAGGTGGTGGGCACCCGTCACCTTACTTTATTCTTTATTCTTTAGTGATAATTTGAATAAAGGAAGGCCTAATCACATATTGTGACTGTTGGAGTTCCCATTTTGTGTCTCTTGCTTTCTTGCTCTTGCTCTTCCGCCATAGCTCTTCCAAGTAAGCTTCAATTCTTCTCACCTTTCATTCCAAACAAGGACTGTAACCGTAAAATTTGATACTTTCTCTATCCACAAGACCTCCACTAGCTCTTTAAAAAATTATTTGAGACTAAAGTTAGACTCTAAATCCCAATCGATAGATAGTTTCTCCCTTTTAATTGTAGCCCTAGGCTTACTTTCTATACATTAGGGGAGTTTTGAGTCTCGAAAATGCCCTGTAAGTGATCTTAGAGAGAGAAAATATTTTAGGAAATAAAATTATTTTTTATTTTTAATTTTTTTAAATATTTTGGTAAGTAAATATATCCAAAATTGTTAATAAGTCATTGTCGTGATATTCTCGTGGTCACATCAAATCTAGAAATCTAGGCCGCCATAAAGGTGACAGAGATTGTCATAATGAAGATCTTACACATCCTCATTAAAGTGAAAACTAATATTCAATTTGAATTTTGTTCGATGTTTGATTACTTCCCTCCATTCTCACTCTCTTCTTTTTTTCCTATCCTTACTAGTTTCTTCTTCATTTTCCTTCTTGTTTCTAATTTGCATACTTTTTCAATCCAACCTTCTAATCACATCCCTAGCTATGGATCAATCATCCAATGATCTCTGCAGCTCTAGTAAAAGGCCTCTCTATCATCTTCATATTGAGTTGGATAGTGAGTATGAACCAATAAGGAAGAGAACAAAACCAATTACCGTTACAAAGTCTACGAAACATATACTCAAATTTGAAGGAAATAAGAATCTTAATCTTTGGTTAGATGGCAGGCTATATCCCAAAGATCCTAGTAAAAATAGCACTCTACCTTTGTATAATAGCTCTTCATTGTTGAGGTTCATTGGTGATGGTTATAATGGGTTTCTAGGCTATACACTTAACTTGGTTGCATAAAAGGATGTCCTCAAATTGGAGAACCATCTTTTATCAAAACATAACAACGAGTTATTGTAGAAGCTAAAAGGCTATCAACAGAGGATTCATTTGTTGGAGAAGCGCATCAAATCTTATCAACAAAAGCAAACTATTTTAGGACTTTGAAATCGACAAAAGGCTCTTAGAAATATTGAGAGTCTCAGATGAGGAGGAGGTGGTTGTAGTAAAAGAACCCAAGCAACAAGTAATAATTTTTTTCACTTTAAAAATATGAAATATGACTTTGTTTATAATTAATTGTATTGATTTGTGATGTTGATTTTTTTTAGGTCTCTTCTTCATCCGAATGCAAGTGAAGGAGATTCTTTGAAAGCATCTCAGTTTTATTATCATCTTCTTCCTTTAGTAGTTTCAAAAGATATTTTGGAGAAGAAGAAATTTAAAAAAGGCAGAGAAACAATGCTTAGAGTTATTTATGAAGGATCTTTCTTAGGATACTACGTTACTATAGGAGGCACTAGATAATATTGGTATCAGTCAAGATGCATATATACAACTTTTCTAGCTTTTACAGTCAAATATGAAGCAAGGACAAGTACGTAATTGCATACTTCCAAGGACATATGTGATTAGGACTATTAGATAAAGAGTGAATAACAAGGTATTGGAGATTTTGGGTGAGCCTTTCCATATCAAGGCTAGCTTCAAGGGCAAGAAAAATAAACTTTTATCCAATGAATTTAACAATTGACTTGCCCACCCTACAATGCTCAATGATTAGATTCTATGACTTGTCACTAGAAGAGGCACAAGTAGTGGCTAAATTTGTGGTTAAACTTGATGAAAGTGAGATTCTAAAATGTACAAAACTAGAGAGGGTCTCTATTATCTTGATGAATAGAGCGCTTTCATCAGATCATTACAATTACTCAATGTCATTCAATCTTCAATCGAAACACAATATCTAGTGGCTAGGAGCATTCGAAGTAGATACAGAGGATTTTGATATATTGTATTGGGTTTTTCATCGAACACCAATACTTGATATTATTAAGAGACAACAAGTAGGGAAAGAGCTACTTGTTGAAGGATTTGGAAACTATAAGATTGAGTGGCACATAGCTGGTGACTTAAAGACACTTAAATGTATGTACAATGTATCAAAGGGAGCCAACTCTAGATCGCCTTGCCTATATTGCATGTCCCCAGCCAGAGAGTTGAACTCAAGCAATTGGAATAGAGCTCCCTCTAGGCACAATAAGGATCCACAGTTTAATCTTTATATAGGATTTGCATGGAAGCTGAAGCCATTATCAGCTAGAATAGATGCTATAACAAAGATTTAAAAAGTATTATCTGCAATTGGTTTGCATGGTGGTAATGTTGTTACTGAACCATATCTTCAAAAGTCTAAGGATGGAAACTGTGTCCCCAAAAAGCCATCTATTGGTGGAGTGAAGGCTAGAAGGTTCCTAGACTTTCATGGGAGACTTGGTAAGATAAAATCTAGGAATGGTGGCTCAACTATTAGATACAATCAATGGAAGTGCCTACATAATGCAGTTAAGGATCATGCTGATAATGGACAAGCTCGGAATAGAAAAGCCAATGTTTAGAAAATACTAGACAAAGTATTCTTTTATTGTGATAAAATAGAGTGGAATGATGATGATCTCAAAGACTTCAAAAACCAATTGAACCTTTTTAAAAAGGCAATGACAGAAGCTTGGGGTAATCAACACTTCAGTCACTATATGGTAAGAAGTTTGCATATGTATGTCTCTTTATTGTCTAGCTCATATAGGGTTTTCTAATTTAATTTCTTTATTTGTTAACTATGCATCATATTTTATAAAACCATGCTCCATATTTTATCAAGAAATATGGATCTCTATCTATTTGGTCAACCCAAGGTATGGAAAAATCACGTTATCAAGCAATAACAAAATACTTTAGGCACACAAGATATGGAGGTGGAAGATACAAAGCAAACAGCTTATTAGAAGTCTTTCAATGGTTCTATAGAAAAATTTGGCACAAATTCAAGCTCAAAGACACAATCGCATCATGCAATACATAATCTTTGGCAAGGACTATATCCACTATTACCAAAGAAGAAAAATGGGATATTTAAACTCTTGTGCAAAGCAAAGATATTCTAAATGGTTACAAACTAGACAAAGAGATGGAAAAAGATGGGTTTCAAGAAACCCTTAACATCTTTTAGTCTGACTCTGTTGCAGAAGAGTCTTTAGTTTCAAGGAATTCACAAGGTCCTCTAAGGGAATCTTTTGTTTCATCCCACTCGATGAGACCTCTACATTTTAGAACTCTTGTTTCCTATAGCCCGAAAGGAGCTTCAAATTCTTGGCATCTCCTACATGGGAGAGCAAATAAGAGACAAGAACTCCAAAGTATCCTGCTCTAGATCCACTATATCCAGGCATGAAGCCAAAAACTCTTGCACCTTCTTCCTTCTCCACCAAAATTACATTGTCTGAACCTCTATTGAAAGCTTGGGACCCAATCACCTTGGAGATAACTTTCAAAGCCAGTATTGGTAAGCTTGGAGAGCTTGACAACCTGCTATGATAAATTGCAATTGTTTGATTATTTAAGCTTCCAATATAATGACCAAGGCCTTGACTTTTGCCAAGCTTCAATGGCCTTGCGCCCTTGGCTCTTCCAAGAAAGTTGTTTGCATCTTCAATTTCTATCTGCACAATAGTATAAGATGTCAGTAGATAAATATCCAAAAATATTTGTGTATAATGCATAACATACTCTAATATAAATCACAATGGATATCTTAGAATTATCTTTCATACCTTAGGGTTTTCATCTTCTTCAAGAAGACTATCATCATATAGATTTATTGAACTTTTTGGTTTCTCCTCTAATGGAGACCTCAGTTTCTATTCATACCCCATGTTATCAATACTAAGTCTCTATTGAATTTGTAAGTACTCTTCCTCTATAGGTATCCCCCCTTTTCATATTCCATGATCTGATTAATACAAGAATGCAAGGCTACAGAACTGTCTTGAAAACTCTCTCCCTCAACATCAAGGGTTGCTAGTAATTCCTCTTCATAACCTATAAAATTCTTATCATTTTGACCCTATGTAGCAACGATTGCCAAGCAGTAATCTTCTCTAAGATAAAAAAGGTTTTGAATATCATTTAGCAATACATACCTCTTTTTGTTGATGAGATAACTGGGGAATGTTGGGACGCATTCAAGAGGACCCGTTTCAATCTCTGCACTCAACTCTATCTCCTTTTCTTCCACTTTTGTAATGTTCTCATGTTTAAACAAAGCAATATCAAATCCCTGCACTAACTAGTTCTCAATATTCTCCTGAAACATTCCACCCTTCTCTTCAACTTCTTTGTCTTTGCATGCAATATCCTCCATCTTCTTCTCTTGTATCACATTTGAAGAACAACTATCCATATATTGAAGATATACAAGAAATCCAACATCCTTCTATACAAGAAGACATTGTTGCTGATTCTGATGAAAAGGGCAATCTGCTTTTTCCACTTCTTGAATTCTTCATAAATAAGGCTAAACCTTGTTTGCAAAGTTGTTCTAGCAACATTAAAAGCTTCCATTACATTGTTGTAATGGACAAATCCCTCAATCTCTAGGCCTTCCACATGTCTATCATAAAACACCTTAAAATCATTTAGTTTATCTTTAAGATCCTTCAAAAGCTCTTGCAAATCAAAGGGAACATTGAGCATATCTCTAATGTAAATAAATCTAGATGAATTTCCAGTTGCATAAAGAAAATCAAGCAGCTTTTCATCACAGGTGACCTTCAGATCCTCCTCCTCCATTCCCTTTAAAGACAACTTCCTTTTAGTCATCCTGGTTACTCACAAAGGAAAAGCCAGAAAACAAAAATAAAAATAAGGGGCATAACAAATCCAAATTTTCTCATATGCAGTAGACTAAAGAAAGATTGCTAAGTAAATTTAGGAAATACAAGATGAATGAAATGAATTAAAACATTATGTAGTAAAGAAAGCATGAAATTCCAAGTCTCATCGATCAAACTTTGTTTAACATTTTCGACTCATGAAATGCGAAAACAATGATTCAGATCGTCTCATAGTTCACAAAATTGTGTTTCACGCGTCACTTATAAAAAAAACCTCACGAATTCGCGTTTTATACATCCGAAAAATTTGAGCAAAATAATGTGTCAAGAACATCAAAACCCCATCATTTAACATGTGTACTTGAATAATATTGATAGAAAAAAAAAAGTAAAACCATTATAGAATTTCTAAGTCCCTGTTGTATCTTTCTCCTCTTAAACAAACTAGCATCTTCAATGCCTCGAAATTCAGGATTGCAAATAAAAATATTAAGAAAAGTGTGATACCTAATATTTGCAGGCCTTGCTCTTGAGAATAATTAAGGATTGCAAAGAAAAATATTAAGAAAAGTGTAATACCTGATATTTGCAAGCCTTGCTCCTGAGAATAAATGGTTTCTTGTAAGAATATGCTTGGTTTGGCTTGTGATGCTTACAAGATAAATAGCTGGTCGAAGACAAGACAAGATATGTGAAAGAAATAGTAACCAAAACCTGAACTTGAGTGTTCATATATATATGCCAATGGTCACCGCAAGTTTGATAAAAAAGTATGCTGCACTAATTTGGAGGACGTGAGCTTAAAATGAAAAAAACTTGAAAATTGAATCCATAAAAGTGCTATCATGCCGAAAAAGTAAGTGACATGTGGCACAACTTCCCAAGCAAAATAGTCTTCAGTCGCACATGTGAAATTAACTATGCATTACAGTAGCCACACGTGTAAACCAACGTCGTTATAAACCCCAACTTCTGAACCGAAAAAGAGTTTTTTCGAAGACAAAACCCTCTCTATGCTCAACCACACCAACACAACGCTAATTTGATCGCAATACAAAATTATTCTTCCATGCAAGGCTACTAAAGAAGGTTTCATCGACAGCATATGCACCCAACACTTAAGAATGTAAGTTTTTTGCTAAAATATAAGTTAGTTCTAAATCACTTGAACAGTCCTACCAAATTATCCCCAAAAGTGCCAAACGTATGAAACATGATGGGTGCTAGGTTTCTCTTGTCCATATGAGGCCTCCTCATGTTTCATACGACTAAGGCCTACACTGTTTCTGTTGTGACGTGGGTGTAGGCTTTCTCTTGTCCATTTAAGCCACCCTCGCATTTCATCTGTTTAACTTCATGCTCTATGATCTTTAACTTCAAGCTTCAAGTAAATAAATAACTAATTCGAACAATAAAACTTCAAATATAAATTTCTTGAAATATAAATTTTGCTTCTTGATAGTGAGATGGAAAATGTTGCTAGAAGGTACTAGGTGAAGATACCTCGTAGAATAGATGTGTTGAATGTTTGTATTAACATCAAATCCAGAAATTGGATACAACATATTTTTCTTTGAATGTTATAGCAAGAATATGCATGTATGAAACGTGATGGATGTAAGGTTTTTCTTGTCCATGTGAGGCCTCCTCATGTTTCATACGACTAAGTCCTACCATGTTTCTAATGTGATATATGAAACACGATGGTTGTTATGTTGTTTTTTCCGAGTTAGGCCTCCACGCATTTCATATGACTTAAGCCTGCATTGTTTTATCTTTTGTCGTATGAAATGCGATATGGTGTTAAGTTCCCTGGTCTTAAAGGCCTCTTCGCATTTCATATGTCTTGTGCATTGTTTTATTGAAATTGGATTTAGACTATGTGATTAGTGTTTGCTTGCTTCTTCGTGATTGTAGATAAATTGATAGATTAGGATATCTTTCCTAATTTTTTTGTATTATTTGTTTTTTTGGATGTTTCAGATGGCTAGAACTAAGGCCACTGCAAGGAAACAGAAAGTTGATCCTAGAGGTCTTGCTTCAAAGATCCATCAATCCTCCAAGCCTTCCAAACTTTCAATGAAATCAAAGCCAAGAAGAAGGTTCTCACAGGAGATTAGAAGTGCAATGAAGGCTCTGAATAATGCAATTCCAAAGCTGTCTTTTCAGAGGCTTGTTAGAGAAATATATGACAAGCATAATCTACATAGTTTTAGATGGACTAGAGCATGTCTCAGCTGTATTCAAGAGCCTACATAGGATTTTTTGATTGAGTTTTTCCAAGATTCTTATATCTGTGTTGCTCATGCACATAGGCTAACACTTATGGATAAAGACATGATAATTCTCAGGAGATTAAGATAGAGGTTTTCAAAGGTCCTTGAGCCAGTCCTTCTTTCTGATGTGAAGGCTTTCAATATTTTAAATGTGCCTCCATATAGAAAGAAGAAAAATAATACTGGTCTGAAGGCTGAAGATGTTATGCATGAAAATGACACAAGACAACATGAGAAGAGGAAAAGGCCATAGTAGAGTAGGGAGATAAATGGAGGGAGTATAAAAGAAAGAAGGAAGAAGAAAAGAAAGTAGAACAACTCCCATCTTTTGAAGAGGAGTTATCTACCCTTCTTGAAAGGGCTGACCCTAAGGGCTTCAATGTTTCTTGCTTTTTACTTAGTGATATTAACAAGAGATCTAATATGGTATTTTTGAACTCTTATTGTGTTCAAATTCTCTAGAATAAAGTGAGAGAAGTAAATGACTTGATTCTTCTTGATCGGATGAGGTATAGTTTGCCAAAATTTGTTTTTACTCACCATATTTTTCTAGCAATAGACTTTCATGTTGATGCTTACTATCTCCATTCCTTTGCTAGGTTTGTAATGCATGAGCTCCCCTTCGATATACAACAAAAGATTGAGGTTCTTGATCCATTCATCTCATACTATATGAGGAGTGAGAGCTTGATGCAAGTGCTTTTGACCATTGATTCAATTCAATTGAGTTTGAATCTTTGGAGCTTCTTCTAATTCCATACAATGACATGTAAGTAAATTGATATTTTTTAAGATTTTATGATATCTTGTTTTGTTAGATTATTAAAATATTTTTGTTTTCAGTTCTCATTGGAGCCTAATTGGAATAGACTGTGTGGAGAGGAAATGTTTCTTCATCAATTTTATATAAGCAAGCCATGGAAATGCCAAGTTGTAAGTTATATAATCTAGGGTCTCCTTGATATTTTGATCTTTTTATTGCGGGCAATCTAAATATTTTGATATTTATTTTTTAATAACTCTAAATTTTATTGCCTTTTTGGTATAGAGTTTGCAAAAGATTGATTGAAGTGCTAGAGAAAAGGCCTCTCATGCCTTCTGACTTACTTGCAACAATGCAATAGAGACAAGTTATGGTAAGTTCTTGATTAATATGGTTGGAACGTACTGAGAAAATCTATTCTAAAAACTACCACAAAAAATTTTCATAGTTTTACTTTATATTGTTGATTGCAGTGTCACGATGATAGTTACTCTTGTGGCTAGAGAGTAATTGTAAATACCAGAATATTGGTTCGGTTTATTTATCTCAATGATGATAAACTTATAAAGGTAATGTGAAACATACTAAACTTTAAGATAGAGTTTTATTGCACAATATTCCATTATAAAAAATAACAATGAACTAAAAATATTTTCTTACAAATGTATGACAGTTTACAAGGGATTGCTATACAAGTGAGCACATTTGGTATATAAAAGCAAAGCTCTTGAAGTACATAATGGTCAATTGTATACAACCGACAAGAATGGACAATAGTGCGGGCTTGGACATTGAAGGAGAGGAGATGCATGTAACTACAACAAGTGAAGCTATGCCTTCAACAACCAAAGCATCAAAGATAGGCAAAATGACTCCTAGAAAGGATGTCCCTTCTCCTAAGAAAAGTTCTCAAAAAAAGTAGCTTTGCCTCAGATTGTAAGCCCTTATGTATAAGTCATGGAGATGGCTAACAAAAATTTGTACATGTATTTTATATTGATAGTAAAGTTATCTTTTTTTCAATATCCTTGCATTATATATTTCTCTCTCTCCTGGTTGATATCTATAAAAAAATATGTTGTAAATGTTTATTAATCAGGAAGTGAAATCAGATATACACCTAAGTGGATATAATATGAAATAAAAACTTACTCGTTTGTTATTAAGTTAGAACACACATGAGTATGGTAGTTCAATATCTTCATTCTATAAATCTATCCTCACTTGATGTAGCGTACATGATGATCTAACCTTTAGGATTGCAATAATGTCATTGTACCAAACATCAAGATCCACTATAGGATTTTTTCTAAAATTATCAAGATTTTGGTCTAAAGCGACCAGACTACCGCGCTAACATAATGCCATCTACTATAATAAAAGCTAAGGATGAAATTTTGAGTAGCAATCATATATTTACAAGCTATAGAGCTTGATCTATCTTACATATAATTTTCCCTTTTGTCCTAGTGTCCCATCCCTCATCAACAAATTCTATAACATGATCATATGTTAGTCTCTTCACTGAAAGCATAGCCTTTGATTTTCTTATCTCAGCATTAGAAAAGAAGTTAACAAATATATTAATAGGCATGAATAAAGTAACTTTGCTTAGCCTACTTGAGATACTAGGTTTTAATGCTCTCTGTATCTTAGAAAATATTTTATATCTATAGCCCGCACTAGTAGCTGGACTTGGCAAAGGCCACTCAAAGCTTGAAAAATCTGGCAAAGAAAGGGGGGATATTGATCCCTATTTGCTACGTTGCATGGGGACAATATAAGAAGGGTCATAGAAGAATATTCCATTATCTGCAAACTTTGTCTTCTTTCTACCTTTGTACATCTCTTCTCCAATCAAGCCATGCGTCACATCAATCACATCAACAATAGACTCGACCAGTTGCCATTCCTCAAGATTAGAGGAATAGACACCTACAAGATAAATGAACAAATGTTATAATGGAAAACCTTAAACCAAGTTCAAGAAAAGAAAGACTTTAAGAATCAAATCCTTACAATTTGGTTTATGCATTGGAAGATTTGAACTTCTAGGTTCCAAATATAGCTCTCTATGCATAAACACATGTTGCACCAAAACCTCTTTTATGCTATTCTTATTTACTCCAGGCTTGAAATCTCGGATTCTACCCTTCCAAGCAGAGATAAATGAGCTCTCATATCTTCACGTTTTCCCACGTTTTGCTTGTTGCATGGTGATCCAATTGCCTTTGTTAATGATTGTAGGAAACCATCTTCCATCTTTTTGGAATGAGCTACACACTGATTTGGATGTGATTTGAGAGCTTGGACGCCTTATTGAAGGTCGAATTTTAATATCCATAGCACACACACACACACACACACACACACACACACACACACACACACACACACACACACAGAAGACTAGGCTACTACAAAGGAGGGAAAAACACGAGAGGGACAAAATAAAGGAGGGAAATAAATATGTGCCAATATTTTTACTAATTTGAATTTAGAGTAAACCTGTCATTATCATTAATTCAGACATATCATTAAATAAAAGAGGTCGAGACTGTATATCATTAATACAAAGAATGTCATAATCACAAATATAAGAGGCTAAAAATAGATATTGGTAATAAAAATTTGTAAAATAAATTTTCTCCTTTTTTAAAATAGAAGTTCCGTTACAGAGGCTTTGCTCCTATTGATCTAGAGCACTCACTTTCTATCTCCTAAAAGGCATTTTTGAGGCCTCAAAACTCCCCTAATGCTTTCAATTTGTCTACTTCTTTCCCCAATGGGGCTACTGGTACTTGAGACCACTTGGCCCCATTGATATGAATCTACTTTACTTTCTTTAGATGGTTTTCTATCAATTGGTATGTTAGGTCTAAGAGGCTCCTTGTTTGAGCTAGATATAATGTCTCTTCCCAAATTCAACAATGCATTCACCCTTTCCAAACTCTCTAGCAACCCAGCTTCTTGCCTAGCTATTCGATCTTGAGCTTCATTTTGTTGTTCCACCTCTCCTCTGAATTTATCCACAACTAATTTAGTATTACTAATGTCATACTTTGCAATCTCTTTTCACTTATGCATTTTCTCTTGAAGCTCTAAAGCTAGGGTTTTTGTGGTCGCATATGCTCTCAATAGTTTGAGAATATCTGATAATATTGGGTCTACTTCTCCATAAGGCAATTTCTCCTCCTACTCATGAATTAAACCCAAAATCCTTGTAATCTCTCTCACATCTTTTGTCTCAAAAGTAGCTCTCAAGTCTTTGGATACATGAATCCAAGGCAACACATTGTCTCACTCTACCCTTCTAAAAGTCTAATAGACTATATGGTAGTACGAGTTAATGTGGTAGGACATGCAATCATATTTATCTCAATTTAATTTACCAGCCCAAAATGTTCCACTAAAAGAACAACGGTTTGTGCTCAGTCATTATACACCAAACTCTAGGAGGATAGTTGTTCAATGTCTGAGACCCTTAATTTCACGCCAAAATATTTGCCTCCCTTAACTAATTATGTTTCTCTTACACAATCTAACACTTGCTTTTCGCAATCTTGGGAAAATTTTGAAAAATAGTCCCTTAAAAGAGGCTTTATATTCACTTATTAATTTTACAAAAATGTACCTATGATTTAAATTTCTTAGGCAAAGTCACCACCCATTCGAGTGCGGCAAACACAAAAATAATAATAATGCCAAGCCACTTTTAGCTTGGTTTTCAAGCTAGATCCTAAGAGTTATTGTACAAGATAGGTGGGATTTACTACTAATACTAATCACTCTAGCTAACCTTCCAATCTTTTATTATCAATTTCTATAATAGGCCAACCAACATGTCACAATGTCTATGAACTAAGTAAATCTACTCAATTCCATTCACATTACTTTCCACAACAACTCACAACAATCGGGTCTCTAAATAGGCATTAGATTTCTAGTCTTACGCTAGCTATGGCTTTCCCCCATCTTGTAGGGGTGGCTTCTCATAATTTTGCTCATGTCACTTTGCAACGGTTTATCCAATATTTTTGTTTGTTTGACTTTTGGAAAGATTGTTTTAGAGTATAGATCCATACCATCTATAAGTTCACTATTTGAGTTCCTTTTTACATGTTTTTGTCTCCTACTTTATGAATTAATTTCTTGTTATTTAAGTACAGGCATGCATTTAAAAAAAACAAGCTAACATATGTGAAATGCAAAATTTTAATCCCCCTTTTAACTCCTTTCTCTCCCTTCATTTAACTAGATAGTAAACATCATAAAACTATCTTCTTCCTTGCACTCATGATGTATAAACAAAGTTCATTCTTAAAATTTGAAATTTTCCCTAAATTGATAACTTAATCTATGCACTCTCCACTCTATTTCTTTGCTAACCAACAAAGTTGAGCATTTTGAATTTAACATTTAAAGTTGGTATTGAGGCTTACCATCCTACAACTAGTCTATTCTCTATATATAATCATTAAATAAAGATGTGAAAGTTCTTTAGTTGCTAAAATATCTCCAGTGATTCTTTTATAAAGAAAATCAACTAATAGAATTTAGGACTCACTAAGAATTCTCAAACCCCAAACTCCTATGTTCTGACACATAGATATGTGATAAATAATATGACCATTTCCTTAATTGAACGTGTTTTAGGTTAATTTTGACTTTAACTTTTTAGTTTTACTTATTTTCTATCTTTAAAAAATCTAGAAAAAAATAGTGATAATGACAATCATATTACTTATCATTTCCATAAAATTTCACTTTTTATGGATTGGTTTTGTAATTTTCATATAATAAAAATTGTATTTTAAATGTAAAAAGCTTAAATTTTTATTTTAGAGAAATAGTTAACATCTAAAAACTCCAACAAAAATTATAGAGATTCTCCATAGCGTAGTAAATACTAGAAGAATATAAATTTTAAGTATTATGCATTTTTTCTTTTATTAGAAATGTTCAAACATATGTATTTTACCATTTTAAAGCATTTTTAGTACTTTCTAGTTTTTAAATGTTTTCATTGAGCTTGAAAATCATTTGGCATATAGCTAGTGAATATCTAGGTTTTTGTGCAATGATTAAAATTTTTAATCATGAAAATTTTAAATCTTTCCATACTCATAATTCATAAAGAGGTATCGCACATACTTGAACATTTAGCAAGTTTGTAGTTGAATCTCCAGAAATTTGTGTCTCGTAGTATAGCAAGAGGATGTTGATCTATCATCAGCACACTCTATTTGTGAACCCTCTTCAATCTCCCGCTCACACCTAGTTCCGCACTCCACTAAAATTGATTCTTGGCTATCCTCATGTGCAAACCAATCTTTATAAATCTTTTGAATTATACCCCTAAGTAAAGTTTTAATCACATACTATTAATCATTCTTCTCTATATCCTATTGAACCCTGTGCCATGAGTACAAAGAGGATGAGCTTCGGCCAATAGAAAGAGAGATAATAATGGTTAAGATTATGATCAATGCAAGGAAGGCGATGATGATAGAGTGATAAGCAATGATCAATGCAAGGAAGGCGATGATGCTAGAGTGATGGTGATGATGATAGAAATCTCTCTCTCTCGTGAGATTTTTAGGCATCTTCGATTCATGCTTTTGATTTATCTCCCCAATAAGCACATTGTTCTCATCTAGAATCTTCTACACTTTGGTAAAACTACTGCTAAACTCCCCACATAAGAATAAGATTATCAATAATATGGAAGAAGCTATTCTCATGAAGCAAAGCAAGCCCACTACTATCCATAAAGCAACCATGTAGACATTATCTTTGTCTTTCCAAGGCAACATTTCATAGCCAATTCCTCAAGGATCATAGCAACAAATTTACCAGATACTAAATGCGAAAACTTGATCGAGCATATTTTGTGCATAGCACTAACTACTGATACATATGGGTTTTCCTTTTGAAGATGACTTTCATATTTAATTACCTAAGGAAATCTACCAAATTTGGATTCTAACTATACTCTCCTCTTGTATGGCAACTCGTTGACACCAACACTTTATTTTTTTTTGGACTGCAAAGATACATCCTCCAAAGATAACCACAATGATCGCATCTATGTTAAGTTAATGTAAAAATAAGGTAAAAATATATCAATCGATTGCATATAATTTTGGTGAAAATTTTTGTAATATGTGGTACGTTTTTATGTATTGTCAAATAGCATCACTTAACTTAATGAAAGAAGTAGATATAATATGTCCTTATTTAAAAGAAGTAGCTGGGACTAGTCAGAGCTTGATGTATTGGCCAAATCCACTACTAGGCTGTACTTGTTGGTAGAATTTTATAGCTTACAATTGTGAATGAGACCACTTTCACATGACTTATGGAAGAAGAAGCTATGTGACATTTATGAGAAAGAAACTATCTCTACCAAGGTGTATCTTATGAAAAATTTGTTTGAGTTGTAGATTAAGGAGGACCCTACTATTGTCTCCTACCTTAATAAATTCAATATCATATTCAGTCAAATGCACGCTCAAAAGTTAAAGTTTGAAGTTGAGATTAAGGCTATCTTTTTTTTTTGTGCTCCTTGCCTACATCACGGGATAGATTTAGAATACCACAAGTAATTCAACTCTAGATTGTGGATTGAAGTTTAATGATGTTATGGATAGTTTATTGGCTAAAGAGATACACAAGGAATCCATGGACCAAGGTAGAAATGGTCAAGCATTGGCAACTCAGGAAGAAAGGATAAGACAACAATACAAAGGCAAGAATGAGGACCATGGATGGTCATGCAATGAATCTAGGTCCAAGAAACACATTTCTAAAATGTTTCCATTGTGGTCCAGGAAAGGAATTAAAATGCTATCTCATTGGGGTTACTTGATTTTTTAGATCTTTCTATTTGTGAGCATTTTATATACGGAAATCATGCACATCTATCCCATAAGAAAAACTTGTATAGGAAAAGGAGTGAGCCACTTGACTTAGTGCATAGTGATATATGTAGGTATGTGCCTACAAAGTCTATGGGGAGGGCATCATATTTTATCACATTTATTGTCAATGCAATTAGAAAAGTGTGGCCTTTCATTATGGGCTTTATCTTGTTTTCAAAAAAAAAATTGGCACTTGCTAAAAATCAATTTGCCAAGAGACTCAAATGTCTCAAAACTCAAAATGGTGGAGATATGTTTCTCATGACTTTATAAATTTTTGTGAAGCGCATTGTATAAAAAGGTAACTCACTACACCTAGATATCCTACCTAATATGATTTTTTAGAGCATACAAATAGGATAATAAATGAAAGGATGTTGAGTATGCTAGTCATACTCAAGGATTTTGGACTAAGACTACGGTGGTTGTTTGACAAACATGTCATCTAGTAATACTTTGGATGGTGGAATCCCTAAAGATGCATGGTTTGGCAAGAAGCCCCCTTATGATCACTTAAGAGTGTTTGGTTGTGAAGCTTATGTGTGCATGTGTCAAAGGAAAAGCACAATAAGTTAGAATCAAAATCCATTAAGTGCATTTTTTGGGCTATGGAGAGAGTGATGAGATGGGTTATCACCTTTAGGATCTAGAAGGTAGAAAGATTATCCATAGTAAATGATGTGATCTTCAATGAGAAGATGATGTATAAGTAGCCTCTTAAGTGGAAACAAGATATGCTACTTTCGAGGATATAGTACCACTTATGTTAGAAATGAGACATGAGACGAGAGAGAAGAGTACGAAAGAGAGAAATAGAGAAAGAGAGAGGTCGACAAGGAGAGAGAAATACTAGAAATGTCGAGAAATATAAGAAATGGAGAGAGAATCCATGAGAGCTACAAGAGAAGGTGAGATGAAAGAGACTTTCTTGTTTATTGTTGAACGATGGAAAATAACAGTTTCTTACATCTTATACCTCATCTTTCTATTCCCTTACATTCCATCCCCACCCAAAGGTCTTTGCCCTTAAAAACAAAGAAGGGACTTATAATAATGGGTTACAAATGGTAGGAAGAATAGAATACTCTATTTAGACATTACAAAAGAGGAAATAATAATTAAGGATTTGAAAGAATTTGGTAGGAATGAAAGCTAACATATGGACAACATCTGAAACTCTTCAAATTAAAGTATTAAACACCAAAATCTTCTTGAAAAAACATCCACAAATAGTAAATAGCTTTTTGTCTAATACAAACCCTATTGAACAAAATCTCAAATAACTTTGCATAGGTTGGTCCAAATGGATTGTATTACACATCAAAATAAGGCTCTTTGAGATTAATTTTAGATATGTAGGTTGCAATCCTCTATAATTATGACAAAGCAAATTTTTTTCGAACATAGAATGCTATCTGGATGTTGTTTACCCAGCATAATAGGGCCAATTGTGACTAACCTTGAGCCAAAAGTACATCTTGAAGATAGGGAAACTCTTCCAATACGGATGGGGGCCTCCAAGAAGCTTTCTCAAGTGGTAGAACCTTCCATTTGATCAAATATTTAAGTTGGTCTGAATGGAGCACTTTATGGATCAAAAGGAAGGTCTATATCCACTAGGTCATAGAAGTGGTCTATAATATTATCTTCATACACTAACTTATACTCAAAGTCTTCAAGGAAAATCATACTATTAAATTTGGTGTTGCCATAGAGTCACTCAGAAGCATGGCCCTATGAATAATTTTCTTCATACTTGAAGCATAAAGCTTTTTCCTTTTTCTCCTTATTGAGTTCCAATGGAATCGGTTTTTCATTATTTGGAGAAATAGTAGGAGTTGGTTTCAATTCAGCATGTTGGCCCCATGCTTATCTACATTTGTAGTCTTGAAATCAACTCTTTGCTTAGTGGCGTTGAGTGATGGATTGCCTAGAGCCAGCATTTGACACATTACTTTCCCTATTAGTCTCTCTAAATTACCTTTGTCTCATGACAATTCTTGGCTAGTCCAAAAGATGGTCAAAATGATGGCTTCTCCAAAATACCAGCTAGCTCAATAGGTTTGAATAGATTGGTAGGAGATTGGGCCATTACATTAGCAAAAAAATTAAGATCTAACCCATACATGCACTTTTGTAGCAAGATTCCAAAGAGACTCCTACCAAAGATACTTTTCCTCTAGGGAAGATCCCAAGGAGGAAGTGTCTAGGGATCTTCCAAAGTCGATTCACTAATGGAAAGGCCTCTAAGGAGGCTTCTTCCAAAGTTTTAGGACTTGATACCACTATGGAAGTTGATACTCTTAAGGAAGCACCTAATGTTGGACTTGAGCCTTTAAAGCCATCATCACTCATCAATGGAGCCTATTGCTTCAAATGCATGATTCCAAGAGGCCAAAACCTAAAGGTGCAAGTGTTGTTAAAGCTACACTTGTGAAGAGGAAGAGAAAGTCCAACATACAAAGATGCTTCAAGGAAATAAGGAAATCCCAAAAAGCAATCAATATTTTTATTTCAAAGGCAACATTCTTCAGAATTGCTAAGGATATTTCTAATAGGTTGTCCAAAATATCTACAAGTGTGTATTCTTTTCAAGAAGTGGTGACTTTCATCAATTCTTTATTTTTAGGAGCTAGCAAAACACTTTATCGATGACTTCATGAATGATTTCTATACTGTTGTGGCCCATGCACGTATGGATACTCTAATGGATTAAGACTTTTCCATGATGAGCAAGGTAATATATAGTTTTGACAAGGAAAAATCTTTCACCACAGATGGGTGTCAATGTGTCTTCTCTTTGTAGATAGAGAGGAATATCACAGTACATCTCCCAATGATAAGTGCATGCTAGAAAGGAGGGATATCCAACCATCTGATTTAGTTGTGTTATGTTCTCTAAGGTAAACTGACTCTTCTCTCTCCCCTAGTTCTTGAAGGAGATGTCTCTAGTTTGAAAGGGTTATTGTCTTGCCATGTATTCATCCATGATGTTTTTTACAAGGCATATGTTTATTCTCTCAATCTCGAAATTCCAAATATCATATTTGTTATTGATCCACTTCTCTCAATACACCAATCTCTATTCAAAGGCAGGATCTAAAATTCCAATCTTTTTGTCCTCCTATGATAGTGTGACAAACTATCATATTTTTCCCCTTATGTTGAAAGGTAATTAGATCCTCAAACCCTGTGCGGCCTATAACAATATTTGGTTTTGTATTTTTATTTATTTATGGAGTATAATATTTCCATGAATAAGGCATTGGAGTTTGATTTATGTTTATATATTTGTGAGAGAAGTAATATTAAGGAATTATTTTTCTAGAATACATGGCCAAGCCAATATGTATAGTTAGTGTACTCTCCTTTCTTATTGTTCTTATCCCACCTAGTGAAAGTATTCATTTTTATTATATCAACTTATTGGTTTTGATTTTATATTGCAATGCTAATAGACTTGTTATTAGCTTCCTTGAGAAGACTTATGAAGATATTGTTAATCCCTCAAATCTATTCAAATATCTAATGTAAGAGGTGCCACATCAAAGTGACCATATTAGTTGTGGTTGGAGAGTTATCATGAATGCTTGCACGACTATTAATGCAAAGTTAATTAATCAAGATGTAAATGTAAAGACTCTCTTTCCTTTTCTTTCCTTTCTTGAATACTTTAACTTTGTAATAGCTAAAATTTTTAATGGCTTGCTCCAGTGCAAAGAATACCTTAAAGCATACATATGGTGGATCATGGAGAAGTGTAAAGCAAGGGCAAGATCAAGACCACTAGCAAAAAGAAGAGCTCAAATGGAAAGGAACACCCAAGATCTCTTCTCTAAAGTTCAAGCCATCCTCTCTCAAGTCCAATGAGAAAAGATTACCCTTGAAGATTCAATTTTTTGAGAAATTAATGAAACAATTAACTACAAAGGAGCCTCTTATCTTTGAGGAAATTTTGAAAGAGCAAATGAAAGCTAAAGTCTAGGATTATTTTTATACATTATTACTTCAATACATCATCAATTTGAAATCATTTTGGACATGTTATTCAAATACATTTTTTCTTGAAATCATACTCAAAAAAGTAGAAAATATTTAGGCTAATGTTTCTTCAAAAGAGTGTAAATGTGCAAGGATCAATTTTCACTTATGTTTTATTCCTAATTCAAAAATTGCAATGGTTCTTCTGATGTATGTAACTTCTAGAAGGAAAAGAGCATTCATCACTTTCTCCAATGATCTACACCATTAAACTTGAACTTATATCCACAACTTATGTTGCCTTGTCAAGGACTCCTATGTCTCAAACATATGCTAATATCCACTTGGTAGCAACTACAACTGCCATTACTTCTTCATGTTGAATAACTTGCAGCTTAAGTTTAAAAAGCAGATGCAACAATGAGTAGGAACAAGTAAAACTATTTGTACATTTGTGGTTCAAATTTTACAACATTAGGAGGTAAATAACTCATACAAGATAAAGAGCATTCACCCCTTTTTCTTATTGTAGTACCATTAACTCTAAACATATATGAAGGATTTGAGTTGTCAAGAAACTCCAAGGTATCTCATACATCCTTTAATGCCCATAAGAAGCAACACTGATCACCTTTACTTCTTTATCTAAAATAGCATGTATCTTAGTCTTGAATGGTATGCAATCTACATTGAATCTAAAGGAACCCACACACTTAGTTTAAGTCTGCATCTACTATAATCAAATGCTATAGTAAGATATTTTTTTGAGATATTGCAAAATAAAGCCAAGGATTTAGAGCATGTATTTAACCTTTGAAAGTCATCCTTATGCTCACTCTCTCTAAATTTTCAACATATACATATAATGTTATCTGAGTTTTCTTTAGAAAAAAATTCTACTTAGGTATATACCTTTTTTCTCTATAAATTTGTTGTTTTCAAGCATGCCACAAAGACTTGTAAGGGTAAAAACCATGATAAGCATATTTTTTCAAGATCATTCTAGGAGTCATGGCTAATTGAATATCCTAGGAGATTTTGAGTTTAAAGCTTAGAATATCTAGGAGATTTAGACATGAAAGACTTGGCACTAGAAATTTTTCAATATGCCATATATGCCTTGTCTCAAGGATCTTATCTTTAGGTTAAAAACTCACATTTTGATCAAATAGATAATCTCTACAAAATCTTTGTGGATGGCTTGAAGAGCATCACTTAAGCTCCCCATAAGTTGTCACTCAAAACTTGTTGATTAAAAATATATGTAAATAATAATTTATTTTATATTACTTTCAAATATTTTATTACTTGCATCAAACCTTACAATGTGTTTGTAGAGAAACTCATTCAATGGTCTCTATGATCTCCAAAAAAAAGGGGACAATAATATTGTATTCGTGTACATGTGGCAAACTTTGTTTGGCTATTTTCTTAATCTAGGGGTTAACAAAGGCCTCTTTTTTGAAGTTTTTTCCACCCTAATGTTAGCTTTCTAGTATGGAAGGACTTCATGGGTCGCTTGTGGCTTAGATGGAGCTTCACAATGATTAAGTAGAATTTATGTTAGTTTGATCAACATTAAGCAATTAACTTGTGTAAAAAACGAATTGAACTTCCATCAATAGATGGTAAATTTTGGATAGATAATATAAGGAAAGGTGGAAAGTGTTGGGTAGCATCACATATTGCTTGAGTTTATCATGAAGAATTATTATTGTATCAATATTTTATAGTCATTAGACATCTATTTTCCTTGTATCGATAAAGGACACTAGTTCTTGAGTCTTTGGATTCCTATTTGTGTTTGATTTCTCTAAATTTTGTTTTTTGTGAGAATGGTTGAGTTCCTACATTGATTTTTATTATTCTTCAATTTTAGCCTTCTATTTTTTTTGCATCAATATAGGCGACTAGTCCCTATGTTAGGCTTTTCAGAGTTTGTGTATTGCTTGTGGCTTATGAATTCATCAAGCTACCTTTTGATAAAACATTAACCTATTTAGGTTAATGAGCATGTAGAACATAGTGAGCTATGGTGGCTTTAGAAAAACTTTGGCCATGATAAGTGGGACTAATGATAGCTTGATCAATAGCAAACCATTGTTTTGGGGGAAAAAAGATTGCTCTAGATGGATAAGTTGTATGTGGTTAATAGAGGAAAAGGTCAAAATCGGTCATGGACAGCACATACGATGTTCATTGGCTTAGAGTAACTTGAATGTTGAGTGCTTCTATCAAAGCAGTTACAATCCTTGCTATACATATATATGCACATACATGCATGTGTATGTGCACATGCACATGTGCACATACATGTGCATGTGCAAACGTGTGTGTATGTTTATATGTGTGGAGTTGAGAAATGGCAATTCTCATGAGCATTACTTCATTAATCAATGCTAAGAGATTTACCACCATAAGAATGATTGGACTGTTTAAATCCAATTCATAAGCCATTATAAGCATGGCACACATGTCCATGACAAAAGACAAGGTTACTAAGGTTTGAACTTCAAAGGTTTAGGTAGGTGTACAAAGAGGTACGAGTGTGGATTTACAACTATAATGGATCCAAAAAAACATGTGGCTCCTTTTATATAAGCAATGGGTTGTACATGTGTCTGAGACATGTCTACTAGAGCATAGCCCATCATGGTTAGGTTCTCATAAAGGCCTTAGTTTATATCTTTGTCTTTATGTGGCTCCTTTTTTATGAGTAGAAGGTAGTACGTGTGTACAAGGTGTGTATGTAAGCCATGTCTATGAAAGCATAGCCCATGATGGTCAAGTCTTGGCATAAAGGTCTTGTCTTAGTATAGGTATTTGTCTTCATCTTGATATCCTCCATTTTGAAGTTCCTCCATAAATATGCATCTTAGTACATGTTGTTTGCAAAGTGTAGTTAAAATAGGTTTGAAACCAAGCACAAAGGGTTGCAAAAAATAAACACATATTTTATTAGCTAAGCACCTCAAAATAAGTACATCTCAAGCAGCACATGGCTTATGGAATACATCACTTGGTCATTCTCTCATTTAATGTACACTAGAGCACCACATTTCTCAAAGCACCCCTTTGTTTCCTAAATGAGTCACATCCCAAAGGGAAAATATGGTTATATCAAGTTACATGGTAGATGTGTTCTTCTTTTTAGGCTTAGAGAAGGTGCTTACCTACACATGCAAAAATTATTATGGCTTTAATCTAGAGCAATGTGTTAACATGGCTTTGACATTGTTAATGCTAGCAAATATCTCAATTTCAAGATTCAAGGTCTACTTTGTCATTAACATACATTTGCATCCTCTCTCTCTCTCTCTCTCTCTCTCTCTCTCTCTCTCTCTCTCTCTCTCTCTCTCTCTCTCTCTCTCTCTCTCTCTCTCTCTCTCTCTCTCTCTCTCTCTCTCTCTCTCTCTCTCTCTCTCTCTCTCTCTCTCTCTCTCTCTCTCTCTCTCTCTCTCTCTCTCTCTCTCTCAAACAAACAAACAAACAAACAAATTCTAGCTCCCCCCCTTACTAAATAAGGTCACACATATTTTAAAGATATGGAACAATAAACATAATCATTATCAAAACTCATTTGTAATAATCAAACATAGGTCATACATACACATTATAAGATGGTGCAATTATCCCTTTCAAGCACCAGACAAAGCTTTACCATTAAAAAATCATAAGGCCGATTCCGAAAAAACTAGTGAACTCGGTGCATGTAGATAACTACACTTTTCTTCTTGTAGTAATAATAAATTAGTGGCCACATCAACATTTGTAAAGCAAGATCGATCACCTTTCTCCTCTACCCATCTTATTTTCTTTAAGCATTATCCTTCCTCTCTAACAAAGAGTGGCAAAATCAATGCAAAATAACCTTGGGCTGCTAGGGCTAACACATGTGAAACATCAATTAAGCATTGTGTACTTGAGACCATAGTAGCTTTAGGAGCCACAAGAATCTAATCTAAAGCAAATGATTCATTAGCACAATGACCACAAGTGGCTATAAAGATGCATGTAGAGGAGCATTTCAAATAATGAGAAATACAAGCACTTTTTTACACAAGGATATTAGGTTTTCTAAAAGCTTTCAAACTCAACAATTGGTCCACTAGCGAGCATTATGTTACATGTTGCCTCGTTGACAAGTCTCTTGCATGAGGATGTTGGGAACAATTAGAAGCATGATAAGAAGACTAGTTAAATAATGGCTCTAGTAAATTTTAACAATACAAAAAAGTACACTCCAAACAACATGCAACAATGGTCTAATAAAAGTGTGAATGAGGCTCTATCAGTTTCTTAGAATGTTGAAATGTAGGTTTCATAAATTCTAGCTCTTTTACAAAGCTTAAACGGGAGGAACCAATTTGTTATCAAAATGTTTTGTTTTCACATTAGCATTGTTTTATGAATACTACACAACCCTGATCAAGGGATCGCACCCTGCAAAAAAGGTGTAAATTTTTATATCCTTCAAAAATGAGCTACATTTCAAAAAAAATTCAAAGTTGCTAATTTTAGTATGAAGAACAATATGTTTGGACTTTTTCTTCAAACCAAAATATAACATCACCCTTCAAAACGAACGGTTGTTTCAGTGTACTAAAGAATTAAACTAAGCTGTCCATTGGAGCTTAGTTGTGACATGAATAACAAAAGCTATATACTTTTTTTACAATAATGTGAAAATTGTATTAAAGAAATGAAAAATAAGAGAGCATCATGTGCATCACGGATAAAAATTCAATAGCCCTAGGACCTACTCATCTCTCTATACAAGATTTTATATACTAGGGCTTTAAATTGAGCATTCTTCAAAGCAACAAAAAACTCCCTTGATTTAGCACCCTTAGCCATTAGAACTCTTACGCGATGTCGAGCTTATGCCAAATACAACATGGCAGCTCCTTCCTTCTGACCCAAACGATGCACACTTTCTTATTACCACAAAGTAGGCTACTGAAATATAAATACCTCCAAGGCACCTCAGCCATACCATGCACATGGTTCTCAAGCCAATAGGAACTGCTAGGAAAGACACCAAGGTTAGATACTCGTCAAAGATTTCATCAAGGGAAGTCAGAGGATATGCACAAGGTTCCCCTTAAATCCAACCACACTCAAAAGACCCAACCTTAGCACTAGAAGTTGGAACAAGTGTAAACAAAAAGCCTTCCTTCCCCATGCACCCTCATTTCTGGAGAGAACCTTTGGCTTGATATGTACCACAACATTTCTTCAACCTCCTCTTCAATCAACACTCTTTCCATGGAACAAAAGAATAAATCTGGAAATGGAATATAACTGGCAAATTTCTCTGATGAGTGTGGCCAATGCGAAAGCTATAAGCGCCTTATGCACTCTACCGTCAGCATTCAATGCTGGCTTTTTCTCACTGCATATCTTGAGATCCTCACGCCTTCCTCTCTCAAGTTGCACCATATCAAGCAATTGCCCCAGGCACAACACCAGCAAAATCCCCCTCCATAAAATCAGCAACAGACTTATGCACCTTAGCCGGCCCCTTGACACAACATACTCAGGGACCATTGCCCACAAAAGGGAGTCGCTTTGCTGTAGCATAGGGCAAATGGCCACGGGCTTAACACCCTTGAGCCGAAATCTTCAGAATTTAACCTTGCATATCATGCCACCGACCACCAACTACATAGATCTCTTGAGAACTTTTTCCCTTTTAATATTGTCAATTCAACTTAGAGAGTACCAGCAGGTAACTTTGACACATCAACACAAACACTGCTGACGAATCTCAAGATTTCCAGTTGCAAAATTCCAGGATTAATATGATGGATTAATAAGTCAGCAACTAAGAGTAAGGGCATTGGACGTCCAAACATCAACCTTACTACATATGTTTCCGATAAGTTCACTTTTGACAGTGGTGACAAACTTACACTGACAACTACATAAGTGTGATTCATCAACACGAGCAATGGTAACAAACGCTCAGAATCTTCAGCAGCCAGAGAAATAACAACATGAACATGATGGATTTAGAATTCAGAACATTAATTTGCGCTACTTAAAGCAGACTGCATTAGTGTATGAGCGCATTTAGTTGCACTATTGCCGCTCATACTACTCCTTTGAATTTACAAAAAACTCCTTGAGATTATCGTATTTCAAGAATTCGATGAATAAGAGCACTGGAAATAATAGTTGGTCAGAGTGGGATTAACGGTTTCCAGTTCTAAATCCTTGAAACTTCTGGAAATCCTTATTAACAACACAAGGAAGAGTTAGAAAGTGAGAAGGTATACAGTTGAACAAGATGAAAAATGGCCCACTCCAATCCATTATATCACGTGCCACCAGAATGTTTTGCCAAGTTACAATAACTACAGCTCTGTGCAACAGAATTGGTGATCAAAAGTCCTCACATTTACTTGAACCATATGGACTATTTAAGAACTATTTGCTTGAAACACATTGCAGCATGCTATCTGTGGAGAGTTGGAACTTCAATTGTATAAATGCCACTTCAAAAATGTGTTTACAACGATGGCAGCCATTGGTCTATAAGAGGTGTTCATTTGGTCTCCACAAGTAATCAGATAGTTTCAGTAAAGTCTAGCCCATCTCCATGTGCTGCATTAGAAAATAAACCTCAATGTTGCTAGTACAAAAAGGAGATCTACTTATGAAGACTCAACGCCAATCAAATCTTGAGACTGCCTTGACTGTAGAGACATTCTCTTAACTTCTACAGCTAGTAATTGCTTGAAAAATTCGTAAGAAGCAAAAAAAAGTGCTCCTTGAGAAAGATAAATGAGAAGCCTTGGTATCAAACCCCTGCACATACACATCAAACTTAAGATTAGAGCTCTCTCTCTCTCTCTCTCTCTCTCTCTCTCTCTCTCTCTCTCTCTCTCTCTATATATATATATATATATATATATATATATATATATATATATATATATATATATATATATATATATATATATATATATATATATATTACACTGATAGCTGACTCTCCACACAGGCTACAAAGACACTTGGATGCATTACACTCTATGCATTGGACAGTGGGCTTTCAGTAAACCTTTGTAAAACCAAGGCTATGATGTTTAATAACACATCACAATGGTCAGGAGATCAGCACCTAGGTTTACTTATGGACAGGAGGAGATGGAGTATGTGGACTCTTATACATATCTAGGAGTTGCGTTCATAGGTCCCACTTTCTCTATGAGAGAAGCCTCATGCGCAACAAATACTAGGTTGACACGAGGATACACATCACTAGGTGGTTTGGAGAGGATGTGCTCACACATACAATTCTAGGAACCTCGCACTAATCTATGGCTATCTGATAAACTAGTCGCATCCACATTATTCTATAGAGTGCAAGTATCGGGGCCCACTCTTGATCACCGCAGCTAATGATGGATGAAGATCGATGAAAAGGTCCCTTGTATCCATGATCTCCAAGATGATCATATGTAAGGCCTCAATCCCACAATGTCATCAGAGGTGACTTAGAGGCTACATCAATTGCAGTAGAGGCTCACACCCGATCAGTCTCATTCATTCACATGTTAGGTTAGGGTTCAGCAGCACACACACCCTCACAAACACTCATAGTGAACGAATGAACAACAAGAGAGAAGAGAGTGTTGAAAGGTCACATCCACTACGTCAGAATGATATGAAAGTACATTCCCTAAGGTACTAAGTACCACACCCATTGATGGGTGTTCACATGAGGAAAAAACCATTCTCTAGTTAGAAGGTAAAAAGTGCTCGTGAATAAGGGAGCATTCACACTAGAACGTAGGAGGAACACGATAAGTGCAACAAACCCCCCTCAAATGAATGATGTGAACATATACAAGGAATAGGCAAGTCAACCCCCAAATGATATCAAGCCTAGAAACTTGCGAAAGGCTTCAAACTTCTCTAGAGAGAGCCTTCATAAACACATCTACCAAGTTGTCCTATGTAGGATCATAAACCAAGTCAATCTCCCCTACATGGAGCCTTTCCCTAGCATAACTATAGTGCACCTCGATGTGCTTAGTGCAAGCATGAAAAATTGGATTCCTCCCAACTACCATAGCACTTTGACTGTCAATATGGATAGGAGTAGGTGACTAGTGTCACACACTAAGATCAACGAAAAGGCATCTAAGCCATACACATTCCAATGTAGCTGTAAATGTTGCCCTATATTCAGCTTCACAACTAGATGTGGCCACTGTAGACTGCTTCTTGTTGAGCCAAGAAATACATATGAATCATCAAGCATGAAACAATTGCCACTAGTGGACACCCTCATGTCAAAACAACCAGCCCAATCATTGTCTATGAATGCATGCAAGCAAAGAGTAGTGCCTTTAGGATGAAAAAGGCCCAATGTCTGAGTGCAACGAAAGACGTGTTTAATTGCTTGCCAATGTGCAGTGCTAGGGCTGTGCATAAAGCATGCCAACTAAGACCCAAACTAAATATCCAGTTGTGTATTACACAAACACAATAAACAACCAACATCCTACTCATAAAGAGAAGTATCAAAGGATTCTCCTGCATCCTCAAATATAAACCTATGGCCTGTCTCGATGGGAGTAGAGATAGGCTTGCAATCTTGCATCTGAAAACGCTTAAGAAGCTGTCCAATGTATTTAAGACAATTGCAAACCCCCTCCCCCCAACTACAATAAACTGTATGCAAGATTGTAGTGCAAGTGGCCAAGATTTCTCACATCAAAAGCATGCTGCAATTCGGCTTTTAAGACTGAAATGTGTCTCATGAGGTCCAATCAACAACATCTCATCAACATAAAGAATAAGAATCAAGAGGCTATCCCCATCTTTGTGAACATAAAAGTGTGCTTTTGATGTGTGAATTACCAAAGCTAAGAGCAATCACGTATATAGGTATCTTCTCATACCATGCCATAACTGCCTGCTTTAAACCATAGAGGGCCTTATGCAAATAGCACACTTTGCTTTTTGACCCTTTTTGAACAAAACAAGAGGTCGAGTGACATAAACCTCCTCATGAAGATCACCATTCAAAAAGGTAGTCTTCATATCCAACTAATACACGTGCCAATCATAATGAGCAGTCAAAGCAATGACACTCCGAATGGTGGTCACATGTGAAGTGGGTGCAAACGTCTCATCATCGTCAATCCCATGGCGTTGGGCATACCCTTTGGCAACAAGACATGCCTTGGGTGATCAAAGCTTCTGTCAATCTGCATTTTGATTTGTAAACTTACTTTTTGCCTATAGCATGCTTGCCAATAAGCAAGTCACATAACTCCCATGTGCCATTTTTATCAATAGAGTTCATCTTTGATTGCATAACTACCATCCAATGTTCATTTTTTGGCAAGGGGATTCATTGTTAGGCCAATGTACATGGATGTTTGACTCTCCCATGGGTGGGATAGAGCTATTGGATAGATATGGGCATTATCACACTAGCTTACAATTGAGATAAGATGGTATACACATGTTTATCAATGCACAAATTTTCCAATTTGCTACCAAGAAGTGGAGTCAGAGGAGCACTATATTAATGTACTATATGTTACAAGATTAGAGGGACATTTCATTGTGCTTTTCAAGAGGGGTTTGGGCCTATCCATGGGGCAATTGAGTATGAGGATTGGAGATGCCTAGGACTATTCTTATCACAGCTCCAAACACATAAAAATAAACCTTTGAGAAGTAGGACAAAGACAGAGGCAAAGCTTGGAGTTCTTCTAGAGATTTCTTCAATACCAGCTCTAAAGCTAGCATACTAGACACTCTCACAACAACAACACCTTCACACCATCTACGAGTCAAAGGGGTCACAGCATACTAGGAAGCCACACTCCATAGAGCATGGCATCCACCACCCCATCATTGTGCTTGACATCCTTACCTTCAACAAATTTGACAGAAACTTGTTGATCAGGGTCCCCATAGGGTGATTGAGTACAAGGATTGGAGATGCCTAGGACTATTCTCATTGGAGCTCCAAACACATAAAAATTAAACCTTTGAGAAGTAGGACAAAGACAGAGGCAGAGCTTGTGAGCTAACGAGTTCTTCTAGAGATTTCCTCAATACCAACTCTAAAGCTAGCATACTAGACACTCTCACTACAGCATCACCTTCACACCATCTACAAGTCAAAGGGGTCACAACATACTAGAAAGCCACACTCCATAGAGCATGGAATCCATGCTCGACATCCTTACCTTCAACAAATTCGACAGGATCTTCTTGATCAGGGTCCCATGGATACTATACGGATTGTTGCTCAAGGAGTCTCCATATGCCCTATTGTCAAATCCCTAAGACTAAAAGCTAAAATGACCCTTGCATCAATGAGCTGTAAGTGAATGCGCTTGTCAATATAGTTGACATTGCAATTCCTGAGGTATTTGAATGGGCATCCCAATAGTATTTCCATGCCAACCTCTTCCATGTTTGAAAAACTGTAAAAGAGGATAGGAATACTTTCAGTATCCATAGTCAACATTAATTTACATTTTCCCAGCCAATGAGTAGGGCTTACCTCCATTTGGATCAAGTTTGGCATCAATTGGTTGTAGCTAAGATTGACCTGGTTCTTTCCAATAACAATGAGAAAGAGTATTTAAGTCAACATATCAATGAGCACATTAGCAGCCACAACTTTGGGCACAAACAACCGGATGCGGAGGTAAGTCTGTGGTATTATGAGATCGTCCTCAAATCCTAAGCTACTAACAGCTACTACTTGACATTAAAGCTTGTAGATGTGCAAGAGAGATTGGTTGAATGGTTGAAGGTTGGTTATGACGTTGAGCTTGTTGCTCCATTTGCTCATACCACGTTTGTTCTACCACCATGATGGATTTGACTAGAACATTGAGCTCCTTCATGGGTGTCCCATGCAAAAATGCCCTAGAGGGTAGTATCTTTTTTTGCAAATGCCATTGAATTGTTCGATATTTTGCCCATCCAAGGTTTCTAACTTCATATTACCTATCTTGTTGATTATACGAACATGCTAAGATCCAAGGCCTTGGAGTTTGAACTTCTAGTCACCTTTGTCAAAGATCATTGTTTGATGTGCTAAGATCTAAGTATGGGCAATCCAAGCTATATTATAATGGCGAAAGTGCATCCATCTGTAATCTGTGTGTCTTAAATCATGACTACATCTCTACATACCAACAATATGTCTCACCACTCTTTGCTAACAGTTTGGAAAAAGTCAATAAATACCAAATGTGGATATCTATACCTAGGGAGCTCCCATATATCCTCCATAAGCAAGCCACTACAATCGAAATAATATCTCCACAACCACAAGTGTGGCTCCAATCTTATAATCTCATGGGATACAAATGATTTGCTTCGTATCATGCGAGCAATCATCATCACTAGTGGTCTCTCAATACTCCATGTCTTGTAAATGTGACCCCTAGATATACATAGGATCTAGCATGTTACGTACTCAACCATATCCCCTCAAAGAGTAAACTAATGTCCCACTCGCATCATCCAAGCTTGTGTAGTATTGAAAACCATTACCTCCGTCTTCCAAACGTTTATTGTAAATCCTTTATTCATGCAAAATGAGTGCAATGCATCCATGCATCTCTGCAAGCCCTCATGAGTGTCTACCATCAATACCACATCATTTGTGTACAAGATCGGTATCAATATACCGACTAAGTTCCGGCCATCATGGTCTTGTGCATTCCCATGCTGCCTTTGTCACCATCCCTATAGTAAAGTATGAACTACAAAATAGGCGAGGCTCCTACCTTGTACATTATGTTCTTTGCATAGTTGTACCATGCCTTCGATGTTGTGATTGGCATACTTAGCTATCTTTCCTAAAAAATTTCCTAAACGATCCATCATATACTGCAGTTCTATATACATGAGTCATCTCTTGCAAGAACTCATATCCAAGGTATTTAGAAATTCAAGTGAAGAGTAAGCTCTTGGGGCAACTACCATCATTACAAAACTCAAATAAGTATGATCCGCTGCTTAACCAATAGGTCTAGCTAAGATGGTAAAGTCAATGATATCTAGCAACAAAGATGGTGACCCCATCAAATATTCTACTATACGCAATCCCCCGTTGGGATTCCAATATGTGAACCCTCCTGCACCTAGACATTGTGACATACCATTCAAGATGGTCAACCTATGTGCACTCCCCAATGTAATGAAATGCCTATCATACTCTAATACCTCCCTAGTGTCACACGATAACCTTTGCATATCCCCATCCTCTAGGACAACCTCATAATACATGGTGTCACGTATATCCCACATCACTTTCTAGGCAGTACCTATCCATGCTTCAAAATCTTTGACTAGCATTACATTACCCATACTAGCAAACCATAAAATATATTCATATAGTAGCATATAAGGGAACTCCTTTGCTGCATCTCTTGATGGTGCATACCTAGAACCAACTGGTAGAAAATAACAAACTGCTATGTACAATTCTCCATTTCTATAAACTTGGATCCCTAGGTATCATGCCTCAATATCTCTATGTACAACATGTACTCGATCATAGAGCTCCTCCCTAGAATACTGCTACTCCTCCAAATCGTCTCATTCCCCCCACTACGTGTGAACGATGTCAAAAAACTGATTCCCATCTATATCCTCAGACCTCTAGTAAATGCCTACCAATGCATTGGTGTGTCTCAATGTATATGGCAATATCTACATTCTTGAAATTGTCCTCAAAATAACATGCATGTGTTCAAAGAGTCCCAATACATTTCCATACAGTAAACCTCAATGTCTCATAGGCTACGCACCATTATTTGGACCAATAGTAGATGATAATCACCCATCCATCATGATACACTACAAATTTTCCCTCTTTGCGAGCTTCAAGGATCCAAGGCATGTGCTCTTTCTTGTGTGCCACTTGGGCCAGAGTGAGGTCTTCATCCAAGTATATCTTCTCCCCTTTCAAGGCTCCTTTCTTGGACAAGAAAGCCTTCTTCTTTTCCATATCCTCAAACCTAAAAATTAAGACATTATTGTATCTACATGCCATGCATCCATAATTGGCACTTCATTTGCCCCTATTTTTTCCCCAAGTGCTTTTGGATCGTCTTGAGGTGTGCCTTTCTTGGCCCACCCTACTACACGAACTCATAAAGCCTGCACACTACAATTTACCTCCTCCTCAAGAGTGGCATTCATAACCTCCACGTTATTGATAGGTAATGTTTTTTGTTTTCTAACCACATCAATCCATTGTGTGATTTCTGTCACTTGTGCTTGTGTTTGTTTTGTCACTGTAGCCCATGAGCTAATTTCTCTTTCCATGTGGAGACAAATCTCTTTTATTTCATCTTGCATCTTTGGGGTGATCTCCCCCTCCTCCCATTCATATAATTTTTTGCATTCTTGCAACCCCTTGGAGTTCCACCATAACATGATTTTCAAGAATATCTTCACTATTTCCAATTGTCTTCTACATTCTCTTAGTTCTCTTAACTTTGTGATGACCATATTTTTTCCATGCATGCCCTTTTCAACATCGGGGGACTCACTCACAAATCCCTTTTAACATTTCTTACATACAAAGAGGTATCATTTACTAGAGATATTTACATGTCGAATAGGGAAAGGGTGTGTTTTATTCATGATAAATTTATAGATAAGGGGTTTTTTAGTGAGCATCTTGAGCTTTTCAATGTCCTCTTTCCATGGCATGAATTGTGCATAAAATAGTCCCTCCATTTCTACCTTGCATTTTGATAGTATCTGTCCCGCATCAACTGCAAGGCATCGTACATGGTGCCTAGCATTTTGTCTATACATGTTTGCATTTACTTTTGAACCATTTTTAACTCTCCGTCTTGCATTTTGCAAGTCTTATGCAATACATTTATGCAACTCTACAAACTTGAGTCAATTACATGTTTGGATTGGCTCCATGCCCTCTTGTATTTTCTGTGTCTCTCTCCCCTTGTGCAAGGGCTCTCAGGAGATGACCCTGCCATTCTAACTAATAGATCATTGAATGTTGTTGCTGACATTCTAATTCAATTTGGATAATAACAAACCCATGTACTGCTGTTGTAAAACTCATGTCTTTCTCTGTGAGCTATATTGTTGCAGGGCGCACACATACATACACACAAAATATAGGATTACCTAGAGGGATGGATAAACTGGTAGGATGGTACTGGTGAAGGTGGCATGGATGCCAATAGAATGGCATCCTAGATTGTCTAACATATCTAGGTAATCATTAGTTTAATTGATTGATTGATTGATCAATTAATAAATGTGAATTGGACCACTCACTGGACATGACCAAGGGTCTGACGCAGGTCATGGAACATGGACAGGGTCATTGACTGCATGAGTCCTTCATACGCATCACGTCAAAGAGAGCCTGTAGTCTCTTGTAGGCGCATCAGTCTAGGAATCTAGAAGTTTAGGTGAAGTTTAAGTGGATGATAGTCCAGTGTAAAGACAGAGACACAATCTAGCATGGAGAGAAACACGCACAATCCAAGAGATTATGCAAGGCATTCTAATCAGGAGGTCGTACTGATTCAATTGGACCTGGAAAAGGCTTTTGATTATCTGGACTGGTCTTTCATTGCAGAACTTATGTCTGCTATGGGCTTTGGTGCTCGGATGTCCCGTCTGATTTACACCATCAGTGCTGTGGCGTCTTCGCGAGTCATGCTGAATGGAGGCGTTACCGAGCCATTTGTCCTTGCTTGCTCTGTCAGACAGGGGTGCCCTTTGAGTCCTCTCTTCTTTGCCCTTGTGACTCATCCAGTTCTTTCGATGTTATCTCATATAGCAGCTTCTACTCAGTTGGCTGGATTGTCGCTTCCTTCTGGACAGCACTTCATTAGTCAATCCTTGGCTGATGACAGCTTTATGATTCTGCGTGCGGACAAGGATAACCTTCGCAAAGCACTAGATGTTTGGGCTCTCGTTGGTCAGGCTTCCGATAATCGCATCAATACTTTGAAATCAGCCATTCTCAGCTGCACGGAGTCAGCCCTGGACTACTACTACATTGAATGCTCTTACTCAATCTATTCATTTCATGTTGTGGAAGAAGGATTTCTTGCATGCAGGCATTTCCTGGATTTCTTGGTCGCATGCGTGCACCCCCAAACGCATGGGTGGAGGGGCTATTTTAGATGCCCGAACTCATATGCTGGCGCTCCGTTGGTCTCTTTTCCGCGCCATGTGCTCGGATCATCACCCATGGGTCATTATAGCCCGTTATTTTCTTAAGAATCACTGGCTTCTGCATGGAAATACCCAAATCCGGAGTTCTTGGTGGCATGTTCTTAATGCGGATTCTCAGTTCTCCAGTCCTTCTTCATCTCTGCTTGCCCATTTGGTATGTTCTTGGAGACTGGTCCTCCGGAAGGCTCAGTGGCATCCAAGGGAGGATCACTTGGCTACTAATTCTTTTCAATTGGAATTGTTGGCAGTCTCGCGGTTACTTTCGTGGAAAAGTAAACATGAGCTTCGACCAAAATTCAACCGCATGGCACGTTTGGGCTTAACTTCAGTCGCGGGTGCCACCCTTACCAGTCGCAATGTGTTGATATCCTTTCGTACAACCAGGAGGCTTTTCGGGATCCCTCGTGGTTACACGCATTCATGGGAACAGCTTTTGATGGTGCTCCAGAGCAGACAACCCTTTCCTGCCCTTGCTTCGGATCGTCCCTGGCAGGACTGGGACTTTACAAGCAAGCTGCATTTAGAAAAGGCTTCAGCTAACTAGGTGTATCATCTTCTGATTAAAGATCATCAATGGTTGGTTACTAAAGCTAATACTCTATGGGGATTGCATAAATCCCGGTCATGGTGGAGGGCAACTGTGATGGAGGGCTGGTTGAACAAGATACCCTTCAAATATAAGGTCTTTCTTTGGAGGGTGTTGATCGGTGGTCTTCCGCTTGCTTCAGCTCTTTCCAAGCGTCGAATCTCCAACGGCAACTGTTTTTTTTGCACCACCAGTGTGGAATCTGCCCGTCACCAATTTATTTCTTACCCCATCGCTAAGAAAATCTGGTCATCCTTGTCAGCCGTTTGGCAAGCGGTGGTTGGTTTCTCGCTACGCCCGTTTGATTGGGTTTTTGTGCAGCCCAAATACCCCACACCGACACAGCCACATATGAAGATCCTGTTTCACTTTCTTCGATATTGGGGCTATTGGCATAACTGGACCATTCGGAATGCTTTTCTTTTTGATTCCGCCTATAATGTTCAACGGCATATTGCTAGACTTAAGGGTCTCTTGTATTAGCAGATGGATCTTCTCTGGCACTCTGACATGCTCTCTCGGGAGGACTTGCGTCCCTGGCATATGGCAATTTCCTCTGCGTCTTTGCCATGACTTTGTAACTTTTAGGTCGCCTGGTTATTGTAGAGAGACAGTGTGTTCTTTACACACGATGGGGTAGAGCCATCGTGTATCTTGTAATCATGTAAACTTGTACTTTTTCGTAATTAATACAATTACCTTTTACGAAAAAAAAGAGGGAGAGATTCTGTGTGTGTGTGTGTGTGTGTGTGTGTGTGTGTGTGTGTAAAAGAGAGAGAGATAATAGATTGCCTGCCAATTCATTGCAGATGGAAATTCTAGCAGTGTCTTGCCTACTTTCTTGGGAAGTCAAATCGAAGGTCTTAGTGTAGTGGCTCATACCATTCTCTTGTCTCGCGGAACACTAATGTTCTTTCCCACTATCAAACAAGTCTTTCGGGTCCCTCATGGCTACCGTGAGCTTTGGGGCAAGGTCTTTGATCTTTTGCAAGACCGGCAACCCTTTCCTCTCCTAGATTGTAATTGTCCCTAGCAAGGTTATAACCTTGCAAGGCGTTTGACCCTTCACTCTTCTATGGTTAATCAAATTTATGATCCAAGATCGCTCATGGTTGACCAGCAAAGCCAACATGCTATGGGGATTGCATAAATCTAAAGCCTGGTGGAAATTAACAGTGATGGAGGGATGGGTCAACAAGACACCATTCAAATGTAAGATATTCATTTGGAGAATGTTGGTGGGTGGTTGTCCCTTGGCATCGGCTCTTCACCGTAGGGGCATTTCCAATGGGAATTTTTCTTTTGTACCACTGCACTTGAGTCTCCCCATCACAAACTCATTTCCTGCCCTTTTGCTCGGAAGATTCGGTCCCCTCTTTCTAACATTGGCATGTTGTGGTGGGGACTAGGTTGCTTCCTTTTGATTGCCTCTTTAGTAAAGCTAAATATCATGGTCCAACACAACCTCGTATGAAGATTTTGTTTCACTTTCTCCGATTCTAGGGTTGCTAGCCTATTTGGGTCACTTGCAATGCATTCATTTTTTATGCTACTTTGGGCATCTAGTATCATGTGGTGAAGCTTAAGGGACTTCTCCAGTGGCAGCTTGATCTTATCCAGCATGCTGATAGCCTAGTCATAGACGATCTAGTTTCTTGGTATCATGCAGTTCCTCAATGACCCTGCCCTGACTTTTGTACTTTTTCTTTTGTATTGTGACATGATGTAATATGACAACTCATTATGAAAAAAAAAGATAGAGAGGGGTGTGTGTGTGTGTGTGTGTCTCTCTCTCTCAAGAGACTGACAGCTGCAGAAAATGGCAGAGAAGGCTGCACTGGGCAAAAACTCCAACAAATGGTGAAAGAAAAGGAGGGAAAAAGAGTCTTATCTGCTGCCCATTCCACACCATCGCGTTCTACAAGAGGAATGGGTTTGGAACATTCCAACTTCATACAGCTGCAGGGAACAGAGCAGGGAACATTCCACTATGTGGGAAAGTGTTTCTCGTCCCTCCATGTTAGGGAACAGTATTCCAGTGTTCCAAGCCCCCATTCCCTGCATTCCATGTGGCTATGAGCTCTCATATATATCTTGCCTATTACAATTTAAAACTAGTCCGACTAACTTCTAAACTCACTTGTCTTGCAGATTCATGCTCTAGGACCTCAGAAACATTTTCTTACAGTGAAATTTAAAAGAAGAACATCCCTTTATTCTGCTGCTCGCATGGCCACAACACATCACACTATCCTGAACAGAAAACCACAGCAACAAATATTCTACTTAAGAAGTTTGAAAGCAATGCAACCTTCCAACCAGAGAACTGGTTACTAGGAGTCAAAACATTCTCTCTCTATAAACCACTCATTTATTTATAATTGACTTTACCTATACAGTCCTCCAATACCCTCTGAAACAGCTATCTGCTTAAACACCTGTAGAACACCCTTCTCTTGCATCATGGCACCTGCTACCTGTGGAGACTTATGTGAATATTCTAATATTTGCAAAACTCCAATTCAAATCCAGAAAGCATACTTATAGTGCATATAATGATTACCTGTGTTTGCAACCGTGTCTTAATAACATCAAAGGGTGTGGTAAAAAGTGCAGCTGTAGAACCTGCCAAGCCTCCAAATGCAAGCTGCCGACAACAATGACAAGTGACCATTATTTTACAGCTTCTTTATCTCAGAACTTAAATATCAGGTGAGGACGAATTAAATTGACAACAGCGTTTTGGCTTACAACAACGAGTATTTGACGTTATGAAAGCATTAGCCAAAAAAAAAAAAAAAGCAGCAACTGTCACAAAGCAAAACCATCAAAACTCAATAAGTGTATCTTTTTGGACTGTAAAAAGCGGACACTGCATCCAACCATGTAAACAAAATTGTTAAACTATCAAAGAACTTTACTCATATAATTTTTTTTCATGAAAGGTGTGGCTAATGTTAAGATAAAAAAGGTGCATTACACATTAATCCTTGATTAGCTCATTTAAACAGCCCCAAAACTCAAACTTTAATGCTAAAAGAGCCTATGTGTCCTATAAGCCATCCCTCACACTTTGGTTGTTTCCTCATCTATAAATAGACAGTGTGCACAGTCACTTGCATCCTGTTCCATCCTACCCTATCCAGTCTACCTCTTCACATGGCTGCCAACCTCATTGTCTGCCTGCTGCCACCTTCTTTAGCTCCTGGCATGGAGATCTGCCGCTGCCAATTGCCCTTCTGGAGGCTTCTACCTGCTGCATTTTCAGCCCAACTGCTGATGTCAGCACCTTCCATTGCTCCATGACCAGTTTGGCTGCCGCATCTTAACAGTTTCCCCTGCCTGCCGGTCACTATTTTCTGCCCCGGTTGTCCTCCAACGCCTCCCTCAACACGCTTCCATGAGAGCCATCAGCTGTTGGACAGCTCTGCCTTCAAGCACTATTTACATACATTCATTTCAGTTTTATCAAATTCTCTTCTACCCTATTTTGCGTCTTTACGTTTTTTCTAAGTCACCTTGTTTCAGTCATGTCCAAGCTCAATGTCATGTTCGTATAATCCTTTTGATTCATATGAAGAAAACTCCTCCTTTGTTGCTCCTTTTGTTGTGCACGATCCCAATGCAAGTCTCCTTGAAGACCACGACCGGTATCAATATGTCAATGTCCATAGAGGAATCTCTAGAAGCAACCATACACCTTCAAATATACCTATTATATTACCTTCTACAAAATTCTACTCCATTCAAACATGTTGTTGGTGATAATCATATGCAATTCCCTCCCGTCCCTCCCACTTCTGATAATTTATATTCTATTTCTTTTGCTTTTAATAGCTTAGGATTCAATCCTATACTTGCATCATGCACATTAGGTTCACTTCCTTCACTATCAAGTACAATAGGATTGGGATCTTCTATTTTTGTTCCTAGTATATTTTTTCCATTCCACATATTACCTTCTCATAGGTGCATGCCACTCTACCCCCTAATACTTTGTTGGTGCAAATGCCACCCATATATTGTAGGCCATCTCATGAGCTACATGTTGATGCCCTTTGATCAATGATTCAAGCTCCCTAGTCATTTTAACTGTCATTAAATGTAATTGTTACCCCTAGTGTCAACGTCTAGGACATTGACACTAGTGTCTAGGACACTAACACTAGGGTCTAGGACACTGACGCTAGGGTCTAGGACACTGACACTAGGTTCAGGGTTTCCTATGGCAGTTAAGCCATTTAGGGTTTCATTTTACTATAAAAAGATACTTTGTGTATCATTAGCACAAACTCTCTTCAACCTTCTGTGCATGGTCACCTGTAATAATCAAGTCATCAACATACAAAACAAACAACACATGACCACCCTCGAAAGTGTGCTCATAAAGCTGCGGATTGGCCCTAGAGCACCAATAGCCCAATTTTTCCTGGAGGAACGAGTCAATCTTCTTATTCCAAGCACGCGGAGCTTGCTTCACGCCATACAAGGCCTTTTTCAACCAGTAATACCATCTGAGATCCAAAGCCAAGAGGCTGCTCTACATAGATCTCCTCCTTCAAATCGCCATTCAAGAAGGCCGACTTCACATCCAACTAGAAGACGGGCCATCCCCTATGACCAGCCAAGGTAAGAACTGTTAGTGATCAGCTCCCTGCCACTTCAGAAGTGCCACATGTCAGCAGTCAGACTGTCCAACTGCAATTGGCTGCATTAAATGCAACTAACCTCCCTATTTTGGCATTTTAGGAGGCATGCTTTTCAGTCTTTTTAAAGGCTAAGTTTCCAGCAGTTTCTATCACTTGTATCTAACAGATTACAGCCTACTAGTGATAGAGACAGCACTCGGGCTGACAAAGATCGAGGTCCTCAAGGCGGAGACACACGCAAATATTCTCTATGCACCCATGTATAATTTTGCATTCTTATACAGCATTCTTCACTGCAGATTTTCTGTGTTTCACTGTCTCTTTCTCTCTCTCTTCTCTCTCTGTTCACTCTTTGTCATGGTCATTCGCTTCCGCATTACTTCACTCTGACATGGTATCAAAGCATTGAAGGACCAAGGTGGACCTATCTGAAGAAGCGTTTTCAGCACGACACAAGGCTGCATTTTCAGCGTTTAAGTGCGAGCAGGTGGGCTGTACATTAGAACAAGGCTGAGGCGAGCGTGGGTGTGCGAGAAAAGAGAAGATTTGCTGAAGCTACTGTTGTTTTTCTGCTATTAGAGAAGGAAGAAGGCTGTGTTTTTGGCCTTCAAGTGCAGATTTTACCTTTTCATTGCCTCCAACAGCTGAAGAAGGTTCAAGAATCGAAGACAAGAGCCCTAGCAAGCTGCATTTTCACAATCAAAGGGGGTTTCTTTTGCGTTTGTGCATACATTGCAGTTGAAGATGTCTACAGAGATTGACGTGGAGTTCCATGCAATCATGGACCGGAAGGTGCCTGCTGTCCTACTAGCTCTTCCATCATATCAAAAGCTTGATGGCAACAATTACCGTATCTGGCAAGTGATGGTGTTGGCCATATTGAAGTCTTATGATTTGGCGGAGCTTGTCATGGAGGAGATCAACCAGCCCTCGGTGAGAGATGAGTCCAAACTCTCTTCCAATGCTCGTGCGGAGTTGACCAAAGCCCAGTATCATTGGGACAAACTGAATGCCAAGATTCGTTCTTTTCTTTTTCTGTCTTGTACTACAGCCGTGACAGTTCACATCAAGCACTTGATGGTGGCTTGCGAGAAATGGCTGGAGCTTGACCTAATGTACAATCAGATGACCTTGACAAAGAGGGTTTCTTTGGAGGTGCAAAATGCGGACCCTGTCCGTGACTAAGTCTTCGTCGCTTCAGGAACATATCCACAAGCTTCGGCAGCTTCAAATGCACGTTCAAAATGCCGCGAAGCCCATTTCCTCCAAAGACATGGCGATCACTTTATTGTCCCAATTGCTGCCACGATTCGGTACCTTTTATTCCGCTCTTATTGCATCGGGGCGGGAGTCGACTCTTCGATGGGAAGAGTTGGTTCCTATAATCTTGGACTAAGAGGAACAATTGAAGGTACAAAATGCTTCCAAATCGGAGGCATTGGTTGGTTAAGCCTCTCAGAAGAAGGGGAAGAACCAAAAAAAGAAGGACAATAAATCCAAGAAGGACAAAGAGAAAAAATCGACATGCCATATCTGTGGTAAGGCTTGCCATTGGAAGAAGAATTGCCCCGACAAGGACAAGAAGGATGCCAAGAAGAAGGACACAAAGGATTCTCGAGCGGTGGTTACACCTTCATCAGCTGCTTTTCTACATTTAGCGGTCATTGAGCACCCTACACCGAAGACTTTTGATGATGCGATAACAGCTCCCAAACTCTAGAGTGGATTGTGGACAGTGATGCCTCCCGGCACATGACTCCTTCGACAGTTGGTGTTGCCCATTTGTGACCCTCACGTGGACAGATTCTCATTGGAGACAGCTCTTCTGTGTCTAGTGCTGCACGGGATGAGATGCAGCTGATTCTAGATGGACATGGTAGTACCCACACTTCCGAGGTATTGCATGTGCCAAGTTTAGGGTATCATTTGCTTTCGGTCCATAGATTTGTTCTCTTGGCCTTTTGGTGGAGTTTAACAGTGATGTTGTTCAAGTTCTTGATCGTGGATCGAGAAAAGTTCTCGCTTTAGGGTATGAGGAGAACCGCATTTACAAATCGAAGTCTTCTGCAGCTCTTACTTCTCTTCTTACCTCTCAGACACAGTCCGAGCTATGGCATGCTCAATTTGGCCACCTGAACTATGAGTAGCTTCGGAAGGGGTCGCAAGGATTGCTTGTTCGAGGTTTGCCAAACATAGTGGTGAGACAACAGCCATGTGTCTCCTGCATTCGTAGGAAACAGCATTAGGATGCGATTCCCCAAAAAATCTTTGAGGCAGTCTACTTCACCTATAGAGCTTGTATCTACGAATCTTTGTGGCCCGATAAGCACCGAGTCCCTGAAGGGGAGCTTGCACTTCATGTTGATCGTAGATGACTACAGCAAGATGACATGGGCCTACTTCTTGACGTTGAAGTCGGAGGCTTTCTCCCACTTCAAGGATTGGCTTCTCTTTGAGGAGAACCGATCTGGCCGAAGATTGAAGACCTTGTGATCAAACAAGGGTGGTGAATTTGTTTCTAATGACTTGCTCGTTTTTGTATAGATAGGGGCATTCACTAGGAGTTTGCTAATACCAACACTCCTTAAGAAATTGGCATTTTGAAGCGGAAGAACCGATGTGTGATAGAGATGGTACACACCATGATGGCGCACCAACAGACACCTCAATTTCTGTGGGCTGAGGCAGTGACTACGGCAATCCACATCCTCGATTGATCCCTCACTTTAGCCGTTGGTAGGATGACACCTTTTGAGGCTTACTTTGGGACTAAGCCTAATGTCTCTTATTTCAGGATATTTGGGTGTGACGCCTATGTGCACATTCTAAAGATGCTGTGTGAAAAGTTTGAGGCGGCTTTCCAACGACAGATATTTGTTGGCTACAGCTCCCAATCCCAAGGTTATCACTTATATGATCCCGTGAAACAGGATGTCTACACGAGCCGAGATGTACAGTTCGTGGAAGTTCCGGCCACAGAGGGAGATGAGGAGCACCTTGTACTTTAAGATCCAGGGGAGAGTTAGGCTCCCGCGACCGTTCCTTTGGAGCCAGAGCCTCTTGATGGAGATTCTTCTTCAAATTAAGAGTCTTCTCTTCCACCGGCCACTCCAGTGGAGATCCCGCCGGTGGATCTACCCGAGTCTTCAATGGGTGGCGAGCGTCAAGGAGAGATCCGACCTCCTCCTCGTTGGGCCTATGACACCCTCCAAGATTCAGGAATCGAGGGGGTCCCTGAGGAGTGGGAACCGTTGGATGGACCGCGGAGATCACGGAGGCACCAGACACATACTACGGAGCTTGTTTGCTCTAATTACTGTTTGATATCCCGTGTTATGCAAGATAGAGAGCCTACATCAATGAAGGAGACTTTACAATCTCATCATTGGCGGAAGGCGATGGAAGCCGAGTTGGAGACTATTGAGCGGAATGGCACTTGGTTCCTTGTGCCTCATTGTCATGAGATTTTTTGCCCAAGGTTTAAACATAAAATTTTTAACCACCACATATATTACTTAGTCACTTGTAATTTAGACAAACTACAAGAGACTTGCCTAGTAATCATGGACAAACATATGGCTTGGATAAGGCCTTGATTACATATGTCAGTGAAGAAGTTAGTCTAACAACATGTCTCACAAGTTCATTGGAATAAGGAACTTAAGTCCATAAAGTATACTATGCTAATGAGCATATGACATTGCATATGCTTTATATGACTTATATGAATCAAACCTTGACAAGAAAGAGAGAAGTCATGAGCAAGAAAGCCACCGCAGTTTTCGGCGCAGTTCAAGGGCGCAAGCTGAAAGAAGAAGATCTGCAGATTTGAATCACTCCAGTGCTATTCATGGTGAAGCTTTGCAATGCAACTCAAGCTTGGGGGGGTAAAGGAGTGGTGGAGCCTTCATCTCTTACCAAGTAAGTAGCACTTTTAGCAGAGAACAAACAGTTTTGTGGCTGTCCAGACTGTGTATTTAAAGGGCAGCAGCCCATACAAGGGAGAGCTCGATTAGGAGTCTAAAGAAAGGTCTAGACCTAGCCTGCGTATGCTGAATTAGCTCTCCCATGTCAAGAGATACATCAAATCTACTCTCTTGAGTCTTCCAAGAGATGAGTAGGAACTGTTATTGGACTTCCTATCCTGAAATTTGTTGGGCTGAAACCCTTCTTCTTGCTCCATTGATTATCTTGACCCAAAGGGCTCACCCTTGCTCTTGGAAAGCTTACTGCAAGCTCCTAATGGAGGGGTGTATCAAGAAGACTTCTAGATTTGTCTTAACAAGACATGTGGGCTGAACTGGAAGGTCCAAAAATGTTCTTTAATGGGCTGAAATTCTGTTCTTCAGGCAACTCTTGTTTAGTTCATGAGGTACTTGTATTTATGAAGGACACTGACCTATGCACTTATCTCTTAATGTAAACTCTCTTCTCCATCAAGAAGAGATCTTGGAGAACATAAAGGATCTGGTTTGGACTGTTCTATGCAGTCCATTACTTTCTTTATGGGCTGAATCTCTGTTCTTCAAGGCATCTCTTGTATGGATCAAGAGGAACATGTATTTGTGCAGAAGAAAAGAAGGGCAATTTCTTACATAACTACAGCTTGATGAAGTCTCTCCTCCCTACCAAGAAGAGCTCTTTGGTAGATATTAAAACTCTGATTTAAAAACTGTCATATTCAGCCCACTATAATCTTTGGGCTGATTCTTGATATTCCAAGTTTTACTCTTATGATTTATGATGAGAATATGCTCTACATACTCTTGTAAATGCTGCATCTAAACACTCTTACTTTGGAAGGACATTGAAGATACTCTTTGGAAGTTTATTTGTAACATCTTGGTTTATTCATGGCTGCCCATAACAGGGAATTAATGAGCTGAAGCTTTACTTGTTAACACTTCCTTTATTTTGGTAGAGCATGAATTGTTCTTGATTCATTCTAAACCAGGATATTCTTGGGCTGAATTCTGTAAACACGGAATCTACCTCAACTCCAAACATTACAAGTACAATAGTATCTTGCTTCCTTTCATTCAAGAGAGGGTTTAAAGTAGTCTTTCAGAGAATTCTCGCCATACTTTGGAATTAAACAGCTGAAGCTTTTATGCAGCTACTTAATTCAAGTTGCATTGATCTAAGTCATGGAACTCATGAACTTTTCATGTGAATCCAACTATAGTGATTTATTCATAAACTGAAATAGGTAATCTTCTTCTTGATCCTCTATCTTCATTACTAGTTGAAAAGAGAAGTGACTTAAAGATCTTCTTCATGCCTAGGCTGACTTAGGCAGCTATACTCATTGGCAAGGAAGGACAAGACTCTTCTTGTATCAATTGAAGTTGTACTCCTAATTACAATTCATTCTTCTGTGATCAAAAGTTGCAAGCTCTTAACCCATTTATTTGACCGTCTTATGTATCAATCTGGATTTTTCCAAGATAAAGTCAAAGTGAATGGTGAGCTGAAAGTTGTGAAGCTCCTCTCGAACCTATAAACAATTACCACCTATCTCTTGAAGACACATCTCCATCGATCTTGTCCCGATCTTTTGCAAAACCCCTGTGGTGACCTTCAACCTCACGCGCTGCAACATCATCCCTCTCATAAGAAGGTGATTGGTCTCAAATGGGTCTTCAAGACCAAGTATCATAGTGATGGCCCTTTGGACAAGCACAAGGCTCACCTTGTTGCTAAAGGTTTTGCATAGCGCCTAGATGTTGACTTCCATGATACTTTTGCCCCTACAGCTCGCATGGCGATTATTCATGTTGTTCTTGCCTTGGCTGGCCAAAGGAGATGGCTTGTTTTTCAATTAGATGTGAAGTCCGCCTTCTTGAATGGTGATTTGAAGGAGGAGATCTATGTAGAGCAACCTCTTGGATTTGGTTCTTCCAATGGACAAGTTTACAGGTTAAAGAAGGCCTTGTATGACCTGAAGCAACCTCCGCGTGCTTGGAACGAGAAGATTGACTCGTTTTTCTAAGCCACGTTAGGATATCAGCGCTCTAGGGCCGATCTGCACCTTTATGTGCACACTTCCGAGGATGGCCGTGTGTTGTTTGTATTGTATGTTGATGACTTGATTATTGTAGGTGCTCATACCCAGAAGGTCGAAGAGACGAAGGCAACCCTACACTAGAAGTTTGAGATGACAGATTTAGGACTTCTCCATTTCTTTTTGGGCCATGAGATTTATCACTCTCAAAGGGGGATTTTCATCCCTCAGCAGAGATATATACAAGAGCTCTTGGTGACTTTTGAGATGGAGGATTGTCGGTCCATTTCTACTCCTATGGATCCGAACTGAAAGGCCACTTCACACACAGATTCTCCTTTGGTGGATGCTACTCGCTACCGTCAGCTGATTGGATCACTGATTTGGCTCCTCAACATGCGGGTTGATCTATGTTTTGCTATAGATCTCTTGGTTGGGTTCATGAGTGCCCCTTAGCAAGTGCATTGGCAGGCTGCTCAGAGGATACTACGGTATCTGAGGGGAACCTCTAGCTTAGGGATTCATTATCCAGCAGGTACAGGTGCTACTGATCTTGTTCTTGCCGGTTGGAGTGATTCAGATTGGGCTGGCAATGTGGATCACAGGCGGTCTACTACATGTTATTGTTTTACCTTGGGTGTTGGTGCTATCTCTTGGAGTAGCAAGAAGCAACCCACGGTAGCCCTATCTTCGACTGAGGTAGAGTATCTTGCTGCATCTTCTACCACATGTTAGGCTGTGTGGCTTCGGCAGTTGTTGGAAGAGCTTGGTTGCTCCCAAACTCGTCCTACTATCTTGCGGTGCGACAATGAGAGTTGCATTGCCTTGGCACGAAATCCCGTATTCCATGCTAGGACAAAGCACATAGAGATCCAGTATCATTTCATCAGGGAGAAGCTTCTAGATGCGACCATTGATGTGGAGTACTCTAAGACTGAAGACAATATTGCAAATTTGTTTACGAAGGCACTTTCCCAAGCTTTGCTTCATCGACATTTCAGTTCCCTATATCTGTTGCCTTGTTCAAAATCTGAGAGGGGGTGTTAGCGATCAACTCCCTGCCACGTCAGCAATGCCACGTGGCAGTTTTGCCACATGGCAACAGTCGGGGACTATCTCCGACTGTAATCGGCTGCCGACCTGCCTATTTTGGCATTTTATGAGGCATTCTTTTCAGCCTTTTCAAAGACTGAGTTTCCAGCAATTTCTATAACTTGTATTTGACAGATTATAGCCTGCTGGTAAACAGAGACAGCACTCGGGCTGATAGAGATCAAGGTCCTCAAGGCGGAGACATACGCAGATATTCTCTCTGCACCGGTGTATAATTCTGCATTCTTATACAACGTTCTTCACTGCATATTTTCAGTGTTTCACTGTCTCTTTCTCTCTCCTCTCTCCACTCACTCTTTGTCATGGTCATTCGCTTCCACATTGCTTCACTCTGACAAGAACAGCACAAATCATCGCCATACGAGCAGTGGAAGCAAAAGTATCATGGAACTCAATGCCTGGGCACTAAGCAAAACCTTTAGTAACAAGGGGGGCCTTATGCTTGTCCAAAGAGCTATCACTATGGAACTTGGTCTTGAAGACCCATTTGACACCAATCACCTTCTTATAAGAGGGACAAGGTACAAGGTACCAAGTGTCATTCCACTCAATAGCCTCCAACTCGGCTTCCATTGCTTTTCGCCAATGATCACACTATAAAGCCTCCTTCACAGAGGTAGGCTCTCTATCCTACATAACACGGGACATCAAACAATAGTTAGAGCAAACAAGCTTCGTAGAATGTGCCTCGTGCCTCCATGACCTCCACGGTCCATCCTGCGGTTGCCACTCCTCAAGGACCCCCTCGATCCCTAAATCTTGAAGTGTGTCACAGGCCCAACGAGGAGAAGGCCAGATCTTTGCCTCGTCACTCTCTGTCTCTTGAAGTTTCTGGAAGGTCCATCGACAACGAAGGAGAAATTGGTGAATCGGGTGGCTAGAAACTAGGTTCCTCATCCGAAGAAGAGTCCTCAAGAGACACAGGCCCCAAGGGAACAGTCATTGGGGCCCAGCTATCACTGGGATCTCCAAGAACAAAGTGGTCCTCAACCCCCTCTGGGGCTAGAACCTCCACAAACCGAAAGTCACAACTCGTGTAGACATCCCGCTCAACAAGATCATACAATAGGTAGCCTTGAGGCTACGAGCTATAGCCCACAAACACCTGTCTTTTAGAAACCGCTTCAAATTTGTCACACTGTGTCTTCGAGGTGTGAACATAGGCATCACACCCAAAAACCTTAAATTAAGAAACATCTAGCTTTGACCCAAAGTGCGCCTCATAAGGAGTCATACCAACAACAGCAGAAGTAGGGAAACGATTAAGTGTAGTGACGGGTCAGGCATGAAGATCGAGACAGTAGGAGTTTCTTAGACGCGAAGAAACAGAGAGAGTAAGAGAGAGCAAAGCAAAGAGTATGCACAATTTTAGGTACAATGACGAGTGTACCACTTTAGGTTTTTAGATAGATATATATGTGTAAGTACAAGTGCTAAGGGTGTGTTCACACCCGAGCACATTTGAAGGCACGAGGGCCTTTATTCCCAACAACCTCCCAACTAAAGGCAATGTGCCTTAAGAGGAGAAAAGAATCAGCTAAGTCTAGGTATGTACAAAGCTGAAATACATATATCTATCCAACTCCCATCATCTGTCGGCAATAAGCAAACCGTTCTGCTGGAAGACCCTTCGTGAGAAGGTCTGCAAGATTATCATCTGTATGCACTTTGACAAGCTCAATGCTCTTGCTACCAAGTACATCTCTACTGAAGTAGTACTTCACCTATATGTGCTTTGTCTTTGCATGAAAGACAGCATTCCGTGTTAGCATGATAGCACTCTGACTATCACAATGGAGAACAAGTAACTCTGTGATGCTAAGCTCTCCCACCAGATGTGAAAGCCATAAAGCCTCTTTGCATGCCTCAATGACAGCAACATACTCTGCCTCTATAGTAGACAATGCAACACACTTTTGTAGCATGGAGATCCAAAAGACTGCCCCTCCTGTGAAAGTAAACACATATCCAAAAATGGACTTTCTGCAATCCGCATGACCAGTATAGTTTGCATCCGTAAAACACATGCCTTCTGCTTTCCAAAGCAGATACACAACTCCTTTGTGCCTTGGAGGTATCTCATAATACCTTTCACTGCATCCCAATACGTCTTGCCGGGATTTACCATGTATCTGCTAACCACTCCCACTGCAAAGGCAACGTCAGGATGACGTGTAGCAACCATAGCATACATCAAACTACCAACAACTGAAGCATATGGTATCTTGGCCATTTCAGCCTTCTCATCATCAGATGTAGGGTTGTCCTCTGCACTGAGGTTCACATATGGAGGCAATGGAACCCCAATTGTTTTCCCCCCCTCCATATTGAAACGTTGCAAAACTTTGGAGACATACTCCTGCTGAGATAGATAGAGCAATCCTTTTGACCTATCTCTGAGTATTTGCATACCAAGAATGTGATTTGCATTACCAAGATCCTTCATTTCAAAGTTGCCAATGAAGACTTTGCTTCAATGAATCCAATGCATGAGTATCCCTGCCAACAATCAGCATGTCATCAACATACAAAACCAAGATAATCAGGCTGTCATCTGCTGCCTTCTTAGTGTACAAGCAATGATTCACTTGACTTCTATGGAAACCTTGAGATTGCATAAATGTATCAAAACTTATGATACCACTCTCTTGGTGCTTGTTTCAGCCCATACAAACTCCTTTTGAGTTTGCATACCATCTTTTCTTTCCCTTTTTCAACAAAACCTTCAGGCTGTTGCATATCACCATGTAAAAATGCAGATCACCATGTAAAAATGCAATCTTTACATCCATCTGTATAAGTTCCATATCTTCAATTGCAACCAAGCCCAAAATGGTTCTCAATGTAGTCATCTTGACTACAGGAGAGAAAATCTCATCAAAGTTAATTACTTGCTTCTCCTTGTACCCCTTTGCAACCAACCTTGCTTTGTACTTTGGTGAGGAACCAGAAGTGACCTTCATCTTGTAAACCCATTTGCATGGAAGTGTTTTCTACCCTTCAAGCAACTACACCAAGTCCCAAGTGACATTTTTCTCAAGAGATTCCATCTCTGACAACATGGCTTTATACCATTTCTTGCTGTCCTGTTTGTCCATTGCTTCCTTGAAGCAAGAAGGTTCACCACGGTCAGTCAACATGACATAATCAACAACATTGTTTGCACCAGGAACAAATCTATCAGGTTGTCTAGTAGCCCTAGACGATCTCCTAGCCCAACGATCATTGTTTGCTAGTTGTTGGGCATTTTCAGCTTGCTGTCCTGGCATTTCAGCTTGCAAATCAGCATTAACAGCTTGTTGTCCTGGCTATTCCTGCACATGTAATGGCTCATTATCATGGGCAATAGCTGGCTGATCATTTCCAGCATTATTTTCTGCATTTACAGATTCAATTACAGCAAGTATTTGCTACTCTACAGCGGGCACATTTTGCTGTCCAAAAGGTATTTCTTCCCAAAATACAACCCTACGGACCTCCTCAGTCTTTTCGAGTTGTTTATGCATGCGATCTTCCCGGAAGATAACATCATTGCTGCATACTACTTTCCTTTTCTCGAGATCCCACAGTCTATACCCCACTTCATCCTCGTCACCATATCCTAGGAAAATGCATTTACAAGACTTTGGCTCAAGTTTACTGCGTTTTTCTTTACGAATGTGCACAAAAGCCTCGCAGCCAAACACTTTCAAGTGAGCATATGAAGGTGGCTTGCCCAACCACTCCCCCCCCTCCCCAAATACCCATTTGGTGACCGATTAATTAAGTGTACAGCTGTCATAGCAGTCTCTGCCTAAAAACCATGGGGTAATGCAGCATGAGACAGCATCGTACGGACCTTATCATGTATGGTTCGATTCATACGCTCTGCAAATCCATTTTGGGATGGATTATGAGAGGCAATGAGCTCCCTCTTTATCCCTTTGCTGTCACAAAATGCCTGAAAGGCCTTAGACACATATTCCCCACCATTGTCAGAGCAAAGACACTTAAGTGTCTTATCAGTCTGATTTCAGCCAATGCCAAGAATTTTTTAAACTTGTCAAGCACTTCATCCTTGCTATGAGCAGGATAAACCTATACCTTTCGTGTAGCATCATCGACAAAGGTGACAAAATATTTATTTCCCCCTAAAGATAATACTAGCATCTGGCATACATCTGAATCTACTAACTCTAGAGAAGAAGATTTCTGTGAAAGAGACTTTTTATGAGACATTTGTGCATGTTTGCCATAAATACAATGATCACAATGCTCAAAATCACCATAACAAAGACAAGGCAAGTAACCCAAACGAGAAAGCACTTTCATTCCTGTTTGACTCATGTGTCCCAACCGGCCATGCCACAAAGAAACACTTGGCTGCTCGGTCCCGGCAAAAACATGGTCACGCATACTAGATACATAAAGTGGATACAAAGTATCACTCTTGCAACCTCTGGCAATAACCCTAGATCCCTTACAGATCTTCCATTTTTCATCACCAAAGGTGGTATGAAAACCATCATCATCTAGCTGCCTTGTGCTAATCAAGCTCTTCTTGAGCTGAGGTACATGTCGTACTACATGCTGAAGTGTGAAGATAGAGCCATGCTGAAACTGCAACTGCACACTGTCAATACATGCAATGTCACATGCATAGTTGTCCCCAAGATGAACAACACCATGTCGACCCCCTGTATAGTCAAAAAACCACTCACGATGAGGGGTGACATGAAAGAAAGTACCTGAATCGAGAATCCAGGTATGCATGTCATCATCTATATCTGCAAGTAAAGCATGTGCACCAAAGTGTGAAGAGACAAAGAGTACGTCGCTCCCACTATCATTGTCATGAGTTACTACATTCACCTCTTCAATTTTGACACTGCTCTTCTTAGACTGATTGTCTTTCTTCTCTTCCTTGCCATCATCTGTCTTCTTGCCTTTGCCTTTCTCTTTCTTCCATTTGTAGCAATCACGTTTAAAGTGACCCTTTTTACCACAATGGTGCCATTCAACATCTTTGCCACGTGATTTACTGCATCCCTTGCTATCAGATTTGCCTTTCTGCTCTGATCTGCCCCTAGTATGCAAATCACTGGAAGACTAACTGGATGAATTGTTCTGCCGATTCATTTCTTCCATGAGTAGAGCACTCTCTACATCAGCATACAAAAGGATCACATTAGAATTGCTCATAGCAATCCTGAATGTATCCCAACTCTCTGGTAGAGTGCAAAGCAAGAAAGTAGCCTTAAATTCCTCATCAATCATGAATTTCAAGGCAACCAGCAGGCTGAAAATGAAGTTAAACTCACTAAAGTGAGTAGACATTGTTGTACCCTCTTTCATACGCAAATCCATAAGCTTTTTCAGCCAATAAACTTTGCTTGCAGCACTTTTCTATGCATATAGTTCTTCCAGTTGAGTCCATATAGCATATGCAGAATCCAAACCTTCAATGTTAAACAACAAGGCACCAAAAATCGATAGCTCGATGGTTGAGCATACAAGCTCATTTAATTCATCCCAATCTTCATGTTCCATGTCCTCAGGCTTTGCCCCTGGCTTTGCCTGCTTCTTTTGCAACAGAATATTGTAGCACTATTTTTGCCAAACTGCAAAGTTATGTGCTCCTTCAAGCTTCTTTATGTGCATGAGATTACTGCTGTCACTGCTGCCAGCCATGATTTTCAGCCCAAATGTGACCAAAAAACAGCAAATGTAGGCCCAAAACTATCACCCAAGTGACCAAGGTACAAACAAGTACCAACCAGCAACAAATGACCACATAGAAACACAGATTTCAGATCTGTAATTAAATTTTCAGAAGCACCAAACCATGTGCTACAGCATTCCACAACTGATTACAGTTGTTCCAAGGGCATATGCATCACATTACATGAGAAATCCCAAATTTTAGCTGCAATTTCTGTTGTACATGTACCCACGGGCATAAAATTTGACAAGCACAGTCAAAAGACCCAAAAATTTTGTGCTCAAAGCATCAACCACACATCTGCATTTTCACTGTCATGCATAGAACAGGCCAATTCTGCCAAAATAGAGCAATTTCAGCAAAACCCCCAAATTTTACCTAGTGTTGATGTCCAAATTGCATGGAATTGAACTTGCATGTACATAGAATGACCAAATGATGCACAAATTTTGCCCAAACTGCAAAAGCCCCAAATTGCACGGGGTCCAATGTGCATCAATGTCGAGAAATTGGGTAAATTTCAGCCCAATTTGTGCATGTACATGAAAAGCCCCAAATGTCAGAGGCAAAATGTGTATTGCTTATTATTGGTGGGTTATTAGTGGTGGATACATGCTTGACATGCATTGTGGTCACAAATTCCTACAATTTCTGAGACAAATATCACTGTTGCATCTTGCTCGCACCAAATCTAGATAAATCCCCAAATATTCCAAGTCCTGTGTGCACTAATTTCAGTGAAATTGAAAGAAATTCACTAAAATGTGAAAAACCCCAAAATTCTCAAGCAAATGTGCACCGACTTTGCAATTTCTGAGCCAAATTGTCCAATTCTGCGTTAAGATCCCCTAAATTCCGGAAAAGCCCCAAATTTTTGGGCCTAAATCTGCACACATTTGCACACTATGCTTGCACGCACGAACACCCGGAGGAGAGGAGGTAAAAGGGGTTTTTTTAAAAATGGCTGATGTTTGAAAAGAAAATGTGACAGGGGTCCGTTGACCCACTCGACCATGCCGACGCTGCCCTGTCGCCTGGTCTCCAACATCCACGACCACCTTTGCAGCTCACGACCTATCATTCGTTTATAAAGATGCCATTTTTGTCCTACGCCCGCACCCTGAAACTGTCGTCTGACAAAGACGTGACCTGTTGACCTGCACGAACTCCGAGAGGTGTGAACGCCTTAACCGCAGCTCTGATACCAATTTGTAGTGACAAGTCAAGCACGAAGATCGAGACAATAGGAGTTCCTTAGGCGTGAAGAGACACAGATAGTGAGAGAGAGCAGGCAGAGAGTGTGCATGATTTTAGGTACAGTGACGAGTGTACAACTTTAGGTTTTTAGATAGATATATGTATAAGTACAAGTGCTAAGGGTGTGTTCACACCCGAGCACATTTAAAGACACGAGGGCCTTTATTCCCAACATTAAGAATGTGAATTGCAATAGCCACAGCTTCAGCCCATAGACACTCGGGTGTCTGACGATGCTCCAACATGATACGGGCCATCTCAATCACACTATGATTCTTTCGCTCCAAGATGCCATTCTCCTAAGGGGTGTTTGTATTGGCAAACTCCTGGTGAATACCACGATCTGCACAAAACAAGCAAACTCATTAGAAACAAATTCTCCGCCCTTATCCGATCATAAGGTCTTCAACTTCCACCCCGATTGATTCTCCTTAAAGAGCAATCAATCCTTAAAGTTGGAGAAAGCCTCCGACTTCAGGTTCAAGAAATAGGCCCATGTCATCCTACTGTAATCATCCACAATGAGCATGAAATACAAGCTCTCTCTAAGGAACTCCATCCTCATCATTCCACAAAGGTCGGTAGAAACAAGCTCCAAGGGTGCGGAAGACCGCCTCAAAGCCTTGTTGGGAATAACATCACGAGTCTGCTTCCCATGGATGCAGGATACACAAGGCTACTGGCTCACCACAATATCCGGCAAACCTCGAATAAACTGACCCTTAGACGCCTTCCCAAGGTAATCATAATTGAGGTGGCCAAACCAAGTACGCCAAAGCTCAGACTGAGTTTGAGAGGTAAGAAGAAGAGAAGTCAAGGAAGAAGAAGACTGCAACTTGTAGACTCCATTCTCCTCATAACCTAAAGAAAGAACATGTCTCGATCCTCGATCAAGAATCCACATCGAATTCTACCAAAAGGCCAAGGGTACAAATCTTGTGCACCAAGAGAAGATGATACCCCAAAGCCGGCACATAAAGTACCTCGGATGTATGGACACCACCACGTCCATCTAGAATAAGATGCATGTTGCCCCGTCCCTATATAGGAAAAGACAAACTGTCACCAATGAGAATCTAGCTATACAAAGGCTGCAAATGAGCAACACCTGCTGAAGGAGGAGTCGTGTCAAGAGGCATCACTGTCAACAATTCACTCCCGAGTGTATGGGGCCATCAATGCAACATCAGAAGCTGTCAAGGGAGAATCCTCAACCACCTCCAAATGGAGGAAAGCAGCTGATGAGGGAGCAGCCACTGCTCTATCATCCTTTGAAGATTTCTCATTTTTCTCTTTCTCCTTCTTCTCCTTGTCAGGGCAATCCTTCTTCCAATGACCTATTTTGCCACAAATGTGACAAGTAAATTCCTTATCTTTGTCCTTCTTAGATTTATCCTCCTTCTTCTTTTGGTCCTTTCCCTCTTCTAAAGGATTGACCAACCAAGGCCTCAAATTTTGAAGCATTGGTTCCTTTCAATTGCTTCTCTTGGTCCAAGACCATAGAAACCAACTCTTCCCACTGAAGAGTTTCAAACCGCCCTGAAGCAATCAAGGCGGAATAAAAACCACTAAAGCAGGACGGTAACTGTGAAAGGAGAGTTATCGCCATAACTTCAAAAGTGATCACCTTCCCTGCGTTTTGAACTTGCATCTGGAGTTGCCTCAACTTGTTGATATGCCCCCGCATGAACGATGACTTGTTGACACTCATGGTCCGCATCTGCACTTCCAAAGAAACTCGCTTCATGATGGTCATCTGATTATCCGTCTGATCCAACTCCAACCATATCTCCTGGGCCACCGTCAAATTCTCAATATGAGAGATAACAATTGTAGTAGATGAGAGAAATAAAAACGAGTGAATGCAAGCATTGAGTTTATCCCAATGTACTTAAGCCTTAATCAACTCCACCTTATCACTAGAGAAGAGTTTGGACTCGTTTCGCGAAGAAGGACAATGGATAGCCTCCGTAACAAGCTTCGCCAAGTCATAGGACTCCAAAATGGCAAGCATCATGACCCGCCAAATGCGGTAGTTCTCACCATCGAACTTTTGATTTGATGGAAGAGCCGATAGGATGAGCACCTTCCGGTCCATGATCGCCTGAAACTCTGTCTCAAGCCTCAAAAGACATCTTCACCTACAATGCCTGCACAAAACACAACAACCCCCTTCTGACTGTGAAAATACAACAGCCTGCTAGGACTAGGTTCGCTCGTCCTACTCCTTCACCAATCGCACGTGATGAAAAGGTAAAATATGCACTTGAAGGTCAAAAACTCACCCTTCCTCCTCTTGGAACAGCAACAACTTCACCAACTTTGCTCCTTTCCCGCACGCCCACACTCGCTTCAGCCTTGTTCCGATAGGCAGCCCTCCCACTCACCCTCAAACGCTGGAAACGCAGCCTTGTGTCGCGCTGAAATTCTCTTCAAAAGGTTCTTCACTCAGTCAGTCCGTCTCCACTGCTTTGATATCATGTCAGAGTGCAATGGTGCAGAAGCGTGGGACCAAGACTAAGAGAGTAGGGTGAACATGGAGAGGAGAGAGAGAGAGAGAGAAAGAGACAAAAGAACAAGAAGATCTGTTGTATAAAGTATGTTGAATACAAAGGAATGCAGATATATACACGGGCACAGTCTGTATGTTTGCATATCTCGACCTCAATAATGTCTCCCTACTAGACACCTCAAAGTCTACTGCAATCTGCTCGATCTCTGGGAATTTGCAACTGCATGAATGAGAGTGTGCTGGTGTCAGGCTATTTATAGCCTACTGAAAGTGCCAAAAAACTGTCAAGTTGGCTGCATTTACATTACATGCAGCCGACTATACTGCAAATCTGGCCGACTGTACACCAGTCCGACTGCATCATGCATGGCTGCTGCTAACATGGCACTGACAGATGAACAAACCTGTTCCGCGCACTGAAACTCTCTCAAATGACTGCCCAGCTGGAAAACTGCATATGTACACAGCCTAACTGAGAAATTTGCCTATCCAGGGGATGACAATCTCTAACAACTTCTACCAACACTTCTCCTCCAAATGAGTGCTCTTCCCATAGTGTGGGCACTTGGGCTTTGACTTCTTCTCATCCTTCTCATCATCCTATTTCTTGTTGATGCTATTTGCCTTCTTGTTCCCCTTCTTGCTCCCCCCTCCTGCACTTACAATAAAAGTCTTGGTAGAGCCAGATCCACTAGCTCCTATATCTTTAAGTTGCTCGTCATGCTCCAAAACAAGCGGGGCTAGCTCCTCCCAAAGAAGCGTCTCCCTTACTCTCAAGGCAAGAAGATTGGTATAGCAAACATCACACTTACGAGATGGCAGTTGGGTAAGAACCATTGCCATATCCTCCGAAGATATCATCCGTCCAAGGGATTACAATAAAAGTCTTGGTAGAGCCAGATCCACTAGCTCCTATATCTTTGAGTTGCTCGTCATGCTCCAAAACAAGCGGGGCTAGCTCCTCCCAAAGAAGAGTCTCCCTTACTCTCAAGGCAAGAAGATTGGTATAGCAAACATCATACTTAGGAGATGGCAATTGGGTAAGAAGAACCATTGCCATATCCTCCGAAGATATCATCCGTCCAAGGGATGCAAGCTCATCCCTCATATCCTTCATTTTGTTGATTTGATCATTCATAAAAGGAGAGTCATCAACTAGAGCATGCGAATCTTCTTCTCCAAGGTGATACTATGGGCTAACGTAATCTGATGGTAGAGAGAAGAAAGCTTTGTCCACACTTCTGCCATCCGATTCCCTAGCTACCGGGGGGGTGGGGGATGCCTCATGGAATTATGGACTAAGCTATGCATTGTGGTCCTTTTTGGGTATCAGTTTTGGGCCTAGCGATGTTGACCTTTAAAAATGCATTATAAATTGATTTGCTCTTAACACAACTTCAAAACATGCTTATTGTCAAACTTCCATCAAATTACCAAATTTTCCTAGTGTGTGCCCATGTCCCATAAACCAAACCCTAATGTGGGAGGATCCACATCTATAAATAGAAGGCTGCTCTTCCACTCAATCTATCTCATCATTTGCAAGTCCTCCATCAGCCGATGCCCTCTCCTCCACTATTGTCTACACCCCTCCATGGCAAATACCTCAGTTTGTGGTCGTGACCAGCCTTGCTGCAGCTCCTAGAGATCAGTCTTCAACCTCAAGATAGCTTCTTAGAATGCCCCAATTGCTTTTGGGAAGAACCACAGTCATCAAACCAAGATAACACACTGATCTAACTGCATAGTAACATCCAATGCAAATATAAAGCACGATAAACATTGTTTCTGCATGCAGTACCTAACATTGTCCATAAAATACACATAGAATGAACTGCAGGTAGTACATTCCAAGACTGGAGCAAAAATAGAACAACTCTGCAAAACCGAAATTTCCAGATGTACTTTGTGAAAACCATGACGTTTTACATGTCATACTTTAACAACATTTGGTAAGGGAGGTACAACTTACAGTTTGCCAAGTGTTAAGTCGTGTGCCAGAGGGATGCCCCATGAGTGCATATTGCTTCAGGCCTTCATAAGTGTAGAACTATCAAATCAACATCTCAGTCAGTGCATAACAAAAGCTACTAATCATTGCTGTAAATGTAGTTCAAATGCTAAGTTCACAAGTATGTCAATGACAAAATTATCACATAACCAAAATACTTATGACTTCATGAACTCAAATTGCAGCCAGTCTTACAGACCTTGATTACAGATTGAGGCACATTACGCCAAAGCACTGCTTCCCATCCTGAATACAGGACAGACAAACCACCATTCTTCAATATGCCCAATAATGCAAACCTGTGAAAATCAGTTGTACAGTGATAAAGATGGTGGTCCACGCTATAAGCACCATTCAGTTTTATTGCATTGTATCTTAATTTCTCATATGAGAAATCCTCGTGTAAACAGCATATAAGGTTGTTGAAACTGTAATGTCACCCAAGCCTTGAAACTAGTAAAATGCAACAGAGAATACATTTGCTGACTTGCAGAAGGTGAATCCCCATTACACAAGCACATGAACAAATTCATTGCACTCGAAAGAAAAATGTACATTACCAGCTATTACGGTACAGATTGCCAACTTGCATCCGCTGCTTTATGCACTCACTGGGTGTATAAACAAAAGACGTTGCAATGCTCGCACAGCCACCCGCAGTGCAATGAGCCAAAGCATGATACCCCTGCAAAGTAAAAGTAAGCTTACAAAATAAGACAGGAGAAGAGAGAAAAGTGAGATCCACTGCTTGCGATCCTAAACCTTTAGGTTAAGTCAGAAGTACTGGTAATGTTTGCATGCAGCATGCTAACTTTCATAGCTACACAAACAGCTCATCATTTCAAAATCATTGGACGCAATATTTTTATTGCACTATAAAAATCTAACTAGAGACAGCAAAAGTCAGGAGTACTATGCATATTTCTATTTTCACACAAACACTTTAAGAGTAACTTGTTTACAAGAATAAGTAAATAGCACTTATCTATTGCTTTATGACATGTTGAAACATGTGGGTGTCGTGCTTTGTTGAATTCACATACATCAAAAATACACAAGTTCTTATTGAGATATTGTGTCCAGCTCCAATTTGGTCACATGCAGTTTGTCCTGAGCACCCTTTTTGGGGCACACTGACCCACCTATAGTGGCATTCCATCACTCGTCAGTGTACATTGTAAAGAAACAGTAGGGCTTGCATTGGAGACAACAGAATGTAAGACATGCTAGCAATGAATGAACTCAAAAACACAAAGAATAAATGAATGGAATGAGATACAATGGTGATACAATAACTCTCTAGAACAAAGGCTGAGAAAAGCCAAGGAGTCAATGACCTTGGAGTGGATTGAGATGACTATATTGTCCCCAAGCTCATGTATAAAGATATGTCATGAGGACCTGAAATTTTGATGCTTTTCTTAGCATTTGATTAAGTGTTAATAAAATTTGCAAATGTGACTTGCACATGTGATATGCAAGTTAGTTATTTCACAATGTGGGGCCAAGGACCCCGAGATATCAGTTGGTGCCAAAGGCAAAAGTTGTAACAAGTTTTATTTGACAAGTAGTATGTGGTGACAAATTTAGCCTGGCACATTTTATTACCCATTAATGTCAAAGGAGACATTATGAACTAGGTATTAATTCATTAACCGATGCCAGTTCAAGGGCCAATAGAACACTCAAGAATAACTTTGATGAAAAATTGGCCTGGCCAATTTAATTGTTGGTTGGTCTAGCTAGTTTTCTAAGAATTTTTAATAAGGCTGAAAATTGTTGGGAAATGGATTGGTAAGGCTCCCTATCACAAGAACATGAAATTTTATTGCCTTGCTTAGCATTTGATTCAAAGTTAATCAAATGTGCTGATGTGACTTCCACATGTGAGCAGCAAGTTAATTATTTCACAATATAGGACCCAGGACAATAAAATATCAATTGATGCCAAAGGAAAAAGTTGTAACTAGTTATGTCTGACAAGTACAAGGTGGTACTTCGTGTCAGATTTGGGCCTAGACCAATTTATTGGCCACTAATGTCAATGGTGACATTAGGGACTAGGCACTCATTAAATTAATTAATACTAGTCTAAGAATCAATAACTACTTAGGGACAATTGGGAGACAAATTGGCCTAGCCAATTCAATTATTGGCTGGTGAAATCCATTTTCTAAGGACTAGAATAATTATTAAATCATTTTTTAGAATTAATATTGAAACCAGCATTCCTCCACAGATAGGATAGTAAATAACCTGAATTATTAAACTGAAAGTGCACACTTTATCATTTTAATCTTGGACATTGGACACCCTATTGTCCCCAAAACTAGCGCCCCTTGCAATATTTCCTTATCTTATATTGCAAATGGAAGGAGTACAACTGAGATCCTCTAATCTCCTCCACTAAACCAAGTCTCTCTTGCTGTCAAAACTAACCAGCAAGCCTCAAAACCAATTTACCCCTTGATTTACTTGGGGATTGGCCTTCACCCTACTACTTGAATGACCCCTCAATTTTGAGCATACATCCTAAGGTAGCTATCAAACCCTAATTCCTATTGTAAATTAGGATTTACAGCAAAGATTGATTGAGATCTCTTCCGGCAATGACTGAAACTACTAGAAAATGCTGAGATAACTTAAGAGATGGCTAGCGAATGAGAGAGAATGATGTCAAGAGAGAAATTTTAGAGTTTCATCATAACAAATGCTGAAAAGCTAGTGCTACCCACTCAAGCAGTCATGAACCCTATCATTTACAACTTAGGACCACCAAAAAGATTGTTACCTCCTCCTGTATGCTATTATCTACACTAGAAGGACCTTGGGTGGTTGTGATATGCACCTGGAGGGCTCCAAATTGCTCTCACATGCTATGGGATTGATCCCTATTGACTGCAAATCTCATCAACAACCTCTCCTTGCTCTCTAACAACAACCTCCTCTCTCACAATGGCAGGAATAGACTTCCACTAGCTCCTAAAAACGGCTTTCCCACTTGTATGGTCAATAATCATTCTACTAGTTAAAAAGTTAATTTCACCATCCAATAATTAAATTGGCTAGGCCAATTTATCTACCAAGTATCCTTGAGCAATTATTGATCCTTGGAATAGCATTAATTAATTGATCAATGCCTAGTCTCTAATCTCACCACTGACATAAGTAGCCAATAAATTGATCTAGACTCAAATCTAACACCGGGTACCACCTAGAGATAACTTATTACAACTTTTGCCTTTGGCACCAACTGATATCTCGAGGTCTTCAGTCCCACACTGTGAAATAATTAACTTGCACCTCACATGTGCAAGTGACATTAGCACATTTGATTAACTTTTAATCAAATGCTAAGCAAAGCAATAAAATTTCATGTCCGCTAAAGAATGCTGAAAAATGGGATTACAAAGCTGCCACTTGGAAAAACTTACTTGTGCAAGGGAAAAAACGTTTTTAGGGGCTAGTGGAAGTCTATTCCAACCATTGTGAGAGAGGAGGCTGTTGGAGAGCAAGGAGATGTTGTTGATGTATTTTGCAACCACTAGAAATCATTCCTACAACGAGTAACAACAATTTGGAACTCTCCAAGAGTAAGTGACAGTAACCCAAGGTCTTTTTGTTGCTTGTGATAATATACAAGAGGAGGCAACAATCTTTCCAGTGGTCCTAAGCTCATTCTCTCTCATCCCCCAACCATCTCTCAAGTTATCTCAATGGAATCTAATCATTTGAGTCATCAAAGGTGGAGAAATTGAAAAATCTCTACTGTAAACCCTAATTTACAACAAAAATTAGGGTTTGAAGGCTATCTCGAATGCATGCTCAGAATTGAGGACCTAGGACTTGAATTCCAACAGGTAATATTAAGGAATTTCAAGGAGATCCATAAGGCCAACCAGTCAATATCAAATTTCCGCTTAATTTGTCTTCCAAGGAGTAAGATGAAGGTCAATCCCCGAATTGGTTTGATGGCTTGCTAGTCAGTTCTGATAGCAATAGACACTTGGATTAGTGGAGGAGATTAGAGAATCTCAGTTATACTCCATCCATTTGTAATAAAAGTTAAAAAAATACCGGGCACAAGTTTAGGGGCCAACAACTATCCATTAACCAAGATTAAAGTGGTAAAGTATGCATTTTCAATTTATGTGAATCAATTACTTATTGTGAATGCTATTAAATCAGGGTTATTACCACCCTATCCGAGGAGAAAGATTGGTTTCATTCCCATTTGGCAAAACTTACCCATACAAGTGGAAAGAAGGTTGTAACCCCCGACTTGATTGCATGTATGCCAAGTAACAGGCATAATAGCTTGTGGCAAAGAGTCATTCCACTATCCTTGACAACATGATTGAGTTAGGTAACATGAGAATCCAACTTACTTTCAAAATGGTAGACAATGAGAGGATACAAGGACCGTCACTGTTCAAAAGCTGAATGTATTTTTTTTGGATGACTCCCACTTTGTAAAGAAACTGAAACATATATGGCACAATGCTAAAAAGAAAGAGTATGACGCAATCAACACTTGGCTTAGTTGCAATAAACCAATAATAGGAGAATCTAAATGACATGGCAAAAATTTTGCATATAAAAGAAGAAGGGATTTAGATATGGTTACTCAAGGTAGAAGAGATCTTCTACCTGCTTTTGCTATTTTCCCTAATGACCACTATCTCCCTGTGCTCCTATAGCTCTCTCTCTCTCTCTCTCTTCACCATATAAATAGCTGGAAATAATGCAATAAAATAATCATGGCAGCCAGCAAAATTGGCCGACCTGCAACAAAAGCTCATATCTGCACACACACTGGCCAATTGCATCAGTGATTTGCATCCGTACTACCACGTCACACTATAGCATGCTAAAACATATCCGACCTACTTGTTAAAAGGTAACTACACCCAATAACTTCTGAAAATGCCCAGAACTAACAGGAAATGCGTAATTGTGACCGAGAGAACTGACTGTACCAACTGTAGCATGAGGATGCCAATCCAAGAAATGACTAAATCCCTAACAGTTTATGGGAATGAATCGAGCCATGTTTGTCAATCAATTGACCACAATCCAAATTACATCATGACCTCCATTCATAGGGGTAATCCTACTACAAATCCATAGAAATGCTACTCCAGTTCTTATCATGAATTTGTGAAGAATATAACATCTCCACTTGTTTGTGTCCTTCAACTTTGTTAATCTAATACTACAGGCACTCACATTTTGCCTTGATTAAACAATAATCCATTACGAATTGAATACTTTTTTACCATTTTTCTCTCAGTATAGCCAGCTTTCGAGCATACAAACCACCAAAGCATTTTGGGCAACTAGATCCATCTTGAACTAATTTCCACATCCTACTTAAGTGAGGATCATTTTGGCAACACCCTTTGAGAGTAAGGTAGAAATCAATTGAAATTTTGAAGCACAAGGTATTAATATTAGGGATCCAACTGAGGATCTAGAAGACAAACTCTTACATAAGCTCCGCCCATCTCACCTTACAACCATGAAGATTGGGGTGATCGTAGAGATACCTTAACAAATGATGATCAATCCAACTAAGGAACCAAGCATCATAACGATGTCAAATTTTAAGCACATGGATGACTACCAACGATTCCTTCTCTTAAGTGGTGTAATGTATTTGGGCGTATGGAGCTTATGGATCTCAAATGTAGTGAGCCAACCATCCTAACAAAAGAACAGCACCCATAGAATAATCACTCACATCCGTATAAACCTCAAAAAGTTTATTCGAATCAACAATATGCAACATTGGTGCAGTAGTAACCAACCATTTCAATGTTCGAAAACATTGATCGAGCTCACTAGTCCAAAGAACTAGCAGACTAACATGCGTTTTCTTGCTTCGAATACCTTAAGCAAATAGTGTTTTGATAGAGGAGTTCACTCTTTCTAGAGCATGTGTTTCTTTTCTAGTGAGTTTCAAGAACATTCACACTATCTGTGGAAAATTTCCAACCCTTACATTTCTTTTCAATGGTTGGAGGACATGTTCACATTGTACATGTCATGATTTAATCATACATACGACATTCAACATTTCTCCTAGCAATTTCATTATTTTCTTTTTCAAATGTTGTTCAGGCAACGTTTTCACCCTCCTATTTGACCAAGCCGGTCAATTTTGGGCAATTTTTGCTATTTATAGAGACAAAGTTGCTCAACTGATCATTCAAAATTCAGCTTTGTAAGTTTTCAATACGGTCCGATGTACAAGAACTCTTCTCTGTCTTTCAGTGTTGCCTTCCATCATCAACATGATTTGGTGCCCTCACTAACACCTTGGACTATGTGCAACAACTGATCAATCTTCTTTATATTCAACATCCTCTAAAGCTCAATGCAAATTATCTTTTTCCGTTCTTTTTTGTTGCAATCTTTCTCTTCCCTTCTCTCTCTATGTTGATGTTCCCTCTTCTATTGCGCACTCTCACAAAATTATCTCTCCCTAGCATTCCCTCTCATTCTCCAATCATCTCTCAAGTTCTCTCAACATATCTCAAGCATTTCAACCATTGGAGGTGAAGAATTCACAGATTCACTGTTGTAGACTAATTTACAGTAAAAATTAGGGTTTGACAGCCACCTCCAGAAGCATGCTCATCATTCATAGCCTAGTACTTAAAATCCAACAATTGAAATTTGGGGATTTTATGAAACTTAAAGAGGCCACCCAACCAACATTAAGTATGAGGCAAGATTTGTCTTCCAAGAAGCAAATTGAAGCCCTAGCAAACCAAGGATAAATTGGTCTAAAGGCTTACGAGTCATTTGTGACAAAAAGAGGTATTAGATAAAGGAGATTGGAGCAATCTCACTGTACTTCTAACAACTACAACACAAGATAAAGAAATGTCATGAGAGGCACCATTTTTGGGGCAAATCAAGTGTCTCGTGTCCAAGATGGAGTTCTAATACTTGCATTTCAATTTATGTGAAGTTTATGCTTGCTGTAATTAGTGTCAAATTAGGTCATTACCACCCTTTCTCCAAAAGGAATGTCAGTTTCACCTTTGTAGTATTCTTCTCCTCCTCCTTGGTATCCTTCTTATCCTTGTCAAGACAATCCTTCTTCCAAAGACTTGTCTTACCAGGTGTAGCAAGTAGACTCCTTGTCCTTCACATTCTTTTTTCTTCTTCTCCTTCTTCTTTTAGGAAGCCTGACTTGTAAGAGCCTCATATTTCTGAGGATTGACATCCTTCAATTACTCCTCTTGGTCCAAGACCATAGGAATCAACTCCTTCCTCTTCATCCTTCATTGCATGCTGTTGATCCTTTTCCCTCCCCTCCAACATATCTTGCGTGAGCATATTGTTTGGTGGTGGAAACTCTCTTACTTCCTGATATTTCATACCTAGTAACCAATAACCAATATTGTAGACAACCATCCTAGATTTTCAAATTTGTATAAGATGTCTTAAAGTCTACCTTGGCAACAAAGCTATAGGATTCTCTTCTATGCTAATTGACTACACCAATAATTTATGTCAACGAGGAACGTTCTATGTCAACTTCTATACAAAAAATCAACTACACCAATAAAGCATACAAACCAATAAGAAATCTAGCTCTTTTTTACCTTTAAGACCTTCAAAAAAGCATAATTGATGAGGAAATGTTTAAGCCTCCCATGCTCATTTGCTAATGTCTCATCTGACAGTATAATTGAGGGAGTCTTTGAAATGAAAACATGGAAACAAAAACGTGAATTTTCAAGTGGGACCACACTAGAATGCCACATCATCAAGGAGCAATGAGGGGTACATAATACCCTCATTAAGAAAATATGAAGACTTATAACTTTAGAAACTTAAATATATAAAACACAAGAGCTTGTTGGAAGAACTTAAAGTTATAAGTTTGAAAAGGAGGGGGGTGGGGGGTGGGATGAGAGAGAGAGAGAGAGAACTGATTTGCTATTGCAAATCTAGTGGTCATAAGTGATAATCATAATTGACTGACTGTAGTTGTCCTGATCATTTGTATGAGAGAGAATTTTGGCAGCCATCTACAAAGAGAGAGATCAGTTTCCTTGATGGCCATAATTGGAACTTGAGTCCTATAAAATAGGACTTGACTACCCTAACCCTGACATGGCCTTAGTGCATTTGCACCAAGTCACTCCATGACCACTATGACCAATGCTACTAGCACCCATCAAGATATCCAAGGAAGTAACGATGACCCTCGGTTTACTTATTGCTTTTAATGATCGCATTGGAAGAATCAATTTTTGCTTTTCTAAAATGATGTGATTGAAAGAGCAGATCCATTCTTGCTTGCAAAATGTTGGGATTGAAACAGCAGATCCACCTTTACTTAGTCGGCACACAAGATGGCACATTTGTGGCCTGAAATAGATTACATCTTCTTCAAAAGGCACAAATATTCAAGTTTGGACGATAAAGTTGCACCTATTCCATGCAGCCTTTTATGTACGAAACGTTTTTGTGAAACATTTTGGGTCTGGCCTAAAGCCCCACATGATGATGTGCCCTGTTTCAGGCCATTTCACATAATTGTGTCCAAGAGTGTGATCAGAGAACCCAGAACAACCAGTGTGCATTGATAAGTACAAGCATGATGACACGTGTTTTTTAATAGAACCTATATGGCACTAAAATTAGCATGAGTCAGGCCAACCAGACAAAAAGAGGCAGATCAACCATTCTACAGAATGCCTGGACTTACATTCGGCAAGCAAGGTAGCAAAGCAGCTTTTACTGATTCATAATTGAAGGTGTAGATCAACCATTCTACAGAACGCCTGGACTTACATTCGGCAAGCAAGGTAGCAAAGCAGCTTTTACTGATTCATAAGTGAAGGTGTAGATGGCAGAGATTGGGGCAGATGAAGCAAGGTTGCTGCCAATTCCTCTGTACAGAGCAGAAAAACCTGAAAGAGGGTGAGTTGAAAATTTGCTATAAATACTTTGATCTTTAAAACTTGTCTACAGAAATATATCAAGGTTCTTTAATGCAAGTTCGTACCTCTTTCTGAGATTATTCTAACAAGAGTCTTGATAACAGATCTTTGACCTGAACTTTGAGCTTGAATTACAGTCTTCACTGTGTCTACAGGATGTAGACAAAGGCTAACACAAGCACCAGCTAGTGCCCCAGCCAGAGCATTATCATGTGACAGCAAGAACCATGCGGACTTTTTATTCAGACTTTCAGCATGATTAATAGATCCTCTGTTCTTGGATACACTTGCAGGATTGTGAAGCTGTGCACTTGAGAGGGTGTTTTCCCTATCCATTGACATTGTTTCACCATGTGCAATACTCTCAATTTCAGTCCTGGCTCCATCAACAACAGCCTGAGTGTTGATGTATGCATGACCTGGTGCGCATTTCATGTCCAAAGCTTCTGAATTGGAGTTAACATCTGACAAGCAACTTTGTGGCTCCAGTGTCGAGGTCGAGCTATATACGATAGTACCAACATTCTCAGTAGTGGCTGCATACACAACAGCTGAAACGCCTGAAAATTTTGCACCTCTTGCAGGTAAAATAGAACGCCCCAATACCTTCTCCATTCCTGCTTTAATTACTTCCCATCCCTTGACAGTTCCATGTCCTGGCCGTCTGGAAACTCCTTCAAAGTCAAGCATGGGTGCTTTGATGCCTGCAGACACCTCTTCTTGCAAACTGAGACAAGCATTAAGTTTATTAGGCCATGTCATAAACTCACTCTTGCCAGAAATGCAGGTAGGAGCCCCCGGTTCTACAGTATCTATCCAGTTTCTTGACTTCAACCATCCGACTTTTACGTTCGTAGAGAACTTCACGGCCTTCTGGTGAGATGCATCAAATAATGATGATCTACTGTTCTTGTGGGGAGATGCATCATATAAGGATGATCTATTGTTTGGAAGAGGCATCCCGGAAACGCCCACAGAGCAAAAGAACCAGTCCCTGTGTTGTTAGAAGACCAGATAGGAAGTCACGTAGGCTGCAAGGATGCCTTGGAAACGCAATGTCTCTCCATGTGAAGCATTTGGGACGGCCAAGGGTCAGTCTGTCGATTCAAGACAGGTAAACCAGGGTTACTTCAAGCATTGGAGCATACCAGGGGCCAATCCATTGATGGAAAAGCTCCGCCGAAGCGATCGAGAGACAGTTTAGGACTTTGCCGCAACGATTCTTCAGGGCATTTGGCGTCTGCAAGGGCAACCACTGAGCTGTAGAGAGAGAGAGCTGCTGCGGCTGCTGTATGGAAGCATGGGAAGTGAGACATGGAACCAGCAGCGTAATGAGAAGAAGGTCACAAACCTGGTCATGGAAGCTTGGCGCAGCTAGCTGACCGCACGTCACACCATTTCGACGAACCAGACGGAGTGCCGGGGGAGACGAGAATCAAATTGTGCCTTGCTGGTCTCTCAAGTTGTTTAAAAAGCTTCTAGGCTGGCGCTTCCTCGCGTGTCAGCGTGTATATTGGAGCATGGATGTGCGACTCTCTTCAGTCCCTTTGCCCCTGAAAGTGGGATGAATCATCTCATCTTAGGCTGGGTTTGGAGACGGAGGCGGTAGCACTACAAAACAACCTTCCATCTCTTTTGTGTGAATAGTGAAGCTGGAGGCATAGTGTATTACAATAAGGTAAAGAGAAGCTTTTCTTTAGTACCTAGGCTCTTTCGAAGGGAAAGGGTCTATTGAAATAAGGTGGGTATGGCGAAAAGAGGAGGGAAGTCACTACAAAGATATAGGGGCATAACGACAAGTGTTTGCAATGCAAATTAACGACGTCGTTATTAAACAAAAGTGAGTCAAACCCGAGTGTGACATTTTGCCACAAATAGTTTAAGAGAGAGTGAAAGAGATAGTGGCTTTGGGAGGGAGAGGAAGAGGAGGAGAGAAAGAGAGAAAGAGAGAGAAGAAGAGCTTCTTACCATCGTTGTCATTCGCAAAGAAGAAGAGGAAGTGCACGAAGAAAGAAGAGGGGTTGTCACGAAGAGTGACAAAGAATCCTTGGTTACCTTAGGTTATCATGCATGTCCATTGTATGGGCCACAATTAGACTCCCGAAGGTCACGAATCATGAAGAAGATGGTATATCAAAGACACGTCTCTTTCTTGCCAGAGGGTCATGAACTGAGGGAAGCTTTTCTTGGACAACCTCCAGCACGAATGAACACCCAAAGTTGGTACGAGTTGAAAATGGTCCATACAAAGTCGCATCCAAACAGATCCACTTACAAATCAACCACTTGTTGAATCCCATGCATATTTTCAAGGATGTGGGCAGCTTACTATAGGACCACATCACAAGAAAAAGAGATACTACAGGGGCACGAATGGATTTGAAACAGGTAGGCGAGATGAAGACGCTTTGGCCATAGTTGAGTGCTAATGGTCACTATGGTAGTTTTCGTAATCCAATGGGGCAAAATGGACAACAAAGGCCTAGGGGACAAGTAATTTGTTATCGATGCCAACAACAAGAAGGTCATATAGCTACATATTGTCCAAATGTGCATAAAAATCAAGACTTTACACCTCTTTGTAGAAGGTGTAGTAGTGAAAGGCATCACGAAGAGAATTCCCTAAGTGAGAAGATAACAAAGCTAATGACAGGGGTAAGCAAGTTTCTAATAAACCCTCAACCTCATCCGCAAATTTAGTTGAAGTAGAAACAACAAGGCAAGTGACAGGAGTTAGGTCTAAATTCATACCCCGTAGGGTAACCTTTAAGATTGAACTTATGATTGGTGTAGTTACTAGAGCGCAAAAACAGCAACGAGAGGAGAAAGGTCTGGAGGAAGAAAGTCTACAATTGAAGGGAGCAGCAAGGATAAATGTAAGAATATAGATCCTAATATAGAGCTACCTAAGTCAGATTCTCCACAGCATTCCTCTGACCATCTATTATTACCAGTGCCTTTAGCAAATCCTAAGATTTAAGTAGAAGTAGCTCCTTTTCCTGAAATACTGATACCTTCTAAGGAAGGAAGTAAAGAGTAGGTAGAATCCCTGAAGAAGACCTGTGATCTTTGGACTACATTAGAACAGGTATCTCTAACCATTAACCTTTGGCAATTGCTAGAAATAGTGCCTACATGTTGAAAGCAACTTTATCATAAATTCATTCGGCATTGAAGGAAGAGGATTGAGATTAACGCTCCTAAAGTAACCACAAATTCTTCCAAAAGAACAACAATTAAGGATGTAAAAATAGTAGATTTGTTTGTGGATCTAGGAGCTCCAATTATAGATACTACTATTAATGGCTACTTGCTGAATGAAGCGCAGTTAGATGGTGGCTCAACAGTCAATTTGATGACCGAACAAATGATGCAAGAATTAGGGTTGAAGAATCTAGAACCTACCCATATCGTTTTACGTGTGGCTAATCAAAGGAAAGTGATTCCTTTGGGGTTACTTCAAAATGTGAAATCTGTAATTGTTGGCCTAGAATTTCATGTGAATTACTTAGTAGTTCACTCATTGTCAAATATCTCTTCATATTCTGTGTTGTTGGGTCAACCTTGGTTATACTAAGCAAGGTGCACTCAGGATTGGTACAAAGGTTCAATTGTGATTGGTCCTAGAAATGATAGGGTTAAAATACAAGTTATTTCAAAAGGATTTTTGAAAGAGCCAAGAGATGAGATGGTTAGTGAAATGGATAAGAAATCCAACAGTGAGTTTTACAATTTAGAAATGGAGAGGACCGATAAGAAGGGCCTTATGCTTGGTTATTTAAAACACAACGCCCAGCAAGAGCAGAAAAAGTAGAGGTAAATACAATACATCAGTCTCACAAGGTAGAACAGATGGGTATTGGTGAATATGCTATAACATTTTCATTAGACTTTCATCAGACAATGATTCAGATAGTGATATTACTCACTAGTTGTCTACGTCTGAAAATACAACCCTAGACTACTTAATGCTCTCTACAGGGGAAGCAGAATGCTTTGATTTGCTTGAAACATATTCGTGATTATCCATGGATCAGGAAGAAAATAATCAAGAAGATGTGTTTTTTACGTATAGCAGGGCAGAAGCGGGTTCTATGGATGAATTAGAAGAGGAAGAGATGCCTAAGTTAGTGACATTTAATGTTGACGACATCTCAAAAACCTCTTTGGAAAATATGGATAAATTTGACATTACTGAGAATAATAATGGCATACTTGAGAGTAGGGTCTGTGCTGCTTTCCCTTATGAGGAAAATGCTCTACCCTTTGGATTTGAACAATTGCCAAATATAGCTAAAAGAACTTATTGTCACTAGTTAGAAAGAAAGGAAAGAGAACGGAGGAGTAGGAATAGGTGCAAACCATTACAAAGACCAATATCGCATGATGATGAGGATGACTCAGCTTCGGTCTTACATAGGTTTGCATAAACATCTAGTGAACATCATGGTAATTATGATAGGATTATCAGAGAATTAAACAAGGCATTGAAAGTAGAACGTGAGGTAGCAATGACTGTTGGAAATGAAGCAATGAAGAAGATTACTGAGTTACAAAAGGAAAAGGCAAAATTTCAATTTAGAGAAAGGCGATATCTATATGAAATTTCACTTCTAGAGTTGTATTTAGAAGAATAGAGGTCAAATTTTAGTAGTGGGGAGTTACAGATGAAACAAGCCTTACCTATAGATAGGAACTATTAGGACGAATATGAAAAGACTAATAGATTTTGGGAAAAAGATAAATGTAAGTGTACTTTTGAACCAGAAACTCGAATGAAAAACCCTACTATTGCTCCTTGGTTGTATCATCCTTTTAAGCGCTTCAATGGAATTACGCAAAAGATATGTCATTGTTCTAAGGGATCACTACTTGGTTATCAACGAGTCCAATCTAAGCCCGCTAAGATCAATGTGCAAAATATGCTAGAGGTTGTATTATCTCATCCCAAAGAAAGGGTGATGGATTTTACTATCTATGGGGATGGAAACCACAACTTAGATGGTTTGAACCTGCAACACTAAGGGATTTTGTAGAACTTAAACAAGTCATACATTATCTAGGTTGTTGAATTCAAGGTGAGGAAAATGAGGATATGCATTCATTGATTCTTAAGCTTAAGGGTAACCAATGGTCTTGGAGTTTAGATGATCAAGAATGTTTAGTAAAGAACAATAAAATCTTACGTCAATATCGTCGTAAGTTACATGCTCAATATCCATGTGATTTAGAGCAGATACCTAGCGTAATTGATTCTATCAAATCCTCATTTATAATGAAGGCTAATAAGGATTTAAACGCCACTAATGGCTGCTTGGGTAAAAATTGGGAAAGATATATTACAAAATCCTTTTCTAAGGTAGTAAATGTCTATGGAATAGAGGTTGATGGTGCTACTCAAGATAATCTCGCTATTATTCCTTATAGGGCTTTACCCTTGGTACATTCTGTGAATGTGAGGGAAAAAAAACCAGAATTGAGTGCCGAGAATAGTTTGCTTAAAAATGTATCAATGGGGATAGTTGAGGATGTACCTACAATCAAGCCTTAGAAAATAGCCCCTTTGTTTCTTGAAGAGCCCCAAGTGAAAGTGGTTAAAATAGAAATGAAAAAAGGGAAATATTTAAATCTAGGAGCTCAATTGGAATCCCAAGATCAAAAAAGGTTTGAGGAGGTATTATGAGCATATGTTAGGGAATTTACTTAGTCTTATATTGACCTTAAAGGTATTAAAGTAGAAATTCGTCGGCATTATATTGATCTAGAACCAGGCACAAAACCCATATGTCAACACCAACGATGAACAAATCCTATGCATGCACAACTGATCAAAGCTAAGATTACTAAGCTTCTTGATGCAAGATTTATATATCCTATTGCATATAGTGAATGGGTTTCCCCTATTGTGGTAGTACCCAAGAAGAACAATAAGAAGATTCGCATTTGTGTTGATTATAGAAAGCTAAATAGCAAAACACGTAAATATCATTTTCTTTTGCCATTTACTGATCAAGTACTTGATAAAGTTGTAGGCCATAAGCTATATTCTTTCATGGATGGGTTTAGCAGCTACAACCAAGTGCTAATTCATTTACAAGATCAATCCAAAACTACCTTTACTACTAAATGGGGTACATTTGCTTATAAAGTAATGCCTTTTGGTTTGTGCAATGCAACCGCAACATTTCAAAGAATAATGATTGCTGCTTATCAAGATTTTCTACAACAATGAATGGAAGTTTTTCTAGATGATTTTTGTGTTTATGGGATGACAAAAGAAATGCATGATTAATTGGCACAAGTGTTTGAACGTAGTGACAAAGTAGGTATCCCCTTGAACCCTAATAAATGTGTCTTTGGGGTGACAAAAGGAACGTTGTTGGGGCATATCATTTCTAAAGAAGGCATTGCTATGGATTCGATAAAAATTTCTAAGATTTTTGCACTTCCACCTCCAAAAAACCTTAACCAATTGTGTGGATTTTTGGGGCATCTAAATTATTATTAATTATCCATTTTTGATTTTGCAAAAGTGGCCTCACCTTTGATAAAATTGCTACGAAAGGATACTCCTTTCAATTGGGATGATGTTTGCCAAAAAGCATTTGAATTTCTTAAGCAAAAGTTAATTGAAGGACCTGTATTGGCACCCTCGGATTGGACGAAAGAATTCCATATTTATGCCAATGCATCTATGTATGCTATAGAAGTCGTTTTATGCCAAGTGAATGATAATAAGGTGGATCATCCAATTTATTATGCAAGTCATAATTTAAGTGATGCGGAAAGAAATTATACTACCACTAAGAAAGAATGCTTATCAATGGTATTTGCGGTGGAAAAAATTCATCATTATTTATTAGGGAATAAATTTACCATTTATTAGGTATTTGCTTAATAAAGCAGAACTTTCGAGATGTGTGATTCATTGGATGTTGTTGTTTTAGGAGTTTGATTTTCAAATAGTTACTCGTCCTTGTAGAGCTCATGTTCTAGCAGGTCATCTTTTACGATTATTAACATCTGATAAGGAAGAACGTGTGGAGTATGATTTACCAGATGCAACACTTTTTACTGTGGAGACGCAAGTTCCGTGGTATGCTGATATTGCAAATTTTCTTAGCACAGCTCGTTATCCACCTAGTGCTGATAAACGACGAAAGTGACAAATTTTAATACAAGCACGCTCCTATGGATTATTGGGGGGTTACCTTTATAAATTCTTTCCATGCGAGGGTATCTACCGACGATGTGTAAGGGAAGACGAAGTCCCTATGGTTCTTAAGGCATTGCATGATGAGCCATGTGGTGGCCATTTTGTCGGTGAATTAACTGCAAGGACAGTTCTATTAGCTGGTTATTGGTGGCCTACTCTATTTAAAGATGCTTATTATTATTGTTGAAAATGCAATGTCTGGACTGGTCGTCCTTCTAAGAGTTTTGCTACACCTTTGACACCTATATTGGCATTAGCGCCTTTCGAGAAGTGGAAAATTGACTTTGTGGGCCCAATTGATCCACCTACTAGATATAGATCTAATCATTATATATTGGTATGTACTGACTATATTACAAAGTGGGTAGAAGCGAAAGCACTTAAGACGGATAAAGCCATTGATGTGGCTAAGTTTATGTATGAGAATATCATTACCCGTTTTGGGTGTCCACTAGAATTAGTAAGTGATAAAGGTTCCCATTTCTTGAATGGTCTTATTAGTGAGTTAATAGAACTATATCAAATTAAGCATCGTAAATCAACACCTTATTATCCCCAAGCTAACGGTCAGGTTGAAGTAACCAATCGTATTATTTGTGGGATTTTAACTAAAATGGTTGCTTCTCACTGAAGAGATTGGGATGATCGTTTGTATGAGGCATTATGGGCCTATAGAACCACTTATAAAGTGATAATGCAAAATACATCTTTCAATTTAGTTTATGGAACTAATGCTATATTCCCAATTGAGCAAGAGTTTCCTACTCTACGAATCGCCCTCTCATTACGATTAGGTGAGGTTGAATCTTTGAGGCAAAGGATTTTACAGCTGGTGCAGTTAGATGAGGAAAGGCTATTAGCTTTACAAAGTTTAGAAGCAATGCCGAAATATCGTACAACGTGGCATGATCAGAACATTAAAATACAAGAGTTTAGAGAAGATGATTTAGTTTTATTATATGATAGTTGATATTAAAAATTTCCTGGGAAGCTCAAAATTCATTGGTTAGGACCTTTTAAGGTTGTTAAAGTTTATGATAATGGTTCTCTTGATGTACAAGCTATTAATGCTAAAAATGAGATATTTAGAGTTAATGGCCTCCGTCTCAAATATTTTGTGACTTAGTTTAGCTAGATATAGTTAGGTTAGGGGTTAGAATAATCCCTTAATAATATATATTTGGATTTCTTTTCTTTTGGGAGTTTTTGATGGGGTGCAGATATGGTTTATGTGGATGGATGCGCTTTATCCTCATCCTGATGCTGATAGTTCTGATCCTATTCATGTCCAGGTCTTATAGTATTCCGCATTTTCAAACGCATGTCATGTTCTTATATGCACCGAGGGGAGAGGCCTATTGCAGTTATTCTTTTGTGATCATTTTTTGTTTGCAATATCATCCACCATTTGGTTGTAGACAGTGTCAGCAACATCTTTTCGTGCATGCTCATCTTCTGTGTTGGCAGTGTCGTACTTACTTTCAACATTATGGTACCAGTGTAATGCATGATGCTATAGGTTATACTTATCAGTGCCATGATTATGATAGTGTATTCTCACCAAAGCGTGGTGTTGCTCAGTCCAGGGTGGGTAGAGAGCAACAGGAATTTTCCCGATATCAAGATATTGTTTACCATTTTACTCCATCATATCCCGATGATCAAGTAAATGTTAGTTGTCCCTGTTGGGATTATATTTATTGGTATATGGATGCAATCGAGGGCTACTCTTTAGGATGTTTATGAGTGGCACATATGCCCTATTATGATGATGCAACTACAGTTATGCTCTATGATGTGATGGAGGTTTTTAGCGATGCACCTGATAGTCAGTCTATCACATCTGATGCGTCTACGTTGGAGGCTATTCACGAGCATCCTACATCTGATGGTTTAGTTGATAGGCTTTGATTTAGATAGTGTGGATGATTTTGGATTAGGGTTGTTATTTGCAGTAGACGATCTTAGGGAGCTTGAAGATTTTAGTTTAGATATTTTGTTTTCTTAGAGTCTTTTGGGTTTTTACTTTGTTCTACATATTTTTTTTTTAACATACAAAACAAATAATCCTTAAAAAAAACTTTTGGTTTGTTGATACCTTCATATTTTAGGTTCTAGTGCACTTTAGTTTAGTTAGTCTTCACATGGCTAGATAGTTAGTTGTACACACGGTTGGGATACTCCTTTAGTGCTAGGAGCTCATTACAATGAAGTTTGACTAAATGGCCGGTTTTTAAAGGAGTTTCACTCTTTATTGATCTAACATATTAATGGTTTAATGGTTAGTGGTTGAGTTCTGTGCAGGTTTGATGATTGTTGCAATTGGCGAACCACTGCATGATTATCTTCATATTATCTTGGAGTTGCAATATCCATGTACATAACAGGTTGTTTCATATCTAATTTATCTATTTATATTCGTTTGAAATAAGTGAAAGTTAAGAAATATAACTTGATTGAAATCATTTAGAGTTTTTTCAACCTAAATACCTACAGAAGAAACACGACACTCAAATTTTAAAACACAAATACACTAAAAGATTTATAACCAATTTAGTCTATATGAGAATCCACCCACATGGGATCGGACTTTGCACGAAGGAGTGATTGAAAGGGGGTGATGTGTGTGACATAGTGAATTTCATTGTATGGAAGTTTGATTAGGAATCCAATAGAGTTTTCCCTATCTTTTTGTCAATTTTTAAACGATGTGTAACAATGTTCTCTCCACAAAATTTTGACTAGGAGTAGCGTGGACGAGAGCTGCTAAGCTAATGAGTATCTTTGCTTATCATTTGCCTAGCCAGCGTGACTAATATTATGTGCTAGATTAGATTCCTCTAGTGAAGTTGTTGAGCTGAAATATTTGACCATTCAATTAAGTGATGCATTCTTAGCCTTCTAGTTGATCCTTTAAAAAAAAACCAAAACAAAACTTAAAATCCAATCCAAATAATAACAGTTTGGAAGAGTCTATATATTTATTCTTCGAAAAGCAAGCAATAAAGCAAGATAAAAAAGAAAAAAAAAAGCCATGAGATTACATGGTTTAAATTTTTTTTTAAAAAAAAAACACCAAAAGAAGATAACCATCGCCTCTGAGGTCTCGGTAGGCTGTAGGGATTTCCTTGACGGGTGCCCTGCATTCGATGCCTTGCATCTCTTTGGGGTGGGACCTTTTGGGAAGGAGAATAAATGTATATACTCTTTTGGCATTGACAGAAAGACACTATTATTTAAATTAAAAAAAAAACAAACACTTTGGACAGTTGGAAGTTAGCGACCATTGACTGGTTGTTCTAGTAGAACATGGAGGGTTAGCAACTAAACCATAGGAGTCCTATTTGGTGTTGTCATATTAGCTTGCTTTGTTTGGGTTCTTTGTTAGGCATGGACCTTATCAGTGATGCTGTTTCATAAGCAATATTCATAGTGGGATAATAGTGTGAAATGTTTCTTGCCTAGAGGAATTTTTATTGTTTAGTGGCTCTAGAAAGTTGGTATATTCTATGCACTCGATGAAGCTCTGTTATGCACTTTATTGGGGAGAGTGAGTAAGGGAAATGTTAGTGTGCACAAGTTTTTATACAATTTAATTGAAACATTTGTCTTGCTTGCTTAATAATATGACACCAATACATATTTTCCTATCTTTTCAGTGTCTACTAGTTTTCTATGTGTGGATTTGCAGCTCTTGTAGTTGTTCTCGCGAGGACACTTCGCAATTAAGTGAGGGAGAGTATATTTTTCTTTTGAGGTTGCGTAGCAGTGCTCATGGTAGTAGTGTTCACGATGTTGGATGTTCGTGATGTAGCTGTGCTCGTGAGGACACGTTGCAATTAAGTGGGGGAGAATGACAACACTTAGAAACAAAGCCTAATATTGTAAACCTTTTAGCAAAATTGTACACAATTAGCACATTGTTACCAACTTTTTACATTGATTTAATGCAGATGCGGTGTTCGTTGTTGTTGTTTTTGAAGGTTGTGTCCCTGCAGTATGGCCAAGAGATGTCAATACAAGGAAGTCTTTTGTACGGGAGAAAGGTGGTGCTATAGATAAAATCTGATAGATTTCCTTAGTGAATCCCGACCATGACCAATCTAAAAATTTCCCATAGGGAATTATTATCATCTAGAGAAGATAAGATATTGTCTTCTCTCCCTTGATTCCCCTCTTTCCAATGCCAAACTTGATTTTGCTTTAGTAAAAAGAGGCAAGTCTAGGAGCTTTGTGGTGGTTCGGCACATCATCTAAGTAACACCTACAGGCCCTTCGTAACCCGCAATGCAAAGCACTTTTTTTGGGGGTAGTTTCAATGTTACTTGCACTTGTTATGCTATTTTTCTATTCACTGAGACTGGTCTTCAGTTCTTTGGGTTAGATCTTGCATATGGGTGTATAAGAAGGCAGATAGATGGCCAAATGTCCTATCCTGTAATATACTGTTCACAGTTCTCAGATAGAGGACTTAAGTGCCCAAGAAATTTAGTATGCAAGAAAACATTCAAAATGGTGGTTTGCAAAATGGTTTCTACATCTTGATGTAGTGGTCTCGTATGAGTACATTTTTATATGGGATGAAGACCTCGGTGTGGATAACTTTGATGTTGAAATGTATATAGAACTTGTTAAAAAGTACGGCCTTGAGATATCTCAACCTGCTTTAGAGCCAAGTCATAAGGTGTCCTGGAGAATGACAATGTGCTTAAAAAAATTTAGAAATTCATAGAGTGACTACAGAAAGCTCTGGCCAATGCAAACATCCAAATAAGCCTCCATGTAGGGGGTTTGTCAAGATAATGGCTCTTGTGTTTTCAAGAAATGCATGGAAATGTGCTTGGCATCTAATCCAAAATGATTTGATTCATGGATGGGGTCGACTTCACCTTAGGGAGGTGTGTGAAGCCTTCATATGAGAAAGTGGGAGTTGTGGATGCTCAATGGATAGTCCACAAGCTTCTTCCATCTTTGGGTTTCCAAGGAGAATCAATGAATGGAAAGGCTCCAAGGGAAGGGGTCAAGGAAAGATGTCATATAAGTGGAACTTGTTCCACAAGCGTGTGGAAGAGGTTGACCAAGAGGCTCTCAAGGAATCAAAGGGTCACTAGAATCGTGAGCCGGGGATATTAGTATGATACTCACTTTGGCACCTCACTAAAGACTTGACTTGAGTTTGCGGACATCATTTGTTATATCTTTGAAGTAAACATGGAGATTGTAGGAAAAATGAGGTATAAGAAACATGATTGGTAAAGATAATAGTCCAACTATCATTAAAGAGTTGGAAGGGAAGGAAATGAATTACAAGAGAAAAATTAAAAATTAGCAAGAAGAGAGGCCATTGGTGGACGTAGGAGATAGGAGGGGTCGTGAAGAGAAGGGGGACGCCATCAATGAAAATAGAGAGAGAGAGAGATGGCACGCACAAAGCAAACCACATGCAAGTCGACAGGAGCAAGGCCCCGCGCAAATAGCTTGCTACCAAGGCTGCACGTAAGTCAGCTCCTACCACTGGAGGCGTGAAGAAGCCTCATCGCTATCGTCCTGGTACTGTAGCGCTACGTGAAATCCGTACATATCAAAAACAGAGAGAGAGAGAGAGAGAGAGAGAGAGAGAGAGGTGCGCCTTTGCACAAGAGACAAGCACAAAAGTGCCTGGTAGCAGGAGATTGCAGTCATGGTGGTGGTAGCTTTGCCGAAGCAAAGATTTCTCTCTCATGACATTTTTTTAAAAGTTTCCAAACTCTTATTGGCATAAATCAAGTAGAGACGCGGACATCCAAAGCAACATACAGAATCTCCCTCCCCCGAAACCCTAACAAGAAGCAGACATGGCGTGTGGTTATGTTTTCTCTTGTTAAAAAGGAGAAAAGGCGCAGCCTCGAAGCGAGGAGAGACACAAGAAGCATGTTTCGTATGGCGTGTGGTCGTGATGATGATGATGGCAATGTGGAGGCAAAGAGAAACGCAACGGATCCTTCCTTGAAGTTGATCCCATCCAGAGATTAGCTTGAAACCTTCATAGGTCTTGCTCAACATTTATTTACCCTTTAGAGCGGTGTCACATTGCATCTCTCAATCCACAGATCTCTTTTGTCAAGTGTTTGCTATTTTGCTCAGGAAGCAGCACATAGTGTCTAGGTCTCTAACCTTTCTTAAGGTTGTCAGTCAGTGCTCTGCCACAGCTTAGATCTAGGAATTCAGATAATGGAGAGCTTTGCAACACCATACTTGGTGACTTTTTTTTACGGAGACCAAGACCTGGATAAAGGCTATATCATCAACTGAAGCATGGGGTCTTGAGGGAGACTCGAGGGAGGTACATGTAGAGAGAAAGAGAAAGAACATGATAAAGAGGACACCATCATTGGAGAGAGGGAGAGATAGAAGGCTTTCCAAGCCAATCAAAACTAGAAGATTGCAAAAGAATGTAATTGGAGAGCAAGAGGGGAGAATTGAAGTCAATGCTTTGTCATTGAAGATCATCGCCATATCCTTCTCTTGATGCCAAACTAGCTTTAATATACCTACCTAATCTGAAGTGATAGGGTAGGAGAACAATCTTTCACCTTCCAATCGCTTCACTTCACTCCTGATTTAGTGGAAGCATAATGGAGATATTTAATTACCCTCTCCCCCTTCACTAGTCATCATCCCCAACTCCATGGAAGCCATAGTCACAAGTTCAAAACTAATCAAGATTAATCTAAAAGAGTTCTAAGGGGCTATTCCTAAGGCAACTATACACTTGGCAAATAGATCTCTCAGGAGATGAGAAATGATGAGCTTGTGGTGCACAATGATTGGATAGACTTCTTCTTAGCCAGGACTGCAAGGGACACGGTTTCCAAAAGCGTAATTGCGATCCTCGTACTTTAAGTAAGTGCCTTAACTCGTTTAACATAAATAAGTGATGCAACATAAATATTTATTTGGTTTATAATTTTTATAAAATATCTTCAAACCTCATTCCCAACTTTGAATGGTTTTTTGTATTTATATATGTTTGATTTTATATTTTAAAAATTAAAAAAATTAAAAATGCTTTAAAAGGGAATAGATGAATTTTTATAAAAAAAATTGTTGCATAATTATGAGTTATAATATTTTTCATATGAATTTTTTAATGTTAAAAGTTTACTAAATTTTTTTGATAACATTTGGAGATCATTTAACATGTTGAAAAATTCAAAAATTGTTATTTTTGAGTAAAAATTTCAGTTTTCATTAAAAAAATTATGTTTTGCATCAATAAAAACTATAATATTTCCATGGAAAAGCTGAAAGTTAAAATTTTTATGCTTTAGTAAATTTTCTAAAAAAATAAAAACAACCAATTTAATGTTATTCGCGTTAAAAAAAAATATCCATATAAACATGGTGTTTTTGATTTGACATAATTAAGAGTATACATGGTGTGTTAATCTACGACATAAAAGAAATGATTAATAAATAATAAAATTAAATTATTATATAAAGATAGAGAAGAGATAAATTAAAAGGAATTTAAATGGAAATGTATAGATAGATCCATTGGATCTATGCTGCCCTAAAATCAAATCTCTAAGGGATAAAAACCCTAGGTGTAGTATTTTAGTGTCTAGTGTAGAGACCTAGTTGTGAAGATTTAAGAGATGAAGTGCGAGAATAAGCAAGTTTATTGAGTTCTAGATATTAGATTATTTGGAGTGTCGTAACTATTGAGGAAGGCTAGAGTAAATCATAAAAATTAGTTACCAATATCACGTATTCAGTGCGACAACTTGCAAGAGTTGGCTTGACAACCTGGTTAAAAGTGGCTTGGTCTTTGACCAATGATTACTCGACTTGAATTGTCCTTGAGTGTGAAGGCGGGAGTCTGCTCTACCTTGGGATCGAGACGCTACCCAAGCGATGATTGGTAGTCTTATGCGGGTAGGGCCTTTGATGTCTTAAGCTTGACCTAATTAATCAAAGAGCTAGGCTTAAGTGGCCTTTAGGTGGTGTTTGGGCCTTTCAATTGGCTTACTTATCCATTTGATGTGGTTAAGCCTTAATAGTGTTAGAATGTAGGCATGGGAATCCACCCTAAGCAAGGGTCTATAAGGGTAGATGTATGCGAATGGCCTTAAGGGGCAGGGAAAACCCTAACCCTAGCTTGGCAAAGGTTATATAAACAGCCTATGGGTCACTATCAGTGTGAGAGAGTGTACCCAAGTTGTACTCTAAGCAACCTAGTAAACAAGATTTTATTCTTATACTTTGAGCTCTCATCTCCCTTGTGCACATCCTTCTTGCTGCAAACTTTGAGTATTCACATGGTATCAAAGCCTCCTCTAATCCTTTTAGCTTCACTAAGTGCACATGATTTTCCACCATCTTCATCTTTTCCCTCTTACCTCCATAGCCACCTTGACCCCATGACCTTGGAGGACCTGGAGAAGCCAAAGGAGAGCATTTCAGCTCTTGACTTCTACTAAGGACTTCTTTCCTAGTACAAGGCGACCTAGCGTGGCACATCAAAGGGCAACATTATGTGTCATGGAGGGCAACATTGAAGAAATCGCAGATCAGGCGCAGAATTTGCAGCCTCATGTTCATCACCATGGCGCAGCCTGTAGAAGACGCAATAATGGCAGGCAATGATAGCCCCCAAAGTGGGCTTCCTAAAGCTAAAAGGGTTTGGCAAAATTCCATCTCTGCTGGCCATACAAAGGCAAACCCTAACTGCTTGTCTCCTGGCAGCCATAACCAAACCTCAAGCTTGCTTCAAATTTCAAAATTTTCACTATTGCTATCATTAACAGTGATTCTAATAACTGATTGATATTCTCCAAAGTTAGTTGAAGCTTTGAAAGCTCTATTTCAAAGTCTCATACCCTCGGTGGACCTATTGAGTTCATAAAACAACCCTCATCTCACATCTCAAGTGGCATAAACTTTGAGATGAGTGCTTGTAAGCACTAATGTTGCATTTTACAATCATGTTGCTAGCTGGATATTGATTCAATTTGGTTTTTTTATCAGAACATTAAATCCATCAAGTGCTTTATGTCATTTATCTCTTCTTGCTTGGTTATGAGGCTATGTGTACAACTATAAACATATAGACCATATCCCAATATTAGTCTGTTGCTAGCACATTAGAGATATGAGTGTTATTGTACTCTCCTCTGATTCATCCAAGAGCATAGAGTTGATCAATAAGCCGTGCTCCACCAAGAACTCCTTAAATAGGCCACATTATCAGGAAGAGCCTGAAGTCCAGTCAAAGCTCACCTCGTTGAAACCTAGGAAAACAGTAAAGCTTAAATAAAAATTTGTTTGAAGAACAGGACCTCCTAAATCCTGTCTTGAGATATTGCATATGTATGATTTCCAACCGTTTTTAACTCTACAATTTTAAAGTTGGCTATTAGTTCTGCTATTCGGTTGTACTTGGCCACCTGTAAAGGATTAGACATTGCCATTGCTTAAGTCAATAGGTAAGACCTTCGTAAAATGGCCATGGCCTATGCAGATGCAAGGCCTCAAATTCGCAAGTTCAATGGAAAAGATTTTCATCCTAGGTAAAATATAAAATGATGGAAAGAGGCTACTGGCCCTTCATAAAAGGAACCAAAGTTATTGACCCATCCAATCCCCTTGATGTAGAAGATGATGAAAGAGCTCGAGCCATCATCATGCTTCATTTAGATGAATCTTTAATTCATCATATTGACCAGCTTTCCATTGCCAAGGAGAAGTGGGATTAACTTGAAAGGCTCTACGCTGCTACAAGAAAGAACTCCAAAATCTTTCTATAGATTGAGTTTTTCAGCTTGGAATACAAACAAGGAGAAGATCTAAGCAAGTTTATTTCACATATGAAGGGGCTTATGGCACAACTTGCCTTTGTTCAAGCACCCATTCATGATGACGATGCCATTGCCATCCTGTTGAAGTCTATGAAGAAGGTTTTTCCAACCCTTGTGACTACCCTAACTAGCATTCCAAACCCAACCTTGGCAAGTACCAACTAGTCTTGCCTAGATGAAGAGAAGAGAAACCATACTGAAGGAACTTCAGCATTCACTTCCCGTGAGCAAGTGTTAGTCCATACCGCTTCTACTAAGTGCTCCTTCTGTCACAAAAAAGGGCTTATTGTAAGCAATTGCTAGAAGAAATACCCTAACAAAATGAAGTGCAATAAATGCAAAAAGACCGGGCATATCACCAATAAGTGTCCCAGTGTTCTAGAAGTAATCAAGGAATTGGAGGCCAACTTTGCCTCCCAATCCACAGATGACCAACTCTTTTGAGTCTTGTAACATTCTCTACCTATGAATATCCTTGTAGCCTGATTCATAAAGGATCCCATTTAATTGGGGGGGACTTTAACATGTCTTGTGATGCAATGCCACCTTGGCATTGAGGGGGGTGTTAGAATGTAGGCATGGGAATCCACCCTAAGCAAGGGTCTATAAGGGTAGATGTATGTGAATGGCCTTAAGGGGCAGGGGAAACCCTAACCCTAGCTTAGTAGAGGCTATATAAACAACCTATGGGTCATTATCAGTGTGAGAGAGTGTATCCAAGTTGTACTCTAAGCAACTTAGTAAACAAGATTTTGTTCTTGTACTTTGAGCTCTCATCTCCCTTGTGCACATCCTTCTTGTTGCAAACTCTGAGTATTCACAAATATGCCATCTCTTCATAGAAAGTGCAAAATAAATAGATGACAGTGAGATGATGCAAGAAGATGTTAATATATTGCCTTGGTAGATATAGCACAATGGGTGGATGGTGTTATATCTCCTAAGAGAAATTGATCTAAGATCAAGTTATTACTAGATAAATATCAAAGAAGAGGCATTCTAAAACTACATTTAACATAAGGTACAATTATTACGAATTCATTGTGATGTCGTTTGGATTAACTAATGCACCTGCAACCTTTAACATGCTAATGCAATATATATTTTGTCCCTATCTTGATGACTTTGTTCTTTTCTTCTTTGATAACATCCAAACCTACTCAAAGAAAGATGAGGATCATGAGTTGCAACTCGGAGTTGTCCTTGAAACAATGAGGATACACAAGCTTTATCTTAGGAGGAAGAAATGTACCTTTTTCAAAAGCTAGATTGAGTATCTTGGATTTATTGTATCTAATGAAGGAATTGCAGTAGATCTTGCCAAGGTTAAAGATATGTAAGAATGGGCACCCCCAACAACAGTTAAGGAAGTCCATGCTTAATAGGATTTTTATCAAGGACTATGCCTTGATTACTACACCTTAACTGATTTACTCAAAAAGTAGGTTGTTATTGTGTGGACTTCCACTGAATAATCTAGCTTTGAGAAGCTTAAACAAACCTTGGTCATAGCCCCTATCTTGAAAGTACATGACTTGATCCAAGAATTTGAAGTTGTCTCACTAATGCCATCTCTCTTGCATTGGGTGCGTACTCATGCAAGAAGTCCATCCGATAGCATATCCTTCTAGGAAGTTAAAAACTCATGAGAAGAATTACATTATCCATGATTTAGAGCTACTTGTAGTTCATGCTCTCAAATTATGGAGACACTATTTGCCCAGCAATAAGTTTACTTTAGTCATCGACCATAAGAGTCTCAAATGGATCTTTATATAGGGTTTGCCTTAGTTTACCTCCATTTATATGTTAAAGTGCATGTTTAGAGCTTGTTCCTACATCTGTGCAATTAAGCAAAACATAAATGGTAGAGGCTGTGGGACTGAATGAAAATATATTTGATTGAATTACTGATTTCTTTGCATATCTTAGTATATAGGCCATGGTTTATATAAGTTTTGAGGAGTTCAGTAGCACATGTTAGCCCGCCGTTGTTTGTTAGCAAGGCAACACGATGCTAATAGAAAGAAATTATGAAAAGATCATTTGTGCACTTCACGTTGGTTGGTTTTAGTTAAGTTGTTTGAGCACATAGTGTCATACACTTTGCATATGTAATTTTAATATGGTATCAAAAGATAAATTCTTGGATGCATTGCAATTGTATGTCTAGGCGATGACCAACTTTGAGAGTGTGAGATCCCCTTTGTTGTAGGATAATATGATATCTTGGAAAATTGATTAACCGAGGAATATATATAGCCTCTTGGATCATTACTCTTACATTATGAGAGGACTTTGTTACGCTTGTGCTTTATGTTAAGATGACACATCTTGGGGCCTATCCCTAAGGTGTAGGAGAGCCGTAGGGCCCACAACACTTTACTGGGGGAAGCTTGTTGTGTATGTGAATTGAGGTGTTTATCACCTATATGTTTGGATACTCCGTGTGTTGGAGTTGGGATATGCAAAATCGTTAGACTATAAATCAATACAAATGCGTGATTTATTTAGATTAGTATACAGCCTCCAGATGCTCTTGGTCACAAGGCCTCATGAAAGTTATTTTGTGAGCATGAGAGCCTACACAGCTAGAGCACTAGAGCCAGTGTTGGGCCCATTTTAGGTCTCGAAGATAGGTGGTGCATTTGTTGAGAGCCACTGATAAGTGCGGTAGTTTCTGAATCTTGCTTAATAGGAATCAATTGTTTAGTGTATGCAAGAGCATTAAAATAGATCAATTATTTATTGGTAGACACCATCATTCAATATCAAGAAATGTATGAAATGGCTAGATGGTAAGCTAAGATCATTAGGAGATATTCTTCTAAGCATAGTAGTTCGATACCTTTGAGAAATAGAGGTATTGTTGACCAAATTAATACCACAATCAATCCATCAGGGGAAGGAGGAAGCATTTGCGTTCCCCTCTCCCATAAAAGTCAATCTACTTTGAGTGGGAGTGCAGCCCCACCGATACAAACCCCTAGAGCAAACTTGGTCATCATGATGGTGTAACCTATTGCAATGCTCGTGGGAATGCTAGATTTGCTAATCCCAGGTTTTCCACTATCTATCTTTCATGGGTTAGCATAGGAAGATGTGTAGCTCCATATCAAAATGAGTTTCAAAATTTAATGTTCAATTATTGAATTCAGGAGGAAGGACATCTCATGATATTGTTTAATATGACTATGAAAGGAAGAGCTATAATGTGGTATCATGGCTTGGAAGCTGGGACGATAACTACGATTGATTTATCCTTCATAGCCTTTCAAAGAGAGTTTGCCCCTAAGAGATGTGGTCAGTATTGGCTGTGTGTTCGAAATGTGACATGTCAAGGGCATCAATAAGCAGAAGTCAAGGTGTGACTAGTACACCTATGACCAATTCAAATGAAAGGGAAAGCATAATGTAGAATGTGCCCATGCTTCCGGCTCCTCCTAATGTAGCTACGTTGATGGCTAGCTAAATGGTTCCATGAAATAATGAAAGTCAAATGAATAATCCTAATGTCATGCTAATTAATCAATGGTCGATCTCTAATTAGGTGGTTAGGCTAGCTAAATGGTAAGTGGATGATCACTGTTATGAGTCTAGTGTATCAAATATTCTTGGCGAAGTTAAGGACATGATGAAGCATTATACTAATATGATAACAAAACAATATAGACAAATAGTCAGTAGATGTTAATTTCCTAAAGAAGTAGCAAAACTTAATAGGAAGTTGATGTCTTGAAGAGGATGGCCTATCAAGATTTAGCTGTAAGTGGTGTGGTGGTCATCATCAACACTTTTCAAGAAACTATCCTAATGTCAAATTCAACATATATGAAAAGTTTGGTCATCTAGCTAGTACTTGCCAGAGCAAGATCAGCTCTCTTAAGCAAAAGGGAGTAAGGAGCTAGGTCCGATTAATCATCAAGCACAAGGGAATAACATTCAATAGGATGAGGGACCAAAGCAAATACTACAGAGAGGAAAAGCTATCATAGAAGAGTTGCCTAGTGGTAGTGGTACTAGCCTTATCAAAGCTCGATATGTTAGCACCATTGAGGCTTCCAATTTATGAGCCATTACAAGAGGACAAAAGATTAAAGGAGGCGATAAGGATAATATAAAACTTATTGAGACAAATCCTAAACAAGATGACAAGGGGACGCAAGCCCTTAACCTTGATGTGGAAACCGGTCCTCTAAAAGCTGCTCATGGCAAAGCTGACTCCAATAAAGAGCTACCAAAGAAGAAGGTAAAAGCCAAGAAAGAGGCACCTAGGCCTACTCAATGACCAAGAGAGAAGGGTATGGCAGGAGTAGAGAACCATTGCTAATTATTATGAATTTGACTCAACCAATTGTCTTTGTGAGGTAAAGCTTGATATGAATCTCTTGCATAGTTGATCAAGTTATCTCCAAGAGTGCATAAAGAGTTTAATAAGATTCTTCCACCGGGTATATTGTCAAATCCTTAGGAATAGCCCGTGTGGGAGATGACTGGTTTGAACATATTGAAAAGCATTGTCCGAGGCTGGTAGCATATGTTGATGGCATATTAGTGGATCATGCCATTGTGGATACATGATACTCTGTCAACATTATGCATTCAAAATTGATGAAAATATTGGGACTAGAAATCCAAAAGGATGCCTCCACAATTCTCCAGATGGGGCTGATGATAGTTTAAGGCAATCAAAAGGTTGCATTACCAATGTCCACATGACTGTTGCTAATGTGGAATTGATTTTGGACTTTAGGATTATTAGGTTTGCAAGGTAGCTAAGGTATCAAATATTATTTAGGAAGGCCATGGGTCTTGCAATCGGACTATCAAGGTGGCCAAGGTATCAAGTATTATTAGGAAGGTCATGGATCTTGCAATCCGACTATCAAGTTGATATACCCACTAGTTGTTTGATTTTTGGCAAATGTGCTAGACGTGTAATAGTGGATGGATATCCTGAATCTCCTCAAAGCAAGAGAGTATCCTTATCTTCGATAGAATTAGATACATTAGAGGATCCTTCTGGCAATGATACTTCCTCAAGCGAAGAATCAAGAGAGGGGTCCATTACAGAAGATGTCCACTAGGTGACTCTAAAGGAGCTGATAGAAGCTCAAGACAGAATCAGAGAGGTAGATGTGATTGAGTTAGATCTTGGTATGTTGGATGAGCCACAACCGATTAAATTAGGATCTATGCTTAGTTCGAAAGAGAGGAAGGACTATGTGTCCTTGATTTAAGAATTCTATGATATTTTTGCCTAGACCTATGATGAGGTGAGGGGTATTCCTCCTAGTCTAGTTATCTATACTATTCCCCTGAAGGAAGGTAGCCATCCTATTTGAAAAAAAGTGAGGTCTATGTCTTTTGAGCTAAGGGATGGACTATTTGAGGAGCTATAAAAATTGTGTAAGACTAGCATGCTATGTCCTATACAACACACGAAGTGGTGTTCATTAGTAGTTACCAGGAAAAAGAACAATAATCAAATTTAGCTTTGCATAGATTCTAGGGAGCTCAATAAACATATGGTCAAAGATTACTATCCACTGCCATTTATTGATCAGATTCTAGATCAGTTAGTGGGTAGGCATATCTATTTGTTTATGGACTGCTTTGTTGGTTATAATCAAATAGCTATTGTAGAGAAAGATAAATTGAAAATGACATTTATTACTATATTTTGTACTTTTGTGTATCATGTTATGGCTTTTGGACTATGTAATGCACCAGGGTCTTGGCAATACATTGTAGAGAAAGATAAATTGAAAATGACATTTATCACTATATTTTGTACTTTTGCGTATCATGTTATGGCTTTTAGATTATGCAATGCACCAGGGTCTTGGCAATACATGATCGATAAAACTTTTGGTGATATTTTCCAGAGGAGCTGAGATCTTCATTGATGATTTGGGGGGTAGCCACTACAAGGGAGAGACGATCGATCATTCTAAGAAAATGTTTCAAGCGATCTACAGAGTTCTACATTACTCTCAACCCAAGGAAATGCATATTTGGAGTGCTCTATGGATTGCTATTGGATCATGTAGTTAGCTCGACTAGTATTGCGACCGATCCTAAAAAGATAAAGGTTATCATCGTCATGAGTCTGCCATGTACTCCTAAGGAAGTGCATAGCTTTTTGTTGCCATTCGGATATTATTGAGATGATTTATTAATGCACTAGCTAAGAGGACACTACCATTGATGAATCTATTTGCCTTTAATTGTTTGTTTGTTTGGAGTGATCCATGTCAAGTATCCTTCGAAGATGTGAAGTAGGAATCAACAAAAGCACTAGTCCTAAAAGCACCTAAAAGAGATGAGATATTTTATATATTTTTAGGGGCTAGATGTATAATATTAGTTGTTGTTTAGCCCAGATTTGTGAGGAGAAGTGATACCATCCGATTGCATTTGCCAATCACAAATTGGGGATGTCCGAGATTAATTATATCTACATGGAGAAACTGTGCCTTGGGATGATCTTTGCAATGAAGGAATTTAGGGACTACATCATGTATGAAAGATAGTATTTATACAAAGACAGAGGGGCTAAGGCTATTGTTGAATAAGTTACAGACGCTTGACCGCCTAACAAAGTGGTTGATCACTTTACAGGAGTTTGAGTATGAAATTAGGAGTAAGCCGGCAAAGTTACAGGGCATCATTGAATGTCTTGTGGATTTCAGGGAGCCAAAAAAAGTCTTAGCTGAAGGTAGTGACCTTGAGGGTCTATTTAAAATTGATACGACCTCCATTGATAGGATAGGTTGGAGCTACCTTGTCGAAGGTTGAAAAGAGGAAAACTAGGCAATAAGCCTTGAAATTTGCCTTGATTGCAAGAACACTATATCTGCAAGGGGTCGATGATGTTTATCACCGATATGTTATACCTGACGAGGTTCTATTTATCTTGGAAGAGTGTCATGACTCCGCTTGTGGAGGGTACTTTGTTGGATGATTGATTGCATAGAAAGCTTTGAGAGCCAAATATTGGTGGTCATCCATTTTCTAGGATGCATTTGCATATGTCAAGAGATGTGATACATGCCACAGACATGCCAATAGGGAGAATAGGAAGCACCCACTGATTCCTATTATAGCTATACTACCATTTGAGAAGTGGGGCATTGATTTCATTGGACCTATACATCCTTCATCAACTACACATAAGCGCTATATCATTATGGCATCAGACTATTTTACAAAGTGGTTTGAAGCCCGCACTACGATGAAGGATAATGCCAAGGAATGGCTAGTTTTATTTTGGAACATATTGTTAACCGTTTTGGTCCACTTAAGGAGCTTGTGTCAGATCGTGGGATGCATTTTTTAAATAAAGTGATTGAGGCTTTGATGGAAGCTCTGAAGATTAAACATAATAAGGCCACACCTTACAACCCCCAAGCTAATGGACAAGTAGAGAGTACTAATAAGCAACTTGTGGGAATTTTATCTAAGATTGTATTTGAAGGTAAGTGTGATTGGGATAAGAAGTTGTATGTGGTTGTTTGGGCTTGTAATATGACATTCAAAAGAGCTATAAGCCACACCCCTTTTAAACTCGTATATGGAAAAGAGTGTGTCCTACATTTGGAGATTGAGTTGTCTATAATAAGGTTTTCTATAAATCATTCATTGGGAGTAGAGGAAGCATTGCAAGAAAGGCTAGCTTCCCTTGCACATCTTGATGAGATTTGGTTGTAAGCCTTGTTACATCAGGAAATAGGGAAGAAGCAGATGAAAATGCTTCATGACATGCGAGCTAATAAATATAAATTTGCTAAGGGTCAATTGGTCCTATATTATGATGCCTATTATGAGCTATTCTCGGGCAAGTTGGAATCTAAGTGGGATGGTCCTTATATGATTGCTCATATAGGAAAGAATGGCTCTATAGCCCTTTTGGTAGATTTACAAGGGGTAGAGTTCAAAACTAAAGTAAATTTCAATAAATTAAAGCTCTACTATGTATATGGATTGAAGTTGAACTCCGTGCCTTTGGAGGTCCTTCAAGATTTACCTTAAACTTACAAAGTATACAAAGAGTATTGGATGGAAAAAATCATTTCTTATCTTGAGCATCCATATTTAGAGTAGCATTACTACCAAGGCAAAGTGATCTGGTGGAGTGAGGATCATCACATTATTGAGTGATAAGATGACTCTTTTGCATGGGATATTAAGGTCTACTTACTACCATTATTATTGGGTTTTTACTAGCACCCCTATTGAGTTCAATGAGGAAGGAGGGATTGTATCTATCTTACACACACTCTCTCAATTAGAGTTTGATTATCATAAGTACAAGTAGGTTGATCATTATGGTAAGGTACATCAATGAAGCCTTGATTTACACATTATATTTTGATAGAGCTTCTTGAGGGTCTGCTAAGCATGCAAGTGTCGGGGTTGCCATTAAAGATCCCCGTCATCGAGTGGTTTTAAAATTGGAAGTATATTTAGGCACTACTTTTATGAATAATATGGTAGAATACAATACCTTGCTTATGGGATTGAATCTAGCCAGATGTGGTGGTATTCACTAATTATTGGTGAAAGGTGACTTACAGTTAGTGATCAACCAATTGAATGGGAGAAATGAAAAGATCCAATTTCAATCTTTCTCTCTCCTCTTTGTTCCATGTTTATATGACTGCGTATGAGAGAGAGAGAGAGAGAGATAGAGGGGACTAATTTGACACAGTTGGGATTGGATGATGGTTTGGAAGCATAATGGCACGTAGATTGGGTGATTTGGATGCATCAACGGTCCTTGAAAAAGAGTGTCAACAGCTCCACTTTTTTGAAATACAAGGTGTATGTATGCAGATTCTATAGTAAGTGGTTCCTATTTCATTTTTATGATGAATCTTTAAAAAGATGATTGAAAATGGTTGAAATATATTTGTTGATGTTTGAAATTTTAGAAATTCATTCATTTTTTCATGCATATTAAAATTAATAAAATTGTAAAATTCAAAACATAAGATTTAATGAAAAATGGTGTTGTTCTTAGGTTTTGGAAAATAAATGATATTCACATGGCATAAAAATGATTATACTGATGGATTACACTTCACACAAGTCATAAAAATATAAAAAAGTAATAATTATATTGAAATAATGGAAAAAAAATCATGAAAAATAGTCAAATGAAAGAAGAAAATTGAGAAAAAATGATTTTTTACACGTTAAAATTAAAAAAAATTAGAAAAATATTTTTTAATTATGTAATGAAGGTAAGGCATAAGGGTTTGCCTCAATTTACCTCCATTTATATATTAAAGTGCATGTTTAGAGCTTGTTTCTATATGAAAATTTATAACGAAATCTCCCTACATGTATGTAATAAAACGTAAATGGTAGGGGGTGTGCGGCTAAATGAAAAGATATTTGATTAAGTTGCTTATTTCTTTGGATATCTTAGCATATAGGCTATGATTTATATAAGTTTTAAGAGGTTTAGTAGCACGGGTTAGCTGGGGCTATTCCTTAGTAATGCATCACGGCATTAGTAGAAAGAAATTATGAAAAGATTGTTTGTGCACTTCACATTGGTTGGTTTTAGTCAAGTTGTTTGAGCACAAAGTGTTATACACTTTGCATATGCAATTTAAATATGGTATCAGAAGATAGATTCCTGGATGCATTGTAATGGTATGTCTTGGTGATGACTAACGTTGAGAGTGTAAGATCCCCTTGTCATAGGATAATACAATATCTTGGGAAACTGATTAAGTGAGGAATATATATAGTCTCTTGGATCCTTACGCTTATGTGTATGAGAGCACTCTATTATGCTTGTGTTTTACATGAAGAGGGCACATCTTGGGGTCAATCCTCGAGGTGTAGGAGAGTCATGGAGCCACAATACTCTGCTAGGGGAGCTCTTTATGTATGTGAATTGAGGTGTTGATCACCCATATGTCTGGATACTCTCTTTATTGGAGTTGGGATGGGCCAAATCATTCGACTACGAATCAATACAAACATGTGATTTATTTAGAGTAGTGTACAACCTCTAGATGCTTCTGGCATTTGCGAGGCTGTGAGGGTAGTTTGGTGAGCATAGGAGCTCGGTTAGAGCCCTAGAGCCAATGTCGAACCCATTTTAGATCCCAACAAGGATCCAAGGTATTGTCAAATAATAAAAGAGGTCATTTCTAAGGAGATAAATCCCAAACACAAACTCAAGTATTTGAACTTCTCTATAGAGGGAGGACTTGTCTACTTCGGGACGAGACTGTCCATTCCAAGGAGTCAAGATCTCAAGAAGAAGATACTTTGGTAAGCCCATGATTCCCCTTTGATAGGACATATGGGCTATGCAAAGACTCTCAATGCTATAAGAAGAAGCTTTCATTGGAAAAAGCTCAAAGGAGATGTGTGAGAATGTTAGATCTAGAGCATGGCAAGATCTATGGAGGTTGGAAGGTGAAGACTAAATTCATGTTGTCATGGACAATGAGTAGACAACTATTACACAAGTGAATTAGGTTCCAAGATGGAAGCTTGGACTTATGAAGAAAATCTTATGTATTGGAATGAAAATGACAAGGACACTAATTGAAAGAGGAAATAATCATGATATTGCATTCATCATTCTTAAATTGATAGTCAAGTACAATGCTTTAATATAGAAGTTGGGTTGTTCCACTCTTCTCACTGTGCATATGGCATTTATGACAGCTCTTCCTAAAGCATACATCATTTGTCATTTCTCAACACCCCCCCATGAGTTCCTACACTTGCTGGCTTTCCCCCCCTTACATGATGACATGGCCTGGGAGACTAGCTCATAGGCAGCCTAGTCAAGTTAAAGCTTGAAACTTTACATATTTGGCAAGGGTTTTTCAAAGCAAATCCACTAAGGGAAAAAATAGAGATCCACAATGGGAAAAACATATGAAAGATACAATGAAAATTCTTTAGAACAATCTGTCAGAGTTGTTGATGGTAGGGGAAGCATCATCATCATCATCTTCTTCTTTATTCATGACAAATTCTAGTGGTGATCATTCTGCATCTCCTGTGCTCTTTTCTTGTGGAAACATTCACTGGCTATATAGTAGTCTTGCCACAATAATAATATATAATTCAATCCTTGTTGTTGTTGGTGGTGAGTCCTCGATCACGGCCTTTTGCTCCATAAGTGCCCTTGGTGTACAAGAGACTGTTGTTGGTGGCATGTTCCTTTGTATCCTTATTGTTAACTTTTCTTTCTCCATCAAATATAGTGAGTGCTCAATATCTTTAAGTGAGAGACTTGGAACATTACTTAGGTTGGACACAAGATTCTCATATGGATTCTTATTTACACTTGCAAGTAGTACAACTATTGCTTCATCTTCATCAATATTCTTCTTAAGAGTTGCAAGCTGGGTTTTTAGGCTCTTGAACTTGTTAATGTGTATGGTTATGGAAGTACCATCTTTTATATCTATTTTATAAAATTGCATGAGTATTTTTACCTTTGAATTCTTTACTTGGGTACCAAAAATTCTGTCAAGTTCCTCCCAAGTAGTTATAGCATCTCTAATGCCAGAGATATGATGTAGCACATCATCACTTAGTCCCCAAGAAATGATTCCTAGTGCCTTGTTATTCATCTTCTTCCATTCTTTGGTTTTTGATGGAGCTACTGCAAGGATTCCACTTTCTGAATCTTCTTTCCTGCCATCTGCATCACCTTCATCATCTTCAAATAGATCCCAGAGGTCTTTCCTCATGAGGTGGTACATGGTCTTTTCCTTCCAAGCATGAAAGCCTTCACCATTGAATTTAGTTATTTGCTCAAGTTCACTCATTTTGAAGGAGATCTTATCAGAGTGTACTCGGGCAGTTCCCTTTTATAAGTGGGTTAAGACTTACAAGAGATTATATCAAACATCTGAGATGGGATAAAAAATGAGTTGTTCTTGAGTGAGCTTATGATCCAAGTGCTAAGAAGCACTAATGGAGTATCAAGAGATACTATGCCTTAACTGTGCCTTGAAGACTCAATGTTGAGCTTGATAGTAGTTGATGCTTGATGTTCCAAATCTTCTTCTTGAAAAGTTCTCTTGTTGGAAATTGATTAGTCCTGAGTGTTTAAGGCCTCAGTGTGTTGGAAAAATGAAGTGGGAAAATGAAGTGTTTATGACCTTGAAGGTCAATGGCTATGGCTTCTTCTTTTAGGGTTTTGATAGGCGGTTATCTTTTCAGCTTGTGTAGCTTAAGGAGTTGACCATCGCAAGAGATATTGCATGGGGAGTAGGCTTACATAGTGAGCTTCCAAAGCCCTATACTCATAGGGTAAATCGTGCAATGTGGGAGACGAATCTATGTACGGACTGGAATTGGCACAATTCTGAGGAGTGACGTGGGAATTTGTGTACGGACTGGAATCGGCACAATTTTGAGTAGTGACATGGGAAATGCGTAATGCTGAGCAGGGAAGAGGCCAATGTCATGGTTTGATGTGCTAGCATGAAGCACCATGAGCAAGAGAAGATTTTCTCAGTTCAAGGCATGAGCTATCTCCTCTTCTTTGGCTAGATCCAGGGCCTCCAAGCAGACAGGGTGTTGTTGGCTATAGCAGCCATGAAAGCTCCAGTGAAGGTGAAGGTGAAGCTGGAGTAGGAAATGAAGACTTGAGCTAATATTAAGCTAGGCAAAAGTGAAAGGGAGCTAGAGAAGCAGAGTGTGGAATTGACCATGCTTAGGTGAGCTCTGATACCATTTGAGAATGTCAGATCTAGAGCATGACAGGAGCTATGGAGGTTGGAAGGTGAAGACTAAATTCATGTTGTCATGGACAATGAGTAGACAACTATTACACAAGTGAATTAGGTTCCAAGATGGAAGCTTGGACTCATAAAGACAATCTTGTGTATTGGACTGACAATGAAAATGACACTAACTGAAAGAGGAAAGCATCATGATATTGCATTCATCATTCTGAAAGTGATAGTCAAGTACAATGCTATTCATCATGATATTGCATTCATCATTGTGAAAGTGATAGTCAAGTACAATGCTTTATAGAAGTTGGGTTGTTCCACTCTCCTCACTGTGCATATGGGATTCAGGATAGCTCTCCTAGAGCATACATCATTTGTCATTTCTCAACAAGACATGCTTAAATATGTCATTGAATGCATGAGCTACCAATAATGGATAAAACAATTGAGCACATTAAGATGCTAGGAAAGCTCCAACCACTTGACATCCTGTAAATGAAGTGGAAATTTATTAGCATAGATTTTGTAGTTGGATTACCCTATGTCGAAGGAGGGTACAATTCAATCCCAGCGATTGTGGACATGCTAGCTATGGTTGCTCACCTTATGCCAATTAAAACCAATGACAAGGCTTTAGATTTTGCAAGGATATTTGTGAAGGAGATCTTTAGACTTCAAGGATTGCCTAAAAGGATCAACAGTGATCATGATTCTCTTTTCACTTCTCACTTCTAGAAGAACTTATTTGAGGCCATTGATACCCAACTTTGTTTTATTAGCACTGCTTGTCATACTTAGAGCTTATTATTGCAGGGAACCTAAACGACGGATACAATACCTACCTTTGTTTGAGTTTACCTACAATGTATCCTATCATCAAAGCATTCACATGACCCCATTCCAAGATCTATATGCAGAGAATGCCTAACCTCATTGAACTTTTTTGACCCTATCTTAAAGGTAGAAACTTCCAAGAAGATGTTGGAAGAGATGGATGAACAAGTTAAGGCTATCAAACAAGATATCTAGGATGCCAAGGATGGACAAAAAGCATATGCTGATCTAGAAAGACAAGAATGAATCTTCAAGGAAGGAGACATGGTTTTTGTTTATGTCCATCCTAAGACGAGTTCTTTACCCTTGGGGAAATTCAAGAAACTAAGCCCAAGATATTGTGGGCCATACAAGATTATTAAGTGTCTGGGACTTAATGCTTACAAGTTATAACTTCTTGAATACTTGAAATTCACAATGTATTTCATGTTAGCCTTCTAAAAGGTTGTGTAGCCAATCCTGATCGTGTTCTTGATGATCAACAAGTTGTAATGCTAAGCCAAGGAGTCCTTGAGCTCAACCTGATAGAATACTTGATCCAAAGGAATGCACCCTCTGAACTAGTACCCTTAGGGAATATCTCATCTAGTGGAAATGCTATCTTTAAAGAGGATGCCACTTGGATGGATAAAGATATCCTATGTAAGCAACATCCCCAGTTTCTTTCATGATGAAGGACTAGAGCCTACTAAAAATATTTGAAGATGATTAAAAATATTAGAAAGATCTTCATGAGATGTAATAAGCTCTACACTTGTAATAAGAACTATCTTGTAATGGCTATTTTATCGTGTCCTTGTAATTATTACATTGCTTTGAACTTTCAATATTTGTATGTATTTACAGTAGCACAACAAAAGCATGTTGGGTCCTAACCCACAACTCATGCAATCCAGCTTATTCTCTAACTTTGAGATGAGGATATCTCAATTCCTCTAAGGAGAAAAGGATGTAATATCCTTGAGAACCCATGTGCGAAGGGGACTTAAAAGGGGGAGGTTAATAACAAAAAAGAAAAGAATGAAAAAAAATCACCACCCATTGATTGATGTGTTGTCACCACCCTCTCCTCGAGCTTGTCACCACCAACCACCTTGACATAATCATGGATGCCATCTGTTTGATGGAAAACCATCCCTTGGCATCATCACTATACTTTGTGTTAGTTCGGAGCATCTCGCAGTTCCTGCAGACAATAACCACGAATATGGAAGGACTAGAGTTTGCCTTAAGACTATGGATATAAAACCTTAGCCAAGGCATACACATAGCTAGTTTTTTTAAATTATTCTCATGTTGCCAGCTATTGCTTGTCCACACACACACACACACACACACACACACACACACACACACACGCACGCACGCACGCACGCACGCACGCACGCACACACGCATGCTCGCACGCGCGCACACGCACACGCACGCGCGCACACACACACACACACACACACACACACACACACACATAATGAGAAGATAGGAGGAAACAAGAAGAAGAGCAAGGGAGGAGGATACTAGAAAATGAGGAGGTAGGAAGAAGAGATACGAAGAGATTGGGGGAGGAGGAAGGGAAGGATAATAGAGGTAGGAGAGTAGGAGAATTATGAAGAGAGAGAAGGAAGAGAAGGGAGTAGTAAGGAAAGAAAAGAGGAGAGTTGCAAAGAAGAGGATCATGGTTATCTATCTGAAACTATCTCATTCGACCAAACTCTGCTTACAAATATCCTCTTCAACTCTATAATACCTTTGTCTCAATTCAAAGTTTCCAATTAGACTCCTTGAAGACCGGAGGCTAGCATATGAGGAATCCCTATTCACAATGGCCCCAAATAGATGATACTCTAGAGTGGGGAGTGTGGGAGTTACAAATACAACCATGAGCATGGACAATACACAATCTCATTCAACACAATCCCAAGTTTCTTTCATAGACTTGTCGATTGTTCTTACAAATTTGAAATGGAAGTTTTATAATTAAGAAATTAGGTAAGTTAAAATTTTGATAAGAAAGGAATGATTGAATAAAGTAAGAAACTATTAATTTAAATTATAAATTTTGAAAGGTAGGATATACTACATGTTATCACAATGCATTGAATAAACTCTTACTATAGCTGCACATAAGCAAAGTGCATCAAATAAATCAATTTTTAATTCAAAAATATCAATTAGAAAAATCCATGACAATTTTTTAGCCATCAAGCAATCATATCAATAATATTTTTCTTAGCATTTATGAATCATGTAAACATTAAAAAAAGTGAAATAAGGTAAATAAAAGTAGGTCATTTAATTTGTTGAGTAGAAGTAACCTCTTTGATAGAAAAAACCCCACTCTTATTAGTTGAGTTGAAATTATAGAATGGCATACATAGCCATTAGAATCCTAGGATATTCGAATTGACTCGCTTTGCCCACATAGCAAAGTGCATTACGAATTGTAGTTCAAGAAACAATTGAAAAGCTGATATGATTCTCCTTTGAGAAAATAAAAACTTAAAATTCTTAAGGAAAATACTCACCTTCTTAGCTTATATAGCTTGTGAGATAAATTCAAGATTCCAAGGTTTCCAACTTAGCTTCCATAAGTCAAATCTTAACCATACCCTAATACATAGAAAGTCTAGTAAAATAGTCAAGACTTATAATAAGGCCAATTGATCAACCTTCAATAACAGTTTAGATTAAGAAAGATTGCGAGCAAATATTAACACAAGTTAGAAAAATTAAATAATAACCAAGGAAAGATCCAATGAAGAAGAATAATTAGAATGGGTATTCCAAAGGAAACATAGAAAAATCCAAAGGGAATTTAGAAAATCCAAGAAGGGAATAGACCAAGTTGGAAATAATTGCCACTAAGTTAAAAATCTTAGTTTGATTGCCTCCATGTTGTGTATAAATATTGTTTAGAAAGAGGTTTACTTAATGCACTTAGAAGATTTGATTAAACTAGTCAAAATCCTAATGTACTAAATTTACAATAGGATAAAAGGGAAGTACGCTAGACCTCCCCCAAGGCTAGCTATGAATCCCTTCACCAAGGGGGATCGATTTTTTACTAACTCATAGAGTTCAGACCGGCCCTGATGGTAGTGATAGGTTGCTTTGTTGGGGATCCATGGTCAGGAGGAGTTGAGGGTGCCAGGGGGGCTCTGGCTAGTAAACTCTTGGGCTCCTAGGAATTATCCAAAACCCTACATGACTCAAGATGGGTGGACTTCCTGAGGGCCTTGTTACTAGTTAGGAAAAAAAATCTTGGTAAAATAAGGGCCTTCAAGTTATTCTTCTGTATGATTGAAAGGTGAACACTTGTATAAGATTCTTTAATAAATAAAGAAGTTGTATTCCAAAGGATTTGTTTTCATTTTTTATGCATTGTGGCTTAAGTTACATGAATGAGTACTATGACTAAAATGACTTTATTTGTACAATATAAACATATTAGATAAGTAGATAACTAGAACTACCAAGGGAAGCGAGAGGGCATGATTCTTGATGAGTTTGCCCTAAGACATGGTGGTCTCAATAAGCTAAGAGCTTTCTCTACAATTCGATGTATTATAATATAGAGAACATTTACCACATAGAATTAGTTAGCACCTTGACTCTGTATCATTTTAGGGGAATAGAGTAAGACTTTGCCCTACGGGTAAGAGGTTAATGTACCCATACTCCCCCTCGTTTCTCACTTTCCTTGAACCAAGTGTGATATGAGTCAGTTTCGATTCAAGTAATCTCGCACAAGCAGATGCTTGAAAACCAATGCTAGTTAATCTGATAGGTGACCTTAGTTTACTTAGAACCTAAAATCTAGGTCGATTCTTGTGGAAATAGTCGAGACCTTCTATTACAAAGTAGACTCAAAAGAGTTTAGGCAGCAAGCCTTGTGTTATTTAAAAGAGTATCGAGTGACATCACTTAGAAAAACATCTTGATGGACTACTAAATCATGCTGCTAAGGATGTCTCAAAGTGGACATGTCATAGTTTCATTCTCACACAAGGTAGCTCTCAATTAATTAAGCTCTCCATACATTTCAACATCATACAAGGGTCTTTGGGTATCATTCTCCAAGTGAAAGATGCCACGTTTCTCATAGTAAAACCTCTAGTAACCTATATAGCATATAATATGCTAAGGGATGCCCTATAAACCACTATAGGAGCTTTGATTCTTCAATTATAACTCCATATTTAGTCCTCTATCATGCTTTACCTATGTGAGGGATAAAATGATATTCTTTGCTCCCTACATCATCTTTGAGACTTGAGAGGTGTACATATTTCCTCCTCAATCTGGGTTGTGTACCCCTTTAAGATCCTAGATATGAGGGAAGGTCACGTCTCTTTTGTTTCATATCTCACATGACATTTACTTTTTCCTCTTGGGAATTTGAACAAGGACAAAGCATTCTAGGCTAATCAAACAACATGCTGTGTATGGATTGGAATCAAAGGCTTCAGCTTTCCATGAAATGCAATGGAGATTAAGATGAAAAGTAAAATGAGATAGGAAATAGGGATTTATCGAAGTGTGTAGTGACTCACTACCACCACTTACCCTTTACAATAGATTTTATTATTTCTCAATGAGCAAACACAACCATATTGATCAAGATTATAAGTTAGAGTGAAGAAGTCAACTCTACTGAATCTCCACAATCAAGTTCCAATTCAATTGCAGAGAGTAAAGACCAATGAGCTTGCTGATTTGATATATAATAGTATTCAAGTAATAAGATGGCTGAAATTTCATCATAGAACTTAATTCTTAAGTCTCTCTAACAAATGGATTCATGTTTAGTTAATGGGATTGAAGAAGAGAGACAAAGAATCAAGAGAATGCCTTATAGTAAGCTTGATGTAGAATGCCTTCAAGAGCGATTGCAAATATAGCCATAAATTGATATAGAATCCTCCTCAATAAGCTTCAATTGATTTTCCATGATTAGTGAGTGGACATTGATCCATCAAACATGAAAGCCCAAAATTGTAACTCCCATAATGCATTCCATAGCTCAAAAAGGTCCAATGTTGCACTATCAAGCCATGGTCACTTAGATCACACTTGAAGGTTGGAGACGTTCAATGGTAGAAAGCCTTTTGCTCTCTTGAGTGGTCAAAAATAGAAGATTGAATAATATTTATGAAAATCCCCAAAATATTGATCCATAATGGTCTCTTGATGTCCCATGAACTCCAAAGCTTATAATCTTGCGTAAATCTTCAAGTAGAAGCACTATAGAACAGTTTGAAGGTCAAGACACCAATAAGTCTTCAAGAAATTGTGAGCATCAAGCAAGTGGCTATGACTGTTGCACTATTCTTTAGGGTTTTTAGGAGAGGAGGTGTCATAAGGAAGGAAAAGAGAGCTTAAGATTAAGGAGGACAGGCTATTACTTTACGCTTGAAGCCACATGAATCTCTAAAAAAAGGTTAACTATTGAAAATTAGAGAAACACTACCTGTGATTAGCGTAAAATGTGTTACATTTTTTGGGTGATATATTGGAGGCAATATTGAGCTTCTGTGATGCTTGTTGGTTGTTGTCCTATGAGAAATGATGGCTAGAATGCTTCTGGACAAGCCTTGAAAGCCAATGGAGAAAGATTTGAGAGGCATGTCTCAAAGTATCCATGGAAGCTTGAAGGAAGAGCTTGAAAGGTAGAAAGAAAGGCTCTCCTTAAAAAATAACTGAGACTTAAACCTCTCATAACTCCTTTGACCTCCCTTTTGACAAAAGTACATTCAAAATGACATGAAATTTGATGGACGATGTGCTATTTTAAAATTTCTCTCTCTAACTTTGCCATAATCTCCCAATTATTAGGAAGGAGATGAGAGGAGAGAGAAGAGTGCAAGAGAGAGAGAAAGAAATAGCAAAGAGAAATACTAATGAGGAGAAAAAAATACTAGAAATGGAGAGAGATAGAGAGAGAAGCCATGGAAGTTGCAAGAGAAGGTGAGATGCAAAAGACTTTCAATGTAAGAGACTGTAAGTATGAGGTATAAGATGTAAGAAAAATTTACTTTTCATCCTTTAATAATAATCTAGAAAGAGACTAGAAATATGAGGTATAAGATGTAAGAAGAATTTATTTTTCATCCTTCAATAATAATCGAGAAAAGTCTCCCTCATCTCACGTTCTCTTGTAGCTTCCATGGCTTCTCTCTCTTTCTCTCTTCATTTCTAGTCTTTTTCTCTCCTCGTCAGTATTCCTCTCTCCTCTTTCTCTCTCTCTTCTACACTCTTCTCTCTCCTCTTAGGTCTCCTTCCTAACAATTGGTATCATAGCCTAGGTCTTTGCTCCAAAATCTAGTTACATTTTAACTACAATTCTCCTATTTTTCAGTCAAAAAATCCATGGCCACAAAGGTACAAGACGTACATAGCTTACATAGGGCATTGCAATGACTAGTGGTCATTTATATGAAGAAAACATGTCTCATTCAAGATTTCCATGGGAGATTGTGGAAAAGTTAGAGAAAACCAATTAAAATAGCATGTTGTCATCAATATTCATGTCATTCTGAAGGTACTTTTGTCAAATGGGAGGTCGTAGGAGTTAGGAGAGGTTTAAGTCACAATTACTTTTGAAGGAGAGCCTTTCTTTCTCCCTTTCAAGCTTTTCCTTCAAGTTTCCATGGATTATTTGAGCCCTACCTCTTAGATCTCTCTTAGTTATATTTTGAGGTTTATCCATAAGCATTCTAGCCATCATTTCTCATAGAGTAATAACCAACAAGCATTACAAAAGCTCAACAACATTAGCTCCAAGATAGCATCGGGAAAATGCAGTGCATTTTGAGATGATCATAAGAAGTGTTCCTTTGATCTTCGATAGCTCACTTTTGATTTGGAGCTTCAACTGGCATCAAGCATCAAGTAATAGACGATTCTCCTTAATCCATAGCTCTATTTTCATGCCTTTAGACACCTCCGCTCCTAGAAACCCTAAAAGGAAAAAGGGCAGCCGTAGTCACTTGCTTGAAGCTCGCAATTTCTTGAAGATTTATTGATGTCTAGGCTTGGTGACTCTTCTACATTGCTTCTACTTGAATATTGAAGTAAGATTGCAAGTCTTGGAGTTTAGGGGACATCAAGAGATCATTTGGATCAGTATTTTGGGGATTTTCAATGAAATTGTTTAGTCTTCTATTTTTGAGCGTTCAAGAGGAGTGAAGGCTTTCTATCATTGATTTTCGCTAACCTTCAAGTGATTTTAGCTTGAGGTTGAGCAACATTGGACCTTCTTGAGCTATGGAATGCATTATGGTAGTTATACAATTTGGGGCTTTCACATATGATCTATTGATGTCCACTCACTAATCATGGGAAATCAATTGGAGCTTATTAAGGAAGAGTCTACTTGAGTTTAGGGCTATATTTGCATTGGCTCTTGAAGGCATTCTATATGAAGCTTACTATAAGGTACTCTCTTGATTCTTGGTCTCTCTTTTGCAATATCATTGTTGAGCCTGCATCCATTTGTTGGAGAGACTTAAGAATTAAGTTCTATGATGAAATTGAAGCCATCTTATTACTTGAATACTGTTCTAATCTAAATCAACAACCTCATTAGTCTTTAATCTCTAAAATTGGATTGGAATTCGATTGTGGAGATTCATTAGAGTTGATTTCTTCACTCTAACTCATAATCTTGATCAATGTGGTTGCATTTTCTCATTGAGAAATAAGAAAATCTATTGTAAAGGGTGAGTGGTAGTAGTTAGTTACTGCATACCCCTAATCCCTATTTCCCATCCCATTTTACTTTTCATCTCAATCTACATTGCATTTCATGGAAAGTTGAAAGCTTTGATTTCAATCCATGCATATCATGCTACTTGATTACCCTAGAATTATCTTACCATATTCAAATTCCCATGAGGAAAAGGTGGATGTGGAGTGAGATATGAGACAAAAGAGGGGTGACCTTGTAATACCCCGTCCATGCTCCGCATAGGAATACCCCCTATAAAACCGCCCCTTAAGTGAAGGGGATAGCCACTTCTTCTTTCCCCCTACTGCCAAACAGAGAGAGAGAGAGAGAGAGAGAGAGAGAGAGAGAGAGAGAGAGAGAGAGAGAGAGAGAGAGAGAGAGAGAGAGAGAGAGAGAGAGAGAGAGAGAGAGAGAGAGAGAGAGAGAGAGAGAGAGAGAGAGAGAGAGAGAGAGAGAGAGAGAGGGAGAGGAAGAAGAAGAAGAAGAAGAAGGAGAAGAAAGAGAGGTGACAAGAGAGAAAAGAAGAAGAAGGAGAAGAAGAGGGAGAGAGAGAGATACAAGGAGAGAGAGAGAGAGAGAGGGAGGGAGAGAACCTTTTTGACGGATCTTCTTCTTTTCCCCTCCTAAGAGGATGGCCACACATACTTACTCTTCTCCCCTTTCCCACGAGATTGTCATCCACCCTGTTGCTTAATTTCCTCCCCAATTGGCCCCACTAATCGAGTACAAGGCGCGGAAGTCGTGTGATTCACGTCTATGGGAGATGAAGATTGAGAATGGCCCCCAAGCGAAAAATGTCATGCACAGATGGCAATCCCTCAATGAGAAATGGAGCCTCGACCAAGGCATCACTGCCTATCCAACTGTGGTATCGGGGTCGTAAGTAACGTATTTCCAAATTGATGAATGCTTTCTTTGATTCCTACATGAGGAGCACTACATCTGTATTGTGCCACATGAGAATAGGACATTGAAAAGGATAACCTGCATCACAAGTATTCGAAGGATTGAATTTCCCAAATGCATGTATCAAGAGAAGTTAATCATATTTAGATGCTATGCGATGAATTCATTAACAACATATAAGGCTTCAAGCATTATCAACTTGGAGCCCCAAGAGGAACACCAAGGAAAAGGGAATTCTCTTGCAAGAAAATCTATCTTGTAACATCAACAAGCTTGTTCATTATGTTTCATATGATCACAATGAAGAAAAGAACACCAGGCACAACAAATCTTCATACAACATCATGTAGATCTCCCACGGATTTGATAGAATCAATCATATTCTTCAATATCTTCACAAAATCCATCAATAGAACAAAGAAAGCAAAGGAATACACTATCTTTGAATGGAAATACATCACATAGTATTCATCTTCAATGTCTTCATAGTCTTCTCTCTCAATCTCTCATATACAATCACTCTGTTTGAGTAAAATTGACTATCTCTGACTCTCTCTCTCTCTCTCTCCATCAATAATACATCATATCCTCACTACAATCTCTCAAAAATCACTCTCAATAATCCCCCTTAGGTCATGGATACCCCTCCCAAGAGGTATGTCTGATATGAAGAGTCACCAGAGCTACTACAGTGTCCTTTCATAGCTCACTACTGTCACTTCACTCTAGTCTTCACTTGAGTCTTCAGCAGCTACTTCTTCCACTTCTTTCAGCTCTTTTGCACTTGTATTCACCTCTTTCTAAGGCTAGAAAACTTTCCCAAGCTACACTCTCATCCATCAGAACACATACAGAAGCATACAGAATAGTCACAGAACAGTGCCAGAACAGCTACAGTACAGAACAGAACAGAAACAGAGGCTCTACATAAGACCTACAGAAGGTTACAGAAGGTCATCAAAACCACATAACTCATACTCAAACCATTCCAAACTCTCAAAAACCATTCAATAAGCTTTCACAAGATCTCAATCTTCATCAATCAATACTCCATCCCTCCTTACAGAAGACAATTAGAACAAAACAGACCAAAATAGAAGCAATAAAGAAGGTATACAGAACCAATCAGAACCTATCAGAACATCACAGAACCACATAACTCCACTGATAAACATCATGAACTTCCAAAACACAATCAATATCATCCAAAACACTCTCAAACCACTTCTAAACCAATCAATCATCTCATAAAATCAACCATTCAGCTCTAAAAAACAACAAAAATCAGCCAAAAAACAAGTCATTTCAACACTCAACACAACTTCCCACCCTCGCAATAGTCGGTGCATTTTCATCACTCCAGAGGTATATGTTGCAACTTGCATGCCTAATGGATTGCATGGCAAGAAACTTAGTCTAGAAGAGAATCATTTTCAAAGCTCTAGACCTTTGCCCAAGCTCTCGTTAATGGCTCACGTTCAATAGATTGGGAATCTTGATGTTGGGCTTAGCTTGTACAAACAATGATCATAAGGATTAGAAAGTACAAACAATGATCATAAGGATTAAAAACTAAGATGCCTTGGGATCCGTCTGATAACCACTATGTTTATCAATCCAAATTTGGGGATTGGGCTAGATACGAACAACAAGTCCGGACCTCAAAGGCAAGTAGAGAGCTCAAGGTATTGAGAAAACCCGAGTCAAAGTAAAAACCACTACTTTTCGAAAGAAGGTTGGGTTATCAAACAATGTAAGTGACCTATAGGACTTATGTTGTGTATAGTGTTAAAACCCCTAACATATGCCTTAGCTGAAGGAGGGGAATGTTAAGTAAATTCGACACATAATCGCTCTTTGGTCCCAAGGGGGAGAGCAAATATGTGATGGAAGTGTTATCGCGTCTATTCTTGCATTGTTTGTAAAAACAATTGGTTTTGTTGGATTGATCAAACAATGTCCTAAATGCTTTTACATTCAACTAATTGTTGGATTGTTGTTTGGATGATTATTCCAAGGGCTTGTGATTGTTGGAAAATTCATGGCAGGGGTCTGTGATGACAAGTTGCCATGGGGATAAATGAATATTTTCTTGGAAAATGATGTTAGGGTTGATTGCCTTGATTGTGTTTGATTCTTAATTGGATTAATTAAGGAGAGGATATTTTTGCACAGGTCGATCATCTCTAACTTCACGCCGCATTTCAACCTGGGAGAGCACTGCTCAATTCACGGGCCGAAGGTTGAGTGGTGAAAAGGCCAACCACAGAAGTTGTGTCTCACTCCTAGCTCGCTTGGGGTCAGGTGGAGCCCTGGACACCCCTTGCCTAGTCTGGAACGGAGTTGAAGACTGCCGTGAGCCCAAGGTTTGTGGTATTGGAAGATCCTATTCTAGATAAAGGATGGAAATTATGGTGCCGTGTGATTTGGACTGGGTACTTCTATTGGACAGAAGGGATATATAATTTCTCTTGTATGGGTAGGAGACAAAGATTAACATGAAGATAAGTTAAGGAATTTGTTTGAACTTGTTTGTCAAAGGATTGCTTGCTCTGTATTCGTGTTTGTGCTATAAATTATGCAAACAAACCTTGTTCCCTAAAAGGCCTAATTAAGGAAGCTGATTTTGAATGTCACACATAAATGTGATAGGACCTAATTAGAAAACTAGAGCTACCAAAGGAAGCAGGTGGGCGGAACCCCCGATGGGTCCATCCTATGGAAGGGTGGTCCTAGAGAACTGGGAGGCTTCTCACAAGGTTCTACAGTCGTATGACCTTTAGGTATTGTTAGGTTAGAACCCGATTCATGCCATTTTAGGGGACCAGAATGGGACTATGCCCTATGGGCAAAGAGGTTGAGCATCGCATCCCTCTCATTTCCCATTCTCTTTGAGCCAAGTGCAGCATGGGTCTGCTTTGGCTTGGGTATCTCTGCGTAAAGTAGGATGTCCAAAACTCGACACCAGAACAAGTTTAGAAGTATTGGTCTTTACTTGGTCCCAGGGTTTCCCAATCCCTTGAGTTCTTCACTTGCCTTTGAAGCCTAGAGATGTTGTTTGTATCTAGCCCAACTCTGAATAGGATTGATAAACATAATAGTTATTAGACGGATCTCAAGGCATCTTAGTTTTTAATCCTTATAATCATTGATTGTACTAGCAAAGCTCAACATCAAGATTCCCAATCTATTAAACATGAGCTATTAGCGAGAGCTTGGACAAAGGTCTAGAGGTCTAGAGCTTCGAAAATGATCCTTTTCTAGTCTAAGTTGCTTGCCATGCAATCCTTTAGGCATGCAAGTTGCAACATATACCTTCAAAGTGACGAAAACACACCTACTATAGCGAGGATGGGAAGTTGACAATGCTTGAAGCCTTATATGTTGTTTATGAATTCATCGCATAGCATCTAAATACAATTAACTTCTCTTGATACACGCATTTGGGGAATTCAATCCTTCGAATACTTGTGATGCAGTTTATCCTTTTCAATGTCCTATTCTTGTGCATCATACTACAGATCCAATGCATCTCAAGCGGGAATCAAAGCAAGTATCTATTAATTTGGAAATACATTACTTACAACTGGTATCGTAGTTGGATTGGCAGGGATGCCCTCACCCAAGGCTTCGTTGCTTGTTGTGGGGTTGCCATCCGTGCGCGACATTTTCCGCTTGGGGGCCATTCTCGATCTTCGTCTCCCTTAGAGGTGAATTGCACAAGACTTCTGCACCTTGTACTTGATTAGCAAGGGCCAATTGGGGAGAGAATTAAGCTTGTGGTTGAAGGATAATCTTGTGGAAATGAGGTATGGGTTTGCAAGCAATGGGGAAAGAAAGAGTGCGTGTGGACACCCTCTATTGAGGGGAAGAGAAGGAGAACCTTCTTGGGAGATTTTCTCTCTTGCTCTTTGTCACTCCCTCTCTCCCTCTCTCCCTCTCCCTCTCCCTCTCTCTCTCCTCCTCCTCCTCCTTCTTCTCTATCTCTCTCTCTTCTCACCTCTCCATTTCTCTCCCTCTCTCTTCCTCTCTCTCCCTCTCTCTCTCTTACTCACAGGCCGACAGCAAGGGGGGGAAAGAGGTGGTAATTCCCTCCCTTCTTTTACGATGGGGGGGGTTTATAGAGGGAGGAGTGGTTATTATTGGGGGGGGGGGGGGGACAAATAGTGGGGGGGAAGAGAAGTGGCACTCGTGTGCCCTCCCCCCGTTGATCCCATCACCACCTCATGGTGATCGTCATCTTCCTGTTTGCCGTCTTCATCTACAGCTCTGCCGTCATCATCGTCGGACTCCTTGTCCACGTCGTCATGTTCTTCCTCCTGTTCACAGACTCATACTTCATCTCCCCCTCCCTCTGCTTGCTATCGGCGTCAATAGGGGGTGAATTTTTTTAAATTAATTTTAATAAAAGGGGGGGTTTCCTATGGCCCGCATAACGTTACATCCTCTCCCCCTTAGAGAACTCGAGATATCCTCATCTCGGAAGAATTGGGGAAGACAAGCATTAATGGGGCTTAAGGCCAGTGGCTTAAGACCCACCATGTGTCCGCTATGCTACTCGTAATGACTGAAGTAGTGCAACTCATATTATTGCAATTAATCATAAGTACGAGAGTAGGATTTATTCCAATACAAGTTGTATTACATGTCCATAAAATTTACTAATCATCCTAAAAAGGTGTAGTGGGTTCTAAGTCTTTGTCTTCATTTGATTCCTCTATATATCCATAGAGTGCACCTATGTAGCCTTGTTTCCTTGGAGGCTCAATGTGGGCAGTCTGCTTGGACGTGCCATAGCTCATGGTAGTGGTAGCATTGACAGTAGGGACATCTCCTACAGATGTGCTGTTAGACTTCAAGCTCGACTTCTCTATCTTTGGTATGACTGTACCCGACACTTAGCATGTCCAACTGTATACATGCTGACATTGAATAAGTCGGTATTTAGCTTAGCTGTCTTTGGTGTGAATGGTCCGTTGTGACCTTAGGTTATAAGTAATCTCTTTGGTTATGTGTTATGGATAATGAAGAAATGTGTGTGAGATCTCTACTCTGCATTGTTGGCTCCAACCCTTCTCTCACTTTCATCATGGTATTAGAGCCATGAATGGGCTCTCTGGAGGATGGCATTGGTGGACCAGGCCCTGAAGCTTGAAGACAAAGTATGTCTCTTGAAGAAGTAGGCTGCCATTGATCTCATGTGAAAGGTATGCATTTCAGTTTGAGTGTCTGGAAATGTCAGAGCTTGTTGGGGGTTGCTCAAGGGATCAAGAACATATATTAGAGCCTATGTATGATGTCATCCATGCTCAGCATGAGCAACTGAATACAGACGTGGAGCCAGAATTTTTACACCTGTTCTTTATGGGAAGGTCTAGATAGCTTAAGTCATCCAATGGTGCACTCTATTGCTAATGAAGGAGGAGCAATGCTATATGTAAAGCTTGGAGAAGCTTGTTTAAGCATGGTAAAGTGGATGCTAATATTCACAACCAATAGTTCTGAGCTCAAAATATCTTCAGATAGATCACGTATTTGAGCTTGGTTGCTACCTACACTCTGTTGGTCCAAGGCATAGGAAGGGTGGATACTGCTCTACTACTTGATGAATCACTTGTCAAGGGCTATGCAAGAACCCATGGTATTGATGCTTTGCCTTGAGCTCATTTTTGAGCTACATGATTATGTACAGTTCTAAAAATAGGGATAGACATGTTGCTAAACTTTCAGGGAAACATACTCTTGAAGTTTGGAAGCTATCTAACATGTACAATGAACTTTTTTGAAGCATAGGCGTACTTGGCAAGGTACAAGTGTTATCTCTCATGCTTTTGAGCTTGGGTTTGGAGTGTCAAATGCTCAGATTTTGAAGGGAATAACAGGCTAAAATTTGTCCAAAAGTTTCCAACACTACTATAGGGCACTGTTTGGTCCACAAATGCCTTTGGAATGATGCATATGATCATCAAGAATACTTCGTAAGTGTCTGTGCAATTCCCATTAGGTTGAAGATGAAGACATGGTTGATGTGACTTTGAATGGCGTGGGTCCACAATATAAGTCTTTTGATACTTCTATGTCTATGTGGGCTGAAATGCCGGATTTCAATGAGTTGGTTGCATTGCTTATCCATGAGGAGGTTAATGGGTATAGGCTCTAGCAATACAAAAAGCAAGGATGCATTCTTTTATTCCAATCAACGCGGCCGTGGAAGTCATGGTAGAGGCTATGGTTCTGGCAGTAGAGGAGGCAATCAAAATGTATCCTATGGCAATAATAGCCTATAGGGATCAAATGCAAGAGGAGATGGAAACTTCAGAGGCAAGGGGAGATCTAGCTCTCATGGTAGAGGCTCTTGGCGCAGCAGTACTGCCCATCTGACAACCCGAATAAGGATAAGGATTGTCATTACTGCGGAAAGTATGGTCATATTGCAAATGACTACTAGGGAAATATTTTATAAATTTTCCTTGAAAATGATTTTCTTTATTTTATTTTACTTATGATAAACAGATGCATATAAATTTTATAATCACTTATAAAAAATTATTTAGATAAAATCATAAAATAATCAATGCATTAAATCAATAAAAATTCATCCACATAAAGCACAAGTATAATAAGGCTTCCATCATGACCCTTCTTAATATATAAGCAATGATCTGCACTACTCCTTTTAAAACCATGTGAGAGCATGAAGGCATCAAACTTTTTAAACCATTGTCTAGGAGTAAGTAGGAAAATTAGAGGGGCAAACTACATGGACACTTTGCTTCGTCCAGTCACGCACATGATGCCTTAGGAGATAGACTATTTGCCATGCAGTATGCGAAAGATAGGGCTGTTGAAAAATCCACTGATGATGTAGTATGGTACATTGATTCAGGGGCCTCGAATCACATGACCCCTCACGGTGATTGGTTCACTGACATGGTGGCTGAGAGAAATGGCTATGTATGCACAGGTGATGACACGAAGCATAGCATTGAGCATAAAGGCAAAGTGCCTCTTGTGATTCATGATGGCAGGAACAAGCACTTGTTGGAAGAGAGGGAGAGAGACAGAGTGGAATAGAAGATGAGCCTCAGCTCATTGTTGCTCCTCTTCCATTTTTCTTCCATCATACTCACTCAAAGAGGCTTACACACATAAGTATGACTAACCAAGACTAACTATGGTTAAGTCACTAACTACACCGACTTATTGAATGTCACACATGTGTACATCTATATCCAGCTAATGTTGGTCACACACATAAAGATAGACTGATTGAAGAGTAACATGAGCTTGATATTCTAACACTCCCCCTCAAGCTCAAACCATCTAATAAACTCCAAGTAGATGTCTGAAGTATATGAACTTTCCTTTACCAAGAGACTTGATAAATATATGTGCTATACATGGTCTTCATTCTTCACATGAATAAAGTCAATCTACCTTGTAAGAACCATTTCTTTGATGAAATGGTAGTGAACCTCAATATGTTTGGACCTAGCATGGTAGACAAGATTGCTAGCCAACATAACACTGCTGAGGTTATCACAATGCAATCTCACTCTCCTTTCTGGCTGTATTCCCAAGTCTTTCAGCAATTTCATCAACCAAAGTACTTCGCAAGCTACTAAGGCACCTCCTTTGTACTTAGCTTCTATACTAGACAATGCAACAATAGGTTGTTTCTTACTTTGCCAACTGATCATATTGCTGCTCAATCCAAATGCATAACCACTGGTTGACCTCTTGTCATAGGCACAACCAGCCCAATCACCATCAGTAAACCCTATCAAGTCAAGGGATTTTCCATATGCATAAAGTAGCCCATAATCTGTAGTACCCTTTACATATCTCATGATCCTCTTGATTGCATCTAAATGTGGTTTGCGAGGCTTTTGCACGAATTGACTAATTAGCCCCACTACATAACATAAGTCAGGATGGGTAATAGTCAAGTATATCAAGCTGCCCTGATACATGGTCACATTCGCTATGTCATTCCCAACATCAATCTACAGCTTGACATTTTGATTAAGAGGTGTCTCCATAGGCTTCCATTCAGCCATACCATATTTCAATAACATGTCATGAGCATACTGCTTCTGTAGCATCCATATACCTTGAGGCATAGAGATACCTCAATCCCAATAAAATACTTCAGCTCACCAAGGTCTTTGACTTTGAATTCAACCTGTAAACATGATTTAATTTTAGCAATGCCCTCTTCATCATCTCCAGTGATGATAAGATCATCTACATAAACCATTAGAAACACATATCCATGATCTGTCTTCTTCGTGAATAGACTCTGATCTGCATCACCCAATCTAAATCCATGTTACTATAAATAACTGCTGATCTGAGCATTCCATGCTCTAGGTGCCTATTTCAGCCCATATAAAGCTCTTTTCAACTTACATACATGTGTAGGAAGGTTCGGGTGAACATAGCCTTCAGGCTGCTCCATATATACTTCCTCAACCAAATCACCATTCAAGAAAGCATTCTTAACATCCATTTGCCATAATTTCCAACCTTTGCATGCTATCAAAACAATGACAGTTTTGATAATTGCCATTTTAGCCACCAGACTGAAAGTCTCCTCATAGTCAAGGCCATACTGATGCGCATACCCTTTTGCAACCAACCTAGCCTTATAGAGTTCTAACAAACCATCTGACTTGCACTTAACCTTGTATACCCATTTGCAGCCATTGGGGACTTTGCCTTCATGTAATTCAACCAATTTCCATGTCTCATTTTCAGCCAGGGCTGCATACTCCTCATCCATGGCAACACACTAGTTATCATCTGTAACTACATCATCAAACTTTGAGGTTCTTTGTAACCTATCACACTAGCCATATATGAACAGTGGCGGGCTGAATAATCGGTGTATGTAAACCCATCAATGGGTTTTCTGACTCTCTCAGATCTCCATAATTGTGGCTCACCCTGAGCTTGCCTCTCATGAGGCGGTACATAACGACTCTACCTTGCTCCAGGCGTCATAATAGATGGAATGCCCAACTCACTATCCAAACTGTCATTGTTGGATGACTCATATCTTGCAGTAAGTGAACCTGTCACATCCTCAAGCATCTTTTCTTTTCCCTTATCCAATCTCCCCCTCACTGGCATATCTATGTTAGTGGATGTAGGAGTACGACTCCGCAAGCATCATGACCAAGGACTTATTGTAGATGACCCATCACCTGTAGGACCACTCATAGATGTACTCACTATAGGTGTATTTTCAGCATTACTAGTGCTGGTTGATCCATAAGTAGCCATTGCAACAAGATTACCATGCCATGATGCCAGCTCATAAAAAACAACATCTTTGCTCAATGTCTCATGTGTAGACAGTACATAACACTTGCAAGCTTTCTGGTCTTGTGCATAATCAAGGAACACACTCTTGACAGCTTTAGGATCCAATTTCTTCCTCTTTTCATAAGGAACATGCACATATGCAATGCTGCCAAATACCTTCAAGTGTGAAATGTTAGGCTTATGACCACCATACAACCTCTCATATGGAGTTACATCATGAATCCCTATTGTAGGGGTTCTATTTAGCACATAGACAAAAGTCACTATTGCTTCAATCCAATAACCATTTGGCAAACTCTTCTCATTCAACATAGCTCTTGCCAATTCCATTAGTACCCTATTTTTCCTTTTTGCTACACCATTTTGTTGCGGTGTATAGCTGCAAGTTAACTGTCTTTTGATCCCATATTTAGTAAGGTACATGTCAAAGTAATTAGAGACATATTCTCCACCTCCATCTGATCTAAGACATGAAATTTTACAGCTCAACTCATTTTAGCATGCTTTTTGAAGTCCTTGAATGCATCAAATACATCATCCTTATGTTTCAGTATGTAAAGCCAAGTGTACCTATTGAAATAATCAATGAAGGATACATAGGAAACGAGTGCCACCAAACGAAGCATTATGAGAGATAGACCCCATACATCTGAATGTACCAACTGCAAGGGTTGTGAGCTATTCCATACATGTCTCATAAATGGAAACCATGTCTGCTTTCCAAACTGACATGCATCACATACATGTCAAAAGTCATGATACTTGAACTTAGGCAGTCCAAGTACAATCTCCTTTTGCTGCATAGATTTTAGCTTTTGTACATTCACATGGCCAATCTGCTTATGCCATATCTCAACATCCCATATAGCACCACCATCATGTGCAAACATGGCTGCTTTCAATTATGGAATTGACGCATTAAGAGTAAACATTCTGCCATCTCTTCGGCCTCTAGCAATCGATTTGCAGCCATTACCATATTCTTCAACAAAGCATCCATCTCTATTAAATCGCACATGTAGATTCTGTTCTGCCATTTGTCCAATTGACAAAAGATTCTTGCTTATTGTAGATACATGTAGTACATCATGCAGGCTCTTTTTCTTACCATCAGGGCATCAATAAAGGTACAACTCCTTTATGTTGAATAGTATGTTGGGCGCCATCCCCAATACAAACATATCCATGTGAACCTGCAACCATCTCATCAAACCATTCTCCATGGGGTGTCATATGATTTGAAGCCCCTGAATCAATGTACCATCTCTCATCTCTGTTCTACCTAGATGCATTCTTAGACACATGCTACATGGCAAACAACTTGTCACCCTTATAATTAGGAACTCTGCTAGATGAAGTATAATTTCCATGTTGTCTACCCTTGGCTGTCATGTCAGCCTGCTTCTTATGGCAATCTTTGGCTATATGCCCATATCTACCACAATAACGACAATCCTTGTCCCTGTTGGACTGATCATTTGACTGTCAGGATCCTCCTCTGCCTCTAGGAAATCTTCTCCTATCTCGAAAACTACCAGATCCATGCTGGCCGTGTCTATTCCTGCCATGCCAGGCATTCGGCTGCTACTATCCATAAGTGTTTCGAGTGTCTCCTCGACCTCGAAAAGAGCCACGTCCTCTGCCGCCTCTGCCATGTTGGCTAGAATACAGAACAATGTCTCTACTTTGAGACATACTAGAACCTGTATTCAGCCGAGCTTAACTTCCTCATGCAGCAGCAAAGCAATCAGCTCATCCCAATCAGGGGATTCAGCTCTCACAGAAATAGACGTATCAAATGCTTTATACTCTTTGCCAAGTCCATTCAATGTCACTACAATCATATCATCCTTAGACACTGAAGATCCAATAGTGGCAAGCTGATCCGCTATGTTCTTAATCTCTGTATTGTAGGTCTGAATGCTTCTGCCATTCCTAGACATCTTATTGAACTATTGCTTCAGCTGAATCTTTCTTGCATATGTTATATTTCCATAATTCTTCATGAGTATGTCCCATGCATCCTTTGGGGAACTGCATCCAGTAATTTGTATAACCATAGCATATGATATACATAAGGAAAACCAATGTAACACCTTGTATGCTCTCTTAGTCCATAGCTTATGAGCCATTTTTTGATCATTTGTCGGATTCCTTTCAGGCATTTCAGGTTTAGCCTCATCTCCTGTACATAAGTCCCAATAACCTCTACCAACCAAAAAATTCTTCATACGGAACTTCCATAAAGCAAAATTTTTGTTGTCTAGCTTTTCTCCCACAATTTGAGTGATATTGTCAGTGCCTTGAGCATTTTGCATAATTTCAGCTTGGGTATTTAGTGATGTATACAATCTATAAGTATTTAACTCATTTTCTTGCAGTTTAGGACCAATTTTCTGCAATTCAGGACAGTTTCCTGCAATTTAGGGTAGTTTCATGCAATTTAGGACAGTTTCCTACAATTCAGGATAGTTTCTTGCAATTCAGGGTAGTTTCCTGCAATTTAGGACAGTTTCTTGCAATTCAGGACAGTTTCTTGCAGATTCGGACAGTTGCATGCAATTATTGTCTACACCAAAGAAATAGGGTATTTCAGCCCTTTACAACCTCAAAAACATCCACAAGCATGTGGGATAACTCGTAGATATTTTAGTCAATACATAGACTATGCAAGTAATGTATATATGCCTCATGTATTCTTACTGCAGTGAAGAGGATATGAAGTCTAAAAACTGCAACTTGAATTCAAGAAATCAACTCCTTTGAGATCCTGAGTGATAAATGATGCTATTTTCTTCAGGAGTGTAGACAGGCAATGTCATATAGTGCATTTACTATAAATGACCAGCCAAGTAGATGCCAAGACATTTGTTTCATCTCCAGATTTCAATCCTCGGTTTCATCCAATGCTTTCTTTAGTCTTCCAAGCATTCAATATACATATATCAGGTCATACAAATGATAGGAGCTCCAAAATGACATGTAATGCTTTAGTAAGAGACAATGCTTATTGCCTACATTCAGTGACAGTTTTCAGTCATTAAAAAATTCCAGATCTGAATATTTTTCAGCATAAAATCCCAACTCCAATGCATGACATCAAGTCCATATGACTTCCTAGCATATACTTATGCTTCAATGGTACTCCTAACAAGTTTGAGAGCTTCAAGCTCATGTTAGAGGTGCATACATGCTGTAGGTTACCTGTATCCAGCAAGCCACTATTATTTTAGATATGTAATCAGTTCTTCAAGCTCCCAAATGAGCTCTCAGTCAAGCTCTCAGTCAAGAAATGATGCTATCACCTATTGTTTATTGCAGTAAATAGCTAGTATGCACATGTATGTGCTAAATATCTCAAAATCTATGAGGAATTTGAAAAAAGTTTCTTTTGCAAAGTTGTAGATCACATTGAAATGGTTAGGAAAAGTGGGCCATTTCTCCAAAAACCATTTATATAGCAAGATATAGCTTCTGCAAAAGAACGGGTTGCAGGTAGTCTCCTCTAATGACGTTTTCTTCACATTTGATGTCTTGATGTCAAATGGCCACTGCCAAGCCTTCAGGCTTTAGGCGTTCATGCTCTGATACCATGTTGGAAGAGAGGGAGAGAGACAGAGAGGAGCAAAAGATGAGCCTCAGCTCGTTGTTGTTGTTCTTCCATTATTCTTCCATCATACTCACTGAAAGAGACTTACACACATATGTGTGACTAACCAAGACTAACTGTAGTTAAGTCACTAACTACACCGACGTATTGAATGTCACACATGTGTACAATTGTATCCACAATTGGTCACACACATAAAGATAGACAGACTGAAGAGTAACAAGAGCTTGATATTCTAATGGCACTTACATGTACTGCACGTCCCATTGATTACGAAGAACTTATTGTGTGTGGGCTAGATGACCGAGTAGAACTTGCAGGTTAGGTTCAATAAGCAGGGGTGATTTTTATTGAAGAATTTGGTAATGGATGCAAGTTGATTTCTCGTGGTCATAGGAATGACAAGATGTTAACTCTTGATGCCACTTTGCCAGAGCTGAATTCAGCTATGTTTGCCCATGGTTCTGGCATTGTTAGAGATTTGGAAATTTGGCATAAGAGAGTGGGGCATGTTAACTTGCAGAGGCTGCAAATGATGTAGAAAAAATAGCTTGTTACAGGTTTACCCAAGTTTGCATATTTTGACATTGGTCATGTCTACAATGCTTGCCAGTTTGGTAAACAGTCTAGGTTGCCATTTGTCAAGCATGTAAGGCAGAGCACACTTCCGTTTTAGTTAGTGCACTCTGATACCTGGGGACCATCTCATAATGCATCTATGAGAGGCTCCAGGTACTATGTGACATTTATTGATGATTACAGTCGCTATACTTGGGTGTATATACTGAAGGCAAAAGATGAAGTGCTGGCTGTTTTTCAGCAGTTTAAGAAGTAGGTAGGGAAAGAGTTTGACTGCTATATCTCTTGCTTGAGATCAGACAGTAGTGGTGAGTATGTGTCAAATGCTTTTGATAGTTTTTTGGCTGAAAAAGGCATGCGTAGGCAGCTTACATGTAGCTATACACCACAACAAAATGGAGTGGCTGAACGTAAGAACGGGGTGTTGATGGAAGCTACTCGTGCGATGATGAATGAGAAGAGTATGCCATTGTATTATTGGGTAGAGGTTGTTATGATAGCCACATACATTCTTAACACGACTCCCACTACAAGTATTCATGATGTGACACCTTTTCAGAGGCTGTATGGCTACAAGCCGGATGTAAGTCACATGAAGGTATTCGGTTGCATAACTTATGTGCATATCCCTTATGGGGAGAGGAGGAAGCTAGGACATAAGTGTGTCTTTCTTGGATATTCGTAGGATAAGAAGGCATACAAATGCTATGATCCCTCTACACGTGAGATACTTGTGACCAAGGATGTGATTTTTGATGAGATGGCCTCTTGGTAGGCATCACCTACTACAGTGCCATCTGATATGCCTTCTACACACGTGTCTACAATTAATTTGTAGTAGAGTATTGCATTGTCAAGTCCTATAGTGACAGATGTTTCTTCTCCTGTGTCTCCTTGGATAGGTAGATTGAGGAGGACTGTAACAGCATCCACTGACGGCATTATGTCATTGAGGGGGAGACATGATGTATTGGACAACAAACAGAAGGAAAAAGCATTTGAGGATGCATATGGTTTGATGACACCTAGTATCATGACTTCAAGCTATGAATCTACTGGCAGTTCAGATAGTGAGCTTGGCATTTTGACTATCTATATGCATGGAACGAGGCACAATAGGTACATTTTGCCTCATGAGAGAGGGGAATTGAGTAGTGCACCACAGCTTAGACGCTCGCAGAGAGTTAGGTATCCTGTTGACAGGTTGACTTACATTGGTTACTCTGCAAATCACTATGCTTATATGACAAAGGTGATGGAGATTAAAGAACCAGGTACATATGTTGAAGTAGTGAAAGATGAGCATTGGTGCACATCTATGGATGAGAAAATTGATGCCTTGGCTGAAAATGCAACATGGGATCTTGTGCCACTGCCTGTATGGAAAAAGACAATTGGCTACAAATGGGTCTACAAGATCAAATGCAAGTCGTATGGCAGTGTTGAAAGGTACAAATCCAGGCTGGTTGCTAAGGGGTATGCTCAACAATATGGACTTGATTATGAGGAAACATTCAGTCTTGTTGCCAAGATGGCAACCATATGCACAGTGATTGCATTAGCTACTGCTAAAGCCTAGAAATTGCACCAGATGGACGTTAAGAATGCCTTTCTTAATGGTGACTTAGTAGAGGATGTCTGCATGGATCAGCCTAAAGGGTATATTCACCCTAATTTTCAGCATTATATGTTCAAGTTGAAAAAAGCATTGTATGGGCTGAAGCAGGCTCCAAGAGCCTGGCATGCAAGGATCAATAACTACTTGCAAAGCTTGGGATTTACTATTGGCAGGGCTGATCACAACCTATTTACGAAAAAGACCAACAGTGGCTTGGTAGTACTAGTCATATATGTTGATTATTTGATAATTACTAGAGATGATGACTTGGGCATACAACATTTTAAGGAAATGTTGAAATCAGAATTTGACATGAAAGACTTAGGTGATTTGAAGTATTTCTTGGGCATTGAGGTGGTCAAAGTTGAAAATGGTTTATGGCTGATGCATAAGCACTATGCCATGGAAATGCTAAAGAAGTATGTCATGACTGAATGCAAACCATTGGATACACCTCTTGAGCAGAATGTCAAGCTAGACATGAGCATTGGAATTGAAATTGAGGATGTGACTATGTAGAGGCAGATGGTTAGAAGTCTGATCTACTTGACCATCAGTAGGCCTGACTTGAGCTATGCTGTAGGCTCATAAGCTAGTTCATGTAGAAGCCCAGAAAGCCGATTTGGATGCTTTTAGGTGTATTATGAGATATGTTAAGTCCACTGTAGATTATGGGATATTCTATGTGAGAGATAAGCCCTTGAAACTGGTTGGATACATCGATGCAGATTGGGCAGGATGCTCATATGACCATAGATCTACAAGTGGCTATGCTTTTGGCTTGGAAAGAGGAATGATCAACTGGAGCAGCAAGTCACAACCTACAATTGCTTTGACAAGTACTGAGGCTGAGTACAGGGGTGCTACATTGGCAGCATGTGAGATTGCATGGATGATCCTAATTTGGACATACAGGAGGCTGCTCCAATGACTTTGCTATGTGACAATTTTAGTAGTATACTCTTGGCCACGAACCCAATATACCATCCTAGGACTAAACACATTGAGATACACTACCACTTCATCAGAGAGATGGTTCTTGCAAGGAGAGTTGATCTCATGCATGTAAAGACTGAAGAATAGGTTGGGGATATCTTTACCAAGTCTTTGGGTAAAGATAAGTTCAATGGTTTTAGACAGTTGCTTGGTGTACAGATGCTGTTTTGAGCTTGAGGGGGAGTGTTAGAATTCAAGCTTGACTTCTCTATCTTTGGTATGATTGTACCTAACACTTAGCATATCCAGCTATACACATGCTGACATTGAATAAGTTGGTGTTTAGCTTAGTTGTCTTTGGTGTGAATGGTCCGTTGTGACCTTAGGTTGTAAGTGCTCTCCTTAGTTATGTGTTATGGATAATGAAGAAATGTGTGTGAGCTCTTTACTCTGCATTGTTGGCTCCAACCCTTCTCTCACTTTCATCATGTGCTGTATCTCTCTGCACATGTGGCATCGCTTGCCCTGATCTCGGGAATCATCTTTGTCACAATTGCCCAAATTAAGTTCTTGGATGATTGGCTTTGCTCGAAGTAATGCATCTTGCAAGTCCGTTGGATGCATTGCTTCAAGACGGTGGTTTAGAGGAGTGTTCAGGCCATGGCAAAACTTGGATAGTGGCTGTATAATATCCATAGGTGGTGTATATCTTAATAGGTTTACAAACTTTGAGTAATAGGCATGCAAGGTTAATTCTAGCTGCTTGAGCTTGAAGAATTCATTCGTCTTTAAAGTCTGGTAGGTTAGCAGAAGGCATCATCCATGTATAACATCTTTCAACTGAGGCCAAGTGATAGCGGCTTCAGAAATACCTTGATCTTTGCATCGTTGCTTCCACCATATCCAAGCCTGCCCAACTAACTTAAGTTTGGCTATCATTGCTTGATTGGTAGAAGCAGTTCCTACGGTAGAGAAATAATCATTCATCGACTCAATCCATATCTCCGCCTCCGCTACAACATCTATCCCTTGTCGACCAAACTCAGGTGCCTTAATTTTCTTGAGAAGGAATTTTTTCCGTTGCATGTCAGCATTCGTGGGTGCAAAAGGTGCCTGACAATCAAGCCATACCACTTAAGTTATTCTGTTCCGGGATATGTCTACGAACCATACATTAATCAATCATGTAGCATTACGAAGTTTTGCTCTAATACCAAGTGTAACGTGCCCACCATCCAGGCATGTTTTAGCGGTCCAATCTAAGCGATGCCGCCCGACACTCCCATGGAATGTTACGGGGTTTGTCGCCTAGGGTTTCTCGAGTCCACCTCGCAACAGAACGTTCACGGCCATACCTACTGGGATTGATCTGAAACTTGGGTCCCTAGTGGTCAAAGTCTCTTGATAGCATTCTAGCGTCGGGTTTTGGACATCCTACTTTACGCAGAGATACCCAAGCCAAAGTAGATTCACACCGCAGTTGGTTTAAAGAGAATGGGAAACGAGAGGGATGCACTGCTCAACCTCTCTACCCGTAGAGCATAGTCCCATTTCGGTCCCCTAAAATGGCATGAATCGGGTTCTAACTTAACAATTTCTAAGGGTCAAATGTCGGTAAAACCTTTTGAGAAGCCTCCCAGTTCTTTGGGACCACTTTACGATAGGACCCGTTGGGGGTTCCGCCCACCCGCTTCCCTTGATAGCTTTATTTTTCTAATTAGGTCCTGTCACATTTATGTGAGACATTCAAAATCAGCTTCCTTAATTAAGCCTTTTAAGGAACATGGTTCGTTCGCATAGTTTATAGCACAGACACGAAAATAGAGCAAGCAATCCTTTTTGACAAACAAGTTCCTTAACTTATCTTCAAGTTAATCTTTGTCTCCTGCCCATACAGGAGAAATTATCTTTCCCTTTTGTCCAACAGAAGTACCCAGTCCAAAATGTTTAATGTTATATCCAAGTGTCTAGTAGTGGCACCCACTACAACAAATATCAAATGTTAGATTAGCAAACAAAGATCAAAACATAATTGGAAGGAATCCATACATCCAACATCTAAGTAGCATATATTCAGGAGTATCCAAGTTTAGATGGTCGGCAAAGCATCCACTACAACATCCACAACAATGACTAATAGACCAATGTCACTACCCAAAGCTCTAGAATAACTCAACGCAAGTCAAAACAGAGTCAAAATGTCCATCATAGATAGCCAAGACATATAGTATCCATATCAGACATCTAATATCCAAGTGGATAGTCCGAGTATCATCCAAGGATAGTAAGCATAAATTGTCTCAAGTGGATAGCTATTGTAGCAAACGACAAACAATGTCAATCAAAATGAGCCTCAATCATGGCTCAAAACATGGCACCATAATTTCCATCCATTATCTAGAATAGGATCTTCCAATGCCGCAGACATTGGGCTCATTACAGCCTTCAACTCCATTTCGGACTAGGTAAGGGGTGTCCAGAGCTCCAACTAACCCCAAGTGGCCTAGGATTGAAACACAATTTTTGTGGTTGGCCTTTTTTCCATTCGACCTTTGGCCCATGAATTGAGCAGTGCTCTCTCAGGTTGAAACGCAGCATGACCTTGAAGATGATCCACCCGTGTAAAAATATCCTTTCCTTAATTAATATTATTAAGAATCAAACACAATCATCCCTAATATCATTTTCCAGGAAAACATTCCTTTATCCCCATGGCAACTTGTCATCACAAAACCCTGCCATGAATTTATCATTAACCACAAGCACTTGGGATAATCATCCATAAAAACAACAAACAGTTGAATGTAAAAGCATTTAGGGTGCTGTTCGATCAACCAACAAAAACAATGGTATTCTTTCCCAAACATTGCAACAGTAGTTGCGATAACCTTTCCATCACATATGTGCTCTCCCCCTTGGGATCAAGGAGCGATTCTATACAAAATTTACTTAACACTTCGGCTAAGACTCATGCCAAGGTCTCATATATCTATGCAAGAATGTAAATTCTATTGAACACTTACAATGATCGAAAACTTGACCTTTTTTCCAACACGTTTAGAAGTATTGGTCCCAGGGTTTCCCAATCCCTTGAAACAGTCACTTGCCTTTGAGGCTTGGAGATGTTGTTTGTATCTATCCCAACTTGGGGAAGAGAAGGAGAACCTTCTTGGGAGGCTGTCTCTCTTGCTCTCTGTCACTCCCTCTCTCCCTCTCTCTCTTTCTCTCTCTCACCCTCTCTCTTCCTCTTCCTCTCTCTCTCTCTCTATTCTTCTTCTTCTTCTTCTTCTTCTTTGTCTCTCTCTCTTCTCACCTCTCCCTTCTCTCTCCCTCTCTCTTCCTCTCTCTCTCTTACTCACAGGCCGACAGCAAGGGGGGGAAGAGAAGTAGCACTCATGTGCCCTCTCCTCGTTGATCTCATCACTAGCTCATGCTGATCTTTGTCTTCCTATTCACCATCCTTGTTTGCAGCTCCACCATCATCATCGTTGGCCGCCTCATCCACGTCGTCACGTTCTTCCTCCCGTTCACCGACTCATACTTGATCTTCCCCTCCCTCCGCTAGCTGTTGGCGTTGACGGGGGTGAAAAAAAATTTCAATTAATTTTAATAAAAGGGGAGGGGGGTTTTCCTATGGCCCATGAGATGCTAGAATGCTGTCAGGAGGCCTTGACTACTAGGGACTCAAGTTTCAGGTTGATCCTAATGGGTTCAGCTGCAAACATTTCGTTGCGAGACAGACTCAAGAAACTCTAGGTGACAAACCCTATGACATTCCATGGGAGTGCTGTGCGGCATTGCTTAGACGCATCTCTCGATGGACCACTAAAAAAGTGCTTGGATAGCTGATAGGTGGGCATGTTACAGACCCTTCCTCTTATCTAGGATCTCGAAGAGGTGCATAACCTGGCTTGAGGAGGAAATTTGCACACCCTCCAAGTCTCATAGTCCATGTAGGGAGCCAAGAATGCCATTTTATCTCTCACACATGCATAGCTTTGTGGAGGACTAAAGATGGAGTTATCATTCAAGAGTGATCCCAATTTCTAGCTCCTACAATGGTTTATAGGGCATCTCTCTATCCATTACATATTCTACATGCTATCACAAGTATTACAATGAGAAACATGGCATTTACAAGTTAAAATACAAGTATTGTAGATTGCTTTGAACCTCCTATAGATTGTGCAAAAGTTCCTTGGTGTTGTACAATGTGCTTTAACTCTAAAGGTGATCACATAGGGTTTAATAGGGCTTAAATCGAGCATACAAGCCACTCATAGGTCTATTTAGATAGGGACATAGATCTCACCAAATCAACTTTGAGTCCAAGAGAAGTTTATTTAGATTGGGATGGGGTACAATATAGATTTTTGTTAGTCAACTTTGAGTAGCTAGAACTTTTTCTATACTAAACCAAATTGCAAGCTTAAGTAGTAAAATTTATAGTAGAATTAGTGATAGTAGGTATTGTAGGACTACACTATAATGATAGGGCAGAAGGGTAAAAATAAGGCTCTAGAGGATCATGCACTTTAGATCAAGGATTCCCTCTTGGAAAATGGTGTCCAAAGACCCCCAAATGATGCTCGAATGGAAGATCTTACTTAATTGAATGCTATCTTGTGTGTGCATGAAACTTGATACTCCTCAAGGCATGAGCAATTGTTGGATGCTATGAATCAAACTAGGTCCTCCATTGATAGAATTGTAGAGAAATTTGAAATATGAATGGAATTCCAAGCAAGGGAAAGAGAACTTCAAGTGAAAGAGAAAGAAAATAGGGAAAAACCACAATGAAGTATGAAAGAGTGCAATTCAGTCAATATAAGGAGTACTTATGAGGTAGGAGAGCCTCCCCATAGGAATGAGGATCCTATTGGAAATATTAATGGGATAAATTTTCATCCACCACGATCACCCATTTGTATAGTAAGACCTCAATCCTCTTATGGAAAAAATTACTTAAGCAGTATTGGCCATTTGGGTGATCGTAAGGACCGGCTCTATAATGGACAACATACATAGAGTGAACAAAAACTAAGAGATAAAATAGTGCAACCCAAATACAATAGTCAATATTTATCCCCATCCAAACTTGAAGAATGGGTAAGTAAGTTGGAGGCTTACTTTGACATTGTTTCAAGGATAGGCGATCAAATGATACAATTTTTTGTTCTACATTAGAGGGACTTGCATATACTTCGTGGCACTTTATGAAGAAAAAAATTATATTGTTGACACTTGGGATGAGTTTAAAGCACTCTTTACACAAGTTTTTATCTCCCCAATTGAAAAGGAAAGGCTTGCTCGAAGTTGGTATAGCTTAGAATAGCATGGACTTTATCGTATGGGAGTACATAAACCAATTCCTTAGCCTTAATATGTGTGTGGAAAGCATTAATGATGATGCTAAGCTACACAAGTACATTTATGGGTTGGATCCTAATTTGTCCAGTGATATAATGGCTAAATATCCTACAAATCTATTCAAAGACATTGAGCTACCTTAAAGGTAATCTAGGAAGTACTGGAGAGAGCCATCTTTTGGATAGCCAAAGATTGTCATGAGGCAAGGACAATTTTGAGGGACTTATGGTGGAAGTAATGTGTCAAATGGTAGCTCTAAAGTACACATGTCTCCATTGTTTAATGCTAGTAGGCAAAGATTTGATTTTAGGACTGCCAACAAAGATAAGATAGGGGGCCAACATGCTAAATTGAAATCAAGTCCTACTATTCCTCCAAATAATGACAAACTGATTCCATTGAAACTCTATGAGGATTCAAAGGAAAAAGGTTTATGCTTCAAGTGGAGAAAAGTATTCACATGGCCATGCTTCTAAGTGCCTCCATCATCATGTCACATGGGAAAAAGAGATTACACTTGCATTTTTGCAAGCTACATCGAATGGCCACATGGCCTACACTGTGGTTGTGAAGGAAAAAAATAAATTCATGGGTGTTATGTAGCTTGAGCCTTTGTCACATTACAATTAGGAAAGGTGGCATCCATGAAGATAATGGAAAAGAATAAGGATATGATATGACTTAAGGATCTAACACATCATGATTGAGAAAGGTGCTTGTATGAATGTGTCGAGTGTGCTTTGTTCGAGGATCCACTTCCTTAGACTCATGTTTTAGAAACTTTTTCAAGTTGTGAGAGAGAGAGAGAGAGAGAGAGAGAGAGAGAGAGAGAGAGAGAGAGAGAGAGAGAGAGAGAGAGAGAGAGAGAGAGAGAGAGAGAGAGAGAGAGAGAGAGAGAGAGAGAGAGAGAGAGAGAGAGAGAATCACCATAGGTTTCGAAGTTCCGAGTGGAAAAAAAGATGGGAAGAACATTCTTCCAAGGTCGATCCTCGTAATTGAATGGCCCTCGCAATCGTAATAAAGTGGGTTTTTCTCCCACAGGCCTAGCAAGAAAAAGAGAGAGAGAGAGAGAATCACCATAGGGCATTGATAGCCCATCATTCAAGCTTCATTTCCATATAAAAAGTTTTTAAAATGATCAAGTACAGCTCCTGCAATGTCAGAAAAACCAGGCTGCCCCTAGAAACCCTAATTGTGACTCCATAGCCATTTTCACCTAAGCTCAAAAATCTCATCATTTTCTCTGTCTTGCCACTTAGAACAACCCATTACCACTCTAATCTACTGTCCCAACATCAAATCAAGAAGGGGAAGGACCTGGAAAGAGTGAAAAAGGATCGACGACCTCGAACTAAGAAGATTCAAGTTTGACATCAACTCAGACATAGTCTTTACATAATGTGTTTTCACACTATCATTACTCGTGTCTCTTGACACAGTGTAATTTGCTCTTCCACTGATAAAATCTGAGAATTCTAGAGTTGATGTGCTACTGTCCCTGCAAATCCAACATGGGAAAAGACTCTCCAACAGCTCGCTTCAAAGGAGTTGGGTTTCACACCTAGCAAACCCACATCAAACTCATCCTGATGAAGAAGGGTCTCTAGGCCATTACCATTGGAAAAGAAAAGAAGCCTCGTGATGACCCTGAGCTTGTTGATATCTAGGCATCACTTTTAGAGGAGGAAAAGAAGCTAAAAACTAAGGAAGAACCAAGCACCTCTAGAGAGGAACAAGCATTATATATTGGCAACAGGTACAAAGGCAAGAAGGATAAGGTTTTCTCTGAATTCTGCAAAAGGACCGGACACCCCGAGAAGTTCTGCCACACCAGAAAGAGGTCCCAAAAGGCCTATCTAGTTGCTCTTAAAGAAGAAGAAGAACATGGAGCAAAAGAAGAAGAAGAAGAAGAAGAAGACCACCATGAGAAGGACAAGCCTCATCAGTCCTTCTATTCGAATAGACTCTTTTAGCCTTGTATTGCATAGCCCTAATGCTTCGGACATAAACTTGTAAACTCCTCATGTAGCCTTGTACTACAGCCTTTGTACACTTTGTGAGGCCCCTATTACAGCCTTTGGATGACCATCATGTTGGTGGTACTCACTCTTAGCCTTTTCTGCGACAGCCTCTAGTGTTTTGCCATGTTTATGGTGTGCCCACACTTTGTAGGTGTTGCTTTCACTAAAGCCTCTATATGCTTTGTAGTTTTGGTTGTGATTGAGGAGGGGTGTTGAGATATTTGCAATCACATCTACTTCAATCTCCTTGTAAGGAGCTGTGAGGGCTCAGGACTAGAATCCCATATGCACAGTAGGAGAAGTGCTACCATCCAGTTTCCTATAAAGCATTGTACTTGTTCTCTTTTTTAATGCAATGTCATAGTACTTTTGTCCTTCAGTAAGGTCTCTGTGTCATTGTCAGTCTTATACACAAGATTGTGTTTATGAGTCCAAGTCTCAATCTTGGAACCTAATTCACTTGTGTAACAATCAATCATGTTAGTGTCTTCATGAACTCACTCTTTCTCTTCCAACCTCCATAACTTCTGCATTTGCCATGCTCTAGATCCCACGTCTTTTCACAAGAAAAAGCAAGCCTCATAGATAAGGTATATCTTTATTTGAGACACAAATCTTTGGTTACTAGTATACATACCTAGTTAGTTACACAAATTTTTAGTGGCCTCATTCTATGCATGCCAAACAGGGCTATGGGACAATGCTATGCATGATCACATTAGTATCACCTTTGTTAATTCCACAATCTAAACCCTGACTCACAAAGACTAGAGTAAATCTCTCAGGACTTTTTCTTGGATTCACGGACACATGTACTAAGTATTTTTGGAAACTCTTGTGGCATTCTAGTATTATTCTTACTTAGTCAACCTCCATGACCATCCTTAGCACAAGAGATTAACCCTCTTTTGAATATTTGCGTCAAGTTGTGGTGTATCAAGTTGAACAAGAGCTAGATATCCACCTATGCCACATGTTTGCTACCCTATCACAATCTACTAGATCAAATCTTTTGCTAGGCAAGAAGCACTCTTATAGGCTGCATTGAACTGAGGGATCACAAGGCATTTTTGTTTTCTATTAATGGCAAAATTTATTTGTTATCAATGGCAAAATTTGGAAGCTATTATAGCTTTCATGCTAGGCTTGAGGAGTTTAAGTTCTAGAATTCCAAGCAAATGAAAGTTTGACATAGAACCACTTAATGATGGTTCAAAGTAATGAAAGCATATTATTCCATCCAAAGAAACTAGAGTTGGAAGACAAACATATAAAGTTCTTCCCTTGTCACTTTAGAAAGATAGGAGATATTAAAACCCTTCTTTATTTGGATAACTACTTGTCTATAGATCTACTGATTAGTACTTATCAGAGATACAGTGTCCTTACATAGCCTATAGTGAACCTACAGTGGTTGTTAGGGCTGAAATTCACTTACGGTTGTTAGGGCTGAAATTCACTTACATATCATATATATATATATATATATATATATATATATATAAGTCATTTAGATAGGACATGTCTTGGATTGTTTCAAATAGCCAACTTCTTTCATCAATATATTTTTATGTACTAAACCAATTCAAGAGGTTAAGTGCTCTATTCAAAGAGGCATTGCAAGCTTATTTGAATCAAGAATGCCTCAATAAAATTTTGATAGCCAAATTTATAGCCAACTAATTGACAAGTGGTACTTAAACTATGGCAGAAGCGAGACTCCACTAAAGAAGTAATTCATTGAATCTAATCCAAGACTCATTAATTTATTTGATTGAGATTTTTTTTCTTTTACTGAAATGGAAAGATTAGATCAACCCATTAAATCCTCCCAATCTCTGATGGCACTCATGCATTGAAGAAGCTCAAATTGTCATTAAGTAATCCAGACAACCATGTCTTCACTATCATCCCTATGATCTTGAGTTTCACTGTAAATCTCTAATCATGGATTGCCTAACCTTATTGTGCTGATCTAGTGATAGTGCCCAAAAAAATGAAAAATGAAATGGGTAAGTTGGTATCTAGTGAGTCATTGGACTCCCAAGGTAATCCCTCCCCCATCCACTCAATTTTCCATTCCATGCATCTCATGAGAAGCTAAAAGTTTATTTCCCATAAATGCATCTCCTGATGATTTCTTACATTAAAATTTTTGTGCCATGTCTATTTTAGGTGAGGAAAAATGTCGATGCTAGGTGAGGTGGCAAGACAAGAGTGAGGAGACCCTCCCTTGTCACTAACAACCCTGAAGGGGTGCACAATCTAGCTTGTGGAGGAACTTTGCACACCCCTCAAATCTTGGAGCCCAATACTTGTTTGCAAGAGCAAGTACATTCCCTTTTGCACATCCACACTCCCTTTATTCCATTTTAAGAGATTGGTAGTGGCAATTGGTTCTTGCAAGATGTATTGACAAAGAGTTGGATGCACGATATTCTGGGATTACATATGGGTTGCAAGTTGCAAATGTTTTCAATTCATGTATTGAGTCCCAAGCATCTTTATGGTGATATGTATGCCTTGCAATAGGTCCCACACGGAGTTCAACCCCCTAAGGGGTTAAAATAGTTGAAACTTAGTCATAGATAGATAGTAGACAATAGACAGGGTGCAAGAATTTCAGATAGCCATAGAAATCTACTTACAAATTTTTTTGTATTATTTCTTTTGGAGAGAACATTCAAAGAGGGTGCCATTCCCTTTGATTTGAATAAAAAAGTTTTCCATTTGGAGTTACGAGCCAAAAGTTATAGTAGTTTTTGTGTAGCAAGGTCTTATGAATTGCACTAAAATGGCAAGACATAGAGGCAAAGGAAAGGCCTAGGAAGAGGTTCAAAGGAAAGCTAGAGATTCTTGGGCATCCATGAATGATGAGCCCAACTCAACTCAAAAGTAAAATGGAGAAATGCAAGAAGAAGTGTCGGATATGGACCCCTATAGCATGCTCAATCACACTGCCATATAGAAAGACATAATGATATGGTAGCCAACCACCACCAAATGCTCTTTAAGATATATTAAGCAATTTAATGAATGGCCCTCTCCAACTCTCAAACTCAACAAACATTGGAGCATCTCACCACTCTTGTTGCTTAGCTACCACTCCGGTGTAAAAGAAGGAAAAGAGTCCAAGCTTGAAGCACGACAACCTCCCCCATTGGAGTAGGTACATGGCATGCAAGGCATCGATAGAGCTAGGGATATCCTAGCTAACACTTATGAGGTCAATGAGACCTTACACTGAAATAAAGATCCTCTTTTGAGCTCTCTTGTTATCCATGCAACAAAACCCCTAGCCCACTTACCCTAGGAGCCCTTCCAATAATGGTGGTTCAAATGGCACTTATGTGGCTCAACAAAATCATGGACAACATTGCATTAATGGCCTACATGGCTTGAATGGGCAACATGGTGTAAATGTGCAGCATGGATTTAATGAGCATCAAGGTATAAATGCACAATGTGGCTTTAATGGGCACCATGACATGTATGAGCAACAAGCATTCCATGAGAAATAGGGCCCTAATGGCCTCTTGATAAGATCATTCTTACCAAAGTACAAGGGGTAATCCACCATCCCCATTTGACTTGGAAGAATGTACCTCTAAACTAGAGTTGTATCTCAATATTTACTTGCATCTCAATGATCAAAAGGCCATCCTTGGTTCCTTTCATTTGGAAGGATTTGCATGCATATGGTGGCACTATGTAAGTAGAGAAAACCAATAATTAATTGATTGGGAGGATTTTAAAATTCATATAATTCAAGTATTTATATCTCTAGTGAAAAAAGAGAGGTTGGTAAGGCAGTGGTACCAACTTGATCAATGAAACCTCATTGTAGAGAGTACATAAATTAGTTCATGAATTTGACCATGTATATTGAAAGTAGAAGAGATGATGCCAAGTTGGAAAAATAAATCTATGGGTTAAAGCTAAGCCAACTAATGTAAAGGCTCAAAAACCATCTACTTTAATTGATGCAATAGAATTAGCTGAGAGATATGCATGAAAGTACCATAAGAATGATGGCTTATAGCAAGGTTTTAGGTAGCAAAGAACCCTATAAGGTAGGTACAATATGGTGGTATTTATAGAGGTACTTATGGGGGAAGTAACATACCTTATAGTTGTCCAAAAATACCCACTTACCTACCATTTAATGCTTTAAAAATAGCAACCAGATTTTAGGGCAAACATGCAAAATAAAATAGGTTAAAAATTAGCCAAGGAATGCTTCAAACCCCCAAGCCAATCAAGGGGGACCAAAAATTCATGCCAATGGACCTATTTAGAGATTTTAAATATAAAGGCTTATGTTTTCGATGTGGAGAAAAGTACACCACAGAGCATACATCTGAATGTGCTTGCAAGAAGGCTAAAACTTAATAGTACATATGACTTGGAGGATTTGGAAGATCCCAAAATGCTACCATATTGTCTGTCAAGGATCTTGGATTGCAATTATTGCTTGAGAATGACACCATGGATCAGTTCTATGACACATCTAATGTATTGGATCACAATTATTCTTTTGACCCAGGTTGTAGTGTGAAGACCCATGCTTATATGCGTAACCTCTACAATCTTGATGCCTACCATGCATGTTATCCATTTGATCCTAGGGGAAGGAATGGCTTGGAAAACCTCTACCTAGATTACCATTCCCCCAATGTAGTTCATTTATCACATGTTGGCTGAAGACTAGCTAATTTTGGCCAAGTTTAGACTGTAGACAACTTTTAGATAACATACTATTTTGAAACAGTTTTTAGTGTATATTAATGAAAGATAAGTGTAACTTATATAAGCTGAAAATACACTTCAAGAGCTTTATTTTGACATGTCATATGTCTCATTCAGAGGCACCCATAGAAAGTTATTGACAATTTCCTATAGTAGGTATGTTTTGGAAGGCATGCCGTGTTGTAGGAATTAACCATAGCTTAGTCAATTATTAAAGAAAATTGAAAAACCAACAAATTGAAAAAGAGAAGAGTTGAGAGATAATTCTTGCATAGGATACCCATTGGGTACAATAATCTTAACTCAAGTATTCCATCACCCACACATCACACATTCTAATGTTCCATACCACTACAATATTGAATATGCGTCATATTCTAAGGACTCAAAATATCATTGATAGCCTAGCTCAATAAAATTGAGCTTCTAAAATTTTAAACTTCCATAATAGATGTGGGTAATCATCCACACATCAGTGCTCCATCAACGCGGCGAATTTCCACCACAAATCAAACGCGCTACCTCATGCGGAAAATCTGAATAGAGGTTACTAGTGGTGGATAGGGGAGATACTTGAAAATAGCACCACTATTAAATTCACATTAAAGCAAAAAGAGAGGTACCCAACATAAATAATTGACAACTCAATTGATAAGGAACCATTTGTCGTTCAAGATAAGTAAATGATTGAACTCAAGAATGCTTATTTGATGCTAATTATGAATATATGTGCTCCTCCCATATACACTAAGTAGATATCATAATAGATGCAGAGTTGAAAGTGGGTGTTCCATTCATAAAAAATGGTTTCTTCTTTGCAGAGGACTTAGAGAAGAGATAATAAATTTGTGGCCATCGGGCCATAGATGAAAAGATAAATAATGTATGGCTATAGATGTTAGTGATAAAGTCTTTCGAAGAAGCCACCATAGAGTAATGAGCTGTGTAAATTTTTTAAAAGAATAATTATATCCTTGTGCAAATATATGTATATGAAGGTATGCACTAGTTGTTGCCCAAAAGATAGATAATAAGAGAAACTCCTTCAAGATACATTACTCATGGCATAGAAAAGAATGTAAAGAAAAAATAAGAAACATAAAGACCTCAATATTTATGCTACAAGCACAGAAGCAACTCCTTCAAGATACACTACTCATGGCCTAGAAAATAATGTAAATGAAAACTAGAAACAAAAAGACCTTAGTATTTATGCTACAAGCACAAAAGCAACCTATTAGCAATATTTTCGATAAAATAAATGACTAAAGATGGGAAAATACTCCCTTTGTTATGTGTCTAGTGTTTGTTTGTGATTAGAGTTAAAAGTAGTGACAATAACAAGATTTTCAAAATCCCAAACAATAATTAAACCTAGAAAATAGAAAGCCTTCATATGAAATGACTAATAGTTGCAGTATATCGTCCATAATACATAGAAAAAACATATTAGTAAATCCCATAGAAATAAAATTTCCAAGGGTGCAAACAAGGTTACGATTACTGAATATGATAACTCTTCACTGCATAGAAATAGAAGTTTTGGAAGATTTGCATTTGTGCCAAACAATAAAATTTGAGATCCCACGTAAGGATTGTGCCTAGAGTATATTCATGTGTGGTAATCACTTACATAATCTCACAGTAATAAATTCCTTGCATGTGAATAGGGCTATGGGTTTGGAATATAAAATCTTAATTATATGTTAGATAGCCTATAGCACAAAAGGCTCCATACAAGAACACATTACAAGACACAGGCCTCATACCGACGTTCAAAGCGACAAAAATATTCATTAAAAAAATTGCCCATGTCATCGCTAAACGTGTCAATATCAGCATCTCCATGAAGCTATTACTATTGGCATAGGTATGGGCATCGGTATTTGCATCGGTATGTGCGTCACAAAACCAGCCCAAATCGTGACGGTTTGTGGTGCCAATAGCGATGCGTGCAATAAATTTGTGATGCTAATAGCGACTGTTACATAGATTTTTTTTTGTGGCAAGGTAGCAAGTTTCCCTACCACATGTAGCACTATGTGCTATATTTATATTCTACAAATGGATTACATGTTAAGCATGCAATGCTTGTCAAAATGAGTGCAAAATATGTACTTGAACCCACGAGACTGAAACATAGAATAAATACAAGATTGCTAATGAAAACTCATGGAATCATGGGAAGATACAAAGGATGATAATAATATAGTACATAGAAGATACATGCATAAATCATAGGACCAAAAGGGAAGAGGATGTGCACTCCACGAATCCAAGTGCAAGCTATAGATCCTCGCCATCTGAAAGTTAGTCATATCTATATTTGTGACATGTCTATCCACCGAATTCTAATGGCACAAATTTATCAAGAGGTAATCATTGTAACTTCCACTCAAAACTCCCTTATAATAATCAAACTACATTACCTCAAACTACTTAAGACTACCTCATAGGGAAAGTTCCACCTCAATCCCACAAGGATCAACCTAAAGCAAGTCTTAATCGTGACTATAGTATTCTACCATGGTTATCTAATATTAGCTTAAGAAAACTACTTTTCTATCATCTCTCAAACTTAAGTAGAACTTTGCAATGGTTTAAAGAGAGTGATACATGAGGGGAGTAATATGCATTAACCACTTTATTAATAAGTTATAGCCTCAACTTGTTGAGATGGCAAGCTCAACATGTGCGGACATTGATGATGGACCACCTGGCTAGATGAGTCCGCATGTCTACACTTAGCACGTTGGTGGTCATTACGATACTCACATGGTCACTGACTTATCACTTATTATATTTAGTTTGTTACACCTACCTACAGCTGGCAAAGACATAGCGCCGGTTGATTAGTGTAGTTGGTTATGCATTGTTTGACTTAGTAGGCATCTTTCCTTTATGTTGTATCTTATCTATACTTTGTACACATTGTATAGTGTGTGTAAGAAGAAGAAGAAGAAACCAGCAAGAAAACGTTTTGGGCCTCCATCTCTCTTCTTGTGTTCTTGAGTGAGCTTCCTCTTGTGTATACAGTGTGTGTTTGGTACAACAGCTCAAGCAAGTCTCCCCACCACAAGATTCTTGACATGGTATTACAACCGCGCCACTGAGAGAGGCTGATTTCGAAGGCTGAAGTGAATGAGAAGAAGCAAGGTTCGAGCAAGCAAGCAATGGGTAAGAAGCTCTCCCATTCTTCTACTCTCTCTCTTGGATAGTGCCTGTGGAGGCACCGAAAGCAGAGTTGAGCAAAAATCTCAGATTGCTGTGAGATTTGGTGTGCGAGTAGATTATTGTACATTCTGCAGATACACCCTTTAGGGCTTTCCGCAGTTATTTTGGGCGTCTGAGGCCGTTTTAGGCCCCGTTTTAGAGCCACAAGGTTGCGAACAACAGTTTCAGGGTACACTGTGATTTTGGCTATATTGACCGAAAGTGGGTGCATAGGTTACAAATTGCAAATCTGTAATTTTTGAGGTGTTTGTAGGAAGCAAACATAAGGTTTATCTGCAAACAGGTTGCAGATTACATGTACTATTGAGCAATCAGTGAAAAAGGTTGCTTGGCATAGTGTTGTGCACGTGTTGTGAAAGATTGCAAAAGACTAGCTTGCTGTGCTATATCCTTGTGTGTGATAATGGCAGAGAACAATGAAAATTCCATTATTGAGAAGCTTGACAAGATCAATTACCCTTCATGGAAGTTCCGTGTGACGAACTTCCTCATTGGAAAGGGCCTTTATGAGTTTGTCTTAGGTGAAGAAAAGGAGCCAGAGCTAGGTACCCCTCCGACTGTAGATGAGTTAAAAGCATGGAAAGTGTGGAATGCGAAAGACAAAAAGGTGATGTACTGGCTATCTGCAGTAAATGATAATACTATGCTGGGACATATCAGGAATGCAGAAACTTCACATGCAGCTTGGATAATTTTTGAGAGCATGTTTTCAGTAAATACAAAGGCACGAAAGATTCAACTCAAGTAAGAGTTGAATGTCTTAAAGAAAGGGAAAATATCTGTCAATGAGTATGTTTTGAAGGTGAGGAGCATTACAGATGCCTTAGCAGCGATTGATGCAATGCCGGATGATGATGATTTGGTTTCATCCACTCTGAGTGGCCTTAATAATGAGAAGGCATGGAAATCATTTGTTACTTCAGTATATGTACAGAAGCCATTTTTAGATTTTGATGAGCTAATCTCTCTCATGATTACTGAAGAGATCAATATGCAGGGTGATTCGTCTGAAAGAAATAGTGAATAGGTCCAAGCATTTTACTCGAGTTCAAGAAGGGGATGTGGTAGATCTTCTTCGAGAGGCCATGGTATGGGACGTGCTAGCGATAACCAAAAAAAAAAACAGGTTCAATCAATAGTTTGGTGAAATGCAGGTTTCTAGAGGCAGAGAAAACTTTAGAGGCAGGGGGAGCTCTAGAGGAAGAGGTGGATGGTAGAATAGAGGTTTTGGAAATTCTGCTATTGTTTGCCATTATTGTGGCAAAACAGGCCATATTGCAGCCCATTGCTATGCAAAGAAGGATGATATTCGTAGTGGTCAATTGCAGCAAGGAAACTATGCATCGTCTTTACGACAGAATGAAGACAAAAATGAGCGTCTGTTTGTTATGCAGCATATGGTGAATGCAGTTATAGGAAAGGGGACACATGATGATGTATGGTATGTCGATTCAGGTGCATCTAATCATATGACCAATCATGTTGAATGGTTTGAAGAGATGCAAGACTTACAAAACCCAGGTTATGTGTAGACAGGTGATGATTCATGCCACCCAATTTCACACATTGGAAAGGTTCCCTTGTTCTTGTATGATGGTGAGACAAAGAGTCTGATAGATGTATTACATGTGCCATCAATTACAAAGAATCTAGTATCTGTTGACCAAATGGTAGAGCAGGGATTGCAGGTCCGATTCAATGCAAAAGGTTGTTTTGTAGAAGACTTTAATGATAAGTGCAGGTTGGTTGCAAAAGGAAGTAGAGTTGGCCGAACGTTCACTTTAGATGCTGGAATACCTGCAATGGATGCTGCTATGTATGCTAAAGGAAAAGAAGTAGTTGCAGATATTGAAATATGGCATAAACATATTGGACATGCAAATGTGCAAAGACTGAAATTAATGCAGTCTAGAGGATTGGTTACAGGGTTGCCTTCTTTTAGAGTTGCAGAATTGCATAAAGTCTGTGAAGCATGCCAGTTTGGTAAGTAGGCGAGAAACCCTTCTTGCATGATAGAGAAGTGAGCAGAAATATACTTGATGTAGTACATACAGATGTTTGGGGGCCTATACAGAATGTATCTCTTGGTGGCAGCAAATACTTTGTCACATTTATTGATGACTGTTCAAGGAAGTTATGGGTATACTTTATGAATGAAAAAAGTGATGTATTTGAGCACTTCAAATCTTTTAAGGCTGCTGTTGAAACAGAAACAGGCTTAAAAGTAAAGTGCTTGAGATTAGATGGAGGGGAGAGTACCTCTCTAATGAGTTTAGTGGCTTCTTGAGGACTCATGGGATAAAGAGGCAATTTACTTGCAGGTATATCCCATAGCAAAATGGTGTTGCAGAAAGAAAAAATAGGAATATTGCAAAAGTTGTACGGGCATTAATGGCTGAAAAGAATATGCCCAAACATTTTTGGTCTGAGGCTGTCCATACTGCTGTCTACATTATGAACAGAACTCCCATAGCTGCAGTTCATGGGATGATTCCTGAAGAATGCTTTACTAGCAAGAAGCTTGATGTATCTCACTTGAAGGTATTTGACTGTGTTGCATACGTTCATGTGCCAGATGAGCTACGAAAGAAGCTTGATCCAAAGGTAGAAAAATGTGTTTTTATTGGATACTCTTTAGAGTAGAAAGGGTATCGCTGTTATAACCCTGTCACAGGTGAGTTTAGAGTGAGTAGGGATGTTATCTTTGATAAGATGGGAAGTCGATATATACCTGTTGGTGATATTTTGGATGATGATAATGATCAAGACAGCTATGTGCAGAAAGATAAACAAGAATCACGGAGTCTTAGTGAACCAGAAACATCATCTGGTACTACAACTACAGTGAGCCCTTGGTCTGGGAGACTAAGGAGTAGCCCCACACCTTCAGGTGGATCTATAAGTGTTGCAGGGAAGGACACAGGAAAGAAGAAAGTGCTGGATGGTAATGATGCATTTACTAGTCATTTGGGATTTGATGGAGATTCTAGTGGTTCGGAGAGTTTGGATGATGAGCTTGGCATTCCTTCAGTCAGGACACCAGGTGTATAGAGAGCTCATAGTAATGTAAAGGCTCCATTGAGTGATCCCGTGGTACGCAGATCTAGCAGGGTCAGATACCTTGTTAAAAGATTTGGTTTTGAAGGTTATGCAGCTCACCATTATGCTTATATGGTGAAACTAGTTGAGGATGTTGAGCCCACTTGTTTTGAGGATGCTGTTGGTAATGCTCATTGGGATGCAACAATGGATGAGGAGATGGCTGCATTAGAAGCCAATAAGACTTGGGATTTGGTACCCTTACCTAAGGGTAACAAAGCTATTGGCTGTAAGTGGGTTTACAAAGTCAAGCATAATGCAGATGGTTTAGTTAGCATGTATAAGGCTTGTTGAGATATCGAGCTCCACTCGTGATACGCCAGGGTGACCGTTGTGTATTTATGTCACCGACGTGTCAGTTGCAGACGCGGTTGGTACACCGCCCATGAATAATAGCTACATGATAGCTATCCTTATCTATTCTAGTTCGTGGCTCAGTTAGTATGCCACCTTAGTTAGTTGAGTTTGGTTTGAGACCCATATATAGGGTTCTTCTATTTCTTTGTATGAGAGTTCTTTTGGCTTACACAACTAAGAAGAGGAAAACTGTTTTCAGCCTCCACCCTTGTGTGTCTTCCCCCATTGTGCAAGCAAGAAAGCTTCAAGCGAGACTCCTTCCTTCTCTCCCACAATCTTGACATGGTATCAGAGCCTTGTTCGTGGTAAGGAGCTCAAGAAAGCAAGCCAAGCTCGCGGTGTTCTGGTAAGAGGAGCAGTGTTGCTTTCATTTTCTGTTTTTGGGAGCAGATCTCTGCAGGTAGCACAGCCGGAAATTGCAAGAGTGCATTGTCTCAGGTTGAGACGCCCTTCGCGGTGAAGCAAGAGGGCAGTATATGCTTCATTTGAGGCCATTTCGGGGCCTGTTTTGGAGGCGGAAGTTTTCTGCACGCACTCAGAAAAAAGCCCTGTTTTATGCTGTGCGACCACTGTTCTACAGGTCGGTGAAAAGTAACCACAGATATTGCATCGTATGCTCGTGTGCAGAGACATTGGGAGTTACAGAATCATCCTTGGTTCCTGTTTATGCAAAATCGTCACTAGGAAGTGACTATGTGGTCAAATACCACTTTCGCCAGTTTTGCAGATTTGCCCTTGTGAGGGTGAAGCTGTGTTTTTTGCAGTGACAGAATTTCTTGCAGTATTCTGTAATGGCGTCTGATTCTCTTTCACGGATCGTAACTGAAAAGCTTGACAAGAATAACTTCCAAGCATGGAAGTTTAGAATGACGAATTTCCTTATGGGAAAAGGATATTGGGAATTTGTTGCAGGAAATGAAGAAGAACCAGTTCTTCCAGATGTTCCCAATCAACAGCAAATGCAGGCATTTAAAGCATGGCATGAGAGAGCCAGGAAAGTTATGTATTGGCTGTCTATCAGCATTTCAGACTCTATGATTGTGCATATTCAGGATGCAAGTACGCCAAAGGAGGCATGGGATACTCTGTCAAAGATGCATAGCACAAATACGCAAGCCAGGAAAATGCAGCTCAAGCAAGAGTTGCACAATGTGCAAAGAGAAAATATGAGCATCAATGACTACCACATGAAGGTGAAGAAGATTGCAGATGCACTTGCTTCCATTGGGTCGCCAGTGGAAGATGATGATTTAGTTTCTGTGACCTTGAATGGTCTAGGAAAGGATTATGCACAGTTTCGGACATCCATTTCAGTTCGTGAAAGATTTCCTGACTTTGAGGAGTTGATTGCTCTTCTAATTTCTGAGGAGCAAAGAAATGGTGGTGCATCTTCTTCAGGAGGAACTTCAAAAGAAGCTGTCTTCTACTCAAATGCTGGAAGAGGTAGAGGCAGAGGTAGAGGAGGCCGATATGGAGGCCGTGGTAGAAATCAGAATATGCAGCAAACTCAAGAAAACCAGTCCTATGGAGGAGGACGTGGTAACTCTAGAGGCAGGGGGAGCCAAAGAGGTCGTGGTGGATGGCAAAGAGGCCAAAATGCAAACAGTAATGTTGAATGCTACTACTGTGGTAAAATGGGTCATATGGCTAAAGACTGCTATAAAAAGCAGAATGACATCATGAATGGAAGACTGCAACAAGGGAATTATGCATCCTCTAGTAGACAGGGTGATGACAGAAATGAGCATCTGTTTATGGTGCAGCACATGAACAATTCTGTGACAAATGCAGAAGAAAGCAATGATGTATGGTATGTTGACTCAGGTGCATCAAACCACATGACAGGTCATGCATAATGGATGGAGGATGCAAGGAAAATGGAAAAACCAGGATTTGTGGAGACTGGTGATGATACTGCACATCATATTGTGCAGATTGGAAAAATTCCTTTGTCTATGCAGGATGGGAAAAAGAAATACCTGTCCGATGTATTTCATGTCCCGAATATCACCAAGAATCTGGTTTCTGTTGGTCAAATGGTTGAGCAGGGCTTGCAGGTCAGATTTAATCCTCATGGATGCTTTGTTGAGGATATGAAAAATAAAGGTCGCTTGATAGCAAAAGGAAAGAAGAAGGGCAGAATGTTTACATTGGATGCAGACATGTCTGAATTGAGTGCAACAATGTTTGCACATGGGACCGGTGTAGTTGCAGATATTGATATATGGCATAAACGCATTGGTCATGTTAATGTACAACGACTTAAATCAATGCAGGCCCAAAATATTATTGCAGGATTGCCAAAATTCAAGGTTGCAGAAATGCATAAGGTATGTGAAGCCTGTCAGTTTGGAAAACAGGCAAGGAGACCATTTCCTAGACATGTTCAAGAGAGTGAGAAGCCATTGGAATTAATCCACTCTGATGTGTGGACTACTAAAGCTGCATCTCTTGGAGGCTGTCATTATTTTGTCACTTTTATTGATGACTATAGCAGAAAAGTTTGGGTGTATTTTATGAAAAAGAAAAGTGAAGTTTTTGGGCATTTCAAAACCCTTAAAGCTATGGTTGAAAAAGAAACATGTTTGCAAATAAAATGCCTAAGGTCAGATGGAGGGGGAGAGTACCTCTCAAATGAGTTTGCAAGGTTCCTGCAGGAGCATGGCATAAAGTAGCAATATTTATGCAGTTATACCCCACAACAAAATGGAATTGCAGAAAGGAAAAACAGGCATATTGGAGAGGTATCTCGTGCCATGCTTAATGAAAAAGACTTGCCAGATTTTTATTGGGCTGAAGCAGTTGCTACAGCAGTCTACATAATGAACAGGACTCCCACTGCAGCAATACATGGAATGACTCCAGAGGAGAGGTATACTGGTAGGAAACCAGATATTTCTCATTTGAAAATTTTTGGTTGCATTGCCTATGTACATATGCCAGATGAGTTGAGATCCAAGTTGGATCCAAAAGCTGAGAAGTGCATCTTTATTGGTTACTCTCTGCAGCAAAAAGGGTATAGATGCTATAACCCTTCTACTCGTAAGTTTACAGTGAGCAGAGATGTTGTTTTTGATGAGATGAGTAGCTGGTATAAACCAGTAAATGTGATTGATGATGTAGATGCACAAAATGGTAATGCTGCACAGATTTCACAGCAGCAGTCACAAAATATTAGTGGACCTGGAGCATCCTCTAGCAGTGGTTCACATTCTTCGCCGTGGACAGGCAGATTGAGATCAGGAGAATCTTCTCAAAGCAATGCAGATAGTGGTATGCAGGTATCACGAAAAGGAAAAGAGAAGGTTGATCAGCCCATGTTTGATGTGAATGCAGGTCACTCTTATGTGGATGGTGAATCCAGTGGCTCAGAACAGAGCATTGATGATGAGTTGGGTATTCCTTCTATTGTTACACCTGGAGTAAGGAAGACCAGGGATGTTTTGAGAGCACCTGGGAGTGAACCTACTTTGCGCAGGTCTACGAGAGCTAGGTATCCTGTGGATAGGCTGAAATATGATGGATTTACAGCCATTCACTATGCATATATGGTCAAAGTGATACAGGAACCAGAACCCACTTCTTTTGAGGAAGCCATGGGAAAAGAAAAATGGGAGAAAGCAATGGATGAAGAAATGGATGCCTTGGAAGCAAATGCTACATGGGAATTGGTACCTTTGCCTAAAGGTAAAAATGCAATTGGCTGTAAGTGGGTTTATAAGGTGAAGCACAATGCAGATGGTTCTGTGAATAGATACAAGGCAAGATTAGTAGTCAAGGGGTATGCACAAACATATGGCATTGACTATGAAGAAACATTCAGTCCGGTTGCAAGGATGGCAACCGTAAGAGCAGTCATTGCTATGGCTGCATCAAAGGGATGGTCTTTACATCAGATGGATGTAAAGAATGCCTTCTTGCATGGTGATTTGCAAGAAGAGGTCTATATGGAGCAACCACCAGGTTATGTGCATGCTGTTCATCCTGAGTTTGTTTGCAGGTTGAAGAAAGCCTTGTATGGCTTGAAGCAAGCACCTAGAGCATGGTGTGACAAGATAGGACAGTATCTTGTCACTATTGGCTTTCAGATTTTCAAGGCAGATTTCTCACTTTATGTGAGAAAAACAGAGAAAGGTATTATGCTACTTGTCATTTATGTTGATGATTTGATTGTGACATGTGACAGTGATGAAGATATCCTTCATGTGAAAATGCTATTGAAGCAGAAGTTTGAGATGAAGGATTTGGGAGAGCTGCGTTATTTCTTGGGCATTGAGGTGATTAGATCGCCAAGTGGGATTCAGCTCTTGTAGAGGCAGTATGGATTGGACATGCTGTCCAAATATGGGATGACAGGCTGTAAGCCTATTTCAGTTCCTTTGGAGTAGAATGTGAAGCTGAGCATAGATGCAGGTGAGCTTCTAGAAGACCCTACTATGTACAGACGCATAGTAGGAAGTTTGATTTATATGACTATTACCAGGCCAGATTTGAGCTATGCTGTTGGATTGGTAAGTCAGTTTATACAGGCTCCAAGGAAACCACATTTGGATGCGGCTAGACGCATACTCAGGTATGTGAAGTCCACATTGCAGTATGGACTATTTTATGAGATTGGGGTTCAGATACAGTTGCATGGATACACTGATGCTGATTGGGCTGGTAGTATTTCTGATAGACGATCTACCAGTGGATATGTGTTCTCTTTTGGGAGTGCTGCAGTCACTTGGAGCAGCAAGAAACAGCCTACAGTTGCCTTGTCGAGCACAGAGGCTGAGTACAGGGGTGCAGCAATGGCTGCATGTGAGGTAGCTTGGTTGCATAAGCTACTTTATGATATGCATCAGTCTACAGATGGGCCAGTTGTCATTTATTGTGACAACATGAGTAGTATACACTTGGCAAATAACCCAGTCTATTATGCTAGAACAAAGCACATTGAGGTGCATTATCACTATGTGCGAGAGAGGGTTTTACTAGGTCTTATTGATCTAGTTTATGTCAGCACAGAGGATCAGGTAGCTGACATATTCACGAAGGCATTGGGCGCAGAGAAGCTGCGCAAGTTCAGAGACCTGCTTGGTGTGCAGGAATTGGGATTGAGCTCGAGGGGGAGTGTTGAGATATCGAGCTCCACTCGTGATACGCCAGGGTGACCGTTGTGTATTTATGTCACCGACGTGTCAGTTGCAGACGCGGTTGGTACACCGCCCATGAATAATAGCTACATGATAGCTATCCTTATCTACTCTAGTTCGTGGCTCAGTTAGTATGCCACCTTAGTTAGTTGAGTTTGGTTTGAGACCCATATATAGGGTTCTTCTATTTCTTTGTATGAGAGTTCTTTTGGCTTACACAACTAAGAAGAGGAAAACTGTTTTCAGCCTCCACCCTTGTGTGTCTTCCCCCATTGTGCAAGCAAGAAAGCTTCAAGCGAGACTCCTTCCTTCTCTCCCACAATCTTGACAAGGCTAGGCTGGTTGCAAAAGGCTATGCTCAAACATATGGCATAGATTATGACGAGACATTCAGTCCAATTGCTAGGATGGTGACTGTTAGGTGTGTGATTGCTGCCTTGGAAGCAGCCAAAGGTTGGAGTTTGCAGCAAATGGATATTAAGAATGTCTTCTTGCATGGTGAACTGCAAGAAGAAGTGTATATGGAGCAACCAGCAAGTTATGAGGATTTAGAGCATCCCACATATGTGTATAGGTTAAAGAAGGCGCTCTATGGGCTGAAGCAAGCACCTAGAGCATGGTCTAACAAGATTGGAGAGTATCTTGTCAATATTGGATTTTGTATTTCTAATGCTGATCACTCACTTTATGTGAGAAAGGGAGATGCAGGTTTGGTCATCTTAGTAATCTATGTGGATGACTTGATTATTACAGGTGACAGTGACACTGGGATTGTTGAAGTTAAGGACTTCTTGAAGAAGAAGTTTGAGATGAAAGATTTGGGTGAGCTGAGATACTTTCTTGGTATTGAGGTGATCAAATGTGATGATGGTATATGGTTATCCCAAAGGCAGTATGGCTTGGATATGTTATCCAAGTATGGTATGATAGCATGTAAGCCTCTTTCAGTACCACTCGAGCAAAATGTGAAAGTGCTGATGTTGGGGATGAGATAGAAGTGTCAAGATTGTGGGAGAGAAGGAAGGAGTCTCACTTGTAGCTTTCTTGCTTGCACAATGGGGGAATACACACAAAGGTGGAGGCTGAAAACAGTTTTCCTCTTCTTAGTTGTGTAAGCCAAAAGAAATCAAGTACATAGAAATAGAAGAACCCTATATATATGGGCTATTATTCATGGGCGGTATACCAACCGCATCTGCAACTGACAAGTCAGTGACATAAATGCACAACGGTCACCCTGGCATATCACGAGTGGAGCTCGATATCTCAACACTCCCCCTCGAGCTCAATCCCAATTCCTGCACACCAAGTAGGTCTCTGAACATGCGCAACTTCTCTGCGCCCAATGCCTTCGTGAATATGTCAGCTACTTGATCCTCTGTGCTGACATAAACTAGATCAATAAGACCTAGTAAAACCCTCTCCCGCACATAGTGATAATGCACCTCAATGTGCTTTGTTCTCGCATGATAGACTGGGTTATTTGCCAAGTGTATACTACTCATGTTGTCACAATAAATGACAACTGGCCCATCTGTAGACTGATGCATATCATAAAGTAGCTTATGCAACCAAGCTACCTCACATGCAGCCATTGCTGCACCCCTGTACTCAGCCTCTATGCTCGACAAGGCAACTGTAGATTGTTTCTTGCTGCTCCAAGTGACTGCAGCACTCCCAAAAGAGAACACATATCCACTGGTAGATCATCTATCAGAAATACTACCAGCCCAATCAGCATTAGTGTATCCATGCAACTGTATCTTAACCCCAGTCTCATAAAATAGTCCATACTGCAATGTGAACTTCACATACCTGAGTATGCATCTAGCTGCATCCAAATGTGGTTTCCTTGGAGCCTGCTTAAACTGACTTACCAATCCAACAGCATAGCTCAAATCTAGCTTGGTAATAGTCATATAAATCAAACTTCCTACTATGCGTCTGTACATAGTAGGGTCTTCGAGAAGCTCACCTGCATCTGCGCTCAACTTCACATTCTGCTCCAAAGGAATTGAAATAGGCTTATAGCCTGTCATCCCATATTTGGACAGCATGTCCAATCCATACTGCCTCTGCAAGAGCCATATCCCACTTGGTGATCTAATCACCTCAATGCCCAAGAAATAACGCAGCTCTCCCAAATCCTTCATCTCAAACTTCTGCTTCAATAGCATTTTCACATAAAGGATATCTTCATCACTATCACATGTGATAATCAAATCATCAACATAAATGACAAGCAGCATAATGCCTTTCTCTGTTTTTCTCACATAAAGTGAGAAATCTGCCTTGGAAATCTGAAAGCCAATAGTGACAAGATACTGTCCTATCTTGTTAGACCATGCTCTAGGTGCTTGCTTCAAGCCATACAAGGCTTTCTTCAACCCGCAAACAAACTCAGGATGAACAGCATGCACATAACCTGGTGGCTGCTCCATATATACCTCTTCTTGCAAATCACCATGCAAGAAGGCATTCTTTACATCCATCTGATGTAAAGACCATCCCTTTGATGCAGCCATAGCAATGACTGCTCTTATAGTTGCCATCCTTGCAACCGGACTGAATGTTTCTTCATAATCAATGCCATATGTTTGTGCATACCCCTTGACTACTAATCTTGCCTTGTATCTGTTCACAGAACCATCTGCATTGTGTTTCACCTTATAAACCCACTTACAGCCAATTGCATTTTTACCTTTAGGCAAAGGTACCAATTCCCATGTAGCATTTGCTTCCAAGGCATCCATTTCTTCATCCATGGCTTTCTCCCATTTTTCTTTTCCCATGGCTTGCTCAAAAGAAGTGGGTTCTGGTTCCTGTATCACTTTGACCATATATGCATAGTGAATGGCTGTAAATCCATCATATTTCAGCCTATCCACAGGATACCTAGCTCTCGTAGACCTGCGCAAAGTAGGTTCACTCCCAGGTGCTCTCAAAACATCCCTGGTCTTCCTTACTCCAGGTGTAACAATAGAAGGAATACCCAACTCATCATCAATGCTCTATTCTGAGCCACTGGATTCACCATCCACATAAGAGTGACCTGCATTCACATCAAACATGGGCTGATCAACCTTCTCTTTTCCTTTTCGTGATACGTGCATACCACTATCTGCATTACTTTGAGAAGATTCTCCTGATCTCAATCTGCCTGTCCATGGCGAAGAATGTGAACCACTGCTAGAGGACGCTCCAGGTCCACTAATATTTTGTGACTGCTGCTGTGAATTCTGTGCAGCATTACCATTTTGTGCATCTACATCATCAATCACATTTACTGGTTTATACCAGCTACTCATCTCATCAAAAATAACATCTCTACTCACTGTAAACTTACGAGTAGAAGGGTTATAGCATCTATACCCTTTTTGCTGCAGAGAGTAACCAATAAAGATGCACTTCTCAGCTTTTGGATCCAACTTGGATCTCAACTCATCTGGCACATGAACATAGGCAATGCAACAAAAAATTTTCAAATGAGAAATATCTGGTTTCCTATCAGTATACCTCTCCTCTGGAGTCATGCCATGTATTGCTGCAGTGGGAGTCCTGTTCATTATGTAGACTGCTGTAGCAACTGCTTCAGCCGAGTAAAAATCTAGCAAGTCTTTTTTGTTGAGCATGGCACGAGATACCTCTCCAATATGCTTGTTTTTCCTTTCTGCAATTCCATATTGTTGTGGGGTATGACTGCATGAATATTACTGCTTTATGCCATGCTCCTGCAGGAACCTTGCAAACTCATTTGAGAGGTACTCTCCCCCTCCATCTGACCTTAGGCATTTTATTTGCAGGCTTGTTTCTTTTTCAACCATAGCTTTAAGAGTTTTGAAATGCCCAAACACTTCACTTTTCTTTTTCATAAAATACACCCAAACTTTTTTGCTATAGTCATCAATAAAAGTGACAAAATAATGACAGCCTCCAATAGATGCAGCTTTAGTAGTCCACACATCAGAGTGGATTAATTCCAATGGCTTCTTACTCTCTTGAACATGTCTAGGAAATGGTTTCCTTGCCTGTTTTCCAAACTGACAGGCTTCACATACCTTATGCATTTCTGCAACCTTGAATTTAGGCAATCCTGCAACAATATTTTCCAAATTGGTTTCCTTGCCTGTTTTTCAAATTGTCTAGGAAATGGTTTCCTTGCCTGTTTTCCAAATTGACAGGCTTCACATACGTTATGCATTTCTGTAACCTTGAATTTAGGCAATCCTGCAACAATATTTTGGGCATGCATTGACTTAAGTCGCTATACATTAACATGACCAATGCGTTTATGCCAGATATCAATATCTGCAACTACACTGGTTCCATGTGCAAACATTGCTGCACTCAATTCAGGCATGTCTGCATCCAACGTAAACATTCTGCCCTTCTTCTTTCCTTTTGCTATCAAGTGACCTTTATTTTTCATATCCTCAACAAAGCATCCATGAGGATTAAATTTGACATGCAAGCCCTACTCAACCATTTGACCAACAGAAACCAGGTTCTTGGTGATATTCGGGATATGAAATACATCCGATAGGTATTTCTTTTTCCCATCCTACATAGACAAAGGAAATTTTCCAATATGCACAATAGAATGTGCAGTATCATCACCGGTCTCCACAAATCCTGGTTTTTCCATTTTCCTTGCATCCTGCATCCATTCTGCATGACCTGTCATGTGGTTTGATGCACCTGAGTCAACATACCACACTTCGTTGCTTTCTTCTGCACTTGTCACAGAATTGTTCATGTGCTGCACCATAAACAAATGCTCATTTCTGTCATCACCCTGTCTACTAGAATATGCATAATTCCCTTGTTGCAATTTTGCATTCATGATGCCATTCTGCTTTTTATAGCAGTCTTTAGCCATATGACCTATTTTACCACAGTAGTAGCATTCAACATTGCTGTTTGCATTTTGGCCTCTTTGCCATCCACCATGACCTCTTTGGCTCCCCCTGCCTCTAGAATTACCACGTCCTCCTCCATAGGACTGGTTTTCTTGAGTTTGCTGCATATTCTGATTTCTACCACGGCCTCCAGATCGGCCTCCTCTACCTCTGCCTCTACCTCTTCTAGCATTTGAGTAGAAGACAACTTCTTTTGAAGTTCCTCCTGAAGAAGATGCACCACCATTTCTCTGCTCCTCAGAAATTAGAAGAGCAATAAACTCCTCAAAATTAGAAAATCTTTCACGGACGAAAATCGATGTTCGAAACTGTGCATAATCCTTTCCTAGACCATTCAAGGTCACAGAAACTAAATCATCATCTTCCACTGGCGACCCAATGGAAGAAAGTGCATCTGCAATCTTCTTCACCTTCATGTGGTAGTCATTGATGCTCATACTTTCTCTTTGCACATTGTGCAACTCTTGCTTGAGCTGCATTTTTCTGGCTTGCGTATTTGTGCTATACATTTTTGACAAAGTATCCCATGCCTCCTTTGGCGTACTTTCATCCTGAATATGCACAATCATAGAGTCTGAAATACTGATAGACAGCCAGTACATAACTTTTCTGGCTCTCTCATGCTATCCTTTAAATGCCTGCATTTGCTGTTGATTGGGAACATCAAGAAGAATTGGTTCTTCTTCATTTCCTGCAACGAATTCCCAATATCCTTTTTCCATAAGGAAATTCGTCATTCTAAACTTCCATGCTTGGAAGTTGTTCTTGTCAAGCTTTTCAGTGACAATCTGTGAAAGAGAATCAGACGCCATTACAGAACACTGCAAAAAAATTCTGTCACTGCAAAAAACACAGCTTCAGCCTCACAAGGGCAAATCTGCAAAACTGACGAAAGTGCTATTTGACCACACAGTCACTTCCTAGTGACAATTTTGCATCAACAGGCAACAAGGATGATTCTGTAACTCCCAATGTCTCTGCGCACAGGCATACGATGCAATTTCTACAGTAACTTTTCACCGACCTGTAGAATAGTGGTCGTACAGCATAAAATAGGGCCTTTTCCTGAGTGCGTGCAGAAAAGTTCCGCCTCCAAAACAAGCCCTGAAATGGCCTCAAATAAAAAAAACAGAGGAACCATGGGCTAAAGCCCTCTCCCGTAGCATATATTGCCCTCTTACTACACCGCAAAGGGCGTCTCAATCTGAGACAATGCACTCTTGGACTTTCCGGCTGTGCTACCTGCAGAGACTTGCTCCCAAAACAGAAAAATGAAAGCAACATTGGTCCTCTTACTAGAACACCACAAACTTGGTTTGCTTTCTTGAGCTCCTTACCACGAACAAGGCTCTGATACCATGTCAAGATTGTGGGAGAGAAGGAAGGAGTCTCACTTGTAGCTTTCTCACTTGCACAATGGGGGAGTATACACAAAGGTGGAGGCTGAAAACAGTTTTCCTCCTCTTAGTTGTGTAAGCCCAAAAAAAGAAACTCTCATACAAAGAAATAGAAGAACCCTATATATGGGTCTCAAACCAAACTCAACTAACTAAGGTGGCATACTAACTGAACCACGAACTAGAATAGATAAGGATAGATATCATCTAGCTATTATTCATGGGCGGTGTACCAACCGCATCTACAACTAACAAGTCGGTGACATAAATGCACAACGGTCACCCTGGCATATCACGAGTGGAGCTTGATATCTCAACAGCCTTCTCCAGTGGGTTCCCCTATGGGGATGTGTGACATATGATCAGCCATGTAGTGTTGTTTCCCCTTCCGTACAACCATCGAGAAGTCAAACTCCAAGAGAAGAAGGAGCCACCGAGCAATACATCCTGTAGTGCAAGGTTTGTTTACTAGGTATAGCAAGGCTTGATGTTCTACGAAGAAGGTAAAGGGTGTAGCCAATAGATAATGCCGGAACTTCTTCACAGCAAACACCATGGCCAAGCCCTCTCTTTCAGTCGTTGAGTAATTCATTTCCATCTCCGTCAGTTGTCGGCTTGCAAAGCTTACTGGATAGTCTAGGTTGTGCTTGCCAAGTTGGCACAACACTGTCCCCACTGCGATTTTAGAAGCATCGATATGCACGTGGAAGGTTATGGTCCAGTCTGGGGCTCGTAGAATTGGTGCTGTGGCTAGAGCCTTCTTCAGCTCTTCATATGCGCGTTGGCAAGCTTCAGTCCATTCAAAGACAATCATCAGTTTATACAAAGGTCTTGCTATCAATGCATAATTCAACACAAACCGTCGATAGTATCCCGTATGGCCCAAGAAGCATTGAACTCCCTTATAGTTGGTTGGTGGTGGAAGGTCGACAATAGCCCTGACCTTCTTTGAGAAGTCAATGGCAATGCCATTCTTTGACACCACATGGCTGAGGATACATCCATGTTTCACCCAAAACTGGCATTTCAAGGGGTTCAGGGAGAGACGATATAGGCGACACCGATCAAAGACTGCTTGGAGTTTGTTCAAGTGTTCCATCCAGGTCGAGTGAACGTAGAGGTCGTTGACAAAGACTTCTAACTCCTTGCGAAGCATGTATTTAAATATGGTGCACATAAGATGTTGGAAGGTGGCAGGGGCATTAGTCAACCCGAAGGGCATGACTATGTACGCAAAGACGCCCCACTCGGTGGCGAAGGTAGTCTTATGCCTGTCTTGGCAGGATGCACTTGCACCTGGTTGTATCCTGAGAAGCCGTCTAGGAAACTGTAGGCCTCTTTGCCTGCCACTCTTTCAAGCATGTGGTTGGTGTATGGTAATGGATAGTTATCCCTCTTAGTAGCAGCATTCACCTTTTTATAATTGATGCACACTCTAATTTTTCCATTTTTCTTCATCACAATGACTATGGGTGATACCCAGTCCGTGTGCTCAATTTTGTAAATGAATCCCGCTTTCATCAGCTTATCAATTTCTTCCTTGACAGCATGAGCGTGCTTAGGATTCATTGGGTACGGTCGTTGCTTCACTGGTGCTGCGTCTCTGGTGTCATGGGTATGTTATGAGTCACCACACTCGGATCTACCCCTTTAAGCTCTTCCAAGGACCATGCGAACACGTCCACATAATCTTGCAAGAGGGTGACCAGACTCGCCTCCTCGTCCTCAGCCAAGCCATCAACAACAAAGACTGGTCGGGGTGTCTCCCCTTCCCGGGCTAAGTTCACCTGTTTGACTCTGGATGGTCCCTCGATTGGTTCGCTCGTTTGCCCTTGCTATTTGGCACCCATCAAGATCACTACCCTATCGCCTTTCTTGAATTTCGTAAATTGTTTCAGAAGGTCCCGCAGTTTTCGTTGCTCGTCTGTTCGGGTGTCCCTGGGTTGTTTTGCCTTTTCTTGCTTCAATCATTTGCACCTCAGATGGACAGGTAAGTCCTCGGTAGTGCGTCGGGTCTTGGGCGGCCTAGGTATCTCTGGGTCGCTATCTGAGCTCACTTCTAACTCAGAGTCGAACTCGCCATCTTCGCTAGAGGAGGGGGTCTCCCTAGATGGTCGTAGTTCAGATGGTGATTCTGCTCTAAGCACTTGTGTTGTCCCTGGTTGAGCTAGGCCTGCTTGGTCAAGGTCTATGGCTGCTATGTGTTCTAACCAGGCACAGTCACAATTCACGTGCATGAGCCCTCGCTCTGTCTTGTAGGCACTTCTTTTTTGCAGCTTGGAATCTGCCCGTATTCATTCTATTACATGTCCCTTCGTGTCGTACTCTATCGAATCCACCTCCCCCCCACTTTCATCCTCGAAGGGTTGGTAGTCTTCGTACTTGTCGTTAGAGTCCTCTGCACTAGCCGGTTCGATGTCCTATAGGGCTTGGTACTTCTCTTGTCACTGATTCGGGACCAAGGCCCAGTTGTACATGAGGTTCAAGTCATGCACTCTGGTCCATTGCCACTCGGATTCACCTAAGAGGTCCTGGAGAGGCGTGAGGTTTGCTGCCGAGTTGTCAGCCATCTTGTCTGTTAAGTATTCCAGGGCCTCCTGGAGTTCTTTCTTGTTGCCTAGCACTTGGAAGGTGACGGGCTTAGGTCTCCCAAGATAGGTTCCTTTCATCATGCACATTGGTATAGTGGGTGTGCCGTCGGTCGTGCCCATCATCGTGATGGCTTGCTTGTGCACTTCTTCGTCTGAGAACGATAGGTCGATTGTAGCAAGGACATGCATCCAATCCCGCTCGTTTTTCGGACATGGGATATACTTGGTCAAGGGCCCATAAGACTTCTTGACCTGACTGTCGCCCTTGAGTATCGAGGAGATGGCATCCAAGTTGACTGGGGAGGTTTTCCAAGTGTCCATCTTCACCGTCACAGCTTCCGTCCTGTTGCCTAAGAAGATCAAGCCGTTACCTCAATCTTCAATAACTCTGGCATTGCGCATCCAGGGCCGGCCTAACAGAACATCATAGTCCACCCCCTTCATGACTATAAAGTTGGCCGAGAACTGGACACATACGATTTTTACTGGCCAATTTTTAAGTACCCCGAATGGCCTCACCCTCATGCCATTTGCTAGTGTGATATTAAACCGAGCGATCTCAATAGATGGATTTTCCCAAGTTTGCAGTACTGCATGGCTCAACATACTAACCCCGGCTCCCGTGTCTATGATCCCCTTCCTTGTTGTGTCTCCTAAGGCTAGGACTGGTAACATTGCATGCATCTCGGTGCCTTCCCAAAAAGTGTTAATGTGCAAGGATTTTGGCACAGAGTGTAGCATTAGACTCGGTATTTGTGTTTCTGCATCTTGATCCTGTAGATTCGATGCCTGCTCCCGTGACTCCTCGACCCACTGCTTGAGATTTTGCCATAGGGTGGGGTTCTGCTTAAGTAGGTCTTCTAGGCTTAACGTCACTGGGGTGGTCAGTAGTGTGGTAAGGAGTCCGCATCCCTCTCGTGTGCCAAACTACCTTGGCCAATGACTGTGACTAATTTGTGGCCCTTCAGCATCAAGGCTTGCCCTCAGGGGTGCTGTCTGGGGGTGCAGTTGCCCTTCCTGGCTTTGGTTGAGGGGGTAAGTTTGCCGTGGTCATGCTGATGAGATCCTCGCTCCCATCCTCTAGGATGGGCTCAGCATCTCTCAAGTGCGCTTGTGCCTCTTTTACCCAGTCCCTCATTTTCTCTATGGCCTCGAGTTGGCTCTTCGGACGCGGGTACTCCTCTGTCTTGGCACTTCCCTTTTCAGCCATCTTGGGGCTGAAGTTTCCGTCTCTGTGTCCTCGACCTTCTTTCCAACAGGTAGAGTCGTAGCACTCTTGGCCTTTAGTGTGATCTTAGCCTTTGGCCTCCTCTTCCTTTGCGCATGTGGCTCTTTTTTCCCGTCGAGGTTGCATCGAGGTTACTAGGCCCTGGTAGAGATATGCCAGCCTACTTTGTCTGGGCATGGGTCATGATCCGTAATGGGATGGGCGTGGCCTCCCCATCAAGGTTCTCAATGCCAAACAGCCCCAATGGGACAGATGGTACTTCGGTTGGATTTGTAGAAGGTTTTCGCTTTGGGTAATTGACGAAGAGGTGGGTGATTCCACACTCTACGCACCTTAGGTCAGCCTTGTCTCTATTCTGCTGCTCCCTTTCTGGGCAACGCGATGAGACATGGCCTAGGTGTCTACACATCTAACAAATGATTGGATCCTGCATCTGCCCCCCTAGGCCTCTACCTCGTCCCCTTCCTAACACCATCACTGGTACTGGTCGATAGTCCATGAGGACGGTGTTACCCTCTTCCTTGTGAGAGACATAAGGGTATAAATAAGTCTCTTCCTCATTTGGCTCTTCCATGTAGTGGACTGGAGCATCACTCGGTGGATGGGTCACATAGGGACCGGGCAGCCTCGGTATACCTGTGGGGTTTATGTCCATCCTGGGGACAACCGGCTTCATGTCGTTAGGCGCAAGAAGGGCCAATGGGGCTCCCCTTCCAAACAGTGGTTGCGGTCTGTTGGCTAGGTAAGGCTGACCATATGGTTGGGAGTACGGAAGTCTCCTGGGCAATCTGCAGTGCATAGCGTCGTGACCAAACCTGCCACAGTTAGCACAAGGTCTCGACCGAGGGTCTTGACACTCGGTTGGTCGTCTCCATAGGTCTTGCAGCTTGACTATCTCCATCTTGACATTAGCCAGGTCGTGGCTCATCTCGGTGGCCTTTCCCTTATCTTGGGATGATGGTGCGGGTTGCTCACCAGAGGTTGGTGCTCTTTCCAAACCTCGCGAGCTGGTTTCTTTTGAGCTGGAGTTCCTGGAACTCCTCTCTTTCAGTTGGTCGTCAACTTTGATAGCTTCCTCAAAAACCCTAGCTAGTGCATCTCGCTACAGGCTCGAGTTGGCTACCAAAGCCTTATACAGTTCCTCGTTTCGAATTCCGCTGATGAACACAGTCGAAACTGCTCTTTCAGTCGGTCGTTCACCTGTAGGGATCCTCTTGAAGAGGATTCTTACGTGGGTTATGTAATCGCGAATGTCTTCCTTCTCTTTCTTCTTGACATTCATCAATCGCACTAGTAGATTATCGGAGTATCCAGGCTCGGCAAATCTCTTAATGAAGAGATCCTTGAGGCTGTTGAAGTTTGCCCACTCTGCAGTGTCTAAACTTGTATACCAGGTCTTGCCCTTGTCCCCTAAGCAGAGTCCGAATGCTTGAGAACGCTGAGTCAAGTCGCTGAGGCCGTTGGCTTCACAGACTTGCTCGAATTGCTCTATAAAGCTGTATGGGTTGTCATGGGGTTTTTCGAGCTGCTTTGCGACTATCGGGATTTTAGACTAGCTCTTAGAGCCTTGGGTTACTCCTAACCTTGCAAGCAGTGAGGTTGCTAATGCTGCAGCACTTTGCTCTGCTGCGGTGTTGTCTAACAAGCGCTTCATAAGAAGTTCGCTCAACGTTAAGTCTCCTTCTAGGTCTCTCTCATGATCCGTTTGGTTTCGGCCGGCTAAGTTCAGCACTTGCTGTACCTCACGCAACTCCATGCTTTGCCTTTGGCTCCTGACCTACTGGGTCTCTATTGTACGTGGCTATGCCTTGCAACACCTTATGGGCTAGCTTTCTCTCTTATTCTAAGTCCGCGATGATAGCATCCGCTGTCCGACCGTGGTGCTCATATCGGGCATGCGCATTGTAGCTGCTGACCAGTTGTTGAATAGCCTCTGGGAAGACGCCAAGTCGAGTTCCTCATTAGACCTAAGGTCTGCACTTTCCTCCGCCATGGCTGAGTTCTCGCGCTTCGCCAAGCTATCAATCGGATTGTGTGGGTTTGTCAAATCCCCTTCCCTTGCGCCGCTTGCTTGGTCCCACTTTGTGTGTTGATGGTTTGTCTCCGTCCGTGGGTTCTCTCCTATTTGTGGGTTCCTTGAGTGGCTTATCTAAGTGAGTTCCTTGGCTTATTAAATGCAGTTCTCAAGTTATCTCCGCTCCATGTGGGTGTTCTTTCTGGTGCATGTGTGTTCAATCAGGCTTTCAGTTTTTCTTAAGTGCCCTTCAAGTGCGAAAATTCAAGGTGAGTGCGACAAACAACCCCTAAGCGCCTCATGCACCCTTGGGCGCTATGTTGCCTTGACATTTCTTGTGGGCTCAATGAGGGTTTTACGGCTCGGCGGGTTACCTCTAGGTCTCTGGGTTTCTAGATATCACAACAACCCACTTGAACTGTTAAGCGGCCATGTCTTATGATTTTGTCTACTCGGTGCACCGGAATCAGGCTTCAAGCATCAGGAAGGCTTACGACAAGTTGCATCGTTGGGCTCCAGTTGGGTCAGGTCAAATCTCTGAGACTGAGTTGGGGCACTCACTCGGCCTAACTGATCCGAGTTGCAGGGGCCGAGTGGGTGACTCGGACATGCCAAATCTCGCCTGTCCGAGTGCAAAGGGTTTTTTGTAGGCTGAGGGCCGAGTGGAGTAACTCGGATGTCCGAGCTAGGTGTTGGGTCGAGGGCCGAGTATCGTGTCCTGGGCCGAGTGGACACTTGGGCTGAGTGGACTTGGGTAAGAGTGTTAGTTTAATCAAAGGGCCAAGTCAAGTAATTCGGACGGGCCGAGTCGAGTAATTCGGATGGGCCGAGTCCAAGGGCCGAGTACGGTTTTTGGGTCGAGGTCCGAATGGGCGGGTCCGAGGGCCGAGTCTAGGACTCGGCCTAACAAGGGCCATTTGGACGGGCCAAACGCGCGACGAATGCCGCGCAATGACGATTTCGATCAAATCTCCCTAGTCAGGCAATCATCCCCTGTATAAACTTCCAGATCCTAGCTAATGCACCAAGGGAAGTGATTGGCATATCTAGGGTGAGCGGTAGGCTCTCCGATGGCGTGATCGAATCAAATCTTCGCGGGGGCTCTCACTCACTCACTCACTCACTCACTCACTCACTCTCTCTCTCACTGCAATGGTTGCAAATGAGCTCTCCCTTGGCCTCCTGACCCTTAAACCCCTTCTCAGGCAGGGCTTTGACACTCTCTCATTCACTTGCCGACATTAAGCATCCCAAGCTAGCTTTTTGCCTTTTTTTTTGCATGTTTTATGCCCTGTTTTGCCCTATTTGCAACAGTAAACCCTACCCTTTCCCGGTTCGATTTCCTAATGCTATCCTACACTAAATGCAACGAGAATCAAAAGCAACAAACTGATATGATTTCTCCCTATTTTTCAATCATCAAACAAACTAACTAACCCAAAATACTTACTTGTTTCGAAGATCAAAACACCCAACCTTCCTACCTATCTCAAGCTCCGTTTTGGGGGAGAATCCCTTACTTCGATGCTTGATATGGGGCGCGCAAGCGCTCAAGCTTGAATCCGTGGTCCTGGCAATGGAACCAAAAGGTGGGAGCTTTCACTCAAGCGCCAAGACCCACGGACCACTTATTGTTTCAAGCGTTCCAAAAGAGCTCTAATGGCTACCTCTCACATAGCCGACGCGCCCTCGATCCTAAGAGTGTAGTGAGCTTACCTTGATGCCGATATGAGTTGCCTCCTCCCTTCCACACTCTGGTAGCTCCACGATCCTAGATGCTAGCTCAAGCATGCTCAAGCCTTCTCCTTCTCCAAGCTCCAACCTCCATAGCCGTGCATGCAAAAGAAGGAAAGGGAAGAGAAGATGATGAGGAGCTTCACCCCCTTGATCCGTCACTCCCTCTCACTCCCTCCCTCACTCTCACCCTCCCTCTCTCAAGAGCACACAAAGCAAGGTGAGGAGAAGAAGAGGAGAAGAGAAGAGCTCTTTTTGGGCCAAAGAATGAGCTTCCATTCACTTTTGAACTTTATATATACGAACCCTAAAACCCCATGGACACCCATCCTTTTTTACATGACCGGCCAATGTGGCGAGGTCCCTTTTTCTAATTCCCTCTTTTTGCTTTGTGTCCTAGGCCTATATTTGGCTATTCTTTTACAGGTGGCATAGGAGGGAGCCTGGCGCTCTTTTACAAAAGTTTTTTGGAGTTTTTGAGGCGCCTTTTATTTAAAACTGCGCTTTTGGCCCCGGCTTAGCTTTGGAGCCCGCATGTGTGTCCTTGCTCCTTTTCCATCTTCTTTCTGCTTTTTCATTCGTCTTTGCACCTTTTCGGCTTGGGGTTAACAGTAGCCTTATGGTCAACCATACCTTGCAAACAGGAGGCCACCAAACTTCTTTGAAAGGGGAGCCCCATTGGCCCTCCTGACACCTAATGATGCTAAGCCGTCCATCCCTAGGATGGAAATAAATCCTATAGGTATCCCTAGACCACCTAGACCCTATGTGACCCACCCACCGAGTGATACTCTAGTCCACTCTGTGGACGAGCCTAGCGGCGACGAGCTTTATGTAAACCCATACATGTCGTACGATGAGGAAGGAAATGTAGTCCTTATGGACTGTTGACTAGTATTCGCGATGGCATTATGTAGAGGGAGAGGCAGAGGCCTAGGAGCACAGATCCAAGAGCCATGGACTTGCGGTCATCCAGGACACATTTCCTCGTGTTGCCCCAAGAGGGAGCAAGCAAATAGAGATAAGATTGACCTTAGATGTGTTGAGTGTGGAATCACTCATCTCTTTGTAAATTGCCCTAGGCGGAGGCCATCCTCTAATTCCAGAAAATGAGGCATCGGTTCCATTGGGGTTGTTTGGTGTCGAGACACTTGATGGCAAGGCCACGCCTATCTCATTGCATGTCATGACCCACGTGCAGACAAAGCAGGCCAGCATATCATTGCTAGGGCCTAGCAACCTTGACACAACCTCAGTTAGAAAGAAGAGTCGGAGACGAAGGAAGAAAAGACCAGACACTAAGGACACCCTCAAAACCAAAAGTGCCACAACACTGCCTATTGGAGGAAAGTCATTGATGCAGAGGAAGAAACGTTGGCTCCATGGATGACTGAAAAGGGAAGTGTTAAGTTGGGGGAGTACCCCAACCTAAAGCACCAACTTGAAGCCATCAAGAAGGTGAAAGAGTGGGTGAAGGAGGTCTAGGAGCACCTAAAAGACATTGGGCCCACGCTAGAAGAGAAGATCGATGATCTCTCAAGCATAAGCACACCAGTCTCTTTCCCATGACCAAAATCAAGGGAATCGATGGCACCACAAAGAAGGCCGCCTAGACAAAGTCTAAATGCTCCAGGTCAGCAAACTAGTCAAGGCCATTGGCCAAGAACAATTGAATTAGGATAAAGGCAAGCAACTAGCAACCTCCTTAATAAATTGGTGACCACCCTTGTGACTCTAAGCTTAGGTGACTTGCTTAAGCAACATCCAAGGCTATGGCAGGAGCTGAAACAATGGGTCGAGGAATGAGATGACACCATTAACATAGATTTGCCTGAGCACGACGTAGAAATGCAAATACCAAGTTTGATGCTGCACTCCATGCCTAAATCCTTGCACGTGAATGCTTTTTGGGAAGGCACGAAAATGCATGCAGTCCTGCCAGTCTGGGGGATGTCACAAGAAAGGGAATTGTAGACATGGGGGTAGGAGTAAGTGTGCTAAGCCATGCAATACTCAAAACTTGGGGTAACCCACCGATCGAGACTACTAGGTTCAACTGGCTAACGAAATGAAGGTGAAACCATTTAGAGTGTTGAAAAATTGGCTAGTAAAGATAGCAGGAATCCAATTCTCTATTGAATTTATAGTCATGAAGGGAGCGGACTATGACATCCTGCTAGGCCGACCCTGGATGTGCAACGTGAGAGTCATAGAAGATTGGGGCAATGGTCTCATCTTCTTAGGCTATCAAACGAAGGCTGTAAGAGTCAAGATGGACACTTGGAAAACTATGCCGGTTGACCTAGATGCCATCTTCACCATGTTGAAGGGTGATGGACAATCTAGGAGATCCTATGGGACCCTTACCAAGTATATCTTGTGCCCTAAGGACGAGCGAGACTGGGTGTATATTCTTGCTACCATTGACCTACCGTTCTCGGACAATGAGGAGTACAAGAAAGCCATCAAGGAAACTAGCAAGCCCAAGGACACACCCTCAGTGCCAATCTACATGATGACTTGAAGCCTATGTGGAAGACCCAACCCTGTTACATTCCAAGTACTGAACAATAGACAAGAGCTCCTGGAGATCCTAGGGTACTTGACCGACAACTGGCGATCCAAGAACTAACATCAAGCCACTCCAAGATCTCTTAGACGAGCATGAATGGCATTGGTCCAAGGTGTGCGATTTAAACTTGAGGTACAATTGGGCTCTAATCCTCGACTAGTAAGAGGAAATGTATGAGAACTTGGAGAATGATGAGCAACCGGACAAAGACAACTTTGATGACAAATACGAGGATAGCTACTCCTTTAGTGGTGAGAGCAAAAGGGAAATCAATACTATACAATACAACATTGGGGGACATATAATCAAAAAAATACGAATAGACTCCAAACCATGCAAGTAGAGCCCCCTTAGAATAGAGAAGAGAGTCAGAAGTTAGCTTAGATAGTGACCCTGAAATACCTCGAACCCCCAAGACTAGTCGCACCAAGGGGGACCTACCTATCCACCTAAGACACCAACGGTTAAGAGAGAAATGATGGAAGCTGCCTAAAGAAATGCAGACAGAAGAGCATCGAAAATCGTAAGACCTGCCAAAACGATTCATGAAGTTCAAAAAGGGAGATAGGGTGGTGATCTTGCTGGGAGCCAAATGATAGGGGCAAGCAAGCGAACCAATTGAGGGACCCACCAAGGTCAAAGAGGTCGATTTAGCTAGGGAAGGGGAAGCCCCACGACCTGTCTTTATAGTCAATGACTTGATTGAGAAAGATGAAGCAAGTATCATTACTCTCCTGCAAGAGTATATAGACATATTTGCTAGGTCCCTAAAAGAGCTCAAAGGGGTAGACTCGAGTATGGTGACTCACAAGATACCCATGACACCTGATGCAACACCGGTCAAGCAACAACCGTATCCCATGAATCCAAAGCATGCCCATGCCATCAATGAAGAAATTGATAAGCTAATGAGAGGAGGATTCATGTATGAAATTGAACACATGGACTAGGTTTCCCCCATAGTCATTGTGTTAAAGAAGAATGGAAAGATTAGAGTGTGTGTCAATTACAAGAAGGTAAACACAGCTACGAAGAGAGATAATTACCCATTGCTATACACCGAGTACATGCTTGAGAGAGTGGTTAGCAAAGAGGCCTATAATTTTTTGGATGGTTTATTTGGATACAATCAGGTGCAACTGCAACCTAACGATAAGCATAAGACCACATTCACCACTGAATGGGGAGTCTTTGCCTACATAGTCATTCCTTTTGGATTGACTAACATGCCAGCCACCTTCCAGTGATTGATGTGCACAATATTCAAAAACATGCTAAGGAAGGAGTTAGAGGTCTTTGTGGATGACTTGTGTGTTCACTCTACTTGGAGAGAACACTTAGACAGACTGGTCTTTGAATGATGTCGACTATACCATCTCTCATTGAACCCCTTGAAGTGCTAGTTTTGGGTGAAGCATGGATGCATCCTAGGACATGTGGTGTCAAAAAATGGCATTGCCATAGATTTATCAAAGATCAAGGTCATTGTTGACCTTCCATCCCCAACTGATTACAAGGGCATTTAGTGCTTCTTAAGACATACAGGGTATTATCAGTAGTTTGTGTTGAACTTTGCATTGATTGCTAGACCTCTATACAAGCTGTTGATCATATTCAAATGGACTGAGGAATGCCAACACACGTATGAGGAACTAAAAAAGGCTCTGACCATGGCACCAATTCTATTAGCCCCAAATTGGACACTCACATTCCATGTGCACATTGACGCTTCGAAATTCGCCGTAGGAGTGGTGTTGTGCCAACCTGGTGAACACAACTTGGATTACCCAGTGAGGTTTGCTAGCAGAAAACTCATTGAGACCGAAATGAATTACTCAACAATGGAGAGAGAGGGCTTGGCCATGGTGTTTGCTATAAAGAATTTTCGGCATTATCTTTTGGCTATGCCTTTTACCTTCTTTGTTGACCATCAAGCCTTGTTGTATCTTGTTAACAAACCATGTGCTATAGGATGCATCGCTAGATGGCTACTTTTGCTTTTGGAGTTTGACTTCTCCGTGGTGGTGCATAAAGGGAAGCAATGTTACATGGCTAACCATCTATCTCGTGTCCCCACGGGAGAAGCTACTGGACAAGGCATCGTGAATGAACTACTAGACACACATCTATTCCGTTTATCCAACGAAAAGGAATTGTTTAGAGCCGACATGATGCCATATTGGGTAGATGACATAGTTTAAGTCCTTGAGCGTGGACTACTGGAATGACTGATAGAAAAGGAAACTTGAGCGGCTCATCCTAAAAATCCAACCCTATCAGTTGATAGCAAGCGAACTCTACAGGTTGGGGCAAGATGGGTTACTGTGCAGATGTGTGTGTGAGCATGAGATGCATGATGTACTGACAGAGGCACATGGCAGAATCGCAAGAGGACATTTCGACGGAGATGCAATAGCCCACAAAGTGCTGTAGTCCCAACTGTGGTGGCCTACTCTCTTTCGAGATACAACACAATTTGTGAAGCATTGTGATGAGTGCCAATAAACTAAAGTCCCTATCCGTAAAGATCACATGGAACCAATCGCAATTATCACATGACAGCCCTTCGAGAAATGGGGGATTGACTTCATCAGACCCATTAGTCCCATGGCACAATATTCACAAGCCAAATATCATGGCCGTCAACTTTCTAACAAAATGGACAGAAGCATGAGCTATGAGAAAAAATGACGCTAGGACCTCTGCCAAGTTCCTATGGAAGCAGGTGATCTCATGATTCAACTACCCCATCAAACTAGTCAGTGATGACCAAGGCACATACTTCATGAACGAAGTGATAGCTCACCTCCTGTCCTCCTTCCTAATCATCCATCGAAAATCTTTGCCTTATTACCCTCAAGCAAATGGTCAAGCTGAGTCCACAAATAAAATCTTAGTAAACGTCCTGACCAAAGTCATCTTTGCCTCAAGCAGTGATTGGAATAACAAGTTGATGGTGGCCTTGTGGGCCTTGTCAAGATTGTGGGAGAGAAGGAAGGAGTCTCACTTGTAGCTTTCTTGCTTGCACAATGGGGGAATACACACAAGGGTGGAGGCTGAAAAACAATTTTCCTCTTCTTAGTTGTGGAAGCCAAAAGAACTCTAGTACAAAGAAATAGAAGAACCCTATGTATGGGTCTCAAACCAAACTCAACTAACTAAGGTGGCATACTAACTGAGCCACGAACTAAAGTAGATAAGGATAGCTATCATGTAGCTATTATTCATGGGCGGTGTACCAACCGTGTCTGCAACTGATAAGTCGGTGACATAAATACACAACGGTCACCCTGGCGTATCACGAGTGGAGCTCAATATCTCAACACTCCCCCTCGAGCTCAATCCCAATTCCTGCACACCAAGCAGGTCTCTGAACTTGCGCAGCTTCTCTGCGCCCAATGCCTTCGTGAATATGTCAGCTACCTGATCCTCTGTGCTGACATAAACTAGATCAATAAGACCTAGTAAAACCCTCTCTCGCACATAGTGATAATGCACCTCAATATGCTTTGTTCTAGCATGATAGACTGGGTTATTTGCCAAGTGTATACTACTCATGTTGTCACAATAAATGACAATTGGCCCATCTGTAGACTGATGCATATCATAAAGTAGCTTATGCAACCAAGCTACCTCACATGCAGCCATTGCTGCACCCCTGTACTCAGCCTCTGTGCTCGACAAGGCAACTGTAGGCTGTTTCTTGCTGCTCCAAGTGACTGCAGCACTCCCAAAAGAGAACACATATCCACTGGTAGATCGTCTATCAGAAATACTATTAGCCCAATCAGCATTAGTGTATCCATGCAACTGTATCTGAACCCCAATCTCATAAAATAGTCCATACTGCAATGTGGACTTCACATACCTGAGTATGCGTCTAGCCGCATCCAAATGTGGTTTCCTTGGAGCCTGCATAAACTGACTTACCAATCCAACAGCATAGCTCAAATCTGGCCTGGTAATAGTCATATAAACCAAACTTCCTACTATGCGTCTGTACATAGTAGGGTCTTCTAGAAGCTCACCTGCATCTGTGCTCAGCTTCACATTCTGCTCCAAAGGAACTGAAATAGGCTTACAGCCTGTCATCCCATATTTGGACAGCATGTCCAATCCATACTGCCTCTGCAAGAGCTGTATCCCACTTGGTGATCTAATCACCTCAATGCCCAAGAAATAATGCAGCTCTCCCAAATCCTTCATCTCAAACTTCTGCTTCAATAGCATTTTCACATGAAGGATATCTTCATCACTGTCACCTGTCATAATCAAATCATCAACATAAATGACAAGGAGCATAATACCTTTCTCTGTTTTTCTCACATAAAGTGAGAAATCTGCCTTGGAAATCTGAAAGCCAATAGTGACAAGATACTGTCCTATCTTATCAGACCATGCTCTAGGTGCTTGCTTCAAGCCATACAAGGCTTTCTTCAACCTGCAAACAAACTCAGGATGAACAACATGCATATAACCTGGTGGCTGCTCCATATAGACCTCTTCTTACAAATCACCATGCAAGAAGGCATTCTTTACATCCATCTGATGTAAAGACCATCCCTTTGATGCAGCCATAGCAATGACTGCTCTTACGGTTGCCATCCTTGCAACCGGACTGAATGTTTCTTCATAGTCAATGCCATATGTTTGTGCATACCCCTTGACTACTAATCTTGCCTTGTATCTGTTCACAGAACCATCTGCATTGTGTTTCACCTTATAAACCCACTTACAGCCAATTGCATTTTTACCTTTAGGCAAAGGTACCAATTCCCATGTAGCATTTGCTTCCAAGGCATCCATTTCTTCATCCATGGCTTTCTCCCATTTTTCTTTTCCCATGGCTTGCTCAAAAGAAGTGGGTTCTGGTTCCTGTATCACTTTGACCATATATGCATAGTGAATGGCTGTAAATCCATCATATTTCAGCCTATCCACAGGATACCTAGCTCTCGTAGACCTGTGCAAAGTAGGTTCACTCCCAGGTGCTCTCAAAACATCCCTGGTCTTCCTTACTCCAGGTGTAACAATAGAAGGAATACCCAACTCATCATCAATGCTCTGTTCTGAGCCACTGGATTCACCATCCACATAAGAGTGACCTGCATTCACATCAAACATGGGCTGATCAACCTTCTCTTTTCCTTTTCATGATACCTGCATACCACTATCTGCATTACTTTGAGAAGATTCTCCTGATCTCAATCTGCCTGTCCATGGCGAAGAATGTGAACCACTACTAGAGGACGCTCCAGGTCCACTAATATTTTGTGACTGCTGCTGTGAATTCTGTGCAGCATTACCATTTTGTGCATCTACATCATCAATCACATTTACTGGTTTATACCAGCTACTCATCTCATCAAAAACAACATCTCTGCTCACTGTAAACTTACGAGTAGAAGGGTTATAGCATCTATACCCTTTTTGCTGCAGAGAGTAACCAATAAAGATGCACTTCTCAGCTTTTGGATCCAACTTGGATCTCAACTCATCTGGCACATGTACATAGGCAATGCAATCAAAAATTTTCAAATGAGAAATATCTGGTTTCCTACCAGTATATCTCTCCTCTGGAGTCATTCCATGTATTGCTGCAGTGGGAGTCCTGTTCGTTATGTAGACTGCTGTAGCAACTGCTTCAGCCCAATAAAAATCTGGCAAGTCTTTTTCATTGAACATGGCACGAGATACCTCTCCAATATGCCTGTTTTTCCTTTCTGCAATTCCATTTTGTTGTGGGGTATGACTGCATGAATATTGCTACTTTATGCCATGCTCCTGCAGGAACCTTGCAAACTCATTTGAGAGGTACTCTCCCCCTCCATCTGACCTTAGGCATTTTATCTGCAAGCCTGTTTCTTTTTCAACCATAGCTTTAAGAGTTTTAAAGTGCCCAAAAACTTCACTTTTCTTTTTCATAAAATACACCCAAACTTTTCTGCTATAGTCATCAATAAAAGTGACAAAATAATGACAGCCTCCAAGAGATGCAGCTTTAGTAGTCCACACATCAGAGTGGATTAATTCCAATGGCTTCTCACTCTCTTGAACATGTCTAGGAAATGGTTTCCTTGCCTGTTTTCCAAACTGACAGGCTTCACATGCCTTATGGATTTCTACAACCTTGAATTTAGGCAAACCTGCAACAATATTTTGGGCCTGCATTGATTTAAGTCGCTGTACATTAACATGACCAATGTGTTTATGCCAGATATCAATATCTACAACTACACTGGTCCCATGTGCAAACATTGCTGCACTCAATTCAGACATGTCTGCATCCAATGTAAACATTCTGCCCTTCTTCTTTCCTTTTGCTATCAAGCGACCTTTATTTTTCATATCCTCAACAAAGCATCCATGAGGATTAAATCTGACCTGCAAGCCCTGCTCAACCATTTGACCAACAGAAACCAGATTCTTGGTGATATTCAGGACATGAAATACATCGGACAGGTATTTCTTTTTCCCATCCTGCATAGACAAAGGAATTTTTCCAATCTGCACAATAGGATGTGCAGTATCATCACCAGTCTCCACAAATCCTAGTTTTTCCATTTTCCTTGCATCCTCCATCCATTCTGCATGACCTATCATGTGGTTTGATGCACCTGAGTCAACATACCATACATCGTTGCTTTCTTCTGCACTTGTCACAGAATTGTTCATGTGCTGCACCATAAACAGATGCTCATTTCTGTCATCACCCTGTCTACTAGAGGATGCATAATTTCCTTGTTGCAGTTTTCCATTCATGATGTCATTCTGCTTTTTATAGCAGTCTTTAGCCATATGACCCATTTTACCACAATAGTAGCATTCAACATTACTGTTTGCATCTTGGCCTCTTTGCCATCCACCACGACCTCTTTGGCTCCCCCTGCCTCTAGAATTACCACGTCCTCCTCCATAGAACTGGTTTTCTTGAGTTTGCTGCATATTTTGATTTCTACCACGGCCTCCATATCGGCCTCCTCTACCTCTGCCTCTACCTCTTCCAGTATTTGAGTAGAAGACAGCTTCTTTTGAAGTTCCTCCTGAAGAAGATGCACCACCATTTCTCTGCTCCTCAGAAATTAGAAGAGCAATCAACTCCTCAAAATCAGGAAATCTTTCACGGACGGAAATGGATGTTTGGAACTGTACATAATCCTTTCCTAGACCATTCAAGGTCACAGAAACTAAATCATCATCTTCCACTGGCAACCGAATGGAAGCAAGTGCACCTGCAATCTTCTTCACCTTCATGTGGTAGTCATTGATGCTCATATTTTCTCTTTGCACATTATGCAACTCTTGCTTGAGCTGCATTTTCCTGGCTTGCGTATTTGTGCTATACATTTTTGACAAAGTATCCCATGCCTCCTTTGGCGTACTTGCATCTTGAATATGCACAATCATAGAGTCTGAAATGCTGATAGACAGCCAGTACATAACTTTCCTGGCTCTCTCATGCCATGCTTTAAATGCCTGCATTTGTTGTTGATTGGGAACATCAGGAAGAACTGGTTCTTCTTCATTTCCTGCAACAAATTCCCAATATCCCTTTCCCATAAGGAAATTCGTCATTCTAAACTTCCATGCTTGGAAGTTGTTCTTGTCAAGCTTTTCAGTGACAATTGTGAGAGAGAATCAGACGCCATTACAGAACATTGCAAAAAATTCTGTCACTGCAAAGAACACAGCTTCAGCCTCACAAAGGCAAATCTGCAAAACTGACGAAAGTGGTATTTGACCACACAGTCACTTCCTAGTGATGATTTTGCATCAACAGGCAACAGGGATGATTCTGTAACTCCCAATGTCTCTGCGCACAAGCATACGATGCAATTTCTACAGTAACTTTTCACCGAGCTGTAGAACAGTGGTTGCACAGCATAAAACTGGGCCTTTTCCTGAGTGCGTGCAGAAAACTTCCGCCTCCAAAACAGGCCCCGAAATGGCCTCAAATAAAAAAAACAAGGTCGCCAAGGGCTAAAGCCTTCACCCGCAGCATATACTGCCCTCTTGTTTCACCGCGAAGGGCGTCTCAACCTGAGACAATACACTCCTGCACTTTTCGGCTGTGCTACCTGCAGAGATCTGCTCCCAAAACAGAAAATGAAAGCAACAGTGCTCCTCTTACCAGAACACCGCGAGCTTGGCTTGCTTTCTTGAGCTCCTTACCGCGAACAAGGCTCTGATACCATGTCAAGATTGTGGGAGAGAAGGAAGGAGTCTCACTTGTAGCTTTCTTGCTTGCACAATGGGGGAATACACACAAGGGTGGAGGCTGAAAAACAGTTTTCCTCTTCTTAGTTGTGGAAGCCAAAAGAACTCTAGTACAAAGAAATAGAAGAACCCTATGTATGGGTCTCAAACCAAACTCAACTAACTAAGGTGGCATACTAACTGAGCCACGAACTAGAGTAGATAAGGATAGCTATCATGTAGCTATTATTCATGGGCGGTGTACCAACCGCGTCTGCAACTGACAAGTCGGTGACATAAATACACAACGGTCACCCTGGCGTATCACGAGTGGAGCTCGATATCTCAACAGGCCTATCGCATGGCTTACAAGATGGTTGTATTATGGTACGGAGGCAATTCTATCCTTGGAGTTTTTTGTACCTAGCCTTAGGATAGCCCTATAAGAAAGATGGAACAGGAAGGAGACATGGATGGAACGCCTAATTGAGCTCGAACACCTATCGAGCTCGAAAACCCAGCTCCTAGCCACCCATGCGCTAATATGCAAGAAGGCAAGACAGAAAAGCTGGTTTGACAAGCATGTCAAGCAGTGCAACTTCAAACAAGGTGACTTAGTACTGCTGTACTCAGTCAAAGGCCATAAGCAAAAGCTGAAGTTTCAGGGGCTAGAACCTTTTAAGATTCAAACCATCAGCCAAACTTGCAACATAGAACTTGAAATCCCAAAGGGTGAGGGCATAGGCTTCTTCAATGGCAACCGCATAAAGAAGTACTTCCCTCCCATGCACCCATTGCATGAGCCCCCAATGCTAGCACCCCCTGTCTACATACGAGTAGCCACTATCACTGAGATGGACGATGAGGATGAGGAAGTAGTAGAACCAGCTTATTGATGGAACCTAAAATGGGTCAGCATTGGCAATGGCACTAGTTGGACCTCATGCACACAAGAGACAATCCCAACACATGGCCTCGCAGGCCAGGAGCGTCTGTAATACACTGATGTGCACTAGACAGACTTAATTATGCGTTTGTAGCTGATATGTAGTCCAACATTTACCTTCCCTTCTCCTTAGACGGGGATCCCATAACATATAGGCATAGTGCCTCGTAACACAAACATAAGGAAGCTCCTCTTGGCTGATTTCCGTGGCTCCGTTGTGACTCTCCTACACCTTGGGGATTGGCCCCAAGATGTGTCGCTCCAACATATAAAATATAATGCACAAACTCCACTCTTTTCTTGTTTTGTACGATCCAGGAATATATAGATCCTCACCAAACAGTCCCAAGGAAAGCATACAACTACCCTACAACAAAGGCTCCTTTCCACTCCACGTATAAGTCATATCCTAGGAAGACAATTGCTATGCAATCTAGGACTGATACCATGTCATGTGTCATGCATAGTGCATATGATCCTAGTGCACAAAAAATATTTATCAAATCAGCATTTTGTGATGTGAAAAAAACAACCTTTTCATGATCTTCACTAAACGTACACTTCAATGTATGGAGACTAGCACCGATTCCTCGAGCTACTAGCCTCTTAAACTAAAATATTGCAATTCTAAATGCAATACACAATCAAATATTTAAAAGATTAAAAACCCTCTCAACTCTCTTAATCTCTTAACATCACACTTTCCCTCTAATGTTTAGGCTATGCTGCGTTGCATAGGTGTAGGGTTTTATTTCGTATCTATTTTTTGCATAAAATAAAATAAACCATGAACTATGACACATAAACAAAGCCAAACTGAAGCCAAACTTCATGCCTTAGCTTTGTTATATAGCCACAACCACGAATCATACTTTTCTAGATTTTTATAACTCAAAAAGCTTATTTTTTTCATTTTGGCTATTTTTCTCTATTTATTTGTGCATTAAAATAGATTATTTTATGATTTATGATTAGTGACTGATTATGATAGTTGAACAATGGATTTTATCAGAATTTTATCCCATGCACATCTCTTTTTCCCACCCGAAACCAACAAAATCTCAATTTTTACTCTAAAAAGGCACTTTTTGAGCTATAATTTAATTATTACGACTATTTATCATTACGGATCTGCATTTCTTTTATGCACATCCCTCAATCATAATGCAAAAAAGATCCAAACAATTTTTTTTTCCATATGAATTCCATTTCAGTCATCAAACATAAAAAAGAAGCAGATTTCCTTTGTAAAAATAACGCATAATACCACTTAGTTGCGTGTTGCGGGTTTTTGATTATTTTTTTGGGTTGCCAATGGACCCGTGACCAGCAACAAATATTCAATGCTAAACATCTCTCCTCATTCTCCTCTTGATCTTGGAGCAATCTGATTCATGCCGGATAAGCATTCGTCATCGCATTCTCTTCTTGATTCTTGCCACATGAAGCAGCATTTGGAGGAGAGAGAAAGACTAGATCTGGTTCTCCATGTCCGGGCAACCATTGGATGCATGAAGACTGGCGATGGAGAGTGTGGGAAGCAAGAAGATCATTGATGCAATTGGTGGGGGGGTTGTTTTTCAGCCCCCACCCCTCATTTTTCCATAGAGGAGGGGAGTATCATCGTTTTTTTGCCGCGCGCAAAAAAAAAAGCCCCCCCCTCCCCCCACGAAATCGATTTGGGGGGTGGAGACCCCAAAGGTTACACCCCCCCTAATCCATTAAGTCTTTTTTTACTTAAGTCCCTTTTGGGCTTTGGACCCCGGGCATTCCCATTCTCGCGTCCGGCGTCCGTTTTGCAAGCTGAAAATTTCTACACACTCGTCTCGAAGTGGCACTCTACTAGGCATCTCCCAGAGTCTCATCTGACATGCTGAGAAATTATAAAAATATCCCAATCGTCGCTCGGTGGGTCTTTAAAGCACTTTAGGGAGCTTGCCACTTAAAATTGTACTGATTGCAGTTGCCGCCTTTGATGAAGTCTATTTTTCCCTTGAAATTCGGATTTTTTGGCTATTTTTAAGCACTCCTTGGAGTAAAAAATTGCCCCTCATTGGCGACCATGGGATAGGGTGACTCAGCCCGTCGAATCCCACAAACAGATTTGCACATCAAACCACAAAGAGCATCAAGCTGATATAGAAAATACTCAACAAAACACATCACATCTTTCACCCTACCCCTTGACAAAACCAAGGCATGAAATCCATGAGTAGGCCTAGCATAATCTGACAAAAAAGCCTAAAGCTAGTCACTAACCTACTGCTCCAACACGGCCAAGCCAAAAAGAACTATTAAAGAGGTCATCCTAAGTGGTGGTCTGAACTACCTACCTAACTAAGGACAACTCAACGAGGAGCTCCTATGAGGCGAGGACTCCTATAGCCTGATCAAAAAGTAGTATCATTTTTTTTTGGCACATCTTTCTTTAGGTTTCCATACTTGGGCGTGTAAAAAGGAGGGAGTTGAGTGTATTGACCCAAGGAGAACAAGGCATCGGTCTCACGTCCTATCTCGGTACCCAAGAACCTACCAAGCCCGCGCAAGGCGACACTTATCCATTTCTAATGCTCACTTTTATTTTCGCTCCAACCTTCTTTTAGTTGCTTTGCTTTTCAGCTAGTTGCCACCCCTAGGAAGACAAGGCATCGGCCTTGGGTCTTGTCCCATTCCCAGGAACCTACCAGGCCTTCACAAGGCGATAAACAATTACTCACAGATTTTTCTTTCTTCTCTAATTTTATAGGGGTTAGAATCCCTTTTTACACACCTTTGTATATTCATATATTTTCTTTCAGATATTTAGGATTTTTTCTTTTGGTTATTTTTAGCAGGCTTCTCTAACTGCCCCACACTAACAGGACCTCCTAGAACAGCTGCCTACTAGCAGGTCAGCAGAACATGGTCACTAAAACTCCCATCTAAAACAGGTCCTTCAGTGCCTGACAATGCCGATATAGGAGGCAATAACTACTCAGACCTCCCCTAGACATAGAGAACCTAAACCTAGGACTTCATGCCTTGATTGATGGTCCCCAACCAACAAAAAGAAATCACCCTTACAGACACATATATAATTAATTGCTTAAGGGAAAGAGACTCGAAAAGGGGACGAAACCACTAGAATGGCCACAAGAAGCTTCTCCACAACAAAAGCTCTCTCTAGCGATTTCGTCAACCTGTATGATACAATAACTTAAAACAGCAAACCATTAAACATACTTGCACCAAATAGACATAGGGCCCTCTTGGCCTAAAGAAATCAAACATGACACTTAAAAACTGTTTGGCCCTCTTGGTTGAAAAAAAAACAAGCATTAAAACTCTTAAAGCGATTGGCCCTCTTGGCCTAAAGAAATCAAGCAAACCGGCTCATATAGATCCCTCATTGGAAGAAGGCAGATATACAAAAATATGCTCCACTCCAAGGGAAAAATAGGGCTCTTAGCCCTAAACTAAATGCATTAAGTTGTGACCCATCCCTCCTGCATATATAGCAAGAGGGGTATGCATAACATGTCGTTGAATCAACCTATGGGTCCAGGATAATAGTGGTAGATGGGTCTCGGCCACTCTTTGCATTACCCATATCAACCATTGCCTGCCATATAATGCGTGGTCTGATAAAATGCCCCACAAGAGACCAAGTCCTATCTCATTATCAATAGCAACATCCGGACTAGGACCATAGTTGAAGAAGAGATTCTCTTCATATGCAAAAATTGCTAGGGAGTCCGCAAACTGATTCCAAAATCGTGGAATTAGTTGAAGAGATATGCTCTCAAATTCATCAAGTAGGGTCATAGCAGTTCGATGGTACATGTGAAGGATAGGATTCCGAACTGTGTATATCCCATTTAGTTGATTTAAAATCAGATGGGAATCCCCTTTTACTAACAACTGCTGAATACCACCTTTCTTGGCAATATTTAGTTCCATAATCAAAGCTTTATACTCTACCATGTTGTTAGTGAATCCTATCCTAAGACAAGTAGCTAATGTCATTGCCTTGCATTGTCTTGCCTCGTCGCCCGTGCTTCTGACCACTTTGTAAAGTAATCAGTGGCTACTATAATGTATCTCTTCTGAGTAGTAGACGACTGGGTAATAGGACCCACAAAGTCGATGCCCCACTTCTCAAATGGAAGGATGGCCATAATAGGCGTAAGTAGTCACTTCCTATTTTCTCGATTGTCATGTCTTTGACATGTATCACTTCTCTTAACATACTCAAATGAATCCTGGAAGATGGGCGGCCACCAATAACCAGCTCTTAAAGCCTTTTGTGCCGTCAATCAGCCAGCAAAGTGCCCTCCGCAAGCAGAGTCATGGCACTCCTCCAAGATAAATGGAACCTCGTCACGCATCACACATTGACGAGATAGATATCATCAACACCCTGCCGATATAGTGTTCCTGCAAATCAATGAAAATTTCAATGCATGCTATTTAATTTTCCTCTTCTAGGATTTGGATGAAGTAGCTCTAGTCTCTCACGTAGATAAATAGTGCGTTATAGTAGTATACCAGGAGGGAATAGATGTCGTGTCAATCTTAAACAAGGTTTCCATGTCACTTTCTTCAACAAAGTCCTCTTTTGGCTCTTCGAAATCCTCAAGACATTCTACAATGCCTTGTAGCTTCGGTGGCTTGCTCTTGATCTCGTTATCAAACTCCTGCAAAGTGATTAACCACTTTGCTAAATGATCATGCGGCTATAACTTGTTGAGCAACAATCGAAGCCCTTCTGCCTTCGTATTAAAAACCACCTTCTCATAAAGAATGTAGTGTGCCTGAACTTTTTGGTCACAAATACCATTGCAAGGCACAACTTCTCCATATAGGTATAGTTAATTTCCGATATGCCCAACTTTCGACTAGAAAAGGCTATCGGATGGTACTACTTTTCCTTCCAAATTTGGGATAAGCAGCAGCTGATACTATACATGGTGGTTGCTGAAAATATGTAGAACATTTTGCCCCTTTTAGTTGCTTTTAAAACAGGTGCTTTGGCAAGCTCCTACTTCACATCATCAAAAGATACTTTGCAAGCATCACTCCATGTAAACTAATAGTTGAAGGACAATAGGTTCCTCAGTGGCAACGCTCTTTCTGCCAAGGCATTGATAAACCTCTGATAATACCCTACTGATGATAGAATGCTATGCACCTCCTTTGGAGTATGTGGCAGACTCATGGCGACTATGACCTTGATCTTTTTAGGGTCAGTCGCAATCCTTACTGAACTGACCACATGGCCTAACAATAGCCCATAAGGCACTCCGAAGATGCACTTCTGTGGGTTAAGAGTTATGCAAAATTGTCTACATCGCTCAAAACGCTTCCACAAAATAATCAATTGCCTTTCTCTTGTGGTGGCTGTCCCTAGGTCATCAATGAATACTTTTAACTCCTCTGGGGAGATGTCACCAAAGGTCTTGTTGGCTATTCTTTGTCACAAACTAGGTACATTACATAAACCAAATGCCATCACATGGTATACAAAGGTACCGAAGACAGTAATAAATGTCATTTTCAGCTTGTCTTGCTCAGCAATTGTCATTTGGTTATACCCCACAAAGCAATCCATGAACGCATATATTTTCCTACTTGCTAATTGATCCAAAATTTGGCCAATAAAGGGCAACGAGTAGTAGTCTTTAATAGTCTGCTTATTCAACTCTCTAAAGTCTACACAAAGCTAGATTTGATTATTCTTCTTCTTTCTAATCACAATCGATGAACACCATTCAGTACGCTGAACAGGGAAGATGACACCCGCTTTTGCAACTTTTGAAGCTCCTCAAACAGCCCGGTCCCTTAATTCAACAGGCATGCGCCTTACTTTTTGATGTACAGGACGGGTACCTTCCTTTACAGGAATAGTATGCACAGCTAGACTGGGGGGAATGACCCTAAGTTTGTCATAGCTCCAAGCGAAGATGTCACGGAACTCTTGAATCAGGGACACATAGTCCTCTCTCTCTTCTGAACTGAGCTTGAAACCTAATTTAATTGGCCGTGAATCATTAGGCGTACCAAGGTCCAACTCAATAACGTCCGCGTCTCTTATTCGATCTTGAGGCTCAATTGACTCATTCAATGTTATCTGATAAATGTCCTTTGTATTGGACCCTCCTTTCGATCCATTGCTTGATGACGTCTCACTGCCAGATGGATTATCTACTATTTGTAGTTCAGTAGAGGATAAAGGAGCTCTCTCACTTTGAGGAGACTCAGGGTAATCATCCACTATTATAGGATTGGCACCTCTACTTAGAATCACTCGACCAACGGGTATATCGACTTAGCAGTTTGTTCGTAAGATCCATGGCCTACCTAGCAAAACTTGATAGCTAGGATGTCCTATAAACCTTATCACCCTAAAGTCCAGATAGCATTCCACGCTTGCAACGGTAACGTGGACTTTAGTGATGCAACCTTCTGGTTGTCTTAGACTATCATCCGCCATCCTAAGAAGTGTGGAGCCATCTTTTTGAATTTCGAGACCTAGCCTCTCCATCAAGTCTGAACTCATGATATTGATGGAGGATCCAATGTCCACGATAGTATGCTCCACTAATATTCCATCCACGTATGTTGGAACTCTAAGGCAATGCTTTTCAACATGATCGAACCAATCTTCTCCCACTCGTGCTATGCTCAAAGGTTCTGCAATATACCCAATACATAGGAGTTTCTTGAATTCCTTGCGTACTCCTAGAGAAAGTTTAATCAATTGCAAGAGATTCACGTTTGGTTTAACTTCGCAAAGAGAACTTGCTAGATCAAAGTTGTGGTAGTTAGCCAAAGTTCTCTTCTCACGCCAAACCATTCTCTCGTTTGGTCTTTGGACCAGATTTGGCGCCTCTTTTTTAACTTTTGGCTTCTTTCTTGACAATCCTTTATCCTTCTTGGGATCAACTTTACTATCAACAGGCCTTAGAGGTCCACCTTCCATATCAAGATTCAGAACTTGCTTTCCCCTAGCATCTTGCTTAGGGTTTCCCTTAACAGGTTTTACAGTTCCTTTATCACCCTCTTTAATCTTTTGACCTCTTGTTATGGCTTGTAGATTAGAAGTTTCAGCGTCATTGACACATACAGCCTCAATAAGACTGACTCCACTTCCATGATGCAACTCCTCTAAATTAGTCTTTCCTCGTTGCATTATTTGTCTTGGTCCCTCATCTTGTTGGAGATTATTCCCTTGTGCGCAATGGTTACCTAGATGACCTGGCAGTTTACTCCCTTGTTGGAGAGAACTAATCTTACTCCAACAAGTAGTAGCAAAATGGCCAAACTTCCCACAAATATCATATTTGACATTCGAACAATTCCTAGGGAAATATTAGCCACCACACCACTTACAGCTAAATCTTGAGGGGGCACCCTCTTCACGATGTTGACTCCCTATCAAATTCTACTGCTTCTTAAGAAAATTGACATCCACACCTATTTATCTATATCATTCAGAAATCATATTGGTGTAGTGCTTCATCATGTCCTTAACTTCACCAAGGATATTAGAGGCACTCGACTCATAGCCGTGATCATCTGTTTGTCGTCCCATTAGCCTAACCACTTGATTAGGAATTGGCCACTGACCTATTGGGACAACATTAAGATTCACTATTTGGCCTCCACCATTTAGTGGGGCCGCCTGACTAGCCATAGGCATAGTCATACTGGGAGGGGTTGGTAACATAGGCAAATTTGGCATGATACTCCCTCTTCCATTCGCATTTGACATGGGGTCCTCTTGACTCCTGTTAGTCAATGCCAAATTATTACCATTCCAATTTATCCTTGCTACATAAGCCGCTTGCAAGCGCGACTCTACTCCTTTTGCTTGGGTAATAGCAGTGTCAATGTTGGCCAAAGCAACACTGCTAAGTTGCACTTGGATATTAAAATCCAATCCATGTAGAAAATATTGCAACTGTGTAGCCGATGGAATGGGGATATAAATATTAAGTTTGCAAAGAACTTGCTTTCGCTTCTTGGTATAGGCATGTACATTCTCATTTGGCTCTTGGCGTGTTACATTCAAGACACACAACCAATATTGTCCACCCCTCTCAGGAGCAAACTCTCTACGGAAGGCCGTGAAGAATTGGTCAGTACTAGTTATGGTTCCTGCCTCTAGACCCCGTGATGCCATACTACTGCCCTTCCTTTTTTCGTCATATTGAAGAACATCATTAGGTGTCCTTCGTCTTGGATTCGATAGTTGAACATGAGCGTTTGAAATTCCTTAATATGGAGTTCTTCATCTTCTTCTGCTAACCCATGGAAGATGGGCAAAGGTGCTCCTAATGCTGATAAATCTGCTGTCCCTATTGGAATTGTGATGGGTTGTGCCATGGCTACAACCGGATTGACAACATGAGTTAGTGTGGGTAAAACTACCACCCCACTTGAACTGGGTTGATTGACTGGAAGCGGGGAAGTACTAAGACTTTCACTTGCACTCAAAGGGCTAGTTATGTCACTTAGGTTATTAGAACCACTATCGTTTATGTGTAATGGGCTGCTCCTTTGAGGAGAATGATGCCTTAAAATCTCCAACCGTTGTCTACCCCTCTCAGCACGTTCCGCTTTTGTATTTTGGCTTGACAATTCTTATTAGAGGACATAAATCAAATATTTGGTGCCTAGAAACCCTAGATTCAACACCACCACTTTTTAGCGGTTCCTGGAAAACGCACCATTGATGGGACCTAAAATGGGCCGGCACAGGCTATGGCACTAGCTGGACCTCATGCACACAACATACAACCCCACCACACAATCTCGCGGGCCAGGAGCATCTGTAATACACCGATGTACACTAAATAGACTTAATTATGCGTTTGTAGTTGATATGCAGTCCAACGTTTACCTTCCCTTCTCCTCAGAGAGAGATCCCATAACATATAGGCATAGTGCCTCGTAACACAAACATAAGGAAGCTCCTCTCGGCTGATTGCCGTGGCTCCATTGTGACTCTCCTACACCTCGGGGATTGGCCCCAAGATGCGTCGCTCCAACATATAAAACATAATGCACAAACTCCACTCTTTTCTTGTTTTGTACGATCCAGGAATATATAGATCCTCACCAAACAGTCCCAAGGAAAGCGTACAACTGCCCTATAGCAAAGGCTCCTTTTCCACTCGAGTAATAAGTCATATCCTAGGAAGACAATTGCTATGCAATCCAAGACTGATACCATGTCATGCGTCATGCATAGTGCATATGATCCTAGTGCATAAATAATATTTATCAAATCAACATTTTGTGATGTAAAAAAAAGAACCCTTTCATGATCTTCACTAAACGTATGCTTCAATGTATGGAGACTAGCACCGATTCCTTGTGCTACTAGCCTCTTAAACTGAAATATCGCAATTCTAAATGCAATGCACAATCAAATATTTCAAAGATTCAAAACCCTCTTAGCCCTCTTAAGCTCTTAATATTCCCCTTGTCCTCTAACGTTTAGGTTATGTTGCATTGCATAGGTGTAGGGTTTTATTTCGTATGTATTTTTCGCATAAAACAGAAAAAACCATGAACTATGACACATAAAAAAAGCTGAAATGAAGCCAAACTTCATGCCTCAGCTTTGTTATATAGCCACAACCACGAATCATAATTTTTTGGATTTTTATAATGCAAAAATCCTATTTTTTTTCATTTTTTACTATTTTTCTCTATTTACTTGTGCATAAAAACAGATTGTTTTATGGTTTATGATTAGTGACTGATTATGACAGTTGAAAAATGGCTTTTATTAGAATTTAATCCCATGCTCATCTCTTTTTCCCACCCGAAACCAACAAAATCTCTATTTTCACTCTAAAAATGCACTTTTTCAGCTATAATTTATTTATTACGAGTATTTATCATTACATATCTGCATTTCTTTTATGCAGAGCCCTCAATCATAATGCAAACAAGATCATTTTTTTTTGTTCCATATGAATTCCATTTCAACCATCAAACATAAAAAAGAAGCATATTTCCTCTGTAAAAATGACGCATATCGCTTACTTGCGTGTTGCGGGTTTTTTGATTATTTTTTTGGGTTGCCAAGGGATCGACCAGCAACAATCTTCAATGTGGAACATCTCCCCTCAGCCTCCTCTTGATCTTGGAGCAATTTGATTCATGCCGGACAAGCATTCGTCATCGCATTCTCTTCTTGATTCTTGCCATGTGCAGCACCATTTGGAGGAGAGAGATGGAGGAGAGAGAAAGACTAAAACTGGTTCTCTTGATCTGGGCAACCATTGGACATGCGAGAGGTGGGGATGGAGAGCATGGAAAGCAAGAAGATCATTAATGCAATTGGTGGGGGGGTTGTTCTTCAGCCCCCACCCCTCATTTTTCCATGGAGGAGGGGAGTATCACCGTTTTTTTGCTGTGCATAGAAAAAAATGCCCCCCCCCCCCCCCCCCCCCCCCCAATGAAATTGATTTGGGGGGTGGAGACCCCAAATGTCACACCCCCCAATCCATTAAGTCATTTTTTACTTAAGTTCCTTTTGGGCTTTGGACCCCGGGCACTCCCATTTGATTGTCCGGCGTCGAAATTGTGAGCTGAAAAATCCGGCACGTCCGTCTCAAAGTCTCCCACTGCTGGGCATCTCCTGAAGTCTCATCCAATAGTAAAAAAAAGTATGAAAATTCCCCAACCATCGCTCGATGGGTCTTTAAAGCACTTTAGTGGCTTGTCGCTTAAAATCGTATTGATTGCAGTTGCCGCCTTCGATGAAGTCTATTTTTCCCTTGAAATTTGGATTTTTTTGGCTATTTTTAAGCACTCCTCAGAGTCAAAAATCACCTCTCACTTACCTAAGCATGATGGTCATTGCTAAGCACACATACACCATCAATGCATTGATCAATGAGGGAGCTGATTTTAATGTCTTAATCCATGGCCATTGGACCCAAATTGGCAAACCGCAATTGTAGCCCACAAATGCTAAGCTCAGCCCTTATGGAGGCCAACCCTACATACTTTTGGGAAAGTGCAAGGTTGTAGTTTTTATCGATTCTAAAAGCATGCCGATAATATTCTATGTGCTGCCCAACACTAAGGATGCATGCACAGAATCGCTGTTAGGACATGAACCTTCAAGAAGTGAGCTCGTTGTACTGTCGACTATACAAGTCGCAACATATTCGCGTAGCCATAGGCAACATCTAAATAGTTACATCTTTCAATAAGGGCAGCATGACTCCTTCCAAGTCCGCAAGGCCATCAATAGAGAACCCCACTGTCAAGTCTAAGGAGGGGGGTTGTGCCTCATCACAATTCGCCAAACCTCAATGCTGGAAACCCGCTGGACCCAATACTGAAGCCAAGAGGCCCAAGTTCAAATGGGTGCCTAAATGTCAAGGACTACCACCTCGAAGCACACACCTAGGCCCTCGTGAAGCTAAGGGCCCACACTTGAAACCTATGAGCCCAAGACAAAACCGCAAACATTGACGCAAGATTAAGCCGCGGGGGGGGGGGGGGGGGGCAAAGCCTTATTACAAGCACAAGGCTACTATGAGGGCAACCCTTGGATTTGGCTCCCTAAAGACAAACCAACCAAAAGTCCTACTCAAATGCCACCCTCGAGCTTGGCCACACAAAACATTGATTTAGAGACACTCGGGCCACAATAGAATCGCACTGCCAAGTCCATAGAGCCGCCAAAACCTAGATCAGTAGTGCCTAAACCAATCTATTGCCCAAAATCATAGCCTACTACTAACAAAACACCCAAATCTAAAGCTGATGGTACCTCTCAAGCATTAGAAACATCTAGTAGCATGGCAACCGCAACCACAACTAGACTCATTGAATATGTCGCCGAGCTACAACCTAAGAGGCAAACCAAGCTGCGACCATTAGCTGGTGAACTCTCTAGTTCTGTCAAACCTCAACCACCTACCAGCTTTTGACTCCCTTATGAGTGGCGATCAATTCTAACTCTGGCTACTAACTTAGCTGAAAATACAGGGGAGCCTTAGATGCTTAGATGCAACTTTCATGTCACTTGCTAAGAGCTATGTCCACTTAGACTTGGGACTCTTGGAGGAACCTGTAGCAACAGAAATACAGACGCTCCCTTGTTCTTGGGAAGAACCAGAATTCGTGTTTGTCAAAGCTTCTAATGCAGTTGCAGAGCTGATTGCCATCGAGGTTTCCCGCGAGCAAGCACAATGACAACACCTCATCACTTCATATGACAAGTGTGCAGCTTGTGCCAATGATCAAAAGATAGAAGACTTGAAACAACTTGCAGCCAATAACTCTCATATCTTGAAAAAATGGTACACTCTTTGCCTCCAATCTTCGCCTCCAATGGGAGCTCAAGGGATGTTAGGTCATGACAAATGTTGAGCAATGATACACATTTAAAACATCGGAATATGACCCAACTTATATTGCTCCAACCTCTTATAGAGTATTAACAACCATTCGTGCTCGACCCATGGAAGAACATATTCAGGGACACTCCTACTTAGATCGCATCCTTACTGAGGAGGAGTTGCACATTGCTAGTCGCATGGACTCCGATGACTTTTGGCTCGATATCCTTACTTACATCACCCAGCTTGGCATCCGACCTTTTGACATGGACTGGTATGCTCACATGGAATATAATCCAAACTTCTATGCTTGGCTCATGCGAAAGTAACACACTATACCCATGCACAGCGCGTCCTTTACACTGTTATCTTTTATCCTAGGAAGGATTCTTTTCAATTTCAAGGGGAAGGGGTTAAGGGTAAGGTAATGCAAAGGTAAGGGTAAGGTGAACCAAACCAAACACACAAGGAAAAAGGAAAGGCACACATTGGTAGGATGGAACAACTTGTGAGTGTGAAAAAGGTCAATAAAATTTTAAATCAACAAACTAATTGGAAGAAAAGTCGATTTTTGCACTCGAGCAATTCAGTTCAACAAATATGTAATTGTTCCCTTTTGTTTGTGATTACTCTGAATAACACTAATGGCGAATATGGTTCCATGATAGGCACCCATCATGGCAGGCCAAGAAAAGACTGGTAAATTTCCTTTTTCAGAAGAAGAACAAGAAAAATACAAACTTTCAGTGGAAACACAAGCCTTCAACTAGTTCAAATTCCGGCATATCTTCAACTTGGAAGACATGGCCATTGAAGAACGCGCTGTGCGACAGATTATCGAGCAATGCAATCTATAGAAATACATGGTAGCAGTAGGCTAGGAGGTGGACTACTTCCGCTGTGCAGAGTTCTTGAGGAATTTCCACAGGAACCGCGACACCGTAACTGTGTATGAGGGAGAGAAAACTCGTCAGGTGCAGATTGAACTAACCCCGGAGCTGGTGGAAAAGGCATTGGGCTTGGCGAACAAAGTAGATTGAACTGACCCCAGAGCTGGTGGAAAAGGCATTGAGCTTGGCGAACAAAGTAGAGAGGATGCCAAAGAGAGATATATATGCTTTGCTAGGAATTGACAAGGTAAAGGTCCACACCAACGACGACATTAGCTTGGCGGATATCCCAGATTCCAAAGTCCAACTCCAAGCCAAGATGGTGCACGCATTGTTATCTAGTGAAAGGTACAACACCATCATGAGCCGCATCAACGTTTCCCTACTAGAGAGCATTGCATCAAGGTCACTGGATGAGATGAACCTCAATGGTTTTGTGAGGAAGACCATTGAGACCTTAGCAAAAGCTTTGGAAATGGGAGGATAGCCTGCCAAAGGAGAATCTTGTGCCACCAAGCTAAAAGGAAAGCTTCATCTTCAAAGGCTACAACCATTGGATTCGGTGGGGTCCTCACTGTGATCATCAGAGAAGCCTTGGGAAAAGGGTAGGAAGAAGCAAGAGAAGGAGCAGATGAAATGCCAAGCAGGTCGCCACCTCACTAGGAACAGGAGGCATAGTCCAGTGAAATGATACTGAGTAAGGAAGAAGAAGACAGGGAATAAAAAGAGCAGACTAAGAAGATAAATAAGAAAATTGCGCTAAGAAAGCAGGAAGAGGAGAGGAGGAAACAAGAGAAGGGACTTACAGAAGGCTTGTAGGGAGTCCAAAAAGGCCGAGGAGGAAAGAAGGAGAAAGCAAGAATATCAAGAATCGCGTGGTGGGGGACTTGCTTGAGCTGCTGTGCCAAACACACACTGTATACACAAGAGGAAGCTCACTCAAGAACACAAGAAGAGAGATGGAGGCCAAAACGTTTTCTTGTTGATTTTTTCTTCTTCTTCCACACAATATACAATGTACACAAAGTATAGATAAGATACAACATAAAGGAAAGTGGCCTTCTAAGTCAAACAATGCCAAAACGTTTTCTTGCTGATTTTTTCTTCTTCTTCCACACACTATACAATGTACACAAAGTATAGATAAGATACAACATAAAGGAAAGTGGCCTTCTAAGTCAAACAGTGCATAATCGACTACACTAATCGACTGGCGTTATATCTTTACCAGCTGTAGGTAGGTGTAACAAACTAAATATAATAAGTGATAAGTCAGTGGCCATGTGAGCATCATAATGACCACCAATATGCTAAGTGTAGACGTGCGGACTCATCTAGCCAGGCGGTCCATCATTAATGTCCGCATGTGTTGAGCTTGCTATCTCAACACTCCCCCTCAAGCTCAACTCTATCTCTGCAACTTCAAGTAAGCTTTAGAACTTTCGAAGCTTCTCTACACCCAATGCCTTTGTGAAAATGTCAGCTATCTGATCATGTGTGCTGACATATACCAAGTCAATCTCTCCTGCAAGTACCTTCTCTCTCACAAAGTGGTAATGCACCTCAATGTGTTTTGTCCTAGCATGGAACACTAGATTCCTAACTAACTGTATGCTACTCATGTTGTCAAAATGAATGACAACTGGACCATCTCCCTACACATCCAAATCACCTAATAACTTTTGCAGCCATACCACCTCACATGCTGCCATCGTAGCACCTCTATATTGAGCCTCTGTACTCGATAAAGCAACTGTATGTTGCTTTTTGCTGCTCCATGTAACTATTGCACTACCAAGGAAAAACATGAATCCACTAGTAGATCTTCTGTTTGACATGCTACCAACCCAATCTGCATCTGTGTATCCAAAGACCTGTACGTCCTTACCTGCCTCATAAAAAAGTCCATAATGTAAAGTGGACTTCACATACCTCAATATACATCTAACTGCATCCAAATGAGGCTTTCTAGGCATTTGCATAAACTGACTGATAAGGCCAACAACATAGCTCAAGTCTGAACTTGTGATAGTCATGTAAATCAAACTCCCTACTATCCTCTTGAACATAGTAGGGTCTTGTATCTCATCCCCAATGTCGGCACTCAACTTCACATTTTGCTCTAATGGTACTGAAAGAGGCTTACATGCTGTCATACCATACTTGGATAACATATCCAAGCCATACTGCCTTTGGGATAGCCATATACCATCATCACATCTGATCACCTCAATACTAAGAAAGTATCTTAGCTCACCCAAATCTTTCATCTCAAACTTCTTCTTCAAGAAGTCCTTAACTTCAGCAATCCCATTGTCACTATCACCTGTAATAATCAAATCATCCACATAGATGACTATGATGACCAAACCTGCTTCTCCCTTTCTCACATAAAGTGAGTGATCAACATCAAAAATACAAAATCCAATATTGACAAGATACTCTCCAATCTTGTCAGACCATGCTCTAGGTGCTTGCTTCAGCCCATAGAGCGCTTTCTTTAACCTGCACACATATGTGGATGCTCTAAATCCTCATAACCTGCTGGCTGCTCCATATACACTTCTTCTTGCAATTAACCATGCAAGAAGGAATTATTAACATCCATTTGCTACAAACTCTAACCTTTGGCTGCTACCAAGGCAATCACACACCTAACAATTGCCATCCTAGCAACTAGATTGAATGTCTCTTCATAATCTATGCCATATTTTTGAGCATAGCCTTTTGCAACCAGCCTAGCCTTATACCTTCTAATTGAACCATTTTCATTATGCTTGACTTTGTAAACCCACTTACAGCCAATAGATTTCTTACCCTTAGGTAAGGGTACCAAATCCCAAGTCTTATTGGCTTCTAGTGCAGCCATCTCCTCATCCATTGCTGCATCCCACTGAGCATGACCAACAACATTCTCAAAACAAGTGGGCTCAACATTCTCAACTAGTTTCACCATATAAACATAATGGTGAGCTGCATAACCTTCAAAACCAAATCTTTTAACAGGGTATCTGACCCTGCTAGATCTGTGTACCACTGGATCACTCAATGGAGCCTTTACATTACTATGAGCTCTCTATACACCTGGTGTCTTGACTGAAGGAATACCAAGCTCATAATCCAAACTCTTCAAACCACTAGAATCTCCATCAAATCCCAAATGACTGGTAGATGCATCATTACCATCCAACACTTTCTTCTTTCTTGCAACACTTATAGATCCACCTGAAGATGTGGGGCTACTCCTTAGTCTCCTAGACCAAGGGCTCACTGTAGGTATAGTAGCAAATGATGTTTCTGGTCCACTAAGGCTCCGTGATTCTTGTTTTTCTTTGTGCACATAGCTATCCTAATCATTATCATCATCTAATACATCACCATCAGGTGCATACCAGTTATCCATCTCATCAAAGATAACATCCTTGCTCACTCTGAACTCACCTGTGACAAGGTTATAACAACGATACCCTTTCTGCTCTAAAGAGTATCCAATAAAAATACATTTTTCTACCTTTGGACATATGAACATATGCAACATATCCAAATACCTTCAAGTGCGATACATTAGGCTTCTTGCCAGTAAAGCATTCTTTAGGAGTGATCCCATGAACTGCAGCTGTGGGGGTTCTGTTCATAATGTAGACAGTAGTATGAACAACCTCAGACCAAAAATGTTTGGGTATATTATTTTCAGCCATTAATACCCATGTAACTTCTGCAATATGCCTATTTTTTCTTTCTGCAACCCCATTTTGCTGTGGGGTATACTTGCAAGTAAATTGCCTCTTTATCCCATGAGTCCTCAAGAAGCCACTAAACTCATTAGAGAGGTACTCTCCCCTTCCATCTGATCTCAAGCACTTCACCTGTTTCTGTTTCAATAGCTACCTTAAAAAATTTAAAGTGCTCAAACACATCACTATTTTCCTTCATGAAGTATGCCCATAGCTTCCTTGAGCAGTCAATCAATAAATGTGACAAAGTATTTGCTGCCACCACCAGGAGATACATTTTGTGTAGGCCCCCAAACATCTATATGCACTACATCAAGTATTTTTCTACTCACTTCTCTATCATGCGAGAAGGGTTGTCGTGCCTGCTTATCAAATTGGCATGCTTCACAGACTTTATGCAATTCTGCAACTCTAAAAGAAGGCAACCCTGTATTCAATCCTCTGGACTACATTAATTTCAGCCTTTGCACATTTGCATGTCCAATACGTTTATGCCATATTTCAATATCTGCAACTACTCCTTTTCCTTTAGCATACATAGCAGCATCCATTGCAGGAATTCCAACATCTAAAGTGAACATGCAGCCAACTCTACTTCCTTTTGCGACCAACCTGCACTTATCATTAAACTCTTCTACAAAACAACCTTTTGCATTGAATCGGACCTGCAATCCCTGCTCTATCATTTGGCCAACATACACTAGATTCTTTGTGATTGATGGCACATGTAATACATATGTCAGACTCTTTGTCTGGCCATCATACAAGGACAAGGGAACCTTTCCAATGTGTAAAATTGGGTGGTATGAATCATCACCCGTCTACACATAACCTGGATTTTGTAAGTTTTGCATCTCTCCAAACCATTCAACATGATTGCTCATATGATTAGATGCACCTGAATAGACATACCATACACCATCATGTGTCCCCTTTCCTGTAATTGCATTTATCATATGCTGCATAACAAACAGACACACATTTTTGTCTTCATTCTATCGTGAAGACGATGCATAGTTTCCTTGCTATAATTTACCACTGTGAATATCATCCTTCTTAGCATAGCAATGGGCTAAAATATGACCTGTTTTGACACAATAATGGCAAAAAATAGTAGAATTTTCAAAACTTCTATTTTGCCATCCACCTCTTCCTCTAGAGTTCCCCCTATCTCTAAAGTTTCCTCGGCCTCCTGAAACTTGCATTTCACCAAATTGCAGATTGAACCTGTTTTACTGGTTATTGCCAGCACGTCCCATACCACGGCCTCTTGAAGAGGATTTACCATGTTCCCTTCCTGAACTTGAGTAAAATGCTTGAACCTGTTCACCATTTTTTCTAGATAAGTCACCCTACATATTGATCTCTTTGGTAATCATGAGAGAGATCAGCTCATCAAAATCTAGAAATGGCTTCCGTACATATACTAAAGTAACAAATGATTTCCATGCCTTCTCATTGTCAAGGCCACTCAAAGTGGATGAAACCAAATCATCATCATCAGGCATTGCATCAATCGATGGTAAAACATCTACAATGCTTCTCACCTTCAACACATACTCATTGACATGCATTTTCCCTTTCTTCAAGGCATTCAACTCTTGCTTGAGTTGAATCTTTTGTGTCTTTATATTTACTAAAAACACGTTCTCAAAAATTGTCCAAGCTACATGTGAAGTTTTTGTATTCCTGATATGTCCCAACATCGTATTATCAATGACTGTAGATAACCAGTACATCACCTTTTTGTCTTTCACATTCCATTCTTTCCATGCTTTTAATTCATCTGCAGTCGGCGGAGGGATACCCAGCTTTGGCTCCTTTTCTTCACCTAAAACAAAATCATAAAGGCCCTTTGCAATAAGGAAGTTCGTCACATGGAACTTCCATGAAGGGTAGTTGTTCTTGTCGAGCTTCTCAATAATGGGATTTCCATTATTCTCTGCCAATATCACAAAAAAGGATACAACACAGCAAGCTAGTCTTCTGCAGCCTTTCACAACACGCACACAAAAATACGCCAAGAAACCTTTTTCACTGATTGCTCAATAGTACATGTAATCTGCAACTTGTTTGCAGATGAACCTTATGTTTTCTTACTGGCAAACACCTCAAAAATTACAGATTTGAAATCTGTAATCTGTGCACCCACTTTCGATCAATACAGTCGAAATCAAAGTGTACCTTGAAATTGTTGTCCGCAACTTTGCGGCTCTAAAACGGGACTTGAAACGGCCTTAGATGCCCAAAATAACTGTGGAAGAGACTAAAGGGTTAATATACAGAATATACAGTGCTCTGCTTGCACTCCAAATCTCACAGCAATTTGAGATTTTCACTCTACCCTGCTTTCGGTGCCTCCACATACACTATTGGCAAGAGAGAGAGTGGAAGAATGGGAGAGCTTCTTACCTGTTTCTTGCTTGCTAGAACCTTGCTTCTTCTCCTTCACTTCAACCTTCAAAATCAACCTCTCTCAGTGGGATGGCTCTGATACCATGTCAAGAATTGCGTGGTGGGGGACTTGCTTGAGTTGCTGTGCCAAACACACATTGTATACACAAGAGGAAGCTCACTTAAGAACACAAGAAGAGAGATGGAGGCCAAAACGTTTTCTTGCTGATTTTTTATTCTTCTTCCACACACTATACAATGTACACAAAGTATAGATAAGATACAACATAAAGGAAAGTGACCTTCTAAGTCAAACAGTGTTTAATTGACTACACTAATTGACTGGTGTTATAACTTTGCCAGCTGTAGGTAGGTGTAACAAACTAAATATAATAAGTGATAAGTCAGTGGCCATGTGAGCCTCATAATGACCACCAATATGCTAAGTGTAGACGTGCGGACTCATCTAGCCAGGCGGTCCATCATTAATGTCCGCATGTGTTGAGCTTGCTATCTCAACACTCCCCCTCAAGCTCAACTCTATCTCTGCAACTTCAAGTAAGCTTTAGAACTTTCGAAGCTTCTCTACACCCAATGCCTTTGTGAAAATGTCAGCTATCTGATCATGTGTGCTGACATATACCAAGTCAATCTCTCCTGCAAGTACCTTCTCTCTCACAAAGTGGTAATGCACCTCAATGTGTTTTGTCCTAGCATGGAACACTAGATTCCTAACTAACTGTATGCTACTCATGTTGTCAAAATGAATGACAACTGGACCATCTCCCTACACATCCAAATCACCTAATAACTTTTGCAGCCATACCACCTCACATGCTGCCATCGTAGCACCTCTATATTGAGCCTCTGTACTCGATAAAGCAACTGTATGTTGCTTTTTGCTGCTCCATGTAACTATTGCACTACCAAGGAAAAACATGAATCCACTAGTAGATCTTCTGTTTGACATGCTACCAACCCAATCTGCATCTGTGTATCCAAAGACCTGTACGTCCTTACCTGCCTCATAAAAAAGTCCATAATGTAAAGTGGACTTCACATACCTCAATATACATCTAACTGCATCCAAATGAGGCTTTCTAGGCATTTGCATAAACTGACTGATAAGGCCAACAACATAGCTCAAGTCTGAACTTGTGATAGTCATGTAAATCAAACTCCCTACTATCCTCTTGAACATAGTAGGGTCTTGTATCTCATCCCCAATGTCGGCACTCAACTTCACATTTTGCTCTAATGGTACTGAAAGAGGCTTACATGCTGTCATACCATACTTGGATAACATATCCAAGCCATACTGCCTTTGGGATAGCCATATACCATCATCACATCTGATCACCTCAATACTAAGAAAGTATCTTAGCTCACCCAAATCTTTCATCTCAAACTTCTTCTTCAAGAAGTCCTTAACTTCAGCAATCCCATTGTCACTATCACCTGTAATAATCAAATCATCCACATAGATGACTATGATGACCAAACCTGCTTCTCCCTTTCTCACATAAAGTGAGTGATCAACATCAAAAATACAAAATCCAATATTGACAAGATACTCTCCAATCTTGTCAGACCATGCTCTAGGTGCTTGCTTCAGCCCATAGAGCGCTTTCTTTAACCTGCACACATATGTGGATGCTCTAAATCCTCATAACCTGCTGGCTGCTCCATATACACTTCTTCTTGCAATTAACCATGCAAGAAGGAATTATTAACATCCATTTGCTACAAACTCTAACCTTTGGCTGCTACCAAGGCAATCACACACCTAACAATTGCCATCCTAGCAACTAGATTGAATGTCTCTTCATAATCTATGCCATATTTTTGAGCATAGCCTTTTGCAACCAGCCTAGCCTTATACCTTCTAATTGAACCATTTTCATTATGCTTGACTTTGTAAACCCACTTACAGCCAATAGATTTCTTACCCTTAGGTAAGGGTACCAAATCCCAAGTCTTATTGGCTTCTAGTGCAGCCATCTCCTCATCCATTGCTGCATCCCACTGAGCATGACCAACAACATTCTCAAAACAAGTGGGCTCAACATTCTCAACTAGTTTCACCATATAAACATAATGGTGAGCTGCATAAACTTCAAAACCAAATCTTTTAACAGGGTATCTGACCCTGCTAGATCTGTGTACCACTGGATCACTCAATGGAGCCTTTACATTACTATGAGCTCTCTATACACCTGGTGTCTTGACTGAAGGAATACCAAGCTCATAATCCAAACTCTTCAAACCACTAGAATCTCCATCAAATCCCAAATGACTGGTAGATGCATCATTACCATCCAACACTTTCTTCTTTCTTGCAACACTTATAGATCCACCTGAAGATGTGGGGCTACTCCTTAGTCTCCTAGACCAAGGGCTCACTGTAGGTATAGTAGCAAATGATGTTTCTGGTCCACTAAGGCTCCGTGATTCTTGTTTTTCTTTGTGCACATAGCTATCCTAATCATTATCATCATCTAATACATCACCATCAGGTGCATACCAGTTATCCATCTCATCAAAGATAACATCCTTGCTCACTCTGAACTCACCTGTGACAAGGTTATAACAACGATACCCTTTCTGCTCTAAAGAGTATCCAATAAAAATACATTTTTCTACCTTTGGACATATGAACATATGCAACATATCCAAATACCTTCAAGTGCGATACATTAGGCTTCTTGCCAGTAAAGCATTCTTTAGGAGTGATCCCATGAACTGCAGCTGTGGGGGTTCTGTTCATAATGTAGACAGTAGTATGAACAACCTCAGACCAAAAATGTTTGGGTATATTATTTTCAGCCATTAATACCCATGTAACTTCTGCAATATGCCTATTTTTTCTTTCTGCAACCCCATTTTGCTGTGGGGTATACTTGCAAGTAAATTGCCTCTTTATCCCATGAGTCCTCAAGAAGCCACTAAACTCATTAGAGAGGTACTCTCCCCTTCCATCTGATCTCAAGCACTTCACCTGTTTCTGTTTCAATAGCTACCTTAAAAAATTTAAAGTGCTCAAACACATCACTATTTTCCTTCATGAAGTATGCCCATAGCTTCCTTGAGCAGTCAATCAATAAATGTGACAAAGTATTTGCTGCCACCACCAGGAGATACATTTTGTGTAGGCCCCCAAACATCTATATGCACTACATCAAGTATTTTTCTACTCACTTCTCTATCATGCGAGAAGGGTTGTCGTGCCTGCTTATCAAATTGGCATGCTTCACAGACTTTATGCAATTCTGCAACTCTAAAAGAAGGCAACCCTGTATTCAATCCTCTGGACTACATTAATTTCAGCCTTTGCACATTTGCATGTCCAATACGTTTATGCCATATTTCAATATCTGCAACTACTCCTTTTCCTTTAGCATACATAGCAGCATCCATTGCAGGAATTCCAACATCTAAAGTGAACATGCAGCCAACTCTACTTCCTTTTGCGACCAACCTGCACTTATCATTAAACTCTTCTACAAAACAACCTTTTGCATTGAATCGGACCTGCAATCCCTGCTCTATCATTTGGCCAACATACACTAGATTCTTTGTGATTGATGGCACATGTAATACATATGTCAGACTCTTTGTCTGGCCATCATACAAGGACAAGGGAACCTTTCCAATGTGTAAAATTGGGTGGTATGAATCATCACCCGTCTACACATAACCTGGATTTTGTAAGTTTTGCATCTCTCCAAACCATTCAACATGATTGCTCATATGATTAGATGCACCTGAATAGACATACCATACACCATCATGTGTCCCCTTTCCTGTAATTGCATTTATCATATGCTGCATAACAAACAGACACACATTTTTGTCTTCATTCTATCGTGAAGACGATGCATAGTTTCCTTGCTATAATTTACCACTGTGAATATCATCCTTCTTAGCATAGCAATGGGCTAAAATATGACCTGTTTTGACACAATAATGGCAAAAAATAGTAGAATTTTCAAAACTTCTATTTTGCCATCCACCTCTTCCTCTAGAGTTCCCCCTATCTCTAAAGTTTCCTCGGCCTCCTGAAACTTGCATTTCACCAAATTGCAGATTAAACCTGTTTTACTGGTTATTGCCAGCACGTCCCATACCACGGCCTCTTGAAGAGGATTTACCATGTTCCCTTCCTGAACTTGAGTAAAATGCTTGAACCTGTTCACCATTTTTTCTAGATAAGTCACCCTACATATTGATCTCTTTGGTAATCATGAGAGAGATCAGCTCATCAAAATCTAGAAATGGCTTCCGTACATATACTAAAGTAACAAATGATTTCCATGCCTTCTCATTGTCAAGGCCACTCAAAGTGGATGAAACCAAATCATCATCATCAGGCATTGCATCAATCGATGGTAAAACATCTACAATGCTTCTCACCTTCAACACATACTCATTGACATGCATTTTCCCTTTCTTCAAGGCATTCAACTCTTGCTTGAGTTGAATCTTTTGTGTCTTTATATTTACTAAAAACACGTTCTCAAAAATTGTCCAAGCTACATGTGAAGTTTTTGTATTCCTGATATGTCCCAACATCGTATTATCAATGACTGTAGATAACCAGTACATCACCTTTTTGTCTTTCACATTCCATTCTTTCCATGCTTTTAATTCATCTGCAGTCGGCGGAGGGATACCCAGCTTTGGCTCCTTTTCTTCACCTAAAACAAAATCATAAAGGCCCTTTGCAATAAGGAAGTTCGTCACATGGAACTTCCATGAAGGGTAGTTGTTCTTGTCGAGCTTCTCAATAATGGGATTTCCATTATTCTCTGCCAATATCACAAAAAAGGATACAACACAGCAAGCTAGTCTTCTGCAGCCTTTCACAACACGCACACAAAAATACGCCAAGAAACCTTTTTCACTGATTGCTCAATAGTACATGTAATCTGCAACTTGTTTGCAGATGAACCTTATGTTTTCTTACTGGCAAACACCTCAAAAATTACAGATTTGAAATCTGTAATCTGTGCACCCACTTTCGATCAATACAGTCGAAATCAAAGTGTACCTTGAAATTGTTGTCCGCAACTTTGCGGCTCTAAAACGGGACTTGAAACGGCCTTAGATGCCCAAAATAACTGTGGAAGAGACTAAAGGGTTAATATACAGAATATACAGTGCTCTGCTTGCACTCCAAATCTCACAGCAATTTGAGATTTTCACTCTACCCTGCTTTCGGTGCCTCCACATACACTATTGGCAAGAGAGAGAGTGGAAGAATGGGAGAGCTTCTTACCTGTTTCTTGCTTGCTAGAACCTTGCTTCTTCTCCTTCACTTCAACCTTCAAAATCAACCTCTCTCAGTGGGATGGCTCTGATACCATGTCAAGAATTGCGTGGTGGGGGACTTGCTTGAGTTGCTGTGCCAAACACACACTGTATACACAAGAGGAAGCTCACTTAAGAACACAAGAAGAGAGATGGAGGCCAAAACGTTTTCTTGCTGATTTTTTATTCTTCTTCCACACACTATACAATGTACACAAAGTATAGATAAGATACAACATAAAGGAAAGTGACCTTCTAAGTCAAACAGTGTTTAATTGACTACACTAATTGACTGGTGTTATAACTTTGCCAGCTGTAGGTAGGTGTAACAAACTAAATATAATAAGTGATAAGTTAGTGAACATGTGAGCATCATAATGACCACCAACGTGCTAAGTGTAGATGTGCAGACTCATCTAGCCAGGCTCTCCATTATCAATGTCCGCACGTGGTGAGCTTACCATATTAACAAAGAAGATGAGGAGTCGAGAAAGAAGGAGGAGGAAGACATGGCCCTTGCCACACGCAGGTCCATTGAGCAACAGTCCTGGCATGCGAACCGGAACCCTCGAGCCCAATCAAAGATGAAGGGTCAAGCTCAAATGCCCATGTGCTAGAGTTCGTGCCACCTGCAGTGCAAGAAGGCAAGGGCAAGGCCCCAATCACCCCCATTCCCCCTCTCCTGACACCCGCCACCACCATCGCCATCTCCACTCCTAGTTCTGCGAAGGTGGATGCCAGCAACTTAATGGCTTGGGTCCAGTACTCCATGAATAAAGAAATGGGCCAAGGAATAGTAGAAGGAACCCCCTTGGTAGGAACCATAAGGCCGGCAGCAGCAGATGCCAAGTCAAGGCAAGACCCTAAGAGGTAGAAGGTGGCATGCTCCAAAACCTTCATCCTCACAAAAAAGAGGCCACCCAAAGAATACGATGAGTATGTTGAGGATCCCCTCTCTCAATTAGAGAAAGCCAAGGAGGAGAAAAAAATTGTGGTAACAGAGCTCCAAGCCGAAAAAGAGGCCATGGCTGTATCCTAGTTGGAGAAAACATGCCAAATAGCCATGGCTCAAAGGGAAGTTTACAAGTTGAAGGAGCAACTACAAGCTAAAGAAGATGTAGAAGGAGAATGACACATGATTGAATGAAGAAACTGAGGCCATACAATGCCTACGATGACACAATGAAGAGATTGTGGAACGCTATGAATATATGCAAGTTGAAATGGAGAAAATCACTAAAGCCATAGAAGAATTGGAGAAACGGAGGGAGAAAAGAGCTCGTAGGTACAAAAGAGAGGTGGAGAAACTAACCCAAGAGGCTGCCTCATTACAGGAAGAGCAACAAAAGCTAAGGATAGAAATGGAAGATCAAGAATGAAAGCTAACAGTGCTACCTCAGAGACAGGGGGAAGGTTATGAACATGAGGGTAACCAAAATGAAAAAAGCGTCAAAGCCTTGGCACATCATCTCACTCAAGTTTAAAAAGAAAAAAATACTTGTTGAAGGCAGGGCAAAAGCTTCCCAAATGAGCTTCCAAACCTAGCAACACACCTTCTTGGATACCCTATTGGATGTCACCCAGGCAGAGAAGGGAGAGTCCATAGAGGCAATGAAAAAAAAACTAGGAATGGCTCATAGAGCAGTTGAAAGCAGGACTGCATATGTGGCCACAACCTAGTGCAGTTGGCCCAAGCCTGGAAGAGCAACACCATTATCTCCTATTGGCAAGCCTAACCTCGCAGGAAGTGGACGCACTCGGGTTCATCAAAGAAGAGTAGCAGGATCCAAGCCAGGAGAGGGAGGTGGATGTGAATTTTGAAATGGGATCACAAGAAGAAGAGCTTGTTCCACCGCCTCCTTCCCCATGGCCTAAAGAGTAGCAACACACATACACCTCCATAGAAAGAAAGGCGGCACTAAGTAAAAGAAGAAAACAAATGGTGGAGGACACAAGGAGAAAATGGAATGCCAAGGGAGTGAGGGAACCCTAGGCACCTATCCCACCATGCGAGGATGATGCCCCAGCAAGCTTCCATGTTGACCTTTTAATCTGGGAGAGGCAAGAAATGTCCAGGAGCCCCTTCGACTTTGACTTCCAATTCCGCCACCTTGCATAGGGTCTTGCCCATCAAGGTGATGGAGGAGGTACTTAACATCGGAAGCAGAATCATACAGGAATGGCTGGAGGAGAGAGAGCAAAATCCCACCTTATGGGCCACTCAAGATGCAAATTTGGTAGAATAAGGTTTTTGATGTGCCAAGGTCTGTGCCTGGCTATGAATGTCAACCTAAATGGAGAAGAAGGGACTGCAATGCCAACCTAGACACTTTGATGGCCTTTTGCAACACTCAACCCTTCGAGTAGAATGACCCAACCTTTATGCCCTACCCTCAAAGAGGGGGGGAGTGGATTTTGACTCCAGTGTCCACAGCTGCTACGACTTCCCTATAATCTATAATCCTCATTGTACTACATGTGAAGATGTCCTCGTCTTCACATAAGAGAACTTGTATGATACCCCAATCCAATTCACTAACGAATTCTCTTCATGCCCTGACCCTGCCTTTATTACTACTTGTAATTGATACTCCTTAGACAAGACCCAACCCCATTGGAGGGTGGCCTCCCAGTACTACCTTTTGATCCTAACACTATAGATAGTTGCACGATGGCTTGACTAATGATGCAAGCTGCTCCAGCTCCATGTCTAACCCCCTAGCCCTTTTTGATGTCCCACGACACATGCTTAGGGCACATCAAGGGCAGGACATACCTAGGAAGGTAATTCTTGCCTATGGTTAGACCTGTCACCCTAAGCCCCTTGCACTGCATCTCCCTTATACACAAACTGGGTCTTCAAGTGTGGGACACCACCGAGAGCTTAGACCCATCTCCCAGCTCCTCAAGCACGTGCACCACGCACTCCACGATAAGGCAAAGACACCCCCATGTAGTCCACATTTTTTTCTTTCCAGGTACAGACAAAGGCATCAACCACTAACTTCGACGGCCCCATCATCCATGCAATACGCCCTTGACCCCCACCACCTTAATCGGGTGATTTATTTCTTCCCAAGATCAATTCCTTTGCATCCCCGTCATCATTCACTCATACGCCCACCCTTTCTCATCGAACCCTTATCAGCTCAAAACCACAATGTCTTGGGACTAGCAACCACCTACAAGAGGGGTCATTTTATGCAACGACATTTTCATGAAGGCAAACCAAGGTAGAGGTAGATCGAGGCAGCCCTAGTCAAAAAGTGATTGAAGAAGCTCATTTGGAATAGCACATGAGACAATAGCCATGGAGGGCTAAATAATGGATCCATCCAACTTTATCTTCAATTTCAAAGATGGATCCACACATTTGCCTCTCTCCACGTAGGGATCCATCCAATACAATATTCAATTTCAAAGGCATAAATCCCTCCAACACACCCTCAACCGGGGCTTGTATACAAACTCAAAAAAGCCATCTGGCTACACTCGTTACCCCTTCCAAAACCACTCTGCATCATTACCATGGGACTAGTACTCATCTAGGAGGGGGTAATGGTGGAAAAGTTAACCCTGAGACAAACAAGGTGGAAAATAAAAAAAAATCTAAAGCAAATGACGAAGGTGCACCAAGAAAAATATGGAAACACAAGAAGCACAAAAGAGTCCTAAATCAAGGAGAAAGGCGCATAAGAAAAAGTGCAAGTCAATACTTTTGTAAAAGAGTGCAAGGCGCATCATGGTTTATTTTAAGAATGCGGGCTCTCACCCATGCAAATTGTAAAGGTAGATTGGTGATAGGAAGGAAGCTAGGAAGATAGGAGAACAATGGAAAAAAGGGCCTAGGCCATGGCCGGCCATGTAAAAAGGGGATGACCACCCAAGGGAAAGAGGGTTTTGTATATAAAGTTCAAAAAGTGAATGAGAGCTCATTCTTTGGTGTGTGGCAAAGTGGACTCTTCTTCTACTCTTTTTCTCTTCTCTTGCTTTCTTTGTGAGTGCATGAGGGAGGGAGTGTGAGTGAGTGAGGGAGTGAGTGTGTGAAGGTGAGGGATCTTGGAGGTGAAGCCCTCCACCATCTCCTCTCTTCTTCTTCTTCTTCTTCTCTTCTCTTCTCTCATCTCGCGTGTGGCTATGGAGGATGGAGCTTGGAGAAAGAGGCTTGAGTATGCTTGAGCATGCATATGAATCGTGGAGCTATCAGAGTGCTTGAGAGAGGAAGAAACTCAATCGGGCATCAAGGTAAGCTCACTACACTCGTAGACAGGGATAATGTGTCAGCTATGTGAGAGGTAGCCATTAGTGCTCGCTTGAAACGATTGACCAATAAGCGGTCCGTGGGTCTTGGCAGTTGAGCTAGAGCTCGTGCCTCTACATTAGACGATATTCAAGTTGCTGCCAAGGATCAATAAAAGGTGTATGCTAATCTTAAAAGGCAAGAACGAATCTTCAAAGGAGACATGGTCTTCGTCCGTGTCCATCCAAAGAAGAGTTCTTTGTCTTTAGGAGAATTTAAGAAGTCTAAGATATTGTGGACCTTATAAGGTTCTCAAGTGCTTAGGACCAAGCGCTTACAAGGTATAGCTCCTTGAGAATATAAAAATCCATAATGTATTTCATGTTAGCTTATTGAAAGCATACATAGCTAACCCTAACCATATCCTTGATAATCAACACGTTGTAATACCTAACCAAGGAGTCCTTGAGCTACAACCTAACTGAGTAATTGATGTAAGGGAGAGAAACTTGAGTAATTGATGTAACCTAACTGAGTAGTTGATGTAAGGGAGAGAAACTTGAGGAGTAGAATCCTTAGAGAATATCTCATATAGTGAAAAGAATACCCTGAAGAGGATGCCACTTGGATTGACCATGAGTCACTATGTAACCAATATCTCCAGTTTCAATCGAGATGAGGACATCTTGATTCCTCTAAGGGGGAGAGGATGTGATATCCTAACTTTTATTTAAAATCTTTTCGAATTCTCTCAAATGGACTTGAAGAACTCTAAAATTATTAAATAGAGAAGATCTCGACCAAAAAAAACCCAAGGATCGTAAATCGATATTTTTTCCAAATTGACAAGGATTGTAGCCACCCGTCACGGAAGTTACCACGTGAACGAGAGTTATGTGCCATATTAGTCATTAGTGTTAGTGTCTATAGTATGGATGGTCCAAAAATACTAGATTTTTGGATGAAACTAGCATGTTTTTGATATTTTGGATATTATTTATTGTAAGTATCCTAAAAATCTATGGAAACTTCTACAACAGGGTATCTTGTAAAAAAAAGCAAGTGGCTTTTTGAGCCACTTTTGGAGATTTAATAGAAAAAGAAGGATTGGCAAAATTGTGCGTGTCACAATCGCAATTTACAGGCAGCAAACATCACTTCAAAATGGGGAGGAGGAGGAGTGATCTGGAATATTTTTGACCAAACATCTTAGGTCGTGGGATTTTACCCCCCTTTTGGAGCCAATGAAACCATCAGATTTGCGATTTGAGCATCACATTGCATCTTGGAAGCTTCAAATTATTGATTTTACTAAGATTCCCTCCATAAAGAGCTCTTCTTCTTAACCACAACCCTTCTTCTCTAATTTAGCTATAAATAAGAGGCATGGGGAGTGGTTTGAGAGAGGTCTGAGTAAGAGGGGAGAGGCCCTTCTTAGGAGTATAGAGAAAGAGGGAGGAAAAGAGAGGGAGGTAGAAGGATACCCCCCACCAAACCCCCCCCCCCCCCCCCAAGAGGCTGTGCTAGAGAGGGGGAGAAGAGAGAGAGGGAAGAAGATCCCAAGAGGCTGCGAGAGAGGGAATTAGAGAGGGGGTTAGAGAGGAAACGAATTAACTAAACATCCCCTTGTCTCAGTTTTCAACTCAGCAAGCTACTCTCACGTTCTCCCATCCCAAATTTATTCTACCTTCTCTATCTCTCGAACTTGCTTACGAACAATGGCCCCAAAGCAATGAGGCAGAAAGTCCATGAAGTCCATCGCAGCCAACGGTCAAAGAACAGGTATTTCCGGAGATACGGGAGTGCCCGAGGTTGTTGGAATTGCCACTACCAAAACAGAACATCGAGTGTGGCAAATGCAAGTGCAAGCAAAGATGAAATTCCCAATGACGTTGTGCCAAACTAGGTTGTTCACAACTCAAAAATAGGCTATTATTTTCATATCGCCAGATAAAATAATAAGGTTTTTTTTCAAAATTAAGTACATAAAATGTTAGCTTTTGCATTTAGACTTATAGGAGATGTCAATTTCATCTAGAGAGCATATTAATACACACATAAATGGTTAACTGCTACCTATGATTTGTGGATAGATTAATCGAAATTATAATTTGTAAAATCATGATGGAAATAGTTGTAGGAGGTTATTGCATGAAATGAGTAAAGGATGTTATCTGCACTCGAGATTAGTAAAATAACTCGATATATTTATTGCTAAATGCGACAATGGTGATTAACACTTAAAAAGTGAGTCTATTTAAAGAATCTTGTAAATCATCTCATTAAATTATTGTTGCAATATTTTTGTAAGTACCGACTAAAGAAATTGGCTTATGTGGGGTAAGTTAGCCCTAAACGGGGAATTCATATCTTGCTTAACAACGTTGAAAGATTTGTACTTAACACTTTTTTATGGGAAGAAGAATCTATTAAAATATGCAGGATCTAGAGCATGGCAGATGCGGAAGCTATGGAGATTGAAAGAGGAAGAAGAAACTCATGAAGATATTGACCTTGACAAAGACAAATTGTCACATGAGTGAATTAGGTTCCAAGATTGAGACTTGGACTCATAAACACAATCTTGTGTGTGTACAGTGACATAGACACTTTATTGGAAAAAAAAGAGTACTATCATTGCAATAGAAAAAGAGTGCAAGTACAATGCTTTATAGGAATTGAGTGGTGGCACTTTATTCTACTGTGCATATGGGATTCTGGTCTTGAGCCCTCAATGCTCCTTATAAAGGGATTGAAGTAGATGTGATTGCAAATATCTCAACACCCCTCCTCAATCACAACAAGAAGTACAAAGCGTGTAGAGGCTTTAGTGAAAGCGACACCTGCAAAGTGTGGGCACACCATAAACATGGCAAAACACCAGAGGCTGTCGCATGAAAGGCTAAGTGTGGGTACCACAAACATGATGGTCATCCATAGCCTGTAGCACAGGCCTCACAAAGTGTACAGAGGCTTTAGTACAAGGCTTATTTGAGGAGTTTATAAGTTTATGTTTGAAGCACTAGGGCTGGGAAATACAAGGCAAACTCTTAACTAGTAGAACACTGATGCAAACATCTTCTTCCATTTTAATGTTGATTCCTGCAAGTTGGGTTAGAAGTCCTTCCATGTAGTTTAGATGTGTGGAAAGTGATGTGATGGACTTCATTTCAAGCCTGAAAAACTCAATCAAGAGACCATACTTTGATGATCTAGACTGTGCACCAAACAAAGTGTCAAGTCTCTTCCATGTATACTGTGAAGTATCATAGTTATCCACATGGTGGATATAGCTGTCGTCTAGCTCTAGTTTGATAATGGCTTGAGCCTTATCATCGTTATTTTGCCAAGTGACAGAAAGTTCCGCATCACGATGCTTATTTTCTTTTCCAGTGGTAATGGCCCAGAGGCCCTTCTTCATCAGGATGACTTTAGTGAAGTTTGGCTATGGCTTCCTAGATTAGGGTTTTGACCCAGCCCTGGTTTTTTGCTAATTGTGGGAGCTACAGTGGATCATTTAATTTTTTTTAAAAATGGAAATGAAGCTCTCTTCATGCTCTACCAAAGCCCCATGATGATGGACATGATTATGATGGATTTAAGCGTGTACGACCGTAGACGACAGCAGTAGGCAAATATAATTTTTGACCTTTTCTCCAATGCTGGTATCACGTGCATGAATCTTGATGAACTTTATGATAGGACGAAGCGCCTTGACTTGGGGAAGATTTTCATAGAAGGAAGTTTTGGGAGATGTGCCTTGGTTGAAGAGATCTCAGCTCTCCAAGTCAAGTAGGTCTTGTAGGCTATGGCAGACACACAGGGCAACAATTATGAAGAATCTCAATGCTGAGTTTGGAATGGCCTAACATTGAACTCTGAGGTGACAAAGAGGAGCTCTAGGAGCAGGCCAACACTTCTCTAGAGGAAGACTTGCCAAGATCTCTTTTGGTTGAAGAGATCTAAGGGCTTGGAGTGGGATAGGTGCAGGGTGGCTATGGCTGCCACAAGGTCAAATGGAGAGGAAGGAGTAGGAGATGAGCTCCTAGACTTAGCTGGACTAAGCTCAAGCTGAGCTAGATGAGAGTAGAATGGAGTTGGAGGAGCAGTGCCATGCTTGACTGTGCTCTGATACCATGTTAAAATATGCAGGATCTAGAGCATAGCAGATGCAGAAGCTATGGAGGTTGAAAGAGGAAGAAAAAACTCATGAAGATATTGACCATGACAAAGAAAAATTGTCACACAAGTGAATTAGGTTCCAAGATTGAGACTTGGACTCATAAACACAATCTTGTGTGTGTACAGTGACATAGACACTTTACTAGAAAGAAAAGAGTACTATCATTGCAATAGAAAAAGAGTGCAAGTACAATGCTTTAGTGGTGGCACTTTCTCCTACTGTGCATATGGGATTCTGGTCCTTAGTCCTCAGTCCTCCTTACAAAGGGATTGAAGTAGGTGTGATTGCAAATATCTCAACAAAATCCTCGTTAGAATGTAAGGTTACCTTGGTTTAAGGATCTACCTTGGCTATGTGAAGCCATGAACTGCACAATGGTGTGATTGTCATTGTTTGAAAGGGTTGTTTGTGTTTCCTAGAATCTAGATCTCTAATTAAAAATATTGACAAATAGGATAAAAGAAAAGATTGTGCTAGGCTACCCCCAAACTAGCTGTGAGACCCTACTCCAAGGGGGTCATGATTATCTCTTCAAGAGGCGTAGTCCGGCTCTGTAAAGCGGAAAGGTCCGTCCATAGGGATAGTCTTAAGGAGTAGGAAATGTGGATGCTAGGGGGGTTCTAGCCATAAATTCTACATTACTTCTAGAATCTAGCCCCTTCGCAACCCAGGATGGGATCCTAGAATCCTAATACTAGTTACAAGGGAGGAATCTTGGTGGACTGAATATCCTTGTGGAATTTTGTAAATCTTTCGTAGGATCAAAAAGATGAAAATTGTAATAAACTTTCAATATAATAAAGGATTTTTTTAAAATTCAAGGGTTTTTCGAATTGTATGCGTGTCCGTGAAATAAATTGCGTGAAGGAACCTGTGATTTAATGGACTAATTAAGGAAGTTAATTGTATATGTTTCAATAAATGTGCTATAGGTAATTAAAAAACTAAAGATGATACCCTCATCAAAGGAAAGCGGGTGGGCGTGACCCTTGATGGGTCTGACCAATGGTAGGGTGGTCCCAGTTAGTTGGCAGCTTTTCTAAATCGCGATAGAAATAGAAAGACGATAAATTGCTAAAACTAGTCATTAGGTAGAACTGAATTGCATTGTTTTAGGGGACCAGAATGGGATTTTGCCTTATGGGTAGGAGGGTTGATGTACCACACTACCCTCTATCTCCCATTCTCTTTGAACAAAGTGCAATGGCACGTGCGCTTCAATTCAAGTAATCCTGTAGAAAATGGAAACTTGAAATTACTGACACTAGCTAGCTATTAGGAGACCCGTTTGATCTTAGGAACCCAAAAATTTAGGTCGATCCTAGTGGGTTCAGCCGAAACTCTTCCATTGTGATGTAGACTCAGTAGTAGGGCCTAACTGACAAACCCCGTGATACTCCAAGAGAGTGTCGGAGGCAACATCATTTTGGAAAACCTATTGATGAAGTACTAAAAGGTACGTCATGGATTGAGACTGGCTGTAATGGGCCATAGGAATCCTCCCCTGGAATTTTAAAAGAAAAAGTTTTTTTTAAAATAATTAAGTTTAACTTTTCTACTCCCCCCTCTCTCGCCGCCGACAGCAGTCAGGGGAGGGGGAGAGAGAGTGGGAGTGGTGGATGATGGGGGAAGGCATGCAACCTCCACCTACCTACCTCCTCCCCTCCCCTATATAAGGGGAGGACTTCTCCCCTCCCCGGAAAAGAGAGGAGGCTACGCCCTTCCATGCACATCATCGCCCCCTTGTCAGCTACTGTGCCACCCCCCTGATCGTCCGATCGATGTCACCCCCCTGTGACCTGCTACAATCGGTTGCCCTGGTCCGGCGTGCTGCTCCGTCACCCAGCTCCCTTACGTCACCCCTCTCCTCACTGGCGGCGCTGCTGGGCCCTCTGATTGGGCATTTTCCCCCATCCGTGCTGCTGAAACGGCCCTGGGCCTTCGACCCTAACCACCCCCCCTGATCGCCAGCTGCGCGGGGCCTCGTGAGGAAGAGTAAGAAGAAGGGAAGTAGTGGGAGAGAAGGAGTAAGGAGAGGGAAGAAGAAGGAGTGGGGAAGAGAAGGGAAGAAGAGGGAGAGAAGGAGAAGAAGAGAAGAGAAAGAAGGAGGGAGAGAGAGAAGAGTGAAGAAGAGGGAGAGAAGGAGAAGGAGAAAAGGGAAGGAGTGGAAGAGAGAAGAGAAGAAGAGGGAGAGAAGGGGAAGGAGAGAAGGAGAAGGAGAGGATAAGAAGGAGTGAGAAAGAGAAGAGAAGAAGGGAGAGAAGTAGAAGGAGAAGAAGAGAAGGAGGGAGGCGGAAGAAGGAGCAGAAGAGGTAGAGGCAGAGAGAAGAGAAGTAGTAGAAGAAGAGAAGAGGAAGAGAAAGGGAGGGAAGGAGGAGAAAAGAAGTGGGAGAGGGAGAAGGAGAGAGAGAGAGTAGAGGAATAAGAGAGAAGGAGAAGAAGAGAAGGAGAGGGAGAGAGAGTAGGAGGAGAAAAAGAAGAAGAAGAAGAAGAGAGAGAAAGAGAGTAACCGCAACAAGTCACCCAAACCACTCTCTTGGCAACGGACCCCACCCAATGGTCTTTCCCACCTGAACGTGTCAATCCGAAACCGTTAAGGTCCTGACTGCCCAATCTTCACGAGGCAAATGGCTCCCAAGAAGAAAGTCGCGAGAAGCATAGGCGCCCAAGCTACCGGTAATGTTGGAGAGGTGAGCGGAGCGACCAACGCCGCACATACGAATCAAGCCCAGGTTCTAAGATTTAAGATTAATTAGGAATTATTTCTCGTAGAAGGGATGAAAGGGTTGATGACGTGCATGGAACAAGAACGAGTCTTAGGGTTTTGTTTACTCTGATAACTAAGTTTCTTGTGCGAAATGGAAGAGTTTATAATTCACATGAAATGATAGCTTCTACACACATAAAATGATAAGGTTATCACCTTACTTCACATAAAATGATAGCTTTTTAACCAGTTCAGTGCATGAATAGTCATTTAGAATTCACGTTTTGCAATCATGGTCAAAAGAAACACATGTTAATTACTGTTCATGAGATACACTTGCATCGTTAGACAAAACCCTAGACTTTCATGGATGCAAGTCACATGTGATCCGATGTATTAGAATGCATACTTGTTGCCAGGAATAAAGAGAGATAAACGTAGTTTAGGAGGTACAACTATACTAAACACACAATGTGCATGATGGTTAAGGTTGATTGGGAAATCCTGCATAGAACCGCACTAAGACAATTGGAAGGATCACATGCATCTAGACTGTATCTTTAAAGTCTAAACAAAGAATCTTGTGTTGTCATGTGTGTTATCTGACCTTGGTTGGGTTGCGAATAAGGCATGCCTGTTGCCTTGACTGACAATTAGGGACTAAGATACCCTATGGTAAAACCCAAGGGAAAAGGGCAAGTATAAGTCAACTTACCAAGACCATTTGCTTGCGTAATCTTATTTGAAATTATTGGGATCTCGCCAAGTTGCGAAAAGACCCAAGATCGGATGCTGGGAGCATTTGGGAAAAAAAGGAGTCATACCTTAGCAGTCGGTCGCACAAACGATCTCCGAAATGTTCGTGCTTGTACTTAGGTACATTATTTGATTTCTTTGTTCAAGGAACTAATTCAAGGAAAACACTTAATGCTTCAAGTTGAAAGCATGGAGGGAGAGGTAGGAACAGTTACCTTCGACTGTCTGCCAGGCCCTATCCAAGGGGGTTGTTAGCCGCACCGGGTATATGGGCCTATCCCGCCGCGAGAGGTCTCTCCGTGGGTGTTTCTTGGAGCGGGAGGATGCTTGGGTGCAAGGGGAGGCTCTGGCTATAAATCCCTTGCCTTTGGATCTTGTACAAGGGGCCGACGTGACTCGAGATGGGATCTCGAGGCCCATGTACTAGTCAACGGGCAGAACTTGGAACAGTAATCTTGTAGATTGCTGGGATAGCCTTCGGGTGTGATATTGGATGTACTCCAGGATTTTGATAAATAAGAGCAGTTATTGGAAAAAAAAAGGTACCTGCTTGGCATTGTTTTTGTGTCAGTGCCTAAGTTACGTGAAGGAACCCATGATTAATTTGTTTTATTAAGGAAGCTCATTTTGCATGTCAAAACGTAATGCGTTAGGTAATTAGATAACTAAAGCAAACCGAGGAAAGTGTGGTGGACGTGATTTAGGTCCGTCCTATGGAAGGGTGGTCCCGGTTAGTTGGGAACTTTTCTCAAATGATGAGATAATAAGTCAATGAAGACCTAGTGTCAATAGATGTAGAATTTTTGGTTTATTCTGTTTTAGGAGAAAGGAATGGGGCTATGCTGTACGACAAAGAGGTTGAGCTTCTCATTCTTCTCATTTCCCATTCTCCATGAACCAAGTGCAATTTGGAACTGCTCTGACTTTGTTGATCCTACGAAGGGTGGTACAACTGGAGCTCGACGCTAGCTTCTTCTTAGAGACTTTACTGAAAGGAAAGGAACCCTGACCACAGGTCGATCCCAAGTGGGAACGGTTGGACACTTCCACTCGGGACAGACTTAGGAAGACCTAGATCGCAAACCCTGTGTCATTTCCTGCGAGTGCCAGGCAGAGCCTTCTAGACCCTCCTCCCGATGGGCTGCTAGGACGTGTCTTGCAAACAGACAAGCAGACATGTTACAGTTGGTATCAAACCAATGGGATCTAAGATTCACAAAGGAACTTAATGGAGGAAAGTAAAGGGAATAAGGGGACAGCCAGGGGAAGGTGAGTGGAATAGAGCAGTGTTTTCTGTTGAAAACATTTTCTTACTCACTTATGGATGCTGGGTTGCAGAGTCACAAAGCATGGAACAAATTCTTGGTGTTCTAGGTTATGTTTATGACTGCAATGCGTGCTTCGAAATCTCGATGGAGGCTAGGCATGATGAATATTCTAGACCGCATCTACAATCCTTCACCCCTATATGCGGGACGGAGATGGACGGGAGAATTAGGAGTATACTACATAGCAGCCCACCGACTCGCGTATCTTCAGACCAACTTGAAGAGAATAAAGTGGATGGAGGATTTAAAGATCGTGAAGCTGTTCGTCTTTGTCAAAGCTCACGCAAATGCAACCCTGCATGTTGGCAGTCGGCAAGTCAAGGAGAACAAGTATGTGTATGAAGAAGTGACTCGGGTGATCCCTACCGATAGAATCAAAGTGCTAGGGCACTATGAGATGAACGGGTATCAAAGGAAGGGATACCCCAAGCTTCCTATGAACTATCGATTCCTGAAAATCCATGACCCCACTCCATACTATTACTCAGTCCTCCCTGTAGCCGATTGTAACACAATCCTATTTTCCCTAAATTGTTGTACCAATTAGCTTGTTCTACTTTCCCAAAATAAATGTACTCAAAGGGCTATGCCCTCATGAATGAATAAGACTTCTTACTATTGTCTATCCTGATTGTAAATGTTAGCAAAGGAGTTAAGAGATTAGGTCACTTGGCTAAAAGCTGTGCTGGTCATATTAACGCAATATGAGAAACGTTTGATAAGTTTTTAACATAAAGAATCTTATTGCCCAGGCGCAACCCCAAGTGCAGGTTCCAAGTCCGACCCCTGCACTAAGTACAGCCTGTGATTCAAGAGAAGAAGTTCCTTCTCAAACAAATCAAGCCACCTGAATTTGATGGCAAGGGAAGAACGGTTCAAACTGACGGCGAGATCTAGATCGAGTCCATGGAGGACTATTTTGAGGCAGTAGGAACTGCACTTGCTAACCAAGCTATGCTCGCCAAACTTAAGCTTACAGGCGAAGCAAGACTTTGGTGGAAATAGTGGTGCAGAGACCAAGGGATCTTGGAAGGGACAGTCACTTGGGAGAAGCTTAAGGAAGCTGTGCGAGGAAGGTATCTGCCACCTGCCTATCGCACACAGAAGATGAACAAATTCTATGAATTGAAGCAGCTCGGACTATCCCTTGATGCATATTATTCAAAGTTCGTCTCACTCTTAAAGTATGCGCCACCAATGGATATGACATAATATGACACAACAGGTGTCAAAGTTTTGTGTTGGGTTAAATCCACCCATAAACACCTGCTTGGAATCAATGCGCCCAATGGACCTACAAGATGTACTCATTCGAGCTGCACCAATAATACAAGAGGTGTAGACCCAACCAAGGAACAACAGGACTTGGCCTTACAGGGATCAGAACAAGGGAACGTATAGGGCTCAGACTAAGAGAGCGTAGGGTCAGAATCAGGGACAAAGAAAGAAAGCTAGGACCAATGCTGTCAACAACTTCGTTCCTACACAAGGTAATGACCACAATCTATGTTGCTTCCATTGCAATGAGCCCGGACACTTCAAGAGGCAGTGTCCCAAGCTTAGCAGGGGACATCGCCAAGGGCCATTCCAAGGAGCCACCCATGGCCAAGGAGCCACCGTCACGGCCAAAGGGAGAACCTCCAGTGTTTTCAACAAGGAGCTGGGCGAGAAGAAGATCCATCCATGGATGCTGACATTGAGAGAGCAACGGTTCACGCCGCTCTTCACAAGAAGGGTCTGAATCACCAATTCTCGGTAATCCAAACTCCATCGGATTATGAAGGTAAAAGCTTCAAAACCCTAATCGATTGTGGCAGTACACATTCCTTCATTTCACCGATTTGTGCAAAAAGGCTAGGGATAGCCACAATAGATGCACCTACTTTACTTGTGGAACTGGCAAATGGTCGTGAGGTCTCTTGTACTAGGCAAATTGCTAAGGTGAAATTCCTACTGGGTGGGAAGTCGACTTCAGTGAGATTCAGGGTAATGAATATAGGTGTCCATGAATGTTTGCTCGGAATGGATTGGCTAATACCCAATGATGCCCACATCCATTATGGAAAGGGCCAAGTCTCCTTCCGAAATTCTGAAGGGGAACATTGGATATTAGCCAAGAATCATTGGGTATTAGCCGTGAATCATTGGCTAATACCCAATGTGGGCATCATTGGGTATTAAACATTTTGAAATTCTGAAGGGGAAAGGGCCTACCTGTCTATTTGATTAAACTGAATAAGTTAGATCAGAATCAGGAATCTGGGAAAGAACCTTCATGGTTAAAGGAATATGCAGACATATTTCCTGAGGAGCTGACAGAACTTCCTCCTCAAAGGGAAGTCGACCATGAAATCAAGTTGGCGCGCCAGGAGCTACACCAATCGCAAAGAGACCGTATAGGATGTCCATCTCGGAAGCTATTGAATTGAAAGAGCAACTCAAGCAACTGTTAGACCAAGGCTACATCCATCCTAGCAGTTCACCAGGGGGAGCTCCAGTACTGTTCCAAAGGAAGAAAGGTGGAATGCTTCAGCTATGCATTGACTACAGAGGGTTGAATCAATCAACCATTAAAAACAAATACCCCATTCCAAGAATAGATGAACTACTTGACTGTCTTCAAGGTGTGAAGATATTCTCTAAGATAGATCTCAGATCTGGATATAATCAGATAAGGATCAAGGAAGAAGATATCCTGAAGACTGCATTTAGCACAAGATATGGACACTTTGAATTCCTAGTAATGTCATTCGGGCTGACAAATGCTCCTACTACCTTCAACAGGTTAATGCAGGATATCTTTAGGCCCTATCTTGATGACTTCGTACTCGTCTTCTTTGACGATCCCCTAGTCTACTCTAAACAGGAACAAGATCATGAACCCCAGCTTCACATTGTTCTTGAAACAATGAGAGCACACAAGCTTTATGCCAAGAAGACCAAGTGTGCATTTTTCAAGCGACAGATTGAGTATATTCATTATATCAGCGGATGGAATTTCATAGATCCAGCCAAGGTCAGAGACGTTCTCGAATGGCCAACACCAACTTCTGTCAAAGAAATACGTAGCTTCCTTGGATTAATAGGATGGTACATGATCTTTATTAAAAACTATATTTTGATTGTAGCACCTCTGACTGATTTACTAAAGAAGCAAGTAGCAATTGTATGGTCACCTACTGAACAGACCAACTTTGACAAACTAAAGCAAAGCTTAGTATCAGCACCCATCCTGAAACTTCTTGATCTTAGTAAGGAGTTTGAAGTGGTAATTGATGCTAGCACACTTGCCTTAGGATGTGTGCTTATGCAAGAAGGTCATCCCGTATCATACTCTTCAAGGAAATTGAAGAGCCATGAAAGGAATTATGCTACCTACGATTTGGAGCTGTTGGTTGTCATCCATGCTCTCAAACTTTGGAGACATTACTTGCTAGGTAACAAAATTTCCTTAGTGACAGACCACAAGAGTCTTAAATGGATCTTCACCCAGAATGAGCTCAACATGAGGCAACGTCGATGGATCGAAGTGCTGGAAGAATATGACTTTGAAATCAAATACAGGCCTGGAAAAGAGAATGTAGTTGCGGATGCACTCAGTCATAAGGCATTTCTAAACTCTCTTATTTTGCAAGGTCCGTCAACTACAAGGTCACTAGCCACAAAGGTATCAATGCCAAACAACCCAATTCTTGAGCTAGCTAGAGAAGAGGCATGCCATGACCCAGTCTACTAGAAATTGCTAAGGGAGATCCCCATCAAGGATCAAGACCCAAAGCTTAAGACAGAGTATCAAGAATTCTCTGTCAGTAGTGGACTTGTCTACTTTAGGACAAGATTATGTATCCCTACAAGCCAATCTCTCAAGCAAAAGATACTTTGGGAAGCCCATGACTCCCCTTTCTCAGGACATCCTGGCTATGCGAAGACCCTTAATGTGGTCAGGAAGAGCTATTATTGGGATAGGCTCAAGGGCGACGTTCTCAAATATGTCACGGAATGTTTGTCTTGTCAACACATTAAGGCAGAACATGTCAAAATGCCAGGGAAATTGCAACCACTTGACATTCCCCAAATGAAATGGGAATTCATTAGTATGGAATTTGTAGTTGACCTACCCCAAGTTCGAGGAGGATACAACTCTATTATGGTTGTAGTAGATATGCTTACCAAGGTTGCACATCTCATCCCTGTCAAGACAAACTATAAAGCCTCAGACATCACAAGATTATTCATCAAGGAAATATTCAAACTACATGGGTTACCCAGAAGAATCATTAGCGATAGTGACTCTCTCTTCACATCACACTTCTGGAGGGCTATCTTCGAGGCTATTGGGACTCAACTATGTTTCAATATAGCTTACCATCCCCAAACTGATGTCAAACAGAACGAGTCAACCAAGTCATTGAAGATATGCTTAGGGCATATTGCTGTCGCGAACCCAAAAAGTGGATTCAATATTTGCCACTGGTTGAGTGCCTACAACGCTTCTTACCAACAAAGTATTTAGATGACCCCTTTTCAAGCATTGCATGGGCACGATTTTAGTACTCCTTTGAGCTTCTCGGATCCAACCTTGAGGGTAGAAGCTTTGAGGTAGATGCTGGAAGACATGGATGACCAAATCAAATCAATAAGACAAGACATCCAAGTCGCCAAGGATAGACAGAAGGCTTACGCGGACTTGAAATGGCAAGACAGATCCGTCGTTGAAGGTGATATGGTCTTCATCCGCGTATGCCCTAAAAAGAGTTCACTGCCTTGGGAGAATACAAGAAGCTAAGTCCAAGGTATTGTGGACCTTATAAGATCACTAAGTGCCTAGGACTTAATGCTTACAGGCTACAGCTGCCCGCAACCCTAAAGGTTCATAATGTATTCCACGTTAGCCTATTGAAAAAGTATCTACCTAATCCAAATCATGTACTTGATGATCAGCAAGTTGTAATGCCTAGCCAAGGAGTCCTTGAGCTACGGCTTGATAGAGTCCTAGATGTCAGGGAGAGGCATTTAAGGTCAAGGACCTTGAGAGAATACCTTGTCCAGTGGAAAGATTATCCTGAAGAGGATGCCACCTGGATGGACGAAGATACTCTCAACCAACAATACCCCCAGGTCCTCTCAAGATGAGGACATCTTGATTCCTCTAAGGGGGAGACAATGTAATGGGCCATAAGAACCCTCCCCTGGAATTTTAAAAGAAAAAGAAAAAATTTTTAATCATTAAGTTTAAAATTTTTACTCCCCCCTCTCTCCCCGCTCACAGCAGTCAGGGGAGTGGGAGAGAGAGTGGGAGTGGTGGATGATGGGGGGGAGGCATGCAACCTCTAGGTGGAGGGGTGGCCATGCCACCTACCTCCTCCCCTCCCCTATATAAGGGGAGGACTTCTCCCCTCCCGAAAAAAGAGGGGAGGCTATGCCCTTCCATGCACGTCACCACCCCCCGTCAGTTGCTGTGCCACCCCCTTGGCCGTCCGATCGATGTCACCCCCGGCTACCTGCTGCAATCGGCAGCCCCGTCATGCTGCTCCGCCACCCAACTCCCTTACGTCACCCTTCTCCTCATTGGCGGCGTTGCTGGGCCCTCCGACTGGGCGTTTTCCCTCGTTCGTGTTGCTGAAATGGCCCTGGGCCTTCGACCCTAACCACCCCCCTCTGATCGCCAGCTGCGCGGGGCCTCATGAGGAAGAGTAAGAAGAAGGGAAGTAGTGGGAGAGAAGGAGTAAGGAGAGGGAAGAAGAAGGAGTGGGGAAGAGAAGGGAAGAAGAGGGAGAGAAGGAGAAGGAGAGAAAAGGAAGGAGGGAGAGAGAGAATAGTGAAGAAGAGGGAGAGAAGGAGGAGAGAAAAGAAGGAGTGGAAGAGAGAAGAAAAGAAGAGGGAGAGAAGGGGAAGGAGAGAAGGAGAAGGAGAGGATAAGAAGGAGTGAGAAAGAGAAGAGAAGAAGGGAGAGAAGTAGAAGGAGAAGAAGAGAAGGAGAGAGGTAGAAGAAGGAGCAGAAGAGGTAGAGGGAGAGAGAAGAGAAGTAGTAGAAGAAGAGAAGAGGAAGAGAAAGGGAGGGAAGGAGGAGAAAAGAAGTGGGAGAGGGAGAAGGAGAGAGAGAGAGTAGAGGAATAAGAGAGAAGGAGAAGAAGAGAAGGAGAGGGAGAGAGAGTAGGAGGAGAAAAGAAGAAGAAGAAGAAGAGAGAGAAAGAGAGTAACTGCAACAAGTCACCCAAACCACTCTCTCAGCAATGGACCCCACCCAGTGGTCTTTCCCACCCGAACGTGTCAACCCAAAACTGTTAAAGTCCGGACTACGCAATCTCTGCGAGGCGAATGGATCCCAAGAAGAAAGTCATGGGAAGCGTAGGCGCCCAAGCTACCGGTAATGTTGGAGAGGTGAGCGGAGCGACCAACACCGCACATACGAATCAAGCCCAGGTTCTAAGCTTTAAGATTAATTAGGAATTATTTCTCGTGGAAGGGATGAAAGGGTTGATGACGTGCATGGAACAAGAACGAGTCTTAGGGTTTTGTTTGCTCTGATAACTAAGTTGCTTGTGCGAAATGAAAGAGTTTATAATTCACATGAAATGATAGCTTCTACACACATAAAATGATAAGGTTATCACCTTACTTCACATAAAATAATAGCTTTTTAACCAGTTCAGTGCATGAATAGTCATTTAGAATTCACGTTTCGCAATCATGGTTAAAAGAAACACATGTTAATTACTGTTCATGAGATGCACTTGCATCGTTAGAAAAAACCCTAGATTTTCATGGATGCAAGTCACATGTGATCCGATGCATTAGAATGAGTACTTGTTGCCAGGAATAAAGAGAGATAAAAGTCGTTTAGGAGGTTCAACTATACTAAACGCACAATGTGCATGATGATTAAGGTTGATTGGGAAATCCTGCATAGAACCGCACTAAGACAATTGGAAGGATCACATGCATCTAGACTGCATCTTTAAAGTCTAAACGAAGAATCTTGTGTTGCCATGTGTGTTATCTGACCTTGGTTGGGTTGCGAATAAGGCATGCCTGTTGCCTTGACTGACAGTTAGGGACTAAGATACCCTAAGGTAAAACCCAAGGGAAAAGGGCAAGTATAAGTCAACTTACCAAGACCATTTGCTTGTGTAATCTTGTTTGAAATTATTGGGATCTCGCCAAGTCGCAAAAGACCCAATATCGGATGCTGGGAGCATTTGGGAAAAAAAGGAGTCACACCTTAGCAGTCGGTCGCACAAACGATCTCTGAAATATTTGTGCTTGTACTTAGGTACATTATTTGATCTCTTTGCTCAAGGAATTAATTCAAGGAAAACACTTAATGCTTCAGGTTGAAAGCCTAGAGGGAGAGGCAGGAACAGTTACCTTCGACTATCTGCCTAGCCCTATCCAAGGGGGTTGTTAGCCACGCTGGGTATATAGACCTAACCCACCGCCAGAGGTCTCTCCGTGGGTGCTGCTTGGAGCGGGAGGACGCTTGGGTGCAAGGGGAGGCTCTGGCTGTAAATCCCTTGCCTCTGGATCCCGTACAAGAGGCCGACGTGACTCGAGATGGGATCTCGAGGCCCGTGTACTAGTCAACGGGCGAAACTTGGAACAGTAATCCTGTAGACTGCTGGGATACCCTTCGGGCTTGATATTGGATGTATTCCAGGATTTTGATAAATAAGAGCTGTTATTTGAAAAAAAAAGGAACCGGCTTGGCATTTTTTTTGTGTCAGTGGCTAAGTTACGTGAAGGAACCCATGATTAATTTGTTTAATTAAGGAAGCTGATTTTGCATGTCAAAATGTAATGTGTTAGGTAATTAGATAACTAAAGAAAACTGAGGAAAGTGCGGTGGACGTGATTTAGGTCCCGTCCTATGGAAGGGTGGTCCCGGTTAGCTGGGAACTTTTCTCAAATGATGAGATAATAAGACAATGAAGACCTAGTGTCAGTAGATGTAGAATTTCCGGTTTATTCTATTTTAGGGGAAAGGAATGGGGCTATGCTGTACGACAGAGAGGTTGAGCTTTGCATCCCTCTCATTTCCCATTCTCCATGAACCAAGTGCAGTTTGAAACCGCTCCGACTTGGTTGATCCTACGAAGGGTGGTACAACTGGAGCTCGACGCTAGCTTCTTCTTAGAGACTTTGCTGAAAGGAAAGGAACCCTAACCACAGGTCGATCCCAAGTGGGAATGGCTGGACACTTCCCTTGGGGCAGACTCGGGAAGACCTAGATCGCAAACCCTGTGTCATTCCCTGCGAGTGCTAGGAAGAGCCTTCTAGACCCTCCTCTCGATGGGCTGCTAGGACGTGTTCTGCAAACGGACAAGCGGGCACGTTATACTAGCGGACACCTCACAGTTTAGGATAGAAAATGTGTGTAAAGGCTTGACGTAATAAGGGCGTTAATGAAGAGGAGTATTATCTAATATTAGTGCATGAGTTTGATGCTATTTTTTGGCCTTTTAGAATGTAAAGAGAGTGTGCACTCCACCAATGAGGATAAGGTTTTCGTGACATAATTTTTTTTCAAAAATATTTTTATAAATTCAAATAATAAATTTGGTATTTATATATATATATTTTTTTGAAATGAGTAGAGTAATTGTTGCTTTTTAGTAGTAGAGTAGAGTGACTACCATTTTTTAATAGTAATGTTTTATTGCCATATTTTAGTTATTTCTCTTGAGGGAAACAAAGGTGGCAGAAACCTCTCCTCCTTTGAAATCTTTGAGTGCTCAATGCTCATTCCCTCTCTCTTGCCTTCGCTCTACACCCTTTGTAGTTTTTGTTTATTTTCTCTTGACTCAACTGCACATTTCTGCCCTCCATCTTCCTACTCCATGGAGGCGTCTTCTTGTCGGTGCAGAAGACCTAGTGCTTCCATCGAGTCCATAGTCACTTTCAATATGCTCAATGAGAAAGGTAGGCACGTTCGCTTGACCATAACAAAGGGAAGTTGGATAATCATGCAACAAAGAAAGTGGAAGAGATCTTTGATAGGCCCAACCCTTTTTTATCATGCTGGAAGGGCAGGGTAACATATTTTTGGCTTGGTGGATCCAAGAAGACAATCAAAGAAGTGCATATGGAGCATTGTTTCATGCATAAGGAGCTTAACCTTGAGCCCATTACCTATAATCTCCCTCTCCATATACCCAAGAGTTGGTGCATTTTGGTTGCATCTACTTTCTAATATGAATGAATGTTCGTGTTTCTTACTCACTCTATAACTAACAAGACCATTTGATATTAAGTGACTTGTATTCATCGAGTGTCTATGAGTAGTAGCTACTAGTAGAATGTGTGGTAGATGTTCTAGATCTCATCCATAGCTCTGTTTGCCGACAAAGAGCTTTACAAGGGGAAGACTAAAGTGGCACTAGATGCTGAGAGGGGCATATTCTTTTACAACCATTTTTACATACCACCTCCCTCTAGTGGGCAATGGGGAGCCATGTCTAGCCTTCCTCTTCTCAATTTCATGAGTAGAGAGTAGCCATTACCAAATTCTAGAATAAGGGAGAGTTACATATGCAAAAAATTTCACAAGGTGCAAAAATGCCTAAAGCCCAACATTTTAGGTAGTCAAAGCAAAATATCCACTTTTATGCCTATAGCCATTTTCATGGACTTCTTCTCCATTGAAGTTTGGACCTCAAGAACCATGTTCCTAATGAAGCACCCTAATGTAGAAATTATCCTAGAGTTTATAGATACAAACTAGGATACAAAGGTACAAGATGGAATCACCTTCAAGGTACAACTAGATTTCACTATATGCAAATATATGATTGCCACTCAAAACTTCATCATGACATTTTTGTAGAGAAGATGACACCATGTTTGTGGGAAACTACTGCCAGTATACTAAAACATGAGGGAGTTTTTCTCAAAATTCATTACAAGCTATTGATGTTTGGTTGGATGGTGAACTTTTGATCATTATGAAGGTAGGGTCAATGTGTACATTATGACAATTGAGGATATACTTGCACAATGAAGACATCCAACTTCCTACTTCATTTGCCTTTTATGTTGATGATAAAAAGGTGCATTGCTATTTGCATTGTTTATTTTGCTTTACATTCACACAATCAAATGAATTGTTTTCATCACATTATCTTTAACTACACTCTCGATGTTTGCCAGGTGCCAATAAGAAAAGAAAAGAGTTTCACGTGTAAAGAGATAACAAACAATGCCGTGCATCTACATTGCCATTAGTAGCTTGGCAGAGCTACCTTTGAGGATTGCATAGTTACAGGACAAGAGGTACCTACTTACAAGATTCAAGGAGATACACCTAAAATCAAGGGTTAGAATGTGAAAGAAAAATATATATCATCATCACTTAAGAAGTCAATCTATGCTCAACAATCATAAAGTGAAGGTAGACTCACTTCTATAAAGAGGTATATCTGCTGCAATGATAGTGACAAAGATATATAAAGGTAGAGAGTGAGAGCAAAGAAAAAGAACAAAAGTTGTACAAACATAAAGTAGAATAGACTGAAGTTTAAGCATCACAATTAGCATTTGGATAGCACATTTCCTAGTTCTCAATACTTATTTTGTATTCTGAAATCATTCCATAGTTCTTCCTAGGACTATCTTTACTGGTGGTTTTCTCATACAAAAAATAGTAGTTTTTGGGTGCATCCCTAGTACCATTATTATCGATCTCACTATACCATTATTGGTAGTGTTAATACTTTTAAGTATCAAATTTGGTAGTCCCACAATATCTTTCTATGGCATATGGGTACTTTTTGTACATGATAAATAGGTTATAAATGGAGGTTCCTTGTGTCTCATTTGAGTAATCTCTCATATCAATGTATACTAGTCTACTTTGGGTCATGAGAAAATCACATTAGAGCTAACTATAATTGAGAATCGCACCAAATTTCAACAATCTACACTTGAAATGTCACGACCAAGCGATACAGGGGCTGTCACCCTTGGGAGGAGCCTCTCTCAATCAGTGGTGATTGATATGGTGTTCAGTGCACACGAGGATCAACACCAAGCAAAATGGGGGTCCTTCGCCCTAGAGAGGGGCCTCCTTCACCTGGTGATAACCCTCGTGGGGTTCACTCTATTGAGATATTTACAATTGTACCTAGTGTGGCCTCTTTGTATGAGGGAGTTCTAAGCTTAGGACATGCAGGTTGTAGGAATCCCATATGCACAGAGAGGGAAACTACTATCCATCCAGCAACTATAAAGCATTGTACTTGACTACCACTTTTTCATACATGATGAATGCAATATCATGTTTCCAATTTTAGTTAGTGTCTTGGTCATTGTCAGTCTCATACTCAATATTTTGTTTATGAGTCCAAGCTTCCATCTTGGAACCTAATTCGCTTGAGTAATAGTTGGTCTCTGCAGTCTATGTCATCATGATCATTCTCTTTGTGTTCCATCTGCCATAACCATCCTCTAGATCCATGCATTTCAACATGGTATTAGAGCCATGGTGAGCATGGCTTAGCTCTTCTCTCTACTCCTTTGGTCCCTCTCCATCTCTGGTCAGATAAATACTTGCTCAAGATCTCATCTTCCACTTATATTTTCACTTGTATCTTCAATCAAGCTTGTGGCAGCCATAGCTAGCCTACACCCTGCCTCCTTTGAGCTCTTGGATCTCTCTGTACAAGGAATATCTTCATGATCTTCCTTCTAGGGATTTGATCCCTGACTCAAGGCGCTTCAGTTCATCATGACAGATCCCAACATTGCACACTACAGCCATCAACATTGCCTGAATTTGTCATCCCTGTCTCAAAAAGGTACAGAATAGGTCGTATTACTGTTGCTGAGCGCATAGGCCGCAATCTTCCCTGCATATGTAGGGATTTTGAAGCTTACCTCATAAGCTTTCTACCCACTAGATATCTCCCACAATGATCACTTGTACACGTTATTGTCATAAAAAAACGAGTTGCCTGTGTGTCAAGAATCACGTGGTGGGGGGACTTGCTCAAGATGCTGCACCAAACACACACAGAATGCACAAGGAGAAGCTCACTCAAGAGACAAGAAGAGAGATGGAGGCCAAAACGTTTTCTTGCTGGTTTCTTCTTCTTCTTCCACACTCTTTACAAAGTACTCAAAGTATAGATAAGATACAACATAAAGGGAAGTGGCCTACTAAGTCAAACAATGCATAACCGACTACACTAGTCGACTGGCGCTATAACTATGCCAGCTATAAATAGGTGTAACAACCTAAATATAATAAGTAATGAGTCAGTGGCCATGTGAGAGTCATAATGACCATCGACGTGCTAAGTGTAGATGTGTGGACCCATCTAACCTGGCGGTCCATCATCAATGTCCGCATGTGTTGAGCTTGTCATCTCAACACTCCCCCTCAAGCTCAACTGCATCTCTGCGACTCCAAGTAAGCTTCGAAAATTTTGAAGCTTCTTTGTATCCAATGCCTTCGTGAAGTGTCAGCTATTTGATCCTATGTGCTGACATACACCAAGTCAATCTCACCTGCTAGTACTTTCTCTCTCACAAAGTGGTAGTGTACCTCAATATGTTTTGTCCTGGCATGGAACACAGGGTTCCTAGCCAACTGTATACTGCTCATGTTGTCACAATAAATGACAGCTGGACCTTCCACCTACACATCCAAATTAGCCATTAACTTTTGTAGCCATACTACCTCACATGCTGCAACAGCAGCACCTCTATACTTGGCCTTTGTACTTGACAAAGCAACTGTAGATTGCTTTTTGCTGCTCCAAGCAACTGCTGCACTACCAAGAGAGAACATGTATCCGCTAGTAGATCTTCTATCAGACATACTACCAACCCAATCTGCATCTGTGTATCCAAACACCTGTACATCTGTACCTGCCTCATAGAAAAGTCCATAATGTAATGTGGACCTCATATATCTCAATATGCGTCTGACTGCATCCAAATGTGGCTTTCGAGGTACTTGCATAAACTGACTCACAAGACCAACAACGTAGCTCAAGTCTGGCCTTGTAATGGTCATGTAGATCAAACTCCCCACTATCCTCCTGAACATAGTAGGGTCTTCTATCTCATCCCCAACATCAGCACTCAACTTTACATTCTGCTCCAATGGGACTGAAAGTGGTTTGCATGCTGTCATACCATACTTGGACAACATATCCAAGCCATACTGTCTTTGGGACAATCATATACCATCATCGCATCTGATCACCTCAATGCCAAGGAAGTACCTTAGCTCACCTAAATCCTTCATCTCAAACTTCTTCTTCAAAAATCCTTGACTTCAGCAATCCCACTATTTCTATCATCTGTAATAATCAAATCATCCACATAGATGACTATGATGACCAAACTTGCATCTCCATTTCTCACATAAAGTGAGTGATCAGCATCAGAAACATAAAAGCCAATATTGACAGGATACTCTCTTATCTTGTCAGACCATGCTCTAGGTGCTTGCTTGAGCCCATAGAGTGTCTTCTTCAACCTGCACACATACGTGGGATGCTCTAAATCTTCATAACCTGCTGGCTGATCCATATACACTTCTTCCTACAAATCACCATGCAAGAAGGCATTCTTCACATCCATTTGCTGCAACCTACAACCTTTGGCTAGTGCCAAAGCAATCACACATCTGACAATTGCCGTCCTAGCAACTGGACTGAAGGTTTCTTCATAATCTATGCCATATGTCTGGCATAGCCTTTTGCAACCAGTCTAGCTTTGTACCTACTAATAGAACCATCTGCATTGTGCTTAATCTTATAAATCCACTTACATCCAATAGCTTTCTTGCCCTTCGGCAATGATACTAGATCCCAAGTCTTATTGGCATCTGATGCAACCATCTCCTCATCCATTGCTACATCCCAATGAGCATGACCAATAGCCTCCTCAAGACATGTGGACTCAACATCCTCAACTAGTTTCACCATATAAGCATAATGGTGAGCTGCATAACCTTCAAAACCGAATCTTTTAATAGGGTATCTGACCCTGCTAGATCTGCATACCACCGGATCACTCAATGGAGCCTTTACATTACTATGAGCTCTCTGTACACCTGGTGTCCTGACAGAAGGAATACCAAGCTCATCATCCAAGCTCTCTGAGCCACTGGAGTCTCCATCAAGAACTGCATCAATGTCATCTGACACTTTATTCTTTCCTTTGTCTTTACCTGTAGTGCTACTAGATGCACCCGAAGATGTAGAGCTACTCCTTAGTCTCCCAGACCAAGGACTACCAGATGATGTCTCTGGTCCACTAAGAGTCCATGATTCTTGCTTTTCAGCCTGCACATGAGTGTCATGATCATCATCATCATCCAATGCATAACCACTAGATGCATACCAACTGCTCATTTAATCAAAGATGACATCCCTGCTCACTCTGAACTTACATGTGACAGGGTTATAACAGCGATACCTTTTCTGCTCTAAAGAGTATCCAATAAAGACACACTTTTCAGCCTTTGGATCCAATTTCTTCCGCAACTCATCTGGCACATGAACATATGCAATGCAGCCAAACACTTTCAAGTGTGAGACATCAGGCTTCTTACCTGTAAAACATTCTTCGGGGGTCATACCATGAACTGCAGTTGTGGGAGTTCTGTTCATAATATAAACAGTAGTATGAACAGCCTTAGACAAAAAATGCTTAGGCATATTCTTTTCAGCCATCAAGGCACGTGCAACTTCTGCAATATGCCTGTTTTTCCTTTCTGCAACCCCATTTTGCTGTGGGGTATACCTGCATGTGAACTGTCTCTTTATCCCATGAGACCTTAGAAAATCACTGAACTCATTCGAGAGGTACTCTCCCCCTCCATCTGACCTCAAGCACTTTACTTTCAAGCCTGTTTCTCTTTCAACTGTAGCCTTGAAAGTTCTAAAGTGCTCAAACGCTTCACTCTTTTTCTTCATAAAATATACCCATAGCTTTCTAGAACAACCATCAATGAATGTGACAAAGTATGAACTGCCTCCAAGAGATACATTTTGTGTAGGCCCCCAAATGTCTGTATTCACAACATCAAGGATATTTCTTTTTTACATCTCTGTCATGTGAAAAGGGTTGTCTTGTCTGCTTACCAAACTGACATGCTTCGCATACCTTATGAAATTCTACAACTCTAAATGTAGGCAAACCTGTAACCAACCCTTTGGACTGCATTAATTTCAGCCTTTGTACATTTGCATGTCCAATGCATTTGTGCCAAATTTCAATATCTGCAACAACACCTTTTCCTTTAGCATACATTGCAGCATTCATAATAGGAATTCCAGCATCTAGAGTAAACATACGTCCAACTCTACTTCCCTTTGCTACCAACCTGCACTTGTCATTGAAGTCTTCTACAAAGCAGCCCTTTGCATTAAATCTGACTTACAGCCCTTGCTCTACCATTTGAACGACTGACACCAAGTTCTTTGTAATAGATGGCACATGTAATATATCTGAAAGACTCTTTGTCTTACCATCATGCAAGGACAAGGGAACTTTTCCAATGTGTGAAATTGGGTGGCATGAATCATCACCCATCTGCACATAACCTGCATTTTGCAAGTCTTGCATCTCTCCAAACCATTCTGCATGGTTGATCATATGATTGGATGCACCTAAATCAACATACCAAACATCATCATGTGTTCCCTTTCCTGTAATAGCATTCAACATATGCTGCATAACAAACAGACATTCATTTTTGTCTTTGTTTTGTCATGAAGGTGATGCATAGTTTCCTTGCTGCAACTTACCACTGCGAATATCATCTTTCTTAGCATAGCATTGGGCTACAATATGACCTGTTTTGCCACAGTAGTGACACACAATACTAGAGTTGTTAGAACCTCTATTTTGCCATCCACCTCTTCCTCTAAAGCTCCCCCTGCCTCTAAAGTTACATTGACCTCCTGAAACCTGCATATCGCCAAATTGCTGATTCAATCTGTTTTACTGGTTGTCACTACCAGATCCTGTACCACGGCCTCTTGAAGAGAACCTACCACGTCCCCTTCCTGAACTGGAGTAGAAAGCTTGGACCTGTTCACTACTTTTTTCAGATGTCTCACTCTGCATGTTGATCTCTTCAGTGATCATAAGGGAGACCAACTCATCGAAATCTGGAAATGGCTTCCTAACACATATGGAAGTTACAAAAGACTTCCAAGCCTTTTCATTGTTAAGTCCACCCAAGGTAGACGACACCAAATCATCATCATCGGGCATTACATCAATCGCTGCCAAGGCATCTGCAATGCTCCTTACCTTCAGTGCATACTCATTGATAGACATCTTCCCTTTCTTCAATGTATTCAACTCTTGCTTGAGTTGAATCTTTCGTGCCTTTGTATTTACAGAAAACATACTTTCAAGTATGGTCCAAGCTGCATACGAATTCTCTGCATTTCTAATGTGTCCCAGCATATTATTGTCAATTACTGCAGACAACCAATACATGACCTTTTTATCTTTTGTATTCCATTCCTTCCGTGCTTTTGTCTCTTCTGTAGTTGGAGGATCACTCACCTCTGGCTCCTTTTCTTCACCTGAAACAAACTCGTAGAGGCCTTTTCCAATAAGAAAGTTCGTGACACGGAACTTCCATGAAGGGTAGTTGTTCTTGTCGAGCTTCTCAATGATGGGGCTTCCACTGTTCTCTGCCATTATCACAAAATTAATACCAACAGCAAGCAAATATTCTGTAACCCTCGACCTGTAGTGCACAGCAATACACCAGACAGTCTTTTTCACTGTCTGCTCAACAATACATGCAATCTGCAACCTGTTTGAAGATAAACCTTGTGTTTACTCACTGGTAAACACCTTTGAACTTATAGATCTGAAATCTGTAACCTGTGCACCCACTTTCGGTCAATACAGTCGAAGTCACAGTGTACCCTGAAACTGCTGTCCGCAACCTTGCGGCTCTAAAATGGGGCCTGAAATGGCCTCAGATGCCCAAATTAACTGCGGGAAAGCCCTAAAGGGCCTATTTGTAGAATACACAGCACTCTTTGCGCACACCAAATCTCACTGCAATCTGAGATTTTTGCTCTGCCCTTCTTCTGGTGCCTCCACAAGCACTATCCAAGAGAAAGAGTGGAAGGATGGGAGAGCTTCTTACCCGTGGCTTGCTTGCTCGAACCTTGCTTCTTCTCCTTCACTTCAGCCTTCAAAATCAGCCAATTCAGTGGCATGGCTCTGATACCATGTCAAGAATCGCGTGGTGGGGGGACTTGCTCAAGATGTTGCGCCGAATACACACAGAATGCACAAGGAGAAGCTCACTCAAGAGACAAGAAGAGAGATGGAGGCCAAAACGTTTTCTTGCTGGTTTCTTCTTCTTCTTCCACACTCTTTACAAAGTATTCAAAGTATAGATAAGATACAACATAAAGGAAAGTGGCTTACTAAGTCAAACAATGCATAACCGACTACACTAGTCGACTGGCGCTATAACTATGCCAGCTGTAAATAGGTGTAACAACCTAAATATAATAAGTAATGAGTCAGTGGCCATGTGAGAGTCATAATGACCACCAACATGCCAAGTGTAGATGTGTGGACCCATCTAACCCGGCGGTCCATCATCAATGTCCGCATGTGTTGAGCTTGTCATCTCAACACTGTGAACCCTAAACAGAGGGGAGCCATAGCCCTTGAGCTCAAAGCTCATAAGCCTATTCAATTTCTCATTCCTTTGGGCTCAACCAAAAATTTGCAACTCTGATGAACTCAGTGCCTCATTCAAATCGGTAAGGGAAGTGAGAAATCAAAGCTCAAGAATCAACATCAAGTGCTTGAATTACATAATATCTCTTGATACTAGTCTAGTGCTTCTTGGCACTTGTGTTTTTAAACACATTCAAGATCATCTGGATTGCTGGTTATTCTTAGTCATTCGAAGCTATTCCTAGTCATACTAATGCCAAACATGAAGGTCTTTAAGTGGATGCTTCTCATGAAGAGTAGCATTACTCTTGCTGCTCATTTCAAATACATAGAAGACTTGTTTATTCCACTTACAAGGATGGATAGACTTTTTCTAAAGTGTAATCAATGATCTCATTTGAAGCTTCTGAAGACATTTAAGCTACCTCGGTAATCATGCAAACCTCAAAGATGATACCTTTGCTTGAGGGGGACATGGACATAAAGAATGATGCAACTGTTGCAAGCAAAGTCAGTAAAAGAGAAGACCAGGAGAACCTAGAAGAAGAGGACCAAAAGATCAAAGTAGTGGACATTGAAGTTGCAAGCAAAGTGAAGAACAAGTATAAGATCAAAAAGAGCAAGCTGGACTACATTGACAAGAAGACTTGCAATGAATTGAAGATCTATGTCAAAAGAAATGCTGAAAACTGCAAGGGCCCACTGGTCCTTGACCCAATTTTTACTAAACCTTTTTAGCCTTGTAATGCCTAGCCCTAATGCTTCTGACATAAGCTTGTAAACTCCTCATGTAACCTCTGCACACTACAGCCTCTACACACTTAGTGAGGCCTTGTAACATCCTCTAGCTTTGTATGGTTGGTTCTTTCCATGCCTACACTTAGCAAGGTTCTATTCATGACAGCCTTTGTATAGTTAGTGTCTTTCTTGGTTGTGATTGAGGAGGGGTGTTGAGATATTTACAATCACACCTACTATGTCCTCTTTGTATGAGGGATTTCTAGGCTTAGGACATGTAGGTTGCAAGAATCCCATATGCACAAAGAGGGAAATTGCTACCCATGCAACAACTATAAAGCATTATACTTGACTACCGCTTTTTCATATATGATGAATGCAATATCATGATGCTTTCCCATTTTAGCTAGTGTCTTGGTCATTGTCAGTCTCATACTCAAGATTGTGTTTATGAGTCCAAGCTTCCATCTTGGAACCTAATTCAATTGAGTAATAGTTGGTCTCTTCAGTCTATGTCATCATGAACATTCTCTTTGTGTTCCATCCACCATAGCCATGCTCTAGATCCATGCATTTCAACACACTCCAAACGATAACCACTTCAATTAGCCCAACTATAATCAAAATGAACGAGCCTTTTCACATCCGTAGACACAAGTATTTTTCACAAAAGAAAGGTAAACATTTCATGAATATAAACAACAGGTTTAGCAATATGTATGAGAACCTTTTCTTTTTTGCATTTCCATTTCCATTTACAAGGTGGCAAACAAGCATAAAAAAATTACAATACAAAGGCATTAAAGGCTAGACTAAAGGGTCTCCTCGAGGGTAGGGGCCGAATCTTCGAGAGATGGCTTGACCATGAGAGTAGAGAGGTTGTCTTGAGGGTTGTTATTGGGATAGGGGCAAGGTTGTATCTGGGGTTGGGAGGTTTGATGTGCCTCTTTCATATCATGAAAAAAATCTTCCAATCTCCATAGTACCCTCTCCTAGGACTTGCAACCCACTCTCTATAACTTCTCTTAACTCATCCCATTTTGACGAATGTCTTTCATGGTGGCCTCATGACCTCATATGGCATATTCTTTGTCTTGTAGAGCCCTTATCTGTCATAAAAGAAAATACCTTGATATTTTTGTACTTTGGAATCATGCTAATTCCATACCTTGTAATTTCCAGCCCTTGTAAATTCAGCCCTTGCCTATGTAAATGTACCCTTAACTTTGGAGATGAGGAGTTAGGATAAAGAAGGCAAGAGGCTAAGAGAAGACATCTTTTGGCTCATTGACAAAATTTTACTATTCACTTTCTTGATGTTAACTTTCTTCTTGCTAGATGAAGCATCAGCCATGGCTGTCATGTATTTTTTGGAACTCTGATCATTAATACATGACAAGATGTTTTGGTGAATAGTTCTTTGTTATTTTATGTCTATTTCAGTTTTAGTTAGATTTCTTTTTTTGGTTGAATGCTTCATTACATTGGTATCAGAGCATTAGTTTAGATCCTGTCAGAAGTCATTTTCATGTAATAGATTTAGTTGCAGTGACTAGGGAGTGAAAACCACAATTAAATTCAGTACAAGAGTTAATTCTTCCATAACCGTGGCCTGACATGGAGAACTCTTAAAAACCGTGACTAACATGGAGGTTCTTGGCATGAACCAGTGGACAATGGTGGGCTCCAACCAATTTGGAAACTTGTGACCAAGTTTTAGACCAAAAATTGGGGTAAATTGGACAAAACAAAGGTTACAAGACTTAGTTTGGTTCAAACTTGGGTTACTTTTCAAGAACATGGGTTTCTTCCTTTTTTCCTTCAAGCTTCTCTCAAGAATCCATGTCCAAAGGCTGAGCAAGATCTCTTGCTTGTGACTTCTATCATGCAAAAGGGCTTCATTTCTGTCCAGGAGCACAGGAGTAGGCAGTAGCGTGAATTGCACCTGCTGCATATTCTTGCCTATTCCTTGCTAAAGATGAGCTATGGAGCTCAAGTTGCTTATGATTCATGCTCTGTAGCACTTGACAAGTGATCTCCTTCAAGCTTTGGCAACATTTCTCTCTATTGTGGACTCTTCTCTCTCCCATCGAACCTTGTTATTGACAGTTTTGGACAGCAAGCTTATTTTCACAAATTTCTTATCAAGATCATGGGGCTTTTGGGTCACTTTCACTTCCTAAAGCCTCTACACAAAGGATAGTACCAACATTGTATGGATTTCCCACCATTGTGGAAGAATGGAGTGGATTCTCGAAGGATTCATGGAAGGGGCAGCAAATGTCATTTGAAGGAAGGGAATTATTGGATTCTCTTTCAAATTTTGAAGTTTCTTTGAAGCCTACGTCATACAATGAAGAGTAATCAGCATCTTCAACTCAAGTGGCATCTCTATTGAAGCCTTCTTCAAACATCAAATTTTGGGTCCAATGGTTCATGGGAGCACTCTTCATGAAGATTCTTGATCAAGAAGTTGGATATTAGTATTGGAAAGCTAAGATGGGGATTTCTTGGATTAATAGAAGCTAAAGTCAAGCTCTATTTGGTGAAGTCAAGTTCTATTTGTGGACGATTCCTTCATAAAAAACAAAACTCTTCTCCTACCATCTTAAGAGGTACTCTAATTGTTTTTAATCTCTCTTTAAATCCTCTTGCTGAGCTAAGTCCAATTGATGAAAGAGGGATTAAAATGATAAAGAATCCCATCCATTCTATCAAATGCATTTCATGGGAAATCCATAGAGCTATTTTAGTGATTGATCATTGCATAATCACTCTCATTCACTGAAATAATCACTTCCAAGTGCCTCAAATTCTCATTTCATTTACCTAACCATGATATTGAATTGTTTGCTCTTTTTTTTTTCATTAACACGAGTAAAATATTACCCAATGGTAAGTGGAATAAGAATTGCTAAGCAGTGAGTCACTGCTGAGGTTATCCCTTACCTATCCCCATTTTAATTTTAGCCTATTCCATTCAAGTTCTTGCATATCATAAAAGGGGAAATCAAATTCTTTTCATTCCATGCATTTCATGCTGATTTTTAGAGCCTAGCATTGAGCTGCCATGTATATACCCATGAGGAAAAGTGAATGCCGGGTGAGTTGGTAGGACAAAAGAGAGGTGACCCTCCCCTACTGACAAGGACCCTGAAGGGGAGCACAAACCGGCTTGAGAGGAAAATTTGCACACCCCTCAAGTCTCGGATCCCACATATTTAAAGTTCAGGTGCAGATACCACTCAAGGGAACAAGAATTCAATTTTCAACATGGTATTTTTGACATTAAATCAACATTGAGGTTTTGGGACAGGGTATACAAATAGGATCCCATTAATCTTGCAATCTACAGTGGATTATTCAATCATTTTGGTTATTACAGAGGGTATTCTCAACTTTGGCAGATGTAAGGAGTTCCCTTACAGGTCTACAGGGTTGGTACATGTATGAAAATTGAAGTTACAAGTCATTAAATGATCAAAATAGAGCATTCACAGGTTACAAGAATTTCTGGACAGCTACAGTAAACTGTTTACAGAATTTTCTGTACTCAACTACTTTCAACACTTGATAGTTCTTTAGAAAGGGGACTTCTCAAGCTTCAAGAAGAGCCAAAGAGTTTGTTATTCAAAGCACTAGAACTCAAGATATTTGAGTTTTTCTTCTACTGTATATATAGGACATGAAGTTACTCATGGCAAGGAATAAGAAAAAGGATCCTATTTTGAAGACCATCAATGAAGAGCTGAGAGAATACCAACATGAGCATGAACGTGAAACCCCTCAAGAAGCTATATGCCACAAACATTATGAGAATGAAGAGGTTGATGTAAGCTCCACTCATTCTCCTATCAATCAACCAATGAATGGAGTTGAGATGTCCCATGCTTCCATGAACTCTAATAGCCTACAACAACTCTCAAATGATATTAAAGAGATGAAATCAGGCTTTGATGGTATGAGGATGGGTATTGACAAGTTAGTGACTATCTTTAGTGAAAAGATGTTGCCTACAGTTGGTCCCAATGTTCCAAACCCTCCTTTGGCTGAAGAGCAACCCAAACCCTCTACCCCAAAGGTGGTAGGAAAATTTGAGATTGGGGAATCGTCAAAGGCTAAATATTTTATACAACCCACTTCATTTTAGCCTCAGCCTCATCAATCAAAGGCCTATTCTCAGCCACATGGGTAAGATCCACACGATAGGGTTCAAGCAAGCTCTAGGCGTGAAGAGGACATCCACGGTTGCAATCGATTTTATAAACAATTCTATCCTCAACTATGTTAACAATCAAAGACAGAGACAAGAGTGAAGAAGCAACGGTCAGAGCAGAGTGCTCTCTCTCTTTCATTATCATTCCACACACTACTTAGTGAATGTACAACCTAAGGTCACAAAGGACCATTCACACCAAAGCAGTTAAGTCCTAAGCACCGACTTATTTAATGTCCGCATAGTGTGGTACAGTTGGACAACCGAAGTGTCGGTTATGGTCATACCAAGGATAGTAGATCGAGCTTGAAGTCTTAACAGTCCCCCTCAAGCTCAAGACAACATCTGCACACCAAGTAGCTATCTAAAAACACTGAACTTATCTTTACCCAAGGACTTGGTAAAGATATCTGCAACTTGCTCATCAGTCTTTACATGCATGAGATCAACTCGTCCTGCAAGAACCATCTCTCTGATGAAGTGGTAGTGTACCTCTATGTGTTTTGTTCTAGCATGATATACTGGATTCATGGCCAGGAGTATACTACTCAGATTATCGCATAGTAACTTCACTGGAGTATCTACCTGTATGTCCAAATCAGCCATAAGCTTGAGTAGCCATGAAATCTCGCATGCTGCCAATACAGCACCCCTGTACTTTGCCTCAGTACTAGACAATGCAATCGTTGGTTGCTTCTTGCTGCTCCAACTGATCATGCCACTTCCAAAGCCGAAAGCATAACCACTCATAGAACTGCGATCATATGAGCATCCTGCCCAATCCGCATCTATGTATCCAACCAGTTTCAAGGGCTTATCTTTGACATAAAATAGTCCATACTCTATAGTGGACTTAACATATCTCATAATGCGTCTAACTGCATCCAAGTGCAGCTTTTTGGGCTTCTACATAAACTAGCTTATGAGCCCTACAACATAGCTCAAGTCAGGCCTAGTGATGGTCAAGTAAATCAGACTACCAACCATCTGCCTGTACATAGTCACATCCTCTATTTCAGCTCCAATGCTCATGTCTAGCTTGACATTTTGACCAAGAGGTGTATCCAATGGTTTGCATTCAGCCATGCCATACTTCTTCAGCATTTCCATGGCATAGTGATTCTGCATCAGCCATAAACCATTTTCAACTAGAACTACCTCAATGCCCAAGAAATACTTCAGTTCTCCTAGGTTCTTCATGTCAAATTCAGATTTCAGCATCTTCATTACATGTTGTATGCCCAAGTCATCATCACCAATGATTATCAGCTCATCAACATAGATAACCAGCACTACCAAGCCTTTGTCTGTCTTTTTCGTAAACAAGCTGTGATCAGCCCTACCAACAGCAAATCCCAATCTCTGCGAGTAGTTACTGATCCTAGCATGCCAAGCTCTCAGAGCCTGCTTTAGCCCATACAATGCTTTTTTCAGCTTACAAACATAATGCTGAAAATCAGGATGAACATACCCTTCAAGCTGAACCATATAAACATCCTTCGCTAAGTCACCATTAAGAAATGCATTCTTAACATCCGTCTACTGCAATTTCAAGCCTTTAGCAGTAGCCAAAGCAATCACAGTGCATATGGTTGCCATCTTGGCAACAGGGCTGAATGTTTCCTCATAATCAAGTCCATACTATTGGGCATACCCCTTAGCAACTAGCTTGGCTTTGTACCTTTCCACACTACCATATGACTTGCATTTGATTTTGTAGACCCATTTGCAGCCAATGGTCTTTTTCCCTTTAGGCAATGGTACAAGATTCCATGTCTTATTTTCAGCCAAGGCATTCATTTCTTCATCCATAGCTGCACACCAGTTCTCATCTTTCACTGCTTCAGCATATGTACCTGGTTCTTTGATCTCCATCACTTTTTTCATGTAAGCATAATGCTTCGCAGAGTAGCCACTGTACGTCAACCTATCAACAGGGTATCTGACCCTCTGTGAGCATCTAGGCTATGGTGCACTGCTTGATTCCCCTCTCTCATGAGGCAGAATGTACCTACTCTGCCTTGTGCCAGGCGTATAGACAGTCGGAATACCAAGTTCACTGTCTAAAGTGTCAGTAGACTCATATCCAGATGTCATTCTACCAGGTCTCATCATACCAGATGCATCCTCAGTAGCTTTCTTTTTTCCTTTGCTGTCCAAGACATCATATCTCCCCCTCACTGACATACTGGTGTCAGTGGACGGTGAGCTCCTCAATCTCCCTGTCCATGGGGATACTGTCTGACTACTAGGTCCTGTCATAGCAGTGCTCTCCTGCAAATCAACTATAGATACATGAGTGGAAGGCATATCTGATGGCACTGTAGCCGGTGATACATACAAAGAACCCATCTCATAAAAAATAACATCCTTGCTCACCAAAGTCTCCTTGTTTTTATATGCCTTCTTCTCCTGCGAATATCCAATGAAAACACACATGCGCTTTTGGATCCAACTTCTTCCTTTTCTCATCTGGAATGTGCACATAAGTAAGATAGCCAAAGACTTTCATGTGACTTACATTTGGCTTATAGCCATACAGTCTCTCAAACGGTGTCATCCCATGAATACTTGCAGTGGGAGTTCGATTCAAGATATACATGGCTGTCATAACAACCTCAGCCCAATAATAGAGCGGCATCTTCTTCTCATTCATCATGGCATGAGCAGCTTCCATCAAGACCCTGTTCTTTCTTTCAGCTATCCCATTCTGCTGAGGAGTGTAGCTGTAGGTAAGCTGTCTACGAATGCCATTTTCAGCCAGAAAGTTGTCAAACTCATTTGACACATACTCCCCACCGCTATCTAATATCAAGCAAGAAATATAGCAGTCAAATTCCTTTTCAACTTGCTTTTTAAACTATTGAAAAACAGCAAACACCTCATCCTTTGTCTTCAAAATGTAAACCCAAGTATAGCGACTGTAATCATCAATGAATGTCACATAATACTTCGAGCCTCCCATAGATGCATTATGGGCTGGCCCCCAAACATCAGAGTGCACTAGCTGCAATGGATGTGTACTGTGCCTTACATGCCTAACAAATGGCAACCTTGACTGCTTACCAAACTGGCAAGCATCGCATACATGACCAATATCTGAATATTGAAACTTGGGTAAACCTATAACAAGCTATTTTTTCTACATAATTTGTAGCCTTTGCAAATTCACATGCCCCACTCTCTTGTGCCAAATTTCCAAATCTCTGATAGTGCCAGAACCATGGGCAAACATAGCTGAATTCAGCTCTGGCAAGGTAGCATCAAGAGTAAACATTCTGCCATTCCTATGACCACGAGCTATCAACTTGCATCCATTGCCAAACTCTTCAATAAAGTAGCCATGCTTAATGAATCTAACCTGCAAGTTCTGCTTCGACATACAGTAAGTTCTTCGTAATTGATGGAACATGCAGTACATCATGCAAATTTTTCTTTCTGCCATCATGAACCACAAGAGGCACTTTGCCTTTATGTTCAATGCTATGCTGCATGTCATCACCTATACAGGCATAGCCATGTTTTTCAGCTACCATAACAGTGAACCAATCACCGTGAGGGGTCATGTGGTTCGATGCCCCTGAATCAATATACCAAACTGCATCATCAGTGGATTTTTCAGTAGCTCTGTCTTTTACATACTGCATGGCAAATAGTCTATCACCTGAGAAATCATCTCCCTGACTAGACATAACAAAATTTCCATGTTGTTTGCCTTTCTGATTGCCCTGCTTCTTCCAGCATTCCTTGGCAATATGATCATACTTCCTGTAGTAATGAGAATCCTTATCCTTATTCGGATTGTCAGATGGACACTGCTGTTTCCAGGAGCCTCTGCCTCTAGGGCTAGATCTCCCCCTGCCTCTAAAGTTTCCACCACCTCTTGTGTTTGATACCTGCTGGTTGTTATTGCCATAGGATGCATTCTACTGGCCTCCTCTGCCAGATCCATAGCCTCTACCTCGGCTGCCACGGCCGCATTGATTCAAATAAAAAACTGCATCCTTGTTTTTAGAACTGCTTGACCCTGTAGCCAAGCCAAGTTTAACCTCCTCATGTATAAGCAATGCGACCAGCTCATTAAAATCAGGCATTTCAGCCCTCATAGATACAGAAGTGTCAAAAGACTTATACTCAGGTCCCAAACCATTCAAAGTCGCAGCAACCATGTCTTCATCTTCAACCTGTGAACCAATAGATGCCAACTGATCCACAATGGTTTTAACCTCTGTGACATAATCCTGTATAGATCTGCTCTTTCTCTCCATGTTGTTGAACTTCTGCTTCAATTGTATCTTCTTGGCACTTGTGGTTGTGCCATAGTACTTGACCAAAATGTCCCATGCATTCTTAGGAGAGCTATAGTTCATTATCTGCATTACCATGGCATCTGAGATACATAAAGACAGCCAGTGCAAGACCCTGCAAGATCTTTCTATCCAAGCTCGGTGTAGTCATCTCTGATCAGTCGTAGGTCGTTCCGGGAGCTCAAGTTCAGCTTCTACTCCAGTCACCAACTCCCAGTAGCCTTTCCCTATTAAGAAGTTCTCCATGCGGAACTTCCATAAGGCATAATTGTTACTGTCAAGCTTTTCCCCCACTATCTAGGTTATGTTGTCAGTCCTTTCTGCATTAGCCATATTGTACCAGGCAATATCTAGTCACTGCATGACTTCCTACAAGCCAACAAGTCACTTTGACCAACTTCAGTCCTTGACTGTTTATGACAATTTTTTGCAAATATTCTTTGCAAAAAACCATGGTATTTCAACCCTTTACAACCTCAAAAACATCCACAAACATGTGGTATAACCCGTAGGTACATCAGTCAGTACATAGACTTTGTAGGTACTGTAACTCTGTGTCATGCAAGCTTATTGCAGTAAAGACAATACGTAGTCTGAAACCTGCAATTTTTCAGTAAGTGAATTTACTGTCAAAAACCACTTTAAAACATGTCATACATGCTCTAAACTTTCCCAGACATTTGCTAGTATATGTAGGCAACTAGACATAGCCATATGGGCACAAAGCAGTGCATATCCAGCAAGTACAAGTGACATAAATATGCTCACAGATTGTATACAACCAATAAACTGTCAAACCAAGATGTATTTCAGCCCAAGAGATCCTCAAGCCACTTCATACATATGCCACTGTGTGTAGGGATCAATACATGAACCTGTCAACACCAATGAGTGTCCTGTCTTCAAGAGCAATGTCAGACAATGCATTCACTGTTCATGACCAACCAATAGATTGTCAAAGTATTTGTTTTGTGATCCAAATTTCAGTTTCCAAGAGCATCCAATGCTCATACCAATCCACAACCAATTTAGCAGACATATCCCATGTCATACATGTCATCAAGGCCGACAAAAAAACATGCAATCTTCTAAGATAGATAAGTGCTTCCTGTAAACTATGAATGACCATTTTCAGCCTATCAAGAGCTCACAAATCTGAGTGATTTCATCAAGAAAGTACACCTTCAGCATGACATTCAATACATATGTCTTCCTGAGCATATGTATGCTATATCAAGTCCTTCCAGCATGCCAGAGAGCTCCCAAGCTCATGTCAGAGAAGTATATTTGCTGTGTAATCCCTGTTTGTGGCAGGCCTGGTCTAAATTTTAGATTTGTAGCTGACTGTTTCAGCTCTTATCTAATCTCCAACTTAACCATTGCCATGTTAGACTATCAATATGTCTTCTCAAGCATGTGTACAAGCTACAAATGGCATAGATGATGCTTATCATGTCCATGAGTAGCCAAGGCAGACCATTAGGCAATCAGGCGCAAACACGCAGTCTATTAGAATGTCTTCAACAGCAACTTCTCTTCATAATGATGACCAAGGTCTTCTTCCAGGTGCTCAACCAACCCTCCTCAAGGCTTCAAATAGGTCCTGCCACACTCTCCTTCAAGTATAATGAAGATGCATTCAATACATACCTCTGCAGAAACAATGACAGTCAGTCCTTCTAGATAGTAGGTCTTTTTCCTTCAATCTCCAGGTCTTCTTCCATAATGCTATTCTCCACAAAGCCTAGTCATGGGTGCTTTGATACCATGTTAACAATCAGAGATAGAGACAAGAGTGAAGAAGCAACGGTCAGAGCAGAGTGCTCTCTCTCTTTCATTATCATTCCACACACTACTTAGTGAATGTACAACCTAAGGTCACAAAGGACCATTCACACCAAAGCAGTTAAGTCCTAAGCACTAACTTATTTAATGTCCGCATAGTGTGGTACAGCTAGACGACTGAAGTGTTGGTTATGGTCATACCAAGGATAGTAGATCGAGCTTGAAGTCTTAACAGACTAAATATTGGTGGGTATGAACAAGGGCATGTGAATTCAGCCCCAAACTCCTATGGACAGCAACAACACAATCCTCATACTCAAGTTCAGCCTAATAGGCAAAGCCCTTTATCTAATCATGGTTGGCCTCAACAAAACAGTGGGCATCGACCACCATTTAATACTCCTATGCATGGACAACATCAAGGGTACCATGGACAACCTTCCAATATGGGTAACACTCATTTTCAGCCTCAAGGACATTATTTCCAACCACAAGGTTATGGTATGCAGTATGGACAACAAACCCCATATGCATAAGGAACTTGGAATAATGAATTCTCTAGGCAAGGCTCATTTGGTAACTCTTTTGGACAGCAACACCATAATGGACAGCAGCACGACAATGGGTAGCCACCTCGATATGAGAGATAATATAAAGAGAAAATTGTCATCTCAAATTTCAAAGGAGAGAATCCTTCACCCACAAAGTTGGAGGAGCGGTTTGACAAATTAGAGATGTACTTTTCCCTTTATCCAAGGCCCAAAAATGCCAAAGTGAAGTTTGCAGCCCTTCATTTAGAAGGCTATGCGCATACTTAGTGGAGATATATGACAAGAATTGGGCATGACTTCTTATCTTGGGAAGCACTAAAGAATGTTATGATTGAAGTCTTCGTCTCTCCCATTGAAAAATAGAAAAGAAATGGTATGCCTTGAGCAACGTGGTCTCTCAGTTGGAGAGTATTCAAATAAGTTTTTAAACCTCTCAATGTATGTTCATGGATTCTCCGATAGTGCCAAATTGAAAAAGTATATATTTGTTTGGAGTCTACCTTATCATCCGAAGTTGGAGCCATGAAGCCTACATCTTTGCAAGCTGCCATTCAACTAGCTGAGCATTATGGGAAAAAATACAAGAGTTTCCAGCCAAAAACAGGGCATTTATTTTAGCCTACACAGCTCCCAAAGACATCAAGCCATTATGGGCATGTAAGGATTGATTTTCAGCATGGAGGGAAGCCAATAAATGTTCACAGCAATACCTATAGCAAGATACCAAATTTCCCCACTATTTATAGACCAAAGCAGGGCAGCAATTTAAGATCTAATGCTGAAAATAAGTTTGATGGTAAAAGGACTGATATTAGTGCCAGACTTTTAGCCCTTATCCAAGGGAAGCATGTGTCTAATGACAAGTTCAAAGAAATGTATGCCAAAGGGCTATTCTTCAAGTGCGGGGAGAAATGGTCACCCAACCATAAGTCCAAGCGTAAGGCTACGAATTTGAAGGTTAGTATGATTTTTGAAGATGATTTTGATGCTGAACCTATTGAGGGAAGTCTAGCATAGCTTGAAGGCTCTACTACTCAAGAAGAGATGCATGAAAATGAAGAAAGTATCCATGATGAGCTTTATGACCCAATGGATGGCTTTCCTTTTGATTCGGGCAGTCATTATATGGATGATTCTTGGACTGATTTACATCCCTCGCTATGTTCCATATCAAATGGCGCATGGAATGGTTCAAGAGGGGACAATACCCTATGCCTTAAAAGCCAAATCAATGGAAGGACTGCTCACATACTCATTGATAGGGGCAGCATACATAACTTTATTAATTCCAAATCACTCAATGGGTTGAAATTGAGTACACAGGATATGCCTTCTTCCCTAAAGATCCAAGTGGAAAATGGAGACTTTGAAAATAGTAATCAATGCAGCCGAAATATTCCTATTACTCTATCTCCATTGTGCACTACATCAGTGAGTTTGATCGCATTAGAAATGGGTCCCATTGACATTATACTTGCCCTGCAATCGGCTGAAATTTTTGGGCAGATTTACTATGGATCTTAATAAGCTAGAAATGGAATTTCAATGGTGTGGACATCAAGTAATTCTACATGGTGTTGAGAAGAAGAAAATGGAGGTGATCAGCCCCAAGAAGATAAAAAAGGAGATAAATGCAAAGGCATGCATGTTCACTATTCTTCTTTCGAAGATTGATGAGGATCAGCCCTCTCCTCCTACCAATGACATAGACCCATGTCTTTGCAAGTTGCTCAAGGATTATGATGATATTTTTCAGCCACCTACTTCTCTTCCTCCTAAAAGAGAAGTGGATCATCCTATAGACTTGCTTCCCAACACGAAGCCTATTAACAAACCACCATATCGACTCTCCAAAGTGGAAAGGGAAGAGGTAGTGCCAAGTGAAAGAGCTATTAGAAATGGGTCTCATCAAGGCAAGACAATCACCTTTTTCCTCTCTGGTCCTTCTTGTAAAGAAGAAAGATGGCTCTTTTTGCATGTGTATCGACTACCGCGATCTTAACAAGGTCACTATCAAGAATAGGTATCCAATACCTAGAATAGATGACCTACTAGATGAATTGAAGGAAGCTAGGGTGTTCTCCAAGATTAACCTGAGATCGGGGTATCATCAAATACGCATGAAGGAAGGGGATGAATTTAAAATAGCCTTTAGGACGGAAAGAGGCCTCTATTAATTCATGGTTATGCCTTTTGGTTTATCCAATGCTCTAGCCACATTCCAATCTCTTATGAATAAGATACTTCAACCCTTGCTATTGTTAGATATGATCAATGCCCCACCCTCATTAGGTGCTACCAATGATTCATGGTGCTCAAAGTTGTAAGGCCCCCATTATGAGGAGAAGCCAAATGTGAGCCCGGACATTGGTTGAGTCCTGACTTGTATATCAGATGAGGTCAATGTGACCGGATGGCAAAAAGGTGACCGTTGTGGGTCTAATCTTTGGGTTAGACGGAGTGGTTAAGCTGGTAGCAACTCGAGGCGCATTGCATCGAGTTGCGGGGTAAGGGAGTTAAAAGGGGCTCCTATTGTGGGGTCCGGGGGCCGCGGAAGCGGCCCTTGGCTGGGGAGTCCCACGGGGGCCAACGGCCCCCCTGGCGGGGGTTTGGGGGTAGCGCCCCCGGCCCGATGGTAAAGGAAATATTCCCTAGAATATTCTCTGGCCGACTAGTGGAGGCTCATATGGTAGGTCAGTCAGTAGGCCGACCTAACGACCTTCGCGGGCTATAAAAGATAAACCCCTTCACAGCCATCGATCACTCATCTTTCACCCAGTCAGAGTTGTTGTTCCAGCTAGCCTTAAGCTCTTCACCTATCTTCTGTCTAGATTGCCATCTAAGCTTCACACAGTGGAAGCGCACGGGTGGACAGAGCCATCTTTGTATCAGTTGTTTGGAGCTAAAGAATTTACTGATTCTCCTCTTATCTATTGTGTACTCTCTATCTCTATCTCAGATTCTGTTCACTACGCCATGTAATATTTTTACATGGTATCAGAGCCCAGGGGGCTCTAGGGATCGGAGAGTGTGCAAGAGGCAAAGGCTTCAACAGCAAAGAGAAACTATGTCGACTTCCGGAAGCGGTTCTGGCGCATCAGGAAGCAGTGCAGGAGGTGGTGTTGCTGTACCGGCTATTCAAACACTGAGGATTTGTCCACCAACCTTCAGCGAAGGCAAGTTAGATGCTACAAACTACACCTTGTGAAAGTTCAAAATTACAACTATCCTTGATTCTTATGAGCTTCTGGAGACTGTGCTGGGGACTGACGCAGAACCACAGCCTACCCCCGACCCATCAAATCCTGGTGTGATGATTCCTCGGAATGCAGATCTTCTACGAGCTTGGAAATGAAGGAATGTAGATGCATTGTGTGCCTTAGTTACGAGCTGTTCTGATAGTGTTCTGACTTTGATTTAGCATACAACCAAAGCATCCGAGGCTTGGAATGTACTAAGGAGTCAGTATGAAACACGAAACCAAACAAGGATTCAAAACTTGGAGAATCAACTAGCAGTGGAGAAGTTTGCTGAAGGAGAGACGGTTGAAGCATTCATCACTCGGATTAAGAATCTGCGCGACCAGATGGCTGGCGCTGGGATACAAACGACTAGCAAAGAGCTAGCTCGGAGGTGTCTTCGGATTTGTCCACAAAATTTTGATGGACTAGTAACTGCCCTTAATACTCAGGTGAGACCTCAAGCTTTGACTTTTGAGGAGTTTTGTGCATTATTGATGGAGGAGGAGTTGAGGCTGAAAGCCCGAGAAGGAAGCAAGAATGGAGATGCTGCATTCTCTGCCAATGCAAAAGGCAAAGGCGGTTCCTCCACCAAAAATGATGGTGACAAAAAGAAGAAGGGCGGCAAGAAGAAGTTTCAAGGAGAGTGCTTCTACTACAAGAAGAAAGGACATGCAATTGCAGATTATCATGTCAAGAAGGCAGATGAAAAGAATGGTACCCTTAAAAGTAAAGGGAAAGAGACAACCAATACGACTAAAGCAGAGTTGGAATTATTCATGGCGACCATTGAGGAAGTGTGCTCCTTGGCGCAAGAAGAATCTACCACTGACTCATGGGTGTTGGATAGTGGGGTCTCCCGTCACATGACCAACAAGAAAGGTCTATACAGTTCTATGCAGCCTCTACAAGAATCCATCACTGTGACGGTTGGAAATGATGCTAAATGCCCTGCTGCGGGCACAGGTACTATTTCTTTTGTTGCTGCAAATGGTGAAGTTAAAAAGCTTTCAAATGTGTTATATGTTCCTGAAATCAGGAGAAATCTCTTATCAGTTGCTGCCATAACTGATCTTGGTCATGAAGTGAGGTTCAAGAAGACATGTGCAGAAATTCTTGATAGTGTTGGCACAATTGTTGGCAAAGGAGAAAGAAGGAATAACTTGTATGAGCTAAGTGCTCTTACAGCCACCACTGGAGTGGGCACAAATAAGTTTTGGCATGAAAGGTTTGGACACATTGGATTTGCAGTGTTGAAGGAGATGCAAAAGCAAGGTATGGTTGCTCACCTACCTACAATAATTGAATTGAAGGAACCATGTGAAGCTTGTATGATGGGCAAGCAACAGAGAAAGGCATTTCCACAAGAAAGCAAGACTAGAGCACAAGCTCCTCTAGAGTTGGTGCATGCTGACTTGTGTGGTAAGATGCCTACACAGGCCTTGGGGGGATCTTCTTATTTTATGTTGATTGTTGACGACTATAGTAGGAAGATGTGGGTGTACTTCCTTCGTGATAAGGCTCAAGATTTTGGTAAGTTTAAAGAATTGCTAAAACTTGTTGAGAATGAAACAAGGAAAAGTGTGAAGAAATTTAGAACAGATGGTGGTGGTGAGTTCAACTCAAAGGAGTTTGAAGGCTTTTGCAAGAGCAAAGGGATCAAGCATCAATTGACGACGCCTCACACACCTCAGCAGAACGGTGTTGTGGAACACAGGAATCGCACCATTGTGGAGATGGCAAGATGCATGCTAAAGGGCAAGGGATTGCCTAACCATTTTTGGGCTGAAACTGTTAATACTGCAGTCTACATTCTAAATCAGAGCTAGACAAAGGCTCTCAAGGAAAAAACACCTCATGAGGCTTACACTGGTAAGAAACCATCTGTCTCACATTTCAGAATTTTTGGATGTGAATGTTATGCACATGTTCCAGATAAGAGGAGAAACAAGTTAAAACCAAAAAGCAGAAAATGTATCTTCTTGGGTTATAGTGATGAGCAGAAGGCTTACAAATTATATGACCAAGAGGCAAAGAAGATCATCGCGATCTGTGATGTGGTGTTCAAGGAGGAGCCGCATACAGTGGAGGAGGAGAAGGCAAGTTCTTCCACTTTATCATCAAGCAAAGAAGTAGCCCACTATGAACCTGTCTCGAGAGCTAACCCTATCCTTAAGGAGGAGGAAGCATCATCTTCAGATGATGAGGAAAAAGTTCACCAACCTGACATCACCCCACCGGAAAAGCCATTGCCGCACTGGGTGAAGCAGCTCTATGACCACAATAATCCTATGCCTACATCTGTTGAGGAGAAGGCAGACGGACCAAGGAGGTCTCAGAGAATAGAGGAGCAAAGGAGGACTTCTGCTCAGATAGTCAATATGGCCTTGATGGTTGATATTATGAGAGAAGTAAAGGAGCCAACTGACTTAGAAGAAGCACTTGCAGATCCATCATGGAAGGCTACTATGTAGGCGGAGTATGACAGCATAATGAAGAATGACACTTGGGAGCTAGTGGATTGACCAGCAAAGCGGAAGGTTATTGGCACCAAGTGGATCTGGAAGGTAAAGTACAAGGCTGATGGTACCTTAGAAAAGTACAAAGCTAGACTGGTTGCCCAAGGATTTTCACAAGTTGAAGGGTTTGATTTTCAAGAGTCATTTTCCCCAACTGCCAGAATGACCACTATTCGCACGGTACTTGCAGTGGCTGCCCACAAGAAGTGGCCAATGTACCAAATGGATGTTAAGTCAGCGTTCTTAAATGGTGACCTCAAGGAGGATGTGTACGTGGCTCAGTCACCAGGGTTTGAAGCCCCCCATTCTGAGAACAAAGTGTGTAAGCTGAAGAAGGCATTATATGGGTTGAAACAAGCCCCCAGAGCATGGTACCAACGGATAGATAAGTTCTTTTTAAACCTAAACTTCAAAAGATGTGCCTCAGATGCTAACTTGTATGTTTACAGGGATGGTAAAAAGTCTGTAGTGATTGTTCTATAAGTGGACGACCTTCTTAATACAGGTGACTATGAAGATATGATCAACCAAACTTGAAAGGCTTTGAGTTCTGAGTTTGAAATGACAGACTTGGGCTTGCTCCACTATTGTTTTGGGATTGAAGTCTGGCAAGAGCCAGGAAAGATCTTCATCTCTCAGAAGAAGTATGCATGGGAGATCTTGAAGGCATTTGGCATGACCGAGTGCAAGGAGATAGCTACACCTATGGAGGTGAATGCAAAGTTATCCGTTGAGGATACATCAACACTAGCAGACATTGGGAGGTATAGGAGGTTGGTTAGTAGTCTGATCTACTTGTGTAACACTAGACCAGATATCAGTTTTGCTGTTGGTGTTTTGAGCAGGTTCTCAAACAAACCTCCTAAGAGTCATTGGAAGGCTGGGATGCGGGTGCTCAAATACTTGAAGAAAACTCTTGACTATGGTATCACATACAGTTTTGGAACTTCTTTTGTGGGGAACTGTGACTCAGATTGGGCAGAAGACAGTGATTCCAGGAAGTCAGTTTCTGGTTATTGTTTCTCCTTGGGTTCAGGAATTTTCTCTTGGATTAGTAAGAAGCAGCCAACAGTGGCATTGTCTTCTACCGAAGCAGAGTACAAGGCAGCTTGTTTTGCTGCATGTGAAGCAATATGGTTGAGAAGGATTCTATGGCATATGGGAGTGCAGGATGAAGAACCAACTGTGCTGAGATGTGACAATCAGAGTTGCATCGCCATTGCCAAAAATCCAGTGTTTCATGCACGCACCAAACATATAGAGATCCAGTATCACTATGTGCGTGATTTGATGGAGAATGGGATAGTGAAACTGGTCTACTGTCCAATAGAGGAGAATGGAGTAGATATTTTCACCAAAGCACTTACGAAGGATCTGCTTCAAGTTCATCTTCAGAGACTCAGTAGGGTCGAGGAGATAGTTCACTTATGGGTGGACATTGAGGGGGGGTGTTAGATATGATCAATGCCCCACCCTCATTAGGTGCTACCAATGATCCATGGTGCTCAAAGTTGTAAGGCCCCCATTATGAGGAGAAGCCAAATGTGAGCCCGGACATTGATTGAGTCCTGACTTGTATATCAGATGAGGTCAATGTGACCGGATGGCAAAAAGGTGACTGTTGTGGGTCTAATCTTTGGGTTAGACGGAGTGGTTAAGCTGGTAGCAACTCGAGGCGCATTGCATTGAGTTGCGGGGTAAGGGAGTTAAAAGGGGCCTCTCCGATGGTAAAGGGAATATTCCTTGGAATATTCCCTGGCCGACTAGTGGAGGCTCATATGGTAGGTTGTTAGTAGGCCGACCTAACGACCTTCGCGGGCTATAAAAGATAAACCCCTTCACAGCCATTGATCACTCATCTTTCACCCAGTTAGAGTTGTTGTTCCAGCTAGCCTTAAGCTCTTCACCTATCTTCTGTCTAGATCGCCATCTAAGCTTCACACAGTGGAAGCGCACGGGTGGATAGAGCCATCTTTGTATCAGTTGTTTGGAGCTAAAGAATTTACTGATTCTCCTCTTATCTGTTGTGTACTCTCTATCTCTATCTCAGATTCTATTCGCTGTGCCGTGTAATATTTTTACAGCTATTTCGGATAGTTTTGGTGTTCTTTGATGTCATTTTGATCTATAGCAAGAGCAAAGAGGACCATTTACAGCATGTAAAAGAAGTCTTCGATATATTGAGGAAGCACAAACTATTTGCCAAGGCAACTAAGTGTTCATTCATGACAAAGGAAGTTGAATACTTGGGTCACATATGGGAGAAGATGGAATCAAAGTGGATCCTAAGAAGGTGCAATGCATCAAAGAATGGCCTACCCCAACTAATGCTACTTATTTAAGAGGTTTTCTTGGGCTATCATCATTTTACCATAGGTTTATGAAGAATTATGCTCATGTTGTAGCTCCTCTTACCGATCGGTTAAAAAAAGAGGCCTTCTTTTGGGACGAAATCACCGACAAGAGCTTTAATGAGCTAAAGCAATTGCTTGTTTCAACACCAATACTAGTTTGCCCAGATTTTTCCAAGACTTTTACCATCTACGCAGATGCTAGTGGTAGAGGTTTAGGGGCTTTTTGGTTCAAGAACATGGCGTCATTGCATTTGAGAGCAGAAAATTCGATGATAAAGAGAGGGAGACGCATGTGTACGAGCAAGAGATGCTTACTATTCTACATGTGATTAAGAAATGGCATCATTATCTCTATGAAACACATTTTAAAGTCAAAAGTGATCATAGGGTGTTGAGGTATTTTCTCTTACAACCCAACCTTTCTCCCAAGCAAAAGAGATGGCTGGCTACCTTGCAGTCATATGATTTTGAAATAGCATACATGGCTGGAAAGGATAACGTTGCGGCTGATGCGTTATCTAGAATGTGGGCATGCAGTTTATCTACAGTGTCTACAATTTATAAGGATTGGATAAATGACATCCAAGAAGAATATGTGCTAGATGAGCATGTTGTCTAGATTTTACAAAAATTATAGCAAGGACATGATGAAGAATTTTCAAATTTCAAAGTGCATAATGGACTCTTATGGTTTAAGGGTAAAGTGTACTTGGTTCCTAACAGTAAATTCAAGCTGAAAGTGCTCCATGAGATGCACTTATCACCAATGGCTAGTGATTTGGGTCTTCTCAAGACCTTTGATAAGGTCCACAAAAGTTTTTATTGGAAGGGTTTATCGAAGGACGTCAACGAGCATGTATCCAAGTGTTTAGAGTGCCAACAAAATAAGGACTCCACTTTATTACCAGCCAGACTCCTTCATCCTTTACCTTTCCTATGGGAAAATGGACCGACATTTCCATGGACTTTATAATGGGATTACCTACTACTAGTCATGGATGGAATAGTATCTATGTGGTTGTTGATAGATTGACTAAATCAGCCCACTTTATTCCAACCAAAATACAATAGTCAGCAAAGCAAGTGGCTGAGAAATTTATGGAAGATGTGTCCAAGTTGCATGGTATGCCAATGAGAATAGTATTGGATAGAGATACATAATTCATGGGCAACTTTTGGACAAGTCTATTCTCTTCTATGGGTACTTTTCTCACTCCTAGTACAGCCTATCATCCCCAAATCGATGGGCAAACGGAGAGAGTCAATCACTGGGTGGAAGTGTACCTTAGGCATTATTGTCATGAGACACAAGCTTTATGGGATCGTTGGATCCACCTTGCTGAATTTTTCTATAACAACACGTATCACATGAGGATAGGTATGTCCCCATTTGAAGCACTTTATGGGTACAAAGTCCAAATCCCATTATTTTTGTTTCATGAAGATATCAACCCCCAAGCAAAGGAAGAGTTGGAAAGGATGGAGACGCTCATGAGACAATGCAAGGACATCATAAGGAAAGCACAAGAAGTAATGAAAGTCTATGCCAATGAGAAGAGAAGACATTGGACTTCAAAGTTGGAGATTGGGTGCTTCTTAAAGTGCCCAAGACACACTATGCTTCATTGAAGGGTGGGAATAATAAGCTTGCTCACAGATTTTATGGACCATACTTGGTAGTGGACAAAGTTGGAGAGGTTGCTTATAAGCTCCAACTACCTTCTTCCACTAGAATACATGATGTATTTCATGTTTCATAACTTAAGAAGTATGTTGGACTTGATGTGCAGGTATTGGAAGAGTTGCCACCAATGGATGAAGTAGGACTTGTCATATATGAACCTGAAAGTATTATTGGAAAGAGAGAAAAAGTGCTTAGAAATCGTACTCTTACTGAGTACCTCATTAAGTGGAAGAGCTTAACTATAGAGGAATATTCTTGGCAACCATCCACTTATGTGAATGATTTTCCTTGGTTATTGCAGGATGATACATGACAGACTGTGCAGGGACAACTTGCTGTAAGATATTACTGTTGGCAATAAAGCTATCCTAACTTTATCAAAAATTGATTTTGACATTATGGGGTGATACTAGGGATTGTATACTTCATTTATATACTTCATATGTGTCATTTGGACCACTCTATCAAAAGTTATGACAGTTTTTGTAAATCAGCCCTATTTGGACAACAGCCAGTTTACTCACAGTTTGGTATACATAAAGGTCTCTCTTATATGAAAAGTGCTTTCCTATCATATCGGAGCTACATGGACATGATTACTATCATCCTTGGCTTGGATTTGGTCTATTTATCCTTGGTTTTGAGGACAAAATCATCTTAGGACGGGATGGTTTGTCATAAAAGAAAATACCTTGATATTTTTGTACTTTGGAATCATGCTAATTCCATACCTTGTAATTTCCAACCCTTGTAAATTCAGCCCTTGCCTATGTAAATGTACCCTTAACTTTGGAGATGAGGAGTTAGGATAAAGAAGGCAAGAGGCTAAGAGAAGACATCTTTTGGCTCATTCACAAAATTTTTATTGTTCACTTTCTTGATGTTAGCTTTCTTCTTGCTATATGAAGCATCGGCCATGGCTGTCATGTATTTTTTGATATTCTCATCATTAATACATGGCAAGATGTTTTGATGCAATAGTTCTTTGTTATTTTATGTCTATTTCGGTTTTAGTTAGATTTCTTTTCCTGCTTGAATGCTTCATTACATTACCTACTCTTGTTCCTACTCATGCCTCCTCAATATTCTCTCTCTAACTCATACCTCTACAAGTGGTAAAGAGATGGGACAACAAGAATTTTCCACATGTACTAGTCTGAGATATCAATAGGATTCAGTAGTCCATCATACCGTAGCTGCAAGTGGCACAAGCTATGAAAATATCTAGGCATGATTGTTATCTTGTGAGTGTGGGCTACAAGAAAATATGTCCTAAAAAAACTCGATGAGAAAGTCCTCTCCAATCTCTTGAAGATATAGAATTGTAGACACTCTCCATCTCATGTCAATGCCCCATTCCTCACAGATTTCACAAACCAACCTTCAGAAGTGTATGTGTGGTATTGCAAGTTGCATGAGATTTATATCCTACGTAGCTCTCTAAGCATTTCTTGGTGAGCCTATTATCTTATGTGTCTTGAGTGAGATGGAGGCATCAGGCTTGAAGCAAAGACCACAGAGAGTCATTACCAAGCAAACAAAGTCTATTGTCTTACATTTACAAACTACCAAGCGACATAGTCTATTGTCTTGCACTTACAAACTACACACCACTTTATGTTGACTCTTGAAGACAATAATATGGGATAAGAACCACCACTAAGTGCTACATGCTTCCCCTAGCATTGGATAGCCACACACTGATTGGTGGTGACCCCTCAAAAACAATAACACGCGATGGGGTCACTAGCACAAGTGATGGAGACTTTTTTTGGCAGTGGGTAGCCATGCACCACTTGGTGGTGACCCTCAAAGACAATTACACAGGATGAGGGCCACCATCAATCCATAGAGGCTTCCCCTCATTGAGGGTGGCTACACATAGCTTGGTAGCAGCCCTAAAGACATGAAACACGGGCCACCACTAAGTGAGGGAGGCTTCTCTTGGCAATAGATTGTGAGGCTTCTACTGGCAATGGTTAGCCACACAATGCTTGGTGGGGACCATCAAAGTCAATAACAAGGGATAGGAGCCACCAGCGAGTGAAGGAGGTAGTTTTTTGTAAATGGGTTGCACAGATCACTCAGTGGTGACCCTAAAAGACCGTCTACTAAACTAAAACCCTAGTGCATAGACCATCGCCATGGGGGGGAAGTCTTAAATATGTAGTGCTTAAGAATATTTATTAGAAACAAAACATGGCCTTACCGATGAATGGATCATAATGGAATTGGCACTATGGTGGTAGAATCTCTTTATTTAGCGACAAATTCTCAATATGGATGGGCTAGAGATATGCTCCTTTTTTGGGGACATGCTCAATATGAGGGCTCAAAAAACTACTGGTTGGGGGCGGGATCAATACAAGGGCTCAACAAATTGCTCATCAGGTGAGAGATAGAGTAGAGAACTAAGTGAAGGCAAGAGTAAGAGATCTACAAAATGCATGCAAAGTCTAGTTTGGAGGAGCGATTGCAATAACTAGTTTACTATGTGAGGATTGAGTATTTTGCATTAATTTGTTAAGGATGTGGACATCATGTATTGAGTCCTTTTACATTAACAAGAAATTTTTTAATGGATCCCCATTGAGACATGATGTAAGGAACTGCTTGGATACATACTTATTTCTAGGGGGTTCAACAAATTGTAACAATATAGTATTGCAGGCTAAGAACATCCACGTATATTTAGCCATTGATCTCCACTCTCTGTTGATTGATTTGGCCAATTGATCCTCCTGCGAGATAGTTTTGTGGCCCACTACCACCACAAAAAAAAGGGAGATAGAAATTAGAATCCTAGAAAGGGGTGTCCCTGTCATAATGGGTTTATCTTTTAAAGAAGGACCATTGAGCATATATGTGCAAATATTTTATGGTTTAGGGTGTGCCTTACACTTATGCTTTCTTGACCACCCTCAATCACATTTGATATCTTGCATTTGGTGCATTTGCTCTCATCTTGACCCTGCTTTAGGCCTACTTGATTTCCCTTGCTCCCTCAAAGTGTGGGCTACTTCTAACTTTTTGTTATTTCCAATTTTATGAGCATCAAGTAGTAAGAGGCATCTCCACAGAGTGGTGAGTCATCTTATTGTTCCTTGTTGGCTATTATGAAGCCCTTATGGCCATAAATGTGCATGATATAGAGGGTATTCATACATAAGGGTATTTTTTAACATGTCTTGAATGCACGCGATATAGAGTGTTTAGTATTAGTGGGACCTTCGTGTACTAATGCTGCATGGATTACTTGGTTTTGATGCATGCATATACTAAATGCTACACGGGTGACCATAAAGCAAGGGAGGCTTTTTCCTAGGCTTAAGGGCCCCTAGATTGCTTGGTATTGACCTTCATGCGCACTTGAATATAGTATAGATCACTACTAAACAAAAAAAACCTCTCCCTAGGCTTAAGACCTCCAACATTTCTTGATTTTGATCCTCATGTGCATTAAACATTTCTTGATTTTGATCCCACATTGCTTGGTTTTGGTCCTTTTGTGCACTAAATGCCATATTGGTCACCACTGAGGAAGGGAGGTGCCTCACTGGGGTGACGAGCAAAGAGAGTTGCTTGGTCTTGGCCCTCATGTGCACTCAAATGTAGTATGGATCACCACCAAGTGAAGGAGGCTTCCCCCTAGGCTAAAGAGCTCCCAAATCACTTGGTTTTGGCATCATCTCCATTTGAATACAACATGGATCACCATCAAGCAAGGGAGGCCTCTCACTGGGGTAGCAAGCAAAGAGTGTTGCTTAGTGTTGATCATCATGTGCACTTGAATGTAGTATGGGTCACCACCAAGCAAAGGAGGCTTCTTCCTAGGCTTAAGAGCTCCCACATCCCTTGGTTTTGACTCTTGCATACACTGAATGCTATATAGGTCACCAAAGATAAAGGGAGGCTTCTCCCTAGGCTTAAGGGCCCCCATATTTCTTTGGTGTTGACCCTCATATGCACTTGAAAATAGTATGGGTCACCATCAAGCAAAGAAGGACCCTCCCTAGCCTTGAGAGCTCCCATATCGCTTGGTTTTGACCCTCATATGCACTGAATGCCATATGGGTCACATGGATCACCACTAAGAAAATGAGGCTTCTCCTTAGGCTTAAGAGAGTCCACATAGCTTGGTTTTGATCCTCATGTGCATTGAACACCATATGGGTCACCTTCAAGCAAGGGAGGACCCTTAGTGGGGTGGCAAGCAAAGAGCATTACTTGGTGTTGACCCTCATGTACACTCGTAGCCTCCCCTTTGGACATGGATAGACCTCTTGCTCTGCAGCAACATCATCTCCAATACAACCCATTTCCCCCACTCCAACCCCAATCTCCCAGCCTAGCACCTTTGGCCTTCCCCCGACCCCAACTCACCTCACCTTTTACTGTCTCTCAGCTCTCCTTCAACTCTCATTGTCCGACCTCTACACGAGGACCAAATCCAAAAAAGATGATACACCCGACACAAAGGATGAAGGCAACATCATTGAGTAATTCTATGGGTCCAAGTCCATCGTGTATGTCAATGTTAAAGGTGGCACTAGTAGTGACATTTAAAGTAAGGGCCACAAGTAGCATATTTATGAGCTTGCAAGTATAGGAGTAGTAAAGACCATTGGCGCAACACATGGATGGAGGAAATATTGTAGTAGGAAGCAAGCTATATAAGGAAGAAACTTGCCTAAGAAAAATTTTTGGAAGAGGATTGAGGGATCAAAAGTTCAATCATTAGATTATTTCTGTGTCCGTTTGACCTAGCTTGGCATCTTGAGTATAATAAAATAGCAAAATTATCTCTTTTGTATGCCCTAAGTCATGAATTTTGGCAATAGTACTACCATTATCTATGTATCATTGGCTATCTTGAGTCTATGAGATTTTATTGTCCCTCCATTGATTATTCTTGAGTATTTTGTCACTATCATTTCCATCTCTATCAAGACTATTATACTAGATTCCTCCAGCAATACACATTTTGATATTTTGTTGGTCGATTATATTTGGTATCTATTCTTGAGAGAGGAGTTTTGGTAGAGTTTTGATGCCGATAAGTGCTTAAAAATAGCCAAAAATTACGAATATCAAGGGAAAAATATTCAACATCGAAGGTGGCGGCTCCAGCTAGGACGATTTTAAGCACCAAGTGAAATACGGCTCTTAAAAGGTGCCCGAGCAACACTTGTTGATTTTTGATAATTTTTCAAACTACCATGTGGATTGTTAGGAGTTGCCAGCCAATGCGGGATGTCAAGTCGGATGTGCAGAAATTTACAGCACTCGATTTGGACACCGGATGGGGAAATGGCCAACAAATGGGCAAGATTTGAAAAGGTGGACTTAGATTCTTTTGAGTATGTAAAGAGATGTGATACTTGTCAAAGGCATGACAGTAGAGAGAATAGGAAACATCCACTTACGCCCATCATGGCTATCCTTCCATTTGAGAAGTGGGGCATTGATTTTGTGGGTCCTATCACCCCGTTGTCTACTACCCAGAAGAGATACATTATAGTAGCCACTGATTATTTTACAAAATGGTCAGAAGCGCGGGCAACGAGGCAAGACAATACAAAAGAGAATGCAAGTTTCCTTTTAGAGCAGATTATTTGCCATTTCGATTCCCCAAAAGAATTAGTGTTGGACCGTGGGACCCATTTTTTGAATAAAGTGATTAAAAGCTTGACTGAAGCTTGGCAAATCAAGCACAATAAAACGACCCCCTATAATCCGCAAGCAAACGGGCAAGTCGAAAGTACTAATAAGCAGTTTGTGGGGATCTTGTCTAAAATAGTCTCTGAGAAGAAACGAGACTGGGACAGGAAGTTGTATGTGGCAGTATGGGCATACAATACGACGTTCAAGCGAGCTACCGACCATACTCCATTTAAATTGGTTTATGGGGAAGAGTGTGTGTTACCCCTCGAGATCGAGTTGCCAACCATAAGGTTTGCAATTAACCACTCCTTGGGAGATGAGGATTCCCTTTTTGAACGTTTCACGACCATAGCCCACCTGGATGAGCTGAAGTTGCATAGCTTATTACGCCAGAAGGTAGCTAAACGTCGGATGAAGCAGTTGCATGACCTTAGAGCAAAGAAGTATACCTTAAAAAAAGGGCAATTAGTTCTATATTATGATGCGCATAAGGAGCTATTTCCAGGGAAGTTGGAACCTAAATGGGATGGCCCCTACAAGATTGTGAGGCTAGGGAAAAATAGGTCTACGGCCCTATTAGTTGATCTACAGGGAGTAGAGTTTAAAAATAAGGTTAATCTTAATAAGATTAAACCTTATTATTTCTAAGTATGCTAATACAGGAAAATGCATTGCAGGTCCATGCTGGGGATGATTTGAGACCTGCAAAAGAGCTTAAAAGCTGGTTGATGGGGCGGTTAATCCCTTATTTGGAGCACCCATATCTAGAGCATCGATACCATCAGGGGAAACTCATCTGGTGGAGCAAAGGATACAAAGTGATTGAGCAAGAAGATGGAATCTTTGTGTGGGAGATCAAAGTCTTCTGCCATCACTTCTTACGACTGTTGACAAGTATCCCTGTTGAGTTCAATGAAGAAGGTGGGATGGAGCCGTCAGTTCATCCTCTCAACATGCTAAATTTTGACTATCATAATTACGAATAGAGGAGTTCATGATGGCAGGCTGTGTAAACCCATTGTGGACATATACATTATATTTTGACAGAGCGTCCAAGGGCCCTAATAAAAAAGGGAGTGTTCGAGTAGTAATCCGAGATCCCCAACGTAGAGTTACGATGAAGTTAGCTGCTTATCTCGGGGTAGGATTCACTAACAATATGGCGGAGTATAAAGCCTTGATTATGGGACTGCATATTGCCAAATAAGGTGGTACTCGTCGGTTGTTAGTAAAAGGGGATTCCCAGTTGATCCTGAATCAACTAGATGGGACATACACAGTGCAGAATCCCATTCTTTGTATGTATCATCGAACTGCTATGACCCTACTTGAAGAGGCTGAGAGAGTGTCTTTTCAGCTGATTCCACGTTACTGAAATCAGTTTGCGGATTCAGTGGCAAATCTCACTTATGAGGAAGACCTCTTCTTCAATTGTGGTCCTAGTTTGGATATTGTTATCAATGATGAGACAGCACCCGGTCGCTTGTGGGGAATGTTATCAGAGCATGCAATATATGGCAGACGATGGTTGATATGGGTGATGCAAAGAGTAGCCGAGACCAATCTACCGTTATTATCCTGGACCCATAGATTGATTAGACAACATGTTATGCGTACGCCTCTTGCTATATATGTAGAAGGGATGGGTCCTTGGAAAGGGGCATGTTATTGTATATTTGTACTCTTTTGGGGAGGGATGTGTAGGTGCTATTCTGTTTGATCTCATTAGGCCAAGAGGGCCAGTGTTGTGAGATTTTGAATGTTGTATTTCGTAAGGCCAAGAGGGCCGATCAGTTTTTATAGTAAAGTGTTTTATTTCATTAGGCCAAGAGGGCCAGTTGTCTGTTTAGTGTAGGTACTATTAATGGTTTCTTGTTTTAGTCTTGTGCTAGACAGGTTCGGAAGAAGAGCTTGGAAGGAGCCTTTTTTTGCGCGAAAGCTTCTCATGGCCCCCTATCCAGGTGATATCTCTCCTTTATGAGTATCGTGTTTTATGCTATATGTGTCTGTGTACTTGTTAAAGGGGTTTTCTTTTCTTGTTGGGGATCGGCGTCCAAGGCATGAAGTCCCAGGTTTAGGTTCAGTATGGTTGAGGGAGGTCTGAGTAGTCATTGTCGCCTGTAAAGACATTGCCAAGCATTGAAAGACCTGTTTTAGAAGGGAGTCCTAGTGACCCTGTTCTGCTAGCCTACTAGGCGGCTGTTCTAGGAGTTCTTGTTAGTTGTGAGGCAGTTAGAGAAGCCTGCCAAAAGCAAAATAATGATGATAGGGGAAAAAAAACCCTGAATATTTAAAAGACAATAAATATATACAAAGGTGTGTAAAAAGGGGTTCTACCCCCTACAAAAATAGAAAAGAAATGAAACGAAAATTTATAAGCAGTTAATCATCGCCTTGCGAAAGCCTGGTAGGTTCTTGGGGACGAGTCAGACCTGGGGCCGATGCCTTGTCTTCCTAGGGGTGGCTTCTTGCTGGAAAAGAAGAAAGTAAGGAAGGTTGGAGCAAAAATAAAAGTGAGCGTCAGAAAAGGATTAAGTGTCGCCTTGCGAGGGCTTGGTAGGTTCTTGGGTACCGAGACAAGTCTTGAGGCCGATGCCCTGTTCTCCTTGGGTCACTACGCTCAGCTCCCTCCTTTTTACATGCCCGAGTATGGAAATCAAAAACCCTAAAAGAAGAAATGTGCTGAAAGCAAATACTTCTTGATCAGGCTATAGAAGTCCTCGCCTAGTAGGAGTTCTTGGTTGTGTTGTCCTTAGTTAGGTAGGTAGTTCAGACCACCACTTAGGGAAACCTCTTTGATAGTTCTTTTTAGTTCGGCCGTGTTGGAGCAGTCGGTTAGTGACTAGCTTGGGACCTTCTATCAGATTATGCTAGGCCTACTCCTTGTGGATGTTATGCCTTGGTTCTGTCAGGGGGTAGGGTGAGCATTGTGCTATGTTTAGTATGTATCTATTTTGTATTAGCTTGATGCTTCCTTTGGTTTTTTTGTGCAAATCTACTGTGGGATTCGACGGGCTGAGTCGCCCTATCCCGTGGTTGCCAATGAGAGCGGAGTTTTGGCGGAGTTTTGATGCCGAGAAGTGCTTAAAAATAGCCAAAAATTACGAATATCAAGGGAAAAATATTCAACGTCGAAGGCGGCGGCTCCAGCTAGGACGATTTTAAGCACCAAGTGAAGTACGACTCTTAAAAGGCGCCCGAGACACTTCTTGATTTTTGATAATTTTTCATACTACCGTGCGGGTTGTCAAGAGTTGCCAGCCAATGCGGGATGTCAAGCCGGACGCGCAGAAATTTACAGTACTCGATTTGGACACCGGACGGGGAAATGGCCAACAAATGGGCAAGATTTGAAAAGGTAGACTTATTTTTGGCCAAATGGTCATGACCTTTGGGAGGGGGTTGGAGCATTTTATCTAGCATGAAATCGTGGACATAAAAAAATATGAAGAAAACATGGAGGAGAGGGTGCCATCAGACGCCGAAAATTGTGCTCAAAATGTTGGAGATCATGATGCTAGTCTGTGAGCAACCTGCCCAAGTGACTATGGGGCTTGCCTACCCTCTGGCTGCTGATCATTTCGTCGTGCTTCACCTGTCCAATGATGGCCTGAATGAGAAGAGCCAATTCTAGTCTTTCTCTCTCCTCCCTCTCTCTCCCTTAAGGGGCTGTTCTTGTGTGGAAGAAGACAATGAAGAATGGTGGAGGAAAGCTTGTCCGGGTGAGACCGGATTGCTTCCGGATGGATGAAGACATGAAGAGTGCTATTCTTGAAGATGCTGAGCATTAAATGCATGCTGAAAATCAGTCCCGTAATCAAGACCAAGAAACTGAGACATGAAAATAAGCGGTAATGCTATTTTTATAAAGAAAAATGATCTTTTTATGCTATTTTCTTTATGAAACCTTGTTCATATGGGATGAAAGTTCATTACGATATAGTTTGCCATGATTTTCAACTGTTTGCAACCTGAAAATCAGAAAATATAAGGCTACATGGCCGGAATTAGTGTCAAAATACATGAAAAACGTGCATTTTAAGGGTAAAATTGGGGGTTTTGCTATATAAATGAGAAATATGATGTGTCACACCAACTAAATCTGAGTTTTTGCTATCAATGAACCTAAGGGCCATAGCCCACGATCAACTTTCATTTTCAGTCATTATTTATTAAAGAAAACTAGGGAAAAATGCTTAAAAAAATGGGATTAAAATTAGAGAAAAATAGGAAACGGGTTGAGGAAAATTAGGGAAAATTATGTCTATGTTTGTGCAATGTATAACGATGGCAAAGCACAAGGTTGGCCTCGGTTTGTACCTGTTTCTATGTTTTATGCGTATTTACTGTTCTTTTAAAAGGGAAAAATGCATAGAAACCTATCTAACCGATCAATGATGCAAAATGCTAAGAGTTGGATGGAAAGGGGCTAAAACACTGAAAGATAAAGAAAATATTTGACTTATGCATTGCACTTGGCATATAGGAATCGGTTTAAATAAAGAGGATGGTAGCATGAGCATATGGCTCGGTGCCTCCTTTCAACGCAGCACGCGTTAGTAAAATTCATGGAAAGAATGCTTTATGCACCATGCACGATGCTGATCTTTCTTTTGTCTGAGCACATAGCCATACACAATTTGCATTAAGCATAGCAATTAAAAGGTATCAGAAAAACCTCATGGATGCATGGCACCTGTCTTCCTTAGGTTGTGACCAACCATGAGCGTGAGAGGATGTCCTAAGCTGTAGGTTAGTCGTTGGGTCCTAAGGGGAAAGTGTAGTGAGGAATGGTACATCCTGGAACGTAAAATATTGGTACCTTGAGAGGAGTTTGTGCTTGTATGTGTTATATGTTTAGCAGCGCATCAAAGGGCTAATCCCTGTGATGTAGGAGAGCTGTAGTGGGGCTCCGACTATTAGTCGGTGGAGTGCCTTCTATGTGTGTGTGATCATGGCATTGCCAATGTGTAAGGGATCTCCCTCCGAGGAGTTTAAGGGAAACGTTGGACTATAAACTATAAATGTAGGAATTAAGCTTTAGGGCAGTTTGTCCTTTAGCATTAGATTGACGCTCCTGGTCCGCGAGGCCGTGAGGGTGTTTGTGTGTCATGAGCATGAGGTCCGGCTAATGCTATAGCCAGTGCCGGCCCATTTTAGGTCCCATCAATTCTCATTTGTTTTGACTATGCCAAACTTACATCGGATGTTGACTATAGAGTAGGATATCAATGTCCACCTATGTTGGCTCTAAGTATGATTTCCCTCTACTCTTTGGTGATGGTGTTTGGATCCAATTACAATGGCCTAATATGACCTCGCTTCCCAGTAAAATGATATGTAAGAGAGGCCTTATAACCATGGGACTTACTGTGAGACTGCCCATGACACTGAGATCTCTGTGATTCTCTACCATGTCATAGTCATTACCAATCTTACCATGATGTTTATCTCTAACAATCAATGCATGAGAAGTATGAGCTACTACATCCACATTCTTTTTGTTTATCTCCTCTATGAGTAAGGTATCCTCAATATCTTGGAGTTTCAAACCATCATTAAGCATATCATCATACATGGCAATATCAAAAGTATCCCATGACTCCGAAAGGATCACAAGCAAGAATCAGGGAGTGATATTATTCTTGAACTCAACACCCTATGAAGTCAACTGGTTGAAAATAGAATGAAATTCATTAAAATTTGTGGACACAATAGTCCCTTCCTTCATGCAAAGGTCCACGAGCTATTTCAACTAGTACATGCCACAACATTGAAATAAACCAATGTTGACAATGAAAATATATGAGTGGATTTACATAGCTCATCCAACTCATCCCAAGTATCCTGATAAATGTCTTTGAACTTTATACTCTTGGTTTTCAAATGCATAACCTACTTCTTTTGAAATAGTACCCACCATATATGTGTCTTTCAATAGGTGAAATTTGTGCCATCAAGCTTTTCAATATAAAAAATAGTACTATAATTCGAAGAACCAACCATAACAATAGTATACCAATGTGAAACCCAAGAGAATTGGTTGCTATAAATGATTGCAAATCAATCCCACAAATTTTGCCATAACAAGGTAAAATAGGAGGGAATACCACAGTATAGAGCTATCCACCAACTGCAAGCAATAAACTACCAAAGTATAAAAATATCTACTCTCCAAGACAATACTAAAATTTGTAATTATAACAATATTGAAATAAAGATAGTAGTATATTTCAATCCAAATATGGCCAAATAGCCAAGAAAGAAAGCTCCCAATACTAGGGTTGTCTAAGTAGTAATTGGGATAGAAAGAATGCAACTAGTAGTGACTAACTATAGACCACCCAGTACCAAAGACTATCAAAAACTCAAATTATGAGTAAATCATACATCCCATAAGAATATATATATCATTGACTAATTTTTGACATAGATAAGTGCTAGTGTTCAAAGCATACAAAATCAAATCAGTCCACAAGCGGAGGCAACTATGTCCAATAGCATACAAGGGAGCATATACATAAACCAAGAGTCCCACTTCTCAAAGAACCAAGCTCTACCAAGTAAGTATAAACATCTCCTATTAGAAGAAAATTTGGAATGAAAATTGAGCAAGGAAACATATGTATCAAAGCATCTAGGAAGCCTAAGCACATCACAAATACATCCGAGAGCATAAGTGTCCAATATTCGTAAGTGAGTAAGCATGGAAGCTCAAAGAAATTGACAAAGCCCAAGTACATCAAATGTAGCTCAAATCAAAGTATCAAACTAACTCAAAACCATATCCAAGCTCATACATCAATGTTAGACATCATCACAGACATGTAGCATATCCAAAATATCATATAGGCACAATAGCCATTCAAAGCATGAAGCTCACTATTGTATGTTTGTTGTCCAAACTGTTATGAAAATAATAAACCTTTGGAAAAATGAGTTGATCAAGCTCTAAAAAATCCAAGTAGTATCCCAAATCATAACCATACCATCCGAGCACCAAAATAGCATGCTAGAGCATTAAACATGCATGCATTATGGAATTTACTATTTATTGTCCAAACCAGAGCTATTCTATTATGTGTAAAATAGACAATCAAAAATTGTACAAAATCAACTATTTGAGTGCCTAAACCTATAGCTCTTGCCATGCTCTTCATTTCTAGCTATAGAACACCTAAATTCAATATTATATGCAAATGTTATGGCCAAAATATGAAGGTGCTGTCAAGTAGCCATAACAAGCTACAACTTCTACAACATGCTTTGTATCCACTCAAAATGGATAGAATGGATTTTTCTCAGCTTAATAAGCATTCAACAAGTCTCAGTTAGGCCCTAGAAAGCTCCTAAAAAAGGTGAGAGAAAGTTGGTGGAACAACCCAAGACCAAGTTATTGGAACAAGCCGAGAGAAGGGAATATTGGATGCATCCCTTGAGAGGAAGAAACAATGGCTACCATGAAACCTTGAGTTGAAGGTTTGAATCTAGGTTGAAGCAAAGGATCAAGAATCTCCTTAAATGGTTGGCTCTAATACCAATTGAAAGGTAGAGCCTAACTAGAAGTATACAAGCAAAAACAAGAGTAAAGTAAGAGCTATGGCATATGTAGCAAGAGAGTAAGAGAGAGAAACAAAAGATGTGGGAACTCCAACAACCACAATGTTGGACCAGCCTTTCCTTATTTAATAGTCTCTAAAATAATAAAGAATAAAGTAATAGTGATGTCGCTATCACTTGGAGTATATAGGTGTGTGGTTACTGTGTGTGTAGTAAATACAAAGCGGTGTAGAACATGTGCCTTTACCCTCAATATCAACTAAATTAAATTATTAACTATTTTATTCTCTTATACCACAATTTATTTCATGTATCATTGTAGGTTAATCCATAACACATGCATGCACATTCTCTCTCTCTCTCTCTCTCTCTCTCTCTCTCTCTCTCTCTCTCTCTCTCTCTCTCTCTCTCTCTCTCTCTCTCTCTCTCTCTCTCCACAACACATTGCAATAGCATGCATATAATCAAACATAGATATATAAGTATGTATATGCTATGGCTATGAAAGCACATTGAAAATGTATCAATTACATGAAGATATATTTATATAAATAAAATGATAAAATATATGCAAAAAATATGTGTGTGTGTGTGTGTGTCCATGTATGTATATATACATCTGTAGATACATTAAATGCATAATATATAGTAGTTAAAACTTATTGTTGTTGACATTTTAAAGTCTACATATGTTAGAAACATAAGTCAATTCTATAAATGTGTAAGTTAGTTTGATGATCTCACTCACTTAAGAATGGTGCATGTGTGTATGTGTAAGCATGGCTATGCATGCAATCACACAAATTAATATAATCATAACCTTATTCTTTGCCATCATCATGTAGTTGCAATTTAGCAATATTAACATTATTAAATGTAGACATGGTAAAAATACAATAAAACTTACATAAATATAAATAATGTGTGAGTTAGTTTGATGATTTGTACTCCTAAAGTATAGTGCATATTAGGGGTTTGTGTAAGCATGACTATATTGCAATAACTCTAATTAATATAATACAGATAGTCCTCTTTCTCATCATTCATGATTATGTAGCTATGAGAGTATAATCTCTCAATGTGACACAAGTACACATAACAGTCAAATGTGGATTATGCATAATCATTTGAAGAAACATTAGTTGTGTGGTCAAGTTAGGAGATTTTGAAAAAGAAAGGCTTCTTCCAAGAGAATCAAGAGATTCTCTCTCCATGGCTTCTTCCAACAAGATTATGGGGGTAATATCACTTTACTTGATGAGGTTAGAGACACCTAAGCTACACCTCTCCCTTTCTCCTCCCCCTTTCATGGCACATGCCAATCACTTAAATGGGCTTGAGGTCCCATTTAAGTGCAATAAAAATAGGAAACCTTTATGGGTGTATGGTGGAGCAAGCCACCTTAGGTTCAAAGAGAGTTGAGAAGAAAAATAAGCCAAATTATAATGCAAAATGGGAGAGATGTACACATGCACACTATGAGTTTTATATGCTTTTGGAGATTATAAACATTCATGGGAACAAAAGGACATGTACCACAATAGTAACATGCATATAGATATTCTCAAGTTAAGGTTGCTTAAAAATGATATTTAGCACTATTGTATGTATGCAAATCATATGTGCTCACATATGAGTGTTCAAACACCCCAATGTAGTCTCTTTGATATGTTGAGTGTGGATATGTTGATGAAGCTTTGAGATACTTTGGGTGCCTATGTAAGGAGGGCTTATCCCGAAATATTTAGCTTGCAAAAGCATAGCATAACATTAGATGTAGAGGCCAAATGTCAAAATATTCAAGATGGAGCTAATGGATATCAATTATTAGAGTAGAAGAAGTTATTGTTGAGCTTCCAACATGGGATAGTCTCCTAAACTACTATTAATGGACACAAGTGAGAGGAGAGACTCTCCCCAAATATTTATTTATTTCTTTTCACTTTAAAAGCTTGTGGCATCATAAAAACAGTCAAGAAGGGATAATAGATATATGACAAGGTCTAAAGGCTAGAGTTTGGACAAACTTCTAGCATTCGATATAGTCTCCTATACTACCCTAATGGTTGGCCTCAATTGTGCTAAGCATGGATACAATACTAAAACTTTGAAAAGACTTGAACACATGTAAGATGAGAGCCTCATTCCAAAAGAAATAAGCTTTGCTTCCATTTTGAAAGCTTGACTACATAGAACAGACAGAGGAATAGTAGACAAATACATGTTAAGTTCCATAGATTGGGACTAACAACATTGGGGTGTGTATGTCAAGTGCGTTGTACTTGCAAAAGCATTAAAAACATGTAATGTGGTTTCAACATTGAATCTAGCCAAGCCTGTCAAAATGTATCCAATTTATGGAAAATCTTAGCAAACACAAAAAAAAAATTGATAAGAGGAGAGACATGGAGGAAAAACTAAAGGAAGCAAGAATGATTGCCTCATTATAGAAATAAATGAAGCTTAAAGCTATAGGTATTGATGTAAGGCATAGACCAAGAAAGCAAAGGGGTATAGGTCACAATGTTGATGTACCTTTCCTAGAGAAATCCATATCCTAGTTCTTGTGACATACCACAATAGCAAAAGTCTCTTCTCTTGTGCTCCCCTCTTTTGTGAGTGAATGCAATTGCACAAACTCATGTGAACATTGGGTCTAGATATTTCTCCCATGTTGAGGGGTAGGCATAGTCTCTTGCAATGTTTGTACCTATTAAAGAGGTCACTCCTATTGACACAAGAATAGAATTAGCAAATGAATTAGTTGTAGTTGCAAATTAGAAATTTTCAAAGCTCATGATATTGTGCTTACAAATAATAAATTGAATGTTTTTTTTCTTTTTGAGAATATATTGGATGTAGAAGAAGGACAGAAGGTGAGAGTAAGGGGAATTAGGGACACTATGCTTGATGCAGACAAAGTATTACTTGCCTTTGTGGTAGCATGAAACTTTAGACAAGAACTATCCAACTTGTTAGTAGTTCCCTATAAGAAAACCAAGATTTTTTTATTTATAGAAAACCCTTAATTAAAACCTAATGTACCAACATAGACATCTCAACTTTCATTCTTCTAAAGAAGTCCAACAATGTGCATAAATCTTGGGAGAACTTTTTTCAAACAACAACATACAATTCATAAAGAAGACTATCAAGGCTAAGAGCTTTGCAAATTTTTGTTTGCGTAAGCATATACTCTAGCTCCTCTATGCTAACCAATTTGTTAGATTAAAGTGATCATCATAGTAGTGCACCAAGTAGTACCTATGACCAAAATGATTATTTCATGTAAGGTTCATCGAGATTCATTTATCAAAGAAATATACTTATTAGATATTTATTATCTTGTAATTTCTCTTGGGTGCCCTTCTTCTCCTAGATCATTAGCCATGCCAATGCAATTTGTTATATACATCCTCTCTAGTAATGTAAATGCTTTCCATTAATAGTTTATAAAACCAAAATTTGGTGTTTGACAGGATTTATGAAGATATTATTTAAGACATATTTTGTGAGTGGAATGCAAAAGTGGGCTTGTATTTTATTTATATTTACTTTCTTCATGTAGATCTTGGGGCTTCCTACTCCCGTTTGTCATTTTGCTCCCGATGCATTCTTTTTAGATTGCACATTTTTTAAGACATCCACTCTTCTTAAGTATAATTCCTACCTATAGCTTAGGTTAATGCCTTTGTTTGACATTTTCTTTTTTTAAAGTTGTTTGCAAAGGCTCCCACATAATGAACTAGACCCCTTTCCATATATACACATGCATGTATTCAATAAATCTTTAGAGAAATATTGCATTGTGATATATTTTTAAATATTTAAATTCTAGTTTAAGATAATAATAATACCCTTCTTCTCACAACAGTCTATTCTTCTTTACTCTTTTTGTGCTATGCTTTGCTAGCTACAGGCCTTTACAGACATGACACCCATATGCAAAAGATGCCTGATAGATACATGTTGAAAAATGAGCATGGTCCACTCAATATTCACAACCTTTGCTCCCTATTTTGTCTAAACTATTGAATAATCACAAACCTTTGTGATAATATTCAATATATAACTTGGCAATAAGAGTGATTAGTTGTATTCTTGAGTGCACCATTCGAATGACTAGAAAATTATCATATGTAGTGATGTTAGTGTTGATTGGGTCACAAGACTTGTGGCTACTTGGTTCTAATGTTGATCATGGTGGAATGTTTGGTGCTCATTTGGTGCCATACATGTTGAATGGGCTTGCATGGAGGAAGCTCTAAGTAAGCATATATTTAATAGCTCATTATAGTTGAGGATTATGAAAACGTTGGTATTTTTACAATTATTATGAACCTATATTCCATTGATGTATGCAATTGGCTATGTTATGTACATGATATAAAAATTTTAAGGTTTGACTATGGGTAGCTTGTGTGACTTGAAGCATGACACATATAGTATAATGCAAGACATGGAAAACATAGGATTAGGCATTGTTCTAGTGACTTATTGTAGAGGTTGTGAGATTATTATGGCATGAAAGTAGCCCACATCAATCACATAGGCCATGCACAATACAATAGCTAGAGGCACATGTATGTCCTTTTATATACTTTGTTTGATGTGCCATCCTTAATCAAGATTTATGCACTCTGACCTATATTAATGCCTCATGCATTTCCTCTTGCCCCTATATTTTCTAAAACCGTGGTCTCAATGTAAGTGAATTTTTATAAATTCTCAATGTGGATGCCTTGTCCTCATGCAGGTGGAGTGTCTAAGTGCATTTTAACATGACTCATCGTGGATGCCTTGTTCTCATGCAAGTGGAGTGTCTATAACCAACAAAAACTATATAGACAATTGAGGAAATTTTCCAAGGGTCCATAGACTACAAGAATGGAGGTAAAACTAGCTTGGCTATTATTTTGTGTCTCATGTGGGTTGCTTTACGAGTTGTATGCAACCCAGCTCACTAGAGGTGTCTATCAAGATGTACTATGAAACTAAGCAAACCTAAAGTGGGCAATGCAAGAAATGAAGCATGAATGGATAGAGCATATACTTAAATTGGTGCAAGATAGACTATTTTCATACTCTCCTTTAATGAAGAAAGTGCATTTACTCTCTTATACCTTCCAAAAAACGAAATTCATGCACCCACTAATGAATATTTCACCACAATTAGAAGGACATCTTCATGACCAAAATTAGAAAGAGCCTATCCTAGCTAGTAAGTCAAATCTCACATCTAGACACTATGTGCAAATGGATTTGATGTAGTATTGACAACTTTCATACTAGACTTTTACTAAGAATATTGAATTTGGCCCATGATCAAGAGGACATTGTTCTTTGCAATGTGACCACTTCAGACGTCCCTAGTGACATGATTTAGTGGTTGTTCGAGATGAGTCCTTCTTAGATAGCACCACTCTATAATCTTTCGAATAACATGAGGTTTACTATCTAGGTTCTCTGGAGTCCACTTTGCAACGAAAGGCCCTGGTCATTTCTACGAGAATCGACTGATTTTTTTTTTGTTTTGTAAGCTAAAGTATCCTATTTGGAATTAATTAGCATCAATCTTTGAGCAATTGCTTGTGCTAGATTACTTGTAGCAAAGCCAACTCATATCGCACTTGGTTTAAGGAGAGTGAGAAACAAGGGGGAGCATGAAAACATCAATCTCTCTACCCATAAGGTAAAGTCTCACTTCGTTCCCCTAAAATGATACGGAGTCAAGGGTCCTAGTTGATTCGAGGGTGAATTTCTCCTATATTCTAATGTAGAAAATCTGTGGGAAGCTCTCGACTTCCCAAGACCACCCTACCTTAGGGTGAATCCATCAAGGATCAGGCTCTCCCACTTCCCTTGATTGGGTAGTTTTAGTTATCTACTTACCTAACACATTTAAGTTGTACACATAAAATTAGCTTCCTTGATTAGTCCTTTAAATCATAGTATTCATTTATGTAATTTAAAATCACAACACATAAACAATGAAAACAACCCTTTGAAAGACAAGTCATTATTTAATAAAATTTATTATACAAGTCTTCACCTTCCATCCATATGGAAGAACAGCATGAAGGCCATTATTTACCCTAGATTTCTACCCCTAACTAGTATCGAGGCCATTGGAAATCCATCCTGAGTCACATAGGAATTTGGGCAATTCCTAAGAGTCTAAGAGTTTACTGGCTAGAGCCCCCTAGCACTCTCACTCCTCTTGCCCAAGGATGGAGGAATGACCTCTTGCCATCAGGGTTGGTTCAAAAACTCTCCAAGGTGGCAATTTGTTTTCCCCTTGGAAAAGGACTCGCAACTAGCCTTGGGGGAGGTCTAGTACACTTTCCATTTTATCCGCTTGTTGTAGACTTAGTGTATTAGGATTGTTTCATTATTCAATCAATTTCTTAAATGCATTGAGTCAAACTAGTATGCATTATTACAAACACAAGCAATTCCTTTCAAGAGATTTAATAACAAAAGAGGCAATTGAGCAAGATCTTAAATTGGAGGTAACCCTTTTCAACTCCATTCTCTTCTAACTCTTAGGTTTTCTCAAATTCCCTTCGGTGTTGATTTTCTAGCTTCCCTTTCTATTAAACCTCGATTAACTTTCAAGTTTTTGACCATTTTTCTTGATTTTCATAGATATTTGAGTACGATCTTTCATTCATAATTTTTGTCAAGGATTGGCCATTAATCCCATCAAGAGTTTTAGAGATTTTCCTAAATTTGGTGAGAATTTTGGATTTTTATTTTTATAATGGGATTCTTATCTCTTAAGAAGTACCCCTAATCAATAGTCTTAATCATCTATTTTATCCTTCTTAATTCACTTAATACAGGCTAAAGTTATTTTTTAATCTATTTATAAATAATAAGGGATTTTTTTTCTAATTTGAGAATTTTGTAAGTGTAAAGAGAAATATCATTGATATGATTTTTACCATCCTTTACATTCACATGATTTGTAGAAAACTAAAGAAACTATTATTAATACAACTTGACTTATTCTAGCTTTATATAATTTATAACTATAAAAAGATTTTTTTTTCTTGATGCAACTTTTATCTTTCTAAAATTTTCATTCAAAAAAAAAATTAATCTCAATGCAAATTTTTATATTTCTAACATTTTCATGAAAAAAAAAACTCAATGCAAATTTTTATCTTCTACAATTTTTTAATGTAAAAGAATTAAGTTTAATTGCTACTTTCATCTTTCCATGGTCTTTAAGCATGACTTATAAATACAAAAAGAGCATTATTCATGATGCAACTATTATCTTGTGAGAGGATCTCAAGATAATTATTTAATGCAATATTATACAATTTATGCTAACTTTGAATCATACAATTTTAGACTTAATAATCCTTACATGTTCTATTTTTTCTGTTTCTAACCATGTATTGAAAGAGCATAAATTTACAAAGGAACCTGATGTTGTGCCATGTGCGGTGGCATGTCGACCACATTCGTGACTGTGTTAGTAGTTTCCACACTCCTCACTCTAGAATATCTCCTCTTGGGGGCCATTGAAGGAAGGCATCCATGGTACTAGCTCCGAACTTGGGCAGCCTTATGGATTTTGTAGTTCCTTGTGGGATCACAATCTCGCTAGGGAGCAAGGAAGTGTGTCCAAAAATTTCAAAGTGGTATTCCTTTTGTGCTTCAAGGATGTCCTTCTTTATTCTCACTTCCCCTCTCTCTTTACTCTTCCTTCCATCCATCCTTCTCTACCTCCAACTCCCTTCTCTTCTTCTTCTCCTCACCTCTTCTCTCTCCTTCCTTTCTCCTCTCTCTCACTCCTCTATTCTTACTCCTTCCTTCTTCCCCTTCTCTTCTCCCTTCTCTTCACTTCCTTTTCACTTATTCTTCTCCTTTCTTTCCCTTCTTCTCTTCTCTTCTCCTTTCTTTCCCTTCTTCTCTTCTCTTCTCCTTTCACTTCTTTCTCTCTTCTCCTTCCTTCCTCTCTTTTCCCTTCTCCTTCTCCTTCCACTTCCACTTCCACTTCCACTTCCACTTCCTCCTCCTTCTCCTTCCACTTCCACTTCCTCCTCCTCCTCCTCCTCCTCCTCCTCCTCCTCCTCCTCCTCCTCCTCCTCCTCCTCCTCCTCCTCCTCCTCTCTCTCTCTCTCTCTCTCTCTCTCTCTCTCTCTCTCTCTCTCTCTCTCTCTCTCTCTCTCTCTCTCTCTCTCTCTCTCTCTCTCTCTCTCTCTCTCTCTCTCTACACAATAGTAGCAATTGGGTGCACAAAGAAAGGATAACTAGCCTTGCCTTAGTATTATACTGCTAAGTCTTTATAGTCTTGATTATTGGCTAAGCGAGCAACATCTTCCTCTCCACAATTGATCATTCAATTATTTTGAGGCTCTCCTTGATTGGCCAATTATTAGATAGGTGTGATCATTTCGAGGTAACAATGTTGAGCTTGAAGGTGGTGAGTTCGAGAAGGTGGCAACGAGGATCAGATTGGGCAATAGAAAAATCTTCGTAATTTTCATTTTTTCTTTTCTTTTTAAGGTATAGTCTATTCCCCCCCACCTTGCCCTTAATACTAATTCACATGAGGGGGGGAGAGAAGCATTACAACCTCCTCCCCTTAGAGGAATCGAGATGACCCCATCTTGAAGGAGCTTAGGATTATTGATTGTAACGGAAGCAGAGATCATAGTGCTTGTGGGTTAGGACTCAGTAATGCTCCTGCTATGCCTCATGACTACATATATCACCAAATTTTTAATATTATAAGGAGAAGGTAGAGTAATTATTACAGTAAAAGTGTAGGATTTATTATAGTTGAAAAATATCTCTCAAGAGTCCTAGTCATTTATTACAAAAGAAATTAGGGATTTTGACTACATAGGGTATACTCATCCACCGAAGTGGCATCCTTCTCATGTGTCAGAGAGAGAACTAGGGAGAGAGGAAGAGGAGAGAGAAGACTGCAGAAGAGAGAGAAAGAATGCATGAAGAGAGAGAAGAAGAGTGACGAGGAGAGAGAAAGACTAGATTTAGAGAGAGAAAGAGAGGAAAGAAGGGGAAGCCATAGAAGCTGTGAGCAAGAAGGGAGAGAAAGACTGTAATTGTATTAATGTGTCAAAAAGATATGTAAAATTACATGTCCTCTCCTTTTATACCAATGTCAATGTGACATGGCATAATATCAATGTTATTTACACTAATTCCTTATTCTCAGCTTCTTACAATCCATCCCTTCCCAAAAGTTTTTGTCCTAAAAAACAAACCTGAAAGACTAGAAAAGGATGGATAAAACAGAGTACTACTCTGATACAAGGGCTACAAAAATAGGAAAAGCACTAGTTTGTACTAAGTAATAGAGAATATCATAAGTGGGAAAAGTGAATAGGCCATATGAACATCCATTTTGAAATGATAAAACTGAAAACTAAACCATCATAACTCCCAGAAAGGACACCTGCAAGAAATAGTCAACTTGCTGTCTACTACAGAACCTGCTGTAGTAAAATGGAGATATCTTGGGATGGGCATATCCAAATCAAGTGTACTATGAGTCAAAAGAAAACTCATTAGACATACTTGCAACCCATATAGATATCCTTCTTTTGTAATCAAACCAGAATTGAAGCTAAACCAAAACAGTAAGCTGTCCAGAAACTGTCTGCAATAGAACCAGAGATAAATGGACTAATTTTCAGCCAAATAAGCCTCTCGAAGATGAAAATTCTGAACCCCAATATGGATGTTGGCTTAATGAAGGTGCAAATCTTGCTCAAAACCTCCTGGATCAAAAGGTATTCCGTCATAATGATTGTCCAAGAGAATAGAATGCCTCTCAACCACAAACTCCAATCCACTCGGATCAAATGGATATGCTGAAATATCCCCATAATCAAATCCATGATCACATCCATAATCCCCTGGATCATAGGGAAGCACAATGCCATCTTCATATTCATGTATGCCCAAATCGTGTATTATATCATCATCAGACATGTGCCAGTCATCATAACCATAATCAAGGTACTCATTATCAAATGCATTCAATGGCTGTTGTAGGCCTTGATTAAGTGTAAACTGATGCCCAAAAATATCATCATGAGGTTTCTCTAAGAGTCTAAAACCTTCAACATGACCATCTACATCTGCAAGTGTTTCATGTGATTCATCAACGAAGATGCCATCAGCTTGTACATCTTGCTCATCTGCAAGTGCCTCATGTAATTCATCAACGAAGATACCATCAGCTTGTACATCTTGCTCTTCATTGTTCCCTTCTTGTACATCTTCTTGGGCTCGTACATCTTCTTGGTCTTCTTCTTGCTCATCCTCTTGTTGATCATGTTGTTCATTATCCAAATCTTGTTGTTGAAGAGGTGGATGCTCATAAGCATAAGCATGTTGACCATAATAGCCATTCTGCCTGCCAAGGTTCAATGGAATGATACTTTGCATTATGATATGGTACATCATATTTATAAGCATTAACATGCTGTCCAGATGTACTTGCATACTGCTCATATTCATTTGCATATTGTTGTTGTTCATATTCATAAGATGCATGTAGATCATAGTGTGTACCATCAGCATATACATGTTGTCCATAAGCATAAGCATTTGATTCAAGTGTACCATCAGCATATAGATGTTGGCCATAAGCATAAGCATTTGATTCAGGTCTTGCTGTTTTTTCCATAACCGCCTTTATAAGAGCAATACACTGATCAGTCAAAACTCCAAGTTTGTCAATTCTAGCCTGTGTTTGAAGCCAACCTTGTTCACTAGAGCTGGAGCTATTGATCTCAGCTGCCATTACAATCAAGTTGAAGAGATATGTTGTTCCTGTCCTTGCCTTAAAATTTTGGTTTCATTCATCTGACATGCATACTCCCAAAATACACAGTCCTCAAATTAGGACCAGCAGACATATTCAACTGTACCCTACCCTAAGATTCAACACATGCAGACCAAAAGAAAAGTCACCGAGTCCATACAATCCTTGCAATCCTGTTGGCTTGCCATCTTCAGCCCTACCTTGAAAAATATAAGTCCAAATAAGGTGTATGATAGCTTGACTCGAAAATTAGGATGTCTAGTATCAAGTAGAAATCTTGGTTTGAATTTAGGAGTAGCAATACCCCTCTCTGTTTAAGAATTTCCAGAACTGTCCACAGTGAACTGCCGGTACTAAATAGGCTCTAGCTTGAGAAATATATGTCCAAATGAGACGTTAGATGGCTCCACTCGAAGCTTATGATGTCTAGTATCAATTCCAGTTGTTCCTTTGTCGTTAGAATGATGCTACTAATTTCTGTAGCAACTTTTCCAAATCTGTCCCTGTTAGGACTGCACCCTGTTTTGGCCCTGTTCCAAGTGTTTTGAGTACTTCTTATCCAACTTGATTCAATACCCAATACCGATACACTCAAATGAGTAGGAGAGAGCATTCCATGAATATGGCACTACAAGATTGCATCCCCAAAGCCTATATATCCTCAGATGGTGGTTGGTTCATGGATGTTTTCCATGTTACAGATCAACTTGGACACAAACTTACAGATGAAAGTTTAATTGAGTATATGCAACAAGCTTTGGGAGCAAAAAGAACTGTTGCAAGTTCAGAGGTAAGAACATGTTTGGGACATATTGTGGGTGTTCAATCAATTGCTGAACACACATCCATAGAGTTGACTGGCACTGATCAACCACGACTGTTGTCAGATATTTCTGCTGTTCTCACAAGCCTCAAGTGCAATGTTGTTGCTGCTGAGGTTTGGACTCACAATGCAAGGGTAGCATGTGTAGTGTATGTAACTAACGAAGTTACTGGATCTCAGGAGCCATTGTCCCTGCAACAGCTGTAGCAACAGCCAAGACTCAATGTTTTTCCAAATTTGAAAGTAGATATCAGAGAGTCCACTTAACTCTTCTGAAATATCCAACTTGCTTCCAACATCTGGGGTAAATGATTTGTAATGCTTGGAAAACTCAGTATAACTGTCCTTATGACATCAACTGCTCCAAGTGCACAAAGTATAAGAAATACATCTCTTCATTTTATCGATGTAAAGCATGTTACATCTCCCATTCTTTGACCATTTCTTAGTTGTTGATGAGACTCCTAATGCCTTTAGATGCCTGGATCAGATGGCGATTGGCTCAACACTTGTTGTTTCCACAAGAGAGCTAAAACATGTTGATTAGAATTCTACAGGTTCTACAGGTTCAGTGATCTGAAGTGTAGTCAAGCTGTGCAGACATCATTATAATCATCTTCATGTCTTCATCATCATCAGTTGATTGCACTTAATATGAACAACTTGTTTGCTGATCTCTTGGGTATTAGATAGCTCAAAGTGACATTCTCTGTAGCCTTCAACCATATCAGTATCCTAGGCCTCATTAGACTGAGGATCTAGGGCAGCATTTGATCTTGTAGCCCCTTTTTTTTCCTGTGTGTGATGTGAGCCAACAACTACTGTTAGCTTCTCAACTGAACCTCTATTGGGATGGACTTGGTAACATCTGCACACCTACTCCTCTTCCTCAACCTCCTCTGAGGTCAACACCAGCCTCTGTATCTATTTTGATAGAATAGATTGTTCCCCACCATCTTTCAGTCATCTCCATTGATCAAGTAAGATCTAGCACTAGTTCTACAAGGCATAGCTCTAAGCTTTAGAGAGACTGCTGAATTTGTAGATGCTCAGATGCACGGCGTGGAGTTTGGCCAACATGCTAGCCTTCAAGAAGACAATAGAGAGACTGCTGAATCTATAGATGCTCAGATGCACGACGTGGAGTTTGACCAACATGCTTATCCAGTAACAAAATCTAAAGATCTTGAACAATTACTAGAAGAGCCTGGTGTTGATGATGCTGGTGCTTGTGCTCCTTAGACCCAACGCCTAGCCTACAGCTCGGACAACCTTACTCACTCAACGTTGGTCATGTTCCCTTAGAAAGCAATTGCCATGCATCCAGGAGGTATTATCTGATACTTTTTATCATTCATGCTTCATGCAAATTGTGAATGTCCACATGCTCAAACAATTAAGAAAATCAGCATTTGTGCACATATGGAAAACATTTCTTTCAATGGATTTGACTATCACTCGTATGCGGCGTTGCATGAACCTAGCACCGAGAAACCCTCGTGCTACTAGGTTCTTAATTTTTAGATATCGACCAACCTAAATGGTATGCATAAAAACCAGCAATATTTTCATCATTTTGTTCAACATTTAAACACTTTTCATACACTCTACCCCCTCACCCGTTTAGGTTGTGCATGGTGCATAGGTTTAGGGTTCATTTTCCATGTTTTCATTGTATAAAAAGCCATAAAAACTCACTAAAACATAAAGGTAGGGTTGAACTGAGGCTAAACCTCATACTTCAGACCCCCCATACATCCACAAACATGAATCTTATTTTTCCTTAATTTTCGGCACTCAAAATCCATTTTTCCCCTAATTTTCCCCTATTTTCCCTATTTTTTCCTATTTTTTGTAATATTAAATGACTAAAAATTCAAAATGAATTGTGGGCTGTGGCCCTTAGGTTTATTTGCAGCAAAAACACAAATTTAGTTGGTGTGTCTTATTATATTTTCCATTTATACATAAAAAACACCCAATTTTCCCATATTTCGCGTGTTTTACGGGTTTTACACTACTAATTTCATCCACAACACTTACAATTTTCTGATTTTCTGATCTCAAACAATTGAAAGACATTGCAAATAACATTATAATACATAATCATCCCATGGGAACAAATATTCATGAAGCAAATTGCATAAAACATCAATTTCCTTTGTGAAAATGAGATTACCGTTCTTTGTGGGTTGTGGGTTTTTATTTGCCATGTCTCGCGACTGATTTCCAACCACCGTTAATGCTCATGACAGTCCACAATCAGCACTCTTCCTTCCTCTTGAACCACGGAGCAATCCGGTTTTCATTGGACAAGCATCCGTTATCCATTCTTCTTCCTCTTCTTCACCACATGAATCTGCCCTTAGGGGAGAGAGAGGGAGGAGAGAGAAAGACTGAAATTAGAATTCTTCACAGAGACCGCCATTGGAGGAGCGAAGCACGGCGATAGAGTCAGCATCCAGGAGGGATTCAAGCCCCATAATCGATTGGGGGGGTTATTCATAGCCAGCCATCACCCTCTCCATGCCATGAAGCCCAAATTTCGGGCGCCATCTTCCTCCACGTTTTTTCATCCCTCATTCTCTCTCCACGTTTTTTGCTTCATAAGGTGCATATTTAGGGGGGGGTCCAAACTCAAAAGGCATGCTCAATTTTGGCCTCCCAAGTGTCCACCTTTTCATATCTTGACCATTTTGTGGCCATTTCCCCGTCCTGACTCCGAATTGAGCTCTGAAAAATCCTGGGCATCCAGCTTGACATCCCGCATTGGCTGGTAACTCTTGTCAACCCGCACGGTAGTCTGAAAAATTATCAAAAATCAACAAGTGTCGCTCGGGCGCCTTTAAAGTACTTTGACGCTTAAAATCGTCCTAGATCGAGCCGCCGCCTTCGACGTTGAATATTTTTCCCTTGATATTCATAATTTTTAGCTATTTTTAAGCACTTCTCGGCATCAAAACTCCGCTCTCATTGGCGACCACGGGATAGGGTGACTCAGCCCGTGGAATCCCACAGTAGATCTGAACAAAACAACCAAAGGAAGCATCAAGCTGATACAAAATAGACATAAACTTAAATCACAGCACAGTGCTCACCCTACCCGCTGACAGAACCAAGGCATGACATCCACAAGGAGTAGGCCTAGCATAATCTGATAAAAGGTCCGAAGCTAGTCACTAACCAACCGCTCCAACACGGCCAAACTAAAAAACCTATCAAAGAGGTTGCCCTAAGTGGTGGTCTGAACTACCTACCTAACTAAGGACAACACAACCAGGAGCTCCTACTAGGCGAGGACTCCTATAGCCTGATCAAGAGGTATTTTCTTTCAGCACATTTCTTCTTTAAGGGTTTATTTTATTGACATACTCGGGCATGTAAAAAGGAGGGAGCTGAGCGTAGTGACCCAAGGAGAACAGGGCATCGGCCTCAGGTCCTATCTCGGCACCCAAGAACCTACCAAGCCCTCGCAAGGCGACACTTAATTCTTTTCTGACGCTCACTTTTATTTTCGCTCCAACCTTCCTTAATTTCTTATTTTCCAGCAAGATGCCTCCCCTAGGAAGACAAGGCATCGGCCCCAGGCCTGACTCATCCTCAGGAACCTACCAGGCCTTCGCAAGGCGATGATCAACTGCTTATAAATTTTCCTTTCTTTTCTTTTCTATTTTGGTAGGGGTTAGAACCCCTTTTTACACACCTTTGTATATATTTATTGTCTTTTGGGATATTCAATGTTTCTTTACCTTTATCCTTATTTTTCCTTTTTCGGCAGGCTTCTCTAACTGCCTCACAACTAACAAGAACTCCTGGAACAGCTGCCTAGCAGGCTAGCAGAACAGGGTCACTAGGACCCCCTTCTAAAACAGGTCTTTCAATGCCTGACAATGTCTTTGCAAGAGGCAATGACTACTCAAACCTCCCTCAAACATACTGAACCTAAACCTCGGGACTTCATGCCTTGATTGTCGGTCCCCCACAAGAAACAAAAATCCCCCAACAAGTACACAAACACATATAACATAAAAACCACAGTACTCATAAAGGAAATATATCACTTGGATAGGGCCACGAGAAGCTTCCATGCAACAAAAGGCTCCTTCCAAGCTCTTCTTCGAACCTGTCTAGCACAAAACTAAAACAAGAAACCATTAACCGTACCTGCACTAAACAGACAAATGGCCCTCTTGGCCTAATGAAATAAAGCACTTCCTCTAAAGAAACTGAGCGGCCCGCTTGGCCTAACGAAATCTGGACGTAATATCCAAAGAAGCTAGCCTTCCTAGCTTAAAACTAGATAGGTCATTATAGTCCACGTAATACTGATATCCTTGGCATATACATCACACCCTATCAGACTACCCAAGGTGCCAAGGATAGCATATCATAGGTTGACTAACCCCATGCTACTCATGCAAGTTAGCTAAAAGCTTGATCTTGTATTTTTTGATCTTAGGTTTTTTTTTGTAGAGCTACCAGTCCAAGCCTTTCCACAGATAACTCATCAATAAGGCCGATCCCTTCTTGGGCACTATGAGCTGAATAAACGGCCTCCGTGGGCTCGCATGTTCCACATTTATTGTCAGCCGAATAAATTGGTCATTCAAGCGGCTGAGTGGCTCCTTTGGCAGAAAGAATCATAGCTTTGTACTTATTCGAACCTCCCCTATTTGGGTTTTCACATAAATCAGTGTTGCGACCCAAACTAGGTACAACTTCAAGCCTAGGCACATCACATGGGTGTATCCCAAGGCAGTGTATATTGTCATATGTATATCTAGTCTTATCCTCTTGGGGGTTCAACAGAATATATCCAGATGGGATCCTTGGCCTTGCATCCGACACTCCTGCCATACTTTTGGAGATTTTGGATCTCCAAACCCATCTCACATTTCCCTTAATATTCTTTCATTCCCTCAATTTGTTGCACTGGTCTAATGAACTGAATGCAAACTTATCCCTATGGCCAAATGGCCTCTCATCCTTATGACCTTTGTGAAGCACAGGTGGACTTTTAGCGTTTTTCATCCTCTTTACAAAAGATGCCTTTACTTGTTTACGTCCATACTGCAAATTTTTCCCCATAAGAACCATGCTTTCACTGAAGGGAACAACATCCACCCGGAAGCATGATTCCAATACCAAAGGTCTCTCAAGAGCCTTACTAGCAACAAAATTAGAACCACACACAGAATGCTTATCAACACTCACAGGCCCATTGGTTCTATCCATGTTTCCATCACAACCACTTCTCATGGAAGTGTTGCAAGCCCTAATGGGACTTACATGGCTTGGCATCTGTTCACTGAGAGGCATGTCATTACTACTCATAGGATGGCCATTTTCTGCTTTGAGATTTTGGCCACCAAGGTTCCCCTCATAGGCTGCCTTGGTATCAACAAGTGAACTGTCTTATTGTAGAAATGATTGGAAGCTAGGATGCACTTGTACTGAGCGGGGAAAACTCCAAAAGTTTTCCCAACATCTCTGAATATGACCCTCATAATCAATGGCATGCATTTTTGCTTCCCTTAATGACTTAGAATTCCGCAGTCCCACTTGGATTCGCGTATTAATCTCTAAGCCATTCAGAAAGAGCTCACATAGCACATCATCCGGTAGTGCCTGTACTATCAAAGGCTCTAGCATACTCTTTAACAGAAAGATAAGACTCCTGTCTAAACTGCATAAGGTGCCCTAAGACCTGAATCATAGGGAGCTCCTTTTCATACTCATCTAGAAATCTATCACAAGTCTCCTCAAATGATTTGATCGACCCTCTTGGGAGGCTCCAGTACCATTTCCTTGCCTCTCCCTTTAGGGTACTTAGGAATACAAGCATCCGATGTATGTCGTCGAACCCACTTGCAATGCAAGTTAGGTCATATTCTCTTAAATGAATCATCGGATCCTCATTTGGCAACCCATAAAACACTGGGAGATCCCTATAAAGAGGAGGACATTTAGTCCTCCCTTTTGGGATCAAGACTGGGTCATTAAAATCTTCGTAATACCAGTGTGTAAGGGTCTTTAATCTCTTCCATTTCCACCTTTATTGGTGTGGAAGAGTCACTAATTCCATGAACTTCCCTTTCCGCCAACTCACAAAGTGGTTTAGGGAGTCCAACACTATGCAATAGGGAATCTATCCCATCATCTGCTAGTGGTGTTCTAGTAAGCCTATTCTCATCTACCACCACTTTGCTAGAACTTAGGATAGGTCCTAATGAAATCTTCCTTACTAACAATGGTTTTCCACACACATGGACATCATCCAATGCTTTATGGATCTTGGCAATCACACTACGGTACCCAACTGCGTCGGGCACTAGCATCGGATGTATCTTTAGATCATAATCATCATGTCCTCCTATGTGCATATTAACCATCATTGTCACAGTCTTTTCTATGACATTATCATCATGAATGATCATAGATGACTGTGTCATCTTAGCACTACTTTCACTTTCCCTTTTCTCTAATCTCCATGGGTTGTTAATCTTAGAGGTAGCTCCATGGGTATTTTCCCATAGTGACCCAAACTCAAGCATTGTATCACTTTCAGGGCAAAGACTAAAATAGTCAATCAGCTGACATGTCAAAGATCCCACTAGACTGTTCAAGATAGACAAAGTATCCTTTGGGTGTTGGGGATTTCTTGGATTGACCGTCATACTGATGACCAAGGTTTTTATCAGACTAACTTGATATCCACCGCTTCAAGGTGGCTATCGACCAATAAAACTAACAAGTCCCTTATGAGACCAAGATTCGGAGACCGCCACTTATCGGCAGTTCCCGGCAGACGCACCACTGATGGGACCTAAAGCGGGCCGACACTGGCTCATGCACTAGCCGGACCTCTATCATGTGCTCAACAACCCCACGGCCTCGCGGCCAGGAGCGTTGATGACACATACATCATCTTCCTAAACATCTTGCATTTGTATCACGTCTCATAGTCCAACTCTAACCCAATTAACACTCCTCAGAGGGAGTCCCAACACATTGCCAAATAGCACAAAGTACAAACATAGGAGGTCCTCCCACGGCTGACTGCGGCTACCTCACTGCGACTCTCCTACACCTTGGGGATTGGCCCCTCGATGCGTCACTGAACATATATAACATTTTGCACAAAAACTTCTCTCTTTTATGATTCGCATATTTCCAGGAGATATACCATGCTTCCTCACTTTCTTTCCTCCTTAGACCCAACGCCTAGCCTACAGCTCGGACAACCTTACTCACTCAACGTTGGTCATGTTCCCTTAGAAAGCAATTGCCATGCATCCAGGAGGTATTATCTGATACTTTTTATCATTCATGCTTCATGCAAATTGTGAATGCCCATATGCTCAAACAATTAAGAAAATCAACATTTGTGCACATATGGAAAACATTTCTTTCAATGGATTTGACTATCAATCGTATGCGGCATTGCATGAACCTAGCACCGAGAAACCCTCGTGCTACTAGGTTCTTAATTTTTAGATATCGACCAACCTAAATGGTATGCCCTGGAACCACCTGCTAAATTTTGGAGTGTTAAATGCCTTTATTTGCATTGATATTGGAGTGTTAAATGCTAAATTTTGGAGCTTATTTGCAGGCTAGAAACAGTGAATTGGTTGCTATCCTGAATTTGGAAACAATATACCTACATGGTTGAAGTGTGATGCTTACTTGCTACAGACAAATACTTGGATCATACCATTGAGTGGTAGATGATTTTTGGGATTTTGTGAGTGCTAAAAGTCCAAATTTTGGACTGATTTGTTGTTGGTTATACTGGGGTATTGACTGGTTATTGTTTGCAGGAAGGATACCTATCATCTTCACTTGACATACATGCAATATATTCTGACCGGTTGGACATGTATCAACTCCTGCATAGAGTGGCAACTGAATGAGATGTTTTGGGGCTGTTTTGAGGTCTGAATGCTCTTGTTTTAATAGAGAAAATACTGCTACTTATATCAGTGGACTGGTTGTATTTGATACTGCTACTTGCATACAATACAAACATTGATGCTTGTTTGGTCACATATTGAATCCCCAATGTACTGGGACATGTCTGCGGTGGTTTAAGGATATTTTTGAGCTGAGAATACCCTGATTATTGTAGATTTTATGCTGCTGGTCATAAGAGGCTGCTTGCCTATCATCATCTCTATGGAAAATTCTAGTGAATGTCAACATCAGTGCAATGCATCTATTGATGCTTGTATGGATAGAATTTGTTGTTGCTGGGATATTTTGCCACTACCATAGAATGTTTTGAACTGATTTGAGCTTGGTTTATGCTCAGTTGACTGTGTTTTTTTAAGGCATTGACAATATTACTCAAATTGTGGGAGAGAAGCTTGATAACAAAAACTTTGCTTTATGGAAGTTCAGGATGCAAAACTTTTTGATTGGCAGAGGCTATTGTGATTTATATACAAGGGCTAAAGTTGAACCTGAATTGCTTGAATAGAATCCTACACAAGAATCGATAGTTTCTGAAAAGAGCTAGTAAAGTACTGCATTGGCTATTGGTTTTCTTTAATATGCATTTTTGATGCAATGGCTATGCAGGAAGGATGCTTGGAATGCACTCATGAAGAATTATGGTAATGTCACACATGCAAGGAAGATACAACTGAAGCATCAATTCAACAACATATCTAGGAATTGCAGGAGCATTCGAGTATACACAACTGAAATAAAGACCATAGCTGACCAGCTGCCTACTATTGGATCTTGTGTTTCAAAGGATGATATGATTACATTGACATTGAATGGGTTAGGCAAAGAGTATAAGGCATTTGATATGTCCATTTCTGTGAGAAAATAACCCCCTGATTGGGATGAGTTACTTGCAGTGCTACTACATGAAGAAGTAAAGCTTGTCTTAGATACAGCACATCTCAAAAGGTAGAGACATTGCCTTTTACTCTAGTCAGCGAGCTAGAGGTGGTAGAGCTCGTGGAGCTTTTTGGGTCGCAAAGACACTCGAACACATATGGACAGCAACAACAAAATGCTTGGCATAGCTCAAATACACAAGGACAACAAAGATCTGGAGCCTTTAGAGGAAGGGGGAGATCATCTAGAGGTAGAGGTGGTTCCTATCAATCCCATGAGTAGTCTAACATGGATAAAGACTGTCATTATTGTGGAAGATATGGGCATATTGCAAAGGATTTCCATAAAAAGCAAGTTGATATGTAGGAAAAAGGTAGGCAACATGGACATTATGCATCTTCCAGTGGTACTTAGGATGACCAAGGAGATAGATTGTTTGCTATGCAGCAGCATGTATCTAAGAATACACCTAAGAAAGGCAAAGATGAGAAGTGGTACATAGACTCAGGAGCATCCGATCATATGACTCCTCATTGTTAATGGTTTGATGAGTTAGTAGTAGGGTCTCATGGATTTGTATGTACTAGAGATGATACACAGCATGATATTCAGCACACAGGTGTGGTTCCGTTGCTCATGCCTGATGGTCGAAAGAAGAGCCTACATGATGTACTACATGTGTCTTCTATTACCAAGAATTTACTGTTGGTTGTTTTTGGATAGATGGCATAACAGAATCTGCAAGTTAGATTCAATAGGGATGGTTGTTTTATTGAAGAATATGGCAATGGTTGTGAATTGATTGCTAAACGCAAGAGAGATAGCAGCATGTTTGCTTTGGATGCATCTATCCTGGAATTGAAGGTAGCTATGTTTGCCCATGATAACTGAGTAGTTTGGGATGTAGAAATCTGGCACAAATGCATCGGTCATGTTAATATGCAAAAGCTGAAAAATATGCAATAGAAAGAGGTTGTACTTAGCTTGCCAAAGTTCAAGTACACTGATCTTGGACATGTATGTTCTTGTCAATTTGGGAAACAAGTGATATTTCCATTCATGAAACATGTCAGAAATAGTTCTCGGCCTTTACAGTTGATACATTCGAATGTATGGGGTCTTGCCCATAATGTGTCTTTTGGTGGTGCTAGGTATTATGTATCCTTCATTGATGATTTCAACCGATACACATGGCGATACATTCTAAAGCACAAGAATGAGGTGCTTGATGTCTTTATGGACTTTAAGAAGCATGCTGAAAATGAACTTGAATGTTATATCTCATGTTTGAGATCTGATGGAGGTGGAGAATATGTATCCAAAGAGTTTGACAGGTACCTTGCTAAATATGGCATAAAAAGGCAGCTCACATACAGTTACACACCTCAGAAAAATGGTGTGGTAGAGAGAAAAAAATTGGGTGCTTATGGAAGCTTCCAAGGCAATGCTTAATGAAAAGAATTTGCCAAATGTTTATTGGGCTGAAGCCGTGGTTACTGCAATTTATGTGCTAAACCGAACACCTACAATTGGGATTCATGATTTGACTCCATATGAGAAACTGTATGGGCACAAGCCATACATTAATCACCTAAAAGTATTTGGTTGCATTGCCTACATACCTGTGCCTAGCGAAAAGAGGAAGAAGTTAGACCTGAAGGTTGTAAAAAGTGTTTTCCTTGGCTATGCACTGGGAGAAAGGCTTACAAATGCTATGATCCGTCCACTCGAAAAACCCTAATCAGCAGGGATATAGTTTTTGATGAGTTGGCCTCATGGTATGGTAATCCAAATGCAGTGGTCTCTAATGGACCAGCCAGCCCTACTTATGCTGAAAATTATCCTTCAGCTAGTACGTCTATGAGTGGACCGACAGGTGATGGTTCATCTATTGTTAGGTCCTTGGACAGGACAACTCTGTAATCGTGCTATTGCATCCACTGACACGAATATATCAGTGAGGGGGAGATTGGATAAAGGAAAAGAAAAGATGTTTGAAGATGTTACTAGCCCTCTTACATCTGGATATGAGTCACTGAGCAGTGAAAGTCTTGATAGTGAATTGGGCATACCATTAGTTATGATGCCTGGTGTGAGGCAAAGCAGGTATGTGCCGCCTCATGAGAGGCAATCCTAGAGTGCACTATAGTTGAGGAGGTCTGAAAGGGTCAAAACCAGTTGATAGGCTAACATACAGTGGGTATTCAGCTAGACATTATGCATATATGACTAAAGTGTCAGGCTACAAAGACCCTACGAAGTTCAATGAGATAGTTATAGATGAGAATTGGTGTGCTGCCATGGATGAGGAATATGCAGTAATGGCTAAAAATGAGACATGGGAATTGATCCGTTTTCCTGAAGGAAAAGTATCCATTGGCTGCAAATGGGTTAATAAAGGGAAATGCAAGTCAGATGGTTCATTGGAAAGGTATAAAGCCCGACTGGTTGCAAAGGGATATGCACAATAGTATGGCCTAGATTATGAGGAGATTTTTAGCCCGGTTGCCAAGACGGAAATGGTGAGAACAATTATTGCATTAGCATCTTCTAAGGGCTAAAATTTATGGCAGATGGATGTCAAAAATGCATTCTTGAATGGTGACTTGCTTGAAGAGGTGTATATGGAGCAGCCTGAAGGTTATATACACCCTGACTATCCGACATATGTGTGTAAATTGAAAAATTTCTTGATTACATAAAGAAAATGTCATTTATGCTTTAACAATATGATACATTGTGATAAGTGTATTAGAGGATTTGTATTGTGAAAGAAAAATAATTGAACCTAATGTAGCACCTTGTAAACTAATTTAATCTAAAGTGGTATCTTATAAAAATATATCAATACATTAATTTTTGCACCATAAGATGGATACCATTGATGTTTATTTGTTTTATGGGTTTCATTCTCGAACATTATAATTCTAAATTCCTTAGAATCTTGGTAATGTAGATGCACAAATTGAGATAAGAACTAGGTTCCAAAAGTCATTAATTACCTTGTCTAGCTTATAACATTAATCTTATAGCACAAAAGCCACAATTTTCCTATTTATGTATGTTTTAAAAACTATCATTTCTCTTTGAATAAATAAATTGAAATACTTTTAGGGAGTTGTAGTCAAAACAAGCTAAGAACTAAAAATATTCTTCAAGATGCTTTGCAATTAAGGAGGATTATAAGCATCATTGGTCAAATGTATTGGTGGATACAATAGGTATTAAGAATTAGTTGAGAGAGAGAGAGAGAGAGAGAGAGAGAGAGAGAGAGAGAGAGAGAGAGAGAGAGAGAGAGAGAGAGAGAGAGAGAGAGGGGGAGGGGGAGGGGATGTCAAGCATAGGTAGTAGGTCCATGGAGTAAGGGGATGGTTCACAACACAAGAGGTTGTAGTTTCTCACCCTAGTTGGAGAGAGAGAGAGAGAGAGAGGGGGGGAGGGAGGGAGAGAGGGAGGGAGGGAGGGAGGGGATGTCAAGCATAGGTAGTAGTTCCATGGAGTAAGGTGGATGGTTCACAACACAAGAGGTTGTAGTTTCTCACCCTAATTGTGTGTGTGTGTGAGAGAGAGAGAGAGAGAGAGAGAGAGAGAGAGAGAGAGAGAGAGAGAGAGAGAGAGAGAGAGAGAGAGAGAGAGAGAGAGAGAGAGAGAGAGAGAGAGAGAGAGAGAGAGAGAGAGAGAGAGAGAGGCAACCAAGGCTTCCACTCCATGGCGTAGGTGGCCCAGAGAAAGTGTATTGCATTAAGGATTGGACAACACTAACCAATGGGTGTGAGCAAGTTAACCCTTACCAAATAGCATGTCTCCATGGATATAGCCACACAAAATATAAAAGGGTTAGTATCCTTGAGCCTTGAAGTATTACTAGAGTTAAAGGATAGAACAAAATATCGTTAGCCCCTACATTCAGAACATCTTCTAAATCCATTCAACCTTGTAGAGGAGCCACATATCTTGAAATTTTCTACTATTAGTCCTAGAAATGGAGTGCACCTAGTTGATTAGATGAGACTTGGAGGCCCATTGGAGTAGTTCATGTATAATTTTAATTATATGTTCACTACTTATGGGTAGACCACTATAAGTGTGCATGTGTATAATTCATCTTAAGAGAGTTGAATATTTTTTCTATTGGCGTGTCTAAGGTTGAAAATACTAATAATCAAGTGCTTTTCTGGATTTTGCTAAATGAATGGATGGCTCAATGCGGGTTTCCAAAAGCCCACTTTGCTGGATTCATGGTTGATGAGGCTCAGGAAAATTGGTTGGCAATTCCCACTATTTTCAACAAAGAAAAGAGGAATGTGATGCACTATAAGAGAGGTCATGCTCCTTCCATTCGAGAAAGGGTATGTTGGAGCATACAAAACAATGTATTAAACCACAATTATAAGAGAAATGTAAGAAGCTATGTCGTAAATGGAGGGACATACTAGGTGAACTACCCACTGAGGTGGTAAAGGAAAAACTAATTATCTTCTAGAAACTAGGTCATCCACATGAGGACAAATTACAATCATTGGACACTTGGATTCATTATTGGGCAATGAGAGTGCTCCACTTGACAAATGGATGCTGAGTCAATGATATGGAGATCACTTTGTATCCACAACTAATCTTTCTAAGTATAAATGTGCATCTATAAAGAAAGATCTTGGATATGCTCAACAAGTTAGCTTGAACTATGCTTGTGCTACATAGCTTGCCACGTAAGTCCTTCAGAGTGCTCATTATAAAGATGAGTACTTGATGGGAAGGCATGAGGAATCTAGACTGGGTCTTAGAAATACACACAAAAGATTTATGGTAGGGGATGAGGGAGTACATGCTAGAAAGCAGTTGGTGGATCTAACATCAATAGTGCTAGATGAGTAACAAATAATCACTGATCTATATAGTGATGCCAATAATTAACTATTATGCAAAATATGAGAAAGGGGAATGAAAGTATTATGCTAGGCACTAATAGTCATAGGCTGGAGTATGAGAATGCCACTATTCATCATCCAAGTTCTAGGGACAAAACCAATGCTTACTAAAGGCATCCTTAAATAAACTAATGTGGATGTAAAGGAATGGGCTATTTGTTAAACACTAATAAATTGTCAATCCGCATGTTGGGGAGTGTTAAGAGGAAAAGCAAAGCAATGTGGGACCTTTATTCATGATTGTAGAGGTTGGAGGATTAAGGATGTGCCTGCAACATGCTTCAAGGGGGGCCACAAATAATAAAAGGATAAGGAGAGTTGCCAAGTGTTCTAATTTCATACCTCATGTGTAGTTCACTTAACAAGGATTGATAAGTAGGTTTAGAGCTCCAACATCAGTTAGTGGAAGGTAGCCAAGGAGACATTTTTAATTGTAGAGGAAGCATGTAGTCGATTAGGTGGAGAGAGAAAGCAAGCAAGATAAATAATGAGTGCATTAATTATGCTCATCTATTGTAAGGAATTGAAAGCTAGTAAAATGTGTGAGAACATGGCTTACAATTACTAATAGAGTCTTGGATTTCCATCATAAGAAACAAAAGAAGGCTTAATATCTTATGTACACATGGTTTTACAGGCTACACCATGAAGTGGAAGCCTTGGTTGATCATCCCCTTGATGCCTTTCCAAGGTGTAATACTCATTGTATATGCCAAAATCTTTTAGAAATATGTTAAGAGCGTTCAAAAGATTATCAAGCAATTTAACTATAAAATACCAAATTGAACTATCTTTTCTCTAAACAACCTCGATGATCCTTCTAAAGGAATAGTCCTCCTTAATTTGAAAGCATCTTGGAAAATATTTTCAATTCTTAGCTTGTGTTGATACCAAATCCCTAAAAAGGATTTTATTGATATATCCAAAGAGAAATGATAGCTTTATGAACATATATAAATATGCAAATTGTGGCTTTACTACGAGGCTAGTGATAAGCTAGATGAGTGATTAATAACCTCATCTAGTGCAAAAATCTTATGATCTTTTGGAATCTACTTTTTATATTATGCACATCCATATTAACAAACTTCCAAGGAACTATAAAAAGAAGCTCTAGAATGAAACCCATAAAGGTCAACATCATATGGAATCTATCTATGGTGCAAAATGTACTTTACAGCTATGTATTTATGGGGTATTATATTAGATTGGATGCTTTGTCTTTCTTGAAGTTCCAATTGAAAATTTCAACGAAAATCTTGATGACACACTTTTATCATATTGTTAGAGCATAAATAACATATGATTTATGTGATCAAGGCATCCAAAACTATTAGAAATGTGAGAACATGCCTTATAAGAAGGTGAAGCTAATTGAGTGTTGGATTTCCATCATGAGAAACAAAAGAAGGGTTAAAGCATTTTGTTCATATGGTTTTAACACCTACACTTTGGTGTGAAACTTTCTCTCTCTCTCTCTCTCTCTCTCTCTCTCTCTCTCTCTCTCTCTCTCTCTCTCTCTCTCTCTCTCTCTCTCTCTCTCTCTCTCTCTCTCTCTCTCTCTCTCTCTCTCTCTCTCTCTCTCTCTATGGTTTTTCCATACCTTTCCTACCCTCTCTTCCTTCTACCCTCCTACCACTACTTTTAACCATCTTACTCCCACTCTAGACCATTGTTTGCTCTTGTTTGAGGATTGCTAGAGACAACCAGTTATTACTGCTATGGACAATCATCAATACCACCATTGTGAGGCATCCTTATTGCCGCCTTACCATGTCAACTAGACTCTCTCTCTCTCTCTCTCTCTCTCTCTCTCTCTCTCTCTCTCTCTCTCTCTCTCTCTCTCTCTCTCTCTCTCTCTCTCTCTCTCTCTCTACCACCAACCAAGTCATGATACTATTATATATGCCAAAAATCTTTATATTAATTTTTGAGTGTTTAAAAATTTATTGAGAAATTTAATTAGAAAAATTAAAGGAGCTCCAAAATAGTTGAAATTGTTTATCCAATAGATATAAGACATATACTTATGAATTTCATTATTTATCTAGTAGATGTAAGACATCTAGTTTATAAGCATTGTAATGAAGAGGACTGGAGAGGGAGAAGAGAGGAGAGAGAAGATTGTAGAGAGGTGAGAGAGAGAGAGAGAGAGAGAGAGAGAGAAAGACTAGAGAAAGAGACATAAAGATAGGAAGAGAGAGAAAGGAGAGGAAGCCATGAAAGCTAGAAATGAAGATGAAGAGACTAGATTACTCAATAAAACTGATGCTCTAACTGAGTCTCTCAACACTTTATATAACTCATCAATGTGATCAAGTATTTTCTCTCGTGGTCTATCTTGTCCATCCCACTCTTTATATTCCATCCCAACCCCTAAGTTCTTTGCCATTGAAAACAAAAGGAAGTCTTATGGATGTGGCTCAACAATGGGGGGTGCAAATTACTACTCTACTCAATATTACAAAGGGTAATATGTTTTTGGGGAAGCTTGAATCCTTATGGAGTTGGAGCATATAGATGTGTATATGATACACATAATGTAAGAGTTGGTAATATATGAGTTTGGCCTCCAATTCTTGACACTTAAGGTCTAAAAAATAGTGGATAGCATGTTACAAAAACCAGATCTCATGATTTATTTTAAGGATTTAATTTATGTGAATTTCTACTTGGTATGTCTGGAAATATGTGATACAGGCTGCATTGTGCAAGGTGGACATCAAGTAAATTAATGTGTGTATTTTATGCTACAACAACTGACCGAGTATTATTTTTGAGTGGGATGCAAGTTATGCACAATTATTGTATGTGTAGATGCACAAAGGAGCTATTAGAATATTATTATGTAACAAGCCTAAAAAAGACTACAATATTATTTTGTCATAAAATTATGAGCATAGGATAAATATTGATATTTTGAGGGCCATACTTTTGGAAAAAAGCATTCATGCAAAGCAAGAGCCTAAAAGTGAGGCTTAGCATGTATATTGGGCACAAAGATAATCTTTAAAAATTTACAAATACGTGCATTGGGGACAACCCTCTCAATACATGGGGGGATGATTGTCCCCAATGGGTGTCTCATGCAAGAATTGTCTCTCAACTCTTCCCTTTTTTAATTTGTTGGTTTTGCAATTTTCCTTAACATTTATCTAAGCTATAGTTAATTCGTTCAACATTGGTATCAGAGTGTAGTGATTGGTATGTTTGTCACTTTCAATGTCTCCATCAAGGAAGAAGGCCTACACCCATCATCAAGAGCTTCCTCATCTTCATCATCAAAGCTCATTGTAAGAACTTCTAGAGATAAAGAGATTACATAGTGGTTTCAAGCTTGAAGCATGGAAAATGTCTCTTTCACCCTTGCTAAGGTGAAATAGACTTTCTCAAAGGGATATTTTCTTCAACTTTCCTTCTTTGGACACATTGATTTCAACAATCCCCCACAAGTGGTTTTCTTCATATCAAGTTGGTTTTAGCCAAGGCAAGGGGAGAGAAATTCATAACCACAGCCTTGCTATTGTTACCCTCATAGCTTCAAAATCATCCATATCATCTTTTCTTGCCTTACTATTGTTGATGTCATCACGCCTACACTAAAGGATCAAGCATCATCTTCTTACATTTTGCATTGCCTAAATGGCACATCAAGATGTCTACTAATAACATCATGCAATTCTGTCACGAGAGCTAGATTTTAGGAGCTGATTTTGAGCCATGCTTGAAGCATTTGAGGCGTTTTTGGAGCAAGAAGTGCCCAAGAAGCGCCAAAGACAAGTTTTTCATGAAAAAACAAATAGTAGCGGATAGAGCTGGAGTTTTGCTAGATACATTTCGACGTCAAGAATCCAATGCAAGTCTCAGTTCGTCAATCGGAGGTCGCTTGACACCCCATTTAATCCCTGCAAGGTTTGGCATTATAAAATAGCTACTAGATCCAGGAGCCAGAAAGTGCACCACGGGGTGCAAGTTTATAGATTTCGATGTCACGAAGTCAATTGTCTAGTTAGATCGCGATTTTGAGTACATTTGGCCCTCCAAATGGACCGAAACCACTTGGTTTGCAATGTGAACATGGATATTTTGAGCTAGATAACTTATAAATGAAATGAAACCTTGAAAAAAATGCAAATTTCATGTTGAGCAAGTGGGGGGGTGTTTTTTTAATTTGTGCCCCAAAATTTGGGGAGTTTTTTGCATTTTCATGCCTCAACAATCAAGAGAGATGATGATGGATCTTTGACCTATGGAAGAAGAACAAGATTTTGGCTATAATCTTATGGAATATGATGGAGGGAATCAGAATCTAATTTTCTAGTCTTTCTCTCTCCTCTCTCCTCTCAGTGGCTATTCATATCCATCAATTCAAGAGAGAAGGGGGAGGGTTGTGATGACGAATTTGGACGAAATGATGATGCTGGAACGATGGAGGACATAGATGGGGTTGAGAGAGTGCATCAGCAGCAAAGAAGAAGCATTAGCGACCTCCCATCTACGAGATACGAGCCTCGGAATTGCAGTTTCTATGCGTAAGTGAGTAGTCCTTGTATTTTATGGAAAATGATTGGAAAACATGCTTGATTTTGAATGTTCTTGATTTCCCATGTTGCATTCTCTATGAAATTCTCTATGAAATTCTCTCTGAAATATGAAAGAAAACCAGAAAATATGATGATATAATAATTCCTCTAAACACACAAAACCTGTAAGTTGCGGTTTTGATAAAAATAATGAAAATTGGGATTTTTATTGAGTGTTTTGGGGTCATATGGGATAAAAATGGATATGAAAATAATATTTAGTATCCTTGATTGGTGAGAACTCATAATTCTAAAATATCACATTTTTATGAAGAAATAAATGAAGATAAATAGCAAAAAAATAGAAAATTATAGGTTTTTGTGCTAGAAAATTATGAAAAAATAAGGTTTATGAGGGATAAGCCTCAATTCAACTGTGTCTTCATGTTAAAGTCCATCTTTATTATTTTTTATAAGAAAAACACAAAAAAACTCTCTTTACACCTATCATCGATGTAAAACCTAAACGGTAGGGGGGAAGAGGGGTTTTGATGCTAATTAGTTACTAAAAATATATGAAATTTTGGTTTATCTTTTTGTGCACACCATATAGGACGTTTATAAATTAAGTTAAAAGGGGGTTAAGCTACACAAGAAGGCTCGAGGCTGACCCTTAGCCACAAAGCATGATGTGTAGACTGAAATCATGGAAAGACATGTTTGTTGCACCACATAATGTTGATTTATAAAATGTTTGAGCACTGTGGCATTCACAGTTGCATTTCCCATATCACATGGTAACTCCTGCATGCATAGCAATTAATTGCCAATTACATGACCTATGTTGAGTTGTGAGGAAACACAAGCTTTAGGCTAGACAATCAAATATTTGGGAGATTGTAAAGTGAGGAAATGTCTATCTCCTCAATCATTTAAAATAAGAGTGGAGCTTGTTACGTTTATGTTATGTGTGTTAGCAGTGTATCGGGGGGTCAACCCTCTCGATGTAGGAGAGCTGCAGTGGGGCCATGGCATTCATTGGAGAGGTTACCTCCTCTATGTTTTTTTAATGTGGTATACTTTACCAAGATGTATGGGATCTCCCTCCGAGGAGTAAGGAAGGGCAATAGTTGGACTACATTCCATTACAAATGCGATATCTATGTTAGAATTAGGGCAGTGTGTCCCTTGGATGCTCCTAGCCGTGAGGCCGTGTGGGGTTGTCTTGAGAGTGTTAGAGGCTCGACTAGTGCCTATAGCCAATGGCATGTTCGTTCTAGGTCCTGACATGTCAGGAATAGATGGCCATCTCTGTGATTGACACCACTATAAAGCGGAAATCACTGATTGGAACAAATCACGTAGAAGACAGACATCATATTCATTTTAAGCTTTCAAAGCTTAAAACTTATAAGCTTTAATAAGTAAATTTTATTCATTAGTTAAGGGGCAGTAGATCAATTTTGTTTGATTAAGGAGGAGCACATTAGGGGAGATTTAAGGTAAATTTTTGGCCTTGTAAGAAATTGGAAAAGAGAGAAAGTGTTGTACAATATGCCATTAGGAAATTTAGCCCTTAGTGGATGAAAGCACGGTTTTGTGGTACAAGAAAATGACCAATTTTTTATATGCGTGGTTAGTGCTTCCATTAATTCTCAATTTGGATTTTTGAGGGAAATCCCTAGACAAGAAAACTTAAAATTGTAAATAAATTTGAGCACATCACCAATCCAAGTGGTGTCAAGCTGCGATATACGTGTATGGTGTCATTATGATCAATTGTCTACATACACATATGGAAGAGTAAGGTTTATAGTATGATCAATTGTCTACATACACTTATGGAAGAGTAAGGTAGATAGTATGAAAAAGAAAAAAAATATTTACTTTCTCTTTTGAATACATCCCTTGTTAGCCCAACTCTTAGCCACTTCAAGTTTTGATGATTACATCCAACTTTCACATAAGTGTCATTTATCATGAGTGGTAGAGAAACATAGGGGTACTAGCGCTTGCATGCCAGTATGAAAGAACCCACCATATAGGCAAAGTCTAAAGACTTCCCACAAGCAAGACAATTCACACAAGTCCCCTCCATATGGATTGTGTTGCCTTCATCCACAACTTAGGGTTTGGGAAACAATGCGAGGCTTTTGCCTCCCTCCAATTCTCTAATCAGCATTCTAAGAAAATCACTCTAGGCGTGAGCCTCTTGATTCTAGACCGTGGGCAAATCACATTCCATCTATAGGAAACATGAAAATGTCATCAATAAAGAGTATCAAACAACACCAATATTATCAAAAAGCACCAAAAAATAAATCACAATGTACCAAAATATACAAAATATATATCAAAACGTTTCAACAGGTATCAAAATATACAAATATTTGGATGCAAAATGCACTATAATGTGTATAATAAAAGTATACAAAGTATCAAATAGTACCATGGAGTACCAAATCAATAGTTGATCTTCAAAAATTAAAAGTAATAAATAGTACCAAAATACTGGAAAGTGCCAAGCAATAGGGGGTCCTCCACCAAGAAATAGGGGCCCCTTGGAAAAACTTCACATGAGGGTTACTACCAAGTGATGGAGGGGCCCTCCGCTGATATGGGGGACTCCTTTGCTAAGTGATGGGGAGTACTAAAAAATATTTGATATTCAAAAATATCAAATAGTATCAAAAATACTAAAAAAGTACGAAGTGATGGGGGTTCTCTCCAATCGATAGGGGGCCCTCTACCAAGCGATGGGAAGTATCAAATAATATTTCATATAAAAAGATAAAAACTACTAAGAAGTACTAAAAATACTTAAAAAGTACCAAGTGATACGAGGTCCTCCAAAAACATTTCACATGAGGGTCATCACCAAGTGATAGAGGGCCCTTCACCACAATGAGGGGCCTCCCTTTCTTGGTGGTGACCCATACAATAATTGGTGCATATGAGGGTCACTGCCACAAGAAATGCACGGGGGTCCTATGAGAAAATAGAGTTGCATCATTGGAATGTGTGCACAAGAGGGAGAAGAGAGCTCAAAGTACAAGAACAATATCTTGTTTACTAAGTTGCTTACAAGTACAACTTGGGTACACTCTCCCACACATGATAGTGACCCATAGGCTATTTATATAGCCTCTGCCAAGCTAGGGTTAGGGTTTCCCCTGCCCCTAAGGCTATTCACACCCATCTGCCCTCATACACCCTTGCTTACAGTGGGTTCCTATGCCTATCTTCTAACACCCCCCCTCAATGCCAGGGTGGCATTGGATTACAAGGCATGTAAGATGTCCCCCCCTTAAACAATCGGGATGCCTTTATAAATTAGGCTACAAGAGTGTTTTTAGGTAGATGGTTTAAAAACTCAAAAAGTCGATCTTCAGATGGATTGGAGTATAATTGGCCACCAGTTCTTTGGGCACATCAAGAATGTTGGGGCATTTACTAGTGATATGCTCTGTCTTCTTGCATTTTTTACATTTCATTTTCTTGTGATACTTCTTCCAATAGTTGTTTACAAGATGTCAGTTTTTCTTACAGAAAGAACATCTAGTAAGAACTATATGTACCAATACTTGATCACGGGAAGTTGAAGATGCCTGACTAGTGTTGCCTTCTTTGTGGTTCCTCTTTTCTTCATCCAAACAGGATTGGATGGTACTTACCAATGTAGGATCTGGAATGTTGATAGGAGTGGTTACAAGGGTAGGAAACACCTTTTTTATAACTTTTAGGAGAATAGCAATAGCATCTTCTTCATGTATTGGAGCTTGTACTGAGGCAAGCTGTGCCATAAGTCCCTTCATGTGAGAGATGAATTTTCCCAAGTCTTCTCCTGATCGATATTCCAAGCTAAAGAATTCAATTTTAAGGAAGATTTTAGTATTTTTACCAATAGCTCGATAGATCTTTTCAAGCTCATCCCATTTTTCTTTAGCAGTATTTAGTTGACCAACATGATGAATCAATGAAGTGTAACATTATGATTGCTTGGGCACATTGGTCATCCTCTATATCAACCAGATTTGCAAAGTTAACAGCTCTAGTTCCTTGAATGAGAGGCCAATACCCTCTCTCCATCATCTTATACTTGATAAGTACCTGCCATGGGTGGAAATCTTTGCCATCAAATTTTTGAATTTGAGGACGGACATTAGCATATGTTGTGGCCATTGGGAAGGTCTTACCACTTGCTAGAACAAGGGTAGTGTCTAGTCCCTTACAAGCTTTGCCACTAAATGCGGAAGCAAATCAAAGTTGTAATGAGAAGAAAGGCTGAAAATCATACATATGTAATATTTCAAAATATGACTTTAGTGATCCTTTCTTATGAGCAATCTTCTTCCAAGGTTTAATGGTCTTTTTAGGCTTCAATGATTTGAACCTAGACTGGACTTCGGGCTCCTCCTTGTGGTATGGCTCAATGGATGATCCTTATGTTGGACAAGGACGGTCTATGATTTCAATGATTGTTGCTGATGATTCCGAGGAGAGTACAATGACACTCATCCCTCTAATTTCACAGACCAATGTACTTAAGAAAAAATCACTCAAGACATGCAATACACTTCTAGTGTATGATAGTCTATGTGTTTATAGTTGTACGCATAGCCTTACAACTTGAAGCAAGGTACTTAGTTGTTTTAATTTCCTGATGAAAACATTCAGATTACGTAAGTATTAGCAATAATGATGATTAAGCAATGTGCCTTAGTGCTTACAAGCACTCATTTATAGCTCATGTTGCTAGAGATGGTAAATGTTGGTCTTGATAAGCTTGATGATGACTTTTCAAGTGCATTAACCTCTGAGATTAGGTTCCCAAATTAGTAACTGACTCAGAAGGAGTTAAATCAGTGATTAAAATCACTGTTAATGACCAGATATTGAGAAATTTGAAAGTTGAAGAAGCTTGAAGCTTCCTGGCTATGGCTACCAGTTAGGGTTTGGCTTCTAGCTGCCAATAGAGCTCAAATTTCCCAGGGTCCTCTTAGGAGGAGATGGCCCACTAGGGGAGCTACAAAATCCCTATGGTGGCCGCCTTAATTGCGTCTCCCACATCCGGCACTATAGTACAAACTGGTCACCTGCCCAAAACGGTGTCGTTTTGACACAGAACACAATGCCGTGCTTGTTGATGCCCAATGTCACATTTTGAAGTGCCATGGAGCTATGCCCTGAGGTGGAGAGAAGGTTTGTAGAAGATGGCAGTAGTTGAAATGCCCTCCTTTGCTTGCAGCAAGTCCACCAAGGTTAGAGGGTTCAAAAAGCAGGCTATGGAGGTGAAGAAGATGGATGAAAGATGGAGTTCTTTTGTGCACTTAGTGGAGCTACGATTTGAGGAAGCTGAGGGGATCAGATGAGGCTCTGATACCATGTGAGAAAATAGAGTTGCAGCATTGAAATGTGTGCACAAGAGGGAGAAGAGAGCTCAAAGTACAAGAACAATATCTTGTTTACTAAGTTGCTTACAAGTACAACTTGGATACACTCTCCCACACATGATAGTGACCCATAGGCTGTTTATATAGCCTCTGCCAAGCTAGGGTTAGGGTTTCCCCTACCCCTAAGGCTATTCACACCCACCTGTCCTCATACGCCCTTGCTTACAGTGGGTTCCTATGCCTATCTTCTAATAGGTCCTCCGTCCCAATGAGGAGACTCCTTCACTTTGTGATGACTCGTAGGGCATTACATACACATGATTGAAAATCAGGCAATAGAAGCAATAGAAGACACACAATGAATATCCTTTATTCATGAGAGATCCAAAATATATAGACCAGAGATTGACATCATCGATGACTCCATGAACTGGAATTCAGATCCTACAATCTCTTCTCTAATTTCTCATGATTCTCTCCACAGCACACATGGTACCCTCCTAGATTCTAGCCTACACACACATGGGCATACTGCCTTACATCATAGATTAGGTCACTCACACTAGCACACTCTTATGCACACATCTAGTCCTATGTTCACCGTGTGAACTGATGCTATCTCCCTTTACATTTAGTCCTCTTTAGTTTGATTTACCAACACCCCCTCTCAAAATCAGGATGTACAATAGTTTAGGAATGACGTGACTTGGTCATCCATGACCAACGCAGGGACGTGGTTTCTCAGTGGGTGTGGAAGGTGTAGGAGACTTGGGTCAGAGGTTTACCCATGACTTACAATGAGTTTACCTTTGGGATTGGTATACAATATCAAGACGAGGTTAATGTGTCAGGGTTACATGTTTATTCAAAATAAACGGTCATCAAACGAAGTTGGAGTTTTAGAGGCCCTCTTCTTCTTCACTTCATTGCTGAGAATCTAGTGTTCTTCCTCTTGATGCTCCTATTCTTCTTCTTCTTCATGCTCTTCTTTGTCGGTGATGCTCATGAGATAGGCTCTTTGTGCTTTTTTCCTTAAAAAACAGTCCCTCTCTTTGTGGCCTAGCTTGTGGCAGAAATCACAAATGATGGTGTCATTGTAATTGTATTTCCCTTTGCTAGAAAATCCCTTGTGGTAAAGTAATTCCTCTCTTGTAGATGATCTTGTAGCAACAGGTGGAGATTCTTGCTTGAATTTATTTTTCTTCTCCTTCTCAATCAAAGAAGCTTCTATTTCCATTAGTCGTGGATCCGGCATATTGGTGAGAGTTGTTACAACATTGTCGTATTCAGGAGTAGGAAGGGATTTAAGCAATATACCAATTGAGATATCTTCATCAATGCGTAAATCAATATCGGCAAGTTGAGTTAGGAGACTTTTCATGTAATTCAAATGAGAAGTAAGTGAGGTTTGAGGCTTCATTTCAAGATGGAACTCTTTGACTTGGATCCAAAGAGAGTATTCAAAACATCCCAGGTGTCCTTGGCATTGTTGCATTCATCCACATGATGGATGTAGGTATCATCCAACTCTAGGTTGATTATGGCTTGAGCTTTGTCATCACAAACTTCCCATGCAGTGGCTTGAGTAGGATCCCAATGTTTCTTCTCCTTTCCATTTGCAATATTCCATAAACTTTTCTTCATGAGGACCAACTTGATCCTAGTTTTCCATGTATGAAATGAAGTTCGAGAGAACTTGAAGCTTAAGTCATTATCCTTCGAAGGCATCGTGACCAAAAAAAAAAAGTGTCTAAACTCTTTTAAAAAAGAAAAAGAAAAAAACAGTGACAATCATGAGGGGAAGGATCCGTCATCATTCGGGTTCTGAGCAGTCATCTTTGTGGGCTTCACTGTCATCACGAGGGAGCCACTTGAATTAGAGGAGCCAGCTACTTGAAGGAGCCTCCATCAAGTCGAAGTCCCCTTGGTAGCACCCCCTATTGAGCGTTCTGATGCGGAACCAAGATGTGCACTTAGCTGTTTATGAAGTTCTTGTTTCAGATCTGGTGCCTTTCCTGATATCTCTAGAGCCTTCTTATACAGATCATTATGGGGTTCCTCATCCAAAGCTTGTTGAAAGCATTTGGAGGCCTTTTTAAACAGTTCATTGGCCTTCTCGAATTCTGTCAAGAGAAAACCATGGGACTCTTTGGTGCTTGGGATTGATTTTTAAGGCCTCTTCTAGCTTTGCTTCAGCATCTTCCACCATGTCAACAGATTCATGGCCCTACTGAAATTGCGCCAACTCTAGGAGGGCACCTCGCCATCTTGTTAGATTATCGGCATCGAGAGGGTTACACTTGTAATCTGCAGTAGCCTTCTTTTGTGCAAATGTTATAGAGGCTGCCGCACTTGTTTGTGCTACAACACGAACCCTATTCTTTGTAAGAAAACAAGCAGGCAAAAGGAGAAGCCATAAGTTGGAACTCGGAAGGTGTTGTCTTGAGGCCTTTGGCCTAGAGCTCTGATACCATATTGAAAATCACGCAATAGAAGCAATAGAAGACACACAATGAATATCCTTTATTTGCGAGAGATAAAAAATATATAGACCAAATATTGACATCATCGATGACTCCATGAACTAGAATCTAGATCCTATAATCTCTCCTCTAATTTCTCCATGATTCTCTCCACACCACACACGGTACTCTCCCAGATTCTATCCTACACACACATAGGCATACTACCTTACATCATAGATTAGGTCACTCACACTAGCACACTCTTAGGCACACATCTAGTCCTATGTTCACCATGTGAACTGATGCTATCCCCCTTTACATTTAGTCGTCTTGAGTTTGATTTACCAACACACATGAGGGCCACCATCAAGTGATGTAGGTGCCCTCTGCTATAGTGAGGGGCCTCTTTCTCTTGGTTGTGATCTATATAGCGTTTAGTGCACATGAGGGTCAATACCAAGCCTAATATACCAAAATGTTTCAAAATGTGCAAAACTATTTTAGCAAAAATACCAAAATGTTCTAAAATGATACAAAATTTTCAAAAGGTACCAAAATAAATATAGCACTAGACCAATGAACTATAATAGCTACCAAAAGAAAAGGATGATGCCAAAAGCTAAGGTAAAAGTACATGTTGAGCTTCCATCTCTTGGGCAAGAAGTTTTGAATCCTCAGTGATTCCAAGTTGACAAAGCACATGCTTAGATGCATTCAAATTCACCTCCAATTCATTTAGCTCTTCAACATCAAGCAAACCTTGCCCAGGTAGCTCCTCCAACCATTGCTCAAATATGGTAATGGCATCCTTAAATCTCTTAGCCATGGAATTGGAGCCCTCAACCCTCAATAAGCTCTCCTTCTTTTAAGATGCCCTTAGCTCTTGTAACCTACTCAACTTTTGCATGCAACTTGTTAGAACCTTCTCAACAATGCCTTACCCATTGGAAATGTAATCTAGTTCAAGAGGTCCTAACTTGAAAATGTAATACTCTTTAATGCACATATTGCTTACACCCTACTTGTATTCGATCTTTTTGTTTCTCAACCCATGTAGACCACCCTAAAATACATTGTTTACCCTTCTCCAATTGTCCAACTTTTTTTCTAGCCCTCCAAGCTTGCTTTTCCCTAAAATACATTGTTTTCCCTTCTCCAATTAACCAACTTTTTTTCTAGCCCTCCAAGCTTGCTTTTCCCTGAAATACATTGTTTTCCCTTCTCCAATTAATCAACTTTTTTTCTAGCCCTCCAAGCTTTCTTTTGAACATATCTACCATGGTTGCCCTGAAATTTGACAGTACAATCTTATGCATGGAAGGGTCTTCTTTTGTAGTACTTACATCTCTCATGCATAGTACCTGGCAAACTTTGTCGTGATCTCCCTATAAGATGGGGGAGCCTAATAAACCTTGTGGAAGATTAGCCTATAGTCCTCAAAAAATTTAGGCTATAGATTATTTAGGTATATCTTAGCATTCTTTCAATGCTGCAACTTCAACAGTGTGAGCCATTGTTTGTTGAGGAGAACAACATCCCAAGTGACCTTCCCCTCAAAGCTTAAGCAATACTTATTGCTTACTCCTCATCCTTGTTGCTGACTTGTTTCATTGCCAACCAATAAATAACTATATGTGATTATGTGTCCTCTTTGATGTCGAAGCAATGGTTGTTGGGCTAGCCCTCAAAGCTCATCTGCATGCTCAGGATCTTGTAGCAGCTGGGGAAAATAGAACCTTGAAAGCCTGAAGCTTCACACTTTCAATTGACAAAGGATGCTCAAAAGAAGAATCCTCAACAAAATAATCCTCATTGAATAGGAAAAACAAACCACTAAGAAGAATATATGGAAATGTTGGATCTAGAGCATAGCAGGAGCTATGGCGGTTGGAAGGTGAAGAGTGAACTCATGAAGACATAGAGTTGGAGTCAGAATGTCACACGAGTGAATTAGGTTCCAAGATTGAGACTTGGACTCATAAACACAATCTTGTGTGGTTGGACAATGACTCAAATACTTAATTGAAAGGACAAGAGTACCATCATATCGCATTACTCATCTTGCAAGTACAATGTTTTATAATAGTTGGGTTGTTCCACTCTCCTCACTGTGCATATGGGATTCAGGACATCTCTTCCTAGAGCATACATCATTTGTCATTTCTTAACACCCCCCTCAAATGATGAGTTCCTACACTTTCTGGCTTTTACCCCCCCTACATGGTGACATGGCTCAGGAGACTAGCTCATAGGCAACCTAGTCAAGTTAAAGCTTGAAACTTTACATCTTTGGCAAGGGTTTTTATAAAGAAAATCCACTAAGGGAAACATAGAGATCCACTATGGGAAAAACATATGAAAGATACAATGAAAATTTCTTTAGAACAATTTATCAGAGTTGTTGATGGTAGCAGAAGCATCTTCTTCTTCTTCTTCTTCTCTTTCATTCATGAATTGATTATGGTGGTTACCATGCTACATCTGTTGTGATCTTTTTATGGTGGAAACATTCACTGGCTATATGGCCAGTCTTAGCACAATAATGACATGTCGTCCGATCTTTGTTGTCAGTGTTGAATCCTCGACCTCTTCCTTTGGGTCCAACAGCTCCTTTGGTGTACAAGAGAATTTCCCTAGATGATGGGACACCATCTTTTGCATTCTTGTTCTTATATTTATTCTCTTCATCAAGAAGAGAGTGCTCAATATCTTTAAGTGAGAGACTTGGAGCATTACTTAGGTGGACACAAGATTCTCATATGGATCCTTATTTACACTTGCAAGCAATACGATTATTGCTTCATCTTCATCAATATTCTTCTTAAGAGTTACAAGCTAGGTTTTTAGGCTCTTGAACTTGTTAGTGTGTATGGTCATGGAAGCATTGTCTTTTATATCTAGTTTATAAAATTGCATGAGTAATTTTGCCTTCAAATTCTTTGCTTGGGTACCAAACATTGTGTCCAGTTCCTCCCAAGTAGTACTAGCATCTCTGATGCCAGAGATAAGATATAGCACATCATCACTTAGTCCCTAGCAATGATTCCTAGTGCCTTGCTATTCATCTTCTTCCATTCTTTGCTTTTTGGTGGAGCTACTGCAAGGATCTTGCTTTTTGAATCTTATTTCTTGTCATCTGCATCACCTTTATCATCTTCAAAGAGATCTCATAGATTTTTCCTCATGAGGTGGTGCATGGTCTTTTCCTTCCAAGCATGGAAACCTTCTCCATTCAACTTTGCTATTTGCTCAAGCTCTACCATGTTGATAAGCTTCAATTAACTAGCAAAAAAGTTGTATTTCAATGTGTTAAGAGACATAAGAAGATCAGTGTCAAATTGACACTAGTTGAGTATTAATGGATACTAGTCGGTGCTTGATCTGCTTTCTCTCACGAACTTTGTGGATGACTTTTGAGCTTTCTCGAGAACTTCCAAATCTGTAGTGAACTTTAGAGAGTGTAGCTCAATGATTAACTTTCATTGTTGATAGATTCAACGAGAAGAAATAGTGAAAATGTCAAATTTTGAAGCTTTGGCTATGGTTGCCCACCATAGAGATGACAGTTAGGGTTTCACAAATTGTGACAGATAGAGAGAGAATTTTGGGGAGCCCTTTTAGCCTGAGATTTCGCATTTGGGGATCTTCAAATTCCCCATTAAGATCTAGAGAATTGTGCCTTGTGCTAGATGTTGAATCAAATCAAATCCTTGCCTACAAATTTTGTGCCAGTTTCATGTATTTTTGGAATGTTAGGTCCTATAGGGCACAATTTCAACCTCTAACATGATGAGGAGGAGTGCCTCAAGCTGGATAACAAGTCTCTTGAAGAGAGAAAGGGCATAGATGCCTTAGTTTGCTCACACTACCTCCTCCAAGGTTAGTAGGTATGACAGTCTGCAGGCAAAGTCAGGATAGCAAGCAATAATTTGTGCAACGCTGGGTAGCAAAGACCCCAATGTCCTCTTGTAAAGTGACACAAAAATCCTTCTTAAGTTAGGAACATTTCTTTAGAAGGATTCTTGAAGAGATTTTTCTTGTGGAGGAAGATCCAAGAGCTCAAGCAAGAGTAGGTATAGTCTAGTTATGGCAAACATGGATGTAAACTGAATAGAGATGACTAGAGGTGAAGAGAGACTAGGAAAGCATTGTATGGAGCTATGCCATACTCAGCTGAGCTCTAATACCATGTGGAAATATTGGATCTAGAGCATGGTAGGAGCTATGGCAGTTGGAAGGTGAAGAATGAACTCATGAAGACATAGAGTTGGAGATAGAATGTCACACAAGTGAATTAGGTTCCGAGATTGAGACTTGGACTCATAAACACAATCTTGTGTGGTTGGACAATGACTCATCAGACACTTAATTGAAAGGACAAGAGTAACTTAATATTTCATTACTCATCTTGCAAGTACAATGCTTTATAGTAGTTAGGTTGTTCCACTCTCCTCACTGTGCATAATAGGATCGGGACATCTCTTCCTAGAGCATACATCATTTATCATTTCTCAATATAATAGAACTGGAAGAATAGGAATTGCAAAAAGCCCAATAATTGTGTGGGCATTCGATAGTCTAATAATGTGGATAGCCATGTCTTTGTACAAGCTTCAAAGCCCTATTATGTAATATAAGGAAACCCCCTTTTAAACCAAACTAAAACGAAAATTTTTTAAATGTCCCCCCGTGTCAGCGTTTCCAGCTGGTAGACGGAGGGGGAGTTGAACTAAGTATCGACGTAGATAAAGAAGACAATGATAGGGGGGCTACAATCAAAAGTTGGCTGAGATGACGGCATATCAATGTGACAAGGGGGGAGCTGTAATATTAAGAAAAGAAGATGCCCATTGAGGGCATGTCAACGTGACAAGGGGGGAGCTGCAATGATGTTTGATGAGACAACAGGGAGATTGATTAGATGGCAACGAGGATGACCTTGAAGCTGAGATGACGATGATAATAGGAAGGAGGGGCACACATGTGTCCCCCTCCAATTCCCCTACCCCTTCCTTTACCCTTAATTTGGGCCACATGGGACAGGTATACAGGCTGTGTAAGTGGAGCTAAGGGCCCCATGTCACAGCACCTCCCCCCCCATTTATTACCCATATTCCCATTATAAATCCCCCCCTTAAGAAGGACACGATAATCTCTCATTTTCCCCCTGCTGCCAAACTTGAGAGAGAGAGAGAGAGAGAGAGAGAGAGAGAGAGAGAGAGAGAGAGAGAGAGAGAGAGAGAGAGGGAGGGAGGGAGGGAGGGAGGGAGGGAGGGAGAGAGAGAGAAAGAGAGAGGGAGAGAGAGGGAGTGGGAGAGGGAGAGGGAAGGGGAAAATTAGAGAGAAAGGGAGAGAGAGAGAGAGAGAGAGAGAGAGAGAGAGAGAGAGAGAAGAGGCTCAAGGGAAATTCTTTTCTTGGGCAATCAAGAGACCTTGACCCCTAGGAAACCTAGATTTCAGGTTGATCCTAGTGGATTCAGCCGCCCGCTAACGTTCTGTTGGAAGGTAGATTCGAGAGACCTTAGGTGACAAACCCTGTGACATTCCATGGGAGTGTCGAGTTGTGACACTTAGATTTGTCTCTCGATGGACCGCTAAAAACATGCCTGGACAGCCAATAGGTAGTCACGTTACAATTGGCATTGAATAAAACAACCAAGATATGAATAAATTGGAAAGAGGGAAGTGATGTTTTCACTAGAAAATATTTTATCCTATTACACATTTGTGGATTGTTGCCACTTCCAGACTTACAAGGCATGGAGCAGATTCCTCGTGTTTCATATAATGTTTAAGAGGCTATGAACTCTTCAAGTTATCACAAAAATAGTTCCACATGATGGGGATCGTGGATTGACTCTACAACCCTTTACCGATGTATGTGGAAAGGCGTTGGACTTGGAGCACAGGATACTGCTACATTGATGCCAACTGACTCGCCTACCTTCAAAACAATCTGAAGAGACTAAAATGGTTGGAAGACTTGAAGATTATCAAGTTATTCATCTTCCATGAGGCTCGTGTAAATTCGATCCTACACATCGGATGCTAGCAAGTAGAACAGAATCGCTATGTCTATGGCGAGGTGGTCAAAGTTTTGCCAATAGACATAATTAAAGTAATGGGGTGAAACAAACGTCATGGCTATCAAAAATGGGGATTTCCTGAACTTCCCATGACTTACGACTTCTTGAGAATCCATTCTCCTAATTCATATTACTATTATGTCCCTATAGTTGAATCCAATAGGGAATTATTAACCTGGCGTTGATGTATCTATTGAGAAGAAAATCATCCCAGTCAATCTCTATCTATTCCCGAATAATTGTACTTGAGGTTATGCTTCTTTATGGATAAATAATAATTTTATGTTCATTTGATTTGTTGCATAGTATTGATTAAAAACAAACTGCACATTGAGACAAGTTGTGAAGAGATTTGTAAATGTAATCTTAACGCGAAAGTTTTAACTGAAAACGAGATACAATCCCAAGTGCAGAACCAGAATCTTGTTTCCACACTAAGCCCAGTGGAGACACAAGAGAAGAAGTTTCTTCTCAAACAAATTAAACCACCAAAATTTGATGGAAAAGTGAAGACTGTTGAAACTGATGCCAAAGTATGCATTAAATCCATGGAAGATTACTTCAGTGCAGCATGAACAGCACCTGTAAACCAGGTTATGATTGCTAAGCTCAAGCTTACTAGCGAAGATAGGCTCTGGTGGAAGCAATGGTGTAAAGACTAAGCAGTTCACTGAAAGCACATTAACTTGGGATAAACTAAAGGAAGCACTGTAGGGAAGGCACATGCCACCTGCATATAGGACTCAAAAGATGAATGAATTCTTCAAGTTGAAACAATTGGACCTGTCTCTGGAGGTGTACTACTCAAGATTTGTCTCCTTGTTGAAATACGCTCCAACAATGAATATTTCCTAACAAGTCTCGAAGTTCTGTGATGGGCTGAACCCACCAATGAACACGATTGGAATCAATGCGTCCTTTGGAATTGCAAGGTGCATTGATAAGAGCAGGACCTATTGCCCAAGAATTCCAGTTGAAGTCTAGGAATAACATACCCTGATCTCACAAAGACCAAAATGCAAGAATGTTGAAAGCTCAATTTAAAAGGATGCAAGGATAGAGTCAAGGCCAACGGAAGAAGCCGAGGGCAAATGCAATTAGTGACTTTGTCCCCACTCAAAGAAGTGATCAAATCCTGCGATATTTTCATTGTAATGAACGTGGGCACTTCAAAAGGGAATGTCCCAAACTTAGGGAAAATCGTCGTCAAGGAAAATTCAGTGGCCAAGCCAAGGCTATCCATGGCTGCGATCGTGTGCAGCAATGGGAAGGGCAAAAACTTCCAATATCTCCAGTAAGGGAATCAACAAAGAAGAAGACCCGTCCATGGAAGCTGAGATTGAGAGGGTATCTATTCATGCCGCTCTCCATAAAAGGGGGCCAAAATACCAATTTTTGGTGATCCAAACACCATCAGATTACCAATGTAAGAAATGAACTGGAGTAGAAAGCTTGGACCTACTCACCACTTTTTTCAGATGTCTCACTCTGCATGTTGATCTCTTTAGTAATCATAAGGGAGACCAACTCATCAAAATCTGGAAATGGCTTTCTGACATATACAGAAGTTACAAAAGACTTCCAAGCCTTTTCATTGTTAAGTCCACCCAAGGTAGATGACACCAAATCATCATCATCGAGCATTGCATCAATCGCTGCCAAGGCATCTGCAATGCTCCTTACCTTCAGTGCATACTCATTGATAGACATCTTCCCTTTCTTCAATGTATTCAACTCTTGCTTGAGTTGAATCTTTCCTGCCTTTGTATTTACGGAAAACATACTTTCGAGTATGGTCCAAGCTACATATGAATTCTTTGCATTTCTAATATGTCCCAGCATATTATTATCAATTACTGTAGACAGTTAATACATGACCTTTTTGTCTTTTGCATTCCATTCCTTCAATGCCTTTGTCTCTTCTGCAGTTGGAGGATCACTCACCTCCGGCTCCTTTTCTTCACTTGAAACAAACTCGTAGAGGTCTTTTCCAATAAGGAAGTTCGTGACATGAAACTTCCACGAAGGGTAGTTATTCTTGTCAAGCTTCTCAATGATGGGGTTTCCACTATTCTCTGCCATTATCACAAAACTAATACCAAACAGCAAGAAAATCTTCTGCACCCCTCGACCTGTAGTACACAACAATATACCAGACAACCTTTTTCACTGTCTGCTCAACAATACATGCAATCTACAATCTATTTGCAGATAAACCTTGTGTTTATTCACTGGTAAACACCTTTGAACTTACAGATCTGAAATCTGTAACCTGTGCACCTGTATACAACAGACACAGTTGAAATTACAAGATACCTCGAACTGCTGTTCGCAACCTTACGAGTCTAAAACGGGGCCTGAAATGACCTCGGATGGCCAAAATAGCAGCAGCTGGCCCTAAAGGGTTTATCTGCAAAATACACAGCGCTCTTCGCCCACACCAAATCTGAGATTTTTGCTCTGCCCTGCTTCCGGTGCCTCCATGGACACTGTCCAAGAGAAGAAGTAGAGAATGGAAGAACTTCTTACCCGTTGCTTGCTTGCTCGAATCCTTGGCTCTTCTCCTTCGCTTCATCCTTCAAAACTAGCCTCAATCAGTGGTGCAACTCTGATACCATGTCACGAATCGCGTGGTGGGGGGACTTGCTCAAGATGCTACGCCGAACACACATAGAATGCACAAGGAGAAGCTCACTCAAGAGACAAGAAGAGAGATGGAGGCCAAAACGTTTTCTTGCTGGTTTCTTCTTCTTCTTCCACACACTTTACAATGTACACAAAGTATATATAAGATACAACATAAAGGAAAGTGGCCTACTAAGTCAAACAATGCATAACTCACTACACTAGTCGATTGGCGCTATAACTATGCCAGCTATAAATAGGTGTAACAACCTGAATATAATAAGTAATGAGTCAGTGGCCATGTGAGAGTCATAATGACGATTGACGTGCTAAATGTAGACGTGTGGACCCATCTAACCAGGTGGTCCATCGTTAATGTCCGCATGTGTTGACCTTGTCATCTCAACAATCCCGAGTAGGCACTCATGGACTCCTAAATTTATTACCCTAAACTTAACAGATGTGGGCTCATTTTTGAGTAGGAATTCCACCTTAAAATTGTGCCTAGTGCAAGTGATTTCTCGCTCATTTGCTATTTTGACAAGCAAAGTGGGTGCAGCTACAGTGGTTATCGATAACCTTCTTGCACAAGCTGGTGAAATGAAAGAATGAGTGCTGCCACAGTCAATCACGGTTTTTTAGAGGAAGAGCTGGATGGCAGAACATAGGTTCTAACAACTCTGGTATTGTATGTCACTATTGTGGCAAAACAGGTCATATTGCAGCCCAATGTTATGCTAAGAAAGATGATATTCGTAGTGGTAAGTTGCAGCAATGAAACTATGCATCGCCTTCACGACAGAATGAAGATAAAAATGAACATCTGTTTGTTATGCAGCATATGTTGAATGCTGTTACAGGAAAGGGAACACATGATGATGTTTGGTATGTTGATTCAAGTGCATCCAATCATATGATCAGCCATGCAGAATGGTTTGGAGAGATGCAGGATTTGCAAAATATAGGTTATGTGTAGATGGGTGATGATTCATGCCACCCAATTTCACACATTGGAAAAGTTCCCTTGTCCTTGCATGATGGTAAGACAAAGAGTCTTTCAGATGTATTACATGTGCCATCTATTACAAAGAACTTGGTATCAGCCCGGCGGTCAGATGGTAGAGCAAGGGCTGCAAGTCAGATTTAATGCAAAGGGCTGCTTTGTAGAAGACTTCAATGACAAGTGCAGGTTGGTTGCAAAGGGAAGTAGAGTTGGATGTATGTTTACTCTGGATGATGGAATTCCTACTATGAATGCTGCTATGTATGCTAAAGGAAAAGGTGTTGTTGCAGATATTGAAATTTGGCACAAACGCATTGGACATGCAAATGTACAAAGGCTGAAATTAATGCAGTCCAAAGGGTTGGTTACAGGTTTAGAATTGCAAAATTTCATAAGGTATGCGAAGCATGTCAGTTTGCTAAGCAGGAAAGACAACCCTTTTCACATGACATAGATGTAAGCAAAAATATCCTTGATGTTGTGCATACATATATTTGGGGGCCTACACAAAATGTATCTCTTGGAGGCAGTTCATACTTTGTCACATTCATTGATGATTGTTCTAGAAAGCTGTGGGTATATTTTATGAAGGAAAAGAGTGAAGCGTTTGAGCACTTTAGAACTTTCAAGGATGTAGTTGAAAGAGAAATAGGCTTGAAAGTAAAGTGCTTGAGGTCAGATGGAGGGGGAGAGTACCTCTCGAATGAGTTCAGTGATTTTCTGAGGTCTCATGGGATAAAGAGACAGTTCACATGCACGTATACCCCACAACAAAATGGGGTTACAGAAAGGAAAAACAGGCATATTGCAAAATTTGCACATGCCTTGATGGCTAAAAAGAATATGCCTAAGCATTTTTGGTATGAGGCTATTTATACTGCTATTTATATTATGAACAGAACTCCCACATTTGCAATTCATGGTATGACCCCCATACAGGTAAGAAGCCTGATGTCTCACATTTGAAAGTGTTTGGATGTATTGCATATGTTCCTGTGCCAGATGAGTTGCGGAAGAAACTAGATCCAAAGGCTGAAAAGTGTGTCTTTGTTGGATACTCTTTAGAGCAAAAAGGGTATCGTTGTTATAACCCTGTCACATGTAAGTTCAGAGTGAGTAGGGATGTCATATTTGATGAAATGAGTAGTTGGTATGCATCTAGTGGTGATGCATTGGATGATGATGATGATCATGACACTCATGTGCAGGCTGAAAATCAAGAATCACAGACTCTTAGTGGACTAGAGACATCATCTGGTAGTCCTTGGTCTGGGAGACTAAGGAGTAGCTCTACATCTTCAGGTGCATCTAGTAGCACTATAGGTAAAGACAAAGGAAAGAATAAAGTGCCAGATGGCATTGATGTAGTTCTTGATGGAGACTCCAGTGGCTCAGAGAGCTTGGATGATGAGCTTGGCATTCCTTCAGTGAGGACTCCAGGTGTGCAGAGAGCACGCGTCAATGCAAAGACTCCATTGAGTGATCCAGTGGTACGCAAGTCTAGCAGGGTGAGATACCCTGTTAACAGATTTGGTTTTGAAGGTTATGCAGCTCATCATTATGCTTATATGGTGAAAGTGATTGAGGATGTTGAGCCCACATGTTTTGAGGAGGCTGTTGGTCATGCTCATTGGGATGCAACAATGGATGAGGAGATGGCTGCATTAGAGGCCAATAAGACTTGGGATCTAGTATCATTGCCAAAGGGTAAGAAAGCTATTGAATGTAAGTGGGTTTATAAGATTAAGCACAATGCAGATGGTTCTATTAATAGGTACAAAGCTAGGCTGGTTGCAAAATGCTATGCCTAGACATATGGCATAGATTATGAAGAAACCTTCAGTCTAGTTGCTAGGATGGCAACTGTCAAATGTGTGATTGCTTTGGCAGTAGCCAAAGGTTGGAGGTTGCAGCAAATGGATGTGAAGAATGCCTTCTTGCATGGTGATTTGCATGAAGAAGTGTATATGGATCAGCCAGCAGGTTATGAAGAGTTAAAGCATCCCACATATGTGTGCAGGTTGAAGAAGGCGCCCTATGGGCTCAAGCAAGCACCTAGAGCATGGTCTAACAAGATCAGAGAGTATCTTGTCAATATTGTCTTTTATGTTTCTGATGTTGATCACTCACTTTATGTGAGAAAGGGAGAAGTAGGTTTGGTCATCATAGTCATCTATGTGGATGACTTGATTATTACAGGTGATAGTGATAGTGGGATTGCTGAAGTCAAGGACTTTTTGAAGAAGAAGTTTGAGATGATGGATTTAGATGAGCTAAGGTACTTCCTTGGCATTGAGGTGATGAGATGTGATGATGGTATATGGCTGTCTCAAAGACAGTATGGCTTGGATATGTTGTCCAAGTATGGTATGACAACATGCAAACCACTTTCAGTTCCATTGAGCAGAATGTAAAGTTGAGTGCTGATGTTGGGGATGAGATAGAAGACCCTACTATGTTCAGGAGGATACTGGGGAGTTTGATCTACATGACCATTACAAGGCCAGACTTGAGCTACGTTGTTGGTCTTGTGAGTCAATTTATGCAAGTACCTAGAAAGCCACATTTGGATGCAATCAGACACATATTGAGATATGTGAAGTCCACATTACATTATGGACTTTTCTATGAGGTAGGTACAGATGTACAGGTGTTTGGATACACAGATGCAGATTGGGTTGGGAGTATGTCTGATAGAAGATCTACGAGTGGATACATGTTCTCTCTTGGTAGTGCAGTAGTTACTTGGAGCAGCAAAAAGCAATCTACAGTTGCTTTATCGAGTACAGAGGCTGAGTATAGAGGTGCTGCTGTTGCAGCATGTGAGGTAGTATGGCTACAAAAGTTATTGGTTGATTTAGATGTGCAGGTGGAAGGTCCAGTTGTCATTTATTGTGACAACATGAGCAGTATACAATTGGCTAGGAACCCTGTGTTCCATGCCAGGACAAAACATATTGAGGTACACTACCACTTTGTGAGAGAAAAGGTACTAGCAAGTGAGATTGACTTGGTATATGTCAGCACACAGGATCAGATAGCTGACATCTTCACGAAGGCATTGGGTACAGAGAAGCTTCAAAAGTTTCGAAGCTTACTTGGAGTTGCAGAGATGCAATTGATCTTGAGGGGGAGTGTTGAGATGACAAGCTCAACACATGCAGACATTAATGATGGACCGCCTGGTTAGATGGGTCCACACGTCTACATTTAGCACGTCAGTTGTCATTATGACTCTCACATGGCCACTGACTCATTACTTATTATATTCAGGTTGTTACACCTATTTACAGCCGGCATAGTTATAGCCCTAGTCGACTAGGGTAGTCGGTTATGCATTGTTTGACTTAGTAGGCCACTTTTCTTTATGTTGTATCTTATATATACTTTGTGTACATTGTAAAGTGTGTGGAAGAAGAAGAAGAAACCAGTAAGAAAACGTTTTGGCCTCCATCTCTCTTCTTGTCTCTTGAGTGAGCTTCTCCTTGTGCATTCTGTGTGTGTTCGGCGCAGTATCTTGAGCAAGTCCCCCCACCACGCGATTCGTGACAGGGATGGATTGGCTAATCCCCAACAATGCTTACATCCATTGTGGGGAAGGTCAAGTCTCCTTTCGAAATCCTAAAGGTGAGCAAGTTACAACACAAGGAGAAGTAGGTAAACCAAAGATCCAGCTAGCTACAGCCACACAAATAGCTCAAGGGATTATAAAAGGATTACCCGCCATCTATTTGATCAAGCTGAACAAGACGGAACAGGTAGAGGACTCCATTGAAGAACCATCATGGCTAAAAGAGTATGTGGATGTGTTCCCAGAAAAATTGATTGAATTACCATCACCTAGAGAAGTGGATCATGAGATTAACCTAATACCAAGAGTTGCACCAGTCGCAAAAATACCCTACAAGATGTCCATTCCTAAAGCTATTGAGTTAAGGAAACAACTCAAATAGCTATTGGATTAAGGGTATATATGCCCCAGCACTTCTCCTTGGGGGGCTCCAATCTTGTTCCAAAAGAAGAAGGATGGTACACTTCGCCTTTGCATCGATTATAGAGGCCTGAACCAAGTAACCATCAAGAATAAATATCCTATCCCAAGAATAGATGAGTTACTTGATCGATTGCAATGAGAAAAAATATTTTCCAAGATTGATTTGAGGTTAGGATACTACCAGATCCGCATCAAAGAAGAGGATATTCCTAAGATGTCATTCAACACCAAATATGGTCACTTTGAATTCATAGTAATGTCTTTTGGATTGACTAATGCCCCTGTCACCTTTAATAGGCTAATGTAGGATATTTTTAGACCATATCTTGATGATTTTGTACTTGTCTTCTTTGATGACACCTTGGTTTATTCCAAGGAAGAGGAGGATCATGAATCCCAAGTCCACATCATCCTTGAGACCATGAGGTCTCATAAGCTCTATGCTAAGAACAAAAAGTGTGCCTTCCTCAAGAGGCGGATTGAATACCTTGGATTTATTATGTCAAATGACTGTATATCCTACAAAGGTTAAGGATGTCCAAGAGTGGCCTCCACCAACTACTATTAAAGAAGTGCGTAGCTTTCTTAGATTAATAGATTAGTAAAGGATCTTCATCAAGCACTATGCCTTCATTGCAACACCCCTCACAAATTTGCTGAAAAAGCAGGTTGCCATAGTGTGGACTCCCATTGAACAATCAAGTTTTGATCAACTCAAGCATAGCTTAGTGATAGCACCCATTGTGAAACTCCTTGACTTGAACAAGGACTTCGAAGTTGTCACGGATGCTAGCTCACTTGCACTAGGCTATGTACTAATTCAAGAAAGCCATCCTATAGCATATTCTTCGAGAAAGCTAAAAACCCATGAAGGGAATTACACCACCCATGACCTAGAGCTAACAGCAATTATTCATGCTCTCAAGCTTTGGAGACACTATCTACTTGGTAACAAGTTCTCTTTGGTCACAGACCATAAGAGCCTTAAATGGATCTTCACCCAGACTGACCTCAATATGAGGCGATGTCATTGGATTGAGGTTCTACAAGAATATGACTTTGAGATCAGTAGGTATTAGCCTAGCAAAGAGAATATAGTCGTTGATGCCTTAAGTCGCAAGGTGTTCCTCAACTCTTATTATTGAGAAACCCTCAATGGCAGAATCATTGGCAAATATGGTGTTAATACCTAGTAGCCCTATCCTTGAATTAGCAAAGGAGGAAGCTAGCCATGACCCAGAATATCTGAAGATGATGAAGGAGATTTTGGAAAAGGACCAAGACCCTAAACTTAAGGTCAAGTATCAAGAATTTTCTATCAATGAGGAGCTTGTCTATTTTAGGACAAGATTGTGCATACCCTCAAGCAAAAAACTCAAATAGAGAATACTTTGGGAAGCACATAACTCCCCCTTCTCAGGCCATCTCGGATATGTCAAGACCCTCAACACGGTCAGAAAGAGCTACCATTGGGAAAGGCTTAAGGGAGACATGCTCAAATATGTCATGGAATGTTTGTCTTGGCAACACATTAAGACAAAACATGTCAAGATGCTTGGGAAGCGCAACCTCTTGAAATCCCCCAAATGAAGTGGGAATTTATCAGCGTGGACTTTATTGTTGGGTTACCCTCAATACAAGGAGGATATAATTCAATTATGGTTATAGTAGACATGCTCACCAAGGTTGCACACCTAATTCTAGTCAAGACAAACTATGAAGCTTCAAATATTGCCAGATTGTTCATCAAGGAGATATTTAGACTCCATGGATTCCCTAGAAGGATCGTTAGTGACCGTGATTCCCTCTTCACATCTCATTTCTGGCGAGGGATATTCGAGGCCATTGGGACTCAACTCTATTTCAGTACAGCCTATCATCCTCAAGTTGATGGCCAAATGGAGAGAGTCAACCAAGTCATTGAAGATATCCTTAGGGCATATTGCTGTCGTGATCCCAAGAAATGGATCCAATATCTACCATTGGTAGAGTTCGCCATGCTTCCTACCAACAAAGCATTCAAATGACACCTTTTCAAGCATTGTATGGGCATGATTGTCGTACTCCATTGAACTTTTTAGATCCTATCTCAAGGGTAGAAGCTTCCAAGAGAATGCTGGAAGAAATGGATGAGCAGGTTAAGGCCATTTGACAAGACATTAGAACCGCCAAGGATAGGCAGAAAGCCTATGTAGATCTAAATAGACAATATCGGCTCTTCAATGAGGGAGATATGGTTTTTATTCATGTACGACCCAAGAAGAGTTCCTTATCATTGGGAGAATTTAAGAAATTGAGTCCAAGGTATTGCGGACCCCACATGATCCCCAAGTGCCTAGGGCCCAATGCCTACAAACTCCAACTCCTCGAGAAGGTAAAGGTTCACAATGTATTCCATGTTTGCCTACTAAAGAAATATGTATCCAATCCTAGCCATATACTCAATGATCAACAAGTTGTAATGCCAAGCCAAGGAGTCCTTGGGCTCTGGCCAGATAGAATCCTAGACATTCGAGAAAAGAGATTGAGAAATAGAACCCTCAAAGAGTACCTCATCCACTGGAAGGACTATCCAGAAGAAGATACCACATATGATTGACGAGAGTGCTCTCAACCAACAATACCCCCAATTCCTTTCGAGATGAGGACATATCGATTCCTTAACGGGGGAAGGATGTAATATTCCGCTGTTGTAAGGACCCTCCTTTTAAACCAAACTAAAACAAAAAAAAATTAACATCGCCCCATTGTCAGTGCCGCCAGTTGGCGGAGGGAGGGGGAGTTGAGCTGAGTGTCAATGTAGGTAAAGAAGACAATGACGAAGGGGGGAGCCGTGAGAACAGCACGTCAATGTGACAAGGGGGGATCTGTAATATTAAGAAAAGTAGATGATGATAATGGGAGTTGCAATGACAGTTGATGATACGACGGGAGCTCAATTCAATGACAACGAGGACGACCTTGAAGTCGAGACGACGATCATAACAGGGAGGAGGGGCACATGTGTGGCCCTCCAAACAACCCCCCCCCAACTACCCCTTCCTTTACCCTTAATTAGGGCCGCATGGGACATGTATACGGGCCCTGGAAGTGGAGCTAAATGCCCAACACTCCAACCCAATCCATTGAAAATATATGATAAGTGAATGCCATGGATAATTGATTGGAATGAACCCACAATCATGTAGATAGCACTTGAGTTTGGTATATGGCACGTAAATGCCTTAGATAATTGATTGAAATGAATTCATAATCAAGTAGATAGTACTTTAGTTTTTTCAAACTTCATATGGAGCTTCAGTAGGCCTTGAGCTTACTACTTGGCACTTTACTAATTCCATCTCTTTTCTTATGTGCAACATATTATTTTGTGAGGCAATTACAAGAGTTTGTCAATTTGTTCTACCCACGGAATGGACAAGTCCCATTACGATTCACCACCAAGTGAAGGAGGCTTCTTCCTAGGCTAAAAAGATCCCATATTGCTTGCTTTTGACATCATTTCTACTTGAATGCAACAAGAATTACTAGCAACAAGGAGGACCCTTCACTGGGGCGGTGGGCAAAGAGTGTTGCTTAGTATTGACCTTTATGTGCACTGGAATGTAGTATAGGTCACCACCAAGTAAAGAAGGCTCCTCCCTAAGCTTAAGAGCTTCCACATTTCTTTTTTGACCCTCGCGTGGACTAAATACCATATGGGACACCACATAGTGAGAAAGGCTTTCCCCTAGGCTTAAGGGCCTCCACATTGTTTGGTGTTGACCCTTATGTGTACTTGAATGCAGTATTGGTCGTCATTTGCCAAAAAACGAAAGAGGATTCACCCTAGGCTTAAGAGCTTCCACATAGCTTGGTGTTGACTCTCATGTGCACTTTAATGTAGTATGGATCACCCTCAATCAAAAGAGGTTTCTCCCTAGGCTTAAGAGCTCCTACATCACTTGGTTTTGACCCCTTGTGTGCATTGAACATAGTATGGGATACCGTCTAGCAAAGGAGGCCCCTCATTGGGATGGCAAGCAAAGAGCATAGCTTGATGTTGACCTTCATGTGCACTTGAACACACTATGGTTCACCACCAATGGAAGGAGGCTTGTTTTAAAATGATTTTTTTGGCTTGGAGAATCGGTTATTTTCTACTTTTGGATTTTCTATTGGGCACAAGAAATAGGAAGATTAAGGAGGTGTTTGAGGATAATGTGGAGGAGACCTCAGAGGAAAAGCTATATATGCTCCTCTATAATGCTAGTGCTCACTCTCGTGCTCTCTAGTTGTCATGCATGTTCAAGTCATCACTTACCATTGAGAACGTATTGGGTTTCTTTAGGATTGTGCTAGCTAAGAAAATGGAGCAATACTGAAGAATCATGTCATCTTGCATGGTGGCCATTGATACAAAGGAATATATTCACCTGGAGGCCTTTGTGACCAACAAAGTTGCCAAGAGAAAGTTAGCTAGGGCATTGGATAAAATACTTACTAGTGTACACATCGGCATAGAGGATTTCCTAATACACTCAAAGAGGTATCATCTACTACATTCTTCCTATGCATTCCTTTGCTACTTGCACCTCCTACAACAAGATGGAAATGACTTGCAAGGGACTTCATAAGCACTGCATATTGGTGAGAGGAGACAACAGGATATTACTAATAGAGAGGTTGAAGAGGTAGAGAAAATTGTAGCCTTTGATGTAGAGGAGGAGAGAGTGGAGGTTTCTCAAAGGCAAAGTTTTGACAGAGAAGTAGTTATTATCTCTCGCAAGCTAGAGGATGTGCTACTGCTTGATTCATATGCTAAGGAAGGAGACAAGCTTGTATTTTTCTTGCCTACATTTACGATGTCAAACGATTAGGACTATGTGGTGCTGGCCGACATTATGATTCAGTAGACATCTACAAGGATTATAGTCTCATTGTCTTGGCCCAATTTAGTGAGACTGACTTAGGGTGGGTAGTGGATGACATAGATTTGCATCTCTTGGTTAATGCTGTGATCAAAGATGCAAAATGGACAACAATTGAGGAGTTCCTCGAAAGGCTTGAAGTGGAGGCCAAGGCCTATGAATAGTGATAATGGCCTATTGATGAGAAAAACAACCAATAATGTAAAGGCTTGATATGACAAACACATGATAGCATGAAATATCAGTGCCACAAGAATCCAGGGGTGGAACAATCCCTTTGTGGACATCACAAAAGCAATGAAAATCAACAAGTCTTTAGTCTATGTGCTCTTCTTATTCTTGGTCTAAAATGGTTCTTGGCTTCTTTTCTAAGAATGTATATTTGCAAGCAAGTGCTAGTTGATAGCAAGGATGACTTTCTTACACAAGCCAAGGGCTTAAGGACATCGATTGCCAACAACTCCAAGAAAAAGGCCACAAAAAAGATACATATCTCTAACAATACATTGCCAAATTGGATCATACAAAGGTACATACATGCAAAAACACTTTCAAGTGATGTATTATAGAGAAAGATTGTGTATTGATTTGAATAAATGACTTTGTTGTTATAGATTATAATATTCACAGCCAGTGAATATTCTTCGAAAGAAGAATGCAAGGCTTCCTATTTTTGCACTCAAGGTGTTGACCAAGTTTTGTGGAGGATATGCCCTTCCAATGAATGCATATAAAATAATTCTAGTAGAGAATTGACATGCATTGTGGGTGTTTGGCATTGGATATGGATGCCAATATTTGAGGGCCTCTGACTATGTATCATACATCACTCATACCATTGCCATGAGGGTCCTGGGACTGGGTGACTTGCATCCTTATGAAAAACAAGGTTTATTATGGAGCACCACTTATACAGTTGCCAACCTCAAGGGATGACGGTGATGAGAACGAGGAAATACTAGCAAAGAAGATGAAACCATCCCCTTAGAGCCCATGTAGTGAGGAATGAATGCTTGCTTATGCGCTCCTTAAGGCCCATCTCTGCCTAAAGGTTAGCCATTGTAAAAGTTTTCCATTTGCACATGAATTATTATATGTTTTTTGTCTCTTTTGTTTTTATCTTTTTAATGCAAGGGTAATGTCTGGGTATTGGCATGTCCTTTTTGCTTCTTCTAACCTTGCTTTGTGCCAAAATAATTTGTAAAACCATTGGAAAAGTTCCAATAGGCTATTTACCTTTTGTGCACCACCATTGTGTCTTGTATGCCCAAAGTATCTAGTCCTACTACTGGAGCTTGTCAAAATCGAATATGATCTTGATGAGGCACACATGCAATCCTTCAAGTTTGAGTTTATGCATGGATTCGGTGTGCTCAGGAGGGCATGAATGCAATGCCATCACTTGAGGGAGAGAGCTTCTGATTTGGTCACAGGACTAGTCCAGAGTTGGTTTATATTGACCAACTTCATGATATCAGGGATGGAGCAAAGGGGTCACAGAGTGGATCATTGAGCTTAGGATCTCTACCTCCCTAATCCTTGCTGGATCATCAAGATTTGGGAATTCTTCTCCCTAATCCAAGAAAGATTCCTTCTTAACTCTAGCTTTGGGCTAGAGGTGAGCGCTCTATGGTGGAGGGTGGGGGTTGGCTAAATCCTAATTGAGACGGGGAATACCCCCCTTCTTCATGTCTTGGGCCACTCTGATCCACTATTCCTCTAGGATATGCTACCAAAGAAGGTCGGATTTTGCCTTCTAGTCCTAGTTCAAGTCGAACATGGCTTGCTATAGCACTTGATTCCACTCCTCAATCTTAGCATTTCATTGCTCTAGTTCTTGCCAATGCTTGACCATCATTTGCCACTTGGGATCCATAGAGCTAGTATGAGCAAAGAAGTCAAATAAGTCTAGATCCAAGGGTTTTTGTGAAGCATTTTTCTCATTCCTAGGGCTAGCAAGCTCCTCCATGGCAATCTCCTTCTCTTTTTTCATCGGGATGGGGGCTTTTTATTGTTCCTTGCTCCTTGGATAGTTGGCCTACAAGGATTTGGAGTGTGGGTAGTTCTGTCTGAGGTAGGGTGACAAGTTTAAACTTAATCCCAGAGCTAGTTGTAAAATGGGAGTGCAACAAGGGTGGAGCTAGCCATGGCACTCTTGCCTTGCAGCTGGGGAATAGGCAAAGTTGTAGTGAAATCAGGTTAGGTAGAGGGAGAGAAATTAGCTTCAGAGTTCAACTCATCTAGCTTGTTAAGCAAAGGCAAGAGCTTGGAGAAGGAGTCTGTTATGGCAACCAAGAGTTCGTATTTAAACTTTTTCCATACTCCAATCCACTCCTATGCGTAGTCGTGCTAGAGTTCCTCAATTATCTCCTCATAGAGTGGGTTTGCACCATCCAAGTGCTCTAATCTAGATGTACGTGCTTGGAGAAAGACATTCTCCCTCTCTAGCTGCTAGGCTCAGCTCCACACATCATCTAGAAAGGCTAGTTGGGCTTGCTAGCATGCCTGCATCCGTTATTGGTATTCATAGAGGAGGGTAGTGCCCTTTTGCCACAACTACTTGGAGAGGGTGGTATTGACTTGATTATGGTCCAATTAGGCAATGATTTCTTTTTTCTTGTATTGCTATCGTGGTCAAGAACCCATTAACAAAGTTCAATGATTGGTCAGCTATTTCCTAGTTGAAATCTAATGGGATCAGCACAAACTGCTAGGACAGATTGGGGGGAGGGGTGTGGCAGCAAAGTAGGTGCCATTTGGGCTTATGAGGATCATCAAAATGGGGCTAGGGGGCTTATTGTCTTCTTGAAACTCCTCCCACTGGTGCTTTTGGACCTTAGACTTGGGGAGGGAAAGTTTGCTGGAGAGGTTGGTGGAACAAGTGGACCTTTTGAGAAATTTGGGGGATTGTGCTCCTGGGGTGCATGGACTTGCTTGGGGTCCTACTTGTTAGTGTCTTTCTCTATTGGTATTCCTTTTTAAGGACTTGTGCAACGGTCTAGTCTTAGGTTGAGACTGGGCAACATCCATTGCAAGTATCAAGAGCTATGCCAGGTGGGGTAAGGAAGAGAGCAGGTGGGGGGGGAACAAGATAGTGAAGTGTTGTTTGCACATCACCTTAATCGTTTTGGTGTTAGTGGGTGGCTAGTGGTCTAGGCGTTTTGCCTCAACAAAGAAGTGGTCATGGAAGACATGGACCCAAGCAATGGAAAAAGAAGAAAGGGAGAGGAAGAGAGATGTTACCTGTTTGGAGATGTTGAACACCTTGGCCTACAGGTACAAGTCTTGGACCAGGAACTTGAGGGTGTCATTCCTAGATTTGTGGCAGTCGAGAAGATTGCTTAGTCGATACTTGTTGTTCAGTATAGGACCAAAGACTTATTCAATGGCTATGGTGGAGAGTGCTTGTGGCTTGGGGTAGCCATGGCTAGGTAGGCATGGCTTCTCCTACACTCATTTGGTGGACATGGTATATTTGTGACCTTGAACATGGATTGTAGAGCCTGAGAGGAGTTGCTCCAAGATCAATGAGGTGTTGGGGTGAGAACTAGGGTCATGCTCCATCGTAGGTTCATGAAGTTGGTAAGTTACAAAGAGTCGATCCAAGGCTATGCATTTGGTGATAGGTTGCCTCAAGGATAGGAGGGCAAACTTCCTCTATTGTAAGCTAGAAAGTGGCCATAGAAGCAAGAATAAAAAAGGTGATATGTAGAGAATGCAAAAGAAGTGAAAGCTGATTAGAGAAACAAGACGATGAGCACAATTGTTAGATGATAAATAAGGACACTAAAAGGAAAATGCTTTCTTAAAAGGTTGTTGAGTTAATGAGAAGGGACTATGGGTGGCTAGTGCATGTACACCATGTTAGCAAAATAGGCCATGAAAGAGCATGATGAAAATGGTTTTTTTGAGATACCATGTCAACGTCAGGGTTATCAGCAAATGAGTGGGGTTCGTAATGAACACCATGTCACCATGACAGGCAAATTCTAGATCCAATCTAATCTACAACAAGCAACTAGTGGGACACATATCCAAAAGCTGATTGCAAAGGAGTGGTAAGGGAATCTGGTTCAATGGGAAATGGGCATTGGAAGCCTTTAGTATGATAATGACCCAACTAGAATCCATTGATAGGCTTTGGCAGTAGTTCACCTTATAAATCAGTCAAATAGAAAGAAATAGTTCTAGAATTGTGAAAGACCCAAACAAGACTGATCCATCAAAATTTTAGCTTCCCTAGTAGTTTGTCCATCTAGGTCTTAAAGATCACAACGAGTTGGCCCTTTTAGAAAAGGGATTTCTTGGAAAGCCTATCCACTCGATACTTTTGTTAGGCTTGAACTTCGAATAAAACATAGGTACTATGAATTTGTCCTCTTCCAATTGTGCAATGGCTTCCATTCAAAAAGGAAGGACTTTGTTAACCCTCGAAATGACATAAGGTGCAAAGAAGGCTTAAAAAGGAGCACAAAAAGATAGCCCAATGGAAAAGGAAGACCAAGAAGTGTGGGAACTTTTTTAAAATCAAGAACAGAGTGCACAAGAGATAAAGCACATTTTAACCCTTTGTAAAAGAGTGCCAGGCTCCCTCCTATGCAAGTTGTAAATGAAAAGGTGCATATAAAGGAGACATGAGAATAGGAAAGAATAGGAAAAGGAGTGGAAAATAGGACCAAGGCCAAACAACGGGTCATGGAAATGGTTTGGGTGCCCAAGGGGAGAAGGGCATGTATAAAAGTCAAAAAGTGAATGGATAAGCTCATTCTTGGTGTTTGTGCAAACTAGCTCTCTTCTTGTTCTTGCTCTTGTTTCCTTCTTGTGCATGAGAGAGGGAGTATGAGTGTGTGAGAGTGAGGGACGGTGGAGAAGCTCTTCTTCTCCTCTTTTCTTCTTCTTCTTCTTTTCTTCTCTTTTCTCATGTGTGTAGCTATGGAGGTTGGAGCTTAGAGCATGGAGCATGAGCTTGCTTGAGCTAGCACCTTGAATCATGGAGCTATCAAAGGAATCAAGGAAGAGGACTACAATGATCAAATTCAATGGTAAGTTCACTTCATCCTTATGTGAGAGCATGCATGACTATGTGAGAGGTAGCCATTGCTTGTTGCTTGAAATGCTTGAGTTGATAAGTGGTCATCAAGGTCTCAACAGTTACTAGTGATAGAAATGATATTTTGGTTCCATTGTTGAGACTAATGGATTCAATGTTGAGTGCTTGCATGCTCCAAATCGAATGACAGAGTAGGAGTTTGTCTCCAAAACAGCCCTTGATGTAGGTAGGAAACTAGGGAGTTGGAGGATGTTTGATCTCCTTTGTCGGATAGTATAGGTATTGGAAGATTTAGGAATGTTAGTTAGATCAATGGTGTATTGTTTTTCATTAGTAGGATGCATTAAGGTTGATGATATGAGGAAAAAGAAAAAAATAAATAAGTTTCTATAACAACCAAGAAGAAGGGAAGCATGGAAAGAAAAAAAAGAGATTTTGAATACCTAAGAAGAAAAACAGAGAGTAAGGAAAGAAAGAGAGAGCATTAAAAGAAGAGAAAGGGGGGGAAGAGCTCATTTGAGCTTGTGAGAGATAGAGAAAGAGAGCAATAGGTCAGGAGAGAGCAATAGGTCAAGTTATGAGTCTCGATGATTCCAGGTATGCTCAAAATCCTCCTTGCTAATTGAAGAATAAGGACATGATCAGAATTGGGATGTGCATGCAATTTAGTGATTTGTGCCATTCCACATGTTTTTTCCTACTGCTCGAGTGGTCCCCTAGACTCTGTCAAGAATCGCATGATCGGGGGATTTGCTTGAGTTGTTGCACCAAACACACATTGTATACACAAGAGGAAGCTCACTCAAGAACACAAGAAGAGACATGGAGGCCAAAACGTTTTCTTGCTGATTTTTTCTTCTTCTTCCACACACTATACAATGTACACAAAGTATAGATAAGATACAACATAAAGGAAAGTGGCCTTTATTTATAGTATAGATAAGTTCCAATGTCAAAGTGGCCTTCACACTATACAATGTACACAAAGTATAGATAAGATACAACATTGAGGGAGTGAGACAAGGGACAAGAAGAAAGAAAGTATTAAGTGTTTAGATGAAGTGTAAGACAATGATAGAGGAACAATTTGATGATCCTATTCCTTATATAGTCTAGCAATGTAACTCAATGCAACCATATAAGATGCCTAGATCCTAGGCATGCAAATACACTTGGGATGATTGCCCAACACACAATCTGAGACTATAGCTCAAGAAACCTTTGACTTGCATCTATATATCTATTGTACATAGATCAAAATCAAAGACATGCACCTCATAAATACATACATATAGCCAAATCTCTTTTTACTAGATAATAGGTATTAATGCTAGGAAGTGAGTCCAAGCATCAAAATTCATAAAGACCACTGTTTATCCATTGTGGGGCTTCAAAAAACCACTTCAGCCCTATATGATACTTTTATTACAACGAGAAGAAAACACTCCTTGTTGCCAATAAATCCAAGAAAAACTCAATCTTTGATGTCTATACAATGTCTACCAATGGTAGAGAGTAAGAATCAAGCATTTGAGCACTTGGGAATTCCTATTTGACCTTCCACAATCCATGAACAACTTGTTTCCATGTTGTTCCCTATTGTGAACAATTCAAAACAACCTATAATCCCCTACCTTCTCCTCTCTATCCATGAACCACAATACCACTTAGTATCCTTGGATACTAGAGTACCTTTCCCCTCTTCTTTCTTCAGTTACATACTTTCCATCTGCCAAATAGGGCATGATTAGTAGCAGACTAGTCATCCCCAAATTGCATTAAAAATACACTAATTACTCCTCCTATACCACACACTTCATTTTCCTTCACACCCTTCATAGAGTCACTTAAGTGACTCCACAAATATTTATTCTGCGTCCCACACCTAGATGACTTCCTAGTCTCCATCTTGCTTGACTTACATTAATCTCCTCCAATAGGTCAAGAAGAAAGTAATTAACTAAGTTCTCAAGAAGGCCAATACTAATGTCTTGTAGTATATTCAGGTACAACTACCACGCTAAAAAAATCAAAACATATAGAAGTGACATTGACTTTAATCTTCTAACAAACATCCTCTCTCTCTCTCTCTCTCTCTCTCTCTCTCTCTCTCTCTCTCTCTCTCTCTCTCTCTCTCTCTCTCTCTCTCTCTCTCTCTCTCTCTCTCTCAACCTCCTTTGCTTTTGTTTGATCTCCCTTCCTCTCCCTTTCCCTCTTCACACTAATCCCAATGCAAAAATTCCATGCTCTACTTTTGCTGCTTTTTCTTCCCATAGTATGCCGTCACTATTTGTGTCATGCAAAGCATCACTAAAAGTATCGCTGTGTGTGTCCCTAGATACAATGACATGCATAGTGATGCTTATAGTGACACCTATAGCAACACTTTTAGCAATGCCACTAAAATTCTTCTCAAAACTGGCCATCAGTATTCTTCCATTTCCTGGTAGTGTGCATTGACAAGACACATATGCAAGGAAGATTAATATGAATAAGCTTGAGCTTATGGAATTTGAGATTGAGTATGAGGGGATCTTGAGCATGAGGAGACTTTGAGATTCAAATGGAGCTTGAGCTTTAGGAGAATTTCAAGGCCACTATACTTGCTATAATTGGCCCTCAATTTCTTCTAAAGCTCAAGCCACTATACTTGGCCTCCACCTTCATGTCTTGTGGGAATGCCGAGGAGGAACCCTCTGAGGGTTGATTGAGGAAGCTAGGTTAGATTGAGAAGGGGATGGTGTGTTGGCATGCTAAGAAGTGGCATTGTCAAAGACTACATCTAAGACAATAGATGCTTCAATGGGATGAACATGATTTGTAGCTTTGAGTAGAAGGTTATTTGTGACTACCTTAGATCAAGTTATCTTTCCTAGGCATCAAGAGATTTGAAAACATATTGAACAAGATAGCGAAAAAATATATAATGCTTAAACTTTAAGACTCATTTATACACACATATGCTCTCTCTCTCTCTCTCTCTCTCTCTCTCTCTCTCTCTCTCTCTCTCTCTCTCTCTCTCTCTCTCTCTCTCTCTCTCTCTCTCTCTCTCTCTCTCTCTCTCTAATAATAGATTATGTTCACATTGAATGTGTTCTTTGTATTACTATCTTAGCTCTTTTTGAATCCATTTGGTGCCTTCTCAAAGCCTTGTTTCTAGCCACTTAGCATGGTTCTCTTTAGCACTTGATCATAACATGCTCTTTTAGTGACATGACATAATTTTATTATGCCTATAGCCAATACATGAGCACTTTCATTTACTTTCCTTTATAGCAATTATGCTTTGTCTGCTACTATGATCTTGTACTACCAAGATAATCATTGGATCATTGAATGGCTACCATTTACCCATCCATCATGATTAGTTTTTCTTTGGTATACACCACCATATGCTATCTAATGTCAAATTTTTGCCCATCGTATCCTAGGGGAGAACTTGAAAAATCTTATATTATCATATATAGTAATTTCATAATTTATGAGTTATTTTTAATGGATCTATATATCAATAACTTTAATTAGTTCTTACTTGTAAAAGAATGCTATATTTGATCTTTCAATAAAGACCCTATCTTTCTAAATTAAAAAGTATTAGATGCAACTTGGTTTTAGAGCAATTTATATTTATATTCACTTATAATTTATAATACTTCCTATTCAAAATCTTTATTTGTAGTGATACATTTGAAATAAGACAAAGGGGTAATGTAGTGCCCCTATGAAGCACAAAATTTGGGGATTTTACAGCAAATCCAATTTTTTTTATAAATTTCTTGTAGAATTTGGGCGGCCTTTTTTTTTAAAACCCCAAATCTCATAAAAATTTTGGGGATTCATACTTGGTGCTTAGAAATCACTCGATGTTGTGCCAAAATTTGGGACTTTTCACATTTAAGCTTCAATTTCACCAAGCTCCACTAATTAAATTTGTGACTTTTACAAAATTTTTCCAAATTCATCAACATTAATGCCATCTATACCTTCTCCATTGACATTCGTGCACATTGGAACCCTCTCAATTGAAATTTCTTAATCAAGGCCATAAATTTTCAAAAATTTGTGACTTTTTGGTCTTTTCTTTTCTTTCTTTTTGTGTTACACTCACTACAAGGGAATGGGGCAATAGCAATGGCGATTTACGAGATAAAATAGTGGCGACACTATATGCATCACAAATAGTGTCACAATTTGTGACATAAAATAGTGACGATGCTATATGCATCACAAATAGCATCGCTTATTTACTTTAGTGATGCTATTTACAATGCTAATAGTGAGACTTAGCAATGCTAATTACAATGCAAATAGTGATGCCGATCTGAGAAAAAAAAGGGTTGAAAACCCGAACATGGCATTTGCCGTAAAGATTTGAGAGAGAGAGATCGAAAGAGAGAGCAAGAGAGATCATCGCCTTGAGAGGGAGAGGGAGACGAAGAACAGAGAGGTGACACTTATTCCTAAGGAATGCACCTATTGCATCCCATTAGAAGAGTTAATGGGTATGCAATGGCTGGACTGTTTGAGCCGATACACCAATTGGAGGACACACCATAGACTACACCCTCGATACTAGAGGAGATAGTGGACCTTTTGGACCTTCCTCCAATCTTGGAGCTTGAGATGGAGGCAATGATCGATGCATTAATACCCATAGATCTTGAGTCATTTGATCCACTGAGAGAGGAAGTGCCATACCATTATATGATGGGTGCCGAGTATCTCACCTGAAGACGTTTCTTACGCTCTTAAGCGTGCAGAAAAAGTACGAGTGGAGCTATGCGAGTGTGATTGAGTTGTTCAGGTACATTCTATAGCCCGTTGATTTTTTTCTACTCTATTATAAAAAATACTTCTTGTGCTCTTCAAGACTACTTCTGATTTGTTTTCTGGTTGCTAAAGTGTCATATATTACCACCCGGAAACACAATGCTTGAGTCCCATGATGATGCATGATTGGTGTTACAAAAGCTTGGCATGGACTACAATAGCATCCATGCATGTATCAATGATTGTGTGTTGTTTTGAGGAGACTATGGGACTATGGATACATGTCTAAAGTGTGGTGCTCATAGGTATCAATAGGAATTGCAAGGGCAAACTATCCCTCATACGTCACATGTTTCGTACATCGGACATCACGAGCTTGACAACGTGGCCTTTGCAGAATAGATCCATAGATGGAATCCAATGAATATCAATAGATTCACATACATGGAGCCACATTGACTCCACCTTTCTAGGCTTTGCATGAGAGCCAAGGAATCTTTGGCTTGGTCTTGCTATGGATGGTGTAAATCCATTTGGTCTCTGCTCAACCTCTTATAGTGTGTGGCATATATAGTCCTTGTTAACTATAACATCTCGCCATGACTTTCTACAAAGAAAGGACACTTGATCCTTAGGTTGCTCGTCCCTGGGTACTACAAAGTCAAGAATATGGATGTCTATCTCCGTTCATTTGTTGATGAGCTCAAGATTTTATGGGAGGAGGGAATCACTGTAGAAGACAAGATCAATCACAATGGTCAATGGTCTGCTGATATATGAGCCATTCTCATGTGGACCATGCATGACTTTTTGGGATTTGGAAAGTGCTCAAGTAAATGGACTTACGTTCTCATTTTGGTGATATCTAACATGAATCATTCAAGTTTGTGTTGACTAGTTAGGGGTGTTGTGACAAGTCTGGTTACCTCAAATTATTATGCATGTCCATTGTGTGGGCCACAGTAGACTCTCGAAGGTCATGGACCATGAAGAAGATGGTATATCAAGGACACACCGCTTTCTTGCCAGAGGGTCATGAACCAAGGGAAGGTTTTCTTGGACGACCTCCAACACAAATAAATACCCAAAGCTATGGTACGAGTTGAAAATGGGCCACCAGGAGTCACATCCAAGTGGAATGCGATGGTTCTCATTTTTCTACAAGTTGTTGTATTGGACATATTTACATATCAACCATTTGTTGGATCTCGTGCATATTTTCAAGAATGTGGATAGCTTATTATGGGACTATATCACAAGAAAGAGAGACACTGTAGGAGCACGAAAGGATTTGAATTAGATGGGCAAGATGGAGATGCTTTGTTAGCCACAATCAAGCACTAATGTTTACTTGCAACTACCTCGCGCTCCTTGGGTCCTATCCACTAAAGAAGAGTGCATTGTGAGCAAATTATTAGGTCTATCCACACCCCAATGGATATGATGCATTTCCTCAAGTTTTCTTTTTCTAAAGACAACCAGCTATTAGGGTTGAAATCCCATTATTGGCATAAGATATGTTAAGTATGTCCTCATCTTGATTGTAAGTAGTCTCAATATTTCACTATTTAGTGTTTACACGATGTGACGTAATGCTTCTCCATTTTTTATAGTTTGCACTACCAATTGAAATCGCGGGGTGCCTCACTCCAAAAATGCACAATGTTATTTATAAGTTATTGAACTTAGTGCAATGGATCTCAGAAAAGGAGATCAAGACATCCTCTATTGAATTTGCAAGGCAAGGAGCGATGGAGACAGTTTGTCTCTTTGAGAAGTACCTGCCCATGTATGCTCACCATACAAACTCACCTCCTAGTGCATCTCATAGATGAAGTGGAGATTGCAAGTCCCATCCATGCATGATGGATGTTCTTCTTGGAGAACTTCATGAAAACCCTAAAGGGCTTTGTGTGACAACGATCTCATCCAGAAGGTAGCATGGTTGAAGGTTGGGCTAGTGTTGGTGGAGGCATTAGTGCATATTTCAAAGTGGTTATCGACGGTAGATTCAGACAACACTATGCTATGGTCTTTGAAGGATGATGAGATCGGAGATATGTTGGTTGGAAATGGAATAGAAAAAAGGATGGATATCACCATAGAGGAGAAAGTGAATCATTTTTGTACGTTTCATCATGCATTCATGGAGAAGTGGATCACTAGGTATGAGCAGGCTAGAAAAAACCGAAAAGAAGCGCAATCAGAATTCCAACACAATACATGCCATTGACTGATTTGATATCTTGAGGGCATGGAGGAGATGCCATAGTTTATGTCTATGCAACGGTTACATAGAGCTTTTATTGCAACTTCTTGCAAAGGGGTAGAGGTCTCTATTCAAGGAGTGGGAATCCTTGAGGGGATGTAGTTCGAAGGTGATCACATGCTTTATTTGTTGCCTTCTATCGCATACTCAGCTTTCGTTGCAATATCTAGATTTTATGTGCAACAAGCCAATGATTCAAGGGCTTCCTTGAATTTGGCATATGTTATACTTGTGCCTTCTATCGCAAACTCAGCTCCTGCCTCAGTATCTAGATTTTATGTGCAATAACTAATCTAACCATTTCAGTGTATAGAACAAAATCTACAGTGTGGCGTGGTTGTGCAGGTGACACTTTTGTATTGAGCACATCGACAAAATGTGATCCACCACAGATTGTGATATCATGGCAAAGTTTAAGCAAGAGGGCCAACGTCGGGCCACGGATCTAGGCCACGGATCTGAATGCCATAGTAGATTAGATGGATTATTTTGAAAACTTGCAAAGTGTTATCTCAGTGGATTATTGTAGCTTCTCCATGGTCATATTCGATGTACAGTGGTTTCAACTGGTATTTAAAGGAGCTAGGGGAAACCATTCGGCAAGGTCCATCTAGATTTCTACAAATAGATTCTGAGAAAATATGGATGAATCTCCACGATACATTTGTCCTGCTGCCTAGTCATTGTGAATATGTGCATAACCAATTTTTTTAACTTTTCCATGATAGAAACAATCACAAATGTTGATCCACTCTTATATGTGATATTGAATATGTAATCTTCTATCCAAATCCCTAATAGCCTCGATGGTGGTATGTTGTGCCATCAACTCCTTGGAGTGTGAAGTATATGATGAAAGCAATGTTCCCAGTGTAGACAAGGAGAGTATGCAGGCGGAGAGATTGATAGTGCAAAGGGTGGAGGGCGAAGAGGGCTTCGAGCATGTAGAGAAGACAAGCACGAGTAACGTAGATGAAGAGATAGGAGGCCAAGAATTTTTTGAGAATGAAGTGGACTCCTCTTTCTATGGTAATATAGACCTTCCAGTCTACGCTGAGCTATACTAAGAGATTGACATGGAGCCATAGGCCGGGTCATATTTGCATCTGCTTGCTTAATTTTTTGATGATTCACTTTTAAGGGTACTTTAGTATATGTTCTTTCATTAGCATCCTTTTTTTCAAATTTATATTGTTTTTCTTTACATAAATCCTTATATTGATTATGCTAACCTCATTTTCTATATATGCAAGAGTTATCTTTGATGATACCCAAAGAGGAGCATGAGTCGAGGGATAACCGATGAGGAGTTGTAGGAGTTATTTACATGTATGTCTCTAGATCAGATAGTCTAATTTAGAGATATGGTGGACCACCAGGAGCTGTCATGCACAGTATTAGGCCATTCTATGAGGTCTACTTTGGCACTCTCTGATGCTTTGATTTCCAATAGACGAGGTCGAAACTCTAGATTGGCCCCAAATGGAGAGAGTGGTTCTGGGGGGTGTTGCGAAGATGTGGATGTTGTGAGCCCATGGTCGATTCTAGAGAGGGTTTCTACTCCTCGCTTTCGTACTGACTCTAGATAGGGTGGCTCAAGTGGGTATTGTGGAGGCACTGATGTAGTGTCTCTGTCTCGTTGATCTAGTGGATACTTGTCACCTTCAAGTTTTGTCACACTTGTAGGGACATCTACTCTTGTGACTCCAAATTTCACTCAGTCATTTGCAGGTGGAACCCCTATGGATGCTACTTTGAGAGATACTACCCCGTAGGCACGCCAGACATACAAGGATCTCTTGGTTATACCCATGATCATGGTCGTATGTGGGAGAGAGCACACCTTAGACATACTCCAATAAGGTACAGATACCTCGTAGATGACAAGACATATACTGTAATCATGAATGATGAGGGGAGGAGGGTGATATCTCACATGAGAGAGTTGTGCCAACAAGTATTTAGGCACAACATTCTAGACCATTGGAAGAATATACCCAAGGGGAGCAAGGACTATGTAATGGCATCTTTGCATGAGAAGTTTCTGGTACCTATGGTGGCAGAGAGGTTTTCCATTGGGTGGATGATGGAGTGTATGCATGCATACATTTCACATAGATGATCAAATGCATGCAAGGCAATCAAGAGTGGCGCCTCAAATCCCAAGTGGCTAGATGTAGAGGATTGGTAGAGACTCATGGAGGAGACCACAGATTCTTCAGGACAATGGTAGAGTGGGAGGCAGTGAGGGCACGATTGGAGGTAGAGATCATGCATCATATAGGGAGTGGAAGCCACATGACTTATTTGGAGGATTTTGTAGTTTTCTTTTGGTTTTTCTCGCTTTTTTATTTGGAATATCACTTGTACTAACAATCTTTTTTCTAACAATGCTATTCTATTTTCTTTGCAGCACTCCATCACAAACCACGATCCCATAGGTTTGGAGACTCGATATGCAGAGAAACACGGCTCACTGCACTTATCAGTAGATTGTATGCACACGGCGGCCCAGTAAGTCAATCCTCTTTCTTATCAACAGTCACTAGTTTTTTTAATGATGCATTATGAATAGTTGACTAATATCTGGTTGTTCATTTTGCAAAGTCCATTTGATGCTCCTTTGCACAAGCTTTCCTATGGCGAGGATCTGTAGCACACGCTTGGATTCGTGGAGTGCACATCATCTTCTTTTTTGGTCCTCTAATCTGTGTAAGCCTCTCCCATGAAGCATACCTTAGATATACTTATCATCCTTTGTATAATACCACAAATAGATTTTCATGTTTGTTTTGGCTCTCCTCTCCATCATTCCACGTAATTTCATGAGTTGTCATCACCAATCTTGTACTTATTTTATGAATTATTAGTATTGTGGTTTTAAGTAATTTTTGCGCTTGTCTCGATGATTATTTCATATCTAATATGTAATTTCTTTGTAGAATATTATACAGCACATGGTACTATGGGTGGCAAGCAGCTTGCTATCCTGCCACCACTTTTTTATTCCTCTATAACCGTCACTATTTACGTCGCTAATTTACTACACACATCCCTATCTACATCATTGTTTGTGTTTCATAATTGCAATACAAATGGCGACGCTATCTCTGATGTTGTAGAGACACCTATACCGATGCTTTTAGGATGACGGGGGAAATTTTTTTTATGAATATTTGCATCACTTTGAATATCAATATTATGTTGCATGTATCTTGTAGTGACTTTCATTTTTACTTTGGATAGCAACTCGTTACAAAAATCCATAAATTCCATCAACATGGTAGAGCATAATGATTCACTCAACATGTTTTGGGAATCAGAAAAATTAGATGGCACTAATTATCACATGTGGACATATATGATGAAGCATGTGCTTGTTGCCAAAGCAACTTTGGGATTATGTATGTGGTTCAAAAGTTAGACATTCATAACCTACTATGCAAAATGCCAATTTCTTCTAGCTTATCCACAATCACTGAGGGATCTTCAGCTCCAACTCTTGTTGCACCTCCCATAGCAAATCATTTGAAATGGGATGGGCATGATGCCCAAGCTCATGCTTTGATTGCACTTTTATACAAGAGAAGGATATCCCACACATTCGGTCATGCACAAAGGCCAAGGACTTGGGATAAGCTTGCCTCATTGTATCAGGTGCGCAATGGATCTCGTATAGCCTATTTGTGTTGTCGGGAGGATATTGTATTCAACCACAATTTGTAGGGAATTAGCTCAAAAAGATAGAAAATATGCAGCTAGAATGATGCTCAGAAACTCTTTATATTATGAGAAAATAGTATACAAAGTAGAAGAATAAAGTACCTTAATAATCCGATTTACAATGAGAATCACCTCTTTAGGCAAGAGGCAACTCTTTAGGCAAGAGGCAACTCAACTTCCTCAAAACTCTTATCATGATCAACTCTTTGATTTAAGCTTTATATTGATTTGCCCAGCCTTCTCATTCATCCATACTTCTATTTATACAATTCTATCCCTTATTTACAAACTCAAACTCTTTCTTTTCAAATACAAAATCTTGCTTTTGCCTTCCTTGCCTTTTCTTTTTACTTTTCCTGTTTTCATTTTTCTATAGGTCCTAAGTCTAGCTATGACTTGTTCTAGCCATAACTTTATCATAGAAACTCTAAATATGGTCATCTAGGTACTCAAAATGATTGGAAAACCCTTGATCTACTAGTTAGCATGGGCAAAAATATGAAAATACTGTAGCATGCCCGTCTTCGGCTACCCAAGCACGTTTTAGTGGCCTGTTGAGAAACGAATCTAAGCGTCGCTACCCGGCACTCCCATGGAATGTTCTGAGGTTTGTCGCCTATTTTTCGAGTCTGCCTCGCAACGGAACGTTTGCAGCCGAACCCACTAGGATCAACCTGAAATCTGGGTTCCTAGGGATCAAGGTCTCCTGACAGCATTCTAACATCAGGTCCTAGACATCCTACTTTACGCAAGGATACCCAAGCCGAAGTAGATCCATGTTGCACTTGGTTCAAAGAGAATAGGAAACAAGAGGGATGCACTACTCAACTTCTCTGCCCATAAGGCCTAGTCCCATTTTGGTCCCCTAAAACGGCATGAATCGGATTCTATTCTAATATCACCTAAAGGTCGTTCATCTATAGAACCTTGTGAGAAGCCTCCTAGCTTTCTTGGACCACCCTACCGTAGGACGGACCCGTCAAGGATTCTGCCCACCCGCTTCTCTCAGTGGGCATTCTTTAGTTACCTATTTAGGTCCTATCACATTTATGTGGGACATTTAAAATAGATTCCTTAATTAAGCCCTTTAAGAAACAGGGTTCGTTTGCTTAACTTATGGCACTGACACAAAAATAGTTCAGACAAGTTCTTTGGAAGTAAACTTTATATTATCATCTTAACTTAAATACAAGTCTTATCCAAAAAGGACAGACTCCACAATCCGTGAGGATGCGTCTTATTTCCTCCAAGTATCCACCCTTGCACTAGTAACAGGGCCTCAAGAATCTATCCCAAGTCACGTAGATTGTTTGAGTAGGATCCAAAGGCAAGGAATTTATAGCCATAGCCCCCCTTGGCATCCAAGCGTCCTCCTACAATCAAACTAACCCACGGAGAGACCTCTCATGGTGGGTTCGGTCCATGTTCCCATCACGGTTATTTGGAACCCCCCTGGCTAGGGTTGGTGGCCAGCTGGGGGTAGCTTGGGCTGCCCTCCTTGAATTCATCCTGATTCATTATTCAATTTCCCGTTGTGAGCTTGGATCATTCATTCCTTTCACAGACATTGAACCTAGATTTACAAGCACAAACAAACAATGAAGGCGAGTGCTCTCAAGACATCTGCTAAGGTGGAGTCCTCATCTTTGACGCTAATGTCGCCTTTCTTGATCATTCCTGCCTTGGCATCATTTTCCATTATTTCCTGCGGGGATGGGGAATACCCTCTGCTCGACCTCACTACTATGTATTAGGGTAGAGCAATTACACTATAGTTTCAAATGATGGCTCTCCTGGGTTACTATCCTTTGGTCCCCCCCTATCTCAAGATTTTGGTCTAGGGTTTTGTTGGATCAATTGGTAGCTATCTTTTCCATCTTAGAACTCTTTCGGGTTTTAAGTTCACCCTAGGGTCTCCTCGTACTGAAGATAATGGGAACTTGTATTTACTTCTCTCACAAGTCAAGCGTAAACCAAGTTTATTTACCATTCCGAAAGAGTTACGAGTATCAAATGTAGCTAGGCGAGTAGTCATTCTCCTTGTGGGTACTACATTCGAGCTTCCTTGTATTAGCTCCAGGATGTTTCATATTCTGAAAATGATATACCTAAGTGTGTTTTGGATTCATTACTGCTAGCTATCAGGTTGGAGACCAAAGAGTGTGTTGACTCCAATTCAAAGTATGGTCGTAAGGGCAATTCGATTTATTTGTGACTAAGGTCCTAGCTAGGTCAAGCTAAATCTTGGCTTCGCTCATCGGTCAGGACTTCATTTACCAAACTATTCCTTTTAAATAAGCTCAACACTTCACATGCGCACCTTAATCTACCTTATTAGATGCATATCCCATTATGTGGTGCAATTGGGGCTATTCCTGATGCCATGCAAGTCCCAATGCAAGTCTTCTCTAAGTTGTCGATGCGATGCGAGGTCCCCAATCATAGAAATCCCTCCCATTACATTTGTGCAACTAAAAAATGCATGACTTAATTACTCAAATGCGAGTGCACATGCATTCATTAAAAATTCAAGTTAATTCTCTATTATGATCTATGGAGTACAATTGACCTAGATGGAATATTTATGTACCTCGACAATCTATGATGCATCTGTGAAAGTTAAATCCTATTACTTGACTTGTTTTCTCTATAACCATAAGATACTTAACCTATTTCTGGCAACTCATAATTATTAACCCTTTTTTCAACTATAACATGCAAATTACCCGATGCAAGACATGACTTTATTTCTAATTATGCCTATGCTTAAATGATCGATTCCAATTTTCTAAACATGGTGGTGGTACCTGGTTTTGGAGAGTCAAGTTAGCGTTTTTGCCTAACAAACCGTTCATGTTAATAGTGGCGTCTTTTCCCGACCCTTCTCCCGTAGTCGCGGTTTTTCCAGTTACCTGGGGGAGCTTACGTTTTGGGGCCATTATGGGGTTGGAGGTGGCCTTCACTTCCTTCGAGGGACTCCTTGGTGCCGGATTTCCCTATGCCTTGTCTTGCCTTTCACTGTCTCCTTGTCAATTTGAGGCAGTCGATGGAGAGGTTACGAGGGTCGCGATGGGGAAAGATGGTGTTCGAGTCTTTGCTCAAGGAAGGGGTTTATTCTTTGAGCATCTTCTCCCTCTCTCTCTCTTACTCTCCTTCACTACCTCTCTCTCTCTCTCTCTCTCTCTCTCTCTCTACCTTAGCAGCAGGGGGTAAAGAAGAATGGTCGTTTTGCTGCTCAAGGAGGGGGGGAAAATAACAAAGAGAATTATCGTATCCCCCCCAATAAGGGAGGGGAATTTATAAAGGGTAAGGAGGTAATAAATGGGGGTTTTCCGTCGTCTCCCTGTCTTTTCCTAGTATCGACTTGGAGTTCCACTCCCCCTCCTATTTTCATCATCTCCACCTACGTCCGCACCTTGTTAACTTCGCAATTTCCTCTTCCAACCCCAATCTTTGTTTCCTTCATCGTTGATTTCACCTAGTTTAACTTTCCCTTCTCCTCTCACAGTTCAACTCCCCCTCCCTTCACCAACTGACGGCATTTACAGGGGAAATGCAATAATAGAATAATGTAATTTCATTTTTTCTATTTAAAAAACAAGAAAACTCTGATGGCGGCGATGACGGCGGAATAGAAAAAAGGGGGGGTCATTATCACAGCGGCAACAGCGTGTTACATCCTTTCCCCCTTAAGGAATCGAGATGTCCTCATCTCGAAATGAATTGAGGGTATTGTTGGTTGAGAATACTCTCATCAACCCATGTGGCATCTTCTTCTGGATAGTCCTTCCAATGGATGAGGTACTCTTTGAGGGTTCTACTCCTCAATCTCTTTTCCTAAATGTCTAGGATTCTATTTGGCTAGAGCTCAAGGACTCCTTGGCTTGGCATTACAACTTGTTGATCATTGAGTACATGGCTAGGATTGGATACATATTTCCTTAGTAGGCTAACGTGGAATACATTGTGAACCCTTACATTCTTAGGGAGTTGGAGTTTGTAGGCATTGGGCCCTAGACACTTGAGGATCCTGTAGAATACCTTGGACTTAGTTTCTTGAACTCTCCCAGTGTGATAGGGAGCTCTTCTTGGGTTGTACGCGAATAAAGAACATATCTCCTTCTTTGAAGAGTCACTCTTGTCTATTTAGATCCGCATAGACTTTCTGGCTATCCTTGGCGGCTTTAATGTCTTGTCTGATGGCCTTGACCTGCTCATCCATCTCCTCAAGCATTTCCTTGGAAGCTTCTACCCTCAAGGTAGGATCTGAAAAATTAAACGGAGTATGGCAATCATGCCCATACAATGCTTGAAAAGGTGTCATTTGAATGCTTTGTTGGTGAGAAGCATTATAGGCAAACTCTACCAATGGTAGAAATTGGATCCATTTCTTGGGTTTGCGACAACAATATACCCTAAGTATGTCTTCAATGACTTGGTTGACTCTCTCCTTTTGGCCATCAATTTGAGGGTGATAGGCTGTACTAAAACACAACTAAGTCCAAATGGCCTCGAGTATCCCTCTCCAGAAATGAGATGTGAAGAGGGAATCACGGTCACGAATGATCCTCCTAGGCAACCCATGGAGTCTGAATATCTCCTTGATAAATAATCTGGAAATATCCGAAGCCTTATAGTTTGTCTTGACTGAAATGAGGTGTGCAACTTTAGTGAGCATGTCTACTATGATCATGATTGAGTTGTATCCCCCTTGGACTGAAGGTAGTCCAACAACAAAGTCCATACTAATAAATTCCCACTTCATCTGGAGAATGTCAAGAGGTTGCAACTCCCCAGGCATCTTGACATGCTCTGCTTTAATGCACTGGCAAGACAAGCATTCCGTGACATATTTGAGCACATTCCCCTTAAGCCTTCCCCAGTGGTAGCTCTTCCTGACCGTGTTAAGGGACTTGACATATCCTGGATGGCCTGAAAAGGGGGAATTATGTGCTTTCCAAAGTATTCTCTATTTGAGCTTTCTGCTTGAGGGTATGCATAACCTTGTCCTAAAGTAGACAAGTCCCTCATTGATAGAAAATTATTGATATTTGACCTTAAGTTTGGGGTTTTGGTCCATTTTCAACATCTCCTTCATCATCTTCAGATATTCCGGGTCATGGCTAGCTTCCTCTTTTGCTAAGTCAAGGATAGGGTTACTAGGCATTGATACCATAGTTGCCAATGATTCCACCATCGAGGGTTCCTCCATAATAAGAGAGTTGAGGAATGCTTTGTGACTTAAGGCTTTAGCAACTACATTCTCCTTGCCAAGTCGATACCTGATCTCAAAATCATATTCCTGCAGAACATCAATCCAACATTGTTGCCTCACATTGAGGTTGGTCTGGGTGAAGATCCATTTAAGTCTCTTATGGTCCGTGACCAAGGAGAATTTGTTGCCAAGTAGATAGTGTCACCAAAGCTTGAGAGCATGAATACCTGCTAATAGCTCCAGGTCATGGGTAGCATAATTCCTTTCATAGGTCTTTAGCTTCCTCGAAGAATATGCTATAGGATGACCTCCTTGCATTAGTGCACAGCCTAGTGTAAGTGAACTAGCATCTATGACAACTTCAAATTCCTTCCTCAAGTCTGGGAGCTTTAGAATCGGTGCTGTCACTAAGCTATGCTTGAGTTTATCAAAACTTGATTTTTCAATGGGCGTACATGCTATGGCAACCTGCTTCTTCAGCAAATTTGTAAGGGGAGCTGCAATTAAGGCATAGTCCTTAATGAAGATCCTGTACCAACCCGTTAATCCAAGAAAGCTACACACTTCTTTAACAATAGTTGGTGGAGGCCATTCTTGGACATCCTTGACCTTTGTAGGATCTATAGAGATTCCCTCATTTGACACAATAAATCCAAGGTATTCAATCTGCCTCTTGAGGAAGGCACACTTTTTATTCTTAGCATAGAGCTTGTGAGTTCTCATGGTCTCAAGGACTATGCGAACTTGGGATTCATGATCCTCGTCTTCCTTGGAATACATCAAGGTATCATCAAAGAAGACAAGCACAAAATTGTCAAGATATGGTCTAAATATGTCTTGCATTAGCCTGTTAAAGGTGGCAGGGGCATTAGTCAATCTGAAAGACATTACTATGAATTCGAAATGACCATATCTTGTGTTGAATGCCCTCCTAAACTTAACATATGTGGGCTCGTTTTCGAGTAGGAATTCCACCTTAGCAGTTTGTCTAGTGCAAGTGATTTCTCACCCATTTGCTAGTTCAACAAGCAGGGTAGGTGCAGCTATAGTGGCTATTCCTAACCTTCTTGCACAAGCTAGTGAAATGAAGGAATGAGTGCTGCCACAGTCAATCAGGGTTTTGAATTTCTTACATTGGTAATCTGATGGTGACGGTTCTTCTTCTTTGTTGATTCCCTTAGTGGAGATATTGGAAGTTTTTGCCCTTCCCATTGCTGCACTACCGCGGCCATGGGTAGCTCTGGCTTGGCCACTGAATTTTCCTTGGCGATGCTCTCCACCAAGTTTGGGGCATTCCATTTTGAAGTGTCCAGGCTCATTACAGTGGAAACATCACATGCTTTAATCGCTTCTTTGAGTGTGGACAAAGTCACTGATTGCATTTGCCCTTGGCTTCTTCCATTGGCCTTGACTTTGTCCTTGAGCCCTCTTGAATTGAGCTTTCAACATTCCTCGATTCTGGTCCTTGTAAGACCATGGTCTATTACTTCTGGGCTTCGGTTGGACTTCTTAGCAATAGGTCTCGCTCTTATCAATGCATCTTGCAAATCTGAAGGACGCATTGATTCCAACACAGTGTTCAATGGTGGGTTCAGCCCATCACAGAATTTCGAAACTTGTTGGGGAATGCTCTGTGAAATACGCGGGATCTAGAGCATGGCAGGTGTGGAAGCTATGGAGGTTGAAAGAGGAAAAAGAAACTCATGAAGACATTGACCCTGACTAGGACAAATTGTTACATAAGTAAATTAGGTTCCAAGATTGAGACTTGGACTCATAAACACAATCTTGTGTATTGACAGTGACATGACACTTTACTGGAAAGAAAAGAGTACTATCATTGCATTAGAAAGAGTGTGCAAGTACAATGCTTTATAGGATTTGAGTGGGGGTACTTTCTCCTACTGTGCATATGGGATTTTGGTCCTGAGCCCTCACTGCTCCTCACAAAGGGATTGAAGTAGGTGTGATTGCAAATATCTCAACACCCCTCCTCAATCACAACCAAAAGTACAAAGTGTGTAGAGGCTTTAGTGAAAGCAACACCTGCAAAGTGTGGGCACACCATAAACATGGCAAAACACCAGAGGCTGTCTCGCAGAAAAGGCTAAGTGTGGGTACCACAAACATGATGGACATCCAAAGGCTGTAGCAGGGGCCTCGCAAAGTGTAGATAACTGAGGATTTTACAAGTTTATGTCTGAGGCATTAGGGCTAGGAAATACACAACTAAAAAAGTCTGTCTAAATAGAAGAACTGATGAGGTTTGTCCTTCTCCTGGTGGTCTTCTTCTTCTTCTTCTTCTTCTTCTTTTTCTCTGTTTTCTTCTTCTTCTTTGACTGCAACTAGATAGGCCTTTTGGGACCTCTTTTTGGCATGACAAAACTTCTCCGTGTGTCCGGTCCTTCTGCAGAAATCATAGAAGAGCTGATCCTTCTTGCCTTTGTACCTGTTGCCAACATATAATGCATGCTCATCTCTAGAGGTACTTGGTTCTTCCTTAGTTTTTAGCTTCTTTTCCTCCTCTAACAGTGATGCCTGGATATCAACAAGTTCAGGGTTTGGCATATTAATTAGAGTTGTTGATACATTATTATATTTAGGAGGCAAACTCTTAAGTAGAACACCAATGCAAACATCTTCTTCCATTTTAATGTTGATTCCTACAAGTTGGGTTAGAAGTTCTTCCACGTAATTTAGATGTGTGGCAAGTGATGTGCTAGACCTCATTTCAAGCCTGAAAAACTCAATCAGGAGACCATACTTTGATGATTTAGACTATGCATCAAACAAAGTGTCAAGTCTCTTCTATGTATCCTATGAAGTCTCACAGTTATCCACATGGTGGATATAGCTGTCGTCTAGCTCCAGTTTGATAATGTCCTGAGCCTTATCATCATTCTTTTACCAAGTGATAGAAAGATCCGCATCACGAGGCTTCTTTTCTTTTCCAGTGGTAATGGCCCAAAGGCCCTTCTTCATCAGGATCAGTTTGATGCAGGGTATGAAACCCCACTCCTTTGAAACGGGCAGTTGAAGAATCTTTGCCCATGTTTGACTTGAGAGACCAGCAGCAAATCAGCTTCAAACTTATCAAATTTAAGGAGTAGAAGAGTTGGTTGAGATGTGTCAAGAGACACAAGTGTTTTGATCACTAAAAATGAGTGTCAATAGACACTATGTTTCTTCCCTGGGTCTTTCAAACCTGCAAAAATCCTTCAAGTTCTTTCGGATCCAGATCTTCCCCTTTATGATTTGATGCTGGGACCTTCAGGTCTGAGTGGCAGTGGGTTGTTCTAGTGGCAAAAGAGAGAAAATGATGAGATTTTTAAGCTTGGTGAAGTTTGGCTATGGCTGTCGTGTCAAAACAGGGACCAACGATTGGTAAATGAGCTCCCACGAGCTCCATAGGTCGAATCTGCTAAAACCCTTTGAGATGGAGGACCCTCACTAATGGATCTAACTCCCCCTAAGAGGTTTTATACTCATTTTTCCTGAGTTGAGAGATCTAAGCCTTCAAAGTGGTCTCTATCAAAACTGCACCTAGATTTGGGAAAATGAAAATGCTGGGCATGGTGTGCATCAATCTCCTTGATTTTTGTGCCAAGAAGTTTTTTCTTGACCTAAAGAACAACTCTCAATAAGAAATATTAAAGAGATATGGCCTAGTTGATGAGATATGGCTGCTCCAACAGAGGTAGGTAGGTGATGTCCTCCACAGACACAGTTATGGCAGCAACTCTGAAAAGAGGCAATACTGAAGCTATAGTTTCCCAATCTCAATGATTGAGGTACCAAGGAGGAGCTCTAGAAGTAGAGAAACACTTCTCCAAAAGGGAGTTCAAAGAGATTTGGCCTGTGGAGAGAGATATGAAATCTTCAAGCTGATAGGGTGCTGTTGTGTATAGCTGCCATGGAAGCTTCATTGAAGGTAAGAATGCAAATGAAGTTGGAGATAGGGTCTAGTACTCAAACTGAGCTAAGCAGAGATGGAAAGGAGCTGAGAGGAGTGAAAGGAGAGTTGGGCCATAATCAACTGAGCTCTGATACCATGTGAAATACATGGGATCTAGAGCATGGCAGATGCGGAAGCTATGGAGGTTGAAAGAGGAAAAAGAAACTCATGAAGACATTAACCTTGACTAGGACAAATTGTTACACAAGTGAATTAGGTTCCAAGATTGAGACTTGGACTCATAAACACAATCTTGTGTATTGACAGTGACATGACACTTTACTAGAAAGAAAAGAATACTATCATTGCATTAGAAAGAGTGTGCAAGTACAATGCTTTATAGGATTTGAGTGGTGGTACTTTCTCCTATTGTGCATATGGGATTTTGGTCGTGAGTCCTCACTGCTCCTCACAAAGGGACTGAAGTAGATGTGATCGCAAATATCTCAACATGCTCATGGTCGGAGCGTACTTCAGCAAGGAGACAAATCTCGAGTAGTACGCCTCTAATGATAGGCCCAATTGTTTCAATTTGAAGAACTCATTCGTCTTCTGAGTTTTGTATGCAAGTGGCATGTATCTTCCCTGCACGGCTTCCTTTAGCTTGCCCCAAGTTATTGTGCTTTCGGCGACTACTTGGTCTCTACACCATTGCTTCCACTAGAGCCTAGCTTCTCCAGTAAGTTTGAGCTTGCCAATCATGGCCTAGTTCACAGCTGCTGATCCTACTGCACTGAAGTAATCTTCCATGGATTCAATCCATACCTCAGTGTCAGCTTCAACAGTCCCCCCCTTTCCATCAAATTCTGGTGGTTTAATCTATTTGAGGAGAAACTTCTTCTCTTGTGCCTCCGCTGGGCTTAGTGCGGACACAAGACTCTGGTTCTATGCTTGGGGTTGTATCTGGTTTTACAATTAAAGCCTTCGTATTAAGATAACATTTACATTTCTCTACACCTCTTGAATCAATGCGCAAAATTACTTTTCATCAATGTCATACAACAATTCAAATGAACGTAAAGTTCTTATTTATTCATAAATAAGCATAAGCCTCGAGTATAATTATTCGAGAATAGTTAGACATTGGCTGGGATGATTTTTCTTTTCAATAGATACATCAATGCCAAGTTAATAATTCCCTATTGGATTCAGCTACAGGGACAGAATAGTAATATGGGTTGGGAGAATGGATTCTCAGAAAGCGGTAAGTCATGGGAAGCTTGGGAAGTTCCCGTTTTTTATAGCCATGACATTCATTTTGCCCCATTCCTTTAATTTTATCAGCTAGCAAGACTTTGACCACCTCGTCATAGATGTAGCGATTCTGTTCTACTTTCCGGGATCCGATGTGTAGAATTGAATTTACACGAGCCTCATGCAAGATGAATAACTTAATAATCTTCAAGTCTTCCAACCATTTTAGCATCCTCAGGTTGTTTTGAAGATAGGCGAGTCGGTTGGCTTCTATATAGCAGTATCCTGCACTCCAAGTCCAACGCCTTTCCACATACATCGGTGAAGGGTTGTAGAGTCGATCTAGGATCCCCATCATGTCAGATCGTTGGTGATAACTTGAAGAGTTCATAGCCATCTTGAACATGATGTGAAATACGAGAAACCTGCTCCATGCCTTGTAAGTCTGAAAGCGGCAACAAACCATGAATGAGTAATAGAAAAATTATTGCCCTAATGAAAGCATCACTTCTTCCTTCCTAATTTATTCCTGTCTTGGTTGTTTTATTCATTGGTTGGCTCTACTACCAATTGTACCGTGCTCGTCTTTGGCTACCCAAGCACATTTTAGCAGTCCATCGAGAAACAAATCTAAGCATCGCCAACCGGCACTCCCATGGAATGTTCTGGGGTTTGTCGCCTAGGGTAGGTCGTTCGTCTATAGAACCTTGTGAGAAGCCTCCCAACTTTCTGGGACCACCCTTCTTTAGGACAGACCCATCAGGGATTCCGCCCACCCGCTTCCCTCAATGGGCATTCTTTAGTTACCTAATTAGGTCCTATCACATTTATGTGGGACATTTAAAAACAACTTCCTTAATTAAGCCCTTTAAGAAACAAGGTTTGTTTGTGTAACTTATGGCACTAACACAAAAATAGTTCAGAGAAGTTCTTTGAAAGTAAACTTTATATTATCATCTTAACTGAAATACAAGTCTTGTCCGAAAAGGACGGACTCCACAATCCGTGACGATGCATCTTATTTCCTCCAAGTATCTGCCCTTGCACTAGTAACAGGGCCTCGAGAATCTATCCCGAGTCACGTAGATTGTTTGAGTAGGACCCAGAGGCAGGGAATTTGCAGTCAGAGCCCCCTCCCCTAGCATCCAAGCATCCTCCTACAATCAAACTAACCCACAGAGAGACCTCTCGTGGCGGGTTCGGTCCACATTCCCGTCACAGTTATTTGGAATCCCCTTGGCTAGGGTTGGCGGCCAATTGAGGTAGTTTGGCCTGCTCTCCTTGAATTCATCCTAATTTATTATTCAATTTCCTGTTGTGAGCTTGGGTTATTCATTCCTTTCATAGACATTGAACCTAGATTTACAAGCACAAACAAACAATGAAGGCGAGTGCTCTCAAGACATCTGCTAAGGCGGAGTCCTCATCTTTGACGCTATTGTCGCCTTTCTTGATCATTCATGCATTGGCGTCATTTTCCATTATTTCCCATGGGGATGGGGGATACCCTTTGCTCGACCTCACTACTATGTATTAGGGTAGAGCAATTAAACTATAGTTTCAAATGATGGCTCCCCTGGGTTACTATCCTTTGGTCCACCCTATCTTAAGATTTTGTTCTAAGGTTTTGTTGGGTCAATTGGTAGCTATCTTTTCCATCTTAGAACTCTATTATCGGGTTTTAAGTTCACCCTAGGGTCTCCTCTACTCAAGATAATGGGAACTTGTATTTACTCCTCTCACAAGTCAAGTGTAAACCAAGCTTATTTACCATTCCAAAATAGTTATGAGTAGCGAGTGGTCATTCTCCTTGTGGGTACTACATTCGAGCTTCCTTGCATTAGCTTCGAGATGTTTCATATTCTGAAAATGATATACCTAAGCGTGTTTTGGATTTATTGCTATTGGCTATCGAGTTGGAGGCCAAAGAGTGTGTTGACTCCAATTCAAATTATGGTCGTAAGGACAATGCGATTTATTTGGGACTAAGGTCCTAGTTGGGTCAAGCTAAATCTTGGCTTCGCTCATCAGTCAGGACTTCATTTACCAAACTATTCCTTTTAAATAAGCTCAACACTTCACATGCGCACCTTAAACTACCTTATTAGATGCATATCCCATTATGTGGTGCAATTGGGGCTATTCCTGATGCCATGCAAGTCCCAATGCAAGTCTTCTCTAAGTTGTCGATGCGATGCGAGGTCCCCAATCATAGAAATCCCTTCCAGTACATTTGTGCAACTCAAAAAGGCATGACTTAATTACTCAAATGTGAGTGTGCATGCATTCATTAAAAATGCAAGTTAATTCTCTATGATGGTCTATGGAGTACAATTGACCTAGATGGAATATTTATGTACCTCGACAATCTATGATGCATCTGTGAAAGTTAAATCCTATTACTTGACTTGTTTCCGCTATAACCGTAGATAGTTAACCTATTTTCGACAACTCATGATTATTAACCCTTTTTTCAGCTATCTTTCATAACATGCAAATTACCTGATGCAAGACAGGACTTTATTTCTAATAATGCCTATGCTTAAATGATCGATCCCAATTTTCTAAACATGGTGGTGGTACCTGGTTTTGGAGAGTCGAGTTAGCTTTTCTGCCTAACAAACCATTCATGTTAATAGTGGCGTCTTTTCCTGACCCTTCTCCCATAGTCGCGGTTTTTCCAGTTACCCGGGGGAGCTTATGTTTTGGGGCCATTATGGGGTTGGAGGTGGCCTTCACTTCCTTTGAGGGACTCCTTGGTGCCGGATTTCCCTACGTCTTGTCTTGCCTTTCACGGTCTCCTTGTCAATTTGAGGCAGTCGATGGAGAGGTTATGAGGGTCGCGATGGGGAAAGATGGTGTTCGAGTCTTTGCTCAAGGAAGGGGTTTGTTCTTTGAGCGTCTTCTCCCTCTCTCTCTTACTCTCTCCCTTTCTCTCGCTTACTCTCCTTCACTACCTCTCTCTCTCTCTCTCTCTCTCTCTCTCTCTCTCTCTCTCTCTCTCTCTCTCTCTCTCTCTCTCTCTCTCTCTCCTCCTGTTGTTGTCATCTCCACCTACATCCGCACCTTGTTAACTTCGCTCCTCTTCCAAACCCAATCTTCATTTCCTTCATCGTTGATTTCACCTAGTTCAACTTTCCCTTCTCTCATAGTTCAACTCCCCCTCCCTCCGCCAACCGACGGCATTTACAGGGGGGAAATGCAATAATAGAATAATGTAATTTCTTTTTTTTTCTTTAAAAAAAAAAAGAAGACTCTGATGGCGGCGACGACAACGGAATATAAAAAAGGGGGGGTCGTTATCATGGCGACGGCAACGTGTTACAAATATTCTCAAAATATTGAAAAAGAGTGTTTTTTTCTAAAACGCATCACTTTTTTATAGTTTTGGTATTTGACAACTGGTACTATTCAAAATAGGCCCTTGTATATATTTGGATCAATCTATTGAAGAATGCAAAAAAAGGATGGCAAGTGAAAAGAAGAAACAATTGGGCACGTGTGTCACTGAAAATTCAGCAAATGCAAAGGATGCAACCGCACAATTTGGTAAGCTTGGCAGTTTTATGCCTTTGTTGTGGATTGTTCATATTATTCTTCTTCACATGACCATGGTCTTTGAGTTGTTGGAAATTGCAAAACATGATATTTTGATAGTGGTGCTTCTAAGCACATAATGTCCTTTCATGACTTTTTTGTATCATATGCAAATGTACAAAAGGGGGGATTAGTTGTACATGCAAACAAACTTTGTATGCCATTCAAGGCATTGGTCAGATTACAATTATTTCAATGAATGTGGAAACTAATCAGAAACTATAATGTTTGAAAATGTCATGTATATGCCGAGCATAAAGAAAAACTTGCTTTCAATGTGAGCCATTGCATGTGTTGGTTTTGTGGTCAAATTCCACATGGATCGATGTAGTGTATGTGATTGTAGTGATGGTGGGGATACCCTCATTATCATTGATACTTTATAATGGATTGTATTAGCTTGATTTATATGAGGCGAGCATTAGAAGAAATTATTACATGTTAATGCCACCATTATGGATGACACTAAGCTATGGCATGCTTGGTTTGATCATCTTAATTATGGCAATTTGCTATGCCTAAGAAGCAAAAATATGGTGCTTGATCTCCCTCCATTGAAAGCAGGTACTGCAATGTATGTAAAAGTTTTGTACTTGGAAAAATTCATCGCACTTCATTTCCTAAGGGTGGTACTATTCATGCTTATCAAAAATTACAGCTTGTGCATAGTGATGTTTGTGGGCCCATAAGTGTCAAATTTATCAATGGATTCTTGTACTTTGTCACCTTCATTGATGTTAAGATTCGTCATTGTTGGACATATGCTTTGAAGCATAAATCCAAAGTGTTTTCATGCTTTAAAACTTTCTTGGTCTTGGATGAAAATGATAGTGGATGCAAGTTGATTACACTATGTACCAATCCAAGGGAGGACTATATGTCACAAGAGTTCAACTCCTTTTGGTTGAAAGGAGCATGATTCATTAATGTACTATGCCTTACATACCTCAACAAAATGGTGTGACTAAAATAAAAAATCACACATTGATGGAAATGGCACATTGTATGCTATCGCACAATAAAGTGCCCCAAAATTTTTGGCTTGATGCTATCATGTGTGTAGTGTATGTGCTAAATCGCAGTCCAACTAAAGCATCAATTGATTGTACACCGTATGAGACTTGGAATGGCTTGAAACCAGTGGTGTCACATATCCATATCTTTGGTTGCTTGGCATATGCTTTGGTGCAACAACCATGAAGACATAAATTTGAAGACAAGGATGTCAAGTGCATCTTTATTGGTTATAATGCAAAAAGTAAAGGGTACCACTTGTACCAACCCTCCACCAAAAAAAAATTGTTAGTAGAGATGTGGCATTCACTAAAAAATTGGTTAGCCCTTCATGGACTACAAATATCAGCCCAATGTGAGGCCTATTGACATGTTTGATAGTTTTTTGCTTTTATCCCAACAAAGTGAAGTTGATTTTGGTCAATGTTAACAACCTATTGAGGGTCTATAGTAGTAAGATAAACAGTAAACATATGCTAAATAGTAATCTGATTTTTGTTGAGAAACACAGATCTTGAGCAAGGTTAGCTATGGAGGTTGGAAATCAATGACAAGAAGCATGATGACTCAACAAGACTCTTCTCAAGTGAATTAGGTTCCAAGATAGATTATCTTGGACTCAATACAATCTTGAGTAGACATGGACAATATTGAAAGTACAAAGTATAATAGAATTCTTATTCAAATGATTATCAAGTACACTCTTTTATAGTTGCAGGATGATACCACTTTCCTCCACTGTGCCTTTTGGGATAAAGACAACTCTTCCTAGATTGAGCTGCATGTTTATTGCCTAGCTATTCCATACAAGGAGGCACGTATGGGTGTGATTGCATATTTCTCAACACCTCTCCTCAATCACAACCGTGAAAAGCACTAAGTATACAAAGGTTGTTATGAGTAGAACCTTACAAAGTGTGGGCATACCACAAACATGGCAAAACATCCAAGGGATGTTACAAAGCCTAAGTGTGTAGAGGCTTTAGTGCAGAGGTTACATGAGTACAAGGCTTATGATAAGAACATTAAGGCAAGTACATACAATGCTCTAAAAAAGTTGGTCTGAATAGTGGGAATAGAAGGATTGATGAGACTTGTCCTTCTGCTCTTGAGTATCATCATCATCATCTTCTTCTTCTTCATGGTCTTCTCATCTTTGACAATTGCAAGGTAGGCCTTCAATGATCTTTTCCTGGTATGATAGAATTTTTCAATGTATCCATTTCTTTTACAAAAGTCACAAACAATGTCTTTCTTCCCTTTGGACTTGTTGTTAACATAGAGCACGTGCTCTTCTTTTGAAGTACTTGCTTCCTCTTTACCTTTGAGCTTTTTCTCTTCTTCAAGGAGTGATTCCTGGATGTCTACTAGCTTTGGATTTGGCTTATTAATTAGTGTGGTGGAGACATTACCAAATTCTAGAGAAAGACTCTTAAGCAAGACTCCAATGCATATGATTTCTTCCATTTTTAAGTTCCCTGCAAGTTGAGTTAGCATACTTTTCATATAATTAAGGTGAGTTGCAAGGGATGTATTAACCTTCATGTCCAACCTTAAAAACTCAATCAATAATCCACATTTTGAATATTTAGATTGGGCACCAAATAGTGTGTCCAACTCTTCCCAACTGGCATGAGATGTATCACATGTGACTACATGGTGGATATAAAGGCCATCAAGCTCAAGCTTGACTATTTCTTGGGCTTTGTCATCATTATTTTGCCATACTACTACAATAGCAATATCTCTAGGTCTCTTCTCATGTCCACTAATTATTGACCATAGACCTTTCTTCATGAGGATTAGTTTTATTCTTGCCCAAAGCATGTTCCTTTGAAGCAGCATGATGGTGAATCTTTGCTGATACTAGATGATAGGAGCATAAATAAATTGTTGGAATCAAATCAGCACAAAAGATGAACCCAACTATGTCAAGAGACACAAGAGCAATAGAGCCAAGAAGCACTATATGAGTATCAAAAGATACTATGTTGGTTGAGCTCAAGTTTGAATCTTGAAATTGAACCCCGTCCTTACTAATTTGATGGGTAATCTTGTTATGACTTCAATGGTATAGTAGTCAAAGTGACGGTGGGTTGGTTGAATTGAGCAGTGTGAGAAAATAGAGTAATTTATAAGCATTGGTGAAAGTGGCTATGGCTGCCCACTTTAGGGTTTACACAGGTGACTAGTTTTTCACTTATAATAGCGTGGAGATGATTATTTGAAAAGATGCTCGGTGAGGAGAAAGCTTATGATCCAAGCTTTAAAAGCCCTGAGCTCATAGGGTCAATTTCAGCATTGCGTATTGATGGTGGGAGCTATACGGCAAGTGGGCAGTGCAGATCTAACAACGAGCTAGAAAAAACAAAATGCTGAGTAGGAGAGATGCCAGTGTTATGATGTGATGTGACAAGGAGTTGCACATGAAGTCAAGGGAAAGATCTCTAGAAGGAAGCTCATTGAGATATTGTTTGTATGGATTCAAATGATTGTCAAGTACACTCTTTTATAGTTACAGGATGATACCATTCCTCCACTGTGCCTATGGGATAAAGGCAACTCTTCCTAGATTGAGTTGCATGTTCCTTGCCTAGTTATTCTATACAAAGAGGCGCATATGGATGTGATTGCATATTTCTCAACAATTTTTAGCCCATTGATCAAGGTATTACTATTTATGAAGTGATCAATGATACCTACTCCTATCTACACTAATCGTCAGAGTGATGGTCAATCTTAGTGTGCGATAGCAATCACCTACTCCTATCTACACTAATTGTTAGAGTGCCATGGAAATTGCAAGGAATCCAATTTTTCATGCTTGCACTAGCACATTGAGGTGCATTATCATTATGTCAAAGAGAGGCTCCATCAAAGGGAGATTGTCTTGATTTATGTCCCTTCATAGGACAACTTGGCATATGTGTTTAGGAAAGATCTCTCTAAAGAGAAGTTCAAAGCCTTTTGCAAGGATCTCGACTTGATATTGTTTCGGGATTGATCTACCCATTCCATGTATACATTCACATCATTCACTCCAGAAGGAGTTTTTCCCTGTGTGAAGACCCATTAGTGGATGTGGTACTTAGTACCGATTCATTCTCACATTGGATGTGACCTTCCAACACTCTCTTCTCTCTTGCTATTCACTTGTTCACTATGAGAGTGTGTGTGTGTGTGTGTTACTATACCCTAACCTAACAGATATTAATGTGCTCTACAAAATAATAGTGAATGTGACCTTCCAACACTCTCTTCTGTGTGTGTGTGTGTGTGTGTGTGTGTGTGTGTGTGTGTGTGTGTGTGTGTGTGTGTGTGTGTGTGTGTGTGTGTGTGTGTGTGTGTGTGTGTGTGTGTGTGTGTGTGTGTGTGTGTGTGTGTGTGGCTATACCCAAACCTAACAAATATTAATATGCTCTACAAAATAAGAGAGTCAATAGATCACACTACATTATGCAATTTTTTCCACCCATTATAGTCTTGTAGCTTGTAATGTGATATCCCCTTCCTCATCAATGGTGCTGAAAGAAACTTCTTGGCTCCTCCAAAGTAAGGTTTCTTTGGCTAGTTCCTTCTTGCCCTTTTCAATATTTACTTGATACTTGTGTAGCCCAATCTCTAGTAGCATCTCTCCACATTGTTACATATTGCAAAGGCTTCTTTCTTTGATTGCATTCTATATATAAGAAAATGCATTCATACAATATTTTCTTGATAGTTCTATCAAAAACATGCAATGAACAAATATGAACATGATCCAATGGAATGCTGGAGAAAGGCTTCCATGTGAGATCTTTTTTATTACATGTCGATGCAGTACTTTTCACTCTTTGCCAATTCTTCTTACCATCTTTTCCTTACATCCTCTTTGTCAAGCAGTATAGGCATGAAATTTTGCATTTGCACCATTGGTGATTCTACATATATTCCGAAGTCTTGAAGTCACTTACAAGGTGCCATTCCACCATGTATTCACTAAGAGCATCTCACCATGTTCTTCACTCATCAATGATGTTTCAAATATGTGCGTGCATGAAGAAGAGGTGTAGCACCTCAAATGTTTCATTGGGAACTTCAAGCGCAACAAGCCATCATACGTGGTGCTCTGATTGAAGACTAAAGTTTCTTGGCTTGTTTTTATCAAATTGTAAGGCTTTGTTTGAACATTAAAGTTCTCTAAGATTTTTTTAATCAAATTTCAAGGTTAGTACATTGAAAGATTCTTTGAGTAACCCCATCCAGCCCATAAGTATATTTATTATGGATAGATTGCCACATCTAGTCATAAGTATATATGCATCAATTCCATCTCCTTGTAGCTCTATAGAACTTGAGGGTTAATATGGGCACATTGTGTCCTCTTAATAAAGAAAGGATCATATTCAACATCTACCTTGATGTGCAACTCCTTGTTGCGTGTGTTCTATTGTATATTGACTGTAAGGTCAAGTCGGAGAGGTGTCAATGGAGTGGCGTAATTTTGCCGAATGAATATTGAGTGTGTCAAGGTAGATTGGATAGATACATACAGAGGCTAATGGAAATGGGGTAGTTAAGTGTGTGGTGGTAGTTTGGATAGGCATAGATAGATTGCATAGATTGAATATATTCATTGACTATGAGCTCAACTTGGAGAGATGTCAAGATAGTTACACAATTTAGGTAAGTGAATTTTGGTTTATGGAATGAATAGAGAAAATAATGCAAGAGAGGTAAAAGAAAATAGCATAGTTTAGTATGTGAAGGTAATTGGATATACCTAGAGGAGAGGATACAATAGAGTTGTGAGAGAAGTGGAATGAGCTAAAGACCTTTGGAGAGAAGGGATGTTCATGAAAATTTTGACCAATGTGTTTACTTCTTGAGAAAAGCTAGCAAATTAAACATCTCTACAAAATATTAAAAAGAACTCTCATATTTTCATTTTTTACTTTTTATTAAAAATGAATTATATAATCTCTACTAATCATGTTTATTGAAAATGAAATACCACACTCCCATAATTAATCTTTATATGAATATAAAATTTGGTTTTAAAAGGGCTATTGGATGGAGAGAGAGGAGGAATTCGAGAAATCCATTATGGATCTCTCCACTTTGCCTTGTTTTAAGGAGAAGAAAAGGGGGTCTAAAATACCCAAAATGGAATTAATTTTTCCCCTAGGGGCAACTAGCAATGAGAATAGTTTGGCAACATGGAGGAAGCTAGTCTTGTAGGGTTGTAACAACATGGTGTTGTGAAAATAAGTAAATGACTTAAAGTAACATGTATAATGCATACATAAGAGTAATAGTATGCACGTTGTCATCTGAATATTGAAGTGTTAAAGAAAAGGATTAAGTTTTGATCATGAATCTTGTATAAGGTAAAAATTCCTTGATTATCATATCTTCACATAATATATGAGTGATTTAGAGTAGAGTAGAAAGAAACTAATATATAATGTAATAATCAAATATCACTACGTATCCTATCGTTACAATCTAGTCACTTTTATTTTCTCATTCCATTGTTAATGGGGCCCTTGAATTTGGCAAGGTGGAAGTGATGCGTGTTGAAAGGATGTCTTCAATAAAGAAAGATAGTATAGCATGAGATGAACTCTTGATAGCCCTTCGAGCTGCATCCTTCAGCTTGGAGGATTGAGCCCTCACATGAACACCTTCCTCACTGTCCATGAGACATTGGATAACTTTATGCACCTCATGGCGATTTACCAAGCCATTAGAGCCTTTCTCAAAACCCATGCCTACTTTCCACTCCCATTGGACCATCACTGAATTCATTGGTTGATCATTGCGAATAGGGAAGCACAACATAGGCACGCCCATGCATATGCTTTCCAACACTGAGTTCCACCCACAGTGTGTTAAGAAGGCACCTATGGCTGGGTGTTCAAGCACTTTTAGTTGTGGTGCCCAACAAGTGATGAAACCTCTATCCTTCGTTCGCTCAAGGAAACCTACATTCACCATTTTGGAGAGAATACAATTATTTTTAGTCACTTTCAATAAGTATACATTGTTAGAAGTACAATTCTAGCCATTTTGTCAATGTTTCAAACATTTGAATTGTGGAAAAAAACTTGCATATTTTCTTGAAAATTTCTCCCTTAACACAAACCTGAAGGGAAACTTGGTGCAATTATATCTGGCCTTACAACCCACATGAACTTAAAATTGCTAGCTTCAATGCCCAACGATAGTTCTTCCATTTGTTTGCTTGATGGCCACTCCTCACTTCCAAAAGACACAAAGATGACTGAAGAATTCTCTTGCTCAGTAAGCCATGCGAGGCATCCTTCATCTTCTTCAAAAATCTTCCCTCTCATAGGTGGCATAAGAGAAGAAATGGATAAACATGGACCAATCAACCTTGCATTAGGTAGTAGTTGCCCCAATATTGACTCATCTATCTCATGAAAGGAGTTCACAAGGATATGTGAGGCTTCTTCCAATCGCTTAACCATAGTATAGAAGAACTTTTGTTTCTCTTGAATATTGCTCTCTTGTGGTATTGTTTGAAGATTCTTCGACACCTTTTCATCTACTTGAAGGTCTACAACATAAGAAAGACACAATTTAATTTGAAGGATTTCCTTACGGGTGCCATTATAAAGGGAAATATAAGGAAAGGAAAAGAGGGGACTGATGTGGGTATGAGTGTCACAAGGTTGAGAAAATCCACTTGAGTCCTTCACTTAAGACAAACAAAATCAATAATCTTGATTCCAATTGATGAAGTTGATAAAAATGGATTGACCAAGAAATACAAAATGCGAGGACAATGTCAACTATTGGGTAAATATTCTCTTTGAATAGAGGATTAACACATACACATAATATTTGGTAAATAATAGCCTACTATGAAAACAAGATCTTGTTTGCTAGAAGAAATGTGTAGACTATTGAAATAAAATAGCTAAACCACAAAAGGTGAAACTATTTTGGGGACTTCTAATATGACTAAATAGCCCACATCTTTCTAGTCCAACTAAATTGAATTAGTCCTCGACTTTGGCTGTTGCAAGCTAACATTTAGCAATGATACATTTTTTGCTTAAAATGCCACCACAAGGGCTATTAATCTATCTTTAGTAGAAATATAATTAGCCAAGACCTAACAACTAGGAAGGAGAAAGAGGAAGCAAACACTCTTTGCTTGCTTAATCCCTAGTTATACATAAAGGGAAGTAGCATTTATGCAAACTTGAGGTAGTGAAAAAGAAACCTTGAATTTTCATTTAGTAGAGAGTTTCAAAATAGATCAAGATGAATCCACTTGAATTAAATGCACTTAGATCCTTGGAACAACCCCGTATTTTTTAAGTTGATATAAGTTCTCAAATTCGTTTTTCATGCATTGAAGGTGAGAGAATGTGGCAAGTAAAAATTTCTCTAATTTTTGAGTCACTTAAAATAGGCTCACTTTATTATGCCCAAGTTCCATGGATTGTGAGAGAAGGAGACATGATGTCATGCCTTTATTTTGCATGGTTGTTAACATATATTTAGATCAAAAAACTATCAAAAGATAGGTTATGGCTTATAGTTAACACAATCCAACATGCATGAATCTCATGCCTCGTATTATTGAAGAATATTTTCTCAAATAGAAAAAAGAGAGGCAAATTTTTCGTGGCCTAGGATCATCACACCATGCCAATCTTTTACATGAAATATGAAAAAAGTTATCATATTTGAAAGTATAGAATAAAAGGTCGTAACTATGAGAGTACACAATGGAAAGGAAAGTGAACATAGGTTGAAAAAAGAAGGAGACTAAAACAAAGCAAAATAAAGGAGTAAATTGAAAAAAGGTTGAATGATACAAGGTTGCAATAGTCAACCCTAGCAACAAGCAGTTAGGAGCATCACAGTGGTAAAAGGGGTTGACTCAAAATGATGTGGTAGATAAAAATTTCTCCAATTTTTGAGTCACTTCAAATGAGACTCATATTATTATGACCAAATTCTATGCATTGTGAGAGAATGGAGCATGATGTCATGCCCTTATTTTGCATGGCTGTTAAAATATTGAGGTAAATAGGAAAAAATATCAAAAGACAAGTTATGGCTTATAATGGGAATCCAACATGCATGAATAGCATGCCTCATATGGTTATCAGAGAACATTTTAGAACATGGCAAAAGAGATGCAATTTTTCTGGCCTAGGATCATCATATCATACCAATCTTTTGCATTGAATATGAAAAAAGGTAAATGATATTTGAAAATATTAAATAAGAGGTCATAATTGTGAGAATGCACAACAAAAGGGAAAGTGAACATGGAGTCAATAGAGAAGGAGGAGATTTTTAAAAACACAATGAAGTGAAGGAACAAACAAACAAAACGTTTAATGATACAATGCTATAATAGTTAGCCCCAACATTTGAATCATCAATGTGCATGCCAAACAAAGGCAAGAGGATGAGATAGGAGAATGAGGAGGGTTAGTTAAATGAACATTGGAAGGATGAAAATGGAGTGAGGGGAGGGAGCTTGTTATAAATAGCCAAAATGATGCCACAATTGGCACACTAGCTAGTTAAATCTCAAAATATGGCCACCCTAGTCAACTTGGGCCACTTTCAGAACATCCACCTTACCATGAATGAATTGCAATGGTGTCACGTCCACCTAAAGTGTCAAATGTCCACCCTACCAAAAATGAAATGTAGTAATGTGATCTCTCTGTGATCTTCACCTAAAGTGACTAGAATTGATAAAATGACAAACAAACATCATGTCAATGCTTCAAATGTCCTCATTTGACTCAAGTTAAGAATCACATGCAAGAGATGACCAAATATGAAAGGCGTGACTTCTAACACCGCTTTTGAGATCCTAGATGTGGCAAAAGGCCAAAGAAGATGGAATAGAACCAAGGTGGCAAGAAATGTACCACTACTAATGAAGTCTATCAATTATTAATGCTAGCAAAGGAGTAAGACCCCCTCTCAAGATGGAAGCTCAATTTCACGAAAGCCCACCATAAGCCAATGAGATTGGAGAGGCCTTGGGAGCTCTAGCCCATTTGAGAGACAATAGAGAGTAGCTATTGAAGGCACCATAACTTGCTAGAACAACAAGGACCAAGGTCCATAGGACTGGTATGCAAGTGGTAGGGGATGGTGGCTTGATGATAAAGAAAAGAGGTTGCCACATGAAAGGAAGGCCCATAGAAAACTATAATCCCTAAATAATATCCTCAAGTACTTGGGAATGCCCCTTTGAAACACCAAGGGTTAAGGAATATATAGTCACATGCATGATAGCATTTCCCTCGAAAAGGTATGGAGGGTATAACCACCAAAGGAGATGGTGGGGGATGGGGTAGAATGTGTGGGATAGAGGTTGCAAAAATGAGAATGGATGGAGCAATAAAAATTGCCTTGAAGGGCCTTTCACATTAGAAGGGAATGGAACCTATACAGATCCCTCTCTTGCCAACCTATCCTAAGAATGGCTTCTAATGAAGAATCCCTAATGAATACAACCTCAATACAACCAACTCAATGAAGACACCTCATGTCAGGTTACTAAGTGCTCTAGTGTTGAGCCAATACCATAAATCTGTTGAGTCCATGGTCATGCCAATGTGGGGATCCACACTAGGTTGGTCACAAAATCCAATAGTTCAAAGGAGGCACGCAACTTTGAATAACCATATAGAGTAGTTCATCCCATCCACCTTTTTTATGAGGGTGAGAGGAGAGGGTGGGATAGGCACCAACATGGGGGGTGCTATAATGGCCAATCATGGGCTCATAGCCACCACAAAAGATAGAATTGGGATAGCATGATATGAGGATAGTCAAGGAGGACTATGATCACAGTTTGTTTGTTGATCCACATCATGATTACTATATCAATCTTAGTTGTCTTCACAATGGTCCTCAACGTCATAGATGTTTCAAAAACAATCTCCTTGGTCTCATTTGTCACTTCAACTACCCTTGTATTCCCAATCCACACAATTATACCTATCATATCAATTTGCCATATGTATCCTCCAAAAACCTTCCAAAAACACAATAAACATTGATGTTGATGGAGAAAGTGGCCTAGAAGATTATGACTCTAGCTTTTTTGGGGCCTATTTGTTTGCTATACAATAGGTTTGATTATGTGAACAACAAAGAATGGGGAGAGAATGAGGTGGGAATGTCTAAACATAGTTGTACAAAGTCATGACCGACAAAATGTGAACAACAGGTTTGATTATGTGAACAACAAAGAATGGGGGGAAAATGAGGTGGGAATGTCTAAACATAGTTGTACAAAGTCATGACCGACAAAATGCAAGATAAATAGGTGGCTTGAGTAGAAATGTAGAATGCAAATATACTAAAACTATCACCATAGCCTAGGAAAAGCCTACCCTACCTAAAAAATTAGCCTCGAGCATTGGAAAAGATAATGTCAATAGCAAAAGATGGTTGCCTAGCATTAAATAAATAGTGCCACCTAACATAAAACGAAGCAAAATAGGGTATTCAGATTGAAAAATGTCATTGATCTAGCTAACAAATAGGCTACCCTACACAAGAAAACAAAAAAGAACTAGGTCTTTATCTTTGAAAGATGCCGCCTAGATTACTTTGTCATGGATATATGCTTCTCATCAACCAACTTCACTGTAAAAATCCAAAAAAGTTAGAAAAGCTTCTAGATTAGGATGGCATGCAAAAAGCAAGTTGCTTTTTCAGTCAGTTATTATATTTTTCATAAAAAAGAAAGCTAGGAAAAATTGTGCCGTCGCGATTACTGTTGACAGGGTGAAAATTGCACTTTGAACTGGAAGATTTGGGTTCCGAGCCATATCTCTAAGAGTAGAGATAGAAGGAAGGAGGGGGGTGTGGAGCCATTAGATTTGGGTTCCAAGCAGCAGAGAAGGAGCTATTATTTGGATGCACTTTTTTGGTCTAGGAAGGAGCTCCAGGAGATCTAATGCCTGAAGAGTGCTTCTGAATAGTGCCAGACAAAGGATTTCAAGTTCTTTCAATACATATTGATTCAATTCATTGTGCTTTGTCTTTGCCGTGTTTACCTCTTATCTATTCTTTTTCTTCTCTTCCATCTCCTATCTCTACTTCATTCTATCTCTGATCCTCGATGGATTCGATCTTTTGACAAAAAACCCCTCCGACATTGGTGAACCTAACGTGAAAGGTTGTCAGAAGAAGGAAAGACGAGATGGGAGAACCTTCAAACACAATCTCCAGTGATGTTTTGCAACAGTTAGTGCAAAATATGAAAATGCTTATGTAGGTACAACAACAACAATAGGTGATGTAGGCTTCTACTCAAACAGGAACGGTTGTGATGAGTGCTCTACAAGCAATTGAGCATGAGATGAAGTTATTCAATGGTAGGAATGTATCTGCATATGTACATACCTATGCTCAAAAGATGGAATTCTTTGGGGTGGCTCAACTTGCATGGAGCCGGTATTTTGTACATGTTACTGTACATGAACTGAAAGCGCGAATTACTGAATTATACATGCAGGATGCTGACTGGGTAGCTTTCAAGAAGACACTCAAGGAAGAATTTTACATTGAAGATACTAGTTTGTGATTACATGCAAGACTTTTCAGGAGTGGGTTTTACAACCCAATAAGGGTCTTGTGGGTGGCTACAGAATTGTTAAGAGAATTTGAAAGTCGATTTGAGCAATTGGATCTTGCAGAACAGCAAGCTCTTGCAAGTCAGAAAATTGAATTGTTTCTACAAGCAACAGATCCTGAGCTTCAAGAGAAGCTTGATGATTTGCTAGAGGATCAAACTATAGAGACAGGTCTGAAAACAGAGTGGAGACATGTCAAGGAAGCTGTTACTGCACTTGTGAAAAAGCATAGAAGAAGAGAAAGATTGCATGTCTCTAGCTTGCCCACTGTTATGGGCAAAATAGTTAAAGTATCCAGTAAGCCACCCGCTTCTGTGGCTAACCCTATGGCTATACTTGCTATTGTTCCCTCTGTTAGTAGGGAAGATGTCTTAGATGAATTGGATAAATGCATGCGTGATCTTCAATTGAAGGTTGCAAAATTGGATGAAAAAGGACAAGAGGAAAGGGGACGGGCAGCAACCCCTAAGCTAGGAAAAAGATGTATGTGGTGTGATAGTTTGCAGCATGAGAGAAAGGATTGTGCTACCTATCAGGAGGCCTTGGCATGACAACTCATATTTTGGAAAGATGGCAAGATCCATGCACAAGAAATGGGATTGCCTCTTGCTTTGAATTTTGGAAAGGGTGGTATTCAAAAGTTGTTGGAAGACTTGGCTGTCCGAAATGCTTATGCGGCAGTACGTGATTCTACTTTTGGTCTACAATTGGATAGAATGCATGGCCAACTGATGGTTGGTCCAAAGGCTGAAATATGGACACATACTTTGCATGCAACTGAAAAGAGAAAAGTTACTGATAGTAAAATATCTCATGTAGGGCAAGAAATTGGTGACATAACTGATTGGGAATCACTGGTAGATGCATATTCAGTGGATGGATATTTAGAAAAAGGACAAAGCACAGATGTACTTGGTGAAGGGAAACAGATGAGAGATGAAGATAATGCAAGGATATCTAAGGAAGTGACAAGAAGAAGTGTGGATTTGTCTAAAGCTACAAATCAGTCACCTCCTGAGCATGTTATGGAAGAGGTTAGTCAGGAGCAGTTGCAATAATCTGATAGGCACAGATGCCTTGGAAGATCTTGTGTTGGAAGATTCAGTCATTGCACCTATAGATTTTGTTAATGCATCTAAAGAGGTTTGTGAAGATAACGTTTTACTTGATGTAGGGACTCAAATAGAGATTGGTGACTTGTTGGATGCACAAGATTTGCAGGATGATAAAGTTATCGTTCTTGAAATAGTTCATGAGCTCAAGGATATGCATTTACAATATGTTAGATGTAATGCTTTACAGTTGGAAAATTTTTCGGATGCTTTGACAAAGGCCTTGGTTGACAATTCTAAGATGCTTCAAGTTATGGATTGTTTTACTATTTTCGATGATGGTGAGAATGTGTTGAATGCAAGTGAGACTCAGTTTATGTTGGATGAGGAGCAAAAAGGTTATCAAAAGCAACTTCCCATGCGATGGACTTTGAAAGAGTTGGCATGTTGCTATGTATTTGTTGATGGGTGCATTGATAGCATATATATGGAGATTCAACAACCTCTAGTGTATGATATGCACCCAAGGCCTTACGACCCTAGATGGGATACTAGGTATGGCTCAAGAGTTGTACAAATGCCAAGTATTTTGATCTATGATCCTTGGGGATGCTTTCTTATATGCATGATAAGCGACAAGTTGACATTATGGGTGTTTGACCCGGGTGGTGCATTGGTGGCACATACCAGAGGACATGCAGGTTCAGAGGGGGTGGATGTTGTGCCACTATGCAGGCACAGTGTGAAACTCTAGAGTGCATAATCATCCGACTTCTTTATTGATCTAGAGAGTCAATGTGATCTGAGTCATTAATACTAGTGTGAGTGGCATAGATGGTCCAAAAATATTAGATTTTTGGATAATTTTAGCCTATTATTTATTATAAATATCTGAAAAAATTAAAAAAAAACTTCTAGATTAGGATGGCATGCAAAAAGCAAGTTGCTTTTTCAGCTAGTTATTAGATTTTTCACAAAAAAGAAAGCTGGGCAAAATTGCGCCTATCGTGATTGTTGTTGACAGGCTGAAAACTGCACTTTGAACTAGAAGAGAAAGAAGGAGTGATTTGGGAGATCCTTGATCAGGTGTCCTCAGGTTTTACCCCCCTTCCGAAGCCAATGAAGCCATCATATTTGGGTTTCGAGTAGCAGAGAAGGAGCTGTTATTTTGATGCACATTTTTGTTCTACGAAGAAGCTCCAGGAGATCTAATACCTAGAGATTGCTTCTAAGTAGTGCTAGACAAAGGATTTCAGGTTCTGTCAATACATATTGATTCAATTCATTGTGCTTTGTCTTTGTTGTGTTTAGCTCTTGTCTATTCTTTTTCTTCTCTTCCATCTCCTATCTCTACTTCCTCCTATCTCTGATCCCCGATGGATTCGACCTTTCGACAAAAAACCCCTCCGACAACGTCTATCATAAAAGTTTGATCTTCATAACATATGTGTCTCCAAATATGGAGGTCAAGATAGATTTCAATATATGGACCCCAAATTTTACTTGTGGGGTTTGATACTTCATACCAATGCTCCCTATAGGAAGGTATTTACTTTATGGGAAGTTAGCAAGCCCTTAGTGTCATGATTATCAAGAGAGACTATAGTCTTGGAGACATAGGTTCAACTCATGTAGCAATAAATTTTATTTTTTGTTCCAATTAAAAGATTGACTAGATCATAGTATGGCTTGTGGGACTCATGGTGTAATATATCCTAAGCCAACAAAGGAGGAAATTGTGGAATTTGGGCCTATTGTGATGTAGTCCCCCTCCTCTATTAAGCTTCACAATTGATTTCATTCCACCCTACTAATTTTGGCACCTCACGCAATATTGTCATAGTCACACTCATGGAGAAGACATCAATACCATCGCAAGTCTTGGGTAATGCACACCTAGAGTCTTGAATAGAATTTTAAATTAAACATAGCCATATTTTTAGTTTGTGTGAATGAAAAAGAGCATGTTGTACCATATTGACTTTACTTGTTGCAAGACTCCCACAGCGACTGGTATGAGCTAGGTGTGGAACTAACCTTACTTGTACAAAGACCTCCTAGAGATACTCATAACTCACTAGTAGTATTTAATAACAATGTTATCTATTCAATGCCATGGTACAATGGAGACCTAGTTTTTGAATTAATGGTACAATGGAAACCTAGTTTTTTAATTCTATCATACCGTGTCACCCTCCAGTTCACAAGACTAGCAAAGGAGCTCCTTGGATAGAGTAATGGAGCTTTGTAGATGACTTCAATAATCTCTCTAAGATACTACTTTTGGCCTCACTTACATGACTGGAGCAAGTGTGTCGTAGTTTGGGTGGAAGTTAGAGATGATATCGAGGGAGAAAAAGTGTCAAGCCATAAACTAGCCCTAAGGGATCCACCTTATAGAACATGTAAGATACCACGTAGTTCAAAAGAAAGGGTATTATATTTAGTAAAATTTACAAGATTATATTTACAATAGGGATTTTTTAATTACAATTTGAAAAAAATCAGTAGGTTTAGTAAAGGAAAAGGGGTCATTTTAAGGCAGTATAGCATGTAAAGAAATGGTATTCTTTAATATCCTTTCCTAGCACATTATATAAATGATTTCTTATATGTAGACTCCCTGGAAACCAATGGGGTTCAAGAGATAGATAAGTTAGACAAAAGAATCAAAAGAACCCAAAACACATTGTGTATTACTCTTTGGTAAATTCTATACACTATAACCACTCTCTTGAATTACCAACTCTGTGTCTAAGGCGATGCCTTAGACAAAACTCTTTTAAGATAATTTCTTGACAACTTTATGCAATCTAAAATCTCTTGCTACAACAATACAATGAGAGATTGTCCTTCATGCATTGACCAAAATAACCCGAAATGCACTTGCCTAGATGTATCTCAATCCACTCTCTCTATCAAAACCCTATCACAAACTGTTATTTACAGTAGTAAATCTCTTCCAAAATCTCAACTATAGTAGTATGTAATTCCTCATGCAAATCTACTCCAAATTAGGTACTCTCATGCAAGCCTTTGGGCAAAAGGCGCCCGTCAAGTGGTAGCATCACTTTAGTCCATAAGATCTCTGCATAAGATAGCTCTCTTGATTACCCAAACCTTCATACATCAATCTATGCATCTTATTAGGAAGTTCATAGCCTTACTTTCCATGTCTAAAAAATAGGCTTTTGCCTTCTATGCCTTGCTTTTTACTATTCTATATTTTCATTTCTGTTTTTGTGTAGGGCCAAAGACTAACTACAACTTGTTTTGGCCATAACTTTCTCATACAAACTTTGAATAGGGTTGTCCAAATACTCAAATTGAACAAATACCTTGTCTACAAGGTGATCCGGGTAAAATTACAAAAATCTTCTCAAAATAGCTGAAAATGCCGCTTTTCATAAAATGCATCACTTTTTGACATTTTTGGGCTTGGATGACTTGTATCACTTAGGATAAGTCCTTGCACATATCTAGATCCACCCAAACTTCTCGTTAAGTTATTAAGACATAATAATGGGTGTTCATACTATTTTGGAGAGCGGTTTTGAACCTAGAAAAACATGTTCACATCTTAATTAAATCTTTCATAAGCATATATCTAAAATGCTTATGTATACATCTTTCCCTTATTTTTCCTTATGACAATGAGATCCCTACTAGGGTCACCAAGATTGTGGCAGAGTTTGGGTGGTAGATCCATACTATAAGGACTCAACCAAGTGTGCCATAGTTGGGGTGTAAGATCCCTACTATGGTCTTGAGATTCTTGCAAATAACACTAAAATTTGATGGTAGGTACATTGTTGTTATTTTGGCAACTAAATTTAGTGACTTTCATCAAGTCATGAGTTTGGTTGTTAAACATTAGAGTTTTCCTAGGCATTAGTCAAATACCTTGTGAGAATAAAACCCCACCCCTATAAATGGACGATGCTAATGGATTCCCCGCAATCCAATGACAAGGGTTATAAGGCACCATGCTAGACTTCTTAAACCTTAGACTTAGATTGAGGGACTATGGGTGCTCATATCACCTATGTAATGCACCATGCTAGACTCCTCAAACCTTGGACTAAGCTGGAGGGACCAAAATTTGATGGTAGGTTGTTGTTATTTTGGCAACTAAAACTAGTGACTTTCATCAAGTCATGAATTTGGTTGTTAGACATTAGAAATTGCCTAGTATGAGACCATGTGAGGAGAAAAGCCCACACCTATAAATGGATGATGCAAATGGATTCACCACAATCCAATGACAAGGGCTATAAGGCGCCATGCTAGACTCCTCAAACCTTAGACTAAGCTTGAGGGACTATGGGTGCTCACATCTCCTGTGTGGTACAATTGACACTGTAGTAGCATACGATTGAAGAAGGAGACAAAGAATGGGTCATCAAAAACTAGATGAAAGAGTGTGAGTCACATCAGCTAGTCCTTGAGCTAATGTTAAAGAAGTGGCCCACTTGCACGATGGACATTTGTTGATGGGTAGCTATTTGTTACCACCTAAGCATTGTCGTATCCCCCACATAATAGTAGTACCTCCCCATGGACATGGTTGAGTGGTTGATCCAATGTGACCGAGTGCGACTACATGGCCCATTGATCACCCTTTTCTTCATCTTTGATAATGCAAACAAGAACATATTCAATACTCATCGTCTTGAGATGAACTCAGATCCCATTGACTCTATGAGTAATGCCATGACTAGAAAGTGGATAGAACAACACCTTCACTAGGTCTTGCAAGTTCCGAAAGACTCCTATGAGAGAATATTGAGTAGCATGATAAACAGGACTCCAATTAGATGCCTTACATGAATTCAAACCCAATTGCCACTCTTGAGCAGTGGCATGGCTAGCAAGTGGATGTCTTGACACCTTTAGCAAACCTTAATTTTTCCTGAGGCTTGTTAGAAGAAAGTTGGGTAGTTTTATTCACTATGTGCATGTATTTAAGTAATCATCTGATACTATGCTTTATTACTATTAATAATAAGGTTGAAATTTTGAATATGTAGACACCTAAGTTTAGACAAATGAATGCATGTTGAGTTTCCAATTTAACTTTGACCAACTAATGTACTGAAGTATTATGAGGGATGGCATGTAGATAGAGTGTAAAAATGTGGAAAGGTGACAATTTGAGAGATTGGGGATAGAGATTAGAAATAAAAAGGTAACATTAAGGGTGAAATAGGGATATCAATGGTGGTGATGAAAATAGCTACATGCTATAAAATACCCCATTACTATTTCCTAATATAGGCCCCTCAAGACATGTAGGATACAACAAGGAGGGCATGCTAGTGAGACAAAGTCACGTACAAAGAGTGATTGAGATGGTCAAGTTAACTTAGTATTTGAGGGGACCCATGATTATAAAGAGCATTAGGCTCCATTTGGATTCTAGATAGGTCCTTTATTAATACACAACCACCCATATAATAGGTACCTAGAAAAGGTCTACTCCCTCACTAAGAAAGGGAGAATAAATGGAGGGATATTTGGGATGGTAATGCCACAAACTAGAAGTCAAGAAACATATTGTGTGGGCAACTAGCTTGACCAATGTGGGAGTTCCTTAGGACTTGACTAATATAGAAGCTCTTTACAAACACAATACTCTCACAATAATTCGGAAAGATTAGCTTATGTTTCTTTGGTATGGAAAGGGAAAACTAGCTTGGAGGAATAAAGCCCCCAATAACCCTTTGCGTGTGCAGAAGAGAAAGGCCCAACTAGATTGCAGCAATCCAAGCCCTTAATGACCCTTTACTTGTGTAAAAGAGAAGAATGAGGAAATGATATAAAGAAACACCTCAATGCACTACATGCCAATGTGTCGCGCAAGAAGTGAACAGATAGAGCCACAAATGCAATAGTTTACTCTTGGGAATTGAAGTTGGCTTCTTACACAATACATTGGCTTCAATTCACTTCTTGCACGATACACTGGCTTTTTGCACAACACACACAGATGCCTTATTGTTTGCTTCAAAATCCGCTACTATTTTCTTTTGAGAAGGCTTGAAATTTGAAAGATGATTGAAGGGTGTACCCAGGGTTTGAAGTAACCATCCACATACACACACATGCTAGCTCTTTCAAACCACGAGAGCTACAACCCCCTTAGCAAAAAGGCAAACATGGGGAATTGAAATTCTTTGGTTTGGGGGAAATGGTTTATAAGAAATTGACAAGAAATTGGAGAGGTGGGGAGGGGAGACTTTACCGGCGGGGCGATTGGAGGAGAGGGCCAAGCAGATGGAGCTGGAGGTCCAGAAGATGGCAAGGGGGAGGGAGAGGAGGCGGGGGAGGTGGTAGAAAGGGGAGAGGAAGTCGGTGATGATGCAGGAGGGCGGGGGGGAGAGGCCGCCAACCAGGAGGGCGCGCACGAAGCCCTCGTGGCGGGCGAGGCGCGCCAGCGTGTCGCGCGCGCGGATGCCGCTGCTGGTTATTACGTCTGCCTCGTCGTCTCCGCCGTCCGGCGGCAGGCTCACCAGGTGCAGGCCCGGGTGCTGCGGGCCGCTGACGTGGAAGCCGTGCGTATGGACCAGGGTGACGCGGCAGCCTCCCTGCTCCAGCAGCTGCCGCGCCAGCTGGAGCATCGGGTTGACGTGACCTTGCGCTGGATAAGGCAGCATCACAAAGTGCAGCTGCAGCCGCTCTCTCTTCTCCTCCTCTTCCCCCTCCATCATCATTCCTGCTTCATCGGATGCCATCTCTCTCTCTCTCTCTCTCTCGCTCTCTCTCTCAAAGTCTTCCCTCGTCTGTTCTCTCTCTCTCTCTCTGCACAGCTCTCTGTATACACACACACACACAGGCAGCTCTCTCTCTCTCTCTCAGTCTTCCCTCGTCTGTTCTCTCTCTCTCTCTCTGGACAGCTCTAGACACACACACCGGCAGCTCTCTCCCCCTCTCTATAGCTCTGTCCCTCTCCCTCTCTAGAGAGACAAACAGCTGTCTCGCTACAGACAGACAGGTCTCTCTCCCTCTCCCTTCCTCGATCCCATCTCATTGGAAGCTTTCGAGATTCGCACCACGTACCGCCCACACCACGACAAATGAGAATAACGATATCGTCGCATGCCGCCCACCACACTATCGCCCTTCCTTCGGTTTCATCGGTCCAGGACTTCGGTTTCGCAGTGCCGAGAGGAATCTTCCTCACGATCGTCAAATGCGAAGGTGAAAAAGTTGTGTAACACACTGAATTACAACTTGCTCAAATACTTCCCTAAGGATTTAAAAGGCTAGGGTAACGGGCCAATTGCGACATGGGTGTCCGAAAGCAAACACCTTGGAGCTCGTCATGTCACAAGAAAAAAGGAATATGTTGAGAATTTTGCTTAGGTGTCACTCATTGACTTGTGAAAAAAGTGTTACAATACTCGGTTTCAATTGTACCCTTACCTCCCAAATTTCAACTTTTTAAAATTATATAAGATATTTTAAAAATTAAAAAATTGATATTGGACTGGTTTAATTTATCTTGACATCCCCCACATGCTAATATATTCGATCCCTGTATATTGTAGAATGGCGTCCGGGCCCACCAAAGTTTGGGGTGGGCTAGACCCCTCAACACAATCCTTTACCACTAACATATCCAAAGAAGTATGAAGACTAATCAAACATTTTAGTATTTATATAGGTAGGCAAGCCCGTGGGGTGCACCTATAAAAAATCATTTATATAACGTACATTCAAAGGGTATTAAGAAATATCATTTCTTTACATGCTATAAGGCCATAAAATGACCCCTTTTACTTTACTAAACTTACAAGCCTTTTTCAAATTATAATTAAAAAGCCCCTTTTGTAAATATAATCATATAAATTTTACTAAATAGAATACTCTTTCCTTTGAACTTACGCACTATCTTACATGTTCTACAAGGTGGACTCCCTAGGCAAATAAGTATCACCATAGTGCTCTTGACCGTCGCCCTAGTTTGAAATTATAGGTCTAAATTGTATAGACAAGCTATTTGAAACAAAGGTCAACGTGCAGATTAAGGGATCTAACATGGCCAACAATAATCAACAACTAGAAGCAAGTGCTTAATCAAACAAAGTGGACGGGACAAGGGAGAGGCAACCCCTCTCTTCTCCTATTTATATGGACCATGCATGAAGCATATGAAGCCCATTACCTCCCTTTGTCACCCACTATGGTGGTTTTTGCCATTTAAGGAAAAGAGGGATTGATTTTTGACCATGAAGCAGTCAAGAAGTCCTTGTAGACTTGCAAGAGAATCATGATAGATTGTTCCTCTGCCTCAAGCAAGTTGGGATTATCATATGCAAACATCTACATAAGGAAGGGTTCCCCATTTGGCAATTTGATCCCTTAGCTTAAAGAACCCTCTACTTTCCCATAAAATGCCCTAAGTAGGAGTTTGGTAGGTATAAAATAGAGAAGAGTGTCAATTACATGTTTATGAGCAAGAGATGTTGGCAATATTGCATGCTATTAAAAAGTGGCATCATTACATCTATGGCAACCATTTCAAGGTCAAAAGTGATCATCGTGTGTTGAAATACTTCCTCTCGTAACCAAATTTGTCTCCCAAGCAGCAAAGGTGGTTAGCTACTCTTCAAGGATATGACTTTGAGATAGCTTATATGGCTAGAAAAGACAATGTGGTAGCGGATGCCTTGTCAAGAATGTGGGCATGTTCCAAGTAGACACCCTTACCTCGCTAATCACCCAAGCTCAAATCCTTTGGATAGGAATGTGTTGATATACACCTCCATTATGGCGCATGGCAAAGAAGAGATTTACCATTTTGCAAAATCCCTCTCCAAATCATAAAACTTCTAGCACCTTTATCATGAAGTCCCATGAGACTCTATCGTATGCCTTCCCAAAGTCTATACTTATCATCAAAACATAATTTTCCTCTTGGTCCAATGCAAAATCAATCAAGGACACCAAGTTTAAGGATGGGGTCTTGGATTTTCCTACCATAGAGGAAGCCATCTATGCATCCACGTTCCCATCCCAAATTCTTCGCCTCCACCTCTACTGTGACTCATACCCTTTGACGGTCTTGGGCACCTCCATGACCTTGTCTTCCCAGTAGTCATGTGCCTGTGTCCCCCATAGCATTGGATTCTTCTCTTTTTTTACACTCCACCAATCCCCAAGCCTTTTGCCCATCCTTATCACTTCCTCTACCACTTTAGGGGATAATACTCGGCTCAGTGTGGGTGGGTATTAGAAGGTAAATTTGAAGGGCTTGCACTTGTCTTCCCACTATTCCCATGCTGCAAATTCCAGGTTCCAGTTTGACAAGAAAGCATTCCTCTTTTTGCGGGATGGAAGCTTTCGAAATTGCTAGGGGTCGTGCCCTTAGTCTTCTTCATTCTTGTTCGAGCATCCTCTTCCTCCTTTTCATGACCTCTACTTTTCTTTCTGCAGTTGCGTCTCTAGCGGCACTTCTTGCTGAGCTTCCCATCTTGGAGAGGGTGGTTGGGGGACTTGTTCCTTGTCTTGTTGCCTCACTTCAAAATCTTTCACCACTTCAGGTAGTGGCACCCTGCATCTCTTCTTCTCTCACTAGCTCTTGTGGTCCCTACTTTGCATACCCTAGCCATTCCATCTCTTGGACTATTAGTCCTGCCCTTAGCAAGTACTTCATTTGCTCTTGTGGGCTTAGGTTTGGTTTTGCTTCGTAAGCTTGGACACACATGTCGTGGCTTATGGCCTTGCGGGTAATGTCCAACTTCTTTTGCAATGTTTCAATGGCCTCCTCCTCTTATGGATCCTTGACATCTAAGATGGTGCTGAGGAAGGCACATTGCTGGGCTTCCATGCTCATATTTATCGCCTTTGCGCCCTACTCTCTTTCAACACCTTATTCTCTTTAGCATGGGCTAGACGGCTTGCTAGTTCTCTCACTCTTCCCTCACTTTTGGCGACCCATTCTTCTGCTCTTTGCTTCATTTCCTCTAGATTTTCATTCTTCCTTCGTGCTAAGGCAACCATCCTCTTGGTTCCAGCTCTCCCCACCTCTGGGTTGCTTCTTCTTTCTCCTTCTCCATGTGCTCAATTTTCCTCTCTAGTCTTCCCTACTCTTCCAGCTCCACCAATAACCTATATTCCATTTTCTCCATGTCTCTTTGGTGCCCTTCCTCTCTCTGGGATTTTTCTGTGTCCAATACCTCAAGTTCCTTCGTTGCTTTCTCTATCCTCTTCAACTGCTCTCTCAACTCTCCATGTTGCATGAGGATGAGCTTGTACTCCCTTTGCAACCCTATTAGTTCCTATCGTTCTTCTTCAAGCCTTCCTTGCCAATTTTCTTCTTCTTTCTTTCTAGCCTTGAGTTCTTCCTTCATCTCGTAGATTTCTCTTTGGTATCCTACTACCCAGTGAGTCATTTCCAACTAGAAGGCTGCCAACGCTTCTCTTTCAGATTTCGATTCAGATACCGTTGTTTTCTTCTTCGCCTTTGCCCTATCCACTTATGCGAGAAGCTCTTTGACATACTCATCATAGCCCATGAACGGCGACGGTGCTATTGGTATGGTCATTGTAGATGCCTCTATTCTCTGCCTCTTGGGGTCTTGCCTGGATTCAGCATCTACAGCTACTACTACCGGTCTCTTTGTCCCAATCATTAAAGCTCCCCACTCAAATTCAGGGCTATTTCTTGCACCTTGTTCACTAGGTATTGCACCCAGGCCATGAGGTTGCTTGCATCCACTGTGCTGGTGATGCCTTGGGTGGTTGTGGGAGTTATAGATTGGGGGACTAGAGCAAGCGAGATTGGATACAACATGCCCTTGCCTTTTCCTTCTTCCATCGGTGATGGTTTGATCTTTGGCACTTTTGTGCTGGTACTTGGGCCTTCTTCCCTTGGAGGACTCATCGTGGCTAACTCCTCATTTGTGGGCTGTTCCACTGACATGCAAATGGCTCAAGCTAAATCTTACTCTTCCTTCTTTAGTATTTCTTCCACCTCTACTTCTGCCTTCCTCCTTCTTTCTTCTTTCGGCCTCCTTAACTTTGCCTCCTGCACCCTCTGTAATTAAGATTTTTCTTCCTTTGTCATTCTTTCCCTAGTCTCTTGTCACTTTCGAGGGGTCATCTTCTCTGGCCTCCTATGCCCTCCTTGGCCGCTAGATGGTACCTCTGGATCTCTGCCCTCACTCACCGTCCTCTCACACTTGATTGCTCCTGCTCCTAGGGTGGCAACCTTTCAGGTGTCTCCCCCACTTCCTCTTCACCTTGCACCTCTCCCACAACCTCTTGGATCATGGCCGTCAACAACCCACCAAACCCTATGATGGATGCTTTTGATGACGATTTATTTCTTGCTGCCCCTGCTATGGAAGCCGGAGACTCCCCACCCGCTAGTCTTGTCCTTGTGGATAGTGCCTTTGCCAAATCTTTGATGGTTTTTTGTACATAGCCATTCCAATTCACCTCATCCAGGGACTTGGCTACAAGGCTCTCTATTAGGGGCACTCCAATTCTACTCATCAAGGCATTGTACCTTTGGCTAGAGAACAAGGTGTGGATCACCTTTGCCTGCAACCTGATTTCAAGATCCGGGATGTCCACTAGGCTAATACCGTCATTGGTGTGGACTAGGGCTTTGTCTATCCCTAGCATGCCCTAGACGTCCCTCTTAGGTCACCTCTCAACCTTTTTGACTAGGCCAAATGCTTTTTCCACCACTTGCGAACTCAATTCCACCTTGACTCTGCAAGGTTCTTCTCCTCGTTGCATTGTTATGATGTTGTGGTTCCTATTGGCATCAAAGGTTCGTAGGAACTCTGCACACATGTTGTAGTCTACAGCTTGTCCACTGACTTTCTCCACATACTTTCCTAGGTTGCACTAGTCAACAAGCACCTTCATGGTCGATTCTTCCCCATGACCAAGTCATCCAAGTTCATGATGTTTCTAAACTTGAATCGGTTGAAGGCCCTGATCTCCGCCATTAGGCCATACTTTTTCTATTCTTCTTCTATGAATGGAAGCTTGTATTTGTCTTGGCCCGCCATCGTAGGTTCTTATCACAATACCACAACTTATCATAAGTTTTCTTGAGATAACTCTTGCAAAACAATAAGCTGATAATGATTGTAAGCTATGGAGAGGTGAAATTCTTAAGTACAAAATAAAGACTTCAGCTTCAAGCAATCCATCCAAAAGAAATTATGATAATTTCCTCAATCATAAGTTAGTTTCTATTCCTTTAAAAATTGGTTGAAGTTCGAGACATGTTTTACTTTCCACCTTACCCCCCCCCCCCCCCCCCCCCCGGAAGGATATAAATCATTCCTAGGATTGGAGAATGAAGGGTTAAGGTTATTAAGCTCAAGTTTGCGATGCTTTACTATTGCAATAGCCAGGTGTAGAAATGTGGGTCATACTCCAAGGGAGAATGACGGTCCATGTCGTAAGGTCTAATACCTACGTGTGTGATGTAGATCAGGACATCACTTAGAAAGTCACCGATGTTGATCCTGTTGGCAATGTGTAGCTCTTCCTCTCGATAAGGACTTAATTTAAATAGGGGTGGGCCATGTTATGATCTTCTAAGGGTCAATTGCGAGTGATGGCCAATACTCTAAAGGAGGTAAGAGCCACATAAGTTGGGTCATACTCAAAGGTTTTGAGGGTGCATCTCTACTCAACATTGGTCATAATCGGGCAGCCCTCTTGTTCCCATTGAAAACAAAGAGCGTACCATTTTTGTAGAAAGGAGGAGTCAATGATGGCCAACCTTTTAAGTTCTTCTAACTCCCGGTTTGTGGCAAAGACTTTTCTCTTGCTATAAGAGATGATTAGCCTTTGTCTATGGGCTTGCTCACAAGAAATCTCGATGGTGATCAATTCCTCAGCTACCATGGGGACTTTAACAAACATGAACTCAGATTCTTTCAAAGTACATGGCATCATGCATATTTTGATCTTTTGATGGGGCTTTTACTTCATAAAGCTTTAATGAGTTCGTCTGTAGCAAAATTTAGGGTCATGTTACTCTGGGTATATGATTTCCTTTGGGTATGGAATAGTTAATTTCAAAGGAAGTTGATATAATGTGGTAATGTTCAAGTCACCTTCCAAATCTCTTAGGGATATACTAGATCAAACTCAATAAGGTGGATCAACTGAAAAGGTAACAACAAATTTCTTGGCTCAAGGAGTATGATAATGTATTTCCTAAAGAATTGATTAAGCTACCCCTAGTCTAAAAGTTGACCATAAGATCTAACTTGTGCCTAGAGTTGAGATAGTAGTAAAGAGACAATATGTGATGTCCATAACCAAATCAATAAAGACAAAAGAGTACCTAAGGCAATTGCTAGAGCAATGTCTCATCTGTCCTAACAACTCATCTTAGGGTGCTCCTATCCTCTTCAAAATGTCAGGACCAAAAATGGGCCCGGACACTGGCTCTAGGGCTCTAGTCAGCGAGCCTCCTAAACTCACCTAAACAACCCCACATCCTCGTGGCTAGGAGCATCTAGACAGTGTGAACTCATTTGACCAAAGAATACAATTGTAGATATTATTTCTAAATCATAGTCTAACTGGTTGCCCTTCCCAACTCCAAGAAATTGGAGTACCCAAACATAATGATATCTAGCACCTCGTAACACAAACAAACAGAGATTTCCCCAGCTTATTACTATGGCTCCACTATGACTCTCCTACACCCCAAGGATAATCCCTATGCCAACATCCTTTCATTAGGATGCATTCTAATGAAATAAGTTTTCCCTATGGCCTCTACCTGTCATAAGCTCAAGCCTTATGAGAAGAATTGTGTTGATTGAAGCACTACAAGAATTTACTTTTTGAAATCAAATATTGTCCAAGGAAGAAGAATGCGGTAATTGATGTTGTTGTTAGGGGTAAAGGTACATGTGCCTACGACACCCATGTATTACTACATTGATAGTACCCACACACATGTATACTTCTGCAAGTGGTGGGTGCCCATCACTGTCACTTCATTCTTTATTCTTTTAGTGACATTTGAATAAGGGAAGGCCGGTCACACAATGTGACTATTGGAGTTCCCGCATCCTGTGTCTCCTTGCTCTTGCTCTCTTGCTTCTTCCACCATAGCTCTTTCTTCCACTCACAAGCTTCCACTTGGGGCTTCCTTCCTTCAACTAGTATTAGAGCTGAGATTGAGGAGCTATTTCCTTCAGTTTACTTTAGCCCAATTCACCTTTAATGGTATGCATTTGATCTTCCCTCATTTCCAGCTTGCTCATATCCCCTAAGGCTTGCTCTAGGGTTGCATTGGGCCTTGTTCATTAGTGTTTGAGCCCTCAAACTAGTCAAGATAATTAGTAATAGGAACACACAACAAGTCACACCTATAGTGCTACCATCTTCTCTGAGACCTACTACACTTTTTCTCCAACTCATATGTGGCATCTTGTACTCTTGAACACTCAGAGAAACCTTTGACACACTTGTTGGCATTGGCCACTTGGGTTTTGGAGCTCTCAACCTCCATTACTTCCTGTAATATATAGCAAACCTATTGTAATACATGTTTGAATAGTGTTTTGTCAATCATTGGAGCTCACTTCAATCTCTACTAATGCCCATATGCATATGCATTGATGTTGGGATGTTTAGAAAATGTCTTAAGGTGCTGATGGTTGGATTTGAGCTTGCATTAGCTTAGTTTTAGTAGCCTATTGCTCTTGGATGTCATTTAGGTGCTTCATATCAATGTCTTGATGCTTAGCATTGGTTTATGCATTTGAATATGCTATTGAAAGCTTTTGAGTTTTGACTTTGCCTTGGTGACATTTGTCTTATTTGTGGCTCCATATCTTTGTTACCAAGCTTATGCCTTTGATTTTATGCAATTATGGGCTTGAAGAATCTATTAGGTTTTATACTCATGGCTTATGCTTCATGTATCTTGGATACTTGGATGTCATGTCCTTGATGTATTGAGCTAGCATTGCTCATTTGGCATTCACTTTTGTACCAGTGGGAGTTACTTGCACTACTTGGAAATTTTACATTTGACCAAAGCATTGGGTTTATGTAATTGAGCTTACTTCATTGATGAGGCTATGGGACTTGCTTAGTTATGATCATGCTCTTTGGATGCTATTTGGATGCAATTGTTGGCTAGTGGGCTGATTTGATTCATGCTTTGAGTCAACACCTATCTCTATCAGCAGTGATGTTTTCATCGAGCTTGGCTTTGTATTGAGTTTCTCTACACTTGCTTAGTTAGTTGTGTATTTGGCAATTCTCTTCTACTATCTCTGAGATCTACAATATACATGATAGTTATGCCTATTGGATGTATCTCTCTCTAACACATTGAGTTTGACAGTTCTTCTTGATATCAGTTGCATGCTCGATGATGACTACTAGTTGCTTATACATATCCCACTTCTTGTAGGATATATCTAGCAGTTGTAGTGTGGATTTTATCGGTTGATTGCTCCAACGTTGCTTTTGGTTTGACTATTGTCATTATTTTTAGGTTGATGTAATTGTAAGTTTATATATCATTTCTAAGGGCAAATGCCTTGACTTCAACGTCATTCTTGGTAGTTAGTGGATAGCCCTACCCTTTGCTATTTCTCCTCTATTAGACATTGTATTGGCTTTGATTTTGCAATGTTTTGTTGTCATTTATAGCAACGTGTCTATCTTGGGTAGTGCTATCATTTCTTGCATTATGGCTAGTGGGTCAAAGGATAGTGCTATCTTCAATATTGACAAGTTGGATGGCACTAACTAAAACTATTGGAAGGCAAAAATCTAGTAAGTTCTAGTGTAGAATTTGCAAAATAAGCCATTAAGACATGAGGGTGTCAAGCTCAAACACATTGACATAGAAGATTGGACTAAACTGGATGAGTTATGTAAATCCACGATCGTTCTATCACTCTTTAAGCACGTTTTCTATAATGTTGTCTCTAATGGGTAGAACGCATGGTAGTTATGGGATAAGATTCACAATGTCTATGATAAGCAGAGCCCTGCCTCTCAGATGTATTGGCTGAAGCTACTCATGGACCTTCATATGAAGGAGGGAAATTCCATATTTTAAATGATTTTGATTCTATTTTCAACCACTTATCTTGCAAGGAATTAAATTTAAGAATAATCTTCCTCCCTTTTTCTTGTTCATTATATTGCTTGAGTCATGGGACACATTCCGTACTGCTATATGTGCTAATATGCCTATTGATGAGCTGAAATTGTAGGATGTAGAGGGTGATCTCTTGAATGAAAAGGTTATTATAAAGAATGTAGATGCCTCCCACACCTCTCATACCTTGACAGTCAAAGGCAATAATGGTAGGAGCAGTAATGAAACCTGTGGGAGAGACTCTCATCAAAAGTCTCGTTCTCAGTCACATGGACAATCTCACAATAAATCTCGTGGGCATAAGTCCTCATTAACTTGTCACTATTGTGGAAAGCAAGGTCATATTCAGCTACAATGCCATAAAATGCATGATAACAAGTGCAAGGAAAAGGCAAAGGATAAAATTCAAGAAATAATAATGATTATAGCATTATCCCTAGCAAGTCTAGCATCAAGATCGAAGAGATTAATGTTGGGTAGACTGATTCTAATGATGATTACATACTTACAACTTCTTCTCTTGAGGTCGATGCCTCATCTCATGCTCATAGTGTTGGCTACTTTATTCATTGGGTAATGATCTAGCATTGGATATTGTTGGTATTGGAGATGTCCAGCTAGAGTTTCCTTCAGGCAGTATGTTTACTTTGCAAATGATGTATGCCATGTTTTGGTTTCATCAAAAGCTTGCTTTCAACTATGGACAGTTGGATGATGCAGGTTGTGTTATATCTTTTGGTAATTCTTCATGGAAGATTACCCATGGGAATCTCATCCTAGCATAAGGTGCGAAGTCTGGTACTCTTTATCCCTTACTTGTATCCAGGTCTATTGACCATGTTTTGGCAGTGGCTGTAGCACCACATGTATCGTTATGGCATCATCGCACATGTCATTAAAGGGAATGAAAATACTTACTCATTTGTAGTATCTTCCATCCCTTGACTATAAGTATTTTGATTCTTGTGATCATTATCATTATGGAAAACAAACTCATAATTTGCACAAGAAGTCTAGCCTTACATGCATGGGTGAGCCTCTTGCTCTTGTTCATTCTCATGTTTGTGGATCTATGCCCCTATGCCCTGCAAGTCTTTAGGTGGTATGAAGTATTTCATTACTTTCATTGATGATTATTCACATAAGGTTTGGGTATATCCCATAAAGAAGAATTTAGATGCATTGATGATTATTTGCATAAGGTTTGGGAATATCCCATAAAGTAGAATTTAGATGCATTGGCTACATTTTAGCATTTCCTTGTTCTTATTGAGAATCAGTCTAGATATAGGCTAAAATGCCTACAATATTATAATGCGAGCGAGTATGTATCTAAATCATTTGAGAAAATTTGTGATGAGAGGGGTATTAAGCATTAGTTGAGTATCTCGTACACGCCACCCCAAAATGGTATGGCTGAGTCCATGAATAAGACAATTCAAGAATGAGTTCATAGTATGCTTAGCCATGCATGCCTACCCCAGCATTTTTGGGCTGTGGCAATTACTATTGTCTCACATTTGATTAATCAATCCCCATGCACTACCCTTGACTATCAAGTTATAGAGGAAGTGTGGTCTAGAAAACCTCCATCATATGCTCATTTGTGTGTCTTTGGTTATTCTAAGTAATATCCTCATGTGAACATAAATTGGGAGAGGAATTCCTTGTGTGAACAAATCATTGCAATTCAAATCTCAAGGGTTAAAACACTCTACAGTAAGGTACAATGGCTTCAAATTATTGAAAAAGGGACACCTATGTCTTGAACTTGAAGTGGATTTTGAAAGTTTTTTTTTTTTAATCTAGAATTTTGAATGAAGAGAAATCGATTCATAATACCACATATGAACCTTGTTATAACAACAAATCGCTACTCCATCTACACAAACATTGCTTTAGCTTCACAAATTGTGGTAGGCAAAGATTTGATACGATTGTCTTTCAACAACCAAGGGGAAAAAACCTCTACTATGATGAGATTGCAAAATACAGTATGAAAGGGGAGGAGCACCCTCAATATCCCTTGCCATAGAAATCTCTTTTGGGGAGGAGGGTTATTACATTAAAAAGGAACATCATTACTTTAAAACCTAAGGGACCACTACCATGTAGCCCTCAAATTCCATGCAAGTGGTGGGGTGTATAAGGTAGCTACTAGCATACACTTGGCAAGCCCCCCCACTCCCTTCTACGCAACTAATGAAGGGGTGGGGGAAGGTGAGGATTATTTAATAGGGGAGGAGGTTTGGTAGGAGGCTTGTCACTTCCCACCATAATTACCACTTTTTGGCCTTCTATAAATGTTACTTCACCTCCCATCAAGCTCTACTACTACCATCATTGCCCCCGGCCCCATCAGAGCTTCTACCTCTAGGCTCTACTACCATATAATTGTGAGGATTCACTCCACTATAAGAGATTGCTATCCTATTGCCATCATTGTGTATAGAAGAAGAGCATTAGACTTGTTGCTAGCTACAATTGCCAAGGCCCACTATTTGGTAGGTTAGATCCAATCCAGGTCCCACTATTTAGTGGTTGGGAGATTAAATAGTTTCCACAACAGCAAGCACCAATGGATCTACAATTCTCTTAGGTTCGGTCTGTTAGACCAACTCATAGAATATTGCAATAAAAATAATGATTTCATACCTTTAATAAGGCACACTCTTCAAGAATTACAAGTATTTTAATTGATAAATAATGCCAATAACAAAACTTCATCAAAGCCTTGAAATTTTTTGGGAGTGGTCATGGAGGCTTTGATTACTGTAGAGCAATCCTTGTTAGCGGATTCAATGTTCTCATTGTGTTGTAGTTCTAGGTTCAAATGTAATATGATCAATTTTCACTTCTAAAAAATTAGAAGCATTAGACTTACAAGGCCATCTTTGGCTTAAAAATTGTGTTATATTTCTACAACTCAATGATCACATTAAATTCAAATGTCTCCTTAAGGACACACTAGCTTATATCAATATTTTTTAATACTACTTTACCCTAGTCATAAAGCTAATAAAAAACATTAAGTTTAGTAACATTGATTATACTAATATTTAGGTTAGTAGGGGGAGATATATGAACTGTGGTGATCATGCTTGGTAGAGAGAGAGAGAGAGAGAGAGAGAGAGAGAGAGAGAGAGAGAGAGAGAGAGAGAGAGAGAGAGAGAGAGAGAGAGAGAGAGGTGTGTGTGTGTGTGTGTGTGTGTGTGTGTGTGTGTGTGTGTGTGTGGGGGGGGGGGGGGGGGGGGGGGGGTAGCTCAAGATACATTGAGAGGAAGGCTATATTGCCATATTTAAACTTAATTAAGATCAATGTGCTAAACAACCATGAGACAAAATTTGAGAGATTTTATCCACATATAAAACCAAAATGCACACTAACCATGGTACCTTTAAATAATCTCTGGTACATAATTAATGTGGCTTGATAGATCTCAAAAAGACTTATCTAGATCATCTTCCCCTCTCCTAATAATGGGGATGCACTCTTGTATTCTCTCCACCGCCTTTGATTTCTATGTAATTAATCTTAGTAACCATATTATTAATACATAGCAATTAAATGTAATATTCCTACCATATCACTTCATAAAATAAATTCGGGCTTGAAATGTTTTAAAAATTTATTTGTTGAGTTATCACATAAGTAACCGCATGTAATATCAAATCTTGCATTAAATCAATTCTACAATCCGACATGAGAAGACGCCTCAATGAACCCATCCAACAAAAAAGCAAATATGCCTCGTAAATAATATTACGACGGCTTGATCATAATATTTCCCGCATTATATTTGATTTAGCATTCCCGATTCCATGTAATACATCAAAGATCGCATTGATTTTGCAACAGCAAGACAAATCGCAAAAGCCTTAATCGGTAGACAAAGAACACGCAAGAACAAGCATGATATTGAGTAAGTTAAGTATCAAAGAGTATAGCATGACTTTATAAACTAGATAAGTCATGAGGTAACTTGGCCAAAAACTACCAGATGAAGTCGTTTTGATGAAAAAAAGAAGTTTTTGAAAAAATACACCAAAAATTATGACTTTTTTACGCCTGGAGGGAGCGAAAGCATTTTAAAATCATCCCCATGCCACCATCCAATAGGTAGGCAATCAAAAAGAATTTTTTATCAAGCTTACTTAGCTCTTAACAAGTAGCCAAAAGAATGAGTGACTGCATGCATCCCCCTCGTGACTATAAATACAACCCCTCTCCTTCACAAAGAAAGTAAGAAGGAAGACCTCCTGATGATGGAAAATTTTCTCTACATCTCTTTTCCATTCTAGCTTGAGCCTTGAAGAAGGAAAATACCCCTCTTCTACATCATTTCCATTTTCTTTACCCCCTGTTGCGCCTTTCTTCCATACAACCATATCGCTAAGCAAAACGCTGGCAAAATTTTTCTAGATGATCGCCAACTATCCCTAAGCTAGCACTTTAATTTCACCTGACATCCATGGCTCCACAAGGTCGCAAAAATTCAAGAAGCTCATTTAAAGCAAAAGAAGCAAGAAACCCGATCAATGGAGAAAATAACGCGATAGAAATTGGCGAAACCCCCATTACTACAAACTTGATAGAGGTAACATCTCATCGGTTTGGAAAAAAATAATGTTTTATAAGCTTATCACTATATTTGGCTTTAAATGATTATAAACACATTTTAAAGAATATGCATATGAACTGTCGCTTTGGAAAATGGCTAAGTAATATAATAATAAAATATTCAATGAAAAGACTCTTTTACTTGAAAAAGGATTATATGCCTATCATGAAGAAAATATCGTAATTATGGTTTATTTTGTGATATTTATTGATATTTCATTAATGACGTGTGTAATTATAATAACTAAAAAAATGTAGAAGGGAATATTTTATAATTTTTTCCTAAAAGTGACTATCTCTATTTCATTTTTCTAATGATAAGCAGACAAATATGAGTCTTATAATAATTTATAGAAAATCATTTAGATAATATCATAAAATAATCAATGCATTAAATCAACAAAAATTTGTATAGGAAAATATATACTAGACATGCATAAATTAGATGCGTAGTAATATGATTCGATGTCTAAAAGATGAAAGAAAAATTACACTTATGATTTTTACATTGCTTAGAATAAAGTTTTCAGAAAAACAATTAGCATTGCATGACATAGCTAAATGAAAATTGATCTTCCTACATAATGTTGAAAGTTCGACAAATGGTCGGATATTGTCGATTAAACCATAGAATACGAGCAGAATAAAATAAAAATTATTTTTTTACTAAAAACACACACAATGTTAATATTAATGGTTATATTAGCGAGAACATCAATATCATGAGTCGACCCCCATATGAATCAACGAGAAAACCTTACCTAAAATATCAAGGATGTTGAAGCAAAAACAACTATGAAATACTCGACAACCATGAAACTATCAGGTATCAGGAAATTAAATAAATATCGAAAGTGTGTAAGACTTATTGGAGATTGATAAGAATTTGTCGATACAAATTCTAATTTCTAAACAGACTTGGAAAAGTATTTGAAATCTTGCTAAGTGTGGGTTAGGGCAAGGCAGCACATGAATTGCCTACCATAGGTATAAATGCCCATATTATCTTTTAGGGCAAAAATACCAGGTTTTCATAAGGATAAAATAGACTTCATATTTGCGAAATAACTTGCGGATCCGAAAAAAAGAGTTGCAAGTAGAAAGTGAAACCCTAAGAATAAGGTGGGACCTTAAAAGAGAAACCCTAGAATTGGGTGGGGCTGCTTCCTATGCTAAAAACACTTGCTGTCATTTCTTTTTTTATTTGTGCATGTATTGATGGTTGCACAAGAATGATTAATTGTGCTTGGAGTAGTTAGATCTGATTGTAAATATATAATCAGGATAATAAGAGGAAAGATCGCGCTATGCCTCCCCCACGGCTAGACGCGGAACCCTATTCCAAGGGGGATTGTTTTGTACCGCCGTAAGGAGCTTTGGACCAGCCCTGATGGCGAGAGGAGGTCGCTCGGTGAGAAATCCATTAGGCAGGAGAAGGTGGGAGTGCCAAGGGCTCTGGCCATAAATCTCTCAATCGCTCCTAGGAACTGCCTGACCCTCACGCAAATTAAGATGGGATCCTAGAGTCCCCGGTACTAGTGAAGGAATGGAAATCTTTGAGGGTTTGCTTTCTTCTACACATATAGAAGGGATTTTCTGATGAACTGAGGTTTTTTTTTGCATAGGCAGAAGGGGAAAAGCATTGTAAATAACTTTTGCAAAATAATAAATAAATATATTTTGCCAAAAGTTTGTTTTTCTATGTCTTTGTGTTGTATCATAAAATTATGCAAAGGAACCTATGATAATGGGTTAATTAATGAAGTTGTTTTTATATGTCATAACTTAATGTGATAGGTAATTAGAAAACTAAAGAAAACCGCTTGTGGGAAGCGGGTGGGCGAGATCCCTGATGGATCCGTCCTACGAATGGGTGGTCCTGATAAGCTGGGAGCTTCTTTCAAGAGATTGAATGAAACGTTAATTAGGATAAATTAGGTAGAGTTGAGCATTGACTTACCTAGGGTCAAGTCTTAAAACCTTTATCAATAATTATCTTAAGGGAAAGGTGCAGCGGATGTGCCAGAACTCCGTTAAGGTTCCCTGAATCCTAACTAGTTTCTGGAAAAAAATGTTGCACTCCATGAACCAAGGGTAACTACGATCGCTCCAATCGAACAAGAAGCCCTTGTGGGACACCTCCGATGGAGCTAGTTGATGCATCAAGACTTGAGTTGTCAAATTAGGACCCCGAGCTTGCACGTTGATCCTTGTGGGGACGGCCGGTACCTTCCGTTACAGGGTGGACTCTGGGAAACCTAGACGATAGACCATGTGTATTCTCCCGAGTGCCGAGCAAAGCCATCTAGGATAGTTCCTCGATGGACCACTAAAACGTGCTACTAGGGAACTGTTAGGTAGGCATGTGACACGTGGTATTAAAGCATAATTGAAATTAAAAATATCTATGGTTTTTAAGACTAATTGTTCTAAGTAATAATCAGTGTGTTGATTGTTAAGGGATAAACTTTGGCAGATGTAAATGCCCCGAACAACGTAGTATGCTTACCAATTATGATATTCGCTTGTTTTCGAGATTTAATATAAAAGAGAATGAACACTTAAAGCTGAAAATGAAAATTACTCACACAATTACAACCATGAAAATGTAAAAGTAATGGAGACAAGATTGAGGGTTGAAGATGGGCAACCCCCCCCCCCCCCCCCCCCCCCGAAGGAATGTATTTCTGCCCAACCCAAGTCCCTGAGGGAAGAGCTCAGTTACAATCAACCTGAGAGTGAGAAGAAGTAATTCTCTAATGCCATGAGGCATATTTCACGGTGGATTCTGTGCCACGGTGGATTCCGTGAGGTTTTACGGTGGATTCCGTAAACTTTGATGACCGAGGCTCATACACAAAGTGGATCAAAGTGGATTCTTTGTGCGAGAAGTCGATGGGGACGCCTGTCCTTTTCGAGCGTTTCATTAATTTAGTGTGTACATGGGTGATTCCATAGCGGGTGATTCCGCAAAATGCATATTAAATTAATAAACATTTATGAGTTTAGAGTGCGCACTCGTAATAAATTAGGGTTAGGATTTATTTCTAACCAGTTGATTTATTTATGTAGCTGAAGACTGTTAGGTATTCACTCTGGTACGCAGATCGGATGCTATACGGTCGCGTAGTGAATGCCGGAAGGTCCCCAAGAATAATAGAACTCTACTTTTTGCACAAATTACAAGGTAAAAAGCATGAACGACAGGAGCAAGAGACCAATTGGGTGCAATCTCCCTCCATGCCTTGTGTGAGCGCTCCACAAAGCATGTATTTTATGTATTATTCATCTTCAAGCTCAAATAATAGCCCAAATTACAAAATAGCAAGCTTTTAGCTTTTGAGTTTGCTTTAACACAAAATAGGAATAAAGCTAATGGACGGTGCCCAAAGAGTCTGACATGACCAATACAATATCCAAATAGAAATAACATAATCGTGCGCCCATGCGCATACAAAATAATAATAAATAACCGACGCCTCAATAAATAGGCATGACAAAATATGGGCGTCATGCCTAAGGTATGCGCCCATCAAAATATAATCCATAAATCGAATACTCGCTATCCTCCAATGCTTTCCTCCGCCACTACTGCTATCTCTACACATCAACTGAAGCATTCACAATCGTTAGTAAAATAATACAATTAAACCGACAAAAGTGAATACTTAGCAGTTTTCAGCTACATAAATAAATCAACTAGTTAGAAATAAATCCTAACCTTAATTTATTACGAGTACGCACTCTAAACTCATAAACGTTTATTAATTTAATATGCATTTTGCGGAATCACCCGCTATGGAATCACCCATGTACACAATAAATTAATGAAACGCCCGAAAAGAACAGGCGTCCCCATCAACTTCTTGCACTTTGATCCACTTTGTGTATGAGCCTCGTTCATCAAAGTTTACAGAATCCACCGTAAAACCTCACGGAATCCACTGTGGCACGGAATCCACCGTGAAATATGCCTCCTGGCATCATACCCCTGGGGTGGGATAGCAATTGACCTCAATTGCTATTAGCTCAATGTGGAGCTAACAGAGTGGGGAAAGCATTTAAGTCTCTAGCGTGCATCCATTGTGCTTCTTCTACAGGATGGTTCTTAAATTTAATTAGATATCTAGAATATCTTCGGCCAGTTCTAGTGGTCATAGAATCAGTATCTATGATAGCTTCTGGTTCAAGTATTTCAGTCTCTTCCTCTAACAAAGGTGGGTTTTCATAAACAGGGTGTACAGGTAATTGGCCTCTAAAAGGTCTTAATAAACTAATGTGAAATGTGTTGTGAATTTTCCAATGAGGTGGTAATTCTAACGTGAATGCATTGTCATTAATTTTATGAATGATCCTAAATGGTCCATAGAATCTAGGGGCTAATTTCACAACAGGGTATCTATCTACACTTTGTAGTCTACATTTTTCTATTCTCAACCAAACATAGTCATCAACTTCGAAATTCATTGCTTGTCTTTTCTTGTTGGCTTGTTTGGTATATGATTGCTGGGCTTTAGCAATCATATCTTTTACCTCATCAAAAATAGTATTATGCATAGTAGCAATATCATCAGCACCCTGAATTCTCTTTGACAAAGATGCAACAGATGTAGATAATCTATATCCATAAATCACTTCAAACGGTGCTTTCTTTTTAGATGTATGTGGTGTATTGTTATATGCAAACTGTAATAAATGCAAATGTGTGTCCCATGTCTGAGGTTTAGAAAAAGTATAAGCACGTAAAAGCTGGTGCGCAGATCGGATATTGTACGCTCGCATAGTGAATGCCAGAAGGTCCCCAAGAACAATAGAACTCTACTTTTTGCACAAATTACAAGGTAAAAAGTATGAACGACAAGAGGAAGAGACCAATCGGGTGCAATCTCCCCCCATGCCTTGTGTGAGCGCTCCACAAAGCATGTATTTTCTGTATTATTCATCTTCAAGCTCAAATAATAGCCCAAATTACAAAATAGCAAGCTTTTAGCTTTTGAGTTTGCTTTAACACAAAATAGGAATAAAGCTAATGGACGGTGCCCAAAGAGTCTGGCACGCCCAATACAATGTCCAAATAGAAATAACATAATCGTGCGCCCATGCGCATACAAAATAATAATAAATATCCGATGCATCAATAAATAGGCGTGACAAAATATAGGTGCCATGCCTAAGGTATGCGCCCATCAAAATATAATCCATAAATCGAATACTCGCTATCCTCCAATGCTTTCCTCTGCCACTACTGATATCTCTACACATCAACTGAAGCATTCACAATCGTTAGTAAAATAATACAATTAAACCGACAAAAGTGAATACCTAGCAGTCTTTAACTACATAAATAAATCAACTGGTTAGAAATAAATCCTAACCTTAATTTATTACGAGTGCGCACTCTAAACTCATAAACGTTTATTAATTTAATATGCATTTTGCGGAATCACCCGCTATGGAATCACCCATGTACACAATAAATTAATGAAACGCCCGAAAAGAACAAGCGTCCCCATCAACTTCTCGCACAAAGAATCCACTTTGTGTATGAGCCCCGGTCATCAAAGTTTACGGAATCCACCGTAAAACCTCACGAAATCCGTCGTGGCACGGAATCCACCGTGAAATATGCCTCCTGGCATCATACCCCCGGGGTGGGATAGCAATTGACCTCAATTGCTATTAGCTCAATGTGGAGCTAACAGAGTGGGGAAAGCATTTAAGTCTCTAGCGTGCATCCATTGTGCTTCTTCTACAGGATGGTTCTTAAATTTAACTAGTTATCTAGAATATCTTCGGCCAGTTCTAGTGGTCATAAAGTCAATATCTATGATAGCTTCAGGTTCAAGTATTTCAGTCTCTTCCTCTAACAAAGGTGGGTTTTCATAAACAGGGTGTATAGGTAATTGGCCTCTAAAAGGTCTTAATAAACTAATGTGAAATGTGTTGTGAATTTTCCAATGAGGTGGTAATTCTAACTTGAATGCATTGTCATTAATTTTATGAATGATCCTAAATGGTCCATAGAGTCTAGGGGCTAATTTCACAACTGGGTGTCTATCTACACTTTGTAGTCTACGTTTTTCTATTCTCAACCAAACATAGCCATCAACTTTGAAATTCATTGCTTGTCTTTTCTTGTTGACTTGTTTGGTATATGATTGCTGGGCTTTAGCAAGCATGTCTTTTACCTCATCAAAAATAGTATTATGCATAGTAGCAATATCATCAGCACTCTGAATTCTATTTGACAAAGATGCAACAGGTGTAGATAATCTATAACCATAAATCACTTCAAATGGTGCTTTCTTTGTAGATGTGTGTGGTGTATTGTTATATGCAAACTGTAATAAATGCAAATGTGTGTCCCATGTCTAAGGTTTAGAGATAGTATATGCACGCAAGAGATCTAGAATAGTGCTATTAGTGGCTTCTGTTTGTCCATTAGTTTCAGGATGAAATGCAGATGAGAAATCAATCTTTGTGCCAAGGTTAGCAAAGAGAGTAATCCAAAAGTTGTTACAAAATCTAGAATCACGATCTGAAATAATAACTTTTGGCAATCCATGGTTAGTGAAAATAGTTTTCAAAAACAATTGTGTTGCTTGTGATGCTGTTAAAGTTTTCTTACATGGAATGAAATATGCTTGTTTACTAAACCTATCTACTACTGTCCAAATCATATCATGGTTAGATTTACTATTAGGTAAACCAGTAATAAAATCCATAGAAATTCGTTCCCATGGTCTAGATGGAATAGACAAAGGCATAAGTAATCCATACTGTTTACCATGATGTCTCTTAACTCTTTGACAAATCAAACATTCAGAAACAATGTTAGATACATCAGTGTCCATATGCGGCCAATAAAAATCTTCAGTTAATGTACGTAAAGTAGATATGATACCTCTATGACCTTGATATGGGGGACAATGAATCTCATTCAAAACAAAAGATCGGAATGGAATTGTAACACACAATCTCTTTTCATAAAATATAAATCCATCATTATATGACACTAAGTCAATAGGAATCAAGTTATTTTGATCTAATTTATTCCAATCAGCATGAAAAGTAATATCCTGATGATAAGTATCTTTCATAGCAATCAAAGAATCAAAAGATATAACAGAAATATTATGAATGGCAGGTCTTCTACTTAATGCATCAACCACTACATTTTCTTTTCCGGGTTGATATTGAATGATAGGATGAAAACTTTGAATAAAGGATGCCCATTTGATATGTCGGTCAGAGATTTGGGGTTGGCTAAGTAAATGTCTTATACTTTGCTGATCGGTCTTAATCATAAATTCTGAACCCATTAAGTAGTGTTTCCACTGTCTTAATGCTTGTACAACAACTAATAGTTCTTTGTCATATGTGGAATATTTCAGTTCAGAGGGTTTCAGCTTACAACTAGAATAGGCTATAGGATGATTATCCTGCATAAGTACAGCTCCTATTCCTGATCCACTAGCATCGGTCACTACTAGAAAGAATGATCTATTAAAATCAGGCAACTGTAGGACAGGGGCATGGGTTAATGCATGTTTCAATAAGTCAAAGGATTTATGTTGATCTTCGGACTAATGATAGACAATTCCTTTCTTCAGAAGTTTAGTCAGTGGTAGAGCAAGTAAGGAAAAATTACGTACAAACTTCCTATAGAAACTAGCAAGACCAAGGAATGATCGTAACTCATGCACGTTTTTAGGTACAGGCCAATTCAATATTGCATCTACTTTCTTAGGATCAACTTTAATTCCATCAGATGATACAATATGACCTAAATACTCAATTTCTGTTTTAAAGAATTCACTCTTTTTAGGATTTGCATACAGTTGATTATCTTTTAGTAACTGGAAAACCAATGACAAATGCTCATAATGTTCTTTCTCATTTTGACTAAACACCAAAATATCATCAAAGAAGACAATTACACAATACTGATATTTCAAAAATATACGATTCATCATTCTACTAAACGTAGCAGGTGCATTAGTCAATCCAAATGGCATCACTAAAATGATTTTATCTTTTTCTGCATAGGTTTCCTCATGGAAATAGTCGTCAAACTGACTAATGAATGCAAGAATAGTTTTTCCCTCTCGTATGCCATTGAAAGTACGGAATTTGAATTTTCTTTTACTTATCTTTGATTCCTTGCGGATGGTTTGAGCTTCGAGAGTTGCGTCGATGGTACGTCGGATAAGATCTTCAGATTGAGGTTCTTCTTTGTCGGTAGACGATCTTTGTAAATTTGCCAATTGAACTTGCAATGCTTGCCTAGCCCTTCGTTCTTCATCCATTTGCATCATTATTAAATCCAGCTTTTGCTCCATCGTAGGCTCAGGTAGGTCGCCTTCAGCCATAAGATCATCCATATGTGGTTCCGTCATCCTGCAAAACTCAAAAGACCTTTCTCACTCAAAATCAAGTTAGCAGGATGAGCGTAGCTCAAGTTCGGGAATACAAGGCTTATGTATTTTTGGGTGTGGCTTTCACAATCTTTGGAAAATCTGCGTTTTATCCTTCTTCGTATGCTGAAAATACTTCAGCAAATCTGCGTATGGGTAGAGTACCTTACAATGAACAACTTTGCAGTTCGAAGTTTCTGCGCAGGAAAAGCCCTTCTATGAGTTTTGGACAGAAGTCAATTTTGACTCCAGTTGACTTGTCTGACTTGCAGAGTACCAGACTAATGTGACTTGCAGAGTTTGTAGACTTGCAGAACTTAGTCGCTTTACGGAACTTGCAGAACTTCAACTTGATAGACTTGCTGAATCTAATTGTGTAACCTGACTGACTCAAGCTTAGGTAACTTGTTGTTTTGCTGAATCTAATTGTGTGACCTGACTTATACCTAGTGCCTAAGAATGCTGCTTTGATGCGATAATGCGTAGGTACAGTCTGTAACTTCAATTCTTTTACTAACTTTGCTGAAATAAAATCATGAGTACTACCGTCATCATGCAAAATAATCTTTTCCTTTCCATGCACCAAACATTTCATAGTCAATAAAGAATGTGGAGTTGGCATACCTGGTAAAGTATCCGAAGGAGTAGTGATGTCCTCCTCATCTTCCATGAAATCAGGTATATCTTCATGTTCTTCATCGTCCATTGCTCCAAGGTAGTTGATATGGGCAGGTGGCTTCTTCGAATGGCAATTTGCTGTTAAATGTCCAGGCTGGTGGCATTTATAGCATACTATTGGTTTGGCTTTGGTTACATTATTTGCAATGGCAGGAAGTCGAGGTACATTAGGATTTGGCTGTGGAATAGGCTTGGAATTGCTGTGGACGTCTGTCTCTACCTCACAACTTGTCTTCAGTGTCGTGAGGTAGTGAAATTGCGTCTTCAAGAGTAGCAAGCTTGAACATGTTAACTTCAGCGTAGAAATGCCCAAGGAGTCCAGACATATACTTGCGCTTGTGTGTCGCTTCAGGTACATCTTCAAGCATGAGTAACTCGAGTAGTGCATTCCAAAAACGCTCTGTATACTGAGGAATAGGCTCACGATCCCGTTGCTGAAGAAGATCCCATTGCTTAATGGCTTTCTCATAAAATTGTGGAGGAAGGAAATTCTGCATGAACTTCTTCTTGAAATTCTCCCAGGTAGCGGGACAATCTATACTCTTGCGTACTACAGTCCACCAAAGAGATGCTCTGTCCACTAAATAATTAGTAACACACTTGATTTTATCTTTTTTGGCATAGGTTTCCTCATGGAAATAGTCGTCAAACTGACTAATGAATGCAAGAACAGTTTTTCCCTCTCGAGTGCCATTGAAAGTACGGATTTTGAAATTTCTTTTACTTATCTTTGATTCCTTGCGGATGGTTTGAGCTTCGAGAGTTGCGTCGATGGTACGTCGAATAAGATCTTCAGATTGAGGTTCTTCTTTGTCGGTAGACGATCTTTGTAAATTTGCCAATTGAACTTGCAATGCTTGCCTAGCCCTTCGTTCTTCATCCAATTGCAACATAATTAAGTCCAACTTTTGCTCCATTGTAGGTTCAGCTAGTTCGCCTTCAGCCATAAGATCATCCATATGTGGTTCCGTCATCCTGCAAAACTCAAAAGACCTCTCACTCTAAAATCAAGTTAGCAGGATGAGCGTAGCTCAAGTTCGGGAATACAAGGCTTATGTAATTTTGGGTGTGGCTTTCACAAGCTTCGGAAAATCTGCATTTTATCCTTCTTCGTATGCTCAAAATGATTTAGTAAACCTGCGTGTGGGTAGAGTACCTTCCAATGAATAACTTTGCAGTTCGGAGTTTCTGCGCAGGAACAGCCCTTCTATGAGTTTTGGAGAGAAGTCAGTTTTGACTCCAGTTGACTTGTCTGACTTGCAGAGTACCAGACTAATGTGACTTGCAGGGTTTGTAGACTTGCAGAACTTGCTTGCTTTGTGGAACTTGCAGTACTTCAACTTGATAGACTTGCTGAATCTGTTTCTGTGACCTCACTTACTGAAGCTTAGGTAACTTTGTTGTTTTGGTAAGTAAGCTTTAGCTTACTACCAAAACGTAAAATCGTGGGGGGGGGGGGGGGGGGGGGGCCGTTTTTCAGGCAAGGGCGCAAAAATCTGAGGTATTAAGATACCTCGCGCTGACAAATTGAAGCTTTTAGCTTCTTCAAGCTTAAGCTAAGCTTCTTAAGCTTTAGTGTTTAAAGCTTGAAGATATTGAGTTATGGGGTTTATGACTTATCTCTCTGTTCTTGACGACTTGATGAAGAAGATGTAGGACTGGTCCTCCGCCTCTGCAGACTAGTCCTTCGCGATCCGATGATGGAAACAGGGGTTCTTGATCGCGAGAAATCTGCCTGTATCGACCGTTCGCGACGAGATTGACCGTAGAGCCCGATCGTTCCAAGAGCTCCGCCTTCGCACGAGATGGGTAGCGATTGGAAGCTCTTGATCTCAGCTTCGCTCTGATACCGCTGCTGTGCAGATCGGATATTGTACGCTCGCGTAGTGAATGCCGGAAGGTCTCCAAGAATAATAGAACTCTACTTTTTGCACAAATTACAAGGTAAAAAGCATGAACGACAATAGCAAGAGACCAATTGGGTGCAATCTCCCCCCATGCCTTGTGTGAGCACTCCATAAAGCATGTATTTTATGTATTATTCATCTTCAAGCTCAAATAATAGCCCAAATTACAAAATAGCAAGCTTTTAGCTTTTGAGTTTGCTTTAACACAAAATAGGAATAAAGCTAATGGACGGTGCCCAAAGAGTCTGGCACACCCAATACAATGTCCAAATAGAAATAACATAATCGTACGCCCATGCGCATACAAAATAATAATAAATATCCAACGCCTCAATAAATAGGCGTGACAAAATATAGGCGCCATGCCTAAGGTATGCGCCCATCAAAATATAATCCATAAATCGAATACTCGCTATCCTCCAATGCTTTCCTCCGCCACTACTGCTATCTCTACACATCAACTGAAGCATTCACAATCGTTAGTAAAATAATACAATTAAACCGACAAAAGTGAATACCTAGCAGTCTTTAACTACATAAATAAATCAACTGGTTAGAAATAAATCCTAACCTTAATTTATTACGAGTACGCACTCTAAACTCATAAACGTTTATTAATTAAATGTGCATTTTGCGGAATCACCCGCTATGGAATCACCCATGTACACACTAAATTAATGAAATGCCCGAAAAGGACAGGCGTCATCATCAACTTCTCGCACAAAGAATCCACTTTGTGTATGAGCCCCGGTCATCAAAGTTTACGGAATCCACCGTAAAACCTCGGAATCCACCGTGGCACGGAATCCATCGTGAAATATGCCTCCGGGCATCATACCCCCAGGGTGGGATAGCAATTGACCTCAATTGCTATTAGCTCAATGTGGAGCTAACAAAGTGGGGAAAGCATTTAAGTCTCTAGCATGCATCCATTGTGCTTCTTCTACAGGATGGTTCTTAAATTTAACTAGATATCTAGAATATCTTCGGCCAATTCCAGTGGTCATAAAATCAGTATCTATGATAGCTTCAGGTTCAAGTATTTCAGTCTCTTCCTCTAACAAAGGTGGGTTTTCATAAACAGGGTGTACAGGTAATTGGCCTCTAAAAGGTCTTAATAAACTAATGTGAAATGTGTTGTGAATTTTCCAATGAGGTGGTAATTCTAACTTGAATACATTGTCATTAATTTTATGAATGATCCTAAATGGTCCATAGAATCTAGGGGCTAATTTCACAACTGGGTGTCTATCTACACTTTGTAGTCTACGTTTTTCTATTCTTAACCAAACATAGTCATCAACTTTGAAATTCATTGCTTGTCTTTTCTTGTTGGCTTGTTTGGTATATGATTGCTGGGCTTTAGCAATCATGTCTTTTACCTCATCAAAAATAGTATTATGCATAGTAGCAATATCATCAGCACTCTGAATTCTATTTGACAAAGATGCAACAGGTGTAGATAATCTATAACCATAAATCACTTCAAACAGTGCTTTCTTTATAGATGTGTGTGGTGTATTGTTATATGCAAACTGCAATAAATGCAAATGTGTGTCCCATGTCTGAGAGTTAGAGATAGTATATGCATGTAAGAGATCTAGAATAGTGCTATTAGTGGCTTCTCTTTGTCCATTAGTTTCAGGATGAAATGCAGATGAGAAATCAATCTTTGTGCCAAGGTTAGCAAAGAGAGTAATCCAAAAGTTGTTACAAAATCTAGAATCACGATCTGAAATAATAACTTTTGGCAATCCATGGTTAGTGAAAACAGTTTTCAAAATTAATTGTGCTGCTTGTGATGCTGTTAAAGTTTTCTTACATGGAATGAAATATGCTTGTTTACTAAACCTATCTACTACTGTCCAAATCATATCGTGGTTAGATTTAGTATTAGGTAAACCAGTAATAAAATCCATAGAAATTTGTTCCCATGGTCTAGATGCAATAGACAAAGGCATAAGTAATCCATACTGTTTACCATGATGTCTCTTAACTCTTTGACAAATCAAACATTCAGAAACAAAGTTAGATACATCAGTGTCCATATGCGGCCAATAAAAATCTTCAGTTAATGTACGTAAAGTAGATATGATACCTCTATGACCTTGATATGGGGGACAATGAATCTCATTCAAAACAAAAGATCGGAATGGAATTGTAACACACAATCTCTTTTCATAAAACATAAATCCATCATTATATAACACTGAATCAATAGGAATCAAGTTATTTTGAACTAATTTATTCCAATCAGCATGAAAAGTAATATCCTGATGATAAGTATCTTTTATAGCAATCAAAGAATCAAAAGATATAACAGAAATATTATGAATGGCAGGTCTTCTAATTAATGCATCAGCCACTACATTTTCTTTTGCGGGTTGATATTGAATGATAGGATGCAGGTTGATGTTGAATGATAGGATGAAAACTTTGAATAAAGGATGCCCATTTGATATGTCGGTCAGAGATTTGGGGTTGGCTAAGTAAATGTCTTATACTTTGCTGATTGGTCTTAATCATAAATTCTGAACCCATAAAGTAGTGTTTCCACTGTCTTAATGCTTGTACAACAGCTAATAGTTCTTTGTCATATGTGGAATATTTCAGTTCAGAGGGTTTCAGCTTACAACTAGAATAGGCTATAGGATGATTGTCTTGCATAAGTACAGCTCCTATTCGTGATCCACTAGCATCGGTCACTACTAGAAATAATGATCTATTAAAATCAGGCAACTGTAGGACAGGGGCATGGGTTAATGCATGTTTCAATAAGTCAAAGGATTTCTGTTGATTTTTGGACCAATGATAGACAATACCTTTCTTCAGAATTTTAGTCAGTGGTAGAGCAAGTAAGAAAAAATTACGTACAAACTTCCTATAGAAACCAGCAGGACCAAGGAAAGAGCATAACTCATGCACATTTTTAGGTACAGGCCAATTCAATACTGCATCTATTTTCTTAGGATCAACTTTAATTCCATCAGATGATACAATATGACCTAAATACTCAATTTCTATTTTAAAGAATTCACTCCTTTTAGGGTTTGCATACAATTGATTATCTTTTAGTAACTAGAAAACCAATGACAAATGCTCATTATGTTCTTTCTCATTTTGACTAAACACTAAAATATCATCAAAGAAGACAATTACACAATACTGATATTTCAAAAATATACGGTTCATCATTCTACTAAATGTAGCAGGTGCATTAGTCAATCCAAATGGCATCACTAAAAATTCATAATGACCAAACTGTGTCCTAAATGCAGTCTTGAATACGTCTGACTTATCTAGTCTCACCTGATGATAACCAGACTTAAGGTCTATTTTACTAAATATAGCAGATCCTTGCAGTTTGTCCATAAGGTCATCAACTCTAGGAATGGGATACCTATTTTTTACAGTAATCTTATTTAAAGCTCGATAGTCAATGCACATACGATAAGTATTATTCTTTTTCTTGACTAATAGAACAGGTGCACCGAATGGAGAACTACTAGGTCTAATCAATCCTCTATTTAGTAATTCCTCAACTTGACTCTGAATTTCTTTTTGCTCTATCTGGTTATGCCTATATGGTGCTTTGCAAGGTGGTTATGTACCAGGAATCAAATCTATTTTATGGTCTTCTGGACGTGAAGGAGGTAAACCAGGTGGTAGGTCTTCGGAAAAACAGTCCTTAAAATGTGCAAGAAATTCTTTATGCCTAGGATACATATGATTTTCTTTAACTTGCAGTTCATTCACCCAAATGAGATAAGATTTACTACTCTTGCGTAATGCACGTTTAGCTTGAGTATGCGAAAGCAGTGGAAAAACATTAGATGCATGCATACCATACAATGTAATATGTTTTCCTTGAAAATTAATATTCATTGAATGTGTGGAATAGTCTATATCTAGGTTATGCTGATGACACCAAGGCATACCTAAAATAATGTCACTCGACTGTAATGGAACAACTAGGAAATTTCTTCTTTCTGTGTATTGACCAATTTGAATCTCTAAGTCATGCACTTCATGTGTACCATTATACCTAGTGCCTAAGAATGCTGCTTTGATGCGATAATGCGTAGGTACAGTCTGTAACTTCAATTCTTTTACTAACTTTGCTGAAATAAAATCATGAGTACTACCGTCATCATGCAAAATAATATTTTCCTTTCCATGCACCAAACATTTCATAGTCAATAAACAATGTGGAGTTGGCATACCTGGTAAAGTATCCGAAGGAGTAGTGATGTCGTCCTCATCTTTCGTGAAATCAGGCATATCTTCATGTTATTCATCGTCCATTGCTCCAAGGTAGTTGATATGGGCAGGTGGCTTCTTCGAATGGCAATTTGCTGCTAAATGTCCAGGCTGGTGGCATTTATAGCATACTATTGGTTTGGCTTTGGTTACATTATTTGCAATGGCAGGAAGTCGAGGTATATTAGGATTTGGCTGTGGAATAGGCTTGGAATTGCTGTGGACGTCTGTCTCTACCTCGCAGCTTGTCCTTAGTGTCGTGAGCTAGTGAAATTGCGTCTTCAAGAGTAGCAGGCTTGAACATGTTAACTTCAGCGTAGTAATGCCCAAGGAGTCCAGACATATACTTGCGCTTGTGTGTCGCTTCAGGTACGTCTTCAAGCATGCGTAATTGGAGTAGTGCATTCCAAAAACGCTCTGTATACTGAGGAATAGGCTCACGATCCCGTTGCTGAAGAAGATCCCATTGCTTAATGGCTTTCTCATGAAATTGTGGAGGAAGGAAATTCTGCATGAACTTCTTCTTGAAATTCTCCCAGGTAGCGGGACAATCTATACTCTTGTGTACTACAGTCCACCAAAGAGATGCTCTGTCCACTAAATGATTAGTGACACACTTGATTTTATCATTTTTTGCATAGGTTTCCTCATGGACATAGTTGTCAAACTGACTAATGAATGCAAGAACAATTTTTCCCTCTCGAGTGCCATTGAAAATACGGAATTTGAAATTTCTTTTACTTATATTTGATTCCATGCAGATGGTTTGAGCTTCAAGAGTTGCGTCGATGGTACGTCGGATAAGATCTTCAGATTGAGGTTCTTCTTTGTCGGTAGACGATCTTTGTAAATTTGCCAATTGAACTTGCAATGCTTCCCTAGCCCTTCGTTCTTCATCCAATTGCAACATAATTAAGTCCAGCTTTTGCTCCATTGTAGGTTCAGGTAGGTCGCCTTCAGCCATAAGATCATCCATATGTGGTTCTGTCATCCTGCAAAACTCAAAAGACCTCTCACTCTAAAATCAAGTTAGCGGGATGAGCGTAGCTCAAGTTCAGGAATACAAGGCTTATGTAATTTTGGGTGTGGCTTTCACAAGATTTGGAAAATCTGTGTTTTATCCTTCTTCGTATGCTGAAAATGCTTCAGCAAACCTGCGTATGGGTAGTGTACCTTCCAATGAACAACTTTGCAGTTCAGAGTTTCTGTGCAGGAACAGCCCTTCTATGAGTTTTGGACAGAAGTCAGTTTTGACTCCAGTTGACTTGTCTGACTTGCAGAGTACCAAACTAATGTGACTTGCAAAGTTTGTAGACTTGCAGAACTTGCTTGCTTTGTGGAACTTGCAGTACTTCAACTTGATAGACTTGCTGAATCTGTTTGTGTGACCTGACTGACTGAAGCTTAGGTAACTTTGTTGTTTTGGTAAGTAAGCTTTAGCTTACTACCAAAACGTAAAATCGTGGGGGGGGGGGCCGTTTTTCAGGTAACGGCGCAAAAATCGGAGATATTAAGATACCTCGCGCTGACGAATTGAAGCTTTTACCTTCTTAAAGCTTAAGCTAAGCTTCTTAAGCTTTAGTGTTTAAACCTTGAAGATATTGAGTTATGGGGTTTATGACTTATCTCTCTTTTCTTGACGACTTGATGAAGAAGATGTAGGAGTGGTCCTCCGCCTCTACAGACCGGTCCTTCGTGATCCGATGATGGAAACACGGGTTCTTGATTGCCAGAAATCTGCCTATATCGACCGTTCACGACGAGATTGACCGTAGAGCCCGATCATTCCAAGAGCTCCGCCTTCGCACGAGATGGGTAGCGATTGGAAGCTCTTGATCTCAGCTTCGCTCTGATACCATTGGTGCACAGGTCGGATGCTGTCCGCTCGCGTAGTGAATGCCGGAACATTCCCAAGAACAATAGAACTCTACTTTTTGCACAAATTACAAGGTAAAAAGCATGAACGACAAGAGCAAGAGACCAATTGGGTGCAATCTCCCCCCATGCCTTGTGTGAGCGCTCCACAAAGCATGTATTTTATGTATTATTCATCTTCAAGCTCAAATAATAGCCCAAATTACAAAATAGTAAGCTTTTAGCTTTTGAGTTTGCTTTAACACAAAATAGGAATAAAGCTAATGCATGGTGCCCAAAGAGTCTGACATGCCCAATACAATGTCCAAATAGAAATAACATAATCGTGCGCCCATGCACATACAAAATAATAATAAATATCCGACGCCTCAATAAATAGGCGTGACAAAATATAGGCGCCATGCCTAAGGTATGCGCCCATCAAAATATAATTGATAAATCGAATACTTGCTATCCTCCAATGCTTTCCTCCGCCACTGCTGCTATCTCTACATATCAACTGAAGCATTCACAATCGTTAGTAGAATAATACAATGAAACCGACAAAAGTGAATACCTAGCAGTCTTCAGCTACATAAATAAATCAGCTGGTTAGAAATAAATCCTAACCTTAATTTATTACGAGTGCGCACTCTAAACTCATAAACGTTTATTAATTTAATATGCATTTTGCGGAATCACCCGCTATGGAATCACCCATGTACACACTAAATTAATGAAACACCCGAAAAGGACAGGCGTACCCATCAATTTCTCGCACAAAGAATCCACTTTGTGTATGAGCTCCGGTCATCAAAGTTTACGAAATCCACCGTAAAAACCTCACGGAATCCACCGTGGCACGGAATCCACCGTGAAATATGCCTCCTACCATCATACCCCCGTGGTGGGATAGCAAGCTTTTAGCTCTTAATCTCAGCTTCACTCTGATACCACTGGTGCGCAGATCGGATGCTGTATGCTCGCGTAATGAATGCCAGAAGGTCCCCAAGAACAATAGAACTCTACTTTTTGCACAATTTATAAGGTAAAAAGCATGAAAGACAAGAGCAAGAGACCAATTGGGTGCAATCTCCCCCCATGCCTTGTGTGAGCGCTCCACAAAGCATGTATTTTATGTATTATTCATCTTCAAGCTCAAATAATAGCCCAAATTACAAAATAGCAAGCTTTTAGCTTTTGAGTTTGCTTTAACACAAAATAGGAATAAAGCTAATGGATGGTGCCCAAAGAGTCTGGCACACCCAATACAATGTCCAAATAGAAATAACATAATCGTGCGCCCATGCGCATACAAAATAATAATAAATATCTGACGCCTCAATAAATAGGCGTGACAAAATATAGGCGCCATGCCTAAGGTATGCGCCCATCAAAATATAAATGATAAATCGAATACTCGCTATCCTCCAATGCTTTCCTCTGCCACTGCTGCTATCTCTACACATCAACTGAAGCATTCACAATCGTTAGTAGAATAATACAATTAAACCGACAAAAGTGAATACCTAGCAGTCTTCAGCTACATAAATAAATCAGCTGGTTAGAAATAAATCCTAACCTTAATTTATTATGAGTGCGCTCTCTAAACTCATAAACGTGTATTAATTAAATATGCATTTTGCGGAATCACCCGCTATGGAATCACCCATGTACACACTAAATTAACGAAATGCCCGAAAAGGACAAGCGTCCCCATCAACTTCTCGCACAAAGAATCCACTTTGTGTATGAGCCCTGGTCATCAAAGTTTACGAAATCCACCGTAAAACCTCACGGAATCCATCGTGGCACAGAATCCACCGTGAAATATGCCTCCTGCCATCATACCCCCGCGGTGGGATAGCAATTGACCTCAATTGCTATTAGCTCAATGTGGAGCTAACAGAGTGGGGAAAGCATTTAAGTCTCTAGCGTGCATCCATTGTGCTTCTTCTACAGGATGGTTCTTAAATTTAACTAGTTATCTAGAATATCTTCGGCCAGTTCTAGTGGTCATAAAATCAGTATCTATGATAGCTTCTGGTTCAAGTATTTCAGTCTCTTCCTCTAACAAAGGTGGGTTTTCATAAACAGGGTGTACAGGTAATTGGCCTCTAAAAGGTCTTAATAAACTAATGTGAAATGTGTTGTGAATTTTCCAATGAGGTGGTAATTCTAACTTCAATGCATTGTCAGTAATTTTATGAATGATCCTAAATGGTCCATAGAATCTAGGGGCTAATTTCACAACTGGGTGTCTATCTACACTTTGTAGTCTACGTTTTTCTATTCTCAACCAAACATAGTCATCAACTTTGAAATTCATTGCTTGTCTTTTCTTGTTGGCTTGTTTGGTATATGATTGCTGGGCTTTAGCAATCATGTCTTTTACCTCATCAAAAATAGTATTATGCGTAGTAGCAATATCATCAGCACTCTGAATTCTATTTGACAAATATGCAACAGGTGTAGATAATCTATAGTCATAAATCACTTCAAACGGTGCTTTTTTTGTAGATGTGTGTGGTGTATTGTTATATGCAAACTGTAATAAATGCAAATGTGTATCCCATGTTTGAGGTTTAGAGATAGTATATGCACGTAAGAGATCTAGAATAGTGCTATTAGTGGCTTCTGTTTGTCCATTAGTTTCAGGATGAAATGCATATGAGAAATCAATCTTTGTGCCAAGGTTAGCAAAGAGAGTAATCCAAAAGTTGTTACAAAATCTAGAATCACGATCTGAAATAATAACTTTTGGCAATCCATGGTTAGTGAAAACAGTTTTCAAAAACAATTGTGCTGCTTGTGATGCTGTTAAAGTTTTCTTACATGGAATGAAATATGCTTGTTTACTAAGCCTATCTACTACTGTCCAAATCATATCGTGGTTAGATTTAGTATTAGGTTAACCAGTAATAAAATCCATAGAAATTTGTTCCCAAGGTTTAGATGGAATAGATAAAGGCATAAGTAATCCATATTGTTTACCATGATGTCTCTTAACTCTTTGACAAATCAAACATTCAGAAACAAAGTTAGATACATCAGTGTCCATATGCGGCCAATAAAAATCTTCAGTTAATGTACGTAAAGTAGATATGATACCTCTATGACCTTGATATGGAGAACAATGAATCTCATTCAAAACAAAAGATAGGAATGGAATTGTAACACACAATCTCTTTTCATAAAACATAAATCCATCATTATATGACACTGAATCAATAGGAATCAAGTTATTTTGAACTAATTTATTCCAATCAGCATGAAAACTAGTATCCTGATGATAAGTATCTTTCATAACAATCAAAGAATCAAAAGATATAACAGAAATATTATGAATGGCAGGTCTTCTACTAAATGCATCAGCCACTACATTTTCTTTTGCGGGTTGATATTGAATGATAGGATGAAAATTTTGAATAAAGGATGCCCATTTGATATGTCGGTCAGAGATTTGGGGTTGGCTAAGTAAATGTCTTATACTTTGCTGATTGGTCTTAATCATAAATTCTGAACCCATTAAGTAGTGTTTCCACTGTCTTAATGCTTGTACAACAGCTAATAGTTCTTTGTCATATGTGGAATATTTTAGTTCAGAGGGTTTCAGCTTACAACTAGAATAGCCTATAGGATGATTGTCTTTCATAAGTACAGCCCCTATTCCTGATCCACTAGCATCGGTCACTACTAGAAATAATGGTCTATTAAAATCAGGCAACTGTAGGACAGGGGCATGGGTTAATGCATGTTTCAATAAGTCAAAGGATTTCTGTTGATTTTTGGACCAATGATAGACAATACCTTTCTTCAGAATTTTAGTCAGTGGTAGAGCAAGTAAGGAAAAATTACGTACAAACTTCCTATAGAAACTAACAAGACCAAGGAATGAGCGTAACTCATGCACATTTTTAGGTACAAGCCAATTCAATATTGCATCTATTTTCTTAGGATCAACTTTAATTCCATCAAATGATACAATATGACCTAAATACTCAATTTCTATTTTAAAGAATTCACTCCTTTCAGGGTTTGCATACAATTGATTATCTTTTAGTAACTGGAAAACCAATGACAAATGCTCATAATGTTCTTTCTCATTTTGGCTAAACACCAAAATATCATCAAAGAAGACAATTACACAATACTGATATTTCAAAAATATACGGTTCATCATTCTACTAAATGTAGCAGGTGCATTAGTCAATCCAAATGGCATCACTAAAAATTCATAATGACCAAAGTGTGTCCTAAATGCAGTCTTGAATACGTCTGACTTATCTAGTCTCACCTGATGATAACCAGACTTAAGGTCTATTTTACTAAATATAGCAGATCCTTGCAGTTTATCCATAAGGTCATCAACTCTAGGAATGGGATACCTATTCTTTACAGTAATCTTATTTAAAGCTCGATAGTCAATGCACATACGATAAGTATTATTCTTTTTCTTGACTAACAGAACAGGTGCACCGAATGGAGAACTACTAGGTCTAATCAATCCTCTATTTAGTAATTCCTCAACTTGACTCTGAATTTCTTTTTGCTCTATTTAGTTATGCCTATATGGTGCTTTGCAAGGTGGTTGTGTTCCAGGAATCAAATCTATTTTATGGTCTTATGGATGTGAAGGAGGTAAACCACGTGGTAGGTCTTCGGCAAAACAGTCCTTAAAATGTGCAAGAAATTATTTATGCCTAGGATACATATGATTTTCTTTAACTTGCAGTTCATTCACCCAAATGAGATAAGATTTACTACTCTTGTGTAATGCACGTTTAGCTTGAGTATGCGAAAGCAGTGGAAAAACATTAGATGCATGCATACCATACAATGTAATATGTTTTCCTTGAAAATTAATATTCATTGAATGTGTGGAATAGTCTATATCTGGGTTATGCTGATGACGCCAAGGCATACCTAAAATAATGTCACTCGACTGTAATGGAACAACTAGGAAATTTCTTCTTTTTGTGTATTGACCAATTTAAATCTCTAAGTCATGCACTTCCTGTGTACCATTATACCTAGTGCCTAAGAATGCTACTTTGATGCGATAATGCGTAGGTACAGTCTGTAACTTCAATTCTTTTACTAACTTTGCTGAAATAAAATCATGAGTACTACCGTCATCATGCAAAATAATCTTTTCCTTTCCATGCACCAAATATTTCATAGTCAATAAAGAATGTGGAGTTGGCATACCTGGTAAAGTATCCGAAGGAGTAGTGATGTCCTCCTCATCTTCCATGAAATCAGGCATATCTTCATGTTCTTCATCGTCCATTGCTCCAAGGTAGTTGATATGGGCAGATGGCTTCTTCGAATGGCAATTTGCTGCTAAATGTCCAGGCTGGTGGCATTTATAGCATACTATTGGTTTGGCTTTGGTTACATTATTTGCAATGGCAGGAAGTCGAGGTACATTAGGATTTGGCTGTGGAATAGGCTTGGAATTGCTGTGGACGTCTGTCTCTACCTCACAACTTGTCTTCAGTGTCGTGAGGTAGTGAAATTGCGTCTTCAAGAGTAGCAAGCTTGAACATGTTAACTTCAGCGTAGTAATGCCCAAGGAGTCCAGACATATACTTGCGCTTGTGTGTCGCTTCAGGTACATCTTCAAGCATGAGTAACTCGAGTAGTGCATTCCAAAAACGCTCTGTATACTGAGGAATAGGCTCACGATCCCGTTGCTGAAGAAGATCCCATTGCTTAATGGCTTTCTCATGAAATTGTGGAGGAAGGAAATTCTGCATGAACTTCTTCTTGAAATTCTCCCAGGTAGCGGGACAATCTATACTCTTGCGTACTACAGTCCACCAAAGAGATGCTCTGTCCACTAAATAATTAGTAACACACTTGATTTTATCTTTTTTGGCATAGGTTTCCTCATGGAAATAGTCGTCAAACTGACTAATGAATGCAAGAACAATTTTTCCCTCTCGAGTGCCATTGAAAGTACGGAATTTGAAATTTCTTTTACTTATCTTTGATTCCTTGCGGATGGTTTGAGCTTCGAGAGTTGCGTCGATGGTACGTCGAATAAGATCTTCAGATTGAGGTTCTTCTTTGTCGGTAGACGATCTTTGTAAATTTGCCAATTGAACTTGCAATGCTTGCCTAGCCCTTCGTTCTTCATCCAATTGCAACATAATTAAGTCCAGCTTTTGCTCCATTGTAGGTTCAGGTAGGTCGCCTTCAGCCATAAGATCATCCATATGTGGTTCCGTCATCCTGCAAAACTCAAAAGGCCTCTCACTCTAAAATCAAGTTAGCGGGATGAGCATAGCTCAAGTTCAGGAATACAAGGCTTATGTAATTTTGGGTGTGGCTTTCACAAGCTTCGGAAAATCTGCATTTTATCCTTCTTCGTATGCTCAAAATGATTCACTAAACCTGCGTGTGGGTAGAGTACCTTCCAATGAACAACTTTGCAGTTCGGAGTTTCTGCACAGGAACAGCCCTTCTATGAGTTTTGGACAGAAGTCAGTTTTGACTCCAATTGACTTGTCTGACTTGCAGAGTACCAGACTAATGTGACTTGCAGGGTTTGTAGACTTGCAGAACTTGCTTGCTTTGTGGAACTTGCAGTACTTCAACTTGATAGACTTGCTGAATCTGTTTCTGTGACCTCACTGACTGAAGCTTAGGTAACTTTGTTGTTTTGGTAAGTAAGCTTTAGCTTACTACCAAAACGTAAAATCGTGGGGGGGGGGGCCGTTTTTCAGGCAACGGCGCAAAAATCTGAGGTATTAAGATACCTCGCGCTGACAAATTGAAGCTTTTAGCTTCTTCAAGCTTAAGCTAAGCTTCTTAAGCTTTAGTGTTTAAAGCTTGAAGATATTGAGTTATGGGGTTTATGACTTATGTCTCTGTTCTTGACGACTTGATGACGAAGATGTAGGAGTGGTCCTGCGCCTCTGCAGACCGGTCCTTCGTGATCCGATGATAGAAACAGGGGTTCTTGATTGCCAGAAATCTGTCTGTATCGACCGTTCGCGACGAGATTGATCGTAGAGCCCGATCGTTCCAGGAGCTCCACCTTCGCACGAGATGGGTAGCGATTGGAATCTCTTGATCTCAGCTTCGCTCTGATACCACTGGTGCGCAGATCGGATGCTGTACGCTCGCGTAGTGAATGCCGGAAGGTCCCCAAGAACAATAGAACTCTACTTTTTGCACAAATTACAAGGTAAAAAGCATGAACAACAAGAGCAAGAGACCAATTGGGTGCAATCTCCCCCCATGCCTTGTGTGAGCGCTCCACAAAGCATGTATTTTATGTATTATTCATCTTCAAGCTCAAATAATAGCCCAAATTACAAAATAGCAAGCTTTTAGCTTCTGAGTTTCCTTTAACACAAAATAGGAATAAAGCTAATGGACGGCGCCCAAAGAGTCTGGCACGCCCAATACAATGTCCAAATAGAAATGACATAATCGTGTGCCCATGCGCATACAAAATAATAATAAATATCCGACGCCTCAATAAATAGGCGTGACAAAATATAGGCGCCATGCCTAAGGTATGCGCCCATCAAAATGTAAATGATAAATCAAATACTCGCTATCCTCCAATGCTTTCCTCCGCCACTACTGCTATCTCTACACATCAACTGAAGCATTCACAATCCTTAGTAGAATAGTACAATTAAACCGACAAAAGTGAATACCTAGCAGTCTTCAACTACATAAATAAATCAACTCGTTAGAAATAAATCCTAACCTTAATTTATTACGAGTGCGCACTCTAAACTCATAAACGTTTATTAATTAAATATGCATTTTGCGGAATCGCCCGCTATGGAATCACCCATGTACACACTAAATTAATGAAATGCCCGAAAAGGACAGGCGTCCCCATCAACTTCTCGCACAAAGAATCCACTTTGTGTATGAGCCCCGGTCATCAAAGTTTACGGAATCCACCGTAAAACCTCACGGAATCCACCGTGGCACGGAATCCACCGTGAAATATGCCTCCTGCCATCATACCCCCGGGGTGGGATAGCAATTGACCTCAATTGCTATTAGCTCAATGTGGAGCTAACAGAGTGGGGAAAGCATTTAAGTCTCTAGCGTGCATCCATTGTGCTTCTTCTACAGGATGGTTCTTAAATTTAACTAGATATCTAGAATATCTTCGGCCAGTTCTAGTGGTCATAAAATCAGTATCTATGATAGCTTCTAGTTCAAGTATTTTAGTCTCTTCCTCTAACAAAGGTGGGTTTTCATAAACAGGGTGTACAGGTAATTGGCCTCTAAAAGGACTTAATAAACTAATGTGAAATGTGTTGTGAATTTTCCAATGAGGTGGTAATTCTAACTTCAATGCATTGTCATTAATTTTATGAATGATCCTAAATGGTCCATAGAATCTAAGGGCTAATTTCACAACTGGGTGTCTATCTACACTTTGTAGTCTACGTTTTTCTATTCTCAACCTAACATAGTCATCAACTTTGAAATTCATTGCTTGTCTTTTCTTGTTGGCTTGTTTGGTATATGATTGCTGGGCTTTAGCAATCATGTCTTTTACCTCATCAAAAATAGTATTATGCGTATTAGCAATATCATCAGCACTCTGAATTCTATTTGACAAAGATGCAACAGGTATAGATAATCTATAGCCATAAATAACTTCAAACGATGCTTTCTTTGTAGATGTGTGTGGTGTATTGTTATATGCAAACTGTAATAAATGCAAATGTGTATCCCATGTTTGAGGTTTAGAGATAGTATATGCACGTAAGAGATCTAGAATAGTGCTATTAGTGGCTTCTGTTTGTCCATTAGTTTCAGAATGAAATGCATATGAGAAATCAATCTTTGTGCCAAGGTTAGCAAAGAGAGTAATCCAAAAGTTATTACAAAATCTAGAATCACGATCTGAAATAATAACTTTTGGCAATCCATGGTTAGTGAAAACAGTTTTCAAAAACAATTGTGCTTCTTGTGATGCTGTTAAACTTTTCTTACATGGAATGAAATATGCTTGTTTACTAAACCTATCTACTACTGTCCAAATCATATCGTGGTTAGATTTAGTATTAGGTAAACCAGTGATAAAATCCATAGAAATTTGTTCCCAAGGTTTAGATGGAATAGATAAAGGCATAAGTAATCCATATTGTTTACCATGATGTCTCTTAACTCTTTGACAAATCAAACATTCAGAAACAAAGTTAGATACATCAGTGTCCATATGCGGCCAATAAAAATCTTCAGTTAATGTACATAAAGTAGATATGATACCTCTATGACCTTGATATGGGGGACAATGAATCTCATTCAAAACAAAAGATCGAAATGGAATTGTAACACACAATCTCTTTTCATAAAACATAAATCCATCATTATATGACACTGAATCAATAGGAATCAAGTTATTTTGAACTAATTTATTCCAATCAGCATGAAAAGTAATATCCTGATGATAAGTATCTTTCATAACAATCAAAGAATCAAAAGATATAACAGAAATATTATGAATGGCAGGTCTTCTACTTAATGCATCAGCCACTACATTTTCTTTTGCGGATTGATATTGAATGATAGGATGAAAATTTTGAATAAAGGATGCCCATTTGATATGTCGGTCAGAGATTTGGGGTTGGCTAAGTAAATGTCTTATACTTTGCTGATTGGTCTTAATCATAAATTCTGATCCCATTAAGTAGTGTTTCCACTGTCTTAATGCTTGTACAACAGCTAATAGTTCTTTGTCATATGTGGAATATTTTAGTTCAGAGGGTTTCAGCTTACAACTAGAATAGCCTATAGGATGATTGTCTTTCATAAGGACAGCCCCTATTCCTGATCCACTAGCATCGGTCACTACTAGAAATAATGGTCTATTAAAATCAGGCAACTGTAGGACAGGGGCATGGGTTAATGCATGTTTCAATAAGTCAAAGGATTTCTGTTGATTTTTGGACCAATGATAGACAATACCTTTCTTCAGAATTTTAGTCAGTGGTAGAGCAAGTAAGGAAAAATTACGTACAAACTTCCTATAGAAACTAACAAGACCAAGGAATGAGCGTAACTCATGCACATTTTTAGGTACAAGCCAATTCAATATTGCATCTATTTTCTTAGGATCAACTTTAATTCCATCAAATGATACAATATGACCTAAATAATCAATTTCTGTTTTAAAGAATTCACTCCTTTCAGGGTTTGCATACAATTGATTATCTTTTAGTAACTGGAAAACCAATGACAAATGCTCATAATGTTCTTTCTCATTTTGACTAAACACCAAAATATCATCAAAGAAGACAATTACACAATACTGATATTTCAAAAATATACGGTTCATCATTCTACTAAATGTAGCAGGTGCATTAGTCAATCCAAATGGCATCACTAAAAATTCATAATGACCAAACTGTGTCCTAAATGCAGTCTTGAATATGTCTGACTTATCTAGTCTCACCTGATGATAACCAGACTTAAGGTCTATTTTACTAAATATAGCAGATCCTTGCAGTTTGTCCATAAGGTCATCAACTCTAGGAATGGGATACCTATTCTTTACAGTAATCTTATTTAAAGCTCGATAGTCAATGCACATACGATAACTATTATTCTTTTTCTTGACTAACAGAACAGGTGCACCGAATGGAGAACTACTAGGTCTAATCAATCCTCTATTTAGTAATTCCTCAACTTGACTCTGAATTTCTTTTTGCTCTATCTTGTTATGCCTATATGGTGCTTTGCAAGGTGGTTGTGTACCAGGAATCAAATCTATTTTATGGTCTTATGGACGTGAAGGAGGTAAACAAGGTGGTAGGTCTTCGGCAAAACAATCCTTAAAATGTGCAAGAAATTCTTTATGCCTAGGATACATATGATTTTCTTTAACTTGCAGTTCATTCACCCAAATGAGATAATATTTACTACTCTTGCGTAATGCACGTTTAGCTTGACTATGCGAAAGCAGTGGAAAAACATTAGATGCATGCATACCATACAATGTAATATGTTTTCCTTGAAAATTAATATTCATTGAATGTGTGGAATAGTCTATATCTGGGTTATGCTGATGACGCCAAGGCATACCTAAAATAATGTCACTCGACTGTAATGGAACAACTAGGAAATTTATTCTTTTTGTGTATTGACCAATTTAAATCTCTAAGTCATGCACTTCCTGTGTACCATTATACCTAGTGCCTAAGAATGCTGCTTTGATGCGATAATGCGTAGGTACAGTCTGTAACTTCAATTCTTTTACTAACTTTGCTGAAATAAAATCATGAGTACTACTGTCATCATGCAAAATAATCTTTTTCTTTCCATGCACCAAACATTTCATAGTGAATAAAGAATGTGGAGTTGGCATACCTAGTAAAGTATCCGAAGGAGTAGTGATGTCGTCCTCATCTTCTGTGAAATCAGGCATATCTTCATGTTCTTCATCGTCCATTGCTTCAAGGTAGTTGATATGGGCAGGTGGCTTCTTCGAATGGCAATTTGCTGCTAAATGTCCATGCTGGTGGCATTTATAGCATACTATTGGTTTGGCTTTGGTTACATTATTTGCAATGGCAGGAAGTCGAGGTATATTAGGATTTGGCTGTGGAATAGGCTTGGAATTTTGATTGACATTGGATGGTAAAGCAGGTGGTTTTGCCAAATTTTTATGGAAAGATGATGAAGAGAAACGACCTGGATTAAATCTTTTAAAATTGGAGTTGAATTGCTTAGATCCATAATTACCATTGGCTTGGAATTGTTGTGGACGTCTGTCTCTACCTCGCAACTTGTCTTCAGTGTCGTGAGCTAGTGAAATGGCGTCTTCAAGAGTAGCAGGCTTGAACATGTTAACTTCAGCGTAGTAATGCCCAAGGAGTCTAGACATATACTCGCGCTTGTGTGTCGCTTCAGGTACGTCAAAGAATCCACTTTGTGTATGAGCCCCGGTTATCAAAGTTTACGGAATCCACCGTAAAACCTCACGGAATCCACCGTGGCACGGAATCCACCATGAGAAAGCCATTAAGCAATGGGATCTTCTTCAGCAACGGGATCGTGAGCCTATTACTTAATATACAGAGCGTTTTTGGAATGCACTACTCCAGTTACGCATGCTTGAAGACGTACCTGAAGCGACACACAAGCGCAAGTATATGTCTGGACTCCTTGGGCATTACTACGCTGAAGTTAACATGTTCAAGCCTGCTACTCTTGAAGACGCAATTTCACTAGCTCACGACACTGGAGACAAGCTACGAGGTAGAGACAGACGTCCACAGCAATTCCAAGCCAATGGTAACTATGGATCTAAGCAATTCAACTCCAATTTTAAAATATTTAATCCAGGTCGTTTCTCTTCATCATCTTTCCATAAAAATTGGGCAAAACCACCTGCTTTAACATCCAATGTCAATCAAAATTCCAAGCCTATTCCACAGCCAAATCCTAATGTACCTCGACTTCCTCCCATTGCAAACAATGTAACCAAAGCCAAACCAATAGTATGCTATAAATGCCACCAGCCTGGATGTTTTACAGCAAATTGCCATTCAAAGAAGCCACCTGCCCATATCAACTACCTTGGAGCAATGGACGATGAAGAACATGAAGATATGCCTGATTTCACGGAAGATGAGGACAACATCACTACTCCTTCGGATACTTTACCAGGTATGCCAACTCCACATTCTTTATTGACTATGAAATGTTTGGTGCATGGAAAGGAAAATATTATTTTGCATGATGACGGTAGTACTCATGATTTTATTTCAGCAAAGTTAGTAAAAGAATTGAAGTTACAGACTGTATCTATGCATTATCGTATCAAAGCAGCATTCTTAGGCACTAGGTATAATGGTACACAGGAAGTGCATGACTTAGAGATTCAAATTGGTCAATACACAGAAAGAAGAAATTTCCTAGTTGTTCCATTATAGTCGAGTGATATTATTTTAGGTATGCCTTGGCGTCATCAGCATAACCCAGATATAGACTATTCCACACATTCAATGAATATTAATTTTCAAGGAAAACATATTACATTGTATGGTATACATGCATCTAATGTTTTTCCACTGCTTTCGCATACTCAAGCTAAACGTGCATTACGCAAGAGTAGTAAATCCTATCTCATTTGGGTAAATAAATTGCAAGTAAAAGAAAATCATATGCATCCTAGGCATAAAGAATTTCTTGCAAATTTTAAGGACTGTTTTGCCGAAGACCTACCACATGGTTTACCTCCTTCACGTCTAGAACACCATAAAATAGATTTGATTCCTGGTACGCAGATCGGATGATGTACGCTCGCGTAGTGAATGCCGGAAGGTCCCCAAGAACAATAGAACTCTACTTTTTGCACAAATTACAAGGTAGAAAGCATGAACGACAAGAGCAAGAGACCAATTGGGTGCAATCTCTCCCCATGCCTTGTGTGAGCGCTCCACAAAGCATGTATTTTATGTATTATTCATCTTCAAGCTCAAATAATAGCCCAAATTACAAAATAGCAAGCTTTTAGCTTTTGAGTTTGCTTTAATACAAAATAGGAATAAAGCTAATGGACGGTGCCCAAAGAGTCTGGCACGCCCAATACAATGTCCAAATAGAAATAACATAATCGTGCGCCCATGCGCATACAAAATAATAATAAATATCCGACGCCTCAATAAATAGGCATGACAAAATATACGCGCCATGCCTAAGGTATGCGCCCATCAAAATATAATCCATAAATCGAATACTCGCTATCCTCGAATCCTTTCCTCTGCCACTGCTGCTATCTCTACACATCAACTGAAGCATTCACAATCGTTAGTAGAATAATACAATTAAACCGACAAAAGTGAGTACCTAGCAGTCTTCAGCTACATATATAAATCAACTGAGTAGAAATAAATCCTAACCTTAATTTATTACGAGTGTGCACTCTAAACTCATAAACGTTTATTAATTAAATATGCATTTTGCGGAATCACCCGCTATGGAATCTTCCATATACACACTAAATTAATGAAATGCCCGAAAAGGACAGGCGTCCCCTTCAACTTCTCGCACAAAGAATCCACTTTGTGTATGAGCCCCAGTCATCAAAGTTTACGAAATCCACCGTAAAACCTCATGAAATCCACCGTGGCACGGAATCCAATATCACGGTTAGATTTAGTAATAGGTAAACCAGTAATAAAATCCATAGAAATTTGTTTCCAAGGTTTAGATGGAATAGATAAAGGCATAAGTAATCCATATTGTTTACCATGATGTCTCTTAACTCTTTGACAAATCAAACATTCAGAAACAAAGTTAGATGCATCAGTGTCCATATGCGGCCAATAAAAATCTTCAGTTAATGTTGAGTGTTGAAATGACTTGTTTTTTTGGTTGATTTTTGTTGTTTTTGAGAGCTGAATGGTTGATTTTATGAGATGATTGATTGATTTGGAAGTGGTTTGAGAATGTTTTGGATGATATTGATTGTGTTTTGGAAGATCATGATGTTTGTTGGTGGTTCTGTGATGTTCTGATAGGTTCTGATTGGTTCTGTATACCTTCTGTTTTGCTCTGTTTTGGTCTATTTTGTTCTGATTGTCTTCTGTGAAGAGGGATGGAGTATTGATTGATGAAGAATGAGATATTGTGAAATCTTATTGAATGGTTTGTGAAAGTTTAGAATGATTTGAGAATGAGTTATGTGGTTTTGATGACCTTCTGTAGGTCTTCTGTAGAGCTTCTGCTTCTGTTCTGTTCTGTACTGTAGCTGTTCTGGTACTGTTCTGTAGACTGTTCTGTATGCTTCTGTAAGTGTTCTGTGGAATGTATGTGTGACTTTGGAAAATTTTTCTAGCCTTGGAAAGAGGTGAATACAAGTGCAAAAGAGCTGAAAGAAGTGGAAGAAGTAGCTGCTGAAGACTCAAGTGAAGACTAGAGTGAAGTGACAGTAGTGAGCTATGAAAAGACACTGTAGTGGCTCTGGTGACCCTTCATATCAGACATACCTCTTGGGAGGGGTATCCACGACCTAAGAAGGGTTATTAAGAGTGATTTTTGAGAGATTATAGTGAGGATATGATGTATTATTGATGGAGAGAGAGAGGGAGAGTCAGAGATAGCTAATTCTACTCAAACAAAGTGATTGTATATGAGAGATTGAGAGAGAAGACTATGAAGATATTGAAGATGAATACTATGTGATGTATTTCCATTCAAAGATGGTGTACTTCTTTGCTTTCTTTGTTCTATTGATGGATTTTATGAAGATGTTGAAGAATATGGTTGATTCTATTAAAAACCGTGGGAGATCTACATGGTGCTGCATGAAGATTTGTTGTGCGTGGTGTTCTTTTCTTCATTGTGATCATATGAAACATGATATACAAGCTTGTTGATGTTACAAGATAGATTTTCTTGCAAGAGAATTCCCTTTTCCTTGGTGTTCCTCTCGGGGCTCCATGTTTTTGGTGTGCAGCCGGGGAATCTTGCCATCAACAAGCACCAAAAGAGGCTGAAAATGAAGGAAATGGCATTGCCAAGAAGAGAAGAATTCAATGGATGTTTGTAAAGTTCCTTCTTCCACTGAAGAGTTGGAATTTCTCATAATCAAAGCCACTTTCCACAAGAAGTTCATCCCACAATGGCGGAAACACATCACCATCATGATGCATGCTCTATGTGGTGGACAGTTTCCTCTTTCTGTTGAAGTAGCAGAAACTTGCATCTTGGTGGCAAACTGTTTGGGGACAAATTGAAGAGCAGAAACAGAGAGAATGACCATCCATGGAAGATTTGGCATTCATTGAGAAGTTTCCAGATAACATCAAGTGGGAGATTGTGAAGAAGCTTCAGGAGTCTTGGTCTGTAGAGGTTCACAAAGACAAGAAGGAAAAGAGTTGGAATTTGTTCGTGGACGCTCAACAGCAAGATACATGGGATGCTTGGTGTACTGATAATCTTCTGTTTGTTCAATTAGAAACCCACTGGAACTTGGTAGATAGAGTGTTTTTCACAACATACACTATTGAAACCATCAGAAGCTGGCATTACTATGATGATGGCACCACCACAATGCTCAGACGTATGCATTTTGACACCTTCAGAACCGAATACCTTCCTCTGTGCAGTGGCATGAAAGCAGAATTCAGGGACGTTGAAAAGAAAGAAGTAGAAGAAATGTTGGCAAGAGAGTCCTCCAGAGACTGAAGCCTTCTGTTAACCCTCTGTGGAGCACTAACAACCTAGTGGAGCCAACCCCCTGATGAATGACGCAATAAAGAGGCAAGCGTTAGAACGAGTCCAGAGGTACGTGAGAAGAGAGAAAGCAAAAATCAGAGCCGAGAACGAGCTCGCAGCAGAAGCCGCCTTTGACGCCCTTGCGGAACTCTTTACAGAAGTCCCAATGGCACATCAAGCCCTTCCTCCTCCTGCTGGAGGTCCACTTCCAAGCCAGATCCGTCCTGGAAATATTGATGACAGGCCAGCGAATGTAGTCCCATTGCCGGTTTTTAAGGGAGAGTACAATGAAGACCCCGATCTTCATATAGCAGAATTTATGGTAGCATGTGTGGCTAACAATGCCAGAACCCCTGAGCATTGGTTAGCAATATTCCCCGCCACTTTCAAGGGCGCGGCGTTTCAGTGGTATGAGAGACAAGCAGCAGGAACTTTTGGCACATGGGACGACCTGAAGTTGGCCTTCCTCACTAAATTCAGGCGTGAAGGTTTTGAAGAGCGGATGCGAGAGGAATTCATGAACCTAAGTCAGTCCTCTGGAGAAAGAGTAGAAGCCTATGTCTCACGAATGGAATCCATCCTGAAGAGATGGACTAACCATAATCTAGATGATGGCATTCAGAAGGGGGTGTTTCTCAGAGGATTACAACCGGAAGTCCGTAAGTTTGTGGAGCTACAAAGACCAGCCACCCTGCAAGCTGCAACAGAAGGTGCAAGACTGTACGATGAAGTGGAAGCTCGATTAGCAATCAATACAGGAAGAGGAGTCCTACCTCCTCTGATGCCAGGAATGATGTACCCACCAAATGCAGTTCCAGGGACTGTTCCCTACCCTTACCAACAGATGCCCCCAGTATCACAGTACAGTGCACCAAATCCACAGTGGCCACAATCCATGCCTCAAATGATGGCTCAACCACAACAACAATGGTCCCAACCAATTTCCTCACTGCCAAATCAGCAGCAACAGTGGAATCCTACCAACTGGAGCCAACAGCCAACAGTTCAAACAGGAGCTCTGAATCAGAACCAGAACAGAGACCCCTCTGTACCAGCCCAACCCGTTTATGCAGTGATTACAGAGACTCCTCAAAACCCTCCTGCCAGTACGTCCGGAGGAGAAAGCTTGAAGGACTACTTATCTAACTCAGTTGCAAACATCAAAAAGGAGTTGATGGATGTGATTACAGAACAACTATAGACGCTGAAAGTGAATACCGCAAGCATATCCAATGTTGTAGGAGCAAGAAGAGATGTGATGCGGTCAAATACTTGGTGTGGTAAGTGTCATCAAGCAGGCCATTTAGCCACTGAATGTACACGAAAACCAACCATCCCTGGAGCCTTCTGTTCCTACTGTTTGCGGAAGAATCATACAGAGGACATTTGCTCTCTGAAGGAGATGCATGATAGGAGAAGGAAGGAAGAAGACGCAAGATTTAACTTGCTGGAATCCAAAATGACAACACAAGATATTGGACCCAAGCCTAGAGAGTTTGGTCCTAATTTCGGACCCAGAAGATTTCCTTCCCAAAGTTACAGAGGAAGACAGTCTGGCGATGGTCAGAGATCAGAAGTGGAATGTTACAGATGCGGAGAAAAGGGACACATCTCACCAAATTGTCCAAATCCTCGAAGGTCAGTGGATTACAAGCCCTTATGCAGTCGATGCAAAGGAGAAGGCCACACTGCAAAAGACTGTCCGAGCCCAGCCCCAGTGAAAAACAGTGCTACTGATAGTCCAGCCAAGGCCCAAGAGCCTACCTCCAATTTAGTGGAATTGGAAGTTGCTGCCATCACGCGTGCAAAGCAGAAGGAACCACCTATCCAGAAAGAAAATAACCCTCCTGCCAGAACAGTGAAGTTCAATCTTCCACCAGAAGAACAGAGCCTAACAGTGCCGTAAAGAGCCCTACAGTGCCACAGACAGTTACAGAGACAGTTACAGAGACAGTTACAGAGACAGGACCAGAGGTCCAGGATACAGAAGAGGAGGAAGTGCCACAGGTGGCAGAAGAAGTTCCCATGATTCCTCTGATGGAAGAAAGAGGGAAAATGAAAATGGGTGTTGCCCCATTCCCTAATCGTTTAGAGAAGCCAGTGGATCCTATTAAGGAATACGATCTGGTCGGAGATCTAGATACCTTTAAACCAAACCTCACATTCCGACAATTATTGATGTTGTCTCCCAGTTGCCGGAAAAGGTTCAAAAGTATACTGACAAGAAGACGTGGCTTAAGGATTGCTCCCTCAATAGCAACAAAGTCCAACAAGGCTCCAGAGCCTGTAAAAGAAGTGGATGTGGCTAACGCTTTCCTAGATCCGGGTACTCCAGAGACTGGCGTGTGGATAGAAGGCTGCTTCATTGCAAACGCACTGATTGATGGTGGTTCATCAGTAAACATTATGACGGATGTGACAATGAAGGATCTAGGCCTACAAGGTGTGCAACCCACCCAATGGCTCATCAGACTGGCGGATCAGAGTAGAATCAAGCCTTTGGGCATTCTCCCATATGTGAAGACTATAGTGGCTGGAAAAGATTATTGGCTGACCTATTTGGTGGTGAAGCCAAACTCTTATGGTACATCTTATCCTCTGTTACTGGGCAGACCATGGCTTTTTGAAGCCCGAGCAAGGACGGATTGGTTCAAAGGAATCTTGACCTTGGGTAGAGGACCCAACAAAGTGGTGCTGAAACTGTATGGTTCTCAAAAAGGACATGGATCCACCTCCTTGGAATTATCTTCTGACTCCCCTAATGAGGTTGCGGATGGAACATCAGCAGACGAAGATGCTGTCAAATAGATACTTCCCAAGAAAACAGTGGCACATTCCTTAACAGTGGATACTGTAAGCCGACTTCCAACAGATGCAAAGCCATTATCAATGGGTGAATACTTCCTGCCTGAACCGGGCATGACTTCTGAAATCACTTCTGACAGTGAGATAGAAGCATGGATGTACTACTCTCCCTGTTACATGGCCACAGCAGAGACAGAGGCAGGAGAGGAAACAGAGAATCTGTTCTTCTGTTACAGAGCTCCTACAGAGACAGAGACAGAGACAGAAGCAGAAGCAGAAGCAGAAGCAAAAGCAGAAGCAGAAGCAGAGGCAAAAGCAGAAGCAGAGACAGAGACAGAAGAGGTTGGATATGAAATGGACGAAGAAGGTTATGAAAGAGAAACGGAAGAGTCTATCCCACCTGAAGAGGATACATTTGAGGAAGAAGTTCTAGAAGCATCAGAAGCAGACGAGCTCATGCTACGGGACAGAATGGCAATAGTACCATTTGGTTTGGTAAATGGATCTTCTCATATGCAAAACCTTTATAAGAAATGGATTAAGAAGAGCAAGCCGTCTTTCAAGAGTGGCTCCTGCCGTCCTAACCCATCCTTGCCAAAGAAAGATGATGATGATGCACCGTGCCAACAAGCACCAATCCCACAAACCCAACAGGCATCAGAGGGTCCCTGTTATGTGACATTCTTGGATGTGTCATCTTCAGAAGAGGAGTCTTCAAGCCAAGAGGTAATTAATTTTGAAACCAAACCCGAAACGGCGCTTATCCCATTCCAACGTCTTAAGGAGCAACCTAAGTCTCCACCAAAAGAAGAAGTTGGTTCTAGTGGGACATCAGAAGAGGACACCACTCCCTTGAAGGAGTCAGATCTCTACCCAGAAGCAGTCCGCGGGACCTTTATCCGTGAAGTAGAAGGTGAAAGGCAGTTAACCTTTGTGGATGCAGAAGGCACTGAACGCCACTTGAAGGTGGGTAGCAGCCTCCCAGAAGAGGAGTTGTCAACCTTGTACAACTTGTTGAAAGAAAATTTGGACGTGTTTGCATGGTCCTACAAAGACCTAAAGGGGATTGATCCCACAATATGTCAACATCATATTGACTTGGAGCCTGATGCCAAGCCAGTACGGCAACGACAGAGGCGAATGAACCCGAATTATTCCACATTGGTGAAAGCGGAGCTGCTGAAGCTTCTAGAAGCCGAGTTCATCTATCCAGTGGCAAATAGTGAATGGGTTTCACCCATCGTGGTTGTACCCAAGAAAAATGGCAAATTGCGAATATGTGTGGATTTCCGAAAGCTTAATTGCAAAACAAAGAAAGATCACTTTTCTATCCCTTTCACAGATCAACTGTTGGACACAGTGGCAGAACATGAACTTTATTCTCTTTTGGATGGATTTAGCGGGTATAACCAAGTCCAAATTGCGGAAGAAGACCAATCTAAAACAACCTTCACCGCAGAATGGGGGACCTACGCTTACCGAGTGATGCCGTTTGGGCTCTGCAATGCCCCTGCTACTTTCCAACGAGTCATGATGGCCGCATTTCAAAATCATCTGCACGACTTTATCGAGGTATATTTGGATGACTTCTGTGTCTATAGTTTGATCCGTGAACACTGGGAACACCTGGAACAATGTTTTGACCGATGCCGGGAGTATGGGATTTCCCTCAACCCCGACAAATGCATCTTTGGGGTCTCTTCTGGAGTTCTGTTGGGCCACATTGTCTCTGCACAAGGGATATCAACAGACCCTGCAAAGATTGAAAAGATCGCAGCTCTGGCAGCACCCACCAACCTCAAACAGTTGAGGGGATTCCTAGGCCATGTGGGTTACTACAGAAGGTTTATAGCCCACTTTGCAACAAAGGCAACCTCCTTGCACAAGCTCCTGAGGAAAGATGCAGAGTTTACTTGGACGGAAGAATGTGACAAAGCCTTCCACATTCTGAAGCAGTGTCTGATAGAGGCACCCATTCTGCAACCTCCTGATTGGACGAAAGAGTTCCATGTACACACGGATGCATCTATTGAAGGGTTAGGTGCTGTCCTCTGCCAAAAGGGCTCCTCGAAGTTGGATCAACCGATCTATTATGCAAGCTGAAAAGTCACTGATAGGGAACAGAACTATACTGTGACAGAGCTGGAGTGCTTGGCAATGGTGTTTGCCCTGGAAAAGTTTCGCCATTACCTTCTATCCACCCACTTTAAATTTTATGTGGATCATGAGGCCCTATCCTTCCTGATGAACAAAGCAGATGTGAAAGGACGAATGATGAGATGGCTCCTTTTATTCTAGGAGTTCGACTTTGAGGTGATTACTAAGCCTGGTCGTTCCCATGTTCTGGCTGATCATCTGTCGCGTATCCCACAAACTGCAGACGAGGAGCAGGATGATCCAGACCTCCCTGATGCTTCCCTATTCTTGGTAGAAACTGTCACTCCCTGGTATGCAGACATTGCCAATCTGCTGGCAACCCAACAGTACCCTCCTGGTATTTCTAGTCGGGAAAGGCAGAAGCTCATGCTAGAATCAGCCCCCTGCACCTTGCTAGGCAGTGCACTGTACAAGAAAGGCAAAGATGAAGTGCTCAGAAGATGTGTTGCAGGAGAGGAGATTGGGATTGTTCTGAAGGCTTGCCATGACGAGCCATATGGAGGTCACTTTGCAGGAGAAGCTACAGCCAGGAAGGCTCTGCTAGCAGGATATTGGTGGCCTACCATTCATAAGGATGCCTATGATTACTGTAAAAGATGTGATGCTTGTCAAAGAATGGGGAAACCCACCAAGACAAGTGCCATGCCACTACAACCTATCCTTCCTTTGAAGCCGTTTGAGAAGTGGGGCATCGACTTCGTCGGTCCGATCGATCCTCCTACCAGAAGGAAACAGAACCGATACATCCTCGTATGTACGGATTATGTTACAAAGTGGTGTGAAGCTAAAGCCCTAAAGCGGGACGATGGTAACAGCGTGGCCCTGTTCATGTACGAGAATATCATCACCCGTTTTGGCAGTCCCTTAGAGCTGGTAAGTGACAGAGGTACTCATTTCCTTAACAAAGTCATGGAAGAATTGACAGAGTTGTATAAGATCCGCCATCGCAAGTCCACTCCCTATTACCCCAGAGCCAACGGCCAAGTCGAAGTCACCAATCGCATCCTCTATTCGATTCTGACAAGAACAATTGCCGCACATCGTCGTGATTGGGACGATCGACTTACAGAGGCCCTCTGGGCATACCGAACCTCCCATAAAGCCGCAACAGGACAGACACCCTTCCAGTTGGTATATGGTACAGAAGCTGTTTTTCCTGTTGAATTGGAACTACCCTCCTTGAGAGTGGCTATCAAAGAGCGTTTGGGGGATGATGATTCACTGCAACGTTGTCTCCTGCACTTGGAATGTTTGGACGAAATTCGTAGGATGGCTCTACAGTGCATGGAAGCCACGCAAGCTCGACGTAAGGCTTACCATGACAGCTTCATCAAGCACAAGGAGTTCAAAGAAGGTGATTTGGTCCTAGCCTATGATTCACGATTTGGCAAGTTTCCTGGCAAGCTCCAACAGCGGTGGATGGGCCCCTATAAGGTACTTGCAGTCAACCCTAATGGCTCTGTCCAAGTGCAGACCGTTGATGCCTCTGATGATCCCTTTCTGATCAATGGATATCGCCTGAAGAAGTACTTCCCTCCTTGGGGATCTTGACAATTACGGACACTTGATCCTTTCCCTCGTTGGCGCGGCACTGTACTTCTTATGATGCTACTTCTGATAGCCGTTCTTCAATCACTCCTGATGAAGTGGACGCAACCCTCTGTCCCCTTAAACCCCCCTTCCAGCCTTGATCTCTTATCCTCTATTTTCCACCAGCGACAGTGGCGAGGTTGGTCTTGATACATGGTTTTTCTACCATTCCCTTGCTCACTTTGCAGAAAAAAAAAAACAAAACAAAACAAAACAAAACATATCGGTCATGGGAGAAAAGGACTTAGGTCCCTGTCATGCCGACCTATTCTTCGAGAAAAGGTGGAAACACCCTCAGGAATAGGGGAAAACAAGAAAAAGAAAAAGAAAAAAAAAAACACAAATCTGTTATGAGAGAAAAGGAATCAATTCCCTGTCATAGCAGGCCTCGTTCCACGAAAAGGTGGTAAACACCCTTGGGCGAGAAGCTGACTGTGGAAAAGGTGGTAACACCCAGCAGTACAGAAAGTGGATTCATTAATTGATATCCCTAGGATCCAATTCCGACGCTACCTCCCTTGGTACGCTGTGTCCTGGGTCTCTCTGTAAAGTGACTACCTGTCCTCTAGCAGACGACATGTTCCTATCCAATACAATATTCGATTTGATGGCTACCTCCCTAGGTACGCCTCTTCAACAACTGATGACGCGATCTTCATCGACAAACAATCGAGTGATGTGAGCTTTCATCCTAACTGGATGGGGATGTGAGTATGGGCTGCCCTCTTATAACTATCAACAGAGAGTGAGACAGAGGGTGGGGCGAGAGATCAGTCTTTTCCCTTCAAATCAAATGAGAGGTGAGTAGTGTGAATGAAGTGTTGCACACACGGGATGGGCCTCTCAATGCACAAAGCACAATTTGTTTCTGTGCACTGCACCATAAGGCTCCTTGGCCTTCCTTCTCGCACCGTATGCCGGCACAGGGCGGGATGCACTGTTGCACCATCAAATGCGCACAAGGCATACAATCTTTGCACAAGTGCCTGTGAGGATTACATCAATGGGTTTCAGGAAAAGACTGCCCTTCTGTATTTATCAACAGAGCATGAGACAGAGGGTGGGCTGAGTGTGACTGGAGTTTCTTCAATCAATTACCGAGAGGTGAGATTGAGGGACATTACGACACTTGGAGTCAGGTATGTTCCCGTTTCCCTGTGCACCCACGGGATGGGTCTTTACCGTCAACACAAGACACGCCACCTTGTTCTGTACATTGCACTGTAAGGCTCCCTTGCCTTCCTCCTTGCACTTATGCCAGACGGGTTGGACGCACTAATGCACCATCAACTGTGCACCCTGGCATACTCCTTCTGCACCATTCCCCCCTTGTCGATTCCTCAACCGGGTATGAGATATGGGTTTCAATCCTTTTTCCTCGAGTGATATTAGTCATGGGGCGAGTGACTGTTCTTTCATTCCAATTGAGTGACTGTGAGTTGAGTGTAGTATTCCTCATCATCGATGAATTTCCTGCGATTCCTTCGACCAGCTACCTCCCTGGGTGCTACCGCGTGGTCCCTTCCATGACGAACGTGTGCCGAAAAGTTGCCTTGGTCCCTCCAGTAGCCGACTGCCGCCTCTCGACCGCCCTCGACCTCGTCCGTAGCGCCGCCCTCTGCGCCCATTGCCGCCTCTGAACACGCCGCTGGAAGCGCCCGCGCCCCGCGCCCAGAGCTCGCCGCCGTCTGGAGCCCGCCGCAGCCGTCGCCGCCGTTTCTCGGCCGTGCCACCGCCCTCCTCCCCTTCCTCCTCCTCCTACTCTTCCACCACCTCCTTCCTCACTAACTCAGTGATCTTTACTTTTCCTTTACTGGATTCACTTCTTTTGGGGAACTCTTCCGTGCGCATTTCTACATTACATACACACCCCTTCCAGGCATTCTCCTTGATTGTCTGTGTTTGTGGTGTGTGTGTAACCATCTGAATGGCGCCTTCTCATGCTCCTCCCCCTATCCAGTACGTCCCATTAGTTAGTAGGGATTACTCTTCCCTACTTACTTTTGAGCCTCTCACGAAGGCGGGACTTGCTGCTTTTGTGGCCACTCCTTTTCCATTGCTTCCAAAGGATCCGTCGTTATGTGATAAGTTCCTGGCCTCTTACAGCAAGAAGACAGGCGTAGTCCAAGGAATGTCTATGACTTTGACATCTCAAGGCTTAGGGAAGGCTCTGTCTCTACCCTTCAAAGGTGAACCTTTTGTGACCACTCGTCAGCTCTTCTCTAATGAAGAGATTCTCAAGCTGTTGCAGAAGCAGACAAGGAAAATCCTCGATGTTAAGAAGGTGATAAACTCTTCAGGAGTTTCCTTTTCTATGATCACTGATCCCGTATGGAAGACGATGTGTCAGTTCCTTCAGGACAGGTTTATGCCTGCCAAAACGCCATCCCACTATTTGTCCAAAGAGCTTTTCACAGCTTCCAGGATGGTGCTGAAAGGAGTTGTTATTGATTGGAGCACATACCTCCTCACTAAAATGGATCAGCATTTTGTTAAAGTCACCAGGGGTAATGTTACCAATGTTACCTACGGATCATATTTGTCTGCCTTCTTGACCTATTCAGGTTTACAGAAGAGTGTGCCTCCACCTCCTCCATCAGATCCAGTACCTCCTCCTCCACCTTCAGAAGAGTCAGAACCCATTGACATAGAGGATGATGATTCTCCGCCTCCCCTGGTCATACAGCGCAAACGCTTGAAGCGGGTAGCGGATAAAGCCCCTGCTGTACTTCCCTCAGTGCCTATCCCTGCTACCTCTGGCAGTGAACTCCCTGGGTATCTCACTTGTAATAACCTGTTCCGAGCACATCGAGAAGGATCATTGGAGATCTCAGTTCCTTCCCTGAACAGTCTCGTCTCAGGAGATGCCATTCCTTTCCTCTGCAAGGATATTCAAAGTTCCATTGAGTTGTCCGTGACAGCCTGTGTTCAACAGCTGTACGCATCTTTCTATGAAGAGCTCATGCAGTCCAAAGACCAGTTGCATAAGGCAACATCTGAGTTAGCTTCTGCTAAGGATACCCTAGCAGATTTATTTAAGCAAATGGAACAGCAAACCCAACTGGTTGCCACCCAAAGCGATGAGATTTCTTCATTGAAGACCCAGTTACTCGAGGCTCAATCCCAGGTTACTAGCCTTTCAGCAGAGAAGGAGAGGATGTCCAGTGAAGCGACGGAATTCCACGCTATCTTAGATGACAAGCTTTCAGCTTTACAGACTGCTAATGACACAGTGGCCAACCAAGCCTCCCAAATCCAGCAGTTGCAAGATCAACTGGCAAAGTCCCGCTCTGTTCCTCCAAGCCCTCCTGTTCCATTGATTCCTTCTCTTTCACAGCAGGACTTGGCTGCTCTTCAGAGACAGGCTACTTTGTGCCCTCTATTCCAAGATAAAGTGGAAAGATTGCAGTCCAGAATGGACTTGTTATGGTCTACCTTTGAGCAGTTTCAGGAATATGTCTTACCAGACCATTCTTTCTTTGTCCACTACCACTTACAGAAGTTGGTCTTCTACATGAAGCTTTCCACGATGGATTTACCTTTTCCAGAGGATGGCTGGAGTGGGGCTTGGTCTGCTGAGTTGTTGACAGAGGTAGTCAGAATGGTCTTTGAAGATTCTGTCACGCCAGATACCATGTTGATGTCATACATGTATCTCCGAGGAGATTTGTTAATTCCAGATGAGGTAGATATGGCATGGTATGTGGGGGATGTGGTCTTACAGGCTGTTTTGTATGTCAATCATTTGGAGTTGCGCATAGCCGATATGTTCCCAAGTTATTCCTCCAAAGTAGCTGATTGTCATGATAATTTGTGGCATCCCATGATTGATTCGGTGGTCCTAAATCAAAGACAAAACACAGCTCCTACCTTTGCCCAGAGTACTAATCAACTGAGGATGGATCTTTTAACCTATCTTTCCAAACATAATCCATTTGATGCTTATCATAGACGATCTCTTCTGGGACCTTCTGTTCCTACCCTCCTCTATTACCAACAAATGGCTCACCGCTATGCTATATATATTTCCCTTTGTCAATCTAATTCCACAATAATTTTACCCCTTCTTTTCCAACCTTCATCTTTCCCTCAAATTCCTATTTTCACTTACTGTTCCTTTATTGAGGATAGGGTATTTTTCCCTTCTCCACCCTGTCCTTCTCCCTCTATTAATGTACCCTCCACATTTCCTATTTATCAGTTAACACCGTTCCTTAGTGATTCCTTACAAATTTCTGCCACTCTTTCTTTAACCTTTTCTTCCTTTTATGATTTTTCCTATCCTTCCCTTCATCCACTTTCCCTTATTCCACTACCCTCTCCTAACACTTCCATATCTCAACCACCTCAGTTGGTTAGTGACTGTGACGGGTTTGATAATCAGATTTCTAGAAGAAGGGGATGGAGTTCGGATGATTGCCTTACAGGACCGCAGATTAATTGGCCAGTAATTCCAGGAGAATGGACAGCTTCCAGTCAAGCTTATCAAAACTATGTTCATTTTGCCCAACAGTATTCACAGTCTGCAGATCCCTCAGTGAGATTAACTGCTCACTTTGCTTGGTACATGGCGTATATGCATAGGCACTCTCATACTGATTCAAAGCCTATTCCAAAGTTGTGCATGAATGTCAATGTTAGCATTGATTCCCAGCAGCTGGAGATATTGTATTTTCATGCCCTTTGTTTGCCTAGCAGATACTTGGTCCTGTTGGAAAGGATGTGCTGTCTCCAATTTTTTCAAAATCCTCCCAAAAACTTTGTAGATGAATCCTTATCTATGGATCGCTTCCGACAACATCAATCTTTTAAGAGGGATCATCTTCATTGATACCTTTCCAATGTATGGTGGAAGCTTTTAATGCAAAACTCTCTTTTTGAAGGAGTCATTCAGATGGTTGTGTTGTGTATTAGTGTTTGTGTTGTGAGTTCATTTATATCAAACGAACGTGGTGGTTTTCTATTGGATTTCGTGTACGAGCTACGTTTTGGAAAATTGTGGTGTTGGGTTCGTGGATGGAGAATTGAAGCAGATGCAGATGCAGAAGAAGCAAACTCTTATATCCTTTACAAATTTGTTGTGATTTTCTTGTTTGATAAGAAGTGTTAATGTCTAAAGGGTTTTCCTTTCTTTGAATTTTTCTATCAGAAACAGGTTATAAGTTGGGGTCGTGGTGGATGGATTCTTTTTGAGGAGATATTGAAGATCAAAGTTGAACTTGTATTCCCTTTTTCCTGGGTCGCGAGGACGCTTCCTTATTAAGTGTGGGGATATGTTGAGTGTTGAAATGACTTGTTTTTTTGGCTGATTTTTGTTGTTTTTGAGAGCTGAATGGTTGATTTTATGAGATGATTGATTGATTTGGAAGTGATTTGAGAATGTTTTGGATGATATTGATTGTGTTTTGGAAGATCATGATGTTTGTTGGTGGTTCTGTGATGTTCTGATAGGTTCTGATTGGTTCTGTATACCTTCTGTTTTGCTCTGTTTTGGTCTGTTTTGTTCTGATTGTCTTCTGTGAAGAGGGATGGAGTATTGATTGATGAAGAATGAGATATTGTGAAAGCTTATTGAATGGTTTGTGAAAGTTTGGAATGATTTGAGAATGAGTTATGTGGTTTTGATGACCTTCTGTAGGTCTTCTATAGAGCTTCTGCTTCTGTTCTGTTCTGTACTGTAGCTGTTCTGGTACTGTTCTGTAGACTGTTCTGTATGCTTCTGTAAGTGTTCTGTGGAATGTATGTGTGACTTTGGGAAAGTTTTCTAGCCTTGGAAAGAGGTGAATACAAGTGCAAAAGAGCTGAAAGAAGTGGAAGAAGTAGCTGCTGAAGACTCAAGTGAAGACTAGAGTGAAGTGACAGTAGTGAGCTATGAAAAGACACTGTAGTGGCTCTGGTGACTCTTCATATCAAACATACCTCTTGGGAGGGGTATCCACGACCTAAGAAGGGTTATTAAGAGTGATTTTTGAGAGATTGTAGTGAGGATATGATGTATTATTGATGGAGAGAGAGAGGGAGAGTCAGAGATAGCTAATTCTACTCAAACAAAGTGATTGTATATGAGAGATTGAGAGAGAAGACTATGAAGATATTGAAGATGAATACTATGTGATGTATTTCCATTCAAAGATGGTGTACTTCTTTGCTTTCTTTGTTCTATTGATGGATTTTATGAAGATGTTGAAGAATATGGTTGATTCTATTAAAAACCGTGGGAGATCTACATGGTGCTGCATGAAGATTTGTTGTGCGTGGTGTTCTTTTCTTCATTGTGATCATATGAAACATGATAAATAAGCTTGTTGATGTTACAAGATAGATTTTCTTGCAAGAGAATTCCCTTTTCCTTGGTGTTCCTCTCGGGGCTCCAGTTAATGTACGTAAAGTAGATATGATACCTCTATGCTTGTACAACAGCTAATAGTTATTTGTCATATGTGGAATATTTCAGTTCAGAGGGTTTCAGCTTACAACTAGAATAGGCTATAGGATGATTATCCTGCATAAGTACAGCTCCTATTCCTGATCCACTAGCATCGGTCACTACTAGAAAGAATGGTCTATTAAAATCAGGCAACTGTAGGACATGGGCATGGGTTAATGCATGTTTCAATAAGTCAAAGGATTTTTGTTGATTTTCGGACCAATGATAGACAATTCCTTTCTTCTGAAGTTTAGTCAGTGGTAAAGCTAGTAATGAAAAATTACGTACAAACTTCCTATAGAAACTAGCAAGACCAAGGAATGAGCGTAACTCATGCATGTTTTTAGGTACAAGCCAATTTAATATTGCATCTATTTTCTTAGGGTCAACTTTAATTCCATCAAATGATACAATATGACCTAAATACTCAATTTCTATTTTAAAGAATTCACTCTTTTCAGGATTTGCATACAGTTGATTATCTTTCAGTAACTGGAAAACCAATGACAAATGCTTATAGTGTTCTTTCTCATTTTGACTAAACACCAAAATATCATCAAAGAAGACAATTACAAAATACTGATATTTCAAAAATATACGGTTCATCATGCTACTAAACGTAGCAGGTGCATTAGTCAATCCAAATGGCATCACTAAAAATTCGTAATTACCAAACTGTGTCCCAAATGCAGTCTTGAATATGTCTAACTTATCTAGTCTCACCTGAAGATAACCAGACTTAAGGTCTATTTTACTAAATATAGCAGATCCTTGCAGTTTGTCCATAAGGTCATCAACTCTAGGAATTGGATACCTATTCTTTACAGTAATCTTATTTAAAGCTCGATAGTCAATGCACATACGATAGGTATTATTCTTTTTCTTGACTAACAGAACAGGTGCACCAAATGGAGAACTACTAGGTCTAATCAATCCTCTATTTAGTAATTCCTCAACTTGACTCTGAATTTCTTTTTGCTCTATCTGGTTATGCCTATATGGTGCTTTGCAAGGTGGTTGTGTACCAGGAGTCAAATCTATTTTATGGTCTTCTGGACATGAAGGAGGTAAACCAGGCGGTAGGTCTTTGGCAAAACAGTCCTTAAAATGTGCAAGAAATTGTTTATGCCTAGGATGCATATGATTTTCTTTTACTTGCAATTCATTCACCCAAATGAGATAGGATTCACTACTCTTGCGTAATGCACGTTTAGCTTGAGTATGCGAAAGCAGTGGAAAAACATTAGATGCATGCATACCATACAATGTAATATGTTTTCCTTGAAAATTAATATTCATTGAATGTGTGGAATAGTCTATATCTGGGTTATGCTGATGACGCCAAGGCATACCTAAAATAATGTCACTCGACTGTAATGGAACAACTAGGAAATTTCTTCTTTCTGTGTATTGACCAATTTGAATCTCTAAGTCATGCACTTCTTGTGTACCATTATACCTAGTGCCTAAGAATGCTGCTTTCATGCGATAATGCGTAGGTACAGTCTATAACTTCAATTCTTTTACTAACTTTGCTGAAATAAAATCATGAGTACTACCGTCATCATGCAAAATAATCTTTTCCTTTCCATGCACCAAACATTTCATAGTCAATAAACAATGTGGAGTTGGCATACCTGGTAAAGTATCCGAAGAAGTAGTAGTGTCATCCTCATCTTCTATAAAATTAGGCATATCTTCATGTTCGTCATCGTCCATTGCTCCAAGGTAGTTGATATGGGCAGTTGGCTTCTTCGAATGGCAATTTGTTGCTAAATGTCCAGGCTGGTGGCATTTATAGCATACTATTGGCTTGGCTTTGGTTACATTTTTTGCAATGGCAGGAAGTCGAGGTACATTAGGATTTGGTTGTGGAATAGGCTTGGAATTTTGATTGACATTGGATGGTAAAGCAGGTGGTTTTGCCAAATTTTTATGGAAAGATGAGGAAGAGAAACGACCTGGATTAAATCTTTTAAAATTGGAGTTGAATTGCTTAGATCCATAGTTACCATTGGCTTGGAATTGTTGTGGACGTCTGTCTCTACCTCGCAGCTTGTCTTCAGTGTCGTGAGCTAGTGAAATGGCGTCTTCAAGAGTAGCAGGCTTGAACATGTTAACTTCAGCGTAGTAATGCCCAAGGAGTCCAGACATATACTTGTGCTTGTGTGTCGCTTCAGGTATGTCTTCAAGCATGCGTAATTGGAGTAGTGTATTCCAAAAACGCTCTGTATACTGAGGAATAGGCTCACGATCCCGTTGCTGAAGAAGATCCCATTGCTTAATGGCTTTCTCATGAAATTGTGGAGGAAGGAAATTCTGCATGAACTTCTTCTTGAAATTCTCCCATGTAGCGGGACAATCTATACTCTTGCGTACTACAGTCCACCAAAGAGATGCTCTCTTCACTAAATGATTAGTGACACACTTGATTTTATCTTTTTCTGCATAGGTTTCCTCATGGAAATAGTCGTCAAACTGACTAATGAATGCAAGAACAGTTTTTCCCTCTCGTATGCCATTGAAAGTACGGAATTTGAAACTTCTTTTACTTATCTTTGATTCCTTGCGGATGGTTTGAGCTTCGAGAGTTGCGTCGATGGTACGTTGGATAAGATCTTCAGATTGAGGTTCTTCTTTGTCGGTAGACGATCTTTGTAAATTTGCCAATTGAACTTGCAATGCTTACCTAGCCCTTCGTTCTTCATCCAATTGCAATATAATTAAGTCCAGCTTTTGCTCCATTGTAGGTTCAGGTAAGTCGCCTTCAGCCATAAGATCATCCATATGTGGTTTCGTCATCCTGCAAAACTCAAAAGACCTCTCACTCTAAAATCAAGTTAGCGGGATGAGCGTAGCTCAAGTTCAGGAATACAAGGCTTATGTAATTTCGGGTGTGGCTTTCACAAGCTTCGAAAAATCTGCGTTTTATCCTTCTTCGTATGTTGAAAATGCTTCAGCAAACCTGCGTGTGGATAGAGTACCTTCCAATGAACAACTTTGCAGTTCGGAGTTTCTGCGCAGGAACACCCCTTCTATGAGTTTTGGAGAGAAGTCAGTTTTGACTCCAGTTGACTTGTCTGACTTGCAGAGTACCAGACTAATGTGACTTGCAGAGTTTGTAGACTTGCAGAACTTGCTTGCTTTGTGGAACTTGCAGTACTTCAACTTGATAGACTTGCTGAATCTGTTTCTGTGACCTCACTGACTGAAGCTTAGGTAACTTTGTTGTTTTGGTAAGTAAGCTTTAGCTTACTACCAAAACGTAAAATCGTGGGGGGGGGGGGGGGGGGGGAGGCGTTTTTCAGCCAACGGCGCAAAAATCGGAGGTATTAAGATACCTCGCACTGACGAATTGAATCTTTTAGCTTCTTAAAGCTTAAGCTAAGCTTCTTAAGCTTTAGTGTTTAAAGCTTGAAGATATTGAGTTATGGGGTTTATGGCTTATCTCTTTGTTCTTGACGACTTGATGAAAAAGATGTAGGAGTGGTCCTCTGCCTCTGCAAACCGGTCCTTCACGATCCCATGATGGAAACAAGGGTTCTTGATCGCCAGAAATCTGTCTGTATCGACAGTTCGCGACGAGATTGAACGTAGAGCCCGATCGTTCCAGGAGCTCCGCCTTCGTACGAGATGGGTAGCGATTGGAAGCTCTTGATCTCAGCTTCACTCTGATACCACTGGTGCGCAGATCGGATGTTGTACGCTCGCGTATTGAATGCCGAAAGGTCCCCAAGAACAATAGAACTCTACTTTTTGCACAAATTACAAGGTAAAAAGCATGAACGACAAGAGCAAGAGACCAATTGGGTGCAATCTCCCCCCATGCCTTGTGTGAGCACTCCACAAAGCATGTATTTTATGTATTATTCATCTTCAAGCTCAAATAATAGCCCAAATTACAAAATAGCAAGCTTTTAGCTTTTGAGTTTTCTTTAACACAGAATAGGAATAAAGCTAATGGACGGTGTCCAAAGAGTCTGGCATATCCAATACAATGTCCAAATAGAAATTGAAAGGTGAGAAGGATCGAAGCTTGCACGCGAGCTATGGCGGGAGAGCAAGAGCAAGAAAAGAGAGAGACAAGAAATGGGAACTCCAACGGTCACAATGTGTGACGGGGCCTTCCTTTATTCAAACTGTCACTAAAAGAATAAAGAATAAAGTGACGTGACGGGCGCCCGCCACCTGCAATGTGCAGTGGCGGGTACTGTCAGTGTAGTAATACATGGGGCGGCACAGCGGAGGCGCCTTTACCCCCAACAACCTCCCACTTAAAGGCGAATCTGCCCTAGTGAGAGAGAAAAGAAAAAAGAAAAGACAGTACAAACGTACATAGGTACAAGGGATGAGGAAAGGCGACATCTCATCCAACGCCCATCAACCTCCTGAGGAAGGCAAAGCGCTCAGTAGTGAGGCTCTTCGTGAGCAGATCTGCAGGATTCTCATCAGTGGAGATCTTGACAAGGTCAACAGACCTGTCCTCCACGACACCACGTATGAAGTGATACCTCACCTCAATGTGTTTCGTCTTCGCATGGAAGACCGGATTCTTAGCCAACTGAATGGCACTCATAGAATCCGAATGCAGTGTAGGTGTAGCATCAATCCCAAGGTCAGCAACTAGACGGCCTAACCATATGGCTTCCTTGCAAGCCTCAGTGGCTGCAACATACTCGGCCTCAGTGGTAGACAAAGCCGTATACTTCTGAACCCTGGACATCCAAGAGACATCCCCTTCAGCATAGGTGAATACATAGCCAGAAGTGGACTTCCTACTATCTGCATGTCCTGCATAATCGGAGTCAGTGTACCCCACGACCCCTGTATCCTGGCTGCCATAGCAAATACACATATCTGCTGTGCCCTTCAGGTACCTCATGATACCCTTCACGGCATCCCAATGTCTGCTGCCAGGTGTAGCCATATAGCGTGCCACAACACCAACTGCATGCGCAATATCTGGACGAGTGGCTATCATGGCATACATCAAACTGCCCACGACTGAAGCATAAGGGATCTTGGCCATCTCGGCCCTCTGCTCATCTGTCTGCGAACAATCGTCCTGTGATACCTTCACATAAGAAAGTAATGGACAGCCAATAGGCTTTACGTCCTGCATGCGAAAGCGCTCAAGGACTTTATGAATGTACTCCCGCTGTGAGAGATACAAAAGCCCCTGATGCCTATCGCGCTTAATGCGCATCCCAAGTATATGTGAGGCCTGTCCCAAATCCTTCATCTCAAAGCTCTTCTTCAGCTGAGATTTAAGAGCATCTAACTCATCATGAGCTTTCCTTGCTATCAGCATATCATCAACATAGAGTACCAAGATAAGCAAACTGCCATCATGGGCTTTCTTTGTGTAAAGACACGGATCCATAGCACTCCTGCTGTAGCCCTGTGACTGCATAAAGGCATCAAACTTATGATACCATTCCCTAGGTGCCTGCTTCAAGCCATACAAGTTCTTCTTCAACTTGCACACTAGGTGCTCCCTGCCAGGTTCTCCAAAGCCCTTAGGCTGATCCATATAGATCTCATCATGCAAGTCCCCATGTAGAAAAGCCGTCTTGACATCCATCTGATATAGATCTAAGTCAAGCTGTGCAACCAAAGCCAAGACTAAGCGCAGGGTGGTCATCTTAACCACAGGAGAGAAGACCTCATCAAAGTCCACACCATGTTCCTGCTTAAAACCCTTTGCTACCAATCTAGCCTTGTATGCCGGTTTGGGGTATCCAGGGGTACTTTTCAGCTTGTACACCCACTTGCATGGCAAAGCCTTCTTGCCCTTAGGTAAGGCAACCAAATCCCAAGTCTCATTCTTATGCAGGGAGTCTATCTCAGACTGCATAGCCCTCTCCCAGGAGTGACTGTCACCCCTGCGCATAGCCTCATCATAAGTGAAAGGCTCTCCTGCATCTGTAACCAAAACATAATGCATAGAGGGCTGAAATCTGTCAGGTGGATGTCTGTCTCTAGCAGACCGTCTCACCGCAGGCTCTGCTGCCTATCTAACTGCCTGTCCAACACCCTGGCCCTGTGAAGGAACTGCTGCAGGCTGTACTACTGGCTGTGCTGGAGCTCTAGGCTCCTCCTGAAAGATCACTCTGCGGATCTCAACCACCTTCTCAGGCTGCCTGTGCATCTTGTCTTCATGGAAGACGACATCATGGCTGCGTACTATTTTCCGCACCTGCGGATCCCATAGGCGATAGCCCATCTCTCCTGACTCACCATAGCCAAGGAATATGCATTTAATGCTCTTTGGATCCAATTTACTCCTCTTGTCCTTGGGCACATGGCAGAATGCCTCACATCCAAAGACACGGAGATGCGCATAAGAGGGTGGCTTACCAACCCAAACTTCCTCTGCAACCTGGAAATCCAATCCACTGGAAGGCGATCGGTTTATGACATGCACTGCCGTACTAACTGCCTCAGCCCAAAAGCTCTGTGGTAGGCCTGCATGGCTAAGCATAGAGCGGACACGCTCCTGAATAGTCCTATTCATGCGCTCAGCCAAACCATTCTGGGCGGGGGTATAAGGGGCGGTCAACTGGCGCTTAATACCCCTATCATCACAAAACTGCTCAAAAGCACGTGAGACATATTCTCCCCCATTGTCAGTCCTAAGGCATTTCAGCCTATACCCAGTCTGGTTCTCAACAAGAGCAAGCCAACGCTGAAAGACTGCCAAGACATCGGACTTTTGCTTTATGGGATAAGCCCACACTTTCCTAGAAAAATCATCAATGAAGGTAACAAAGTACTTCGCACCACCCATAGACATACATGGCATGGGCCCACAAACATCTGAATGCACCAAAGCCAAGGGCTCACTCATGCATGGCCTACCCGATTTCTTATGCGTAGACCTATTCTGCTTACCATAAAGACAATGATCACACGAGTCAAAACGTGCATAGTCCAAAGGCGGAAGATACTGCAAACCAGATAACATTTTCATTCCCTTCAAAGACATATGCCCCAAACGGGCATGCCAACGTGATACATGTGGGATAGAGCCCACTGCCAAAACATGGTCTACAGAAGACCCAGATACAACAAGAGGATAGAGGCTGCCAGCCTTGGCGCCTCTAGCAAGCACAAGTCTGCCTTTGGTAATCTTCCAGGCAGAATCCCCAAAACAAACATGAAACCCTGCATCATCTAACTGTCCTGCAGACATAAGACTGTGTGTAAGCGCAGGTACATGACGTACATCCCTACGCAAAAATGAACTGCCAGTGGAAAACTGCAACTGAATATCACCCATGCCCACAATGTGAAGAGACCTGTCGTCTCCAAGTCTGACTGAACCAGATATAGTGCGGTAAGAGTGGAACCACTCACGGTAAGGCGTCACATGGAAGGATGCTCCTGAATCCAATAACCAGCACTGTGCATACATACTAGATGTCTCAGTCAAGTGTGAAGCATCAGAAGAACTAGCTGCAAGTATAAACTCATCACCACCATCGGACTCCTCAGTCTGCGTGACATTAATTTCCTCAATCTTGACGCTAGACTTCGCAGGTACTATGCTGCGATCAGAGGACTTCTCCTGCACTTTATCTTTCCCCTTATCCTTGCGCTTCTCATTGCGCAACTCATGATACTGTGGTCTAATATGGCCCTTTTTCCCACAATGATGACAAGTGACATTTGCATTGCGCCCACGCGACTTGCCACGAGATTTAGACCGACCCTTCTGCGAGTCACGGCCTCGGCCATTACCATGGTCCTACCTATCATCCTGCCTCTAACTGTCAAAGCATGACTATCACGAGAGGCATCTAAGTTTTTGCGATTCACCTCTTCCTGAAGAAGAGCACTCTCAACATCTGCCAATTTTAGAGTAGCACTAGAGGCATAAAGAGCAGTACGGAAAACATCCCATGACTCATTCAGAGTCCCAAGCAAGAAAAGAGGAGTTACTTCCTCTCCAAAGGTGATATCCTGCGAAGTCAGGTTCTTCAGTATAGCATGGAACTGGCTCAAGTGAGTAGACATAGTCGCATTATCCTTCATGCGCAGATCCATAAGCTGCTTCAACCAGTACATCTGACTCGCCGGACTTTTCTGATCATAAAGATTCTTGATCTTATTCCATAGATCCCATGCACTCTGTGCTTCCTCAAATACATTATAATGTACATGTTCAGTGAGAGACAATACAATCGTGGACTTGCATAGCTCATCAAGTTCAAGCCAGTCGTCATTGTCCATAGTTTCAGACTGCTCCCCACTCAACCGAAGTGGCTTAATCTGAGATTTCTGCACCAAGACCTGCCAAATTTGACTCTTTCAATAAGAGTAGTTGGTACCATCCAACTTTGTAATGTTAAAGATGGCACTATCATGCGAAGATGACGCCATTATGCAGGTTGGAAATGCCCAAACAGTCCAAAACTACTTGTTGTTTTACTGCAGAAACTGCCCAAAAATGACCAAAACGGGGTCCAAAGGGCGAGCAAAGTGTGCCAAAAGTTGCTGCCCACTTAGTACTAGGTGCGGTACACCAAATTAGGATATTTCAGCATGAAAAGTACACCTCAGTCCACCAATAACTGCTTGCTGTAATAAATTGGAGGTATGCAGTCTAGAGAGCAAACTGTCCCAAAATAGGATCCAATGTCAAGCAAACAATGCTAGGTCCAAAGCCGGCATGAAACGGACATAAGCAAGGCCAATGACAGTGAAAAGAACATGAGCTCAACACCGAAGCATGTCAAAATAACATCTGCCAGTGAAAGGCACACCCCCAGACACTCTAGGCAAAGTGTTCCTGTAACTGCCAAAACCTGACACAAATAGGTGTCTGCTCAAAGAGAAAGATCCAAATATGAGACTCAGCTCATAAGCATCCTGTGAACCAAGAGTACATCAATGCATATCCATAAAGATCGGAGTATGATCCCAAAGTCTCAATGCGTATGTAGCTGCTCAAGACATAAACTGCTCCAAATACATGTAAGTGCTCCAATAGCATGCAACTGTCAAAGGTCAAGCAAGCATGTAAAATGCTCCCACTGGCACAAAAGGCGTACAAAGCGAGCTCAGAAGCTCAAACAACCCAAGAGAAAGCACCAGTGATAAGTGACCCTGTCAATGCATCAAGCGCATCCAAGAGAGCATGACATGAAGCACCGGTCGTATTAACCATGAAGCAATACATAAGCCCAAATAAGCTCTCGGTCAACTCAATGACATCCAAATAGCAACCAAGATCAGTGATCAAGTAAGCCGGGAATGCTCAAATACATCCAAATCCAAGCTCCAAATGTCGGTATGGCATACACGAACCAAATAGCATATGTCACGAACCAAAGCATGTAATGCAAAAGCCTAACTGTCAAGCAGAGACATGAGGCATAGGCGGTCCACGAGCATGCCAAGTCAGTCCAAATGCCAGTGAAGACGGAGCTAATGCGAAGCTCAAAAGCATCCCATAATCTCATACATATGCTCCAAGCCGTCCCCAAATGTCAGAGACATCATGCCAAAGCTCAAAGCATACATCCGGTATCGGTAGGTAAGTGCCAAAGCATGTAAAGTACCTTCAGCCCACTGTTATTCCAGCATGTATTTACTGTTCTAAACAGTCGATTTCAGCCCCGAATTCAAGCCAAAATCATGGTCAAACCAAATGCATACATCCCCAATACATCCGGGTAGGAAGTAGACCGCATACGGGCATCAAATAAGGTAACCGGAGTAGAGTATAAGCATCAAATGCCAATGCCAAGTGTGGCTGCCCTGTTTCCAGCACTGTATAACAGTAAATAATAGTCCCAAATCAGCCAATATTTCAAGCCAAAATCATGGCATAATCATGTGCATACATTCCCAAGGCACTAGGCATCATGTAGACCGCATACGGGCATCAAATAGCACAACCGGAATGGAGTATAAGCAACAAATGCTAATGCCAATGGTGCTGCCCTATTTTCATCCTGTTATGACAGTTTATGACAGTCCCAAATCTGAAGAAATCAGCCCCAAATGATCAAGACCAATGCCCAAAGCTTGAATGACATCAAACATGAAGTTTATAGCCCTCTTGATCAAGGTAGAGAGCAAGAAGCAATGGCCAAGTGTGGAGCTGAAGTACATGAGTGCTCACAGCCTAGAAAAAAATGATGCAATCTGCCGTGTTGGTGCTGAACTTGTTGCTGCTCGACATGGGCGGAAAAGGGGGTAATGGGGGGCTCAAGAAGGGCCTATCAAAGGCCTATGACAAGCCTCTTTGAGCCTTGATAGGTGTAAGGCACAATATGAGGGGAATAAGCTTCAAGGGTTTGAAGCCATGGCTGCCCTTACTGTTTGCAACCTGTAGACTAAAATAAAACACTGAAACAATGATCAAATACCTCAGTATCAACGCCTTGAAGGTTCCTCAATAGGCTGGGAAGGTGCTCGGGAAGCCGAGGAGTGACGGGAGCTCGGGGAGATTGGATATGGCTGCCGGGATGGAGATCCAATGCGTGAAGCGAGTCGATGCGAAGGTCAAGAAGCACCCAGTCGAGCTCGAGCAAGAGAATGCCAAGCTCTGATACCAGTTGAAAGGTGAGAAGGATCGAAGCTTGCACGCGAGCTATGGCGGGAGAGCAAGAGCAAGAAAAGAGAGAGACAAGAAATGGGAACTCCAACGGTCACAATGTGTGACCGGGCCTTCCTTTATTCAAACTGTCACTAAAAGAATAAAGAATAAAGTGACGTGACGGGCGCCCGCCACCTGCAGTGTGCAGTGGCGGGTACTGTCAGTGTAGTAATACACGGGGCGGCACGGCGGAGGCGCCTTTACCCCCAACAGAAATAACATAATCGTGCGCCCATGCGCATACAAAAGAATAATAAATAACCGACGCCTCAATAAATAGGCGTGACAAAATATAGGCGCCATGCCTAAGGTATGCGCCCATCAAAATATAATCCATAAATCGAATACTCTCTATTCTCCAATTCTTTCCTCCGCCACTACTGCTATCTCTACACATCAACTGAAGCATTCACAATCGTTAGTAGAATAATACAATTAAACTGACAAAAGTGAATACCTAGTAGTCTTCAACTACATAAATAAATCAACTCGTTAGAAATAAATCCTAACCTTAATTTATTACGAGTGCGCACTCTAAACTCATAAACGTATTAATTTAATATGCATTTTGCGGAATCACCCGCTATGGAATCACCCATGTACACACTAAATTAATGAAACGCCCGAAAAGGACAGGCGTCCCCATCAACTTCTCGCACAAAGAATCCACTTTGTGTATGAGCCTCGGTCATCAAAGTTTACGGAATCCACCGTAAAACCTCACGGAATCCACCGTAAAATATGCCTCCTGGCATCATACCATTATTCATCTTCAAGCTCAAATAATAGCCCAAATTACAAAATAGCAAGCTTTTAGCTTTTGAGTTTGCTTTAACACAAAATAGGAATAAAGCTAATGGACGGTGCCCAAAGAGTCTAGCACGCCCAATACAATGTCCAAATAGAAATAACATAATCGTGCGCCCATGCGCATACAAAATAATAATAAATATCCGACGCCTCAATAAATAGGCGTGACAAAATATAGGTGCCATGCCTAAGGTATGCGCCTATCAAAATATAATCCATAAATCGAATACTCGCTATCCTCCAATGCTTTCCTCCGCCACTACTGCTATCTCTACACATCAACTGAAGCATTCACAATCGTTAGTAAAATAATACAATTAAATCGACAAAAGTGAATACCTAGCACTCTTCAGCTACATAAATAAATCAACTGGTTCGAAATAAATCCTAACCTTAATTTATTACGAGTGCGCACTCTAAACTCATAAACGTTTATTAATTTAATATGCATTTTGCGGAATCACCCGCTATAGAATCACCCATGTACACACTAAATTAATGAAACGCCCGAAAAGGACAGGCGTCCCCATCAACTTCTCGCACAAAGAATCCACTTTGTGTATGAGCCCCGGTCATCAAAGTTTACGGAATCCACCGTAAAACCTCACGGAATCCACCGTGGCACGGAATCCACCGTGAAATATGCCACACTGGTACGCAGATCGGATGTTGTACGTTCACGTAGTGAATGCCGGAAGGTCCCCAAGAACAATAGAAGTCTACTTTTTGCACAAATTACAAGGTAAAAAGCATGAATGACAAGAGTAAGAGACCAATTGGGTGCAATCTCCCCCATGCCTTGTGTGAGCGCTCCACAAAGCATGTATTTTATGTATTATTCATCTTCAAGCTCAAATAATAGCCCAAATTACAAAATAGCAAGCTTTTAGCTTTTGAGTTTGCTTTAACACAAAATAGGAATAAAGCTAACGGGCAGTGCCCAAAGAGTCTGGCATGCCCAATACAATGTCCAAGTAGAAATAACATAATCGTGCACCCATGCGCATACAAAATAATAATAAAGATCCGATGCCTCAATAAATAGGCGTGACAAAATATAGGCGTCATGCCTAAGGTATGCGCCCATCAAAATATAATCAATAAATCGAATACTCGCTATCCTCCAATGCTTTCCTCCGCCACTGCTGTTATCTCTACACATCAACTGAAGCATTCACAATCGTTAGTAAAATAATACAAGTAAACCGACAAAAGTGAATACCTAGCAGTCTTCAGCTACATAAATAAATCAACTGGTTAGAAATAAATCCTAACCTTAATTTATTACGAGTGTGCACTCTAAACTCATAAACGTTTATTAATTTAATATGCATTTTGCGGAATCACCCGCTATGGAATCACCCATATACACACTAAATTAATAAAACGCCCGAAAAGGACAAGCGTCCCCATCAACTTCTCGCACAAAGAATCCACTTTGTGTATGAGCCCCGGTCATCAAAGTTTACGGAATCCACCGTGAAATATGCCACACTGATACATAGATCGGATGATGTACGCTCGCGTAGTGAATGCCGGAAGGTCCCCAAGAACAATAGAACTCTACTTTTTGCACAAATTACAAGGTAAAAAGCATGAACGACAAGAGCAAGAGACCAATTGGGTGCAATCTCCCCCCATGCCTTGTGTGAGCGCTCCACAAAGCATGTATTTTATGTATTATTCATCTTCAAGCTCAAATAATAGCCCAAATTACAAAATAGCAAGCTTTTAGCTTTTGAGTTTGCTTTAACACAAAATAGGAATAAAGCTAATGGACGGTGCCCAAAGAGTCTGGCACGCCCAATACAATGTCCAAATAGAAATAACATAATCGTGCGCCCATGCGCATACAAAATAATAATAAATATCCGATGCCTCAATAAATAGGCGTAACAAAATATAGGCGCCATGCCTAAGGTATGCGCCCATCAAAATATAATCCATAAATCGAATACTCGCTATCCTCCAATGCTTTCCTCCGCCACTGCTGCTATCTCTACATATCAACTGAAGAATTCACAATCGTTAGTAAAATAATACAATTAAACCGACAAAAGTGAATACTTAGCAGTCTTCAGCTACATATATAAATCAACTGGTTAGAAATAAATCCTAACCTTAATTTATTACGAGTGCGCACTCTAAACTCATAAACATTTATTAATTTAATATGCATTTTGCGGAATCACCCGCTATGGAATCACCCATGTACACACTAAATTAATTAAACGCCCGAAAAGGACAGGCATCCCCATCAACTTCTCGCACAAAGAATCCACTTTGTGTATGAGCCCCGTCAAAGTTTATGTAATCCACTGTAAAACATCACGGAATCCACCGTGGCACGGAATCCACCGTGAAATATGCCTCCTGGCATCATACCCCCGCTGGTGCGCAGATCGGATGCTGTACGCTCGCGTAGTGAATGCCGGAAGGTTCCCAAGAACAATAGAACTCTACTTTTTGCACAATATAGGCGAAGGACTGGCGGCAAAGCTCCTTCATCAAGTTGTGGAAGAACAGATAAGAGATTCTCCTCCATAGCTTCACACCTTTCAAGCTTAAGTAAAAAGCTTATTAAGCTTTACAAAGCTTATTAAAAAAAAGCTTTGTTAATCAAATTTCTGCGCCTGCGGCGGCAATATGAACTGTCCGCCGTCAACGCTAGCGAAAAGATATTGAGGTCCTCAAAAATTATGCATTGGTCACTAAAGCTTAAGCTCTAAGTTCTCCAAGCTCCTCAAGTCCCCAAAGTCACTAAATTCTTCTTCAATAACTACTTAAGAGGCAGTTCATACTCAGAAGCATATGAATCACTTTACTACTTTCGAGAAGTCCCTGTTCACACTTGGAGAATTGCTGAACCAGTTTCAGCAAAAACAGAACTTCACACGCAGTCTATACGCAGTTTATACACAGTCTATACGCAACACTATTCTCTTGGAAGACGATTGTGACTACGAACTCTGCAATCATAAAGGAGAGATACTACAAAAGCCAAACAAAAATATACAAGCCTTGCAAACCCGCCTTTGAGCTACGCTCATTCCGCTAACAAGGTTTCGAGTGTGTGAGGTCTTTTGGAATTTTGTAGGATGACTAAACAAAACATGGATGATCTTATGGCTGAAGGTGATTTACCCGAACCAATAATGGAGCAAAAGTTGGATTTGATAATGATGCAGTTACAAGAGGAATGAAGAGCCTGACAAGCTTTGCAAGTTCAATTGGCCAATTTGCAACGATCTACCACCGACCAAGATGGATCGCAACCCGAAGATCTTATACGACATACCATCGATGCAACACTTGAAGCCCAATCCATTCGCAAAAACAAAGATAAGTAAAAGAAACTTCAAATTTCATACTTTCAATGGATCACGCGATGGAAAGACTATACTTGCTTTTATCAGTCAATTTGATGATTACTTCCATGAAGAAACATATGCTGAGAAAGAAAAAATTAAATGTGTCACTAACCATTTAGTTGACCGAGCATCTTTATGGTGGACTGTGGTTCGCAAGAGCGTTGATTGTCCCACTACATGGGAGACTTTCCAAAAGGAATTTTTGCAAAATTTCCTTCCTCCTCGATTCCACGAAAAAGCCATTAAGCAATGGGATCTTCTACAACAAAGGGATCGCGAACCTATTTCACAATACACTGAACATTTCTGGAATGCCCTATTGCAACTACGAATGCTCGAAGATGTACCTAAAGCAACTCATAAACGCAAGTTTATGTCAGGCCTACTTGGACATTTCTATGCGGAAGTCAATATGTTCAAGCCAACAACACTTGAAGATGCAATTTCCTTGGCCCATGACACTGAAGACAAAATTTGCGGACGAGACAAGTGACCATAACAATTTCAAACTAATGGTAACTATGGTTCCAAACAATTCAATTCAAATTTTCAAAGATTCAATCAAAGTCGTTTTCTTCCATCTTCATTCCGTAAGTCTTGGACACGACCACCTACTTTGCCATCAAATACCAATCCAAACCCTAAGCTATCCTCACAGCCAAATCCCAATATTCCTAGACTTCCTGCCATTACTAACAATGTATCTAAAGCCAAACCCATAGTTTGTTACAAATGCCATCAACCTGGACATCTAGCATCCAATTGTCAATCGAAAAAGCCACCTGTCCATATCAATTATCTTGGAGCAATGGAAGAAGAAGAACATGAGGAAATGCCTGACTTTACGAAAGATGATGACGACATTGGTACTACTTCGGATACTTTGCCAGGTATGCCAACTCCCCATTCTTTGTTAAGAATGAAATCTTTTGTGCATGGTAAAGAAAAGACTATTTTACATGATGATGGGAGCATACATGACTTTATTTCTGCAAAATTAGTCAAAGAATTGAATTTACAAACTGTTTCTACACATTATTGCATTAAGGCTGTATTCCTAGGTACGAGATATAATGGAACACAAGAGGTACATAATTTAGAAATTAAAATTGGTGATTATACTGAACGAAGAAATTTCCTAGTTGTACCTTTGCAGTCTAGTGACATTATCTTAGGAATGCCTTGGCGTCATCAATACAATCCTGATATAGATTATTCTATGCATTCAATTAGAATTTATTTTCAAGGAAAACAAATCACACTGCATGGTATGCACGCTTCCAATAATTTTCCACTGCTTACTCATACTCAGGCTAAACGTGCATTACGTAAAAGTAGCAAATCCTATTTAATATGGGTGAATGAAATTCAAGCTAAAGAAAAATAGATGCATCCTAGGCACACACAATTTCTTGCCCAATTTCAAGATTGTTTTATTGCTGATTTACCACACGGATTACCACCTTCACGTCCTGAAGATCATAAGATAGATTTAATTCCTGGAACACAACCACCATGTAAAGCACCATATAGACATAACCAAATTGAACAGAAAGAAATTCAAAACCAAATAGAAGAATTGCTTAACAGAGGATTAATTCGACCTAGTAGTTCTCCATTTGGTGCACCTGTCTTATTGGTAAAGAAGAAAAATAATACCTATCGCATGTGCATTGATTATCGTGCCCTAAATAAAATTACTGTTAAGAATAGATACACGATTCCTAGGGTAGATGATCTTATGGATAAACTACAAGGATCTACCATATTCAATAAGATAGATCTTAAATCTGGATATCATCAAGTAAGATTGGACAAATCTGATATATTCATTTAGAACACAATTTGGACACAATGAATTTCTGGTTATGCCTTTCGGTTTAACTAATGCACCAGCCACATTCAGTCGCATGATGAATCGCATATTCTTGAAACATCAGTATTGTGTCATTGTTTTCTTTGATGATATATTAGTTTTCAGTAAAAATGAGAATGAGCATTATAAACATTTGTCTTTAGTTTTTCAGTTGTTAAAAGACAATAAATTATATGTTAATCCCAAAAAGAGTGAATTCTTGCAAACCGAAATTGAATATCTAGGACATATTATTTCATCAGAATGTATAAAAGTCGACCCTAAAAAGAAAGAAGCAATTTTAAATTGGCCCACACCCAAAAATATACATGAATTACGTTCTTTTCTAGGTCTTGCTAGCTTTTACAGAAAATTTGTAAGGAATTTCTCATTACTTGCATTACCTTTGATAAAACTTTTAAAGAAGGGTATTGTGTATAACTAGTCTGACAATCAACAAAAGTCCTTTGATTTGCTGAAACATGCTTTAACTCATGCTCCTGTATTACAATTACCTGACTTCAATAGACCATTCTTCTTAGTAGTTACTGATGCTAGTGGATCTGGAATAGGAGCAATCCTTATGCAAGATTCTCATCCCATAGCTTACTCTAGCTACAAACTCAAACCATCTGAACTTAAATATTCTACCTATGACAAAGAATTGCTAGCTGTAGTACAAGCCTTACGTCAATGGAAACACTACTTAATGGAATCTGAATTTATGATCAAAACTAACCAACAAAGCATTAGACATCTTCTTAGTCAACCACAAATATCTGACAGACACATTAAATGGGCCGCTTTTATTCAAAGTTTTCGTCCCCTTATACAATATCAACCTGAAAAAGAGAATGTTGTTGCTGATGCTTTGAGTAGAAGACCGACAATTCAAAATATTTATGTCATATCATTTGATTCCCTTATCCCTATGAAAGATACTTATCATCAAGATCCTACTTTTCAAGTTGATTGGAATAAACTAGTTGCAAATAATTGGATTCCTATTGATTCATTGTCTTACACTAATTGATTTATGTTTTATGAAAAAAGATTATGTGTGACTGTTCCATTTCGATCTTTTGTTTTGCATGAAATTCATTGTCCTCCATATCAAGGTCACAGAGGAATTATATCTACTTTGCGTACATTGACTGAAGATTTTTATTGGCCACACATGGACACTGATGTATCTAACTTTGTATCTGAATGCCTAATTTGTCAACGAGTTAAAAGACACCACGGTAAACAATATGGTTTACTAATGCCATTATCTATTCCATCACGACCATGGGAACAGATTGCAATGGATTTTATCACTGGTCTACCTAACACTAAAGCTAACCATGATATGATTTGGACTGTTGTAGACAGGTTTAGCAAACAAGCATATTTCATTCCATGCAAGAAAACTTTAACTGCATCTCAAGCTACTCAATTGTTTTTGAAAACTGTTTTCACTAACCATGGTTTACCAAAAGTCATTATTTCTTATCGTGATTCTAGATTCTGCAATAATTTTTGGATTATTTTGTTTGCTAACTTAGGAACAAAGATTGATTTTTCATCTGCATTTCATCCTGAAACAAATGGTCAAACATAAGCTACTAACAGTACTATTTTAGATCTTTTGTGTGCTTACACCATTTTAAAACCACACACATGGGATACATATCTACATTTACTTCAATTTGCATATAATAACACACCACATACAGCTACAAAGAAAGCACCATTTGAAGTTATTTATGGATATCGATTGCCTACACTTGTTGCATCATTGTCAAACAAAATTCAAACTTCAACATATTCCACGGTGGATTCCATGAGCTTTTGCGGTGGATTCCGTAAAATTTTATTATTACCAGGGCTCATACACAAAGTGGATTCTTTGTGCAAGAAGTCGATGGGGACGCCTATCCTTTTCGAGCGTTTTGTTAATTTTATGTGTACATGGGTGATTCCATAGCGGGTGATTCTGTAAAATACATATTTAAATTAATAAACGTTTATGAGTTTAGAGTGCGCACTCGTAATAAATTAAGGTTAGGATTGATTTCTAACCAATTTATTTTTTGTAGCTGAAGACTGCTAGGTATTCACTTTTGTCAGTTTAATTATATTATTTTTCTAACAAATGTGAATGCTTCAGTTGATGTGTAGAGCAAGCAACGGTGGCATTGGGAAGCATTGGAGGATAGCGTGTATTCAAATTATCGTCAATTTTTTATGGGCGCGTATTTTTAGTATGGCGTCTATATTTTGTCGCGCTTATTTATCAAAGCGCTTGATATTTATTTATTATTTTTATATGTGATGCCAGGAGGCATAGAATTCAGAGTGCTGATGATACTGTTAGTATGCATAATACTATTTTTGATGAGGTTAAAGATATGATTGCCAAAGCCCAGCAATCATATACCAAACAAGCCAACAAGAAAAGACAAGCAATGAATTTCAAAGTTGATGACCATGTTTGGTTGAGAATAGAAAAACGTAGACTACAAAGTGTAGATAGACACCCGGTTGTGAAATTAGCCCCTAGATTCTATGGACCATTTAGGATCATTCATAAAATAAATGACAATGCATTCAAGTTAGAATTATCACCTCACTGGAAAATTCACAACACATTTCACATTAGTTTACTAAGACCATTTAGAGGCCAATTACCTGTACACCCTGTTTATGAAAACCCACCTTTGTTAGAGGAAGAGACTGAAATACTTGAACCAGAAGCTATCATAGACACTGACTTTATGACCACTAGAACTGGCCGAAGATATTCTAGATATCTAGTTAAATTTAAGAACCATCCTGTAGAAGAAGCACAATGGATGCACGCTAGAGACTTAAATGCTTTCCCCACTCTGTTAGCTCCGCATTGAGCTAATAGCAATTGAGGTCAATTGCTATCCCACCCCGGGGGTATGATGCCAGGAGGCATATTTCACGGTGGATTCCGTGCCACGGTGGATTCCGTGAGGTTTTACAGTGGATTCCGTAAACTTTGAAGACCGGGGCTCATACACAAAGTGGATTCTTTGTGCGAGAAGTTGATGGGGACGCCTATCCTTTTCGGGCGTTTCATTAATTTAGTGTGTACATGGGTGATTCCATAGCGGATGATTCCGCAAAATGCATATTAAATTAATAAATGTTTATGAGTTTAGAGTGCACACTCGTAATAAATTAAGGTTAGGATTTATTTCTAACCAGTTGATTTATTTATGTAGTTGAAGACTGCTAGGTATTCACTTTTGTCGGTTTAATTGTATTATTTTACTAACGATTGTGAATGCTTCAGTTGATGTGTAGAGATAGCAGCAGTAGCGGAGGAAAGCATTGGAGGATAGCGAGTATTCGATTTATCATTTATATTTTGATGGGCGTATACCTTAGGCATGGCGCCTATATTTTGTCACGCCTATTTATTGAGGCGTCAGATATTTATTATTATTTTGTATGCGCATGGGCGCACGATTATGTTATTTCTATTTGGACATTGTATTGGGCGTGCCTGACTCTTTGGGCACCGTCCATTAGCTTTATTCCTATTTTGTGTTAAAGCAAACTCAAAAGCTAAAAGCTTGCTATTTTGTAATTTGGGCTATTATTTGAGCTTGAAGATTAATAATACATAAAATACATGCTTTGTGGAGCGCTCACACAAGGCATGGGAGGAGATTGCACCCAATTGGTCTCTTGCTCTTGTCGTTCATGCTTTTTACCTTGTAATTTGTGCAAAAAAGTAGAGTTCTATTGTTCTTGAGGACCTTCCGGCATTCACTACACGAGCGTACAGCATCCGATCTGCGCACCAGTATGCGCATGGGCCCACGATTTAAATATTTGTATTGGATATTGTATTTGGGTACCGCCTAACTTCTTGGGCGCCCAATAGCTTTAATTCTTTAGTGGCACAAAAGCAAACACAAAAGCTAAAGCGTGCTATTTTGTAAATTGGGCTATTATTTGAGCTTGAAGATGAATAATATATTAAATACATGCTTTGTGGAGCGCTCACACAAGGCATGGGGGAAAATTGCACCCAATTGGTCTCTTGTTCATATCGTGTAAGCTTTCTTCATTGGTTTTTGTGTAAAAAGTAGAGTTCTTTTGTTCTTGGGGACCTTCTGACGCTCACTACGCGTGCATACGGCGACCTATCTGTGCACCACTAATAGCTGCACCTCTTACTGATTTGCTGAAAAAGCAAACTGCTATTGTGTGGATGCCCATTGAGAAAACCAATTTTGAGCAGCTCAAGAAAAGTTTGGTAACATCACCCATTTTAAAGCTACCTGACCTAAGTCAAGAGTTTGAAGTCGTAACATATGCAAGTTCTCTTACACTAGGTTGTGTGCTTATGCAACAAGGTCATCCAATAGCTTATTCCTCAAGGAGACTCAAAATCCATGAGAGGAATTACGCCACCCATGATCTTGAGCTGTTAGCTGTGATCCATGCTCTCAAATTGTGGCAACACTATTTGCTTGGAAGCAAGTTTACTTTGGTCACTAACCCCAAAAGTCGCAAATGGATCTTTACTCAACCAGATCTCAACATGAGGCAGCGTCGATGGATTCAAGTCTTGCAAGAATTTGATTTTGAAATCAATTTCAGACGTGGGAAAGTGAATGTGATTACTGATACATTAAGTCGTAAAGCTTTATCATGGAAGAGCCATCTAAAGGAGAGACTTTAGCTACCATGATATTGATGCCTAGCAATCCAGTCATTGAGCTAGCCAAAGAAGAGGCAGACAAGGATCCTAAGTATCAGTTAATGCTTAGAGAAATCCTAGTTAAGGATATTGATCCTAAGCTCAGAGTCAAATATCAAAATTTCACTGTGGATATTGGACTTGTCTATTTCAGAGCAAGGCTCTGCATTCCCCTCAGTCAAGTGCTGAAAAAGAAGATATTATGGGAAGCCCATGACTCCCCATTCTCAGGACACCTTGGGTATGCAAAAACTCTTAATGCAGTTAGGAAAAGTTACTATTGGGAAAGACTGAAGCATGATGTACTCAAATATGTTAATGAATGCCTAAGTTGTCAGCGGGTGAAAGCTGAGCGTGTCAAAATTCCAGATAAGCTCCAGCCACTTGACATTCCATAGATGAAATGGGAGTTCATCAGTATGGATTTCGTGGTTGGCTTAGCTTCTGTTCAAGGGGGATGTAATTCAATCATGGTGATTGTGGATATGCTGACAAAGGTCACTCATCTTATCCCAGTCATCAGGACCAACTACAAAGCTTCAGATATTGTACAATTGTTTGTGAAAGAAATCTTTAGGCTTCATGGATTGCCTAAACGGATCGTTAGTGACCGCGACTCTCTGTTTACGTCAAATTTCTAGAAAAGCCCATTTGAAGTAATTGGAACCCAACTTTGCTTTAGCACAGCTTACCATCCCCAAATTGATGGTCAAATAGAGCGAGTTAATCAGGTCATTGAAGATATACTAATGAAAGCTTACTGTTCCAAAGAACCGACAAAGTGGATACAGTATTTGCCCTTAGTAGAATTTTCCTACAATGCATCATATCACCAGAGTATTCAAATGACTCCATTTCAAGCATTGTATGGACAAGATTGTTTGACGCCATTGAATTTCTCTGATCCAACCCTAAAGGTCGAGGCTTCTAACAAAATGCTAGAAGACATGGACGATCAAGTCAAAACTATCATACAAGACATCCAAGCTGCCAAAAATCGCGAGAAAGCTTATGCTGATCTAGGACAGCAAGAGCGCATCTTCCAAGAGGGAGACATGGTTTTCATCCATGTACGCCCAAAGAAGAGTTCTTTGTCATTAGGAAACTTCAAAAAGTTGAGTCCAAGGTATTGTGGACCATACAAGGTTCTCAAATGCCTAGAAGCTAATGTATACAAACTGCAACTTCCTGATCATGTGAAAGTCCACAATGTATTTCACGTTCGTCTTTTGTAAGCTTATGTGGCAATTCAAGATCATATTCTTTATGACCAGCAAAATGTAATGCCTAGTCAAGAAGCCCTTGAACTCCAACTTGATAAGATCCTAGATGTAAAAGAGAAACCTCTTAGAAACAAAACCATTAGAGAGTATCTTATCCAGTGGAAAGACTATCCTGAGGAGGATGCTACTTAGATAGAAGAGACAGCTCTAGAAAAACAGTTTCCCCAATTCTTTTCGAGATGAGGACATCTCGATTCCTCTAAGGAGGAGAGGATGTAATATTCCTGCTAGAACACTTCATAAAACAAATTCGGGCTTGAAATTTTTTTAAAAATTACTCGTTGAGTTATCACATAAGTGACCGCATGTAATATCAAATCTTGCATTAAATCAATTTTGCAATCCGACACGAGAAGACGCCTCAATGAACCCAGCCCATAAAAAAGCAAATACGCCTCGTAAATAATATTACGACAACTTGATCATCATATTTTTCGTATTATATTTGATTTATCATTCCCGATTTCATTTAATACATCAAAGATCGCATTGATTTTGCAATGGCAAGACAAATCGCAAAAGCCTTAATCGATAGACAAAGAACGCGTAAGAACAAGCATGATATTGAGTAAGTTAAGTATCAAAGAGTATAGCATGACTTTATAAACTAGATAAGTCATGAGGTAACTTGGCCAAAAACTACCAGATGAAGTCGTTTTGATTTAAAAAATACATTTTTAAAAAAATAAGCAAAAAATCATGACTTTTTTACGCTTGGAGGGAGAGAAAGCATTTTAAAATCATCCTCATGCCACCATCCAACAGGTAGGCAATCAAAAAGCATTTTTTATCAAGCTTACTTAGCTCTTGACAAGTAGCCAAAAGAATGAGTCACTGCATGCGTCCCCCTCATGGCTATAAATATAACCCCTCTCCCTCACAAAGAAAGCAAGAAGGAAGACCTCCTAATGATGGGAAAATTTCTCTACATCTCTTTTCCATTCTAGCTTGAGCCTTGAAGAAGGAAAATACCCCTCTTCTACATCATTTCCATTTTCTCTACCCCCTGTTATGCCTTTCTTCCATACAGCCATATTGCTAAGCAAAACGCTGGCGAAATTTTTCTAGACGACCGCCAACTCTCCCTGAGCTACCACGTTAATTTCGCCCGACATCCATGGCTCGACGAGGTCGCAAAAATTCAAGAAGCCCATTTGAAGCAAAAGAAGCAAGAAACACGGTCGATGGAGAAAATGATGCGGTAGAAATTGGCGAAACCCCCGTTACTACAAACCTGATAGAGGTAACATCTCATCGGTTTGGAAAAAAATAATGTTTTATAAGCTTATTGTTATATTTGGCTTTAAATGATTATAAACGCATTTTAAAGAAAATGCATATAAATTGCCTCTTAGAAAAATGGCTAAGTAATATAATAATATTCAGTGAAAAGACTCTTTTACTTGAAAAGGATTATATGCCTATCATGAAGAAAATATCATAATTATGGTTTATTTTGTGATATTTATTGTTATTTCATTAATGACGCGTATGATTATAATAACTAAAAAAAGGTAGACGGTGTTAGGGAAGGGAATATTTTATAATTTTTTCTTGAAAGTGACTATCTTTATTTCATTTTGCTAATGATAAACAGACAGATATGTTTCTTATAATAATTTATGGAAAATCATTTAGATAATATCATGAAATAATCAATGCATTAAATCAACAGAAAACTGTATAGGAAAATATATACTAGACGCACATAAATTCGGTGCGTAGTAATATAATTCGATGTTTGAAAGATGAAAGAAAAATTACACTTATGATTTTTACATTGCTCAGAATAAATTTTTCAAAAAAACAATTAGCATTGCATTTATGACATAGCTAAATGAAAATTGATCTTCCTAGATAATGTTGAAAGTTCGACAAATGGTCGGACATCGTCGATTAAACCATAGAATACGAGCAGAATAAAATAAAAATTATTTTCTTGTTGAAAACACACACAATGTTAATATTAATGGTTATATTAGTGAGAGCGTCAATATCATGAGTCACCCCACATATGAATCAACGAGAAAACCTTACCTAAAATATCGAGGATGTTGAAGCAAAAACAACTATGAAATACTCGACAACCCTCAAACTATCAGTATCAGGAAATTAAATAAATATCAAAAGTCTGTAAGACTTATTGGACATTGATAAGAATTTATCGATACAAATTCTAATGTCTAAGCAAAATTGGAAAAGCGTTTGAAATCCTCCTAAGTGTGGATTAGGGCAAGGCAACGCATGAATCGCTTGCCATAGGTATAAATGCCCATATTATCTTTTAGGGCGAAAATACCAAGTTTTCATAAGGATAAAATAAACTTCAGATTTGTGAAATAACTTGTGGATCTGAAAAAAAGAGTTGCAAGTAGGAAGCGAAACCCTAAGAATAAGGTGGGACCTTAAAAGAGAAACCCTAGAATTGGGTGGGACTGCTTCCTATGCTAAAAACACTTGCTGCCGTTTCTTTTTTTTATTTGTGCATGTGTTGATGGTTGCACAAGAATGATTAATTATGATTGTAGCAGTTAGATCTGATTGTAAATATATCATCAAGATAATAAGAGGAAAGATCGTGCTATGCCTCCCCCACAGCTAGACGCATAACCCTACTCCAAGGAGGATTGTTTTGTACCGCCACGAGGAGCTTTGGACCGGCCTTAATGGCAAGAGGTCGCTCGATGAGGAATCCATTAGGCAGGAGGAGGCGGGAGTGCCAGGGGGCTCTGGTCATAAATCTCTCGATCGCTCCTAGGAACTGCCTGACCCTCACACGAATCAGGATGGGATCCTAGAGTCCCCAGTACTAGTGAAGGGACGGAAATCTTGAAGGGTTTGCTTTCTTCTGCACAAACAAAAGGGATTTTCCGATGAACGGAGGTTTTATCTTATGCATAGGTAGAAGGAGAAAAGCATTGTAAATAAATTTTGCAAAATAATAAATAAATATGTTTTTCCAAAAGATTGTTTGTCTCTATCTTTGTGTTGTGTCGTAAAATTACGCAAAGGAACCTATGATAATGGGTTAATTAACGAATCTGATTTTATATGTCATAACTTAATGTGATAGGTAATTAGAAAACTACAGAAAACCGTTTGTGGGAAGTGGGTGGGCGATATCCCTGATGACAGATCCGTCCTACAGATGGGTGGGTGCTTGCTTTAGTGCATATGTAGCTTAAGTTTTAAAGAATATTGGGAGCATTATCCTAGTTGAGAGAGAGAGAGAGAGAGAGAGAGAGAGAGAGAGAGAGAGGGCTTTTGATTGGTGTTGATTCCATGTGAATGCATGCAAACAAGAGGGAGATTGGTGCACATTGGGAAAATTGAAATTTGCAAATTCCTATCTTGATTGATGTGCATGCAAGTTGAAATAGCCTTTTGGAGAGTGGGAGTGTGGTGTGGTAGGGCATGTGCTCCCCTCCCAATTCAGTACTTGCACTAATTGTGCACCACCTAAGGCCACAAACATTGCAACACTCTTCCCAAATATAGGAAAGAAGGCCCTATATTCATGAACCCCATAAAAAAGCAAAGGTTTTCCCTCTAAATGTTGTGCAAAGGAGTCCCCTCAAAACTATTGGTTTTCACCCAAAATTGAAAACCGGTGCCATGACCTCAACCATTTTTTATTTTGGGTATTGGAGACTACTTCTAGGAAACATCTCTATGGGGATAGCTCTAGAAAGTGTTTATGTGAACACTAGCATGGGATATGAGTAATTTTTACAAATAGTCAAGGTTTGATGTAAAATAAGTCATACAAAGTTTCAAAAAATCATGTAAATTTTAAAGAAACGTTAAAACTTTGGTCTTTACAAACTTTTTAGTTATAAACATGTTAAATTCATTATTGCCTTATCACTTAAAGAATAAAGAATTAGTGTATAGTTAGGGTTAGTAAGATGGACAACCAGCCACATTGGCCTTTATCCCAACAACCTCCCACTTAAAGGCCAACATGCCCTTAAGGAAGGCAAAAGAATAAGAGATATGTGAGGTAAATACATGTGAGTTAACCTCACCCAATGCCCATCAACTCCTTGCAATGTTCAAACTTTTTAGAGGATGGACTCTGGTGAGAAAGTATGTACGGTTATCCTCAGGAACCATGAATGAAGTAATATCTCACTTCTATGGGTTTGATTTTCACATGAAACATAGGATTCTTTGCCAACATGATATCATTGTGACTATCACATTGTAATAATAGCATGCATTCATTAAGCCCATGTCTTCCACTAGACGAGTGAGCCATATGGCTTACTTACTTCTAGCTACATTATACTCAACTCTAGTAGTAGATAATGCCACACATATCTACAAATGAGCCATCCATGAGATTGCACCACCATACAAGGTAAAAGCATATCATGTGGTTGACTTTCTATTGTCAACATTCCCTATATAGTCTCCATTTGTGTATCCAAGTACACAACTATTACTCCTTCCAAAGCATATACACATATCTCTTATACCACTCAAGTACCTCAAGATTCCTTTCACTTCTTTCCAATGCTTCTTGCTAGGATTTGATATTATCACACATTTTCCTGCAAGCTCCCTTTATTCTAAATAAGGCAAATTTTCCTCTAGGTGAGGTGAAGCTCAAATAAACTATCATGCAAACTGTGCTCAAGGGATTTGTTATTTTATGTTGTCATATATAGTAGGTAGTAGATGGTATTAATTTTCATTGGCATGGCTAAGGGTTCAGCAACTACTATATTGATTTTGGAATGTAGCGGATCCTTTCTAGAAGGCATATATATTAAAAAACATGAAAACTTTGACCAATAGTCTACCTTGAGTGCATACTTCAAGGTTTTGAAGAATAGATGATATGAGGACACAACACATGATATAGTATTCTCCAAAAAAGAATTGATTTTATTAAAAAACTATGAAAAATATGGTGCCAAAAGAACCATAGGACTGAGAAAGCAAGGATTGAAAAAACTAAGGCTATTAAGCTTTAGTACAAAAGAAAAAACCTTTTAAAGAATAGAGAAACACAAGCTATGAGAGGCTATATATAGTTAAGGAGGTAGACTGATTGGGCATCCTCCTTTCCTTGATAAATATGATTGCCTAGTATTCAGTAGTGATGTTTGATGGGAAAGTGACCTAGAGTTGCAGTAGCGATGACGATCCTAGACATGTCATGTATTGCAGAGGTGGTGAGCCAAAAGAAGGATGATGGCATGATGGCTTGGATGATGTGCAACAGGGTAACACGTTCATCGAGGAACATAGACTGCATTTTTTGGAGGTGAAATGAACGCATAATGGTTGGACTAGTTTGGTGCCAATTTAGAAGCATTGGTCAACATGTCCTTGGGTGGGGTAGCCATTGATTGGAGAGGAGCTCCACACTTCTACATATAAAGTTTTCTATGCTCATTATGGGGGCCTACATGAGCTGGCCAAAGGTGAATTTGCATTGATGATTGTCATGGAGACTTCGGTGTGCTAAAACAACTTGGCATGTCTGCATATGTAGAGGAGCAATCATTGTGCTAATAGCCTCAATTTGGATTACAGAGAGAGGAGTGGACTAAATGTGATATAAGGCAACTACTTGCTATGTAGAATCATGGTAGTGTCAAGATTGTGGGAGAGAAGGAAGGAGTCTCACTTGTAGCTTTCTTGCTTGCACAATGGGGGAATACACACAAGGGTGGAGGCTGAAAACAGTTTTCCTCTTCTTAGTTGTGTAAGCCAAAAGAACTCAAGTACAAAGAAATAGAAGAACCCTATATATGGGTCTCAAACCAAACTCAACTAACTAAGGTGGCATACTAACTGAGCCACGAACTAGAATAGATAAGGATAGCTATCATGTAGCTATTATTCATGGGCGGTGTACCAACCGCATCTGCAACTGACACGTCGGTGACATAAATGCACAACAGTCACCCTGGCGTATCACGAGTGGAGCTTGATATCTCAACACTCCCCCTCGAGCTCAATCCCAATTCCTGCACACCAAGTAGGTCTCTAAACTTGCGCAGCTTCTCTGCGCCCAATGCCTTCGTGAATATGTCAGCTACCTGATCCTCTGTGCTGACATAAACTAGATCAATAAGACCTAGTAAAACCCTCTCTCGCACATAGTGATAATGCACCTCAATGTGCTTTGTTCTAGCATGATAGACTGGGTTATTTGCCAAGTGTATACTACTCATGTTGTCACAATAAATGACAACTGGCCCATCTGTAGGCTCATGCATATCATAAAGTAGCTTATGCAACCAAGCTACCTCACATGCAGCCATTGCTGCACCCCTGTACTCGGCCTCTGTGCTCGACAAGGCAACTGTAGGCTGTTTCTTGTTGCTCCAAGTGACTGCAGCACTCCCAAAAGAGAACACATATCCACTGGTAGATCGTCTATCAGAAATACTACCAGCCCAATCAGCATCAGTGTATCCATGCAACTGTATCTGAACCCCAGTCTCATAAAATAGTCCATACTGCAATGTGGACTTCACATACCTGAGTATGCGTCTAGCTGCATCCAAATGCGGTTTCCTTGGAGCCTGCATAAACTGACTTACCAATCCAACAGCATAGCTCAAATCTGGCCTGGTAATAGTCATATAAATCAAGCTTCCTACTATGCGTCTGTACATAGTAGGGTCTTCCAGAAGCTCACCTGCATCTGCGCTTAGCTTCACATTCTGCTCCAAAGGAACTGAAATAGGCTTACAACCTGTCATCCCATATTTGGACAGCATGTCCAATCCATACTGCCTCTGCAAGAGCTGTATCCCACTTGGTGATCTAATCACCTCAATGCCCAAGAAATAACGCAGCTCTCCCAAATCCTTCATCTCAAACTTTTGCTTCAATAGCATTTTCACATGAAGGATATCTTCATCACTGTCACCTGTCATAATCAAATCATCAACATAAATGACAAGCAGCATAATACCTTTCTCTGTCTTTCTCACATAAAGTGAGAAATCTGCCTTGGAAATCTGAAAGCCAATAGTGACAAGATACTGCCCTATCTTGTCAGACCATGCTCTAGGTGCTTGCTTCAAACCATACAAGGCTTTCTTCAACCTGCAAACAAACTCAGGATGAACAGTATGCACATAACCTGGTGGCTGCTCCATATAGACCTCTTCTTGCAAATCACCATGCAAGAAGGCATTCTTTACATCCATCTGATGTAAAGACCATCCCTTTGATGCAGCCATAGCAATGACTGCTCTTACGGTTGCCATCCTTGCAACCGGACTGAATGTTTCTTCATAGTCAATGCCATATGTTTGTGCATACCCCTTGACTACTAATCTTGCCTTGTATCTGTTCACAGAACCATCTGCATTGTGCTTCACCTTATAAACCCACTTACAGCCAATTGCATTCTTACCTTTAGGCAAAGGTACCAATTCCCATGTAGCATTTGCTTCCAAGGCATCCATTTCTTCATCCATGGCTTTCTCCCATTTTTCTTTTCCCATGGCTTGCTCAAAAGAAGTGGGTTCTGGTTCCTGTATCACCTTGACCATATATGCATAGTGAATGGCTGTAAATCCATCATATTTCAGCCTATCCACAGGATACCTAACTCTGGTAGACCTGCGCAAAGTGGGTTCACTCCCAGGTGCTCTCAAAACATCCCTGGTCTTCCTTACTCCAGGTGTAACAATAGAAGGAATACCCAACTCATCATCAATGCTCTGTTCTGAGCCACTGGATTCACCATCCACATAAGAGTGACCTGCATTCACATCAAACATGGGCTGATCAACCTTCTCTTTTCCTTTTCGTGATACCTGCATACCACTATCTGCATTACTTTGAGAAGATTCTCCTGATCTCAATCTGCCTGTCCATGGCGAAGAATGTGAAGCACTGCTAGAGGACGCTCCAGGTCCACTAATAATTTGTGACTGCTGCTGTGAATTCTGTGCAGCATTACCATTTTGTGCATCTACATCATCAATCACATTTACTAGTTTATACCAGCTACTCATCTCATCAAAAACAACATCTCTGCTCACCGTAAACTTACGAGTAGAAGGGTTATAGCATCTATACCCTTTTTGCTGCAAAGAGTAACCAATAAAGATGCACTTCTCAGCTTTTGGATCCAACTTGGATCTCAACTCATCTGGCACATGTACATAGGCAATGCAACCAAAAATTTTCAAATGAGAAATATCTGGTTTCCTACCAGTATACCTCTCCTCTGGAGTCATTCCATGTATTGCTGCAGTGGGAGTCCTGTTCATTATGTAGACTGCTGTAGCAACTGCTTCAGCCCAATAAAAATCTGGCAGGTCTTTTTCATTGAGCATGGCACGAGACACCTCTCCAATATGTCTATTTTTTCTTTCTGCAATTCCATTTTGCTGTGGGGTATGACTGCATGAATATTGCTGCTTTATGCCATGCTCCTGCAAGAACCTTGCAAACTCATTTGAGAGGTACTCTCCCCCTCCATCTGACCTTAGGCATTTTATCTGCAGACCTGTTTCTTTTTCAACCATAGCTTTAAGAGTTTTGAAATGCCCAAAAACTTCACTTTTCTTTTTCATAAAATACACCCAAACTTTTCTGCTATAGTCATCAATAAAAGTGACAAAATAATGACAGCCTCCAAGAGATGCAGCTTTAGTAGTCCACACATCAGAGTGGATTAATTCCAATGGCTTCTTACTCTCTTGAACATGTCTAGGAAATGGTTTCCTTGCCTGTTTTCCAAACTGACAGGCTTCACATACCTTATGCATTTTTGCAACCTTGAACTTAGGCAATCCTGCAACAATGTTTTGGGCCTGCATTGATTTAAGTCGCTGTACATTAACATGACCAATGCGTTTATGCCAGATATCAATATCTGCAACTACACCGGTCCCATGTGCAAACATTGCTGCACTCAATTCAGGCATGTCTACATCCAATGTAAACATTATGCCCTTCTTCTTTCCTTTTGCTATCAAGCGACCTTTATTTTTCATATCCTCAACAAAGCATCCATGAGGATTAAATCTGACCTGCAAACCCTGCTCAACCATTTGACCAACAGAAACCAGATTCTTGGTGATATTCGGGACATGAAATACATCGGACAGGTATTTCTTTTTCCCATCCTGCATAGACAAATGAATTTTTCCAATCTGCACAATAGGATGTGCAGTATCATCACCAGTCTCCACAAATCCTGGTTTTTCCATTTTCCTTGCATCCTCCATCCATTCTGAATGACCTGTCATGTGGTTTGATGCACCTGAGTCAACATACCATACATCATTGCTTTCTTCTGCACTTGTCACAGAATTGTTCATGTGCTGCACCATGAACAAATGCTCATTTCTGTCATCACCCTGTCTACTAGAAGATGCATAATTCCCTTGTTGCAGTTTTCCATTCATAATGTCATTCTGCTTTTTATAGCAGTCTTTAGCCATATGACCCATTTTACCACAGTAGTAGCATTCAACATTACTGTTTGCATTTTGACCTCTTTGCCATCCACCACGACCTCTTTGGCTCCCCCTGCCTCTAGAGTTACCACGTCCTCCTCCATAGGACTGGTTTTCTTGAGTTTGCTGCATATTCTGATTTCTACCACGGCCTCCAAATCGGCCTCCTCTACCTCTGCCTCTACCTCTTCCAGCATTTGAGTAGAAGACAGCTTCTTTTGAAGTTCCTCTTGAAGAAGATGCACCACCATTTCTCTACTCCTCAGAAATTAGAAGAGCAATCAACTCCTCAAAATCAGGAAATCTTTCACGAACTGAAATGGATGTCCGAAACTGTGCATAATCCTTTCCTAGACCATTCAAGGTCACAGAAACTAAATCATCATCTTCCACTGGCGACCCAATGGAAGCAAGTGCATCTGCAATCTTCTTCACCTTCATGTGGTAATCATTGATGCTCATACTTTCTCTTTGCACATTATGCAACTCTTGCTTGAGCTGCATTTTCCTGGCTTGCGTATTTGTGCTATACATTTTTGACAAAGTATCCCATGCCTCCTTTGGCGTACTTGCATCCTGAATATGCACAATCATAGAGTCTGAAATACTGATAGACAGCCAGTACATAACTTTCCTGGCTCTCTCATGCCATGATTTGAATGCCTGCATTTGCTGTTGATTGGGAACATCAGGAAGAACTGGTTCTTCTTCATTTCCTGCAACAAATTCCCAATATCCTTTTCCCATAAGGAAATTCGTCATTCTAAACTTTCATGCCTGGAAGTTGTTATTGTCAAGCTTTTCAGTGACAATCTGTGAAAGAGAATCAGATGCCATCACAAAATACTGCAAAAAATTCTGTCACTGCAAAAAACACAGCTTCACCCTCACAAGGGCAAATCTGCAAAACTGGCGAAAGTGGTATTTGACCACACAGTCACTTCCTAGTGACGATTTTGCATAAACAGGAACCAATGATGATTCTGAAACTCCCAATGTCTCTGCGCACAAGCATACGATGCAATTTCTACAGTAACTTTTCACCGACCTGTAGAACAGTGGTCGCACAGGATAAAATAGGGTCTTTTCCTGAGTGCATGCAGAAAACTTCCGCCTTCAAAACAGGCCCCGAAATGGCCTCAAATCAAAAAAACAAGGTCGCCAAGGGCTAAAGCCCTCACCCGCAGCATATAGTGCCCTCTTGCTTCACCGCGAAGGGCGTCTCAACCTGAGACAATGCACTCCTGCACTTTCCAGCTGTGCTACCTGCAGAGATCTGCTCCAAAAACAGAAAATGAAAGCAACACTGCTCCTCTTACCAGAACACCACGAGCTTGGCTTGCTTTCTTGAGCTCCTTACCACGAACAAGGCTCTGATACCATGTCAAGATTGTGGGAGAGAAGGAAGGAGTCTCACTTGTAGCTTTCTTGCTTGCACAATGGGGGAATACACACAAGGGTGGAGGCTGAAAACAGTTTTCCTCTTCTTAGTTGTGTAAGCCAAAAGAACTCAAGTACAAAGAAATAGAAGAACCCTATATATGGGTCTCAAACCAAACTCAACTAACTAAGGTGGCATACTAACTGAGCCATGAACTAGAATAGATAAGGATAGCTATCATGTAGCTATTATTCATGGGCGGTGTACCAACCGCATCTGCAACTGACACGTCGGTGACATAAATGCACAACGGTCACCCTGGCGTATCACGAGTGGAGCTCGATATCTCAACAGGTAGTGTAACTAGTGGAGATGGCCATGTTTTCTAGGAGATGTGAGAAGCAATTGTCAAATTTTGGGCAGCTCAACAAATCATGATTGCAGCATGTACAAAGGAGTAGGCTATGAAAGTTCGTAAGGAGCATGTGATGGAGTTTTGTTCTTTGTTGGACAGCCTTTGATTTTGGGAGGCCACATGTCAAACTAAAGTGGCAGCTCAGTACTAATAGGGCATTTTTGAAGTTGTTTCCGATATAAAAGCAACAAGGATTAGCATCATATTTGAGGATTTCCTTATGGTTGATGGAGTAGTGTTATGTTTAGATGAGATTATAAATGATGATCTAGTGTGTGATTGGGTGGCCATTTAGTGGGCAGATTAGGGGTTTTTGTTATTCAAAGAGGTCATCCTTGACATTTAAGGAATCATGTCTTTTATGCATAAGGTGATGATTGCAACTATGGCATTTCTGAAGAGCAAAGTGTATTTTGATGGGAAGTAGTCTTTGAGGCTCTTGAAGTTGGGCATCTTTTATGTCACAACTTTTTGGTATGACTTCAAACCGCTCGTGTGACACCTTTTTTGGTGCCCATACTGAGGAGTGTCAACAGTGGTTTGGTATTATTGTTTGACAGTTCTCGATCTACAAGATGGCTAGATTTTATGGGAGATTGGATGAAGATGTTAATGCTTGGATTGCATATGTTTGAAAAGCACATGAAAGATTTCATGTTGTGGACCATGAAGAAAAGGTAGGTTTTTTTTGTACGGATTTAAAGGTTATGCCTTGAAAGTTATCAATTGTGTACGAGACGATGTTGCTAGCATTGGGAAAGCTTATCATAGTTTCTATGGAGTTTATTCTTTATTCATCCTATAGGCTCTCGCATGAGTGATCAGTCATCATATAGGAGGTTTCAAGGTTTCGACTCAATGAGGTTAGGGAGATGGGATACTATTATGAGGATTATATGAATGTGTTGTATCCGATGTGGTGGAAACTACAAGACTTCACGTATGGGGTATGCCAAAAATGCAGTGTTAAGAATGTTGAGAAGAAGACATGCATGTATGTAGATAAGAGGTAAAGATGTATATCATTGGGATACTTCTTTAGCTATGGATGAAGGATGTCCTATGCAAGCACTACTATCATTGGTAGCCATTGATAAAGAAGAGGGGGAGGGCTTCGAGAAGTCTCTTCCATCTTATGGTGATACAAGATTTACACGTGTCTTATGTGATGATGAAGATTTTGGTTTAGACTCCTTGTTTTATGAGGAGGATCTTGATGTTTCTTATGGAATTGGTTATTTTTTATGTGATGTTGTTAGTCATCATGATGAAGATTTGCATGATGATTGTAGTGATGCTTCTAGTATTTGTGATGATGAGTTGGTTGTAGGTTGATGAAGATTGTAAACTTGAGCACCTATCATGTATGCTAGAGGGCGTGGAAACTCTTGAGAAGCTCTCTTTAGATTTGGATGATGTTTTTTGTGTTGAATAGATGTTTTTGGATGAGCAAGGAAGTAGGGCTATTGATGATGAGCATGTTACATGTCAAGGGTAGATACAAAGTGATGTGTCTAGAGAAGGATTTCTACTTGTTTGTTTTCCCTCTACTTTTGATGTCCATTCTTCTTATGAGTTGTATACACAAGGTGTGCATTTGGATGACAACACGAATGATAGTATGGGTAAAGAAATCGACCTGGATATCTCTTGTGGAGACTCTCATCTACCGGAGTATGCATCAAAGGATATTATGGAGGATGCTAGTACTATACTTATGTTAGAAAAGGAAGTGAAGGATGTGACTATCAAAGACCATGGTATGATGAAAGTGGAGGTTCTTTCTAGTATTTGGCAAAGTGTTTGCATTGACCAAGTGTATGCAACAATGCATATTATCAAAAGTAGCATGACAAAGGAATTACTATATGATAAGGAAGCAATGTTGGAAGAGGAGTGTGATCAACCCTATTGTTTTGTGGAAATAAGGTCAAAGGAACATGTCTGTTGAGATGCAAAAGTACCTGGAGAACTTCTTGGTTTTCATACTTGGATGTATATGGAATCTTGCAAGGCTTATAGGTTTAAAGAAAGATGTGATGAAGCTTGAAGATAGGTATTAGAGTCAACATAAAGATGAAGCAATTTACATGGACATGATTCTTATGGAGCATAGCTATTGGGATAGCAGTTTCCATTCATCACATCCATATGAATTGGATGGTTTTTAATGCTTTCTTTGGGCTTTCAAAAGAATTTAGCATGGGATGATGAGGATATCATCTTTGTGTTTGATCTAGGTACTCATGAAATATTTGTTGAAGATTAGCATGATGAGAGTGGGATAATCTTTATATTTGCGAATTGAGGGAAGGGCTAAATATGTCATGTGTTTTCACAAAAGCCTAATTTATTCTAAATAAGGCAAAATTTTCCTCTAGGTGAAGTGAAGCTAGCACAAACTATCATGCAAACTATGCTTAAGGGATCCATTATTTTATGTTGTCATGTATAGGAGATAGTAGATGGTGTTAATTTGCATTGGCATGATGAAGGGTTTAACAACTATGGGATTGAATTCAAAATGTAGTGGATACTTTCTAGGAGGCATTGGATATTGAAAATCATGAAAACTTTGACCAATAGTCTACCTTGAGTGCATAATTTGAGGTTTTGAAGAATAGACAATGTTTCGCGAATGGTGTTCGAAGATAATCCTCTCATACAACTCGAAAATGAGACGACATGGAGTGCCGGTAAAATGATTAACATTGTTAAAGTGTGGAACTCAACCACATAAAATTTCCAAACATGAGCAAACCGATAACATTTATGCCTCTAGCATCTACTAAACACCCAAAGTTCTTCCAAAAAAACAAACACAAAAGGTCTTGAGGTCAATGAACAAATTCTCGGAAAAACAAATCTCCTACCTGTTTAATAATTATTCAAAAAATTCTAGCTTAGACTTTAGAAAATTCTCCACTTCTCCAACAAATCTTAAGCCACCAATGTCCAATTTGATTTGAATACGACCCTCCTCTCTCTTCATACAAGTAATCTTGCAAAAATCCAAAGAAGAGGCCCCTATGCCTAAGTTCTTGATCCTTTATATAGGTTTTTTCTTTCTCTCTTACTCAAAGAAGAAACTCTCTAATAGCTTTTCATTGTCTTGCTTTTGTGAAAGCTTAAAGGTTTATTGAAAAACATTTTGAAGGCTTCGAAGAAGCCTTAAAGCTTTTTTTGTTTCCGATCTCTATTCACTTTGTAAGGTCATCAATGTTGTATTCCTAACGATTGTTTGCTCGATCCATGTCTTGCTACTATATTATTTTCGTTGTAGGTTCGAAAAGCCTCGAACCTCTAGAGAGCTTCCCAAACCTTCCCTTTTTCCAAACCTCCCTTTTTCAATCAAGACCCCCTCCCCTCCCCTCTTTCTCACGTGTAAGCTCTCCTTTTCTCTTCCCCTTCCCTTTTTTAATTAAAAGCCCCTCCCCCTCTCTCTCTCACCTCCCTTTTTAAAATTAAAACCCCTCCCCTCTCTCTCACTTATAATCTCTCTCTTTCTTTTCCCCCTCCCCTTTTTAATTAAATTCCTCCCCCCTCCTCTCTCTCTCTCTCTCTCTCTCTCTCTCTCTCTCTCTCTCTCATGTGTAGGGCTTAGGTTCTCACACACACACACACTTATAATCTCTCTCTCTTCCCTCTCTCATGTGTAGGGCCTGGGTTTTCTCTCTCTCTCTCTCTCTCTCCCTCCCTCCCTCTGTCTCCCTCCCTCCCTCCCTCCCTCCCTCCCTCCCTCCCTCTCTCTCTCTCTCTCTCTCTCTGATTAAACTTTTAATTTAAAAATTTTTAATTAAATATTTTTAAAATATTTTTTAATTTAAATCATTTCAAATATATTTTTTCACACACTTTGAGAGCGAGAGAGAAGAAGAAGAAGAAGGATAAAAAAAGAAGAACAACGAAGAGAAAAAGATGGAGAGGGGGAAAGAGGAAAGAGAATAGTCTTTTTAAATTAAATATTTTTATTCTCCCCCTCCCCCTCTCTCTCTCATATGTAGGGTCTAGGTTTTCTCTATTTCTGTGTGTGTGTGTGTGTGTGTGTGTGTGTTAGATTAAACTTTTTAATTTAAATTTTCTTTTAAATTAAATATTTTTAAAAACTTTTTCAATTTGAAGTGTTTTGGACATAGCTTTTCACACACTTTGAGAGGGAGATAGAAGAAGAAGAAGAAGAAGAAGGAGAAGGATTAAAAAGAAGAAGAAGAAGAAGAAAGAGAAAAAGATAGAGAGAGGAGGGAAAGAGAAAAGAGAATAAACTTTTTAAATTAAACATTTTTTAATATAGCTTTTGACTTAGAGAGAGATATAGAGAGGAAATATATAATTTGAAAGAGTGAGAAAATAGGGGAGAGAAAGGGAAAGAGAGAAAAATAGAGAAAGAAGAAAACATATAGAGAGAGAAAATAGAGCAAGAGAAAAAATATATGTTCTCTCTCTCTCTCTCCTTATTAAACTTTTATTTTACCTCCCGCGTCTTTCTTAATGAAAGAAAAGACCTTAAACCTTGACTTGTAAGGGAGAGGATGACCCCAAATGAATGCAATGCTCATTACACACAAGTAAACGTTTCCAGGTGTCCTCGAATGCACACATAGATACATATACACAATGCTAATGCACTTTCACTTCTTAGAACTTCATTTATGTGTAACTCCTTGGTTCTTGTGTACACTCTTACACTTGGCAGGCACTTCCTTCCCCCTTCATAACTACATGTACCATATATCCCTGTCACAGTGCTCTGATCACCCCATTAAGTGATGCACTAGGAATACAGGTCTCTAAATGGTCTCATGGCCATGTTAGATTATGATCAACACTTAAAGAAAAGTGAGTCATTAATTTATTGACATAAATTTATTAAATAGAGAATGTGTAAAAGCAATCAATTTAGTGACATCCCTCTGGCTTCTAAATAGTTGATCTTAACTGTAGAGGGGATACATAGTCCTTAAGAAGATCTGGAAAGTCTTGTAGTTCTCTGATGCACAGATCAGTCGTCGTATGCGCACGTAGTGAGTGTCAGAAGGTCCCTAAGAACAAAAGAACTCTACTTTTTACACAAAAACCAATGAAGAAAGCTTGCACGATATGAACAAGAGACTAATTGGGTGCAATCTCCCCCCATGCCTTGTGTGAGTGGTCCACAAAGCATGTATTTAATATATTATTCATCTTCAAGCTCAAATAATAGTCCAATTAACAAAATAGCATGCTTTAGCTTTTGTGTTTGCTTTTGTGCCACTAAAGAATTAAAGCTATTGGGCGCCCAAGAAGTCAGGCGGTACCCAAATACAATATCCAATACAAATATTTAAATCATGCACCCATGCGCATACAAAAATAATAAATAAATATTAAGAGCTTTGATAAATAAGCGCGACAAAATATAGGTGCCATGCTAAAAATACGTGTCCATCAAAAATTGATGATAATTTGAATACACGCTATCCTCCAATGCTTCCCAATGCCACCGTTGCTTGCTCTACGCATCAACTGAAGCATTCACATTTGTTAGAAAAATAATACAATTAAACCGACAAAAGTGAATACCTAGCAGTCTTCAGCTACTACAAAAAATAAATTGGTTAGAAATCAATCCTAACCTTACTTTATTACGAGTGTGCACTCTAAACTCATAAACATTTATTAATTTAAATATGTATTTTGCGGAATCACCCGCTATGGAATCACCCATGTACACATAAAATTAACAAAACGCCCAAAAAGGATAGGCGTCCCCATCGACTTCTCGCACAAAGAATCCACTTTGTGTATGAGCCCCGGTAATAATAAAATTTTACGGAATCCACTGTGGAATATGCCTCCTGGCATCGTACCCTCGGGGTGGGATAGCAATTGTCCTCAATTGCTATTAGCTCAATGTGGAGCTAGCAGTGTGGGGAAAGCACTTAAGTCTCTAGTGTGCATCCATTGGGCCTCTTCAACAGGATGATTTTTAAACTTGACTAAATATCTATAATATCTACGGCCAGTTCTAGTGGTCATAAAGTCAGTATCTATAATAGTTTCAGGCTCAAGGATTTCAGTTTCATTATCTAGCAAAGGAGGGTTTTCATAGACAGGGTGTACATGTAGTTGGCCTCTAAAAGGTCGTAATAAACTAATATGGAAGGTGTTGTGGATTTTTCAATGTTGTGGTAATTCTAGTTTAAATGCATTGTTATTGATTTTGTGTATGATCTTGAATGGTCCATAAAATCTAGGTGCTAATTTGACAACAAGGTGTTTATCTACACTTTGTAATCTTCGTTTTTCTATTCGTAACCAAACATAATCATCAACTTTAAAATTCATAGCCTGTCTTTTCTTATTTGCTTGTTTTGTGTATGATTGCTGGGCTTTAGCAATCATATCTTTAACTTCATCAAAAATAGTAGCATGCATGTTAGTAATATCATCAGCAGTTTGAATTTTGTTTGACAATGATGCAACAAGTGTAGGCAATCGATATCCATAAATAACTTCAAATGGTGCTTTCTTTGTAGCTGTATGTGGTGTGTTATTATATGCAAATTGAAGTAAATGTAGATATGTATCCCATGTGTGCGGTTTTAAAATGGTGTAAGCACGCAAAAGATCTAAAATAGTACTGTTAGTAGCTTCTGTTTGACCATTTATTTCAGGATGAAATGCATATGAAAAATCAATCTTTGTTCCTAAGTTAGCAAACAAAGTAATCCAAAATTTATTGCAGAATCTAGAATCACGATCAGAAATAATGACTTTTGGTAAACCATGATTAGTGAAAACAGTTTTCAAAAACAATTGAGATGCAGTTAAAGTTTTCTTGCATGGAATGAAATATGCTTGTTTGCTAAACCTGTCTACAACAGTCCAAATCATATCATGGTTAGCTTTAGTGTTAGGTAGACCAGTGATAAAATCCATTGAAATCTGTTCCCATGGTCGTGATGGAATAGATAATGGCATTAGTAAACCATATTGTTTACCATGGTGTCTTTTATAAACTCGTTGACAAATTAGGCATTCAGATACAAAGTTAGATACATCAGTGTCCATGTGTGGCCAATAAAAATCTTCAGTCAATGTACGCAAAGTAGATATAATTACTCTGTGACCTTGATATGGAGGACAGTGAATTTCATGCAAAACAAAAGATCGAAATGGAACTGTCACACATAATCTTTTTTCATAAAACATAAATCCATTAGTGTAAGACAATGAATCAATAGGAATCCAATTATTTGCAACTAGTTTATTCCAATCAACTTGAAAAGTAAGATCTTGATGATAAGTATCTTTCATAGGGATAAGGGAATCAAATGATATGACAGAAATATTTTGAATTGTCGGTCTTCTACTCAAATTATATGTGGACCCTGCTTCAAAGAGTATCAAAACTTGTTGATTGTTGAGTATCCCCCAACCCCTTAAGATTTGTCTTTTCTTCTCATTTGAATGAGTGTTATCTTGCACATCCAAAATAGAATTTGAGGATGGCAGAGGAGGATCTTTAACCACATTTGCTTCCTTCATTTTGTGAGGACAATCAGGCTTCATATGCCCTAACTCACCACCAAGAAAGCACGTTCCTTCCTCTTTGTACTTTTTTATCTCAAAGGATGAGAGATACTTGTGCTTCTTCTTGTTACCCTCTGGCTTTGAATATTGGTCATGGGTAGAGGTAGGTCTTCTTCGATTAGTCTTGTCTCTTGGTTGATCATAGAGTTGCTCTTGTCTAGCTCTATAAGAACTCATCTCCAACTTTCAAGATGTACCAGGTGTATGCGAACTTCAACTATGATGGCATACTCCATCATGCGAGATAAGGTTTCATGTGCATACACCTTCATGGTTCTATGTAAATTAGGGAGTAGGCCAGCTTCAAACTTCCTTTTCTTCTCTTCATCGCTAATCTCCATGAAAGGAGTAACCTTGAGAAGAGTAGACCAAAACTTGACCACATAACTAGTGACCTTTTCATGCTCTTTCTGACCTAGCCAATCCCACTCCTTCTTGACATCATTCTCAAAATCAGGAGGCAAGGACTGAGCATAAAACTTCTTGTTGTAGGTTTCCTTCCCTCCAAAATGAGAGGCAACAACCAATTGCTAATGGTATCTTTCAAGTGCATGCCTACATGCCTGAGCTTGGACTTTTTTAAGAAAAAGCAACTTCAAATTTCCTGACAAAGGCTAATGCCTTAGCAAGATCTCTCTTACCAGGGTAAGAGTCAAACTTTATGTCCTTATCCCCACACTTGAAAGTCTTAGTCTTCTTAATCTTGCTCCTCTTATGGTCCCTCTTTGTCCATTTGCAGATTACACAACAGTTAGAACCAAGAGAGTAGGAACTAGAAGTTGAGGAGGAGGAGGAGGAACTTGTGTAATCAAGGGAGTAGCTAGTTGCTAAGGGAGATGACTCCCTCCTTATCCGCCTTACTCGAGGTGAGGTATTTTTACTCTTCTCGACCCAAGAGTCCTTCTTCCTTCTAAAAAGCTTCTCAGCTCAATTGGACGCTTTGCACCTTCACCATCAATTGGTGCAATGGTGTTTCCTCTAGTATCACCATCTTTTGGAGGATTCGGTCCTTCATAAGTAGCTTCTTCCCTTGCCCTTAAGCTGTCAATCAATTGACGTACTTCGGGAATCTCCAACAAGCTACGAGACTCTATCAATTGAGCTTGTAATTACTCACTTGTAGGTGCTTCATCAGTTGCCATCTTTACCTTCTTCTTGCAAGGATCACCTTTACTTTGAGAAAAGCAAAGAGACCTACTCTGATACCATTACTATAAGATCTAAGATACACGCTTGTAGAGGCCAAGACCCACGAACCACTTATTGTTTCAAGCGTTCCAAGCCGAGCACTAATGGCTACCTCTCACATAGCCGACGGGCTCTCCATCTCTACGGGTATATTGACCTTACCTCCATGCCCGATCGAGTTACCTCCTCTCCCGAGCACTCTGGTAGCTCCAAGATCCAAGTGCAAGCTTCAAGCAAGCTCCATCCTCAAGCTCCACGCTCCAAGCTCTATTTCCGCAAGCAAGAGAAGAGAAGAGAAGAGAAGAGAAGAGAAGAGAAGAGAAAAAGAGATGAGAAGATGGAGAGCTTCTCCTCCACGGTCTCTCACTCTCACACACTCACTCCCTCACACTCTCACACTGCCTCTCTCAAGCACAAGCTCAAGCAAGCAAGAAGAAGAAGAGAGCCACTTTTGGCCACACACAAGAATGAGCTTCTCATTCACTTTTCAACTTTATATACAAAACCCTAAATCCCTTTTTGGGCGGTCATCCCCTTATCTCCTTTTTTACATGGCAGGCCCTTTTTCCCATTGTCCTCCTATCTTCCTAGCTTCCTTTTCACTGCCGATCTACCTTTAAATTTTACATGGGTGAGATTGCACTTTTTTAAAATAAATCATGGTGTGCCTTGCGCTCTTTTACAAAAGTATTGACTTGTGTATTTTCTTGTGCATCTTTCTCCTTGATTTGGGACTATTTTGCACTGCTTGTGTTTCCAGATTCTTCTTTGGCGCACCTTCGTCTTCCATTTTACTTTTGCCTTAGCCTTGTCTTTTGCTTTAGATTTTTCAGATTTTCCACCTTATTCGTTTGAGGGTTAACATTAGATTTGGCGTGCCTTCGTCTTCCATTTCACTTTTTCCTTAGCCTTGTCTTCTGCTTTAGATTTTTCAGATTTTCCACCTTGTTTGATTGAGGGTTAACATTACCCCCTTCCTAGATGAGTGCCCGTCCCATGGCACTCATCGTCGTAGGTAGCAGGCTTTGGCATGCACCGAAGACGCGGATGGAAGGGATTGATGTGATTTGCCTTGGAGTTTTGGTGGTGCAGATGAAGGTGGTTAGTGGCACTTTGTTGGCCTGATTGATTGGTGATAGGGTTGGTTTTTGTTGGGATTTGCTTTATGGGTTAGCACAGGTGTTGATGTTCTGGGGATTCTGCGAGACGAGCGACAATTCTTTGGTGGGCTTACAAGATAATAAAGGTGTTGATGTACTTTCATTGGAGTTTGCAATGCCTACAATTGAAAACCTCTCATATGTGGTCTCTCCCTGGGGTAGTGCTAGTCTTCTTATCGTGCACAAGATGTATTTTGATTAGCTTGGGAGACATGTCGAACTCTAAGCAAGCTGAGAGTATTGTCCTACCACTTGAGGACCCAAACTATGTACGTATTGTGGTGCAAATATTATGTGAGTGTACGTGCACACTTAGATATTACGTAGTTAGAAGACTGGTGGTGTGGTTCCTCGTAGCAATGGGTAGATGAAGCAAGGGTTCGATGGGGTGGGAAAATTTATTGATGTTGAGGAGAAGTACACTTGAAGGCTTTTTGAGACATCATTTGTGCTTTTGACAACATGATGTAGCATAATTGAGCTCATTGATGCCTTAGCTTTTGGTAGCTGGTGGCTAATTGTATTGTTCAAAGAGTACGGTGTACTTTCCATGGTCTAACCATAGATGAGACAAGCTTCCTAGGTATGTCCTACCCTTGATGTGCCCTGAACAATTGTGGGGGATGTGTAAAGGGCTAGGGAACTAGGGATGGAGCCAATCGACCAAGGTCACTAGACGTACCTAATTTGAGGACCCCTAGGTGTTGTGTTGTGATCGTGAGTGTTTATTTTTCCTTTTTGTTTTCTTTTTCTTTTTTCTTTTCTTTTCTTCTCTTCTTTTTTTTGGGGATAAAAGAACCAATGCAATATATTAAGGCTATCAGCCTTTCATTTGGATTGAAAAATGTCGAGATCCAAAGGCTGTGAAAAATGGATATTACAAAGATGATTGTGTTACTAGCCTTGATGTAGAGGAACAATTGTTGAGATGGAGAGATACACTTGAGATTTTACAAACCTCTTTGTAACATGTGAGACATCAGTACAATTGAGGTAGCAACTGCAATGAGCCAGATGTAGAGTTTGGCCAAGAAAGAGAGAGTAGCCAATGACTATGCTTTGGGCCATGCTCAAATGCAATGTGCGCTTTCAGCAGGGGTGATTTTCTCTTCCCGCAGCGAGGCTTCTGTCATGGCTCTTTGTTCTTGGTATTTCTGTTGCTTTTTCTGTAATGGCTCTTTGTGGGGTTGGTGGTCTTGTGGTGACTTGGACATTGAGCACTTTCATACAGAGACCTGTGTCATCCTGTATCCACTTGACAACAACTCGTGAGAGTACATGCAAGTCATATGCTTCAATCATAATGAACAGGTGTAGCTCAAAAAGACATCACTTATCTAAATCCCATAGTGTTGATTTCGATGCATATCACCTACACTTGATTACCATTGCTTGTGTGTGTGCTGGCTCTTTTTTTTTGTATTATCTATACATAGTCACAAAACTCATTGTTTATTTATGTACACATTTATGAATCCATGTCACTTCGTGAGGATAAAAACCACTTGTAGAACTCAGGATTGTACTGGAGAGTGGCACATGCATCCAGTACTCGTGGCAGCCTACTCAATAATAACAAATAATTTGCAACATCGAGTAGCATGGTACCTTGTCCAAGTCTACTTGCAACATGTAGCTCCTCCTCACAGTGAGAATTTTATCAATCAGAGAGTTCTCTTGGCTAGCTCCAGCTAAGTCCGTACCCTGAACAGTAGTTAGTACTCGAAAGGAAGTTGGCGCCACATAGGTTGGGTCTCTTTGTGTAACGTTTCACTCTCATTCCCACCCACACTCTAACATTTCAAGGAAACATCGATGCCCATCAAGTTTTATTTGCGTGCAATGAGTCGAGGACATATTCATCAAGTTAGTAAGCTAAGAAAGTTAGTAACAAAAGCTAGTTAGATAAGGTTTAGTGAGAAGTAAGTTAATAGGTTAGTAATACTTTAGAAGGTTAAAATGCTAGTTGTAAAGTTAATAAGGTGAGCTTAACAACAAGTTTAAAAGGAAAAAAAAAACTTACATGTCGTGCAGCCGCCACACGCCCATCGTCGTCGTCGCCATCTTGAGAACGCTACCATAGCATACACCTCGGTCGCTGCCACTTTGGAGATTCACCACCTTGACACCATTTATCATCACGATGATGATAATCATCATCATAATCATCACCATCAACTACAGGCTATCGTGGCAACCATGGATGAGCATGGCGGACATCTGTACGATGGGTGGAGAAGAGGACGTGGTGCGCAATGGGGAGATATCGATTCCCCCTCCTCCCACAGCCTATATAAAGGCTCTATTCTTCCCCCCCCCCCCCCCCCCATTAACACATATTCTCCATGTGGTTGGAACGATCAGATACTGTCGGGCTACCAATTGTGAATATTAGAAGGAGAGAGGGAGAGAGGTAGGGAGAAGTTAGAGGAAAAGATGACGATTAGTAAGAAAGAGAGAAGGTGGGAGTTAGGAATGACAAGATGCTGCTAGGTAGAAAACAAGGGAGAGAAGAGAGAGAAGAGGGAGAGAAGAGAGAGAAGGCGAAGAAGAAGAAGAAGAAGAAGAAGAACAACAACAACAACAACAACAACAACAACAACAAGAGGAAGAAGGAGAGAAGAGAGGGAAGGAGAAGAAGAAGAGAAGAAGAGGAAGAGGAGGAAGAATGAGGGAGAGAGGGAGAGAGGGAAGGGGAAAAAGAGAGAGAGAGAAGAAGAGAAGAAGGGAGAGAGAAGGAGAAGAAGAGGGAGAGAGAGGAGGAGAAGAAGAGGAAGAGAGAAGAAGAAGAAGAAGAAGAAGAAGAAGAAGAAGAAGAAGAAGAAGAAGAAGAAGAGGAAGAAGGAGAAGAAGAAGAAGAAGAAGAAGAAGAAGAAGAGGAAGAAGGAGAAGAAGAAGAAGAAGAGAAGAAGAGAGAGAGAGAGAGAGAGAAGAAGAGAAGAAGGGAGAGAAAGAAGGAGAAGAAGAGGGAGAGAGAAGGAGAGAGGAGGAGAAGAAGAGGAAGAGAGAGGAAAAGAAGAAGAGAAAGAAGAAGAGGGATAGAGAGAAGTGGCAGATTATTAGGGGAGGATATAGGGAGAGTGAGAGAGAAAGAGAGAGGGAGAGAAGACTATGAGATGGAGAGGGTGAGATAGATGGAAAACAAATTGGGGAGAGGGTAAAAGAAGAAGAAGAGTTATGTATGTTGAAGTCACATTGTTTGGCCTTAGATTCCTTGTGAACCCGCGTATCACTTCCTTCCGCCAAGGCAAGAGCGGTCGATTTACCTCAAGGGTTGCAAGACCAGGAACGCACAAGGATAGCACCCAAGAGACGAGTTACAAGGAGCACAAGTGCTAAAGTTGCAAATGGAGCTAGGAACATATCCAATGCAAGAGGAGACATGAATACCACCAACCCTCCAGCAACTATAGCTCATATCTAGGTTGTACCAAGATTTAGATTCTTCTCACGCAGCTTGAATTCTTAAATAGAGGTAGAATTGCATGCATTTGCCATTAAAGGGCTTAGGATGGGTTGATCTTCTACCCTAAATAGGTAGCCATGATTAATAAAGGTCAAGGTGAAATCACTTAGATCATTTAAAGGATCTAGAAGGAATTTGTTAAATTGACCTTGCGAAGCCCTAACTCAAGGGGGAGAGCGAACTTTAGGGTAATTGATTTATGCTAAGCATGTTGCTCGGAACTGTTGAAATGGTTTTAACAAAGGTTGATCTTGTTAAAGATAGAAAAAGTGATTGCTAGGCAGAGTGGTTACTTGCTGGATTAGGAAAGGATGTTTTTCTAGTTAAAGGATGTTAAGCTCGTTGTTTTAGCTTGATTTTTTTCGAAAGGATACTTAAGGATTGGTTGTGGTTTTGGATGAATATCCAAGTGATTATATTTTCATGGCGGGAACTGTAAGGATAAATTGCCATGGGAAAAAAAGAAATGTTTTCCCTAGTAAATGTTATTAAGCTGGTTGCTTTAGTTGTGGATGATTTCCTAAAGGGATAATTAAGGAAGGACGGCGTTAGCTACCCCCTGCGAACTGCCAAACCCTAACCAAGGGGGTTATGAATCCGCACCGGGAATGTGGACCGAACCCGCCACGAGAGGTCTCTCCGTGGAAATTACTTAGCATAGGAGGACGCTTGGGTGCCAGGGGGGCTCTGGCCGTAAATCCCAATGCCTCCAGACCCTACACAAGTGTTCTACGTGACTCGAGATGGGATCTCAAGGCCTTGATACTAGTTACAAGGCAGAATCTTGGTAGGATAAACCCTCGGGTTTTTATTGCCAGGAGACGGAAGGATTTTTCTACGGAGGCAGAAAGGGACACTTAATTCTCCTGTATGGTTAGGAGACAAACATTAATCTAAAGATAAGTTAAGGAAGTGTTTGATCTTGTTATCTTGTCTTCGTGTCTGCGCCCTAAATTACGTAAAGGAACCTGTGATTAACGAGTTAATTAAGGAAGTTGCTTTTATGTGTCAAACATAATGTGGTAGGTAATTAGATAACTAAAACAACCCCCGAGGGAAACGTGGTGGATGTGACCAATGGGTCTATCCTACGGAAGGGTGGTCTCGGTTAGCCGAGAGCTTTCCTTAATGGAATTTATTTGATGAGAACGTTAGTTAGACAAGGATCTTAGAACTTGTAAGTTGAAACCGTTAGTTAGACAAGGATCTTAGAACTTTTAAGTTGAAACCCTGATTCATACCGTTTTAGGGGACCGAAATGGGACTATGCCTTACGGGCAGAGAGGTCGAGCGATGCCTCTCTCTCGTTTCCCATTCTCTTTGAACCAAGTGCGGTATGAGTCTGCTTGGGTCCAGTTGTATCTACGCAAAGTGGAGCGGCTTTCGACCAACGCTAGAAGGCTATTAGGAAGACTCAACTACTAGGAACCCGGATCCTAGTGGGAACGGCCGGATAAGTTCCGTTGCGAGGCAAACTTGAGAGACCTTGGGAGTGCCGGGCAGTGTCTTCTAGATTGATCTCTCGATGCGCTGCTAAGACGTGTCCCGCAATTTGAGGGGCGGGCATGTTACACTTTGAGACCGCCATTTAGCCAGTCGCTCCTCTGAGACTGTCATAATCTAGGCTCCAAGTTCAGGCCATTGTAGCACGGTTGTCGAACCAATGTTTTTCAAATTGACTTGGACCCTCTGATTATCACTTTAGTTGCTCTATCTCTAAGAGATTTGGTTGGCAAAGCACTTCATTGAATGTCACAGTTAAGCGTAGCTCGATGGCTTCCTTATCAGAGATGAGTTATATGCATTCATGTAGGAGCTTGTCATAGTGCTTGTTAAGTTATTATTGCTATTGAGGCTCGAATTGCACTATATTAGTACTTTTATACCTTAGTACTAGCATACATGTAGAACCAGCATATGGAAAGTGACCTAAGATGTCATATGAAGCATTCAGGTTTTAACTTGACATTCAGGCGCCTTCCTGACAATCAGGAGTCTTGTGTCTTTGTATTCCTGCGTGATGAGAACTGTTGTATTCTTCAGGATAGCGCCTGATTCTAGTTGTTTATGTCTGGTTCTAATAATGTGTATCTATGTCCTGAATATCTGCGTTGTTTACTGCAAGTTATTGGATCAGGAGTGAATATGATGCTGATAAACTGCGTGATCGTTTTCAAGACAGTGGTTCAGCAATGACGAATATAATATGTAGTTCATGTTTGTATATTGTTCCTGAAGATTAAATATACAAAATGGCTGTAAATTGTGTCAGGAAGTTCCCTGCAGTGCTAATCTCCTGCATTTCCTGTTATGGTCCTGATGGTCCATAACACTTTGGCGATCCTGCCCACTTTCATGAGAATATTTTTCATGATTTAGGTATACGGCTTGGAAGGAATACCTACACAATTTGGCTGCACGAATTTAGGATGCTAATGGCATTGGAGATGTACAATGTGCCTTGTATGGGGAGTCTTTATGTCAGAGAATTATCCTCATTCCTCCAATCTTATTTTCACAAGGAGCAGATCTCGAGCATTGAGAGAGGTATTGTTAAGACAGCAACAGCAATCTATGAGGTCTGATGACATAGATGAAGTGGTGCAATTAGGCAGGCTAGATGAAGAGGAGTTCACAGATGTTGGACATAATCTTTTGGGGGTGGGTTCTGCTGAAGGCATTTCCATAGTATATCATTCTCCTGCCACCTCCACAGAGTCCATCCCTACACCTCCAACCCCTTCCAGCATACCAGATGTATTAGATAATGAGGAACCAGTATTACCTCCTGACTATCAGGGTACTCCCCCAAAATAGGCACTTGAAAGATTGCAGCATGCAGTTCTAGGGAGAACATTCATGTTAAGGAATGCAGGGGTTTTAGTTAATAAATCTTTGAATTTTAATCCTTTACCACCTCAAAGGAAGCCTAAGAAGAAATACACTATGAATCAAAATCAATTGTTCAACCCCAAGGTGAGGGCATCTAAATTTTCAGGCAGGAAGAAGGAAGATCCAGATTGTCATGTAGCTCAGTTTGAAACAAGGTGGACAGCAAGTGGATTTAATCAATTGTATGGAGGTCAGGTTAAAAAGCAGCAGTTCACAGCCACTTTGCAGGGAAAAGCCATGGACTAGTTTTTCAGTTATGGCATGGCAGCATTTAACACCTATGATGAATTGAAGAATGCATTTTTGGGCAGGTTCAGGAAAGACAAGACATCAGGAGATATTTTGAGGAAGCTAAAGAGAATTAAGCAAAAGAGGATGTTGGTGGAAGATTATGCTCAAAATTTCAGGAACCTCTTGAATAGGTTGAATAATGCTGATGCACCATCAGTGGAAATGCAAATTACTTATTTTATTAAGGGTTTGCAAAGTAAGATCAAGAATCCAATTGCTAATGTAGAATTCGGACAGAATGGTACACTGGATACCATGATTAGGGCTGCTATAAGAGTGGAGAGAAGGCTGGGTACTTCTCATTCAAAAAGACATAAAGAGGATGATTCTTCAGGATCAGAGTTTGACACAGATTCAAATTCAGAATCTGAAAGTGATATTAGTGATTATGATAGTGAAAATAGTTCAGATTCAGAAAATGATGTTAGTGATTCTGATAGTGAGACTTCTCGTAGGAAGAAACACAAGAAGAGGAAGGACAAGTCAGGATCAATCAAGTCCAGAAGGAAGAAAACAAAGACAGGAATGAAAGAAAAGCAGAGGAGACTAAACTAGATAGAAAGATCAAGCAGAAGTTGAAGGATTTAGGTCTTTCAAACACTAAGAGGAAAGAAAAGTATTGTGAGATATGCCAAATAAATGGCCATGAAACAAGGACATGCTGGTACAATCCTAATGTTAGGATGCCACAACAGATGCCAATGGGGCAGCCTAGGCTGAGGGCTTTGCAGCCAGTTGCAGTAAATCAGGTTATGACTGACATAGTACCTCAAAGACCTTTTAGGGGATCTGGAAGAATACATGCAAGACAGCCTTGGGGAAATTTAAGAACACAGCAGCAGACTACTCAAACGGGAGCATGCCATTATTGTGGGGGTCAAGGACACTTTGTCGGACCAAACTGTGAACTTTGGGCAAGGCATAGGACTGAGAGAGGAATGCCAGTAGCAAGGAACTGCAATGACGAGAGATCTGCAAGAGCATCTCATCTAGAGCATCCACCTGCCCCAGTTGCAGCAGTCCTAATAGAGTTACCTGAGCACGATGAGGAATGGCAAGGCCCTGCTGATACATGAGCTGTTAGTGGAAGGGAAATACAGCAAGAAGAGGTTCAAGAAGGTCAAGAGAGGGGTTCAGGTAACTTAAATGCTGCATGTATGCATATTCAGTGTGATTGTTTTAATTGTATTAAAGTTGAGGATTGTCCTGATGAAGCTATGGTATTAGCGGTTACTAGAAGCCATGTAGGCCGGAAGCTTGATTGGCAGGAACAAGAGGAAGCCAGGAGAAAGGTGACAAAACAGGTCAAAAGACTGCAGAAAATTGCAGAGAAAGACAGATTCGAAGAGCCTGAACATCAGGCAAAGTCAGGAACATTGTTTCATGATGATCAGGATCAGTCTCCTGAAGATAAAGAATTAGGAAAACTTCAGGAGGGAGGTTCAGCAGAACTATTTCAGGCTCTAGCAAAGTGTTCCTTGCAATTAACATTGGAGCAGATTTTGGATTTGATCCCAGGGTTCAAGGAGAAGTTACTCCTAAAGATCAGGGAAAAGCAGCAGGAGGTTATTGAAAGTATATCAGTTCAGGATCAGGTACTTCCTGACTGTCAAGCAGTTATACCAACTCAAAAGGAGGTGGTAGATTATCAAGTGCCTACTATTCAAGCTGAATATCATGGGAAGAAGTTTGATGATGTCCTATTGGATGGGGGTTCTGGAGTTAATATCCTTTTTGAATATACATATTTAGCAACTAAGTAAGAAGAGTTGCTACCAGCCCCATTTCAGGTCAGGATGGCAGACTAGAGGAGGTTACAACCTCTGGGAATTCTCAGGAACCAAGAAATTCAAGTTGCTGGTCTGAAGTTCAGGGTAAGCTTTGTGGTATTAAGAATGTCAGAGATTGGAGATTCTTACAAGATGCTGTTGGGAAGACCCTGGTTTAAGTTGGCTAAATTGAAGCAGGATTGGGGGAATGATTATGTTTGTATACCATGGGGATTGAAAGAGATCATATTATCAACTGTTAATAAGGTAATCTTGAAGAGTTCTTCTCGACCTGTGGTAGCTCAGACTATTAATTTGGCTAATGAAGTGGAAGATGATGAGAAGGAAATGTTTCTTCAAGCAAATCCTTCTGTAGTTCCAGTGTTTGAAATTGATGTGGATAATATTATTCAGAAATATCAAGATTCTTCACTATCTACGAGCTATAAAGTTCGGGACCATTCAGTGGTTCAATATGTAGGAGAAAACCAGTTAGGACAGCAACCTAAAGCATTTCCTGAAAGTCAGGAACAGCCTGATGTTCAGGAGAACTCAGGAAATGAAACTTATAATAGGATTCAGGATCAAGGCAGTAGTTATCCTGAAGAATTTCAGCCAGAGCAACTTGGAAATCAGCCTACGGAGGTGGATAAATGTAGGGACACTCCTGAAGTACTTGATGAAGAGGGACAAAAAGCAATTATTCAGGCTGAGTTGAGATATGAGCATACCTTGAGAACATCTGCAAGGGTGGTAGAAGATGAGGTGCAGGAAGTAATTTGGATCTTGAAGGGCAGGTTAAACACATTAAGGTCAATATTTTTGTGGAACAAGAGTTCAAGCAAAACCTTGTTCAGTTGTGCAAAGAGTTTCAGGATATCTTTGCGTGGGATTACACAGATATGAAGGGTTTTGATCCAGCTGTTTGTCAACATAGAATAAATCTTAAAAAAGATGCCAAGCCAATTGTTCAAAAAAGATATAGGATGAATCCCAATTATGCTAAGCAGGTCAAGGAAGAAATTGACAAGCTTCTGAGGGTGGGATTCATCAAACCAGTTAATGAGGTCACTTGGTTATCCCCTATAGTGGTGGTACCTAAAAAGAATGGCAAGATTTGGGTTTGTGTGGATTATAGGAAATTGAATGCAGCTACTATTACTGATCCTTTTCCTCTTCCTTTTACTGATTCTCTTCTTGATGATGTGGTTGGTCATGAAACGTATAGTTTTTTGGATGGTTTTTCAGGCTACAATCAAATAAGGATGCATCCGGATGATATGGATAAGACAGCCTTCATTACTGAATGGGGAGCATATGTTAGTACGGTCATGAATTTTGGATTGAAGAATGGGCCTCCTGAGTTTCAGGGACCTGCTCATAAGACCTTTGGGCCATATTTGACAACTTTTATGAGGGTGTTTATTGATGATTTCTGTGTTTTTGGCAGCACTAAAGATCATCTTCAACACCTTAGGTTATGTTTTGAGAGATGCAGAAAAATTGGCATGTCCTTAAATCCATTTAAATCCGTATTTGCAGCAAAGAGAGGAGTGATGTTAGGCCATATTCTCTCTGAGGAGGGCATGAGCATAGATCCAAGAAAGATTGCAGTGGTTCAGAAAGCTAAAGCTCCATCCAATGTGCGTGAAGTTATGAGATTTGTCGGGCAAGTGAAGTGGTATAGTAGGTACTTGAGGTATCTATATCATATATGTGCTCCTCTTACTAATTTAACCAAAAAGGGGATGCGGTTTGTCTGGAGGGAAGATCATGATAAGGCCCATATATGTGCTCCTCTTACTAATTTAACCAAAAAGGGGATGCAGTTTGTTTGGAGGGAAGATCATGATAAGGCCTTTGGTATTCTCAAGAAAATGCTTGTTGTGGCTCCTATATTGTAGCCTCCTACATGGGATTTACCTTTCCATATTTTTGTTGATGCTTCTGATCTTGCTGTGGGTGATGCCAGGAGGCATATTTCACGGTGGATTCCGTGCCACGGTGGATTCCATGAGGTTTTACGGTGGATTCCGTAAACTTTGATGACCGGGGCTCATACACAAAGTGGATTCTTTGTGCGAGAAGTTGATGGGGACGCCTATCCTTTTAGGGCGTTTCATTAATTTAGTGTGCACATGGGTGATTCCATAGCGGGTGATTCCGCAAAATGCATATTAAATTAATAAATGTTTATGAGTTTAGAGTGCGCACTCGTAATAAATTAAGGTTAGGATTGATTTCTAACCAGTTGATTTATTTATGTAGCTGAAGACTGCTAGGTATTCACTTTTGTCGGTTTAATTGTATTATTTTACTAACGATTGTGAATGCTTCAGTTGATGTGTAGAGATAGCAGCAGTGGCGAAGGAAAGCATTGGAGGATAGCGAGTATTCGATTTATCACTTATATTTTGATGGGCGCATACCTCAAGCATGGCACCTATATTTTATCGTGCCTATTTATTGAGGCGTTGGATATTTGTTTATTATTTTGTATGCGCATGGGTGCACGATTATGTTATTTGTACTTGGACATTGTATTGGGTATGCCTGACTTTTTGGGCACCGTCCATTAGCTTTATTTCTATTTTGTGCTAAAGCAAACTCAAAAGCCAAAAGCTTGCTATTTTGTAATTTGGGCTATTATTTGAGCTTGAAGATGATCAATACAAAAAAATACATGCTTTGTGGAGCGCTCACACAAGGCATGGGGAGAGATTGCACCCAATTGGTCTCTTGTTCATGTCGTGCATGCTTTTTACCTTGAGTTTTGTGCAAAAAGTAGAGTTCTTTTGTTCTTGGGGACCTTCCGGCATTCACTACGCGAGCGTACAGCATCCGATCTGCACACCAGTGGGAGCTGTTTTGATGCAAGATAAGGTGCCTGGATGGTATAGACCTATTTACTATGCAAGTCGGAGATTGAGTACTGCTGAAAAGAATTATTCAGTAATGGAAAGAGAAGCACTTGGTATGGTGTACTCAGTTCAGAAATTTAGACATTATTTGCTTGGGAATCAGGTTATATTTCATGTGGATCATCAGGCCATTGTTGTTCCTGATCAATAAACCTCAGTTAACAGGTAGACTTGCTAGATGGATGTTGCTATTGCAAGAATTTGATTTCAGGGTTATTCATACTCCTGGGAAAGAGCATGTTGTAGCTGATTATCTTAGCAGATTGGACAATGCTGATATGGAAGCAGGAGTTCCTAATCAGTTGCCTGATATACTGAACTTTTTGAAGTTCGGGCTATAGATCTTGACTCTTATTATGATCAGTTACTGCATTTCTTGCAGGAAGGAGTGATGCCTGCACACCTTACAGTAGATCAGAGAAGGAGATTAGCTTTGAAGAGTCGGTCCTTTCAGGTTATTCTGAATCTTTTGTACAAGAGAGGAGTTGATAATGTGTTGAGGAGGTGTGTTCCTGAATTTGAGCAACCAGCAATTCTTCATGAAGCTCATTCCGGACTGTCAGGAGGTCACTTTTCTGGAGAAATTATAGGCAGGAAAATACTACAAGCAGGTTTATGGTGGCCTACTATGTTGAAGGATGCTCATCAATATGCTAAGGAGTGTTTGCAATGCTTAAAGGAAGGTCAACCTCTTGACAGGGATAGAATGCTGGATCATCCTGTATTACCACTTGAACCATTTCAGAAATGGGGATTTGATTTTGTTGGACCTATCAAACCAGCAGCTAAAAACACATGTAACAAGTATATTTTGGTTTGCACAAACTATGCCACAAAGTGGGTGGAAGCACAAGCCCTCAAGGATAATAAAGCAGTTAGTGTGGCCAAATTTTTTTATACTAACATTATGACTAGGTTTGGATGTCCTATTGAGCTGGTCAGTGATAGGGGTAAACATTTTTTGAATCAAGTTATTTGGGACCTGACTGTCAGGCATATGATCCTTCACAAGAAGTCAACTCCATACCATCCTCAGGCTAATGGGCAAGCTGAGAGTTCCAACAAGATCCTACTCCGTATCTTGAAGAAGATCATTGAAGATAACAGAAAGGATTGGGATGTCAAGTTGGATTCTGCTTTGTGGCCTTTCCGGACTGCATACAAGGTGACAACCGGATTAACACATTTCATTGGAAGCTGTTGTCCCTATGGAATTTGTGGTTCCCAGTTTAAGAGTTGCTATTGAACATAAGTTGGATCCCGAACAGTCAGTGCAGCATCGGATGGAACAGCTCCTGAAGTTGGAGGAAGACAGAGTGTTAGTTGCTTATGTGTCAAGAATCACGCAGCAAAGGAGATAGGCTTGGGTAAATCGACACATCCGCAAGAAAATTTTTGAAGAGGGGGATTGGGTAGTTATTTATAATTCTCGGTTGGGAAAATTTCCCGGCAAATTGAAGCTTAGATATGCTAGACCATTTATTATTTATAAAGATATTGGGCAAGGTACATTTCTGCTCAAAAATTTGCAGGGCACTATCCTGAAGCCTGCTGTCAATGGTTTTCGACTTAAAAGACTACTGCAACCTTATTATTCACATGTTAATTTAATTTTTCCTATTAATGTAAGGGAATCAACTTGTGAAGGTTACATGTGTGAAGGGTCACTTGTGCATGATGTTGACATGACATTTGGCACACAACACAGTTCACTTGCAGAAGACTTGGACTTTACTTTTCAAATGGAGAAGGAAGCAGGCATTCTTCGTGATTCTCCTCTTTCTCCATCACCGTGTGATGTGCGCCCTGTTCGTGCCGACATGACACATACACGCTGAAGTTCTGCCCGGAAGCTGGTTCTTCCAAAGCGTGCTCGTCAAGAGGAGGAGGACGATGACGAGTATGAGCTGTCGGAAGATGATCGGCTTGGTCGACACAAGGAGGACACATCAACACCGATGTCGGTTTCTCAGCTGTCAAGCCCGAGTGCTCTGAGTACACCATTTGTTGATTCTTCCCTGGTCCTTGATGTGGATGATGCAGTTCATAGCGCTTAGCTGCAGCACATTGGGTTATATGCGTTTTCATGTTTGCCATGGTCTCGATGGGTTGCCAATGCTAATGCATCCGCCTAATTGGACATGATGAGGCAAAGTCAGGGAATGATTGCAGGCCGTTTGGAATTGACTGTTGCAATCGTTGCACGAGTCTTTGCATTACCCATGAATGAAAATCCAACTTTGTGGAAATGTAGTGATGAGCAGATGTATCAGGCCTTTGGGGAGCCTGCTGGTCCTCGGCATGTTTACATTTTGAAGAGAGTTGAGGCTGTCCGAAAATTGCAGCTACGATGGTTTATTGAGCGTTTCATGTTATTCATCAAAACTGACAGCATAGCGCGAGAGACTTATGGTGTTATTTATTATGCCAAGAATGTGGGTATGCCAAATTGGGCAGGCTTGATGTTTGATAGGCTTATGGCTAAGATTAATATCTCTAAGCCCAAGAAAGTTTTTCAGAAGTCGCGTATGGGATGCTATTTGGTTGCTCTTTATGAGTATGCACAATCCAAATTTCCTAATGTTGTTTTGGAGAACGTGTCTGATTCGAAACCATTCTCTTCAGTGGATAATGCAGTGCATGTTGATGATCAACATGTCGAGTCTGGTTCTCATCAAAAGGATGCTGACAGTGATAAGGGTTTTGCCGGCCAAGAGCAGCAGGCAGGCTATATACAGGGACTTGATGCAGGTCGGTTATGATGAAGCCTATGCTCGTAAAGTTGCTTTGGATTTTGTTCCAAAGGATTTTGTCTCTTTGGATGATGTAGCACTTCATGAAAACAAGGATAAGGAAGATTTCCTTAAGTCTGCTGGTTATGGGCATGCTTAAAAGAAACCTAGAATTGGTAAGATTTGGTTGAGAAACATGCAGAAGCCTCAGGTTCAGCAGTAGATTTTTTCTAAAGACCTTGTGGTATCTGTAGCATCTTTGGATGTTAAAGAGTGGGTAGATGTTGTTCAGCCCAGTGTTCCCTTGGTTCCAGATTGCTCTCGGGTGGACGAAATTGCTGTCAGTAGTGTGTCAGATGCTTGGACTGTTATGAAAAAGGTGATGTCATTTTTTGAGCAGGCTGACAAAAATAGTGCTCAAACTGCAGCTGAATGTAAACAGGTCAAGTTCCAGTTAGATTTTCAGCAGAAGCAGTATGATGCCTTGGTTAAACAGTTGAAGATTAAGCAAGATGAGTATGATGCTTTGCAAACAGAGTTTCTTGGCAAAATTGCAGCTTTACAGCAGTTAGTGGATAATAGAAAAATGTCAACTGCTTTGTTTGAGAAATGGACTCAAGAGTTGCAAGATAAGTGTATGCATCAGTTGCAAACTTTTGTTGATATGCATGCTAAATTGCAGGTTGATCATAAACTATTGTTGGAGAGGTTTCAGCCTCTTAAACATGTTGAAGAGCAGATTTTGAAGAATTTGGAAGTAGATGTGGATGCCTCGGTTGTATTGAAGTCTGAATTTTCTGAGACGCAACAAGCTTTGATTAATGATGTTAGAAACAATTGGCAACTGGTGATGGGAAAATTTGACACTTTGGTTTCTAGACATTATAATATGCTTAAAAACGCTTTTGTTCCAGCTGAGTTTGATGCATTAATTCAGGAAAAGGATGTATTGCTTCAGCAAGTTGCAGATTTGCAAGCTGTTAAAGTGGATCTTACTGCTACGTTGCAGTATGCTTTGGATGAGAAGAGAAAAAGTGATGACTATGTAGCATCTCTTTTGCAGCAGAAGGATTTTAAGTTGGAAGATAGGGATGCTACTTTGCAGCAAGTTCTGTATGAGGTGCATGAAGAGATTAAGGTTACTAGTAGTACATCTGTTGAAGACTATGCTATTGCACGTTCGGAGTGTCAGATTTCTACTTGCACAGATATTATTCTGTACACTCCTAGTTGGTTTACTACTTGACTTTGATATGTATCTTCTTTTTGCTCATGACATGATGTAATGACTTTTGTTAACACTTAGGATCAATTATGCAACTGCACAAGAGGACTATGAGTATCCTAGAGGGGCTCTACTCATGGTTGCTCAGTGTGGCTTGTCAAGGGGTGCAAGGCCTCTGGCAGGGCATAATTGTATTCTCTGGGTTATTTCTTACTTTGTATGCTTTTCGTTATATAGCTACATACTTGTGGGTTCGAGTCTTGAGTATCCCAGTCATCCACCGAGCTGTGCCAGGTGTTGAGGCTCAAATTGCACTATATTAGTACTTTTATACCTTAGTACTAGCATACATGTAGAACCAGCATATGGAAAGTGACCTAAGATGTCATATGAAGCATTCAGGTTTTTACCTGACATTCAGGCACCTTCCTGACAATCAGGAGTCTTGTGTCTTTTGTATTCCTGCGTGATGAGAACTGATGTATTCTTCAGGACAGCGCCTGATTCTGGTTGTTTATGTCTGGTTCTAATAATGTGTATCTATGTCCTGAATATTTGCGTTGTTTACTGCAAGTTATTGGATCAGGAGTGAATATGATGCTGATAAACTGTGATATCGTTTTCAGGATAGTGGTTCAGCAATGACGAATATAATATGTAGTTCATGTTTGTATATTGTTCCTGAAGATTAAATATACGAAATGGCTGTAAATTGTGTCAGGAAGTTCCCTGCAGTGCTAATTTCCTGCATTTCCTGTTATGGTCCTGATGGTCCATAACAATTGCTCTTCCTAGGATAGCGCAAATAATTTGAGTTTAGCCTCCCACTCAGTCAAGCACTTTGTGACACTTCTATGTTCTATGAAGGCTTGCTCGGTTTCTATCTCATGCAAGGTTTTGGGAGTTTTCCTAGGCTTTAGCATAGCTAGGGGCTCATGCCTAGATGAGCAAGATTGGTCAATGCTAGGATTGCTTTTGTCCTCGTGGTTTTCATGTTTCTCCTAAGGCTTTGTTGCTATTGTGTCACGGTTCTCCTCGGATGTGACTGGTATACTTTTGTCAACATGTTGTGACAATGTTGTATCCACTCTTGATTGGTCAATGCAAGTTTTGTTGTTGGTGGATTGAGTGTTGCAAGCAACAGTTGATGGTAATGGTTGCTTTGACCTATCGAAACACACGGATGTATCTGAGGTTTCACCGTTGTTAGGAGATATGGCAATGGGTTCATTCTTTTGTGGATTCAATGCTTTATTCCTCAGCTCTTCAACACTCTTGGTCTCAATCTTCTTGGCATCTACAACTACTTGTAAAACTGCCGTTGTTTTTGTTGTTTTCTCCTCTTTTTCTTGGGAAATTGAGGTGTATCCTTTAAAGATTCTGGACCCTAAACTAGGTCAGTCGCCATTGGTGTGCTTGGTTGGGCCTTAGCGTTCTCTTTTGCTAGTGTGTCCTCATAGGACATAGCCGCGGCCTATTGGAAAGCCTCGCTAGGTTGTGAGGGCACAACTGCCTCTCTTTTTTAAGAGTCTAGTTCTTCAACTAATTCTCCTCTATTTAGCTCCTCCTCCGATTCCTGATTTTGGAACTGATAGCCGCTAGTTCAGCGGACTGGCTATTGTTGGTGGATTGAAGTGCCAAGTACTTAGGTAGATTAGAAGTGGTCATGTCTTTTGTTGCCCTTTGAGCATTCACTTGTGTAGATCGAGAACCAGTTGAGCTAGTCACAGTGGGTTGCACAAGCATATCTTTAGGCTGAGAGTTAAGGGTGGTGTCATGTCGTCCCACCTCTTGGACATTTGGAAGCTTGGCTGGAGATAGAGATCGAGACTGAGTAGCTGCACTTGGCGACTGTTATTGTGCTTCCTATGTCCGTTTAGGGAAAGAGCATGTAGGAGATTTGGGACTCCTAGATGGACTTAGCACTAGCCGGAAGATTTGCTCATGGCTATTAGATGATTCTGCCATTTGCTTTGTTGAGCAATCAACCTCACCATGAGCAATGTTTCGCCTATGATGCTTGTTATCCTCTTGGGAAATCAAAGGCTCCTTGGGCACTGGTGGTCTTTGTGTATACCCAATAGTTACATCAGATATTTGCTTGTTAAGCACGCTAGGCTAAGGATCTACCTTTCGAATAGTCCTATTTGGTTTCTTGATTTCAATCGTGAGGGGCTTAGTCATTCCAACCTTGTTGAGTGAAGTCTGGGATTTTCGTTTAGATTTCCTTCTGTGCTTCTTCGCTCTTGATATGATCTTAGCTGATAGAGGTGGTTTAGCCAGGGGTTTTGGCACCCAAATCCATCGGTTACCAGCATAATACCCTTGAGTATGTAGCAACGCTTTGGATATCCATCGCAGCATTGTGCTAGCTCTCCATTGATACCTTCATCTATAAGGCTTGGGCTTCTTTTATGGTCTTCTACGATATTTGTAAGTCCAAAGCCTGTCCTTGGTATTATCTCCTGACCTTCTAGTTTCAAGCATGGCCTCGCTCACTGGTTCTCTCTGTTCAACATACGCTTGTACCAACTCTTTCAACAAGTCCTTGATCTCGTTACTAGGCTTGCCTGGTATGTCAGAATGTTCATTGCCTTTCCCTCGAGGTTTGATGAGATCACCTTTACTAAAGGTTATGACTATCCTCACACCCGGTAGTGTCAAGTGTATCCTCTGTGCTACATAATCGGCCTCACACTTTGTCACCCTTTTGAAGGGTCGTCCTAAGAGGGTTTCCTTTCCACAATTAGCACTATTTGGAGGAACATGGAATAGGACATGCAAGCTTTCAATTTCAATAGTTACAAGGATTTTGCACTTCCCTATAAGTGCTTGTGGGTGTCCCCCGTAATAACTAAGAGTTGCATTAGTCAGTGTGAGCTTTGGTTGGCCTAGTAGGGTCCATGCTTCATAGGTCAGGATATTAAAATCCGCTCCTTCGTTGATGAGAGCACTGACACAATGCTCTCCTTTTGCGGTAAGTTTGACCCTAAGATAAGCAAGTGGTACTATGTCTTCATCTTCCAATCTTGGCTTATAAATTTAAGCCTTCTCATGCATGCCTTTGAGTCCCCACCTTCTCTCCTTCTCTTGCATGCACACAAAGTGATGCTTCCTTCACCTCTCCCACACCTAAGGAGAGGTTGCTCTTTTATAGGCTTTAAGAGCTTCTCTTCTTGGAGAGAGACTTGAGTGCCAAGATTGGAAAGGTTGATATTCATGCAAGATGTGGCTGTTCCAGGACCTACTCTACAACACCAATTTCGAAATATCTCTATGTGTGTTGCTCGGATGGAAAAACGTCAAACACAAAAGTTGTAGGTCTTGCCGTTTTTGATAACCCTTGAGAACCATTTTTAGAGATCAGCTTTCTATCGCGAGATATTTTAAAAATAGATTCACCATGTCTATTTTAAGAAAAATAACTTTTTAATCTCTATTCTTAACTTATAGTGATTGCAACTTATAGTCCATGCAACCACCTTGAGCCATAGATAAGGAGAGTTCATTAGATTGCTTTGGGCCTCAACTTTAAGATTGACTTCCACACAAAAGCTTGTGTCATCTTAGACCTTAGAAAGAGAATCACTTCTCTCCTCACTTCCAGAGGATCGCGTCTCTCATCTTTCTTAGTAAGAGAATTACCTCTCTTGTTTTTCTTAGTGAAAGAATTACTTCTCTCATTAATTCATTAAGAGAGAAAATACCTTAAACTTTGACTTGTAAGGGAGAGGATGACCCCAAATGAATGCAATGCTCATTACATACAAGTAAACGTTTCTAGGCATTCCTGGATGCACACATAAGTACATATACACAATGCTGATGCACTTTCTCTTCTTAGAATTCAATCCATCTTCATTTATGTATAACTCCTTGGTTCTTGTGTACACTCTTACACTTGGCAGACATTTCATTCCCTCTTCATAATTTATACTGCCTATACTAGCTATTCCCGTCACTCACAGTGCTTTGATCACCCCATTAAGTGATGCATCAGGGATATTGGTCTCTAAATGGTCTTGTGGCTATGCTAAATCATCATCAACACTTAAAGAAAAGCGAGTCATTAGTTTATTAGTTTATTGATATAAATTTACTAAATAGAAAATACGTAATAAGCAATCAATTTAATGACAGACAGACACTTGTCATGAGATATTGGCTTCTCTTTAATGATTGCATTTAATGATTAAAGGCAATTAATGTGCAATAATCCTATTCAAGAGTCTCGATGAGAACACCCTTAGTGCAATATAAGTTGGCCTTCTAATAGACGTAAAAATTTTGGGCTAAAGGTTTTTGTAGCAAAAACGATGTTAGTGAACACTGGATGTGAGGGACACCCAAGAAAGGGAAGGCCGACGGACGCCGTCAACGGAGCGTCTGAGAAAAAAAATTCCTCTGTTTTGGCCCCTTAAACACTAAAAAGGTGGACGGGCATGGCTGCTGGCGTGAGTCTTTGCGATCCTTCTCATCATTATCAGCAGCAGCAGCTGACCGGCAGGAGTGATGGCAGGCTTGAATCTGCTTTGGGCATCCGCCTCTCTGCTCATCGCTGCCTTCGTTGCGCACAGAGCCCTGCGCCGCAGGTCCCTCTCCAAATCAGGCGCCATTGCCGGCTTCCTCGTCCTCTTCCTGTCCATCTTGTCAGGCGCTCGGTAAGCCAACCTCAATTCCACACATCCACGGAGTCTCGGAAACAAGAGAAGGTCGTTTTGTTTTAAGAAATTTCTCATTGATTCGTTTCTTAATGTTTGTGGTATAATCCCGAAGAGTCTTACAATCAGCCGAATGGCATTTCTGAGAGCAATTTCTAAATGAGCTGTTCCCTATCCATTCGTGAATAAATTTTATTTTAAAGTGTAAGTTCTATCAGTAATGATCAAGGCCTGTTCACTTCATTGGATGCTTAATATTCCTCTCACGACCAAGTCAGTGATACGACAGAAGTCAAATCGAGTAAACAATATTAACACGAGCTGTTTCTTTGTATCGATAAATTAATTTCAGCGTCAGAATGTGACCTCTACAAGTCAGAATGTGACCTCTACATGTACAAGTTCTGTCGCATCATGGGATGGTTAATATCCCTCTTGAAAGATCAAGCTAGTGATGCAAATCCTGTAGAATTTATTGTTACTCAGCTGGTAGAAGATGTAGAAAGTGGCACAGAATTGTGGAAGATTGGAACACTGAACTTGTGTGGCAGGAACTTACTAAAGAATCGGGTTAAAACAGCCCATATGATATACGGTAGAATTACACTTTTTTACCCATATCAGTAGACATGTCTGCAATTTGTATGATGTTATGTTTTCCATTGCAAAGGTTTGACAACTGGGCATCCCTTTTCATTCCATTCTCATGCCTTGTATTTCCACCGAGTGCACAAGGTGGTGCTTTTGTGAGAATGTGCAATGGAAGAGGAACACGAAGACAGAGAGAAAAGGAGAAGAGAGAAGACAGTAGGAATGAAAGAGAAATCTGCACTGATCTGGAAAGATTTTTCAATGATGGACTGATCAGTCCCTGCATGTAGCCCAAAATGTCAGTGAGGGCACTGGACCAGGCTGGAAAATCATGACAGCACTGGAGACGGTGACTAAGACGGAGTGTGCAGCCAGCAGTCCCTGCAAGAGGCTAGAAGAATGCTTCAGTCAGATTGTGCACCTGCAGAACAGGAGGAAGAATGATTTGCCCCAACATCTGCTATTTATAGTATAAAATGCAGCAAACTGGTGGACTGCTGCAATAAATGCAGTCGGTTGCATCAAAACTGGCCAACCATGCTTATGTAGCAGGCAGTAAATGCTGACAGGGCATTGGAAAAGCAAATCACAGTCTAGTAGGGCTGATCACAGCCTGTAGGAGCTGCATGGGCTGACAAGTGCTTGGCAAAACCAAGCACATCTAAACTGATTGAGAAAAGAAATGCATGCTTTGAATAGAGCTGCCTCCTCCATCAAAGCACGACATACACGCTCAAGTTCCTAATGTCTCCGTTTGACTCAAACCAAGGCTCATAGGCAGGAGATGATAATGTATGACAAACATGACTATTAATACCCCCTCTCAGATCCCGGATGTGTTTGAAGACTGGAGAAGATGTGAATGCGAGGGTGATAGGAAGAGTGTGAATGCTGATGAAGTCCATTGATGTGGACCGCTGATGAAGATGCTCCTCATGATCCTAGGAATCCCCCTTTTAAACACTAGGGGCCAGGAAGTCCACAAAACTTGTGAAATAAACGGCGCACAAGTGAGATTAAGTGCAGCACTAGATAATTGCCTTGGAGGACCTTGCATAAGGGAAGGGGAATGGAGCCTGTAAAGCCCTCTCTCCTACCAACTTGTCGCTAAAAGAGCTCTTGTAGAAGAATCCCCAACAAAACAGGTTTGCTCGGTGAAGACACCTGGGGTATTAAGTCATGAAACGCCCAAGTTTGGAATATGCAGGACTTTCGAAATGGAGCTCGATGAATGGGCTAGCGATAATAGCAAAGTGTCAACACCACTAAAAGGCACCGAACAAATGTCACCAACAGTGATAAGACCCTCAGATGGACGAAGATCATGTGGCAAAACTCCTTGTGGAGTTATATGACTTGAAGCATCACTGTCAATAAGCCGAGGCCTTTGGGAAGATGAAGGATCCATTGAAGAAGGCTCCTCCAATGACATTAAGAGAGTTCTTTAGGCTCTGACATAGATTTAGAGAAGCTTTGATGTCCACATTGTGGAAAGGGGACACACCCTAAGGAGAAATGTTGGAAGAAATACCCTCATCTTCGTCCAAGAGCCAAGGATGGAGCGAAATCATCTGAGTCTTCCTCTACCTCTACACTAGCTATTACTCATGAGTTTGTGTTCCTTCATATTCATAACATGCTTGGTACGTTTTATGAGTGGCTCAAAATCTTCAGAATCAGAATTTGGAACCATCTCCTCCTCTTCCAAATCCTGACCCAAGGCCTCCATTGCTTGGTCAATGAAAGCTTTGTTTAGTTCAGCCATGATGCGAGGTGGTTGATCACAAACTTCTCTTTGATCTGCACTGCAGGTATGCCCTACATATCAGGGCTGTAACTGTTCTCTCTCTCTCTCTCTCTCTCTCTCTCTCTCTCTCTCTCTCTCACACACACACACACACACACACACACACACACACACACACATGCCTCTAGACCATAGAAACATGAAACGGGGAACAGGAACGGGGACGAGAACGGTGACGGGAACACCAAACCTAGGGAACGGGGACGTGGGAACAGAAACGACATTTAAAAAATTAAAATTCATGAAAAAAAATTAATATTTCACTCATAATCCATGTGGACTCTGGAGTGTTAAAACTTAAAACCAAGGTATATAATTCACAAGGACAAATCATTTTAAGTTTTAACTTTAAGATATCATGCATCATTTTAAAACTACTCATTAGAAATTGAATTGCAACTTACAAGGCTCAAGAGGTAAGCTATTCAATTATAAATAATAAAATACATAATACATATGCCATAAATGATAAAACAATGAACAATGAACTAAGCTTTAAAGTCTAAGTTGAAAGAACATGCCTATGGTTCCATTGCCAAAAAACTTAAAAGATTACAAATATGAAATTGAAGTCTAATCTTTGAAAGAACATGCTCATTGCTCCAAAAAAGACTACAAATATAAAGTCTAATCTCTAGACTGAAGCAAAATGCGGCATACCAAAATAGCCCAAAGGGCAACTGCAAGACTGCAAGACTCAAGTACAAATATAATATCGGCATGGCACAACTGTCAACAGCCCAAGTGTTACTCTGCCATCAATGATCATAATATCATATACAATGTACATGTGCCATGTATCATGAAACTCATGATAAGTAAACTAAATCAAAGATCATGATCATGATCTGAGGTTGCTCTAGCTACTCCTGAAGTGCCAGCCTCATCATCACGTATACCATGAATTGCTGCATCTCCCTCAACATCAGCATGTGTCTCCTCTTCTTGCTGCATCTCCCACTTTGTGAATGGATCGGGCTTTGTTGTCATACTGTTACATAACATCCTCAAATTAGCACTAACGAATACTAGATTGTTTGCCCTCTCCACACCAAGAGGGTTCCTCTTCTTTGAAGCAATGCAAGCGTATGTACTCCACAATTGCTCCAAACAAGAGGAGCTAACTGACTGACTCAAAATACGGATGGCTAGTTGCTGCAACTCAGGACCATCCGAACCATAGTCCTCCCACCATAAAGCTGCCCCAATCTTACAACGATCCTCTTGTGCATCCCCACAACCAAAAGAACCCCGAAAGGTCCTATAACATGAAAGTTGATCTCTGATCTTTCGCCTAGTGCCATGATCAGGCACTAGACGAGACAATACAAGTCTCCATGCATCCATAACCTCAGTGTCATTCTCCTGACCTTTGCCTTGGAACTCAGGATCCACAACAAATGCAGCTGCATGCATGGGTGAGCTATAAGAGTTCCACCTCGTCACAACTAAATGGCGTATCTCCTCATATGCCTCATCATTTGGTGCCAACTCTTGCAACTTTTCATTCAGCCTATCCATAGCCTCATATACCTTGCCAATGCAAGGTTGCATTGCATCCGTAACCCTCAATAAATGTACAATAGGTGATAACAGCCATCAGATGTACATAACAATAACCTTTCTTGATATGCATCTCAAGTTATTAGACTGTGAAAAGGCATGTAACTTTTCATGTCTATATAGTATATATTGATTATCAAGATAAGATCAAGCTTCTATGGGGAAGCTTGTCTGCAATTTATGAGCCAAGGGAGGGACCTATGGAATCTCTGTTTTTACTCTTTTCAGCATTTCCTACTGGACAGTGTAACACAATTTCTCCTCATTCTCTCTCTCTCAGGTATGATTCATTACTCCGTTCTTATACACAGTATTAGGCTAAGCATGGATGGCTCTCATGTCTGTAAGAAGCAGAGACAAGTATACTCCATCTGAAAAGATCATTCTGTGGCTATCTCACAAAGTGTGAGTTCATAAGCATGCTACCAAGCAATTGTTCTTTAAACAACTTTACATATTTTGAAATGGGACTGAGAGGGATTGTCTTGCCTTGCAGGTTTGGTGCATTGATTCTCGCCTTCTTTTTCAGCTCCTCTAGACTCACTAAGTATGGATCTGAAGAGAAGAAGAAGATGGAGCGGGATGAATTTAAAGAAGGCGGCCAACGGGATTGGTGCGAATTTTTGAGATTGATGAAAAGAATGATATCTATCTAGTATTCATCAATGGATCATAAAATCTCTTCTGAAGTTCTTGCCAATGTGGCAATCAATTAGGCATCTTATTATTTCTTTTCTGGAAAGATATAAATTATTCATCATATATGTACTTGGTTTTGCTGGTTCCACTCACTTTCTAACATGGAATCTCATATATGTAATCAGGGTGCAAGTGCTCGTAAACAGCATCATTGCCACTACATTGTCATTGATCATCGCATTATATAGTAACTGGGAAGATCGATGCTTGGATTCACAACATGATCCTCTTATAACAGGTCTTTTAGGGGGCATTTTGGGGCACTATGCTTGCGCTAATGGAGATACATGGTCATCAGAAGTTGGAGTTTTAAGTAGTGATCAACCGAGACTTATTACTACAATGCGGGTAAGGAGCATGCTATGGCTGTTTATGATTAAGATTCCTGGCTGTAAAGTTGTATTGCACATAAATAAAAAATTAATATTTTGGGAGGGGATTCAATTGCATGTACCAGGGTATTCTCTTCACACCTGTAAAAGGGTATACAAAATTTAATTTGGACAAGCAAGTTGCTAAGATACGTATACTAGAATTATAAGAGGTGCCTATCAGAGCAAGTGTAAACAATAATAGAGAGAGAGAAAGGGAGGTCATCTATGATAGGACCAAAGTCTATGAGTATTTTGAAAATTCCTAGAATGCTTAATTTAGTGTCTTTGAATATTTTAAGCAGTAATGGTAATACATAACTAGCAATAGAATCTACTGGAATGCAGAACCATCTAATTATGTAATCTGTCTGAGATCAGTTGGAAATCGTCAACAGGTTATATGGCATAAGTACAAAGCCTCTCTAGGTGGTTTGGGTGGGATGGGGGATCAATGTCAGGGCAGAGGATGTAATACCACTGAGGGTTCCCATCCTATAGGGTGAAGATCAGGCTATGATAATCCCCAGTGTGAGGAAACAAACTCTGAAGCTCCTAACTGTATTGAGAGTCTCCCTGGAGCTGCTTTTGCAGACCATGGAGGGAGTTCATAATGGATGATCGGAGCTTTGGTAGGGTGGTGTATACGTGTGGATTCTATCTGCTGAAGACAAGCTGGCAGCAAGCCTCCTAGATATGCCAGTGTGCCACCCTTTAAGGCTCATTACAAGTCCCTAGACCTTCAATTGTGATGTTGATGGCTGTAGCACTTATGGGATGGGCAAGGCATCCACACCAACCACTGCACAAGAGCCAGCCTGCATTGTGCAGATCATGTCTTGCATCTCAGCCTCTCAGAGCAAATGCTGATCTTGACTAATTGACTGCAGGAGAAGACCCCCCAGGGTGATACAACTAGGCTCTATCTGACAGAATCCTGTTGCACCAAATAGGGATCCTTGCATGACTAGAGACATTGTTTCAGGGTCTTGACTCTTTGTGCACTACAATGGATAGAAATGGCATCTCCTGTTTTGGTGCATCTGAGCCAATGAGCTACTCAGGAAGAATGTGGCCCTCCTCGGCAGGCAGCTATCCCATAGGTGCCTCCAGAAAGTGTATTTAAAAGGGTTCATGTTGCTTTGCTTTGCCCAATGCTTGCTATGCTTTCGTCTTGCATTAGGATGTGCTTGCCCTAAACCACCAGCTTACCAACAGGGCAGGAATTTGATGCTCTAGGTGTATGATCCCCTAGCCTCTCTTTGTTCTAAGTCAAATGATAGTTTGCTACTCTACCTTAGCTTTGAATTGGACCATAAGAAATTATGTTTTAGGTGGCACTGTTGAGCAGTAGATGTTGCTAAGAAACACTGAAGGAAGCTACACACCACCAGGCTATTGCCAACAAGGCCTGGTTGATCACAGAACTTTGGTCACAAGGGAGAAGCGCATTTTCCTCTAGTATGGTAGGTTCCTTCAGATGGAGGTAGTCCCACTAGTCTAAGTTGCTAGGTCGCTGTGATAGTGGGCCCTATTTGGAACATGAGGATTTAATTGTTTACCCTTTGCTTATCCATTCGAAGCCTAGATGACTAGTCTTGCAAGGCTAATCACACCCTCTTTAGTATCACTATCTCATCCTCTAAAGTAAAGGTTGTTTTATTAGTATACTTTGAGCCCCCTTAGCCTAGTGGCTCTAGAGCATAGGAAGCAAGAATTGCCTCCACAAAGATTAAGAAAAAGAAATGTAGGGGGCTAGGGGACAACCTTGCTTGATTGATCTCTCTAGGTGGAACTCCTTTACCTCCCATCTACATATGATGGCTTTGCGGCTGGTAGGTGTAAAAAGTGCTGATATGCTGCTGATCATTTGCCAAGGAAAGTCTAATAAAGAGGTCTAGGAGTAGCATTGTTGGCCACTGTTGGGGCCACTTTGTTGTTGGACATGGAATGTGCGAGGAAGAAGCTTAGCTATGGAGGATGGAATCACATGCGCGATATGTGTGTGTGTGTGTGTGCACATACACGTATGTATGTATTTATGTATGTGTGTGTGTGTGTGTGTGTACACAGTGTACACATACACACATACATATATATGTGTGTGTGTGTGTGTCTACACACACATATACATGTATGTATGTATGTATGTATGTAGAGAGAGAGAGAGAGAGAGAGAGAGAGAGAGATTCAATCAGCCTATGAGACATATCCATATACAAGAGGACATCCTTATAGTATCTGTTATGAGGACATGTAGTTTTGAGCCTTACATAACATGTGGATTAATTTTTAATCACATGGTTAAGTAAATGTTGCACATGTGAGGTGTAATTGGGGTTAGAGTAAATTTACGAGCCTGGGACCCAAGGAAATCATGGAATGTCAAAGGCAAAAGTTGCTATAAGTTATGTTGCATAGGTACCTGGTAGTATTTGGTGCCAGTTGTTGCCCTAGGTCATTCATTTTGCCATAAGTGTTAGTTTTATGACACTAGAGAAGTGGCGTTTAATGGTATCTAACGTCAATGTGATGGTCAAAGATGGTGCAGAGACACTCAGGAATGGAAGTTGCCTAGTCAATTTAATTATTGGCCAGTCGCATTATTTTTTTGGGCATTGAAATAATTATTAGATTAATTTTTAGTATTTAAAGAATAAAATTTAATATTTAATTATGGATAATATTGTCAGAGTGAAGCAATGCGGAAGCGAATGACCAAGACAAAGAGTGAACAGAGAGAGAAGAGAGAAAGAGAAAGAGATAGTGAAACACATAAAATTTGCAGTGAAGAATGCTATATAAGGATGCAAAAATATGCATGGGTGTAGAGAGAATGTCTGCGTATGTCTCAACATCGAAGATCTCAATCTCCGTCAGCCCTAAGGGCAGTCTCCACTGTCTGTAGTGTGAAAACTGGGAGCACAACTGAAGAAGACTGCAAAAACCGAGGCCAATAAATAGGCCACCCAAAAAGGCCCAGAAATAGCAGGTTGGATGCATTAACAGCAGTCGACTGGTCAGCAAACTGGCCGACCACCAACCTGCAACTTGCAATCTGCTTGACATGTGGTAGCTGCCATGTGGCACTCTTGCATAAATCAGTGGGTGAGATAACTGTTGTACCTGTTGCTTGTCCGAGGGATGTCCCAACTCTAACACCTCCTTGTAGATCTTGGACACAGCAGAAGGCTAAGGGATCTAGAGTGCTGTCAAACAAGGCTGCAAGATTGTCCTCTGTCTGAATAGACCAAGGAAATAGTCTCATTCAGAATCTTCTTCCGAATGAAATGGTATTGGATCTCAATATGCTTCGTTTGAGTATGGAACATAGGATTCCTGGCCAAGGCGATGCAAGTTTCATTGTCGCATTGGAGAACAGTAGGACCGCTCTGTGAGCATCTCGTATCTATATCTACAGTCCAAGTTGTGGGATCCTTCATATCCTATCGAGTCTTGTTGTCTATACCTACGGTCCTAGGTTGTGGGATTTTCCATATCTTGTTAAGTTATCATTGTACCTTGTGCCCCTACATGGGACTATCTTGTAATCAGAAATCTCGTAACAAATCTTGCATCTAGTCTAGTCTCTTGAGCACAGTCTAGTGCTCCCATAATATTTTGGCAAGACTATCTTCTAGCCCTATTGAGCACCATGGAGGTGAACCTTGAAAGAATTGTGGCCTCCCTTCAAAACCTTCAACAATAAATTCAAGACTTGAATGAACGACGAGCACAACTTCAAATAGAATACCCTATGCATCGAGGCCCTGCGCTTCAAGAGATGGAAGATTGGATATGAGACTTGTAGAACGATGGAGGAAGTGATCAGATGATTCCGTGCGTTTATCAACCCCCAACAAGAGAATCCAGGATCAGTATGTTGGAGAAGTTCAATGGTGGTCATTCAAAGTTCAAGGGATTCCTGCTGTATATCCGCATGCAACCGGATAGGTATCCAGATGATGCTTCCAAGGTGGGATTCATTGGGACTTTGCTTTGTGGTCAAGCTTTATCATGGTTCGTCCTAATCTTGGAAAAGAATATGCCAGTACTTCATACCTATGAGGTATTTCTTTGCGAGCTCACTTCCACATTTGGAGATGCAAATAGTGATTGAGTAGCAAAAACAAAACTTTAGAAGCTACGACAAGGTAACCGCCCTACCTCTTATGCATTTGAATTTAGGCAATTGATCTGTGACCTCACTGGGTCTTGAAATGACATCAAGAACCTCATGCTCACTATGCTCGAGGCAAAAATACTCAACGACTATATCATGCAAGTCATCGAGTGTGATAATAGATTGTTTGAGAGGAAGCAAGAAAAGCGAGAAGAATTAAGGCCTTGCCAATGGAACCCAGCCCCAATCTCAGACCCAATCAAAGAAGAAACCAAGGCCGAATTGATGCAAATAGATAATACCAAATTCCAGCCCTTGACCCCACAAGAAAAGCAAAGACGAAGAGAGAATCATCTATGCCTATATTATGGAAACCCTAAACACATTGCCCTAAATTGCCCAAATAAGAGATTAAGAACTCTAGGTGTTGCTATAACCATCCTCCAGCAAGAAAACAAGGATGTCGGGTTGTAAATGAGACTATACAATTGGATCTTAATATAAGAAAAGATCTCTTGATCCCAGCCACACCCATGGAAACTTTCCTTGTCACAGTTCAGATGATCCTACCGAGAAAGACCCTTTTTCTCAAAGCCCTGGTCGACTCTAGGATCTCCGCATGTCTCATTGATGATGGTTTTGTGAATAGTTACCAAATTTTAGTACTTCAAAAGGCCAATCCTGTAATAGCTAATAAAGTTGTGGATGGAAGACCTTTAGCATCTGGAGTATTATCGAGGAAACCCGACCACTCATGGTAACTCTTGGTGGCGATCACAAATCTCATGTATGCTTCAATGTCAAATCGAGTTCCATGAATCCAATAATCCTTTGGGATGCCTTGGCTAAAGCAACACAACCTAGAAATCGATTGGGTTAAGCAAAAGATTACATGTCATGAAAATCAAGGAAAGTCGGTATATCTAGGAGCCAAAGCATTTATGCACACAACAAGATAGGAACTGACCTACATGATGTATCATATACCAGCTCAAGAATCTAGTAAGGATGAGTTGGTCAAGTTACCAAGTAAGTATCAAGAATTCCAAGATGTCTTTGAAAAATAGATTGTAGATCTCTTGTCCGAACACATACCACATGATTGTGCTATAGAACTCCATGAGGGGGACTCAACTACCTTTTGGACCCATCTACAGGCTTTCCCCTGATGAACTAGCTGAACTACGCAAGAACATTGATGAGAACTTAGCCAAGGGGTCCATTAGGTACTCAAAGTCTCCTGTTAGAGCTCCAATTTTGTTCGTGAAGAAGAAAGACGAGACACTTCGAATGTGTGGATTATCGAGGACTCAACAAGCTAACAATCAAGAATCGATACCCTTTCTTGTTGATACCAGAGCTCTTGGAACGCCTTGGAAAAGCCAAGATCTTCACAAAGATTGATCTATGAGGGGCTTACAATCTTGTATGGATCAAAGGAGATGAATGGAAGGCAGCCTTCTATACAAGGTATGGCCGATTTGAGTATGTTGTTATGCCATTCGGTCTCACCAATGCTCATGCAGTGTTTCAACATATGATGAATGATATCTTCCGAGAGTATCTAGATGATTTTGTAGTTATATACTTGGATGATATCTTGATATTCTCAAAATATCCAAAGAAGCATGAGCACCATGTAAAATTAGTTTTGGAAAAGCTCAGAGAAAAAGGACTATATGTAAAACTTGAGAAGTGTTTTTTCCATCAGACAGAAATGGAATTCTTGGGATACAATGTTTTCCAAAGAGGAATCTTTATGGACCCCAAGAAGATCGAGACTATTTTTGACTGGGAGACATCCACATGTATCCGCGACATCCAATGTTTCCTTGGCTTTGTCAACTTCTACAGGATATTTATCAAGGATTACTCAGAGATAGTTACACCACTCACCAGACTCACAGGAAACTAAAAGCTCTCATGGACCCCAGAAGCTGAGAAGGCCTTTCAAACCTTGAAGACCGCTTTCACCACTGCCCCAATCCTAGTCCACCCAGATCCTACTAAGCCATTTTTCTTAGAGACCGATACATCAAACTAAGGCAGCCATGTTGTTCTAGCATGGAGATGATGGCCATATGCATCGAGTGGCATTTCACTCAAGGAAGTTTTCCCCTCTAGAGATAAACTATGAGATCCATGACAAAGAACTCTTGGCCATTGTAGATGCCTTTGATACTTGGTGTCATCATCTAGAGGATGTAGCCCATAAAGTTATTGCCTATACAGATCACAAAAATCTAAAATATTTTATGACAATCTGCATCCTCAATCGAAGATAATCCTGTTGGAGTAACTTCTTATCTAGGTTTGACTTTGTCATCACCTATCACCTAGGACGTCAACAATGCCGATCAGATGCTATCAAGAAGATCCTACTTGGCACCTAAGAAGGGAGAAGAAGCTTTTGATCAACAACGAGCAATACTGCTCAAGCCAGAGCATCTCCGGCTAGCAACCATTTCGAGTTGTCACCAAGATGACCCTACCTTGATCCAGTTAATCCATGAAGCCTTGCCGCACGATGATTTGGCTAACAATGTCAAGAGAAAAAATTAAGAGTGAAAAGTAAATGAAGTTTGTGAGTTTCAAGAACTAATGGATTGTTATATTATAAGGATCTACTTTACATTCCTCCAAGAAAGCCGAGACTCTAGGTACTCTATCAATGCCATGACACCCTAGCAATAGGACACTTTGGAGTTAATAAGACCTTCAAGCTTATTTCAAGAGATTTTTGGTGGCCCCAAATGTGAAAAGAAGTTTAAAAATATATAAAATCATGTGATACTTGCAATAGGGCCAAGGTACCTCGTCACAAACCACATGGTCCCTTGTAACCCTTGCCTATTCGAGCATGACCCTGGTCTTCTCTGTCCATGGATCTCATAACAGAGATTTCCAAATCAGACAAATATGGCTTTGTTTTTGTTGTGGTAGATAGGTTCACAAAAAAGGCACATTTCATTTCTACCACTAAGATCATCACAGGTGTAACTATCGCTAGACTCTTCCATAGATACATTTTCAGATTACATGGACTCCCAAACAACATCATCAGCGATCGGGGTCCCCAATTCATATCTAGTTTTTGGAAGAGCCTTTGTAACCTCGTTGGAGTCCAAGTTAAGTTATCCACAACCACAGAGACTGATGGTCAAACAGAATGGGTGAATCAAGTCTTGGAACAATATCTCTGTTGCACCATCAGTTGCCATCAAAATGATTGGATTGAGCTCTTGCCCTTTGCAGAGTTTGCTTATAATAATAGTATCCATGCATCTACCAAGCAAACTCCTTTCTTTGCAAACTATGGCCAGCATCCAAGGATGGATGTTTATCTCTCCAATCAAGTAAAGAACCTTGCCGCCCGAGATAAAGCTCCGAGTTAAAGCTCAACACCTAGCAGATATACACTAAAAGCTCAAGCAACAAATCCAAAAGGCTTAGAATCAGTACAAGCACTATGTGGACCAGAATTGTTTTCAACATCCAATATATAAAGTTGGTGATAAAGTCTAGTTACTCAGGCCTAACCTCCAGACAACAAGGCCCTCTACTAAGCTGGACTACTAGAGACTTGGGTCCTTCACTATCGTAGCCCAAATCAATCCAGGTGCTTGTTGACTCCAATGTCCCAGCACTATGAAGATCCACCCAGTCTTCCATGTTTCCTTGCTTGAGCCATACCATAGCTCACCAGGGGAGAGATCTAACCTTCCATCACCTGTCTAGATTGAAGATCATGAAGAATTTGAGGTCAAGCATGTCTTAGACTTAAGGATCTTCTGAGGTCGATTGGAATACCTTGTTCACTGGAAAGGATATAACATCAATGATCGCACTTGGAAACCTACAGAATATCTCTAAAGAGTACCTCTCAAAGTTAAAGAATTTTACAAGAGGAATCCAATGAAACTTGGATCAAATCACCAAGCCGCTTCTTGTGGAATTCGTCGCTAGAGAATGAGGTGATGTCACATACATGCCATGATTAAGTGTACGGATTACTTCTTGCTCATGCCACATAAATCCACACTCCATGAACAAGACATCCTTGAGCCAACGATGCAAACCCATCCTTGCCACATAGAACCTTCTAGAAGATATGCCGTGTCATCGCTTGCATCATCGATGATATCATCATGGAACATTCTAGAAGATCTTTAGCTGCTCCCCAACACCTCCTTTTAGTGCCAAATTCCAATGCCAGTCTTGGGAGCTCAAGGAGTCGGGACCTCCAAGTAAGCAACTTCGAGTTCTAGTTCTTGTTCTTGTCTAGTCATAGTAGTTTTGTCTTTCATTATACTCTTGTTGTCTTATCACCTTGTAATCTCGCAGTATGAGATCTCATCTAGTACTGTCTTGTATCTTGTTCAACCCCATCCGAGGGAGATCTTGTAATTCTGATATCTCGTATCCATACCTACGGTCCGGGTTGTGGGATGTTTCATATCCTATCGAGTCCTGTTGTCTATACCTAGGTCCTGGGTTGTTGGATTTTTCGTATCTTGTTGAGTTGTCATTGTATCTTGTGCCCTGACGTGGGATTATCTTGTAATCAGAATTCTTGTAACAAATCTTGCATCTAGTCTAGTCTCTTGAGCATAGTCTAGTGCTTTCATAACATGGTCTTCCCAAGGGAGGCGACGCCCATAGGTCTGCAAAGGTCGGTGTGTACCAACTCAAGCGGTGTAGAAGCCCTTTGAATGGCAATCTATGGATGTGGCTACCTATGCTGCTTATCCCTCAAACGGCTAGGGCACAAAGTATGAATAGGAGGAAAATGAGAAAGTCCCTCCACCGAATTTTTTTGAGAAGCTCATCGGATAGTATCAAAGTTTAGATGACCATAAGGAGTATGCCAAAGTAGCCCAAGCTCATGGGAAGACCTTGTGGCTAAGGCTATGAGCATGTAAAGCCATCCTCCTCAGATCCTGTCCAAAGAATGACATGTAGAATCATCCTCCATTGTCACTGCATCTTGAGTAAAGACCATGCGGATACCAAGCTACGTAAGACCAAAACAAATAAGAGGTTAAAAACCTAAATCTGGCCGATACATAGAGAACTTTGGTCAAAGAAGACAAGTAATAAAGGAATAGTCCACACTCCTCAAACGAGAACTGTAGAGTTGTCATCAATGGTGACACTGTTTCCTTTGGCAGTCATATCTTGAAGCCAATCCTATCTGTAGGTCATGTCAGGAGGCTCCACTATCCATGAGCCAAGGCTTCTCTTGAGCAGAAGAAGTAAGAGCTATATCTTCCTCGACAAATATATACACAAAGATAGTCTTTGTTGTAGCGGGGGTGGCCTTCGTATCCTTTGAATCCTTCTCCTTTAGCTTCAAACAGGGGTACATTTGCCAACACTTCTCTTCGGGATGAGTACTCTTCCCACAGTGTGGGTACTTAGGCTGCTGCTTCTTATTCTCATCTTTCTTGTTCTCTTGCTTCTTGTCCTCGGCTTGCGCCGCCGCCTTCTTTCCTCCCCGTGTACTTGCAATAAATGTCTTGGTGGAGCTAGAATCATTGGCTCCAATCTCTTTGAGTCGTTTTTCATGCTTCAAGACAAGCAGTGAAAGCTCCTCCCATAAGAGTGTCTCGTGGGTCCTTGATGTGATAAGGGTGGCATGGAAAACATTGAATTGAGGAAATGGCATCTGAGTCAAAAGGATTATAGCCGAGGAAATGGTCCGGACCAAGAGAGGCAAGCTTATCCCTCATGGATGTCCCCCATCTTTTGTGCTCCTTCATAGAGGAGTCATCAAGATTGAGCATCTGCAACTTCTTCTCAAGGAAAATCTTGTGGACAAATGTTTTGTGTTGATATAAAGATGCAAGCTTCTTCTACACTTCAGCCGTGGTCTTCAATTTGCGAATATACACAAGGATAGAATCATGCGAACTCATAGAGAGAAAGGATTTAGTCCAAGAGTTGAGTTGATCCCACAAGGCTGCTTAGTTCGTAGAAGTCCCATTTGTGGGATCCTCCTTGGGACGAGGAATAGAATAAAAAACAAGAGCCCAAAGATTGAAGGTGTCGGGTATGCACTCCACCTTACAGGACCATAATGAATAGTTGGAACCATTGAGTTTGTCTTCTTTAGGTAATGAAGGTAAGACAAGCACGTGCATTGAGAGTATCAAGGATGGCATCTTTACTTCCGAGGAAGTCCTCTTTGACAAATGAATAGAAGAGGGACGGGTGCAAATGGAAGTCTCCTCCTGCCAACGACAATTGCGTCTCTGCTCAGAGGAGTGTGTGGAAAGAAGCTCCTCCTTTGAGTCATCAAAGCCTATAAACTGATAAGACATCTTCGATCTTGCAATCACTCAAAAAGCTGTGTTTGGATGGAAACAACACGGAAAAATAGAAGATAGTTAACTATAATGTTTGTAGATTTGATGTCTGTCCGCAGAAACTTGTTGCATGCCACCTGTCACAAGGATGTGAAATTTTGAGATGCTTTAATCTTGCTGACAACATTTGATTAAGTTATTAATCAAATGTGCAAGGTTGTTTAAGCACATGTGCATTGTAGTTATTTCATGGTAACGGGGCAAGGACCCTTAGGATATAGTGGGTGTCAAAGGCAAAAGTTGTGATTAGTTATGCTAGTTGGGCTTTAGGGGTTAGTTGGTATCAGTTTTGACCTTGAGATAGTTATTTGGCCAATAAGTGTGAGTGGTGATACTAGGGATTAGCATTAATTAATTAATTAATGCTAGTTTAAGGTTCAACAAAGGTTGACCACTCCAGGTTGCAAATGGCCTAGCCGATTTAATTATGGATGGACATATTTGTTAAGAAGACTTCTAGGGTTTGCACCGAGGACACACAGAGTGTACGACCACGACAGAAACACAAAGACACAGACACAGACACAGAGGGCAAAACTCAAACCCTAAACGCAAAACTCAAAACTCAAACACAAGCAGAAGAAGGGAGAGAGAGAACACAACTCTAAAGTGAATGAATGTTGTAAATGAATGTAAGAGTGTATAGTGTGATCAAGGGTAGAGCAATGTCGGAGTGTGACGTCCACCGAAGACGGATCCCAAGTTTGTGACCACCAGTCGGAGTGTAGGACTGCTGAATAGTGAATGGCAGCAGGCTGGTCACCAAAACGCAGCAGTCTGGAGGCTGTAAACTGGTAAACGCAGCAGTGTACCACCAATCGGGGGCTGGAAACTGTGCACAGTCTGCTGTAAACAGCAGGCTGAAACAGAGTTTGAGAGTGTCAGGGCCTGCAATGCTGAAAATGCAGGCTCGCTGACCTTGGAGATGATGGACAGCAGACTGAACAACAGTCTGGGATAGTTTGGAGCAGTTGCCAGCAGTTGAGAGTTGTCGGCTACAGCAATGGATAGGCTGAAGATGATGTGGCTGTAGTCGATGATGGCTGGACAGCAGATGGAGGCGGGCTGTAGGCTGGAAACTGGGCGCCAACAGCAGCAGAGGGTGTGTGGGCTGTTGTAATATGCAAAACAAGGATGATGGTTAAATGGGGGCAGCCTGTCTATATATAGATGTGGAAGGGCGTCCCAAAAATTAGGGTTTCCACTAAACTTTCTCGAACCGCTTCCCTTTTTAGGGTTTCCATTGAACTCTCTCGAACCGCTCTCCATTTTAGGGTTTTACTCTAAAAGAGCATTTTTAGTGTGTTTTGGGGCTTTTAAGAGGCTAATCAACAGGTAATGCATATTTTAGCTCAACACCCCCTCTCAGGCCCAAAATTGAGCCGAAAGGTTAGGCCAGCCATTGTGATGTTGATGTATCCCAAGGCGTCCCATCCCAAAGCAGCCAAGGCATCGGACAAAGGGTACACGTCGGCTGCCTAGTGGCCTACCAAAACTACAGAGGTGAAGGTTATCTTACCAAGGGAATCCAAGTAGTCACCCTAGAGAGGACAGGGCATCGGACAAAGGGTGCATGTCGGCTGCCCAGTGGCCTACCAAGCCCTACAAAGGCGGGTGGAACCACATGGAACTTTTGTGTGTGTGTGTGTGTTTTTTTTTTTTTTTGAATAAGTGTGGTAAATTTTATGGGATGTGGCCGATTGAGAAATAGTGACCCAGAAGATGAGAGTAGGGAGGATACATCCAACACATCACAAAATAGTACAAGCTAACCCATCCACTCAGGGTATCGATGACGAGGAAAAAGTAGGTGATGAGGTATCCATGTGATGAAGAAGGATGGTGGTGTGGTAACAACAGTTGCCGGTGGAAACAACTTAGGATCCGCTCAAGTGGTGCTCTGCACAATGAGATGCAAAGTATGCTACATGCTGAAGAATGCTCATGCAGCAGGTGCCACTTAGACAGTGTCCCTTATGGGGAAATTGTTCACTTGCCCAAGCGCCCCAGTACAAAGATGATGAAATCATGCAATGCAAAGGGTAAGGTACAACAGGGGGGAGAAGCCGATGTCGAAGATAAAGTGCTGAAGCTTGTAGAATACCAAGAAGGGTAGGAACCCTCTCTCAACCTGGATGTAGATGCCGAAGAAGGAAGAGGAGCTTGATGTCGGTCTTCGTGTGGTGCCGAGAACCATAAGGAATGAAGAGGAGGAGGAAGTATCCCAGCTGGAAGAGCTAGGTAGAAGTCACTGCCATGATAGCATCAAGAGAGATACTGTATGATCTGCCTCGGGAGGGGAAGCCTCCATGCTGATAGAAGAGTAAAACTCCAAGGATGACGAAACCATGAAGGAACGACACACATCCCAAGTCTCCAACCTAGGTAGGATTGGGCAAACTTGCATGTTAGCCCTACACTGAAAACAAAATCTATAAAGGAGGTCAAAGTCTGCAATCACAGAGGTTAGTAGTGAGATATTCCAAAAAAAAAACAAAACTAAAATGAAAAGCTAATTGAATGAACAAGTGCAAAGATGCAAATGTGTATGTGTGTGTGAGTAAATGCAGTGGAAGACTTAAAATGTAGAGATAAAAGTCCTATGGGCACGACTCTAAGAGTGCGAAAAATGAATGCTAGACTAACCTAGGGTATCCGAAAGGACCTAGAGACATGCTAGTCTAAGAAGGTGGCCACCATCCCAAGGGAACGCCTTATGAGGTGGGGAGGAAGGTGAGATAGATACATAAAGTGGAACGGGATCGGAACCTGTAGACCAATTAACCAATCCTTCAGGAGTAGAGAAGGGTGGTCGTTGAGGCTGTCTGGGTGCCACATGTCCAGCAGTCGCTGTGGGGGCTGGAGGGGCAGATGGGGCAGTAGCGGAAGGCGCAGTCCCATTGGACTGTGAAGTCGCAGCGGTCTGCTGAGGCTTTTTAGGTGGAAGACCTTGGGCCTTGGAGCGACACTCCTCATCCACATGGCTTGCTCTCTGGCAGAGTGTGCAAAACCGGTTTTTCTTAGGGAGTTGCTGCTAGATAGATCTTTGGTTCCATCGGAGGAAGAGGAGTCACCCTTTGATTGGCTTGCCTTCGCATCTAGCGAGTTCTTGCCACTGGTGGTTTTCCCTCCCGAAGAAGAAGCAACCAACCCCCTCTGCTCTGAATAAGGCTGTGATGAGGATTTCTTGTGGACTTGATCATGCAACCTTGCGTAACGCAAGAACTGGCACTTAAACTCGTAGAAGGTTGGCAATAGAGGTTGGGAGATGATGTGTTGAATGAAATTGAAGTATTTTGCGGGCAACTTATTCAAGAAGAATGTAACCTGATCGTCATCTGACTTTGGAGAGCTAGTAGTGGCGAACTCACAGCCAGCTTGACTTTCAGATCATCCCCTTTCTTAAGAGAGAACTCTTGAAGCTCAAAGTCGAGATTGATGCACCGAGTACGATCACAAGCCGCATAGTGGTCGAGAAGGTGACTCCAACGCTTTGACGTGAGCGGGAAGTGCTGCAACTGAGAGTGAAACTCAAGAAGCAATCCTTGCATCAGCTCAACATTGGTTGTAGCATTGTAGACTCTCCATTGACGGATGTAGTCAGGGTGAGCTAGTCGAGGGTCCGGCATAGGCTCTAGACCAATGACGAGGTCCCAAAGACCCTGAGACTCAAGCACTTGTTGCATGAAATTCGACCAAGTAGTGAAATTTGACCCGTTAAAACATGTCTTATCCGTGAAGGCATTCTTGACCGTTGCAACAGGAGTGATAGTGCTCGGAGATGGATAGTGTGAAAAAGTGTAATGGGGGTAGGATGGGGGAGTGGAGTACACTTGGGAATGGGCCCCAGAGTGCCCACTAGGCATGTGGGTAGTGTGCAAGGTGGATTTATAGGTAGGCTGACTAAGCATGGGCATGGTAGCCACATGAGGAACCCAAGCAGGTGGGATTGGAACATGGGGAGCAGAAGATGGGAATCCCTGCGTAGGTGTAACCCAAGGAGAGCGTGAAGACGTACCATAAGCTGAGGATGGAAACCCCTACGTATGAGTGGTCATGGGAGATGTGAAGCTGGGGATAGTGAGGGGGATGCCCATCACAGTCGACCCAGGAGTGATGGGTGTGTTCATTTGCTGAAAGGTGAGAGGCATTGTGTTAAAGGGTGGCATTCCCCCTAACGAAGTACCATGGTACAAAGAGGTAGAGAATGGGGTGGAGAAGGTGTAGGAGTCGATGAGGCTTGGAGATAGAGGTAGACAGACCTTACGCTTTGAGAGAGACAGAGAGAGTGCGAGTAAGCAGAGTAGAGAGTGAACACGTTTTTCGGTACAATGACGGGTGTACCACTTTAGGTTTTAGATAGATATATATATATGAAAGTACAATGTGCTAAGGGTGTGTTCACATCCGTGTACATATAAAAGGCACGATGGCCCTTTATTCCCAACAATCTCCCATCTAAAGGCAATGTGCCTTAAGAGGAGAAAAGAATCAACTAAGTCAAAGTATGTACAAAGTTGAAATAAATATATCTATCCTCTGCTGGAAGACCCTTCGTGAGAAGGTCTGCAGGATTATCATCTGTATGCACTTTGACAAGCTCAATGCTCTTACTGTCAAGTATATCTCTAATGAAGTGATATTTCACCTGTATGTGCAATGAAAGACAGGATTGTGTGCTAGCATGATAGCACTCTGACTAAGTGGCAGCTACATACTCTGCCTCTGTATTAGACAATGCAACACACTTTTGTAGCCTGGAGATCCAAGAGACCGCTCCTCCTATGAAAGTAAACACATACCCAGAAGTGACGAGCATAGTTTGCATCCGTAAAGCCAACAACAGATGCCTTCTGCTTTCCAAAGCAGATGCACAACTCCTTTGTGTCTTTGAGGTATCTCATAATACCTTTCACTGTATCCCAATGCTTCTTGCCAGGGGTTGCCATGTATGTGCTAACCACTCCCATTGCAAAAGCAATGTCAGGATGTATAGCAACCATAGCATACATCAAACTGCCAACAGCTGAAGCATATGGTATCTTGGCCATTTCGGCCTTCTCATCATTAGATGTAGGGCTATCCTCTGCACCGAGTTTCACATATGGAGGCAATGGAACCCCAATTGTTTTCCCCCCCCTCCATATTGAAATGCTGCAAAATTTTGGAGATATACTCCTGCTGAGATAGATAGAGTAAACCTTTAGATCTATCTCTGAGTATTCGCATGCCAAGAATGTGATTTGCATCACCCAGATCCTTCATGTCAAAGCTGCCATGAAGACTTTGCTTCAATGAATCCAAGGCATGTGTAACCCTAGATTTAGGTCATCAACATACAAAACCAAGATAATCAGGCTGTCATCTGCTGCCTTCTTGGTGTATAGGCAGTGATCCACTTGACTTCTATGAAAGCCTTGGGACTGCATGAATGTATCAAACTTATGATACCATTCTCTTGGTGCTTGTTTCAGCCCATACAAACTCCTTTTGAGTTTACAGACCATTTGTTCTTTCCCTTGTTCAACAAACCCTTCAGGCTGCTGCATATATATATTTTCATGCAGATCACCATGTAAAAACACAGTCTTTACATCCATCTTTACATCCATCTGTATGAGCTCCATATCCTCAACTGCAACCAAGCCCAAAATGGTTCTCAATGTAGTCATCTTGACTACAGGAGAGAAAATCTCATCAAAATCAATTTCATGCTCCTGCTTGTACCCCTTTGCAACCGATCTTTCTTTGTACTTTGGTGAGGAACCAGAAGTGACCTTCATTTTGTAAACCCATTTGCATGGAAGGGTTTTCTGCCCTTTAGGCAATTGCACTAAGTCCCAAGTGCCATTTTTATCAAGTGATTCCATTTCTGACAGCATGGCTTTATACCATTTCTTGCTATCCTGTCTGTCCATTGCTTCCTTGAAGCAAGTCGGTTCACCACAGTCTGTCAACATGACATACTTAGCCACATTAATTGCACCAGGAACAAATCTGTCAGGTTGTCTAGTAGCCCTAGACGATCTTCTAACCCAATGGTCATTGTTTGCTGGCTGTTCTTGCAAATTTCCATTTTCAGCATGCTGTCCTAGCATTTCAGCTTGCAAATCAGCATTAACAGCTTGCTGTCCTGGCTGTTCCTGCACATGTAATGGCTCATGTTCATGGGCAATAGCTTGCCACAAAATGCCTGAAAGGATTTGGACACATATTCCCTACCATTGTCAGAGCGAAGACACTTAAGTGTCTTATCTGTCTGATTTTCAGCCAATTCCAAGAAATTTTTAAACTTGTCAAGCACTTCATTCTCGCTATGAATAGGGTAAACCCATACTTTCCGTGTAGCATCATCAACAGGGGTGACAAAATATTTCTTTCCCCCTAAAGATAATCCTGGCATTTGACATACATCTGAATGTACTAACTCTAGAGGAGAAGATTTCAAAGAAAGAGACTTTTTGTGAGAAGTTTGTGCATGTTTGCCATAAATACAATGATCACATCGCTCAAAATCAGCATAACGAAGACAAGGCAAGTAACCCAAACGAGAAAGCACTTTCATTCCTGTTTGACTCATGTGTCCTAACCGGCCATGCCACAAAGAAACACTTGGCTGCTCGGTCACGGTAACAACATGGTCACGCACACTAGATACATGAAGTGGATACAACGTATCACTCTTGCAACCTGTGGCAATAACCCTAGATCCCTTACAGATCTTCCGTTTTCCATCACCGAAGGTGGTATGAAAACCATCATCATCTAGCTGCTCTGTGCTGATCAAGCTCTTCTTGAGCTGAGATACATGCCGTACATACTGAAGTGTAAAGATAGAGCCATGCTGAAACTGTAACTGCACACTGCCAATACTTGCAATCTCACATGCATAGTTGTCCCCAAGATGGACAACACCATGTCGACCCGCTATATATGCGGAAAACCACTCACGATGAGGGGTGACATGAAAAGAAGCACTTGAATCAAGAATCCAGGTATGCATGTCATTGTCTGTATCTGCAAGTAGAGCATGTGTACCAAAATGTGAAGAGACAAAGAGTATATCACTCCCACTGTCACTGTCATGAGTGACTACATTCACCTCTTCAATTTTTACACTGTTTTTCTTAGGCTGAATATCCTTTTTCTCTTCCTTGCAATCATCTGTCTTCTTGCCTTTTCCTTTCTCTTTCTTCCATTTGTAGCAGTCACGTTTAAAGTGACCCTTCTTGCCACAATGATGGCATTCAACATCTTTGCCACGTGATTTACTATGTTCCTTGCCATCATATTTGCCCTTTTGCTGTGATCTTTCCCTAGTATGCAAAGCACTGGAAGACTTGTTGGATGCATGGTTCTGCCGATTCATCTCTTCCATAAGTAGAGTACTCTCTACATCAGCATACAAAAGGATCACATTAGAATTGCTCATGGCAGTCTTGAATGTATCCCAACTCTCTGGTAGAGTGCAAAGCAAGAAAGTAGCCTTAAATTCCTCATCAATCATGAACTTCAAGGCAACCAACTGGCTGAAAATGGAGTTAAACTCACTTAAGTGAGTAGACATTGTTGTACCTTCTTTCATACGTAAATCTATAAGCTTTTTCAGCCAATACACTTTACTTGCAGCGCTCTTCTGTGCATACAGTTCTTCCAGTCTAGTCCATATAGCATATGCAGAATCCAAACCTTCAATGTCGAAGAGCAAGGCATCAGAAATTGATAGCTCTATGGTTGAGCGTGCAAGCTCATTCAACTCATCCCAGTCGTCCTGATCCATGTCCACAGGCTTTGCCCCTTTAGTTTTGATCGGCTTTGCCTGCTTCTTTTGTAACAGGATATTGTAGCACCGTTTTTGCCACACTGCAAAATTATGTGCACCTTCAAGCTTCTTTATATGCATCAAATTACTGCTGTCATTGCTGCCAGCCATGGTTTTCAGCTCAAAAGTGAACAAAAAACCAGTAAATGCAGGCCCAAATTGTCACCCAAGTGACCAAAGTACAAACAAATACCAATCAGCAATAAATGACCATGCAGAAATACAGATTTCAGATCTGTAATTCAGTTTTCAGAAGCACCAAACCAAGTGCTACAGCATTATCCAACAGATTACAGCTGTTCCAAAGGGCATGTGCATCACATTACATGAGAAATCCCAAAACTTCAGCTGCAATTTTTGTTATACGTGTACCCACGGTCATGAAATTTGACACGAACGGTCAAAAGCCCCAAAATTTTGTGCTCAAAAGCATCAAACACATTTGCATTTCCTCTGTCATGCATAGGGCTGTCCAATTTTGCCAAAATGAAGCAATTTCAGCAAAACCCCCAAATTCCACCAAGTGTTGATGTCCAATTTGTGCGGAATTCAACCTGCATGTACATAAAATGACCAAATGTTGCACAAATTTTGCCTAAATTGCAAAAGCCCCAAATTGCACGGGGTCCAATGTGCCTCAATGTCAAGAAATTTGGTTAATTTCAGCCCAATTTGTACATGTACATGAAAAGCCCCAAATGTCAGGGACAAAATGTCACAAATTCCTGCAATTTCTGAGATAATTTTTCTTGTCTTGCATCAAATGTCCCAAATCTGGGAAAAGCCCCAAATTTTTGGGCAAAATGTTGAGAAATTTCACTCAGATAAGCAAAATTTCAACAATTTTGGTGAAATCCCCAATTCAAATGCGCACAATGTCTGCAATTGTGACGCAGATGCCTCAATTTTCCACGAACAATACTCAATCTGGCAAAGCCCAAGCTTTCCGGGCCAAAATTGCACAAGGTTGATGTTTTGTGCTTGCACGCGAGAACCTCGGTTAGGGGAAGGAGTTTGAGATTTTTTTTTTTTTTTTTTTTTTTGGGGTGAAAAAAAAGGTTTGAACAACAGGTCCGTTGACTCATCAGGCCTCCCCATTGCACGCTTGACCGATGGCCCCATCACGCGTTGCGCCCCGTCAGGTCTCCTTGCCCACTGGCGTCGCGCGTTGACTGCTGCCCACTATCGCCTGTCAGTTGCAGCTGCCTTGGTCCACGTTGGACCTCGACCAGTCGCAGCCCGCTATTGCCCGTGCAGTCGACTATTACCCGCCAGCGATTCCTACTCGCCCTGCCTCTTACCGGCTCCTCGGCGACACCTCTCAACAGCAGTGAGCCATTGGCTCTGATACCAGTTTGTAGGAGTCGATGAGGCTTGGAGATAGAGGTAGATGGACCTTACACTCTGAGAGAGAGACAGAGAGAGTGCAAGTAAGCAGAGTAGAGAGTGAACACGTTTTTCGGTACAATGACGAATGTACCACTTTAGGCTTTAGATAGATATATGTATGAAAGTACAATGTGCTAAGGCTGTGTTCAGACCCGTGCACATATAAAAGGCACGATGGCCCTTTATTCCCAACAGAAGGAAAAGGTGCTAGGAGCGGAGATGGAAGATCCAATCTCTAGGGTGTGTGATGTAAATGTGGAGTATAATCCAAGATTTTGGAAAGATGATGAGAGATGATCAAGGTGTGATATAAAAGAGGGTGGGATGGGAGGGAAGTGAGAAGTGTGTGTGATATGCTCAAATGAAATAGAAGAAGTAGATGCACTTGAATTTTGTCTGCTTCGTGAGCCCCCTCTATTGAAGTTCACATATGCAAAGCCATTCAGATCCTGTACCTCAAAAGAAGAAACAGGCGAGGGTTTTTATTCATGCAACACAAAAGAATTGTACAAACCTGACATTGGACCTGACGGAGATGATGAAGATGGATCGCCAGACGTTCCTAATGCCGTATGTCCTCCATGATCGGAGAGGTGGCCAGCCTCACCAACCGGTCCGAATGTGGTAGCAGAACTGGTAGGAGGGGTGTAAACATCACTGTACTTGTTGTGATAGTACTCCCAAAGTCCTCCTCTGTCATGTTAGTGAAATCTGGTGAAGGTGGAGTGTCGCCCTCCTCACCGAGTCCATAATGCCGTCTCAGGGCCTCCAATGATGGAGAAGCCTGATAAGACATCATAGGAATGGAGAAGGTGTCTGGGACATTGTGATTCAGTTAACGAGTCGTATTGTGTGCCTTGCACAAAGACTAGCTCTCAACAATATCCGCAGGATACTCTTTACAAGAGCACTGGCTCTGATACCATGTTAAGAAGACTGCTAGGGTTTGCACTGAGGACACAAAGAGTGTACGACCACGACAGAAACACACAGACACAGACACAGACGTAGAGGGCAAAACTTAAACCCTAAACGCAAAACTCAAAACTCAAACACAAACAGAAGAAGGGAGAGAGAGAACACAACTCTGAAGTGAATGAATGCTGTAAATGAATGTAAGAGTGTACAGTGTGCTCAAGGGCAGAGCAATGTCGGAGTGTGACGTCCATTGAAGACAGATCCCAAGTCTGTGACCACCAGTCGGAGTGTAGGAGTGTTGAATAGTGAATGGTAGCAGGCTGGTCACCAAAACGCAGCAGTCTGGAGGTTGGAAACTGGTGAATGCAGCAGTGTACCACCGATCGGGGGCTGGAAACTATGCACAATGTGCTGTAAACAGCAGGCTGAAACAGTGTTTGAGAGTGTCAGGGCCTGCAATGCTGAAAACGCAAACTGGTTGACCCTGGAGATGATGGACAGTAGGCTAAACAACAGTCTGGGACAGTTTGGAGTAGTTGCCAGCAGCTGAGAGCTGTCGCCTACAGCAATGGACAGGCTGAAGATGATGTGGCTGCAGTCGATGATGGCTGGACAGCAGATGGAGGCGGACTGCAGGTTGGAAACTGGGCGCCAACAGTAGCAGAGGGTGTGTGGGCCGGTGTAACCTGCAAAACAAGGATGATGGTTGAATGGGGGCAGCTTGTCTATTTATAGATGTGGAAGGACATCCCAAAAATTAGGGTTTCCACTAAACTTTCTTGAACCGCTCCCCGTTTTAGGGTTTCCACTGAACTCTCTCGAACCGCTCCCCGTTTTAGGGTTTTACTCTAAAAGAGTATTTTTAGTGTGTTTTGGGGCTGTTTAAGAGGCTAATCAGCAAGTAATGCATATTTTAGCTCAACGATATTTAATTTTGGATAGGGTCAGAAGGGCTGAAATTAATTTTCATGATTATTTAAATTTGAAAATTAATTAAATGACTAGATAATGTTGAAAAATGAGTTTAGAAGGCTACCACTTGGCAGAAATGCCCATGCAAACTAAGAAAACGTTTTTTGGGGGTTGGGTTTCAGCCATTCAGTCAATTTATAGCTTGGGAGAGGGAGAGAGAGAGAGCACTGTTGGTCCATTTTTTGATCAGAGAACAACAATTTACTACAGAAGACAGCCATTTGGGGGCCTCAACAAGCAGGGGATTGCAGAGAGTCACCTTCTAGGGGATGGCAACATTGTTGATTAGGGGATAGCATTTTGGAGGTCCTTGATAGTAGGTGACTGCATTAAATGCAAGTTGGACCAGGCAGCAAGTAGAATTTAGGGTTTTCTCACGAAGAAAATTAGATTTCTCTCATCTTGGCTTTCTCTCGCCTTCTCCAACCCATTCTCAAGAGATCTCAGCATTTCTCAGCTAAATTTGATGGACAATAGAGAGATCTCTGTTGTAAACTCTAAATTTATGCAAAAATTAGGGTTTAGTAGCCACCTTGGGACTTGTGCCAATAGGAGAAGGCATCATACACTAAAATTAGCACCTGAAATTTGTGGATTTGATAGGGATTTTAGATGCTAGACCATCATCCATTGTGAATTGGGGCAACATTTGGCTAGCTAGTGGTTCCATTTGTGCAATTCCTGGGTGAAAATCAGGAGGCAATTGCCCAAATTGCTTGATGATTATATGTACAGCAAGGGGCTTTAGGATCAACAAAGGAGATTGTGGAATCTCAACTTGTATTCAATCCATTAGCAATTAAAGTTAAAGAAGTGTTGAAAGGGGCGCCAGTTTTGGGGCCAATCGGGTGTTTATTGTTCAAGATTATTAAGGTAAATTGCACATTTCAATTCATGTTTATTTGCTGATTGCTGTAATTAAGTGCTTAATCAAGGAATTGCCACCCTTTCCAAGAAAGAAGGCTGGCTTTACCACTAGGGAGCTGTCGCCTAAACAAGAAGCAGTCGCCTACAGTAGGGAAATCATGTTTTTAGCAAAATGCAGGAAATAGGAGCCACATAATGCTTGCTAGATGCTATTGTTGTGTCCCAGATGTTGTTGCTTAGCCGCTTGGAGAAGTTGCCTGGCTGTCAGGAAGGTCGAATGGGCATTGGACCACTTCTAGGGGTTGTAAAGGTAGCAAACACAAGCTGAAAATCTGTGTTTTGAAGATTTGGGCTGCTCCTCCGTGATGAATGCTTGCTCCTCTGCAATAAATCTCCAAATTATGCATTCACTTAGGCGATGATACCTTGTGAGAGTGGGCAATGGAAGAGAAATGCGAACACACACACACACACACACACACACACACACAAAAGAATACTGCATTGACTGAAGAAGAATGCTGATACAATAGGGATAGATTGATCAGTCCTTGCATGCAGCCCATAGCATTAGTGAGGGCACTTGACCAGGCTGATGACGATGGTAGCACCAAGCATGCAGTGAAGAGTGTGCACCTGCAAATAGAAGACTGAAGATTGAAGGGTGTGTGTTTGCCAAGTGGGGGGTTAGGTTATAAATAGCCAAGAAACCCAAAATCTGGCCGGCCATGCACCAATAGGTGCTAAAAAACTGGCCGACCAACATTAAATGCTGGTCACACTATAGAAAATGCCAGAAAAACTAGGAAAGGCCCCGAAAAAATTTGAGATGACAACGACAATGTTTGGTAGGGAGAGGCAGACTCTGGAAAGCAGAAACTGGCCTAGGAATGCACACAAGAAGTTGACAATTGAAGAAAATGCACCTAAATTGCTAGAACTCCTCTATGTCTTTGTCAGACTTTGATAGGAGCTCACAACTAGGAGATGACAGATTGACATGATTAACATAGGCAAGCTAACAAGACTTGTATTAACAATATTAACAAGAAATATCCATCTTATTTTTGGGGGATAGCTCAAGCAAAGGACCCATTATTGATTTAAACACAAGGAAAATATTCTATCATAAGTATTTTAAAAATTTAATGGAGGAAAAGTTCCCCTCAATGCTCAAGTATGTCGATCACTTGCATCATTGGCACTAAGTTGTGGATGCTCAGCAGATCATTTCAAGTCAATGGGTCAAGGCATATGATCTGTAGGACTTTCAATGTGATGTCCAGGGCTTGTATTTGATGGTAGCATGCTCAGATTTTTAAAAAATCGGAAGAAATGGTATAATTGCCCCTTAGAAGCAAGGAGTTAACCTTAAATCTTTTAATTCCGAAGGTTTAACATGTTGACTCTCTGGGTGCGGTGACTAATGCACCGTCCTTGGATCTGCTGATGTGGTGCATTGACTGGATGAGTTGGAGGAGATGATACGTGTAGATGTTGATGCACAAACTACTTGATCTGATGTGTAATTGGTAACATTTGATTGGTAATCAATTGGTGGCACATTGCTAGTAAGTGGGATGTCCTATGTGAAGACATTAATACTTCATATCTCAATACATTTGGAAAGAGATGTTTGACATGTGAAATAGATTTTACTGTAATGGATGAAAATTTGCAGAAAATTCACATTTATCATGTGCAAACTTTAGAAAGTACAACATAGCAGAATGTAAGTTTATGAAGCACAGCTCTAGTGTTTAAGTTAGACTCTTCTGTCCAGGTACCATTATCGGTGCCCAACACTATTGTACTATTCTAGATGCCTTTTAGTTACAAAGGAAAACAAATTTAATGAATAATCAAATATGCAAATTGAATAGAAGCATACTAAGTTCTTTTTTTGTGGGATTGTTGACATTTGCCTAGAGTGCTTGTTTTAATTTGCTATTACAATAGGTACTGATTTAGGATGAGACTTATTGTAGGCAACTGGGCCTTTATACTGTACAAACTACTCGGTACTACTTTTATTTTGAGCCGGCTTACTGCTTTTGATTTCATTGGATGATGTCCCAACTGATTCACCAAATAGTTGCCTGTCCAGGTTCTGCTCTTTGCACTCATGGCCATAGCCATTTGTTCATTGAAAATGTAATCTCAAGCATCAAATTCCAAACAATTAAGAAATATTGGAGTTTTTTGAGTGGTGACAATTCCATCTTCCATGTGTACACTGTCCACTAAGCCATTCATGCCCTGTTGTCTTCAGACTAGCGTGTTCAAGCACATGTTCTGTACTAGTATAGAGCATTTGTTTTGCACTTGCATGTGTTATTTTGTTTTTCTTTGTTTCCTAACAGTACCCGGTTGTGTCTCCTTTCAGATTATTAACGTTGTCTTAAGGAGTGTTCGTGATGTTGGATTGGCAATATTTTCAAGTTCTTAGTGACTGACACTGCTATCTCTTTTGCAGCGTGTTCAGCGTGGTGTGAATGGGGCAGTCACTTTATCAGGCTTATTAGCAGCAACAGCTGGTGGAGCTTTCATAGGCTTCATATTTGCATCTTTTGGATTGCTCACGGCAAAATGTGCAGGGATACTGGGTGTGAAGCAGTGGCTAGCTCTTCCAGTGGGTGCCCTAGCAGGCCTTTTTGGGAGCTTATGTGATTCTCTGCTAGGTGCAACTGTTCAGTACAGTGGGTATTGTGCTGTAAGAAAGAAGGTGAGAGAACAATTTGTTTTTAAAAAGAACGTGAGGATTTTGAAATTTTCAGTGACTGAGCAGTTGCACTTGTTGAGCAGATTGTTGAGAAGCCAGGTCCAACTGTGAAAAGAGTAGCAGGGCAAGATATCCTTGATAACAATGGAGTAAATTTTGTATCTGTGTTGATTACAACTATAGCCACTGCTGCAGTTTTCTCATACATTTTTTAGGTATGCCTGATGGAACACACATAAGCAATCCATGATAATAGAGAACATGCTGATGGATTCTTCTTTCTCTAATGTTTTGTTGTGAACAGATGCTGGGGTCAAACTTGGTAATTGGTTCCTATCAACTGGACTTCTCCAAATAGAGGAAATTGTGTAATACTTCATTTCTCTATTTGAACAATATTAATAGACTGCCCAGCAAAGTCTGCTGTAAAATGAAATTTATGCATATGTATCAGGGCACCAATGTATCATTCTTGATGCAGTAAAGGCTTAAAGTTTTTGGGGATCCTGTTAGTTTTTCTGCAAATTTTTAGTGAGCTTTCAATCAAGAGGTAAAAGCTTGAATGAGGTAAATTACTCGATTAAAGCTGGTCGGAAAATTTCAATGACTAGTCACATGACATCACATACCATTAGAAGCGTTTCATTTATATACAGTAAACTTTCAAGCTAAATGAACTTAATTTTCCTTACCTATATACACATCTTTGCAAAAATCTAGGCACGTGTCCATGTTTTAGGAGTATTAGGCACTTACAGATATTTGTGCTGCTAGAGAAATGCAGCCTGGGATTTGAAACCCACCCACCTATGATGCTCAACCTATACTTCAACCAAAGGAAGCAATATTGAACAATGGGTTTGTTATTGCTTGTCCTTACATCCGTCATGTCTTGTTATAAACCAAGTCACTTAAGTCACGCTGATGGCCTAAGTAACCCAAGTGAGCAATGGTTGACATTGGCAAAAGTTGTATAAAGTTGTAGTGGAGAGGTACTTGTGGGTGGCTGGTGTCTATTTGGGTCTAGGTCATTAGTTGGGCCATTAAAATGTTGAGTTGGTGACATTGGAAACTAAGCATTAATTAGTTAATTAATGCTAGTCCTAGGCCAATTAATGTTTGGAACAATTCAATGTTCCATGGGGATTAGCACATTAAATGTGAATGGGCACTAGCTCATGCTTGGGTAGGGATGAATGAATAATTAATTAAGTTTTAAATTAATTAATTAATACTAAGATTTACATTCAAAAGGTTGCCAAGTGACAAACTTGCCCATGCAAGCTGAGAGAAGGTTGTTCGGGGGGTTGGTGGAGTGTGGAGGTAGCCTTTTGGAGATTGAGGAAGGAGTGATTGGATTAGCTTTGAGATGGGTGATAGTTGATTGCATAGAGCAATAGGGCAAAGTCATTATATTTCTTTCTTCACTTTAGTGAGAGATGACGATTGAAGAGGTGGGCTCGCAAATTACATTGGGGTTTTACTCCCCTTTTGAATTTGTTAGTGCCATTAGAATTGCCGTTAGAGCTCTCAATAGTTCTTAGTAGTTCTTAGTCACTTTTAGGTCTAGGAGGTATGAATTGAAAAAATTGTTGCTAAAGCCATAATTTTGGGAGATGAAAATTTTGTGATTGATTTGAGGAGTGAGTCCCTTCTCCATTCATTGTGGCATGTATGTAAGAGATTGAAGATCCAATTGTGCTTGGATTGTAGAACAATCAAGGGGAAAATTGATCTCAAGAGGTATTGGTTATTTATGGTAGCCATTGTTTTGAAGATTGAAGGAGGTAAGTCTATATCTCATTGTATTGCAATCTTTGGCAATACAAATTAAAGAATTATTGCAAGGGATGGCAATTGTTGGGGCCAATTAAGTGTTGTGGTTGTCCAAGATTGATGTGATATATTTTTAATTGTGCGATTATTATTTATTGTAATTTGTGGTAAATTAGGTCATCTATCATCCTTGCCAAGTAGGAAGGTTGGTTTTAGACAAAGTGGTTTACCATTGTGAATTGGACCATCCTACTCTTTGTATAATATTGCATCTTGGAATAAGAAATTAGCTTTACAACTATAGACAACGTGGTTTATTGCTTGGATAAAGTTTGGTTTTGTTTTTCATGTACTTGAAATGAGCATTAAATCTCTTTCATTGATGTAAACTTACAACACATTAATCTTTGTCCACCTAATGGTCAAATGTTTGACACTATGTAATCTCAATTGTGGAGGCCATGGTTAATGGTGATAGCACTCTCACAAAAGAAAAATCCCTCTATGCATATTTATTATAGGAAAAAGCTTTCATGTGTAAGATCATTATACAATTTATAATGAACAAAAGAAAATATGAAAGATCTGAATGTTACTTAATATGAAGTTTTTCATTAGTATAATGAGAGTTTATACAATACATATGATTCTAATCATATTACTTTGCAAAGAAGTCAATTAAATAGCTTTTTGTATTTGAGATTGATGATTTTTATGATACATGTGATTATTTATTGCTTTATAGAGCGGTCAATCAAATAGCCTCTATTTGGATCTTTCTCTATGTTTTAATTCTATTGTAGATTATTTAATGATATTTTATGTCAAGGTTTGCTTTATAGAAAATGTGAACATCTTGGCAAGGGATTTTGCTTTTGTTAGTCTATCGCCATGTCTTATAGTTCTAATGTAAAATATTCTTGCTTCGTAGTGGAACTTCTCAATGCCTTGTATATTCCATATTGATAATGGTCCATAGGTCATTCCATCTATGGCTAAAATGGTTATTTTTCATGCCTTTATAACATGTGAAGCATAAGAAAAAGTCTTGTTAAGGCTTTAAGAAAATAAATTTACAAAAAGATACTTAACTTATTGGTAAAATGATGTATTTTTAAACCCAAGCTTTTACCATTGTTTCTCCTAGAATGTTTATTGCCTTTTTGAAGCTTGAGGCATAGCCCATACTATTTCTTCTTTGCCTCAAAAGCCATATGAAGTTATCAAGTTTTATTACCTTTATGTAATTGTTTGCTATTAGGGGGTCACTAGCCACCTTGGTTATATACTCACATAGTTCTCTCCAATATTCTCAAATTGCACTAAGTTGGATATTATCCTCTGCCCCTTCCATTGATATAGTGCTTAATACGTCACTTGATTTTCTTGATTATTGTGTATCCTTTTGAATGTGGATATGGTCCCTATGAGTCCATTTTTGAAAGGATTTCTTCATGTTTCTTAATACACATCTAAAACCAATGTAAGCTTGATAGAGTAAATACTTAGTAAGTATGATGCAAATGTAAAGTTACAAGCCATGATCAATACCTTTTCATACGACGTATAAATATGTACTCTTTTAATGGAATTGGCAAGATGCCTTTCCAGGTTGGATCTTGTAATCATTGGAGTTTACCTCTTTGTATTTATTTTGCTTCACTAGTTAGGGTGTTATTCTTCTTTTTTCTTTATCCCTCGTGTAATGAACTCTTTTAATGGGATTGGCGAGATGGCTTTCCAGGTTGGATCTTGTAATCATTGGAGTTTACCTCTTTGTATTTATTTTGCTTCACTAGTTAGGGTGTTATTCTTTTTTTTAAATTTATCCCTCGTGTAATGAGGAAGACTAGTGAGGAGAGAGAAGAGTGTAGAGAGGGAGAAAAGAGGAGGGAGAAAGATTGAGGAGGAGAGAGAAAGACTAGAAGAAGAGGAAAGAGGTGAGAGAATCCATGAAAGCTTGGAGAAGTTGGAGAGATGAATGAAAAATTATAAGTCTCTTATATTGTAATACCTATGACATGGCATTATTTCCCACATACTAAAATATAAATCTCTTTCCGATTTCTTACATTACATCCCTCCCCTAAGGTTTTTGTCCACAAAAACAAGAATGGGAAGTTATTACAATGGCTAAATATATGGACATTATAAGTATTACTTTGTTTTACAACCTTTTGAAATAATAAAAAAATATTTGAAAAAAAATTAAATCTTTGGTTGAGATGAAGACTAGGGAAAAAGCTTCGATAAGAAATTTGAATCATAAAATTTTCATGGAAAGGTGTTTGTGATCAATAGACAGCTTGCAAAATCTATATAACTTTTCAAGGCATAGTCCAAATAGGGCATGCAACGCATCAATACAAAGCTCGTGAAGATTATTTTCAACATATATAGGTGAAAATTTACTAAAAATAGGACATAATAAAATCTATTCTAAAACATACTACTGTCTTGGTGCTATTTGCAACAAATCTAGCCCAATTCTAACTATACTTCAATCAATAAAGCATCCCGAAATCCATGATAGATGCAAGCCTCCATGAAGCTTCTTGAAGTGGTAATTCTCTTCACTTAATTAAATACTCAGTGATAAACTTGGAGTGAAGCTTCTTTTCATGCTGTTCCATGATCTTCTCAAGGTTATACTATATAAGACCTTCTTTATCAATGGGAGGTAGCTCTTCCACTGTCTCAAGTTGGGTACCAAAAAATGGTTTGAGTTGACTAACATTGTAATACACCGTGAATGTTAGTAGAAGAGGGAAGTTTCAATTTGTAGTACAAGTTTCCTATGTGCTCAATAATCCTATATGGCCCATAAAACTTACGAGCAAGCTTATTGTTAGAGCCATCTTTCAAAATGGAACAATGAGACTTGGGTACTTTTAACAAAACCAACTCTCCTTCTTGGAACTACATTGGATGCCTCTTCTCATCAGCATATATCTTTTTCTCCTCTTAAGCTTTCCTAAGATTCACTTTACACAGTTGAAGATGGGTGAGGATCTGCTCTAACTCTTTTTTCCCATGAAGGTAAATCTTCTCATTGAAGAGAATTATGGGAAGGGGCACTTTATATCCATACAAGGCTTTGGAGGGAGAAACTCCAATACTGACATTTATTGTAGGAAAACTCAGCCAAGTGTAGACAAGAGTCCCACGCATGCTGCACATCATGACAGAAGTGTCTAAGTTAGGTCTCCAACCACTTGTTGACCATTTCTATATGGCCATCAATTTGCAGGTGATAGGTTGTAGAGGGTGCCAACTTTGTACCCATGTAGGTGAATACTGTCATCTGCCAGAAGTTCCTCATGAACTTAGAGTTTCTGTCATGTATAGTAACTTGCAGTGATCCACACAACTTGAAGATGTGCCCCATGAACTAACTAGCCACCTATGATGTAGTAAATTACATCTTTGTGGGAATGAGTGGGCTACCTTGGTGAGTCAGTCCATCAGCACATAGATATTGTTCCATCCCTTCTTAGTCATAGGCAAGCTAGTAATAAAATCCATGGTTATATGCGTCCACTTTCCTTCAAGAATGGGTAAGGGATGAAACAAACCACTTGGCTTATAAGTGCTGTTCCTTATTCTGCTAACATGGAATGCACCTTGTGGTATAATCTTTTACATCCTTCCACAATCCTTTGCAATGAAAACTCTTGGAGATCTTATAATTGGTTTTAAACACGCCTAAGTGTCCAGGTGAAGAATGCATCTCCTCCATAATTTTCAACTTGAAATGAGAAGAATAAGGGATGACAATCTTGGCATTGAACTCAATGAGCCCATTCTTAAACTAAAAATGAGATTTTCCCTCCATAAGTCCTTACTATAATTTCTGAAATACATGGCTGACCTCTTCATCCAAAAGATAGACTTTATATAGCTCTTTAAACCAATTACTATGAAACTAAGTAAAGGCTAAAACTTTGCATGCCCACATCCTAGAAAGAGAATCGGACATTGTATTATCCTTGTCCCATGTATGTGTGATGCCAAAATCATAATTTTGTAGTGTAGCCACTCACTTGCACTGCTTAGGAGTGAGATTTGACTAAGTAAGAAAATACTTAAGGACCGTGTGATTGTTCTCTTGAAAGTGATAATACCATGCTCCTATAACAATACACCACCTATGCCTTTAATTAGACTCTGGTTAACTTAAACAACAAAATCAAGAAAATGGTAAAGTCCACAATAAGTCCTAAAGGCTATTTTCACAATTTGTAAGATATCTTACAACAAAATCAAGAAATGGTAAATCCCACGATAAGTCCTAAAGTATAACCTTCTAATCTTGAGGAATGACAACCCATTGAGTCTATTATTGATGTTATGCATGGCTTAATTGGGGAAGAAATGTACAAAGGCAAGAGAAAAATACAACACAGCTCGCAAATAATAAATATTTTTAATGATCATTCTTATATTATCCCTAAGATTCATGGCCAATGGGGAGCAATAACCTTGCTTTCTTTACTTGATTTTTAAAGCCTTGAGTGGTCTTTGCCAAGTCCCAGTCACTGGTGAGAGCTATAGATGTAAATTTTTTAAAAAGATACAATGAGTATTAAAACCTAATATCTCAAGCAGGCTAAGCGATAATACTTTGTTTATGCCTATCAATGTATTTATTGATTTCTTTTCCAATGCTAAGATAAGATGATCAAAGGCCATGTTGTTAGTCAAGACGTTGGCATATGCTCATGTCTTACAATTTGTGGATGAGGGGTAGGATAACATGATAGAAGGCAAGATAACTTGTAATATAGATCAAGACTCTGTTGCTTACAAATACATGCTTGCTACTTAATATTTAATCTTATCTTTTATTACAATGGATTGTATTATGTTGGTGGTAGTCTAGTTGCTTTGGATTAAAATTTTGAGGATTTTAGCAAAGGTCATATAGTGGATCTTGACATTTGGCTCAATGAGGACATTATTATGATAGTAAAGATTAAAATCATCATGTATACACTCAAATGAGGTTGGACTTACAGAATGAAGATATTGAATTTCCATGTTTATTTGCATACACTCTAGAATAATCTTTGGTTGTTTATATTGAAGAGTTTGTTTGACTATCCATTGAATTGGGATGAAGGTGAGGAGTTATAGTAGTCACTCTGATTCATTGGGCATGCACCCCTCCCTTTTTTGGCCTTATGCTCCATGCAGACTCTTTTTATGTAGCTTTCTTTAGATATATTTCTTATTCTTTTTATGGACTTACATTTTGTGATATTTATTGGGGTAGATTTCTTTGTTTTGGTTCCTCCTCCCTATCAGTTCATGTAGTTTTATGAAATGTTGTCTTGATATTGTAATTATTTGAAAATTGAATCAATGGACTCCTTTTTCCTAGCATCTCATAATGTATGTTTTTGGATAACAACTATATATTCATTTTGTAAATGATTTATGAAACATTTTTCAGTACATATGGTTGGAAAGCTGGTAGGTTACATACCTTGCCACCCAATTTTATTTTTCCTATAACTATCACTATTTGCATCGCAAGTAAACTTAAAACTGTCGCTATTTGCATCGCAAACCATTGTTATATGCATCACTATATAGCAACACAAATAAGGACGTATCTATAGAAACTCATATATCGATGTTTTTAGTGAGATGACAGAGGTAATTTTTTGCATGAATAATTCTATTTGTTTGAATGTCGATATGGGATATATATGTTATAGTGATAGAACACATGAGTATAAATAATTTTTTACTTTCAATATAAATATAAGTTCAAATATTGTAGCAAATTTGTATTTGCTTTCTTCATGATCTATATACATGAGGTTTTATAAGATGATATACAAAAGATATTTCTTTTTGTAAGGACCATCCTTTTTAGGAGTTCTCTTGCCTTTCTTTGATGCTTTGGTTGCCTTAAGTTTTGAGGGCTCCTCCTCTACTTTCACACTCTCTACCTCCTCCTTATCTGTGCCCTCCTTGTATCCTTGTTCTTCTTGTATATAATTAACAAGTATGTACTTGAAAATATTTGCTTGTATATATCAAACATGCTCACTATTATAACAATCATTGAAAAATTGTCACACATTTGAAAGAAAAGAAAGTTAGTTTAGTGTTATTTTGCAATGCACTATCTTTTGAGTGAAGCACTATCTTAAAGTCAAACATCTTCCAGATGACCTTTATTAAATTTTCATAATTAAGATAAATCAACATAACCAATCTTCTAGCATTGAAAATTACTCTCCAACCACAAGAATGACTATTATCTTGATGAGGGCTCTACAACCAACAACACAAAGTAAAATTATACAACTTACTCATGGTGGTTTATGGAATCAAATATCTTGATATATTTTGATAAAAAACTTGATGTAACTTGTCTATACTCCATTTGTGCAAGTAGATTAGAAGGTATATGAGACATTTTCTGTAGCACTTCAATCAATCTTTTTGCAGCTTTATATTAAAAACGAGTACTTACAATAAATAAAAGTTTAAATGATAAAGGAGCCTTGGGATTATTCAACTTACATCTTAGCATTTCCATAGATTCCTTTCAAATAATTGATAAAAAAACATTAGCTATCTACAAATCTATGGCAATTAGGCTCCAATGAGATTTGAAAATAATCATAGGTAAATAACTTAGGATAATAAACCATTTTGAAATTAGAAAAAAATACCAAACTACTTACTTTTTATTGTATGAAATCAAAACAAGCTCCAAGGTATCAAAATCAAATTGACTGAGTCAATGATCAAATGCATTTGCTTTAATCTCACTTAACCTTGTGTAATAATGGGAGATGGAAGGATCAAGAATCTCAAATTTTTGTTGTATATCAAAAGGGAGTTCATGCATCATACACTTAATAAAAGTAGTAAGATAGTGAATATGTAGGAAAATAGTTATTACTAGAAAAGTATCATTCTTGAGAACAAACAAATTTAGATATGTTAAACCTCAATCTAACAAGAACAATGGAGCCATTCACTTGTCTCTAGTATCCTTGAGGATTTGAACACATTTTGAGCCCAAAGCAACAACATCATTTCTCTTGCCTATGTCACTAAGCAAGAAGAAATATACATTGAGATATGTTGGACTAAAGCTCTCAAACATGTCAAAAAGGTCATCCTCTAGTGGTCCTAGTTGCTCTACTTCTTTTCCATTTGCTTTCTTCCTCTTATGCTCCCTCCATTTCTTTGCTTGCTCTATAGCCTTTTCTTTCTTCTCATACAATTTATGTCTATCTCATGTGTGACATTCTCCAATTTAGGACTCGTGTCCTCCTCCTCCTTCTTGTATGGTGGCACATTAAGAATATTGTATGTCTTCTCATTAAAGGAATTGGCTCTAAAACTTGGAGAATCTATATGTCAATCTTCTTAGGATAATCATATCCTTATCCATGAGTATCACCCTATGTGCATGGGCAACATAGATGTATGCATCCTTAAAAAAATCAATTAAGAAATCCTCCATAGCCTTGGATGCAATTGAGGGCACTTCTTGTCCACCTATAGCTAGTGAGGCTATGCCTATCACATATCTCTCTGGCCACCCTTTGGAATGGCAACTTTGGAACTGCATTGCCAAGATCCTTCATTGCCTTCATGATCTCTTAAGATATCTCATAGCCTTTGAAAATCTCATTTTATGCTTATTTGGTGGCTTGGATGGCTTCAAGGACTGATGGATCTTCTCAACAATATTCTTAGGATCAATCTTCTGCTTCCTTGTAGTAGCTTTAGTTTTACCCATAGCACAACACAACGATTGTAAGAAAAAAATAGAGAAATATAATTACTAACCACTCCTTGCACACTAATGTATGATACACAAAATCAACACCCTCCAATAATAAGAGGAACCTCTAAATCACCTTTCACCCAACAGCCCATCAAAGTCAGACTAAGAAAAATATGAAACACAAAAATAGAGCAGTGATAGGATGAAGCATGCATACTATTTCTTGTTTCACATATGACAAGAGCAACACAAGCAAGCAAGAGGATTTGAACATATGAAATGGGAGCATTGGACTCTATGTAGAAGGTCAACTACTTTAGTTGTGTTTAATTCGACATGTATACATTAAACAATTAGCAAAAAATTATTTCACCCATACTTGCTTGGATACTCTTGTTGGAGATGGGGAGCTTTGGAGTTTGAATCTTGATTGTAGAGGGCAGAGTCTTGCTTGGATATGCTTGCTAGATATGGAGAGCTTTCTATGTTTGAAACGAGCTTCCCTTGGAAAGGCTAGATAAAAATGAGTTTTGACTAGAAAGGCTTGGGAAAAATGCTCGAGTTTATCTCAGGATATAAAACACGAGTTTTGTAATGATATTCTTTGTTGGCTACAATTAAACTTGCATTTCATATGTCAAGCTCTTATTCTGTGCATATTCCACTTGATTTTTCAAATGTTCTTGCTCAATAGGGTTTACTTTGTAGTTATTTGTGTTTATAGGGTTAGAATGTCAAAGGGAAAGATATCCCTTGAGGGAATGAAGGAAGAGGAGTTGGAGGGCAATTGTGATGATTGACTCTTTGATTTTCTTTAGAAGACAAGAAACTCATCCAAGTTTATATATTTTAGGGATAAGATCAATGTCCCTTTTAATTTGCAAGAGCTCATGGGAGATTTTGAAGAGAAGCTTGAGGAGTATAGGGAATTTATGCTAGACATGTAGAGTCTCTCACAATTGATAACTATGTTTATTTTAGTGACATGATCCAAACAATGAATGCTCTCAGGGCAACTTTGATTACCAAGTATCTTATTGATGAGGAGTTTAGAAGGCGTGAAACAAACTGTCCTTTTCATAGGGATCATAATAGTGTCTTCAGATCCAAAAAGACAGGTTTTTTTGTGTTTCTCCAATATATGTAAGATTCTTCTTTAGAGAAAGAGCAAGCGAATAAGGGAAAAGATGTTGCATACATAGATTAGGAGATTGAAGAGAAGGCCTAGATGTTGAGAATTAGTTGGTACAAGGTTTTGACCTTGTTGTGTTTAAGAGTTAGAATATTGCAAAGGGATAAGAAGAGGAGATGGAATTGAGTACAGAGACTAAAGGAGGCCCTCTTGATCCCTGCATTTACTACCTACCTTATCAACAAAAAAAGGTATGTCTTGCTCAATGATATTCAACATTTGTTTGATCTTAGAGAATATTACTAGTTAGCCATCCTAGTAGCATGGGGCCAGATTGACAAGGATTTCATAAGTTGTGAACCATACCCTCGAGTGAGGGTGTTGATAAGATGAAAGATGTAGTAGGCTACCCTGTTATGCACGTGCCATATAAATAATGATAGCCACCTTGGAGGTGGAAATGACTTGGATGTAGTTCACTTCCATGAAATTATAAAATAGCGAGGTTACTCTTTCCTACTATAACTATACATAGCATTGTTGGAGACGACGGGCTATATTTCTACCCGTGCCATCTCCTCTTTGATATTTTGCACTTATCCCTGGGCACCAACATGATTCTAAATTCTCATGCCACTCTAAAGTAGCTCCCATCTCATCACAACAGCCCATTGTTAACAATAGTAGCAGTGGTGCTTCAAATTTCAGTGTGAAGCACCAAACTTAAACTGGTGCATAGTGCCAACCTCGGAGTGAAGCATTGGGAGGAAACTAGGCATTATTACTAGTCTTGCCTCCTCCTCTATCTTATATCTATCCCTTATATCTATCCCTTATATCTATCCCCCCTTAAATGGCCTCTCCCTTTGCTCTTCCAATCTTGTCTATGGTCCATCCATTCTATCTCCTCGATCTATCCCATCCTTTAAAGCCACAAACAAGGTTAAACCCTAGAAAAAAAATCTAGTTTGAGAATACATCTACAACAATGCCCTTTTTACATCTACAACCAAAACCCTTAACTTCAAGTATCTCTGGAGAATTTCATGGAGTCATCTTTCTTCCTCTATTGGGATGGATGAGTTTTTCTTGAGATTCCATGTTCAAAACAAAACCCTATCCCTTTAATGGTCCTTTTGAACTACATGAGGGAGTCATTCTTCTTTCTCTATTGGGATAGAGGAGCTATTCTTGTGATCCCTTGTTGAAGGCAGAACACTATACAAGTTTTTTAGTGTGGGAGTGTGACAAAGGCAAGAGTTTCCCTACTCTGGTGGTCATAGTTTTGGAGTCCATATACCCTACCATGGCTAGTCCTTATCATCATTGTCAATGGTTTGATCACTAATAAAAGTTTAAGTTTTTTGTGTTAGACAAGGTTCCTCTTTGACAAGATTTGCGAGGATTCGTCACATTTTAGTGTGGGAGGAAATGATGACACCCAAATAAGTGCAAAAAGAATGCACAAAGATATCCATACATACATCATATTTCCAATTTTTATAAAGAAAATAATAATCACATTGCTACAAAACCACTTAAAAGAGATCCCATATGAGGAGGCCACATCCACCATAAGTGAATGGTATGCATAAAAGTGTACACATGCATTTGTAAAGAGCTAAAAAGAATCAAAATATAAAGGTAAAAGCCTTACCTAAACCTTACAAATAGAAGTGTATCAAAAATAATAAAAATATTAAACGATTGTGTCTATTTGAGGGAAAAGGTGGGGTGGGGTCCATAGTTGATTTTCTGCCTCTTCTCTCCCCTTTCTTCCAAGTTTCACACATTCTCTTTTGTGTAGTGTAAAAAATTCTCTCTCTCTCTCTCTCTCTCTCTCTCTCTCTCTCTCCTCTGTGTAAACAATTGTTTTTTCTTATTTTCCCTTTCTTCTTTTCTTTTGTATAATGGAAACTATGGTTGAAGATGAATCTTTTCATTATTAAGAGCAAGATTTGTAGTTCTTTCAAGTTGCAAGATCAATGGCAAAGCCATACACATAGCCTTTGTGTGCTTCTACCTTGGATTTGTGTTCATTACTTGATCATTACTTGATGTGGGAAGGGTTCCTTCACTCATCAACATAGATCCTCTCCTCTTGAGGGTTGCTCTGGTTAGTTTAAAATTGTTAGGACTATGTCTCTTTACTCTTGCTTCCTAAGGTGCTCCTCCTCTTGTTTCTTTTGCCTTCATTCCTCTTCTTCCTTCTTAGATGATTTCTTTTTATTTTTCTAAGTCTTTCTCCTCTTCAACCATGCCCTTATATTATTCAGTTGACACTTTAATGATAGGTTTTCCCCCTTCTTTCCTTTTGATTGACAATGATTGTGGTTTCCATGGTTGTTGTTGGGTTTCTACCCTCTGATATAATGGATCTTAGAATCTCTTACTCCTCAGCTTAGGTGATCCCTCCAGCTGCATGGCTTGAGTTTGAATATAAGCTATTATATCCTCAATGTGATTCCTTGGTCACTTCATGTATAATGATTGATAGCAAACCTTCACATCCTACTATAGTGGCTTTGGTTGCTACCTTCTTCCTTCCTACCTCTTTGCTTGCTACTACTAACATAGGTAATGATTTATCAAACTCTTGTGCTCCAAAGATAAGTGCCTTTGCTGCACCATAGATTATTTTCAAAGATATTGAGGTTTTGATGTACAATGATCGAGAAACCACACTTTCCAACATTGCTATGTGGATCCTACTCATCATGGAGTTGTACCTATTTCAAGAGAATAGAGCATGTATTAGTTTAGCTTGAATTTTAACTCATGGATTTGGGATGTATTTCAACCTTATCCATCCCTAGCATGGCATAGCCATCTCTCTTTGGTTGCTTCTCCTTCTTTTCTAGCAGGTCAAGGCTTTGTGTACTACTTCTAGATTAAGAGGGACTTCCACTTGTTTTCATCCATTGTTGTTGCTTATTATGATTGACCCAACATGCATGCCAAGATCTTAGGTCATGATAAATTTTTTATAATTCTCCTAATTTATTTCCCCCTCAAAATTTTCTATGTACTTGTTCAACCCACATTGGGTCTAATAGTTCCCTAGCATTTGGATTTTTGGCCGACTGCCAATTCTTTTAGGTTGTGAATTTGTTTGTACCACAAGTGCCGATATCCCTTAACTTCCATGCTAAACTTCCAGTTCACTTGTCCTTTCTTGGAACATGGTGTTTGAGACTTGGTTGCCTTTTCTCGTGCAGCTTTTTCTCCTCATTGTGCCATATCCAAAGTCTAACATCATCTTGTGGTGGTGAGATTTTAAGAAGGATTGAATTTGTTAAGGTACATGTATGAATGAAAAAGCATATGTACACCTTGCCAAGAAAAATTAACCTAATATATTTTACACTTAAAAAATAAATTTTTGCATTTCAAGAAAACAATCAATCTTGCATTTTAGGGAAGCAATCGGTTTACAAAGTTTTTGCAAGTTGCAAGCCTAGACTGATTTGGCATAGGCAAGCTTGACAAGGTTTTTTGCTGTTTTGCTTGTGACCAATTGATGCCTAGTTAAATTCAAAATTATTTCAAAGAAAAAAGGGTCAACCCTATATTATGGCCATAAGATGGCCTTATTAAAATCCCATAAGGAATTAGGCCTTTGATTTGGTTGCTTGGACTTGGCATAAAGTCCAAAAGGGCAAGGACACTCTTCGACCGAAGTTAGGGCATGAGAGGCCTTACGCCACAAAATCAGCCATTTGAGCCCAATACAAGGCCTTTAAGGGCCTAAAATCTTCATACTTGGGGCAAGAGGCCAAGAACCATGACAATATTGCATTAAGTGCTCAAGGGTACTTGGTTTGACTACTTATGAGGGCCTAAAAAGACGAAATGTCAAGGTGGGAATCCTAATAGGTCTAAGGCAAGTTGTTAAGGCCTAGTAGCTAGGTGCCCATTACACACATCTTAGACCAAGAACTAAGGTTCTAAGTGAAATTAGGTCAGAAGCATCACAAAAGGCCCATGAAGGTGGGGACTACCCAAGTATTGGGAGGAAGATACATTTGACTTAAGCCCACGTATGGAAATCTTGGTGATTGTCACTCAAGTGACTTGCTTTCAAAGATCACACGGTTAACTATCCTATGTATTTGGATGAAAAGTGGACCATATAAGCACGTGTGAACCTTGTGTGGGAATCCTCAAGGTACAACTATGAACACACATCCGAGGGACATATCTCTTATCAAATCACTCTCTAGGATCAACCCACTATACCCTTGGGTACAGCTAGATGACCAAGAGCTAGGTGACGTAGGATACCTCGATGCCATTATTTTTGAGACTCCCTAGCCACAATCACTCAGATACCTATTGATGTAGGTTCATGAGTGATCGGAGCACTTGATCACCACCCATTTCACACACTTCTAGGAGCACATCTCTTCCATTAGTTACCCAAGCAAAGTGAAGAGGAGACACATCTTTGGTAGACCCAAGAGAGACCATAACCAATGCAACTAGCCCTTTCTAGTTTAAGGCCTAGTTTAGGATGTCTAGACCTAGAGACCCTAAACCACTTACGCACAAATGTTAGGCTATGACACAACAACTACTATGCATGCTCAATTCTAACTTATAGGAAGACCACACCTTGCATGTAGGGCATGCTACTTGGGGACCTTAGAATAGGACGACAACTAGGATAGGAGTCAAGGTGGAATTTTTGTATAAGGCACCCTAGAAAGCCATCAAAAGGAAAATTCATGCTAAGGATCATGATTCTCAAGATGACTATACCAGTAAAAATTGACTTACTTGGATAGACCCCTCAAAGAGTACAACCCTAGCCTAGCAAAGTATCCATCCTCAAGAGTATCTCATATCCCAACAACTCTAAGATTTCCACCTCTTCAAGTCTTTCTACAACCATTTCATGCAAGAGTAGCCCTCTTGAATCATAGCCTTATGGCATGTTTAAGTCAACAAAAAACCAATACCTAAATAGACACAACTTTTCCTTTTACCTAAGCTTAGTCACACTTTAGGTGACTCTACTTAGATACACTCAACATTATTACTATGTTGTCATATGTTAAACACACATTCAAAGTGTAGGCCAAAATCCATGTTTTTGGTTTTAGGCTTTCCAATCTCTCTCCCTTTTCTTTGCAACCATCATATTGCTTCGGAAAGGTTGGTCCCTCCTCCTTAGTTCATTTAGGATATAGTTGTGTGTGTGTGTGTGTGTGTGTGTGTGTGTGTGTGTGTGTGTGTGTGTGTGTGTGTGTGTGTGTGTGTGTGTGTGTGTGTGTGTGTGTGTGTGTGTGTGTGTGTGTGTGTGTGTGTGTGTGTGTGTGTGTGTGTGTGTGTGTGTGTGTGTGTGTGTGTGTGTGTGTGTGTGTGTGTGTGTGTGTGTGTGTGTGTGTGTGTGTGTGTGTGTGTGTGTGTGTGTGTGTGTGTGTGTGTGTGTGTGTGTGTGTGTGTGTGTGTGTGTGTGTGTGTGTGTGTGTGTGTGTGTGTGTGTGTGTGTGTGTGTGTGTGTGTGTGTGTGTGTGTGTGTGTGTGTTATTATAGGAAAAATTTCATTGTGTTTGTCAACCTAAATATTTCATGTATTAATCACCTAATACAAGTAGTTATTTTCTTTCTAGGTTCATTTGTCTCTTTTACTCTTGCTTTCCTGTATATCTTCATTAGTTTGGACCTAATATTAGATCAGCATTGACTAATATATTAGCTTCACTATCCTTTATTCTTACAGATTTGATCCATAATACTCCTCTAGGGCTTAATTATATTGAAATTCATAAAATATCTATATATTTTTTTACCATGCATGTACTTTTCTATCCCTACTTCACAAGTGGGAGGCAAAGTTGGCTCGAAAAGGGTTTTCACTCACAAGGTAGGTCCAAATCTTTTTCCCAAGAATGCACACCATTCAAGCAAAAAAGACATAGAGACCATTGTTACTAATAGTCTTATGAACTTATATTGTTTCTTTGAGAGCATTTGCATTTATGGGTACTAGAAATCAATAAGAGTAACATATTCAAAGATATCAATGAAATAGGGTCACCTTTTGTTAGTAGCCCACTTGTCACCTTGGAGTACCTTAATGCTTTGATAAAAGAAGAAGAAGATGATGAAGTTGATGCAGTTGTTGGCTTGCAATCAATCCTTCAATATTGCAGGAGATTTCCTCCCCAATTAAGTACCTTCTTTACCCATGAATCCCCACGTTACAATTGCTTACATAGAGGTGGTTGGCCTTTTGCCTCGAAATGATATCTCTCCCAATTTGTTCTTCCCTTCCTACTCTTCAACTTCTTGATAATTTCCTCTTGATGTAGTCTTCATGTTCCCCCAATGATGCCTATAGCAGCTGTCCCTTTTGCATTTCATTTTATCCTAAATTCATTCTCATCTCTTGATGCAATGGATGCCCCTATAATACATCATGGCATGATGCAATGACCTATACTTTTTCATTTTTTCGCACTTTTGGGAGGAGCCTTGACTACATAGCCTAGTGGCAATCTAGTCAATGTAGGAAGGGAAGAGAGTAAGCATAGGGTTATAGAGAACTCCAAAGAACCAATTGAGGCCTTAATTTTGATTCACTATAGCCCTATATATAGAGCCCTTAAGATTAATCAAGGCCGGGAGATGTAGCCCTTGTGAAAATAGAAATTTGGGATGCAGCAATCCAACACTCTGCTTATCACTTCTTATCCTAGAATAAGGATGCTTCTTTCTTCTTCAATTCTCCTAAGAAAATAGTCTCCAACCTAAATAGTTCTATCTTTTATGATCCACTATTGTAGCCACTTTATATTAGCAGTGTTCTATATCAAAATGCTGATGCTTCTCCCCTCTATAATGGCTCTGGAGACTTGCTCTTTGATCCTCCTTCCGATATTTCATTAAGATTGTAGTCTCCCCTACTCCAACAGGTGGCCAAATCATATAGAAGGTTTCCAAAGAACATCAAATTGTCACTTGAATCCTCAATTTCTCATGCACTTCTCATCCTAGGTTGACCAAGTAGAATATCATACTAGACTCCCTTCATGATAATAAAGTTCATTGAAAATTTGACACCTACAATTTTAATAGGACAATCCTTCAACATACCAATTAGTCTAACCTTTGTTCCATTGGCAAATGTGATGTTAAATCATGTAGTTTCTGTAGGTGGGTTTCCTAAAGGTTAAAAGACTATGTGGCTGAGGATGGTAACACCTCCTTCTTTGTCTACGAATCTCTTTTTGGTGGAATCTTCCCATGGTGGAATCTTCCCATGCAATGATAGGAATTTTTGCATGCATCTTCATTACTTTCCAAAAGGCATTTACTAGTAGGTTCCTAATTGTGGGATTCATAGTTAGACTAGATATATACATTCAATGGTGTGGTCTTGCGAGATTGGTGTTTCTGGATGTATTAGTCCTTCAATCCAGTTCTAAAATGCATTCTAGAGTGAAGGGACTTTCTTTGATAACAAATAGAGAGTAGGCTAACATTTGGTTTCTCATGCGTACATCCATCAATATCTTGTTTCCATTGGTCATGATATGGCTAATGCTAAGTTGTAGCTTTGCTTGGTTGTAAAGGAGATGCATCAGAGGCATGCCATTTTTCTCTGGTCCCATGTAGCCTAGGAGGAGTGTGTAGACTCATTGTTGACAAATCGGGTAATCCCTCTTCCATTATGGGTTCACTGTCTTGGAGGTGTGCCTAAGTTTGTTTTACCTAGCTTCTCACTTTATTAATATGTCCAATTCTTCCTTAGGGAGATTAGGGTATTCCCAAACTTTAACGCTCCCCCTACTATTTATTTTGGGAGTTGAAGTCTCTGCTTCTACATCAAGAACTTGTTTGCCTTTTGTTAACATTTGCATTGTTGGTTTCAAGTGTTAGCTTCACTTCAATTCTCTTCTTTCTTTTCTTTAGATTCTTTTTGCCTATGGATAAGGCATCCAAGTTGTTGGATTTGGGCATTGCAATGCCATGGTGTTTGGCTCGAACCCTAATCATGACATTTAAAGGGAGTGATATGGCATCCTCATTGTGTGTTTTGACACAAAAGAGTTCAAGTGGCATTGATAGTACAATCACCAAGCTAGTGGAGGATTTTCACCTCAGGAAACTAGCATATAGGCGTGTGATATAAATTCCAAACATCTAGATGATCCATGCCTTGCATGGCCTCATGTCCAATAGGTTAGAGATTCTTGCAGTGGGTTTCCTCCCATACCTCAACCTCATCCTCATCCTCATCCTCTACCTAAAGCCATGATTAGAATAGGTTGAAAATCCATCTAGAGAAGATATCCCTCTTCATCATAAGTGCTATACAACTTTATGTACAATGCATCTTCAATTGTTACAAAATAAAGGTCAAGTCAACTGTTATAGTTGTAGGTTAGATGTACCTCATGTGTGCTAATAAATGAGTTGGGATGACCGAACTAGAGTTAGCTACTGGGTGTTGAGAAATGTGCAATCACATCCACTATATCCTCTTTGTAAGGAACAGAAAGGCAAAGAATCACATTGCAAATAAAGCTTTAGACTAGGTCATGCATGCATGGGTTATTAAAATCATAGTTGGTGAATACCATGGTTCCTTTCCACATTTTTCCACCTACCAATACCATCTGTTGTAAGCCTATAAAAGGCACTCATCCCCACACTCATTTGACTAGTCATTATCATTTAATTATACTTGCATTATGCTTGGATAATATCAGTTGTTCTTCTTTATTATTGCTTATACATCATTTATGATGGTCTATTTTCTCATTAGTGATCCTCCTTAGCATGCATCCTCAATATTTTCACATGGTATCAAAGTGGGTTTCAAGTTAATGAGTCATTAGGCCATTGATTGGGTCACTTCAGTTTGAATTTCTGGCTCCCTCCATTTTTCCATGAATCTCTCACCTATCTCCATAGCCACCCACCTTCATTGGAGGGCTTGAATCTCTCAAATTAGGCCATTTTAGCTCATGCTTTTTCATGGAGAACTCTTCCTCTACTCTAGACACCCCTCCCTATCACCCCACAGAGCCAGACATTGTCATCTCTCTGCTCCAACATTGCACCTACAATAGCTTGTTGCCCAGATTGTGCCATCTCTGATTCGTATGACTCATTTTTCCTGCACACACAATGATGATGTCCATTACCATAGATTATTTGAAGCTATACATCTAAGCTATCTCTAGCTCAGAGGGTTTCTCAAATGGTTATCTCTATGAGTAGCAATAAGCAAAAAACAAAACCCTAAAGAGAGCAGCCATAGCCATGAATCTTTAAGCTTAGATTTTACTTCATCTTCTTACTTCCTTTAGCTTAGTGATGCCACTAACTCTTTGATCTGCTACAACATAGTACTCAGCAAAGCTACCACTTCAAATCAACAAGAAGAAGATTCAACATCAAGTACTTCAACTACATAGTATCTCTTGATACTATCTAGTGTTGATTAACACTAATCTTCTTGTGTCCTTTGACACACTCAAATTCAACTCTTTTGGAAGTTTATTCTCAGTTACTTGCTACTACTCGTGCCAACAAAATGGGCAAAGACTCACCCTCATGCCGATTCAACAGTGTTGTATTCCATACATGGCAAACTAGGATCAAATTGATCCTGATGAAGAAAGGCTTGTGGTCAATCACAACAAGTGGTCAAGAGAAGAAACCAAGGGAAGCTACACTTTTAGTCATATGGGATAAAAATGATGATAAGGCTCAAGATATTATCAAGATCAAACTTGATGATAGCTACATTCATCAAGTTGATGATTGTGAAACCTCTCAAGCAACATGGGATCAATTAGAAACCATGTTTGGAGCTCATTCAAAATCCTCCAAATATGTCTTACTGATTGAATTTTTTAGGCTTGACATGAAAAGTAGTACCTCACTTGCAACTCATTTGAATTATATGGAAAGCTTATTGACACAACTTTTAGGAATCAACTTGAAGATGGATGAAGATATTTGCATTGGAGTGCTTCTCAAAAGTCTTCCACTTGAGTTTGATAATGTGTCTACCACATTAATCAACATGCCAAAGCCGAAGCTTGTGGATATCAAAGCCTCTCCCTTGGAAGAGGAAAAGAAGATCAAGAGCAAGGGAGAAACAAGCATCCCAAGAGGAGACCAACAACTCCTCTACGTGAAAGGAAAGAAGAGCATAGTTTGTGATTTTTGTAAGAAAATTGGGCATATTGAGAAGTTTTTCCATGCTAAGAAAAGATCTCAAAGAGGATATCTTGCAATAGTCAAAGAAAATGAAGACAACAATGGAGAAGAAGAAGAAGAAGAAGAAGAAGACACCCAATAACAAAAGGATAGGACTCACCAGTCCCTCTTTTGTAGCTCTCATTTCCTGATAGACTTTTTAAAGTTTTAAATGTGTACTTGCCTAATGTTCTTGCCATAAGAATTTGTAATCCTCACGTAACCTTTGCACGCTACAGCCTCTATACACTTAATGAGACCTTGTGACAACCTCTAGCTTTATACGGTTGTTTCCTTCCATGTCTACACTTAGCAAGGTTCTACTCATGAGAGCCTCTGTATACTCAATGTCTTTCTTGGTTGTGATTGAGGAGGGTGGTTGAGAAATGTGCAATCACATCTACTATAGCCTCTTTGTAAGGAACAACAAGGCAAAGAATCACATTGCAAATAAAGCCTTAAACTAGGCCATGTATGCATGGTCTATTAAAACCATAGTTGGTGAGTAGTACCATGGTCCTTTTCCACATTTTTCCACCTACCAATACCACCTACTGTAAGCCTATAAAAGGCACTCATCCCCACACTCATTTGATTAGTCATTATCATTTAGTTGTACTTGAATTATGCTTGGATAATATCATTTTTTCTTCTTTGTTATTGCTTATGCCTCATTATGATTGTCTATTTGGTCATCAGTGATCCTCCTTAGCATGCATCCTCAATATTTTCACACTAAGTTAGGTATTTACACTATGGTTAGTGTACTTTGGTTTTTGCATGTTACTTGAATACAATGAATAATGAAGAAGATATAGAGAGCTGTTTGCTCTGTGAGATTGGCTCACTCTATGTCTCTCTCTCCCTCTGCAGCTTGAACATGGTATTAGAGCCATGAAGCTATGAGACCCTGAGAGCTTGTGATCTCAACATTGGTATTGCGGGAGCTAGAGTGTAAAGATAGGAGTTGCATTCGACTTGTAGCCTAATGGGATGTCAATAATTTCGAGCATTAATCACATTATAAGAAGCCTTGAATCAACCATATTAGGACAACACAAGTAGTCGTGAATTGCATCTAGATGTGATGACACTCTTGCAACTATGAAGTGATGAGTGGCCATACTAAAACATCATGGATGCTTGGAAAATGGTGTATGATTGTTAATGTATGCTTGGACTTGACATTGAAGGAGTTAAATGCTTAGATCTGTAATGTATTAGCAGGCTAAAAATTGTCTTGAAGTATGCCAATGAATACATGCACTCTGGGAAGCTTGTCATAGCTCGGTTGTTGCCTACCAATACTTGGATCTTGGTACATGTATGTTAGATGGTTTGTGGGCTGTAATGAGTATTGAATGCATAATCTATATTGAGTACACTGGTAGTTATATAGTGGGCTAGCTTTAACATGTGGGAAACTTGTTTGGCATTGCCCATTGGTCATATGAACCATTTTTGATGCTTGTGTGTACCTACAATGAACCCTAGGGATTATGCTACATGTCAAAAATGTTATGGGGCTATTTTGAGCTAAGAATACTTCAATTTGCATAGGGAACTTAGTATTGGTTATTCATAGACTCTTGTATATCAAAAGCTTTTGGAAGACACCTACATGGACTGTATGCAATAAATGAACTCTACTTAGAATAATACTACACACACGTGTTATGACATATGTTTGGAGATGTTTGATATGCTTTTGAGTTGAGAAATACCTAGTTATTGTAGGAAATTTATTGGCATAAATATTATGATTGAAACTATTCTATTTGAGTAGTGACTTGTATATGCAACTTGAAACTATTCTATTTGAGTAGTGACTTGTCTATTTGAGTAGTAATTGAGCTGAAATAGTTGCAAATGCATTTGTGTTGCTTGGATGTTATACGAGAATTTTGATCAATGAAAGATCAACTTGGCTAGCAAGGAGTTAGGCAGTGATAGTTAAGGACTGCAGTAATAGATAGAGCTGTAATCATGGCGAATGCTGAAAAGACTAACAATATCACTTAGAGAGTGGGTGAAAAGATGGAAAATAATAATTATGCTATCTGGCATATGGAGAAATTTCTCATTAGAAAAGGCTATTGGGATCTTGTGACAAGTGATGAAGCTGGACCTAAGCTTCCAGATAGATATCCAACTCATGAATAGTAGAAGGCACAGTGTGCCTGGCTTGAACATGCTCATAGAGTCTTGTCTTGGGGGTCTCATTGTGCATTACACATGTAATGGTCATGAAGATAATGAATTGCAAGTCTCCTAAAGATTCTTGAGAAATCTTGATGAAGTCCTATGGCACTACCACTAGTGCATGCAAAATTCCGCTAAAGTAGAAATTCAACACCATGGAGAGGAAAGGACGGTCCATACAAGATTATGTAACAGAGATAAAGACCCTTGAAGATTAGTTGGCAACTATTGAAATTGAAGTAGAGAATAAGGATTTGGTTGCAGTGACCTTGAATGGTCTTGGACCTGAATACAAGTCATTTGACATGTCTATATCAATGAGATTTGAAATGCCTCACTTTAATGAGCTAGTTGCAATGCTTATTCATGAAGAGGTGAAACTGGGTTTAGCTCCTAGCTCTAGTAGCTTGAAAGAGAGAGATGCAATGAATACGTGGCAAAATAACTATAAGTGACAAAATAACTTCGAGACGACAAATCATCCTAAGTGGAAAAATAACTTAGAGGCAAAAATAACTTCAAGAAAAATTAGCATAAGTGGCAAAATACCTTCGAGACAAATTGGCATAAGTGGAAAAATAACTTCGAGACAAATCAGCATAAGTGGCAATATAACTTCGAGACAAATAAGCATAAGTGGCAATATAACCTTGAGACAAAACAACATAAGTGGCAATACCTTCCAATAGTCTTCCTGGATTCCCTCTTCCTTGGGGACTAGTTTGGATTGAATTTAAGCAAGAATTTCATACTTGAGGATAACTCCCTTGGAGTTTTGTTGGTCTTTGCCCGCAATAAAATAAAATCTTGCTTAGTTTAATTACGAATAATATCATTTGGCAATTGCATCTCAAGGTCTCTTATGTACCAAGGATTAGCATTTGTGATTCAGAGATTTCATTTGATCAACAAAAAAATAAATAATATTAAATCTTTTAGGGACACCGTACCTTCCTTGTACTCCCATAGGTTCATCTTGTACAGACCCACCCTTGGAGTTCGCGGTTCAGAATTCCTCAAAGAAATTATATGCATGAATCGAATAAAATCTTATTTTTCACATGCAACTTTTGTTGCCTATTCATGGAATAAAGGCTTGCTAGCTACTTTTATTAAAAAAAATTGGTATACCTGAAGATCCGTTACGGGTGCTTGGTTGATGGTATTTGCAGCTTTGTTTGTAATCCCCATACTTGCCATTCCGTTTATAGTAATTGTGTCCGTAGCGTTATTGGCAACTCTTGCCTCCGTGACCTTCGTAGCTTTCTTCTTTGGGGCCATGGTCTTTATCACGATATTACAAAAAATGGGAATTTGGTGAAGGAGCTTGGGGGTAATCAGATTGAAAGAATTTTGATTGACGAGAGAGGGAAGGGGGGGGGGGGAAGTGATCACCAAAGATTTCAAGAAATTGAGAAGAGTCTTGATTCCATAGGAAGGAATAGGATAGAAGGGATGGAGGAATTGAATTTGAGAGCTCGCGGAGTATCCTACTTGTCTTCTTGATGAGAAATTCCCGTGCTTGCACTTCTCTTGCCTCACTCCCTCTTGTTCTACACTCCTGAGAAGGGCCTCTCCCCTCTTACTTGTATTACTCTCAATGGCTCCCCATGCCTCTTATTTATAGCTAAATTAGAGAGGAAGGGTTGTGGCTAAGAAGTAGAGTTGTTTATGGGGAGGATCTTGGCAAAATCAGCAATCTGATGCTCAGATCACAAATTTGAAGGTTTTGTTGGATCCAAAAGGGGAGGTAACACCCCACGAGACTTGGTTAGAAATCTTCTAGATCACTCATTCTTCTTCTCCCTGTTCGAAGTGCTATTTGCTGCTTGTAGACTGCAATCGCGACGTACACAAATTTTTCAATACTTTTTTTGCATTAAATCTCCAAAATTGGCTAGAAAAAACCACTTGCTTTTTTTTACATGACATATTGTTCTAGAAAATTTTCTATCTTTTTAGGATATTTACAATAAATAATATATAAAACATCTAAAATATGCTAGTCTTGTCCAAAAATCTAAGATTTTTGGACCATCCATATTATACACATTGACACTAATGACTAATATGGCTCATCACTCTCATTCATGTGGTAACTTCCATGATGGATGGCTACAGTCCTTGTCAATCCAGAAATGTTGGGTTATGATCCTCGTGTATTTTTGCTTGAGATCTTCTCTATTTAATGATTTTAGAGTTCTTAAAGTCCATTTTGGGAGAAGTTGGAAATTTTTTAAATTAAAGTTGGGATATCACATCCTTTCCCCCTTAGAGGAATCGAGGCGTCCTCATCTTGAATGAAACTGGGGATATTGGTTACATAGCGATTCATGATTGATCCAAGTGGCATCCTCTTCAAGGTAGTCTTTCCATTGGATGAGATATTATCTAAGGATTTTTCTTATTAGAGTCTTCTCTCGCATATCAAGTATCTTTTCTGGTTGAAGTTTGAGTATTCCCTGACTTGGCATTACAATTTGTTTGTCGTTAAGTACATGGTCTGGGTTAGGGACATATGCTTCAATAGATTGACATGAAATACATTATGTACTTTCAAGTTGTTAGGGAGTTGCAGCTTGTAGGCATTTGGCCCTATACACTTTAGCACCTTATATGGCCAACAATACCTAGGACTTAGCTTCTTGAATTCCCCCAAAGATAAGGAACTTTTCTTTGGGCGAACTCCTAGGAAAACCATGTCACCTTCTTTGAAGATGCGTTCTTGCCTTCATTGATCAGCATATACCTTGTGTCGATCCTTGGTGGCTTGAATATCTTGCCTTGGCCTTCATTGATCAGCATATACCTTGTGTCGATCCTTGGTGGCTTGAATATCTTGCCTTGTAGCTTTCACTTGTTGATCCATTTCTTCTAGCATTTGCCTAGATGCTTTTACCTGAAGGGTAGGATTGAAAAAATTTAATGGGGTAATACAATCTTGCCCATATAGTGCCTGAAAAGGAGTCATTTGAACACTTTGATGGTATGATGCATTGTAGGAAAATTCAACTAAGGGTAGGTATTGGATCCACCATTTGGTTCCCTGTTATAATAAGCCCTTAGTATGTCCTCAATCACTTGGTTGACCCTTGACCATCAGTTTGGGGATAGTAAGAAGTATTGAAGTAGAGCTGGGTTCCTAGAGCTTCAAACAAACTCTTCCAAAAGTTTGAGGTGAAGAGAGAATTGTGGTCGCTGATGATTCTTTGGGGTAATCCATGTAACCTAAAAATTTCCTTAATGAAAAGCCTGGTGATATCAGAAGCCTTGCCTTATAATTATTTTTTACAGGAATAAGGTATGCAACTTTTGTCAGCATATCAATGAATACCATTATGGAGTTATATCCTCCTTGTACTAGGGGTAACCCAACTATGAAGTCCATGTTGATATACTCCCATTTCATTTGAGGAATGTCAAGTGGCTGGAGCTTTCATGCTCGGCCTTAATTCATTGGCAGTTTAGGCATTCGGTGACATACTTGAGTACGTCACCCTTGAGTCTTTCCTAGTAGAAGCTTTTTCTGATTGTATTAAGAGTCTTAGCATAACCGAGATGACCTGAAAATGGGGAATCGTGAGCTTCCTAGAGTATTTTCCTTTTGAGTTCCTGACTTGTATGAATACATAGTCTTGTCCTGTAACAGGCAAGCTCCTTGTTTATGGAAAAATCTTGATACTTAGTCTTGAGTTTTGGATTTGAATCCTTGATGGAAATTTCTCTTAACAAATCCTGATAGCTTGGATCCTTCGTTGCCTCTTCTTTAGCCATTTCTAGGAGAGTGTTATTGGGCATTGAAATCATTGTGGCAAGAGTTCCAGCTCTAGAGGATTCTTTTAGGATTAGAGCGTTAAGGAATGATTTACGGCTTAGGGCATATGCAATCACATTCTCCTTGCCTGGTCTATACTTGATTTCAAAGTCAAATTCTTGCAAGGTCTCAATCTATTGGCATTGTCTCATATTGAGATCTGGCTAAGTAAAATTCCACTTTAGGCTCCTATGATTAGTGACTAAAGAAAACCTATTACCAAGAATGTAATGTCTCCATAGTTTAAAGGCATAAATTATAGCAAGTAATTCTAGATCATGTGTGGCACAGTTTCTTTCGTGGATCTTTAATTTTCTTGAAGTATAGGCTACTGGATGTCCTTCTTGCATAAGCACACATCCCAAAGCAAGATATATTTCATCAGTTATAACTTCAAATTCTTTGATGAGGTCAAGTAGCCTTAGGATAGGGGCAATTACTAAATCTACTTAAGCTTCTCAAAGCTAGATTGTTTGGCAGATGTCCATGTAATGGAGACCTGCTTTTTGAGAAGGTCGGTGAGAGGTGCGGCGATTGAGGCATAGTCTTTAATGAAGGCTCTATACCAACTTGTTAGCCCTAGAAAGGTTCACACTTCCTTGACCGTTGTTGGGGGTGGCCAGTCTTGTACATCTTGGACCTTGGCAAGATCCAGTGAAATGCCATCTGTCGATACTATGAATCCTAGATATTCAATCTGCTTCTTGAAGAAAGACATTTCTTCTTTTTAGCATAGAGTTTGTGGGCTCTCATTGTTTCAAGAATTGTTCGTAGCTGTGGTTCATGGTCTTCTTCATTCTTGCAATGCCTTGCATCAACCTGTTGAAGGTGGCAGGAGCATTTGTTAACCCAAAGGATATCATAATAAAGTTATAATGACCATATCTTGTGTTAAAAGCAGTTTTAGGGGTATCTTCCTTTTCTAAATCTTATTTGATAATATCTTGATTTGAGATCAATCTTTGAAAAGAACTTTACTCCTTGGAGTCAGTCACGCAACTCATCTATCCTTGGTATTGGGTATTTTTTTTTTACTGTCACCTAGTTCAATCCATGGTAATCGATAAAAAGGCGCAGTGTTCCGTCTTTCTTTTTCTGAAATATAATTGGGACTCCCCATGGTGAATTACTTGGTCAAATGTATCCCTGGTATAATAGCTGCTTGAGTTGTTGTTTTAGCTCAATGGCCTCAGGAATTGACATTCGGTAAGGTCGTTTGGTAAGAGGGTAGTGCCTCGAATGAGTTGAATTTCATGATCTACTTCCCTTGCGGGTGGGAGCTTTGTCAGGTCTTCTAAAAAGACATCCACATATTCTTTAAGCAAGATGATTGATTCTTGGCTTCACTATCCTGCTCAGCCTTATTGAGTTTAATTAGATAGACGGGTAATCCTTTCTTCAATCCCTTTACTATTCGCGAGAGGCTTTAGCCAGCTGAACCTTAGGGTTTCCTGCTTCTCCTTAAGTGGTTACTTATTCTCCCTTTGAGTTTTGGAATGTAATTTGGCCCTTTTCAGAATGGATATGGTCAGTATTTTGAATTAAACAATCCATTCTTAGCAAACACTCATAAGCCATGAGGTTCATAATTCAGAAGTTCATTTAAAAAGAATTTCCACCCAAGCTAAATTCTACCTTGCTAGTTTGTTGTGTTGATAGAAATTCTTTATCGTTTGCTAATTCCACAAGCATTCTAGGTGCAAGAATAGTGCTTATGCCTAGCCTTTTTGCACATTTTGGTGATATGAAAGATGTCAAGAATCGCGTGGTGGAGGGGGTTGCTCAAGATGCTGCGCCGAACACACACAGAATGCACAAGGAGAAGCTCACTCAAGAGACAAGAAGAGAGATAGAGGCCAAAACGTTTTCTTGCTAATTTCTTCTTCTTCTTCCATCCTCTTTACAATGTACACAAAGTATAGATAAGATACAACATAAAAGGAAAGTGGCCTACTAAGTCAAACAATGCATAACCGACTACACTAGTCGACTGGCGCTATAACTATGCCAGCTGTAAATAGGTGTAACAACCTGAATATAATAAGTAATGAGTCAGTGGCCATGTGAGAGTCATAATGACCACCGACGTGCTAAGTGTAGACGTGTGGACCCATCTAACCAGGCGGTCCATCATCAATGTCCGCATGTGTTGAGCTTGTCATCTCAACACTCCCCCTCAAGCTCAACTGCATCTCTGCAACTCCAAGTAAGCTTCGAAACTTTTGAAGCTTCTCTGTACCCAATGCCTTCGTGAAGATGTCAGCTATCTGATCCTGTGTGCTGACATACACCAAGTCAATCTCACCTGCTAGTACCTTCTCTCTCACAAAGTGGTAGTGTACCTCAATATGTTTTGTCCTAGCATGGAACACAGGGTTCCTAGCCAACTGTATACTGCTCATGTTGTCACAATAAATGACAACTGGACCTTCCACCTGGACATCCAAATCAGCCAATAGCTTTTGCAGCCATACTACCTCACATGCTGCAACAGCAACACCTCTATACTCAGCCTCTGTACTCGACAAAGCAACTGTAGATTGCTTTTTGCTGCTCCATGCAATTGCTGCACTACCAAGAGAGAACATGTATCCGCTGGTAGATCTTCTATCAGACATACTACCAGCCCAATCTGCATCTGTGTATCCAAACACCTGTACATCTGTACCTGCCTCATAGAAAAGTCCATAATGTAATGTGGACTTCACATATCTCAATATGCGTCTGACTGCATCCAAATGTGGCTTTCTAGGTACTTGCATAAACTGACTCACAAGACCAACAGCGTAGCTCAAGTCTGGCCTTGTAATGGTCATGTAGATCAAACTCCCTACTATCCTCCTGAACATAGTAGGGTCTTCTATCTCATCCCCAACATCAGCACTCAGCTTTACATTCTGCTCCAACGGGACTGAAAGTGGTTTGCATGCAGTCATACCATACTTGGACAACATATCCAAGCCATACTGTCTTTGGAACAGCCATATACCATCATCACATCTGATCACCTCAATGCCAAGGAAGTACCTTAGTTCACCTAAATCCTTCATCTCAAACTTCATCTTCAAATAGCCCTTGACTTCAGCAATCCCACTTTCACTATCACCTGTAATAATCAAGTCATCCACATAGATGACTATGATGACCAAACTTGCATCTCCCTTTCTCACATAAAGTGAGTGATCAGCATCAGAAATATAAAAGCCAATATTGACAAGATACTCTCTGATCTTGTCAGACCATGCTCTAGGTGCTTGCTTGAGCCCATAGAGTGCCTTCTTCAACCTGCACACATACGTGGGATGCTCTAAATCTTCATAACCTACTGGCTGATCCATATACACTTCTTCCTGCAAATCTCCATGCAAGAAGGCATTCTTTACATCCATTTGTTGCAACCTCCAACCTTTGGCTGCTGCCAAAGCAATCACACATCTGATAATTGCCATCCTAGCAACTAGACTGAAGGTTTCATCATAATCTATGCCATATGTTTGGGCATAGCCTTTTGCAACCAGCCTAGCTTTGTACCTACTAATAGAACCATCTGCATTGTGCTTAATCTTATAAACCCACTTACATCCAATAGCTTTCTTTCCCTTCGGCAATGATACTAGATCCCAAGTCTTATTGGCCTCTAATGCAGCCATCTCCTCATCCATTGCTGCATCCCAATGAGCATGACCAACAGCCTCCTCAAAACATGTGGGCTCAACATCCTCAACTAGTTTCACCATATAAGTATAATGGTGAGCTGCATAACCCTCAAAACCAAATCTTTTAATAGGGTATTTCACCCTGCTAGACCTGCGTACCACTGGATCACTCAATGGAGTCTTTGCATTAACACGTGCTCTCTGCACACCTGGAGTCCTCACTGAAGGAATGCCAAGCTCATCATCCAAGCTCTCTGAGCCACTGGAGTCTCCATCAAGAACTGCATCAATGCCTTCTGACACTTTATTCTTTCCTTTGTCTTTACCTGTAGTGCTACTAGATGCACTCGAAGATGTAGAGGTACTCCTTAGTCTCCCAGACCAAGGACTACCAGATGATGTCTCTGGTCCACTAAGAGTCCGTGATTCTTGCCTTTCAGCCTGCACATGAGTGTCATGATCATCATCAACATCCAATGCATCACCACTAGATGCATACCAACTACTCATTTCATCAAAGATGACATCCCTGCTCACTCTGAACTTACATGTGACAGGGTTGTAACAGCGATACCCTTTCTGCTCTAAAGAGTATCCAATAAAGACACACTTTTCAGCCTTTGGATCCAGTTTCTTCCGCAACTCATCTGGCACATGAACATACGCAATGCAGCCAAATACTTTCAAGTGTGAAACATCAGGCTTCTTACCTGTAAAACATTCTTCGGGGGTCATACCATGAACTGTAGCTGTGGGAGTTCTGTTCATAATATAAACAGTAGTATGAACAGCCTCAGACCAAAAATGCTTAGGCATATTCTTTTCAGCCATCAAGGCGCGTGCAACTTCTGCAATATGCCTGTTTTTCCTTTCTGCAACCCCATTTTGCTGTGGGGTATACCTGCATGTGAACTGTCTCTTTATCCCATGAGACCTCAGAAAATCACTGAACTCATTTGAGAGGTACTCTCCCCCTCCATCTGACCTCAGGCACTTTACTTTCAAGCCTGTTTCTCTTTCAACTGCAGCCTTGAAAGTTCTAAAGTGCTCAAACGCTTCACTCTTTTCCTTCATAAAATATACCCACAGCTTTCTAGAACAATCATCAATGAATGTGATGAAGTATGAACTACCTCCAAGAGATACATTTTGCGTAGGCCCCCAAATGTCTGTATGCACAACATCAAGGATATTTCTGCTTACATCTCTGTCATGTGAAAAGGGTTGTCTTTCCTGCTTACCAAACTGACATGCTTCACATACCTTCTGAAATTCTGCAACTTTAAATGTAGGCAAACCTGTAACCAACCCTTTGGACTGCATTAATTTCAGCCTTTGTACATTTGCATGTCCAATGTGTTTGTGCCAAATTTCAATGTTTGCAACAACATCTTTTCCTTTGGCATACATAGCCGCATTCATAGTAGGAATTCCAGCATCTAGAGTGAACATACGCCCAACTCTACTTCCCTTTGCTACCAACCTGCACTTGTCATTGAAGTCTTCTACAAATCAGCCCTTTGGATTAAATCTGACTTGCAGCCCTTGCTCTACCATTTGACCGACTGACACCAAGTTCTTTGTAATAGATGGCACATGTAATACATCTGAAAGACTCTTTGTCTTACCATCATGCAAGGACAAGGGAACTTTTCCAATGTGTGAAATTGGGTGGCATGAGTCATCACCCGTCTGCACATAACCTGCATTCTGCAAATCCTGCATCTCTCCAAACCATTCTACATGGCTGGTCATATGATTGGATGCACCTGAATCAACATACCAAACATCTTCATGTGTTCCCTTTCCTGTAACAGCATTCAGCATATGCTGCATAACGAACAAACGTTCATTTTTGTCTTCATTCTATCGTGAAGACGATGCATAGTTTCCTTGCTGCAACTTACCACTGCGGATATCATCTCTCTTAGCATAACATTGGGCTGCAATATGACCTGTTTTGCCACAATAGTGGCACACAATACCAGAGTTGTTAGAACCTCTGTTCTGCCATCCACCTCTTCCTCTAAAGCTCCCCCTGCCTCTAAAGTTACCACGACCTCCTGAAACCTGCATATCGCCAAATTGCTGATTCAATCTGTTTTGCTGGTTGTCACTACCACGTCCTGTACCACGGCCTCTTGAAGAGAACCTGCCACGTCCCCTTCCTGAACTGGAGTAGAAAGCTTGGACCTGTTCACCACTTCTTTCAGATGTCTCACTCTGCATGTTGATCTCTTCAGTGATCATAAGGGAGACCAACTCATCGAAATCTGGAAATGGCTTTCTGACATATACAGAAGTTACAAAAGACTTCCAAGCCTTTTCATTGTTAAGTCCACCCAAGGTAGACGACACCAAATCATCATCATCGGGCATTGCATCAATCGCTGCCAATGCATCTGCAATGCTTCTTACCTTCAGTGCATACTCATTGATAGACATCTTCCCTTTCTTTAATGTATTCAACTCTTGCTTGAGTTGAATCTTTCGTGCCTTTGTATTTACAGAAAACATACTTTCAAGTATGGTCCAAGCTGCATATGAATTCTCTGCATTTCTAATGTGTCCCAGCATATTATTGTCAATTACTGCAGACAACCAATACATGACCTTTTTATCCTTTGCATTCCATTCCTTCCGTGCCTTTGTCTCTTCTGCAATTGGAGGATCACTCACCTCCGGTTCCTTTTCTTCACCTGAAACAAACTCGTAGAGGCCTTTTCCAATAAGGAAGTTCGTGACACGGAACTTCCATGAAGGGTAGTTGTTCTTGTCGAGCTTCTCAATGATAGGGCTTCCACTGTTCTCTGCCATTATCACAAAATTAATACCAACAGCAAGTAAATCTTCTGCAATCCTGGACCTGTAGTGCACAGCAATACACCAGACAGCCTTTTTAACTGTCTGCTCAACAATATATGCAATCTGCAACCTTTTTGCAGATAAACCTTGTGTTTACTCACTGGTAAACACCTTTGAACTTACAGATCTGAAATTTGTAACCTGCGCATCCACTTTCGGTCAATACAGTCGAAGTCACAGTGTACCCTGAAACTGCTGTCCGCAACCTTGCGACTCTAAAACGGGCCCTGAAACGGCCTCTGATGCCCAAAATAACTACGGACAAGCCCAAAAGGGCTTATCTGCAGAATACACAGTGCTCTTCACGCACACCAAATCTCACTGCAATCTGAGATTTTTGCTCTGCTCTGCTTCCAGTGCCTCCACAGGCACTATCCAAGAGAAAGAGTTGAAGGATGGGAGAGCTTCTTACCCGTGGCTTGCTTGCTCGAACCTTGCTTCTTCTCCTTTGCTTCAACCTTCAAAATCAGCCTCTCTCAATGGCGCGGCTCTGATACCATATCAAGAATCGCGTGGTGGAGGGGGTTGCTCAAGATGCTGCGCTGAACACACACAGAATGCACAAGGAGAAGCTCACTCAAGAGACAAGAAGAGAGATGGAGGCCAAAACGTTTTCTTGCTGATTTCTTCTTCTTCTTCCACCCTCTTTACGATGTACACAAAGTATAGATAAGATACAACATAAAAGGAAAGTGGCCTACTAAGTCAAACAATGCATAACCGACTACACTAGTCGACTGGCGCTATAACTATGCCAGTTGTAAATAGGTGTAACAACCTGAATATAATAAGTAATGAGTCAGTGGCCATGTGAGAGTCATAATGACCACCGATGTGCTAAGTGTAGACGTGTGGACCCATCTAACCAGGCGGTCCATCATCAATGTCCGCATGTGTTGAGCTTGTCATCTCAACAAAAGAGTGGGTACTTCCACAGTTGATTAAAAGTCAAAAGGGTTTACCTTGATAATCTGCTGGTGTTTGAATTACTGAGAATTGGCGATTTGGACCCTTCTTATTGAGAGTGGCATGTAATGTGGCTCTTTCCATATCGGATTTCATTGTGGGATCTTTATCATTATTGTACTCCTTTAGGTTTATTCCAGAAACCTTTCCCTTGGCATCGTGGCTTTGCCTACGAAACTGAACTTGGCCAAGCTTTGGGCACTACCTCTTGAAATGTCTTGGTTCGTTGTAATAAAAACACCTTGGAGTCTGATTGCTCCTTCACATGGGTATAAATCTTCCCACTACATTTGATTTTTAATCAGGAAAAAAAATCTATCTACTATTTTGATTTATCAAGGAGACAAATGGATGGGCAAAAATAATTCTTTACGTCAATAGGAAGGGAATGCATTATTTGAGTAGTTCGGAAGCTCATATTATTCTTGAAATTTTTTTTCCTACCACAATCTAATCATGGCATTGCAATAAATCCATTGCATAGCAATTAGGATTATGAGAATAGATATCTAGAAATCTATATTTTAGAGAAAGATTAGGTAATCCATATTTCTTGTAGTTGCAGCAACTAGAGCATCCTACAACCATGACTCGATCAGCCGGTATAACCCTCGTAAACTCTGCATAGATGTACCGATTTAGTTTGACTTGTTGCCTTCTAATGAACATGTTTGAGTTTATTCTGTCCTCATAGAAGATATAAATCTTGGCAACCTTAAGGGCTTCCATCCACCTTAATCTCTTTAAATTATTCTGGAGGTAAGCAAGATGGCTTGTGTCAATGTAACAATACCCTGTGATTAACATCCATAGTCTTTCATAATACATGGGTGAAGGATTGTATATCTGATCTAATATTTGCATCATTTGCTTTCTCCAACTAAAGCTAGAGCAGTGGATTGTTGACATAAACATAACTTGAAAAATCAAGAATTGTTCCCAAGGTTTGTCTTTTTGCGAGAAATTAAGAACATATATCAACAAGAGAAGATTTTACAACTTAAGGAAATGCTAAAAAAAAACTAGTTTTATTTACTTGCGTCGTGTCTTACATCAACATGCGCTCTGATACCAACTGTAATGTGCCGCCCGAGCTATTCCTTGGTGGTAGGTTCTTAGTAGCCCATCAAGAGATGTCCTAGGAAGCACCGTTTGATATTTTGATAAAACCCTCGGAGTTTGCTAACTAGGTTTGCTTGATTCTACCCCGGAGTGGAAGTTTCGGCTGCTCCACAAGGGTCGCCTTGATTTTTTTTGGTCTAATCTATTACTAGCGGCTAATTAATATTAGCAAATTCTAAAGTGATGTGAGTCAGGCTTTCTGGTTTCTAATGGTCCATCAAGTGCGATTTTCATTCCTTCTTAGGAAAGCTCTCGACTTACCAAGACCACCCAACCATAGGTCTAGATCTATCGGCCATCCTCTCGCTTCCCTTGAGAGAGTAGTTTTAGTTATTTAATTACCTACCACTTTAGGTTAAACATATAAAATCAACTTCCTTGAATTATCTCATGATACAAATTCGTTACATACCTTTAATTTACGACACAAAAACAAAGTAAAGCAATTCCTTCTTAATAGTTCCTTTCAAAAAAATGACTTTTACAATGTTTTCTGTTCGAAGTATTATTCTCTCTAAGTTCTGTTCCCCAACTAGTATTGGAACTTTCAGAACACAGTCTGGAAATCAAAGGGTAGTTGGCAATTCGTAAGAGCCTAAGGAATTTGTGACGTGAGCCCCCTGGTATCCTCACCTCCTCTTGCCGACTAGAGTTCCCTATGACAAGACCTTTCGCACTATGATTGGTTAAACTCACTAACATGAAACAAAAAAAGGAAAACCCCTTGGAGTAGGTTTTATTCACGCTAGCCTTGGGGAGGTCTAGTGCCATCAAGAACACTACCTCAATCAACATTCTATGTTCATCAGTATACTACCTCAGTTGGCGATCTATACTTAGTCATCCATCTTTTAGCCTGATGATTTTATGAAAGATTAGTACCTAGCTTACAATCACAAACATCTTATTTCAAATGCATTATATATAAACTCTTAAAACAAGTTTATTTCCAAGACAAATATTTTCTTTCCAAAAATAATAACATCGAGTGTTTTAGCATAAGTGGCAAAAGAACTATAAGTAACAAAATGACTTCGAGACAAATCAGCCTAAGTGGCAAAATAACTTAGTGACAAAAATAACTTTGAGACAAATCAACATAAGTGGCAAAATAACTTTGAGACAAATTAGCATGAGTGGAAAAATAACTTTGAGACAAATAAGCATAAGTGGCAATATAACTTTGAGAAAAATCAACATAAGTGACAATATAACTTCGAGACAAATCATCATAAGTGCGGCAATATCTTCCAATAGTCTTCCTAGATTCCCTCTTCCTTGGGGATTAGTTTGGATTGAATTTAAGTAAGAATTTCATACTTGAGGATAACTCCCTTGGAGTTTTGTGGGTCTTTGCCCACAATAAAAGAAAATCTCGATTAGCTTAATTACGAATAGTATCATTTGGCAATTGCATCTCAAGGTCTCTTATGTACCGATGATTAGCATTTGTGATTTAGAGATTTCATATGATCAACACAAAAATCAGAAATATTAAATCTTTTAGGAACACCGTACCTTTCTTGTACTCGCATAGGTTCATCTTGTATAGACCCAAGTTAACCCTTGGAATTCGTAGTTTAGAATTCCTCAAAGAAATTATATGCATGAATTGAATAAAATCTTATTTTTTCCATGCAGCTTCGATTGCCTATTCATGGAATAAAGGCATGCTAGCTGCTTTTATTAAAGAAAATTAGTACCTGAAGATCCATGACGGGTGCTTGGTTGATCGTATTCACCGCTTTTTTTGTAATCCCCGTACTCGCCATTCCGTTTGTAGTAATTGTGTTCGTAGCGTTATTGGTAGCTCTTGCCTTAACGACTTTCATAGCTTTCTTCTTCGGGGCCATGGTCTTTATCGCGAGACCACAAAAAATGGAAATTTGGCGAAGGACCTTGGGGGTAATTAGATTGATAGAATTTTGATTGATGCAGGGGAGGGGAAGTGATCACCAAAGATTTTGAGAAATCGAGAAGAGTCTTGATTCCATAGGAAGGAATAGGATAGAAGGGATAGAGGAATCGAATTTAAGAGCTTGCAGAGTATCCTCCTTGTCTTCTTGACGAGAAATTCTCGTGCTCGCACTTCTCTTGCCTCACTCCCTCTTGTTCTATACTCCTAAGAAGGGCCTTTGCCATCTTGCTCGAATTACTCTCAATGGCTCCTCATGCCTCTTATTTATAGCTAAATTAGAGAGAAAGGGTTGTGGCTAAGAAGAAGAGTTGTTTATGGAGGGGATCTTGGCAAAATCAACAATTTGATGGTTCCGCTGGCTATGAAAGGGGGATAAAACCCCAAGACACTTGATTCCAAGACACTTGGTTGGAAATATTCTATACCACTCCTTCTTCTTCTCCCTGTTCGAAGTGTTATTTATTGCCTATAAACTGTGATCATCGCGACGCATGCGATTTCGCCAATCCTTTTTTTTGCATTAAAGCTCCGAAATTGGTTGAAAGAAAACCACTTGCTTTTTTTTACATGACATCCTGTTCTAGAAATTTTCATATATTTTTAGGATATTTAAAATAAATAATATTTAAAATATCTAAAATATGCTAGTCTTGTCCCAAAATCTAATAATTGTGGACCATCCATATTATACACATTGACACTAATGACTAATATGGCTTATAACTCTCATTCGTGTGGTAACTTCCGTGATTGGGTCGCTACAGTCCTTGCCAAGTCGGGTTACGATCCTTGGGTCTTTTTGCTCGAGATATTCTCTATTAAATGATTTTAGAGTTCTTAAAGTCCATTTTGTGAGAAGTTGGAAAATTTTAAATTAAAGTTGGGATATCACATGGATACTCCTGAGCAAGGGGGAGATCTAACCGAGAGGTAGAGGATCTTGGTAGTTGCAAACTATGCATGATAATGCCAAAAAGGACAAGGACTATCACTACTATGGGAAATACAACCACATTGCTAAAGAATGTTGGAAGAAACAAGTGAATCAAAGAGGCAGGCAGTAGGGACACTATGCCTCATCCAGTCATGTAGAGCATGAGAGTGGGGACAGGGTTATTTGTTATGACATATGTATGGAACATGGCTACTAAGTAAAAAAAATCAGATGACATATGGTATATTGATTCATGAGCATAAAATCATATGACAACACATGGCTCCACTTTTGCCTATAGTAGATGCTGTTCTTGCTGATTTTCCTGGGGTTGCTGCTCATGTTTTTGGGCTCGCTCAGGGTGAGGTATAATGTTTGCTCTGATATTTGGCATAAATGCATTGGGAACATAAATGTTCAGAGAGGTTGAAAAATATGCAACAAAAGGATATTGTTTTAGGGTTACCAAAGTTTAAATATGTTGATTTGGGATGCATATGCTTAGCTTGTCAATTTGGCAAATAAGCCCGCTCTCCATTTGTCAGAGACATACAGAGAACAATAATAGACCCTTGCAGCTTATTTATTTGGATGTATGGGGACCCAAACATAATGTATCTCTTGGAGGGTTTCGATATTATGTGACCTTTGTAGGTGATTTCAGTAGGTATACTTGGGTACACATTCAAAAGCATAAAGATGAAGTTCTAGACAGCTTTATGGATTTCAAACATCATGTAGAGAAAGGGTTCAACTGCTATATATGTATCATGCTTATGGTTTGATGGTGGAAGCAAATATGTATCAAAGAAGTTTGGTAGGTTGACTAGGCATGGGATGGGAGACAGTTGACATGCAATTATACTCCATAGTAAAACTGAGCAGCTGAATGGAAAAACAAGGTCATTATCGAAGCATCCAAGACAATGTTGAATGAGAAAGTTATGCCTCTTTCCTACTAGGCTCAAGCAGTTCTTATTGTTGTTTATGTCATGAATCGGACACCCACCGTTGGTATACATGAGAAGAAACCATATGAGTAGCTTTATGGATATAAGCATGACATTAAACACTTGAGGTGCCTCCTCCAACAAACCCAAAGGAGTTCTCTTAGTAGTCAACTGAAATTCATATCCACGCACATCACCATCTTGTCTCCCCATGGGAAACCTTGGACTTAGTTGAACATGGGAATCTCAGTTCTACTTCATAGGGGAAGCATGGACAAGTCACCCCTAATGGCAATCTAATGCTCACCTAAGAAAGACCACTTTGTAATCAATCAAAGGCAGGAGAGATGTTAACACCGTACTTGGTTCAAAGAGAGTGAGAGACGGGGAAGAGTGTAACTCGATCCCCCTATCCATAAGGTAAAATATCAGCTCTGGCCCCCTATAACGATGGTAAACTTGGTAACTAATCCTACCGGTATTGGGAGGGTCACGATTTAATCAGATCTATCTCATGTTAGAAAGTTACCCGATTTATCCGGTTCATCAACAACCATAGGTGTTCGGTCATCAAGATCGAAGCCTCACTTTCCTCAATGGGGTTTGCTTAGTTTTCTAATTAGCAAATCATACTACCACAATGTTTGGACATATAAAATTAGATACCTTTTATTACTCTATTAAATTGGGTTCATTAAACTCAATCTTTAGCACATAACAAACAATTCACAAAATCAGATACTTTATTTCACTATCACTCCATAGAGTAGTACAAAACCATCTTTCCGCAGAAAGACACATCCAACCTAGGATAGGACCTTCCAATCCCTTGGGATTGGGTTGTATGTGATCGCACTCCATTTGCGATCAATAGGGAATTTATTGGCTCAGAGCCCCTCTAAGCTTCCATGAGCCTCCAAAGCTATCCTACATATAACAGAGGCACTTACCACTCAGCCGCCTTTGCCCTCTCAAGTGCTCGAGTGATCAAAAACCAAAAACACCCACCTCCCTCAAGAGTGTAAGACCCCCACCCGTAGGTAAGTTTTTCCACACTCCGTAGAGTAATAAGGAGCATTAGGTTGGGGATTCCAATGTCCCAAACCACCACAATCACCCAGCTCTACAAGCTCGGAATCATAAGAGCCCTCACCATTCACAAATCCAAAAGTTGTCATAACTATAAAACATTTTTAACATAGCTAACATACTTTTACAAGTTTAAGTAAGTTCTAAATAATTGTGATCCTTTTCTTATGTAGTAACATGATTATCTCTTTTCGGCCATCCATTCTGATTACTCTTTATGGCCGCAACCTCGATTTGTTGTGGAATAACCCATCCTTTGGGTTGAATGGATTTGGGGTTGACTTTCACTTGCGTTTCACCAGACAACTACTTCTTCACATTGGGGAGTTCTCTGAGCGTGACCTCACTCAGCATCTCGACGTCTCTTGGGAGCCATGAAAGAAGCTTGATGGATTCGAGCAGCACTTTTGACGTGTGTAGGGGGTATATATATATATATATATATATATATATACATATATATATATAGAGAGAGAGAGAGAGAGCGAGAGAGAGAGAGGCTAATTACAACAGAGCTTTGTCATGTCAACAATAGAGAGACATCTGCACGAGTCATTGTGTGTCTATGTATGACATGACACTCTACCCCTTGGCATACTTGGCATACGACGAAGGCAGTGACCAAGGCATAGACCTTGGCATACTTGGCAACAAGCTACAAAGGCTTCATTGGCGCCATTGGCTGCGCATGAGAAGCTCCCACTAGCTTATAGGAAAATCTTCATGGGAGGTCACCCATCGCGGTAGTGTCGTCAACCAAGTGTACTTAACTGCCAAGTGACTATCCACTAGACTAGTTCTTTTTGTTATTCTATACTACAATTATAGTTTTAATAAGCTAGTCTTTGGAGGGTTTCCCAAGTCTTTCTTCCATGAACTGGCATATAATACCTCATTAATAATAACAATTATCTTCGTAAGTAGAGTCAGTTTCATAATTAAAGCTAGTTTTTAAAAATATGTAATATAAATTAATTTTATTTGGAATGTATACATACATTGTTTATTAAATAAACCAAGTAATGGGAACATTACATTCTTTCCTTCTTAGAGAAATCGAGATGTCCTCATCTTGAGAGAAACTGGGGGAATTCTTTCATAAGGGTTGCGTCATCGACCTAAGTGGCATCTTCTTTAGGATAATCCTTCCATTGTACTAGGTGTCCTCTTAGGATTTGGTTTCTTCGAGATTTCTCCCTTGTATCTAAAATCTTCTCGGGTTGCATTTCTAGAATTCCTTGGGCAAGCATGACTATTTTTTTATCATTAAACACATGATTGGGGTTTGGTACATAAGATTTTAGTAGGCTTACATGAAGTACATTGTGATCCTTGAGATGGGGTGGCAATTTAAGCCTGTAGGCTTTCCTTCCCATTACTTTGATTACTTCATATGGTCCACAGTACGTTGGACTAAGCTTTTTGTATTTCCCCAAGGATAATGAGCTCTTTTTGGGCACTACCCTTAGAAACACCATGTCACCTTCCTTGAATGTTCTTATGGATCTTTCAAGATCTGCATAGGAATTTTGCTGATCTTAAGTAGCTTGGATGTCATGTTGGATCAATTGGATTTGTTGGTCCATCTCTTCAAGCATAGCCTTAGAAGCCTCTACCTTGAGAGTGGGATCTGAGAAATTCAGAGGTGTACAACATTCTTGCCCATACAAGGCTTGGAATGGCAACATCTTGATTGTTTGTTGAAAGGCAGTGTTATAAGCAAACTCCACCAAAGGTAAATGTTTAATCTTTGCCAAAATAAGACCTTAGAATATCTTCAATGGTTTGGTTCACCCTCTCAGTTTGGCCATAAGTTTGAGGATGATAAGCATGTTTGAATCATAGATGTTTTCCAATTGCTTGAAATAGGCAAGTCCAAAACTTAGAGGTGAACCTAGAGTCTCAGTCCCTGTTCATGCTCTTTGGAAATCCATGTAACCTAAATACTTCTTTGATAAAGACTCAAGTAATGTCAGATGACTTATAGGTTGTTTTGACTAGGATCAAGTGTGCAACTTTTGTCAATCTATCAACCACTACCATGATAGAGTCATATCCACCACTAGCAGTAGTAGGTAATCCAGCAACAAAGTCCATACTTATTGACTCCCATTTCATTTGTGGAATGTCCAAGGGTTGTAACTCTCCATGCATCTTGATCCTTTTTGCCTTAACTCTTTGACAAGTCAAGCACTGAGTTATGTACTTTAATACATCCCTTTTCAATCCTGGCCAGTGATAGCTCTTATGAACTGCGTTGAATGTCTTGGCATACCCCGAATGTTCTGCAATGGGGCTATCATGTGCTTCCCATAAAATCTTGGCCTTCACTTCTGGCCTTTTTGGGACACAAGGGCAATCATGGTAATATAGACAACCATTACTAGCATAGTAATCCTTAATCTTAGACCTTTCTTTGTTAGAGATTTCTCCTTGGCCATGAGTCCTTCATATTCCTTATCCTGAGAAATAGCTTGGCATACAAGCTCAAGTACAGGGTTATCAAGTATAGATGCGGTTCTTAAGCTTCAAAATTCTACAACGTTGTTAAGAAAGGCTTTTCGGCTTCAGGCTTCTGCAACAACATTGTCCTTTCCTCGACGATATTTGATTTTAAAATCAAACTCTTGCAGTATCTCTATCCATCTTCTTTGCCTCATGTTTAGGTCAGCTTGTGTAAAGATCCACTTAAGACTTTTATGATCTGCCACTAAAGTGAATTCCCTTCCCAATCGATAGTGTCTCCGTAGTTTTAAGACATGGATTACTATAGTAACTCAAGGTCATGAGTGGCATAGTTGGACTTGTAGGGTTTCAATTTCCATGAAGTATAGGCCACTAATCTTCCTTCTTGTACTAGCACCCCACCAATTACAAGTCCACTTGCAGTAGTGATTACCTCAAATGGTTGAAGAAGTCAGGGAGTTTTAATACAGGTGTAGTGGTTACAGCTTCTTTAAGCTTATCAAAGCTTTCTTGATACTCAATGGTCCAAATGATTACTTTATTTTTCTTCAAAAAGTTTGTCAAGGGTGTAGCAATGGGGGAATAATCCTTGATGAAGATTCAGTACTATCCTATCAAGTCCCAAAAATCCTCGGATTTCTTTTACTGACTTAGGTATTGGCCATTCTAGGATATCTTTTACTTTGGTAGGGTGTACCGTGAGATTCCATTAGTGGAAACAATGTATCCAAGATATTCAATCCTGTTAGTGAGAAATATGCATTTACTTATCTTGGCATAGAGCTGACTTTCATTGAGTGTTATTAGGGTGATCTTTAAGTGACCTTCATGTTCCTCTATTGATTTGGAGTATACTAGTATAACATCGAAGCATATTAGCACAAAATCATCTAGATATGGTTGAAATATGTCTTGCATTAGACGATTGAATGTAGTTGGAGCATTAGTCAATCTGAATGGCATGACTAAAAATTTATAATGACCATATCTATTGCTGAAGGAAATCTTTGGGATATCTTGTTCCTTGATTCGAATTTAATAATATCCAAACATTAGATCAATCTTGGAAAAAACCTTGGCTTTGTGTAGGCGATCTAAAAGTTTGTCTATCTTGGTATGGGGTACTTGTTTTTTATCGTAACCTAGTTTAGTCCTCTGAAGTCAATGCAGAGTCTAAGTGTTCCGTCCTTCTTTTTTTGGAAGAGGACAAGAATTCCCCAAGGTGAATTACTTGGGTGGATAAATCCTTGCTCTATTAGGTGCCTCAATTGTTCCTTAAGCTCAATAGCTTTAGGAATAGACATTTTGTGTAGCTGTTTTGTTCGGCTCCAGGAATAAACTTTATTTCATGATCAACCTCACAAATTGGAGGCAGTTGAGTCAGTTCTTCCAGAAAGACATCCTTGAAGTTGTTGATCCAGGAGGGTAGAGTGCCTTCATTAGTCTTTTTGACCTTATTCAACCAGATCATGTAGATTGGTTGACCTTTCTTGAATCCCTTCCTGAGTCGAGTTGCCTTGGCTAGTTAGGACTCTAGTTCTTCCAGCTTTCCCATATGCCTTTACGGTTTCTCCTTCCACGTCTTGAAAGATTATTTTCTCTTCAGCACATAGAATCTGGGCTTTGTTCTTCTTAAGCCAATCCACTCCTAGAATGCAATCGTAGCATCCTAGTGGTAGGATTTGAAATTTTGCTTCAATTATATGGTTGTCTAACTCAAATTGAAGTTTCCCTGTAGTTTTGGTTGAGGCGATTTCCTTTCCACTAGCCAATTCTACTATCATTTTCCTTTTCCCCCTGGATTCTAGATGCAATCTTTTAAGTGCAAGAAAGGAATGCGTGCTACCACAATCAATTAAGATTATAAAAGATGTACCCTTGTAAGTAGTTGGAGATTGAATTACTGAACATTGGCAGTCCGCTCCTTTCCTTTCCATGATAGCATGAATGGTTCCTCTTTCAATTTCTTCACCCAAAGTGCATTCCTCTGGTTGTCCAATCATGGTATTTACTCGAGCACCAGCTATTCTTCCATGTCCACGGTCTGGGTTGTTGTTGCCATTTCCTCAGCCTCTTCCACCAACCTAGTTTGGGCTAAGATTTTGAGGACAGTTAGGAAAATTTTCCCTTAGGTGTCCAATCCTTCTGCATTGGTAGCAATGCTTGATTCCAATCTCATTTGGTCCTTGGGTAATTGCATTAGCTCTACCATTCCCTTTGGCATTGGCCATGTTGACACCACGGTTTGGGTAGCCCCTTCCATAGTTGTTTATTGGACAGTTCCTTTGGCCATTTCGAGTGATTTCCTTAGCCATAGGCTTTTCTTGCATAAGAGTATATTTGAGAGTTGTTGGTCTCATTGATTCAAGGCGTGTATCCAAATGTAGATTTAGTCCTTGGCAGATCACAATATATTGAGATGTTGTCACTAGGGGTGCATATTTGCGCAGACTCACAAACCTAGAATAGTATCCTTCCAAGGTTAGGCTTAATTATCACAAGTTGTAGAATTCATTAATCTTGATTGATTCAAAAGATGGGGAAGATAACGTCCTTTCACAACTTCTTTGATCTACTCCCAAGTTTGGGAAGCTTTTGTTACCCCTTTATCTCGGCAAAACTATTTCCACCAAAGCTTAGCTTCGCCAGTAAGACAAAGACGAGTAGTCATGGACAGATTTGTAGTAGTAGTTTTAGTGGCTAGGAAATAGTCATCCAAAGCCTCAATCCAAGCTTTTGCATCTTGCTCCACCTTGGGTCTTTCACCATTAAACCTAGGTGTTGGTGTTTTCTTGAGAAGAAACTTATTCTCTTGGAGTTCTTTGTATGTTTCATCAATTTGCACCAGTTGGTGATTTTGATTATCTCTGTAACTTCTTTGTTATAAAACGAGGTGGTTTGGCCCCCGTCTCTAGGGATCGATAAGATTTTTGGGAGATTAAGATACTTTGGAAGCTCATAAATTTTTTGAATTTACACTCTCGATAAGGGTGATCCTATCAAGAGAAATAACCTTTGTATATTGGTCATACACCCATTGACGTAGGGTCATCATCTCCCCATTAATTGGCACAATATCATTGATCCTCTATCCTTCAAATAAGAAACATTGAGTTTTAGTTCTTCAAGTCATTTCAACAACTCGAGATGGACTTTCACATCTTCGTACAAAGTTGAGTCTAAGTATAGGTAAGGGTCGTCCCGTCCACAGATTTGGGCTCCCATAAGCTTAAACAACTCCATAGATGAGTCTTCTCTAAGATAGCTATTATGCTTTCTCTTAATTCCAACATGTTTGACTGGCAAGCAGTGGAGTACATGATCTCAAAATCACTCGTATAAATTATACTTCATCATTAACTTGTCAAAGTAGCTCAACTATCATCATAAGCTCATAACTCATGCTCTTTAAAAATAATAACAAGACTTTATATTTATGAAAAGTATTTACAAAGATGTATTTGATCATACTATGATCTACCAATACATCATCTCATGGATCCTTTCCTCATGAAAAGTATCAGGGTTTATATTCTCATATCTTGGTGGATTCTCATGTACATGGCAAACAACATAATATGGTGGCTCTTGGGGATAACCAAAACATCCCGTGCCAAAATAAGGCCTTCTTGGCAGCACTACAACAACTCTCTCGGGTCATACTATTTGTAGCACTTTCTGATATACCCACAAGGTTTCAAGTACAAGCTCATCCGCAATGTCTAGTAGCCATTCAACAAAGGCACTAAACAAAAGGTATATCTTAACTATTCTTAGTTGTTCAGCCCATCGAATCCTCCATAGTTTATAATGAAGAAGGATGTTATGCCCACAATATATCTCCATATGTGACCTATTCCTTGGCCAGAAATCTCTCATGTACCATGAGTTAGGATAAGGTTGCAATACAATTGGAGTAATAAATATCATTTCCATTGTCTCAAATATAGCCTTGCGATAGGAGAAATTATTCGACCCTAAGGCTACTTCATACATGATGGAAAAAATATCCTGTAAACGTGTAGCTTCCTCATCACTAAGTTCATGTGAGCACAATATGTATGCTAGTGTTAGTGTAAGATAATCAACAATAGTTTTCTTCAAACAAGTGTGGTTATTTTATTAATTCTGTTGACTACTTAACCTTACACTAAAAGCTCTTTTGAAACCTAGGCTTTGATGCCACATGTGAGGCGCCTTCTCCAACAGACCTGGATGAGTCCTCTTAGTATTCAACTGAAATTCATATCCATGTACATCACCATCCCATCTCCCCATGGGAAACCTTAGACTTAGTTGAACATGGGAATCTCAGTTCTACTTCACAAAGAAAGCATGGACAAGTCACCCCTAACAACAATCTAACACCCACCTAAGAAAGACCACTTTGTAATCAATCAAAGGTAGGAGTGAGGTTAACACCGCACTTGGTTCAAAGAGAGTAAGAGATGGGGGAGAGTGTAACTCGATCCCTCTACCCATAAGGTAAAATCTCAGAGTCACGATTTAATCAGCTCTATCTAATGTTGGAAAGTTACCCAACTTATTCGGTCGACCCAGCCATAGGTGTTCGGTCGTCAGGATCAAAGCTTCCCACTTTCCTTGATGGGGTTTGCTTAGTTTTCTAATTAGCAAAGCATACTACCACACTATTTTGACATATAAAATCAGCTACCTTTTATTACTATGTTAAATTGGGTTTGTTAAACTCAATCTTTAGCACATAACAAACAATTCAAAAATCAAATAATTTATTTCACATCACTCCACAGAGTGGTACAAAACCATCTTTCCACAGAAAGACACCATCCAGCCTAGGATAGGACCTTCCAATCCCTCGGGATTGGGTTGTATGTGATCTCACTTCATCCACGATCAACAGGGAATTTACTGGCTTAGAGCCCCTCTAAGCTTCCCTGAGCCTCTGAAGCCGTTCTACATAACAGGGGCACTTACCACTTAGCCCTTTGCCCTCTCAAGTGCTCGAGTGATCAAAAACCAAAAACACCTACCTCCCTCGGGAGTGTAGGACCCCCACCTGCGCAAGTGAGTTTTTCCACACTCCGTAGAGTATTAGGGAGCATTGGGTTAGGGATCCCAATGTCCTAAACCACCACAATCCACAACTCGTCTGGCTGTGCAAGCTCGGAATAATAAGAGCCATAACTCATCATTCACAAATCCAAAAGCAATCATAACCATAAAATATTTTTAACATAGTTTTCAATGTATGCGATACATAGAATCTATCCCCTTCATCAATTTCCGTGTTCCTTTCTAAAAAGGATTTCATAATACTAACATGCTTTTACAAGTTTAAGTAAGTTCTAACTAATCGTGATCCTTTTCTTATGTATTAACATGATTATCTCCGTTCGGCCATCCATCATGATTACGGTTTATGGCCGCAACCTCGGTTTGTTGTGAAATAACCTATCCTTCGGGTTGAATGGATTCGGGGTTAACTTTTGCTTGTGTTTCAGCAGAAGACTACTTCACGTTAGGGAGTTCTCTGAGCGTGACCTTGCTCAGCATCTCAACATCTCTTGGGAGCCATGGAAGAAGCTTGATGGATTCGAGCAATGCTTCCATTGTGCGGAGAGAGAGAGAGAGAGAGAGAGAGAGAGAGAGAGAGAGAGAGAGAGAGAGAGAGAGAGAGAGAGAGAGAGGTTGATTACATCATAGCTTTGTCACATCAACAAGAGACTTCTACACGAGTCGTTGTGGTTAGTATGTGTGTCTGCGTGTGTATGTGTCTGATGTGACGCTCTACCCTTGTTTATATAGTATTCGGGGGGGAGTAAAGAGAGGAGACTTGCTTTTTAGCATTTTTGATGATATCATCGATGATAAAGAGAGAATGATTTCTTTTAGCATTTTTGATGATGTCATTGATGATGTCATGGTGGGGGCATTAGAAACTCCTACTAGCTTGTAGGAAAATATTCTCGAGAGGTCACCCATCATGGCAGTGTCATCACCCAAATGCACTTAACTGCCAAGTGACTATCCACTAGGCTAGTTCTATTTGTTGTTCTATACTACAAACATAGTTTTAATAAGCTAGACTTGGGAGGGTTTTTCCGAGTCTTTCTACCATGAACTAGCATATAATACCTCATTAATAATAACAATTATCTTCATAAGTGAGTCCGTTTCATAATTAGAGCTAGTTTTTAAAAATGTGCAACATAAATCAGTTTCCTTTGTAATGTATATGCGCATTTTTTATTAAAATAAACTAAGTAATGGGGACATTACAACACTTGAAAATATTTGGCAGCATTGCATATGTCCATGTACTTGATGAGAAATGGAAGAAGCCTGATCCAAAAGTAATGAAGGTTGTTTTTATTGGTTACTCACCTAAACAAAAGGCTTACAAGTGCTATGTTCCATCTACTCATGAGACTTTGATCAAGTGTGATGTGGTGTTTGATGAGCTAGAATCATGGTATGGTGCCAAGCAAGTCTGCTAGTGTGAGTCCTTGTACAAGTAGACTATGCAGTCATGGATCTTAATCCACTGACATGGATATCTTAGTGAGGGGGAGATTGGACATGGATAAAGGAAAAGAGAAGGCATTGGATGATGTAACAGGTTCGCTGACATTGAGATATGATTCCATTGATAGCTTGGATAGTGAGCTTTGCATACATGCAATTGTTACACTTGGTGTTAAGCATAGATATGTACCACCTCATGAGAGAGCAGAATCACATAGTGCACCATAGCTATGGAGATCACAGAGAGAAAGAAAACCGGTTAATAGATTTCTTATAGTGGATACTCAACTAAGAACCATGCATACATGACAAAAGTTATGAGTTACAAAGAGCCCAAATCATTTGTAGAAGTTGTCAAAGATGAGAATTGGTGTAAAGCCATGGATGAAGAGTACGATGCTTTGATAGAAAATCGAACTTGGAATTTGTTTCAGCTACTTGAAGGCAAGATGTGTATTGGATGCAAGTGGATTTATAAATTATAATGCAACTCAAATGACTCACATGAGAGATACAAAGCCAAGTTAGTTGTGAGGGGTTATGCTGAATAGTGTGGGATAGACTATGAAGAGACTTTTAGTCATGTTGCAAATATGGGAACTGTACAGATTGTCATTGCATTAGCTACATCCAAGGGTTGGAACTTATATAAGATAAATGTAAATAATGCTTTTCTAAATGGTGATTTGATGGAAGAAGTCTACATGAGGTGCAGCCTTAGCTGACAACATGAGCAATGTGCTTCTTGTCAGTAATCCTATTTATCATGCAAGATCGAAGCACATAGAAGTGCGTTACCATTTCATCATAGGAAAATGGTACTTGGAGGCAAGATAGATCTTATCCATGTGAAGATAGAAAACTAGGTAGCAGACATATTTTCCAAATCACTTGATAGAGAAGCAACCCTATCATATGTCCATTCTAGAAGCCATTGAGTTGAAAGAAAAACTCAAGCAACTTTCAGATCAAGGATGCATTAAGCTAAGTAATTCACCATGAGGAGCCTCGATGTTGTTCCAAAAGAGTAAGGACAAAACCCTTCGTCTCTACATGACTACCATGGGATAAACTAGGTGACAATCAAAAATAAATATCCAATTCTAAGGATAGATAAATTACTTAACTGTCTTCAAGGTGCAAAGATCTTCTCCAATATTGATCTAACATCAAGCTATTATCAAATAAGGACCAAAGAAGAAGACATTTCAAAAACTTCATTTAACACAAGGTACGACTATTATGAATTCATTGTGATGTCTCTTGGATTAACCAATGCACATACAATATTTAATATGCTAATGCAAGACATCTTTTGGATTTATCTTGATGACTTTATTCTTGTCTTCTTTGATAACATCCCAACCTACTCAAAGAAGGATGAAGATCATGAATTGCAACTCCGAGTTAACCTTGAAATAATGAGGATGTACAAGCTTTATGTGAAGAAGATGAAATGTGCCTTCTTTAAGAGGCATAAGATCTACAAGAAATGGGCACTCCCAATGATAGTTTAGAAAGTCTAAAGCTTTTTGGGCTTGACAAGATGGTGCATGATTGCCTTGATTGCCACAACCTTGACTGATTTACTCAAGAAGCAGACTATCATTTTAAGGATTACCATTTTATGGACTCCCATTGAATAGTCTATCTTTGAGAAGCTTAAATAGAGTTTGATCATAGCTCCTATTCTAAAACTACCTATAGGACTTGAACCAAGAATTTGAAGTTTTCACTAATACAAGTTCTCTTGCATTAGGTTGTGTACTCATGCGAGAAGGCCATCCAATAGCCTATTATTCTAGGAAGCTAAAGATTCATGAGAATAACTATGCTACCCATGATTTGAAGCTACTTGCTATAATTCATGCTCTCAAATTATGGAGCCACTATCTCCTTGGGCAACAAGTTTAGCTTAGTCATCGACCATAAGAGTCTCAAATAGATCTTTACTCAACCGAACCTAAACATGAGGCAATGATGATGGATTGAAGTTTTGTAGGAATATAACTTTGAGATCAAGTAGGTAGTAAGGAGAATTCTGTTGTAGATGCCCTAGGCTGCAAATCATTTCTCAATACCCTTATTTTAGATGAACTCTCTAAGGAAAGATCTCTAGCAGCAATGGTGTTAATGCCTAATAATCCAATCATTGAAATGACTAAGGAGGAAGAAGATAAGGATCCAAGGTCTCCACATATGATAAAAGAAGTCCTATCGAAGAATATAAAACCTAAGTTCAAGTTCAAGTATTTGAACTTCTTTGAGGTTGTGCATCCCAAGAAGTCAAGGTCTCAAGAAGAAGATACTTTAGATTCAAGCCCATGATTGTCCTTTCTTAGGACATCCGAGCTATGCAAAGACTCTCAACACTTTGAGAAGGAGCTTTCATTGGGAAAAGATAAAAGGAGATGTGCTTAAATATGTCATTGAATGTCTAAGTTGCCAACAGGTAAAGGTTGAGCATGTCAAGATTCCAGGAAAACTCTAACCACTTGACATCCCACAAATGAAGTGGAAATTTATCACCGTGATTTTATAGTTGGGTTACTTAGTGTCCAAGGAGGATATAATTCAATCCTAGTGATTGTGGATATGCTAACTAAGGTTGCTCACCTTATTCTAGATAAAACCAACTACAAGGCTTCATATAGTGCAAGGATCTTTGTTAAAGAGATAAGTTAGGATTCATGGATTGCCTAAAAGGATCATTAGCAATCATGAATCTCTTTTCACTTCTCATTTTTTTGAGAGCTTATTTGAGGCCATTGGTACCCAACCCAGCACTATCTACCACCCTCAAATTGATGGGGAAATCAAATGGGTTAATCAAGTCATTGAAGACGTACTTAGAGCTTACTACTACATAAAACCTAAGAGATGGATACAATACCTACCTTTGGTGGAGTTTGCTTACAATGCATCCTATCATCAAAGCATCCAAATGACCCCATTCCAAACTTTGTATGGATAATAATGCCTAACTCCACTAAACTTATTTGACCCTACCCTAAAGGCAGAAACTTCCAAGAAGATGTTGGAAGAGATGGATGAACAAGTTAAGGCTATCAGACAAGTTATCTAGGCTATCTAGTATTATCGATAGAAAGCATATGCTAGTCTAGGAAGATAAGAACAAATATTCAAGGAAGGAGATATGGTTTTTATTTGTGTCCATCCTAAGAAGTGTTATTTATCCTTGGGGAAATTCAAGAAGCCAAGCCTAAGATATTGTGGGCCATATAAGATTCTCAAGTGTTTGTTGGGACTCAATGCTTATAAGTTACAACTTTCTAAACACTTGAAAGTTAACAATGGATTAGTTAGCCTTCTAAAAGGTTATTTACCCAATCTTGATCATGTTCTTGATGATCAAAGGTTGTAATGCCAAGCCAAGGAGTTACTGATCTTTGACTTGACAAATTACTTGATGTAAAGGAACATACTCTTCGAAGTAAAACCATTAGAGAATATCTCATCTAGTGGAGAGACTATCCTGAAGAGGATGCCACTTGGATGGATGCAGATAACCTATATAAATAACATCCCTAGTTTCTTTCATAATGAAGGACTAGAGCCAACTAAAATATTGAAGGTAACTAGAAATCTTAGAAAGTGTTTCACGAGATGTAATAAGTCCTACACTTGTAATAATAACCACCTTACAATAGCTATTCTACCTTGTCCTTATACTCTCAAACTTTCAATGATATATGCAATCAAAGTAGTGTAGTAGAAGCATTGATGGGTCCTAACCCACAAGCTTTATGATCCCCGCTTATGCTAGAATCAACAACCCTAAGTTCCCTCAAGATAAGGACATCTCAATTCCTCTAAGGGGAAGAGGATATAATATCCCAACCTTAGTAATTCCCACGTGCAAAGGGGGGGTAACTTACAAGGTTTTTATAAATTTAGGGGGGGGAGAAAAGGAATCATTGAACTGGTCAACAAATAAACTACTACCATCATACTACCCTGTCATCTCCTCAAAATCACTGTAATCATCACCTTCCTCAAGCATAATGTGTTTATAATTGAAATTATCAGTATGCATTAATTCCTAACCTTCATAGGCATCATCAAAACCATACAATCAACCAATTAAACTATGCAATTTCAACATTAATTATAGCCTTAGACAAGTCTATAAAGCCTTAGCTTAAGAGTAAGGCAAGGCTAATTAGTCTAATTAGACTAAGATAGAAGAATATAGGGGAGAAGAAGAATAGAAGAAGAGAGAAGAGAAGAAGAAGAAGAAGAAGAAGAAGAAGAAGAAGAAGGGGAGAGAGAGAGAGAGAGAGAGAGAGAGAGAGAGAGAGAGAGAGAGAGAGAGAGAGAGAGAGAGAGAGAGAGAGAGAGAGAGAGAGAGAGAGAGAGGAGGAGGAGGAGGAGGAGGAGGGCAAGAGGAGATCATTATCAACAACCCACAAGATGTACTATTTCGACTTACGAAAACTTCACCCTATTACCTCTAATATTCATGGGATAGCCCTTCTCTCCACAAGGTTTCCATCACATAAGGAATCCCCCTAGCCACTCAAGGCTTCTAATCAAGACCATTAAAGTAGCTAGCATACACAAACTCCCTTCGCTCGATGGCCCCAAAAAAGATGATATTTTGGAGTAGGGAATGCGAGAGCTACAAATGCGATTGCAAACGTAGATAATACACCATCACACAAAAATCCATCCCAAGTTCTTTCAAAATTAAATTTATTTAATATAAATATTAATAACATAAATAAAATATTTTTAATAATTAGTGAAGAATTTATAGTTTAAAAATTAGGTGAAAAATAAAAAAATCACTAAGTAGGAACCATCTATTTAGATTTCTTTTTCTTGAAAAGTAGAATAGATTACATGACATCATAATGCATTAAATAATTGCATATAAATAAATAAATCAATTTTCACTCATAAGAAGGATCATTAGAAAAATTCATAATAACTTAGAATTCAAGTAATAGCAAAGAGAAATAACTTAAAAGCAATAATGAGTAATGTAAACCTAGTAGAGAAACATTTTCTTAGCATTTATAGGTCATGTGAACAATGAGAAATATTTCTTCACATTCATAGATCATACAAATATAGTGAAATATGTTCCTTGGTATTTATAAATAATGTAAATTGAAATAAGAAAACTAAGTAAGACATTAAGTTTATCAAATTGAAATACTTTTAATATAGAAAATTCTCCATTGTTAATTAAGTCAAAATTTATGAAAATCATAAACATAACTATTAAAAATTTATGGAATTACATAAGTAATTATTGGAACCTAGGATGTTTGAGTTAATTCACTTTGTTGACATGGCAAAAAAACCCCAAGATCATGAACCAACCAAAGAAATAATATAATTTTTATTCGTGAAAAATAGAAGCTTAAAATACCTAGGAAAATACTTATTTGATGACTTACGTAGCTTCCAAAGAAAAAAATTGAGATTCTAGGACTCTAACTTGGTTTTCATAAATTAAGATAAATTTTAACTATTTTCCAACATATAAGAGTATATAAATTAGTCAAGACGTATAATAAGGTCAATTGATCAATCTTCCATAGAGGTGACATCGATGAAGATTGTGAGCAAAGATCAAAACAAGTTAGAAAAATTAGGACCAATGAAGGAAAGATCCAACGAAGAAAGACGAATTAGAAGGGAACTTAGAAAAATCCAAAGGGAACTAGAAGAAATCCAAAAAGGGAATAAGACCAAGTTGAAAAGAATTACTATAAGTTAAAGATCTTACTCTAATTTCCTCTCTATTTTTGTAGAAATATTGCTTGGGAAAGAATTACTTATGCTTGCAATAGTACATACAAGTTTACTTGATGCACTTAAGAAGTTTGATTGAATTGATCAAAACCCTAATGTACCAAATTTACGAGAAGATCTAAAAAAGACGCACTAGACCTCCCCCAAGGCTAATGATGGATCCATTTTCTAAGAGTAATTGGTTTTTTTCCACCTCAGAGAGTTCGAACCTGTAATACTTCCACGAAATTAAAAATTAGTTGGTTAGTTTGAAAGTTAGTTATTCAATTAACAAGTTAGTATGGTTACTAACTAATGACTAACTAAAGTAAAAACTAACTAACATTAATAACTAATTTTTTATTTAATTAAAAATAAAAAAAAAAATCAAGAGTCGTAATCTAACATTTTTTCCGGATTGACAAGGACTGTAGCCACACTTCACAAAGTTACAATGTGAACGAGAGTTATGAGCCATATTAATCACTAGTGTTAATGTGTATAGTATGGATGGTCCAAAAATATTAGATTTTTGGGCAAAACTAGTATATTTTAGATATTACTTATTGTAAATATCCTAAAAAGCTATGGAGATTTCTAGAATAGGATGTCATGTTTAAAAAAAAGCAATTGGTTTTTTAAAGCTTGTTTTGGAGATTTGATATAGAAAAAGAAGGATTGGCGAAATCGCACACGTCACGATTGTAGCTTACAAGTAGTAAACATCACTTTGAACATGGAGAAGGAGTGATCTGGAAGATTTCTAAGAAAGTGTCTTGGAGTTTTACCCCCCTTTCAGAGCCAACAAAACTATCAAAATTGTGATTTGAGTATCAGATTACTGATTTTTCCAAGATCCCCTTCATGAAGAGCTCTTCTTCTCAGCCACAACCCTTCTTCTCTTGTTTAGCTATAAATATGAGGCATGGGGAGTAGTTAGAGAAGCACAAGGAGACCTCAAGAGGCTGCAAGAGAGAGGTAGAGAGATTGTGAGAAGGAGCTTGAGAGAGAGAGAGAGAGAGAGAGAGAGAGAGAGAGAGAGAGAGAGAGAGAGAGAGAGAGAGAGAGAGAGAGGAGCTACCCTGATAGGCTGCGAGGGAGAGAGTTAGCTCAATTTCCCCTATCTCGGTCTTCAACTAAGACACCTTCTCTTACGCTCTCCCATCTCAAATCCATTCCTCCTTCTTTATCTCTTGAATCCACTTGTGGACGATGGCCCCCAAGAAAAAGATCTCTCCAAATGCTAAAAATCCCACTACAACCAACGGGATTGCGAATCAAGGGACCGCAACTACAGAAAACACATCTATTATGAATCAGGTGCACCCCGTTGTATTAGGGAAAAGAAATTGGGAGAAAAGAATGTTTACATTAATTATTGCAACTTAATTGAGCATGTTTCAAGATAATGAGTGTACTAGGAAAATTTTATTCATCGCATTCATCTTAGGTGATCAATTAAAATTGTACTTCGAAGCTATTAAATTGCACATTAAATGCACGAAAATTTCATGCTAATATATATATATATATATATATATATATATATACATACATATATATATATATGAAAAGTTTAAAGAATACACATTAAACTGCAATTAAGTTAGATAGTTTTTATACATCCACATCTGTTTGCTTGGTTGAAATAATAGGAAATCCTATTACATCTCACAAAACATAGATTGAACTTGTGATAGAATACATATGATTCCTAGGAAGTTGAAAGAATTTCAAATCAAGAGTTGAAGGATTCTTCTCAAGGCCCATCTTGCTTGAAGCTGAAACGAATTCAAAGTCCTTAAGTAACTATATGAATTACGCGACAAACCTATAATGTCCCCATTACTTAGTTTAATTTAATGTGCGTATACATTCCAAAGAAAATTGATTTATGTTGCACTAGCTCTAATAATGAAAATGACTCTCATTATAAAGATAATAATTATTATTAATGAGGTATTATATGCCAGTTAATGGAAAAAAGACTTGGGAGACCCTCCCAAGACTAGCTTATTAAAACTATGTTTGTAGTATAGAACAATAAAAATTACTAGCCTAGTGGATAGTCACTTGGGAGTTAAGTGCACTTGGGTGATGACACTGCTGGGATGCGTGACCTCCCAAGAAGATTTTCCTACAAGCTAGTGGAAGCTTCTCGTGTGCAGCCAACAACACCAACGAAGCCTTCATAGCCTGTTGCCAAGTATGCCAAGGCCAAGATGCCAAGGTCTATGCCTTGGTCGCTGCCTTAGTTATAAGCCTTAGACTGATGGCTACCCGATGAGGTGCCACATGGTGCTCGCCCATAGATTCGTAAATCTTTATCTTCGTGCTACAAAAATGGAGCTCCCTCTTTGATGTCATTAATGATGTCATCAAAAGCGCTAAAAAAAGCATTCTCTCTTTGTCATAGATGATGTCATCGAGAAATGCTAAAAAAAGCATTCTCTATTTGTCATCGATGATGTCATCAAAAGCGCTAAAAAAAACATTCTCTCTTTGTCATCGATGATGTCATCAAGAAATGCTAAAAAGCAAGCATCATCTCTTTTACCCCCCTCTCCCCCTGCAAAACTATAAATTGAGGGCTTGGGGATGACCAGGGAGGGGGCAAGAACAATATTGACAAGGATGACACACTAATCGAGAAGGAGGAGACTCTATTCCGCAAGACGAAGAGACATCATTCCATTCAACCCACGGAAGGGGATACACAGAAGGTCTCTCATCCTCTTCTACTCTAATCCGAGAAGAGAAGACACTGAAGAACTTTATCATATTCTATCAATCCGGTTAGAAGTCACTCATACCTCTACTGTCGTCCCTATTCCATCTACTAGAGAGAGAGAAGTATTGCTCTCCATGAGGCAAGAATAACCATCCACGAGGCCTACATAATTGAATCCCGCAATAACCATCATCATCATCATCATTGAGAGTCTTACACCCTTGCCAATTGGTATTACTGTTGTGTTTTTCTTCTTCTACAAATCATATTTCCGTCATGGCTGTGAAGAAAAAGAGTTCAAAAGTAGAAATCGCGAATAACCCTACTAACATGGAAGCAACAGTTGGAGTTGCGAATAGCATGGGAGTCACTAATGGAGTCATGGGCGTGGATAACAACCCTTTACCAATTTTGATACCACATGTTTTTTTCTAAAAATTTATATCCAAATTCAATAGAAATAAGATAAGTCTCTTAAGAAATACTATGATCTTAGAGTATTCACTTGGTAAATTATTAGAACATCTTATAGGCTAGAAACTCTTAGGAAAACTATGAAATTCTAGAATTCAAGATAAATCATGAGAAAATTTTCAAGACAAATTTATTAAGAACGAACCTCAAATAAATTAGTCAAGGATATAGTTTAATCTAGAAGCTTGATAGAAGATTTTAAGATCAGAAATATCTCTAAGTTGAAGAAACGGACTTAAGGCCAATAAACTTGGTTACAAGAACATCATTATAAACCTTAAACTGAGAGGTTAGAAGGCCAATAAACTTGGTTACAAGAATATCATTATAAACCTTAAACTGAGAGATTAGAGACCCTAAAATCTAGATACCCTAGGGGAAGAGGTCACTGCATGAATTTCAAAGGTCGATTGCTATGAGATTAATCATCACTTGAAAGTTGTATGAGTGTTTGAATTCATAATTGCTTGAAGACATCAATCTTGTTTATGATTTTCTAGATTAGATCCTAACTGTATTAAGTATTGGAACATATATAAATTGAGGAGCCCTATATCTCCTCCAAGGATAGGTGTTGAATCCCCATACCAAGAGGGGATGTTCTTACCATCTGTTTACCGTAGCACAGAGGAGCGGGAAATGGAAGGAAATGGAAAAAAAAGGAAAGAAGGAAAAGGTTCCTTAACTGGCAACCAGACCCTGGAAAAAATTAAATGCACGGGCACGACCCTCAAGAAGTCTTAGAGTCGCCCAAGGAGAGTAAAAGAATAAAAAGCACACCATTAAGTGCAAAAACGCTTCCAAAACCTTGTAAGAGAGTGACAGGCTCATTCCTGTGCAAATTGTATGCATTAGTTGGGGATAGGATAGATTAGAACGGTGGGAAATGAGAAATGGGCCTAGGCTAATGGCAGGGCATGTAAAAAAAGGGGGATGACTGCCCATGAAAAGTAGGGCATGCATATAAAGTTGAAAAGTGAATGGAAAGCTCATTCTTGTGTGTGGCCAAAGCTTCTTCTTCTTCTTCTCTTGTGTCTTGCCTTCTTGCTTGTGCTTGAGAGAGTGATTGAGAGAGTGTGAGGGAGTGAGGGAGTGATTGTGTGAGAGTGAGGGATCTTGGAGAAGAAGCTCTCCATCTTCTCTCTTCATCTTCTCCTCCTCTCTTCTCTTCTCTTATCTCGCGCGTAGCTATGGAGGATGAAGCTCATGGGAGAGGGATTGAGGTTGCTTGAGCTTGCCTCAAGGATCATGGAGCTATCGGTGTGCAAGAAAGAGGAGGGTACTCGATTGAGCATCAAGGTAAGCTCACTACACCCATAAGGTAGGCATCGCGCGTCGGCTATGTGAGAGGTAGCCATGGCCGCTTGGTTCGAAACACTTGAGCAATAAGTGGTCCGTAGGTCTCGGGGTAGAGCTCAAAGTTCCCCTCCATTTTGGTTCCGTTGCCGGGACCGACGGAATCGAGCCTTGAGCATCGCGCATCAGATCGAGCATGGAAGTAGGGTTTGCAGCCTGAACCGGTGCTCGAGATAACTAGGAGATTTAGGAGGGTTTAATCCGTGAAATAAGTAAGTATTTGGGTTTGTTGGAAGCATTAGATTAGGACTAATGTTATGCATTACTGTTTTGCATATTGGCTGCACTAGATTAAGGTTAGATTAGGGTAAGAAAAGAGAAAACAGAGGTTCTGGCTGCTGCTGAAAACAGGAAAACAGGGGACCAGATTCAAGTTTCTGGGTGAAACAGGGACAGGGAACTGGCTGTAAGGTTTTGTAGTGCTATGAAAGGACCTTAAGAGGCTTGGGAGGCCAGGACAAACCTCATTTCTTTGGTTAGCTTTGAGAGAGAGAGAGAGAGAGAGAGAGAGAGAGAGAGAGAGAGAGAGAGAGAGAGAGAGAGAGAGAGAGAGAGAGAGCTTCTGGTTCATAGGACGAGGAAATGCTACCCCGATTCTAGGCGCCATCGATTCGTGCTGCTCCAGGTGAGTCTGGTGTTTTCCAATAGTGCCCTAATCAGATATGGGAAATCTGTGGTGATTATGTGCAGAGACATTAAGAAGGATTCAAACGCGCCGGTATCGCGCCTGTCACCGACGTAGTCGGGGACCAACTCGCAATGGTCCGATTCCCAGAATCGCACCACCTGAGTCCTTGAGTTGGACCGTCCGATTCCAAGAATCGGATCGTCTGACTGAGAGAGTCGGACCAGACCGGTCCGATTGGAAGAATCAGACCAATCCAATCGGACGTGCCACGTGGCACTCGGACTGCCCATTAGAATCGGACCATTGTAGTCGGACCATTGGAGTCGGACTCGGACCAGTCCATAATCGGACCACTTTGAAAGTAGGACCACCCTCCTGGTCCGATTCCCAGAATCAGACCACTAGGATCGGACCACCAGGGTCGGACGAGTCCCAGAATCGGACCAACCCCGTTCGACTCCCAGAGTCGGACCAGACCGATCCGATTGCAAGAATCGGACCGTCCGACTCCCAGACCAGCTCTGTCCGATTCCCAGAATCGGACCATCCTGCCAAAAGAAAAAGTTAAAGATCTTTTGCCGGCCTTGCCACACACCTGACCCCAGGATGCAACCATGAACACCCCCAAGACCTAGTTTGACCATTAGAACCTCAGAGACCAATCGAACTTAGGGTGCGAAAAGACCGTAGAATAGCCGGGAACCGAGTTGAGAACTCGAATTAGGCTGGGAACGTGGGTAGAAACAAGGTGGAGTTTGCATTAAACGCTTTCTGCATCGGCACTTCACTCTTGTGCTCCACTAAGTCTGCACAACAAGAAAAGAGAAAAGCCTGTTTTCGCACCAAGCACCACAAAAGCACTAAGCACAATGTGTGAGTAAGGATCGCAGCTGCTTTCAAATAACAAGGAACACACCAGGATATCTAATAACATTAAGGAACCCACTAGTAGGAGAAGACCCCAAGACTTAGACAGGTGCCTAAGTGCCCTACTAGTAGTACTTGGAAAAGACACGAAGACACAGGAAGCAACAAGATAGAGGAGTGGAAGCTGCCGGAGCTGATTGGATTCATTGACACCCTCGTGGAGCTGGAAGCGGAAATAATGTCGGGATCAAGAGGCGAACAAGGGGAAGACCAATTAGACTTAGGAGAATTTCCAACCTCGGTCCAGGAACTGGTCCACGACTACGATCTACTCACCAGGACCGTGATCCAAGGTAGATCTGTAGAGGAAGTGGTAGCTAACCTGGAAGAAGAGAGAAGAGCTATCAAGAGAGCGTTGGAAGGCATAATTGCCTACAACCATGAGCAAAGGGCTAGAAGGATGCAGCAAGACGTGGATATATACGAGGCTAGACGAGTACTAGACCTAGCTGGGGCAGCCAAGTCTGGACCGAACGTAGAGTGGGAATGGGCAGCAGACGTTGAGTGAACTGGTGGCAAAGCGACTCATGGACAATACATCCGTGGAATAGAATGCTACTGCCCTAGCCACCGCGCTACTGTCAGGGTTGGGAGTCACACAAGGGGCTAAAGGACAGGTTAGAATCCCCATAGTAGCAAAACAACTAGCACGATACGAACCTAGCAGTGACCCGTACAGCTTCATGGAGCAGTTCGAGCAAGTATATGAGGTGAACGGTCTTACTGACCCTGCGCAGCGAGCTCAAGCCTTCGGCTTCTGCTTAGGCGACAAGGGGAGGACCTGGTACTCTAGTCTGGATGACGCCGAATGTACAAACTTTGCTCGCCTTAAGGGCCTCTTCATCAAGAGGTTTTCGGAGGCGGGGTATTCAGATAACCTCATTGTTAGGTTGATGAATATCAGTCAAAGGGAGAAGGAGGACGTTAGGGATTACATCACTCAAGTGCGCAGCCTCTACAAGAGAATCCCTGCCAATGAGCGACCTACCGAGAAGGCAGTGTCTATAGTGTCGGAGTGAGGAGCTCTACAAGGCTTTGGCCAGTAACTCCACCTTACAATGAGACGTGCTAGCTCGAGTCTTCGAGGAGGCCATACGCGTAGATGATCAACTCAGGGAACGTAGCATGAGGACTACCATCCGAGGTAGTGCAAGCTAGAGGGACCCTGAGAGGTCAACCACCTTGGGGGAAAAAACACCTGCTAGCGTGCAGGATAAGGGAAAGAGTGTAGACCACGACCAAGGGATGGCAAAGATGAGAATGGAGATTTCACGATTGCAAGAGCTCGTTAAAAAGCCTGTGAGATCGCATGTACAATGTGTGTACTGCGACGGCAATCATCTCCCAGTGGAGTGCCAAGACCCTAGATCTCGGCTGTGCTCAAATTGCGGTAGGTTCGGGCATGATGCCGTGCATTGCAGAATGCCGAGGAGATTCCCATATACGCAGCAGTACAACCCTCCATACTTAGGTAATAGGCCACCTAATTTCTTTGGCAGGGGAGCCCAGTTAGCTCTTCTAGCACCAACTCACTCAAGACCTGTCGTGCCTAGGCTGGAGATGAACCCAACTGGTATACCCAGGCCATCAGGGCCTTTTGTGACTCACCCATCTAGCGATGCTCCTGTTCACTTTGTGGAGGAGCCTAATGAGGAAGAGACATATGTCAATCCGTACATATCCTACGACGAGGAGGGCAACCCGGTCCTGATGGACTATTGGCCAGTGCCGGTGATGGCTTTGGGAAGAGGGAGAGGCAGAGGCTTTGGAGGGCCCAGCCAGGATCCAGTCACATGCTGGACTTGCGGCCACCCAGGCATCACGCTGCCCAGAGCGAGAACAAGCTAACAAGGACAAGGCGGATCTCCGATGTGCAGAGTGTGGAATCACACATCTGTTTCCTAACTGTCCTAGGCGGAAGCCATCAACTAGCTTTGCCAATATGCCATCGGTGCCTTTGGGGCTCTTTGGAGTGGAAACTTTTGGTAGTGAGGATATGCCCATCCCACTACATGCTATGACGCGAGCTCAAATGAAACAAGCAGGCATCTCCTTGCCAGGGCCAAGTAACCTTGATGCAACCTCAATGGGGAAGAAAAGCCGGAGGAGATGGAAAAAGAGAACCGATGCGAAGATAACCCTTAAAACCGAGGAAATGACTACGCTAGTAACGGGAAAGAAGGTCACAGACGCAGAGGCAGAGACCTCGACTCCTAAGACAACAAAGCTAGGGAGTGCCAAGGTAGGGGAATATCCCCACCCCAAACGGCAACTCGAGGCTATAGCCAAGGTCAAGGAGTGGGTCAAGGATGCCCAAAAGCACCTCGAGGATGCTAAACCTATATTGGAAAACCCTATGGATTACTTCTCCAGTGTTAGCACACCAGTCTCACCCTCAAAACCACAGACTGGGAGCATACCTGCACCACTAGGAGCAACTCAGCAGCAAGGCCGGGGGGAAACTTACCAAGGCAGACAGAATGCATGGCCTAGAACTGCTAGCCTCACAGGAAGACAAGGGTCAAGTAACCTCCTCACAGCCTTGCTGTCCACTCCAGTGACTCTAAGCTTGGAGGATCTGCTTAGGCAAAATCACTCCTTGTGGCAGGAGTTAAAAGACTTGATCGAGGGACATGCAAGACTTGCAGGTGCGGATCCGCCAGATCATGATGCAGTTACACGGATTCCAAGTCTAACTCTACACTCAAATCCTAAGTCTTTGCACATCAATGCTTTTTGGGAAGGCACTGAAATGTACGCAGTTTTGCCCATCCTAGCCTTAGGAGACATGACTCGAAAAGGAATTGTAGACACAGGCACCGGTGTTAGTGTGCTAAACCATGCAGTCCTAGAGGCATGGGGAAACCCTCCTCTAGAGACTGCTAGATTCAATGTCACGTTAGCAAACGGAATGAGGGTAAGACCATTTGGGGTCTTAAAGAATTAGCCGGTGAAGATTGCCGATGTGCAATTTTCGGTAAACTTCATTGTCATGAAGGGAGTAGATTATGACATACTGTTAGGCCGACCTTGGATGAGGAACGCACGTGTCATAGAGGACTGGGGCAATGGATTGATCTTCCTAGGGGAACAGAACTAGTGCAGTGAGGGTAGAGATGGACACTTGGACGACGACACCTGTTGACCTAGCTGCCATCTCGGCTATGCTAAAAGGCGATAAACAACCAAACCTTATGGATCGCTGGCTAGATATATTCCTTGCCCCGAGGATGAGAGGGATTGGATGCACGTTTTGGCAACCATTGACCTACCATTCTCGGATGAGGAAGAACCACATCAGCAGGCCGCTAAAGCTGCAACCATGCCACAACTGAGGAGCTAGTTGTGCCACTTTGCATGATGGCAGGAAGCTCACTCAACCCGGGCAAACCGGCCTCGCCCCACGTCCCCAACAACAAATTAGAGCTTCAGGAAATCGTAGAGTATCTGACCAATAAATTGGACGGAAATTTGGCTGCTAACTTAAAACCTCTACATGACCTTTTAGCTAAACCAGAATGGAAATGGACCAAGGTCCACGACCTGAACTTGTTATATAACTGGGCTTTAGTTATTGACAACAAGGAGATTGGAGAGGGAAGCTTAGGGGATGATGAGCAGTCAGAAGGATAGGACCCGGATGATGAGGAGTATGAGGACTTTCACTCTATGGGAGAAGAGAGTGAAGAAGAGATAGACACAATAGAGTACGACACGGAGGGAAAAGCGATAGAACAAATTAGGGCAGACTCGAGGCCTAGGAAAGAAGGGATCAGTCGGGACGAAAAAGGAGTCATGCGAATGGAGTGTGACAGATCCTGGATAGAACACATAAGAGCCGTGGATTACGAGCAAGCCGAAGTAGCACGACCGTGGGTAATCCCAGTGCTCAAGACAGATGCACCTACAGAACTACGACCCCCTGGGGAAACACCTTCCTCAAGTGAGGGATGCGAGTTCAACTCAGAGTCGGAAGTTAGAACTGAGAGTGATCCCGAGATATCGCAACCCTCTAAGGTCAAACGCACCAAGGGAGACTTGCCAGTCCACCTAAGGCGCATGAGGCTAAAAGAGGAGGCCAGAAAGCAAGCAAGGGACTCAGAAGCAGAAAGGCAGAAGAAACCACAGGATCTTCCCAAACGGTTTACGAAATTTAAAAAGGGTGACAGAGTGGTGATTCTGTTAGGTGCAAAAAGACAAGGTCAGACTAGTGAACCGATCGAGGGACCTACCAAAGTCAAAGAGATTAACTTGGCTAGGAAAGGTGAAAAGCCAAGACCAGTGTTCATTGCAGATGAATTGGTGGAGGATGAAGAGACCAAATTTGTTGCGCTCCTGCAAGAGTACATTGACGTATTTGCCTAGACATTGGACGAGCTTAAGGGAGTCGACCCTAGGGCCGTGACTCATAACATCCCAATGGTCCCAGATGCAGTGCCAATGAAACAAAAGACCTTATCCCATGAATCCCAAGCACGCCCATGCAGTAAAAGAGGAGATTGATAAACTCATGAGGGCAGGTTTCATATATGAGATCGAGCACACGGACTGGGTATCACCTATCGTGATTGTCATGAAAAAAAATGGAAAAATCCGAGTGTGCGCGAACTACAAAAAAGTGAATGCCGCTACGAAAAGGGATAACTATCCTTTACCTTACACCGAGCACATGATTGAGAGGGTAGCAGGAAAGGAAGCCTACAATTTTCTGGATGGTTTCTTGGGCTATAATCAAGTGCGTGCACCCCGACAACAGGCACAACCACGGAATGGGGCATGCTCACCTACATTGTCATGCCTTTTGGGCTAATGAACGCACTTGCAACTTTCCAACGCTTAATGTGCACTATCTTTAAGGACATGCTTAGGCGCGAACTGGAAGTGTTCGTAGATGACTTATGTTTACACTCTAGCTGGGCCGAACACTTGGAGAAATTGAGAGCTGTCTTTGAAAGGTGTAGGCTGTACCACCTCTTGTTGAACCCCTTAAAGTGCCAGTTTTGGGTAAAACACGGATGCATCTTAGGGCATGTACCTGATAGCCATCATAGACGAAGCAATAAAGAATGAGGGCGTCATGGATGAGGAAGCTGTGCATCAAAGCCCACCTCACCACGAAGGAGGGGAATCAAGCGAAAGAACAATAAGTGACAAGGGAGAGCAGGAGGTGCCGCCTACACGAGCGAGCAAACCCGAAGAACAAAACAAGAGTGACAGGAGACAGAAGGAGAAGAAAGAGAAATTAAGTAAGGAAGAACGGACTGACATCAAAAGGGCTCAAAGAGAGTCTCGAAGAGCTGAGGAAGAAAGGAGAAGGAAAGAGGAGGAGAAGCTTGCAAGGATAAGAGAGGAGTCGAAGAAGGCAGAAGAGGATAGGAAAAGACGAGCGGGAGACGAGCCGAAGAGCAGCGACTGAAGGAACTGGCCGAATTGGTAGAAGCTACCCAAAGATCGGTGGAAGAGACCCATGGGGACGGAGAACTCGAACCCGTAAGCCCCCGCCATAAAGCCGAAGCCAGTGCAAGCGTGGAAGCAGCTCCAGTGGTCGTAGGCAAGGGCAAGTCCCTCCTACATCCACTTCCTTCCTCCTTTGTGCCGACAACGGCGGCTGAAACTACGACTGCAACCACCGCACAACCCACGCCTCCCCTTGACACGGCACAGCTCATGACCATGGTGCAGATGCTAGTGAGTAAGGTGGCCGAAATCGTGCCTGAAACTAGATTGAAAAGGCCCACCACCGCAGATGCAGAGTCATGGCAAGACCCTAAACGACAAAGGCTGGAGGCGTCGACCACCACGCCCAATATTCCCATGCCTGCTGATACTGACTATGACGCATATGTGGCCAAGCTACTAACACAACTGGACAAGGCAAAAGAAGAGAAGAAAGTGGCCTTGCAGGAGCTAGAGAAAGAAAAAGAGACGTCAGCGGCCCTCAGGCTAGAAGTCTCAAAGCAAGAAGCTGACAGACAGAGAGAAATAAAGGCCCTACAGGACCAACTGGCAAAAAAAACAAAGGAAACCCAAGACAATGAAAGCCGCCTTAGACAAAGGCTGGAAGATGAGGAGTAGAGCCTGGTGGCAAAAAAAAGGGACCTAAAGCTACTGATGCAGCAATATAGTGATCTACAGCAAAGGGTCGCCCAAGTGGAAATGCTCTACCAGGAGGTTCAGGAAGGCGAAGCCATTGTTCCACAAGAACATGCCACGGAGCCCCAGTCATGGCAGGAGCTAGAAGAACAGAACAGGTTAATAAGCGAAATCGAATTCCTGAGGAGTGAAGGGCCAGGAGTGTCAGCAGGCTGAAGCAAAACGGCTACAGGATGAGGTGCAAAGATTGCAAGATGCGCTGAAGACCTCCCAGGAAGACGTAGAAGCCCTCATGGCCCTGGCCTTCAATAAAAAAAGGCTATACCTCGCTGAAATCCAAAGCCAAGAATAGCTGGTGTATGAAAAATCAAAAATCCTGGCCGAGGTACACCAGAGGCTCAGCATTGTCAATCAGGCCAGAGGGATTGTTGAAGAGCAGCTGGCTTAGAAATTAAGAGAAAGAAACCAGCTATGGTTTTTATCAAATGAGCAGCAACAAGTAGTAACCACCCTGGCAAGCCAAATGGAGGAAGAAAGGAAAAGGATAGAGGAAAGAGCCATGGAATGGGAAAAGAAAAATTTTGACAAAGTGAGGGACTTAACCGAACGCCTAGCGGTGGCAGAGTGCGAAAGAATGCTTGCAGAAGCTAGGGTTGAGGCTGCAGAGATAACCACTAAAACCCAGCCGGCAGGCCTTCCTCAACACGGTGCTCCACGTGACGCAAGCTGAGGGCAATGATCCAGTGGAAAAGGTGAAAAGAAAGTTGGAGCTAACCACCCGAGCTCTAAGATACGGTCTTCAAGAGCGGGAGCTTCCAACAAGTACAGGAATCACCAAAGAGCAACAATTCTACTACCTATGCTGTACGGGCCTTTCCACTGCTGGGCTCAAGGAGTTAGGTTTTCAAGAGCAAGAGCAGCCACCACCACCACCACCAATCATTCCCCCTGTGGTTGAGCAAAATGTCAAAGAGGGTCCGGATTTCGAGCAAGATGATGACGAAGAGCCGCAAAGGATGCCGAGTCCGCCTCAACCCGAGACCCCACAGGAGGAACCTGCAGATGCCGATCTACCTGAACACATAGTTGCAGCAAGGAGAAAGAGACAAGAGTTAGCTGAGGAGGCCCAACGCTGAGCACGCACACTTCCACGACAACTCCCTGAGGAGCCCATGCCACTAAGGAATGATACACATCCTGTAGACTGGCCCCAGGAGTTGGTCATCTGGCATCGGCGAGAGTTACATAAGAGGCCATTCGAGCTTTCATTTGCTTTCCCACGCTGTCTGGACTGGGCCCTGCCTCTAGGAGTCGTAGCCAAGATCAAAGATCTGGCTAACGAACTTGCAAACAGATGGATGGAAGAAAGGAGCATGATAATGACTAGGTGGCGACAAGAGCTACAAGAGTACTAGGAAGACAAGGTCAATCTGGTTCCCAAAATTGTCCAAGGCTACGAGGCACAGCCGAAATGGCAAAGGAGGATTTGGGACACCAATTTTGATGCATGGACCGCATTTTGTAGTTCACTCCCCGAAGAGCGTAACGATCCCATATACAAGCCCTACCACCGAGGGCATGGAGTGGACTATGATAGAGATTTACATGGGGATTTTGACTTCCTGAAAATATATAATGTAAATGCTAGGAGCCCTGAGGAGTGCTTAGTGTTTAGGGTAGAAGATATACTTCCCTCCATAAATCGTTTTCTTGTAGACTTTTCTTCCTGCCCTGATCCAGCATTTTTGACCACTTGTAATTACCTCCGACTTATCAAATTCCTGCTACTCCAGAAACCTGTAGTAGAGGAAGCCCATCTCCCCCCACTCTTCTTTGATATTAACCTAGGAATAGATAGTAGAACCATGACTAGGTTGATGATGCGGGCTACTCTCCTCCCTGCCTTCTGTCTAGAGCTCTTAGAGAATATGAGTGACACCCGTTTTGCACAGTGTAATCACCCCTTCTTGTCCACCACTCCTCTGCGAGCTAAAGCCGATATTAAAGAGTACCTACAAAGTCGCGCATTTTTATCACAATGCCTGCGACCGCCCCATGACTAAAAAGGTGCCATATACCTTGCCAAATGTACTCTCTCCTATTTTCCCAAAAAAAAAAAAACTTCACATGTGCTTGCAATCTTTCTTTACTATTATTATGCACCACACTCATTGCATCTAGAGTCCTCTCTAGCCCCTCCCCCACTTCACACTTAGGGCACATCAAGGGAAGGACTTTCAGACCTGTTACCCTAAGTTTTGCACCGCACCTCCAACGACGCACGAACTGGGTCCTCAAGTGTGGGACATTACCAAGGGCTCGCCCAGGTTAGACCCACTCACTACACAGTGAGACAGACACACCCCCTAGGAAGTGCACAACTTTTCTTGCAGCTTATGTTCGCGTTTCAAGAACTAGCTGCTTGGCTGAAGAAGATCATCCACTACATCCTCCAATGACAAGGAAATTTTCCATGAGTCGGACATGACTCCATTACTGCCACTCCAGGAGCTTCGCTGTGAAGGTTTCAATGGCTTGACAGATTTCATGTCGCCAATCATCCGCCTACTGATGGCTGCCATGACTGAACCAGATCAAGCAAAAGAAAACGCCAGATGGATTTGCCATTGGCATAGATCTTGGAACCTCATCGTCCAACGATCCCTGCCCAATGCTTCAAGATCTACGGATCGCTTATTGATTCCCCAAGCCTGAAGACCTTCAACTCAAAACTGAAAACCTTCTACTCAAAGACAAGGATCTCCAACCACAGCCACGGGTTTTCAAGGCGAACAGCAGTTGGGGGGTTTTTCCAGAATAAATCCCTCCAATACCATCCTCCTAAGGGACTGCTTCTTGCTTCAAGCATTTCAGATACTCAAAGGACAACCGGCTACCTAACTGGGCGCCACAACAGTGTGAAAGATGCCTAGGATCTTCATGGAGCCTAAAGCACGCCGGAATCTCTCCTGGCTATCATCATCAAATCCCATCACTTCTCATTCACAAGCATCAGCATCATCTACTCACCCGGTCCACCTCGCGACAGCATCATCTATCCCACTACCTCCCACCACCGTGCCATGGGACTGGCACTTTGCTAGGAGGGGGGTAATGTTTACCGCAGCACAGAGGAGTGGGAAATGGAAGGAAATGGAAAAAAAAGGAAAGAAGGAAAAGGCGCCTTAACTGGCAACCAGACCCTGGAAAAAATTAAATGCACGGGCATGACCCTCAAGAAGTCTTAGAGTCGCCCAAGGAGAGTAAAAGAATAAAAAGCGCACCATTAATTGAGAAAACGTTTCCAAAACCTTGTAAGAGAGCGCCAGGCTCATTCCTGTGCAAATTGTATGCATTAGTTGGGGACTAGAACGGTGGGAAATGAGAAATGGACCTAGGCTAATGGCCGGGCATGTAAAAAAGGGAGATGACCGCCCATGAAAAGTAGGGCATGTATATAAAGTTGAAAAGTGAATGGAAAGCTCATTCTTGTGTATGGCCAAAGCTTCTTCTTCTTGTTCTCTTGTGTCTTACCTTCTTGCTTGTGCTTGAGAGAGGGATTGAGAGAGTGTGAGGGAGTGATTGTGTGAGAGTGAGGGATCTTGGAGAAGAAGCTCTCCATCTTCTCTCTTCATCTTCTCCTCCTCTCTTCTCTTCTCTTGTCTCGTGCATGGCTATGGAGGATAAAGCTCATGGGAGAGGGATTGAGGTTGCTTGAGCTTGCCTCAAGGATCGTGGAGCTACCGGTGTGCAAGAAAGAGGAGGGTACTCGATCGAGCATCAAGGTAAGCTCACTACACCCATAAGGTAGGCATTGCACGTCGACTATGTGAGAGGTAGCCATGGCCGCTCGGTTTGAAACACTTGAGAAATAAGTGGTCCGTAGGTCTCGGGATAGAGCTCGAAGTTCCCCTCCACCATCGCGAAAGCATGGACCAACACCGATGGTGAGAGGTCTCTCAGTAGGGATCGTATTAAGTAGGAGGTGGTTAAGGTGCCAAGGGGGACTCTGACTAGTAAATCCTTTATGCACATAGGAACCACTTGATCCACTGTATGGCCAAAGTTCTACTTGGAACACCTAACAACGCTAGCTATAGGTGGATTTGATCTTGGTGACGTGCAAATGCACCGGATGAGGCAACGTGTGAAATTGTAATTTTTCTCCTGTATGGGCGGGAGAACACACATTATGGAACATAATCAATGAATTTGTTTTATTTTGATTGTATCTCCATGAGTAAATTACGCAAATGAATAATTGTGTATAAAAGGATTCTTTTTAATTAATGAAGCTCTTTTTATATGTTTCACATAACGTGATAGGTAATTAGATAACTAAGAACTTCCATAGAGGGAAGCGGGTGGATGGATTCCCAACAAATCCAGTCCTATGGCAGGGTGGTCTCAGTTAGCCGAGAGATTTGCCCAAAAACAAACACTAGGAAGAAATGCTAGGAAGGGCCAATTCGCTGACTTACCTAGGGTTTGGTCTCAGAACCCAATGTAAATTGTCTAAGGGGAAAGATACAACGACTGTGCCAGAGCATTGCGAGGGATTTCATAAATACTTACTCTGCTACTGGAAAAAAGTGTTACACTCCATGAACCAAGTGTTGAGATGACAAGCTCAACACATGGGGACATTGATGATGGACCGCCTGGTTAGATGGGTCCACACATCTACACTTAGCACGTCGGTGGTCATTATGACTCACACATGGCCACTGACTCGTTACTTATTATATTCAGGTTGTTACACCTATTTATAGCTGGCATAGTTATAGCGCCAGCCGACTAGTGTAGTCGGTTATGCATTGTTTCACTTAGTAGGCCACTTTTCTTTATGTTGTATCTTATCTATACTTTGTGTACATTGTAAAGTGTGTGGAAGAAAAAGAAGAAACTAGCAAGAAAACGTTTTGACCTCCATCTCTCTTCTTCTCTCTTGAGTGAGCTTCTCCTTGTGCATTCTGTGTGTATTCGGCGCAGCATCTTGAGCAAGTCCCCCCACCACGCGATTCTTGACATAGTATCAGAGCCGCGCCACTGAGAGAGGCTGATTTCGAAGGCTGAAGTGAAGGAGAAGAAGCAAGGTTCGAGCAAGCAAGCCACGGGTAAGAAGCTCTCCCATTCTTCCACTCTTTCTCTTGGAGTCATAACTATCTGAGTTATTTTGGGTATCTGAATCCGTTTCAGGGCCTGTTTTAGAGCCGCAAAGTTGCAGACAGCAGTTTCAGGGTACACTGTGACTTCGACTGTATTGACCGAAAGTGGGTGCACAGGTTACAGATTTCAGATCTATAAGTTCAAAGGTGTTTACTAGTGAGTAAACACAAGGTTTATCTGCAAACAGGTTGTAGATTGCATGTATTGTTGAGCAGATAGTGAAAAAGGCTGTCTGGTGTATTGCTGTGCACTACAGGTCGACAGTTGTAGAAGATTTGCTTGCTGTTGGTATTAATTTTGTGATAATGGTAGAGAATAGTGGAAGCCCCATCATTGAGAAGCTCGACAAGAACAACTACCCATCATGGAAGTTTCGTGTCACGAACTTCCTTATTGGAAAAGGCCTCTACGAGTTTGTTTCAGGTGAAGAAAAGGAGCCGGAGGTGAGTGATCCTCCAACTCTGCAGAAGAGACAAAGGCACGAAAGGAATGGAATGAAAAAGACAAGAAGGTCATGTATTGGTTGTCTGCAGTAATTGACAATAATATACTGGGACACATTAGAAATGTAGAGAATTCATATGCAGCTTGGACCATACTTGAAAGTATGTTTTCTGTAAATACAAAGGCACGAAAGATTCAACTCAAGCAAGTGTTGAATACATTAAAGAAAGGGAAGATGTCTATCAATGAGTATGCACTGAAGGTAAGAAGCATTGCAGATGCATTGGCAGTGATTGATGCAATGCCCGATGATGATGATTTGGTGTCGTCTACCTTGGGTGGACTTAACAATGAAAAGGCTTGGAAGTCTTTTGTAACTTCTGTATATGTTAGAAAGCCATTTCCAGATTTCGATGAGTTGGTCTCCCTTATGATAACTGAAGAGATCAACATGTAGAGTGAGACATCTGAAAAAGGTGGTGAACAGGTCCAAACTTTCTACTCCAGTTCAGGAAGGGGACATGGCAAGTTCTTGGCGATATGCAGGTTTCAGGCGGTCGTGGTAACTTTAGAGGCAGGGGGAGCTCTAGAGGAAGAGGTGGATGGCAGAACAGAGGCTCTAATAACTCTGGTATTGTGTGTCACTACTGTGGCAAAACAGGTCATATTGCAGCCCAATGTTATGCTAACAAAGATGATATTCGCAGTGGTAAGTTGCAGCAAGGAAACTATGCATCGTCTTCACGATAGAATGAAGACAAAAATGAATGTCTGTTTGTTATACAGCATATGCTGAATGCTATTACAGGAAAGGGAATGCATGACGATGTTTGATATGTTGATTCAGGTGCATCCAATCATATGACCAGCCATGCAGAATGGTTTGGAGAGATGAAAGATTTGCAAAATGCAGGTTATGTGCAGACGAGTGATGATTCATGCCACCCAATTTCACACATTGGAAAAGTTCCCTTGTCCTTGCATGATGGTAAGGCAAAGAGTCTTTCAGATGTATTACATGTGCCATCTATTACAAAGAACTTGGTGTCAGTCGGTCAAATGGTAGAGCAAGGGTTGCAAGTCAGATTTAATGCAAAGGGCTGCTTTGTAGAAGACTTCAATGACAAGTGCAGGTTGGTAGCAAAGGGAAGTAGAGTTGGATGTATGTTTACTCTGGATGATGCTGGAATTCCTACTATGAATGCTGCTATGTATGCTAAAGGAAAACGCGTTGTTGCAGATATTGAAATTTGGCACAAATGCATTGGACATGCAAATGTACAAAGGCTGAAATTAATGCAGTCCAAAGGGTTGGTTACAGGTTTGCCTACATTTAGAGTTGCAGAATTTCATAAGGTATGCGAAGCATGTCAGTTTGGTAAGCAAGCAAGGCAACCCTTTTCACATGACAGAGATGTAAGTAGAAATATCCTTGATGTTGTGCATGCAGACATTTGGGGGCCTACACAAAATGTATCTCTTGGAGGCAATTCATACTTTATCACATTCATTGATGATTATTCTAGGAAGCTGTGGGTATATTTTATGAAGGAAAAGAGTGAAGCGTTTGAGCACTTTAAAACTTTCAAGGCTGTAGTTGAAAGAGAAACAGGCTTGAAAGTAAAGTGCTTGAGGTCAGATGGAGGGGGAGAGTACCTCTCGAATGTATTCAGTGATTTTCTGAGGTCTCATGGGATAAAGAGACAGTTCACATGCAGGTATACCCCACAGCAAAATGGGGTTGCGGAAAGGAAAAACATGCATATTGCAGAAGTTGCACATGCCTTGATGGTGGCTGAAAAGAATATGCCTAAGCATTTTTGGTCTGAGGCTGTTCATACTGCTATTTATATTATGAACAGAACTCCCACAGCTGCAGTTCATGGTATGACTCCTGAAGAATGTTTTACTGGCAAGAAGCCTGATGTATCACACTTGAAAGTGTTTGGCTGCATTGCGTATGTTCATGTGCCAGATGAGTTGCAGAAGAAACTAGATCCAAAGGTTGAAAAGTGTGTCTTTATTGGATACTCTTTAGAATAGAAAGGGTATTGCTGTTATAACCCTGTCACATGTAAGTTCAGAGTGAGCAGGGATGTCATCTTTGATGAAATGAGCAGTTGGTATGCATCTAGTGGTGATGCATTGGATGATGATAATGATCATGACACTCATGTGCAGGCTAAAAAGGCAAGAATCACGAACTCTTAGTAGACCAGAGACATCATGTGGTAGTCCTTGGTCTGGGGGACTAAGGAGTACCTCTACATCTTCAGGTGCATCTAGTAGGACTACAGGTAAAGACAAAGGAAAGAATAAAGTGTCAGATGGCATTGATGCAGTTCTTGATGGAGACTCCAGTGGCTTAGAGAGCTTAGATGATGAGCTTGATATTCCTTCTGTCAAGTCACCACGTGTACAGAGAGCTCATAATAATGTAAAGGCTCCATTCAGTGATCCGGTGGTACGCAGATCTAGCAGGGTCAGATACCCTATTAAAAGATTTGGTTTTGAAGGTTATGCAGCTCACCATTATACTTATATGGTGAAACTAATTGAGGATGTTGAGCCCACATGTTTTGAGGAGGCTGTTGGTCATGCTCATTGGGATGTAGCAATGGATGAGGAGATGGCTACATTAGAGGCCAATAAGACTTGGGATCTCGATCATGGTAATTGTGGACATGTTGACTAAGGTTACCCACCTTATTTCATCAAAACCAGCTACATAGCCTCAGATATTGCCAGGTTATTTGTCAAAGAAATATTTAGAATTCATGGACTACCAAAGAGAATTATCAACAATCGTGATTCTCTATTCACTTCGCATTTTTGGAAGGGATTATTTGAAGCTCTCGATACATAGCCTTGTTTTAGTACAGCTTATCACCCTCAAACTGATGGGAAAACAGAGTGTGTAAATCAAGTCATTGAAGACATAATTAGGGCATATTATTGCAAAGAACCCAGGTGGTGGATACAATATCTACCTTTGGTGGAATTTGCTTACAATGCATCCTATCATCAGAGCATTTAGATGACCCCATTTCAAGCTCTATATGGGCAAGAATGCCAAACTCCGCTAAACTTCTTCGACCCTACCTTGAAGGTTGAAGCTTCTAAGAAGATGCTTGAAGAGATGGACAAACAAGTAAAAACCATCAAGCAAGATATACAAGTTGCCAAGGATCGACAGAAAGCCTATGCTAACCTAGGGAGAAAAGAGCGAATCTTCCGAGAAGGGGACAAGGTTTTTATCTGTGTACACCCAAAGAGAAGTTCTTTATCCTTGGGAAAATTCAAGAAGCTAAACCCAAGATACTGTGGACCTTACAAAGTCATAAAGGCTCTTGGACCTAATGCTTATAAGCTGCAACTTCGTGAAACCCTAAAAGTTCATGATGTATTCCATGTCAGTCTCTTGAAGCCTTATGTACCTAACCCTGATCGTATTCTTGATGATCAACAAGTTGTAATGCCAAGCCAAGGTTTACTTAAACTTCAACCTGATAGAATCTTGGATGTAAAAGAAAGGATCCTTAGGAATAGGACCCTAAGAGAACATCTAGTACAATGGAAGGATTATCTTGAAGAGGATGCCACTTGGGCCGATGAGGTAACCCTCATGAAAGAATACTCTCAGTTTCTCTCAAGATGAGGACATCTTGATTTCTCTAAGGAGGAAAGAATGTAATGTCCCCATTACTTAGTTTAATTTAATGTGCGTATACATTCCAAAGAAAATTGATTTATGCTGCACTAGCTCTAATTATGAAACCGACTCTCATTATGAAGATAATAATAATTATTAATGTGGTATTATATGCCAGTTCATGAAAGAAAGACTTGGGAGACCCTCCCAAGACTAGCTTATTAAAACTATGTTTGTAGTATCAAACAACAAAAAGAACTAGCCAAGTGGATAGTCACTTGGTAGTTAAGTGCACTCAGGTGATGACACTACCGGGATGGGTGACCTCTCGGGAAGATTTTCCTATAAGCTAGTGGGAGCTTCTCATGCACAGCCAACGACTCCAACAAAGACTTCATAGCGCCAAGATGCCTTAGTCGTAAGCCTTAGAGTAAGGGCCGCTCGATGACACACCACGCAATGCTCGCCCATAGATTCATAAATTTTTATCTTTGTGCTACACACACGGGGGTTCATTCATAGTAAAGAAGACATGCCACCTGCGTGCAAGGACTTAAAAAAAAAACCCCTATTTATGAAGCTTGTAAGACTAATATATCCCCTTATTTAGGCTTATAAGATATATACATGTATGACTTTTTATGTATCCCCTTTCTTAAATGTAAGTCTTCATAGAATGTATACTAACTTTCTTTTTAAAATTTGTAATTATCCTAAGCAATTAAAAGTATCAAAATGGTCATATCACAAAGTGATTTATGTAGTGGCACTTGGATACCATCGAAGTATGTGTCGCAATGTTTTTGAGTGCCCGTGCCCCCTTACCACATGAGGAGAGAGAGTAGGGGAATCGAACCCCTTTATACTTAAAGTGACTACACCAAGCGGACACAAGCTCTCTTTGGAAGAAGGGGACTTGAATCTCTCTACCAAAACAATGGGAGAGTGCCAACTCCCCCCCTCCCACACTATGATTAATTCAATAACCCTATTATGTGAGGGTTTAGGGTTTTAACCAAGGTCTCTTGTATACCATGGAGAAACCAATCTATGGAGAGAGGTGATCAAATGCATCCCCCCTTCTTTTTTCCCTCTATCCCCTCCTTAAATTTAAGTTCAATATAGGAAATTAAGAGGGGTCTACCTCTAATGTATACGCTTAAGTGTTCCCTTCCAAAACCCTCCCTCCCTTACACTCACATGATACCATACAACATCTATAGTGAACCCCCCTGGGCACTACAAAAATGGAGCTCCCTCTTTGACATCATCAACGATGTTATCAGAATTGCTAAAAGAAAGCGTTCTCTCTTTGTCATCAATGATGTCATCAAAAAATACTAAAAATCAAGCGTCCTCTATTTTATCCCCTTCCCCTACAAAACTATAAATTGAGGGCTTGGGGATGACCAGGGAGGGGACAAGAGCAATCTTAATGAGGGACGAGATGCTGATTGAGAAGGAGGAGACTCTATTCTGCAAGATGAAGAGACATCATTCCATTCTATTCAAGGAAGGGGATACATAGAAGGTCTCTCATCCTCTTCTACTCTAATCTGAGAAGAGAAAAAAGTGAAGAACTTTATCCTATTCTATCAATCCAGTTATAAGTCATACCTCTACTCTCATCCCTATTCTGTCTACTAAAGAGAGATAAGTATCGCTCTCCACAAGGCAAGAAGAACTATCCGCGAGGCCTAGATCATTGAATCTTGGAATAACCATCATTATCATCAAGAGTATTACACCCTTGCCAACCGGTATTACTACCTTGTTCTTCTTCTTCTATGAATCATATTTCCGTCATGGCCCTGAAGAAAAAGAATTCAAAAGTGGAAATCACGAATGATCCTACTAACATGGAAGCAACAGTTGGAGTTCCGAGCACAGGAATGACCCTACTAACCTGGAAGGAACAGTTGGAGTTCCGAGCACAGGAAACACTAACTGAGTCACAGTCTCACAGATAACAACCCTTTATCAACTTTAATACCATAGGTTTTTTCTAAAAATTTCTATCTAAATTCAATAGAAATAAGATAAGTCTCTTAAGAAATACTGCGATCGTAAAGTATTCACTTGATAAATTATTAGAACATCTTATAGGCTAGAAACTATTAGGGAAACTACAAAATTCTAGAACTCAAGAGAAATCATGAGGAAATTTTCAAGACGGATTTTTAAAGAATGAACCCCGAAGAAATTAGTCAAGGTTATGGTTTAATCTAGAAGCTTTGATAGAAGATTTTAAGATCGGAAGTATCTCTAAGTTGAAGAAACAGACTTAAGGCCAATAAACTTGGTTACAATAATGTCATTAGAAACCTTAAAATGAGAGGTTAGAGACCCCAAAATCTAGATACCCTAGGGGAAGAGCTCACTGCATGAATTTCAAAGGTCGATTGCTATAAGATTAATCATCACTTGAAAGTTGCATGAGTGTTTGAAGTCATAATTGCTCGAAAACATCAATCTTGTTTGTGATTTTCTAGATGAGATCTTGATTGAATTAAGTATTGGAACATATATAAATTGAGGAGCCCTATACCTCCCCCAAGGATAGGTGTTGAATCCTCATACCAAGAGGGGATGTTTTTACCACCGGGGAAGCATGGACCAACTCCGATGGCGAGAGGTCTCCCAACAGGGATCGTATTAAGTAGGAGGTCGTTAAGGTGCTAGGGGGGCTTTGGCTAGTGAATCCTTTACGCACCTAGAAACTACTTGGTCCCCTGTATGGCCCAAGTTCTACTTGGGACACCTAAAACCGCTAGCTATAGGTGGATTTTGATCTTGGTGACGTGCAAATGTGCCAGATGAGGCAACACGTGAAATTGTAATTTTCCTTCTATATGGGCAGGAGAACACACTTTATGGAAAATAATCAATGAATTTATTTTATTCTAATTGTATGTCTGTGAGTAAATTACACAAATAAACATCTGTGCATAAAAGGATTATTTTAATTACTGAAGTTGTTTTTATATGTTTCACTTAATGTGATAGGTAATTAGATAACTAAGAACTTCCATAGAGGGAAGCGGGTGGATGGATTCCCAACGAATCCAGTCATATGGCAAAGTGGTCTCAGTTAGCCAAGAGGTTTGCCCAAAATTGCCCAAAAACAAACACTAGGAAGAAACGTTAGGAAGGGCCGATTCATTGACTTACCTAGGGTTTGGTCTCAGAACCTGAACTATAAATTGTCTTAGGGGAAAGATACGATGGTTGTGCCAGAGCACAGTGAGGGATTTCATAAATACTTTACTACTGGAAAAAAGCATTGCACTCTATGAAGTAAGGGTAATGGCAGTCGCTCCTTCTGGACAAGAAGCCTCTCGACAGACACCTCCGGATGCGAGCTAGTTATTGATAGGTGACTGTTAGGTCAATTAGGAACTTTTAGGTTGGTTCTCCGTGGGAAACGATAGGACGCTTCCTGTGCGGGGTAGACCTAGGGTTATAGAGCCGGAAAAAATCTGATCATTCTGGTTAGAGTACGGATGACGACAATTGGAAGGTAAACTTTGGGCGACTACTAAAACACTACTTGTCACATTATAAAGATGAGTACTTTACAAAACCCTAGTTCAAATGAATATGTAGGGTTTCACTGTAGGGAAGCCAATGTCCCAAATTGCAATCAACATTGCAAGGATACTCCTTCACTCAAAATAATGAGGAAATTAAATTAGGTTATCTCGAGAAATCTCAGATGATAATGGGGATAAAGTTGAGACTAGATGCTATCGCATCAAATCGGAATTTCCTTTGGCAGAGAGAAGAAAGAATTATCTAGTACATATTATGCACTTCTACTTGTGTTTGTACTTAGGAACACCTGTTTGAAAAATGAGTCATCTAATAAAGGAATTGATAAGAAGAAAATCTTTCAAATTGGATTCAGGTTGAAACACTTGGGAAAGGCATGCTGAGCACCCCTAGCTAGCCGCCAACCCTATCTAAGGGTTTTTTTAAAATAATCATGTCGGGAATGTGGACCGAACCTATCATGAGAGTCTCTCAGTAGAAACGTCTATTCATAGGAGGATGCTCGGGTTCTAGGGGGGGCTCTAGTTGTAAATCCCTTGCCCTCGGATCCTACTCAGATGATCTACGTGACTTGAGAAGGAATCTCGATGCCCTGTTACTAGTGCAAGGGTGAAAACTTGGAGGAAAATAAGACGCATCCTTATGGATTGCGGGGATCATCCCATGGACGGGATTTGGATCTCAGTTGAAATTTTAATATAAAGTTTACTTTTAAGGAAAATTTTTGATCTGTTTTCGTGTCAATGCATAAAATTACATAAAGGAACATGTGACTAACGTATTAATTAAGGAAGTTGCTTGTATGTATTACCACTAATGTGCCCTTAGGTAAGTAGGAAACTAAAGCTATCAAGGAAAGTGGGTGTGCGGAACCCCTGACGTGTCCCTCCTATGGGAGGATGGTCCCAAAGGACTGGGAGGGTTCTCAACATTCAAATGGGATGAGTATTGACCTTAGATAATGTAGGGTAGAACCCTAGCTCATATCGTTTTAGTTAGAATGGGAATTCACCCTATGGACAAAGAGGTCGAGCCATGCATCCCTCTCGTTTCCCATTCTCTTTGAACCAAGTGCGATATGAGTCCGCCTTGGTTTAGATGCTCTACATAAAGTAGATCATCTGAAGACTACGATGCTAGAAGGCCATAGAATGACTTGACCATTAGAAACCTAGAAAGATTCAGGTCGATCAATCCTAACAGGGTTGGCTGATACGTTTCGTTGTGGAGTAGACTCGGGATTTGCTATCGGACAAACCTTGTGACATTCTATGGGAGTGCTCGGTGGCATCTTTTAGATCAAACTCCCGATGGACTACTAAAACATATCGTGACCCAGGAACGTTACGGTTAGTATCAGACTGTGGGAGTGCCAAGCGACATCTTTTAGATCAGACTCCCGATGGACTACTAAAACATGTCATTACCCATGCACGTTATAGTTGGTATCAAAGCAAACCAATAAACAACATAAGCAAGATAAGAGTAGATCCCAATGCCCAAGAAATTCAGCCCAAATCTAGGAATAATAGATCTTGGTCTTACAAAGACCAGAACCAAGGAACGACAAAAGCCCAATTTAAACAAGTACAAGGACAAGGTCAAGGACAATGGAAGAAACCAAAGGTAAATGTAGTCAAGGACTTTGTTCCTACACAGAGAAATGACCAAAACCTACGATGCTTCTACTGCAAGGAACCTGAGCACTTCAAAAGAGAGTGTCCCAAACTTGGTGAGGACCACCACCAAGGACGATTCCATGGTCAAGTAGCAATGGGGAGGTCAAGAACTTCCAATATCACCATCAAGGAAGTAATTAAAGAGGAAGAACCAACTATGGAAGCAAATATTGAAAAGGCGACAGTCCATGCCACTCTCCATAAAAAGGAACCGAATCACCAATTTTTGGTGATCCAAACCCCTTCACATTACCAAGGTAAGAATTTCAAAACCTTGATTGACTGTGGAAGTACACATTCTTTTATTTATCCTCATTGAGCAAGAAAGCTAGGAATAACCACAATAGTTGCATCCACTTCACTTGTGAAATTAGCAAATGGACGTGAAATCACTCGTACTAGACAAATTGCCAAAGTGAGATTCCTACTCGGTGGAAAGCCAACAATTGTAAATTCAGAGCAATAAACTTAGGGACTCATGAATTCTTAATTGGCATGGATTTGTTAATACCCAACGATGCCCACATTCACTGTGGAAGGGGCCAAATTTCCTTTTGAAGTTCTAAAGGGGAACTAGTCACAACTCAAAGGAAGATTTCTAGTAAACCCAAAATCCAATTATCGAAGGCGTCACAAATAGTTAAGGGAATGCAGAAGGGTTTACCCATCTACTTGATCAAGCTGAATAAGTTAGAGCAAAGCAAGGAGTCTAAAGAAGAACCTTCATGGCTGAAGGAGTACACAAATGTGTTCCCCGAAGAGCTACTGCCCCCAAGGGGGATCGATCATGAGATCAAACTCATACCAGGAGCCACTACGATTGCAAAAAGACCTTATAGAATGTCTATTTCCAAAGCTATCAAATTAAAGGAGCAGCTCAAAAAACTTTTAGATCAGGGGTTCATTCGTCCTAGTAGTTCTCCATGGGGAGCTCTTGTGTTGTTTAATAAGAAGAAGGATGGAACACTCCAGCTATGCATTGACTACAGAGGGCTGAATCAAGTAACCATCAAGAATAGATATCCTATCCCAAGGATAGATGAGTTACTCGATCACCTACAAGGGGAGAAAATCTTCTCAAAAATTGACTTAAGGTTGGGGTATTACCAAATCCGCATCAAGGATGAGGATATTCCAAAGACAGCTTTCAACACTAGATATGATCATTTTGAGTTCATAGTAATGTCCTTTCGATTAACCAATGCTCTTGCTACATTCAATAGGCTAGTGCAGGATATCTTTAGACCATACCTTGAAGAGTTTGTACTTGTTTTCTTTGATGATACCCTAGTCTACTCAAGGAAGAAGAAGACCACGAGCCTCAAGTTTGCATTGTCCTTGAAATCATGAGGATGTAGAAGCTTTATGCCAAAAAGAAGAAGTATGCCTTCCTCAAATGATAAAATTGAGTATCAAGGCTTCATGTATCAGAAAAGTTGAATCTCTATGGATCCTCCAAAGGTTAAAGATGTATAAGAATGGCCCCCACCAACTACTATTAAGGAAGTGCATAGCATTCTTAGTCTAGCAGGATGGTATAGAATCTTCATCAAAGATTATGCCTTTGTTACAGCACCCCTCACAGATCTACTAAAGAAGCACATTGCCATAGTATGGATAGCCACTGAACAAGCAAGCTTTGACCAACTCAAATATATCTTAGTGACAATGCCAATTCTGAAGCTCCCAGACTTGAGCAAGGAGTTCAAAGTTGTTACAGATGCCATCTCACTTAAACTAGGCTGTGTACTAATGGAAGAAGGTCATCTCGTGGCATATTCCTCAAGGAAGTTAAAAACCCATGAGAAAAAAATATGCTACTCATGACTTGGAACTATTGGCTATCATTCATGCCCTTTAACTTTGGGGGCAGTGCTTGCTTGACAAAAAATTCTCCTTGGTCATGGACCACAAGAGCCTCAAATGGATCTTCACCCAAGCTAACCTCAACATGAGGCAATGCCGCTGGATCGAGGTGCTACAAGAGTATGACTTTGAGATCAGATATAGACATGGCAAAGAAAATGTGGTCGTTGATGCCTTAAGTCATAAAGCGTTCCTCAACTCTCTCATTATGGCGGGAACCTTTGACGATCGGATCACTAGCCACCATGGTGTCAATGTCAAAGCAACCCTATCATCAAATTGGCTAGGGAGGACTCTAAACATGACCCACAATATCAAAAAATGATAAAGGAGATCCTGGAAAAGGACCAAAGTCCCAAAATCAAAGTTAAATACCAAGAGTACTCTGTCTATGAAGGCCTAGTCTACTTCAGGACAAGATTGTGTATTCCTTTGAGCCAAAGACTTAAGCAATGGATACTTTGGAAAGCACATGATTCCCCTTTCTTTGGTCATCTAGGATATGCCAAGACAACATGGTCAGGAAGAGCTATCATTTGGAAAGACTTAAGGGAGATGTACTCAAATACGTCTGAATGTTTGTCTTGCCAACGCATCAAGGCAGAGCATGTCAAGATGCTTGGAAAGCTACAACCCCTCGACATCCCTTATGAAGTGTAAATTTATTAGCATGGGCTTTTTTGTTGGGTTACCTCCAGTTCTAGGTGGGTACAACTAAATTATGGTTGTAGTAGATATGCTCACCAAGGTTGCACATCTCATCCTTGCAAAGACTATAAGGCTTCAGATATTTCCAGACTATTCATTAAGGAGATATTCAGACTCCATGGCCTACCCAAAAGGATCATCAGTGGATCGAGACTCCCTTTTCACATCTCATTTCTAGAGAGGGATATTTGAAGCTATTGGGACTCAACTATGTTTCAATACAGCCTATTATCCTCAAACTAATGGCCAAATAGAAAGGGTCAATCAAGTGATTGAAGATATGCTTAGAGCATATTGCTGTCACAAACCCAAGAGGTGGATCCAATATCTACTCTTAGTGGAGTTTTTCTATAATGCTTCCTTCCAGCAAAGCATTCAAATGACACCTTTCCAAGCATTGTATGGGCATGATTGCCATTATCCATTAAATTTTTTGGACCCTACTTTAAGGGTAGAGGCTTCCAAGAAGATGCTAGAAGAAATGGATGAATAGGTTAAGGCCATTAGGCAAGACATCAAAGCCACCAAGGATAGGCAAAAGGCTTATGCGGATTTGAACAGGCAAGAGCGGCTCTTCAAGGAGAGGGATATGGTTTTCATTCGTGTACGACCCAAGAAGAGTTCCTTATCCTTGGGAGAATTTAAAAATCTTAGCCCAGGTATTACGGGTCTTAAAAGATCCTCAAAAGCCTAGGACCTAATGCTTACAAACTTCAACTCCCTGAAAATGTAAAAGCTCACAATGCATTTCATGTTAGTCTACTAAAGAAATATGTGCATAATCCTAGCAATGTACTAAGTGATCAACAAATTATAATGCCTAGCCAAGGAGTCCTTGAGCTCTAACAAAAAAAATCCTAGATACTAGGGAGAGACAATTGAGGAGTAGAACCCTTAGAGAATACCTTGTCCAGTGGAAGGATTATCATGAAGAAGATGCTACATGGATAGATGAGAATGCTCTGTTGAGATATCGAGCTCCACTCTGATATGCCAGGGTGACTGTTGTGCATTTATGTCACCGACTTGTCAGTTGTAGATGCGGTTGGTACACCGCCCATGAATAATAGCTAGATGACAGCTATCCTTATCTACTCTAGTTCGTGGCTTGGTTAGTATGCCACCTTAGTTAGTTGAGTTTGGTTTGAGACCCATATATAGGGTTCTTCTATTTCTTTGTATGAGAGTTCTTTTTGGCTTACACAACTAAGAAGAGAAAAACTGTTTTCAGCCTCCACCCTTTTGTGTATTCCCCCATTGTGCAAGCAAGAAAGCTACAAGTGAGACTCCTTCCTTCTCTCCCACAATCTTGACATGGTATCAGAGCCTTGTTCGTGGTAAGGAGCTCAAGAAAGCAAGCCAAGCTCGCGGTGTTCTGGTAAGAGCAGCAGTGTTGCTTTCATTTTCTGTTTTGGGAGCAGATCTCTGCAGGTAGCACAGCCGGAAAGTGCAGGAGTGCATTGTCTCAGGTTGAGACGCCCTTCGTGGTGAAGCAAGAGGGCACACGCACTCAGGAAAAGACCCTATTTTATGCTGTGCGACCACTGTTCTACAGGTCGGTGAAAAGTTACTGTAGAAATTGCATCGTATGCTTGTGCGCAGAGACATTGGGAGTTTCAGAATCATCGTTGGTTCCTGTTTACGCAAAATCGTCACTAGGAAGTGACTCTGTGGTCAAATACCACTTTCGCCAGTTTTGTAAATTTGCCCTTGTGAGGGTGAAGCTGTGTTTTTTGCAGTGATAGAATTTTTTGTAGTATTTTGTAATGGCGTCTGATTCTCTTTCACAGATTGTCACTGAAAAGCTTGACAAGAACAACTTCCAAGCATGGAAGTTTAGAATGACGAATTTCCTTATGGGAAAAGGATATTGGGAATTTGTTGCAGGAAATGAAGAAGAACCAGTTCTTCCTGATGTTCCTAATCAACAGCAAATGCAGGCATTTAAAGCATGGCATGAGAGAGCCAGGAAAGTTATGTACTGGCTGTCTATCAGTATTTCAGACTCTATGATTGTGCATATTCAGGATGTAAGTATGCCAAAGGAGGCATGGGATACTTTGTCAAAAATGTATAGCACAAATACACAAGCCAGGAAAATGCAGCTCAAGCAAGAGTTGCATAATGTGCAAAGAGAAAATATGAGCATCAATGACTACCACATGAAGGTGAAGAAGATTGCAGATGCACTTGCTTCCATTGGGTCGCCAGTGGAAGATGATGATTTAGTTTCTGTGACCTTGAATGGTCTAGGAAAGGATTATGCACAGTTTCGGACATCCATTTCAGTTCGTGAAAGATTTTCTGATTTTGAGGAGTTGATTGCTCTTCTAATTTCTGAGGAGCAGAGAAATGGTGGTGCATCTTCTTTAGGAGGAACTTCAAAAGAAGCTGTCTTCTACTCAAATGCTGGAAGAGGTAGAGGCAGAGGTAGAGGAGGCCGATTTGGAGGCCGTGGTAGAAATCAGAATATGTAGCAAACTCAAGAAAACCAGTCCTATGGAGGAGGACGTGGTAACTCTAGAGGCAGGGGGAGCCAAAGAGGTCGTGGTGGATGGCAAAGAGGCCAAAATGCAAACAGTAATGTTGAATGCTACTACTGTGATAAAATGGGTCATATGGCTAAAGACTGCTATAAAAAGCAGAATGACATCATGAATGGAAAACTGCAACAAGGAAATTATGCATCTTCTAGTAGACAGGGTGATGACAGAAATGAGCATTTGTTTATGGTGCAGCACATGAACAATTCTGTGACAAGTGTAGAAGAAAGCAACGATGTGTGGTATGTTGACTCAGGTGCATCAAACCACATGACAGGTCATGCAGAATGGATGGAGGATGCAAGGAAAATGGAAAAACCAGGATTTGTGGAGACTGGTGATGATACTGCACATCCTATTGTGCAGATTGGAAAAATTCCTTTGTCTATGCAAGATGGGAAAAAGAAATACCTGTCCGATGTATTTCATGTCCCGAATATCACCAAGAATCTGGTTTCTGTTGGTCAAATGGTTGAGCAGGGCTTGCAGGTCAGATTTAATCCTCATGGATGCTTTGTTGAGGATATGAAAAATAAAGGTCGCTTGATAGCAAAAGGAAAGAAGAAGGGCAGAATGTTTACATTGGATGCAGACATGTCTGAATTGAGTGCAGCAATGTTTGCACATGGGACCGGTGTAGTTGCAGATATTGATATCTGGCATAAACGCATTGGTCATGTTAATGTACAGCGACTTAAATCAATGCAGGCCCAAAATATTGTTGCAGGATTGCCTAAATTCAAGGTTGCAGAAATGCATAAGGTATGTGAAGCCTGTCAGTTTAGAAAACAGGCAAGGAAACCATTTCCTAGACATGTTCAAGAGAGTAAGAAGCCATTGGAATTAATCCACTCTGATGTGTGGACTACTAAAGCTGCGTCTCTTGGAGGCTGTCATTATTTTGTCACTTTTATTGATGACTATAGTAGAAAAGTTTGGGTGTATTTTATGAAGAAGAAAAGTGAAGTGTTTGGGCATTTCAAAACTCTTAAAGCTATGGTTGAAAAAGAAACAGGTCTGCAAATAAAATGCCTAAGGTCAGATGGAGGGGGAGAGTACCTCTCAAATGAGTTTGCAACGTTCTTGCAGGAGCATGGCATAAAGCAGCAATATTCATGTAGTCATACCCCACAACAAAATGGAATTGCAGAAAGGAAAAACAGGCATATTGGAGAGGTATCTCGTGCCAGGAGAATCTTCTCAAAGCAATGCAGATAGTGGTATGTATTAAAAGGAAAAGAGAAGGTAGATCAGCCCATGTTTGATGTGAATGCAGGTCACTCTTTTGTGGATGGTGAATCCAGTGGCTCAGAACAGAGCATTGATGATGAGTTGGGTATTCCTTCTATTGTTACACCTGGAGTAAGGAAGACCAGGGATGTTTTGAGAGCACCTGGGAGTGAACCTATTTTGCGCAGGTCTACGAGAGCTAGGTATCCTGTGGATAGGCTGAAATATGATGGATTTACAGCCATTCACTATGCATATATGGTCAAAGTGATACAGGAACCAGAACCCACTTCTTTTGAGCAAGCCATGGGAAAAGAAAAATGGGAGAAAGCCATGGATGAAGAAATGAATGCCTTGGAAGCAAATGCTACATGGGAGTTAGTACCTTTGCCTAAAGGTAAGAATGCAATTGGCTGTAAGTGGGTTTATAAGGTGAAGCACAATGCAGATGGTTCTGTGAATAGATACAAGGCAAGATTAGTAGTCAAGGGGTATGCACAAACATATGGCATTGACTATGAAGAAACATTCAGTCCGGTTGCAAGGATGGCAACCGTAAGAGTAGTCATTGCTATGGCTGCATCAAAGGGATGGTCTTTACATCAGATGGATGTAAAGAATGCCTTCTTGCATGGTGATTTGCAAGAAGAGGTCTATATGGAGCAGCCACCAGGTTATGTGCATGTTGTTCATCCTGAGTTTGTTTGCAGGTTGAAGAAAGCCTTGTATGGCTTGAAGCAAGCACCTAGAGCATGGTCTGACAAGATAGGACAGTATCTTGTCACTATTGGCTTTCAGATTTCCAAAGCAGATTTCTCACTTTATGTGAGAAAAACAAAGAAAGGTATTATGCTGCTTGTCATTTATGTTGATGATTTGATTATGATAGGTGACAGTGATGAAGATATCCTTCATGTGAAAATGCTATTGAAGCAAAAGTTTGAGATGAAGGATTTGGGAGAGCTGCGTTATTTCTTGGGCATTGAGGTGATTAGATCACCAAGTGGGATACAGCTCTTGCAGAGGCAGTATGGATTGGACATGCTGTCCAAATATGGGATGACAGGCTGTAAGCCTATTTCAGTTCCTTTGGAGCAGAATGTGAAGTTGAGCGCAGATGCAGGTGAGCTTCTGGAAGACCCTACTATGTACAGACGCATAGTAGGAAGTTTGATTTATATGACTATTACCAGGCCAGATTTGAGCTATGCTGTTGGATTGGTAAGTCAGTTTATGCAAGCTCCAAGGAAACCGCATTTGGATGCGGCTAGACGCATACTCAGGTATGTGAAGTCCACATTACAGTATGGACTATTTTATGAGACTGGGGTTCAGATACAGTTACATGGATACACTGATGCTGATTGGGCTGGTAGTATTTTTGATAGACGATCTACCAGTGGATATGTGTTCTCTTTTGGGAGTGCTGCAGTCACTTGGAGCAGCAAGAAACAGCCTACAGTTGCCTTGTCGAGCACAGAGGCCGAGTACAGGGGTGCAGCAATGGCTGCATGTGAGGTAGCTTGGTTGCATAAGCTACTTTATGATATGCATCAGTCTACAGATGGGCCAGTTGTCATTTATTGTGACAACATGAGCAGTATACACTTGGAAAATAACCTAGTCTATCATTCTAGAACAAAGCACATTGAGGTGCATTATCACTATGTGCGGGAGAGGGTTTTACTAGGTCTTATTGATCTAGTTTATGTCAGCACAGAGGATCAGGTAGCTGACATATTCACGAAGGCATTGGGCGCAGAGAAGCTGCGTAAGTTTAGAGACCTGCTTGGTGTGCAGGAATTGGGATTGAGCTCGAGGGGGAGTGTTAAGATATCGAGCTCCACTCCTGATATGCCAGGGTGACCGTTGTGCATTTATGTCACCGACTTGTCAGTTGTAGATGCGGTTGGTACACCGCCCATGAATAATAGCTAGATGACAGCTATCCTTATCTACTCTAGTTCGTGGCTTGGTTAGTGTGCCACCTTAGTTAGTTGAGTTTGGTTTGAGACCCATATATAGGGTTCTTCTATTTCTTTGTATGAGAGTTCTTTTTGGCTTACACAACTAAGAAGAGAAAAACTGTTTTCAGCCTCCACCCTTTTGTGTATTCCCCCATTGTGCAAGCAAGAAAGCTACAAGTGAGACTCCTTCCTTCTCTCCCACAATCTTGACATGCTCTTCATCAACAATACCCACGGTTTTTCTCAAGATGAGGACATCTCAATTTCTCTAAGGGGAGGAGGATGCAATACTTCCACGAAATTAAAAATTAGTTAGTTAGTTTGAAAGTTACTTAGTCAATTAATAAGTCAGTAAGGTTACTAGCTAAAGTAAAAACTAACTAACATTAATAACTAATAATTTTTATTTAATTAAAAATATAAAAAACTAAGAGTTATAAATTGACAATTTTTTCGGATTAACAAGGATTGTAGCCACCCTTCTCATGGAAGTTACAATGTGAATGAGAGTTACGAGCCATATTAGTCACTAGTGTTAATGTGTATAGTATGGATGGTCCAAAAATATTAGATTTTTGGGCAAAACTAGCATATTTTAGATATTACTTATTGTAAATATCCTAAAAAGCTACGGATATTTCTAGAATAGGATGTCATGTTTTAAAAAAAAGAAAGTAGTTTTTTAAAGCTTTTTTTGGAGATTTAATACCAAAAAAAGAAGGATTGGCAAAATTGTGTGCGTCACAATCGTAGTTTACAAGCAATAAAAAGTACTTCGAGCATGGAGAAGAAGAAGGAGCGATATGGAAGATTTCTAATCAAGTGTCTTGGAGTTTTACCCCCCTTTCAGAACCAACAGAACTATCAGAATTGTGATTTGAGCATTAGATTGTTGATTTTTCCAAGACCCCCTCCATAAAGAGCTCTTCTTCTCAGCCACAACCCTTCTTCTCTTATTTAGCTATAGATATGAGGCATGGGGAGCAATTAGAGAAGCACAAGGAGACCCCGAGAGGCTGCGAGAAAGAGGTAGAGAGAGGGAGATAGAAGGATACCCCTCCAAGAGATTGCAAGAAGGAGCTTGAGAGAGAGAGAGAGAGAGAGAGAGAGAGAGAGAGAGAGAGAGAGAGAGAGAGAGAGAGAGAGAGAGAGAGAGAGAGAGAGAGAGAGAGAGAGAGAGAGAGAGAGAGAGAGAGAGAGAGAGAGAGAGGTTACCCTGAGAGGCTGCGAGGGAAAGAGTTAGCTCAAATCCCCCTATCTTGGTCTTTGACTAAGCCACTTTCTCTTACGCTCTCCCATCTCAAATCCATTCCTCCTTTATCTTTCGAATCCACTTGTGGATGATGGCCCCCAAGCAAAAGATCTCTCAAAACATTGAAACTCCCACCACAACCAACGGTATCGCGAACCAAGGAACTGCAACTACGAAAAACACATCTCTTATGAATCAGGTGCACCCCGTTGTATTAGGGAAAAGAAATTGGGAGAAAAGTACATTTACATTAATTATCACAACTTAATTGAGCATGTTTCGAGATAATGAGTGTACTAGGAAAATTTTGTTCATCACATCAATCTTAGGCGATCAATTAAAATTGCACTTAGAAGCCATTAAATTGCATATAAATTGCATGGAAATTTCATGCTTATATATATATATATATATGAAGTTTCAAGAATATGCATTAAATTGCAATTAAGCTAGGTAGATTTTATGCACCCGCATCCATTTGCTTGGTTGAAATAACAGGAAATCCTATTACATCTCACAAAACATAGATTGAACTTGTGATAGAATACGTAGGGTTCCTAGGAAGTTGAAAGAATTTCAAACGCTAAAGAGTTGAAGGATTCTTCTCAAGGCCCATCTTGCTTGAAGCTAAAAGGAATTCAAAGTCCTTAAGTAACTATATGAATTATGCTACAAACCCTAGTTCAAATGAATACATAGGGTTTCATTGTAGGGAAGCCAATGTCCCAAATTGCAATCAATATTGCAAGGATAATCCTTCATTAAAAAGAATGAAGAAATTAAATTAGGTTATCTTTGGAAATCTTGGATGATAACGGGGATAAAGCTGAGACTAGATGCTATTGCATCAAATCAGAATTTCCTTCGGGTAGAGAGAACAAAGAATTGTCTAGTACATATTGTGCACTTCTACTTGTGTTTGTACTTAGGAACACTTGTTTGGAAAAGGAGTCATCTAACAAAGGAATTGATAAGAAGAAAATCTTTCAAATTGGATTTAGATTGAAACACCTAGGAAAGGCATGTTGAGTACACCTAGCTAGCTACCAACCCTATCTAAGGGATTTTTTTTTTGATAACCACATCAGGAATGTGGACCAAACCCATCATGAGAGGTCTCTTCGTAGAAACGTCTATTTGTAGGAGGATGCTCGAGTGCTAGGTGGGACTCTGGCTGGGTGTAAATCCCTTGCCCCCTCGGATCCTATTCAGATGGTCTACGTGACTCGGGAAGGAATCTCAAGTCCCTATTACTAGTGCAAGGGTGGAAACTTAAAGGAAAATAAGACGTATCATTAAGGATTGCAAGAATCATCCCACGGATGGGATTTGTATCTCAGTTTTTAAAAAATATAAAGTTTACTTTCAAGGAATTTGTCTGATATGTTTTTGTGTCAATGCATAAAATTATGTAAAGGAACATGTGACTAACAGGTTAATTAAGGAAGTTGCTTGTATGTGTTACCGCTAATGTGCCCTTAGGTAAGTAGGAAACTAAAGCTATCAAGGAAAGTGGGTGGGAGGAACCCCCAACAAGTCCGTCCTACGACAAGGTGGTCCCAGAGAACTAGGAGGCTTCTCAACATTCAAGTCACAATGACATATTGACCTTAGATAATGTAGGGTAGAACCCTCACTCATATTGTTGTAGGGGACCGGAATGGGACTTTACCCTACAGGTAGAGAGGTCGAGTGATGCATCCCTCTTGTTTCCCATTCTCCTTGAACCAAGTGCGATATGAGTCCACCTCGGTTTAGATGCTCTGCGTAATGTAGATCATTTGAAGGTCACGCTAGAAGACTATAGAGTGACTTGAGCATTAGAAACCCAGAAAGATTCAGGTCGATCCTAACAAGGTTGGCCAATATGTTTCATTGCAGAGTAGACTCAGGATTTGACCCTATGACATTCCGCGGGAGTGCCAGTCCGCATCTTTTAGATCACTCAGGCTCAACACATTTATATTATACACATAAATCAACTTCCTTAGTTTTTCTCTTTAATCATAGTGTTCATTTACGTAATTTAAGTCACAATACACAAAAAATAAGAAACAATCATTTGGAAAACAACTTCTTTATTTAATAAAGAATCTTATATAAATGTGCACCTTCTACCCATATAGAAGACCTGTCAAAGGCCTTTATTTTTCCAAGTTTTATGTTCCTAGCTAGTACTGGGGCCCTTAGGAACTCCATCTTAAGTCACATGTGTCTTTAGATAAATCCTAGGCGTCTAAGAGTTTACTAGCCAAAGACCCCTTGACACCCTCAACTCCTACCCAAGCGATCACCCTACTACAGAGTGACCTCTTGCCATCGGGGTCGTTGATCTACTTCAATTTGAGCTATTTTGCGAACACAATGGCTCAAAGACTGATGCTTGTTAATCCAAATAGGAGACCTTAATTTACTTAAAACATGAAATTTAGGATGATTCTCATGGAAACAACCAAGATCTTCCATGTCAAATGGACTTGAGAGAGTCTAGGTAGCAAAAATCATGTTATTTGAAAGAGTATCAAGTAGTGTCACCTAGAAAAACCATCTCAATGTACCACTAACTTGTGCCACTGAGGTTGTCTCAGAGTTGTCTCAGAGTGGGCATGCCACAAAAGGCTTAGTAAAATGCAACTCTTCAATAAGGAACTAGAATTATTGGAATGGTCATCACTGAAGAACCTTCCCAAACCATAGAAGAATCACCATCATTCCCCCTTCCACTTCAAACAGTTTGGGAATGAGAAGAACATAAGGAGCTATTGTCCCCACAACAAGGAACCACCACAAAGATGGAAAGGAAACATATCTCTCTAGAAAATATTATGGAAGCTATGCAAAGAAGAAGGGAATGGGTAGAAAAAAATAGAAGAAAACTCACTATCACTTCTCAACCAATACTAGAGATAGCCTTCCCACAGAGAGGGGAGTACATATTGATCAGTTGTTGGTATAAGGAAATCACCACTTGGGAACAATGAGAAGCTTAGGAACCACCTATGCAATTTGCATTTAACTTTTCCCATGGACTCAAAAAGGTGCCACTGTTAACAATTATGAAAAATGTGATTCATGTGTTGTTAAGACTAGGGAAGAAATGGATGGAGCAAAAAATTTAGAGCTATGGGTTGTGATAATGAGAATCAATAGACTATCTGATAACCATGATAAGGTATTTGAGGGAGGCAATGAATATTTTGAAGTCTTACAAATCTCAGCCCACATGGAGAAGGAATATATTGAATGAAAATATGGAAGCATGGTTAGCTTTCTACAAGCTCACTACCTTTGAATGAGGGAATCCCACTTACATACCTTATCCTAGAAGGCACAAAGTTGACTATGACTCTCCAAAGTATGGCAAGTATGATTTTCCTTTGATATTCAATATCATCCAAAAAAGCTAAAATATGCCCCCAAGATCTTAGAGAAGGACTCGATTCTTTCTTTCAAATAGTTCCTAGAGGATTTCTAATCCTATCCAAACCCCGTTTTCATTACAATATATAATTATTTAAGGTTGCTTCCCCAATTTCTCAACCAAAAGAAGATGATAAGTAAGGTTCTCCACCCATTTTTCCTTTGATGTGAATGTGGGAATAGATAGGTATGCTAGATTGATCCTTTGTGCTAGATTGCTATCGGCATACTACTTTGAAGTACTAGAAGACATGAATGCCAGCCAATTCACTAGTTGCAACTACCCTTTCCTTCCGTCAACATCGCTACCAGCAATATCAATGTTGAAAACCAATATGATGAGAAAAAATTCTTTAAAATATCATTGTGGCTACTATTTTGACCACCCACCATTGAGGAATCAGAGAGAGCCACAATGAAGTCCCCATCCTTGCTTCACTGAAAAACAAGAAAAGAAAAAAGAAGGGATGGAAAAAAGCAAAAGAAAAAGAATGAATCCACACACAAACATGGCATCTAGAGGGCCTTAAACCCTTAACTCTCTTCCCACTCCTCAAGGGAAGGGCAACTTGAGAAAACTAGTAGAGCTGCCACCCTAAGCTTTGCACTGCGCACCTCCCCTAGCATCAAATGGGTCATCAAGTGTGGGACTAGACTCCAATCTTTCTTGGGGTTTGACTCATCTCCTAGTAGCACTCACACATACACAAGTCACAGCATTTGTAAGGTAGACACCCCCTTAGGAATTGCACATATTCTTTTATGGTAAGAACCCAGCTTGAAGAGCACCTTGACTAAACTAGTGACATGGATGGGGTCCACATCATCTGATCTCTCTTTTCTTTTATCTCAACAATAAGCCTATCCCTAAAGATTAACCTAGAGCTAATCCCATTCCCACCAATAGAGGATCAAAGCACAAGGATACTAATGGTTGCCCTTTGCACCTCCAACCAACACCATGCACGTGGATCCCACCAAACCATAGAATGCCATGGAACTCGCACAACTCTAGGATGGGAATAATGTTAACCCCTTGTACAAAGGTGCAACTGAGAAGCATCTAGAAGAAGGAAAAAGAAAAATCTTAAAGCTTACTAAAGTACAAAAAAAGTGAAAATAAAGCAATAGCTTAATGCATGTAATTTTTTAGAAGTAGAAAATTACTTGGAATTATTTTTGTTAAAGAGCACTGGGCTTGCTTCTACGCAAATTGTAACAATAGATCTTAGCCAAGCCACTCAGAAAATGATTTTAAAAATTTAAATGGTGTATGCAAAGTGAGAGAAACTAGGCAAATGCAAGAGGAGGGTGCCCAAAAAATGAAGCCATGTATAAAAAGTGAAAAGTGAATGTAAAAATGCATCCTTATGGTGTGAAATCTTGAGATCTCGCTTCTTGCTTTGTGCAAATGAGAGAGAGAGAGAGAGAGAGAGAGAGAGAGAGAGAGAGAGAGAGAGAGAGAGAGAGAGAGAGAGAGAGAGAGAGAGAGAGAGAGAGAGAGAGAGAGAGAGAGAGAGAGAGAGAGAGAGAGAGAGAGAGTTAGAGTGTGAGGTAGAGTAAGGGACCAATTGGAGAAGCTCATGCTTCTTCTTCTTCTTCTTCTTTATAGAGCTTGCGTAATGATAAAAGCAATGGAGTTGGGACTTCATTTGAGACAATTGCAAGGATTGTGCAACCATTAACAAGCCTTCTGTGGATAGACTACAATGAGAAGGTAAATTAGTGAAGTCTGACATGTTTGGCTTGTGAAAGCCCCAAAAACATTCTACCAAAACAAATGCCTTGTCCATCAAGTAGTTGGTAGCACACTTGATTTTATCCTTTTTGGGGAAATCTTCTTCATTGAAGTAATTGTTGAATTGGTTCAACCAAGACAGAAAATTTTCCATCCTTTGTACTATCAAATTTAGAAAATTAAAAAGACTTAACAACTGATTTTTTGGTGCTTCTTGGTTAGTTGTGCTTTGAAGATACTGTATAGGATGCAATTCACCGCTTCAAACAAATTATGTTGGATAATATCAATTTACAGCAATATCTTAAGAATAGGAGATTCCATATGAACTTCATTTATATTAGAAGGTTTGGACATATTTGAAGATTCCATACTAAAAGATAAGGCATAACTATTTGGACATCATAAAAGGCCAAACAAGGAAATAAAACTCGAAAACCAAATAGAATTCAGCCACAATAATATTGACACGAGGGAGCAAAAGACTACACAACAAAGCTTACTAATAACATAGGTCAAGAAAGATGAACCCTAGTGTGACAAATGCTAGAAGGTGTGTTGTCAACACAAAAGCCCACTCCTCTATCGGAACTCATTAGCATAATCAAAACCTTAGTTGCACATGAACAAAAAATAATCATGTTAGCTTTAGGATCAAGTGCTAATGATCTAAGAATTGACTAAAATCCAAAAACTCCTATCACAATATGAACAAAAATTGCGAATGGTATAAGTGGGTAGGCAATCACATAAGATCATAACCAAAATAGAGGAAAAAAGAAGAATGGGGAAGATTAAATGCATCTTGGCATGTGCTAGAGGTACTAGACCAAGAGTCAATGCTGACAACTAAAATCCCAATAGTCACAAAATAAATTGACAAATACAAGGTAGAGGATGATCCTAATAGTCATGAAGCAATTCAAGTAGGTCTTTGAGGTCAATAATCTCCACAACACTACCCAACATGCACAAGCTTTTGGTTATTTCTAGGAGAACTTGGTTCATTAGTCTCAATAACACCGAATGCAACAATTTTGATAGCTTGAAGAATCTCTTTACTAAGGGATTCTCCGATGTGGGATACATTAAAAAAATCTAATTGTCGAATTGATGAATGACAGTCTAAAAGAAAAAGACAAGATTTGTGATTACATTACCCATGTTTGGAGTATGTAAAAAGGATTCCAATAGCTGAGTAAATGATCAAAAAGTAGTCTCCACTATATTCATTAATGTAACAAAGAATGAGGAAATTTATAAAGCATTAGTGAGAAATTCAAGGTTACAATAGGACATGCTAGCTAGGGACTTCGAAGAAGCAATTCATGTGGATGACCTCCTTAAGGAGAGAAACACCAAAGCTATACAACTTGCATTAGCCTTAACATCCATAGTGAGAGAGCCACAATCTGTAGCAAAAAACCTCTCATAAACACCCAAGACAAAGAAAAGATTGTAGATATCTCTCATGAATTTTTAGGACTTAAGTTGGAGTCGGCAAAGATTTAGGATGCATTATGATGACTCACCCATCATGCCATACATCCAATGCATCAACTATGACAACAACCATCTCTTGTCAGAAAATGTCTAGACCCATGATCACAAACCTATATGAACTACAAGAGAATGGGCCATGAGGCTATGCATTACTATGACTACTAAGAAGTCTTGATATCCTTAGCCTTATCCACAACCACACTACCCAATGAATAGGTAGTTTAACTATGGTTGAGGAACTTTTCTCGCTCTTTGTGCACCTAATAATGAATGGCCATTAGCTCCCAAGACTCGCATGAATCAGATAGGAATGTCCAAACTACCTAGACCTATAGTCACACATCCACATTGAGTGACACTCTAATACACTTTTTGGAAGAACCACTCAAAGAGGAATCATATGTAAATCCATATGTCACTTATGACAAAGAGGGAAATCCTATCTTGATGGACTTTTGATCTGGTTCCAATCATGGCTTTAGGAAGGGGATGAACTCAAGGAATGGGAGGAAATGCACTGTAGGAACCTTTGACTTGTTGGGTAGGACATGTGGCTACCCACTAGGGTATGCATTGTCTAAATTTCCAAAAAGAAAAGAAGAAAATAAAGATAGGATAGATTTGAGATGTGTCGAATGTGGTATCACACATGTATGCTAATTTCCTTAGGGAAAAACCATCCACCAACTCCGTGATCATACCATCAAGAACATTCGGACTCTTTAGTGTCCATACAATCGATGAGGATGCCACACAAATCCCTTTAAACGTCATGACTAGGGCTCAAGCCAAAAATATCAACATTGCAATGGCTAGACCCAGCAACTTGGATGCCTCATGCACAAATAAAAGGAATCACAAGAAGAGAACTAAAGCAAAACTAACACTTAAGACTAACAATGCAACAACATCAAAATGAAAGGAAAAACATTTCTTGACAAAGAAGCAAAGACTTAAGCTCCCAAAATAAAGAAGAGGGGGAGGGCTAAAGTTGGGGAATACCATGATCCCAAGCGACAATTGGACATTATGGATAAAGTGAGAAGCTATGTGAAAGATGCATGGGCACACCTCTGGAATGCTAAACAAACAATGGAAGAGGGGTTGCAAAACTTGTTGACAATGAGTCTATCCACTTCTGCTACTACATACATGGGACTAGAGGAAAGCCGCATGCCCAACACATCTCCTTTATAGGCAAGCATAACTACAACATAGCATCAACCACAACATGGCCATTAGAAACAAGACATCGATGGATGCACACATGAGAAACTAAATGCTAGCTAGTTGGCTACTTTGACATCAATGCATGTATCCATATCCCTACCATTAGGGTTGTTATTGAAGTAAAACCCTTCACTCTAGAATGCATTGAAGAAGTGGATAGAAGGACCAATATAGCCAAAAACACCAATCCCACAAGACCACATCATTGACATGTGCACAGCTAGTCTAACTTTGAAGAGACTTTGAATCCCATGACTAGGAACTAGCAAGTAAATGCCGTTTGGGAAGGAATGGAGATGCATGCAATACTTCTTATCATTGCATTGGGAGATTCCTCTAGAAAGGGAGCAAAGTTTAGTGTCCTATTGTAAGCTTGGGGAAAGCCACTTATAGAAATTGCATGATTTAATGTCACATTGGACAATGGAACAAAGGTCAAACCATTTGGCATGTTAATGGGCTGGCCTATTAAAATCATGTGTCAATTTTTTGGTGAACTTTATTATCATGAAAAGAGTCGACTACAACATCCTGCTTGGTTGACCTTGGACGAGAAGTGCATGAGTAATCAAGAATTGGGATAGTGGTTTGATGTTCTTCAAAAACCTCCTATATAATTGGGCCCCCTATTGGAGCAGGAGAGACTACAAATATCTAAAGGAGGATCATAGAGAAATTCTACAACCATTACAAAGGGGAACAACATCAGCATGTTGATATAGAACACTATTGAGATAAAGCAGCCACCATGATGGATCTTTAATGGTAGAACTATTGAGGTTGGGGACTTTCAAAACAACAAAAGGTTTGAATTGTGTGAGCATGAAGCCAAAAAGGATAAATTGTGCATCTAGGAGAATTGAAGAAGAGGGAAGTATCTGTATGCTAGGATATGAAGTGCTAAGCAAGTTGGGGAATCGCTTCAGCTTAAGTTTCCATTTATATAAGGGCTACATCTCTGAGCCTAGGGTAATCCTAAGGCCTCTATATATACAACTATAGTGAATCAAAATTAGGGAATCAATTGGTTTTGTAAAAATTGCTTACTCTCCTTCATTGCTATGTTGATTGGCCTTGTGGCAAAGGCTCCTCCCAAAGGTGTGAAAAAATGAGGAAGCACAACCTATTGCATTAGGCTGTGGTCTACTATAGGGGCATCCATTGGAATCAAGAGATGAAAATGAAATGAGGATAAAATGGAATGCAAACACTATATCTGCTATAGGAATCATCATGGGAATGTGAAGACAATAGTGGGAGAAAATGATCATGAGATTGAAGAGTAAGAAGGGAGGATGCAATTGGGAGAGATATTATTCCAAGGCACAAGGCTAACCACCTCCATGTAAGTAGCTACAATCAAGGGATTAGAGGTAAATAACCTAATTAATTAGGGAGGACACTTGTAGTACTAACACAACTAATTGCAAGCCAATAGCTACATTGACTGCATCATCATCATCTTCTTCTATCAGGGTATTAAGATACTCTAACGTGACAAGGATTGCTAATGAAGGGTGACCCAATTTCATTGATGTGTTTGAATATGTTACTCTTATTGCCTTCCTAGTACCCATAAATTTAAGTGTTTTCAAAGAAACATATAGTCTTGTAAGTCTATTAGTAACAATGGTTTCTTTGTCTTTACTGGTTAAACGTAAGGGAATTTTCCATGTGCATTCTTGGGAAAAAGATTAAGAACTACCTTATGAGTGGAAACCCTTTTAGAACAGCATTTCCTCCCACTTGTAAAGTAGGGATAGAAAAGTCCTAAATGAATTTCAATATAACCAAGTCTTGGAGGAATATTATGGATCAAATGTCTAGAATAAAGTATACATGAAGCTTACTCTATTGGCCAATGGTGGTCCATAACTAGGTTGGTAAGAATGAAGATATAGAGAGAAACGAGAATGAAAGAAACTTAATTAACCTTTAGGTTGAGAAACACAATAAAAGTCTAATTATAAGAACGTAAGACATGAAAGGTATGAATGTGTGCGCACACACACGTCATGAAAGGTATGAACGCACACGTGTGTGTGTGTGTGTGTGTGTGTGTGTGTGTGTGTGTGTGTGTGTGTGTGTGTGTGTGTGTGTGTGTGTGTGTGTGTGTGTGTGTGTGTGTGTGTGTGTGTGTGTGTGTGTGTGTGTGTGTGTGTGTGTGTGTGTGTGTGTGTGTGTGTGTGTGTGTGTGTGTGTGTGTGTGTGTGTGTGTGTGATCCTACATGAACTAAGATCAAGAAACAACATTTCAAAAACAATAGGATGATTGGAAAGAAAAGGGAGAGAGATTGAAAAGCCTAAATCATAAAAAAACAAGGATTTTGGCCTACACTTTGAATCTGTTTCTAGCATATAGATTGAGGTGAGGGTTACGACATATTAATGATGTTGAGTGTATCTTAGTAGAGTGACCTAATGTGTTACTATGCTTAGGTAAAAGCATAGGTTGTGTCTATTTAGGTATTGATTTTGTTGGCTCAAACATGCCATAGGGCTATGATTCAAGAGAGCTACTCTCGCTTGAAATGATTGAAGAGAGACTTGAAGAGGTGCAAATCTTAGAGTTGTTGGGATATGAGATACTCTTGAGAATGGATACTTTTCTTGGTTGAGGTTGTCCTCTTTGAGGGTCTATCCAAGTGAGCTAGTTTTTAGCATCTGACATCAATAGTGCTATGAAACCCACCACAGGCTCCAAAGATGTGCATCTTAGTTGGTTTATTCCATTCTCATTATTTGCACATTTGTTTGGTTCATGTGATGTTTTGAAGAAAACAAAGATTACTTATCAATGCAAGTGTCCATCCGAGGAATGGATGAGTCAGCTATTGGGTGAGTCTTGGCAAGTCAAAAGAACACATTTTGATGAGACGATTGAGTGAAGGGTCAACCAATCTGATATTACATTCAGGTAAAACTTTTTTACTACTTTCCATACCTTGATTTAATTGACATAGGTCTCGCTTAGATGAATTGTTATGTTAGTCGCATTGATCACTTACCATTATTTTTGTTTTTATTACAGGTATTTCATTGCTAGAAAAACTCTGTGCGTTCGCTTTCGATATAGAAGATGGCGACTTTTGCGAGGGGAGTGGATCAGCTTGGATCAAGATATCCGAGATGACACACATACAGCGCTCGTAGATGTGGTAATCTTGTGGAGTGGTCATAATCCTTTCGTAGTCAGCGCAGAGAGTCATTGGCCCATTTATTTTCTGAGACAAGAAATCCAATTAATGTCCAGTGAGCCCCTCTACAACTTCTATTTCAAGTTAGATAATAGAAAAGTCAGGACTCGTAGTGAGCAATCCATGACATGTAAACAATGTGCTTCTCCACATATCCTTGAGATAGTGGAATCCTTGTAAAAAAACTTTATAAAGAGCGAATACATACCTTTTTTGAACTTCTGAGTACTTTAAATTTTAGTTTACTGTGATCCAAGCGTGCGATAATACATACTGTAATTACTCAATCGTGTCAAGATTGTGGGAGAGAAGGAAGGAGTCTCACTTGTAGCTTTCTTGCTTGCACAATGGGGGAAGACACACAAGGGTGGAGGCTGAAAACAGTTTTCCTCTTCTTAGTTGTGTAAGCCAAAAGAACTCTTGTACAAAGAAAATAGAAGTACCCTAGATATGGGTCTCAAAAACCAAACTCAACTAACTAAGGTGGCATACTAACTGAGCCACGAACTAGAGTAGATAAGGATAGCTATCATGTAGCTATTATTCAGGGGCGGTGTACCAACCGCATCTGCAACTGACAAGTCAGTGACATAAATACACAACGGTCACCCTGGCGTATCACGATTGGAGCTCGATATCTCAACACTCCCCCTCGAGCTCAATCCCAATTCCTGCACACCAAGCAGGTCTCTGAACTTGCGCAGCTTCTCTGCGCCCAATGCCTTCGTGAATATGTCAGCTACCTGATCCTCTGTGCTGACATAAACTAGATCAATAAGACCTAGTAAAACCCTCTCTCGCACATAGTGATAATGCACCTCAATGTGCTTTGTTCTAGCATGATAGACTGGGTTATTTGCCAAGTGTATACTACTCATGTTGTCACAATAAATGACAACTGGCCCATCTGTAGACTGATGCATATCATAAAGTAGCTTATGCAACCAAGCTACCTCACATGCAGCCATTGCTGCACCCCTGTACTCAGCCTCTGTGCTCGACAAGGCAACTGTAGGCTGTTTCTTGCTGCTCCAAGTGACTGCAGCACTCCCAAAAGAGAACACATATCCACTGGTAGATCGTCTATCAGAAATACTACCAGCCCAATCAGCATCAGTGTATCCATGCAACTGTATCTGAACCCCAGTCTCATAAAATAGTCCATACTGCAATGTGGACTTCACATACCTGAGTATGCGTCTAGCCGCATCCAAATGTGGTTTCCTTGGAGCCTGCATAAACTGACTTACCAATCCAACAGCATAGCTCAAATCTGGCCTGGTAATAGTCATATAAATCAAACTTCCTACTATGCGTCTGTACATAGTAGGGTCTTCTAGAAGCTCACCTGCATCTGTGCTCAGCTTCACATTCTGCTCCAAAGGAACTGAAATAGGCTTACAGCCTGTCATCCCATATTTGGACAGCATGTCCAATCCATACTGCCTCTGCAAGAGCTGTATCCCACTTGGTGATCTAATCACCTCAATGCCCAAGAAATAACGCAGCTCTCCCAAATCCTTCATCTCAAACTTCTGCTTCAATAGCATTTTCACATGAAGGATATCTTCATCACTGTCACCTGTCATAATCAAATCATCAACATAAATGACAAGCAGCATAATACCTTTCTCTGTTTTTCTCACATAAAGTGAGAAATCTGCCTTGGAAATCTGAAATCCAATAGTGACAAGATACTGTCCTATCTTGTCAGACCATGCTCTAGGTGCTTGCTTCAAGCCATACAAAGCTTTCTTCAACCTGCAAACAAACTCAGGATGAACAGCATGCACATAACCTGGTGGCTGCTCCATATAGACCTCTTCTTGCAAATCACCATGCAAGAAGGCATTCTTTACATCCATCTAATGTAAAGACCATCCCTTTGATGCAGCCATAGCAATGACTGCTCTTATGGTTGCCATCCTTGCAACCGGACTGAATGTTTCTTCATAGTCAATGCCATATGTTTGTGCATACCCCTTGACTACTAATCTTGCCTTGTATCTGTTCACAGAACCATCAGCATTGTGCTTCACCTTATAAACCCACTTACAGCCAATTGCATTCTTACCTTTAGGCAAAGGTACCAATTCCCATGTAGCATTTGCTTCCAAGGCATCCATTTCTTCATCCATGGCTTTCTCCCATTTTTCTTTTCCCATGGCTTCCTCAAAAGAAGTGGGTTCTAGTTCCTGTATCACTTTAACCATATATGCATAGTGAATGGCTGTAAATCCATCATATTTCAGCCTATCCACAGGATACCTAGCTCTCGTAGACCTGCGCAAAGTAGGTTCACTCCCAGGTGCTCTCAAAACATCCCTGGTCTTCCTTACTCCAGGTGTAACGATAGAAGGAATACCCAACTCATCATCAATGCTCTGTTCTGAGCCACTGGATTCACCATCCACATAAGAGTGACCTGCATTCACATCAAACATGGGCTGATCAACCTTCTCTTTTCCTTTTCGTGATACCTGCATACCACTATCTGCATTACTTTGAGAAGATTCTCCTGATCTCAATCTGCCTGTCCATGGCGAAGAGTGTGAACCACTGCTAGAGGACGCTCCAGGTCCACTAATATTTTGTGACTGCTGCTGTGAATTCTGTGCAGCATTACCATTTTGTGCATCTACATCATCAATCACATTTACTGGTTTATACCAGCTACTCATCTCATCAAAAACAACATCTCTGCTCACTGTAAACTTACGAGTAGAAGGGTTATAGCATCTATACCCTTTTTGCTGCAGAGAGTAACCAATAAAGATGCACTTCTCAGCTTTTGGATCCAACTTGGATCTCAGCTCATCTGGCACATGTACATAGGCAATGCAACCAAAAATTTTCAAATGAGAAATATCTGGTTTCCTACCAGTATACCTCTCCTCTGGAGTCATTCCATGTATTGCTGCAGTGGGAGTCCTGTTCATTATGTAGACTGCTGTAGCAACTGCTTCAGCCCAATAAAAATCTGGCAAGTCTTTTTCATTGAGCATGGCACGAGATACCTCTCCAATATGCCTGTTTTTCCTTTCTGCAATTCCATTTTGTTGTGGGGTAAAACTGCATGAATATTGTTGCTTTATGCCATGCTCCTGCAAGAACTTTGCAAACTCATTTGAGAGGTACTCTCCCCCTCCATCTGACCTTAGGCATTTTATTTGCAGACCTGTTTCTTTTTCAGCCATAGCTTTAAGGGTTTTGAAATGCCCAAAAACTTCACTTTTCTTTTTCATAAAATACACCCAAACTTTTCTGCTATAGTCATCAATAAAAGTGACAAAATAATGACAGCCTCCAAGAGACGCAGCTTTAGTAGTCCACACATCAGAGTGGATTAATTCCAATGGCTTCTTACTCTCTTGAACATGTCTAGGAAATGGTTTCCTTGCCTGTTTTCCAAACTGACAGGCTTCACATACCTTATGCATTTCTGCAACCTTGAATTTAGGCAATCCTGCAACAATATTTTGGGCCTGCATTGATTTAAGTCGCTGTACATTAACATGACCAATGCGTTTATGCCAGATATCAATATCTGCAACTACACCGGTGCCATGTGCAAACATTGCTGCACTCAATTCAGACATGTCTGCATCCAACGTAAACATTCTGCCCTTCTTCTTTCCTTTTGCTATCAAGCGACCTTTATTTTTCATATCCTCAACAAAGCATCCATGAGGATTAAATCTGACCTGCAAGCCCTGTTCAACCATTTGACCAACAGAAACCAGATTCTTGGTGATATTGGGAACATGAAATACATCGGACAGGTATTTCTTTTTCCCATCCTGCATAAACAAAGGAATTTTTCCAATCTGCACAATCGGATGTGCAGTATCATCACCAGTCTCCACAAATCCTGGTTTTTCCATTTTCCTTGCATCCTCCATCCATTCTGCATGACCTGTCATGTGGTTTGATGCACCTGAGTCAACATACCACACATCGTTGCTTTCTTCTGCATTTGTCACAGAATTGTTCATGTGCTGCACCATAAACAAATGCTCATTTCTATCATCACCCTGTCTACTAGAAGATGCATAATTTCCTTGTTGCAGTTTTGCATTCATGATGTCATTCTGCTTTTTATAGCAGTCTTTAGCCATATGACCCATTTTACCACAATAGTAGCATTCAACATTACTGTTTGCATTTTGGCCTCTTTGCCATCCACCACGACCTCTTTGGCTCCCCCTGCCTCTAGAGTTACCACGTCCTCCTCCATAGGACTGGTTTTCTTGAGTTTGCTGCATATTCTGATTTCTACCACGGCCTCCAAATCGGCCTCCTCTACCTCTGCCTCTACCTCTTCCAGCATTTGAGTAGAAGACAGCTTCTTTTGAAGTTCCTCCTGAAGAAGATGCACCACCATTTCTCTGCTCCTCAGAAATTAGAAGAGCAATCAACTCCTCAAAATCAGGAAATCTTTCACGAACTGAAATGGATGTCCGAAACTGTGCATAATCCTTTCCTAGACCATTCAAGGTCACAGAAACTAAATCATCATCTTCCACTGGCGACCCAATGGAAGCAAGTGCATCTGCAATCTTCTTCACCTTCATGTGGTAGTCATTGATGCTCATATTTTCTCTTTGCACATTGTGCAACTCTTGCTTGAGCTGCATTTTCCTGGCTTGTGTATTTGTGCTATACATCTTTGACAGAGTATCCCATGCCTCCTTTGGCGTACTTGCATCCTGAATATGCACAATCATAGAGTCTGAAATACTGATAGACAGCCAGTACATAACTTTCCTGGCTCTCTCATGCCATGCTTTAAATGCCTGCATTTGCTGTTGATTGGGAACATCAGGAAGAACTGGTTCTTCTTCATTTCCTGCAACAAATTCCCAATATCCTTTTCCCATAAGGAAATTCGTCATTCTAAACTTCCATGCTTGGAAGTTGTTCTTGTCAAGCTTTTCAGTGACAATCTGTGAGAGAGAATCAGATGCCATTACAGAATACTGCAAAAAATTCTGTCACTGCAAAAAACACAGCTTCACGCTCACAAGAGCAAATCTGCAAAACTGGCGAAAGTGGTATTTGACCACACAGTCAATTCCTAGTGACGATTTTGCATCAACAGGCAACAGGGATGATTCTGTAACTCCCAATGTCTCTGCACATAAGCATACGATGCAATCTCTGTGGTAACTTTTCACCAACCTGTTGAACAGTGGTCGCACAGCATAAAACAGGGCCTTTTCCTGAGTGCGTGCAGAAAACTTCCGCCTTCAAAACAGGCCCCGAAATGGCCTCAAATCAAAAAAACAGGGTCGCCGAGGGCTAAAGCTCTCTCCCGCAGCATATACTGCCCTCTTGCTTCACCGCGAAGGGCGTCTCAACCTGAGACAATGCACTCCTGCAATTTCCAGCTGTGCTATCTGCAGAGATCTGCTCCCAAAACAGAAAATGAAAGCAACACTGCTCCTCTTACCAGAACACCGCGAGCTTGGCTTGCTTTCTTGAGCTCCTTACCACGAACAAGGCTCTGATACCATGTCAAGATTGTGGGAGAGAAGGAAGGAGTCTCACTTGTAGCTTTCTTGCTTGCACAATGGGGGAAGACACACAAGGGTGGAGGCTGAAAACAGTTTTCCTCTTCTTAGTTGTGTAAGCCAAAAGAACTCTTGTACAAAGAAAATAGAAGAACCCTAGATATGGGTCTCAAAAACCAAACTCAACTAACTAAGGTGGCATACTAACTGAGCCACGAACTAGAGTAGATAAGGATAGCTATCATGTAGCTATTATTCAGGGGCGGTGTACCAACCGCATCTGCAACTGACAAGTCGGTGACATAAATACACAACGGTCACCCTGGCGTATCACGAGTGGAGCTCGATATCTCAACAAATCGTGCAGTTAAAAATCATAATTAAATTGCAGGTTAGAGGTCTATAATCTAGAGAATATTGTCTTTGCACAATGATATATTGTAGCGCATCTCTGCTGCTCGTTTCTTAAATTTTAATATTAAATTGGATCCAAAGGGAATTTCAAGACCTTTTAGATTTATTTTCTTTAAAAAATTATATATTTTCTCTTGTTAGACTTGAATATACTCAGCGACCCAAACATATTCGAGGATATAATAATGTAGAACGAAGCGTTTGTCTGTATGAGTAATTTTAACAGTGACTTTAAAGTACTGAAATAAAGAAACTAAGGTAAGAGTTTTAATTTGAAACTTTAGAGTTAATAACTTTATAAAGAACCTTTATTTAAAACCCTAGACACATAAAAGCTATAACTCCAAACTCATTTTCACTTTCATTCTCTACTTCCCTACACTTGTGCTCTCCTTCCTTCTCTGTTTGTGTGCCATGGCTACCACTCCCGCCTTCGCCGCATGGATCAGCTCCACATGCTACGCGCACATAGGGGACCAGATATACCCTAGGTCTGCTCCTGCCACTGGGCCGCCCTCGTCTCTCTCCTGGGTAGGCACTGCATAGTCGGGTCGAGGACCAAAAAGGCTTTCCTGCAACCGCTCGAACTCCTCATCAGAGATCTGATACTGTGGCGCTGCATCATCAATCTGCTCCTGGATGCTCACAATGGCAGAGATGTCATCGATGCTCGTGCCATCATAACGAGCCACCTCATCAACATGTGATGGGGCATCCTGTAAATCAAAATCTATGAAATCACTAGGTGCATCACGCACCATGATACAGTATAGTTCTTCTTCCCTAAGCTCCAACAACTCTAGCACATCTTGCATGAGTAGATATTCCACCCCCTCGATGGTGATAGCATGGAGAGAAGAGAGGGGTGGCTCTTCGCGAGCCTCCGGCCAGGGCACATCTGGGGGCCCGATCCCGACAAAAACACATGTGTGCACTCCCGATGCCCTAGAGGCCCTACTGGTTAAGTTTTATATGAATATGATTTATATATCTTCAGCACACTCCATGCATAGTGAGTCTAATACTGAACTTGTGTGTTGCAGGAGATTGTCTATATAGATGAGTTTTCATCTAGGCAGGGTGGCCGATCTGGTAGCCAAGGAAGGGTGCAAGACTCGGCATTGAAGGAGTACGTTGGGCAGCTTGTCAACGACATTATTGTATTTCATAAGACATGCTCCCCTGCTTTTGCCGAGAACTTCTTGAAGTTGAGGGCACTAACAAAGGCTGGGCCCTTCAAGACCATCCCGACCAACTCCAACCTGGAGAAAGTAGTGTTGCTTCGACGTTCGAAGCTACTCTACTTATTCACGAGTACTAGGTCTGGCCCACTTTTCTCCATGGTGGCCCGTGGCATGGTTGCCGGTGTTGAAGACCCCACTGTCATTAGACAGGAACTATTGGGGCAAAATGTATTGTTGCCTATGATCAAGAATAGCTCTGACCATGGGGAGCCTAGCTCGAAGAAGCCTAGGAGAGAATAGATGTACTTATTGCCTACTACTAATATTGCATCACTGCTGTACTGCACTTTGTAATCTTCTCTTCAAGTAATGAAAACTGATGTTTGTTGGATTCCCGTGCAATGTAGTTTGTGATACGTGTCATTTACTGTTGTTTTTTACTTGAATGTTATGTTTATTTGTCGAATTTATACGTAACATGATTCGTACCCTAAATTTAAAACACAGTGCTTTATCGAATTTGTGCGCAACATGTATTTGTTTGAACGCATGTAACGATAACTCAACGACGTAAATAAAATAAATATCAAGCTACTAAACAAAAATAAGACGTGCCAAAAACTTTGTATTTGTATTAATAACAATTTTACATGGGGTCCATTACAACGAAGGCTTTACAAAATGTCTTCAGAAGCTACATTCCATGTGCTTTTGAGTTGTACACCTCTATCCTTTGCTGATCTCCGCGAGGACTATCTTTCCATCGCCGAAAGAACCTGACTATCCGCCGCAGATCCCTGTCGGTGATGGTGACCCTCCTTGCATGCACCGCTACATAGACTGAATCTCCAAATAAGTCGATGAGGTAGGCTTCAACAGCTTCTTGTAGTGTGAGGGGGGCTTGGGCAGTCCAGCGATCCGGTTGTTTCGCGCGTGATGTATCTGGAAACTGGGTCCTGTTGTTCCTGATCAGTATGCCCTCCATGATCTCCCGCACCAACTTCTGGAATGGAGCCTTCAGTATCAGGAGATGAGTGGTCTTCTGGTAGTGGTGGATCTCGCGAAGAGCCACTGTGTCTGGCTTCCATCGATGCTTGCAATGCTGGCATTGTGGTGGTGGTGGTGGAGCTAGAGGATGTGGCTGCCGTATGGAATTTCCAGGGGGGTATCTCCGGGCCGCTTGCTTGGTGCGTACCATGTCTTCTAGGAGAGAGAACTTAGAACTCAAAAGTGAAATGTGTAAAATGAGGTGAAACTTTAAACTTATAGCCAAACTTTTCAAAAATCCTAAAATTTTAATTAATGAATCCACGCTTTGGAAAAATATCACCAGTGCTCCGATTCACATGAAATTTTACCTGTAGGCTCCTCAAGGACACATCAACCACCCAAATTTTTTTTGGCCCCAACAGAAGCCTTTGGATCACCTGTCCGGAGGCTCGCGTCTGGGGCCCCAGACGCGAGCCTCCGGACATGTGACCCAGAAGCCAGATTCAGGGCCCCAGACGCGAGCCTCTGGACAGGTGATCCAGAGGCTTCTGTTGGGGCCAAATTTTTAATATAAATGAGTTTTTCTAATGCCGAGCATGAGGGTGAAGTTTCACCAGATTCCGATTTATAAATTTGACGGTTCAATCTTTTTTTGAAAATGCGTTAACTGCATTATACTGCACTGATAATGTATTGTCAACCTCGCAACTGTAGATTAAATGTACTGATAATGAGTGTGCGCAACTGTAGATTAAATGTATTGTCAACCTCGCAATGCAAAACATTGGAAACTTAAAAATTAACAAAAAATAAACCATGGGTAAAATGGAATATCGCATATCGGATATACTGTTGCCAAACCACTAAATATAGTAAGGATATAGTGCATCGGCCCATGTACAACCGATCACCGACGTGTACGTGGTTGCACATTGAATTTATCCTCAACAAAACTACTTACAAAATTGGAAACTTGAAAATTCACACAATGCGAAACATGGTCAAAATAGAATATCACATATTGGATTTAGCATTGCGAAACTATGAAATACACGGTAGATAGTGCATCGCACCAAGTACAACTAGAGCTAGGGAAAATTTAGCTCCATTTTGCAGGTCACTACTATCAAATACTTGAAGGTCTACTGGAAAGATAACCCAAAACTAAGCTCCTTACAATCTACAACCAAACCTGAGCTAAAAACATAGATCCAATTACAAGGTAGCTTTTCAAAGCATATTGTTGACATTAAGATTAAATGCATCCTTGTTATTGCGGAGCGCAGCTGTGCCTGGTCTCCATCTTCGCTTTTTATGTGTTAGAGGGTGTGTATTACGAGCTGGAGCAGTAGTGGGAGGTGGAGCAGCTGGAGCATGTGGACCACCATTTCTGGACAATGGCGAACCATCATTAAGTAACCATAATGATGGATGTGACAATGAAGGATCTAGGGTTGCAAGGAATGCAACCTAAGCAGTGGCTTATCAGATTGACAGATCAAAGTAGAATCAAACCGTTGGGCATCCTCCCATACGTAAAGACAACCCTCGCAAGAAGAGACTATTGATTGACATATCAAATACCTCCTGCCTGAACCTGAATTGACTTCTGAAATCATAGCTGACAGTGAGATAGAAGCATAGATATATTGTTCTCCCTGTTACATGGTAGTCATAGAGACAAAGCCAGAGATAGAGATAAGAGTAGAGACAAAGACAGACACAGAGAGCTTGTTCTTCTCTTACAGAGCACCCACACATGTAGAAACAAAACTTGAAGAGGACGAAAGTGATAATGCAGAAAAAGAATATGAAAGTGAGCTAGAAGGGTCAATCCTACTCGTAGAAGGCAGAGATGAGGAAGAAGTTCCTGAAGCCTCAACGAAATTAGAAGATCCCTTGTTGATTGACGGAATGATAATGATACCCTTTGGACTGATCAATGAATCATGTCATAAGCAAAGTCTGTATAAGAAATGGATTAAGAAGAATAGGACTTCCTTCATTAGTGTCTCTTGTTGTCCAAATTTACCCTTCCTTAAAGAAGATGATGTTGAATGCACCTTGCAAAAAACCCCCAGTTTAGCAGCTCAAACAGAACCCAGAAGGTTCCTATTATGTGACATTCTTGGATGCATCTTTACAAGACGAATCCTTGAGCTAAGAAGTAACTCATCCCCAACCCAAACTCAAAACCTCAATGATACCCTTTCAGCCTCCCAAAGAGCAAGCTAAGACTCCATTAAAATAGGACAATAGTTCCAATGCATCATCAGAAGAGGAGACCACTCCCTTGAAGGAGTCGGATCTCTACCTAGAAGTAGTCTGTGGGACATCTATCTGTGAAGTGGAAGGTGAAAAGCAATTGACATTCGTGGATGCTAAAGGTATTGAACATTACATGAAGGTGGGTCTAAATCTTCCCAAATAAGAACTATTGGTCTTGCGAGACCTACTAAATGAGAACTTAGACGTGTTTGCATGGTCGTACAAAGATCTAAAGAGGATTGATCCCACAGTATGCCAACACATCAACCTAGAGCTTGATGCCAAACTTGTGAGGCAAAGATAGAGGCACATGAATCCCAATTACTCTGCCCTAGTGAAGGCCGAATCACTAAAGCTCCTTAAATCTGAGTTCATTTATCCCGTGGCTCTAATAGTGAATGGGTTTTTCCCATTGTGGTAGTACCCAAGAAGAATAGGAAACTGCAAATATGTGTGGACTTTTGAAAGCTGAATTCCATGACAAAGAAAGATCATTTTCCTATCATTTTTACATACCAACTATTGGACATAGTGGTAGGCCATGAGCTCTATTCCCTCTTGGATGGATTCAATGGATACAATCAAGTCCAAATTGCAGAGGAGGATCAATCCAAAATAACCTTCACAATAAGAATGGGGAACCTATGCTTATAGAGTGATGCTGTTTGGGCTCTGTAACGCTCCTGCTACCTTCCAATGAGTGATGATGACTACCTTCCAGAACCATCTACATGATTTCATTGAGATGTATCTCGATGACTTCTATGTCTATAGCCTAGTCCATGAGCATTGGGGACAATTAGAGCAATGTTTTGATAGATGTCAAGAGTATGGGATTTCTCTCAACCCCAACAAATGTGTCTTTGGCCTCTCATAAGGAGTTCTTCTAGGTCGCATTGTCTTTGCACAAGTGATAGCAACATATCCTGCTAAGATTGAGAAGATTGCTGCCTTGACAGTCCCAACCAACCTTAAGCAATTGAGGGGATTTCTTGGCTATGTGGGTTATTATAGAAGATTCATTGCGCACTTTGTGACAAAGGCAGCCCATTTGCATAAACTCGTAAGAAAAGATGCAATGTTTGATTGAAGCACCCATCCTGCAATCTCCTGATTGGACAAAGGAGTTCCATGTGCACACTGATGCATCAATTGAAGCCTAGGTGCAGCCTTATGCCAAAAGGGCCTCTCTAAGTTAGATCAACCAATCTATTATGCAATCCGGAAAGTATCCAATAGAGAGCAGAACTATACAATGATGGAACTTGAGTGTGTAGCAATGGTGTTTGCTTTGGAGAAGTTCCGACACTATCTACTGTCGACGATTTCAAATTCTATGTGGACCATGAAGCCTTGTCCTTTCTAATGAACAAGGCTAATGTGAAGGGAAGAATGATGAGATGGCTCCTTCTGTTTCAAGAGTTTGACTTTGAAGTGGTTACTAAACCCGACTGTTCTCATGTCCTGGGCTGATCATCTATTCGCGAATCCCCCAAAGCAATGATGAAGAAGAGCAAGATGATCTAGACCTTCCTGATGCTTCCTTGTTTCTAGTTGAAACAATTACCCCATGGTACATTGATATAGCCAACCTCTTGGCAACCCAATAGTATCCCCCGGATATCTCGAGCTGTGAGAAGAAGAAGCTTCTCTTGGAATTAGCCCCTACACCCTGTTAGGAGGTGCTTTGTACAATAAAGGAAAGGACGAGGTCTTACAAAGATGTGTGGTAGGAGAAGAGATTGGCATTGTGTTGAAAGCATGCCATGACGAGCCCTGTGGTGTTCACTTCGCGGGAGAAGCAACAGCTAGAAAGGCCTTACTTGTAGGATATTGGTGGCTGACCCTCCATAAGGATGCCTATGATTGCTGCAAACGGTGTGATGCCTATCAGCGAATGGGAAAGCCTAGCAAATTCAATGCCATGCCCCTGCGACCTATTCTTCCCCTAAAGCCATTCGAGAAGTGGGGGATTAATTTCGTGGGTCCCATTGATCCACCAACCAGAAAGAAACAAAATAGATACATCTTGGTTTGTATAGACTACGTGAAAAAGTGGTGTGAAGCTAAAGCTCTGAAGTAGGATGATGGTAATAGCATGGCCTTGTTCCTATACGAGAACATCGTCACCCATTTTGGCAGTCCTCTAGAGCTTATCAATGATCGAGGTACCCACTTCCTGGTACGCAGATCGGTCGCAGTATGCTCGCGTAGTGAATCCCGGAAGGTCCCCAAGAACAATGAACTCTACCTTTTTGCACAAAAAACAATGTAAAAGCATGAACGACAAGAAGCAAGAGACCAATTGGGTTCAATCTCCCCCCATGCCTTGTGTGAGCGCTTCACAAAGCATGTATTTTATGTATATTTCCATCTTCATGCTCAATAATAGCCCAATTTACAAAAATATGACAAGCTTTTAGCTTTTGAGTTTGCTTTCTACAAAAATAGGAAATAAAGCTAATGGACGGTGCCCATGGAGTCTGGCACGCCCAATCTCAATGTCCAAATAGAAATAACATATCCGTGTGCGTAGGCGCATACAAAATAATAATCAATAATCGATGTCTCAATAGACATAACAAAATATAGGCGTGGCGCCTATCAAAATATAATCCAAAGGTCGAATACTCGCTAGACTCCAATGCTTTCCTCCGCCACTGCTGCTATCTCTACACATCAACTGAAGCATTCACAATCGTTAGTAAAATAATACAATTAAACTGACAAAAGTGAATACCTAGCAGTCTTCAGCTATATAAATAAATCAACTGGTTAGAAATAAATCCTAACCTTAATTTATTACGAGTGCACACTCTAAACTCATAAACATTTATTAATTTAACATGTATTTTGCGGAATCACCCGCTATGGAATCACCCACGTACACACTAAATTAATGAAACGCCCGAAAAGGACAGGCGTCCCCATCAACTTCTCGCACAAAGAATCCTCTTTGTGTATGAGCCCCGGTCATCTAAGTTTATGGAATCCACCGTAAAACCTCACGGAATCCACCGTGGAATATGCCTCCTGGCATCATACCCCCGGGGTGGGATAGCAATTGACCTCAATTGCTATTAGCTCAATGTGGGGCTAACAGAGTGGGGAAAGCATTTAAGTCTCTAGCGTGCATCCATTTTGCTTCCTCTACAGGATGGTTCTTAAATTTTACTAGATATCTAGAATACCTTCGGCCAGTTCTAGTGGTCATGTAGTCAGTGTCTATGATGGCTTCTGGTTCAAGTATTTCAGTCTCTTCCTCTAATAAAGGTGGGTTTTCATAAACAGGGTGGATAGGTAATTGGCCTCTAAATGGTCTCAATAAACTAATGTGAAATGTATTATGAATTTTCCAATGAGATGGTAATTCTAACTTGAATGCATTATCATTAATCTTATGAATGATTCTAAATGGTCCATAGAATCTAGGAGCTAATTTGACAACTGGATGTCTATCTACACTTTGCAGTCTACGTTTTTCTATTCTCAGCCAAACATAATCATCAACTTTGAAATTCATGGCTTGTCTTTTCTTGTTGGCTTGTTTGGTATATGATTGCTGGGCTTTAGCAATCATATCCTTAACCTCATCAAAAATACTATTATGCATAGTAGCAATATCATCAGCACTCTGAATTCTATTAGACAAAGATGCAACAGGTGTAGATAATCTATATCCATAAATGACTTCAAAAGGTGCTTTCTTTGTAGATGTGTGCGGTGTATTATTATATGCAAACTGTAATAAATGCAAATGAGTTTCCCATGTCTGAGGTTTAGAAATAGTATATGCACGTAAAAGATCTAGTATGGTGCTGTTTGTGGCTTCTGTTTGTCCATTTGTTTCTGGATGAAATGCAGATGAAAAATCAATCTTTGTGCCTAGATTTGCAAACAGTGTAATCCAAAAATTGTTACAAAATCTAGAATCACGATCTGAAATAATCACTTTTGGCAATCCATGGTTAGTAAAAACAGTTTTCAAAAATAACTGTGCTGCTTGTGATGCTGTTAAAGTTTTCTTACATGGAATGAAATATGCTTGCTTACTAAATCTATCTACAATTGTCCAAATCATGTCATGGTTAGATTTAGTATTTGGTAAACCAGTAATGAAATCCATAGAAATATGTTCCCAATGTTTAGATGGAATAGACAAAGGCATTAGTAATCCATACTGTTTACCATGATGTCTCTTTATTCTTTGACAAATCAAACATTCAGAAACGAAATTAGATACGTTTGCATCCATATGCGGCCAATAAAAATCTTCAGTTAACATGCGTAATGTAGATATGATACCTCTATGACCTTGATATGGGGGACAATGAATTTCATTTAAAACAAAAGATCGGAATGGAATAGTAACACACAGTCTCTTTTCAAAAAACATAAATCCATCATTATATGACAATGAATTAACATGAATGAAATTATTTTGAACTAATTTTTGCCAACCAAAATGAAAAGTAATATCCTGGTGATACGTATCTTTCATAGCAATCAAAGAATCAAAAGATATGACAAAAATATTATGAATTGCAGGTCTTCTACTCAATGCATCAGCAACTACATTTTCTTTTCCAGGTTGGTATTGAATGATAGGATGAAAACTTTGAATGAAGGAAGCCCATTTGATATGACGGTCAGAGATTTGGGGTTGGCTAAGTAAATGTCTAATGCTTTGCTGGTCAGTCTTTATCATGAATTATGAACCCATTAAGTAGTGTTTCCACTGTCTTAATGCTTGTACAACTACTAATAGTTCTTTGTCATAAGTGGAATATTTCAGCTCAGAGGGTTTCAGCTTAGAACTAGAATATGCTATTGGATGATTGTCTTGCATTAGTACGGCTCCTATTCCTGATCCGCTAGCATCGGTCACAACTAGAAAGAATGGTCTATTAAAGTCAGGCAATTGTAGAATACAGGCATTAGTTAATGCACATTTCAGTAAGTCAAAGGATTTCTGCTGAGTTTCAGTCCATTGATAAACAATTCCTTTCTTGAGAAGTTTGGTTAATGGTAAAGCAATTAATGAAAAATTACGTACAAACTTCCTATAGAAACTAGCAAGACCAAGGAATGAGCGTAATTCATGCACATTTTTAGGAACAGGCCAATGCAATATTGCATCAATTTTCTTAGGATCAACTTTAATTCCTTCTTTTGATACAATATGACCTAAATACTCAATTTCTGTCTTAAAGAATTCACTCTTTTCAGAATTTGCAAACAATTGATTTTCTTTCAGTAATTGAAAAACTAATGATAAATGCTCATAATGCTCTTTTTCACTTTGACTAAACACCAAAATATCATCAAAGAAAACAATCACACAGTACTGATATTTTAAAAAGATACGGTTCATCATTCTACTGAAGGTGGTAGGTGCATTAGTCAATCCGAATGGCGTGACTAAGAATTCGTAATGGCCAAACTGTGTTCTGAATGCAGTCTTAAATATGTCAGATTTATCTAGCCTCACCTGATGATATCCAGACTTAAGGTCAATTTTACTAAATATAGAAGATCCTTGCAGTTTGTCCATAAGGTCATCAACTCTAGGTATAGGATACCTATTCTTTACAGTGATCTTATTTAAAGCTCGGTAGTCAATACACATACGATAAGTATTATTCTTTTTCTTAACTAAGAGTACAGGTGCACCGAATGGAGAACTGCTAGGTCGAATTAAGCCTCTATTTAGTAATTCTTCAACTTGGTTCTGGATTTCTTTTTGCTCTATTTGATTGTGCCTATATGGTGCTTTGCAAGGTGGTTGTGTGCCAGGGATTAAATCAATCTTATGGTCTTCTGGTCGTGAAGGTGGTAAACCTGGTGGTAGGTCTTCTGCAAAACAGTCCTTAAAATATGCAAGAAATTCCTTATGCCTAGGGTGCATATGATTTTCCTTTGCGTGCAATTCATTCACCCAAATGAGATATGATTTAGTACTCTTGCGTAATGCACGTTTTGCTTGAGTATGCGAAAGCAGTGGAAAAATATTAGATGCATGCATACCATATAATGTAATAGATTTTCCTTGAAAATTAATATTCATTGTGTGCGTGGAATAATCTATATTTGGATTATGCTGGTGTCGCCAAGGCATTCCTAGAATAATGTCACTCGACTGTAATGGAACAACTAAGAAATTTCTTCTTTCAATATATGAACCAATTTGAATCTCTAAATCTTGTACTTCTTGTGTGCCATTGTACCTAGTGCCTAAAAATGCAGCTTTTATGCGATAATGCGTAGGTACAGTCTGTAATTTCAATTCCTTTACCAATTTTGCTGAAATAAAGTCATGAGTACTACCGTCATCATGCAAGATAGTTCTTTCCTTTCCATGCACCAAACATTTCATAGTCAATAATGAATGTGGAGTAGGCATACCTGGTAAAGTGTCGGAAGTAGTAGTAGTATCATCCTCATCTTCAGTGAAATCAGGCATATCCTCATGCTCGTCTTCGTCCATGGCTCCAAGATAGTTGATATGTGCTGGTGGCTTCTTTGAATGACAATTTGCTACGAGATGCCCAGGCTGGTGACATTTATAGCATACTATTGGCTTGGCTTTGGTTACATTATTTGCAATGGCTGGAAGTCTGGGTACATTTGGATTTGCTTGTGGAATAGGCTTAGAATTTGGATTGACATTGGATGGTAATGCAGGTGGTTTAGCCCAATTCTTGTAGAAAGATGGTGAAGAGAAACGACCTGGATTAAACCTTCTAAAATTGGAATTGAATTGTTTAGATCCATAATTACCATTGGCTTGAAATTGCTGTGGTCGTCTGTCTCTTCCGCGTAACTTATCTTCAGTGTCGTGAGCTAGTGAGATGGTGTCTTCAAGGGTAGCAAGCTTGAACATGTTCACTTCAGCGTAGTAATGTCCAAGAAGTCCAGACATATACTTCCAGTTATGTGTCGTCTCTGGTACGTCTTCAAGCATGTGTAGCTGTAGGAGTGTATTCCAAAAACGCTCTGTATACTGTGGAATAGACTCACGATCCCGTTGTTGAAGTAAATCCCATTGCTTGATAGCCTTCTCATGAAATTGCGGTGGAAGGAAATTCTACATGAACTTCTTCTTGAAATCTTCCCAAGTAGCAGGACATTCTTTGCTCTTGCGTACTACAGTCCACCAAAGTGATGCTCTGTCTACCAAATGATTAGTAACACACTTGATTTTATCTTTTTCTGGATAGGTTTCCTCATGGAAATAGTCATCAAACTGGCTAATGAAAGATAAAACAGTCTTTCCTTCTCGTATGCCATTGAAAGTGCGAAATTTGAAACTTCGTTTATTTATCTTTGATTCCTTGCGAATGGTTTGTGCTTCAAGAGTAGCGTCGATGGTACGTCGAATCAAATCTTCAGCTTGAGGTTCTTCTTTGTCGGTGGACGCTCTTTGTAATTTTGTCAATTGCGCTTGCAATGCTTGCCTAGCCCTTCGTTCTTCTTCCAATTGCAGCATGATTAGATCCAGCTTTTGTTCCATGGTAGGCTCAGGTAGGTCGTCTTCAGCCATAAGATCATCCATATGTGGGGTCGTCATCCTGTAAAACTCAATAAACCTTTCTCACTCAAAATCAGGTTAGCGGGATGAGCGTAGCTCAAATTCGGGGTTACAAGGCTATGTATTTTTGGGTATTTCTTTCTCAATTTTCAGAAAATCTGCAATATTTCCGTCTTCGTTTGCTGAAAATACTTCAGCGGACCTGTGGATGGGTAGAATACTTTGCCATGAACAACTTTCCAGTTCAGAGTTTCTGCGCAGGAACAGCCCTTCTAGGAGTTTTGAGCACTAGTCAGTTCTGACTCCAGTTGACTAGTCTGACTTGCAGAGTTGCAGACTTAGCCGACTTGCAGAGTTGCAGACTTGCAGAACTTAGGCCGACTTGATGAACTTGCAGGACTTGATTCCAGTCGACTTGCAGGACTTGATTTCTGGTGCGCAGGACCCGGAGTTTGGTGACTTTCTTGCCTTGTGTGACTTGCAGAAACTTAGCTTTGACTTAAGAGATTAAGCTTGAAAAGCTTAATGAGGCCGTCGTCTGATTTCATGGGGGGGGGGGCCGTTTTCTTGACGATGCGTGATTTTCGAAAGGCTCTCAGATACCACGCGATGAATTTCGGAAGCAATTAAGCTTCTAATCCAAGCTTATTGATTAATAATGTTAAGCTTTAAAGCTTGAGGAAAAGAAAATACTCTGTTTATCCACGACTTGATGAAGGAGATGGATGCGTGGTCCTCCGCCTGCACAGCCTGGTCCTTCGCAATCTGACAGTAGAAACAGGGGTTCTTAATCGCCAGAAGTCTGCCTGTATCGACGGTTCGCAACGAGAGTGACTGTAGAGCCCGATCGTTCCTGGAGCTCCGCCTTCGCCCGAGATGGGTAGCGATTAGAAGCTCTTGATCTCAGCTCCGCTCTGATATCACTGGTGCGCAGATCGGTCGCAGTATGCTCGCGTAGTGAATCCCGGAAGGTCCCCAAGAACAATGAACTCTACCTTTTTGCACAAAAAACAATGTAAAAGCATGAACGACAAGAAGCAAGAGACCAATTGGGTTCAATCTCCCCCCATGCCTTGTGTGAGCGCTTCACAAAGCATGTATTTTATGTATATTTCCATCTTCATGCTCAATAATAGCCCAATTTACAAAAATATGACAAGCTTTTAGCTTTTGAGTTTGCTTTCTACAAAAATAGGAAATAAAGCTAATGGACGGTGCCCATGGAGTCTGGCACGCCCAATCTCAATGTCCAAATAGAAATAACATATCCGTGTGCATAGGCGCATACAAAATAATAATCAATAATCGATGTCTCAATAGACATAACAAAATATAGGCGTGGCGCCTATCAAAATATAATCCAAAGGTTGGATACTCGCTAGACTCCAATGCTTTCCTCCGCCACTGCTGCTATCTCTACACATCAACTGAAGCATTCACAATCGTTAGTAAAATAATACAATTAAACCGACAAAAGTGAATACCTAGCAGTCTTCAGCTATATAAATAAATCAACTGGTTAGAAATAAATCCTAACCTTAATTTATTACGAGTGCGCACTCTAAACTCATAAACGTTTATTAATTAAACATGTATTTTGCGGAATCACCCGCTATGGAATCACCCACGTACACACTAAATTAATGAAACGCCCGAAAAGGACAGGCGTCCCCATCAACTTCTTGCACAAAGAATCCTCTTTGTGTATGAGCCCCGGTCATCTAAGTTTACGGAATCCACCGTAAAACCTCACGGAATCCACCGTGGAATATGCCTCCTGGCATCACTTCCTTAACAAGATTATGGATGAATTGACAGAACTGTACAAGATCTATCATGTCCACACCCTATTACCCAAGAGCTAATGGCCAAGTCGAAGTTACCAATCACATCCCCTTTGCTTGATTCTGACAAGAACTATTGCTGCACACCGACGTGATTGGGACGATCGACTTATAGAGGCCCTTTGGGCATACAAAACTTCCCATAAAGCGGCTACAGGACAAACACCTTTCCAGTTAGTGTATGGAATAGAAGCCATCTTTCCTATTGAACTCGAGCTTCCCTCTTTGCGTGTGGCCATCAAAGAATGCTTGGGAGATGACGAGTCCTTGCAATGCCATCTATTGCACTTGGAGTGTCTCGATGAGATCCGCAGATGGCCCTATAGTGCATGGAAGCCACACAAGCTCACAGTAGGCCTATCATGATAGCTTCATCAAGTAGAAAGAGTTCAAGGAAGGTGACTTAGTCCTTATTTGTGATTCCTAATTTGGAAAGTTTCCAGGCAAGCTTCAAAAATTTTGGATGGGCCCTTATAATGTACTTGCCTTCAATCCTAATGGCTCAGTCCAAGTCCATACAATTGATGCTTCCGATAATCCCTTCCTTATTAATGGCTATCGCCTTAAGAAGTATCACCCACCTTGGGAATCTTGACAATCACCGTTGATAGCTTACTCATTCCTTGTTCAACGATCGATACGCCTTTACTTAATGCTCCTGATAACCCCTTGTTGATCTTGATGATGTGGTTTCGTTCTGATAGCCCCTCGCAACCACCTTCTCCTCCTACTTGACTTCCTTTCCATTTGATGCAGCAGAGGTGGCAAGGATGGTTCTGATACATGGCATTCTTGCCATTCGATATTTCAAATACAATAAGAGAAAAAAAAGAAAAAAATATAAAATAAAAATATATCAATCATTAGAGAAAAGGACTCCCTGTCATGCCAACCTATTCTTCTAGAAAAGGTGGAAACACCCTCGGGAGTAGGGGAAAAGAAAAGAAATGAAGATAAATAAAAAATAAAAAAAGAAAAACAAAATTGTTATGGGAGAAAAGGAAAAAAGTCCCTATCATAACAGGCCTCGTTCCAAGAAAAGATGGCACACACCCTTGGATGAGAAGTTGGCTGTGGAAAAGGTGGTAACACCCCGCAATCCAGGATCGCAGAATCTCTAGCCGAACTCTTGCAGACAAAGTTTTCGAGTCACCTCCCTTGGTGTGCTAGAGTATTGTGAGCTTTCATCCTAATTGGATGGGGATGTGAGCATGGGCTTCTCTCTGGATTCGTCAACCGAGTGTGAGACAGAGGGTGCCCTTTATATCCAAGATAGAGGTGAGATGTGTGAATAGAGCGTTGCACACGCGGGAGATGGGCCTCTCAATGCACAAAGCACAAACTTGTTCTTATGCACAACACTATAAGGCACCATGGCCTCCCTTCTTGCACTGTGGCGGGATGCATAGACGTCAATTGCGCACAAGACATACATCCTCTGCACAAGTGAAAGTGAGGATAACATCAATGGGTTTCAGGAATGGGTTGCCCTCCTGTATCTATCAACAGAGTGTAAGACAGAGGGGAGGTTGAATGTGAATAATGTTTCCTCAATTAATTATCAAGAGGCGAGGATTGAGGGACGTTACGACACTTCGAGTCAAGTATGTTCCCATTTTTCTATGTACACACAGGATGGGTTTCTGCCATCACCATAGGACACATCACCCTGTTTTGTACACACTGCACAACAAGGCTCCCTGGCCTTTCTACTTGCACCTATGCCAGATGGGGTGGGACACACTAATGCACCATCAATTGTGCACCTTGGTGGCGTACTCTCCTTCTCTACCCTCTCTCGTGTCGATTTCTAAACTAGGTGTGAGGTTGGGTTTTCATAATTATTCAAATCACGTGATGTCCATAATGGAGCGAGTGACTGCTCTTTCATTTCATTTGAGTGACTGTGAGTCGAGTGCAATATCCTTTGCCATTGATGATTTCCTGCGATTCCCTCAACAAATTTGCCTCACTGGGTGCTTCTGCGTGGTCCTTGCCACGCTGGACGTGTGTTAAGAAGCCACTTTAGTACCTTCTGTAGCAGCAGCTGACAGCGACACAACATGTGACATTGACAATCAATCTCAATCTTCGGTAACATGGGCCAAGTTTTTCTAACCCTACACCTTTTTTTTATCATGTTTTAAGTGTGGGGACATCATCGATTAGTCTAATGTAGGGTCCTAGGTCCTTGTTGCTCGGTTCACCCTTCCCGTCATCATTAAGGTCTTAAGTGTGGGGACGCGTCCCTGCACGTCTACGATGCATACTCTCATGCATATCTCGATTATAATCATGCATCTATGCCATGGATGGATTTTACCCTGATGGGGTCCCTTCCCCACCCACCTGTCCTCCTTTTCCCCACTCTTGTGGATGTTCCTTCCCCGTTTCTCTTTATCCCTTGTTTTGCGGTCTTTTCATGTGAATGCACCCTATGATCACCAACACTCATATCCAACCTTATAGCCCTATTTGTCCCTTTGAATGGTGCACTTTTTATTTTTATAGCCCCTTGTTCCGATCAACGGTCCAAAAGTTATTAATTTTTGAAGAAGTTTATGTCAATTTGATGTGTTTCCATGTGAATGCATCTTTTCTGCTTTAGAAGAGCCAATGGATATGACATCCCTGCCCTATACCTTCCATTTGCCATTTTTCATTTTTACCACTAGTCATTTTGAGGTACGGTTTTTCCGTTATAATTTTTGCGGGTTTTCGTGTCTTTTTCATGCATATTTTCGTTCTTTTTTCATGCAAACATGCCCTATTCTCCTCGAAAGTTTATTTTGATTTGATAGCTTTGATCGACCCCCCTTCTTACCCATTATTCCTTTTTACTTTTCCCTGTTTCGATCTTTGGATTTTTTGTTATTAATTTTTATATGTGTTTTCGGGCTCTATTTTATTATTTTTTCCATGTGAATGCCTCCTCTTGTTGTTGGAAATGTGTTCTCACCTAATCGCCCTCTTACCCTGACATTTTTCCTTTTTATTGCTTTTTTTTCCGAGGTATGGCTCTTCCACAATTAATTTTCGCGCCTAGTTGTGGATGCGTTTTTACTGTTTTTCCCATGCGAACATGTTTTACCTCCCCTAGAACCACGTTTTCCTCTATCCCTCTAGTTTGACACCTCAGTGTGGACCTTTTTCCTTTTCATCTCACCAGATTTCGACCTACGTATCCCTTTGTATTAATTTTTACGCCCTGTTTCGAGTACGTTTTTGTGGGTTTTTCCCATGTGAATACGTTCTATTCATGTTAAGAATCGTGCTTTGATGTGAAAGGCCGGTCCGTCACATCGTCTTGCACACTTTGATGTGAAAGGATGGTCCGTCACGTCATCTTGCACACTTTTTCTTTTTTTTTGGACTTCGTTTCGGCAGACGGATTTTTTGCAATTAATTTTTGTCTATTTTTGCATCCCAAAGTTGTGCAAGTTTACGCGCAAGCGCCTTCGTTTTTCGTCTTTTGATGCATGTGTCGTGTTCGTCTTGTTATCCACCATCCCTACACCTGTCCGCATCCACTCCATGTTCCCGATAGCACTGCACATTTTTTTACCCCCGTCCGTGCACACGTGCAGGACTGGGGGAGGACATTTCTTTCTCTTCTTATTCTTATTTTTCTTCTCTTTTACTTATTATTATTATTAAAAAAACTATTCCCCCCCTAACTACCCCTCCCACATCCCCTCACCCCCCCTCTTCCTCTTCCCTCTTCCCTCTCCCTTTTGTTTCTCTCTCTCTCTCTCTCTCTCTCTCTCCTTCGTCCTCGACCTCTCCTTGCTTCTTCTCTCTCCCTCTCTCACTCTCTCTCTCCCTACTTTCTCCTGCTCCTCCTTCTTATCCTCCTCCTCCTCCCCTCTCCTTCCCATTCTCGCCCCTTCTCCTTCTTCTGCCCCTCTTCCCCACCCTCCTCCCCATTCTCCTCCTCCCTCCTTCTCCTCTTCCCCTCCTTTCTCCCCACTCTCTACCCTTCCTCCTCCTCCTTCTCTTCCCCCTCCTACCCACCACCCACCACCCACCACCCTTACCCCTCACTCACTCGCCGTATTTCACCCCGCCCCGCCCACTAGCTACCTCCCTTGTTGTCCCTACCACCCACTGAGATGCTACCCTGCTACCACCCGGAGTCCTTGACACCGCCCTCGTCGTCACCACGCCGCCCCACCATCGAACGTCGCCCTGTCGTAGCATCCTTGGTGCCGTCGTTACTTGTCATGCCGTGTTGCTTCCCTATCGGTGCCACTAATTCCCCTCCAGTCCTATTGTTACCATTGCCCCCCGTCCACCAATGTAACCCCCCCACCCCCCATTGTCCCCCGCCCGCCTACCGAAGTAAACCTCCCATTGTCTCCCGCTCACCCACTAGTGTACCTCCCTCCCTACCCATTGCCCCCCTCCCACACTATCCCCCTTGCCCATCCCCCCAACCCCACTGGTCCCCCTTCCCACCCAATACCCCCTAAGCCCCCCTTCCCCCCCCACTCACTAAATCCCCCTTCCCTCCAAGTACCATATGACACCCCCCCTTTTTCCCCTATTAAACCCCCCTTCCCCCCACCGTTCAAACACCCCATCCCTTCCCCCCTATGCCCCCCTACCCATTAAATCTTACCCACCTGCCCCCTAGACCACCCTTCCCCCCAACCCACAAAACCCGTTCCACTCCTCCCCCCCGCAAGTAGCCCCCCCCAACCCCCTGTGCAGGCCCCCTCCTACGAAGACCCTTCGAAGACGCGCCCTCTCCCACGACACAACCCCCTACCCCATGCAGGTTGTTTGCACATGGGCATGCCTTTGCATTTTCTGCGTATTGGACGTACCTTTTCGCATTTAGGGAGTGCGTGTTTGATCCCATTCATATGTACATGCCCCGTTCTCACCCCCGTTCACAAGCGAGAAAATGTGTCGTGTCCCATCCGTGGCCGCAAAGTTGCCATTCGTGCGCAACTGTTGTCGGGTGACCTGGCTTGGATTATTTTATTCTCATCAATTAGAAAAACCCTTAAATTCATTTAAAAATGGGAAAAATGTGTAAATAAATCAATAACAAATTCATTAAAATGCTAAAAATCACATTAAAAATAAAAAAATTCAACCAATTCCTAAAAATTCAAGATTAAATTTCAAAACCCAATACAATAATAATAAAATTCAAAAATATTTAAAATACAATAAACCTTATAAAAACCCTAAAATTTCATAAAAATATCATAAAAATACAAAAAATATTACATATTTTTTGAAAAATTGTTGAAACAATTTATCAACTTTTTGAAAAATTTCAAAATTTTTCTTTAATGATAATAATCACAACAAATTAGAAAATCATTAAAACCCCTTAATTTCATGAAAATTTACCTAAACCTGGTTGAAAAATGGTGGAAATAATCAGAAAAATTTTCAAAATAAATTCAAAAAATCATTTTCATATTTTAGATTAATTGTATTGACTGACATGATGGAAATTGATTGGAAAAAATTAATTGAAAAAAAAACCATTTTCCTTCTAATGTAAATTCTTTGCAAAATTCATTTCCACTCCAAAAATAGCAAACGAAATCTGGGAAAATTTTGAAAATTTATTGGACTTTTGTGCTTTAATTTTAATCCATATTGTCGATTAACCGAAAAAAAGGTGCATCATTTATATCCAAATTCATTAATATTGGCAAACTTTTTAAACTAGTTGGATTTTGTTGTTTGGATTGCATTGTGGTTGCATCATCTTCATTACTGATAGCACATTCAGACTGTGCTTGCATACACACCCCTGCCAAGTATTTCTTTTTCTATTGCTTTTATTTTTGGTTACCCCAAAATCACGATTATTTGTTAAAAAGAACTTTAATCCACACACGTTTTCCACGTGCACTCGCACCAAACACATATTTTTCTAATAAATTAAAATCAATTCGCCGTTCACTTAGTATGCGCTTCGTGCGCTACATACACGTGTAATTTTAATTATAAATGAACCAGCCGTCACAAAAAGCATGCACTGGCAAAAAAAAAGTGCTCCACACAATATTAATTTTTAATGAATGAATCTACATTTAGAGACCTTGGTCTGGGTATTAGAGTTCGAGTTTTGTTTAAAGCACCGCTTCACCCTAATAATTTGTAATTAACATTTTAAGAATGAACCTTCGTTTTCTTTTTAAGGTTTAAAACCTAATAAAATTTTATCCATTTTTAAATAATTTCTTAAAATGAACCATTCATTAAACTAATTCCCCTCATGCACTTTTTCTCCTTTTCAATAAATGCGCTTTGTGGGATGGGCATGTGCAGTCCTTCGAGTTGTTTCTATTGTCAAACCCAATTATAGAAGTTATGGTCATGTCATGTGTGGGTTGTTGTAGTATTATGGTTTGTTTACTATGACACGATTACTGGGATGGTCGGTAGTTTTCTTTTCCGCTTGATACAGGGATTCTGAGTGCCTGATTGTCATGCATTGCATGAAGCTTTTGGTTGCACATGTGTAGAGGTCATGTAGAATTTTTTTCTAGGATGTGGATTGCTTGGGGTGGTCAGTCAGTCAGGCAAGTCTGTGTGTGCCTATTCTAGTCGATCTCTTATTTATGGTTATCCTATTTTTTGCAAGCATTCGTTGTGATTGGCTACGTGTGGTGTGTGTATAATCCATCTAAATGATGCCTCATACTCCTCTTCTAGTCCAGTACGTCCCATTGGTGTCTCATCACTATTCTTTATTATTGGAGTCCGAACTTATTAGCAAAGCAGGCTTAGCCAAGTTCATCACATCTCATTGCCACTCATCCCGGAGAATATTGATACTTGTGATTAGTTTCTAGTCTCTTATAGTAAGAGGTTTGGCACTGTCAGTGGAACAATTGTCCAATTGATGCCTAAAATTTTAGGCTATGAAAAGATGCGGGATCTAGAGCATGACAGATGCGAAAGCTATGGAATTTTAGGCTATGAAAAGACGCGGGATCTAGAGCATGGCAGATGCGGAAGCTATGGATGTTGGAAGAGAAAGAGTGAGTTCATGAAGACACTGACATGACTGACTGTTACACAAGTGAATTAGGTTCCAAGATTGAGACTTGGACTCATAAACACAATCTTGTGTATAAGACTGACAATGACACAGAGACTTTACTAGAGGACAAAAGTACTATGACATTGCATTAGAAAAGAGAGCAAGTACAATGCTTTATAGGAAACTGGATGGTAGCACTTCTCCTACTGTGCATATGGGGTTCTAGTCCTAAGCCCACACAACTTGATACAAAGAGGATAAGTAGGTGTGATTGCAAAAATCTCAACACCCCTCCTCAATCACAACCAAAAGTACAAAGTGTGTAGAGACTTTAGTGAGAGAAACTCCTACAAAGTGTGGGCACACCATAAACATGGAAAAACACCATAAACAAACATGATGGACATCCAGAGGCTATAACAGGGGCCTCATAAAGTGTAGAGAGGTTGTAGTACACGGCTACATGAGGAGTCTATAAGTTTATGTCCGAAGCATTAGGGCTAGGTAATACAAGGCTAAAAAAGTCTATCCGAATAGAAGGATTGATGAGGTTTGTCCTTCTCCTGGTGGTCTTCTTCTTCTTCTTCTTCTTCTTCTTCTTTTGCTCCATGTTCTTCTTCTTCTTTTATAGCAACTAGATAGGCCTTTTGGAACCTCTTTTTGGTGTGGCAGAACCTCTCAGTGTGTTTGGTCCTTTTGCAGAAGTCACAGAAAAGCTAGTCCTTCTTGCCTTTGTACCTATTGCCAACATATAATGCTTGTTCATATCTAGAGGTGCTTGGTTCTTCCTTACTTTTTAGCTTCTTTTCCTCCTCTAACAATGATGACTGGATATCAACAAGCTTAGGGTTTGGCATATTGATTAGATTTGTTGATACATTATTATATTCGGGAGGCAAACTTTTAAGTAGAACACCAATGCAAACATCTTATTCCATTTTAATGTTGATTCCTGCAAGCTGGGTTAGAAGTCCTTCCATGTAATTTAGATGTGTGGCAAGTGATGTGCTGGATTTCATTTCAAGCTTGAAAAATTCAATCAAGATACCATACTTTGATGACTTAGACTGTGCACCAAACAAAGTGTCAAGTCTCTTCCATGTATCCTGTGAAGTATCACAATTATCCACATGGTGGATATAACTGTTGTCTGGCTCTAGTTTGATAATGGCTTGAGCCTTATCATCATTCTTTTGCCAAGTGACTGCAAGGTATGCATTACGAAGCTTCTTCTCTTTTCCAGTGGTAATGACCCATAGGTCTTTCTTCATCAGAATGAGTTTGATGCGGGTTTGCCAAGTGTGAAACCTGATTCCTTTGAAGCGAGCTGTTGGAGAGTCTTTTCCCATGTTGGATTTGCAGGAATAGTAGCAAATCACTCCAAAATTCTTAGATTTTATCAATGGAAGAGCAGATTATAGTGTGTCAAGAGACACAAGTAATGATAGTGTGAAAACACACTATGTAAAGACTATGTTGGAACTTGAATCTTCTTAGTTCGGGGTCATCGATCCTTCTTCAATCTTTCCAGGTCCTTCCCCTCCTTAATTTGATGCTAGGACAATAGATCAGAGTGGCTCTAGGTGGTAGGAGAGAGAAAATGATAAGATTTTTGAGCTTAGGTGAAAATAGCTATGGAGTCACAGTTAGGGTTTTTGGGGGCAGCCTGGTTTATCTGAAATTGCAAGAGCTATACTTGATCTTTTTTAAAACTTTTTATATGGAAATGAAGCTGACTTGATGGGCTATCAATGTCCTATGTTGGTTTTCAACATCGCGGATTGTAGTCATGGCGGCAGTAGTACGAACAATAGTAGGCACATTCTAGGTAATGACTACAAATTTTTACAATGTTGAGCTTTGGAGTAGCCAATGTCAAGGTTTTATGTGATAGGAAGCTTTGCCCTGAGCAAAGGAACAACTTTCTAGAAGAAAGCTTCCAAAGATATGACCTCTATGATGAGATATGAAAGCTCTAAGTACAGCAAGTCTTGTCTGGCTATGGCAGTCACAAGCTTGACTGAAGATGAAGTTGAAAAAATGAAGTCCTGAGCTGAATGTGAGCTGGGCAGAGATGATTAGAGGTGAGAAGAGACTAGAGAGGCAGTGTCATGCTCAGTTGAGCTCTAATACCATGTGAAAAGATGCGGGATCTAGAGCATGGCAGATGCAGAAGCTATGGAGGTTGGAAGAGAAAGAGTGAGTTCATGAAGACATTGAGATGATTGACTGCTACACAAGTGAATTAGGTTCCAAGATTGAGACTTGGACTCATAAACACAATCTTGTGTATAAGACTGACAATGACACAGAGACTTTACTGAAGGAAAAAAGTACTATGACATTGCATTAGAAAAGAGAGCAAGTACAATGCTTTATAGGAAACTGGATGGTAGCACTCTCCTACTGCGCATATGGGATTCTAGTCTTGAGCCCACACTGCTCAGTACAAAGAGGTCAAGTAGGTGTGATTGCAGAAATCTCAACATAGGCAAGGCTCTGTTTTTACCCGATTGGGGATACTATTTTCCTACTGCTAGACAACTATTCTCGAATGAGGATATCCTTAAATTGTTGGAGAAGTAGACACAAGATGTGTTGGATCCCAAGAAGATTCTTACTACTTCTAGCATCAGTGTCTCCATGATTTTCAATCTTGTGTGGAAACAAGTATGCTAATTTTTATAGGATAGGTTTATGCTTGCCTTGACACCCTCTAATTACCTTTCAAAGGAGTTGTTTATGTTGAGAATCTGCCAATCACACCCTATGTATGCCCCTTTGTATGGAACAACTAGGCTAGGAAGATGCAGTTCATTCTAGGAAGAGAGACAGATCCCATAGGCACAGTGATGAAATGTGCTACCAAGCAATCCTATGTAATGATGTACTTGACTATCACTTTCATATGATGATAATGCAATAGTACTTGTCTCTTTGTGTCAAATCTCTGTGTCATTGTCAGTCCTACACAAGATTGTGTTTATGAGTTCAAGTCTCAATCTTGAAACCTAATTCACTTGTGTAACAATCTTGTCTTCTTTGTCTATGTCATCATGAGGTTTATCTCTACCTTCCAACCTCCATAGCTTTTGCCATGCTCTAGATCCCGCATTTCTAACAGTTTACAGCTTCCAGAATGGTGTTGAAAGGCATAACTATTGATTGAAGTTCTTACCTTTTGTTAAAGATGGATCAATACTTTGTTAGAGTCACAAGGGATAATGTAACTAATGTTACATTTGGTTTCTACATTTCTGTCTTTTTGATATATGCTGCCTCTTTGAAAGAAGTTCCTACCTTGATAGTTGATCCACCAGAAGCTCCTCCTACTGAACACTCTGATGTTGTCTTTGAGAATCTTGATCTTATTCCTCCTGTGATAGTTCAGAGGAAATGCTTAAAACGAGTGGCTGAATCAACCCTAGCACCTCCTCCAATCATTGTTCATGTTCAATCTATTAGTCACCTACTAGCTTTCCTCACAATGCCAAATCTTTCCAAAGCACATTGTGATGGTACTCTGGAGGTTTCCATCCCTTCAATACAACACTTGGTAGTTGGAGATGCAATTCCCTTTCTATGTCAATATCAAGAATCGCGTGGTGGAGGGGGTTGCTCAAGATGCTGCACCGAACACACACAGAATGCACAAGGAGAAGCTCACTCAAGAGACAAGAAGAGAGATGGAGGCCAAAACGTTTTCTTGCTGATTTCTTCTTCTTCTTCCACACACTTTACAATGTACACAAAGTATAGATAAGATACAACATAAAAGAAAAGTGGCCTACTAAGTCAAACAATGCATAACCGACTACACTAGTCGACTGGCGCTATAACTATGCCAGCTGTAAATAGGTGTAATGACCTGAATATAATAAGTAATGAGTCAGTGGACATGTGAGATGCATAATGACCACCGACGTGCTAAGTGTAGACGTGTGGACCCATCTAACCAGGCGGTCCATCATCAATGTCCGCATGTGTTGAGCTTGTCATCTCAACACTCCCCCTCAAGCTCAACTGCATCTCTGCAACTCCAAGTAAGCTTCGAAACTTTTGAAGCTTCTCTGTACCCAATGCCTTCGTGAAGATGTCAGCTATCTGATCCTGTGTGCTGACATGCACCAAGTCAATCTCACCTGCTAGTACCTTCTCTCTCACAAAGTGATAGTGTACCTCAATATGTTTTGTCCTGGCATGGAACACAGGGTTCCTAGCCAACTGTATACTGCTCATGTTGTCACAATAAATGACAACTGGACCTTCCACCTAGACATCCAAATCAGCCAATAGCTTTTGCAGCCATACTACCTCACATGCTGCAATAGCAGCACCTCTATACTCAGCCTCTGTACTCGACAAAGCAACTGTAGATTGCTTTTTGCTGCTCATTGCTGATTCAATCTATTTTGCTGGTTATCACTACCACGTCCTGTACCACGGCCTCTTGAAGAGAACCTACCACGTCCCCTTCCTGAACTGGAGTAGAAAGCCTGGACCTGTTCACCACTTCTTTCAGATGTCTCACTCTGCATGTTGATTTCTTCAGTGATCATTAGAGAGACCAACTCATCGAAATCTGGAAATGGCTTTCTGACATATACGGAAGTTACAAAAGACTTCCAAGCCTTTTCATTGTTAAGTCCACCCAAGGTAGACGATACCAAATCATCATCATCGGGCATTGCATCAATCACTGCCAATGCATCTGCAATGCTCCTTACCTTCAATGCATACTCATTGATAGACATCTTCCCTTTCTTCAATGTATTCAACTCTTGCTTGAGTTGAATCTTTCGTGCCTTTGTATTTACAGAAAACATACTTTCAAGTATGGTCCAAGCTGCATATGCATTCTCTGCATTTCTAATGTGTCCCAGCATATTATTGTCAATTACTGCAGACAACCAATACATGACCTTCTTGTCTTTTGTATTCCATTCCTTTCATGCCTTTGTCTCTTCTGCAGTTGGAGGATCACTCACCTCCGGCTCCTTTTCTTCACCTGAAACGAACTCGTAGAGGCCTTTTCCAATAAGGAAGTTCGTGACATGAAACTTCCATGATGGGTAGTTGTTCTTGTCGAGCTTCTCAATGATGGGGCTTCCACTGTTCTCTGCCATTATCACAAAACTAATACCAAACAGCAAGCAAATCTTCTGCAACCCTTGACCTGTAGTGCACAGCAATACACCAGACAGCCTTTTTCACTGTCTGCTCAACAATACATGCAATCTGCAACCAGTTTGCAGATAAACCTTGTGTTTACTCACTGGTAAACACCTTTGGACTTACAGATCTGAAATCTGTAACCTGTGCACCCACGTTCGATCAATACAGTCGAAGTCACAGTGTATCCTGAAACTGTTGTCCGCAACCTTGCGGCTCTAAAACGGGCCTTGAAACGGCCTCAAATGCCCAAAATAACAGTGGACAAGCCCTAAAGGGCTTATCTGCAGAATATACAGCGCTCTTCGCACACACCAAATCTCACTGCAATCTGAGATTTTTGCTCTGCCCTGCTTCCGGTGCCTCCACAGGCACTATCCAAGAGAAAGAGTTGAAGGATGGGAGAGCTTCTTACCCGTGGCTTGCTTGCTCAAACCTTGCTTCTTTTCCTTTGCTTCAACCTTCAAAAATCAGCCTCTCTCAATGGCGCGGCTCTGATACCATGTCAAGAATCGCGTGGTGGAGGGGGTTGCTCAAGATGCTGCGCCGAACACACACAGAATGCACAAGAAGAAGCTCACTCAAGAGACAAGAAGAGAGATGGAGGCCAAAACGTTTTCTTGCTGATTTCTTCTTCTTCTTCCACACACTTTACAATGTACACAAAGTATAGATAAGATACAACATAAAAGAAAAGTGGCCTACTAAGTCAAACAATGCATAACCGACTACACTAGTCGACTGGCGCTATAACTATGCCAGATGTGAATAGGTGTAACGACCTGAATATAATAAGTAATGAGTCAGCGGACATGTGAGATGCATAATGACCACCGACGTGCTAAGTGTAGACGTGTAGACTCATCTGACCAGGCGGTCCATCATCAATGTCCGCATGTGTTGAGCTTGTCATCTCAACAGTCAAGACATTCAGCACTCTATTGAGCTCTCAGTGATTGCATGTATCTAGTAGCTCTATTCCTCTTACTATGATGAAGTCCAACAGACCAAATAAGAGCTTACAAAAGCAAATGAGGAGCTCACTTTTGCTCATGACCATTTTTCTTATCTTTGTACCCAAATGAGCAATAAGCTAAGATCATTGACGCTTAGAAAATGGAAATTTCTAAGTTGCTCACTTAGTTGGCTGACACTAAAACCCAAGTGGTTAATGTGACTGAGGAGAGAGGATAGATTATTGAAGGAATCTCAAGAGCTTCAGGCTTTGCTAGCTGCCCAGACAAAGGAGCTTAAGATAACAAATACCACCATAGAATAGAACATAATCCAAATTTAGCAACTTAATGATCAATTGGTTTAGTCATGTTCTTCTTCACAGAGCCCTATTGTACATCTTGTTCCTTCTTTGTCCCCTGCAGACTTGGCAGTTCTCGAACGACAAGCCATATTATGCCATTTGTTCCAAGCTAAAGTGGAAAGGCTTCAGTCTAGGATGGACTTATTATGGTCTTCATTTGAGCAGTTTCAAGAGTATGTTCCTCCAAATCACTCATTTTTTGTCCACTATCAGCTACAAAAGTTGGCCTTCTATATTAAGCTCTCAATGATGGATCTACATCTTCCAGATGATGGATGGAGTGGAGCTTGGTCTTTTGATTTGCTAACATAAGTAGTTTGTATGGTCTTTGAAGTCTCTGTGACTTTGGATACAATGCTGATGTCTTATATGTATTTAAGAGGTGATCTGTTGATTCCAGACGATGAAGATCTAGCTTGGTATGTTGGGGATGTGGTCTTACAAGCTACCTTGTACATCAAACATTTGGAGTTGTTGATAGATGAAATGTTTCAGTGTCATTCTTCCAAAGTGGATGCTTTCCCTTTTAGCATCCAATGATTGATTCGGTAGTCCTAAATCAAAGACAGATTAAAGCCTCTAATCATGTGCAAAACACTAACCAACCGAGGGTGGATCTTTTAGCTTATCTTTTCAAGAACCATCCATTTGATTTATCTTTCTTTGATGCTTACCATCGACGATCTGCTTTAGATCCATTTGTTCCTAGCTTATCTTATTATCAACAAATGGCCCATCGATATGATGCTTATTTTCCCCTTTATAAATCCAACTCAATTGTCATTTTACCTCTCCTTTTCTAACCTCAGGGTGCTCCTCAAAGTCCGATCTTTACCTATTGTTCTTTCATTGAAGATTGAGTATTTTTCCCTTCTCCATCTTGTCCTTCCCCATCCATGCATATTCCTTCCACTTTTCCTGCCTATCAGTTAACACCTTTCTTAACCAAATTGCCTAAATTTTCAGCTAATCCTTCTTTAGCTCACTCTTCATTTTATGATTTTGCCTATTTATCTCTTCATCCTCTTTTACATGTTCCTCTTCCATCTCCTACCACTTCCATTTCTCATCCCCCTCAGTTGGTTAGTGGGTATGCAAGGCTTGATCATAAGATTCCAAGAAGAAGAGGATGGAGCTCAACTGATTCTCTTACTGGACCACATATTAATTGGACATTAATTCCAAGGGAGTGGATAACTGCTAGTCAAGCGTACCAAAATTATCTCCATTTTGCCCAACAATATTCACAATCTCTAGATCCTTCAATGAGATTGACAGTCCACTTTGCTTGGTACCTAACATATATGCATAGGCATTCACATAATGATCAAAAGGCCATTCCAAAGTTATGTATGAATGTTAATGTGAATATTGATTCCCAAAAATTGGATATCCTAAATTTTCATGCCCTTTGTCTGCCTAGCAAATACCTTGTTTTGTTCAAATGGATGTGTTGCCTTCAATTCTTCCAGAATCCTCCAAAAACTTTTGTAGATGAATCCTTATCCATGGATTATTTTCGTAATCATCAAGGCTTCATCAAGAGGGATCATCTTCATTGATATCTCTAGATGTATCTTTTATGATTCTTAATGCTATATCTTCTCTTTTGGAGGTGTCATTCAGATGGTTGTTTTGTGTTTGTATTGTGTTAATTTCTATATGATGATCTTGTGGTGGTTGAATATTGGATTTGTTCGAGAGCTCTCTTTTCAATTATTTGCAGTGATGGTGATGGTGGATGGAAAGCTCAAGAAGCAAAGGTGACAAACCTCTTATATCATTTACGAATTTGTTATAATTTGCTATTGTTTATAAAATCTGTTAATGGATAAAGGGTTTTCCTTTTGTTGTATTCTTTTTGAGATATATGTTATAAATTGGGGTAGTAGTTGGGTGTTTTATTGAAGATACTAAATAAGATCGAATTGAGCTCTTTGATGAACTTGTATTCCCTTTTTCTTAGGTCATGAGGACACTCCCTTATTAAGTGTGGAGATATGTTGAATGCTGAAATGACTTGGTTTTTTGTTGTTTTTGTGGGTTGAATGGTTGATTTTTGATGGATTTTGAGTGATGATTGATTGTTCTAGAAGTTTTTGAGAGTGTTTATTGATTATGTTTTGGAAGCTCATGAAGATTTTTAGTAGAGATATGAGGCTCTGTGATGTTTTGATAGGTTCTGTTGAGGTTATGATACCTTCTGTTTAGCTTCTGTTATGTTTTGATTTTCTTCTGTATGAAGCATGGATTAATGATTGATGGAAGTTTAAAATGTTTTAAAGCTCATTGAATGGTTTTTGATAGTTTGGAATGGTTTTAGTATGAGTTATGTGGTTTTGATGCTTCTTCTTGACCTTCTGTAACCCTATGATGAGTTTCTATAAAGCCTTTATTTCTATCCTGTTCTCTTATGTATGCTTCTATAAGTATTCTATGGGATGTATGTGTGACTTTGGGAAACCTTTCTAGCTTTGGAAATATGTGAATGTAAGTTCAAAAGAGCTCAAGAAAGTGAAAGAAGCAGTTGTTGAATGCTCAAGAGAAGACTATAGTGAAGTGATAGTGATGAGCTATGAAGAGTCATTGTAGTGGCTCTGGTGACCTTTTATATCTGGCACACCTTTTGGAAAGGGCATCCACGACCAAAGAAGGATTATTATGAGTGATTATTGAGTATTATAATGAGGAGACAGTGTAATATTGATTGAGAGAGAAAGAGAGAGTCAGAGATAGCCAATTCTATGCAAAACAATGTATCTATCTATGAGAGATTGTGAGAGAAAATTATAAAGACAATGAAGATGAATACTATGTGATTTTATTTCCATTCAAAATGGTGTTTCTTTTGTGTTCTCTTTGTTTGTTGATGAATTCTATGAAGACTATGAAGACATGATCAATTTTGTTGAAGTTAAAGCCGTGGGAGAATTGTTTTTATGAAGCTGCGTGAAGATTTCTTGTTCCTGGTGTTGTTTTCTTTATTGAGATCATATAAAAGATGAAGTAGATGGTTGTTGATGTTACAATATAGATTTTCTTGTAGTAGAACCCTATTTCCTTGGTGTTCCTTTTGGAGCTCCACTAGCACTTTGTCGCCTTCTACAAGGGCTAGTTGGTGTGCTAAGGCGCTCACTCTTTTTTTGCTTTTGTTTATCCAATCATCAACTTTTTTCCTCATCTCTTGCAAGCTTTCGTTGTGCTTGCAAGCTAATGCCCTTAGCCATTTCTCTTGTTCTTTGATCTCTCTTTTCTAGTGCCATTGTTCTTCAAGCTCCGAGGCTAGCCTTTGTTACAGATTTGCTATGTGCTTTAGCTGCCATCAGCTTCTCCCTTCTGCCTGCTGCTATAGCTGCTCTGCGGTAGCTTGGATTTTTTCATTTTCTTCTTGTGGAGATCTTGTATAGTGCCACCAACTCATCAAAATTGCATCGTAGGCTTATGAGGCTTTGTGTTTCCACCGCAAGTTTTGCTTGCCATCTTTTTCTTCTCCTCCTTTGGCCTCGAGCTTTGCTTTCAGCTCCTTGATCTCTCTTTGATTGATGGCCACTTAACGGTTTCTCTCTAATTGAGAGGTTGTCATTGTCTCATTCTTCTTTCTTTCATCGTTCTTTCGTGATTTTGGACTCATTTGTGCTCTCTGTAGGTTGGTCTTCTCCTTCTTCCCCCTCTCTCCTTGGGCCTTATTCTATGAAGTCCCCTTCTTTGACTTATTAGCCCTCCCTTTGCCAGATTGTGCTTTTTGCTCCCCTTTGTCCTCACTCATGGACTACTCCTGTTCTTGGTGCAGAAAGGACCTGCTTGACATCCCACCTAACTACCTCTCCATCTCTTGCTTTCCCTGGTGCTTTTGTTATGATGGCTATCAAGATTTCTCCAAAGCCAATGGTGAAGGCTTTTGAGGACGACGATTTCCTAGATTTGGAGGTCAGGGACTCTCCCCCCGCAGGTCTTGCTTTTTCCATTGTCTCTATCATCTTCCTCATCACGAAGCCATTGAGATTTACTTCGTGGAAGGACCATGTAGCAATTCTCTCCAGCATTGGTACATTGATTCGGTTCATTAATGCGTTATACCGCTGACTAGAAAACAGAGCGTGCACCATTTTGGCCTGGATTTGAACCTCGGGGTCGGGGATGTCAGCTTGGTTGATGCCATCATTGGTTGTGGACCATCACTTTGCCCATCCCCAACATGCCATACACATCTCGTTTTGGCCTTTTTTTCACTTTTTTTGGTAAGCCCAATGCTTTCTCTACCAGCTTAGGGCTCAGCTTGATGTCTACTTGACGGGCCTCCTTTTCTAGATTCACTGTGACAATGTCCCAGTTTCGGTTTTGAGGGTCCGAAGTAACTCTGCACACTTCTCCTAATCAATGGCTTGCCCACCTTTTCTACGTACTTCTGCAACTTGCACTGCTTCACTAGTGGATGGCTGGTTCCTCCATGACCATGTCTTCTTAGATTCAGGATATACCTAAATTTGAGTTGATTATAAGCCCTTGTCTCCAATGAGGGGCTGTATTTTTCTTGCTCCTCCTCTGATAATGAAAGTTTGTTACTTTTGTCTTGACCTGCCATAGTGGATACCTATCATAATGCCATGGTACACCATTAGTATTCTCAAGGTAATTTCTTGCACAAAGGTGAGTATGAATTGATTATGCTTTCTAGGGAATAATAACATGCTTAGTTACAAAGAAGAGTGGTTTTTCCTTCAAGAAATCCATTCATTCCAAAGTTTTTACGACTTTTCATCAGTCACACGAATTGATTTTTATCCACTCTCTTTCTCTCTTGGCCAACTGATGGAGGTTTCATTTGTGTGTTTCATTCACCTTATCTATCCACATGTTTGATTCCACCTTGCCCTAGAATCCTTCCTGGCATTAGGATTTGAGGGGTCAAGGGCATTTAGCGCTAGGTTGCAATGTTTCACTTCCACATGAGCCAATCATAGAAGCTCGGATTGTACTTGAGATTAGCATGGCGGTCCATGTCAGAAGGACGGATGCCTACTTGAGTGATGTAGGTGAAAACATCCATGAGGAAGTCACCGGAGTCAATCCTTTTAGCAATGTGTAACTCTTCCTCAGTCAGAATTTGGTCTAAGTATGGGTGGATCATGACATGATCGATTGCAAGTGATGGCCAATATCCTAAAAGAGGTAGGAGCTACGTAAGTGGGATCATACTCGGAGGTCTTAATGGCACATCATTGCTTAGCATTAGTCATGATTTGACAGCCCTCAAATTTCTATTGAAGACAGAGAGCATACCATTTCCTTAAGAAAGAAGAGTCGTTGGTCAGCAAGCTGCTTCAATTCTTTGATCTCTTTGTCGGTGGTATATGTAGTGCGTTTGTCATATGATGTGATGAGGCATTGTTTCCCTTGCTCGTGGGAAACCTCGGTGATGATTAACTCCTCAACTACATTGGTAGTCTTAACAAATAAAAATTTGGATTCTTCCCGTGAGAAAGGTAGCGTACGCATCTTCGTTGCTAAAGGTTCATCTAAAATATTTAAATCTAGCCGATTGTAACTCTTAGCAAACATGGTAAACGTGGCATCCAAGCATTTGAGGCATGCAATCAAATTGTCACTTGTATTCTCAGTAAGAGGGTCTCCGCTGGTAAGAGGGTCTAAAACCGACTGCAAGTGGGTGAGGTTTGGTGGTAAGAGGGTCTAAGACCGACTACAGGTGGGTGAGGTTTGGTGGGGCTAGATAGTCCCGCAATTTCCATGTGCAGCTCTAGTTTTGGTGGTGCACTAAGGACAGCCCTTATGGTGGGTGCCATGCCACTAGATGCTTGTTGGGGTACTAGCAGGGTAAGGTTAAGGAAGTTTAGGAGCAGCAGGATATGGTTTGGGTTGATAGACTTGTTGAGTTTTGATGGGTTTAGGTTTTGGAGGGGCCATAGGCCCTGTAGTAGCAAGGGGCCTTTGCGGTGTTGATGGTGGATTCATCTTGCTACTTCGTGTGGTTGGTGGCCTTTGGGTAGTGTGCTTGGCCATCAGGGCTTTAGGTACCCAAGTCCAAGTATTACCCTTGTAATACCCTTGCGCTTGGTTGCAATAAAGTCTTGGGGACCCATCGAGGCTTGACCATTTGTTGAGGCCTGTAGTTTCTTTTGGGCCTCCCAGGTTTCTAGGGAAGGTTCCTAGGCTTGCAAGTTCATGGTTGGGTTTTCCTAGGTGGTAGTTTTGGATGTTTTGGTACCCATTTGAATTGATGTTCAAGGGTTTTAGCTTTGCGGTTGGCTTTTTGGTGGTGCTGAGGTTTGACGAGGGGTGACGAATCATGATCCCCCTTTGGAGGCTTGATGGTGGGTTTCTCTACCGGTGGCTTTGCAAACTATGATGAGGCCGCACAACCCTTGCTGAAAGCTGTGATGATTCATACATTGCTGATAGCCAGATGAATACGCTATGATAGGTAGTCGACATTACAATGAGCCTACTTCTTAAAGGTTTGTCCTTAGAGTGATTCTGTGCCTGCATCTTTCATGTTTGGCAACACATAAAAGACCATGGGCATGCTCTCAAACTCGATAGAGACTGCAACCTTACATTTTCCTAGAAGTGCACATGATCGACACCCAAATGGGTCAAGTTTGGCGTTGATGGGCTGTAACTGTGGTCTACCAATTTGAATCCCATGATCATGAGTTAAGATATTAAAATTAGTGTCCTCATCGATCAACACCTCAAATGTATGTGTTGATTTGGTAGTGGTTGTCATGTGCAGGTAAGCTAGAGCTAGGACTTCCTCATCTTCATCTTCAATTTTCGTGATAGTAGCCACTCATACCTTGATAGGGGATTCTAGAAATGGAGGCTCATGTAGTGGGTAGTTGTTCTCGGCGCTGCAGGAGTAGTAGTCTTCATATTCGCTCTTGTCGCTGAAGGAATAGCAGTCCTTGTATTCATTGCATGAGACCTATCCTCATCCGATTGCTCACCATCTCCTAAGCCTTGATGTGGCATTTCCTTTTTATCGGCTAACTAAGGTCTGATTGTACATTAAGTTCAAGTTGTGCACCTGAGTCCATCGCCACTTGGGTTCATCCAAGAGATTGTTGAAAGGTTTCAAGTTAGCAGCAGGATTGTCAGCTAACTTGTGTGTTGGGTTCTCCAAGACCTCTTGGAGTTCTAGCCTATTGCTAGGAACACATAGCATGACAGGTTTGGATTGGCTGTAAGGGCTTTTGACCATCATGTAGAGTGGCACCGTAGGATCCTTCTTGGGCACTCTTTCTTTCTTCATAGCTTGCTTGTACTCCTTTTCCTCATTTGGGAATGGCAGATCGATTGTAGCAAGTACATGCATCCAATCTCGCTCCTCCTCTGAGCAGGGGATATACTTTGTGAGTGGCTTGTAAGAGTTTCTAATATGCATATCACCCTTCAGTATGGTGGAGATGGCATTTAGGTCGACTAATGTGGTCTTCCATGTATCCATCTCCACTCTTACTGCTTCTATTTGATTGCCCAAGAAGATCAAACCATTGCCCCAGTCTTCTATGACCCGTGCATTGTGCACCTAGAGCCAGCCTAATAGGATACCATAGTCTACTCCCTTCATGACTATAAAGTCAACAGAGAATTGGATTCTCGTGATCTTCAAGGGCCAATTCCTCTTTAACACTCCAAATGGCCGCACTTTCATTCCATTGGTTAGGACACTGAATTTAGCATTCTCAATAGGTGGGTTGCCCCAGTCTTGGAGTACTGCATGGCTGAGCACACTAGCTCATGCTTTTATATCTACAATTCCCTTTCTCATGGTGTCTCCCAAAGCTAGGACTGGCAAGGTTGCATGCCTTTCGATGCCTTTCCAAAAAGCATTGACGTGTAAGGACTTGGGCACCAAGTGCAACGCCAGACTGGGTATATGGGTTACTACATCATGACCATGTAGATCAGCTCCCCCTTGTTCCATTGATCCTTCAACCCACTTCTTCAGTTTCCACCATAATTTTAGATGTTGCCTGAGTAGATCTCCTAGGCTTAGAGTCACTGGGGTGGTCACTAGTGTGGTGAGGAGGTCGTTGACTGCTTGCCTCTCTCCTAGTTCTGTGTTTCTTGGCCAATGGCCCTGATTGGTTTGCTGTCTCGTAGTGTGTAGGCTCTGTTTAAGTGGCACAACTTGTGGCACACTTGCGTCTCTTGACTTTGGTCATGGAGGCAAGATTGGTGTGCTTATGCTTGAGAGATCATCGATCTCATCTTCTAATATGAGCCCAGTATCCTTTAGGTGCTCCTAGGCTTCTTTCACCCACTCCTTGGGCTTTTCGATGGCCTTGAGTTGGTGCTTTGGGTTGGGATACTCACCAACCTTCGCACTCCCCTTCTCAGCCATCTTTGGAGCTGATGGTTTTTGCCTCTATGTCTGTCACCTTTTCTCCGATAAGTAGCGTCATGGCATTCTCTGTTTTAGCGTCAACTTTCTTTCTCCTTCGCCTCTAACTTCTCTTGAGGCTGCATCTAAGTTGCTAGGTCTAGGTAGTGATATGACGGCCTACTTTGTTTGCACGAGGGTCATGACATGTAGCGGAATGGGTGTGTCCTCTTCATCAAATGTCTCAACTCCAAACATCCCCAATGGTATAGATGGCTCATTTTTTGCACTAGAGGGTGGTCTTTGTCTTGGGCATTTGGAAAACAAGTGAGTGATTCCAAACTCTAGGCATCTAAGATCGGCATTTTCTCGATTATCCTGCTCCCATTCTAGGCAGCGTGAGGAGATATGTCTCGGGTGTCCACAAGTCCAACACAAGATTGGTTCTTGGGTCTATCCTCCAAAGCCTTTGCCTCTACCTCTACCTAACGCCATCACTGGTACAAGTTGGTAGTCCATAAGGACTGTATTGCCCTCTTCGTCGTATGAGACATAAGGATGTACATAAGGCTCTTCATCCTTTGGCTCTTCCACATAGTGGATTGGAGCGTCACTTGGTGGATGGGTCACATAGGGTCTAGGTGGTCTAGGTGTGCCCATAGGGTTTATCTCCATCCTAGGAATGGCTGACTTGGCATCATTGGGTGCCGGGAGAGCCAATGGGCCTCCCCTTCTGAAGAAGTTTGGTGGCCTATTCGCTAGGTATGGTTGATTATATGGTTGCAAGTACGGGAGTCTCCTCGGCAGTTTGCAATGCATGACATCATGGCCACCAAACCTACCACAATTGCCACAAGGTCGGGACCGAGGATCTGACACTCAGCTGCTGGCAGGTGGTTTCCACCACAATATATGCATTGGATGTGAGGGTGTGTTGGTTGTCTCATTATTTCTTATAATCTAGCTAGCTTTGTCCTCATCTTTGGCTTGAGTCGGTGCCCTTGCCTTTATCCTGAGTACTTGGGGTTGATCTTTTGCTTGTCATTGAAGCTCTCTTGGGATTCCTAGAGGTAGTCTCGTCTCAATTCAATCTCCTGGGATTTCTCTCCTTGAGCTAGTTGTCCACTCTAATGGCCTCTTTAAAGACCCTTATCAGCATGTCTCACTATAAGCTAGAGTTGTCGGCCAAGGTCTTGTAGAGCTCTTCTCTTCATATTCCATTGATAAATACTATGGACATTGCTCTCTCAATTGGTTGCTCGCCAGTGGGGATTCTCTTGAAGAGACTCCTCACATGGGTCACGTAATCTTGGATATCCTCCTTATCCCTCTGCTTGACATTCATCAGTTGCACTAGCAAGTTGTCAGAGCATCGAGGCTTGAAGAATCTCTTAATGAAGAGAATCTTGAGGTCGTTAAAGTTAGTTCACTCAGCAGCATCTAGACTCGTATACCAAGTCCTACCCTTATCTCCTAAGCACAGATCGAAAGCTTGCAAGTGCAAAGTAAGATCGGTGAGGCCGTTGGCCGCATAAAATTGCTCAAAATTCTCTACGAAGCTATATGGGTCATCATTAGGCTGGTACTTGTCTAGCTGCTTCGTGAATATCAGGATTTTAGACTAGCTCTTGGAGCCATGAGTAACTCCTAATCCTACAAGCAACGAGGTTGCCATTGCAGTGGCACTTTGCTTGGCCAAAGTGTTGTCTAACATTCGCTTCATGAGAAGCTCACTCAGTGTAAGATCTCCCTCTAGTACTCTTTTCCTCTCGACATCAGGACTCGTCCTATGTTTGCTTGCTAGCGCTAGCACCTATTGAATTTCACGTACTTCCATGTTTTGTCGCAAGCTCCTGGCTTGTTGTTCCTGATTGTAGGTCACTAGGCTTTGCAAAGTTTCATGCACTAGTCTCCTTTTCTCTCCTAGGCCTGCTATGACATCCTCGAATGTCTTGCCGTGGTGGTTTGTTTGGGCCTGTAAGTCATAATTGGCAACCAGCCATGCTGGATTTTGATCGAGAGACCTCGTAGGTTGAACTCCTCATCTAGTTCGTGGTTAGTGCTTGTCTCTGCCATGTTTGCAGTCTCTCTCTCCACCAAGTTGTCAATGACATTGATTAGATTGGATAGATCCACTCCTCCAATGGTGACTGTTCCTCTTGGATTCCCTGATGTGTCTTATGCCATATTTCAAAGCCTCTAACTGTGCCAGAGCCATGGGCAAACATTGTTGATTTTAGTTGTGGCAAAGTGGCATCAAGAGTAAACATCCTGCCATTCCTATGACCATGAGCAATCAGTTTGCATCCATTACCAAACTCCTTAATGAAGAATCCATGCTTGTTAAATCGGACCTGCAAATTCTGCTCAATCATCTGACCCATAGACAATAGATTTTTAGTAATTGACGAGACATGTAGTACATCATGTAAGTTCTTCCTACCATCATGGATTACCAAATGTACTTTGCCTTTATGTTCTATGCTATATTTCGTGTCATCCCCTATGCATACATAGCCATTCTTCTTAGGCACCATATCTATTCACCATGATGTGTCATATGATTCGATTCCCCCGAATCAATGTACCAAACTGCATCCTCATGAGACTTCTCAGGAGCCCTATCTTTCACATATGTCATGGCAAACAATCTATACCCAGATGCATCTTCTTCTTGGTTGGATGATGCATAATATCCATGTTGTTTGCCTCTTTGATTGCCCTGCTTCTTCCAGCAGTCCTTGGCAATATGATCGTACTTTCCAAAATAGTGAGAATCCTTATTCTTATTAGGATTGTGAGATGGGTACTGTTGTTGCCAAGAGCCTCTACCTCTAGGGCTAGATCTCCCCCTGCCTCTAAAATTTCCACCTCCTCGTGCGTTTGAACCCTACTGGTTATTATTGCCATACAAAACATTTTGCTGGCCTCCTCTGCTAGAACCATAACCCCTACCACAAGTGACACGGTTGTGTTGATTCAAATAAAAGACATCATCCTTGTTCTTGGAGTTGCTAGAACCTATAGCCAAACCCAATTTAACTTTCTCATGAATGAGCAATGCAACTAGATCGTTAAAATTTGGCATTGCAACCCACACAGATATAGAGGTATCGAGTGACTTATATTCAGGTTTGTCAAGGCCAAACCCCTATCCCATAAGACATCCTCTGTCAAAACCATAAAGGTGACGTGTGGATAGTACTTCACGTTACTCTTCCTTATTGAAATATCAGAGTGAGAGCAAGAGAGTGTGTACAAGAGGGAGAGAGAGAGAGCTCAAGTACAAGAAGAAGATCTTGCTTAATAAGTTGTTCACAAGTACAACTAGTACACTCTCCCCTACTTTGAGAGTGACCTTTAGGATGTTTAAATAGCCTTTGGATGGCTAGGGTTAGGGTTTTCCCATGACCTCTAGTTCATTCACACCCAACTCCCTTATCCACCCTTGCATACATAGGGTTCACATGCCTATATCTCAACACCCTCCCTTAATACTAGAGCAACATTGGAGTACAAGATATGTTAATGCCACCCCTCAAACAAAGTGGGACGCCTTTATAAATCAAGCTACAAGAGTGCTTATAAGTAGAGGATTTAGAGATTTAGAAAGGTCGATCACCAGGTTGGTTGGCCTCCAATTCTTTTGGTACTTCAGGGATGGTAGGACATTTATTGGTAATATGTCCTATCTTCTTACATTTGTTGCACTTCATTTTGACAAGATATTTTTTCCAACAATTGTTGACAAGATGTCCCTTTTTGTTGCAGAACGAGAATTTAGTGGATATAGTATGAACCAAGAGTTGGTCACGGGTTGTTGAAGTGGATGCCTGACTAGTGCTACCTTCTTTCTGATTTCTTTTCTCCTCATCTAAACAAGATTGGATGGTGCTTTCCAAGGTTGGATTATGGATATTTGTAAGAGTAGTTACAAGGGTTGGAACTTCTTTACAGCTTTTAAGAGAATTGTAATGGCATCTTCATCATGAATTGGAGCTTGAACTGAGATAGTTGTGCCATGAGCCCCTTCATGTGAGAAATGAACTTGATTTATAAAGGCGTCCCACTTTGTTTGAGGGGTGGCATTAACATATCTTGTACTCCAATGTTGCTCTAGTATTGAGGGAGGGTGTTGAGAGATAGGCATGTGAACCCTATGTATGCAAGGGTGGATAAGGGTAGTTGGGTGTGAATGAACTAGAGGGCATGGGAAAACCCTAACCCTAGCCATCCAAAGGCTATTTAAACGTCCTAAAGGTCACTCTCAAAGTAGAGGAGAGTGTACTAGTTGTACTTGTGAACAACTTATTAAGCAAGATCTTCTTCTTGTACTTGAGCTCTCTCTCTCTCCCTCTTGTACACACTCTCTTGCTCTCACTCTGATATTTCAATAAGGAAGAGTAACGTGAAGTACTATCCACATGTCACCTTCATGGTTTTGATAGAGGATGTCTTATGGGATACGAGCTTGGCCTTGAGAAGAGGCACTCTTGAAGTACGTGGACCCAAGTGTTAGGTTCTCTCCTTGTTTGTACTCCAAGCTAAAGAATTCAATCTTAAGGAAAATTTTAGAGTTCTTTCCTTAACACCATAAAGCTTTTCAAGCTCACCCTATTTCTCCTTGGTAGTGGAGAGTTGGTTACTATGATAGATTAGAGATTCATCTAGATGAAGCATGATTATGGCTTGGGCTCTTTCATCATCTTCTACATCAAGTGGGTTTGATGGATCAATAACCTTGGTTCCTTTGATGAAGGGCCAGTAGCCCCATTCTATCATTTTATACTTCACTAGTACCTGCCATATGGATGAAAGTCTTTTCCATCAAACTTATGGATTTGAGGTCTAACATCATCGACATAAGCCATAGCCATGATAGGAAGGCCTTACCAATTGCTCTAGGCAATGGAAGTGTCTAGTCCTTTACACAATGACGAATAAGTGCGGAAGCAAAAGAAGATGATTCATACACAATAGGCTCAAATGTGATGAGACGAGGGATGAGGACAATGTGTTTATACTAGATTTAACAAATATCTAGCAAGTAAGTGATTAGAAGGTTAATCAATAGTATTTAAAAACACTAATGTCAAGCTTAGTGAGATGCTTTAGTGAGGACCAATTTAAAGTCGAATTCTCGATAAGCTCATTGATTTCCCTTGAGTGTTGGAGCTACTCCCAGATCTAAAATAAACTCAAAGAATATGTTCCAGTGATTAGAATCACTATTAATGATTCCTAGAGTGAAAAAAATGAAAGTAGAAGAGCTTGAAGCTTCTTGGCTATGGCTGCCACGAAACCCATAGCTAGGATTTTGCTCTGTATAAGCAGCAAGGAAGGAATTTTGCCAAACCCTTTTAGGTTAGGATAGCTCACTTATGGAACTACAAAAGCCCCATCATAGTCACCAGCATTGCACCACCTGTGCAGATCGTGCCAGGCCACTAAACGTCACACTGCCCCCAGATTGCACCTATTTTGCATTTTTCTACAATGTTGTCTTGATATGCCTCTAATATCTAGGTTTGACTCAACATACTGATGCGCCTTGAGCTGGGAAAGAAGCTCCCAGAAGAAATCAAGAGCTGATATGGCCTCCTTTACTCACACTAGCTCCTCCAATGGAGGCAGGGGTTGGCTAGCTATGGAGGTTGAAAGCCCAAGTTGGAAAAATGAGGCTTTTCTTGTGCACTTAGTGAGAATTGGAGTTTAGAGAAGCTTGTTGGATCAGAGATGGCTCTGATACCATGTTGAAATATTAAAGTGAGAGCAAGAGAGTGTGCACAAAAGGGAGAGAGAGAGCTCAAGTACAAGAAGAAGATCTTGCTTAATGAGTTATTCACAAGTACAACTACTACACTCTCCTCTACTTTAAGAGTGACCTTTAGGCTGTTTAGATAGCGTTTGGATGGCTAGGGTTAGGGTTCATTCACACCCAACTACCCTTGTCCACCCTTGCATACATAGGGTTCACATGCCTATCTCTCAACATTCCTCCCACCCACCCTTCTTGATCCTCCCCGCCAACTTTCCTCACCAATCCAAACGGCACCTCCTCTGTGGTCATGCCCATTCCTATCAGCTTGTCTAAGCAAAAATTGGTGCTAATTCCTTTCAATTTTAGTTGGGAGATGGCTCATCAATCATTGAACTTCATCAATGGGTTCTTAATCAGGCAAGAATGTCAGTAGTAGCAGGACCTCAATGCCTAGGTGGACCGCCGCCTCAAGAAATCCAACATCATCCGCTCTAAGAAACTCCATCAAAAGGACGTCGTTGTGTGGGGACATTGCCAAAGGCTAGAGGCATGCCAAGAAGCACAACTAGCCTTTTTTTTAATGATGTCAAGAGTAGAGTACAATGTTAGAGCACGAGAATGTTTTTCTCCAAGCACATATGGTTGGAGTAGAGAATTCAGGTGGTGCGATCCCACTCTCCCTATAGATCATTGAAGAACTCTAGCATGACTATGAAGTAGAGTGGCTTGACAAATGGAAAGAGCTTTTGCAAGAGGTTTGGTCTGACATGACTGACCTCTACTCCAAGATCTTGCCTCTGCTTGACCAACAAGATGATCCAAAGTCCAATGTTAAGTCCACTTCCCCTACCCACCCTCAACCCACCGCAACTCTATATCCCATCTACCATAGCATAGTGATAGCGCACCTATCAACTCTACTTCCACTCTACATCATCAAGATCTATGGCTAAGGTCAAACTTGTCACCATATCTCGGATCAGACTGCTCACACTCCACATCCTTGCAGATTGGTCATCGAGGGAACAACTCACTATGGCCAAGCACCCCCTGCCAAGTTCAAACTTATCACCCTGCCTCAGATTGGACTACCCACACTCCATATCCTTGCAAAAAACACCCCCTATCCTCAAGCAATGGTAGACATCTATGCCCTTCTCAATGCTCAGTCCAAGAATAAATTAGAACTTGAAGGAGTCTAGACCCCACCTTGTCCGGATTACCTTCAAGTGTGACCAATTGTAGCAGTAAATCCAGGTCAATGCCATCTACCTAAAGAAACTAGCAACAACTGAGCTCATCTACCATAATGTCTCACAACCTCCCCTCTAGACTCACATGGATCTTTGACTACAATAGCACCACCTATCGTATATCCCACTCCCATTGCTTTGACACCAACCCCCCACCCCAGCAACAACACCCCGCCTCTAGCCTCCACCCAACCCCAATCCACCTCACCCATTACTACCTCCCATCCAACCCCCGACCCTCATCGTCCCACTTTTGCCCCTTGAACCAAATCCAAAGGACACTACACCCAACATAGAGGATGAATGAGATGTCAATGAGTAATTTTTCCATGCCTTCAAGTATTAAAGGCGGTGGTGGTCATGGGCCTTTAAAGCTACGAGCTACCAGTGATGCATTAACAAGATGATGGGTGCAAGAGCAATGAAGACTGTCTAGCATGGCACATGGGCAAAGAGAATGTTGCAGCAGGTGCAGTAGGCTATACAAAGGAAGGGAGAGAAGTGATCAAGGGTTGTACAATCCAAGAGTTCAAGGTTCAAGTACCTGATGGAAATTAGGATTCGAAGGAGAAAGGATTTCCATGCTTGACTATTAGACCCTTCAGTCCATCCCTTTGATTGGCATCCTGAGTGATCTCTATCAGAAGAGCTAGTCCTTGTATTGTCTATAGTCACAACATCTAGAAATAATACTACCATTGTCTTATATTCCACAATTGTATTGTATTCATGATGGTGCTATGATTCCACACTAGTTGTTTCCTGAGTACTATGCCACTATTTCTTTCCATCTCTGCTAATATAGTTGTATTGATATTTCATATAGCAATATAATTTAGGTTGATTTTTTGAGTATACTTTGGTATCTAATGTTATTGTTGTGACTATATCAAGCTGTAAACTTTGGATGTTGATTGTAGAGTATGATGTTAGTGTCTACTTGTGTCTGTCCTCATCAGTATGACCACACTCTTTTCTATGGTAGTAGTGCTTGGACCTGATTACAAGAGGCATTTTGAGGCATGGCCTGCCATGTATCCATGGAGATGGAGCAAAGGGACGTGGTAGCCCGAGGGGGTGTAGGAGGGATCGAATCAATATCATGATGTAGGTAGCCACCTGGTCAAAGGAAAACCCATTCTCTAGATCATAGAGCTATTCTTGGTTCAAGTCCTCTACATAATTCTCATTTTCAACATGTGCAAGGGTATCTGTAGCATCCAAGGCATAGAGCTATTCTTGGTTCAAGTCCTCTACATAATTCTCATTTTCAGCATGTGCAAGGGTATCTGTAGCATTCAAGGCATGCAATTTCTCCTCATCATTTTTCCAATCCTCCATAACATGCATGCTATGAACTTTGACCTTTGTTGCCTTGTAGGGGCATTTTGAGGCATGGTCTACCATGTACTTATCTCCACACTTAAAACATAAGCTCTTTTCTTTTCGATCTTTCATAACATCTAGGAGAGTGAATTTTTGGCCACTTTGACTAGTTAGGGCTAATGCAATTTGAGGCTTCTTTTCAGCATATTTTCCCTCACCATTAGAGCTAGGTGATCTCTCAAAAGTGCCATGTTTTCTTTCAGTAGGGAAGGGGAGGTAAGTGGGGATTTTGGGGTTACTTTTAGGCATGAGGTTGCCTCTAAAGACACCACTATATTGGCCTAGCCTCACTAGGATATAGGGCTGCCCAAAATCTTCTAAAAGCCTTGATTTTTACAATACTTCCTTGCATATATTTTAGCTAATTCAAGTGCATCAAATAAGATGGAAGGCTTTTGAGCCATTACATCAGATGACAAGCTAGGCTCTAGTCCATAGTTATACTTGTGCAATTTTGCATCATCACTAATGCTCTCAACATACATAGTTAAGTTTGTAAACTTATTTGTGTACTCCCTTACTATGAGATTTTGTTGGTCAAGTTGGTACTATCATCTTGCCAACCGCTCTTTTCTCACTGAGGATACAAATACTTGAATCATATACATCTTAAAGTATTCCTAATGAGTGAACTATTGGTTCTCATGGCTCATGTAGCACCACTAGATGTGGGAAAATCCCTCTAAATGGAGAGAGGTGAAGAGAATTTTTTGATCATTAGTGCATAGGTAAATATTAAAGTATAACTCCAATTTAGAGGTCTATTCTTCCAAGTCCGATGGGGATAGTGATTGCCCATTATACTTGGTAAGAATGATCTTATCATGTATATCAATGGGGCCTTACTTCCCATGAAAATCTTGTTGTCCATATATACCATGTTGCCCATACATACCATGTTGTCCATACAAGCTATGTTGCGCATATTGAACCCATGGTGCCCATGGGTTCCATGCTACCCATGATTGCTATATTGTCGATTAATACCATGCTATCCATTGTTAGGCTAAGCCATGTAAGTGCCATTGGGGCTGATGCCAGGAGGCATATTTCATGGTGGATTCCGTGAGGTTTTACGGTGGATTCCGTAAACTTTGATGACCGGGGCTCATACACAAAGTGGATTCTTTGTGCGAGAAGTTGATGGGGACGCCTGTCCTTTTCGGGCATTTCATTAATTTAGTGTGTACATGGGTGATTCCATAGCGGGTGATTCCGCAAAATGCATATTAAATTAATAAACGTTTATGAGTTTAGAGTGCGCACTCGTAATAAATTAAGGTTAGGATTTATTTCTAACCAGTTGATTTATTTATGTAGCTGAAGACTGCTAGGTATTCACTTTTGTCGGTTTAATTGTATTATTTTACTAACGATTGTGAATGCTTCAGTTGATGTGTAGAGATAGCAGCAGTGGCGGAGGAAAGCATTGGAGGATATCGAGTATTTGATTTATGGATTATATTTTGATGGGCGCATACCTTAGGCATGGCGCCTATATTTTGTCACGCCTATTTATTAAGGCGTCGGATATTTATTATTATTTTGTATGCGCATGGGCGCACGATTATGTTATTTCTATTTGGACATTGTTTTGGGCGTGCCAGACTCTTTGGGCACCGTCCATTAGCTTTATTCCTATTTTTGTGTTAAAGCAAACTCAAAAGCTAAAAGCTTGCTATTTTGTAATTTGGGCTATTATTTGAGCTTGAAGATGAATAATACATAAAATACATGCTTTCTGGAGAGCTCACACAAGGCATGGGGGGAGATTGCACCCAATTGGTCTCTTGCTCTTGTCGTTCATGCCTTTTACCTTGTAATTTGTGCAAAAAGTAGAGTTCTATTGTTCTTGGGGACCTTCCGGCATTCACTACGCGAGCGTACAACATCCGATTTGCGCACCAGTGGTATCAAAGCGAAGCTGAGATCAAGAGCTTCCAATTGCTACCCATCTCGTGCAAAGGCGGAGCTCTTGGAATGATCGGGCTCTATAGTCAATCTCGTCGCGAACCGTCGATACAGGCAGATTTATGGCGATCAAGAACCCTTGTTTCCATCATCGGATCGCGAAGGACCGGTCTGCAGAGGCGGAGGACCACTCCTACATCTTCTTCATCAAGTCATGGTTACACAAAGATAAGTCACCATTTTCATACCTTCCAAGCTTTAAACTTTAAAGCTTAGAAAGCTTAAGAGAAGCTTTAAGCTTCAATTCGTCATCACGAGGTATCTAGACATCTCCGAATTTTGTGCTGTTGGCTGAAAAACGCCCCCTCCCCCCCAGAATTTCGTCGTTGGCTGTTCATTAAGCCATCAAGCTTAATCATTTAAGCAATAGTCACACAAGCTCTTCAATCTTGCAAGTCATAACCAACTTCAGGTCACACCCAACCAGTCAAGTTCAGCAAGTCTCTCAAGTCTAAATCCTGCAAGTCAGATAAATCGACTAAGTTCTGCAAGTATTCATACTCTACAAGTCACATAAGTCTGCAACTCTGCAAGTCAGACAAGTCAACTGGAGTCAAAACTGACTTCTGTCTAAAACTCATAGAAGGGTTGTTCCTGCGCAGAAACTCCGAACTGCAAAGTTGTTCATTGGAAGGTACTCTACCCATACGCAGGTTTGCTGAAGTATTTTCAGCATATGAAGAAGGATAAAACACAAATTTTCCAAAGATTTTGAAAGCTACACCCAAAAATTCATAAGCCTTGTATTCCCGAACTTGAGCTACGCTCATCCCGCTAACTTGATTTTGAGTGAGAAAGGTCTTTTGAGTTTTGCAGGATGACGGAACCACATATGGATGATCTAATGGCTGAAGGCGACCTACCTGAACCTATGATGGAGCAAAAGCTGGACTTAATCATGATGCAATTGGATGAAGAACGAAGGGCTAGGCAAGCATTGCAAGTTCAACTGGCAAATTTACAAAGAGCGTCTACCGACAAAGAAGAACCTCAATCTGAAGATGTTATCCGACGTACCATCGACGCAACTCTCGAAGCTCAAACCATCCGCAAGGAATCAAAGATAAGTAAAAGATGTTTCAAATTCTGTACTTTCAATGGCATACAAGAAGGAAAAACTATTCTTGCATTCATTAGTCAGTTTGACGACTACTTTCATGAGGAAACCTATGCAGAAAAAGATAAAATCAAGTGTGTCACTAATCATTTAGTGGACAGAGCATCTCTTTGGTGGACTATTGTACGCAAGAGTATAGATTGTCCCGCTACCTGGGAGAATTTCAAGAAGAAGTTCATGCAGAATTTCCTTCCTCCCCAATTTCATGAGAAAGCTATAAAGCAATGGGATCTTCTTCAGCACGGGATCATGAGCCTATTCCTCAGTACACAGAGCGTTTTTGGAATGCACTACTCCAATTGCACATGCTTGAAGACGTGCCTGAAGCGACACACAAGCGCAAGTATATGTCTGGACTTCTTGGGCATTACTACGCTGAAGTTAACATGTTCAAGCTTGCTACTCTTGAAGACGCCATTTCACTAGCTCACGACACTGAAGACAAGCTGCGAGGTAGAGATAGACGTCCACAGCAATTCCAAGCCACTGGTAACTATGGATCTAAGCAATTCAATTCCAATTTTAGAAGATTTAATCCAGGTCGTTTCTCTTCATCATCTTTCTGTAAAAATTGGGCAAAACCACCTGCTTTACCATCCAATGTTAATCAAAATTCCAAGCCTATTCCACAACCAAATCCTAATGTCCCTAGACTTCCTGCCATTGCAAACAATGTAACCAAAGCCAAGCCAATAGTATGCTATAAATGCCACCAGCCTGGACATCTAGCAGCAAATTGCCATTCGAAGAAGCCAACTGCCCATATCAACTACCTTGGAGCAATGGACGATGAAGAACATGAAGATATGCCTGATTTTATAGAAGATGAGGATGACACTATTACTCCTTCGGATACTTTACTAGGTATGCCAACTCCACATTCTTTATTGACTATGAAATGTTTGGTGCATGGAAAGGAAAAGATTATTTTGCATGATGACGGTAGCACTCATGATTTTATTTCAGCAAAGCTAGTAAAAGAATTGAAGTTACAGACTGTACCTATGCATTATCGCATTAAAGCAGCATTCTTAGGCACTAGGTATAATGGTACACAGGAAGTGCATGACTTAAAGATTCAAATTGGTCAATACACTGAAAGAAGAAATTTCCTAGTTGTTCCATTACAGTCGAGTGACATTATTTTAGGTATGCCTTGGCGTCATCAGCATAACCCAGATATAGACTATTCCACACATTCAATGAATATTACTTTTCAAGGAAAACCTATTACATTATATGGTATGCATGCATCTAATGTTTTTCCACTGCTTTCGCATACTCAAGCTAAACGTGCATTACCCAAGAGTAGTAAATCCTATCTTATTTGTGTGAATGAATTGCAAGTTAAAGAAAATCATATGCATCCTAGGCATAAAGAATTTCTTGCACATTTTAAGGATTGTTTTGCCAAAGACCTACCACCTGGTTTACCTCCTTCACGTCCAGAAGACCATAAAATAGATTTGATTCCTGGCACACAACCACCTTGCAAAGCACCATATAGGCATAACCAGATAGAGCAAAAAGAAATTCAGAGTCAAGTTGAGGAATTACTAAATAGAGGATTGATCAGACCTAGTAGTTCTCCATTCGGTGCACCTGTTCTATTAGTCAAGAAAAAGAATAATACCTATCGTATGTGCATTGACTATATCGAGCTTTAAATAAGATCACTGTAAAGAATAGGTATCCCATTCCTAGAGTTGATGACCTTATGGACAAACTACAAGGATATGCTATATTTAGTAAAATAGACCTTAAATCTAGTTATCATCAGGTGAGATTAGATACGTCAGACATATTCAAAACTGCATTTAGGACACAATTTGGTCATTACGAATTTTTAGTGATGCCATTTGGATTGACTAATGCACCTGCTACATTTAGTAGAATGATGAACCGTATATTTTTGAAATATCAGTATTGTGTAATTGTCTTCTTTGATGATATTTTGGTGTTTAGTCAAAATGAGAAAGATCATTATGAGAATTTGTCATTGGTTTTCCAGTTATTAAAAGATAATCAACTGTATGCAAATCCTGAAAAGAGTGAATTCTTTAAAACAGAAATTGAGTATTTAGGTCATATTGTATCATTTGATGGTATTAAAGTTGATCCTAAGAAAATAGATGCAATATTGAATTGGCTTGTACCTAAAAACGTGCATGAGTTACGCTCATTCCTTGGTCTTGCTAGTTTCTATAGGAAGTTTGTGCGTAATTTTTCCTTACTTGCATTACCATTAACCAAACTTCTGAAGAAAGAAATTGTCTATCATTGGTCCGAAAATCAACAGAAATCCTTTGACTTATTGAAACATGCCTTAACCCATGCCCCTAACCTACAGTTGCCTGATTTTAATAGACCATTCTTTCTAGTAGTGACTGATGCTAGTGGATCAGGAATAGGAGCTGTACTTATGCAAGACAATCATCCTATAGCCTATTCTAGTTGTAAGCTGAAACCCTCTGAACTGAAATATTCCACATATGACAAAGAACTATTAGCAGTTGTACAAGCATTAAGACAGTGGAAACACTACTTAATGGGTTCAGAATTCATGATTAAGACCGATCAGCAAAGTATTAGACATTTACTTAGCCAATCCCAAATATCTGACAGACATATCAAATGGGCATCCTTTATCCACAGTTTTCATCCTATCATTCAATATCAACCCGGAAAAGAAAATGTAGTGGCTGATGCATTAAGTAGAAGACCTGCCATTCATAATATTTCTGTTATATCTTTTGATTCTTTGATTGCTATGAAAGATACTTATCATCAGGATATTACTTTTCATGCTGATTGGAATAAATTAGGTCAAAATAACTTGATTCCTATTGATTCATTGTCATATAATGATGGATTTATGTTTTATGAAAAGAGATTGTGTGTTACAATTCCATTCCGATCTTTTGTTTTGAATGAGATTCATTGTCCCCCATATCAAGGTCATAGAGGTATCATATCTACTTTACGTACATTAATTGAAGATTTTTATTGGCCGCTTATGGACACTGATGTATCTAACTTTGTTTCTGAATGTTTAATTTGTCAAAGAGTTAAGAGACATCATGGTAAACAGTATGGATTACTTATGCCTTTGTCTATTCCATCTAAACCTTGGGAACAAATTTCTATGGATTTTATTACTGGTTTACCTAATACTAAATCTAACCATGATATGATTTGGACAGTAGTAGATAGATTTAGTAAACAAGCATATTTCATTCCATGTAAGAAAACTTTAACAGCATCACAAGCAGCACAATTGTTTTTGAAAACTGTTTTTACTAACCATGGATTGCCAAAAGTTATTATTTTAGACCGTGATTCTAGATTTCATAACAACTTTTGGATTACTCTGTTTGCTAACCTAGGCACAAAGATTGATTTCTCATCTGCATTTCATCCTGAAACTAATGGACAAACAGAAGCCACTAATAGCACTATTCTAGATCTCTTACGTGCATATACTATTTCTAAACCTCAGACATGGGACACACATTTATATTTATTACAGTTTGCATATAACAATACACCACACACATCTACAAAGAAAGCACCGTTTGAAGTGATTTATGGATATAGATTATCTACACCTGTTGCGTCTTTGTCAAATAGAATTCAGAGTGCTGATGATATTGCTAGTATGCATAATACTATTTTTGATGAGGTTAAAGATATGATTGCCAAAGCCCAGCAATCATATACCAAACAAGCCAACAAGAAAAGACAAGCAATGAATTTCAAAGTTGATGACTATGTTTGGTTGAGAATAGAAAAACGTAGACTACAAAGTGTAGATAGACACCCAGTTGTGAAATTAGCCCCTAGATTCTATGGACCATTTAGGATCATTCACAAAATTAATGACAATGCATTCAAGTTAGAATTACCACCTCATTGGAAAATTCACAACACATTTCACATTAGTTTGTTAAGACCTTTTAGAGGCCAATTACCTGTACACCCTGTTTATGAAAACCCACCTTTGTTAGAGGAAGAGATTGAAATACTTGAACCAGAAGCTATTATAGATACTGACTTTATGACCAGTAGAACTCGCCGAAGATATTCTAGATATCTAGTTAAATTTAAGAACCATCTTGTAGAGGAAGCACAATGGATGCACACTAGAGACTTAAATGCTTTCCCCACTCTGTTAGCTCCACATTGAGGATAGCAATTGAGGTCAATTGCTATCCCACCCCGGGGGTATGATGCCAGGAGGCATATTTCACGGTGGATTCCGTGCCACGGTGGATTCCGTGAGGTTTTACGGTGGATTCCGTAAACTTTGATGAGCGGGGCTCATACACAAAGTGGATTCTTTATGCGAGAAGTTGATGGGGACGCCTGTCCTTTTCGGGCATTTCATTAATTTAGTGTGTACATGGGTGATTCCATAGCGGGTGATTCCGCAAAATGCATATTAAATTAATAAACGTTTATGAGTTTAGAGTGCGCACTCGTAATAAATTAAGGTTAGGATTTATTTCTAACCAGTTGATTTATTTATGTAGCTGAAGACTGCTAGATATTCACTTTTGTCGGTTTAATTGTATTATTTTACTAACGATTGTGAATGCTTCAATTGATGTGTAGAGATAGCAGCAGTGGCGGAGGAAAGCATTGGAGGATAGCAAGTATTCGATTTATGGATTATATTTTGATGGGCGCATACCTTAGGCATGGCGCCTATATTTTGTCACGCCTATTTATTAAGACGTCGGATATTTATTATTATTTTGTATGCGCATGGGCGCACGATTATGTTATTTCTATTTGGACATTGTTTTGGGCGTGCCAGACTCTTTGGGCACCGTCCATTAGCTTTATTCCTATTTTTGTGTTAAAGCAAACTCAAAAGCTAAAAGCTTGCTATTTTGTAATTTGGGCTATTATTTGAGCTTGAAGATGAATAATACATAAAATACATGCTTTGTGGAGCACTCACACAAGGCATGGGGGGAGATTACACCCAATTGGTCTCTTGCTCTTGTCGTTCATGCCTTTTACCTTGTAATTTGTGCAAAAAGTAGAGTTCTATTGTTCTTGGGGACCTTCCGGCATTCACTACGTGAGCGTACAGCATCCGATCTGCGCACCAGGGGCTCCTAGGGAGAGTGGGGGAGCTTCTACCAATGGTGGGTAGGGGTCTCGTAGGGGGGGAGGGAGAAGGGCGATTTTGCTATGTGGATGATAGAAGAGCTCAAGAAAGGCTTGATGTTAATATAAGAGGGCTCACCAACCTCATATGTGGTAGAAAGGGAATGTTCTTAGCTCTAAGAATACCCTATGGGCCATGAAGTGGCTCCAATGGTGAAGGTCATCATGATTTGTGCTTGGACTTATTTGCCTTATCTTGTTCCAAGGTAGTAATGGCTCATTAGGCTACAAGAGTGGTGAGGTTCTCCAAGGTCTATTGAGTCTGAGAGGGCTATTTTCTTGATTGCAAGATCAATCTCATTTGATAATGATTAGCAACCATGTCATTGTGCCTTTCCACGTGACAGAGCTCATGCTGACAAAGGCTATGATTGAGCATACTATAAGGGTCCATATCAAGCACCTTGTTGTACATATCACCATTATAATCTTGTGTGGAGCTAGGCTCGTCATTAATGGAGGCCTTGGATTCTCTAATCTCCCTTTGGACCTCATCATGGACCTTCCTTTTGCCTTTTTGCCTTGCCATCTAAATGTAGTCCACAAGACCCATTGTCAATAAAACATGCATAACTTCTATTAGGAAACTTCAATCAAGAATATTTTTTATTCAAATCAAAGGGAACAAATCCATCTTCGAGACGAGTTAGTAAGTTTTGTGACACAAAATGATCAAAGAATTTTGCGATTGAATATCTATGGTTATCGTGGAGCACAGTCTATACCCTATCCACTTTGACCTTAGTACACAAAAATGGCCATATCTTTTAGACTATAACTTTGATTAGTGAGATTTTTTATTCAAATCCTAGGTTATGACTCCCCCTTTGAGATGGGCTATAGGATTCTCTCCCATATCAATACAAAATTTAGTGCAACAAGCTTATTGTGCCTCTCCCTGAATTCTTGCAACTAAAACATTGCATGTCATGGCTCAACTTTACACAGTATGAGTGATTCAAGGGCTAAGAAGCCTTTGCATCATAGTAACCAGCATACATAACATATTGAGCATAATCCAAAGCAAATCTTAGCATCAATTTACTCTACCAACACTACATATGGAGGGCCTCAATGCCATACATCATGCATTGACTACATACATGTCAAATGCCATAAACAGGTATTGTAATCAATGAATATGCCTCATGTCAAGGGGTATATCATTAGGAATGGGGCAATCATCTCGGGTAAGTTACTCATGAATATATGTGTGCATCACGTGGGTTCAAAATAAGGTATTTTAAAAATACCATTTTTATACATTTTTTACATATAGAAGGGTACAATGTAAAGGGTTTATTTACAGATTGAATAGAAAAGGATTATGTTTTATTCAAGAAACAATCACAGATAAAGATATTTATAAATAGTCATTGAATGCAGGTGATGTAGAGGATATACATATAGTAACTTCCTCGAGGTGATCATGGAGTGTACCTACACCTGCATACAATTGTCAAGCTCTAGATCATTAAGAGGTGGGAAAAGTTTCCCCCAAGCTGGGTGGTGCACCTCTTCAAGGTCTTAAATGGTAAGGGAGGGCCACCTCTTTTTTAGCTTGCCACCTCACCTAGCATCAGCCTTTTTCCCCAATCAAAGCATGGTAGAAATTTTTAATTACTCAAGCAACATGAGATGCATCACGAAATTGAATATTGGGCCTTTTCATGAGATGCAAGAAATTGATAAGAGCTTGGGTGGAGGGCTTACCTTGGCAATCCAATAACTCAGTGGTGGCTACCACTTACCCTTTTTACAATGGCTTATTACTCTCTTGGGACTAAATTAGTACACACGTGACAAGGGAAGTGTTAGGATCATCATTAACCACTTGGGTAGAGTTGCCTTTGTTAATTGGAATTCTAATGCAGTAGGGAAAGCGAGTAAGCTGTTGATTTAATTGGATAGCATGCACTCAATGAAGGACTCTAAGTATAAGGCAATATGCAACCTTAAATCTCTCCAACAAGAGGATTAAGCTCAACAAATGGACTAAATGAAAGATTAAATTCTAATCAATATACCTTGGAGTAGATGAATGAGACTTGACCGATCAATGAAGCTTCAAATCCTCCATTACTTCAGCCATGGGAAGCAAGGCACCTTCAATGGGTTGGAATCTTCAACTAATTGATGCATGCTCTAATGGTGGAGACTCCCATTCTTGATCCCGTGCTTACTCTTCAAGAGTTGAAAGCTTTATGTATAGGTTGCATGGTTGTCCATAAGAAATATTTGCATGTTGGCCTCCATGCCTTCAATCCTGATCAATGTAGCCAATAATGATTGAAGAAGCTCATGGTGGTTGATATTAAAGAGGTTTGGAATGATTTGAGAGCTTGGGTTGAGCTTCAATAGTTATCCAAATTTATCCACTAATGTGCACTAGGTTTTTTTAGAGTATGGAGCCCAAATGTTGGAGAAGGGAGGTCAAGATCTTGATCAAGAGAGGGAGTGAGTGGTTGCCTAATGCCCTTGAGAGCTCTAGGAGTGGTAGTGCTAGCTAGAGAAGAGCAAGAGAAGAACAATCTTCTTTGCACAATTTGCATTGCAAATTGTGGGCTAGTTCCTAAGCTCCACTTGAGGTCAAAATTCACCAATCTACTACTCCATATGATGTTGGGGATACAAGAAATCAAGTGCTAGAGGTTACTAATATCTTGGGTGAGGGAAAAGAGAGGTCTTGAGATTTCTTGCCTTTGGCACATGGTACCTTGCATAGGAAGAGGGAGAAGGTCTAAAGCAAAAAGTAACTAGGGTTTTTCTCCTTCTTTAACTCCTAAGGCTCCAAAATTGTCTTGTAACCCTTAAAAGTTGCATAGAAAAGGGTGATAACTTACTAAATTAACCATTTTACCTCTAGATATGTCAAGAACTCCAGCCATAGCTCTTGCTCGTCTTCAAGAAAGTTTCCACTAACTATAGTACTCCTTGTTGTACCTGTACATGTTGCTTGAGTAACTAAGATTTCTAGATTTGAGCCAGATTGGGAAAAGGAAAAGGGAGAAATGACCAAAGTTTGATGCTTTAATACCAATTGTAAAGAAGAGAAGCTGAGAGGAGAGAGAGAATGAGTAGAAGAAGAGAAAGAGAGAAGAAGATTAGGAGAGGAGAGAGAAAGAGAGGGAGGAAGCCATGAAAGCTGGAGGAGAAGGTGAATAGTTAGTTCTTGATTATATATGGATGCGCTAAACTAGGTCTCTTACACCTTTTATAACACAGTCAATGTGATTGGGTATCTAACCTTTAGTTCCTGTGTGTCTCACTCGTTACATGTTTGTTACCTTGTTTACATTTAATGTCTTTTTACACATTCACACATGGAAAACTTAATCCCTCTTTCTTCAACTTTTTATTTGTTAACAAAGCTACATGAAGGAATCATAATTCCTATAGGCTTTGATACAAGCCTAATAGTGCTCTATACAAAGACCCTCAAACAACTAGTAAATTTTTATAGTGAAGTTATTGCAATATGTTTCGCATAATGAAAATTTTTATGCATCATTCATTTTGCTACATGTGAAATTTTCAATTAAAAATCTAACCATGATATTATCCTCTAGAAAAAAAATTTATTAGATAAGGATCTAGTAGATTACTCACCTTTTCTAGTAAACCAAGAATGGAATTTCTCTAATATTAGCAAATTATTAGTAAAAGGTGTAAAGAAAAATCTATTTACAATATGAAAAATGCAAGAAAAGGATGTGCACAATATATTTTAGCATGCCCATATCTTCCAATTAAAGTTTTCATAAACTTAAGTGACTTGCCAAGGGAAAATACAAATACAAAGGATGCTATCATAAAGATAAAATATACAATAGTTTATTAGGCTATCATATGAGTTGAAAAACTTTATAATCTTTGGTATTGTCTAGACACACCATTAAAATGTCACTAAAATATAAGAAAATTGTAGAAGGGTTGAACACATTTACAAAAAAGGCAAGTGCCTCAATCTTCTTCTTTTAGATCTCTTCCTTTGTTTGAATTTCTTATTTAACCTTCTCATCATGTATAATTTTCTTCTTAGCTACAGATCTTGTGGTGTACTACTAACATTGGAATGTTTGTGCTTTATATCCCCTTAGTATTGTCTAAAAGCTTTTAGGAAAATTTAATAAGTACCATGTGATCCACAAAAATATTGGTAAATTTTTTAACTCATTTTCTATTTTAAAAGTATTTTCAAGCTAAAATAAGCTTTTAAAATGATCAAAAAATCACTACAAAATTAGAATTACGAATACAACACAATTAGAGGGGGTTTAGCATTAGCCTTAAAAATATCAAAAGAGTAAAAAATATTAAGGATTTCTAATACAACATGATTAAGAAGATTCTTGAAAATTTAAGGTTTTTTTTTTAGTTTTAAAATATTTTAAAGATAAAAAATAGTTTAAAATTTTCGAGAAAAGCACAATTTTTTTCAAAACACATGACATTTATGAAAATTTTTGAATTTTTTTTTGTAAATTGTAAAGGCTAAAAAACAATAAATATTATAGCATTAGCATATTATCGAATCTGATTGCGACCATATTCCTAAAGCTGAAAAATCTTAGAAAAACCAAAGATTTTAATTATAGTTGAAAACCACTTGAGAAAATCATGAAAAATAAAAAATATATGATATTGTGCAAGTATGGAATTCAAGCGTGGTTGGAACCCCCTATTTGCGTCGTATTAGACATTTCTTATTCTTAACAATTTTTCTAAATACTCTCCATTAATGTAGCTTGTTACAAATATTATTATATTTAGTTTGGAGTATCCTAAGTATAATAAGGCTTGAAAATTTTTTGGCTAGTCCTTTGCTATTTATTCTACCTATTATTACAGTCTTTTTTTGAAGAAGTATTGGATTAGTATATCTTTTTTATGTAAATTCTATCTTCTTTAGTTGCAAAAGAAAATATATAAGAGATACTAAATAGTTACATCTTTTTTGGATAATATATTAGCTTGGCCATTTTCTTTCTATTTATTCTATCGACCACTATATAATTTGTATTTAAGAGAGAGAATCTTTTTGAAGGGTTATTGAATATAGTGTATCTTTGCTAGATGATATATTCTATCTTTTTGAGCTATAGAAAAATATTGAAGAGATATTAAATAACTATATGCATTCTCATGGGTTTCTTGTATTGTTGTAAGTATTTGGCTACTAATGACTCATTTATTCAACTCCATTGACTTATAAAATTTAGTTTATATTATTGCATGTAAGACTACCAACTATTTATTTATCTTACTACATTGACTTGTCAAAAGTTAATGTTATTTCATGCATAGAATTTTGTATAACATCCTAACAATACTCTTTAAACCATTTTCAAAAAATACATAAGATCATGAATGCTATAGAGTAAAGGAGATCTATTATCACAAGAATTATTTTGATAGATATTTTTTTGTAAAATGTGAGATATATTACATTAAATGGAAAAACATATACAAGGATAAGGTATTAGTAGTGTAGTGACACTTTCAACCACAAAAGGGATAAATTTTATAACTAGAGATAGCAGCCCATACCACCAAAATAATATCCACATGTCCCCAATCTATACATTTTTAGTATGTATTATATTCAGAGTTTTGAGAGGGAAAAATAGAGTCAAGTACTTTCTATTTGCTCCTATAAATCAGGAGAAGAGATCTTAAGAGATTTCTAAAGATAGAATAACAAAGAAAACATCATTCCACTACATCAAGCCATCATTTAGGTATTATACTAAGAATTGTAATTAAGGGTATGATGAGGAAAGGACTCCCAAGAGCTAATATCAAGCAAAAGGTCACATATTTAATATTCTTTGAAGCATCTTGAATACATGAGATCTTCTCACTCCTAAAGTGGATATGATGCACAATGCCACTAATACTTTTATCTATTGCTAGGTTAATATTTTTTTATATTCTAGTAGACTAAAAACTGAACAATGAAATGACCATTAAAAAATGGAGGAGGTTTACCAATGGCAAGATTGTTCGAATCAATATTTTTTTCTACTAGAGATCAAAATGCATAATTTATTTTAATCATAACATGATATCCTTGTCTTATCCATCAATTCTTGATAAAAATAGACTTCTCTAGGATGGATATGATTGATCTATTTGAATTGTAAGCTTATAGTTGCAAGTGTCAAGATCAAGGCATATCTTTTCACTTATTTTTCTACTAGCTTGAGGTTCATCCCCATTACATTTATCCCTACTGATTCATGTCACCATGAGCCTCTTGGGACCATTCCCTTATGAATCGAATTCAAGATATGAATCTTGGATTCAATCGAAATAGAAATTGTACAGTACGGATGACTTGGGGAACGAAGATATCATGATGGATCAGAAAATGAACATGTTGATCTCATTTCATGTCCATGGAGCTCCACACCTCTATAGCTATGTCAACAAGCAAGTGACATTGGTCCTTTGGGAAAAGACTCTTTTAGTTATTGATCACCTTCTCAAGGGTTTGTGAAAGAGGTAAAGGGAGACCAAATTGGGCTGGTAGTAATAAATAGATGTGATTTGGTGAGAAAATTTATGATAGAGTATAATCTAGAATGAGAAGTATGAAACATAAGAGAAAAGGGGAGAATGATGGGTCAAATGACTATGGATGAAAAAGAAAAGTCATTTTGATGAAGAAGATGTGGTATGAACCATTCAAAAAGAAAGAATAATGACCAAAAAATGAGCACTTTGAGGAATTTAATGGCCAATCTCTTAAATGAAAAATATATTATCTCATTAATCACATCTGAACGACCAAATTTGGAGAGTTCATTAATTTAAAAGATCAACTAAATAGAAACTTAATCATTAAATTCTTACAAGTGCCTTTTTTGAAGCATTTTGGCCCTAATGACCTTTATATAGAAAATTGACTAAGGCTCCTTGTTGCAACACTCTAAGACCACATCCTCTTGTTGGTATAAATTGTGAACATATATGTGGCATCTCTCCACTATATAATCTATGCACTAAGAAAGCAACAAGCAATGTGAATATAGAGCTTGGTTAGTGAACCAATCTTCATAGCTATAATAATTAATGTGAATCAACCCTTCAAATTGAATGGCAACTAAGAATTAATACCAAATCATCCACTCTCAAGTACCATGATGCTTGCAACTTAAACTCTTACTTATTGAGCATAATGACAACCCACAACTTGCAAGCTATCACTATAAAGAAATCAAATCAATAAATTTATTGCCTTTTGATTGCACAATCAATAAGTAACTTCTCATTTGCTTACTACTTGTATTAAATTGACTTAGTAACAAGCTTTATACTCACATAGTGATTCAGCTTATCCAAAAGATGTACACTTGTGTTCCACTTCCATTGCTTGAATGAGAAGCACCAAGTGCCAAGATGTACATTCATGTTCCACTTCCATTTCTTCAATAGGAAGTACCAAGTTCCCCTATTGCTATAAGTTTTGAAGGGACATGTGCCATTGCTCCACCATTTAGTATGTTATTCTTGTATGCACTCAAAAGACATGACAAGAGATGTGAAATAGAGCTTGATTAGCAAATAGATCTTCAAATAAGTATTATAGTGAATCAAACCTTGCAATTGAATGGAAATTAAGGTTTAATGTAAAAATTATTTTCTCTTAACTAAGATTATACTTGGGAATGGAACTTTAATTCATTGAGCATCATGACTTTCACATAAGTTGCAAATTACCACTAAGAATAAATTAAATAATTTTGAGAATTTTTTTTGTAATTTAACTCTTTATAAGAAAAAAGAATACATAGAAGCTATAAAACATTGAAAAGAAAAGGTTTTTGAGCATTTGTATTATCAATATGGTGAAGAAGTGTTATCGTCTTGTCCCTTGACATTGGAACTCATTCGATTTCATTTTCTTGGCTTGTTTGATTGACTACTGTATGCATGGTTTATAATTGACTAGTGGGCATTTCGGGTTTGCATGCACATACCTCAATGTTTTTCTTATTCTTAAAAAGGTGAAAATAGTGACACATTAACTTATGGAGATTGTACCCTTTTAATGTGGTACTAGGCTTGTTTAGGGATTTGTAGGAACCAAAATTCCTTCCTTTGAAAAAAAGGCTTAATAATGATTAGGCATGTTGCAACTAATTCTTTTTAGAGATATTGGATATCCACCTAGGTACATAAAGAGTGAGCCACATGATTGGATATTAGAATGTGTCTACTAGTAGTTGATGTATTAGAAAGTATATATATGCCATATTGTTTGCCTTCTTTGATATTCACGAGGTGACAACATCCCACAAGTGGTGAGGCACACCATCATATGCATGTTTATATGAATTTGACATATTGGAAGCTCTATATATGGTCCCCATTTATATCTGCAGATCCTCTACTAATGGATTATAGTTGCTTGTGATTCAAACCATTTGGTCATTAATTGACTGATCGTAGAATGATGATTTATTTAGATATAGAGTTGTTGAAGGTCTCTAATTCAAAGAAATCTTGTGATTACAAAAGTGGCCACTTTTAAGAAATTGTATATTTCTACTCATTTCAAGTTTGTATTCAAATATTTGGAAGGCTTGCACATGCCAAAGTGCATCCACATACTTTTGAATATTTCAAAACATATATAATGGTTTTTGTATAAGGACTCCTAAAATTGGCCACTTTGGCAACAATAATGTTAGATGATTAATAAAGTATTTAGATCAACTTAGGATATGACAAGCCAAGCCACCAACCCTTCATATCCTAGCCTTAGAAATAGTTCATCTACTAGCCTTTGTCCCTAAACATTATTGTCTTCATCTTCATTGTTGGATTTACTAAAATCCATAGAATCTCAACATCTTGTGTAATATTTCCGCACACTGCGTGCCGTAAATATTGACTTTCCGCACGCCGTGTAAATCCTGTGCAAGGTGATCCCCTACATCGTATTATTGGTAGCATTATCCATACAGTGCATGCTCAAAAATGAGGCCGCCACATTGTAAATACGAGGCCGAGATTGGAGACCGTAGAAGCCGCAAGGGAACACCCTTTTTGAAGGGGCAATTTGGATAAATCAAGGCAATTTTTTTTTAATTATTATCCCTTCCCCCAGCCGATGCATGGCTGGAGGAGAGGGAGTGTGGGGAGGAATGGCCAAGGGAGGAGAAGGTCAGATATGCATGAGGAGTCCTCCACGTGTGTGGAGGCCCTCTTTCCCAAGGCCTATAAGAACCTCCTTTTGGGGGGAGGGGAAGGTAGGAGAATGGAGGGCAGAAGGCTGTCATGTGATGGCCGGACGAGCGGGAAGGAGGTCGCTGTGGATGGTGCCGGACGTGAGGGAGGTGGACGGGCTGCTGCTGCCGTGAAGGAAGGGACGGCTGTGGAAGGAGAGGACGGGCTGCTGCTGCCGTGAAGGAAGGGGTAGGTGTGAGAAGGAGGAGGCCGGACGTGATGGGAGGAGGACGTGCTGATCGTGCAGGAGAGGAGGGCGGACCGTGTGAAGGAGGGGTCGCCGTGTGGAAGGGAGGAGGACGGCTGGACGAGCTGGGGGAGGTCGCCGTGTGAGGAAGGGCGCCGTGGAAGAGGATGCCGTGCAGAGGGGAGCCGCCAGCCGCCAGTCCGCCATAGCACCGCCACAAGCTATCACGCCACCGCCATCCCCAGTCAAACCACCCTTCTTCTGTATGCCGATTGATGTCATCTTATACCACGTGGTATCGTGGTTGCTGGCCGTGATCAGAAGCTCCTAAAAGCTTCTTATTAGGAAGCTTCTAAGGGGGCTTCCTTAAGCCCCCTTCCTACTACATTTTCCCCATAGGTCTATCCACACCCCCCGGGGCTTTGAAGAGAAGGAGGCGACGAGCCTTCTCACCAATCACCCAATTAGTCCAACCCGGGACTTGAAGAAGAGGAGGCTACAAAACCCCTTCACGCCAGTCATCCCTGGGCCGGGATTTTGAAGAATAAGAGATGAAGCCCATAAAGGCCCTTCCCACCAATCACCCATAAGGCCCTGGGCTTGGGATTCAGAGTTCCCTTTTCCGCAAGGCCCACAAAATCCTTCCTAAACCCGGAATTTCAAGGTGGATTAAAAGCTCTCAAATCTCCATTGTCCAAAGGACCTCATAAGAACCCTAAGGCCTTCCCAAGTCAAATTCCGCAAGTCGGAACTTCGGTCAAGGAAGCCATATCTCAAAGGAAATTGCGCATACAAGGGAGACGGACCAAGGTCATAAAAACTGCAAGCCAAGGCAAAAAGTTGAAATCCACAAAGGCTAACTGGAGATCGAATTCGCGATGGCCTCTAGAAAGATCACAAGGTGCGATGCGGGAGGTTCACCCCGAGCATACGTGGATATTTTCCGGAGTCCGCAAGTCCAGGTTTTTATCTATTTGGATTCCACACAAAAGTATTGAATTATTCACGATAACTTCACGGATTAGGAAGCACTCATGCATGTTCGAATTCAACTAGTCAAGTTAAATGCAGTTGGAAAATGAATTGGCTGTTTGAACATTTATTAGAAATAGCTTAAGATATGAAAATTGATCATTGGTACATTCAAAGGAATGAATGAAAAGAGCATAAGGTGTCTATGCATTTGTAAGACCTTATCAGCAAGTCTTCCTTTTGTGTATTCAAAAGCGACGAGCCTAGGACAACCGTTGCCTCATTACAAGGTTGAAATTATTGAGGTACACCTTTTTACTAGGTATGGAAAGATTAATGGCATGTCCCATTTTTGGATAGATCTTCCTTGTAATGATTCATGAGGAAAAGTTAACACCCATAAGATGTTATTCGAAAAGGAATAGAAGGGCACGAAAATGATCTATGACTTGAAAGTGGAATGATTATTTGATGTAAGTAGGACCTAGGGAAGTTAGTGTCCAGATTATCAGGCATTTTTATCTTACCCAGGAAGGATAGGGTTATTGTGAACTATGTGATGCGTAGAAGCAGTAAATCGCATGTTTACACGTATTGGTGTAGTTGTAACTATTGTTCTCCATTAGATTTAGTTTATTACCTTTAGAAGGTTCATCCTTGTCGCAATACAAGTATATTGAGTTGTCTAAGTAACCTAAAACACAAGGGATTCATATGGGCATGGCTCAGTCGATATGATAGGTATCCCAAGTGTTAACTAGGGTTTAGTGCAATAAGAATTCGACCTAGTTTTACACTGGTTGCCAAGACAAAACCCGCAAACCCAAAGATCTTACACACGTTCACGAAATGTCGATTCAATTGGATGCTCATGCATAAAATGATCTAAGGTTTCATCCTAAGGATCACTCGTACAGATGATGAAACTCCGACTGAGTTGGAAATTCCTAGGGCCGTGGGCCAATATAATTAGGAATGGATTGGGTAAGAAGATACCCTAAACCCTGCTACTCGTCTGGAGGTAACTCCGTGATCGGAAAACGCCATTCAATGGGTGGAATGATCCCGTGGAATGATGCAACACATGTGCAAAAAGGTTGCAACACCGTATAGACTTGAGATTTGTCCACAAGAGAGTTTTGTCATCTCTCGAAATGAGGTTGGCAAGTTATTGAAAGAATTTAACTTACAAGAGGATGAGTAATCGTCCTGTTACTCACTTTTCTTGGGGGATAATTGCCAAGGAAAAGGAAAGTTAGGTATTTGCCTTGAAGCAAATAACCAGACAATAAACTAAAGCGACATGGTCGCTGGAACCTACCACAACAAAACCTAAAGTATTGGTAGGGTATGACCCTAACCCAAGAATGATAGGAATCTTGCCAAGTTGCAATTGATTCCGGATCGAATGCGGGTTGCATTCGGAGACAAGGAGTCACTCCTTAACAGTTTGCCAGCTAAACGACCATTGAAATTGATTGTGCTTGTAACAGTTTAGAAAGGACTGTTTGCATTGTTTGCTCAATGAACTAAAGGATGAAAAGATATCTAAATACTTCAGGTTGAAGCCTGAAGGGAGAGGCAGCTTCAGTTACCCCCGACTGCCTGCCTGACCCTAACCAAGGGGGTTGTTAACCGCGCCGGGAACGTGGACCGAACCCGCCGCGAGAGGTCTCTCCGTTGAGTTCTACTTGGAGCAGGAGGACGCTTGGGTGCCAGGGGGGGCTCTGGCTGTAAATCCCTCACCTTCCGGGTCCTGCACAAGAGGCTAACGTGACTCGGGATTGGATCTCGAGGCCCGCATACTAGTCTACGGGCGGAAACTTGGATTAGTGATCCCTGGTGGATTACTGGATAGCCTTCGGGCGGATTATGAATACGCCTACGGGCGGGAACTCCTTGTATTTCAAAGATAAAATGATAAAATGATAATAAAGGAGTTGTTTGGCATTGTTTTCTTTATGTCCTGTGATAAGATTACGTGAAGGAATCAGTGCATAACAGGGTTAATCAAAGAAGCTGTTTGTATATGTCAAACTAATGTGGTAGGTAATTACATAACTAAAACAAACCGAGGAAAGTGCGGAGGACGGACCATGGGTCTGTCCTATGGACGGGTGGTCCCGGTTAGCCGGGAACTTTTCTCAAAGTCTTCAACGAACAGAGGATGATCGTCATCACCGAAACAAGTAACGAGAACGATGACTTAGAATTAACTATTACCCGATTCACGTTGTTTTAGGGGAACGGAATGGGACTATGCCTTATGGCAGAGAGGTCGAGCCTTGCATCCCTCTCGTTTCCCATTCTCCTTGAACCAAGTGCAGCGTGAATCCGCTTCGGACCTGGCGTTTCTGCGTAATGTAGTTCGCTCGGGTCTGACGCTAGTTGTTGCTAGCTAATGACCAAACAGGAAAACCCAAATTCAGGTCGATCCTAAGTGGGAACGGCCAGGATACTTCCGCTACGTGGCAGACGCGGGAAGACCTAGATCACAAGTCCCGTAACATTCCATGGGAGTGCCGGGCGGAACTTTCTAGACATCCTTCCCGATGGACTGCTAAGACGTGTCCTGGATGATCTTAGTGGACACGTTACAGTTGGTATCAGAGCCGACTTACAATGGAATTGTTTTCATAAGATTTCATTAGAAGTGAAGTAAAAAAATTGTTTCTGTCCAAACATTTTCTCATCTTCAATACTGTCTTGCAGAATTACGAGGCGTGGAACAGGTTCTTAGTGTTCCGAGTCATGTTTATGACCGCGATGCATTCCACGGATTATCGACAAAGGGTTGAGATGATGAACATCCTAGATCGCATTTACAATCCATCACCTGTGTACGTGGAATGGAGATGGATGGGTGTTACAGGGATCTATTATATAACTGCCTATCAACCTGCGTACCTTCAAATTAACTTGAAGAGAATCAAGTGGATGGAGGATTTGAAGATCGTAAAGCTGTTCGTCTTTATTGAGGCTCACGCAAACGCGACCCTACAGGTTGGAGGTCGAAGGGTTAACCAGAATAAGTATGTGTACGGGGAAGTGATTCAAAGAATCCCTGCCGACCGAATCAAGGTTTTGGGCCGTCGTGAGAAGAATGGATATCGAAGGAAGAGATACCCTAATCTTCCAATGAACTATCGATTCCTGGAAATCGATGACCCCAATCCGTACTATTACTCAGTTCCTGTAGCTGAATGCAACAACATCTTATTCTCCTCGAATTAATGTATTAACTTGTTCCATCGGCCCAAGAAATAATTATACCATGAAAGGGCTATGCTGATATGAATGGAATAAAACTTTTTCCCGATTGTCTTGACTGTGAATATTGATAAAAGTAGTAAAGTGAATTGGTCACTTGGCTGAAGGAATATGCGGACGTAGTTTCTGAAGAGTTAACAAAACGTCCACTTCAAAGAGAAGTAGATCATGAGATCAAGCCAGTAATAGGAACTGCGCCAATTGCGAAGAGACCATATAGAATGTCTATATCGGAAGCAATCGAGTTGAAGGAACAACTCAAGCAACTACTAGATTAGGGCTACATCCGTCCTAACAGTCACCATGGGAAGCACCAGTACTGTTCCAGAAAAAGAAAGATGGGACACTTCGACTATGTATTAATTACTGTGGGTTGAATCAATCAACAGTCAAGAACAAATATCATATTCCTAGAATAGATGAGCTTTTTGATCGCCTTCAAGATGCAAAGATCTTTTCCAAAATTGATCTCAGGTCAAGTTACTATCAAATCAGGATCAAGGATGAGGATATTCCTAAAACGGCCTTCAATACAAGATATGGGCACTTTGAATTCTTGGTTATGTCATTCGGCCTTACAAATGCACCTGCCACTTTCAATAGATTAATGCAGGATATTTTTAGACCATATCTTGATGCCTTCGTGCTTGTCTTCTCGACGACACTTTAGTCTATTTTAAAACAGGAAGGAGATCATGAATCCCAACTTCGGATTTTTCTTGAGACAAGGAGGTCACACAAGTTGTATGCTAAGGTGACGAAATTATGCATTCCTCAAACATTAGATTGGTTATTTGGGATTCATCATATCGGTAGAAGGAATATCAGTAGATCCAGCCAAAGTCAGAGATGTGCTTGAATGGCCAATACCAGTATCTGTCAAAGAGATACGTAGTTCTCTTGGCTTGACAGGATGGTATGGGGTCTTCATCAAAAACTATGCTTTGCTTGCAGCACCTTTGACGGACTTACTGAAGAAGCAAACATTGCTTGGTCAACTGACGAATAAACTAGCTCTGATAGGTTGAAGCAAAGTTTGGTGTCAGCACCGATCCTAAACTTCTAGACCACAGTAAGGAGTAGAGGTAGTAACTGATACTAGCATGCTTGCCTTAAAGATATGTGCTCATCATCCAGTAGCATATTCCTCAAGGAAATTGAAGAGTCACGAAAAGAATTATGCCACGCATGATCTGGAGTTACTAGCTGTCATCCACGCTCTAAAGCTTTGGAGACACTACCTGTTGGGTAACAAGTTCACTCTAGTAACCGATCATAAGAGTCTCAAATGGATTTTTACCCAGAACGAGCTCAACATGAGGCAACGTCGACGGATTGAAGTATTGGAGGAATATGATTTTAAGATCAAGTACCGACCTGGAAAGAAGAATGTAGTTGTTGATGCATTCAATCGCAAGGCATTCCTTAATTCACTAATCTTGCAAAATCTATCAATAGCTAGATCTCTAGCTACAGAGGTGTCCATGCCAAACGATCTAATACTTGAGCTAGCTAGAGAGGAAGGATGCCATGATCTAGCCTATCAAAGGATGCTAAGGGAAGTCCCTATCAAGGACCAGGAACAAAAGCTAGAGGCTAAGTATCATGAATTCTCTGTCAGTAGTGGACTTGTCTACTATAGGATGAGAGTATGTATACGAGCAAGCCAGTTATTTAAATAGAAGATATTGTGCGAAGCTCATGATTTCACTCTATCGGGACATCAAAGCTGCGAAGGATAGACAGAAGGCATACACGAAATTGAAGTGTCAAGATAGAATATTTGAGGAAGGAGACATGGTCTTCATTCACGTATGCCCAAAGAAGAGTTCTCTATCCTTAGGAGATTGCAGGAAGCTAAGTCCAAGGTATTGTGGACCATACAAGATCCTCAAGTGCTTAAGACCTAATGTTTATAGACTGCAATTCCCTGAAACCCTAAAGGTTCATAATGTATTCCATAACAGTCTATTGAAGAATGAAGTATGTACCTAGCCCTAATCATGTACTTGATGACCAACATATTGCAATGCCTAGTCAAGGAATCCTTGAACTAAGGCCGGACAGGATTTTAGATGTCAGAAAGAGACAGTTAAGATCTGGAACCTTAAAAGAATGCCTCGTCCAGTGGAAAGATTATCCTAAGGAGGATGCTATCTGGATGGATGACAGCTCTCTCAATCTTCAAATATCCCCAGTTTATCTCGAGATGAGGACATCTCGATTCTTCTAAGGGGGAGAGAATGTAATATTTCCGCACACTGCGTGCCGTAAATATTGACTTTCCGCACGCCGTGTAAATCCTGTGCAAGGTGATCCCCTACATCGTATTATTGGTAGCATTATCCATACAGTGCATGCTCAAAAATGAGGCCGCCACATTGTAAATACGAGGCCGAGATTGGAGACCGTAGAAGCCACAAGGGAACACCCTTTTTGAAGGGGCAATTTGGATAAATCAAGGCAAATTTTTTTTAATTATTATCCCTTCCCCCAGCCGATGCATGGCTGGAGGAGAGGGAGTGTGGGGAGGAATGGCCAAGGGAGGAGAAGGTCAGATATGCATGAGGAGTCCTCCACGTGTGTGGAGGCCCTCTTTCCCAAGGCCTATAAGAACCTCCTTTTGGGGGGAGGGGAAGGTAGGAGAATGGAGGGCAGAAGGCTGTCATGTGACGGCCGGACGAGCGGGAAGGAGGTCGCTGTGGATGGTGCCGGACGTGAGGGAGGTGGACGGGCTGCTGCTGCCGTGAAGGAAGGGACGGCTGTGGAAGGAGAGGACGGGCTGCTGCTGCCGTGAAGGAAGGGGTAGGTGTGAGAAGGAGGAGGCCGGACGTGATGGGAGGAGGACGTGCTGATCGTGCAGGAGAGGAGGGCGGACCGTGTGAAGGAGGGGTCGCCGTGTGGAAGGGAGGAGGACGGCTGGACGAGCTGGGGGAGGTCGCCGTGTGAGGAAGGGCGCCGTGGAAGAGGACGCCGTGCAGAGGGGAGCCGCCAGCCGCCAGTCCGCCATAGCACCGCCACAAGCTATCACGCCGCCGCCATCCCCAGTCAAACCACCCTTCTTCTGTACGCCGATTGATGTCATCTTATACCACGTGGTATCGTGGTTGCTGGCCGTGATCAGAAGCTCCTAAAAGCTTCTTATTAGGAAGCTTCTAAGGGGGCTTCCTTAAGCCCCCTTCCTACTACATTTTCCCCATAGGTCTATCCACACCCCCCCGGGGCTTTGAAGAGAAGGAGGCGACGAGCCTTCTCACCAATCACCCAATTAGTCCAACCCGGGACTTGAAGAAGAGGAGGCTACAAAACCCCTTCACGCCAGTCATCCCTGGGCCGGGATTTTGAAGAATAAGAGATGAAGCCCATAAAGGCCCTTCCCACCAATCACCCATAAGGCCCTGGGCTTGGGATTCAGAGTTCCCTTTTCCGCAAGGCCCACAAAATCCTTCCTAAACCCGGAATTTCAAGGTGGATTAAAAGCTCTCAAATCTCCATTGTCCAAAGGACCTCATAAGAACCCTAAGGCCTTCCCAAGTCAAATTCCGCAAGTCGGAACTTCGATCAAGGAAGCCATATCTCAAAGGAAATTGCGCATACAAGGGAGACGGACCAAGGTCATAAAAACTGCAAGCCAAGGCAAAAAGTTGAAATCCACAAAGGCTAACTGGAGATCGAATTCGCGATGGCCTCTAGAAAGATCACAAGGTGCGATGCGGGAGGTTCACCCCGAGCATACGTGGATATTTCCCGGAGTCCGCAAGTCCAGGTTTTTATCTATTTGGATTCCACACAAAAGTATTGAATTATTCACGATAACTTCACGGATTAGGAAGCACTCATGCATGTTCGAATTCAACTAGTCAAGTTAAATGCAGTTGGAAAATGAATTGGCTGTTTGAACATTTATTAGAAATAGCTTAAGATATGAAAATTGATCATTGGTACATTCAAAGGAATGAATGAAAAGAGCATAAGGTGTCTATGCATTTGTAAGACCTTATCAGCAAGTCTTCCTTTTGTGTATTCAAAAGCGACGAGCCTAGGACAACCGTTGCCTCATTACAAGGTTGAAATTATTGAGGTACACCTTTTTACTAGGTATGGAAAGATTAATGGCATGTCCCATTTTTGGATAGATCTTCCTTGTAATGATTCATGAGGAAAAGTTAACACCCATAAGATGTTATTCGAAAAGGAATAGAAGGGCACGAAAATGATCTATGACTTGAAAGTGGAATGATTATTTGATGTAAGTAGGACCTAGGGAAGTTAGTGTCCAGATTATCAGGCATTTTTATCTTACCCAGGAAGGATAGGGTTATTGTGAACTATGTGATGCGTAGAAGCAGTAAATCGCATGTTTACACGTATTGGTGTAGTTGTAACTATTGTTCTCCATTAGATTTAGTTTATTACCTTTAGAAGGTTCATCCTTGTCGCAATACAAGTATATTGAGTTGTCTAAGTAACCTAAAACACAAGGGATTCATATGGGCATGGCTCAGTCGATATGATAGGTATCCCAAGTGTTAACTAGGGTTTAGTGCAATAAGAATTCGACCTAGTTTTACACTGGTTGCCAAGACAAAACCCGCAAACCCAAAGATCTTACACACGTTCACGAAATGTCGATTCAATTGGATGCTCATGCATAAAATGATCTAAGGTTTCATCCTAAGGATCACTCGTACAGATGATGAAACTCCGACTGAGTTGGAAATTCCTAGGGCCGTGGGCCAATATAATTAGGAATGGATTGGGTAAGAAGATACCCTAAACCCTGCTACTCGTCTGGAGGTAACTCCGTGATCGGAAAACGCCATTCAATGGGTGGAATGATCCCATGGAATGATGCAACACATGTGCAAAAAGGTTGCAACACCGTATAGACTTGAGATTTGTCCACAAGAGAGTTTTGTCATCTCTCGAAATGAGGTTGGCAAGTTATTGAAAGAATTTAACTTACAAGAGGATGAGTAATCGTCCTGTTACTCACTTTTCTTGGGGGATAATTGCCAAGGAAAAGGAAAGTTAGGTATTTGCCTTGAAGCAAATAACCAGACAATAAACTAAAGCGACATGGTCGCTGGAACCTACCACAACAAAACCTAAAGTATTGGTAGGGTATGACCCTAACCCAAGAATGATAGGAATCTTGCCAAGTTGCAATTGATTCCGGATCGAATGCGGGTTGCATTCGGAGACAAGGAGTCACTCCTTAACAGTTTGCCAGCTAAACGACCATTGAAATTGATTGTGCTTGTAACAGTTTAGAAAGGACTGTTTGCATTGTTTGCTCAATGAACTAAAGGATGAAAAGATATCTAAATACTTCAGGTTGAAGCCTGAAGGGAGAGGCAGCTTCAGTTACCCCCGACTGCCTGCCTGACCCTAACCAAGGGGGTTGTTAACCGCGCCGGGAACGTGGACCGAACCCGCCGCGAGAGGTCTCTCCGTTGAGTTCTACTTGGAGCAGGAGGACGCTTGGGTGCCAGGGGGGGCTCTGGCTGTAAATCCCTCACCTTCCGGGTCCTGCACAAGAGGCTAACGTGACTCGGGATTGGATCTTGAGGCCCGCATACTAGTCTACGGGCGGAAACTTGGATTAGTGATCCCTGATGGATTACTGGATAGCCTTCGGGCGGATTATGAATACGCCTACGGGCGGGAACTCCTTGTATTTCAAAGATAAAAGGATAAAATGATAATAAAGGAGTTGTTTGGCATTGTTTTCTTTATGTCCTGTGATAAGATTACGTGAAGGAACCAGTGCATAACAGGGTTAATCAAAGAAGCTGTTTGTATATGTCAAACTAATGTGGTAGGTAATTACATAACTAAAACAAACCGAGGAAAGTGCGGAGGACGGACCATGGGTCTGTCCTATGGACGGGTGGTCCCGGTTAGCCGGGAACTTTTCTCAAAGTCTTCAACGAACAGAGGATGATCGTCATCACCGAAACAAGTAACGAGAACGATGACTTAGAATTAACTATTACCCGATTCACATTGTTTTAGGGGAACGGAATGGGACTATGCCTTATGGCAGAGAGGTCGAGCCTTGCATCCCTCTCGTTTCCCATTCTCCTTGAACCAAGTGCAGCGTGAATCCGCTTCGGACCTGGCGTTTCTGCGTAATGTAGTTCGCTCGGGTCTGACGCTAGTTGTTGCTAGCTAATGACCAAACAGGAAAACCCAAATTCAGGTCGATCCTAAGTGGGAACGGCCAGGATACTTCCGCTACGTGGCAGACGCGGGAAGACCTAGATCGCAAGTCCCGTAACATTCCATGGGAGTGCCGGGCGGAACTTTCTAGACATCCTTCCCGATGGACTGCTAAGACGTGTCCTGGATGACGTTACATCTTGTCTTCACTCTAGTTCGTATATAGTTTCATTTTAGACTATTATTCTCACATTTTCATGAAATCAATGTATCTATTAATAATATTTCCATATTCTTGTCTACATATTTTTCTATTTGAATCTCTTTATCCATTTGTTTATCTCACTATTCGATGGTTTATTCTTTATCTAATTTTTTATATGTGGATCTATCCATGTGTCTATTTTGCATCTCTATCTTGCTATCTACCCTTCCCATTTTTGTCATTCAATCTACTTGATATCCATAATGCATCCATTTTTCATCTTTTGACCTCCCTTTTTTGTTCATTCCATCTACTCGGTATCTGAAATGCATCGAATTTTCATATTTAGAGAGAGAGAGAGAGAGAGAGAGAGAGAGAGAGAGAGAGAGACACAGAGAGAGAGAGAGAGAGAGAGAGAGAGAGAGAGAGAGAGAGAGAGAGAGAGAGAGAGAGAGAGAGAGAGAGAGAGAGAGTAGATGGTTGGTCTAGAGTTGAGGATATTTCTTCCATCCAGTGGCCCAAAAATATGACCCTCTAGATTCATAAACTAATGCCCTCCCTTACTTTGGAAGATGCTTTATTGTGTGTCTCAATCTACAAAAGATATCTTTGTGGTATTGATCAATATAAGTGTGTTACTCAATAGAAAAAACTAGTGGTTGTACCTTACTTTGATGAATAGATACTTACACATGTGAATCTGGGGATTTACATCTTCTAGTTTCCATAGCACCTACTAGAAAAAATCATGGAGATTTGAGCTCATTTTGTGTTTCTCTAAATCTTATGGAAGCCAAAAGCTTATAGAAGGTAGAAAACCCTAAAGATACAAAATTTTGGGGGTCACTTCACATCACTCACTTAATGTGTGATACAATGTATGTTGTAATATTTTACATTTGTAACATTTCTGAATCACATTTTTAACATTCACAATTTAGAAATGAATATTGAACAACTTGGATTTTCATGTGCTTTTAAAAACTACATAAACATTCCACTTCTTGTTATTTTAAGATGATTGTACTTGTAAAATCTTAATTGTGAGCTACAACTTAAAGGTTTTACCACTTAAGAAAAAACCATGAGGTTGGTATGAAATTTTTTCTTTTTATTAAAATCATCTAATGTATTAGACACATGGAGAAAAATGAGTGCATATGATGAGATTTGTGGTGTGGGTATGTTATCAATTCTAATAATGTTTGAATTGGTACATAATTGATAACACAATGATTTTCATGTGTATGACAATCTATCATCCCTTTGGGCTTGAAGATCTCAATCACCATTTTCAAATAGCAAAGATTGATAAACCTTAAAAGTTAAAACCCTGTATCTCACCTCCATAGTATGACTCCACAAATCAATTGAGGCAAAAACAAAAAGTGTTGCAAAGAGAGAGAGAGAGAGAGAGAGAGAGAGAGAGAGAGAGAGAGAGAGAGAGAGAGAGAGAGAGAGAGAGAGAGAGAGAGAGAGAGAGAGAGAGAGAGAGAGAGAGAGAGAGAGAGAGAGAGAGATGCTTACGGAGCATTTTGATTGCACCACACTAAAGAAAGCAATGTGCAAGTAGAAATTTCCCCTGTTAAGTGTAATGTTCAAGCATATATCTCATTTACTTGCATGCATATTCTTTAACTAAAATTTCAATAATAATGCATATTTTTATGGATTTACACTTAAAGTTTTAGGTTTGTGAAGGGCTCCTTTCCCTCTCTAACCCCTTTTTTGAACTTTGAATCAGCTCTAGGGTGAGCAAAGAAAGAATGTCTTTCCTGTACTAAAACACACACACTTCTAGCTATACATAAGACTTCTATCTAATGCTTAGAAAAGAGCCATTGAAAACTTATATGTACTCATTTCCAACTTTTTTTTATCACTTATGGCATTTTGCAATTTAATAATCATCATGGTTGACCTTGATGAGACTTTAGCTCAATGTCACCATAATGGAGCCAATACTTTTGCCTTTAGAAGCAGTAACAAACAAAATCGTGGTCATAATAGACAAATGCATGGATAGACACTCATGGTCCTTCAAGGTTCTTTATGTAAAGGTAATTTATAAGCTATCACTTGCCTACATAATAGTATTTATGATCTTTTTAGGCAAAAAAGTAATGGGTTAATCTATTGTGTATTTTATAGATGTGATGCATGTGTGTGTGCATGTGTGGTGTGTGTAGTGCATGTGTGGGATATATGGTTCCATAAAATCATGAAGACTTTGCTTGCAACAATTTAATTAAAAAGTGATTGTTAAGAGTATGACTTATGTGATAAGAACTTACAAGAAAAGACTACTACACACGAGGTCCCATTAAACATTTAGCATGTAAGTAAAGTAATGCACCCTCTTTGGAAATTATAGCATGACAACTTGAGACATAAGCTTGAATTTTGTGTTTCTAAATATAAATTCTCAAAGCTTTCACCAATGCAATGAAAAGAAAGCTATTTAACAATTAATTGGTTTGACATCCTTGCTTATGATGTGTTTGTGGTATAAAAGTAGACACGTGATATCTAGGAGGAACATAAAATACAAGGGTTTATCATCATCATCATCATCATCTCTCTCTCTCTCTCTCTCTCTCTCTCTCTCTCTCTCTCTCTCTCTCTCTCTCTCTCTCTCTCTCTCTCTCTCTCTCTCTCTCTCTCTCTCTCTCTCTCTCTCTCTCTCTCTCTCATATCGACATACAAGTCTATAGACACCTCTCTCTCTCATGAATACATGGAAGATATACTACAATGGGACCTTTGTGATCTAGTGAGAATCTTGTGTTTTAATTTCCCACACAAAGGAGAACATGCTTGTGGCATGCACGTTGTAAACAATAGATTCATCTAAGAACTACCTTTAAGAATTGTAAATGGTTGGAATTTCTACAAGTAGTAGGTCTATGAATGGATGCCAAAAAGTTCATGCAAATTGCAAAGTAGAAGGACTTTTGGATCAATCGCTTTTTGTCACTTTAGAATAAGTCATCCATAGTCATGCAAATTTGAATAAAGGGTTTTCTTTTCCTGTTGCAATGATTTCACTTCTAGTTCACCGAAAGTCATTGTTAATAGAGAAAGGCACACTCTTGAAGGTAACTAAGATTTTAGATGGAGATGCGGAAATGAAGGCCTAGAACAATAAGTGTGTTTGAGAGGTGAAAAGTTTGTCGAAAGAACCTTTCTTGTACTTGAAATTATCAAGGATCCTTTGTTCCTACTTTGAATTTTCATATCCTACAAGATTGAAGAGCCTTTACTCTTTTTTTGCCATTTTACTTTATGTTTTACATCCTATAAGTCTATGAAATAAGAGATACACTTGTACTAGGCCTTATTAAGAAGGAGAACCAAAAAGTAGAAATGCTAATATCTTTGGGATGGTAATCAACAAAATTCTAAAGTAGGGAAGACTCTAAATTCTATTATTGATTATTGAATGTACACAATCAAGCCATTGATAGAATGTAGTAGAAATGTGGCATGCAATGATGTGATTAATTTGGGCAATAATAGTGCTTGGAGATGGGAACACCTATGCAATATTTTTTGGACCAAATTCAAGCTTTTGAACAAAATTCTCTTAATCACATGATGAACACATGATAAAATTTAGAAAGGCCTAGTAGTTTGTCATAAATTTTTGGAATTCGCACCTATATTAAAATCTAATTCATGAATGCACAATCAAAGTCTTCATCTTAGATGAATCTTGGAAGTTCAAAACAAAACACTTTAATAATGGAGCATGCAACATTTTCAAGTGATAGTAGGTATGAAAAGTTTTGTGGTGGAGAGAGTTTTTTAGCAAATAGAGGTCGATGTCATGGCTTGACAAATGGCTGATGTAGAGATTGCATAAGCAATCCCCATGCAACAAACATATGGTGCATGAGAAGTCCCATACAAATGGACTTAGCAAAATCTAGAGTATGAGAGACGATGTTGAAGCTTTGAAAAATTTCTAGGGAAGAATTTAAGCTCCCATGCAAAGGTAGCAAGAATCTTAAGCTTGTGTCTTATTCCAAGGACTTTGAAGTTATAATGTGGCACTCCATATGCCATGACCCCACTTCTATTTGACAACATCCATTTAACAAAAACGAAGAAAGTATTTCTATAGTATGATAGAGCAGTGTGCACATGAAAAACCAAGTTTGCATCAAGTGATTGGTATATGTAAACAAATAGAACATCTAACTTGGGGTCTAAGGTTTAAAATCTTCAAATTTGAAGGCATCCTAGCTATCATAAATTAGTTCAAGCAATCTACCAACTAAAATGATTGCAATGTCGATGGGGATATTAGTTTCACAAAAACCAAGGTTCAATATCATGTGAACTGCAGAAATTGGTGAAACTATTTTATCTAAACTTTCAGTGAGGAGGACTGAGAGTTTCTCATTTTAATTATGTTGTGAAATGCCATAAAAGTCTACAAAATTGAAGGTTTTTGTATGGTTTCTCAAAGTATCAATCTCATAACAAGAGAATGCTATCTGTCTTGTTGCATAGGCTCACCAATCTAGGAAATGGTGATGAAGGTGGTAACACCTCTACTTAGGTCATGTAAGGCAAGGTAGTGGTGGTGGAAAAAACAAAAATATCATATTCCATCTTAGCATGCCTCTTGATTATATGATTTGTTCTTTGCAAAATGTCACCATTCCATCTAATTTAATGTATGTCCTTCACACATGATTTCTTGTTGTGAAAGTCCATTCCCATGTATGATAAGCATATGTGATACCTTAAAGAAGAGATACATATTCATGTATGGCTTAAGATGCCTAAATTTGTTTGAAATTTGATAAATTACAAGTGGGAAAGTGAAAAAGGATGACAATCCACAATATTTGACTAGCTTTAACTAAAACACAGATTTTGAAGCTTTAAGTTTGGTAAGTCATTTGAATGAGGGACCTATATGATGTCCAATTTGGCAAGTGTGTTGACTTTGTGGTGTGCAACCAAGCTAGATAATAGATATATAATGTAACCCATTAAAGTTTCAAAGTGTATTTTGTGGTACTTAATCATGTATAAAGTAGGTTAGAAAAATATATAAGTACAACTAGTGCAACCTTGTGCACTTCATATACATTTAACATAATTGAAATCTTGAAGAAGTACATGGAGACTATCATTTATGCTAGTTATGTGACTTTCTTTGGGGAGAAAGCTTACATCTTTGAGGTTACCCTCCTTGGAAAGAATATATCTATAGCTTGGTGGTTTTTAATCTTTTACATTAGAGCAAACTTCTTTGTTATCTCAAAAGCTTATGGTGATATCCATTAGTATACTCCATATCTTCTACATGTCCTCATTCAAGCTTGAGATAGAGTCATTAAGAGTGTTATTCTCATGCATAATTTCTCTTGAATGCTATCGGTGTTATCCATTTACTAATTGCCTTCTTTAAGATTTCATGGTTACCATAGATTCCTTAAGCTAAAACATATGTATCAAATTCTCATCCTTCCATTTGTCGAGTAGACAAAGGGGGAGATATGTGCACCTTCTTTAGAATCTATCCTTGGTTTGAAATCTCATTTCCATAAATTTTAATTCGAGTCTTGCACTTTGTGTGTGAGAAGAATATCATCCATTTGGTCTAAGTACATTGTACAATATGAGTGAGTTTGAGAAACAATCTTTTGGAGTGAAATTTTGGGTGAGATTTTTTTAGCAACCTCTAATTTTTATTCCATATAGTCCAATTAGTTCTCTTTTTCTTGTGGCATATATCAAACACCTCTATTGCTCCACCATTTCCACCACCACCTCCACCACTACCACCATATCTTTCTCTCCCCCTCCTCATTAATACCACGACCAAGAACACTACAAACACTTAGTCTCTTTCTTGCCACCTTTTAACTACCTCAAGTACGAATTTCCCTTTCATTTTTACATGCACATGTGCACACACACACACACACACACACACACACACACACTCTCTCTCTCTCTCTCTCTCTCTCTCTCTCTCTCTCTCTCTCTCTCTCTCTCTCTCTCTCTCTCTCTCTCTCTCTCTCTCTCTCTCTCTCATATGTTGGGGATTCACTGCCAACATCTCCCTCTAGCCCTCCTCCCAATAATAGCTCTCTCTCTCATAACTTGGAGACCCATAGAATCTCCCCTCTCCCCCAATGTGTGTGTGTGTGTGTGTGTGTGTGTGTGTGTGTGTGTGTGTGTGTGTGTGTGTGTGTGTGTGTGTGTGTGTGTGTGTGTGTGTGTGTGTGTGTGTGTGTGTGTGTGTGTGTTGGGGACCCATGATATACATCTCCCTCTTCTCCTCCCTCTCAATAACACCTCTCTCTCTCTAATAATGCATTAGTAGTTCTCTCTCAACTTCTTTATCTCACTAAAACAAAGCTTATGTGCTCATGCACACACAAGCAATATCACATACACATATACATTCACATTCCCCCTCTCTTTCCATGTCTCTCTCATGTTGATGGTTCAAATTTTCAACACACACACACACACACACACACACACACACACACACACACACACACACACACACACACACACACACACACACACACACACACACACACACACACACACACACACACACACACACACACACACACACACACACACACACACACACACACACACACACACACACACACACACACACACACACACACATAGATATATCCCTCCAAAAACTTTACTGGGGGAGGAAAAGTGTCAAGCCATAAACCACCAAGACTCAAGAGATAGACAAGATACGTGGATGAATTAAAAGAACTCAAAATACACTATGTATTACTATTTAATAAATTCAAAACAATGTAACCACTCCCTCATATAACAAACTTTGTGTCTAAGGTGATGGCTTGGATAAAACTCTATGAAGATGATTGCTTGACCACTCTATGTAATTCCAAAACTATTGCTATAGATGTACAATGAAAGACTATGCTTCGCACATAGACCAAAATAAATTGGAATGCACTATGGACAGCCGGATGTACTTTAGCCCACTCTCTCTATCAAAACCTTGTCATAAATATTTTTTATAGGAGTAAATCTCTTCTAGAATCTCACCTACAGTAGTAGGTAAATCCACATGCAAATTTACTCTAAATTGGGTACTCTTGGACCTTGCCCCATCAAGTGGTAGAATCACTTTAGTCCACAAGATCTTTGCATAAGATAGCTCTCTTGATTAACTAGACTTGCATACATCAATCTATGCATCTTATATATAAGTTCATCGCCTTGATTTCCATACTAAAAATATAGGTTTTTGCCTTCTACACCTCACTTACTGCTTTTCCTTGTTTTTTTTTGCTTTTGTTCTTGTTATAGACCCTAAGCCTACTCACTGAAACTTGTTTCAGCCATAACTTTGTCATACAAACTCTAAATAGAGTTGTCTAGTATACAAAACAATCAAGATTAACTTGATCTAGAAGGTTATGTGAGCAAAATGGCAAAAATCCTCTCAAAATGGTAAAAAACACCACTTTTTGTAAAACACATCGTTTTTATATTATTTTGGCCTTGGAAAACTTGTAGCACTCAAGATAAGTCCTTGCATGTATTCTAATCCACCCAAAGTTGTCATTAAGTTTGCAAAACTTAATAATGAAGACTTAGGATATTTTTGTAGATTAGTTTTGAATCCAAAAAAACATGTTCGTATCCTAATTAGATATTCCTTTAGTATATATCTAAAATATTTACATAGTTGTCTTTCCCTTGCTTTTACTTGATTAAACATGTAGCCACACAACATCCACATCTAAACCTGCACATCCTCTAGCATGTGCCACCTTTACTCTTCATTATTTGCAAGCTCAATTGTAATCTCAAAGTCTTCTTCATTTGCTACATCTATTGTATACTTATTATCTTTCTCAATGCCATCCTACCCTGTGTCTTCTTCATCATCAAAATATTCTACTTTATAGTCTTATTCTTTCCTTCTCTTAAATATCTTGATCCTAATTATCTTCCATAAGTTTTGTATCTTCCTTTTTTGCTATATTCTGCTTTGCCTCTTCAACTTCAAGCTCTAGCTCTTTAGACTCTAATTCTCTCCTCTTGAATAACTTGATGCTTTTACTTACAATCGATATCCTATGATTTCTTCCACCTAATTCATATGTGGTATTATCATCCAAATGTTGGTGTCAATATTTTGTATTTAGTATGGTTAATCACTCCCTACTCTAAAAACTATTAATCAAGACTACCATATAGAAAACTGCTCATAACTTTTGATCCATAACTCGGATTGCCAAATTTTCTAAAGGAAAAATGTAGCACCATTTCTAATCTAAAATTTCATGAAGAAACTATGATTAAATTCTAGAAGATTCAGCCCAAAATTATCCAAGTAGCCTACAATTCACTTTTTTTGCATGCAATCCATTGTAGACATCAAAATTTTGGAGCCTGTATCTTCCATGTATTGACTTGGATGGCTATCAAACTTGGTAGGACTCTTCCTTAGGTATGAAAGTAAAATTTAGATATGTTGTTCATCATTAGAACCTCCCTAATTACACTAGATTCTAAAGACACTAAATCTTCCCTAAACAACAAAGTATAGTCTTATAACCACCTCTTGGGTCGAATGGCCATATTGCAATCATCTAGTAAGTCATATATATAAACCTTACATTTTCCCCTAGTCCATACAGCCAGCTTATCATGGATAATAATACATGAAGACCTCCAAATAATTCACCCTCTTGAAAAAGCAGTCACTTGGATCAGAAACTAAATATATCCTGTATAGTTTGCATCATCCATTACAATCTCTTGCATAATTTTTTACTTCTTACATTATCTACCAAGATATTATCATCATTGATCAAAGAATTCATTTCTTTTGCATTCTGAATCACAGTATCCTCTCTATTCAGAGTATTTACAATATCCTCTATATTCTTTGTATTCATCACTGTAACCTATGTCATCGTATTCTTTGTATCCGCTCTATCTACTGTCACTTGTTTATCCTCACTCAATATATTATCTGCACACACTGTCACTATATCCTCTATATATTCCTCTATATTCTCTATATTCACCATAACCTATGTCATCATATGATATGTATTCTCTCAATCTATTGTCACTTATTTATCCTCATCAATATATTATCTGCATGCATCAATGTATCATCTACATCTACAAGCTCTATAGCAAGCTCTATAGCATCTACACTTACAATCACAGCATCTTTTGTATGTCATCAATGTATCATCTACATCTACAAGCTCTATAGCAAGCTCTATAGCATCTACACTTGCAATCACAGCATCTTTTGTATGTACTTTCATTGTCTCTAGCATATTTTCATCAAATAAAGCATGTGTACCATGAACTTCCTTGGACACTACATAATAATCTACCAATGTATCTATAATATGCTCTATCAAAGAATCCTTCTTTTTCCCATTTTTCTCTTTCTACTCTTCTCTTTGATTTTTCTACTCTTCTTTTTGCTCTTTCTATACTTCCTCCATGCCAAGTTTAGTTTAGGGCCTAACAAGAGGCATATATTGCTCAAGATCAATCATGCCATCCCCTCTAGTTTTGCTCTTTGATGTTCCTAGGTTACTATTCCCATGATCTCTCTTTCTCTGTCTTCAACTAAAACTTTTGTATTCTATAGCATCCAATTGGTCATATCAAAGCTCAAACTCTTGCAAGAGCTTGATTGTTGCAAAAAATCCTTTCTTGGGCTTCTAGACCAATTCTCTTAAAGTTCTTATAGTAACCAATCCTAGATCTTCAAAAAAAATTCTTCTTTCATGGCTTTCTTAAACTTATCCAAGACAATGGCCTTTTTATAAATCTCTATAATTTGTGATTTCAATGCAAGAACACAACTTTGAACAAAATATTGACTCATCACATGTGGTACTATCCTAAAGAATTCCAATTTTGTAGTGTAAAACTTTATTAAATACTTATATACTCTTTGCCCATAAAATAGTTTCATTCAACTTTCAACATGTAATGCTTTAACTACAACAAACTCTTAATTTGGAAAAGTCTCTAATCTATGTTGTTGTTGTAAATACATATTGAAGATTTGTAGTATTTGCTGAACTTCATCAAAAGAACTTGTAGATCGTGTAGCAAATCCTGAAGAACCTATAGAGTCTCCCATCTTTGTCAAATTTGGGCTAGCTTTTCACATGAATGCTAGGGCAGAAAAGGTTTCATGTCATTAACCATTGAGGTTCAAGGGAGACAAACAAGGTAGATGGAAGAATCAAAAGAACCCAAAACATGCTACGTATTACTCTTTGATAAATTCTATACAAAGGCGATGAATTAGACAACTCTATGATGACAATTTCTCAACCACTCTATACAATCTAAAAACTCTTGCTACAGTAGTACAATGAAAGACTTTGCATCATACACTAACTAAAATAACTCAAGAATGCACTACTGATGGCTTGGATGTACTGCACCCCACTCTCTTCGTCAAAACTCTATCAAAAACTCTTGTTTATAATAGTAAATCTCTTCCAGAATCTCACCTATAGCAATAGGTAACTCCACATGTAGACCTACACTAAATTGGGTACTTGCAGGTAAGCTTTTATGGACAAAATGCACCCATCAAGTGGTAGAATCACTTTAGTCCACAAGATCTCTACATAAGATAACTCTCTTGATTGCCCAAACCTTTATACATCAATCTATGCATCTTATATAGAAGTGCATTACCTTACTTTCCATACTAAAAGCATACTCTTTTACCTTCTATGCCTTGCTTTTTCCTTTTCCCCATTTTCATTTTTATTTTTGTGTAGGCTTTGAGCTTGGCTACAGCTTGTTTTGGAAATAACTTTATAATACAAACTATGAATAGATTTGTTTGATGCTCAAAACAATCAAAGTCAACCAAATCCACAAGCCTACATGGGTAGAATTGCAAAAATCCTCTCAGAATGGGTGAAAATGTCACTCTTCATAAAATACATTACTTTTTATATTTTTGGGCTTGGATGACTTTTAACATTCAAGATAAGTCATTGCATGTATTTTAATCCACTCAAAGTTGTCATTAAGTTTGTAGAATTTAATAATGAAGAGTTAGACTATTTTTGTAGACCATTTTTGAATCCACAAAAACATGTTTGCATCCCGATTAAATCTCCATAAGCATATATCTAAAATGCTTATATAAATGTCTTTCCCTTGCTTTTCCTTCAATGAACATGTAGCTACATGACAATACATAAATAGTTTTCTCGCTTTAATTTCTTTATCTCACTATTAAGATTGTGTATTTACTCATGTGTGTGTGTGTGTGTGTGTGTGTGTGTGTGTGTGTGTGTGTGTGTGTGTGTGTGTGTGTGTGTGTGTGTGTGTGTGTGTGTGTGTGTGTGTCACTGTCTCTTGTAATGAGGGTTCAAAATCCCATTCTCTCTCTCTCTCTCTCTCTCTCTCTCTCTCTCTCTCTCTCTCTCTCTCTCTCCCTCTCTCTCTCTCTCTCTCTCTCTCTCTCTCTCTCTCTCTCTCTCTTTGTTCCTCTAACAATGCACTAGTAGTTTTCTCTCCTTAATCACTTTATCCCACCAAAATAGAGCTTATGTGTTCATTGTTGATAATATTATCATGAGGTTAGTAGTTCAATTGTGCATACACAACTGACATCATGTACACACATTCACATTTCCCTCTCTCTCTCTCTCTCTCTCTCTCTCTCTCTCTCTCTCTCTCTCTCTCTCTCTCTCTCTCTCTCTCTCTCTCTCTCTCTCTCTCTCTCTCTCTCTCTCTCTCTCTCTCTCTCTCTCTCTCTCTCTCTCTCTCTCTCTCTCTCTCTCTCTCTCTCTATTGAGGGTTCAAAATCCCATTCTATATATGATTCCCTCAAACAATGCATGAGTAACTCTCCCTTTAATTGCTTTATCTCACTAATAAGATTCCTTATTTTCTCATATTTTATAACTACACCTTGATGTGCTAGTACTTCACATTATAAGATATAGGCCTCATATTGACGTTCAAAGTGATGCAAATGGTCATTAAAAAAATTTCTCCTGTCATTGCTTTGAGTGTCAGTATAAACATCTCTACAAAATCGTTGTAGCAACCATCGCTATATCTGCATCGCATTTGTGATGCAGATAGCGAAGGTTTGCGATGTAGATAACAATGGCAATAGAGACACATGCAAAGAAATCAGTGATGCAAATAGTGGCAATTATAGAGGAAAAAAAAATTTGTGGCAGGGTAGCTTGCTACGCTGCCACATATATCACCATGTGCTATATAATATTCTATGAAGCAATTACATGTTGGGTACGCAATGGTCATCAAGACGAGCACAAAAACTACATAAACCCTCAAAACAGATAACTCATAGAATAAGTACAAGACTAGTGATGACAACTCATGACATTACATGGAACCATGGAGAGAGAGGAGAGCCAAAATAAATATGAAAATGTATTTGTAGATATCACAAGTTGCGATTTTATACAAAGGATGATAAGTACATGTAAGGAGGAATACTGCATGGAAGATGCTTGCATAGATCACAAGACCAAAAAAGAAGAGGATGTGTGCTCCACGACATCCACCCAGTGGAAAACCTCTGTGTTACCGCAAGTACCAAAAACTCCTCATGCAAAGATGCCACTATATAGTCCTTTCTTCCCTCTGTTATATTCTTCCAATGGTCCAAAATATTGTGCCTAAATACTTGTTGGCACAACTCTCTCATGCAAGACATTACCCTCCTCCCCTCATCGTTCATGATTAAGCACTTGTCTTATCATCTATGAGGTATGCATATCCTGTTGGGGTATGTCTAAGGTGTGTCCTCTCCCACCTACGACCATGATCTTGGGCATAACCAGGAGACCCATGTATATCTGGCATACCCACGGGGGTAGTATCTCTCAAAGTAGCACCCATATGGGTGCCACCTGCGCAGATGGCTGAGCAAAACCTGGAGTCACTAGAGTAGATGTCCCTACTGTTGAGTTAGCTATAATAGAGCTTCTGTGTAGAGATGTATGTTGAGAGAGAGAGAAGAGATAGAGACAAACAATTTGTGGTATTGAAGAGTGTACCTCAATAATAATTTTAGATAGGTATATGTACTATGCACAACCTAACCCTTACGGGTGGACACAGGCATTGCCCTTTATCCCAACAATCTCACCCCTAAAGGAAATGTACCCAAAGGTAGAGGAAAATAATCAGCTAAGTCTAAGCATGTACAAAGTTGAAGAGACTATACCTATCCAATAACCATCATCTGCTGGCAATGGGCAAACCTCTCTGTAAGAAGACCTTTCATGAGAAGGTCTACACGGTTATCATCAATGTGCACCTTGATCCGCTCAATGCTTTTGCTATCAAGTACCTCTCTGATGAAATGATACCTCATTTGTATGTATTTTGTCTTTGTCATGAGAGACAGGGTTATGTGCTAATATGGTAGCACTATGACTATCACAGTGGAGAACATGAACCTCAGTAATCCCAAGCTTCAGCAACCAAACATGACAGCCATAAGGCCTCTTTGCATGCCTCAACAAAAGCCACATATTCTGCCTCCGTAGTAGATAGTGCAACACACTTCTCCAGCCAGGATATCCAAGAGATAGATCCCCCTGTGAAGTTAAACACACACCCTGTAGTGGACTTCCTGCAATCCACATGTCCAGCATAGTCTATATCCGTGTAAAGCCAACGATAGATGTCTTCTACTTACCAAAGTAGATGCACAAATCCTTTGTGCCCTTGAGGTATCTCATAATATCTTTCACTGCTTCCCAATGCTTCTTGCCAGGGTTTGCCATGTACATGCTAACTACTACACCCACTACAAAGGCAATGTAGGGATATCCTCTACACTGAGTTTCACATATGGAGGCAATGGAACTTTGATTCCTTTCCCCCTCTCCATATTGAAATACTGTAAAATCTTGGATACATAATCCTACTGAGTTAGATAGAGTAACCCCTTCGATCTTGTGATTGGCATCACCAAGATCCTTCATATCAAAGTTGCCATGAAGACTTTGTTTCAATGAATCCAAGGCATGAGTATCCCTGCCAACAATCAGCATGTCATCAACATACAAAACTAAGATAATTAGGTTGACATTTGCTACCTTCTTGGTGTACAAGCAATGATCAACTTGACTTCTCTGAAAGCTCTGAGGCTGCATGAAAGTATCAAACTTATGATACCATTCCCTCGGTGCTTGTTTTAGCCCATACAAACTCTCTTTGAGCTTACAGACACACAAAACCTTCAAGCTATTGCATGTATATGTCTTCATGCAGATCACCATGTAAAAATGCAGTCTTTACATCCATCTATATGAGCTCCATATTCTCAATTGAAACCAATCCCAAAATGGTTTTCAAGGTAGTCATCTTGACTACAGTAGAAAAGATATCTCATCAAAGTCAATTCCATGTTCCTACTTGTACCCCTTTGCAACTAACGGTGCTTTGTACTTTGGCAATTGGCGAAGAACCAGAAGTGACCTTCATCTTGTAAACCCACTTGCATGGAAGAGTTTTCTACCCTTTAGGAAGTTGTACCAAGTTCCAAGTACCATTCTTATGAAGTGATTCCATTTCCGACAGCATGGCCTTGAACCACTTCTTGTTGTTCGGTCTAGTCATTGTTGATGGTTCACCACAATCCATCAACATGACATAATTTGCAGCATACTGCGCACCAGGAATATCTCGTGAATAATTAGTTATTTTGGTTGCTATTGAAGTACTCTATTTCTATGATATGTAGGTATTGTACAAGGTTTAGGTGAAGCACAAACCTCTTGATCAACTATTTTGTTGTGGTGAGTAATTCCTTTGTACTAGACGATATGGATCTACTAGAAGTCTAGGTTCAAAAATCCTTTGATTTGTTGATCCTACGTGTCCATTTGGATCTCCATGCCGATTGGCTATGATCCATGAAATATTGTATGATATCATCCATATAACGCAAAATGTGCTAAGTAATAGAATATCTCAAGTATCAATCCAATGTGACTATTCAAACTTGCATGCCATATGACTCCCATCCTTATATCGACTACTCTTTAATGTTTACATTCTTATGCAATGTATTGAATCAAATCAAACTCCTATTCATTAAAATGTAATTTCTTTTTGTGAAATTCTTTGAGTGTTCTTATACTACCATAGCTATATTTGGATTGATTTGTGTCAAAGATTTGAAGGCTTACATTGGAAGAGCTTGTGGAATCTTACAATGAGGGCTAGTCGCAAGCATTAAAGATTGTTAATGAGCTTATTTGGGACTAGCAAAGGAAGCAGCAAACTAGTGTGAACTGGGAAATTTATGTCTATTTTTTAAATTTTAAAAATGGGGTAGCACTAAGCAAGCTATGCCTCAATGATTGTGGACATTTCGGCCTTTGGCACTGGAGCATTTGTGTGTTACTTGAGTAAAGTACAACCAATAATGAAGAAAATATAGAGAGTTGTCTACTTTGTGAGATTACCGCACTCCATGTCTCTCTCTCCCTCTACATCTTGAACACGAGTGGTTCTTCCCATGAAGTGTACTAGAGCATCACTCAATGGATGCATGACCATAGGTCTAGGTTGTTTGGGTATTCTTATTAAATTGATGCCAACCCTAGAAGATATGGGTCATTGATCATTAGGTGCAGGGAGATTAAGTGGAGTTCCTCTTTTTTAGTAGTTAAACTTCTTGTTCATTGAGTAGTGTGGTTGTCGGTAAGGTTGAGGATATGGCAACCTTCTTGGTAGTGTATAATGAGTAGCCTCATGGCCCATTATCCTACAATTTGTACAAGTGCATGGTCATGGATTCTGACATTCTGAGGGGAGATGGTTACTACCATAGTGGATGCATTGGATGTGTGGTCTGATGGGTCATCATAGTGCATCTTAAATCCTTGCTAGCTTCAACTTAATTCCCATCACTTCATGCAAGATATCTATACTCTTTCCTTTGTCTTGTGTGTCTCTGAGAGGTTGCTCCCTACTACAATTTGTGGCTCCCTCACTATGGATGGCACGATTGAGAACAAGCTGTATAGCCATGGTGTTTCTCTCCTTAAGCAAGTCATCCACATGAATTTCTTCTTTGAAGTCCCTAGCTAATGTGTTCCACTACAACCATGAAGTGCTTGCACTTTATAGAGTTACTTGTTCTTTATACCATTAATGAATATAGCAAAAATTGCTTTTTAAGTGCATCACTCAACTATTGGAATCCTTTTATAGAGACTTCAAACATGGGCAATGTAATCACAGATCTTCTCTTTGTCTTTTTTAAAACAATTTATCAATTTGACAATTATATTGTCCAATATCCCTCTTTAGATAATCTTCTTATAAAGAGGCCCTTCAAGGTATCAAAATTGTTACATTTAGCATTATTGAGACTAGTGAGCTAGGTGCATCCTTTTTCTCCCATGCACAACCAAAAATATTGTGCACATTGTGCAATGTTCTAGAGGTTGTTGGACTCATACACCTACTCAAATTACTCCACAAAACTATAAGGGTCATCCCTTGCCTTGTATTTATCAGTTTGTTTTACAACTCTTGAGAGTTTACTTTGGTTTCTAATGCTAGGTGCAATTCCTAATTCAACTATGGTTGAGGTGGCTAGTGTCATGCTATTCTGCTCATTAGTTATTAGAGTTTTGGCTAGAGGAAGGTCAGCTTCAAGAACTCTTTCTATGTCAACATTGAATCTTGTTTCGGTGCACCTAGTGCAAGATGCGTTGAAAGTGGTTAAGCTTGGCCTCTTTCCTTTCCCTAGCAACCCTTTGTGCTTGTGTAAACCTCGCAACATGCTACAATAATTCCTTCCCTAGCCTTATTTCTTCCTCTATTTTAGTTATGATCTCATGTGCTGGCCTATCCCCATGTACTATTCATGATTTTTTTTGTATTATGCAAGGAATTGTTGGATTTCATCTAGAAAATTTTTAGGATCAATTCTTAGATCATAGCACTTGATCTTGATGCTAACATGGTCACTTTCTATTCTTGTTCAACTAAGGTTTTTATTATGCTAATGAGGTCCGATAGAGTAGTTGCTCCCCTATCAAAGACACCTCTTTGTGTCAAAGTCCTTCCCCCCCCTCTTGTGAGTATTATTGTGGCTCAATTTTATGTGCTTTTTGAGTTTCGTTTCCTCATTTGGTCTTTTATGATGTTCATACATTTATGTGTTATCTTCTAATATGGAATATTCAAAGATGTTTGGACCTTCTAATTCAAATGAACTTAATCCAATACATTTGGTTGAAGTGGTGAATCACATCCTATAGAATGTCTTCAAACTACAACAAACCAAGAAGGATCACAAAATTAGATATTAAGTCTTTCCAATTTTCTAAATTTGATATTAAAAAGGATGGAAAATTTTTATCTTGGTTGAGCCAATTCAATGACTACTTTGATGAATAAGCTTTTTCAAAAAAAGATAAAATCAAGTGTGGTACCAACTACTTGATGGGCAATGCATTGGTTTGGTGGAATGTTGTTGGGGCTTTAACAAGCCATGCATGCTAAACTTAATTGAATGCCTACTATTTCAAGCATTTCAAGCAACGTGGCTATGACTACGTCTCCTATAACCATTTCAAGCTCTTTAAATGAATGTAGAAAGCTCATTGATCTACCTTCTCATTTGAGTCTATTTGTGAGAAGCCCGTTGATACCTCCATGATCCGTGCGATGTATCTCAAGCAAGCTCCACCTCCTTTGCTTCAATCACCACAAAATCTTTCTAAATAAGAAGAAGTAGAGGAGGAGGAGGAGGAGGAGGAGGAGGAGGAGGAGGAGGAGGAGGAGGAGGAGGAGGAGGAAGAAGCAAGAGCTTCTCTAATAAGTCCCTCACTCTACCTCACACTCTACCTCCCTCTCTCTCTCTACCACACACACACACACACACACACACACACACACACACACACACACACAAAAGTAAGAAGCAAGAAGGATTATACACCTCAAGAATGAGCCTATCCATTCAATTTCTAATTTTTATATGTGGTCTAATTTTTTTGGGCACCCTCTTATTGCATTTGCCTACATTAGACTTCCCTCACTGTGCACACACCATTCACATTTTTTCAATCATTCTTCAACTATCTTAGTTGAGATCCATTGTTACAATTTACATGGAAATGAGACTAGCACTCTTTTACAAAAAAAATCATGTAATTTTTTATTTAAAAAATAGCATACGCTAAGCCATTGCTCCATTTTTACTTTTCTTGTTCTCTAGTAATTTTTACAAATTTTCTTTTGTATTATTCCACATGCTCCTTGATTGCACCTTCCTAGAAGGGGTTACATTAACCCCCTCTTCAAGAGTTGTGCCAATCCCATGGCACTCTATGGTCTTGTGGGATTTATGTGTAGTTGATGTTGGTTGGAGGTGTAGAGGATAATCATTAGTATCCTTGTGCTTTTGAGCAACTATTGGTGGAAATGGAATTTGCTCCAGGTTAGTCATCAGGGGTAGCTTCACTGTTGAGATAAAAGAGAGGGAGATCAAGATAATGTGGGCCATCTATATCACTAGTTTAGTCGAATTGCTATTCAAGTTAAGTTCTCACCATAAAAGAATGTGTGCACTTCTTAAGGGGGTGTCTATCATTTAGTGACTATTGTGGATATGCTAGTGCAACTAGGAGATGAGCCAAACCCCAAGCAAGCTTGGAGTATTGTTTCACACTTTAAGACCTAGTTGATGTTAGGGAAGGTGTGGTGCAAAACTTAGGGTGATAGGTGTACTGATGTCCTACCCTTGAGGTGCCCTAATTTTGTGAAATGGAAAAAGGGCTAGGCACTAAGGTCCCCTAGTAGGTATTGTGATTGTGTGTAGTAAGTTATAGAATCAAAGGAAAATTTCATGCTGGTGAGCTCTCATTTTTTTTCTTTTTTCCATTCCATTTTCTCTTTTTTTTGGTGAAGCAAAATAGTGTACAAGTAAATGATAAGGACTTTATTGTGGCTCTCTCTAATTACTCGGTGGTGGTTAGGTAATGGCAACAATGATCTTTCTAAGTATGCTCTACTCATCATATAGGTTTTCAATGCGGACCTTGCTACTAGGGATGATGATGGAAGAAAAGGGTGGCTTGTTGTAATTGGTGAACTAGTTGATATTCATGTCTTCTAGTAGTTCAAAGTAATATGCTACTAGGTGTGAGCATGAAGGAGCAATCATACCATGGCATACTATGTATTCCCACATTCACATCAAAGAACAATGCATGTAGACCCTCCTCTTGTGCTGCCTTCTTTTAGTTGAGCATCTAGGGAAGCAACCTTAAATAATTATGTATTGTAATAAAAGTGGGGTTTGAATAGGATGAGAAATCCTCCACAAGTTGTTTAAAGAAGAAATAAAGTCATTCTCTTGGAACTTGAGGCTATCATTTTCCTTTTTTGCATTATTATTGAATATCAAAGGGAAATTGTACCTACCATGCTTTGTAGAGTCATAGTCAAATTTGTGCATTCTAGGATAAGGTATGTAAGTGGGATTCCCTTGTTTGAAAGATAGTGAGTTGTAGAAAGCTACCCATGTTTCCATGTTTTCATCCAAGATATTCCTTCTCCAGGAAAGCTTACATTCATAACGCTTCAAAGTCTTTCGGTAAAATACCTCATCATGACAATGATCTATTGATTCTACCTGCCATGATCTAGGGTTTTAAATATTTTTCTCCAATCATTTCTTCCCTAGTCTTAACAATGTTTGAGTCACTTTTTGCATAACGCTACAAATACCCTTGCACATGCTGAAAATGAGAATTATGTAGAGGACTTGAACTAGGAATAGCTCTATGATCTGGAGAGTGAGTTTTCCTTTGACAGGTGACTACCTACATCATGATTTGATTTGATCACTCCTACTGCACCCCCTCGAGCTACTACCTCCCTTTGCTCCATCTCCATGGATACAGAGACTAGCTCCAAAAGCCCCAGTACCCTGTGCATTCAATGAAGCACTAATGGAAAGCATGTACTTATCCTAATGGATAGTGGTAGTACACATAGTTTTTTCAATAAATTATCTATTGATTCATTGAAATGCATCCCTATCTAATTACAACACCCCCTAAAATTTCAAGTAGCAAATGGTGAAGAAGAAATCAACACACATGTATGCTCCAAAGTTTTTCTGTGCTTGGCAAAAAATTATGTGGCATTAGCTATTCTAGTTGCATTAGACATGGGCCCCATTGATGTTGTCTTAGGTTGTTTATGGTTGAAACACTTGGGTAAGATTGCTATGAACTTATCTCAACTCTACATGGAGTTTGTTATGCATGGACAACTCATCCGATTAGAGGGAGTTCATGATAATGCTAATTTTCAACTAATTATAGTAGCGAAGCAACTCAAATGAGAGTTTAAGAAGTGCTCATAGATCTTTAATTTACACTTGAATAAGTAAAATTCTAATTATTCCTCACGAGTATTTAAGAGTTCAACATTGAAAGCCATACTCAAGGAGTATGCTGACTTATTTTAGATGCCTATAGCCCTTCCCTCTAAGAGGCAAGTGGACCACCCGATTGATCTAGAACCACATTCTAAACCAATGAATAAGCCACCTTATAGACTCTCCAAGTGTGAGTGTAAAGAAGTTACAAAGAAAGTCAACGAGTTACTTGAGATGGGGTTCATTGAATCGATTTTCTCACCTTTCACATCTCTAGTCCTACTAGTCTCAAGAACAAAGATTTCTCTTTTTGCATGTGCATTAGCTATAGAGACTTGAATAAGATCATAATCTAGAACTAGTATCCTATCCCAAGGATTGATGAATTTTTGGATGAGTTGAAAGTGGCACGATATTTCACTAAGATTGATATGTGCTCTAGCTATCATTGAATACATATACAAGAAATGCCCCTACTACATTTCAAAGCCTCATGAATAAAATATTACACTCCTTTCTTTTCAATTTTGTGCTCATATTCTTTGATGACATTCTTATTTATGGAAAATCATTAGAGGACCACTTGATATATGTCAATATGTCAAACTGTGTTTGATGTCTCGAGAGAGCATAGGCTATCTACTAAGGCTAGTAAGTGCATCTTCATATGCAAACCTGAGTGGAGTACTTGGGGCACATTGTTAGTGAAAATAGCATACAAGTTGACCCCAAAAGGTGAATTGTGTTAAGGACTTTCCCACACTATCTAGAACCACTTCATTACATGGTTTTCTTGGTCTGTCTTCATTTTATAGACATTTCATCAAGCATTATGCCATCATTATAGCACCTTTGATAGATCGGTTGTTAAAGAAGGAATTATTTTTCTGGGATGCTATTACTGATTGTATCTTTAACTAATTGAAGGAAATGCTTTCTTCAGCCCCCATCCTCGTACACCTTAACTTCTCCAAAGAGTTTACCATTTAGTGTGATGCTAGTGGTAGAGATATCGAGGTTGTCTTATGATTGCTTTTGAGAGTTGTAAGCTTGATGAAAAGGAGATGTAGATGAATATTTATGACCACAAGATGTTGGCTATCCTTCATGCTATTAAGGCATGGCACTATTATCTCTATGGAATTTGATTTAGAGTGAAGAGTGACCATCGAGTCCTCCAATACTTCTTGACTTAGTGTACTTTGACTCCTAAATAGAGGAGATGGGTGGAAACCTTATAAAATTATGATTTTGATGTCTCTCACATTGGGAGCAAAGACAATGTAGTGGTTGATTCACTATCATGAATGTGGGCATGCAGAGTATCTTCCATTTTAGATTTGAATAGTGATTGCATTGAGGAGCTTCAAGAGGCTTATTTGATAAATGAGGAATTCAGCCACATATTTTCAAGAATTTCAGCATGGGATAATAGACAAAAACTCCCAAGATCAACTAATAAATGGCCTTATATGTTCCCACGGTAAGATTGAAATCCCCCACACTTCTCCCTTCACATGAAATATCATGGAAGAGATGCATTCTTGCCCCACTATTGGTCATTTGGGTGTTTTCAAAACATATGATAGGATTTTCAAGAGCTTTCACTGTAAGGGCCTATGGAGGGATGTCACGGATTTTGTGGCTAGTAGTGTCCCATGCCAATAGAATAAGGATAGTATGCTTAGGCCAACTATAGCCCTTGCCTATTCCTGAAGGGAAATGGACACACATCACTATGGATTTCACTACTAGACTGGAACAACATCTCTTCTTTAGAAAAGATATTGCATGTGAAGGCCCTCAAAATAATTCATTTTTCCCTAATTGAGAGTTCTCCTAAATACATTCATTTTTACCAAGTTCTCTTGCTTTTCCTAGTTGAGAGTTTTCCTAGATACATCCATTTTTACCAAGTAAATCTATAATGCTATACTACAATACTAGCAAAAACCACTCCTGACACCAAAAACATGGTGGACATCTAGAGGTTGTAATAGGGGCTTCACAAGGTGTACAAAGGCTGTAGTGCCAAAAGTTACATGAGGAGTTTTACAAAGCTTATGAAAGGAGCACTAAGGCAAGTTCATACAAGAATTAAAAGAGTTGATCAGAGTAGTGGGAATAGAAGGACTAGTGAGGCTTGTCCTTCTCTCAATGGTCTTCTTCTTCTTCTTCTTCTTCTTCTTCTTCTTCTTCTTCTTCTTCTTCTTCTTCATAGCTAAGATGTAGGCCTTTTAAGACCTTTTCTAGGCATGACAAAAATTCTCAATGTGTCCAGTTCTTGCAAAAGTCACAAACCAAGTGGTCTTTGTTTCCCTTGTACTTGTTGTTTACATACAACACTTGTTCATCTTTTGAAGTACTTGTCTCTTCTTTGCTTTAGATATTGTTTTCTTCTTCTAGCAAAGAGGCCTTAATGTCAACCAATTTAGGGTTTGGAATATTAATTAATATAGTAGAAAAATTACTATATTCGGGAGGAAAACTTTTCAATAAAACACCAATGCATACATTCTCATCCATCTTTATTATAATTCCTGCAAGTTGAGTTAAAAGACTCTCCATGTAATTTAAGTGAGTTTCTTGAGAGGTAGTGCTCTTCATATCAAGTCTAAAGATTTCAATTAAGAGCCCTTGTTTAGAGGATTTGAATTGAGCTCCAAACAAGGTTTCCATCATCTGGTTCCATGTGTCATGAGAGGTTTCTTAAGTAACCACATGATGGATGTAGCTATCATCCAAGTCAAGCTTTATGATGACTTGAGCTTTGTCATCCCTCTTCTGGCAAGTACTACAAGAGCAGCATCTTGAGACTTCTTCTCCTAATCATTGGTGATTATCCATAAGCCCTTCTTCATTAGGATAGTTTTTATCCTTGTTTGCTAGGTGTGAAACCCGACTCCCTTCAAGCGGTAGGACAATGAGTATTTTCCCATGTTAAGTGATTGGAACAACAACAAATTAGCACCAAAATTCTCAAATTTAGACTAGTAATGAGATGATTACGTCAAAGGACACAAGTATCAAGAGGCACTAGATGAGTATCAGCAGACACTATGCTTGCTTGAGTTTGAATCTTCTTGAGTTGAGCTTAGTTGAGCTTGAGTCTTCCAAGTCTTCCCCTTCTTGTTGATTTGATTTCATGGAAGCCAAGTAGTATAGTAAATTAGAGTGGTAGTAGCAAGTTTGAGCTCAAAGAAACTAGAAGGTGAAGAGGTTTATGAGCTTTGAGCTCAAAAGTTATGGAGTTTGAGAATAGAGTTTAGTAGGTCGTCTGATTTTTTTACTAATAACAACTCATAAAGATAATTGCTTCAAGAGATGATAGTAGCTCGTAGACATGATTTCTTCAAGAGATACTTGATGGGGAGAGAGTCTATAGAGTGAGCTTTAAAAATCCCTATGGTTTTAGGATTGATCACAACCATATATTGTTGGGGGTAGGAGCTGTACGATAGGTCATAGGCACATTCTACATAGCAAATCGTTGAAGGCGTAATGCTGGTTTAAGGAGGCATCAATGTTAGGGTTTTAGGTGACAGCAAGGAGTGCCCTAAGCAAAGGAGGAGGTCCATAGAAAAAATCATGAGCTGATATGGCTTATTTCAAGAGACCTAGGAGCTCCAAGCAGATAGGGTGTTGCTAGTTATGGTAAACATGAAGCATAGAGTGGAGATAGAGTGAAGTGATGAAGTCAATTGCTTAATCTGAGTTGGACTGAGGCTACGGAGTTTCGAAGGAAGGATTTTTAGAATTGGGCCATGCTCACCATGGCTATGATACCATTTTGACAAACATGGATCTAGAGCATGGCTATGCTATGGAGGTTGAAGCTCATGAACAAGAAGCATGAGGGATATGGATTAGACAATAATCATGAGAGCTCAAACTAACCACAATCTTGAGATGACAAAGAGACAAGAGTGAAAGGACAAGGTACAATAGCATTGCATTGAAAATTATAGTCAAGTACATAGCTTTATAGTTCCATGATGGTAGTACTGTTCCTCACTGTGCCTATGGGATTTAGGCACTAGTTGCTTGCATTTCCCTGCCCAGATGCTCCCTAACAAGAAGCATACAAATGGGTGTGATTGCCTAACTCTCAACAACCTTTCTTATGTAGGAATTTTTGTATGTACGTGGGCTATTATAGAAAATCCTCCAAAAGCACACAATAAAAATTAAGGTCCAAGATGATTGAAGTCAGATACCTTGATGTTGATGGGGTTATTTTTTAAGAAGAATTGGGCTCATTGTTGGTGTATTGGGAGAGAAATTAAGTTTTTGTTGAAGTAGGGTACAAGTCCTATTATACAATGTTGCTATTGTGATGAGGCATAAGTCAAGACTTATCTATTTGAAGACGATAGGGTATGATTGGTGGATGATATGGTTTTGTTTCTTCTTGAGATGCCAATGAGGAAGTAGATTGCATCTTGCCCCCTCCTAACCTCGATGTGTTGAAGTAATTAACTTTCCCAATCTTGTTGGTCTTCTCTTCAAGTTTGGGTTCTTGCAACTTTCTATATGCTCTTGATATGTAAGTCCCATGCAAGTAATTAATTAAATTGCAAGATTGATCAAAGAATATAATCCAAAGTGCTAGTGTAATTTTTGTTTGTGTTTCCTATTTTTTGAGGCATTTAAGATTTTCGTGATTATTTATATATAGGGAAAATGGGTTTTTCTTAAAATATAGAAGGAATATGACTTAAGGAAGAAGCCATTGGTAGAAAAGTAGATTGTATTAAAGAAAAGTATGTGTATCTTGGTCATAGGGTTAAACAACTAGGTACATGATATAACATATGACATCCAAGATAATGTGACTTGTGCCTAAGTTATTAGCCACATGCATCTCTTTCTTAGTCAAACTCTATTCTAATAGAGGATTCTCTTCTATGCCTTATGACAACTGATATTTTTAAGTATTAACCATCACTCTAAGTAAAGTGGGAGCTATAATGTTGAATCCTACTCAGATTTGCATTTATGGTTCTCCATTCTTCAAAATTGGTCATGATTTGAAAATCTTTTTTGCTAAAATGAAGCTCTAAGCTCAAACCATTTTTCATTTTGTGCATTTTGATCCAACACGTAGTTCTAAATGAGGTGAGGAAACTTGCAACTTTGGCTACTTCCTTTGATAAGGTGTCTTTTAGTCTATTTGCCATTATTTCTTGGCGGTTAAAGATATGCCCGTATTCCTTCAAAGTATTTGGCATATCATTAAGTGCATTGGCATTCTCTTTATCCAGGTACAAATATCCAAGAGATCATATAGTTGTGCCAAAAGAATAAAATGATCTCTTTAGGGATTCGAAGCATTTGATTATGCCTAAACCCAATGCTTGACATTCCCTTTGCTAGTTCAAGCATAGATCTCATTTCATAACTTGGTTCCAAACTATTTGCACCCTTAAGTTTTGACCAACTTACTAGAGGAATTTTTTAGCTCAATGGATTCACTTGTTGTTGGTCAAGGTTTGGTCCAGTATCTTCTTTCCTTTACCTTCTTCTTTCACTAGAGGGTTAGTATTAGCTAGGGACTGTTACTATTTTGGCTCCATAGTTTGAAGGAAAGTATTTGGGACTTTTTTCTTTATTATGAAAGGTTTTACAATAGCATGGATCTATTGTGTTTTTACATGCACATTATTATCTTTTTTCTTTTCTAGTATGTGTTGATCAATAGGAAAGGGCTATTGATATTGTGACTCGTAAATTCGTGAGCTCTTTGATTTGTACATGACCATAGCTTTTTCATTATTTGGCTTCTTAGAGTTGGTGGTTGTTTTCCTTATTAGAGTTGTGTCTTATTATTGAGGTTTAAATAAGATCTTTGATTTGGTATCAACACACTTGGTAGTTTGCACTTGGTGATCCTACATGATCTTGTTGACCTAGCTTGGCATATCCTTGAGCTTGGAGTAGATAAGATAATTAGTGATTTGGGGTTGCATGTGGACAAGAAGGCTATATTGACCTAGCCAAGGATCTAATGTATAATTCTTGAACCTAAACACATAGAGGTCTATTTCCATTCCATTCAAGAGTGGGTTTTAGTAGGTGACATTAACTTGGTCTATGTCAATATAGAGAATCGGGCTACAAATCTTTTCACCAAGGCCTTGGAAGCTGAGAAGCTCCACTACTTCAAGACTACACTTGGAACACATGAGATCTGTTGAGATATCGAGCTCCTTTCGTGATATGCCAGGGTGACCGTTGTGCATTTATGTCATCGACTTGTTAGCTGCAGATGCGGTTGGTACACCGCCCATGAATAATAGCTAAATGACAGCTATCCTTATCTACTCTAGTTCGTGGCTCATTTAGTATGCCACCTTAGTTAGTTGAGTTTGGTTTTGAGACCCATATATAGGGTTGTTCTATTTCTTTGTACTAGAGTTCTTTTGGCTTACACAACTAAGAAGAGGAAAACTGTTTTCAGCCTCCCCCTGTGTGTGTATTCCCCCATTGTGCAAGCAAGAAAGCTACAAGTGAGACTCCTTCCTTCTCTCCCACAATCTTGACATGGTATCAGAGCCTGGTTTGTGGTAAGGAGCTCAAGAAAGCAAACCAAGTTCGCGGTGTTCTGGTAAGAGGACCAGTGTTGCTTTCATTTTTCGAGTTTGGGAGCAAGTCTCTGCAGGTAGCACAGCCGGAAAGTGCAAGAGTGCAATGTCTCAGATTGAGACGCCCTTTGTGGTGTAGCAAGAGGGCAGTATATGCTGCGGGAGAGGCCTTTAGCCCTTAGTTGCCCTGTTTTTTTGATTCGAGGCCATTTCGGGGCCTATTTTGGAGATGGAAGTTTTCCGCACACACTCAGAAAAAGGCCTTGTTTTTTGCTGTGCAGCCACTGCTCTACAGGTCAGTGAAACGTTACTGTAGAAATTGCATCATATGCCTATGCGCAGAGACATTGGGAGTTACAGAATCATCCTTGTTGCCTGTTGATGCAAAATCATCACTAGGAAGTGACTGTGTGGTCAAATACCACTTTCGTCAGTTTTGCAGATTTGCCCTTGTGAGGCTGAAGCTGTGTATTTTGCAGTGACAGAATTCTTTGCAGTGTTCTGTAATGGCGTCTGATTCTCTTTCACAGATTGTCACTGAAAAGCTTGACAAGAACAACTTCCAAGCATAGAAGTTTGGAATGACAAATTTCCTTATGGGAAAAGGATATTGGGAATTCGTTGCAGGAAATGAAGAAGAACCAGTTCTTCCTGATGTTCCCAATCAACAACAAATGCAGGCATTTAAAGGATGGCATGAGAGAGCCAGAAAAGTTATGTATTGGCTGTCTATCAGTATTTCAGACTCTATGATTGTGCATATTCAGGATGCAAGTACGCCAAAGGAGGCATGGGATACTCTGTTAAAAATGTATAGCACAAATACGCAAGCGAGGAAAATGCAGCTCAAGCAAGAGTTGCACAATGTGCAAAGAGAAAGTATGAGCATCAATGACTACCACATGAAGGTGAAGAAGATTGCAGATGCACTTGCTTCCATTGGGTCGCCAGTGGAAGATGATGATTTAGTTTCAGTGAACTTGAATGGTCTAGGAAAGGATTATGCACAGTTTCGAACATCCATTTCCGTCCGTGAAAGATTTCCTGATTTTGAGGAGTTGATTGCTCTTCTAATTTCTGAGGAGCAGAGAAATGGTGGTGCATCTTCTTCAGGAGGAACTTCAAAAGAAGTTGTCTTCTACTCAAATGCTGGAAGAGGTAGAGGCACAGGTAGAGGAGGCCGATCCGGAGGCCGTGGTAGAAATCAGAATATATAGCAAACTTAAGAAAACCAGTCCTATGGAGGAGGACGTGGTAACTCTAGAGACAGGGGGAGCCAAAGAGGTCGTGGTGGATGGCAAAGAGGTCAAAATGCAAACAACAATGTTGAATGCTACTACTGTGGTATAATGGGTCATATGGCTAAAGACTGCTATAAAAATCAGAATGACATCATGAATGGAAAATTGCAACAAGGGAATTATGCATCTTCTAGTAGACAGGGTGATGACAGAAATGAGCATTTGTTTATGGTGCAACACATGACCAATTCTATGACAAGTGCAGAAGAAAGCAACGATGTGTGGTATGTTGACTCAGGTGCATCAAACCACATGATTTAATTCTCATGGATGCTTTATTGAGGATATGAAAAATAAAGGTCGCTTGATAGCAAAAGGAAAGAAGAAGGGCAGAATGTTTACGTTGGATGCAGACATGCCTGAATTGAGTGCAGCAATGGTTGCACATGGAACCGGTGTAGTTGCAGATATTGATATCTGGCATAAACGCATTGGTCATGTTAATGTACAGCGACTTAAATCAATGCAAGCCCAAAATATTGTTGCAGGATTGCCTAAATTCAAGGTTGCAGAAATGCATAAGGTATGTGAAGCCTGTCAATTTGGAAAATAGGCAAGGAAACCATTTCCTAGACATGTTCAAGAGAGTAAGAAGCCATTGGAATTAATCCACTCTGATGTGTGGATTACTAAAGCTGCATCTATTGGAGGCTGTCATTATTTTGTCACCTTTATTGATGACTATAGCAGAAAAGTTTGGGTGTATAGTATGAAAAAGAAAAGTGAAGTTTTTGGGCATTTCAAAACTCTTAAAGCTATGGTTGAAAAAGAAACAGGCTTGCAAATAAAATGCCTAAGGTCAGATGGAGGGGGAGAGTACCTCTCAAATGAGTTTGCAAGGTTCTTGCAGGAGCATGGCATAAAGCAGCAATATTCATGTAGTCACACCCCACAGCAAAATGGAATTGCAGAAAGAAAAAACAGGCATATTGGAGAGGTATCTCGTGCCATGCTCAATGAAAAAGACCTGTCAAATTTTTACTGGGCTGAGGCAGTTGGTACAGCAGTCTACATAATGAATAGGACTTCCACTGCAGTAATACATGGGATGACTCCAGAGGAGAGGTATACTGGTAGGAAACCAGATATGTCTCATTTGAAAATTTTTGGTTGCATTGCCTATGTTCATGTGCCAGATGAGTTGAGATCCAAGTTGGATCCAAAAGCTGAGAAGTGCATCCAAAAGCTGAGAAGTTGGATCCAAGTTGGATTTCACAGCAGCAGTCACAAGATATTAGTGGACCTGGAGTGTCCTCTAGCAGTGGTTCACATTCTTCGCCATGGACAGGTAGATTGAGATCAGGAGAATCTTCTCAAAGCAATGTAGATAGTGGTATGCAAGTATCACAAAAAGGAAAAGAGAAGATAGATCAGCCCATGTTTGATGTGAATGCAGGTCACTCTTATGTGGATGGTGAATCTAGTGGCTCAGAACAGAGCATTGATGATGAGTTGGGTATTCCTTCTATTGTTACACCTGGAGTAAGGAAGACCATGGATGTTTTGAGAGCACCTGGGAGTGAGCCTACTTTGCGCAGGTCTACTAGAGCTAGGTATCGTGTGGATAGGCTGAAATATGATGGATTTACAGCCATTCACTATGCCTATATGGTCACAGTGATACAAGAACTAGAACCCACTTCTTTTGAGCAAGCCATGGGAAAAGAAAAATGGGAGAAAGCCATGGATGAAGAAATGGATGCCTTGGAAGCAAATGCTACATGGGAATTGGTACCTTTGCCTAAAGATAAAAATGCAATTGGTTGTAAGTGGGTTTATAAGGTGAAACACAATGTAGATGGTTCTGTGAATAGATACAAGGCAAGATTGGTAGTCAAGGGGTATGCACAAACATATGGCATTGATTATGAAGAAACATTGAGCCTGGTTGCAAGGATGGCAACCGTAAGAGCAATCATTGCTATTGCTGCATCAAAGGGATGGTCTTTACATCAGATGGATGTAAAGAATGCCTTCTTGCATGGTGATTTGCAAGAAGAGGTCTATATGGAGCAGCCACCAGGTTATGTGCATGCTATTCATCCTGAGTTTGTTTGCAGGTTGAAGAAAGCCTTGTATGGCTTGAAGCAAGCACCTAGAGCATGGTCTGACAAGATAGGACAGTATCTTGTCACTATTGGCTTTCAGATTTCCAAGGCAGATTTCTCACTTTATGTGAGAAAAATAGAGAAAGGTATTATGCTACTTGTCATTTATGTTGATGATTTGATTCTGAAAGGTGATAGTGATGAAGATATCCTTCATGTGAAAATGCTATTGAAGCAAAAGTTTGAGATGAAGGATTTGGGAGAGTTGCGTTATTTCTTGGGCATTGAGGTGATTAGATCACCAAGTGGGATATGGCTCTTACAGAGGCAGTATGGATTGGACATGTTGTCCAAATATGGGATGACATGCTATAAGCCTATTTCAGTTCCTTTGGAGCAGAATGTGAAGCTAAGCATAGATGCAGGTGAGCTTCTGGAAGATCCTACTATGTACAGACGCATAGTAGAAAGCTTGATTTATATGACTATTAGTAGGCTAGATTTGAGCTATGCTTTTGGATTGGTAAGTCAGTTTATGCAGGCTCCAAGGAAACAGCATTTGGATGCGGCTAGACGCATACTCAGGTATGTGAAGTCCACATTGCAGTATGGACTATTTTATGAGACTGGGGTCCAGATACAGTTGCATGGATACACTGATGCTGATTCGGCTGGTAGTATTTCTGATAGACGATCTACCAGTGGATATGTGTTCTCTTTTGGGAGTGCTGCAGTCACTTGGAGCAGCAAGAAACAGCCTACAGTTGCCTTGTCGAGCATAGAGGCTGAGTACAGGGGTGTAGCAATGGCTGCATGTGAGGTAGCTTGGTTGCATAAGCTACTTTATGATATGCATCAGCCTACAGATGGGCCAGTTGTCATTTATTGTGACAACATGAGCAGTATACACTTGGAAAATAACCCAGTCTATCATGCTAGAACAAAGCACATTGAGGTGCATTATCATTATGTGCGGGAGAGGGTTTTACTAGGTCTTATTGATCTAGTTTATGTCAGCACAGAGGATCATGTAGCTGACATATTCATGAAAGCATTGGGCACAGAGAAGCTGCGAAAATTCAGAGACCTACTTGGTGTGCAGGAATTGGGATTGAGCTCGAGGGGGAGTGTTGAGATATCGAGCTCCACTCGTGATATGCCAGGGTGACCGTTGTGCATTTATGTTACCGACTTGTTAGCTGCAAATGCGGTTGGTACAACCCATGAATAATAGCTAGATGACAGCTATCCTTATCTACTCTAGTTCATGGCTCATTTAGTATGCCACCTTAGTTAGTTGAGTTTGGTTTTGAGACCCATATATAGGGTTCTTCTATTTCTTTGTACTAGAGTTCTTTTGGCTTACACAACTAAGAAGAGGAAAACTATTTTCAGCCTCCACTTGTGTGTGTATTCCCCCATTGTGCAAGCAAGAAAGCTACAAGTGAGACTCCTTCCTTCTCTCCCACAATCTTGACAAGATCATGCTAAGCTTGAGGGGGAGTGTTGAGATTTTGAGCTCCACATGAGATGGCATCCATTACATGCCTTGGTGATGTGGCAAGGCGTTATTCACTAGCGTGTTAGGTGATCGAATGAGGATATGCCAATGATTCTATAGCTAGACTACACCCATGTAGTCCACTCTTGGATTTTTCAATGATTCTATAGCTACACTATGTTGAGATGTCAAGCTCTACATGAGTTGGCATCCATTACATGCCTTTTGTAATATAATAGAATACTACTCACTAGCATGATAGGTGACTAGCATGAGGATACATTAGTGATTCTATAGTTGGGACTATATCCACATAGTCTACCCTTGGTTATGGTAAACTTATTGTGCCACCTCTTCTTTCTTTAGCAAGTTCATACTTAATACCCATATATACATGTGTTCTGGTACTTTCATATTAGTCTCTTATTCTATTGTAGATTTAGTTTTTCTATGTGAAAGAAGAACAAGAAAGAAGAAGAAGAAGATTTCAACTCTCTCTTTGTTTCCTCGAGTCTCCATTGCTTTTGTATGTGTGCTCTTGGGTTTTTTACCTCTCTCCCCTCTTGTCTGTTTTCATGGTATTAGAGCTATCCCATGGCTATACAAAGCTCAATTGAAGGTTGAGGTAAAAGCATTGGAGCACAAAAGTAAGCAAGCAAAGCAACATGTAAGAATCTCTTTTATCTTGCTTGATTTGCCTTGGGATATAGCCATAGGAGGCTCCTAAGACTAGCAAGGGTACAATATCTGATTGTAGTGAAACTTGGTGAGCAGAAAGAATAGTGTATATAGTGCAGATAGGCCATTTAGGGTTTTCTTGCTATCATTTTTCACATTTGATATTATTTCGACATTCACTCTGGACCTACAAGTGGTCTAACAATAGTTTTTGGGTATACTACAGTCTCGACTATGTCCGTCATTTACAGGTGTGCAACTTACAAATCTTGAATCTGTAAGGTTTCAGGTGTTTGCTAGATTGTAGACATAAAAGGCATCTACATATACATTACAGATTGCAGTTACTATTGTGTAATTAGTGAAAAAGGTTATGTGTCTAGTTGTGGTGTACTTGGTATGAACTTACTTGGCAAATTGCAATGTTTTGCAAGTTGTTTGTTTTCTCAAAATATCTGTTAACTTCAACCACATTGTTAGTAGTAGCGAGAATCTTGATAAGAACAATTATCATGCATGGAAGTTCCCATTTGAAATTTTCTTGAAGGAAAAATGTGTTTGGAATTACATTGAAGGAGACATGGTAGTAGCACTTGAAGTTCATGTGTGAAATGCTACTATAGAACATGTAAAGGCTAAGAAAGATTGGGAGAGAAAACACAAAGTAAAGTCATGTATTGGCTATTTGTCCTCACACTCTCAGATAGCATGATGGACTATTTGCAAGAATCTAATTCCCCCACTCATGCATGGAAGAACTTGGCAAGGCTATTCAAACTAAACACAAAGGCAAGAAAGCTACAACTCAAGTTAGAGCTGAACCAAGTGAAACAAGAGTGAAAGGTAAGAAGGATCAAAGCTTGCTTGGAAGGGCTATGGCAGGAGAGCAAGATCAAGAAAGCGAGAGAGAAAAAATGGGAACTCCAACAGTCACAATGTGAGACCGGCGGGCCTTCCTTTATTCAAACTGTCACTAAAAGAATAAAGAATAAAGTGATGGTGACAAGTGCCCGCCACCTACAATGTGCAGTGGTAGGTACTGTCAGTGTAGTGATACATGGGCAACTAGGTGGAGACACCTTTACCCCCAACAACCTCCCACTTAAAGGAAAATCTGCCCTAATGAGGAGTGAAAAGAAAAAGAAAAGACAGTACAATGTACACATGTACAATAGGATGAGGAAAAATGTCATCTCATCCAACGCCCATCGATCTCCTGAGGAAGGCAAAGTGCTCTATGGTGAGGCTTTTCGTGAGCAGATCTACAGGATTTTTGTTAGTGGAGATCTTGACAAGGTCAACAAACCTATCCTCTACGACCCCATGTATGAAGTGATACCTCACCTCAATGTGTTTTGTCTTCGCATGGAAGACCTGATTCTTGGCTAGCTGAATAGCACTCATAGAATCTGAATGCAGCATAGGTATAGCATCAATCCCAAGGTCATGAATCAAATGGCCTAACCATATGGCCTCCTTGCAAGCCTTAGTGGCTACAACATACTCGGCCTTAGTGGTAGAGAGAGTTGTACACTTCTGAAACCTGGATATCCAAGAGACAGCATCTCCAGCATAGGTGAATACATAGCCAAAAGTGGACTTCCTACTATCTACATGTCCTATGCATAATCAGAGTCTGTGTACACCCTACAACTCCTATATCCTGGCTGCCATAGCAAATACACATATCTGTTGTGCCCTTCAAGTACCTCATGATACCCTTCACAGCGTCCCAATGTTTCCTACTAGGTGTAGCCATATAGCATTCCACAACACCAACCGCAAAGGAAATATCTAGTCGAGTGGCTATCATGGCATACATCAAAGTGCCCATGGTTGATGCATAAGGGATCTTGGCCATCTCGGCACTCTGCTCATCTGTCTACAGACAATCGGCCTGTGAGACCTTCACATAAGAAGGTAATGGATAGCCAATAGGCTTCACATCCTGCATGTGGAAACATTCAAGGACTTTATGAATGTACTCCCTCCGTGAGAGGTAGAGTAGTCCCTGATGCTTGTTGCGGTTAATGCACATACTAAGAATGTGAGAGGCATGTCCCAAATCCTTCATCTCAAATCTCTTCTTCAACTGAGATTTAAGAGCATTGAGCTCATCATGAGCTTTACCTGCTATCAGCATATCATCCACATAAAGTACCAAAATAAGCAATGAGCCATCACAGGCTTTCTTTGTGTAAAGACACGGATCCATAGCACTCCTGCTATAGCCTTGTGACTGCATAAAGGCATCAAACTTATGAAATCACTCCCTAGGTGCCTACTTCAAGCCATAAAGACTTTTCTTCAACTTGCACACTACGTGCTTTGTGTCAGGTTCTACAAAGCCCTTAGGCTTCTCCATGTAAATCTCATCATGCAAATCCCCATGCAAGAATGTAGTCTTGGCATCCATCTGATACATGTCCAAGTCAAGCTACGTGACTAAGGCCAAAACCAAGTGCAGGGTGGTCATCTTGACCACATGAGAAAAGACTTCATCAAAGTCAAATCCATTCTCCTATTTAAAACCCTTAGTAACAAGTCTTGCCTTATAATCCAACTTGAGGTGTCTAAAGGTACTTTCAGCTTGTACACCCATTTGCATGGCAAAGCCTTTTTGCCCTTAGGCAATGCAACCATATCCCAAGTCATATTCTTATGTAGGGATTCTATCTCAGACTGCATAGCTCTCTCCAGGAGTGACTATCACCCCTGCGCATAGCCTCATCATAGGTGAGAGGCTCTACTCCATCTGTAACCAAGACATAGTGCATGGAGGGCTTAAATCTATGAGGTGTACATCTATCTCTAGTAGACTAGGTTCTGTTGCATGTCCAACATCCTGTCCAACACCCTGGCCATGTGCACCAACTCTTGCTGTAGGCTATCCAAGTGGCTATGCAAGAGCACGTGGCTCTTCTTGGAATATAACCCTGCATATCTCTACCACCTTCTCAAGTTTCCTATGCATCTTATCTTCATGAAAGAATACATCATGGCTGCGGATGACTTTCCGTGCCTGCGGGATCCCAAAGGTGGTAACCCATCTCACCTGCATCTCCATAGCCAAGGAAAATGCATTTGACACTCTTAGGATCCAGGTTAGTACACTTGTTCTTGGGCACATGGCAATATGCCTCACATCCAAAGACACGTAGATGCACATAAGGTGGAGGTTTTCCAATCTATACCTCCTCTGCAACCTGAAAATCCAAACCACTCGAAGGTGATCTATTTATGATATGCATAGCTATACTAACTTCCTCAGCCCAAAAGCTCTGTGTGGTAGGCTGCATGGCTAAGCATAGTGAGTACACGCTCTTGGATGGTTCTATTCATCCGCTCAACCAAACCATTCTGGGGTGGGGTATAGGGGGCAGTCAACTGATGCTTAATACCCCTCTCATTTCAGCCTATGCCTAGTCTGATTCTCAACCAATGCAAGCCATCTCTGAAACACAGCCAAGACATCTAACTTAAGCTTAATGGGATAAGCCCATATTTTATGCAAAAAAGCGTCAATAAACACCACAAAATACTTTGCACCACCCATAGGCTAACAGGGTATGGGCCCATAGACATCTGAATGTACCAAAGTCAAGGGCTTGCTCATGCGCATCCTACCAGACTTCTTATGTGTATTCCTAGTCTGTCTCACATGAATCAAAACATGCATAGTCAAGGGGTGGTAAGTACTGCAAACTAGAAACATTTTCATTCCCTTCAAGGACATATGGCCCAAACGGGCATGCCAAAGAGATACATGTGGGATGGAACCCACTAACAAAACATGGTCAATAGAGGACCCATCAACTACAAGAGGATAGAGGCTACCAGCCTTGGAAACTCTGGCAAGCACAAGTCTACCATGTATGATCTTCTAGGCAGAATCCCCAAAAGAGATAAGAGACCCAGCATCATCAAGCTGCCCTGCAAACATAAGACTGCATGTATGCGTAGGTACATGACGTACATTGTGTAAAAAAAAGTACTACCAGTAGAGAACTATAGCCATATATCTCCAATGCCAACAACAGTAAGTGACTTGTCATCACCTAAGCAAATTGAACAAGAGACAATGCGGTAGGAATGTAACCACTCATGGCATGGTGTAACATGAAATGAAGCACAAGAATCCAAAAGGCAGCACTGTGTGTATACGGAGTGAACCTCCATCAACGGCGTAGCATCACAAGAACTAGATGCTAGTATGTACTCCCCATAGGAGTCATCAGTTTTTATGACATTTATTTTCTCGATTTTCACATTGGATTTCACAAGTATCATGTTGCAATCAGAGGAATTTTCATGTGCTTTGTCTTTCCCCTTCTCTTTGTGCTTCTCATTGCGCAACTCATGACAGCGTGGGCATATATGACCCTTCTTGTTGCAATGATGACATGTCACATTAGCATTTCTCCCACGAGACTTACTACACGACTTACCACGTGACTTAGACTTAGACTTCTATGAGTTACTGCAACAGCCATTCCCATGGTCATTCTTTCCATTACCATCTATGCCTCTAACAATCAAAGCATGCAACACACGAGAGGCATCCAAGTTCTTTCAATTGATCTCGTCCTGCAAAAGAGCACTCTCTACATCATGCAAGTTCAAAATAGTAGCACGAGCTCATAAGGCAGTGTGGAATACATCCCATGACTTACTCAGTGTCCCAAGAAAAAACAATGGAGTAACCTCATACTTCAACCAATACATCTGACTTGCTGGACTTTTCTTGTCATAGAGGTTTTTGATCTTATCCCAAAGCTGTCAAGCACTTTGTGTTTCCTCAACCACATTGCAATGCATTTGTTTAGTGAGAGACAAGATGAGGGTGGACTTGCATAACTCATCAAGCTCCATCCATTCGTCATCAATCATAGTTTGAGGTTGCTCTCCATGCAACCTTAGTAGTTTTATCTATGATTTCTGCACCAATACTTGCCAAACTTGGCTCTTCCAATAGGCATAATTCATACCATCAAGCTTAGTGATGCTGAAGATAGCACTGTCAGTGGAAGAAGATGCCATACTACAGTCCAAAATGGTGCAGACAGTTCAAAATTGCTTGTTGTTTTCTATTATAAACAACCAAAATACCACTAAAACCAAGGCAAAATGACCATGAATTGATAGCTAATGATGTTGCCCACCAAGTACCATCAAAAGTACATAAAATCAGGATGATTAAGCATGAAAAATACATCACAGTCCATGCATAAGAGCTTGTTGTAATAAATTACAACTAGGTAAAATGAGAGCAAACTGTAGGCAAAATGAATGCACCAAGTCAACCACTGACTGTCAAAGCATAACCAACATCAAGCAGGCATAAATCAACATGTGACAGTCATATAGACATTGAGCAAACACCCAAGCATGTCAAATGAATCCTTCATTAAGTCGGCACATCCCCTGTTTAATAGGGCAAAGTGTACACAACACTGGCAAGACATGACACAAATAGGTGTATGGTCAGGGAGTGCAAAGCCCAAATCAACCCAAGAACATTTGTGAAGACCAAGGCATATCAACCATGCAACATCCAAGTGAAGATCCTAGTCTCAAGTATCTGAATGCTCAAGTAGCATAAACCCACCTGCTCTATGTTTGTCAAGTGTATCAGGACGCTCCCACGACCATATTGTGAGCACTCCCTCATGCTCTCCCTTCATTGAGGCTTTGTCCTCTGATTCATTCTGTCCAAGCTCATATGGATGCCATGTATCTGGGGAGGTAATGGGTGTATGGGCTCGGGGCTCCTGGAATGTCTTCCACGCCTCCTTGTCAGAGTGCAGTAGTGCGGAAGTGTATGACACAGACTGAGAGAGTAGGATGAGCACAGAGAGAAGAGAGAGAGAGAAAGAGGCAGAATAACAAGATCTGGTGTATGAAGAAAGCTAAATACAAAGGAATGCAGATATGTACACAGGTGCATTGCATATGTATGCGTATCTCCTGGATGATGTCACGCTGTGTGCACCTCAACAAAGCATGTAAGAGTGCACCGGTGACATATGTCCAAGATCAAGCATCAATGAGACATCCTGAGTATGTAGGCTCCGTAGCATACATACATCGTATCCATAGGCATTAAGTACATCCAAAATTTAACTCTAGCAAGCCAAGAAATAGCCAAAGTAAGCTCCAAACGATCAAATGCCAAAAGTTAAAGCAAGGCTCAATAGCATCCAACTGCAGACAATATAACGGGCATGTAGTAGTGGCATAGGCCAAGCATGTCAAGACCAGTTAGACATAAGCAAAGTACATGTCATAAGTACATCAAAGATGGAGATCCAAATGCTATGCAAACTAAGCTCAAAGCAAATGCAAGCTCTATGTCGATCCCCAAGAGTCACTACATCAATGTATATAGCCAAGACATAGGCCGAATCCAATAGGCATATCCAAACATAAGCAAATGAGCTTTATCCCTAAATATTCTAGCAACAAATAAATGTCCAAAAATGAGCAAATAGTGGCTCAATCCAAGATCAAAACCATAGGCAAACCATAGACATACTTTCCCATATGTATAGGCACCAACCGGGCATAATTGGGCATGAAATGACCATGTAGCATAAGCATAAAATGTAATGACAGGGGGCTGCCCTATTTTGGGCTACCTATGGTTTGTGTAAATGACTGAGTAGATTTAGCCCCAAAAGCATCTCACATCATAGGCATACATTCCCCTAGCATTCAGGGAGCATTGGAGACCAACCGCGCAACCAATGTCAATGCCAAAGTGGTCTAGACATAAAATGCTAATGTAGCACTGTTGTGGGATGCATGTAAACTATGTATAATAGTCCCAAAAGCATCTCACATCATAGGCATACATTCCCCTAGCATTCAGGGAGCATTGGGAACCAACCGGGCAACCAATGTCAATGCCAAAGTGGTCCAGACATAAAATGCTAATGTAGCACTGTTGTGGGATGCAGGTAAACTGTGTATAATAGTCCCAAACTTGAATTAAATCACATCAATTCTCAATGCCAAGGCTCAAGATCAAATGCCAAGCATAAACCAAGTATATAGTGCCCAAATGAGGTTGCCAATGACTTGGATGAGCTATCCAAGGGCTGGCATGAACTAGCACAAATTCACGCTGACTATATGTGGTTGTTGCTCACATTTTTGTGCTAGTTAGGATGGTAGGAAACTCAAGGGGTGCCAAAGAAGGCACACAACAAGCCTAAGGTGCCCCACAAAGGCCTATGCTAAGATATGGAGCCAGCAAGATACAATGGTGATGCCCCCTTCTTCTTCTCAGACTTGTAGACTTGTAAATAGCATGTAACCCTGAAGAAGTTGAATGAATACCTTTGTTGGAATGCCTTGAGGATGCCCAAGGGGGCCGGAAAGGTGCTCAAGAAGTTGGGGAGTGACGAGAGTTCAAGAGAGCCAGCTATGGCTGTCGGGAAGGAGACTGAATGAGTGTAGGTAATCAATAGGAAGTTGAAGACACCACGAACCAAGTTTGAGTAGTCATGAATCCATGCTTTGATACCAGTTGAAAGGTGAGAAGGATCCAAGCTTGCCTGGAAGAGCTATGGCAGGAGAGCAAGATCAAGAAAGAGCGAGAGAGACAAAATGGGAACTCCAACAGTCACAATGTGTGACCGGGCCTTCCTTTATTCAAACTGTCACTAAAATAATAAAGAATAAAGTGATGGTGGCGGGTGCCTGGCACCTGCAGTGTGCAATGGCGGGTACTATCAATGTAGTAATACACGAGTGACTAGGTGGAGGCGCCTTTACCCCAACAGAGAGAACTTGTCCATTAATGATTATGCCTTGAAGATCAAGAGTACCATGGAAGCTCTTGGATCTATCAGTGTGGTAGTTGATAATGATAATATTGTGAGTGCATGCTTAGATGGACTTAGAGATGAATACAAGAGCTTCAGGTTATCTATGAATATGAGGGATGATATCCTTGATATTACAAACTTGATTTCTATTATGATACTTGAGGAGAAAAACCTTGGTTTAGATTCCTCTTCTTCTCAAAGCAAAGAACAAGTTTAAACATGTATTTCACTCTACTAGCAGAGGTGAAGGTCATGGCAGAGACCAAGGTGGTGGTCATGGTGGAGGTAAAGAATGATGTATGGTATAAAGAATGATGTATGGTATATAGACTCAAGTGCCTCTAACCATATTACTTCTCATAGAGACTGGTTTTGAGAGATTCACAATCCAGAGTCTCCATGTTACGTGGAGAAAAGGGATGATACATCTCACTCCATTACTCATGTTGAAAATGTTTCTTTGAGTATGCACAATGGTAAAATTAGGTACTTGCATGATGTGTTGCATGTATCAAATATTACAAAAAACTTGGCTTCAATTGGCCAAATGGCAAAACAGGGATTGTAAGGTTAGTTCACATTTGATGGTTGTTATGTAGAAGATCTCAAAAATGATTGTAGATTGATTGCAAAAGGGAAATGTGCTAGCATATTGTTTATTCTTGATGCAAGTCTGCCTAAAATGAATGTTGCCATATTTGTACAAGGTTTAGGTATTGTACCTAACATTAAAATTTGGCATAAGAGAATTGGTCATGTGAATGTGCAACAACAGAAAGACATGCGATCAAAATAGGTTGTGGATGGTTTGCCCAAGTTTAAAGTCAATGGGATGCATAAAGTATGTGAAGCATGTCAATTTGAAAAGCAAGCAAGGCATGTGTTTCCACATTAAAAAACTATATGCAAGAAGCCACTTGGATTGATACGTTTTTATGTATGGGGTGTTGCATAGATCGTAACTTTGAGTGGTTGTAGGTATTATGTTTCCTTTATTGATGTTTTTATGTATGTGTTTACTTTATGCATAAGAAAAGTGAGGTGTTCACTCACTTTAAAAGCTTTAAGGATTTGGTTGAGAAGGAGACATGGTTGCATATTAAATGCCTAAGGTCGGATGGAGGGGGAAAATATGTCTTCAATGAGTTTTCTAAATTTTTGCAAAAAAATTGTATACAAAGGCTGTATACATGTAGATATACTTTGCAACTTGCTTGCCATGGTAGTTACGGTCAATTGTGAGTAATTGTAAGTATTTTTTCATGAAGAACATCATTCACTCTATTATTCATAATGCTTTATATGGATAAGATTTACCAAAAGCCACCTTAGGGAAGGTATACTTAGATACTCACGGGAAGGTAAGTTAGGAGATGTGACTACTGTCAAAAGAGTGGATCTAGAGCATGGCGATGGTGGTTTGAAGAGATAGAATGAACTCATGAAGACATAGAGTTGAAGATAGAATGTCACACAAGTGAATTAGGTTCCAAGATTGATTAGCTTGGACTCATAAACACAGTCTTATGTGGTTGACTCAAACTCTCAATTGAAAGAACAAAAATACCATCATATTTTATTACTCATCTTGCAAGTACAATGCTTTATAGTAGTTGGGTTGTTCCACTCTCCTCACTGTGCATATGGGATTTTGGACATCTCTTCCTAGAGCATACATCATTTGTCATTTCTCAACAACTACATGGCTAGCACTACAATAGTATGAATGAGGATTAACATACAAACCTCAGTTTGTTCTTGTTAGGGAGATGCAAGTGACATGCAAACTCCACCTCTCAGAACAAAGTGATTGTACACAAATGTCCCATTGCAAGATATTGAGCTTATGGTCTCAAGCATTGTCCATACATCAATCCTTGGGGGAACAATCAAACATTTTTGCACTCCAAAATAACTTGGTTTAGGAGGTTGCAAAATTATTGGCCATTTAACCCATGCATGAGCTTACCTTGAAGCCCATTTAAAAGGGGGCTCTATTATAAGTGAGCTAAGAGTTAATGGGGATGTTGTTTTTTATGAAACACGTAGCTAGTATAGTAATGTGCAAAATGCACTTGGGGTTGATGAGCATGAGAGTGTGGCTACACAAAAACAAGTCAGCTATCACAAACATTAAGTGGAGCACAAGAGTCTCCTAGTCATGGTTCTGTTAATAGACCTTGGAGTGGCAGATTGAGGTCACAAGTTACTCCACCAAGTATATCACAGATATCAAGAAAAGGTAAAGAAAAAGTTGCGGACTCACCTATTATGACAAATGTATAATCAAGTTTCTCTCACATTGATATGCTGATTTAGATGGCTCTGAGCTGAGCTTGGATGAGGAGTTTAGGATTATGTATATTAAAACACATGGTGTACGGAAGACGCAAGAGGATGCTAAGCACCTAGCAATGATCCAAGTTCATGCTAGCCAAGTAGAGTAAGAAAGCCAACACATCAATAGGCATATGATAGCTATATAGCTCATTACTAGGCATTCATGGCTAAGGTTATGTAGGATGTGAAACCCACTTGTTTTGAGGAAGCAGTGGTAATGAGTATTGGGATCGTGCTATGGATGATGAAATGGTTGCACTTATGGAGAATGACACATGGAAGTTGGTGCCTTTACCTAAAGGCAAGAAAGCTACTGGTTGCAAATAGGTTTACAAGGTCAAGCACAAGTCACATGGTTGTAGCACAACTCTGTATGTGTGTGTGTGTGTCTGTGTATTGCACACACTTTGTCAACTTATAAGGGAGTGAGAGGGCGGTCTATTTTTTTTGGGGGGTGTATGTGTGTGAGGAGAGAGACACAAAAAATTAACTTCTTCATCTTTCTCTCTCTTTCTCTCTCTCTCTCTCTCTCTCTCTCTCTCTCTCTCTCTCTCTCTCTCTTCACCCCCTCCTATTTCTTGGCTCTTTTTTGGATGGTTTAGTTCTAAAAGTGGCTAATGTCATATTTTTAAATTAAAAAACTACTGACATTTCAACCTCTTCCTCTTTGCATTAGATCGTTAAATAGTTTTTCATGAACGTTGATGTTGACAAGAAGCATGCCAAATCACCTCACATTCCTTCCATGTGCAAGTGCTGTGACTTGCGAAAGAAGGTCTATTGACCTTAAGAACCAGGATGTGCCTAGATCAATCTTATTTCCACAATTCTATATGGTCAAGCTTAATAGCATGTAGATGGTTTACTCAACCTATGTGTCAGAACTTTTGGGAGTAGTTAGAGTTCAAAAGATATGACAATCATGTATTGGTACACATTGTGTTCTCTCTCCTCAAGTCTCCTTCCTCTCACCTCTCTCTCTCTCTCTCTCTATATATATATATATATAAGCAGATATCTCTCTCATCATATAGTCTCTCTCCTAGTTGGTGGAGGTGGGGTCCAAGTCAAGTTTTGTTGTGTGTAGCTACTATACTTTTACTCTAGGTTTCTACTCACCCAAATTTATGGACTTGGGCTTGGCATGGCTCTAAGGTCACTTGTCCAAGCATAAGTATTTACTTATGGTGGACCCTCACAAGGCTTATGACCAAGAGAGAGAAAAAGGGTTTGAAGTGAGGGGAGCAAAGATAATCTAATCTTGAGTCACCACATCCAGTGTGCCCCTTCACAAGTATCTGTAGTGCATCAAGTATTTTGTAAACATGTCGAAGTTATGTATCTTCTGGAGTTTGAGTCGATGTGGACGTGAGACACACTAACCAACCTTACATCCACGACTGGTGCATGCTGAATCAATACGTGCATGCCATGGCTCTTAGTCTTTTTTTTTTTCGGGGGCTTGTAGTCTTTCCCATAGGTCATCGGCTCGCATGTAGTTGAAAGGGCTCTAATTAGAGAGGGATTAGGCCTTTTTTGTAAAAAGTTTATCAAGGAGGTGGAAGATGAGGTCATGGGGTGAAGATGCATGAGGTGGCTATATAAAGGGGAGGGGGTTCAGCCTCACTTGACTCTATCTCCCCAACCCTTGTCCCAAAAATCTCTCTCAATGTGCACCCTGCACACCTGCATATACCTTATAGTAAGCCCTATTATCATGACACACAAGCTAAAAAGGTCTCTCCTATTATGACACACAAAGCTAAAAAGGTTTCTCTTACCCAATATAAATACTGTAGCATACTATTAGTGCTGTACTTGCCACTGGCACTTCAAGCAAGGGGAGACTTCTGGTGTGCTATTAGCCAATCTCAGTCTCATCTCTCATCGTTTCTCCTCGATCATATCACTGAGAGAGAGAGAGAGAGCGAGCGAGCGAGCGAGAGAGAGAGAGCTCGTCCTCCTCTCTTCTTGCTCTTCTTCCTTTACATGATCAGGATGACGATAATAATGATGAAGCACGCAATGCTTTATCATACAAAGATGAAGATGAAGGCAATCACTAGGCCATCAGAATTCCCTTCTGTATGAGGCCAAGGGTCTCTAATTCATCATTGTCTACCTGAACCATATTCCTCCTTGGAAGCCCTGCACACACAGAGGCAGGACACCATGGCAGGATCTCTGACGGTTATCTCCGCTCGCGCCCAGCAGTATGAAGGCCACTTCACCATTTTAGTACTCTTTACTTGCCTCATGGCTGCCATGGGCGGTGCCCTGTTTGGATACGACATCGGCATCTCAGGTACACACCATGGCGCCGAATGCTCCTCTCTGACATCCGTGTTTATCTGCTGTTCCATCTGTTATGATGCTCAATCCTTTCATCACTGCAAGCAGAGGTTGCATTGCATTTTTTTTGTCTTGAAATAAGAATTTCTCAATTTCTACTTCTCTGTAGATTTCTGCACAATTAGTAATGTTCCTCTATCATACGTGTACTGATGTCGCTTCATTCTCTGCACATGTAATCATCGAATGATGCTAGATAAGTTTGAACAGTACTTGATTCTCTGGGCAATATTAATCTTCCTCTCATCATACATATAGCCATGTCTCGATTCTCTGCACATATGTAGTGATCATATGATGTTAAATTAGTATGAACATTGAGAGAGAGAGAGAGAGAGAGAGAGAGAGAGAGAGAGAGAGAGAGAGCTAACAGTAAGCATAACCAACAGGTGGTGTTGTTTCCATGAACGACTTCCTTCATAAGTTCTTTCCTGTAGTCTACAACCGGAAAGTAAACCCCCAGGCACAGAAAAATTCCCACTACTGTAACTATGATAACCAAGGGCTTGCGGCATTCACTTCATCCTTGTACATTGCAGGCCTCATCGCAACTTTTGGGGCATCGTACACGACCAGATCTTATGGTCGGAGGCCCACCATCCTGATTGCATCTGTCAGTTTCCTGATTGGTGCGGCTCTCAATGCGAGCGCTGAGAATTTCCCCATGCTGTTGATTGGTCGGATCATGCTTGGAGTCGGTGTTGGCTTCGGCAATCAGGTCAGTGGTATATACTGCCGATTCCTTGCAAAGATTAACAGGAATTTGGAGACCACTGCATGCATCACATGAATATGAGGAATTATATCAGTTTGGACTGTGATACTGACAAACAATGGCTTTGTTTTGAAAGTCTAAAACTATCTCTGGTTGGATCAGTTTGGACTACAATAGGGGAAAATGATAGCTTTCTTTGAAGTTTTTTAGACTTGCCTTACCTCTTCTATACTTGCAATCCACAGGCTGTTCCTCTTTATCTAGCAGAGGTTGCTCCTCCTCATTGGCGGGGTGGCCTTAACATGCTGTTTCAGCTTGCTACCACTGTGGGGATCTTCTGTGCAAATCTTGTGAATTATGGCACTCAGCACTTGTCATGGGGTTGGCGTCTCTCTTTAGGCCTGGCAGCAGTTCCCGGCACTATTATGCTTGTTGGTGGCTTATTGCTTCATGAAACACCCAATAGTCTTGTGGAACGTGGGTATGTTGAAAAGGGAAAGCATGTGCTTATAAAGCTTCGTGGCACACCGAATGTACAGGCAGAATTAAATGATATATCAGAGGCTAGCAAGATTGCTCAAGAAGTGAAACACCCTTTCAGAAACTTGCTAGAGAAGAGGAATCGGCCACAATTAGTGATGGCATTCTTTCTTCCAACATTTCAGATTCTCACTGGAATCAACTCGATTCTGTTTTATGCTCCTGTCATTTTCCAAGCTCTGGGTTTTGGAAGCAATGCATCACTCTATTCTTCCGTCTTGACCGGGGCGGTAATGGTGCTGGGCTCAATTATCACAATTGCTACAGTGGATAGGTTTGGCAGGCGAACACTCTTGATGACTGGTGGTGTATTGATGGTTGTATGTCAGGTACACCTTTAAACCTTGATTTCATGTGTTTCCCTTTCTTTACTATGGCAACATTGCTTTTGAACCATCCTCTTGTGGGTTGGTTGCCTTCTTTCATGATAAGTTATACCACAGAGCTAAATCTAGCATGCAGTATAGTTCTTTTACTTTTTCTAAACTGGCTCCTTGATTTCAAGAGCTTACTGCTGGTTGATGATTTATGCTGCAAAGCTGAAGCTAGCTAATCTGCTGAGGGATGACTAATTCTAGAAAATCAAGGAATTTGTGATTGAATTTTGGGGGATTTTGGCAGGTGATTATTGCGGTCATTCTTGCATCAGACTTTCAAGATGGCAAACAACTATCCAAGGGATTATCAGCTGCAGTGACACTTTTCATCTGTCTGTTTGTCCTAGGGTTCGCAACATCTTGGGGCGGCCTAGGGTGGGTTGTGCCAAGTGAGATATTTCCACTGGAAGTTCGTTCAGCTGGACAAAGTGTTGTTGTGTCAGTCAATCTTCTGTTTACCTTTGCCATAGCTCAAGCCTTCCTGTCTATGTTATGTGGATTGAAGTATGGCATCTTCCTGTTTTTTGCCTTCTGGGAAGCTGTCATGACACTTTTTGTGTACTTTCTACTACCTGAAACAAAGGATGTGCCCCTGGAGGAGATGGTATACGTCTGGAGAGCGCACTGGTTTTGGGGTAAGTTTATAGTCACCCCTGACATTGAAGCTCCTACAGGTTACCCTGTCAAGAATTAGGTGGATGAATCTGTAAAGGGCTTGTCTATTTCTACCTGGCTTTACCAGATTGTAAAAGAGCCACCACTATTGTCTTCATCATGTATGCAATGCATATTATCTTATTGTATGAAAAGAAGTCTTTACTTATCAAGAGACTCTTCTGATTGGTCTTATGCAATGCATATTATCTTATTGTATGAAAAGAAGTCTTTACTTATCAAGAGACTCTTCTGATTGGTCATGATAAATTCATCCGGTTCCATGATAGGCCCGGATTCTCCTCCCAGTGCTTCGCACCAGTCTTAGTCACTGATAGTTAAGGCACTAAGAATCATGGTGAAAGACCTCCAAAACCTTCCGGTAACAAGAGTAGTAGATGATATTGTAGTGTGAGTGAATGAGAGAGATTTTTATGGTTTCTTATCATCTTGTCTCGTGGGTTTGGCTTGAAAAACTTCATCAGGTCTAGACTCATTGTTATTTTAATGAAAGATGTCTAAGCACATGGTACATGAAGCATGTGTGGAATGGGAAAATTGTATGTTTAATTTGTTTTTTTGTGATTCCATCACCCATCCATGGAAAATGGAACATCTGGGTGTGTCAGTGTGGATTCCAACTTCTGTGTGTGACTTAGATGATGCAATTACCTTCCTATAATGGAACCTAAAAATCCTCCTTACAATGTAAGCCACATGACTATAGCAATAAAATGTTTCTTCATTTTAAATAGCATGCATCTTCCTGAAAGCAGAAATTAATAGTCCTCTTTCTCTTTGCCTTCAAATAACAACTGTTGTTCCATGATAGTGGAAGGATCTCCATGAGGGTCATTGTCCTCTCTACTCAATTGTATGTAAACGAGGATGCACTGTTGCATGTAAGAGCATTGCCCTTTTTTTTTTTTTTTTTTTTTGAGAGAGAGAGAGAGAGAGAGAGATTTGTGGATGATGATCAATGCACCACCTTAATGTGCCTCTCTCTATAGGTTTGTGGATGATGGGCAAAGAGGCATGTAGGTGGATGCACAATCAAGTAGGGGCTTTAGACAAGCCACATGTCACCCCTCAATAACTTTCAAGGGGATGTGGTCAAAAAAATGACACATGACTCCCTTGAAAAGCTTTCCTTAATAATAATAGATAGAACATAAAAAATTATTAAATAGATTATAGATTGATATCATCTATAAATAACCTATAAATAACATAATCCTATTATGTTAATGTACTAATATTAGTTATCACAATAATACTAATCACCTTAAAAATCATATGAATAAATTAATATGTTAGTAGTGATAATGTATTGAATAACATACTAGAATTATTAAAGATATTAATAAACACAATAATAATTTATATTAACGTATTATAATGATTATTATAATATATAATAACTATTTTTAATGATGTTTAATTGTTAACTCTTGGCATAACTACTAAGAGGTTCATACATATTTACTTTATTACAATTAATAAAAATAATTTATAGTATGATTAATAAGAAATATTTAATAGTGTTTCTTTTTCTAAAAATTCATGTAGTTTGTTGTTAGATAAAGCTTTATTTTAAATTAGAATTCTAATATCAAACCTATTATTTAAATATTACCAAGAAAATGTATGTCTAAGTTTAATATCCTTGAAGTTTTATTAATGACTTTATTAAAACATACGTAAATCAACTTTAATGTGAAAACATGCTATTCATTCAAATATTAGTATCAAAATTGATTAAAGTGTGAATATCCAAACTCATAAAATATTTTAATTATAAAATGTTAAAAGATTTAATAATGCTAATATTTTTATGTGTGTGTGCACATGTGCACGTGCACATGCACTCTCTCACACATAAGAAGCTCCCTCTCTTTGTACACATTGGTTCTTTATCAATTCCCTTCTCATCGCATTGCCACGTGTAAAGGGCCAAAATCTTCTGATAATAAGTAAAGATTAACCATGGCCAAGATATAATGATCACATAAATAAGGCCAAGAGTTAACAATTATCTATGGTAGAATATCTAATGGTCATAATTGTGCTAATGAAAAAATGTATTTACATATTTTATATAGTAATATTCAAAACCCACTAAAGACCTTGAAAGCACTCATGTAAGATGCATTCTCTTTCTTACAAATAATCTACTAAAGAACTTGAGAGCAATCTTGATGCTTTTCCTTATTACAACCTCTGCTCATAGGTGTCTTCTATACATTCATTATAGTATCTTGGCCCACCATGGATCCTCTTATTTTGGATTGACCAAAACCTCTTCATTACAACCCCTATAAGCTTCACTACCCGTATCTCCCAAGTTTCATCACTCCCAAACCTCCTTCAAATCTTTTTTTTTTTGAGAAAGCATTATTGTAAATTTGTATTAATAGAGCTAAATAATTTAAAATTAAGGGACTCAACCGCCTAATTGGGTGGTTGTTTTTCCCAAAGCACCCAACTAGTAGAAAATGCCATTTGATTCTTAATGCATTTCTCCTTTTTAGCAAAAAGTGAGCGTCTCTTTACCCCTCTAATTGGAAAAATGGGAGTGTTCTAACTTGGAGGGGGTATGCTATCAGTGGCATCACTAGCACATTCTCATTTTTATCCAAGGGTATACAATAATCCACTTGTGCATCAATGAGCTTCCCCTTTACCCTTCCAGCTGAGATATTTGAGGTGCTTCTATCTTGCTAGGGGGTGCTTTATTTGGGCTCTTCATAGGGGGCATAAGCAGGTTTTTTGGGTCTAAGACTCCATGGCCTAAGTATTGCAAAGCTAATGGGATCTCTATGGCTTCCCTCTCCTTCAACTTCAATACAACGCCTTTTCTTTCTTGCTTATATATACTTTGAGTTGCTCAACCACCCTCTTTGCCTCCTTTTTTATCCCATCTTCAATACATGCTACTCAAAATGTGATATTAGACTAGTTAGACTTTTACATTTACCTAAAAATACACTAGCATTTGTGTCATTCAACAAATTCTAGAGATAAGTCCTTCTTACACAAGTCCCATTATGGCTAATTTTGAGGGAAACAAGCCTTTTAATCAGTATTCACTAATGTCGAGATTAGTGAAGAGGCCAATCGAATAGTACCATGTGTGCTCCAATGTAACATTTGACTCTCTACTAGTTCAGTCAAACTTCTTCTAACACTAGCAAAAAGGTGAAAGGATGCCTCCAAACTTATCCTCACGAGGCAATTCCAACAAAAGAACTTATGCTTCATAATGAAAAAATTTCAACTCCTTTTTATTACTTTTAGCTCCTTGATGCGAATTTTTGAAAAGTGGGTCCTCCAAAGTCACCTAAGGAATAAAAAATTAAAATACATTTAATTTTAATCTTGAAGTAAGAGATATTTTACAGGCTTTTGTAATAAACACCCTTTATGTGCATTCATTGCATAGCTCTCATTATTTTGGTATCCAAACTCCTTTTCACATTACCTCTACTTATTCCAACCTCATTTCTCTTCAAAACTTCAGAATTCTTCTGTGACTTCTTCTAGGATGGACATAAAATTCTATACAAACATGTATATGCTACAATACAAGAGAGCCTGATATGTAGTGCCCAACAACCTACAAGCTCCATGATTGGATAACAATGCTTCTCTCTTGTAAACATCCTCACAAGTCCAACAAAAAAAGAGAGAAAATGTAAGTTTGCACTAAAAGAGACAAATTCTAGGATTTATATTACATGTTAAAAAATGGTATGCAAACATTTAATGTGCGTATGCTACAAAGGATCTTCACTTGGTGCTTTCCATGTAGCAGTACTTCCCATCTCACTATAAGGCAATGAAATTTACCTTTGGAATGGCAACCATTGGAGTTGCAAGTATATTCAATGTCATGCATATTGAATTTGGCAATCTTGTCTACACCCTGATCATCTCTCATCCTACTTCATTGAAAATAATCTATATTTTTAATTTGTAACTTATATTGTTCCAACAAATGCACAAGCATTTGAAAGGTTGGAAAAATTTCCTTCACTTGATTTCAATGGAGTGACCATTAGGATAAGCCTAAAGATGCAACCATCCAGAGCTTTAAGCTAAATGTTATAAAAAGCGTTCAAAGTTCTACGAAGATTGGAAAAATATAAAGGAGAATCAATTTATCTTGGTTCGTCCCAATTTATGTTTCTAGATTGATCTTTCAAGGCACATGTTTTCAAAGAACAAAAACAATGTGGTTGGGTAGGAAAATCTCCTCTAGCACATTTGTTAAAATCTTTGGAGTAGATTGAAAGTCAATATAGAAAGTAGACAAGGGTGATTTGTTTCTTTGAAATGTTCTAGTGACCTTGCAACTAATACTTCCCAATCCAAAGTGGAACTAGAAAAATCACACCCCTATCTCTATGAATGAATGAATCGACTCCACATGGGTACAAAGCCATAATACCTCAACAAAATGGGATACAAGCACTGATGGTAGTAGCATCATCAACTCAAATCTTGCCAAGAAGAGCTCCTCTCAACCATTGTCTCCTATACTCTTGAAACTTGAATTGGTCACAAGATCCTTCATAGAAATTGCACAAGAAATAGCTCAAGGATGGGGACTAAACAATGAATCATCAATCTTGAGAGCTCGATGTTATGATTAAGTCACTTACTTGCACTTACACACATGCTCATGTGGGTATTTGTCACTAGATTGATTGCTTATTATGCATTCTCTATTTAATAAATTTATGACAATGAATTAATGACTCACTTTTCTTTAAGTGTTGATGATGATCTAGCATGGCCACGAGACCATTTAGAGACCAATATTCCTAGTGCATCCCTTAATGGGGTGATCAGAGCACTGTGATGGGGATATCTAGTACATGCAATACAAGTTATGAAAGAATTGTCTGCCACGTGTAAGAGTATACACAAGAACCAAGGAGTTACACATAAATGAAGACGAATTAAGTTCTAAGAAGAGGAAGTGCATTAGCATTGTGTATATGTATTTATGTGTGCATCTGGGAACACCTGGGAATGTTTACTTGTGTGTAATGAGCATTGCATTCATTTGGGGTCATCCTCTCCCTTACAAGTCAAGGTTTAAGGTCTTTTCTTTCATTAAGATAGACGAGAGAGATAATTCTCTCACTAAGAAAGACAAGAGACATGATCCTCTGGAAGTGAGGAGAGAAGTGATTTTCTCTTTCTAAGGTCTAAAATGACACAAGCTTTTGTGTGGAAGTCAATCTTGAGGTTGAGGCCCAAGACAATTTAATGAACTCTCCTTAAGGGGTTGCATGGACCACAAGTTAAGAGTACAAGTTTGAGAAGCTGTGTTTTTAAAAAAAAGGACATGGCGAATCCATTTTTAAAATATATCGCGATTGAAAGACGATCTCTAAAAACGGCCTGCCAAGCTTATTGGAAACAACAAGATCTACAACTTTCGTACTGGAAGTTTTTTCATTTGAGCAACACACAGAGAGATATCTCGAAATTGGTGCTATAGAGTAGGTCCTGGAACAACCACATCTTGCATGAAGATCAAATCAAGTCTCTCTCCAATAAGAGAAGCTTTTGAAAGCCTATAAAAGAGGAGGCTCTCCTTGGGTGAGAGAGAGGGGAAGAAAGCATCACTTTGCATGCATCCAAGATGAGAAAAGAAGGTGCAAGTGTTGCAGAAGCTCTGATCAAGTGTTGTGGAAGCTTTGCTAAAATCAAGTTCCAAGAGGAGAAAAGAAGGTGCAAGTGCTACGGAAGCTCTGCTAAAATCAAGCGCCAAGAGAAGAGCCCTACACATATTGTGTAGGAGAGAAGGAGACTCAAGAAGGATCAAAAGGTGCCAACTTCCAAGCTGTGCAAGTGTTAGCCGGTTATATACCATGCAAGGAAGCGTGATCTTGTCTCCAAGATCTACAACTAAGAACTGGTTTATGTGTAACGGAGGAGCTTGCTCCTTGTCAATAATATAACTCCACAAGGGGGGATTGGCCCATCTTCCAATCCCTAGTGTGTTGTCAATCTATCTCTCTCTCTCTCTCTACATCTTTCTTTTCTCTCATCTGTTCTCTCTCTATGCTAGCATAATATTCACCATATATATTTTAAGTATATAAGAAAGTCGAGAATGTATCTCAATATTCTACTAAATAGACATGAGTCACTATTAATGTTTCTAGCTACATGGAAATTGCATGAACACATTTGCATAGAGTACCAAGAATCATAGATGAATGCTTACAGACCATCCTTCAACACGTAGCCAAGACCTCTTAATCATTCCATCCTTCCATACAAAGCTTTATCAGAAAATTTCTTATCAGGTGAAAAGTCTAGAGCATAAAAGGAAAGAATAGAACATGTACAAAATGAAAGGAAAGAGTAGGTATGAATATGAATGGTACTCTCACCACACCTCCATTGCAAAAATAGGTTGCCATCATTTATCAAAGAAGAGCATTTGAAACCTCTACATGTGATTGGATAAGCCCAACTTACCCTTGGGTGGTTGCAACTATACAAGATGTCAAGCTGACAAACTCAAACTTGTAGCACCTTCTTTTGGAGTAGGATGGATCAAGGAGATGTGGTGTAAGATGTCATTAAATATCTAGTGTTGTTACTTGCAATGCACAACTCCTTGATACCTGTGCTACACTCCAATACAATCCCAATCTCTCCAAATGGCTTGTTTCATATAGCATAGAAACCTTATACTAAAGTTGTACGAAAGTGCATGTGCAATTCGACACTCGAGTATGGATGAGGCATGATAAGGACAAGGGAATAAGCACATAAATGATGAGGAGTAGAAAAAGGATGATTGGTACCTACAGAGGTAGTCAAATTCAATATTGCCAAGCTCTCAAGATTAACCTTGAGATAAATCTCAAGGATGACCATGCTCCAACCCACTCATGGGGCTTGAGTAGTAACGTGAATTAAAAAATGAACAATTCTCAAACCTCTTCACTTCACATGATATTAAACCTTATTTTTTGTGAAAGGAATATCCCCATAAACATTGCCATTTTTTAGTTTATAGGTTTCTTATACATTATGATAGGTAGCTTGATGCCTTGAGATTTGAATATTTTAAACTCCATACCCCAAGTTAGAAGGTCTCTTTTATAGAACATACCAATCACTTCACACAACCTTGATTTTTCATGCACACTACTCTATCCTATTGTAGAAATACTTTCTTTATTTTTGTTAAATGGATGTTTTCATAATAGAAGTGGCTCATGACCTATGAAGCATTATATTATACTTTCAAAGGTCTTGGAATGAAACATAAACTAATTTTTGCTAGCTTTTCATGGGAAAAAGTCCATTGAAAAAATTTTACAGCTTCAATATCATCTCTCGTACTTTAGATTTTGCCAATTCCAGTGCTCATGTCCCATATGTTTGTTGTATGGGCACCGCTTATGGAACCTCTACATCAAACATTTGTCAAAACATGACATAGACCTATGATTAATTTGTCAAAACACTCTCTCCACTGTGAAACTTTTCATATCTACTATCACTTGAAAATGTTAGATGCTTCACTAATAAAGCATTTTTATTTTAAACTTCCAAGATTCTAATGCCTTTGATTGTGCATTCATGATTAAAATTTAAGACAGGTGTGAACTCCAAAATTTTATGATGACAAATTATTAGCCCCTTTCTAAAATCTATAATGTGCTTATCATGAGATTAAGACAGTTTTGTTCAAAAGCTTGAATTTGGTCAAAAAATATGGCATACGTATTCCCCTCTCCAAGCACTATTACTCTCCAAATTAAATAGATCATTAGCTCCATACATAATGTCATCAAGTTTTTGGCAACCCATGAACTTTTCCATAATTATTACATTATTAGCCTTCATGTTTGACATGCATGCCACATTTTTATTATATTATATCAATGGTTTGACTATGTACATTCAATTAGCACCAATAGAATTTAGAGCCTTCCCTACTTTAGAAGGTTGTTGATTACCATCCCAAATATATTAGCATTTCTACTTTTTGGTTCTATTTCCTAATAAGGCATAGTACAAGCATGTTTCTCATGTCATAGACTTAAAATAAAGATCTAGAATGAGAGTGAAGGCCTTTTAATCTTGTAGGTTATGAAAATTCAAAGTAGCAACAAAGGCTCCTTGGTAATATCAAATACAAGAAAGGTTCTTTAGGCAAAATTTTCACCCCGGAACACACACATCATGATCTTGCATATCCAAAATCTTAGTTATCTTCAAGAGTTTCCCTTTATTAACAATGACTTTAGATGAACTAGAAGTGTAATCATTACAATAGGAAAAGCAACTACTTTGTTGAAATTCCTTCTAAAGCCAAAAAAGCTACTCGTTTCAAAAGTCATTGTATTTTGTAATTTACATGAACTTTTTTAGCATCCATTCACAAACCTACTACTAGTAGAAATTCAACCACTTACGATTGTTAAAGGTAGTTCTTGAGATGATTCTATCATTTACAACATGCATGCCATAAGCATGTTTTTCTTTGTGTGGGAAATTAAAACACAAGATTCTCAAGAGATCACAATGGTCACATTCTAGTATATCTTCATGAGAGAGACGTGCTTATATATTTGTGTGTGATATATATATATATATATATATATATATATAGATATATATATGTATGTATGTATGTATATGTATATATGTTGATTATAAAGCCTTGTATGGTCCTCCTATATATTACGTGTCTATTTTGCTACATTAACATACAATAGGATTTTTTACCACAAATGCATCATAAGCTAGAATATCAAACCAAATTATGTGTGGATATATGTTAACTTAAAAAATTGTTAAATAGCTAGATAGTTGATGCATTAGCGAAAACTTTGAGACTTTATATTTTAAAGCACAAAAGTAAAGCTTATGTATCCAATTGTCCATGCTATCTAGAATTTCCAAAGAGGGTGCATTAATTTACATACATACTACATGTTTAATATGTAAGTAAAGCTTATGTCTCCAGTTGTTTATGCTATCTAGAAATTTCAAAAGAGGGTGTATTACTTTACTTACATACTACATAATTCATGTTTAGTAGTTTTTTGTTACAAGTCGCAATCATACGAGTTGCATTCTTAAACAATCACTTTGCTATTAAAGGGTTACAAGCAAAGTCTTCATGCTTTTAAGGAACCATATATCACACACACATGCATTACACACACCACATGTGCACACACATGTCACATCTAACAAATGCATATTAAGTTCAACCATTACATTTGTTTCTAAAGAGATTATAAATACTGTTATGTAGTCAAGTGATAGTGTATAAACTACCTTTATATAAAGAAGCTTGAAGGACCATGAGCACCTATTCATGTATTTACACATTATTGCCATGATTTTGTTTGTTGGTGCTTCTAAAGGCAAGAGTATTGGCTCCATTATGGTGACATTGAGCTAAAGTTTCATCAAGGTCAACCATGATAATTGTTAAATTGCAAGCACCATAAGCAATACAAAAGGTTGGAATGAGCACATATAAGCTTTCTATGGTTCTTTGTTAAAGCATTGAATACAAAGGCTTATGTATACCTACATATAAGCTTCTAAAATTGCAAGCCCCATAAGCAATACAAAAAAGTTGGAATGAGCACATATAAGCTTTCTATGGTTCTTTGCTAAGCATTGAATAGAAAGCCTTATGTATACCTACATGTGCATGTTAGTATATGAAAGGTGCTTGCTTTCTTTGCCCTAGAGCATATTCAAAATTCAAAAAAGGGGTTAGAAGGGGAAAGGAGCCCTCACAATTCTACAAATTAAGTTGTAAGTCCATAAAAATATGCATTATTATTTAGATCTTAGTAAGAAAAGATACATGTAAGGTTCAATGGAGATATATATACCCAAACACCACTCTTAGTAAGGGGCATGTCTTCTTGGACATTGCTCTCTTTAGTGCTGATGCAATCAAAATGTTCTCTAAGCATATATATTTTTATATGTGTGTGTTTGTGTGTGTGTGTGTAGCTATGCGTGCGCACACACGCACGCACACACACACACACACACACACACACACACACACACACACACACACACACACACACACACACACACACACACACACACACACACACACACACACACACACACACACACACACACACACACACACACACACACACACACACACACACACACACACACACAGTTTGTGGCTCAACTAATTTGTGGAGCCACAACTAGCTATCAAAAGTATGAGCCACATATTGCGGAGGTTGAGATATATAGTTTTAACTTTTAAGGGTTATCTTTATTTCAAAAATATCCACCAATAATTTCTTTAGAGCATCAATCTCATACTTTTTTTCATGATAGCTATCAACATATCATTCACATAAAGGATCAATACTATCAAGCTACCATCTTTAGCATTTTTATTGTATAAGTAGTGGTCTGTCTCACTTCTCTTATAGCCATGAGATTACATAAAGGCATCAAACTTATTATACCATTCTCGGGAGCCTACTTTAATTCATAAAGGCTCTTTTTTAGCTTATAAACAAACTTTTCTTTGCCGCTAGCTCCCACAAAACCTTGTAGCTACTATGTGTAGATCTCATCATGAAGGTCAATGTGCAGAAATGTTATCTTGACATCCAATTATACAAGGTCCTATCAATCACAATGGCTAGGTATAAGATGTAAGAGACTTTCATTTTTCCATTATTCAGTTAATCAAGATAATATATTTCATCTCACCTTCTCTTGCAACTTTCATGGCTTCTCTCTCTATTTCGCTCTCCATTTCTAGTCTTTCTCTCTCCTTTATAGTCTTCTCTCTATTTTTTTTCTCTCCTCTCAATCCCCTTCCTAACAATTGGTACTTGAGCATAGGTCTCTAGTCTAATCTCTAGTTACATTTCAATCATATTTCTCCCATTTTTAAGTTAGAAAATCCATGGCCACTCAATAACAGCAACTACCGACCTTACAAAGGACATTATGGTGACCAATGGTCATCCACATAAACAAGACATGCTTCATTGAAGAGTTCTACAAGAGATGGTGACAAAGTTGGAGGCAAGTCGATTAAACTAGCAACTTGTCATCAAACTTCAAGCCATTTTGGAGGTACTTTGGTAAAAAGAGAGGTTACATGACTTAGTCAAGGTTTGAACCTTAGCTACTTTTAATGGAGGAGCCTTCATTCCTCTTCTTTCAAGGTTTTCCTAAAACTTTCATGGAGTCTACTTGGGAAATATTTCCTTCCTTCCTTGATATTTGCTTCCCTTCAACAATTGAGTGCATAATTCCTTCATGGCATCAGAAGCATCATATAGATAGCCATTATGTACTGCCATATCATCACAAAGACAAGTTGAAGGCTTATGCAGATTACACTATCTTGGATATTAGATTTGTCCAAAAATTCAATAGCTAGAGCTTCATTGTTAAGGTATCCACTCCTTAGTTAGCCATTGAGGTATTCTTTGTTGATTCTCACATCTTATCTAGAGGTTTTTGTCCATCTACAAGTATCCTTTTGAAGCCCTCCTGTCATGTATTAGAGAGAGTCCCCCCCCCCCCACAAAAGGTTCTTCTTCTCTTCCCCTACTTAGAGGGTGGCCACACACGCTTTTCTTTTTCTTTGTATATTCCCTACCCCGCAAGCTGACTTCCGCCCAATTGTTTCCCCCTCTCTCGGGCAAGACTGTTGAAAACCCTACGGATGTTGCGCCAGAAACAAGGAAGATTGGGAATGGCCCCGAAGCAAAGGATATCGAGTGCGGGAGAAAATCCCATAATCCGCAATGAAGCCTCAGGGGAGGACATCACTGCCAATCCAACTACGATACCGGTCGCAAGTAATGTATTTCCAAATTGATGGATGCTTGCTTTGATTCCTGCATGAGATGCATTAGACCCGTACTATGCGGCACGAGTATGAATTATTGAAAAGGATAAATTCATCTCATATATTCGAAAGATGGAGTTTGCAAAGCATAGGTATCAAGAGAAGTAAATTGCATCGAGATGCTATGCGACAAATTCGTATATAGCATGAATAGCATATAAGATTCCAAGATATTGTCGACTCTCCTTTTCTTGAAAATAATAGATATGTATTTCACCACACTGAAAGTATATTGTATCTCGCACGCTTGACAGATTGCATGGTAAGTAATCTAGCCTAGAGGGAATTCAATCTCAAAACTCTAAGATCTTTTCCAAAGCTCTCGCTAATATCTCAAACTCATTAGGGGAGTTTTGAGGTCTCGAAAATGCCCTGTAAGAGATCCTAAAGAGAGAAAACAATTTAAGAAATAAAATCATTTTATAGAATTTTTAAAAGGTTTATATTTTGGTAAGTTAAAATATCAAAATTCGTTAATAAGTCATTGTCATGATATTCTCGTGGTCACATCAAACCTAGAAATCTAGATCGCCATAAAGTTGGCAAGGTTGTCATAATGAAGATCTTACCTCTCCTCATTAAAGTGAAAAGTAATATTCAATTTGAATTTTGGTGGATACTCGATTGCCTCCCTCCATCGTTTCTCTCTTCTTTTTTTCTCCTCCTTAGTAGTCTCTTTATTGTTTTCGTTCTTGCTTCTAATCATATCCTTAGTTATGGATCAATCACCCAATGATCTCTGTAACTCAGCTATGGATCAATCACCCAATGATCTGTGTAGCTCTCATAAAAGACCTCTCTATCATCTTCATATTGAGTTGGATAGTGAGTATGAACCAATAAGAAAGAGAACAAAATCTATCACGGTTACATAGTCTATGAAACATATACTGAGGTTTGAAGGAAAGAAGAATATTGATCTTTGGTTAGATGGAAAGCTATATCCCAAAGATCCTAGCAGAAATAGCACTCCTCCGTCCAAAGCTCTTCAATGTGTTGCATATACCATGTATACTGTGTATACAACAGTGCTGCCCTTTTTTCCAGATCTGCCCACTCTGATTTCAGCTCATGTCAGAGCTTAAGGTCAAGCATTTGCCTCTTGCCATCTTAAAACACTTCATACCTGTCATAATCAAGCACTTGGAAGAATTTCCAGTGGTGTGTAAGAAATCAAAGAGCCTATCATCAGAAGTCTCCATTAGCTTCTCCTCATCCATTCCTTCCAGAGATAGCTTTCTCTTTGTCATCTTGACCAACAAAAGATTTGTCCCTGAAAACAAAGCACAATGGCAACAATGTCTAATAAAACAAGATGGAACCATGGAAAGAGGCCCCAAAATTGCATTTTTCAAGACAAAAAATCAAAAAATGAGAAATTTTTTTAATTGACCGGTGAAACACAAAAACAAGGTGTTCAAGGCAAATGCCGGTGAAGAAATCGCGTTTCATCAGACACTACTTGAAGAAAAAAGTTATTTGAATATCTCACCGGTGAAATGCGATAGTTAGCAAAATATCAATAACCAGAGATATTATTTCGCGTTTCACCGGTCAAAAGATGCAAAACAAGAAGAAAAACATGAACTATGAATTAATTCTATTAAAACACAGAAATTTATGATAAGATCCTTTCTGAAAGTGCTATGCTCCATTTAAAAGATACAAAGCACATAACATATGTAATCTTTCAAGTCTTATTAAAAATTCTTTCTATATTAATCAAATTGATTTTGTTCAAATACTTGTAATAACAGAATTTTGTTACCTATCAGAAATTGAAATTGTTGAACTGCTCTTCAAACAGGAAGCAAAGACCTTGAAGGGAAGTCGAAACAAAATTTCGAGAGAAAGCAAGACAATATCGGAGAGAATGGCTTCGAAAAGCTTTTATATTGATCGTCAAATGTGTGCTGATAGTTCCAACGAAAAAGTTTGCGTAATGATGAAAAATAAACGCGATCGCAAATTTGGACGAAATTTCCAATATTTTTACATACACGAAATACCTCAGAATACGTGCACACGTGTCTCACTTAACACACCGTATCAAATTTCTCAGAAGACGTGCACACTCCCTTTTTTCAAGAATACGTCGCACGTGTTTTACTTAACACTTCGCCAAGTAATGCTTGTACCATCGAAATCCCCCAATAAAGGGAAGCAACGGATAAATTCATTTCATATTTTTATGGTCATGGAGCACATTTTAGTGATCATGCAATAGGGCCTTTGAGCACATTTTCGTAATCATGCTGTGGTTGTGAAGAACGTATTTGCGTTTCACCAGACCCATTGACAAAATTGGTTCTAAACGGATTTTTCCAAAGCGTGAAAGAAGGTATGGTTTTCTGCATCCTCCTTCTCTATGCCCAGGTGTCCATTCATTGCATTTTTTTGATACTTTTCCTTAATTTTTTCTATTATTATGAGCTTATGAGCACTATAAACGAATTCTTTCCATAGTGCGAGCATTCCTTAATGTTGTGGAGATTTAAGGCAATCCTTCAAACTTTTTCCTTAATTCTGTGGATATTTTAGGTAATTTTAATAGCATTCCTTAGATCAAAGCTTTGTTTTTCTTCGTTTTGTTGATTACTTTGCTATTTATGAGTTGTTCGGCAAAACGCGAAAACAACATGCTGCAAGGAGGCCTCTTGTCTGAAACTCGCGTTTCACTGGACACACTGGATAAGAATCCGGTGAAACATGAAAACAACATGCTGCAAGGAGGAGCCTTGTCTGAAACTCGCATTTCACTGGACACACTGGACAAGAAGTTCGGTGAAACGCGAAAACAACATGCTGCAAGGAGGCGCCTTGTCTGAAATGCGCATTTCACTGGACACACTGGACAAGAAGTCCGCTAAAACGCGAAAAAAACATGCTGCACGGAGGCCTCTTTCTGAAACTCGCGTTTCACTAGACACACTGGATAGGAATTAACATCTTTTTTTTTGGCAGATGGCTAGGACTAAAGCAACAGCAAGGAAGGGGAAGATTGATCCTAGGGGTTTAACATCAAAGATTCATGAATCTTCAAAGCCTCCAAAGCTCTCTAGAAAGTCAAAGCCAAGGAGAAAGTTTTCTCGGAATGTCAGGTGCCTAAGGGAGATTAGGAAGCCAATAAAGGCTCTTGACAATGCAATCCAAAGTTGTCTTTTCAGAGGCTTGTCAGGGAGATTTGTGACAAATATAGTTTGGATAGTTTTAGATGGACAAGAACAGCCCTTAATTGTATACAAGAAGCCACAAAGGATTTTTTAATTGAGTTTTTTCAAGTTGCCTATATTTGTGCTGCTCATGCTCATAGGCTCACACTCATGGACAAGGACATGGTAATTCTTAGGAGGCTAAGATATAGATTTTCAAAGGTCCTTGAGCCAATTCCCCTCACTGATGAGAAGGCATTTAATATCCTTAATGTGCCCCCAGCTAGGAGAAAGAAAAATGATTATGGTCCCAAGGTTGAGGATGTCACCCATGAGAGGGATACAAGGCAACATGAAAAAGAGGAGAAAGCTAAAGATGAACATGTAGATAAATGGAGAGAGTATAGGAGGCAAAGGGCTGAAGAAACGGAAGCAGAGCAACTAGAGTCCTTTGAAAATGAGCTGGCCACCCTTGTTGAAGTAGCTAATCCAAAAGGATTCAATGTGTTTTGTTTCTTACCTGGTGACTTAGGCAAAAGAACTGAGATTATCTCCTTTGATGCTGCATGTGTTCAGATTCTTAAGGATAAAAGAAGAGAAATAAATGACACTATTATTCTTGTTGGCCTAAGGTATATCCACCCATAATTACTTCTACTTTTTGATATTTTTTTAACAATAAGATTTTTCTTGTTTATACTCACTATTTCTATGCCTTTTCTAGGTGTGTAATGCATGAGTTTCCTTTGGATATACAACAAAAAATTGAGGTTCTTGATCCATCTATCTCATTCTTTATGAGGAACGAGCTTGATACAAGTTTGGTTGAGCAGTGGTTCAATCTGATTGACTTTGATACTTTGGAGCTCCTTATAATTCCATATAATGAAAAGTAAGTGATTCAATATTCTATTAGAGTTTTTGAGATTTTATCCTTCTAATTTGTTGAGATATGATTGCTTTCAGTTCTCATTGGAGCTTGATTACAATAGACTGTGTGGATAAGCAATGTTTTTTAATCAACTCTATGAAAGGAAGCCATGAAAATGCTAAATTGTAAGTTATATTATCCAAGGGCTCCTTGATCTTTCAATTCTTTTTTTTTTGTAAGTACTCTAAATTTCAATATATTTTATATATAGAGGTGCAAAAAGATTAATTGAAGAGCTAGAGAAAAGACCCCCTATGCCATCTGATTTGCTTGCAACAATGCAATATAGACAAGTTGCGGTAAGTTATTGATTAAAATAATTGAAAAATAAGTTTATTCTATGAACTACCATCCGTCCTCTTTATAGTTTTACTTTGTATTGGTGATTGCAGTGTCATCATCAGGACGATAGCCATTCTTGTGGCTAGAGGGTGATTGCAAATGCTAGAAGAATTGTTAACTTTGTTTATCTTAATGATGATAAACATGTAAAGGTAATATGAAAGATGCTAAACTTTAAGATAGATATTCATTGCAAATAGTCCATTGATGATAAAAATATAGTCTATTGTAAGAACAATAATGAACTAAAACTCTTTTTTCTATAAATGTGTGAGTTTTCGAAGGATTGCTATGCATCTGAGCATGTTTGGTATGTTAGAGCAAAGATCTTGAAGTATATAATGGTCAATTGCATACAACCAACAATAGAGATTGGTGGGGATTTTCACCATGAAGGAGATGCGGTGCCTATAAAACCACGGAAGGTGAAGCCACAACTTCAATACCTTTACCCACACCTTCTATACCCAAGACATCAAAGAAAGGCAAAATGACTCCTAGAAAGGATAGTTCTCCAAAAAAGAAATAGCTTTGCCATATCGCCTTGTAAGCCTTCATATATAGAAATTTGCCCTTCAGCCCTTGTATATCTCATAGAGATGGCAGATAGACATCTGCTACAAAATTTGTACATATATTTTATATTAATAGTAAATATATATTTTCTTGAATGTCCTTGCAGTGTATATTATTTTCTCTCCTTTTCGATATCTGCAAAAAATAAATTACAAATGTTTGTTAGTTAGGAAGTGAGATCTTGATATACATCTAAGTAGATATAATATGATGTGAAAACTTACTCGTTTCTTGTCAAGTTGGAATACAAAGGAGCATGGTAGTTCAATGTCTTCATTTTGTAAATCCATCCTCACTTGATGTAGCGTACATGATTTTATGATCTTTAAGATTGCAATAATATCCTTGTTGAACCAAATATCAAGATCCACTATAGGATCTTTGCTGAAATCATTAAGATTCTAGTCTAAAGCAACTAGACTACTACCAACAAAATGCCATCGACTATAGTAAAAGCTAAGGATAAAATTTTGAGTAGCAATCATATATTTACAAGCTATAAAGTCTTGATCTATCTTACATATAATTTTTCCTTCTGTCCTTGTATCCCATCCTTCATCAACAAATTGTATGATATGATCATATGTTAGTCTCTTCACTGAAAGCATGGTTTTTGTTATTCTTATCTCCATATTAGAGAAGAAATCAATAAATATATTAATAGGCATAAACAAAGTAACTTTGCTTAGCCTACTTGAGATATTAGATTTTAGTGCTTTCTGGATCTCAGAAAATATCTTACATCTATAGCCCTCACTAGTAGCTAGACTTGGCAAAGGCCACTCAAAGCTTGAAAAATCTGGCAAAGAAAGGAGGTTTATTGATCCCCATTGGCAACGCCGCATAGGAATAACATAAGAATGGTCATAAAAGAATATTCCATTCTGTGCAAGCTCTGTCTTCTTTCTGCCTCTATACATTTCTTCTCCAATTGAACCATGTATAACATCAATAACATCAATAATAGACTCCACTGGTTGCCATTCCTCAAGATTAGAGGGATAGACATCTACCAGACAAACAAATATTATAATGGAAAAACCTAAACCATGTTTAAGAAAGGAAAAAATTTAAGAATCAAATTCTTACAATTTGGTCTATGCATTGGAAGCTTTGAAGATCCAGGTTTCAAACACAGCTCTCTATGCATGAACACATGTTGCACTAGTACCTCTTTGATACTATTCTTATTTGATCCAAGCTTAAAATCTCGGATTCTGCCCTTCCAAGCAGAGATAAACGAGCTCTCATGTCTTTGCCTTTTTCCACGTTTTGCTTGTTGCATGGTGATCTAACTACCTTTGCTAATGATAGTAGGAATCCATCATCCATCAGTTTGGAATGAGTTAAACACTGATATGGATGTGATTTGGGAGCTTGGACGCCTTGTTGAAGGTTGAATTTCTGTATCCATGGTAGAAGAGAGAGAGACATGCACAAAGAGAGAGAGAGAGAGAGAGAGAGAGAGAGAGAGAGAGAGAGAGAGAGAGAGAGAGAGAGAGGACTAGGCTACCATAACGGAGGGAAAAACAATAGAGGAATAAAAGAAATGAGGGAAAAAATTGAGCGCCATGCTTTTCACTAATTTGAATTTTGATTACATCAGTCATTATCATTAATCTAGAAACATCATTAAATAAAAGTAGCCGAGACTCTATGCCATTAATGCAAAAGATGTCATAATCACGAATATAAGAGACTACAAATAGATAATAAAAATACAAATTCATAATATTATTATATTTATATATGTTTGTAAAATGATTTTTTAAGTTTTTTAAAAATAGAAGTTCCGTTACGGAGGCTTTGCTCTTATTGGTCTAGAGCACTCTCTCTCCATATCCTAAAAGGCATTTTCGAGACCTCAAAACTCCCCTAATGGTTAGTTCATTGGGATCTTGATGTTGTGCATAGTTAACACAATTAACGATCATAAGGATTAAAAGCAAGATGCCTTGAGATCTATCCAATAGCTACTATGTTTATCAATCATATTCGAGGTTGGGCTAGATGCAACAACAACTCCAGGGAAAATGAAGAGCTTAAGGATTAGGAAACCCTAAGTCAAAGGAAAGACTGATGCTTTTGTACTTGTTGGGAAGAAGGCTGGGTTATCGATCAATGTAACTAATTAATTAAACTTATGTCTTGTATAGTGTTTGAAACCTTAACATATGTCTTAGCCAAAAGGAGGTGTGTTAAGTAAATTTTACATAGAATCGATCCTGATCCCAAGGGGTAGAGCAAATACACGATGGAAAGGTTATCATTACTATTTCTGCAATGTTTGGAAAAGAATGCCTTTTTGTTGATTGATCAAACAACATCATAAATGCTTTTGCATTAAACTGATTGTTGGGATGTGATTGGATGATTATTTCAAGTGCTTGTGATTGATGGTAAATGCATGGTAGGGGTCTATGATGACAAGTTGCCATGGGAATAAAGGAATGTTTTCTTGGAAAATGAAATTAGGGCTGAATGCTTTGTTTGTGCTTGATTCTTAACCGGATTAATTAAGGAAATGATACTTTGCGTGGGTGGATCATCTCCAAGGTCACACCGCGCTTCAACCCGAGAGGGCACTGCTCGATTCACAGAACAAAGGTCGAGTGGTGAAAAGGCCAGCCTCGAAAATTGTGTCTCACTCCTAGGCTGCTTGGGGTTAGGTGGAGCTTTGGACACCCCTTGCCTAGTTTGGAACAGAGTTGAAGATTATCGCGAGCCCAATGTCTGTGGCATTGGAAGATCCTATTCTAGATAAAGGATGTAAATTGTGATGCCATGTGATTTGGACTAGTTAATTTTGCAAGGCAGAATGGATACATAATTTCTCCTGTATGGACTGTATGGACAGGAGGCAAAGATTAACTTGAAGATAAGTTAAGAAACTTGTTTGTCAAAAGGACTGCTTGCCCTGTTTTCGTGTCTGTGCTATAAATTACACAAACAAACCCTATTTCCTGAAAGGATTAATTAAGGACGCTGATTTGAAATGTCACACATAAATGTGATACGACCTAATTAGATAACTAAAGAATGCCTACTAAGGGAAGCGGGCGGGCAGAACCCCCGATGGGATCCATCCTATGGTAGGGTGGTCCCAGGGAATTGGGAGGCTTCTCACAAGGTCTTATCATCGTTCAACCCTTGGGTATTGTCAGGTTAGAACCCTGATTCATGTCGTTTTAGGGGACCGGAATGGGACTATGCCCTTGGGTAGAGAGGTTGAGCGGCACATCCCTCTCATTTCCCATTCTCTTTGAACCAAGTGCAGCATGGATCTTCTTTGGCTTGGGTATCTCTATGTAAAGTAGGATGTCCAAGACCTGACACTAGGATGCTGCCAGGAGATCTTGACCACTAGAAACTTGGATTTCAGGGCAATCCTAGTGGGTTCGGTTGTGAAAGTTCCGTTGCGAGGTGGACTCAAGAAACCCTAGGTGACAAACCCCGTAACATTCCATGGGAGTGCCGAGTGGTGTCACTTAGATTCATCTCTCGATGGACTGCTAAAAACGTGCATGGACAGTCAATAGTAGGTGAGCATGTTACAAGAATTTGAGACTGCTTTATAGAAATGCTCCAATCTTCTACTTTTGAGCACTCAAGAGAGTTAAAGGCTTTCTACCATTGAGTCTTCTCTAACTTTCAAGTGATTCAAGTGATAGTGGCTTGACATTGAACAAAATTGGACTCTTTTGAGCTACGGAGTGTATTATGAGATCTATAATTTGGGACTTTCATGCTTAATGTATCAATGTCTTATCATTGATCATGGGAAAACATTTGAAGTTTATTGATAAGGAGTCTACATTAGACTATGGCCATATTTGCATTGAATCTCAAAGGCATTCTACATCAAGCTCTTCATAAGGTACTCTCTTGATTCTGGGTCCCTCTTCTTCAATCCCATTGCCAAGCCTACATACATTTGTTGAAGAGATTCAAGAATTAAGTTCTATGTTGGAATCCAAGTCATCCTCTTACTTGAATGCCATTCCATCCTAAATTAGCAAGCTCAATTGTCTTTCATCTTTGCAATTGGATTTGAATTTGATCATGGAAATTCATTGAAGTTAATCTCTTCACTCTAACTCATAATCTTGATGTGCATGCTTGTGTTTGATCATTGAAAATTTATTAATTGTCACAAATCTATAGAAATAGAATTTGTATCCTTTTTCATTAATTTGTCTATATAATGATTTATTAAATTTATTTCCTTTGCACTAATTAGATATAAAGAAAAGTGCATTGGAGTTGGCCACTGATGAGTGGTCACAGGTTATGGTGGACCCACGCGGTGGGTTAGAGAAAAGATAGTTCACACTTCCACCTATATGGCCCGATTGGGCGTCTGTGACTAGAACTCACGCATATCAGGGTTAGACTCGCACATAGAAAGGATTGATGCCTTGAAGTGTGGGCTAGATCCACCAGAACAAACAGTTACAATCAACAAGATGGCATGATCATGAAATGCTTATATAATGTGCATGTGTGGGCTGAAAGCTTGAAATGCACATTTCTTTGCATAGGAAAGTCACATGAAGATTCGGATACCATTTTTGTGATGTACACAGAAAAAGCTTTCATATGACACCCATATTGGGGGGGGGGGGGGGGGGTCCCTAAATTTCGGAGACATCTGATAAAATTGGAACGATACAGAGAAGATTAGCATGGCCCCTGCGCTAGGATGACACACAAAAATCGAGAAATGGTCCAAATTTTTCATGCATAAAATAAATTACCTTGGGCATGTCATCTCTTCTGAAGGGATTCAGATGGATCCTGAAAAGATCAGGATAATCCAAGAATGGCCTCATCTTCATGATGTACATGAGGTGCGATCGTTTCTTGGCTTATGTTCTTATTACCGCCGCTTCATCAAGCATTTTGCACATATGGCTTCTCCACTTCATGACCTTACAAAGAAGAAGATCTCTTTCCAATGGAAGGAAAAAGAGAAGGCAGCCTTCACAAGGCTGAAAACAGCTCTTACTTCTAGACTTGTTCTTATCATTCCAGATCTGGTAAAACCATTTGTGGTGGAAGCAGATGCTTGCGGTGATTGTATTGGTGCAGTGCTAAATCAAGAAAGCCATGCTGTAGCCTTTGAAAGCCGCCATCTAAATGATGTGGAGAAAAGGTATGACATTTATGAAAAGGAGCTCTTAGCAGTGGTTCATGCTTTAAAGATATGGAAACATTATCTTTTAGGCAATGAATTCCTTATTAAAACTGATCATCAAAGCTTGAAGTATTTCAAGACTCAAAAGCATTTGCAGGAGAAACATGCAAGATGGGAAAATTTCTTGTCTATGTTACATTTTCAAATTATGTACACTCCAGGGAAACAAAATGTAGTTGCTGATGCACTTTCTAGAGTGCCTCGCATTGCAACTATTACAGTGGCTCATCATGAAGATTTTCAAACGATGAAGAATACTTATGATGAAGATACTGATTTTGCAGCAATTTGGTCAAATTTACAGCAAGGAGGTTCTCATCCAGATTATTCCATCAAAGACGGTTACCTTCTCATGAACAATCGCCTTTGTGTCACTCTTCCTGTTCGACAAAAGGTGCTTAAAGAAAGTCATGAACCCCCTTATGTAGGGCATAGAGGGAAGGCAACCACTCTAAGTGCAATTGAGTGCTACTTTTATTGGCCAACATTACGAAGAGATACACATAACTTCATTGAGGCTTGTCTGGTATGCCAAAAATCCAAATATAATAGGCAGAAGATTCCAGGATTGTTGCAACCTCTTCCAGTGCCCAAAGATCCATGGGAATCTATCACAATGGATTTCATCTCAGGTATTCCAAGAAGACCTCAAGGTCATGATATGATTTGGGTCATAATTGATAGATTCAACAAACAATCACATTTTATTCCATGTCATAAAACATTGAAATCCGCACAAGCTGCAAGACTTTTCATTCAACATATCTTCAGATTACATGGTATGCCTTCTGAGATCATTTCAGATAGAGACTCCAAATTCACAAGTAACTTTTGACGTGCTTTATTTGAGAATTTGGGAACCACTTTAAAGTTCTCCTCAGCTTTTCATCCTCAAACTGACGGCCAAACAGAGGTGATGAATCTCACTCTTTTGGATATGTTGAAAGCTTATGTTAGTGAACATAAGTCACAATGGGAGAAATATCTTCCATTATTGGAGTTTGCTTACAAAAATACAGTGCACTCATCCACAAGGAAAGCTCCAAATGAAATAGTACAGGGTAAAGTGATTCCTCCTCCAATTATTCGCACTAAAGATAAGATTTTTGCTGCTGATGAGTTTGCTTCAGATTTAAAAACCGCAATGGATCAAGTTCGAGCCACTATCAAAGTTGCCCAAGAGCGACAAAAGAAGTAAGCAGATAAATGAAGAAGACCTTTGGCTTTTGAAAAAGGTCAATATGTCTTGCTAAAGTTTGATAAAAGCAGGCTCAAACAAGGTTCTGGTCAAAATTCATATTTTCCAAAGCTCTCCAGTAGGTACTTTGGACCCTTCAAAGTGATTGAGAAAATAAATGAAGTTTCTTATCGACTTGAGCTTCCTGCTCATTGGAAAATACACAACGCTTTTCATGTAAGTTTGCTAAAACCTTACATAGGACCAAAACCAAAGGAACCCATTACTGAAGATCCCCCAGAAGTTGAAGAAACAGAGCAACTCTTGGAGCCTGAAAAGATTTTGTTTCTCAAGGATCGAACCACGAGAAGTGGCCTTGTGACACAAAAATTCTTACTAAAATTCAAGAATCTACCCACAACAGATGCACAGTGGGTAGATGAAAAATTCATGAAGGATTACCCAAATATTCTACAGCAATATTAAGAAGCTTTTCAGCTGAGGACAGCTGAATAAAAGCCAGAGGGCTGTCACAACTCTATAGAAAGAGAATTTGTATCCTTTTTCATTAATTTGTCTATATAATGATTTATTAAATTTATTTCCTTTGCACTAATTAGATATAAAGAAAAGTGCATTGGAGCTGGCCACTGATGAGTGGTCATAGGTTATGGTGGACCCACGCGGTGGGTTAGAGAAAAGATAGTTCACACTTCCACCTATATGGCCTGATTGGGCGTCTGTGACTAGAACTCACGCATATCAGGGTTAGACTCGCACACAGAAAGGATTGATGCCTTGAAGTGTGGGCTAGTTCCACCAGAACAAACAGTTACAATCAACAAGATGGCATGATCATGAAATGCTTGTATATGTGCATGTGTGGGCTGAAAGCTTGAAATGCACATTTCTTTGCATAGGAAAGTCACATGAAGATTCGGATACCATTTTTGCGATGTACACGGAAAAAGCTTTCATATGACACCCATATTGGGGGGGGGGGGGAGGGGGGGTCCCCTAAATTTTAGGAGATCCCTAAATTTTAGGAGGTCCTTAAATTTTAGGAGCCTCGCATTAGCCTAAAAATGCTAGTCCTAAAAAATAGGGATGTCATTCTAAAAATAGTAAGTTCTGTACTCTGACTGTGCTTACTAAATTTGGTTGTTTCTATTCTTGACAGTATTCAACCCAAAAAGGAAGGCCATAGAGAAGAGACAAGTGTCAAGACACTTGTCACACAAGTTTCCAAGTGTCCCACCACTTGTCACATCTCATGACATGTGGCTGGACACTTGTCTTGTGCTACTCCACTTTTCCCTTTTGTACTAGCTCTCCCCCCTCCTATAAATAAGAGCTCATTTTTCTTCATTCAACATCATTTTTCTTTGCTGTAAACTCATGTACAACACCCACAGATAGCCAGAGACTGGCCCCATCCATCCCCATCATCATCCCCCACTTCTCCATTATCAAATTCCTCCATATTCCCTCTTCTATCACTGCTGTTTTACAGGACAGCAAGCCTGTAAATTCATTACAGCACCTCCTTCTCGAGCTCTTTCTTCCATTTTAGCAACAAGAAGCAAGCCCTATCCGTGTACTGCTGATCAACGATGGAGAAAGACTGATTTCCCCTTTTTCTTCTCTCATAGCATGACGTAGTAGAAAGAAATCATGAAAAGGTTGTTTGTGCACTTCACATTGGTGACTAGTTTTTAGTTAAGTTATTTAAGCACAAACTGCCATAAACTTTGCATGTGTAATCTAAAAATGGTATCAGAAGATAAATTCCTTGATGCATTGCCGAAAAAAGAAAAATTAGGTAGCAAGCCTTAAAGTTTTCCTTGATTATAGGAACACTATATCAGCAAGTGATTGATGATGTTTATCGTGGATGTATTATGCCTGATGAAGTTTTGTTTATCTTGGAAGAGTATTATGACTCTGCTTGTGGAGGTGGTGCACAGATCGGTCGCCATATGTGCGCGTAGTGAGCGTCAGAAGGTCTCCAAGAACAAAAGAACTCTACTTTTTACACAAAAACCAATGAAGAAAGCTTACACGACATGAACAAGAGACCATTGGGTGCAATCTCCCCCCATGTCTTGTGTGAGTGCTCCACAAAGCATGTATTTCATATATTATTCATCTTCAAGCTCAAATAATAGCCCAAATTACAAAATAGCACGCTTTAATGCGTAGAATAATCTATGTCAGGATTGTATTGATGACGCCAAGGCATTCCTAAGATAATTTCACTAGACTGCAAAGGTACAACTAGGAAATTTCTTCGTTCAGTATATTCACCAATTTTAATTTCTAAATTATGCACCTCTTGTGTTCCATTATATCTCGTTCCTAGGAATGCAGCCTTGATGCGATAATGTGTAGAAACAGTTTGTAAATTTAATTCTTTGACTAACTTTGCAGAAATAAAGTCATGTGTGCTCCCATCATCATGTAAAATAGTATTTTCTTTACCATGCACAAAACATTTCATTGTTAATAAAGAATGGGGAGTTGGCATACCTGGCAAAGTATCCGAAGTAATACCAATGTCATCATCATCTTCCATAAAGTCTGGCATTTCCTCACGTTCTTCTTCTTCTATTGCTCCGAGATAATTGATATGGACAGGTGGCTTTTTGGTTTGACAATTGGCTGCTAGATGTCTAGGTTGATGGCATTTGTAACAAACTACGGGTTTTGCTTTGGATACATTATTGGTAATGGCAGGAAGTTTAGGAATGTTGGGATTTGACTGTGAGGATGGCTTAGGGTTTGGATTGTTGTTTGATGGCAAGGCAGGTGGTCGTGTCCAAGATTTACGGAATGAAGATAGAAGAAAACAACTTTGATTGAATCTTCAAAAATTTGAATTAAATTATTTGGAACCAAAGTTACCATTAGTTGGAAATTGTTGTGGTCGCTTGTCTCTTCCGCGAATCTTATCTTCAGTGTCATGGGCCAAGGAAATTGCATCTTCAAAAGTTGTTGGCTTGAACATATTGACTTCTGCATAGAAATGTCCAAGTAGGCCAGACATAAACTTGCGTTTATGATTTGCTTCAGGTACATCTTCGAGCATACGTAATTGCAGTAGGGCATTCCAGAAACGTTCAGTGTATTGGGAAATAGATTCGCAATCCCTTTGTTGTAGAAGATCCCATTGCTTGATGGCTTTTTCATGGAATTGAGGAGGAAGGAAATTCTGCAAAAATTTCTTTTGGAAAGTCTCCCATGTAGTGGGACAATCAACGCTCTTGTGGACCACAATCCACCATAACGATGCTCGGTCAACTAAATGGTTAGTGACACATTTAATTTTGTCTTTCTCAGCGTATATTTCTTCATGGAAGTAATCATCAAATTGATTGATAAAAGCAAGTACAGTCTTTCCATCACATGATCCATTGAAAGTACGAAATTTAAAGTTTCTTTTACTTATCTTTGTTTCTTTGCGGATGGATTGGGCTTCAAGTGTTGCATTGATGGTACGTTGTATAAGATCTTCGGGTTGCGATCCATCTTGGTCGGTGGTAGATCGTTGCAGATTGGCCAATTGAACTTGCAAAGCTTGTCGGGCTCTTCGTTCTTCTTCAAGCTGCATCATAATCAAATCCAACTTTTGCTCCATCGTTGGTTAGGGTAGATCACCTTCAGCCATAAGATCGTCCATGTTTTGTTCAGTCATCCTGCAAAATTCCAAAAGACCTCATACTCTCGAAATCTTATTAGCGGGATGAGCATAGCCCAAAGGCGGGTTTACAAGGCTTGTATATTTTGTTTGGCTATTGTAGTCTTTCTCCTTTGCGATTGCAATATTCGTTGACACAACCATCTTCCAAGAGAATAGTGTTGCTTAGGAACTGCGTATGAACTTCTGTGTTTGCTGAAACTGGTTCAGTAAGTTTCCAACAAGTGTGAACAGGGACTTTAAGAGAGCAATAGACTGATTCGTGTGCTTCTGCGTGTGAACTGTCTCTATGATAGTTGTTGAGTAAGTCTTTAGTGACCTTTGTGACTTGCAGGATTAAGAAGGCTTGGAGTGCTTGGAGGACTTAAAAGCTTAAGTCACCAAGCTGATTTTCGTGGACGCCAGGATGTACTCGGTGAAATCGATGGCAACGAAAAGATACTCCCACCACAGGCGGAATAATTCGAGTCTTTAAGCTTTTTAATAAGCTTACTATTAAGCTTAATAAGCTTTGTGTTAAAGCTTTGAAAGCTTTTGGCTATGGAGTTTAGTGTTTCTTATCTGTATGAAGACGACTTGTTGAAGGAAGTATCCACGTGGTCCTCCACCTACAGAGGCTGGTCTCTCGCGATCAGAGGGTGCAGAAGGGGGTTCTTGACCGCTAGGAACACGTTGGTATCGAGCTTTCGCGACGAAACTGATTGTAGAGCTCGATCGTTCCAGGAGCTCCGCCTTCGCGCAAGATGGTAAGCGATTGGAAGCTCTCGATCTCAGCTTCGCTCTGATACCACTGGTGCACAGATCGGTCGCCGTATGTGTATGTAGTGAGCGTCAGAAGGTCCCCAAGAACAAAAGAACTCTCCTTTTTACATAAAAACCAATGAAGAAAGCTTGCACGACATGAACAAGAGACCAATTGGGTGCAATCTCCCCCCATGCCTTGTGTGAGCGCTCCACAAAGCATGTATTTCATATATTATTCATCTTCAAGCTCAAATAATAGCCCAAATTACAAAATAGCACGCTTTAGCTTTTGAGCTTGCTTTTGTGCCAATAAAGAATTAAAGCTAATGGGCGCCCAAGAAGTCAGGCGGTACCCAAATACAATGTCCAATACAAGTATTTAAATCGTACACCCATGCGCATACAAAAATAATAAATAAATATCAAACGCTTTGATAAATAAGCGCGACAAAATATAGGCGCCATGCCTAAGATACACGCCCATAAAAAATATTGACGATAACTTGAATACACGCTATCCTCCAATGCTTCCCAATGCCACCGCTGCTTGCTCTACACATCAACTGAAGCATTCACAATTGTTAGAAAAATAATACAATTAAACCGACAAAAGTGAATACCTAGCAGTCTTTAGCTACATAAATAAATTGGTTAGAAATCAATCCTAACCTTAATTTATTATAAGTACGCACTCTAAACTCATAAACGTTTATTAATTTAAATATGTATTTTGCAGAATCACCCGCTATGGAATCACCCATGTACACATAAAATTAACAAAACGCCCGAAAAGGATAGGCGTCCCCATCGACTTCTCGCACAAAGAATCCACTTTGTGTATGAGCCCCGGTAATAATAAAATTTTACGGAATCCACCGCAAAACCTCACGGAATCCACCATGGAATATGCCTCCTGGCATCAAGAGGGCAATTTGCTAGACGGTTGACTACACATAAAGCTTTGAGAGTCGAATATTGGTACCCATCCATTTTCCAGGATACATTCGCATATGTCACTGACATGATAATAGGGAGAATAGGAAGCATCCATTGACTCCTATTATAGCTATACTACCATTTGCGAAGTGGGGCATTGATTTCATTGGACCTATACATCCTTCATCAACCACACAGAAGCGTTATATCATTGTGACGATAGACTATTTCACGAAGTGGTTTAAAGCCCACACTATGATGAAGGATAATGCCAAGGAAATGGCTAGTTTTATTTTGGAATAGATTGTTTGACATTTTGGTCTACCTAAGAAGCTTATGTTTGATCGTGGGATACATTTTTTGAATAAAGTGATTGAGGCTTTGACAGAAGCTTTGAAGATTAAAAATGCTAAGACCACACCTTACAATCCCCAAGCTAATGGGCAAGTAGAGAGTATTAATAAGTAGCTTTTGGGGATTTTATCCAAGACTATATCTCAAGGTAAGTGTGATTGGAATAAGAAGTCGTATGCGACTATTTGGGCTTATAATACGACATTCAAAAGATCCATAGGAGGCCATGTCCCTTTTAAATTGGTATATGGGGAAGAGTGTGTTCTACCTCTGAAGATTGAGCTACCTACAATAAGGTTTGCTCTAAACCATTCTTTGGGTGAAGAGAAAGCGTTACAAGAAATGTTCATTTTCCTTGCACATCTTGACTAGATTAGATTACAAGCCTTGTTACATCAGGGAGTAGGGAAGAAGATGATGAAAATGCTTCATGACCTTCAAGCTAAGAAGAAAAAATTTGCAAAAAGTCAATTGGTCCTATATTATGATGCCCGTCGTGAGCTATTCCCAGGCAAGTTGGAACCCAAATGAGATGGTTCTTATAAAATTGTTTGTATAGGAAAGAATGGCTCTACAATACTTTTAGTGGATTTGTAGGGAGTAGAGTTTAAAACTAAAGTAAATTAGAGCAGGCAGTGGTGGCGTTCGGAAGCACCGGGCAATGGCATGTATTCAAATTATCTAGAAGAAATTGCCATTTTTTATGGGTACGAGCACCTTATCATTAAAGGTGTGGCGCTAATATTTATTTAGGCACACTTATTTATTGAAGTGCTTGACAAACATTTATTATTTTGTATGCACATAGGCGCTTGGTTTAAATATTTCATTATTGGACATTATATTTGGGCACAACCCAACTTTTGGGATGCCCAACCACTTTATTCTTTATTTGGACAAAAGCAAACAAAAAAGTCAAAGCATGCTGATTGTAAATTGGGCTATTTTTTATCTTGGAGATTAATAAATTTATAAATACATGCCTTGTGGAGCGCTCACACAATGCATGGGGGAAGATTGTACCCAATTTGTCTTTTTGCTTTATGTCATGCAAAACCTTCTTCTTACTTTATGAGTTTTAGTAGAGTTCTTTGTTCTTAGGGACCTTTCGGCATTCACTATGCATGCATATAGCATTCGATTTGTGCACCAGCATGTTCACTTCCTCATAGAAGTGACCAAGCAAACCGGACAGATACTTGTGCTTGTGGATCGCCTTAGGAACATCTTCAAGCATTCAAAGTTGCAGTAAGGCACTCCAAAAATGCTCAGTGTATTGCAGTATGGATTCACGATCTCTTTGTTGCAGAAGATCCCATTGCTTGATTGCTTTTTCATGGAATTGAGGTGAAAGAAAATTCTGCAAAAAATTCTTTTGAAAGGCCTCCCAAGTAGTAGAAAAATCAATACTCTTACAGATGACAGTCTACCATAACGATGCTCTATCTACTAGATGGTTAGTGACACATTTGAGTTTATCTTTTTCAACATACTGCTCTTCATGGAAATAATCATCAAACTGACTAATAAAAGTGAGAACAGTTTTTCCATCACGTTGCCCATTAAAAGTATAGAATTTGAAATTTCTTTTACTTATCTTGGCTTCTTTCCTAAGAGACTATGCTTTGAGTGTCGCATCGATCGTACACCGAATAACATCTTCGGGTTGTGCTCCATCTTCATCAATAGTGGATCATTGAAGTGTAGCCGGTTGTGCTTGCAAAGTTTGATGTGCTCTTCATTCCTCTTGAAGTTGCATCATAATTAGGTTCAATTTTTGCTCCATCGTTGGTTCCGGTAAATCACCTTCGGCCATAAAATCTTACATGTTTTGATCGAACATCCTGCAAAATCTCAAACAACCTCACACACTCGAAATCTCGTTAGAGGGATGAGCGTAGCTCAAATTTGGGTTTACAAGACTTGCTTTTTTTAATATGGATTTTTACGATCTTGCTTCTTTTGCGGGTATGGTAATTAATGACGGTCTTCTTCCAAGTGGAAAATAGATTGCGTGTGACAGTCTGCTTGTTGGAAATTGACTCTGTCAAGATGCAAGTGTGAACAGAGGCTTGCTAAAGGTGCAAAGCGGGTTTTGGGATTAGTTGGGAGCGAACTCCCACTATGGAAATGATTGGAAATTAGAATCTTTAAGCTTTAATAAGATTTATAGCCTTAAGCTTTATAAAAGCTTAATGAATTTTTGTGACTAATCGACCAGGACGAGAGGAGGTTGTGATCGGATTTGACACCGTCGAGAACATGCTGCCGTCACTAACAATTGAAGTTGGGAGCTTAAACTTTTTATAAAGCTTATTAAGCTTATAAACTCAACTTTGATTAAATTTCTTGCATTTTTTTTAAGAAGAAGAAGACTTAACAAAGGAACTTGAGAAGTGGTCCTCTGCCTCTTGAGAGTGGTCCTTCGCGATTTGACAGCACAACAAGGGGTTCTTCACTGCCAGGAACATGCTGGTATTGATGGTTCATCATGAGACTACATGTAGAGCCCGTTCGTTCTAGGAGCTTTGCCTTTGTGCGAGATGGTAAGTGATTGGAAGCCCTTGATCTCAACTTCACTCTGATACCACTGGTGCATAAATCAGATGCTGTATGCACGTGTAGTGAATGTCGGAAGGTCCCCAAGAACAAAGAACCCTACTAAAACTTATAAAGTAAGAAGAAGGTTTTGCACGACATGAAGCAAAAAGAAAAATTGGGTACAATCTCCCCCCATGCCTTGTGTGAGCGCTCCACAAGGCATGTATTTATAAATTTATTAATCTCCAAGCTCAAAAATAGCCCAGTTTACAATTAGCATGCTTTGGCTTTTGTGTTTACTTTTGTCCAAATAACAAATAAAGTGGTTAGGCATCCCAAAAGTCGGGATGTGCCCAGATACAATGTCCAGTAATGAAATATTTAAACCCAGCACCTATGTGCATACAAAATAATAAATGTCTGTCAAGCGCTTCAATAAATAAGCACTCCTAAATAAATATTAGTATTGCACCTTTAATGATAAGGCGTGTCCATCAAAAATGATAATTTCTTCTAGATAATTTGAATGCACGCCATCGCTCAGTGCTTCCTGCTGCATGCAAGCATTCACAAATGTTAGAAAGTAATAAAAGTAAACCGACAAAAGGGAATACTTAGTAGTCTTCAGCTATAAAATAAATAAATAGGTTGGAACTTTGTCCTAACCTTAATTTAATACGAGTGCACTCTAAACTTGTAAACATCCATTAATTTAAATATGTATTTTGTGAAATCACCCGCTGTGGAATCACCCATGTGTACATTAAATTAATATGACACCTGAAAAGGACATGCATCCCTGTCAACTTCTCGCACAAAAAATACACCTTGTGTACAAGCCTTGATAAATAAATATAGTTTTATGGAATCCACCACAAATCCTCACGAAATCCACCGTGGAATAAAAACCTCACGAAATCCAACGTGGTCTCATAGAATCCACATTGGAATATGCCTCCTGGCATATTCAAATCCTCTTATGTATTATAATGTTGTTTGTATTTAATAGTTGAGATGTTTGATTTGTTATATTTTTCCACTAAGTTCTTTGTTTATGATTGTGATTTGATTTGCTAGATTTGCCACATGTTTTGTTTCGCATGATGCTAGGAGGCATATTCCACGGTGGATTTTGTGAGACCATGGTAGATTCTGTGAGGTTTTTATTCCACGGTGGATTCTGTAAAACTATATTTATTTGCTGAGGCTTGTACACAATGTGGATTCCTTGTGCGAGAAGTTGATGGGGACGCTTGTTCTTTTCGGGCATCATGTTAATTTAATGTGTACGTGGGTAATTCTACAACGAGTGATTCTGCAAAATACATATTTAAATTAATGGATGTTTACGAGTTTAGAGTGCATTCGTATTAAAGTAAAGTTAGGACAGAGTTCCAACCTATTTATTTATTTTGTAGCTGAAGACTGCTAGGTGTTCACTTTTGTTAGTTTAATTTTATTATTTTCTTACAATTGTGAATGCTTCAATTTGATGTGTAGAGCATGGTTGACCGTCTCAAGGTCCCCCACTTGGATTTTTGGTCCTCCACCTCAAGCATTGCCATTTCACTGTACGGTGTTTAATTAGTAATCTGAAAAATGTTGGTTGACCATCTTCGAGTCCTCCACTGTCGGCCACTTTGAGGAGTTCGATCTAATGCTTAGAAAAATTAGGAAAATTTTGCAAACTTTGCTTGGTGGGTCTTCAAAGCACTTTTGAAACCTATATTTTGCCGCTTAAAATTGACCCAACTACACCTGCCGCCTTCGCTCGATGGAATTTAATTTTCTCTTGAAATGTAGATTTTTTGGAAAAAATTGAGCACTTTTGTGGGGCGAAAATCCACCACTCATTGATGACCATGGGATAGGGTGACTCAACCTGTCGAATCCTGCGAACAAATCTGCACAAACATAAGCACAAAGAGCATTAAGCTGATACAAAATGGAGACCCACTAAAACACATCACAGCTCTCACCCTACCCCTAACAAAAGCAATGCATGAAATCCACAAGGAGTAGGCCTAGCATAATCTAACAGAAAGCCCAAAGCTAGTCTCTAACCGATTGCTCCAACACGTCCAAGCTAAAAAGGACTATCAGAGAGGTCATCCTAAGTGGTGGTCTGAACTATCTACCTAACTGAAGATAACTCAACCAGGAGCTCCTCCTAGGCAAGGACTCCTTTAGATTGTTAAAAATTTTTTATCTTTTAGAACATTTTTCTTTTAGGTATTTAATGCTTTTTTTTTCATACGCAGGTATGCAAAAAGGAGAGAGAGCTGAGTGTAGTGACCCAATAAGAACAGGGCATCGGCCCCAGGTCGTGTCTCAGTACCCAACAACCTACCATGCCCTCGCAAGGTGACACTTAATCATTTGTCCTTTCCATCTTCCACTCACTTTTATTTTCACTCCAACCACCATTTCTTTTCTTTTCAGCTAGCTACTATCCCTAGGAAGACCAGGCATCGGCCTCGGGTTAGACTTGTCCCCATGAACCTACCAGGCCTTCGCAAGGAAATAGACACTTCAGTCACAATTTTTTCTTTTCTTTTCTATTTTTAGAGGGGTTAAAACCCATTTTTACACACCTTTGTATATATATATATATACATATACATATATATATACGCACACACACATTCTTTCAAATATTCAGAGTTTTTCTTCTTTTTATCATCAATTTTTATGGCATGCTTTTCTAACTGCCTCACAACTAATAGAAACTCCTAGTTAGCCATCTAGCATGTTAGTAGAACAAGGTCACTAGTACTGCCTTCTAAAACAGGTCTTTTAATGCCTAACAATGCCTTTGCAGGAGGCAACTAATACTCAGACCTCCCCCAGACATACCCAACTTAAACTTGGGACTTCATGCCTTGATTGTTGCCGGTTCCCAACAAGCGAAAAGAAATTTACCCCTACGTACACATATATCATTATCTGCTTAAATGAAAAAAAACTCGGCAAGGGGATAAAACCACTGGAATGGCCAGGAGAAGCTCCTCTGTAACAAAGGCTCCCTTCAGTGACTTCGACAACCTGTGTGATGCAATCACTAAAACAAAAAACCATTAAATGTACCTGCACCAAATAGACATATGGCCCTCTTGGCCTAATGAAATAGAACATTGCATTGCAAACTAACTAGCCCTCTTGGCCTAACAAAAATAGCTCATTTGGGTGTATCTAATGGATGGTCTTTTTGGCATATATAGTGCATCTTATCTAGCCAGTCGAGACCAAAGATATCATGAGATGTGAGGGCTAGCCACATACTACTTATGCCAGTCAACTCAAAGCTTGATCTTGGGCTTTTGTAGATCCACTAGCCCAAGCCTTTCTACTGATATCTTAGTAATAAGGGCCATCTCTTCTTGGGTACTATGAGCTAAATGAATGACCGCATTGGGCTCATGAATCACAGCTTTGTGTTCATTCAAACCTTCCCTGTTTGGATTTTGACATAGGTTAATGTTACAACCCAAAATTGGTAGAACTTCAACCCTAGGCTCATCACCTAGATGCAACTTAGGGGTGTGCATATTGTCAGATGTGTCATTATGCCCATTGATCTCATCCACTTGGGAAATCATCAAGGCATATCCACATGGAATTCCTGGCCTTTCATTTGGCACACCAACCACACATTTAGAAAATTTGGGTCTCAAAACCCATCTCATATTCCTTTTCATATTCTTATACTACCTCATTTTGCCACATTGGTCTAATGGACTCAAAGCGGACTTATTGCTATAGCTAGATGGCCTCACATCCTTTGGGCTTCTACTCAGCATAGGTGGACCTTGGGCATGGTATATCTTCTTCATATGAGATATCTTTCCTTTCCTTTGTCCACTTTGCAACTACTTAGCCATAGGAACCATGCTTTTACTAAAAGGAATAGCATCTACTCGAAAGCATAATTCATCACTAAATTGAAAAGGATTCTCAAGAACCTTATTAGTAACACAACTAGGATCACTCATAGCACACTTATCCATACTCATAGGCCCGATGGTCCTATCAATGCTACCATTGCAACTACCTCTCATGGAACTGTTGCAAGCCTTGATGGGACTTGCTAGGCATGGAATCTTTTTATCCCCAAGAGGCATCTTATCACTAGTAATAGGATTGCCATTTCCTGCTTGCAGATTCTAGCTACCAAGATCCCTTGCCAAGGTTGTCTTGGTATTAGCAAATGAATCTTCTCCTTGTAGAAAAGGCAGGATATTTAGATGCACTTGCCTTGAAAGGGGGAAACTGCAAAAGTTTTCCCAACATCTTCAAATATACTACTCATAGTCAATTGCATGTCTCTTGGCCTCATTTAATGACTTAGGATCTCACATCCGCACTTGGATTTGCATATTAATCTCTAAGCCGCTCATAAAGAGCTCACATAGCATATCCTTAGGCAACATAATAGCTCTTCTTGGCCAAATTCTCAGGATATCTTCAAAGGCTCTAGCGTATTCTTTAGTGGAAGGATAAGACTTTTTTCTTATTTGCATAAGCTGCCTTAAGACTTGGTCCATAGGCACCTCCTTTTCATATTCATCTAAAAATTTATTTTGCACCTCCTTGAATGATTTAATTGAACCTCTTGGGAGGATTCAATACCATTTTCAAGCCTCTCCCTTCAGGGTACTAAGAATACGAGCATCTGATGTATATCATCATACCTGCTTGTAAGACAAGTTAGGCAATATTCTTTTAAGTGCAACATCGAGGCCTCATTTATGAGCCCATGAAATATTGGGAGATCCCTATAAGGAGGAGGGCATTTATTTCTCTTTCTTAGGATCTAATCATGACCTAACTCCAGTGTCTTGGGGTCTCCAACCTCTTCCATTTCCACCTTTACTAGTGTAGGGACGTTAATATTATCCTTGCCATCCCTTTCTGCCAACTCACAGAGTGGTCTAGGGAGTCCTATGCTATGCAATAAGGAGTCTACTACATCGCGCTGCTGATGGTATTTTAATAATTCTATCCGTATTTGCTACCATTTCCCTAGAATCGGAGGTAGGTCCTAATAGAACCTTCCTCTCTGATAAGGGTTTTCCACATATGTAGATATTGTCCAATGCTTTATGGATCTGCAAAATTTCTCTTTGGAACCCAATTGCATCAGGCCCTAGCATCGAAGGTATCTCCTACTCATAGGCATATATTACTTTGACTAGTGGCATCACGGTCTTTCCCTCTAAAACCTTATCACCACTGAGGATCGTAGATGCTTGTGCCCTCCTAGCCTCACTTTTACTTTCTAATCCTTCCTCTAACTCCCATGGACTATTTCTTATGATTACTCCTTGGGCCCCATACTCACCCAAACTCCAGCATGGTGTCACTTTCAAGGCAAAGGGTAAAGTAATCGGCCAAATTTCTAGCCAAAAATACCACTAAACCATTTAAAATGGACAAAGTATCTTTAGGGTTAGGGGTTCCCTTGATTTCATCGTCATGCTCATGGTTGAAAGCCTATTTTAGCATCCACCGCTTCAAGGCGGCTGTCAACTATGGAATAAAGCTAACACATCCCTTGTAAAACCAAGATTCAAAAACCACCACTTATAGGTAGCTCTCGGAAAATGCACCACCTATTGGGACCAAAAACGGACCCGCCGACACTGGCTCTCTAGCACTAGCCGTGGACCTCTAAGACACACAAGACACCCCACACGGCCTCGCGGCCATGAGCGTCTAAGGGACATACTATACTAAACTCTAATATCGACCTTGCGTTCGTAATAAGACACAATCCAACGTTTACTCTCCCCCATTGCGTTTCAATTTTTTGGGGGGAGGCCCCAAGGGTCACCCCCTTTCCTCTTCAAGTTCATTTACATTGATTGGTTTTTTGGTCCTCCACCTCAGGCACTGCCATTTCACTGTCTGGCGTCCGATTAGTAATTTGAAAAATGCTGGTTGTCTGTCTCGAGGTCCCCCATTTCTGGCCACTTCCAAGAGTCTAATCTAACACTCGAAAAAATTAGGAAAATTCCGCAACCTTCACTTGGTGGGTCTTCAAGCACTTTTGAAACCTGTCTTTTGCTTGCCGCTTAAAATCAACCCAACTGCACCTGCCGCCTTCGACGGGATTTAATTTTCTCTTGAAATGCAGATTTTTGGGCAAATTTTGAGCACTTTTTTGGGGCAAAAATCCACCACTCAAGTTGGCTTATAGTGCCCACTATCAGGGACTCTGCTTCTATCTTATTGGGAAAGATCTGTTTGACAACTTCTTCATATGCTTGCTGATGTATCATTTGTAACTTTGGTGGAGGAGTCTGTTAAGACTTCAATAGAGATGGATCCATTACTTTTTTGTGAGTCATACAACTTTACAACCACCTTGTTGGGTCATCTGCCTAGGGTTAGGGTTCCCTTAAACCAATCCATTCATGCTCTTGCTTCAAAAATCCATGGTCTTCCTAGCAATAGAGGATATGAGGTTCCATAGGAATTTGTTTCACCAACAAGTAGGTCAGCCAATAGTATCTTCTTGCAAGAATTGTCTTCACATATGGGAGAATACCGAAAGGCTTAATTCTACTCTAGTCTGCTAATCTAATAAGCCACTCTGCAAGCTGCATGCCTTGTAGTCCTAGATCCTTCATTGCAACATCTATCATTATGTTCACTGATCAATGCATTTGTGTGGAAGTTCACGCTCAATCGCCATGACTTATTGCTTCAAGTGTTTCAAGCCAAGTGCAATGGCTATCTCTCACATAGTTGTGTGCACTCTCACACCTACAACTGTAGTGATCTTACCTTCATGCTCGATCAAATTACCTCCTCCCTCAAGCACTCCAGTAGCTCCATAATCCAAGGTATAGGCTCAAGCAAGCTTGATCCTCAAGCTCCAAGCTCCATGCTCCATTGCCGCGCATGAGACAAGAGAAGAGAAGAGAAGAAGAAGAGAGGAGAAGATAGAGAGCTTCTCCACCACGGTCCCTCCCCCTCACACACTCACTCCCTCACACACTCTCTCTCACGCACAAGCACAAGCAAGCAAGAAGAAGAAGAAGAAGAAAAAGAGGAGAGCTAGTTTTGGCCACACACAAGAATGAGCTTCTTCATTCACTTTTTACCTTTTATACAAGCCCTAATCCCCTTTGGGCACCCATCTCTTTTTTACATGACCGACCATTTTAGCCTAGGTTATCTCTTCCTATTCCCTTCCTATTTACATTGTACATTTATCCATGCCTATCTACATTTACAAATTGTATAGAAGGGAGCTGTGTAGTGTGGGGTGTCCATGCCAATGAAACTGGGAGTTGGGTCTGAACCTTAGGGAAGCTTGTGGTGTTGTCCCACACTTAAGGACCCAGTTTGTATACAAGGGGAGGTGTTGTGGCTATGACTTAGGGAGATAGGTCTACTCCCTAGGTATGTCTTTCCCTTGATGTGCCCTAAGTGTGAAGGGGACAAGGAAAGATAGGGGGTTAGGCACGGAGTCGGCCGATTGAGGCCACCAGATACACCTAACTTGAGAACCCCTAGCTATAGTGTTTGTGGCACTCTGATATTACATGAGAAAGCTATTTATTCCTTCCCTTTTACTTTTTGTATGTCTTTTCTTTATTTTCTCTGTTCTTTTCTCTAACTTGAGAACCCCTAGGTGCAGTGTTTGTGGCACTGTGATGTTACATGAGAAAGATATGTGTTCCTTCCCTTTTGCTTCGTGTGGGTCTTTTCTTTCCTTTTTTTAAAAAGATACATTGGGAGGGAGCACACTAGACATCATCTTGATTTTCTTCAGTATAGCTACATTTCGAGGGGGTGTAAGAGATCTGCTAAGGAATGCATGGCTTTACATGTAGCCCTTTTGGTTAATTATTACATTGAGAGGGGTAGTAGAGTTGAAAGGATGATCACACTTTGAGAACTTGCTATCATTCATATCTTCCAAAAGGCTAATGCAAAAAGCTGGTAAGAGAGCAGTCCTTAACATCAGGTGGGTCATTGCACAACTGTCTATCACTATATTGATATCAAAATAGAGGGGCGAAAAGCACTCTTCTTGGGCTATATATTTTTCTTTTATTAGGATTCACAAGAGGTGGAGGTAATTATAAGTGGTAAGGAAAGTGGGGTCGAGACATACTATGAACTCATCCAAGAAGTGAGTGATGGAGGGTCAGAGGTCTTATGCCCCAAAGGTCGAGCATTCTTCAGGGTTGGTGGCATTGACATTGTCAATCAAAGGGAAGTCATGCTTGCCATGATTTTCCCAATCAAAATCCATAGCATGGTGCCTTGGGTAAGCCATGTAGGTGGGGTCATCCCTTTTTTATGGTAACATATTACAAAAAGCCATCCATGCCTCAAAATCATTATCCCAGATCTTTTAGCACCATTTAGGTTGGGATTTGTAGTCTTTGACTTTTCTTGGCTCTTCCATGACCTTATCCTCCCAGTATTTTATAGGCTCCCTTCTCCATTATGTTGGATTTTCAACCCTCTCATCTAGCAATTACTTCCCTAGCCTCTTTGAGAGCTGGATGGCTCCTTCAACCACTTGTGGAGAAAACACTCGATTCATGGCAGAAGGGTAGAAGAATTCAAATTCATATGGCTTACACCCATTCTCCCACTGCTCCCCAACGGTTCAATTCCCATGCCCAATTGATAGGCAGGTACTCCTCAATTTGCAGCATCTAGACATCGAGCACTTCTTGTGGTCTAGCATTCAACTTCCTCCTTGTGAGTTCAACCAACTCCTTGCATTTTCTTTTGGCCTCAATCATTCTTTTTGTGGTGGCAGGATCTTCTTCTTCTTGGCCTTCTACTTCTATGGATGGAGGCGGGGGTGGGCTCTATTCATCGGACTATCCTTCAATGTCATCAAGTTGCTCAAAATCACGCCCTTCTTTCCTTGGTGGTTTTGCTTGGGCCATTGTGGTTGATTGCTCTCGTTGCTCTTGCTCTCCGATTCCAAGCTACTCTAACTCTTCCTTTGAGAGCCGTGCTTTCATCAAAAGTTTCATTTATTACATCAACTTAAGCTAGTACTAGTTCTAGGGGTGTGATTTTGGAGCCCATACCTTATGACTCTCCTTGAGATATCCAGCTTCCTCTTTAGCCCTTCCGTGGAGTCCTCATCTCTAGCCTAAGTCACATGAAGCACTATGTTTAGGAAGGTGTGTCATTGGACTTCTAACTCTTCCTCCACTGCCCTTGCTTCCTCCATGATTCTCTTGCTCTCTACTAGGGAAATGCATTTGGCTAGGTCTCTGACCCTTCCAAGATACCTCCCTTCCCAAGCCTTGGCCTTCATCTCCATCTTTCCTTGACTTTGGCTCAACTCTTGTGATAACATTGTCTCAACTTCCTCTTGTTTTCTCTAGATTGCCAACATCTTCTCCTTGTCTTATTTTTTGTGATGATTTAGCTCATCTTTCAGTCCTTCCTACTCTTGGAGGGTCCCAAGGAGTCAATTTTTTGCCTTTAGTAACCTTTTAGCTGACACCTCGTCTTTTTATGCCCTAGCCTCTTGCAATTCCTTTTGTTGAGCTAGCTACAATGGAGCTTCTATATAGAGATACTGGTTGAGAGAGAGAAGAGACAGACACACGATTTGTGGTACTAAAGAGTGTACCTCAATAATGATTTTAGATAGGTATATGTACTATGTACAACCTGGCCCTTATGGGCGGACACGCATGCTTCCCTTTATCCCAACAACCTCGCCCCTAAAGGTAATGTGTCCAAAGGTAGAGGAAAAGAATTAGTTAAGTCTAAGTATGTACAAAGATGAAGAGACTATACCTATCCAATACCCATCATCTACCGGCAATGGGCAAAACCTCTCTATTGGAAGACCTTTCGTGAGAAGGTCTGCAAGGTTATCATGCTCAATACTTTTTATGTTAGGTACCTCTCTGATGAAATGATACTTAACATGTATGTGTCTTATCTTTGCATGGTTCCATGCTAACATGATAGCACTCTGACTCCCACAGTGGAGAATAGGAACCTCAGTAATCCCAAGCTCAGCAACCAAATGTGATAGCCATAAGGCCTCTTTGCATGCCTCAGTGGTGGCAGCCACATACTCTACCTCCGTAGTAGACAATGCAACACACTTCTACAACCTGGATATCCAAGAGATAGATCCCCCTATGAAGTTAAACACATACCCTATAGTGGACATCCTGCAATCCACATGTCCAGCATAGTCTACATCTACAAAGCTAGCAAGAGGTGTCTTCTTCTTACCAAAGCAGATGCACAAATCCTTTGTGCCCTTGAGGTATCTCATAATACCTTTCATAGCTTCCAAATGCTTCTTGCTAGTGATGGGACCTAAAATAAGCCGGCACTAGCTCTCTAGCACTAGCCGGACCTCTAAGACACACAAGACACCCCACACGGCCTCGCATCCAGGAGCATCTAAGGCTCACATTACAATAAACCCTAATATTAATTTTGTGTTTGTATTAGTGAAAGGGAGAGAAGGATTGAAGCTTGGACTCGAGAGCTATGGCAGGAGAGCAAGAGCAAGAAAGAGAGAGACAAGAAATGGGAACTCCAACAGTCACAATGTGTGACCAGGCCTTCCTTTATTCAAAACTGTCACTAAAAGAATAGAGGATAAAGTGATGGTGATGGGTGACCACCACCTGCAGTGTGTAGTGGCGGTGACTGTCAGTGTAGTAATACACGGGTGGCTAGGCAGAGGCGCCTTTACCCCCAACAACCTCCCACTTAAAGGTGAATCTGCCCTAGTGAGGAGTGAAAAGAAAAAAGAAAAAAGACAGTACAACATGTACACATGTACAACAGGATGAGGAAAGACGTCATCTCATCCCACGCCCATCAACCTCGTGAGGAAGGCAAAGCGCTCTGTAGAGAGGCTTTTCGTGAGCAGATCTGCAGGATTCTGGTCAGTCGAGATCTTGACAAGGTCAACAGACTTGTCCTCAATGACCCCAGTGATACCTCACCTCAATGTGTTTAGTCTTCACATGGAAGACAGGATTCTTGGCTAACTGAATAACACTCATAGAATCCAAATGCAGTGTAGTGATATCATCAATACCAAGGTTAGCAACCAAATGACCCAACCAAATGGCCTCCTTGCAAGCCTCAGTGTGGCTGCAACATACTCAGCCTCTGTAGTAGAAAGGGCCGTGCATTTCTGCACCCTGGACATCCAAGAAACATTACCTCCAGCATGTGTGAATACATAGCCAAAAGTGGACTTCCTACTATCTGCATGTCCTGCATAATCAGAGTCAGTGTACCCCACGACTCCTGTATCTTGGCTACCATAGCATATGCACATATCTGTAGTGCCCTTCAGGTACCTCATGATACCCTTCACGGCATCCCAATGCTTCTTGCCAAGTGTAGCCATATAGCATGCCACAACACCAACTGCAAAGGCAATATCTGGACGAGTGACTATCATGGCATACATAAGATTGCCCATTGTGGATGCATAGGGAATCTTGGCCATCTTGGCCCTCTACTCATCTGTGTGCGGACAATCAGCCTGTGATACCTTCACATAAGAAGGCAATGGATAGCCAATAGGCTTTACATCCTGCATGCGGAAGCGCTCAAGGACTTTATGAATGTACTCCCTCTATGATAAGTAGAGGAGTCCCTAATGCCTGTTGTGTCTAATGTGCATACCAAGTATGTGAGCGGCCTGTCCCAGATCTTTCATCTCAAAGCTCTTCTTGAGCTGAGCCTTAAGAGCATCTAGCTCATCATGAGCTTTCCCTGCTATCAGCATATCATCCACATAGAGTACCAAAATCAATAAAGAACCATCATGGGATTTCTTCGTGTAAAGATACGGATCCATAGCACTCCTGCTATGGCCCTGTGACTACATAAAGGCATCAAACTTATAATACCACTCCCTAGGTGCCTGTTTCAAGCCATAAAGTCTTTTCTTCAATTTGCACACTAGGTGCTCCCTGACAGGTTCTGCAAAGCCCTTAGGCTGCTCCATATAAATCTCATCATGCAAGTCCCCATGTAAGAAAGCCGTCTTGACATCCATTTGGTATAAATCCAAGTCAAGCTGAGCAACCAAAGCCAAGAAGCACAGGGTGGTCATCTTAACCACAGGAGAAAAGACCTCATCAAAGTCCACACCATGCTCCTACTTAAAACCCTTTGCTACCAATCTAGCCTTGTATGCCAACTTGGGGTGTCTAGGGGCACTTTTCAGTTTGTACACCCACTTGCATGGCAAAGCCTTCTTGCTCGTAGGCAAGGAAACCAAATCCCAAGTGTCATTCTTATGCAAGGAGTCTATCTCAGACTACATAGCCCTCTCCCAGGAGTGACTGTCACCCCTGCGCATAGCCTCATCATAAGTGAAAGACTCTCCTGCATCTATAACCAAGACATAATGCATCGAGGGTTGAAATCTATCAGGTGGACGTCTGTCTCTAGTAGACCATCTCACGGCAGGCTCTACTGCCTGCCCAACTGCTTGTCCAACACCCTGACCATGAACATTTGCTACAGCTGTAGGCTGTCCAATTGGCTATGCGGGAGCTCTCGGCTCCTCCTGAAATATGACCCTACGGATCTCAACAACTCTCTCAGGCTGCCTATGCATCTTGTCTTCATGGAAGACTACATCATGACTGCGGATGACTTTCCGCGCCTACAGATCCCAGAGATGGTAACCCATCTCGCCTGCATCCCCATAACCAAGGAAAATGCATTTGACACTCTTAGGATCCAACTTACTTCTCTTGTCCCTGGGCACATGGCAAAATGCCTCACATCCAAAGACATGGAGATGCCCATAAGAGGGAGGTTTTCCAGTCCATACCTCCTCTGCAACCTGGAAATCCAAACCACTAGAAGGTGATCTGTTTATGACATGCACAGCTGTACTAACTACCTTGGCCCAAAAGCTCTGTGGAAGGCTTGCGTGGCTAAGCATACTACGAACACGCTCCTGGATGGTTCTATTCATTCGCTCAGCCAAACCATTCTAGGGGGGGTGTAGGGGGTGGTCAACTGACGCTTAATACCCCTCTCATCACATAACTGCTCAAAAGCACGTGAGACATACTCACCCCCATTATCTGTCCTTAGGAATTTTAGCCTATACCCAGACTGGTTCTCAACCAATGTAAGCCATCTCTGAAACATAGCCAAGACATTAGATTTCAGCTTAATGGGATAAGCCCAAAATTTCCGTGAAAAATCATCTATAAACGTAACAAAATACTTTGCACCACCCATAAACTGACAAGGCATGGGCCCACAGACATCCGAATGTACCACTCATGCGTGGCCTACCAGACTTCTTATGCATAGACCTAGTCTGCCAGCCATAAAGACAATGCTCACATGAATCAAAACATGCATAATCAAGGGGCAGTAAGTAATGCAAACCAGAAAGCATTTTTATTTCCTTCACAGACATATGGCCCAAACGGGCATGCCAAAGAGATACATGTGGGATAGAACTCATAGACAAAACATGATCAAGGAAAGAGGCTGATACAATCAAGGGATAGAGGCTACACCTCTTGGCTGACTGCTGTGGCCCCACTACAGCTCTCCTACATCTTGGGGATTGGCCCCTTGATGCGCTGCCTCAACATATAAGACACGATACATAGTCCACTCTTTGATTTATCAAACGGTCCAGGAGTTGGTATTTCCTCTCTGAACTTATCCCAAGGAACCGCTCGTCTAACCTTCAGCAAAGAAATTCCTCACACTCTCAGCATTGGTCAATGTTTAGCATACAAGTGCTATGCATCCAGGATTTTGTACCATGTGGCATGCAAAATGTAAAAGGGTATGCCTATTGTGCACAACCATTTTATTCCAAAATAAATCAACAAAGTGGATTATAAAATTCATACCTTCAATGAATTTAAATCTACTCGTTGTTGCTGCGTTGCTAGAGACTAGCACCGAGTTGCCTCGTGCTACTAGCCTCCTAAAACTTAAACAAAATATCATCCTACATGACGTGCACAAACAAAAGATCAAACTTTACTTCATTTTCTGTGCTTAAACACTTCCACAACCCTTCTTGGAGCCCCAAGAGGAACACCAAGGAAAAGGGAATTCTACTGGATAAAATCTATCTTGTAACATCAACAAGCTTTTATTTCATTCTTTTGACAACCAAAACAAAGAAAACAACAATTCTTCATGCAGCATCATAGTAGATATCTCCCACAGATTTGATTGAATCAACCATAATCTTCAACTTCTTCATAGAATTCTTCAATAGAACAAAGAACACAAAGGAATACACCATCTTTGAATGGAAATCAATCACATAGTATTCATCTTCAATGTCTTCATAGTTCTCTCTCTCAATCTCTCATATATAGTTACAATGTTTTGATAGAAATTGTCTATCTTTGGCTCTCTCTCTCTCTCTCTCTCTATCAATAGTACATCATATCCTCACTAAAATACTCTCATAATGACTCTCAATAATCCTCCTTAGGTCGTGGATGCATCTCCCAAGAGGTATGTCTGATATGAAGAGTCACCAGAGCCACTACAGTGTCTTTTCACAGCTCACTACGATCATTGTCACTCAGTCTTCTCTTCAGTCTTCAGCAGCTACTTTTTCCTTTTGTTTTAGCTCTTTTGAACTTAGATTCATCCTTTTCGAAAGTCAAATTTTTTTTCCAAAGTCACACATACATTCTACAGAACACTTACAAAAGGTCTACAGAACAATACAGTACATTACTAGAGCAGCTACAGTACAATTACAGAGCAAAGACAGAGGCTCTACAGAAGGTCTACAAAGGGTCATCAAAACCTCATAACTCATACCCAAACCATTCCATACTATCAAAAACTATTCAATAGGCTTCCAAAAGATCTCAATCTTCATCAATCATCAATCCATGCTTCATACAGAAGAAAATCAGAACAAAGCAGAAGCTATACAGAATGTATACATAACCAATCAGAACCTCAACAGAACATCATAGAGCTTCATATCTCCACTGAGAATCATCATGAACTTCCAAAACATAATCAAATTCATCCAAAACACTCTCAAACACTTCCATTAACAACCATACACCACTCTAAATCCATCAAAAATCAATCATTCAGACCTCAAAAACAACAAAAATCAGTCAAAAATTTAGTCTTTTTCCACTCTCAACATATCTCCACACTTAGAAAGGAAGCGTCCTCACGACCTAAGGAAAAGAAGAATATAATTTCATTAAAGAGCTGAATGTTGTCTTCCGTAGGATCTTCAATAGTCTCGCTAAACCACGACCCCAACTTATTACCTGAATCTGATAGAAAAATACTACTAAAGGAAAACACTCATCTGATTAATTATTTAAAAATCATAACAAATTTGTAAAGGATATGAGAGGTTTTTCTTCAGCTTTCCACCATAGGCATTCCATCCATCATCAATAGTTTGAAAAGAGCTCTCGAACAAATTATTCTCAATGAGCACGAACTCATCACATACAATTATTACAACACACACAAACACTAACACAACCATCTGAATGAAACCTCCAAAAAGAGAGATATATCTATCATTAAGAACCATCCAAAATACATTGCAAAGGCATCAATGAAGGTGATCCCTTTTGAAGGCTTGGTGGTTTCGAAAACGATCCATGGAGAAGGACTCATCTACAACTGTCTTTGGAGGATTTTGAAAGAACTGCAGGCAGCACATCCTTTCTAGCAAAACAAGGTATATGCAAGGTAGACATAGAGCATGAAAATACAGGACATCCAGCTAGTGGGAGTCAATGTTCACATTGACATTCATACAAAGCTTTGTAATGGCCTTTTGATCATTATGGGAATGCCTATGCATGTATGCTAGATACCAAGCAAAATGAGCTATCAATCTCACTAAAGGATCTAGAGATTGTGAATATCGGTGAGCAAAATGAAGGTAATTCTGGTATGCTTGATTGGCAGTTGTCCAATCCCCTGGAATTATTGGCCAGTTAATCTGGGGTCCTATAAGAGAATCAGTCGAGCTCCATCCTCTTCTTCTTGGAATTTGCTGATCAAACCCTTCGTATTCACTAACCAACTAAGGGGGTTGAGAAATAGAAGTGGCAGGAGATGGAAGAGGAATAATTAAAAGAGGATGAAGAGATGGGTAGGCAAAATCATAAAAGGAGGAATAAGTTAAAGAAGGAGTGGCTGAAAATTTAAGGGAATCAGTTAGGAAAGGTGTTAATTGATAAACATGAAAAGTAGAAGGTATATGGATGGATGGAGAAGGGCATGGTGGAGAAGGGGAAAATACTCTATCTTCAATGTAAGAACAATAGGTAAATATAGGAATTTGAGGAAAACATTGAGGTAAATATAGGATTTTGAGAAAAACATTGAGGTAAATATAGGAATTTGAGGAAAAGAAGAGGTAAGATTGCTGCTGAATTGGTTTGATAAAGGGAAAGATAGGTATCATAGCAATGAGCCATTTGTTGGTAGTACAATAGGCTAGGAACAGAGGGACCCAAGACAGATCTTCTCTGATAGGCATAAAAAAAGGATGAATCAAATGGATGGTTTTTAGAAAGATAAGCTAGGAGATCCACCCTCAGTTGGTTAGTGCTTTGTACATAGGTAGAAGTTGTGTTCTGACGTTGATTCAGAACCACAGAATCAATCATTAAGTGCCAGGAATTTTCAGGGCAAGTAGCCACTTTTGAAGCATAACACTGGAACATGTCATCTATCCGCAACTCCAAATATTTGACATACAAGACCACATCCCCCACATACCAGGCCAAATCTACATCATCTGGAATCAACAGATCTCCCCGTAGATACATGTAAGACAGCAACATGGTATCCGTCGTTATAAAATCTTCAAACACCATACGGACCACTTCTGTCAGCAACTCAGGAGATCAAGCTCCACTCCAACCATCCTTTGGAAGAGGAAGATCGATTGTTGAAAGCTTCATATAGAATGCCAACTTCTGCAACTGATAGTGGACAAAGAAAGAATGGTCTGGAGGAACATACTCCTGAAAGTGCTCAAATGTAGACCATAACAAATCCATCCTGGACTGCAATCTTTCCACTTTATCTTGAAACAATGGACACAATGTGGCCTGTCTCTAGAGAACTGCCAAGTCTTGCTTAGAGATAGAAGGAATAATAGGAACATTGGGGCTTGGAGGAACGGACCATGACTGCTTGATTTGGGAAGCTTGTGATTCCATTGTATTATGAGCAGTCTGAAAGGCTGACAGTTTTGCATCTAAAAGAGTCTGAAACTCTTGAGTTTCTTTGGACATCCTCTCTTTCTCCTCCGAGACTTTAGTGACCTCTGACTGAGCTTCTATTAACTGAATCTTCAAAGAAGATATCTCTTCTCTTTGGATCTCAATCATTTGGGTTTTCTGCTCCATCTGCTTAAACAGATCTGCAAGTGTGTCTTTAGCAGAGGCTAACTCTGAGGCTGCCTTATGCAACTGGTCTTTGGACTGTATCAGTTCTTCATAGAAAGAAGCATACAGCTGTTGAGCACAAGCTGTCACTCAAAGTTTAGTCGAACTCTGGATGTCTTTACAGAGGAATGTAATGGCATCTCCCGACACTAAACTGTTCAGGGAAGGGATTGATATCTCTAAAGAACCCTCTCTATGTACCCTGAACAAATTGTTACATGTGAGGTAAGCAGGAAGGTCACTGTCAAAAGTAGCAGGAATTGTGACTGAAGGAAGAACTGAAGGAGTTTTATCTGCCACACGCTTCAAGCACTTTCGCTGAATGACCAATGGAGGAGGGGAATCAAGATCCTCTATATCAATAGGTTCTGACTCTTCTGAAGGTGGAGGGGGAGGTACTGGATTAGATGGAGGAGGTGGAACACACCCTTCTTTAAGCCTGAGTATGTCAAGAAAGCATACAGGTAGAAACAATAGGTGACATTTGTGACATTTTCTCTGGTTACTTTGACAAAATGTTGGTCCATCTTTGTAAGAGGTAAGTACTCCAATCAATGGCCACCCCTTTTAACACCATCTTGGAAGCTATGAAGAGCTCTTTGGACAAGTAATGGGATGGTATTTTGGCAGGCATAAACATGTATTGGAGAAACTAGTAGACTAACTTCCAAAGAGGATCAGTGATCATGGAAAAAGATACGCCTAAAGTGTTTATCACTTTCTTACATCCGGAATTTCCTTGGTCTACTTTTGTAACAGCTTGAAAATCTCATAATTGGAGAATAATTGTCTAGCTGTAACAAAGGGCTCTCCTTTGTAGGGAAGAGACAAAGACTTCCCTAACCCTCGGGGTGTCAATATCATGGAAGCACCATGAACCATGCCCGACTTCTTACTGTATGATGCAAGGAATTCATCACACAGGGATGGATCATCTGGAATCAAGGGGAATGAAGCAACCACGAAAGTCGCAAGTCCTGCTTTCGCTATAGGCTCAAAAGCCAATAGGGAAGAATAATCCCTACTGACCAGCGGGACATACTGGATAGGAGGAGGAGCGTGAGACGCTATTTAGGTGGAAAACACACACACCACAACACAGACAATCACAAAGAATGCCTGCAAAACAACCAAAGGGCTATCAAAAATAAGTCAATCAAAAGAAGGACACACACATAGACGTAACTAACCAATTTACCATCCCAAACAACCCACATCCTAGAAAAAATTCGACATGACCTCTATACATATGCGATCGAAAACTTCATGCGATGCAACAAGCAGTCACCCAAAACCCCGTATCAGGAAAGAAAGAGAAAAAACTACAAACCGTACTCATAATCGTAGCACATAAGTAAACCATAATACCATAAAAATCTACATCAAGACTTGACCATAACTTTGACCCACAATTTCAACTGGAGGACTTTACGTGCCCATCCCACGAAGCGTGTTTATTAAAAGGGAAACAAGTGCAATGAGGGAAAATTGTTTTAATGAAGGGTTTATTTTAAGAAATTATTAACAATGGGTGATAGTTTATTAGGTTATAAACCTTAATAAGAAAACGACGATTCCTTCTTAAAACTTTCATTACAATTTATTAGGGTGAAACGGTGCTTAAACGAAACCCAGACTACGATTCCCAGACTGGGTCTCTAAATGCAAATTCATTAATTAAAAAATTAATAGTGATGTGGAGCGCATTTTTGCCAGCGCGTGCTTTTTTGTGATGGCTAGTTCATTTTTATTTAAAAATTAAGGTGTCTCTTAAGCGCACGTAGCGCATGCAAAGTGAACAGCTGGTTGATTTTTATTAGAAATTGTGTGTTTAGCATGAATGCGCATGGAAAAGTGGGTGAATATAGTTCCTTTTAACAATTAATTGTGGTTAAGGGGTAATGATAATAAATCAAGCTCACAAAAATAAATACCTGGTAGGGGTGTGTATGCAATGGGCTGAAGGCGCACGGAGTAGTCTCCCAAATGCAATGAATCCAGTCAAATAAAAACAAACACCACTGATTGGAAAAAATAAAGCACCTTAGTGTTTTTGTTTTATTTAAATTTGATTTTTATTTATTATTATTTTTTAAACCTTATTTTTAATGGTTTTTTTCATTTTTTCATTTTAGGTGTGCTTGTTTTGTGTATATTATTTTGTTTGGTTTATTTGTTTTGAATCAGGATATATGACACATGAATATGTTATGAAGTGAAAGAGTGAATTTTCAGCCATCTAGAAAGTGTCAACAATGTATGTTAATTCATCCATGATTTTCAGTTGATTTTTTGGAATTTAAAATGAATTTTTATAAAGTGAAGTATTAAAATTAGGATTTTTGGCTTCAAATAATATTTTTACCTTTTATGGAAGCATTTTTACTTGAGAATTTAGTGGCAAAAGAGGCAAGGGGGTTTGTGGAAATTTTTGGAAATTTTTTGAATTTATTTTTGAATTTTTACTAAATTTTAATGAATTGTACTCATTTTACATGTAATTTTGAATGAATTTTCAGATTTGTAATTTTTTTGTAATTTATTTTTTTGAATTTCCACTTTAAAAATATTGCAAATAATTCCAAAAATATTGGAAAATTTTCATGTAATTTTTTTAAATTTCAAATGAATTTTTGGAATTTTTATGTATTTTATGTATTTTTATGTATTTGCGGGTTGGAAAATAAAGGGCAGTACCCGAGCTGCGTGTGAACAGTGAAGGATGACTGCGTGTGAATGGCTGACTGCAATAGGCCACCGCACGGACAAGTCGGAAGCACGTCCTCGCGCGTGAACGCTCGCTAGCACACCCGTACACAACGGGAAAACAACGGAGGAGAAAGGGCAGGAACGGGGGCTAACTGAGTAGATTAAGTGAATTAAGTGAGCTTAGTCTGAAAAAGTTGATTAAGTTAATTTAGTTGAGTAAATCAATTAGGTTAGTTAGGTTAGGTTAGTTTGTTAAGTTAGGTTAGTCAGGTAAATCTGGTTACTTAGGTTAAGTCTAGTAAATTAGGTTAGTCTAGTTAGTCAGGTTAATTAGGTTAGTCTAGTTGGGTAGGTTAAGTCTGGTTAGTTAGGCTAGTCTAACTAGGGTTAGCTAAGTCTAACAATGGTTAGGGTAGGGTAACTAGGGTTAGGGCATCTAACTAGGGGTAGATTAGGTTAACTATGGTTAAGTTAATTAACTGTGGGTTAGCGTCAATTAACAGTGGGTGAGTTGAAGTTAACTACAGTAAGGTTAATTAACTAGGAGTAAGTTAAGTTAACTGGGGATGAGGGTAGGCTAACTAGAGGTGAGTTAGTCTAACTAGGGGTTAGTTTAGACTAAATATGGTTAGTCAATCTAATTAGGGTTAGGGTCAATTAACTAGGGTTAGTGGGGTAACTAACTAGGGTTAGTGGGGAACTAACTAGGGTTAGTGGGGTAACTATGGTTAGGTTAACTAACGAGGGTTAAGTTAGTGTAACTAAGATTAAGTTAATGGTAACTGTAGTTAGGGAGATTAACTAAAGTTAGGTGAACTAACTAAGATTAGTTAAACTAACTAAGATTAAGGAAACTAATTAAGGGTAGGTAGACACACTAACTAGGGTTCCAGGGGAGGAGGAGGAGGAGGGGGAGGAGGAAGAAGAGAAGGAGGAGGAGGAGGAGGAGGAGGAGGAGGAGGAGGAGGAAGAAGAAGAAGAAGAAGAAGAAGAAGAAGAAGAAGAAGAAGAAGAAGAAGAAGAAGAGAAGGAGGAGGAGGAGACAGCGCCCACAGCGGCGAGGGGGAAGAGGTGCTCTGACGAGTGGCGTAGGACGGAGCCGAAGCGGGCGGTGACGGAAACGAGGTAGAGGCGGTGGCGCTTGCGGAGGGCAGCGAGGAGGAAGACGGAGGGGGAGGAACGAGGTGGAGGGATGACGGCAGGGGAGGAACGAGGTGGAGGCAGGAGGCAGCCAGGCGGCACGGGCCACGACGAGGGGCACAGAGACAAGATGAGCGAGGAGAGGAGTGACTGGGTAGGGTGACACGTGTGGAGGAGAGAGGAGATTCAGGCGACGACGATGACGAGCAGGTAAGCGGTTGGTTTTCTTTTTAAATTTATTTTTTTGTAAATTTATTTTTAATTTTTTTTCTCTTTTTTTCAGGTCATTGAATATTGTGTTGTGTGGGTGTTTTTTTTTGAAATAGTATTATTATTATTATTTATTTTGTGTATTTGGTTTGTTGCGTGTTTGATTTTTTGATTTGTTTTGTTTGTTTTTTTTCATTTTTTTAATAAAAATAAAAATAAATTGAATATGGGTGTGCAAAAAAACGCACCCTTGCCCCGCGCGCATGCGCGGGCAAGGGTAAAAAAATTTGCAATGACAGGATCAAACGGGGTAGGGACAGCAATGTGCAAACCCCATACGCCACGGGGGCATCTCGAGGCACGTAAAACCAAAAAAGGCGCTTTCATGCGCGACACGAGAAACGTGGTCACACGGTAAAAAAGGAATAAAAATTAATAAAACTCAAACTGTACGTCAGATCGAAAAACCATAAAAAGAAAAAATGTGCTGGGAGACGAGGGAAAAACGATGGAAACATGCAACACGAGTTGCGGGGAAAAATCAGGGTGTTCACATGGTGAAAACACCAAAAATTGGCCCGAAAACACTTGCGGATATTAATATCGAAAAATCTGTGCATCGGAATGAAGGGCAGAAAGAAGGAAAATTGTGCAAAACAATGTGGCCAACAACCCTATCACAGCAAAACACAGTTTTGATCAAGATAGGATGCGTTCACATAGGAGAAACCCCAAAAACAGGCCCAAAAACACTCGAAAAAATTAATAACCAAAAATCCGGCAGGCGAAAGAGGAGGAAAAAAGGAAAAGTGGGAAAAAGGCTGGTAGGACATGGCTGTCAAATTAAACTGGAATTCCGATGCAAATAGGGTAGGTTCACATGGAAAAATGTGAAAAATAGGCACGAAAAAGGACCCGAAAATCCACAAAAATTAATAACGGATAAACTGTACATCGGAATGATAGGGAGTAAAAAGGAAAAATGTCAGGGGGAAGGGGTAGGATAGGTCTGGTACATGAGATCAAGGTTCCGAAGAAATGACGACGCGTTCACATGGGAAATCGTCCACATTACGAGAATTGCTTTAAAAATTAATAACTTTAGAACCGTCTGTTGGAACAGGGGTTGGTAAAAAGGAAAAATAGGAATTTCGAAGGGACGAATAGGTCTGTAAGGTTGGATGTGAGTTTCAGTGAATGTAGGATGCGTTCACATGGAAAAATCACAAAACAAAGAATAAAGACAAACGATCAAGGAACAACCCCGGGGATAGGGGGAAATAGAACGTAGGAGTGGGGAAGGGACCCCATAAGGGTAAAATGAATTCATGGCATAGATGCATGATCATAGCAGGATATATATATGGGGGTATGCATCATAGACGCGCAGGGACGCGTCCCCACACTTAGAACCTTAGCAAGAAGGGTAAACCAAACATCAAGGACCTGGTCTCTTACATCAGACCAACCACGATGTCCCCACACTTAAGACATAACCATCACTGAGAAGCAGAAGGTGTAGGCTTAGAAAAACTTGGCCCATATTGTCGAGGAGGAATGTCGACTATCGAGGTTGCGTCTGGTGGCGTTGTGTCAGCTGGAGGAGGTAACAAGGTGTCTTCACAACACATGGTCTTCGTGATTCATAGCAGGGACCATGCAACAGCACCCAGGGAGGTAGCTGGTTGAAGGAATCATAGGAAATTCGTCGATGACGAGGGATATTGCACTCAACTCACGATCACTCAAATGGAATGAAAGAACAGTCACTCACCCCATTACTAACATCATTCGAGGAAAGAATGATGAAATCCAAAGCTCACACCTGGTTTAATTATCGACAAGGGAATGGTGCAAAGGGAGTATGCCAGGGTGCACAATTGATGGTGCATTAGCGCATCCCACCCATCTGGCATAGGTGCAAGGAGAAAGGCCAGGAAGCCTTGCAATGCAGTGTACAGAACAGAGTGATGCATCTTGTGTTGATGAAAAAAACCTAGCCCGTGGGTGCATAGGGAAATAGAAACGTATCTGACTCCAATTGTCGTAACGTCCCTCAATCCTCACCTCTCGATAATTGATTGAAGAAACATCAGTCACACTCAGCCCACCCTCTGTCTCACGCTCTGTTGAAAGATTCAGAGGGCAACCCATTCCTAAAACCCATTAATGTAATCCTCATGGTCACTTGTGTAGAGGTTGTATACCTTGTGCGCAATTGGAGGTGCAACTATGCATCCCACCCTGTGTCGGCATACAGTGCAAGAAGGAGGCCAAGGAGCCTTATGGTGCAGTGCACAAGAACATATCGTGCATTGTGCATTGAGAGGCCCATCACATGCGTGCAACATTGTGTTCACACATCTCACCTCTCATTTGATTTAAAGGGAAAGACTGGTCACTCACTCCACCCTGTGTCTCACACTTTGTGGAAAGATACAGAGGGCAGCCCATACTCACGTCCCCATCCTGTTAGGATGTAAGCTCGCATCACTCAAGGAGTTGGTGATGAAGATCATGGCGGCTGTTGTTGTCATCAGGATCTTGAAGACGGGGTGTACCCAGGGAGGCAGCCAACAAATCTCATACTTCAATGATTTGCAAGAAAGGTCATCTGTTAAGAAGGACGGACAGACAGATATTACAGAGACAGCGCACCAAGGGAGGTGACTTCAAATTACTTGTTGAAGAGGTTCTATTGGTGATGAGTCAGCTATCCTAAACTGCGGGATGTTACCATCTTTTCCACAGTCAGCTTCCCGCCCAAGGGTGTTTCCACCTTTTCTTGGAACGAGGCCTGTTATGATAGGGAATTTCTTCCTTTTCTCCCATAACAGTTTCGTTTATTTTGTTTCGTTTTGTTTTTTTCTTCTTTCCCTTTTTTTTCTGTTTTCCCTTTTTTTTTCGTTAAGAAAGAGAATGGTATAAATACCATGTATCAGGACCAACCTCACTACCGTTGTTGGATCAGATGAGAAGAGAACAAGGTTGGGTTGAGATGTATCTGCAAGGGGTTAGCAGAACGAGACTGCCTCATGAGGAGAATCATAAGGGCTATTAGAAGCACGACAAGAAGGACAATGCACCGCCCAAAAGGGAAAGGGTAGGTCGATTGTGATTGTCAAGATCCCCAGGGAGGAAGTACATCTTCAGGCGATAGCCATTGATGAGGAAAGGATCATCAGAGGCATCAACGGTCTGCACCTGAACAGAGCCGTTAGGATTGACAGCAAGTACCTTGTATGGACCCATCCACCGTTGTTGAAGCTTGCTAGGAAACTTGCCAAATCTCGAATCATAGGCTAGAACAAGATCACCTTCTTTAAACTCCTTGTGCTTGATGAAACTGTCATGATAAGCTTTGCATCAAGCTTGAGTAGTTTCCATGCACTGTAGGGCTATCCGCCATATCTCATCCAAGCATTCCAAGTGAAGGAGACGGCATTGCAGTGACTCATTATCTCCCAAGTGTTCTTTAACTGCCACTCGCAAAGAGGGCAATTCTAGTTCAACAGGGAAGACGGCTTTTGTTCCATACACTAGCTGGAAAGGGATCTGTCCTGTAGCTGCCTTATGGGAGGTTCTGTATGCCTAGAGAGCCTCTGTAAGTCGATCGTCCCAATCGTGACGATGTGCGACAATGGTTCTTGTCAGGATCGAGCAGAGGATGCGATTGGTAACTTCAACTTGGCCATTGGCTCTGGGGTAGTAAGGAGTGGACTTGCGATGGTGGATCTTATACAGTTCCATCAGCGCCTCCATAATTTAGTTAAGGAAATGAGTACCTCTGTCACTTACTAGCTCGAGGGGATTGCCAACATGGGTGATAATATTCTCGTACATAAACAGGGCTACGCTGTTACCATCGTCTCGTTTCAGGGCTTTAGCTTCACACCACTTTGTGACATAATCCCTACATACTAAGATGTATCTATTCTGCTTCCATCTGGTAGGTTTATCAATGGGACCCACAAAATCAATCCCCCACTTCTCGAACGGCTTTAGGGGAAGAATGGGTTGCAATGGCATGGCACTTGTTTTGGTGGGTTTCCCCATTCGCTGACAAGCATCACATCTCTTGCAATAATCATATGCATCCTTATGGAGGGTCGGCCACTAGTATCCCGCCAACAAAGTCTTCCTAGCTGTAGCTTCTCCTGCGAAGTGTCCACCACATGGTTTGTCATGGCATGCTTTCAATATGATGCAGATTTCATCCCCTGCAACACATGTCCGCAGCACTTCATCTTTGCCTCTCTTGTACAGTGCACCGCCTAGCAAAGTGTAGGGGACTGATTCTAACAGAAGCTTCTTCTTCTCATGACCTGAGTTGCCAGGAAGCATCAGGAAGGTCTGGATCATCATGTTCCTCTTCTGCAGTTTGAGGGATCTGGGACAGATGATCGGCTAGGAAATGGGAATGGCCAGGCTTAGTGACCACTTCAAAATCGAACTCCTGGAATAGTAGCAACCATCTCATCAGTCGTCCTTTAACATCTGCTTTGTTCATCAGGAAGGAGAGGGCTTCATGATCCACATAGAACTTGAAATGCGTTGACAATAGATAGTGTCAAAACTTCTCTAGTGCAAATACCATTGCTAAGCATTCAAGCTCTGTCACTGTGTAGTTTCGTTCCCTATCAGTGACCTTTCGGCTTGCATAATATATTGGCTGATCTAATTTAGAGGGGCCCTTTTGACATAAGACAACACCTAGCCCTTCAACTGATGCATCTATGTGCACATGGAACTCCTTCGTCCAGTCAGAAGGTTGAAAAATAGGTGCTTGGATAAGGCACTATTTTAGGGTATTAAAGGCCTCTTCACAGTCATCCGTCCAAAGAAATCCACATCTTTCCTTAGGAGCTTGTGCAGAGGGGCTTCCTTGGTTGCAAAATGTGCAATAAATCTTCTGTAGTAGCCCACATGGCCAAGAAATCCTCTCAATTGCTTGAGGTTTGTTGGTGCTATTAAAGCGGCAATCTTTTCAATCTTTGCAGGGTTTTTTGCAATCCCTTGTGCAGAGACAATATGGCCCAGCAAAACTCCTGATGAGACGCCAAAGACGCATTTGTTAGGGTTGAGAGAAATCCCATACTCTCGGCATTTGTCAAAACATTACTCTAGGTGTCCCCAGTGCTCACGGATTAAGCTATAGACACAGAAGTCACCAAGATACACCTCAATGAAATCATGCAGATGATTCTAGAAGGCAGTCATCATTACTCATTGGAAAGTTGTAGGAGCATTACAGAGCCCAAATGGCATCACTCTATAAGCATAGGTCCCCCATTCGGTGGTGAAGGTTATTTTGGATCGGTCCTCTTCTGCGATTTGGACTTGGTTATATGCGCTGAATCCATCCAAGAGGGAATACAGATCATGGCCTGCCACTATGTCCAACAGTTAGTCTATAAAGGGATGGGAAAATGATCCTTCTTCGTCTTCGAATTGAGCTTTTGAAAGTCGACACATATTCGAAGTTTCCCGTTCTTCTTGGGTACTACCACAATGGGCGAAACCCATTCACTGTTAGCCACGGGATAAATGAACTCTGCTTCAAGAAGTTTCAATAATTCGGCCTTCACTAGAGCAAAATAATTAGGATTCATACGCCTTTGTCTTTGCCTTACAGGTTTGGCATCAGGCTCTAGGTCAATGTGATGTTGGCATACTATGGGATCAATCCCCTTTAGGTCTTTATATGACCAAGCAAACACATCTAAGTTCTCTTTGAGTAGGTCTTGCAGGACCACTAATTCTTCTTCTGGAAGATTGAGGCCCACTTTCAAGTGATGTTCAGTACCGTCAATATCCAAGAACATTACTTGTCTTTCACCTTCCACTTTGCGAATAAATGTCCCACGGATTGCTTCTCGATAGAGGTGTGACTCTTTCAAGAGAGTCATATCCTCGTCTGATGTTCCACTAGAACCAGTGTCCTCCTTCTGAATAGATGACTCATTCATCTATTGAGGTTGCTAGAAGGGTATCACAGCTTTGTTTGCTTCTGTATGAGTAGTAATTTCCTCTAGACTTAGGTATTCATCTTCAGAGGATGCATCCAGGAATGTTACATAGCACGGACCTTCTAGAAGCCAAGGCTTTGATGGCTCTAGCTTCTGTTGGCAGGGGGCATCATCATCATCTTTTCTCTGGACTGAATAGTTAGGGCGACAGGAGCCACTAGTGAACTTAATTTTTATGCTTTTAATCCATTGCTTATACAGATTCTGCATACTTTGTGGTCCATTGGTCAACCCAAATGGAACCATGGTCATTCTATCCAACACCTTGAGATATTCGGCCTCTGAGGTCTCTGTAGGGACATCAACAAGATCATCCACTATTAGAGGAAATTCTTCATCTGCACTTTCATAACCTGCTTCATTTTCTTCCTCATCATTTTCATCCTCTTCCTTTGGAGGCTCTGTCTTTGCTTCTGTAGAGGCTCTGTAGGAGAAGAACAGATCTTCTGCCTCTGCATTTGCTTCTGCTTCTATCATAGCTTCTAACTCTGCTTCTAGCTCTGGCTCTGGCTTTGGCTCTAGCTCTGGCTCTGGCTCTGGCTCTGTGTCTATTACTATCTCTGTGACTATCTCTGTATCCGCTCTGTCTCTGTTCTACCTCTGTTTTGTATCTGCTCTGTATCTATACTGTATCCGCTCTGTCTCTGTTCTGCCTCTGTACTGTCTCTGGTCTGTCTCTGCTCTGCAACTGTTCTGCCTCTGTACTGTCTCTGTGACTGTCATGTAACAGGGAGAACAGTACAACCAATGCTTCTATTTCACTGTCAGAGGTGATTTCAGAAGTTAATTCTAGTTGAGACAGGAGGTATTCACCCATGGACAAGGATTTTACTTCCCTTGGCAGTTAGCTTATAGTGCCCAGTGTTAGGGACTGTGCCTCTGTTTTCTTAGGAAAGATCTGCTTAATATCCTCTTCATCTCCTGATGTACCATTTGTTATCTCGTTGGAGGAGTCAGTTATGACTTCGATGGATGTGGATCCATTGCCTTTTTGCGATCCATATAGCTTTACCACCACTTTGTTGGGTCCTCTACCTAGGGTCAGGGTTCCTTTGAACCAGTCCATCCTGGCTCTTGCTTCAAAAAGCCAAGGTCTTCCCAACAGCAGAGGGTATGAGGTCCCATAAGAATTTGGTTTGACCACTTGATATGTCAGCCAATAGTCTCTTCCTGCAAGGGTTGTTTTTACATATGGGAGAATGCCCAACGGTTTAATTCTGCTTTGGTCCGCCAATCTGATAAGCCACTGTGTAGGTTGAATTCCTTGCAACCCTAAGTCCTTCATTGTCACATCCATCATTATGTTTACTGATGATCCTCCATCAATCAATGCATCTAAAATGAAGCATCCTTCTATCCATACACTAATCTCTGGGGTTCCAGGATCTAGAAAGACATTAGCCACATTTACTTCCTTTACAGGCTTTAGGGCCTTATTGGTCTTGGTCGCTATTGAAGGAGCGATCCTTAGTCCATGTCTTCTTGTCAAGATGCTTTTGAATTTCTTTTGGCAGCTGGGAGACAGCATCAGCAACAGTCAGAATGTTAGGTTTTATTTAAAAGTATCTAGGTCTTTGACCAAGTCATAATCTTTGATAGGATCCACAGGCTTCTCCAGCCTGCTGGGGAATGGGGCTACACCCATTTTCATCTTTCCTTTTTCTTCTAATAATTGCAGCATCGGCACTTCCTCAGTTTCTGGAAGTGCTTCTGTATCCTCTATCTCTTGGACCTCTGGTCCTGTCTCTAGGACTGTTTTGTTCAAAGATGAGAGAGAGAGAGATAGGGAAACACCATATCCATGAGCCTTCAGGCTCTTAATGTTTTTTCTTAATTATTCAACTTCACACTAAAACCACCCAATACAATGTATAGTAAACTAGACTGACTAGACTGGCTAACTCTAGTCAAGTCACTGACTAACTACTAACCCGACTTATTGAATGTAGTCACATGGAGACAGCTGAACTTATCTTTACCAAGTGATTTGGTAAAGATATCTGCTACCTGGTCTTCAGTCTTCACATGCTCCAAGTCAATCTGATATGCTAAAACCATTTCCCTGATGAAATGGTAGTGAACCTCAATGTGTTTCGATCTTCATGATAAACATGATTGCTTGCTAACATGACACTGCTTAAATTGTCACAGTACAGCCTTACTTTGCTGTCCAAGTGTATTCCCAAGTCATTCAGCAACTTCTGTAACCACATAGCTTCACAGGCCATTAAGGCTGCACCACGATACTCTGTTTCCGTACTGGATAGTGCAACTATAGGCTGTTTCTTACTCTGGCAACTGATCATGCTACTACCCAATCCAAATGCATAGCCGCTGGTTGACCTCCTGTCATAAGTGCAACCAGCCCAGTCAGCATCAGTATACCCCATCATGTCAAGGGGTTTCCCATATGCATAAAACAGCCCATGATCTGTGGTACTCTTTACATATCTCAGAATTCTCCTGACTGCATCCAAGTGTGGTTTGCGAGGCTTCTGCATGAACTGACTGATCACCCCCACAGCATAACTCAAGTCAGGTCTAGTGATCGTGAGATAGATCAAGCTGCCTACCATCTGTCTGTACATGGTAACATTCTCAATCTCTGTCCCAACATCAATCTGCAGCCTCACATTATGCTCTAAAGGCGTATCCATAGGCTTGCAATCAGCCATACCATATTTCTGTAACATGTCCTGAGCATACTGCTTCTGTAGCAGCCATATGCCTTGAGGTGTAGAGACAACCTCAATCCCCAAAAAATATTTCAGCTCTCCTAGGTCCTTGACCTTGAACTCAGCCTGTAAACATGTCTTTACTTCAGCAGTCCTGCTTTCATCATCTCCTGTAATGATCAAGTCATCAACATAGACAACTAGGAATACATAGCCACGATCTGTCTTCTTCACAAACAAACTATGATCAGCACCACCCAATCGGAAACCATGTTGCTGCAAGTAACTGCTGATGTGAGCATTCCATGCTCAGGGTGCCTATTTCAGCCCATATAATGCCTTTTTCAGCCGGCATACATGTGCTGGAAATTCTGGATGCACATAGCCTTCAGGCTGTTTCATGTAAACTTCTTCCTGTAACTCTCCATTCAGAAAGGAATTCTTTACATCCATCTGTCATAGTTTCCAACCTCTAGCTACTGCCAAAGCAATCACAGTTCTAACTGTAGCCATCTTTGCTACAGGGCTGAAAGTCTCCTCATAATCGAGACCATACTGATGTGCATACCCCTTTGCAACCAGCGTGGCCTTGTATCTTTCCAATGATCCATCTGATTTACATTTTACCTTATACACTCACTTGCAGCCAATAGGTGTTTTGCCCTCAGGCAACTGTACCAAATCCCATGTGCCATTTTCAGCCAAAACTGAATATTCCTCATCCATAGCAACACACCAATCCTCATCTGCAACTGCCTCATCAAACTTACTTGGTTCTCTAAAACCTATTACTTTTGTCATATAAGCATAATGACGGGCTGAATATCCAGTGTAAGTGTATCTATCAACAGGTCGTCTAACCCTCTCTGATCTCCTGAGCTGTGGCTCACTATGAGCTTGCCTCTCATGAGACGGCACATAATGACTCTGCCTAGCACCTGGCGTCATAACAGATGGAATCCCCAATTCACGGTCTAAGTTGTCACTACTAGATGACTCATAACCTGCAGTGAGTGGACCTGTTACATCTTCAAAAACCTTTTCTTTTCCCTCATCTGTTCTCCCCCTCATTGACATAATACATTCAGCATGCATATATCAGTTCATATAGGTGATAGAAGCTCCAAAGTAACATGTATTGCTTCAGCAAGATACAATGCTTGCTATTCACTGTGTATGACAGTTTCCAACCTGTCAATGGTTTTCAAATCTGAGTGTTCTGAGCAAGAAATCTCAGGTCCAAGACATTAGATCCAATGTATACATGCTTTGACACATTCTTGTGCTTTAAAGATGCCTTCTGAGTGTAGCACAAAGCTCCTGTATGTCAATAATGACTGAATGCATGCTGTCCATTCATTTTAACAGCAGTTCAGAACTGATTACAGGTCTGTGTCTGTTACTCTAGCTCATAACAGAGTTCCCACACAAGCATTTGCCTCTTGTACTCTTCAAATACCTTCAAGAGTGAGCATACATGCCTTATGGGTCTTGTTCAAGTGCCCCATTTGATGTTTGACAGGTTGCAGTCCACCCAGCTCTACAAGTGAAGTTCATGCAGATTTAGCAGGGGTTGCTGATGTACACAATGGTTGATTTGAGCCTATACAAGGCTTGCATAGGCTCAATAGGGCCTTTCAAATGCTCCAGCAGGGTCACCAACAGCCTCTTGACCAATGGCTACTCTCCTTCAACAATGCATACCTCTGTGTGACCAAAATAGTGAAAATGACAGTTAGTCCTCTTCTTTTTCCAGCCCTTCAGGTCAGTCTTGAAGTCTTCTTCTGTAATGCTCTACTCCACAGAGCCCAATCTTGTGGATGCTTTAATACCATGTTCAAAGATGAGAGAGAGAGACAGGGAAACACCATATCCATGAGCCTTCAGGCTCTCAATGTTTTTTTCTTCATTATTCAACTTCACACTAAAACCACCCAATACTATGTATAGTAAACTAGACTGACTAGACTAGCTAACTCTAGTCAAGTCACTGACTAACTACTAACCCGACTTATTTAATGTAGCCACATGGAGACAGCTGTACACTAGCTGTCAGAGATGTCGATTACACACCAGGACAAATTGATGGGTGGAGCTTGATTTCTAACATGTTTCTGTGACTCTCTGTGGCGCTACAGTGCTCTGTACTGCACTGTTATGTTCTGTACTGCTCTGTCCCTCTGTGGGTAGGTTGAACTTCACAGTCTTGGTAGGAGAATTATTTTTAGTTCTGAACAATTGGTTCCTTCTTCTTGGTGCGTGTAACAGCGGCAACTTCCAACTCTACCAAATTCGAGGTAGGCTCTTGTACCTTCTGTTGACTATCAGTGCCATTGGCCTTTACAAGGGCTGGGCTTGGACAGTCCTTTGTAGTGTGGCCTTCACCTTTACATCGATTGCATAAGGGTTTGTAATCCACAGATTGTCTAGGGTTTGGACAATTCGGGGAGATATGTCCCTTTTCTCTAGACCTATAACATTCCACCTCTGATCTCTGACCACCGCCGGATTGTCGTCCTCTGTAACTTTGAGAGGAAAACCTCATTGGACCAAAATTAGGACCAAATTATTTAGGCTTTGGTCCAATATCCTGTGTTGTCATTTTGGATTCCAGCAAGTTGAATCTTGCATTTTCATCCTTTTTCTTCATTCATGCATCTGTTTCAGAGAGAAAATATCCTCTGTATGGGTCTTCCGCAAACAGTAGGAACAGAAGGCTCCAGGAATGGTTGGTTTTTGGGTACATTTAGTGGCTAGATGTCCCGCTTGATGACACTTTTCGCACCATGTATTAGAGTGCATCACATCTCTTCTAGCTCCCACAGGAGTGGATATATTGGTGGTATTCACCTTCAGCATCTGTAGCTGCTCTGTAATCACATCCAGAAGCTCTTTCTTGATACTTGCAACTGAGTTGGATAAGTAGTCCTTCAGATTTTCACCTCCTAAAGTGCTTGTAGTAGGGTTTTGGGAAGCTTCTGTAATTACTGCATACACTGGTTGGGTCGATCCAGAGGGTCCTCTGTTTTGGTTCTAATTAAGAGCTCCTGTTGAGAATTGGGGTTGTTGATTCCAGTTGGTAGGGTTCCACTGTTGTTGAGTTGCCATTGGAGGAACTGTTTGAGGCCACTGTTGTTGTGGTTGAACCATCATTTGAGGCACTGTTGTCTGCGGTGACCATAGTGGATTAGGTACATTATACTGCGGCACTGTTTGCATCTGGGGATAGGGGTAGGGAACTATCCCTAGGATTGCATTTGGTGGGTATACCATTCCAGGCATGGGAAGAGGTAAGACTCCTCTTCTTGGAGTCATTGACAACCTTGCTTCAACTTCGTCATACAATCTTGCACCTTCCACTGCAACTTGCAGATTGACTATTCTTCTCAATTCCACGAACTTGTGAACTTCTGGTTGTAGGCCCCTGAGAAACACTCCTTTCTAGATACCTTCGTCCAAATGATGGTTAGTCCATCTCTTCAGGATGGATTCCATTTATGAGACATAAGATTCTACTCTTTCTCCAGAGGACTGACTTAGGTTCATGAACTCCTCTCGCATCCACTCTTCAAAACCTTCACGTCTGAATTTAGTGAGGAAGGCCAACTTCAGGTCGTCCCATGTGCCAAAAGTTCCTGCTGTTTGTCTCTCATACCACTGAAATGCCGTACCTTTGAAAGTGGCGAGGAATGTTGCTAACCAATGCTTAGGGGTTCTGGCATTGTTAGCCACACATGCTACCATAAATCCTGCTACATGAAGATCAGGGTCTTCATTGTACTCTCCCTTAAAAACTGGCAATGGGACTACATTTGTTGGCCTGTCTCATCAATATTTCTAGGACGAATTTGACTAGGAAGGGGACCTTGAGTCGCCATGGGGACTTCTGTAAAGAGTGCTTTTAGGGCGTCAAAGGAGGCTTCTGCCTGCAAGCTCGTTCTTAGCTTTGATTTTTGCCTTCTCTCTTCTCACATACCTCTGGACTCATTCTAATGCTTGCCTCTTTATTGTGTCATTCATCAGGGGGTTGGCTCCAACCAGTTGGTCTGTACTCAACAGGATAGTATCAGATAGGGCTTCAATCTCTGGAGGATTCTCTGGCCAAAATCTCCCTACTTCCTTCTTTTCAACATCTCTGAATTCGGCTTTCAAACCACTACAGAGGGGGAGATATTCCATTCTGAAAGGATCAAAACTCATTCTTCTTAGGATCATTGTTGTGCCATTATAATAATGCCAACTTCTGAGGGTTTCAACAGTGTATGTTGTGAAAAACACTCTGTCTACCAACTTTCAGTGGGTTGCTAATTGGACGAACAGAAGATTGTCAGTACACCAAGCATCCCATGTATCTTGTTGTTGAGCATCCACGAACAAATTCCAACTCTTTTCCTTCTTGTTTTCGTGAACCTCCATAGACCACGACTCCTGAAGATTCTTAACGATCTCCCACTTAATGATATCTGAAAACTTCTCAATGAATGCAAAAACTTCCATGGGTGGTCATTCTCTCTGTTTCTACTCTTCAGTTTGTTTCAAAAAAATTTCCACCAAGATACAAATTTCTGCTGCTTCAACAGGAAGAGGAAACAGTCCACCACATAGAGCATGCATCATGATGGTGATATGTTTCCGCCATTGTGGGATGAACTTCTTATGGAAAGTGTCTTTGATAATGAGAATCTCCAACTCTTTAGTGGAAGAAGGAACTTTACAAACATCCATTGAATTCTCCTCTTCTTGGTAATGCCAAGCTTTTATTTCATTCTTTTGATCATCAAAACAAATGAAACAACAAATCTTCACGCAGCATCATAGTAGATATCTCCCACGAATTTGATAGAATCAACCATAATCTTTAACTTCTTCATAGAATTCTTCAATAGAACAAAGAACACAAAGGAATACACCATTTTTGAATGGAAATCAATCACATAGTATTCATCTTCAATGTCTTCATAGTTCTCTCTCTCAATCTCTCATATATAGTTACAATGTTTTGATAGAAATTGTCTATCTCTGGCTCTCTCTCTCTCTCTATCAATAGTACATCATATCATCACTAAAATACTCTCATAATGACTCTCAATAATCCTTCTTAGATCGTGGATGCATCTCCCAAGAGGTATGTCTGATATGAAGAGTCACCAGAGCCACTACAGTGTCTTTTCACAGCTCACTACTGTCATTGTCACTCAGTCTTCTCTTCAGTCTTCAGCAGCTGCTTTTTCCTTTTGTTTTAGCTCTTTTGAACTTAGATTCATCCTTTTCGAAAGCCAGAAAAATTTTCCAAAGTCACACATACATTCTACAAAACACTTACAGAAGGTCTACATAACAATACAGTACATTACCAGAGCAGCTACAGTACAGTTACAGAGCAGAGACAGAGGCTCTACAGAAGGTCTACAGAGGGTCATCAAAACCTCATAACTCATACCCAAACCATTCCATACTATCAAAAACTATTCAGTAGGCTTCCAAAAGATCTCAATCTTCATCAATCATCAATCCATGCTTCATACAGAAGAAAATCAGAACAAAACAGAAGCTATACAGAAGGTATACAAAACCAATCAGAACATCATAAAGCTTCATATCTCCATTGAGAATCATCATGAACTTCCAAAACATAATCAAATTCATCCAAAACACTCTCAAACACTTCCATTAACAACCATACACCACTCTAAATCCATGAAAAATCAATCATTCAGACCTCAAAAACAACAAAAATCAGTCAAAAATTCAGTCTTTTTCCGCTCTCAACACTTCTTTTCCCCTACTATTTATATGTTGCATTGTTGCATAGGTGTAGGGTTTTATTTTTTTGTCATTTTCGATGTATAAAGCAATAGAAACACACTAAAACATACAAACAAGGGTGAGCTAAGGCTATACCTCATGCTCAACCTTGCCAAACATGCATAGATATTATCCATATTTTTCTATATTTTTATATCTAAAAAATCCTAATTTTTCTTATTTTTTGATTTTTTCACTATTTATTTATCAAGAAAATAGAGCATTTACTTTTTTTTTGGATTTTGAAAATTATGGCAACTGAGAATCGCTCATTTTTCACATTCCATCCCTCATGCATCATTTTTATCTAACCCAAAATGACAAAAAAAAACCCCATTTCCTTTGTAAAATGCAGTTTTCGGATTTTAAGTCGTTAATTATGACCATAAATTATTACATGTTCTGCATTTTTCCATGTGCAGCCCTCAAACATGATGCAATCAAGGCTCAAACAAATTTCCAGCACATGTGTATATTTTATTCCCACTCAAAACACACAAAATCCCATTTTTCCTTTGTAAAATGTGGTTTTCGGATTTTAGAAACTTATTTTTATATTATGTCATTATGTATTCTGTTTTTTTGACATAGAATCATCAAACATATAGCAAACAACATTCCTACCAATTTTCATCCAATATGAACATAATTTAGCCAACCAAACCTAAAAAAGAAGCATTTATAAAATATAATTACCGGGTTTTTTATTATTACGGGTTTTTAAAACCGGATTCGGGACAACAAAATAGTCCACCATTAATGTGCAGCCCATCTCCAATCATCCATCTCCAGCCCCACATCGGTTTGGAAGCAATCCATACCACGCCGGACAAGCATTCATCAACCGATCTTCATTCTTCTTCATGTGCAGGAAATACCCCTTGGAGAAGAGAGAGGGAGGAGAGAGAAAGACTTGAAAATCAAAACTTTAAATCCTCCATTAAAACGGGCAAGGTTACAGCCATCTCGTTCCTCTCTTTGCCTTGATTGAGAATCTCCCTCTCTCTCTCCAAACAGGTTTGAATCGAAGAGGCATTGAGCAAAAATGAGGAGGCGCATTGACGCTTTCCTCTATTCGACAGTTTTTGCATTAGTTTCAAGGCTTTTATTAAGCCTAAGGTTTAAAACATTAAAATAACCGATTCATCTTTTTGTGTTCACACTATCCCGTAAGTGGATTTTTGAATTTTGAAGACCCAAATGAACTCCGATTTACAATCTGACTGGACAGGCGGCTTCGTGGTGTTGAACTCCGTCAACTTGGCCTCTCCCACTCACTTTAAGGCTTCCCAATCTGGTAGCTACTTTATAATGCCAAACCTTGCGAGGATTAAATGGGGGGTCAAATGACCTATGATTGATGAACCGAGACTTGCGTTGGATTCCTAATGTTGAAATGCATCTAGGAAAACTTTAGCTCAGCCATTTGCCACCGTTTAATTTTTCATGAAAACTGACTTGTTGACTCGTCCCAACCATGTTTTTGCTTAAAAATGAGCTCGAACCACTTCTAGATCGACTTAAAGTCGTCTCCTAAAATGCAACTCTCAGCTACGGTTTTCCATATACCTGCTAACCTCTCCCACTGCAAAGGCAATGTCAAGATGTGTAGCAACCATAGCATACATCAAACTACCAATGGTTGAAGCATACCGGATCTTGGCCATTCTAGCCTTCTCATCATCAGATGTAGGGCTATCCTTTGCACTGAGTTTCACATATGGAGGCAATGGAACTCTGATTGCTTCCCCCCCTCCATATTGAAATGCTGCAAAATCTTGGATGCATACTCCTACTGAGATAGATAGAGTAACCCCTTTTATCTATCTTTGAGTATCTGCATCCTAAGAATGTGATTGGCATCACCAAGATCCTTCATGTCAAAGATACCATGAAGACTTTGCTTCAATGAATCCAAGGCATGAGTATCCCTGCCAGCAATTAGCATGTCATCAACATACAGAACCAAGATAATCAGTCTGCCATCTTCTGCCTTCTTGGTGTACAAGCAATGATCAACTTGACTTCTCTGAAAGTCTCAAGATTGCATGAAAGTATCAAACTTATGATACCATTCCCTCGGTGCCTATTTCAGCCCATACAGACTCTATTTGAGCTCACAGACCATCTTCTCTTTGCCCTTAGCCACAAAACCTTCTGGTTGTTGCATGTATACGTCTTTATGTAGATCACCATGTAAAAATGCACTCTTTACATCCATTTGTATGAGCTCCACACCCTCAGCTGCAACCAAGCCCAATATGGTTCTCAAAGTAGTCATCTTGACTACATGAGAGAAGATCTCATCAAAGTCAATTCCATGTACTTGCTTGTACCCCTTTGCAATCAACCTTGCTTTGTACTTTGGTGATGAACCAGAAGTGACCTTCATCTTGTAAACCCACTTGAATGGAAGAGTTTTCTGACCTTTAGGTAGTTGCACCAAGTCCCAAGTACCATTCTTTACAAGTGGTTCCATTTCTAACAACATGGCCTTGAACCACTTCTTGCTGTCCAGTCTAGTCATTGCTTCATTGAAGCATGATGGCTCTGGAGTTCCTTTGCACTCTCTTCTTCCTTCTCTACCTTTACTTCATTTCCTTGCTTCTAGTTCCTTCTTTAGATCATTCACCTACCTCTGATAGATGGTTATCTGCTTCGTCTTCTCTAGCTGGTAGGTAGCGAAAACATCCTTCTCAATCTCCAACTCTACCATAGCAATTGTCCTACCTTCCTTCATCTTTTTGAGTTGGCCTAGGAGCTCCTACACATATTCATCATAGTTGGTTGCTATTGGTATGGCTAATGGCATAGAGGTTGTCATCGATGCTTCAATCTTGGACTTCTTTGAGTCTTTTCTAGATTTTGTATCCAAAGTAGCAGGTTTCTTTGTCTCTATCACTGGGGCTCTGCCACTTGGCACTTGGCCAAGCTGCTTCAGTGAGTTTAGCAGGTGCATGGCACCCATGCTACCATCATGTTGCTTTGGCACAATCCCACTTCGGAGGTTTCATGGGGGTGGTGGTAGGTGTGGCAATCAGGGTTGGTGGTGGTGGGTACATGGGGGACCTTTCCTTTACCTGGCGGCATAATGGGCCCTTGAGCTCTTTCCTCTGTTGCTATAGCACTAGAGCCTAGTTCATCATCAAGGCTTCTCCTTGTAAACTCTTCAGGATGGAAGGCTTGCTCTACTAAAACCTCAAGGCTAGGTCCATTTTCTCATCATCTTCTCTTCTCAGCCTTTCCTCAATCCTCTAATTGGTTCCTTTTTTATTCCTCTTTCGCCCTCTAGACTCCTCTTCCATCTTTCTTAGTCACTCCTCTTCTTCTTCTTGCTTCTTTTTCCATTCACCTTGTAGCTCTTTCGACTCCTTCTATGCGGCTTCTAATTCTTTGTCTCCTTCTACTGTGGTTTTGTTCTTCTTTCTTGGGATATTCAACTTGATTTTTCATTTTTCTCCTTGGCTCAATGGGACTGAGCCCTCCTTCCCTTTCCCACTAAAAATTCTCTCACTCGAAGCCTCTTGTTATTGCTACTGGGCTTGGAGTAGAGCTTCCTTCTTTTTTTGTGGCTTGCTCCACTTCTTCCTTCTACACTCTTGTGGCCTCTTCATTCCCCAAGTTTCCAGTAGAGAAAGAGATAGGGGTTATCATCTTTATGGGTGATTGCACAACCAATTCGTGGGATGGTGATGACCGCTCAATAGTTTCTCCCACCACTTCTTGCCTTTCTAAGTCTCCAATGGCCTCCTAGATGATGGCGGTGAGCACACCTCCAAACCCTATGTTGGAGGCCTTGGCTACTAGCTTTTCTTCCTTGCCGTCTCCACTATGGAAGTCGAAGACTCCCCACCTACTACTCTAGCTCTTGTGGCTAGCACTATCGCTGAAGATTCAATAATCTTACGCACATAGCCATTCCAATTGATTTCATCCAGAGACTTAGCCACGAGGCTCTCGAGCAGTGGCACACCAATCCTGCTCATTAAGGCATTGTACCTTTGACTAGAGAATAGATCATGGATTGTCTTTGCCTACAACCTGATGTTGGGGTCACGTATTTTGGCTAAGCTAACTCCATCATTCGTGTATACTTGGGTCTTATCCATCCCTAGCATGCCATAAACATCTCTGTTGGGCCATCTCTCAAGCTTATTTACCAGCCCTAGAGCTCATTCCACCATTTCGAGACTCAAATCAACTTCTACTCTTCAAGTCTCTTCTCCTTGCCTCACTATCAAGGCGCCACGGTTCTTGTTAGCATCAAATGTTCATAGGAACTCTGTGCACTTTTATTGTAGTCAATGGATTGGCTGACCTTCTCCATATATTTACTAAGATTACACTAGTCGACAATGTGTTTTACTACCTGCTCTTCCATCACCATGTCTTCTAAGTTCTGGATGCTTTTGAACTTAAGCTAATTGAAGGCCCTTATTTCTACCATTAGGTTGTATTTGACCTGCTCTTCTTTCATGAATGGAAGCTTTCTACCTTTGTCATGCCCTGGCATCTTGGGTTTCTGACATGATGCAATAGCTCACTAGTTTGAAATGAATTTTTGCAAAAAGATAAGTGAATCATGAAGATATGCTATGGAAAGGTGAAGGGCTCAAGTACAAAATGAAAATTTTCAAGAAGTCCACACAATCCAAACAAGAATTTCATGAAATTTTTCTTTAATAGATATCTTTTTTGCTTTTAAAATTCAGTTTATGGTTCAAGTCATGTCTTCTTTTCCACCTAACCCCCCCCTTTGAAGTGATGAAAATTATTCCTAGGATTGGAAGATGAAGGGTTAAGGGCATTAAGTGCATGCTTGTTGTGCTTTACTTCATCATGAGCCAATTGTAGAAGTTTGGATTATACTCCAAGTGGGCGTGATGTTCCATGCCATGAGGTCTAATGTCTACGTGTGTAAGGTAGGTCAAGACATTAGTTAGAAAGTCACTAGAGTTCATACCCTAGCAATGTGTATTTCTTCCTAGGTTAGGATTCAATCGAAATAGGGACGGGTCATAATGTGTTCCTTTAATGGTCAAATGTGACTGGAGGCCAATACTCTGAACAAGGTAAGAGCCACATAGGTTAGATCATACTTAGAGGTTTTGATTGCCCATCCTTTGCAAGGCATTGGTCATAATTTGGCAGCCCTCTTGTTCCCAATGGAGATGAAGAGCATACCATGTACATAGGAAAGAAGAGTCAAACTCGGCTAGCTTTTTCAACTCTTCTAACTCATGGATTTTTGTAGAGACTTTGTTCTTGCTACTATCGGATGTGACCAGCCATTGTTTGCAAGCTTGCTCTTGAGAGATCTCATCGATGATCAATTCCTTGACTACCATGGGAATCTAAAAAAACATGAATTTAGATTCTTCCTAGGTGCATGGCAAGGAGCGTGCATCCGATATGCTAATGCCTTGTCTAGGAGGCCTATGTCTAGCCATTCATAGCTTCTAGCTAGCATGGTGAAGGTGGTGTCCAATCATCTAATGTAGGTGAATAAGTCATCCCCCGTTTCATGGCTAGGTCTAAGGCTAAGGTAAGGATAGATATATGCCTATAGGAGGGTCTGAGGCCTACAAGGGGTGGGATTTGGCTGGGGACTAGATAACTTAGGAATCAATGCATGCTTCATGGATTGGTCAATAGGGTGTTTAGCGGCCACTTGTGCAATGGGTTGGTCTTGGGGCTCGCGTGATGTGTTGCTTTCTGCTTATGGAGTAGTTGGGACACTGGGAGTGTCACATTGAGTTGGACTAGCCTAGGGAGAGCTGGTTGTGGTTTTGGTCCATAGACTCGTTGAGGTTCTATGGGTTTGGTGCTTTTTGAGTCAATTGGTTTCTCATTCCTGGTTGACTTACCATTTTGTGAAGATGGGCTAGGGTCCTAGATTGAGGAGCATGAGTATTGCTCGTAGTCTTGTGCCTTCATAGTAACCTTGAGCATGCAATAGGTCTTTGGGCACCCATCATAGCTTAACCGTTTGTCTGCTCTTTTGTAGTGTCAATTTTGTCTCCTAGGTCTAGGGCATGAGTTTTTTTTGTTATGGGTTCATGCAATTTGGCTTCTAGGCAATTGCAGTTGTCCCATTTGAGCTATTGCTCAGTGGTCTTGTCTCCTTTGGGTTGCAACTAGTTTGTCTTGGTAGGGTGGGATAAGTCACGATCCCCCTCCTTAGACCTTGCACTAGGTTTGTCTACTAGTGGCACTGTAGACTTTGATGGAGCCGCACTGCCCTTGCTAAAAGCTATCACTATCCCAACATTGCCAATGGCAAGGTGAATGTGTTGTGAGTCATAGTTGACATTGGAATATGCTTGTTTCTTGAATGCACACCCTAGTAGTGATTTCTTACCAACAGCCTTAGTGTTAGGCAACACATAGAATATCATAGGTAGGCTTTAAGTCTCAATAGAGATCACTATTTTGCACTTTTCCAACAGTGAGTAGGGTTGTCACCCAAATGGGTTGAGTTCAGTGTTTGTAGGTTATAATTAGAGCTAGCCAATAAGTAAGATCCCTCGTCAATAAGTATGTCAAAGGCGTGTGTCTTTTGGGCAACCTGATATGCATAGGTAGGTAGGTGTTACTACTTTATCCTCATCCTTTCTCTTAGTGATGGTGGCTACTCTTACGTTCACGGGTGGTTCTAGCATTGGAGGCTCATGCAACAATGAATGCCTTGGAGGGTAGTACTTCTTGAGGTGACTGCCAATTGAAGAAGCCTACACTCTCTCCCTCAAGGGTCTCAAGCTCTATGTTGCCAGTTCTCAACTAGTGTTGCAAAATTTGAAGGGCACCAATCCTCTCAACTTCATCTTCTACTTATGGCCCTTTACAGAGTATAGTAGCAATAGGTTGCCTTGCTCAAAGTCACATTGTTTGATATGTTTGTCAAACCAGCCCTTGCATCTTACCTTTTCATAGATTAGGGCATGGGTAGCTAGGAGTCGGGTCTCAAAAAGGCATTCTAGCTCTACCAAGCATTCTGTCCATGTCTCCTTTCCATCCCATCTCTTTTGCACACTGCCACTCTTAAGCTTGGAACAAAAAACTCCACTAGTAGGATCCCTTCAGCCCATAGGTCAGCTTGAATGGTGTTTGCCCTCCTACGGCCATCTTGTAGGCTGTGATATAGGCCCATAGCATTGCCATGAGTTTATTGTCCCTGTCATTGCGCGATTTAGTTAGGACGTTCACTAGGATCTTATTTGTGGATTCCACCTAACCATTAGCTTGAGGGTAGTATGGTGATGATTTTTTATGGATGATCAAGAATGTGGATAGTAAATGGGCAATCACCTCATTAATGAAGTGTGTGACTTGATCACTAACTAGCTCAATGGGGTAGCCAAATCTCGTGAGATCAGCTACTCCCAAAGGAACTTAGCCGTGGTCCTAGTGTCATTCTTCCTAGTGGCCCGAGCTTTGGCCCATTTTATGAGATAATCTGTCGCTACATCAATGTACTTCGCCTATGAGTACTACGTTGTGGGTTTGATTGGCCCAATAACGTTAATCCCCCACTTTTCAAAGGGTTGTCGTGCTATTACTAGGGTGAACTCCATCTTGTCCTTTTACAGATGAGTACTTTGGTTCTTTGACATTCATTGTAATGCTTCAAAAACTTAGCAACAACACGAAATAGAGTGTGCCACCATAGCTGAGATTGCTCTATCCTAGTCTATAGATTGAGCTGGCAATTAACTAATAGAGCCAAATCTTAAGGACAAGGTGCTTTAGACTAGCCTTCTCTATAGGTCTCTTAAGAAATCCATGCTCTAGGACTTGCACTATATCATCTGTCCAATATGGCATTAGATCAACCACCCTGAATATGTCACTAGACATGCTAAACAAGTGTGCATAAGGAAATTTGTCTACGATGCCCTGTCCAGCAACTTCTCCTATCAGTATGTGGGACATATGGTTTGCTATGTAATGCTGCTTACCCTTGTGTACAACAACCGAGAAGTCAAATTCTAGAAGCAAAAGTAACCATCTAGCTATGTGTCCTCCTGAAGTGCAAGATTTGTTTACTGGATAAAGCAAATCTTGATGGCCATCGAAGAAGGTAAAGGGCATAGCCAAAAGATAATGACGAAACTTTTTTTACAGTGAATGACATGGCAGGGCCTTCCCTCTCCATTGTGGAGTAATTCATCTCTGTATCTATGAGTTATCTGCTAGCAAAGCTCATAGGATAATCAAGATTATGTTTACCAGGTTGGCACAAAATAGCTCCCACGGTGAACTTTGAGGCATCAATGTGCATGTGGAATGTTATGTTCCGATCTGGGGCTTGTAGAATTGGTGCAATTGTGAGAGAATTTTTTAGTTCCTTGTAGGAACATTGGCATTCCTCAGTCCACTCAAATACGATTAGCAATTTGTAAAGGGGTCTAGTGATCAATGCATAGTTCAAAATGAATCATTAATAGCACCCCATGTGTCCCAAGAAGCACTGAACTCCCTTATAGTTTGTGGGAGGTGGTAAATCGATAATGACTCTGACTTTGGATAAGTTGGTGGCAATGCCATTCTTAGGCACCACATGCCCTGGATACATTCTTATTTTACTCAAAGACTGTGCAAAGTTTATCTAGGTGTTCCCTCCAACTGGGGTGAACACATAGATAGTAAAAAAAAAACCTCCAATTCTTGCCTAAGCATGTCTTTGAATATGGCACACATGAGGTGTTGAAAGGTAGCGGTGCATTCGTCAGCCCAAATGGCATAAGTATGTAGGAAAATATGTTCCATTCCATTGGAAGCGTTGTCTTATGTCTATCATCGAGGTGTACTTGCATGTGGCTTACAATATGCATTAATTTGAGCAAGGCCCATTATACATGAACTTCAATCAACATCCAAGAGTGGTAGATTTTGGGGATAGAGTTCTCCATACAAACGATCACAAGGATATGTTAAGAGGATCCAAGGACAATACCAAACCGATCAAAGGAAGAAGGCCAAAGTCAAAGAAAGAAGGATATGATCAGTAATAAGGAGTTACCAAGATGTTTCCATTGCAATGAACCCAGCCACTTCAAAAGATAATTCCCAAAGTTAGGTCAACCAATCCACTAGGAGCTATTTCGTGGCCAGAATTGAGCAATTTCAACCACCAAGGAAAAAGTTACTAGAGTAACCTTCAAAGGGAGGAACAAAGAAATAGATGAAGGTAAAGATTCCACTTTAGAAGTGGACATGGAGAGAGCAACGGTACATGTTGCTTTCAACCAAAAGGGCCCCAATCCCTAGTTCTCAGTGATCTAGACCCTAGCAACTTACCATGACAAAACCTTATTTTGATTGATTATGGAAGCACCCACTCATTTATCTCACCAAAGTGTGCAAAAAGGCTAGGGATAAACACTGAACATGCATCTAAGTTGTTAGTAGAGTTGGAAAATGGGAAAGAAACAATTTCTATTCAACAGATTAGAAGGGTGGAATTTAAGTTTGGAGGCAATCTTTCCAATACGGGGTTCATAGTTATGAATTTAGGATATTACAAGTGCTTGCTAGGAATAGATTGGATTATTCCCAATGATTCTTACATTCATTGCAAGAAAAGTCAAATCATGTTCCTACACAAAAAAGGAGAGTTAGTAACCACTCAAGGCGTAGCTAGAAACCCTAGAATCCAGCTAGCAAAAGCTTCTCAGATAATGAAAGGACTAAGAAAAGGATTACCTATCTACCTAATCAAACTTAATAAGATTGAGAAAGTAAAGAAAATTGATGAAGAGCCATCTTAGATAAAGGAATATGCAAATTTATTCCTTGAAGAGCTGACAAAACTTCCTGCACCAAGAGAAGTTGATCATGAGATCAAGCTAACACCAAGAGCTACATTAGTAGCAAAACGATGAGCCTATCCTATGTCCATTCCAAAAGTCAATGAGTTGAAAGAAAAACTCAAGTAACTTTTGGACCAAGGATACATCAGATCAAGTAATTTACCATGAGGAGGCCTAATGCTATTCCAAAAGAAGAAGGATGGGACCCTTCGTCTCTACATCAACTACCATGGGCTAAACCAAGTGACGTTCAAGAACAAATATCCAATCCCAAGGATAGAAGAATTACTTAACCATCTTCAAGGTGCAAAGATATTTTCAAAGATTGAAACACAACTCTGAGTTGTCCTTGAAACAATGAGGATACACAAACTTTATGCCAAGAAGAAGAAATGTGCCTTCTTTAAAAGCCAGATTGAGTACCATGGATTTATAGTCTCTAACAAATGGATTGCAATATACTCTACCAAAATTGAAGATGTACAAGACTTGGCATCCCCAACGACATTGAAGGAAGTTCGAAGTTTTCTCAACTTGACAAGATGGTACATGATTTTTATCAAGGACTATGCCTTGATTGATGTACCCTTAACTGATTTTCTCAAGAAGTAAATAGCCATTGTATAGACTCCTATTGAACAATCTAGCTTTGATAAGCTTAAAGAGAGTTTGATCACAACTCCTATTCAAAACCTACTCGACTTGAACCAATTATTTGAAGTTGTCAATGGTGCAAGCTCCCTCACATTAGGCTGTGTGCTCACGTGAGAAGGCCATCTGATAGCTTTTTCTTCTAGGAAGTTGAAGATTCATGAGAAAAACTATGCTACCCATGATCTAAAACTCCTTTTTGTAATTTATGCTCTCAAAATATGGAGACACTATTTGCTTAGCAGCAAGTTTATCTTACTCACCAACCATAAAAGTCTCAAATGGCTCTTTACTCAACTAGATCTAAATATGAGGCAACAACAATGGATTGAAGTCAAGAAATCAAGAAGAATATACTTTGGGAAGCCCATGATTGTCCTTTCTTAAGACATATGGGATATGAAAAGACTCTCAACACTGTAAGAAGAAGATTCATTGGGAAAATCTCAAGGGAGATGTGTTTAAATATGTCAATGAATGCTTGAGCTACCAATGGATCAAGATCGAGCATGTCAAGATGCTAAGAAAGCTCCAACCACTTGACATCTTGCAAATGAAATGGGAATTTATCAACATGGATTTTATAGTTGGATCACCTTGTGTCCAAGGAGAACATAATTAGTTTTAGTTATTGTGGATATGCTAACTAAGGTTGATTACCTTATGCCATTTAAAACCAACTATAAGGCTTTAGATATTGCAAGGGTCTTTGTGTCACCCACCTCTTGTAATCTAGCTCCCTTTCTCTAGTTTGTCTACCACTACCCTTGGCTTATTGCATGATGACCAAGGTGGGGCCTTGTCCCATCCACTATTTTCCATGTTTTCAAAGATGCCATATATCATCTAGGATTATGTTAACCAAGAAGATTAGCTTAATCTAATCCCTCATGAAGGCTATATAAGGTGTCCATGGAGATGTAAAGAAACACAATGACAAGCACATGAGAGCACTCTAGAACACCCTCATGCTAGTCCATATCTTTGAGGTAAGCTATGAGTGAGTCTCTTTTATTATTTAGCATTCTATAAATACATAATGGCAAGCTTCCTCTACCTCTTCTCCTCTTATCTCCCTCTCTTCTCATCTCTCACTTATATTCTAATATGGTGTCTAGATCATATGTACTCTCTTCTAATTCTCCCTCTACATTCATGCTTAAACTTATTAAGTAAGACTTGACATATGCTCTATTGGTGGAGAATCCTTATTTTTTCATGTTATATATATGTTCATGGGAGAAATTAGGAGTCATCACCTCTCTTAACCTTCCATCATCTTCATTTCCATTAAGATGGGCTACAAATTCTTTCTTGTGAAGTTGTGTTTTGGTTCTTTCCATTCTCTTTGAGGAAAGGGATGTCCTAGCCCATCCTCCCTTTGGCTAGGTGGTACTCTTCTTTAGCTCTCTTAGTGAGGATTGTAGGCTAGGTGGGTAAGAGGCAACCCACTCATCTTTTCAGCTCTCATTTTTTGTGCCCCCACTGAGGACTTCTCAAGCTACGCTCTACAATTTCTATGAAGAAAGAAACATCTAAGGAGTTGTCCTTTTCTTCAATAAGTGTTTATCAAGGGATCACTAAGGAGGAATCTTCATCAAACCCTATTCAAGGGATTCATGGATACATGAATAATCCTATTTTCTATAATTTTCAATTGGTTCAAAACATTAGAGTGGATGTGTGCATTAGTAGAAATATACGTTTTTAGCAAAGGTTGGTCTTCTATTTTGGAGTTGAGAGATTGAGAGAGATCTTGTTGTTCCCTGGTCCCATAATATTCCCTATTTTGGATTATAACATCTCCTTTAATGTGCACATAATATTCATTCTACTCTAAGTGCATCCCATGAACCATAGGGATTTGTACGGACCTATCCGTCCTCTTACTAGGCAAACAATGCACATAATAATTAGCACAAAGCTCAAGTTCCAAAATATCATAAGGGGCTTATTGGGCCCTCATCATCTTGCTGAAATTAATGCATCTGTGAATCCATTTATTCTACCCTTAATAAGATATGAGTTGGGCCTAGATGTATTCATCTTTGCATTGTATGGAGCTAGATCAACATCTTCCTATCGTGGATTTTTCAAGATTTTTGGACACAAAGAGGAGAAAGATCTAGACTTTCTAGATGATTTAGAAATGGCATTCCTAGTCACATGTCGGGATGATAAAACAACCAAAGTACAGGCCTTCTCTTTAGTTCTAAAGGGTGATGCTCGAGTGTGGTATCAAGCTCTTTTGAAGGCTATAAAGGGTAATTGGGAGGATCTCAAGACCACATTTTTGCATGAGTACCAAGATACAGAGGAGAAGATGTTTGGAGACAACTCCTAGATCTTTGCCAAACCTTACCAGGGGAGTACCAAAGCATATGAAGGCATGTTTATAAAATTATGGCATAAATGGACAGCCTCCTTAGCCGAGGGAGAGAGAGTACCTGATTGCCTTAAGAAAGATTGTTTTCTAGCCGGACTCCACCCTCTACTAAGGGAGAAGGTCAAATTCAAGTTCCCACATTCTATGAAGAATCAATCACTTATGCTAGGGAGAAAGATAGGAAATTGAAGTATTTAGCCCAATTGAAGGGGGGAGTTGAGCCCATGTAGGTTTTACCAACTATGCCAAGGCCTAGAGAAATAGCAGAGGTCCCACCCAAACCAGAGATGCCATAGCAAGAGCTCCTACAATGCATTAGTAATCAACTTGAAAGCCTTTTGTTGGATTTAGTGCAAGGAGTACATCCCCCTCCCATTGCAAATGAAGGCAATCGAGAGACAAGAAAGAGAGTATGTTTGCTATAATTATGGGGAGACTGGCCATGGTATGTACTTTTCCCTCATCCTAGGCGTCTGCCAAGAAATGGGTTCCAACCAAGAAGGAGGGGACAACAAGTGACACATTTAGGGATAGGCTTGTTCCATCAAATCCAGGGCCTCCACCACCGTTTCAAGTTCTCCAGCATCCTCGATCACTTGTAGAGGTTCCGCCCTTGCCTATCCAGCTGCTAGATAATCGTGACGTTAGGATGATCAGTTTGGATGAGAGTGATGTCAAAGGAAAGGCTAAAGTAGCATAGGTTGAAGCAATGCCGGCAAAGAAAGCCTGTAGAATTGAGAGGATAGAGCCTATACGACCAGAGGAGGTTGAAAATATGAAAGAAGAGGTAGAGTCATCAAAGGCTACAAAGACACGCATAGTAAAAAGAGGAGGGCTCGCTTATGCCGACGCATTGAGCCATATGATTTTTCCTTGGGTAAAGGTACTAAAGCTTATGATTTGTATGTTGATGTGAGGGATTAAGGGCTAAAATTTTCATGGCGTCAATTATTGCATCTATCTCCAACAGTGCAGTGACAATGGTCAAAGATGGTAAGCATTAGACCCATGAAGAATAGACATGTGAATGCAATCAAGGCTAGAAAGATGAAGATATTATGCCTCTAGTGGAAGTCGAAATCAATGGGCAGAGAGTATCAAAGACATATGTGGAAGGAGGTGCAAAGATTTGTGTCATGACGGAAAAGTTGATGCATCACTTAGAATTAGAGGTAAGTGAAACTACTGAATTTGGGGTCAAAATGGCTAATAATGTAGTAGTAAATTATTTGGGAGTTGTAAAGAAAGTCAAGATAAAGGTGTGTGGAGTGCAATTGGAGCTTGATATGTATGTGATGTCAGTGAAGGGGGAAAATTATCCACTCATTCTTGGGCGACCATGGCTAATGGGAATGAAAGCCAGACAAGATTGGGAGACATGGGATTTAGAGATAAGGCCATAGAAGGGGCTGCAGAAAAAATGGAAGAGCACTATCTACAACATGAAGAATGGCCGACAAGAGAATCTTATGTTAGATACCACCGCTGATAAATGGAGTTCCAACGAGGATTGGTCATCTATGATGGAGGGCGAGTCTTCTAATGAGGAGGAAGAAAGCTCTCTAGAAGTGGTGGGGATTACATTGAAAGGGCCTTCTAATAGTGAGATTCCGTATAGCAGCTTCCAAAGGTTGAGAAGGAGGGGTTAGAAAAAATGTTGGCTAAGAATCTATCAGCTGAGGAGAAGGCAGTCTACATGGAAGTGGTGATAAAACACTTTGAACTTTTTATTTTTGATTATGAATACATCACAGGTGTGACGGTAGTACAACATCACATTAATCTAAAAGATAGAGCAAGGCCAATGGTGTGGCAACTACAACGATTGGGAGTAGTTCAATAAAACGCTCTACTCATTGAGGTGCAGCGACTTTTGAAGGTAGGTTTCATCTATCTAGTAGGTGTCTTGGAGTGGGTTTCACCTGTAGTGGTGATACCCAAGAAGAACAGAAAATGGTGGATTTGTGTGGACTACAAGCCGTTAAATGTTGCAACAAAGAGAGATCACTTTCCTCTTCTCTTTCAGGATGAAATACTCAACGAGGTGGTCGGGCATGAGAGATACACTATTTGTGATGGGTATTCAAGTTATTTCCAGATCCGAATAGCTGAGGAGGATCAACAGAAGACCACCTTCATCACTCCTTGGGGGTGTTTTGCCTATAAAGTAATGCCATTTGTATTTAACAAATGCCCAAGCTACCTTCCAGTGATTCATGAATTATGTCTTCCAGTCATATTTTGGTAAGTCCATCAGGGCCTTTATTGATGATTTTTGTATTTATAGTTCTAAGGCTCTACAACTAGGGAAGGTGGATGAAGTTTTCAATCGCCTCGCATAAATGGGAGGGCAGCTAATTTTAGAATATCAAGCTCATATTATTCTCATGTTAGTATGTATGACCGACATTAGCCTTGTCCAGCTGTATCAGCAAGTGTGGGACATTAAATAAGTCGGTGGTCTTAGACCTAGTGTGAATGGTCCTACGGACCTTAATACTATTGTATACACTTATTCTATGTGTGTGATTAAGAGATAATGAATGAATGAATGGAAGAAGAAGAGAGCATGCTTGCTCCTCACTCTGTCTCTGCCTCTCTCAATCTCAACATGGTATCAGAGCCATGCTAAGCGGGCTCTCTAGAGCAGGAGGAAGTCAAGAAGACTTGTAGGAGTTGAAGATCAGGATTTATCAAAGACCAAACACGCTGCCATTGCTTCTCCAAGGTATGCATTTGTTCATGTGAGATTCTATGCTTCATGGTAGTGGTGAAGACTTGTCTGGGACTCTTTGGGAGCATCATTGAGCATATTTGAGTGCTTGATAATCATTATTACCTTCACCACGTGCTGCTGGAAGAGCTTGACAGGCTGCGTGAACTGCACCTGTTTGCAGGCCAAATACATCTGTTGTACTCCATGCTAATGCTTGGTCACAAACTGATCTATGGCTTATAAACAAGCCTTGGCAAGGTTGCTAAAGACTTGTGGCATGCTAATGCTTGACTAGGAATGAGATATGAGCTATGAGAGTTGACTGCAAATCTGAAATCTATCCCAAACTGCTATAGATAGAGAGTATTCAGCAGGTACATGACTTTGGAAAGAGCCTTGAGCTCATAGGGATGCCCAAAAAGGGTCTACTGAAGTACATACATGCTAATGCAAACATATGTCTTGGATGTTTTTCCTGTAAGCTGAAGATTACTAATCAAGTATACTCAGATCTGAAGCATTTACTTGGTTGGAAAATTGTCATGAATCTGTAGACAGCAAGCATTGTTTATACTTGAAGCATTACATGACATTGCTTGGTTCATGTCAAATGTATGACTTGGGATATGTCTACTGAATGTCTGGAGGACTAAGACAAGCATTAAATACTACTGAAAACTGAAGTCTAGAGTTGGAAATTAATGCAGTTACATTGTCTTGGCTAGGTACAAACTATAAATGCAATCTATGACTTGGATTTGTGAAGACAGGATGTCTATGGTTACCCGAATGCTCATGTATTGAACCTAACACTTCAAAATGAATGTATGACATGTGTTAACCCCAAGTCCAGATGGTGGAAAAATGGAGGAAAAAGCAAAAGGAAGATGGAAAAAGAGCAAAGACACGCAGGCGGCCTCTAAAGATGAACCGGGGCAAAAATCGCAACCTTAAATGAAAAAGTGCCTCAAAAAACTCGAAAAAGTCTTGTAAAAGAGCGCCAGGCTCCCTCCTGTGCCAATTGTAAAATATTAGATGGGTGTAGGCTAGAGGCACAAAGCTATAAGAGGGAAATGGAAAAAGGACCTTGCCATAATGGCCGGTCATGTAAAAAAGGGATGGGTACCCATGGGATTTTAGGGTTTGTGTATATAAAGCTCAAAAGTGAATAAGAGATCATTCTTTTGTGTGTGGCAAAAGGAGTCTTCTTCTCCTTCTCTCCTTCTCATCTTCTTTCTTGTGAGTGCTCTTGAGAGAGGGAGTGTGAGAGTGTGAGGGATTGAGTGTGTGAGAGCGAGGGATCAAGAGGGTGAAGCTCTCCATCTTCTCCTCTTCTCTTTTTCTCTTCCCTTCCCTCTTCTTGCATGCACGGCTATGGCTGGAGCTTGGAGGTGGAGGAGGCTTGAGGATGCTTGAGCTAGCATCTAGGATCGTGGAGCTACCAGCATGTGTGAGAGAGGAGGCAACTCATATCGGCACTAAGGTAAGCTCACTACACTTGTAGGATCGACGGCGCGTTGGCTAGGTGAGAGATAGCCATTAGAGCTTGCTTGGAACGCTTGAAACAATAAGCGATCCGTGGGTCTTGGCGGTTGAGAGAAAGCTCCCACATTTTGGTTCCATTGCTAGGACACACGGATTCAAGCTTGAGCACTTGCGCGCCTCGTATCGAACATCGAAGTAAGGGATTCATCCCCGAAACAGAGCTTGAGATAGGTAGGAAGTTTGGGTGTTTTGATTTTCGAAACAAGTAAGTATTTTGGGTTATTTTTTTTGTTTGATGATTAGGAAACATGGAGAAATAATTTCAGTATTTTGCTTTCGATTCTTGTTGCATTTAGAGTAGGATAGGATTAGGAAATCGCACCGGATAAGGGTAGGGTTTATTGTTGCAAAACAGGGCAAAAATCGTGCAAGAAATGGCAAAAAGCTCGCTTGTGATGCCTAAGATTGGCAAGTGAGTGATTGGGGGCATCAACACCATAATCAGGAAGGGGTATAAGAGCCAAGAGGCCAAGGGAGGACTCATTTGCAACCATTTCAGTGTGAAAGAGAGAGAGAGAGAGAGAGAGAGAGAGAGAGAGAACTACTGCCCGATTCAATTCGATCGCACCAACGACGAGCCCACCACTCTATCCAGATATATGAATCCCTTCTCTTACCCCCTTAGGTAGGATCTGGAGGTTTGTGCCTGGTACGATTGAGTGAATCACAAGAAACGATCGAAATCAAACTCGCGTTGTTTACGTGCACCGCGCTCGACCTGTCTGAGCAGTCATTTCTGGGCCGAGTCCCAGAATCAGCCCTCGGCCCCTTGCCATTTGGCCAATCCGGCCAAAACCCTAATCGGCCTATTTGGCCCAAACCTACTCGGCCCGTCCGAGTCTATCATTTGGACCATGGACAAATTCGGCCCTCTGCCATGTGGCAAACTCGACCCTCGGCTCAATTGCCTCGGCCCAATCGCCTCGGCCCGCCCGAGCAACCTTGTTCAAATCAACCACTCGGCCCGTCCGAGCCAATCCGTCTGAGTGACTTCGTCTGAGTCTGCTCCTCGGCCCGTCTGAGTCCACCCTGTCCAAGTCCCAAATTCGGCCCTCGGCCCATCCGAGTAACCCATTTGGACCCTGCAATTCGGACCAGTTAGGCCGAGTGTAGATTTTTACCAAATTTTCATAAATTTGACCTGACCCGGCTAGAACTCAGTAGCGCAAACTATTGAAAGCCCTTAGGACGCTCAGAACTTGATTCTGGCACACGGAATAGGCAAAATTGTAGGGCACCGTCGCTTAACAACTAGAAGTGAGTAGTTGCGAAATTCAGAGGCTTAGATGCAAACCGCTGAGTTGAAAAGCCTGATTGGACCAAAAACGAACGAGGGAACATATTAGAGAAACCCTAAACCCTGCCAAGACGGCCAGAAAATTGACCAACAAGCCTATTCGGCCCAAAACAACGCGAGAGTGCTTAAGATGGCTAGAAATTGGTTGCTGCACTCACCTTTAATTTCCGCACTTGGAGTACACTTAAGGAAACTGAAAGCCTGATTGAGCACAAGTGCACAGGGAAAGACACATTGAGTGGCCATAAATTGAGGACTGTATTAAATAACTGAAGAAACTCACCCAAATAAACCACTCAAGGAACCCACCAGTAGGAGAGAACCCAATACATAGACAAACCATCAACGTGCAAAAGTAGGACCAAGCAAGGGACACCGACGAAGTGGATTTGACAAGTCTACTGAACCTGATTGATAGCTTGGTGGAGCTCGATAACTCAACAATGGCAGAAGAAAGTTCAAACCGCAGATCTAATGAGGAATTCAACTTAGAAGCCTTTCCAGATGCTATTCAGAAAGCTGGTCAGCAGTTACGACACTCATGCTCGGTATGAGCACCATGGTAGGACAACAGACGCTATCATCGCAGATCTAGAAGAGGAGAGAAAGCTGGCCCACAAAGCATTGCAAAGCATGGCTGAATACAATAGGGATCAGCAGGCTAGGCGCCAAAGGCAAAGCATGGAGTTGCAAGAGGTGCAACGGGTACTGAACTTGGCTAGCAAAAATCGAATGGACCATGAGAGAGCACTAGAAGGAGACTTAACACTGAGTGAACTTCTCATGAAGCGGCTGCTCGATAACACGCTGCAGAGCAAAGTGCCACGACTCTAGCAACATCGTTGCTCTTCGTAGGATTAGGAGCAAACCAGGGCTCAAAGAGCCAGTCTAAAATCCCTATTGTTGCCAAGCAACTCGATAAGTACAAACCCCATGACGATTCATACAGCTTTGTTGAGCGGTTCGAGCAAGTCTACGAAGCCAATGGCCTCAACGACCTGAATCAACGCAGAGCGAGCCAACTTCGATGGCCTCAAGGATCTCTTCATTAAGAGATTTGCCAAGCCCGGATACTCCAATAATCTACTAGTACGCTTGATGAATGTCAAGCAGAAAGAGAAGGAGGACATTCGCGATTACGTGATCCATGTGCGCAGTCTCTTCAAGAGAATCCCCACTAGAGAGTGACCGACTGAAAGAGCAGTATCAACTGTATTCATCAGCGGGATTCAGAATGAGGAATTATACAAGGCTTTGCCAGGCAACTCGAGCTTGCAGCGAGATGTGCTAGCCAGGGTCTTTGAGGAAGCCATCCGACGATCAGCTGAAGGGGCGGAGCTCCAAAAGTGTGAACCTAGAAGAAACAAACTCGCGAAGCTCAGAGAGAGCGTCAGCCTCGAGTGAGCGATCAGCCCCACCATCCCAGGATAAGGGGAAAACCATGGAAATGAACCATGACTTGGCTAACGTTAAGATGGAACTAGCCAACTTGCAAGATATGTTGAGACGACCAATGCGCCCACACATCCAATGCGTGTACTATGGCAGAAACCACTTGCCAGCCGAGTGTCAAGACCCTAGGTCAATACCTTGCACTAACTGCGGTAGGTTCGGTCATGACATCACGCATTGTAGATTGCCAAGGAGACTTCCATACTCGCAACCAGATGGCCAGCCATACCTACGAATAGACCACAGCCATTTTTCAGAAGAGGAACCCCATTGGCCCTCCCTACGCCTAATGACATTAAGCCGGCTGTTCCTAGGATGGAAATAAATCCTACGGGCATTCCTAGACCGCCTGGTCCTTATGTAACCCATCCACCAAGTGATGCTCCTGTCCACTATGTGGAAGAACCAAACGAGGAAGAAGATTACATATGCCCTTATGTCTTGCATGACGATGAGGGCAATGTTGTCCTCATGGATTATCGCCCCGTACCGGTGATGGCATTAGGAAGAGGACGAGGTAAAGGCCTAGGAGGGCAGACGTAGGATCCAATCACCTATTGGACTTGTGGCCACCCAGGTCATGTCTCATCACGCTGCCCTGAAAGGGAGAAGCAAAACAGAGAAAAGGCTGACCAAAGGTGTGCTGAGTGTGGAATCACCCATCTCTTTGTTGATTGCCTAAGGCAAAAGCCATCGTCTAGCTCAGCCAACGAGCCATCTGTTCCATTGGGGTTGTTTGGTGTTGAGAACCATGATGGGGAGGCCATGCCTATCCCACTGCGGGTCATGACCCGTGCCCAACCTCGCCTCCACAACCACAGTTAAGAGAAGCAACTGCACCATAAGCGGTGCCGCTAAGGCCAAGCCTCGGCGCTGCTATAGGGCCGTGGTTTAGTCATGGCCACTAGTCAGGATGATCCACGTTAGGAGAGAGATGAACACCCAACGATCTCCTAACCACGTTGGTGACTACCCCTGTAACACTTAGCTTGGGAGATCTACTTAGGCAGCATCCCACCCTATGGCAAGATCTTAAGCAGTGGGTTGAAGGGTCACAAGAGCAGGTTACGGCAGACCCTCATGACCATGATGCAGAGACACAAATACCGAGTTTGACACTGCACTCTATGCCTAAGTCCTTGCACGTCAATGCCTTCTAGGAAGGTTTCGAGATGCATGCAGTCTTACTGGTTTTAGCCCTAGGTGATACAATGAGGAAGGGAATTGTGGACACAGGGGCTGGGGTTAGTGTGCTTGCTTCAGACTTGGGGAAACCCACCTGTTGAGACTGCTAGGTTTAATGTCACACTAGCAAACAGTATGAGAGTCAGCCATTCGAGGTGCTTAAGAATTGGCTAGTGAAGATTGCAGGTGTCCAGTTCTCCATTGACTTTATATTCATGAAGGGAGTAGATTACGACATCCTATTAGGCTACCCCTGGATGCGCAACGCTAGAGTCATCGAAGATTGGGGTAACGGCTTGATCTTCCTTGGCAATAGGACGGACGCCGTGAGAGTAGAGATGGACACCTTAAAGACCTCACCAGTCAACTTAGATGCCATCTCTGCTATGCTCAAGGGTAATGCTCAGGTCAAGGAGTCCTATGAGCCCTTGACCAAGTATATCCCATGCCCAGAGGACGAGCGGGATTGGATGCATGTCCTTGCTACGATCGACCTGCTGTTCTCTAATCACAAGGCATATGAGTAAGCCATCAAAACAATCGACAAGGCTAATGACATACCCTCCGTACCAATCTGCATGATGACAGGAAGCCTTCGGGGGAAACCAAAGCCCCAAGTCCCAACCAACAAAAGGGAACTCCATGAGATATTGGAATACCTAACGAACAAGCTAGTTGGTAATCTAGCTGCAAATTTCAAACCACTCCATGATCTCTTAAATGAATCCAAGTGGCAATGGACCAGAGTGCATGACTTGAATCTCATGTATAACTGGGCCCTGGTTCCCGACCAACGACTAGAGATAGACCAAGCCCTAGGAGACGACGAGCAGTCTGATGAAGAGAATTCTAACGACGAATACGAAGACTGCCAATCCTTCAGTGATGAAAGTGAGGGTGAGGTAGATATCGTGGAATACGACACTAAAGGACAAGAAATAGAGCAAATACGAGTAGACTCTAAGCCACAGAAAAAGAGTACCTTCAGGATGGAGCGAGGAGTCATGCGCGTGGAATGTGATCATGCCTGGTTGGAACAAGTAGGAGCCATAGACCTTGAGCAAGCAGGACTAGCCCAGCCAGGAATGACACCTGTGTTTAGGACCGAATCACCATCTGAACTGCGCCCACTAGGGGAGACCACCTCTTCTAGCGAAGACGGAGGGTTCGACTCTGAATCAGAGGTTAGTTCGAATAGTGATCTAGAAATCCCTAGGCCACCCACAACCAGACGCACCAAGGGGGACCTACCTGTCCATGTGAGGCGCAGACAATTAAGACAGGAAAAGGCAAAGCAACCCAGGGATGCTCGAATGGAAGAACAATGAAAACCGCAGGATCTCCCTAACCGATTTACAAAATTCAAAAAAGGGGATAGGGTGGTAGTTCTATTAGGTGCCAAATGTCAAGCACATACAAGCAAACCAATCGAGGGACGTGCCATAGTCAAGGAGGTGGACCTAGCCTAGGAAGGGGAAACACCCCGACTAGTCTTCATGGCCGATGACATAACTAATGAAGAAGAAACACATCTTGTCGCTCTCTTGCGAGAGTACATAGACGTGTTTGCCTGGTCCTTAGAAGAGCTTAAGGGGGTAGATCCGAGTGTCGTGACTCACAACATACCCATGACGCTAGATGCAATGCTGGTCAAGCAGCGACCATACCCTATGAATCTAAAACATGCTCATGCTTTCAAGGAAGAGATTGATAAGCTGATGAGAGCAAGATTCATTTACGAAATTGAGCACACAGACTGGGTATCACCCATAGTCATCATGATGAAGAAGAATGGAAAAATCCGAGTGTGCGTCAATTACAAGAAGGTAAACGCTGCTACCAAGAGGGACAACTATCCATTGCCATACACCGAGCACATGCTTGAGAGAGTGGCAGGCAAGGAAGCCTATGGTTTTCTGGACAGCTTCTCAGGGTACAACCAAGTGCAAGTGTATCCTGCGGACAACCAGGTGCAAGTGCATAAGACTGCCTTTGCCACTGAGTGGGGCGTCTTTGCTTACATAGTCATGCCCTTCGGGTTGACTAATGCCCCTGCCACTTTCCAACGACTCATGTGCACCATCTTTAAGGACATGCTTCGCAAGGAGTTAGAAGCCTTTGTCGACGACCTCTGTGTCCACTCGACTTGGATCGAACACTTAAACAAACTCCGAGCAGTCTTCGAGCGGTGCTGCTTATATCGTCTCTCCTTGAACTCCTTAAAGTGCTAGTTTTGGGTGAAGCATGGATGCATCCTAGGGCACGTGGTGTCGAAGAACGGCATTGCCATTGACTTCTCGAAGGTCAGGGTCATTGTTGACATTCCACCCCCAAACAACTACAAGGGAGTTCAATGCTTCCTAGGCCATACTGGATACTATCGACGGTTTGTACTGAATTACGTATTGATCGCCAGACCCTTGAACAAGCTTCTTATTATATTCGAATGGACTGAAGCATGCCAGCGGGCATACGAAGAATTGAAGAAGGCTCTAACCACAGCACCAATCCTATGAGCCCTAGATTGGACCACTACCTTTCATGTGCACATCGATGCTTCTAAGTTTGCCATGGGGGCAGTGTTGTACCAACTTGGCGAACACAATTTAGACTATCCAGTGAGCTTTGCTAGCACGCAACTCACTGAGATGGAAATGAACTATTGGATGACGAAAAGAGAAGGATTATTCATGGTGTTCGCTGTGAAGAAATTCCAGCATTATCTTTTGGCCACGCCCTTTACCTTCTTTGTGGACCATCAAGCCTTGCTCTATCTAGTGAACAAACCTTGCGCTACAGGACGCATAGTTTGATGGCTCCTTCTGCTCTTAGAGTTTGACTTCTCCATGGTGGTACAGAAGGGAAAACAACATTACATGGCTAATCACATGTCGCGCATTCCCACCGGAGAAGCCGCTGGACAAGGTGTTATTGATGAACTGCCCGACGCCCATCTGTTTAACCTTTTCAGCAAGAGAGATCTATTTAAGGCTGATCTAATGCTGTATTGGGCAGATGACATAGTCCAAGTGCTTGAGCATGGACTGCCTGATTAACCGATAGAAAAAGCCCGACTTAGGTGATTAATCCTTAAGATCCAGCCCTATCAGCTAATTGCAGGCCAACTCTATAGGCTAGGGCAAGACAGATTGTTACGCAGATGTGTGTGCGAATATGAGATACACAATGTGCTCTCAGAAGCGCACGGTGGCATTGCCGGAGGGCACTTTAGCGGAGACACGATAGCACGAAATGTGTTGCAGTCTCAACTGTGGTGGCCCACGCTCTTCCGCGACGTAGCATGATTCGTCAAGCACTGTGACGAAGGTCCCAATTTGCAAGGATCAAATGGAATTAACCCTAGTTATTGCTCGACAACCCTTCGAAAAATGGAGAATTGATTTCATTGGACCCATCAGTCCTGCGGCACAGTATTTGCGGGCCAAGTACATCATTGTGGCCACAGATTACCTCACTAAATGGGCAGAAGCACGAGCGACACGAAAAAACGACTCTAGAATGATGGCTAAGTTCTTATGGGAGCAAGTGATCTCACGATTCGGGTGCCCCATCGAACTGGTCAGTGACCAGGGCACGCACTTCATCAATGAAGTGATCGCGCATCTCCTGTCCACCTTCCTCATCATCCGTCACAAATCCTCGCCATACTACCCTCATGCAAATGGCCAGGTTGAATCAACGAATAAGATTATTGTCAATGTCCTAACCAAGGTTGTCTCTGCTTCATGTAGCGACTGGGACAACAAGCTGATGGCAGCTCTGTGGGCTTACCGAACAGCTTATAAAATGGATGTCGGTCAAATCCCCTTTAGGCTGACATATGGAACAAAAGCGATTCTACCATTAGAGTTCTTCGTTTCTAGCCTAAGAATAGTGCTTCAAGAACGATGGAAAGGGAAGGAGGCATGGACGCAATGCCTAGTTGAGCTCGAATGCCTCTCGGAGACTCGTCTTCTAGCCACCCATGCACTGATCTGTGAGCAAGATCGACGCAAGAGCTAGTTTGACCAGCACGTCGAGCAGCGCGAGTTCGAACAAGGTGACTGAGTGCTCCTCTACTCAATTAAGGGGCATAAGCAAAAAATGAAATTTAGAGGTCTTGGACTCTTCAAAGTTCGTGCGATTAGCCAAATAGGCAATGTCAAACTTGAGACCCTAAACAGTGAAGGAATAGGCTTCTTCAATGGCAGTCGTGTCAAGAAGTACTACCTTCTGTGCATCCTTTGCATGAGCCACCGATGTTAGAACCACCTGTCAAAGTACGAGTAGCCACAATCACTGAAATCGACGATGAGGATGAGCAGGCCGTAGAACCCATATACCTCCGTATCACGGTCACGGCAAAACAAACATGTGCTTTCAACGCCTTGATCAACGAGGGAGCAGACTTCAATGTCTTAACCCATGATCATTGGACTCAACTTGGCAAACCACAACTTCAACCCACCACTGCCAAATTAAGCCCATATGGGGCCCATTCCTACGCGCTACTCGACAAGTGCAAAGCAGTTGTTTCTATCGAGTCTGAGACTGTTCCAATGCTTTTTTACGTATTGCCAAATGCTAAAAACGCAAGCACAGAGTCACTGCTAGGGTGAACCTTCAAAAAGCAAACCCACTGCAATGTTGACTACCCATCACAGCGTATCCATCTCACAATAGGCAACGTTCGCATTGTTACAGCTTTCAGCAACAAGGGCTACGCAACCTCATCACGGGCCACAAAGCCACCGATAGAATCATCTGTAGGCAAGTCTAAGGAGGGGGGTAGTGCGCGGCTGCCACTACCCGAGTTTCATAGATCGCAACCCATAGCAACCATAGCTAAGGCCCCACAGCCTTGCCTTCAATGGATGCCTAAGCAGCCGCCACAGCCACCTAGGAGTCGACGCTCCTACCCTCATAAGACTAGAAACCCTAAACCTAGGAGGCCCAAACGCAGTTACAGGAATAGATGTGTAATCAATCAAAGATGGGTCCCCAAGGCCCTCTTGCACGCACAAGGCTACTATGAGGGCAATGCTTGGCTATGGATACCTAAGGCCCACATGGCTAGAGACACCACTCGTTCGCCAACCTCAAGCTTGATCATCCCAAAAACCGTAGAACCTCAAAACCACAAGCTGCAGAGCTTCCTTGACCTGCAACCATCAAGCTCATCCACGCGCGAACCCAAGAGAGTCGTCCATGCCTATTGACCCAAGCAACAACTGCCGTCACAAGAGTCATCACCCGCCAGCGTCGATCTGACTTTCCAAATCCATCCTAAAAGCAACAGGCCATCACTCGAGGCTGCTGCTAACCCAGCCTTCGTCCCATTGACCCAATCACAAGATCAAGAACACTCATCCCCGCAACTTTTCGTTGCCAAAGGCTCAAGTCCTACCAAACCCCAACCACCCCCGTAGGCCTTAGGCCCTCTTACAAGAGGAAATCCTTTCTCTCACTAGCAGCTGATTTAGCTGAAGAAATAGGGGATGACGTGGTGGATTGCATTAAGTGACTGGACGCCACTTTTGTGTCATTAGCTCTGAGCTACAATCGCCTCGACTTAGGCCTATTGGATGAATCCTTCGCAGCTGAAGTTCAAACGATGCCTTGTTCTTAGGAAACGTTTGAATTCGCATTTGAAAAAGCCACTACCTCCGCTGCTAAGTTGCTCAGCAGTGAGATCTCAAAAGACCAAGTAATCAAACAACACCTCATCACATCGTATGATTAGCGAACCACTTCTGTCATCACTAACCAAGAAGTGGAAGAGCTGTCAAGACTTGCTGAGACGAAATCCCAGTTCCTAAGGCATTGATATGCTCTCAGGTTGCAATGGGAAGTTAAAGGATGCCGAATAATGACCAACGCTGAGTAGCGCCGCGCTATCAAGACAGTAGAGTACGACCCCACATACATCGCGCCAACCTCATATCGAGTGTTAACCACTCTGCGGGGCCATCCTATAGAAGAACACATCAAAGGACACCCCTACCTCGACCGCTTATTGACCGAGGAGTAGTTACACATTGCTAGCTAAGTCAACTCGGGTGACTTCCTAACTAATGTTCTCACCTACATCACCCAAGTGGGGATTAAACCCTCTGACCTGGACTGCGAAGCCCATTTGGAATACAATCGCAAATTCTATACTTGGCTCCTTCACAAGTAACCCCTACATCTCCATGCCAAAAGCCCTTCACCTTTTAACCCTAAATCCTAGGAAGGATTCTTCTCAAACTGGAAGGGGAGGGGGTAAGGTGAATCAAATCAGAATTAGTAAATCAAATCAAAGTCAGTGAAGCACGTAGGCATGCAGGTAGACATACATTGTGGAAAATTGATGGGGTAGGAAAAGGGCATGAAAACTTTGAAGTAAAATGCAAAAATTCAAAGTATGAAAAGGGGAATCTGCATTAGATCTTAATGAATTCATTCAAAAGCATAGAGTTTTTATTTTTCAGCAAATTATTGCAGGCACTAATGAAAATTACGGTTTATGACAGGAACAAAAAATGTCGCAGCAAGACCGAGCCCACTGACTCCCCTTCACGGAAGAGGAGAGAACGCGGTACAGCATCAACCTGGAGAGCCGTGCCTACAATCAATTGAAATTCTGAACTATTCACAATTTAGAAGAATTAGTGGCCAAGGAAGAGGCGGGTAGGAGAGTCATGGAAAGCTGCAACTTCAAGAAGTACCTGGAAAGTTTCGCACAAGAACTCGACCACACGAGCTGTGTGGAATTTCTCAGGTCCTACAACCCCGACAGCAAATGCGGCACCGTCATAGTGGGAAGAGGATAAAATGCTAAGCAAGTATTGGTTTGTCTAACCCCGGCCTTGGTGGAGAAGGCACTAGGACTGGAAACAAAGCTGAAAAAGAAGCAGAAGAGGGATGTATATGCCATGCTGGGGATAAGAAAGGAGGACGTGCTGACAAATGACGGCATCAGTATCCAGGACATCCCCAATGCAGAGATCAGGTTACATGCAAAACTCATACATGCGCTCTTTTCCAGCTAGTGCTACAATGCGTTGATGCACCGGATCAACGTATCGATACTGGAAAATGTGGCGGCCCATACCCTGCACGAAGTCGACTGGAACAACTACATGCACAAGACCATCGACCAGGCAGCTCGAGCGCTAGCCCTAGGAAGCATGCCAGCAGGAGGAGAATCCCCTGCGTCGAAGGCCGGAGAAAGAAAGAGGGCCTCCTCCAAAGCCTCCTTCATCGCTTACGGGGGCATCTTAACGGTGCTTATCCAGGAGGCCGTGAAGGAAGCAGAAGAGGGGGAGGGAGAAACACCCGACAAATCACCTCCTCATCAACACCATGAGAGATCCAGTGATAGGACGGAGACCAAGGAAGAAGGGGAAGAACAGAAAAGCAAAAAGCAGGTCAAGGAGACCAAGAAAAAAGCAGCACAAAAGAAAAAGAAATAGGATGAAGGCCGTAGGAAGGAGAAGGAAGACTTGGAGAGAGCGAAAAGACAATCCCTCAATGAGGTAGAGGAGAGAGAAAGAAAGAGGAAGCAGGAAGAAGAAGAAATAGCAGAGCAAGTCAACCAGGCTAAAAATGCGTCAAGGCAAAAAGAGGAAAGAAAAGAAGAGTCGCGGAGGAGGAAGAGGAGTTAAGAAGAAAGGAGGAGGAGGACCTGGCCGAGGCTACACACTGGTCCATCGAGCAGCAATGCAGGGCGGATGACCCAGAAGCCTGGAATCAGCCAAGGGAAGAAGGGCCTAGCTCCAACATGCAGGCACCAGAACCCTCACCCCCCGCAGTTCCGAAAGGAAAAGGCAAAGCACCCCTCCATCCTATCCCCACCCTCATGGCACCCCCCTCTGAACCCACTACGCTCACCCCTAGTATCCCCACCAGCTTGGAAGTGTCCAACCTGGTGGCCTGGATGCAATACTTCATCAGTAAAGAAATGGCCTAGGGGAAGAGCACAGAAACCATGACCACGGGACCAAAAAGGCTAGCTGCAGATGCAGAATTGAGGCAAAACCAGAAGCGTCCGCGTATGGAGGTCTCAACCACCCCCACCCATGCAACAATGATGCCACCAGCCAGTTACGATGAATACGTTGCTGAGCTGCTCTCCCAACTGGAGAGAGCGAAGGAGGAAAAAAGAATGGCGCTTGCTAAGTTGGTGATAGAGAAAGATTCAGTGGCGGCCTTCCAACTGGGGAAAACCCGCATCATCGCCATGTAGCAACGCCAAATATTTGAACTCAAGCAGGAATTGAAAGCAAAAGAGGACAGGGAAGAAAGCTACAAACAGCGGTTGGAGGACGAGAATCAAGAACTTGTGCAGATACAGCGGGAATACAAGCTCCTCCTGATGCAATATAAGGAATTGGAGTCAAAGACCGCCACCATTGAGCAGATGATGGAGGAACTGAGTGCCAAAGAAGAGAAGAGAAGACAAGAGAGGGAGCAACAATGAAAAGAGATCGAGTCCATGACCGATCAACTATGCCTCGGGAAGAAAGAGCAAGACAGCATGAGCAAAGAGCTCAAGGCCCAAGAGCAAAAGCTCATAACCCTAGCACAAAAGTAGGGGGAGAGCATGGAAGGAATGAGGAAAAGGGCCGAGGAATGGGCCACGCAGAACGAGAAACGGGTGAAGGCACTGGCGCAGTGCCTCGCCTTGGTGGAGAAAGAAAAAATCTTGGAAGAAAGCAAAGCGGACACCGCCCAGACAACCTTCACTGCCCAGCAACAGGCCTTCCTCAGCACACTACTGGACACAGCTCAACTGGAGGGAAAGGAGCCGTTGGAGGTGGTGTAGAAGAAACTGGGCATCACACGCAGAACCCTACATGCAGGGCTACAGATACCACCCCAACCTGCGGAGGTTAGGCTGGCTTAAAAGAACATCGAAAGTACCTACTACTGGCCGGCCTAACCCCCTAGGAGGTAGATGCACTCGGCTTTGAGGAAGGGGCGTAGCTAGACGATCGGCAGGGGGAGGACACTAACATCGAATTAGTCATAAGAACAACCAACGAAGAAATAATCCTGCAACCCCCCTTGCTGCACGATCAGGATCAGCAACAACTCGACCCGCCCCTGGAGACAAGCCACCCTCAAGGAGCAACAGAAAAAGCTGGTGGAAGAAGCGAGAAAAAGGATGCAGGCCAAGCCAGTCGTGCGGCCATCCGCATCCCTCCCACCATGCCCCGAAGACCTCCCAATGCAATTTCACGCAGAGCTAGTGGTCTGGGAATAGCAGGAAATCAAAAATGACCCTTTCTCTTTCAGCTTCCTTATGCCTAACAGCCTGAGAAGGGTCATGTCCATCAAAGTAATGGAGGAGGTGATCGTGGCTGGCAGCCGACTAGGCCAAAGATGGCTGGATGATAGGGCAAGGACCCCCACTCTGTGGAGCATGGAGGAAGCCGAATTTTGGCAAGACAAGGTGTATGAAGTGTCACACACTGTAAGGGGCTACAACTGCCAATGCCTTTGGAGAAGGCGAATATGCAATACCAACATGCTCGCCTGGATGGTATTTTGCAACACCCTACCCTACGAGAGGAACGACCCCACATTCATGGCGTATCCTCGTAGGGTAGGCATGGATTTTGTCGCCACCCTCCATGGGAAGCATGACTTCCCTGTCATCTACAATTCCAATGCCATCTCCTTCGAGGACGCTCTACTTTTTTATTTAGGAAGCCTAACAGCCTCCATGACATGATTCCTCGCTGAATTATCATCCTATCCAAAACCCGCTTTCATAACCACGTGTAATTACCTTAGGCTCCTTAAGCTCCTACTTAAGCAAGATCCGGCACCGCAAGAAAATGGCTTGTCTCCCTAGCCTGCTACCTTCCTTTTACCTAGCTCTCCTAGAGGATATGAGCGACAGCCAATTCACTAAATGTAATCATCCCTTTCAATCCACCACCTCTCTCCACGTCCCCATGAACCTAAAAGGGTACATGCAAAGCCACCAATTTTTACGTAAATCCATCCGCGCTCCCTCCCCCCCCATTCCGATGATGAGAATTGGCTGTCATACTCCTAATGTAATACTATCCCTAAATGCATCCAAAAAAAAAAAGGAAAGAAAGAAAGAAAAGAAAAGAAAAGAAAAGAACAGAAGCAAAGAAAGGCACGATCACTACACCTAGGGGTCCTTAAGTTAGGCGTGTCCAGTGGCTTCGGTCGGCTGGCTCCGCTCCTAACTCCCTAGCCCTTTTTGCTCCCCCATGTCATGCTTAGGGCACATCAAGGGCAGGATACACCTAGGGAGGTAACACTCACCTATGGTTAGACCTATCACCCTAAGCCACTGGCACCGCACCCCCTTGGCACAAATGGGGTCCTCAAGTGTGGGACATCACCCGGGCTCTAGACCCACCTCCCCATTCCACTAGCACGAGCACATTGCACCAACACGCTGAGGAAAGCACTCCCCTTATGTAGAGCACTGCACCTTCTTCTTCAGGCACACCAAAAGCGCCAAACCACCAACTTCAGAGGCCCTCGTCCACCCACAACATCCAGTGAGCTACTCCGACGAACATCATTCTTGAGCTTCCACAAGCACCTGAGTCTACATGTGGCCCTCACCCTTACACCAATGCCGAAGTGCCATGGGACTGGCACCCGTCTAGGAGGGGGGTAATGTTAACCCCAAGTCGAGATGGCAGAAAAACTGAAAAAAAAGAAAAAGGAAGATGGAAAAAGAGCAAAGACACGTAGGCGGCCTCTAAAGATGAACCGGGGCAAAAATCGCAACCTTAAATGAAAAAACGCCTCAAAAAACTCGGAAAACTCTTGTAAAAGAGCGCCAGGCTCCCTCTTATGCCAATTGTAAAATATTAGATGGGTGTAGGCTAGAGGCACAAAGCTAGAAGAGATAAATGGAAAAAGGACCTTGCCACAATGGCCGGTCATGTAAAAAAGGGATGGGTGCCCATGGGATTTTAGGGTTTGTTTATATAAAGTTCAAAAAGTGAATAAGAGATCATTCTTTGGTGTGTGGCAAAAGGAGTTTTCTTCTCCTTCTCTCCTTCTCATCTTCTTGCTTGTGAGTGCTCTTGAGAGAGGGAGTGTGAGAGTGTGAGGGAGTGAGTGTGTGAGAGTGAGGGATCAAGAGGGTGAAGCTCTCCATCTTCTCCTCTTCTCTTCTTCTCTTCCCTTCCCTCTTCTTGTGCGCACGGCTATGGAGGATGGAGCTTGGAGGTGGAGGAGGCTTGAGGATGCTTGAGCTAGCATCTAGGACCGTGGAGCTACCGGCATGTGTGAGAGAAGATGATACTTCAGGAGATAGATTGTTTGCCATGCAGTATGTAAAAGACAGAGTTGCTGAAAAATGCACTGATGATGCAGTTTGGTACATTGATTTAGTGGCATCGAACCACATGACTCCTCATGGTGATTGGTTCACTGATATGGTGGCTGAAAAACATGGCTATGTCTGTAGAGGTGATGACACGCAACATAGCATTGAGCATAAAGGCAAAGTGCCTCTTGTGGTTCATGATGGCAGAAAGAAAAATTTGCATGATGTATTGCATGTTCCTTTGATTACGAAGAACCTACTGTCTGTTGTCGGAGCAGAACTTGCAGGTTAGATTCAACAAGCATGGTTGCTTTATTGAAGAGTTTGGCAATGGATGCAAGTTGATAGCTCCTGGCCACAGGAATGGCAGAATGTTTACTCTTGATGATACCTTGCCAGAGCTAAATTTAGCTATGTTTGCCCATGGTTTTGGCACTATCAGAGACTTAGAAATTTGGCACAAGAGAGTGGGGCATGCAAATTTGCAAAGGCTGCAAATTATGCAAAAAAAATAGCTTGTTATAGGTTTACCCAAGTTCCAATATATTGGTCATGTATGTGATGCTTGCCAGTTTGGTAAGCAGTCAAGGTTGCCATTTGTTAGGCATGTAAGGCAGAGTACACGTTCGTTGCAGTTAGTGCACTCTAATGTTTGGGGGCCAGCCCATAATGCATCCATGGGAGGCTCGAAGTATTATGTGACATTCATTGATGATTACAGTCGCTATGCTTGGGTTTACATTCTGAAGACAAAGGATGAGGTGTTTGCTGTTTTTCAGCAGTTTAAAAAGCAAGTTGAAAAGGAATTTGACTGCTATATCTCTTGCTTGAGATCAGATAGCGGTGGGGAGTATGTGTCAAATGAGTTTGACAACTTTCTGGCTGAAAATGGCATACGTAGGCAGGTTACTACAGCTACACTCCTCAGCAAAATGGAGTTGCTGAAAGAAAGAACAAGGTCTTAATGGAAGCTGCTCATGCCATGGTGAATGAGAAGAAGATGCCGCTCTATTATTGGGCTAAGGCTGTTATGACAGCTATGTATATCTTGAATCGGACTCCCACTGCAGGTATTCATGAGATGACACCATTTGAGAAGCTGTATGGCTATAAGCCAAATGTAAGTCACATGAAAGTCTTTGGCTGTCTTGCTTATGTACATATTCTAGATGAAAAAAGGAAGAAGCTAGATCCAAAAGTGCATAAGTGTGTTTTCATTAGATATTCGCAGGAGAAGAAGGCATACAAATGCTATGATCCCTCTACCAGGGAGACCTTGGTGAGCAGGGATGTTATTTTTGATGAGATGGGTTCTTGGTATGTATCACCAGCTACAGTGCCATCAGATATGCCTTCTACTCATGTATCTACAATTGATATGCAACAGAGCATTGCTATGATAGGACCTAGTAGTCAGACAGTATCCCCATGGATAGGGAGATTGAGGAGCTCACCATCCACTGACACCAGTATGCTAGTGAGGGGGAGATATGATGTCGTGGACAGTAAAGGAAAAGAGAAAGTTACTGAGGATGTATCTGGGATGATGACACCTGGTAGAATGACTTCTAGATATGAGTCTGTTGACACTTTAGACAGTGAACTTGGTATTCCAACTGTCTATACGCCTGGCGCAAGGCAGAGCAGGTACATTCCACCTCATGAGAGAGGGGAATCGAGCAGTGCACCACAGCCTAGATGCTCACAGAGGGTTAGATACCCTGTTGACAGGTTGACATATAGTGGCTACACTGCAAAGCATTATGCTTACATGACAAAAGTGATGGAGATCAAAGAACCAGGTACATATGCTGAAGCAGTGGAAGATGAGAACTGGTGTGCAGCCATGGATGAAGAAATGAATGCCTTGGCTGGAAATAAGACATGGGATCTTGTGCCATTGCCTGAAGGAAAAAAGACCATTGGCTGCAAATGGGTCTACAAAATCAAATGCAAGTCAGATGGCAGTGTGGAAAGGTACAAAGCCAGGTTGGTTGCTAAGGGGTATGCCCAACAGTATGGACTTGATTATGAGGAAACAATCAGCCCTATTGCCAAGATGGAAACCATATGCACTGTGATTGCTTTGGCTGCTGCTAGAGGCTAGAAATTACAGCAGATGGATGTGAAGAATGCCTTTCTTAATGGTGACTTAGCAGAGGATGTCTATATGGTTCAGCCAGAAGGGTATGTTCACCCTGATTTTCAGCATTATGTATGCAAGCTGAAAAAGGCATTGTACAGGCTGAAGCAGGCTTCAAGAGCTTGGCATGCTAGGATCAGTAACTACTTTTGCAGAGGTTGGGATTTACTATTGGTAGGGCTGATCACAGCCTATTTACAAAGAAGACTGATAGTGGCTTGGTAGTGCTAGTCATATATGTTGATGATCTGATAATCACTGGTAATGATGACTTGGGCATACAACATGTAATGAAGATGCTGAAATCTGAATTTGACATGAAAGATCTAGGTGAATTGAAGTATTTTTTGGGTATTGAGGTAATCAAGGCTGAAAATGGTTTATGGCTGATGCACAAACATTATGCCATGGAAATGCTGAAAAAGTATGGCATGGCTAAATGCAAACCATTGGATACATCCCTTGATCAGAATGTCAAGTTGGACATTAGCACTGGAGTTGAAATTCAGGATGTGACTATGTACAGGCAGATGGTTGGAAGTCTGATCTACTTGACCATCACTAGGCCAGATTTGAGTTATGCAGTTGGGCTCATAAGTCAGTTTATGCAAAAGCCCAGGAAGCCACATTTGGATGGTGTTAGGCGGATTATGAGATATGTTAAGTCCACTGTAGATTATGGGCTGTTCTATATGAGAGATAAGCCCTTGAAACTGGTTGGATACACATATGCGGATTGGGAAGGATGCTCATATGATCACAAATCTACGAGTGGTTATGCTTTTGGCTTTGGAAGTGGCATGATCAGCTGGAGCAGCAAGAAGCAACCAACAATTGCATTGTCTAGTACTGAGGCAGGGTACAGGGGTGCTGCATTGGCAGCATGTGAGATTTCATGGCTGCTCAAGCTTATGGCTGATTTGGATATTCAGGTAGATGCTCCAATGACCTTATTATGTGACAATCTCAGTAGTGTACTCCTGGCAACGAATCCAATATACCATGCCAGGACAAAACACATAGAGGTACACTACCATTTTATCATAGAGATGGTTCTTGCAGGGAGAGTAGATCTTATGCATGTGAAGACTGATGAACAGGTTGCAGATATCTTTACCAAGCCTTTGGGTAAAGATAAGTTTAGTAGTTTTAGACAGCTTCTTAGAGTTCATCAGATGATTTGAGCTTGAGGGGGAGTGTTAGAATATCAAGCTCATATTATTCTCCTGTTAGTATGTATGATCGACATTAGCCTTGTCTAGCTGTATTAGCAAGTGTGGGACAATAAATAAGTCAGTGGTCTTAAACCCAGTGTGAATGGTCCTACGGACCTTAGTACTATTGTATACACTTATTCTATGTGTGTGGTTAAGAGATAATTAATGAATTAATGGAAGAAGAAGAGAGCATGCTTGCTCCTCACTCTGTCTTTGCCTCTCTCAATCATGCTCCTCACTCTGTCTCTACCTCTCTCAATCTCAACAGCTAAACCATGAGAAGTGTCGTATTGGCAAAAGTAGTGTAACTTTGTTAGGGCATGTTGTAAGTGAGAGGGGCATTGAAGCAGATCCAAACAAAATTAAGGACCTATTGGCAGTGCTGTCACCATCTTCCATGAAGCAACTAACCTCTTTCATTCAGAAGGTGTGATATATGGGGCGGTTCATTCATCTCCTCTCCCAATTTGGTGTTTCCATTGCAATAGTTGACCCACTCACTCTGAGGAGCTCCTGTGGAGTGATGAAAGTGAAAGGTGCTTTCACTAGGTGAAGAAGGCTCTCAACACCCTTCCCATAATTTTACAATCTTGCTGGGATCAAGAGTTTTTTGTCAACTCGTGTTTTGGGGAAGATGCTCTAAGGGTAGCACTAATACAAAAGGATGCTAAAACTAGCCTGATGAGGCCAATTTACTTTTCTAGCAAAGTAATGACATCATCAAGATGAGGGTACAAGATGGTGGAGGTGATGGTTTTGTCTCTAATGTTTGCTATAAGAAAGTTTGGTCCTTATCTTCTTCCTAGGCCATTCACAGTGATCACGACAGAAGAGAATTTTCCCTATGCCTTACAACACATGGATGTTTCATCCAGAATCGCTAAGTGGGTGATACAACTCCAAGAGTTTGACTACACCTTCAAGGTGGAGGACTCTACTCGGGCCTGCCTAATTGATTTCTTGACCCATAGATGCCATCAAAAGAAGGAAAAAGAGAAGGAAAAGGTAAAAGAGGAGACACCTCCTCTTGAGAGCCCACCATAGATGGAGAATGCCCATGCCATGGGGCCTACAAGTGTATTAAAGACAAAGCAGCAGCAAGAATAGTGGTGTTTAGTCCCAAAGGTGACAAACTTTATGGAGAAGGTATCAGCCTAGAGGATGTCCATTCTAACAATGAGGCAGAATATCAAGCCTTGCTTTTAGGTTTGAGGTGGTGTCTCTCACATGGTGTCACTCGACTTAATGTTTTTTGGGATTCTATGCTAATTGCTAAGAAAATGAAAGGAATCTGGGCTAATGATAACTTAGCCGTGAAAATGAGAGAAGCTAAATCTCTCATGAGGAAGCTACAGAAAGCCCAAATCTATTTTGTGCCAAGGCGCACAAATGGCGACACAAATACTCTAGCAACTAAAAAATTGAAAGAGGTAATGGTGGGCATCATTGCAGTAAAGATCCCCTTGTTTCAGGGTAAGTTTCAACTACAAGATGTGCTTTATTTTCTTGAGCATGGTGAGGCACCTACACATATGAGTAAGAGTGAGAAAAGGTGGTTGGCTACTAAGGCCACTAAATACCGCTTGATAAATTATGTGTTGTATTGCAAAGGAAAGGATGCAATGCTTATTAGAAGGGTGCCAACAACAAAGGAGATTATGGATGTGATTAAGAGCTTCCGTGAGGGGGTTTGTGGTGAACATTTTGCTCAAGAAATAACTAGGAGAAAGATTCTCCAAGCCGGTTTTGTGTGGCCTAGTCTGCATCGAGATGTGCGACATTGGTGCCGCAGTTGTAATGCTTGCCAAAATGCCGGACCAAGGAAGCGAGCGCATGAGGAACAAAATCCCATAACTACATATGGCCCATTTGAGAAATGGGGGATTGATGCAATAGGGCCACTCACACGAACTCTGTTTGGCAAGGAATACATCATAATGGGTGTGGACTACATGATGAGGTGGGCAGAGGCTTCAGCAACTAGTAGGATCACAACAGTCCAAGAAGTGGGACAATTTGTGTTTGAAAAAATTTGTTGCAGGTTTGGCAAACCTTTAGAAATTATCTCTGACGAGGTCCTGGTTTTAGGGCTAATCTTGTGGGGGAGCTAATGGAAAGGCTAAAAATCAAGCACAGGCATTCTACTCCCTACTACCCACAATGTAATGGTTTGGTCGAAAAGGTGAATGGGCTGATTTATAAGATAATTACCAAGCAAGCACACATGCATTCCAAGCACTGGGATAAAAAATTGAGTGCAGATCTTTGAGCCTCTAGACTTCATTTAGAACCTCACTTGGCTATACTCCATTTCACCTCGTTTATGGCCAAGAGGCTTTGCTTCCTAAAGAGGTAGAACTGGCCAGCTTACGTGTTTTAGTAGCCAGTCAAGAGAAGAATCAAGATAAGAAGTTAGAGGAAAGGATCTTGGATCTAGAAAGGCTAGAGTTAGACAAAGAAGCAACAGTCCAACACTATTCTATGCATGTTAAAGAGAGGAGGAAGACATTTAATAAGAAGCTGGCTAGCAAGCACATAAGGGAAGGATCACTTGTGCTATGCTATGATAACCACTTTGATAATAGAAAGGATGCTAAACTTGTGTTCAAGTGGGAAGGGCCATTCATGGTCCTAAGGATATATCCAAATGGCAGCTATAAGCTAGCTGACATGGGAGGGTTCACAAGACAAGGGTAAATGGATGGCGACTCAAGCCTTATTTTCAAAGAATTAGGGACACTTTGGAGCAGTCATTTGATGAAGAGCTACTAGTGAGGGGATGTACTCCTCGCTACTCTATTGGACCATCACTAGCAAGCTAGAGGCATGAATGCCTCTAAACTAAGGGGAGGGCTAATGATTTGGGTTTTTTACAAATTGGATTTCTACCACAAAATTTGGCCAAAACCCCTATTAAGAGCAATACCCATAGCTTAAACCCTATATCTGATCACTTTGGGTTTACTCTTCAAGCACTAGGTATGCTACATTGCTTCTCGGTTATGATAACTCTAGCAAGTGGGGAAACAATTTTTTAGAAGGGATGTCAATGTAAAGGGTAAAAGGGACGGGTTATCTTAGTGAAGGTGGAAATGGATTACACCTAGGGGTTGAGTGAGTATATAGATTTTTTAAAATTAGACGACACCTCACCCTTGTACACAAGTCAATGTCCACATCATGGTGTCATTTGGATATTACACAAAATCTTACAAGCATGGACCCCCTCTATCACATGCTTATATGTATTTATATATACATAAGGAACTAAAGTCAAAGCAGATTTTGGAAGCTCTTTTTTATCATTTCAATAAATCCCAGGGAAAGCAAATTTCAAGAAAATTCTCACGTGGCCCGACCTGGTCTACAAAGTTGCAGAAGAAACTTTTTGCAAATTCTTCACCGATTTGAAGCTACAAAGGTGCAGATTACTGGCTGCACACAATTTTCTTCTCTCTTTAATCCTTATCACATTAACTTTCCATTTTATCCTTCTTGTAAATATATTATAATAATGTGCTTTTGGCACCCACCTCTTGTAATCTATCTCCCTTTCTCTAGCTTGTCTACCACCACCCTTGGCTTCTTGCACGATGACCAAGGTGGGGACTTGTCCCATTCACTATTCTCCATATTTTCAAAGATTCCATACATCATCGAGGATGATGTTAACCAAGAAGATTATCTTAATCTAATCCCTCATGAAGGCTATATAAGGTGCCCATGGAGATGTAAAGAAACACAATGACAAGCACATGAGAGCACTCTAGAACACCCTCATGCTAGTCCATCTCTTTGAGGTAAGCTACGAGTGAGCCTCTTTTATTATGTAGCATTCCATGAATACATCATGGCAAGCTTCCTCTACCTCTTCTCCTCTTGTCTCCCTCTCTTCTCATCCCTCTCTCATATTCTAATATGGTGTCTAGATCATATGTACTCTCTTCTAATTCTCCCTCTACATTCATACTTAAACTTATTAAGTAAGACTTTCCATCTGCTCTATTGCTAGGGAATCTTTATTTCCTCATGTTATATATATGTTAATGGGAGAAATTAGGATCCATCACCTCTCTTAACCTTCCATCATCTTCATTTCCGTTAAGATGGGCTACACATTCTCTCTTGTGAAGTTGTGTTTTGGTTCTTTCCATTATCCTTGAGGAAAGGGATGTCCTAGCCCATTCTCCCTTTGGCTAGGTGGTTCCCTTCTTTAGCTCTCTTAGTGAGGATTAGAGGCTGGGTGGGTAAGAGGCAACCCACTCATCTTTTCAGCTCTCAATAATCATTCTCTAGGCAATCTGCATTTGTGTTTTGCTATCTAGCTCCCAACTCTAGTTTAGAGCTACCGTCATTTTAGTGCTAGTTGTGGGAATAAAGTATTTTTCAAGAACTTCTTGTTCTAAAGCTATAATCTACTACTATATGTGACTCAATCAACAATTCTTGAGGTGGTGTATGTGAACATATAGGAATGCTAGAATCATCACAATCTCATCAAATACAAAATGATCATGATGATGAATTATGCTATAGATAGCTTGGCAAATGTATAAGCTAATTGTAACTACCTCTATCCATTTTGGATTAAACCTAAAATCTTGAAATCCAACTCCTTGAGATATGCATTAAATCTTATCATGGAGAGCATGTATTTAGAGTGGTAACTTTAGATGAAGACAAAAACTCAATCTTTTTGTGTAAGCATGTATAAGGAGATGGTATCTGCTATTCTCTTACTTCAATAAAGACGAGTCATCTTTTTTAAAAAACATAGAGGGCTCCTATAAGGGGTTTTTAAAGTATCTTTTGAATGCACGTTATATAGAGGGCTCCTATAAGGTGACCCCCCCCTCCCCCCCCGAGGAAGAATGGCACAAAGACCTTTATTTCTCAAAGATTTCTTCCTCTAACTAGTACCAAGCCTCAAGAAGTCCATCTTGAGCTACATAGGGGCTTGGATGATTCCTAAGAGTCTAAGAGTTTACCAGTGGTGGCTAGAGCCCCCTTGGCACCATCAACTCCTCTTGGCCAAGGATCCCCCTATGGAGCAACCTCTCACCATTGGTGTCAGTCCAAAACTCTCCAAGGTGGCAATTTATTACCCCTTGAAGAAGGTACCTGCAACAAGTGGCCTTGGGGGAGGTCTAGTGCACTTTCCTTTTTATCATGTTCTAGACTTAGTATATTATGATTTTTCGTTATTCAATCAACTTCATAAGTGCATCAAGTTAAACTTATATGCATTGCTACAAGCACAAGTAATTCCTCTTCAAGAAATATTCCTAAGAAAGAGAAAGGCAACTAAGCAAGATCTTAACTTAAAGGCAATCCTTTTCAACTTGACTTTCTTCTAACTCTTGGAATTTTTCTGGTTCCCCTTCAGATTTTTCTTTTCTAAGTCCCAATTTTGAGATCTAAAGTTTGATTGACCTTCCTTCTTTAGGTCTTTTCTTAGTTGTCATTAATCTTTGCTCGTAACTTTTGTTTGTGACCCTGGTCGCTTGACGTCACTAGGAATCTAGAGTTTATCCTAATTTGTGGAAACTAATCAGATTTTTAGAATCATAATTTCTCATTGGAGATTACATGAATCAACAAGGCAGTATTTTTTCCAATAATTCATAGACTTTTATTCTTCTCAAGAAGAATTATATCATGCTTTTTGGTTATCTCATAATGTAGGACTTATAGTTCACTTTGTCATATTGGCAAAGCAAATTCGTCTGAATATCCTAGGCTTAAAACTAACTACGAGTTTGATTTGTTAATTTTTGATGAGTTATGCACACCATAATTTTTACCTTAATTAATAATAAGAGAGTTTTTCTTTCCCAAAGAAAAATACTCCTAATCAATAATTTTTTATCACCTATTCTAATTATCTTAATTCACTTTAAATGAATTATAAATACCAAGAAAGATACATTTTTCTATATTTATACAAATATTTCTTAATACTTAAGAAATTCATAAATGTGTAAAGGATCATCCTTAATACTACTTTTTACCTTTTTCTAAGTTTACATAGTTTGTAAATGCTTAAAAAAGCATTTATATAATCTATAAATACTAAAAATATATTTTAAAGAAATTTTTACTTGTCCTAACATTTATACAATTTGTAAATGCTAAAAAGAATGATTTTAAATGTAAATTTTTATATTTTTCTACATTTTTACAATTTTTAAATACCAAGGAATTTATTCTTGATGTAAAATTTTTTGGTTTATAAGCAACTAAAGATAATCTATTCAATGCAATGCAATGACATACAATTTATCATACCTTTCGAAATTTAAAACTCTAATTGAATAGCTCTTTTACTACATTCTATTCTATTGTATTCCCATTCTTTTTAAAAACTATAACTTATTCATCGAATATTGAACCTCATTTATTTATGTTCTTAATTTGTGTATTAAGTAAACATTAATTTACAGAAGAACCCGATTTTGTGTTGCGTGTTGTAATGTACTAGTTCTCATAGCATGTCAAATAACTGGAAATTTATGAATTACACCATGTTTGCAAAGAAATACAAGAAATACACCATGTTTGCAAGGAAGCCATAGCCAAGGTAGCTAGGCATGAAATAGTATTGCCATCAAAAGCTGAGAATCATAGATGTAAGGTACAACACCCCATATCTTGGTGGCTAAGAGCATGCACCCTCTTAGTTGGTGGGAGGAAGGAACCTCAAAGCATGTATTGCTTGAAATGGCCAAAAAGATCCCTCACAAGTTCCATCTCCACCTTTTATACTTAACCCTAGCCTACTCTAAACTAAGGTGACTTATGTTTTATTACAAGCCATCCCGACCTAAAAGCTCGGGGAAGTTACTATATGTATATTCTCTACATCACGTGCGTTCAAGGCCTATTTATAAATATCCTTATTTGTGAAATTTTTCTAAACAAAACATAATCCTTTTCTATTAAATCTTTAAATAATCTCTTTATATTACAATCTTTTGTATGTTAAAAAACGTATAAAATGGAATTTTAAAAATACCTTATTTTGAACCCACGTGATGCACACATATATTGGGAAAAAATTACAAGGATGATTACAAAGATAGCTTGAAGCTTTAGGAAATCATGTTGAAATAAAGTTTCATGTTGATGAAGATCAAAGAAGTTGATGAAGATGGACAACATAAATGAAACAGACTGTTGTAAACTATCGAAAATAGGATGTAGTACAAAATTGGCCATATCTTGAGTTAGAAGTGGCCGATTTCCTTATGTCGGATATTGAAATGTAGAGGACAAGATGTAGTATCCAGCCATGCCTTCAAAATCAAATTTTGATGCCGATAAGACAATTTACTTTCTGATAGAAATTTAATACAACAAGTTGTTTACTGCCCTGTTTATGAACTGTCCTCGTGCTTAAGCCATGGAAATTGTTCCAAATATGATACTTGTTGCCATGAAGACTCTTCAATAGGCAAACCCTTCCATTTGATAAGGTATTCAACAAGAATACGGTTTGTTAGAACCTTCTCCCGCTTGCCAATCATCTTCTCAGGCTCATAGATGATCAAACCATCATCATCCAAGGGAGGTAGTTCTTCAAGAACTTGAATTTGAGGTCCCACATACTTTTTAAGCTGAGACACATGAAAGAAATTATGGATTCTTGTGGTTGAAGGTAAGTCTATTTGATAAGAAAGATCCCCAACTCGCTTGACAATACGATAAGGACCATAAAACCTATGAACAAGTTTGTTGTGTCCTCCTTTAAGAGAAGCATAATGTGACTTGGGAACCTTCAAAAATACCCATTCATCTTCCTCAAACTCCTCGTCTTCTTTTCTCATCTGCATAGACCTTCATTGTCTCTTGAGCTTTACGAATGTTATCCTTGCACTGCTTCATAAGGGTCTCCATCTTTTGCAATTCCTCACGTGCTTATGGATTTACATCTTCATGAAACAATGAGGAGGGTACTTGTACTTTGTATCCATATAAAGCTTCAAAAGGAGACATTCCAATGCTCATATTGTAAGTATTGTTGTAACAAAACTCTGCAAGATGGAGCCATTGGTCCCATGCATTTTGTGTCTCATGGTAAAAGTGCCTCAAATAAACTTCTAGCCATTTGTTAACTCTTTTAGTTTGCCCATCCATTTGTGGGTGATATGCGGTACTAGGAGTCAAAAGAGTCCCCATTGAAGAGAACAAATTCCTCCAAAAGCTGCCCATAAACTTAGTGTCGCGATCGGACACAATCTTCATTGGCAAACCATGAAGCTTGAAAATAGATTCCATGAATTGTTGAGCCACTTGCTTGGCTGTAAATTGGGCCTTAGTATAGGGATGAAATGGGCTGATTTAGTCAACCGATCAACTACCATATAAATGCTATTCCACCCATGCTTGGTTGTAGGCAATCTCACAATAAAATCCATAGAGATATTAGTCCACTTTCCTTGAGGAATAGGGAGTGGCTGAAGTAATCCTCCGGGTAGAAGAGACCAGTCTTTATTTTGTTGAAACGCAAGACATTGCATCACATAGTCCTAGACATCCCGCCAAATGCCCTTCCAATAGAAACTCTTTTGAATGTTGTCAATTTTTTTGAATAGCCCATGATGGCCTGCTAAAGGTGAAGAATGCATCTCATGCAAAATTTAGTCTTTGAAAGAGGATTGTGGTGTCAAGTAGACTCTACCATGATACCGTAAAAGACCATTGTGCTAATTGAAATTGGGATAATCTTCTCCTTTTCCTTGCTAAAATTCCTTCATCAGGCAAATATTCTTCTTGGATGTCATGAATCCAATCCTTATGTACAATTGAAATTCAAGATAAAGAACATGCCAACATGCGTGATAAAGCAGCCGCCACAACATTATCTTTTCCAACCATGTAGGATATTTCAAAATCATAGCTTTGAAGAGTAGCTAGTCACCTCCTTCGTTTAGGGGACAAATTTGGTTAGGAAAGAAAATATTTCATCACACGATGATTGCTCTTCACCTTGAAATGGCTACTATATATATAGTGATGCCACTTTTTGATAGCATGCAAAATTTCCAACATCTCTTGTTCATAGACATGTAGTTGACGCTCCTTATCATCAAGCTTGCAACTTTCATAGGCTATAACTCCATGGTCTTGATAAAAATAGCCCCAACTCCTCTTCCACTAGCATCTGCACATATAATGAATTCCTTAGAGAAATCCAGGTATACAAGAATAGGTGCTGAAACTAATAGAGATTTTAGCTCATTGAAGCTCTTGTCGGCTATGGAGTCCCAAAAGAAAGCCTCTTTCTTCAACCTATCGGTCAAAGGATCCACCACATGAGCATAATTTTTTATAAACCTCCTATAGAATGAAGATAATCCAAGGAAACCTCTCAAGGAAGTAGAATTCATAGGAGTAGTCACTCTTTGACACATTTCACCTTGTTAGGATCCACACGAATGCCTTGCTCTCCCACAATGTGACCCAAGTATTCCACTTCATCTTCCATGAAAGAACACTTTGACATTTTGGCAAAGAGTGCGTGTCTTCGTAATGTGTCAAAGACCTCTCGCACATGCATTAAATGCTCATCCTTGGATTTTCTATAAATGAGGATATCATCAAAGAATACAAGGACTGTTTTGAATAAGAAAGGCTACAATATCTTATTCATGAGTGCTTGAAAAGTAGCGGCGCATTTGAAAGCCAAAATGGCATGACCAAAAAGTGGTATAACCCTCTTTCAGTCCTAAAGGCTATTTTATACTCATCCCCTTCCTTCATTAAAATTTGAGGATAGCCCAATCTTGGTGAAAACCTTTGCATCTTTGAGCTCATCAGAGGTCATCAATGCGAGGAATCGGGTATCTATTCTTCATCATGGACTTGTTAAGATCCCTATAATCAATGCACATGCAAAAATATCCATCTTTCTTCTTAACCAAGAGCACAGGAGAGGCAAATGGAGATTGACTTGGATGAATTAAACCCATTTGCAGCAACTCTTTAACTTGTCTTTCCACTTCTTCCCTTTCAAACTTTGACAAGTGATAGGGAGGTTTGTTGATGGGATTTGTGTTGGGAAGCAAGTCAATACGGTGGTCTACTTCTCTTTTTGGAGGAAAAGATGATGGTTGCTTTCAGCCAAAAGAGTTTGATACTGATGTATTTCAACGTACACAGTTTGGAGTTGTTCTTAAGAGGGCTAATTTATTTCAGCTGAAAGGATTGGGTGCTGCCAATTTGCAGCAAGAGTCGTGCTTGATAGAGGATATGACAAAGGCGTTATAGGGGAATACTGAAGATGTAGAGATTTTGACTTTTGCTTGAAGATACAGATGCGGTACTAGCAAATGGAACATATGACATGCAAGATGCAAAAGAACTTGATGATATAGAGGAAGCTATGGAAGAGCTTGTAGATGATATAGAGATTCAAGATGAAAAAGAGCTAGAAGATGGAGAGTTTGTGGATGCAGATGCTACAGAGTTTGATGATGCAGATATGTAGACTAAAGATGTAGATGCTATAGATTTTGAAGGAATGAATGATAATAAGAAAAGAATTTTGATAATGTTAAGGATAAACAGATAATAGAAGATACAAGAGAGACATTGATGCAAGTTACAAAGGATACTGCCGTTCGGGATGCAAAGAAAGATGACCTAAGCAGATTAAGTGGGTTAATGATGTGGATATTTGATCTTGGAATATTCTATGAGATATACAAGTTATTTAAATCCAAAGGAGATGTCTTGCATGTATGTATGCCTTAATGGTTGACTATCTAGTGGATGTTTGACCCACGAGGGAGATATGGCTATTGGAGACTATAGTGGATAGATAAAGTTGAACTGAAGATATCTAAAATTGTTTTAATTGGGAGAGGATTAATAGTGACCAATGCATCAAAATGGGATTTGATACCTTGGCAAGGGTTCTAAAAATTTTGGTTGACACCCAAGTTCGCATGCAGGAGATACCTAGTCAGGAAGGTTGATATCTCGTCGGGATCACAAGCATAATGAACAGTTGTGGGTTGCACATAAAATTTTAGGGGCTGAAATCTTTGGAATTTGGTCTAAGTGTCTTCAAAAAAGTTGTATATCGTGAGGGGGGCTACATTTTTTCTTTTTAAAGCTTGGTGATCCAAGTTACGGTTCAAAATATATGAGCAGTTTTCTATAGGGTGGTCCTATGGCACAATTTTTTGGATAGGATAAGACCGAATCTGATGGATGTAGATCATTGCATGTGACATCTGCTCTGACAAAGATGTTTGAGACTAACATGAGGATACCAAGTATAGAGAAGAGGATCAAAATATGTGAGGCCAAGCCCTTGGACATGGATTCAGCTTTGTGCAAGCAGAAGCCATGTCGCGCCTCTTTGTTGGTGGCCAAGCATACATCATTGATGAGGAGTTCCTTTGCAAGGCCTTTCAGGCACACAATAAAGTTATCGACTACCGTTTCATCACGGAATGCAAGACACAAATAGGTTAAAGGGCTTTAGCTTTGTCACCTTCCTTGAGGATGCTCAAGGAAGGAGCAGATGTCACATGGTAGAAAATGAATAATTAGTTTTTGGATGGGCGTGTGATTAGGGTGGACCACACAATGCCTCGCTTATGCTGTTGCCTCCCCCTCCACTACCGCTTGACTTGTCCCCAGTATCAAACTTGTTACAGGTGCCATCACAGAATTTGGGCTCCATCTTGTCTCCAATTTCTTTGATTTCTCAGAATGCAAACATGGCATATGCTTCTCCCACACTAGGGAGCTATTCTGGCAAGGGTTTCTAGAAGGGAATAGTTTTCAGAAGGTGCCCAAGACAAAATAGTTTTTTGTCAAAAAATGAGGTCACCTTCTAAAATATTGTTCAAAAAGCACCAAATCTATCACCTCTTTCATCCCAACAAACAGCTAAGACCAACAACATGCTCCTCTTCTCATCTTCACTTCAGCACTGTCAATGCTCTCCCGCCAACTTTTCCCTTGCAACCTACGACTCTACTGTGGCCCTTCAAATAGCAAATTGTGCTTTCACTTTCTCCCTATGCTTTAGCAATGATAGAGGGGAGGTTAGCATGGTTGGCAGTAAGGTATTCACAACAAAATGGTAGTCCAATAGATCTGTAGTTCAGAAGGTCTTGTGGGAAGCCACCCATTGCAAGCATAACAAAGCTAGACTTATGCATAAAATGGCTCTCTTGATCAGAGTCTCTGTGAAGCCTTTCATCCGTTACATCCAAGAGCTTTATTGATTGAGATAAGGTCCAAGCCCAAGATATAAGGCTAGCCCTCTTAAACTCCTTCATAGGTGACATTGTCACTTGAATAGGGCATTTATATGACAAAATGACTAGCACAAGAACTCAAAACTGGAGATGTCACTTCTCTTGGAAAGTGCTCCATTCCCACCATACTTAACATAGCATATAGTCCCTCACATGCTAGTTGTACAGCTTGCATCCGTGCTAACCAACTCACCACTTTTGCTCAGAACTCCACTCCATTATCATGCTTCACTCTTGTGTGTATGGACAACAAAATCATCCTCTGGTGACAAATCACAAGAAGTCTAGGATGCAGTATCATGCTTTAGTCTTGTATGGTCAGTGAGGGAAAAACGTAACTCTGAATTTTAGTTTCGGCTTTACATGACACACCTGCACATGCAGGACTCTTTGACAACTGTAATGACTATGAAAGCAAAATCACAAACATATTTTAGCAAACATTTCTACCATTTTTGGAAACACGGAACTAGAATAAAATTGGATGCATATGCCAGAGCATCAATTAAATGATGGGATGCCCCTTAGGGAAGAAATATTGGAAATAAATATTCTAGTATGGATGGTGATGGAAGAAGCCTTTCAAAGTATTGCTTTCAAAATAACAAATTGATGAAAAGATGTGAAAATATGTGCCATGATGCATATAAAATTTAATTAGAACAACCCTGGTACTAACATTGTTTTACCCTAGCCCTGCAAATAGACTAGTCACCTAGGGGGAGTGGGGGGACGACATGTGCTACACCACCATGTTAACAAACCCTAAACCAACTACACCTAGTACAGAATAAATCAACTAGTCATCTATTTTCGAAAAGCAACCCTTGCAGGGAAAAAAGCAACGGCCATACTTTCCATTGCTCTCACTTTTCCTTTATCTATCTACCATATTGCCCCAAACTTGTGCAACCAACCCCCCTCCTATCACTCTCCATACCTGCACATCCAGCTCTCTTTGCACTGATACATACATACATACATACATACATACATACATACACACATGTTGTAATGAACCAGTTCTCACAGCAAATCAAATAATTGAAAATTCATGAAATACACCACTCTTGCAAAGAAATACAAGAAATACACCATGTTTGCAAGGTAGCCATAGCCAAGGTAGAAAGGCATGAAATATTACCATGGAAGGCTAAGAATCATAGATGTAAGGTACAACATGAATACTCACCTCACGTTAAGGTGGGACATGGTATGCACCCCATATCTTGGTGGCTAAGAGCATACACCCTCTTAGTTGGTGGGAGGAAAGAACCTCAAAGCATGTATTGCATGAAATGGCAAAAAGATCCCTCATCACAAATTACATCTCCACCTTTTATACTTAACCCTAGCCTGCTCTAGACTAAGGTGACTTATGCTTTATTAAAAGCCATCCCGGCCTAAAAGAGCTTTGTCCTCAAAGTTGAATTGGGAACAAATTACAAGGATGATTACAAAGATAGCTTGAAGCATTTGGAATCATGCTGAAATAAAGCTCCATGTTGATGAGGATTAGAGAAGTTGATGAAGATGGACCACATAAATGGAATAGGCTGCCGTAAACTATCCAAAACAGGATGTAGTACAAAATTGTCAATATCTTGAGCTAGAAGCGACCGATTTCCATGTGTGAGATATAGAAATGTAGAGGACAACATGTAGTATCCATCCATGCCTTAAAAATCAAATTTTTAAGCCAATAAGATAATTTACTTTCTCACAAAAATTTAATACAACAAGCTATTTACTGCCCTGTCTATGAACTATCCTCTTGCTGAAGCCATGGAAATTGTTCCAAATATGATGCTTATTGCCATCAAGACTTTTCAATAGGCAAACCCTTCCATTTGATAAGGTATTCAACAAGAATATGGTTCCTTAGAACCTTCTCCCACTTACCAATAATCTTCTTGGGCTCATAGATGATTAAACCATCATCATCCAAGGGAGGTAGTTCTTCAAGAACTTGAATTTGAGGTCCCACATACTTTTTAAGCTAAGACACATGAAAGACATTATGGATTCTTGTGTCTGAAGGTAAGTCTAGTTGATAAGCAAGATCCCCAACTCGGTTGAAAATATGATAAGGACCATAAAACCTATGAGCAATTTTGTTGTGTCCTCCTTTAAGAGAATCATAACATGACTTGGGAACCTTCAAAAATACCCATTCATCTTCCTCAAACTCCACATGTCTTCTTTTCTCATCCGCATAGACCTTCATTGTCTCTTGAGCTTTGTGAATGTTGTCCTTGCATTGTTTCATAAGGGCCTCCATCTTTTCCTACTCCTCACGTGCTTGTCAATTTATATCTTCATGAAATAATACGGAGGGTACTTGTACTTTGTAGCCATATAAAGCTTCAAAAGGAGACATTCCAATGCTCATATGGTAAGTATTGTTGTAACAAAACTCCGCAAGATGGAGCCATTGGTCCCATGCATTTTGTTTCTCATGGCAAAAGTGCCTCAAATAAACCTCTAGCCATTTGTTAACTCTTTCAATTTGCCCATATGTTTGTGGGTGATATGCGGTACTAGGAGTCAAAAGAGTCCCCATTGAAGAGAAAAAACTCCTCCAAAAGCTGCCCACAAACTTAGTGTCGTGATCGGACACAATCTTCATGGAAAACCATGAAGTTTGAAAATACATTCCATGAATTGTTAAGCCACATGCTTTGTTGTAAATTGGGCCTTAGTAGAGATAAAATGGGCTGATTTAGTCAACCGATCAACTACTACATAAGTACTATTCTAACCATGCTTAGTTGTAGGCCATCCCACAATAAAATCCATAGAGATATCAGTCCACTTGCCTTGAACAATAGAAAGTGGCTAAAGTAAGCTGTCGGGTAGAAGAGATGAGTCTTTATTTTTTTGACACGAAAGACATTGCATCACATAATCCTTAACATCCTGCCAAATGGCCTTCCAATAGAAGCTCTTATGAATGTTGTCAAATGTTTTGAACAGCCCATGATGACCTGCTAAAGGTGAAGAATGCATCTCATGAAAAATATGGTCTTTGAAAGAGATTTGTGGTGTCAAGTAGACTCTACCGTGATACCATAAAAGAATATTGTGCCAATTAAAATTGGGATACTCTTCTCCTTTTCATTGCTGAAATTCCTTCATCATCTTTGATGCTTGCTCATCAAGTAAATATTCTTCTTGGATGTCATGAATCCAATCCTTATGTACGATTGAAAGTGAAGATAAAGAACATGCCCACATACGTGATAAACCATCTGCCACAACATTATCTTTTCTAGCCATGTAGGATATTTCAAAATTATAGCTTTGAAAAGTAGCTAACCACTTCCTTTGTTTAGGGGATAAATTTGGTTGGAAAAGAAAGTATTTCAACACATGATCGCTCTTCACCTTGAAATGGCTGCCATATATATAGTGATGCCACTTTTTGATAGCATGTAAAAGTGCCAACATCTCTTGTTCATAGACATGTAGTTGGCGTTCCTTGACATCAAGCTTGTGACTTTCATAGGCTATAACTCCATGGACTTGATACAAAATAGCCCCAAGTCCTCTTCCACTAGCATCCGCATATATAATGAACTCCTTAGAGAAATCCTGGCATACAAGAATAGGTGTTGAAACTAATAGAGATTTCAGCTCATTGAAACTCTTCTCGGCTATGGAGTCCCAAAAGAAAGCTTCCTTCTTTAGCCTATGGGTCAAAGGAGTCGCCACATGAGCATAATTTTTTATAAACCTCCTATAGAATTAAGATAATCCAAGGAAACCTCTCAAGGAAGTAGAATTCATAGGAGTAGGCTACTCTTTGACACATTTCACCTTGTTAGGATCCACACAAATGCCTTGCTCTCCCACAATGTGACCCAACTATGCCGCTTCATCTTCCATGAAAGAACACTTTGACATTTTGGCAAAGAGTGTATGTCTTCTTAATGTGTCAAAGACCTCTCGAACATGCATCAAATGCTCAACCTTGGATTTTCTATAAATGAGGAAAGAATACAAGGACTGTATTGAACAGGAAAGGTTGCAATATCTTATTCATGAGTGCTTGAAAAGTAGAGGGTGCATTTGAAATCCCAAATGGCATAACCAAGAAGTGATATGACCCTCTTTCAGTCCTAAAGGCTGTTTTATATTCATCCCCTTCCTTCATTCAAATTTGAGGATAACCCAAACAAAGATCAATCTTGGTAGAGACCTTTGCATCTTTAAGCTCATCCAAGAGGTCATCAATGTGAGGAATTGGGTATCTATTCTTCACCATGGACTTGTTAAGCTCCCTATAATCAATGCACATGCGAAAAGATCCATCTTTCTTCTTTACCAAGAGCACACGAGAGGCGAGATTCACTTGGATGAATTAAACCCATTTTCAGCAACTCTTTAACTTGTCTTTCCACCTCTTCCCTTTAAAACTTTAGGGAGGTTTGTTGATGGGTTTTGTGTTGGGCAGCAAGTCAATAGGGTGGTCTACATCTCTCTTTGGAGGCAAAGATGATGGTTGCTGAAATAAATCTTTGTATTCTTCCAATAGCTCTTCCATTCTTGGATCCTTTTGCTTTGAAGAGGATGATCATTTATTTGGTGACTACTCTTCATCCACTTTCGTAAGAAAAAGAGTGAATATGCATAACCGTGCATTGGTTTCTTTACGGATGTTCTTCCTACAGATGAGTTCCATTTGATTTTGACCATTGCCCTTCAATATCATAGGCTGTCCATTCCATTGGAATTCCACCAGCATGTTTTGCAAATCCAAAGAAAAATTTCCAATGGTTTTCAACCAATCGCAGCCAATGACAATATCTATGGGACCCATTTCCAAAGTGATCAAGTCCACTTCCATAATACGTGAAGGAGATAGATTAATAGGAGTGCGTAGGTATACTTCATTACTTGATTCATAAGCTCCATTAGCAACTTGAATCTTCAATAACACTTACATTTGTTGAGGAAGAAATCTCAACCCATGCAAAGATTTGGTATTAATGAAGCTATGGGTGCTGCCCGTATCAATCAAAAGATGAACTTTTCTGCCATTGATCATCCCTTCAAGTCTAAGGGTGTTTTCTCCTTTACAACCCGTCCAAGCATCATGAAAAATTGGACATAAAGAACCACCTGGATCAAAATGAAAACTGTCCACAATATCATAAAATTCATCATTATTTACTTAATCTTTGTCATGTATTTCTTCAACCATAGGGTTTGCTTCTACCTGAAATGCATTCCCCTCTTCACTTTCATCCTCATCTGGCTCATTGATGATGAAAAAGTTAAGCTTGCTATTTTTGGATTTACATTTCAGCCTATGGTCTTGTGTCCACTTTTCTCCACCCTTTTGCTCTCATGTATCTAATTTGTTCATTTAAAATAACTTTGTTGTAAGTGCTGTTCCAAAATCCCTTTTGTGCATTTTCAGCCCTTGCAAAGCTCTGTTTTGCTTCAGCCATTGGTCTATAACCATTTCCTCCACTTGATTTTGATCCATAGACCATTGGATATGTAGGCAAGTTGGTGTGACTACTGCTGTAGTTACTAGTTCCCTTGCTTTCTTGCCTATAAACATCCCTTTCTTGGCTAAAATGTGCTCCAACCTATGAAGGTTGATTAGATAATGAATACCCTGCACTTTTTGGCTGAACTCCCATTGAATCTCTTTTATACTTTTGCCCATACCTTTCAGCATATAAAATGGCTTCATGAATTGTCTTGAGCTGCTGCATTGCATCTACTTTCGAAGAGAGGGTTGAATCTAGACCAAAGATATATCTGTTTAACTTGGCCAAATCTTCAATCTGATTGAGGAACATGTTAGAGTAATCACAAATAGACATGCCTCGTTGTTGAAGACCATACCATCTTCTTTGCAATCTTTCTTTTTCCATTGGAGAGACAAACACTTCTAACATTTCCTTCTTAAAATCCTCCCAAGAAGCAAAATTGTGACAAACTCTTTGCATATATCTCTACCATGTATGCATGTAGCCTTCAAGATGGAGTGTTGCAAAATAGATCTTGGCTTCATCATGGCGAGGGAAAAGTGTGAAGTACATCTCTAATTTATTTACCCATTCTTCCCACTCCATTGGAGATGCATTATCCCTCTTCAAGTTGAAAATGGTAATCTTTTCTTTGTACTCCCTTTCATTATAAGTTAGCTAGAAATTGTTGGAGTGTTGCCCAAAAGATGATTGTCTCAAAAAATCTCTATTCATTGAATCTTTTCCAAAAGAATGTGGTCCAAGATTAATACCACCATGATTTGGTTGTCCCAATCCAAAAGAATGATGTTGTCCATTAGTGGGCTGACCATAAAATGACTTATCTTTGTTGATGATATCATGAAATGACCTTCTTTCATCAAATCTTCCACTTTTATCATAAAAGTCCGATTCTTTTTGCTTGATGGTAGATTGAGAGGGAAAAGATTTGTAGAAGGGGTCACATCCATGAAACTCCTCATTCCCTTCTTCTCTTATGTTCTCCTCTTCTTCGTAAGTAACCTCACGTCTTGGATTGAATTGAGGACAGGAATGGTGCTTTGATGATATTGGTGGTTGGTAATGAGTACTCCTCAATATATAAGGCTCTCCTTTCTCAAAGGTTGACATAATAGGCTGATCAATCCCCTTTCCTTTCATATTGGAGGGATGGACTGAAGTATTTTCCATATGAATAGTAGGTTCATTTGGTATAGAAGATGTGGGTTGAGTCTTCAAATCCTTGATAGGTGCTACTACATCCTCAAATCCACTCTTCATGAACTTGACTAGATCTGTTGAAGTCCTTCATCCACTTTATTGGATGTATTCTCAATCTTCCCCAAGGATTTGGAAAGTTTCTCATATTGGTTATACATCCCAATGTTAAACATACGCATCTCTCTTGAAAGCATGTGATCTTCAAAAGGTTCATGAGACAAGGGATTTCCATCATTACCCAATCGTGCACTATGGGCATTACCAATGCTTACATCATAATCTTGTTAGTCATGATTGAGGGATTGATTAGTGTTGTTTTGATCATTGATGTATTCTCTGATATATTTTTGAATGGTCCCCATGACTTGATCTTTTCTCTTGTGTTTGGCCATTAAGGATAGGTGCTGTCAAAATGAATGTGGAGAAGAAAACAGTCAATAACCTACTTAGTATTGCACCAATGCCAATGATTTATTGATCTAAACAAAGACTATATATCAGGGATACTCTATATTTAGTAAGATCTCAGCTTACAATAGGGTATATGGGTAGAATGAACTCAAACAGTGCACCCATGTCAGCTGTCTAGGTGCAGTCCACTAGACCCCCTATGAGTAAATTAGCCATAACTTTGCTCCCAATGTCCAATTACTAAACTTTTTTATTCAAATGAAAGCTTAACATCCCCCCTTCAAATAAAGCTATTAAGATCTCAAATCAAATAATGATAGAATTTTCTATAATAGGAACTCTATACCTATCCAGAGAATTCTTGCAACCTATTAACACCCTATAGGAGCCATGTTTCACCCTGAAATGAATCCTCTATTACTTGTAGACCTTCAAAGAAATTAATAGACTTGTGATGGGCTCTAAGGCACTTCTAAGTATCCAGTAAACACATGCAACTGATAGATACATGTTGGAAAGACCTATAAATCTGCCCAAGGATGTCACAAACTGCCCCATTCGGTACCCCTAGTCTTCAAATCTTCATCCACTCTTTCCCAAGTGGTCTTCCATGGTCCACCATTTGTGGTGAGGGATAAAACGGCAAGATGGGAATCTAAATGGGCTCTAAAACTCTAGAAAATGTCCAATGTTCCTTTCGGGTCAAGTTGTGCACCCCTACGGAGTCTTAAATAGCAAGGGAGGGTCACCTCTCTTTTGTCTTGCTATCTTGTTCAGCTTCCACCTTTTTTCTCAGTCGGAATATACATGGCAGATCTAGTATTCTATCCGTAAAAGTATAATATGCATGGCTCAATCAAGATCTTGACATTTCATTATATGCAATAACAAAATGGAATAGGACTAAATTGAAATGGATATGGGTAAGGAATACCTATGACAGTGACTCACTGCTTTACAATTCTATTCCACTTACGGATTGATTCTTATTTTTAGCCATATTGCATTCAATCATATCAAGCAATTCAAGCTTAGGATTAGCACAATTTTTCCAACAAATGGAAGGAATTAGCAACAATTGGCTTTTTGATTTTTATTGGGTAAGATGATTAGAATTCAGCATGACATCATTCAGTCCTAAGTTGGGTATACATGCAATCAAATGGTAATTCTTAAATGAGATTGCTCTTAATTGTCCCTTTTCAACAAATGGATGGCTTAAGCAGTTGGATTTTAAAAGGATTAAGAGAAAAATTAAGAAATACCTCTTGTATTGTTGAAGTAGATGATTATGGAAGCTCCAATACCCGTATGAGACTTGAAATTCTTGAACTCCTGCTTGATGTAGCCAAAAATATCCTCAAAGTACAATCCCCATGATGAATATGTAGCTCATAGACTCCAATTTCTCTTCAAGGAAGCTCCAATATCCAAAGGCTTGATAGAAGTGATCATAGATGATTTTAAGAGCCAATGTATACTTTCATGTTATAGAATATGTGGCGAGACTTGTATTTTAGACTTTGGAAAGTGTGGCGATTTGTTCTCTAAACCAAAGATATCCTATAATCGATTGGCGAAATTTTTTAATGAAAATAATACAATATTAAAATATTTAAAGTGTTATTTTTGAACTCAAGATGGTAAAGTTTTCTTAATTAATAACGTAGAAAAAACATTGAATGAAAGATAATTCAACCAATGACCATGTTATTACAAAGAAAATAGTACACAACTAAAGCAAGGTATATCAAGTCAATACAATTAAAGCTCAAATTTCTTGTGAGCAAATACCTATAAATAATGTATTGATGAGCCACAGTGCAACATTCACTTCAATTGTCTATAAAAAAGCTTCACCATTCAGGTTTATTACACAAAAAGCAACTTGATTATCTTAGGCTTGCCATCCATTAGTATTAGGAATTTCATTATTTTCATGTAGTTTTTTTGATGATGATGATGGTACTGATGTTGACTCTGTGTTGATATCCAATTGATTTTGCCAAGTATTGATCGATACCCAATATGCCAAAGCTCGGTCAAAGTGAAAGTTCTCTATTGAGTATTGATGGGAAACATACAATCTCATGCAAGTATCCAAGTTTGTACTTAACTTGTTGCGCATCTTGTTTTTTAAAAACTTCGTAACACTAAACATTTTTTCATCCTCCACGAATCCTAAAATCATTGTTTGAGCCAAGTCAAACATAAGGAACGTTTAATCATTTACTACATAGGAAAAAAAAAGAAAATTCCCTATCAATTCCCTGGTTAAAAATACACATAAGTAGGGAAAGTAAATAATAGGGAAAGTGGAACATTTCCTAGTTAGAGAAACTAGGGAATCACATAGGGAATTCCCTATGTGATTCCCTAGTTTCTCTAACTAGGAAAAGTACTATGTGATTCCCTAGTTTCTCTAACTAGGAAATGTTCCACTAGAATTTCCTATGCGATTCCCTAGTTTCTCTAACTAGGAAATGTTCCACTAGAATTTCCTATGCGATTCCCTAGTTTCTCTAACTAGGAAATGTTCCCCTTTCCCTATTATTTACTTTCCCTACTTATGTGTAATTTTAACTAGGGAATTTCCTTTTTTCTATTTCATATGTAGGAAAATTTTTCCACTATGTTTCCCTACATATGGTAAATTTTCTATGTAGAAAATTTCTTATGTGATTCTAATTTTTCTCTAACTTAAAAATATTGCATGTTTATTAGTTTACATATTTCTACTTCTGTGAATTTCTAAGTAGAAAATTATCTAGCAAATTTTCAACTAGAAAATTATATAGAGATTGTTTAGTTAATTTCAAATAAGAAATAATACACATCTAATAGATTATGTTAAAAAAATTCAATACATAGGTTTTTTTTCCTATGTCAATAAAAATTTCCTAAATAGATAATATTTTTCTATATAGGCTTTCTTTCCTAGGTCGCGAAAAAGCTTGTATTTAGATAGTTTTATTTAAAAAGATTATTCAAATAATCTATATGATGCTATAATATGGTGATACTATATTCTTACTCAAGTTGATCCCTAATGGCTAATAAAATGGTAAATAGAGGCGTCGAATTGTGCATTACCCCAACGTAGAATTGAAAATTTTCTATCATTGCATCGATGCCAATTCACTAGTAACAAGTTTCTTGGCAATTTCTCGAAGGAGGGCTTGCTCATCGTTGTTAGGATCTTCCACTTAGCTATCGATGGTTATGGCATGCATGCCCCTCTACAATACACAAATATGTCTAAACATGAGAATGGGATAAGGATATTATAAAACCATGATTAAGATTGATTAACAAGACCTAGTCTTAGCCTAGCTTAGCTATTGCATGTTGGAGTTAAGCATAACAAACAAGTGCATGTATCATATTCTCACTCGTGTCCCCCATGATTGCAATAGACAGAGAAGCTAATGATGATGATGATGTCATGGTGTAAGTGTTCCTCTTGTATTCGAGTAGGCAATTAAAGCTACTCTTTGTAATGGCTACCCACTAAGTATAATAGCTATCAGAAGCTGCCAAAATCTGTGAAGTCTTCTCAAGACTGTCTCGTGCTACATACAGATCAATGGCCATGACATGCTCAAAATTAATCGTTACAAAGAGTGGTGCCCTCATGGTGTCCCCTTCTATTATACACAATTAAGACACCTGAATTGGAAAAACACAGGGATTCACTTGGAAGCACAATTAAAAAGTCTTCTTAAAGACAAGGAATGAATACCTTTATTCCATAAACACAAGAAAGGTTCTTGCAAAGTCACATAGCAATTCCCTAAGATTTGTTGAATGAGTGATACAGTGAACGGTGATAGTGGATGAGCCAAGTTGGCTTGGTCAACTAGAAATGCCCACTCTGTTGAATGAGTAGGAGGCCAATCAAACCTACAACCTAACCAACCTACCTAGGCCCTAGAAAGGGGGGTGATACAGTCAGATTTCACGTGGTATATCCATAGTAGATTAGTTGTGCTAGCAGCAATGTATAGAAAGCATGTGGTGTCTCTAGTGGGTGCTACATTTTCTAGCACTTGAGGCCACTTTGGTGTCATGTAGTGCTTGTGGGTTGCAGATCAAATCCAAATGCCTCCTCCCCCACATTGTTTTGTAGTTCTGAAGGCTATAGTTGTTGTGTTTTCATTCTTAGATGGTGTTGCTTGTTGCCCTCAGTTATAGTTTAAATTGAAGGCACGTCTTGTGGATGTTATAGCTGCATAATTACCTGAAGGCATGGCTGGGGATGCTCCTCTGACTGGGCTGTTTTGAGCCTTCACTCCACTTATATTTTACTGCCTTGCTGCTAGAATGCTGTTTCTTAAAAGTTATTTCTGTTAGTTGAGTTTCGACTTGTGCTGAGACTTGATCTGGTTGCTCCAGGTGGACAGCTCACTCTTCATGCTAAAGCACCTGTGTTTTATTGCCGCTGTTGCTCCCTATTCATGGATGTTTTCAATCATCACTTACCATTGAACCTGCATTGGAGGTTTAAGAGGCTAAAGTCTATGCTAAAACCTGCTCAAATACTTGTGCTTCTTCCAAGCACAATACAATTAACATAGATGCACAACACACTTATTTTTCTTACTTTGCAGTCCTAAATTGATCCTCTGACTACTATGCTTCCTCCAAACTCCCTATCAACCCGTCTATGTCTTTTAGACTTGTCAGTAATCCTAAGTGCAACTTGAAGATTCTATTTCTCCAATTCTTGCCAGTGTGACTATACAATTTGTACATATACAAGGGGTGCCCACCTCGGACTTTAGCCATTGGCCTTTACCCCAATAGTGTTAACTTGAGCCATAGTTAATGGTATGGATCTAGTCCATATGTTAATTGTTTGTTGTGTCACAGATATGGACCTCTGTATAGCCTTCTCTCTCACAGAGCCACTTCAGGCTGGGATTACTGGTGAGTTGTATCCTACTAGTCAAGGTCAGGTATCTAAGGATGCTCCTTGGGTTTCTGTGGTGAACTCTCTCTCTCATACACACACACACACACACACACACACATGACACAGATTGCTAGGCAACCAAATCTGTACGTCACACAAGTGGACTGCAGATCACTTAGTCCATCAAATATACAGAATTTGCATGACTGTCCCTATTTACAACCAGACTGAGTACCAAAGTTTGCTGACTCTTGATGGGCAAGTCTGTTGGACAGAAAGTCTTCACAGGTATAAATGTTGGTCTATGCTCGCAATCAGAGTAACTCTGCCAGGTCACAATTGCCTACAGGTCGCGACTACAAAGTATTGGTGGCTGGATCTATTATTGGTGGACAAAGCTAATTTGAAAGGTGGGAAGGATCGAAGCTTGCACACGAGAGCTATGGGTGGCGGGAGAGCGAGAGCAAAAAAGAGAGAGACAAGAAATGGAAACTCCAACAGTCCCAATGTGTGACCCGGCCTTCCTTTATTCAAACTCTCACTAAAAGAATAAAGAATAAAGTGGCAGTGACAGGTGCCCGCCACCTGTAGTGTGCAGTGGTGGTGACTGTCAGTGTAGTAATACATGGGCGGCTAGGCGGAGGCGCCTTTACCCCCAACAACCTTCCACTTAAAGGCGAATCTGCCCTAGTGAGGAGTGAAAAGAAAAAAGAAAAAAAAATACAGTACAACATGTACATATATACAATAGGATGAGGAAAGATGTCATCTCATCCCACGCCCATCAACCTCGTGAGGAAGGCAATGGCATTGTGGCCTAATATGGCCCTTTTTCCCACAATGGTGATAAGTAACATCTACATTCTTGCCATGGGATTTGCTATGTGACTTCCCATGAGACTTGGGCTGAGATTTTTGAGAATCCCATCCACGGCCACTACCACTGCCATGCTTTCCATATCCATCATTCTTGCCTCTATTTGTCATAGCATGCGACACACGAGAGGCATCCAAATTCTTATGGTTAACCTCTTCCTGTAGAAGAGCACTCTCAATATCAAATAATTTCAAGGTAGCAGCAGAGGCACATAATGCAGTGTGAAATACATCCCATGACCCATTAAGAGTACCAAGCAAGAAAAGAGGAGTGACATCCTCTGCAAAAGTGATGTCCTGCGAAGCCAAGTTCTTGAGTATAGCATGGAATTGGCTCAAGTGAGGAAGCATAGTCACATTCTCCTTCATGCGCAGATCCATAAGCTGCTTCAGCCAATACATCTGACTCGCTGGACTTTTCTTGTCATAGAGATTCTTGATTTTATCCCACAATTTCCATGCACTCTATTCTTCCTCAAATACATTATAATGAACCTGTTCATGTGAGAGATAATACAATAGTGGACTTGTATAACTCATCAAGCTCAAGCCATTCCTCATCTCGCATAGTTGCAGGCGGATGCCCGCTCAACCTCAATGGTTTGATCTACAATTTCTACACCAACACCTGCCAAATCTGGCTCTTCTAATAAGAGTAAGTTGTACCATCAAGCTTAGTGATGTTGAAAATAGCATGATCAGTGGACGAACTCGCCATAATGCAGGCTGAAAGACTGTAGACAGTTCAAAAAACTGCTTGCTGTTTACTGCAAAAAATGACCAAAAAATCACCAGAATCGAGAGAAAGTGGCGAGAAAAGTGTAACCAAAGCTGCTGCCCACCAAGTACTAGTGAAAGTACATCATTTCAGAATATTTCAACATGAAAAATCCATGTCAATCGGGGAGTTATATGCTTGCTGTAATAAATGACAACAAGGTACTATGAGAGTCAATTGCTGACCAAATCACTGCACCAAGTCAATAAATGACAGCCAAGACATGACAGCCATAAATGGGCATAAATCAGCACCAAACAGTCATCAAGACCCTAAGCAAACACCCAAACATGTCACCAAAGCATCTGTCAGTGGAGTAGGCATATCCCCTAGACAGTAGGGTAAAGTATACATAACACTGGCAAGACCTAACACCAGTAGGTGTATGCTCACAAGAGTGCAAAGCCCAAGCTCAGGTCAAAACCAACTCCAAGATATCAGTGCATGAACCATGCAACATTTAAGTGTAAGAGATCCCAAAGTCTCAAGTATCTGCAAAATGCTCAAATAGCATAAACCTCCTGCTCAATGTCAGTCAAGCATACAAGATGCTCCCACTGGCACAAAAGGCGGATAAATGAGCTCAACAGCTCAATCAAACCAAGTCAAAGTACCAAAGATAGGTAACCAAGACAATGCCTCAATAGCATCCCAAGAGCATGACGGCTACAAAGCAACTGTAGGTAGCATCCATGAGCAAGACATACATCCCAATAAAGATCTCTAACAACCAAAATGACATCCAATACAAAATTCTGGAATAGCAAATGAAAATCCAAGTCAAGTCTTCAGAGAGCACTAAAGCTCAACAAGTACATGGTACATTGTGCCAAGACAAATGCATCAAGCCGTAGGCGTCGAGTAAGCATGTACCCAAAGAGCATATAACTATCAAAGCACTGACCATTGTCAAGCATAGACCGATGTCAATAAGTGCGGGCTGAATCTTCTTCTCAACTCTTGTTTTGGAAACCAAGGAGGATTGAAGTTACCTTATTTGCTTATGCTTCAAGGTGGTGGACTTGGGGCTCCTCTGAATCAATGCTAAAACATGATATGAATTGTATCACTTGGAATGATATGATCAGAGTAAGGGTTTACCTGTTAGCTCTTGGAAACTGCCTTCTCACCTATTCAATGGTGCATAGAGAGACAGATACAACAACAACCTCATGCATTGTAGTTGCAAGATATTGCATGTGACATGTTGAAATACATGTTCTTGCACATGGATATCCATCAAGCTCAAAAGCTAAACTAAAGAAGCTCAAAGACACAGAATCTGTCAATAAAGTGTTTGAAATAGTTAGTTTCAACTGAGTTGAGATCTTAAAGAAAAGCAACAACCATAAATTAGACATTTGAAGAAAACTCACTTCTTGCATTCTTCTCGTTTTCTCCTTTCTTGAGAAAGTTCCTTCTGATGTTTTCATGAATCCTTAATCTCCCTCCTTTGGGTTCTTATCTGGAGATGGCAACCAAAATTCACAAACACAATCTCATCTTGGGTAACTTTTCTCAGACCTATCATTCCTATTATCTTTCAAGTCCTCCTAGTTGTTGCAAGGAAGTAGAATCTCTAAGGAGAAAACATCTCAAGCATGCATAAACCATTTACATTTCTCATGAGAGTACCCAATTCATATAGAGACATGCAAATATCACCTATTAATCTAACAACAACATAACAAGTCCATTCTAACCCTCATAAATGCTCTCTCACTCACTGTTGGTCTTCTTAACAACTCCATAGGACAAAAATATCCATGATAATGTTTATAATAGAGATAAAAGACGAGCGCATTTCACAGCTTGATATTATTGTTCTGAGGAGCTCCATTGATCCTTGAAACCACAATCTAACACATTTTGCAGAAATGAAGAACAAAAATGCAAAAACGTACCTTGCCTACCCATGCAAGTTGCCTTGCCTATTTAGAAGGTGATTGCTAATAGATTTGTATTATATGCATGCATCTTAGCACTACACTACAACTTCACAGACCAGCATCATACAAAGATATATGATATATCCATAATTTACATTAGCTCTTAGAAGCTGCCTTCTTACTTGTTCAATGATGCATTGATAGAGGGATGGTGCAACAACCTCAAATTTGTCACATAGCAAACAAAGCAAGTATATATATATATCAAGTCCTATCTTTATCAATAGTTCTCATGAATAGAATGTACTAGACAGATGTTCAAACCTATTGATAAGGTTGTTTGTTTACCATTCCATGGAATTCTGCGGAAAGAAGACACAATGTTCACAGTCTGCACCTCATCATTTTCTCAATCCACCAAAATATAAACAACAATGAAACATAATACTTTCTACCAAATTGTTTTGACTATTTTTTTCAGGTCTAATCACACATGGACTACTCTGAAAAATTGCATTTGCTATTGTCCTGATCTGAGCAAGCCTAAGCACTAGTTGTGAGAGCTGGAAGGCAATAGTTTTCAGCCACCAGGCAGCCTATTCAAGTCTACATTTTAACTACACGACCCTGTGTTTTCTACTGTATAGCTTGCATTTTTCCTAGAGCTATTGCTTTGGATATGTTTTGCTGACATTTTGCTTGTTTTGTAGTCAATTTCAACTATTTCTGGGCAAACTTGATCTTCCTTAATTTGTGTTTTCAGCAAGTTCGCATTTTCCAGCCTAATCAGTGCACACTCTAGCAAAGAATCACACATGTTAGTTGTCATGCTCTATCCAAAGTGCTACCCCAAATTTCCATTTTCATCTACACTATCACATTTTATTGCCTCTCGGCTTGGCCAGCTTCTACTGCCAAGTTTCTTGTGTACCATTTTGTATCCTTGTGTAAAAACTTGTTACTTTGAGCCTTAAACCATTGTGTGGTATTTCACTATTGATACATTAGAAAAGTTATTTCCCTTCATAGACACTAACATGCTCTTTTTAGCCTACAGCTGAGAGTTAATGGTGATGTAACATTCCACTCACATGCAATGCTTTATAGGCCCTTGTTGAAGGTCCTTTTATACTTCAAATCCCCATAGAGCTTATTGCACATAAATGGCTAGTTTCTCTTTAATCTGAGTAGCTTTTAGTGTCTATTTCTCTTCATAGTTGCGATAGTGTTTCACCATGAAGCTCTACCCATATCATCTAAATCAGCTTGATTGAAGAAAATTGTTGCATACCTTTTCTGCAAAATTGACCACTCCTTCCAATTCTATGCGGGTACAGTTTATAGTGTGGCTCGTGGGGATATTCATTTTTTACTAGTAGCTCATAGTTGACCATGAGAAACCTGAGCTCCCCGCCACAAAAAGGCCCCAAACAATACAAACAAAGCCAAATAAAGTTACACAAAAAAAACTTGTTAGTTCATTTTCAGGAATCTTATACCTAAGAGTTTACACACAACAAAAAAATTGTACATAAAACCTTCTACATAATCCATCAACATGAACATAAGGATACACAATGAATAGACCTAAGTTTTTGACCTGCTCTAGGATATCAAGCATCCTATTTTACACCAATCCTATATCTGGTCTACAAGATATTATGCAAGCTTACACAAGGTGCTTCTTTTTTGTTTTGATGATAAATCTTTTGGCAGCATACTTGGATTGTTTTGGAAATATAGAGAAAGGAATTGTGCTTCATAAGTAGGGTTTCCCTCCAAAAGCAAGATTTAAGAAGCTCCCAATAATTGGGTCTTTACTTCTGAGAGGTAAGAGATGCAGGGTGGCTTCTTAATTTGTCAAATGGCATAGATAACTCTTGTTGAACATGGCGACCCACATGATAAGATTTGAAAGCATCTGAGAACTCTTTCGTAGTGATGAACCTATAAGGCTTCGCTTTATCAGTCCAATATTGTTCCTCATCCTTCCTGGATGTAACCTATAAGGCGCATAATCTATGGTGAGTTCTTTGGGTTTGTCATCCCACACTAATGAGTACACATAAAGAGCAAAACTACAAAGAAAATGTAATCTATAAGTGAGTTATGAAGGAAAGTAACAAAGACATTACGTCTTGTAGAAAATTAGGAGTGCTTTTTCTTTCAGGACACTTGAAACCCATACCCTCAAAGAAGTTCAAAACTGAGTCTCAAGGTCCTTGGTAGACCAAAATTTCTCTCAGCTTTCCTTCTAATACACATCAACCTGTTTGTCAACAACCTACAAATCTTAGAAAACATTTCCTAATGGGATGATTTCTCCTTAGTGGGAAATGGTCATTGAAAGAAGATTTAAGCAGTAGAAGCCATGAATTCTTGGAGAAAATCTTGAGAGGAAGAAGAGAGAGAAACTGGTCCCAAAAAAAGCAATCAAAGTTTAACTTCTGTAACCCCAATTAGACTCAAGTTAGGGTCAAGAACCTTCAAAATGGACCTTCATTTGACTGTCCTACTATTTTGGCCAAGAACCTCCATCTTCCTCAAGATCTTCTTCAAGAAACCTCCAAAATTAGTCCCGACTTGTTGCAGAGAACTCCGACTAGTCATGGTGAACTGTATCGAACCCTGTGACCAAATCTTAGTACTCCAATTAACTGGATCATGTCCCTGTGACTAAATTCTCCAAGAAAATAACTCTTCCCATGGATCAAAGTCCATGCTCTAATACCAATGTAATAAACTAGTTCTCATAGCAAATCAAATAATTGGAAGTTCATGAAATACACCACTCTTGCAAAGAAATACAAGAAATACACCATGTTTGCAAGGTAGCCATAGCCAAGTAGCTAGGCATGAAATAATATTGCCATGGAAGGCTGAGAATCATAGATGTAAGCTACAACATGAATACTCACCTCATGTCAAGGTGGAACATAGTATGCACCCCATATCTTGGTGGCTAAGAGCATGCACCCTCTTAGTTGGTGGGAGGAAGGAATCTCAAAGTATGTATTTCTTGAAATGGCAAAAATATCCCTCACAAGTTACATCTCCACCTTTTATACTTAACCCTATCCTACTCTAGACTAAGGTGACTTATGCTTTATTACACATGTATATTGCATCAAGGCTGCCTATAGAGCAACAATTTCAAAGCCAAGGGATTGCATCAAGGGAAACTCAGGTTGGTTGCATTGTTTCCTTGAAATTTTGAGACACAAAGTTTATTTGAATTTAGAAGGGCATTTCTGATATTAAGGGTGCCTGTTGACCGGCACTTTCAAAGCCAGGAGATTGCATCAAGGGCAACACAGGTGGTTGCATTGTTGCCCTGCAATTTTGAGAGACTTGGAATTCAGAACTTTCAAGGGCATTTCTAATATTACTGTCATGCTAGGATAAGTACCTATTTTCATCTAATCTATTCAATCTTGCTAGTTTTCACAAATCATGCATCCATTGACTTTTCCTTACAATGCTTGGTTGTTGGACTGCAACCAGTTGGAAATTTATTTATTCTTGTTATCTACAGATTATTTTATGGTTGGATTAGCTACACTGAACTACTCTCCCAACCTGCAATATATTTTCTTCACTTTGGACAATCACGCAATGTACCTGTACCCCTGCAATTTTGATAGAGACATGAAGTTCATGTGAATTCAAGAGGGCATTTCACATGTTAGTGTCATGGTAGGGAAAGTACTTGTTTCCATGTTCCCTGTTCAAATATCTTGGTTCTCGTTATTGCTACGTATACTCACGCCCCCCTCACAATGTTTTGTTGTTGCTCTGGTCCGAGTTGGAAATTTTTTTCTTATTGCTTTTTGCACATTATCTCAACATGAAAAGTTCCTAGACACATTGAAAATTCGTGCTTTAAAAAAACCACATATTTAGTAGGACTGTGATAATCCCGTACCCCATGTGCAGTGATTAATCATTTAAATCGCTATTTTCCATGTCAATTTTAGCTAACGAGTTCAAAAAACAACAAAAAGACACATTAATTAACTAGAAACTTACACTCAATCCTTCCTGTTTCTCAATAATTTTGTGCTCCATCGAGTTGTATTGTGACATCTCCACATAACATAACTAATTGTTGCTGAACTTTGTAGAGAATGGACCGTCGTTTCCTACATCAATCACTTCATCCACAAACTATAGCAGTAGCACATTGAAGAGAACATAGTAGGTCCATTCTTAGACATCCCCTACCAATAATCCAATCCACTATTATATGAATTGTTAGTTCGTCGGAAACATTGCAAGGGTCGTCATCATTGCAACCGTCATTACAGCATTATGCAGAGGAGGAGGATGACCTCATGGAGCAGTTTATTCAACCAATGCTGAATGTTTTCATAGTACGCTTAATCAGAATACTGAGACTATTGAAACCATAAGGAACTTGCTTCATAGCATCTCTGCCACATAGCTATAGAAGTGGCTTCATAACCAATTGTTAACCACTACTTATGTAATCACAGAAGTACAAGACACGAAGTGTGCATATTTGAAATCATTGTTGTTTTGTAGGCACTGGAAAACACAAATAAATTTGAGACCTGACAAAAATCATTTACTTTAGCATTGACAGAAATCCATATGGCAACCCATTCAATGATAGACAAACTTTGCAATACTATCATGTTTGAACATTGCTACAGGGCCATCATATGGAAGATGTGCAGAATCAAACTATAATCACATTTGTGTCACATTTTAAAATCAAGAAGCCTATTTTATGCTATGAACATGTCAAACCTGTGTACTTTCTGAATGAAGGCACTATGGCAGGAAAAGATGCGGACTTTCCAATGTGGGTTGAAATATAAGCATCACAATAACAACGGTTGAGTGTTAATGAGAGCAATGACATAATCACACAAGGGTCCAACAAGATTTACGACAATTATCTCCTACAAACATCACAAAATATTCCAACTATTTCTAGCAATTGTCATACTACGTGCAAGCTATCTATCATCAGAGCTAAATGCTGCATCACCTGGTTATATCTTCAAACTTATTGCGATGTGACATTTTTGGTCCTGGTCTGATTGTGATAATGATTTTTTTATAATTACACAATGTAGATTCTAGACATGATGATTGTGATTATGAATTTCCCTATTACAGAATGCAAATTCTAGACATGACCTAATTATGAAGTACTTCATCCCTTTCTTTGAAATATCCAATATGTTGCAAGTAGCAGATAACACATTTCGAAAACCAACATACGAGTGTGTTGCCAAGGTTGCATGTGTCTGTGTGCAGGACCAAGACAATACAAGCAAATAAATCTAATTTTTTGTGTGTGGTTTCTAGAGATTTCATCATGTTGATGGGATAAAATTGCATGCACATAGCAGCTTGGGGGGCATGTAAATCCCCCAGCATAAAGACCAATCTAGTGCAAACATATGAAAAACACTTGCATTTTAAATTAAACCATTAAAAGTCTGCAAAGAAGTGATCGCACATACAATTAGATGGCACAAATGCATGAGCATTCAATGTAGGCATCAATTGTTGGTGTGTGCATACCGATGAAAACAAACCAAAGTACAAGAAATGATCCACAATAACAGAAGCAAGAACAATTTCTATGCATTTGGCTCCTTTAATGCCACAGAAGGCTGCTATAACAAATCATAGTGCCACATGCTTTTAAGTAAACAATAAATATGATAGCATTTGAGGATACACCTTCCAATAATCCATGAATCAAATGTGTTGAGTATAGGCTTTGCTTCAGAGAACATGCTACTTGTAAAGCCTACTCTAGATGGATTTTGTCTGTTGCTACCAGTTTTTGTTGACTTGCTACTCTAATAATCATGTTGGAAAATGTATTCAAGTTGACACTGCCCTCTCTTTAGGTTGACCGACCTCACTTGTAGACGATCCTTTCTCGAGCCTCAATTACTAGAATTTCTTCTATTGTGATGATCTCCTTTAAATTGCAATATCAATCGCTGCCGAGTCTCCCCAATCACCACTAGCACCTGATTCTCATGAACTGCTTTGATCAGTTCATCCTTTAACTTATATATGGGGAGACTCCGTCTCTATTCTTGAATTAAAAGCTTTGATTGCTAACCAAATGTGGGTGTCTTTCCAAACACATCCTTCTTCCACTCATTCATATCATAGGTAGAAAGGCCAACAACACACTAAGCTCTTGTGCTAAATGCCTCTCCCCTATCTTTGGCATCAATTTCTCCTAAGGTCAATTCAAATCTCTGGGGATGGAGTCTAGCATAGTCCTTTATTGTTGCTCTCAAAGTTCTCTTCTCTCTTTTTCCAAGAAAGAAAGTCATCATAGCCCTTTGCAAAGAGCCATCTGGATTTTTCACAAATTTATAGGGGACACATCAATAGAGTACTGCACTTGTCCTATCAAGAATGTGGCCTCATCCTCATTCAGCTCTATCTCAAGTTCCTCTTCAGCACCTTCATCTTGATGAAGCAAGCTGCCACCATCTCAGTCATCGCTGGGATAATCCCTCACATCCAAAACCCCAAATGCAATGAGCTGTTTAGCCACCCTTCTCTTCGGAGAGCTCATCCTTTTTAATGGGCATCAAGAAAAACCATTATCATCTTCCTTTGTTATCATTATACTTGAGAGGCCTTTCCTACCAGAAGGAAGCTGATTGGAACTAGGATTTTCCTCTTCATCCAAACTGCTCCTTTTCATGGGGAGGAGATCTTGCCTTGTTTTCTGGTCTACATCCCTCATGGAAAAGCTAAGTTTCTTCACAATCATAGAAACAACCTTTATCCAAAGTTGTTGATCTCGTTTGACCACATCTCTTGCATCATCTATCAATCTCAAAGAAATTTGAGAAACATGGACAATACCCTCTTTGAACTCATGAAAGTTGAAGAGCTGCAAGAATGACCCTAGAAACCCTACCATAATATACAACAAAAAGCTTTACCTCCTGAGGGAAACCCTAAAAGCCTTGATCTCCTCTCTCTCCATTCTACTAGCTTATATCACCATCTCGATAATCAATCATTTTTGTCATGATTCCTATAATGATATTTAGTAGCCCTACCATAACTATCATGGTCGTCGTGTTTCTGATCTCCATCTCTGTCCCTATCCCTGTCCATGTCCCTGTCCTTGTACCTATCTCTATACCTTTCCTTGTCTCTACCTCTGTGTTTGCCCATGTCCCTATTCTATCTCTGTCAATAGGTACATCAATGAAGTGCATGTATCTGTTGAAATTAGGTAGTGCCAAGCATTCAATGACCAATTTTGACGTCCTCCAAAACTGGCGCTTCAATGCTAGTCCCCACATCCAACTCTCCCCATGACTCCACATCAAACTCATTGACCTCATTGACATTGAGGAGCCCCATGGAGGCAACACAAAGGCCAATGATGGGGTAGTGCACTAAATGAGGGTATTATGTCCAGGACTAAGTACATAGTGAGGCAGATATTGCCATCCTCTATAGCATGACGAAGGTGGAGGAACTGCTCAGATTACAACTGTACTGATTGGCATTGCTATTGCCTCAAGTTGGAGAGAAAAACTGGTCACTGATAAGGAAGGGTATCTCAATGAGCTGTCATGAGTCCTTCCAACAAGGAGGTTCTCATAGAGAAGGATCGATAACCCTCCACCTGCAACCACACCTAGGCTACCAATCTGTTCAACAAGAGTGTCCAATATCTCATCTAGGATGATTATGGCCTACATAGATGCTATGAAAAATAGGTTGCTATAATGTCCCAAAGGGCACAATACTACATGTAAATGTATGGCCATTGTGTGCGATTCGACAGTTTGGCCAACTCAACTTCAGTTTAGGTCCTTGGAAGAAGATGTGGACATCAAGGTTGTAGACACTAAAGAAAATCAAAAAGAAAAGTTTATACATGCATTGATGCACATAGCACTATGATTAGAAAGAGGATATGGCATTCATAGTATATTTGTCCATGCTTTGATGCACAATGATTAGAAAGAGGAGACAGTATTGGATGCAAGCACCAACAATACATGTCATGGCTAAGTTCCCATCTAATCATGCATAAATGATGTCATTTGGGGGTTTGCAAAGGAGCAAGGGTTGTGCTTGCCATTGATATGTATTCTTATATTTTAGGTGGTCAAAGATGATGAGGGATGAGAGCAGTATCCAAACCAGAAAGGCATGCCAATATTCTTGCTAATTTATATCGGCAAGGCCTGGAAGCACTAGAATCTAACATGTCAAAGCAAAGAGACCTACATGGTGGGGTAGGTGAATGATTGATGAGGAGCAAGGAAGAGAGATTGTTAATAACTGAAAGACATTGGCCCTCTCACCCTTTTTGATGCATGTCAAATATGGCATTGAGATATCAAATGACTTCTTGAACTTCTAAACATAAGGAGGTAGCTTGCCAACATTGAAACATAATGCATCTAAGGGGTGTAGTGGGAGCTCACGCTCAACCTCCAAGACCCACGGACCACTTATTGCTTCAAGCATTTCAAGCCAAATGCTAATGGATACCTCTCACATAGCCTATGCACTCTCATGCCTACCGGGTGTAGTGAGCTTACCTTCATACAGATCGAGTTGCCTCCTCTCCCGCACACTCCGGTAGCTCCATGATCCAAGTGCAAGCTTCAAGCAAGCTCGATCCTCCCGCTCCAAGCTCCAAGCTTCCCCACCACTACCAACACTCCGTCATGGCAACCACAGACATCCTTGCCACCCACGTCTTCGGTACATGCTAACGCCTGGTACCTACGACGGTGAGTGCCATGGGACTGGCACTCGTCTAGGAGGGGGGTAATGTTAACCCTCAAATGAACGAAGGTGGAAAATCTGGAAAAGCTAAAGCAGAAGAAAAAGACAAAGGCCAAGGCAAAGAGAAACGGAAGACAAAGGCGCACAAGGAGAAGAGTCCTAAATAAGGGAGAAAGGCGCATAAGGAAGAGCGCAAGTCAAAACTTTTGTAAAAGAGTGCAAGCGCATCATGGTTTAATTCAAGGAGCGCCGGGCTCTCACCCGTACAATTTGTAAATGTAGACGGGCGGTGAAAAGGAAGCTAGGAAGATAGAAGGACAAAGGGAAAAAGGGCCTAGGCTATGGTCAGCCATGTAAAAAAGGGGAAAAGTGGATGACGCCCAAAAGGGATTTAGGGTTTTGTATATAAAGTTGAAAAGTGAATGAGAAGCTCATTCTTGTGTGTGGCCAAAAGTAGCTCTCCTCTTCTTCTTCTTCTTCTTCTTCTTGCTTGCTTGAGCTTGTAGTTGAGAGAGGGAGTGTGAGAGTGTGAGGGAGTGAGTGTGTGAGAGTGAGGGACCGTGGGGTGGAGAAGCTTGTCAAGATTATGGGAGAAAAGGAAGGAGTCTCACTTGTAGCTTTCTTGCTTGCACAATGGGGGAATACACACAAGGGTGGAGGCTGAAAACAGTTTTCCTCTTCTTAGTTGTGTAAGCCAAAAGAACTTCAGTACATAGAAATAGAAGAACCCTATATATGGGTCTCAAACCAAACTCAACTAACTAAAGTGGCATACTAACTGAGCCACGAACTAGAGTAGATAAGGATAGCTGTCATCTAGCTATTATTCATGGGCAGTGTACCAACTACATCTGCAAACAACTGACAAGTCGGTGACATAAATGCACAACGGTCACCCTCGCATATCACAAGTGGAGCTCGATATCTCAACACTCCCCCTCGAGCTCAATCCCAATTCCTGCACACCAAGCAGGTCTCTGAACTTGCGCAGCTTCTCTGCGCCCAATGCCTTCGTGAATATGTTAGCTACCTGATCCTCTGTGCTGACATAAACTAGATCAATAAGACCTAGTAAAACCCTATCCCACACATAGTGATAATGCACCTCAATGTGCTTTGTTCTAGCATGATAGACTGGGTTATTTGCCAAGTGTATACTACTCATGTTGTCACAATAAATGACAACTGGCCCATCTGTAGGCTGATGCATATCATAAAGTAGCTTATGCAACCAAGCTACCTCACATGCAGCCATCGTTGCGCCCCTATACTCAGCCTCTGTGCTTGACAAGGCAACTGTAGGCTGTTTCTTGCTGCTCCAAGTGACTGCAGCACTCCCAAAAGAGAACACATATCCACTGGTAGATCGTCTATCAGAAATACTACCAGCCCAATCAGCATCAGTGTATACATGCAACTGTATCTGAACCCCAGTCTCATAAAGTAGTCCATATTGCAATGTGGACTTCACATACCTGAGTATGCATCTAGCCACATCCAAATGCAGTTTCCTTGGAGCCTGCATAAACTAACTTACCAATCCAATAGCATAGCTCAAATCTGGTCTGGTAATAGTCATGTAAATCAAACTTCCTACTATGCGTCTGTACATAGTAGGGTCTTCCAGAAGCTCACCTGCATCTGTGCTCAGCTTCACATTCTGCTCCAAAGGAACTGAAATAGGCTTACAGCCTATCATCCCATATTTGGACAGCATGTCCAATCCATACTGCCTCTGCAAGAGCGTATCCCACTTGGTGATCTAATCACCTCAATGGCCAAGAAATAACGCAACTCTCCCAAATCCTTCATCTCAAACTTCTCCTTCAATAGCATCTTCACATGAAGGATATCTTCATCACTGTCACCTGTCATAATCAAATCATCAACATAAATGACAAGTAGCATAATATATTTCTCTGTTTTTCTCACATAAAGTGAGAAATCTGCCTTGGAAATCTAAAAGCCAATAGTGACAAGATACTATCCTATCTTGTCAGACCATGCTCTAGGTGCTTGCTTCAAGCCATACAAGGCTTTCTTCAACCTGCAAACAAACTCAGGATGAACAGCATGCACATAACCTGGTGGCTGCTCCATATATATCTCTTCTTGCAAATCACCATGCAAGAAGGCATTCTTTACATCCATCTGATGTAAAGACCATCCCTTTGATGCAGCCATAGCAATGACTACTCTTACAGTTGCCATCCTTGCAATCGGACTGAATGTTTCTTCATAATTAATGCCATGTTGCTTTCCGCTTTGACTAGATGCAGTCCGAATGCAACACGTATGTGTTTTTGCAGTGTGGCCTTTTTGCCCTTATTGGCTAGATTGGCCTATTGAGGTTCTAGGGTCTCTGTTTCTCTCGGTTCGGGTATGGGTTTTTGGTTGCTCTTTTGTCAATGAGAATCCATGTTCGTGTAGAGCCATTACTACACTAGGGTCTAATTTGGAGGACGTGTCACAGCGTGCGTTTTCTCTCCAACCTACTTGGGGGAGGTGCGGAGGGGGTAGAGCCCCCTCTGCGGGGGTTTGGGGGGGCGGTCCCCCCGGCCCGCAGGGCCGTTACGGTAAACACCATGTGCAATTTGGAGGACCGTTTAGCCAAATTTTGAACTACTTGCTCTAAGTTTCAGCCCAGTGATGGATCTGTGATGTGCCTTTAGCTCTACATAGTCTTTGGGGTCAATTTCGGGGTTCAGCTGCATCAAAATTTGTTTTCTAAATACCTGTCCGATTTTGACAGTTTTCTATCCAATTCTTAGATGTCCGATCTTCAGAATCGGACGTCCAATTTTGGATTGGTCCGATCTGCCCAATGGTCCAATTTTGGTCACGTCCGATTCTTGCAGTGATCCGATTCTAGGAATCGGATCGGATAGGGTGGTCTGATTCTAGGTGGTTTATCTGAGTGAGTTCCTTCAGTTATTGAATACAATCCTCAATTTATGGCCACTCAGTGTGCGTGTCGCTTCTCGTGCACTTGTGCTCAATCAGGCTTTCAATTTCCTTAAGTGCATTCGAGTGCGGAAATTCAAGGTGAGTGTAGCAAACAATCTCGAAGCGTCTTGTAACTCTCGCTTTGTTTCGGGCCTGATAGGCTTGTTGGTCAATTTTCTGGCCACCTTGATAGGGTTCAGGATTTTTCTAATATATTGCCTTGTTTGTTTTTGGCCAATCAGGTTTTAACTTCTCAGCTCTTTGCCTCTAGGTCTCTGGGTCTCGCTGCTGCCTACTTCAAGCTGCTAAGCAGCTGCTCCCTACGATTTCATCTATTTCGTGTGCCAGAATCATGTTCTGAGCATTAGAAGGACCTTTGATAGTTTGCGTTGCTGTGAGCTCTAGCCGGGTCAGGTCAAATTTCTGAGAATTTGATAAAAATTTACACTCGGCCCAGCTGGTCCAAATTGCAGGGTCCGAGTGGGTCACTTGGACGGGCTGAGGTACATGGGCTGAGGGACGAATTCATGACTCGGACAGGATAGACTCGAACGGGCCGAGGTGCAAACTCAGACAAAGTCGCTCGGATAGGTTGGCTCGGACGGGCTGAATGGTCAAATCGGACGAGGTCACTCAGACGGGCCGAGGCACTTGGGCCGAGGGCCGAATATGGCACGTGGCCGAGGCACTTGGGCCGAGGGCCGAATATGACACGTGGCCAAGGGCCGAATCCTATGGCTCGGACGGTTTGGCTCAGAGGGGCTGAGGGCGACGGGCTGAGGACTAGCTGAGGGCCGAATTAGTTGATGGTCCGAATGGTCAACTCGGACGAGCCGAGTAGGTCTGGGCCGACGGCGGCCGATTAGGGTTTCGGGCCAAGTGGGCCGAACGAAAGAGGGCCGAGGGCCGATTCTGGAACTCGGCCCAGAAGTGACCGCTCGGACGGGCGGAACGCAGCGCGACGATGATAGCGAGAGGTCGATTTTGCTCGATTCTTGTTATTTAATCAATCATAGCAAGCATAAACCTCCAAATCCTATCTAGGGGGATAGGGGAAGGGATTCATATACCTGAATAGAGTGGTAGGCTCATCGATGGTGAGATCGGATCGAATCATGCGATGGCTCTCTCTCTCTCTCTCTCTCTCTCTCTCTCTCTCTCTCTCTCTCTCTCTCTCTCTCTCTCTCTCTCTCTCTCTCTCTCTCTTTGTGAAATAGTCACAAATGAGCTCTCCCTTGGCCTCTTGGCCCTTATACCTCTTCTTGGGTATGGTGTTGATGCCCCCAATCACTCACTTGCTGATCTTAGGCATCACAAGCGAGCTTTTTACCATTTTTTGCACGATTTTTGCCCTGTTTTGCAACAGTAAACCCTAATGCTTATTTTCTTTGTTTTCTCTTACTCTAATGCATCCAAATCACAAAGTAAATACCTATACTACTCCATCTCACAACATAAACCTCAAAAAAGCAAAAAACCTACTTGCCAAGGAGATCGAATACCATCTTCAACCCCCTCACTTCCTACCTATCTCAAGCACCGGTTCGGGGAAAACCCTACTTCAATGCTCGATGTGGAGCAGGCAACCACTCAAGGCTTGAATCTGTTGGTACCGGCAACGGAACCAAAATCTAGTGGGAGCTCACGCTCAACCGCCAAGACCCACGGACTGCTTATTGCTTCAAGCATTTCAAGCTGAATGCTAATGGCTACCTCTCACATAGCCTATGCGCTCTCATGCCTACCGGGTGTAGTGAGCTTACCTTCATGCCGATCGAGTTGCCTCCTCTCTCACACACTCCGGTAGCTCCATGATCCAAGTGCAAGCTTCAAGCAAGCTCGATCCTCCCACTCCAAGCTCCAAGCTCCATCGCTACGAGCAAGATAAGAGAAGAGAAGAGAAGAGAAGAAGAGAGGAGAAGATGGAGAGCTTCTCCACCCCACGGTCCCTCACCCTCACACACTCACTCCCTCACACTCTCACACTCCCTCTCTCAAGCACAAGCTCAAGCAAGTAAGAACAAGAAGAAGAAGAAGAAGAGGAGAGCTACTTTTGGCCACACACAAGAATGAGCTTCTCATTCACTTTTCAAATTTATATACAAAACCCTAAATCCCTTTTGGGCGGTCATCTCCTTTTCCCCTTTTTTATATAGCCGGTCGTAGCCTCGGCCCTTTTTTCCATTGTCCTTCTATCTTCCTAGCTTCCTTTCCACTGCCCGTCTACATTTATAAGCCCGTTTTCTTTAGGGGGAGGATGGCATGGATGGTAGTGAGCAAGCTCTTAATGAAGTACTCTTATAGCTCGGCACTATTTTTCTTTAAGCTTTTAGTCAAAGATGTTGGGCTAGGCAAGGTAAATGATGAACTCAACAAGGACCTTATTTACATATCCAAGGTTGGACTCAAGCTCTATATAGACCTTTGACACTAGTGGCAGGTACTCAAGATCCTTCAACCCTAATATGTCCTCATGACTGCTACTCCACATACATTCCCATAAATAACTTATGGAATATCTCATGGCCATGTTGGCTGTAAGTTGTTCATGGTGACCTCCCAAGCCAAGAAAAAAGTGTAACAATCCCATGTTTTTCATCTCAAAATCCTAGTTTGAGCCTTGATCTTTTGAACCATTTGAGTGTGGTCTCATATCACAATGAGGTCATCCATGTAGAGTGCAAACACAATCTTCTAGCGACCTAAGATGTGGACATAAAATTGACATTAGATTCCAATCTTCAAAACCCCAACCCTTCCCTAAGAAAGTGCCAATATTTTCATTCCATGTAGATGGAGCCTGTTTCAAGCCACAAAGAGCCTTCTTTAACATGTACACCTATCCCTTTGCATCTAACCATGCAAACTTAGGATGATGCTTAACATAAATATCATCTTCAAATCTACATTGAGAAATGTAGACTTAACATCAAGCTAATAAACCAACCATTGCTATGGCTAACAAATGTTAAAACAACCTTGATGGTTCACATTTGTGTGGTTGGTGAAGGTATATGTATGGGGTAGTAATAGGTGGTGTGAGTTCTTGTCAGTAGCACATCTAGTTTTAGGGGGCACTAGCAGTATGTGTCCTTATCGGAATAGCAGTAATAGCATGCATTCTTGGTGGGAGCTTAGCCTATAATCCTAACTATGTTACATAAGGATGTGATTCTCCATTGGATACTTTAGTCAAGTAATGTCACAAAGGTTTAGGTAAATAAGTATATATGTAGATACAAGTGAGTTTTTCTCCAAACATGCACAGATGTTGGTGTGTTAATTCATCAACCCCCCCTCTTGGGCCTCTTCTATAAGACTACTTAATCGTGAGGCATGGAAACTACTCGGAATGTCATGTTATAGCTAAAAGAGAGAGAGAGAGAGAGAGAGAGAACCATGTCTAATTATTGACTCCCCTCCCCCATCCATCCCCTTCCCCACCCCACACCCCCTACCCCCAAAAAGTATATCTTTGAAAATTTTTGAATAACATTTTTATCAATGTGTGTCATTTGCGAAAATGCAATGGTAATATTTCCTAAGCAAAAAGGAATCTTTGTTATAAATTCATTGTTCCACTTCCAAGCACTAACAACCCATATATCGATATAAATCTCTTAAAGAGTAGGTTCTAAAAATGTAATCTCCAATAGCTTTGGAATTCGTTTGCAAAAGTTTTACAATGTCCCCATTTTTTGAGGGAATATTTTGGTCAAGCAACACTCCTTGTGTTTTTCCCAATGCACCACAAGTGGCACACATGTTCACTAAAGCATAACCGATGAGTACAACATATTTCTCCAACAACATTGATCTCACAATCTCATCACAAATTCATTCACCCTTATTGAGTGCTTCTACACAAGTATAGGCTTTCAATGCACATGTAAAGGTGACTGAATGTGGAAAGTTACCTTCCTGCTGCATCTTATCAAAGCATTTTAGATCTTCATCATCATGGCCATTTTATGCATATCCTGCAATTAGTGCAGGCCATGAGAATATATCCATGAACAATACCTTCATCAGGTACTTTTTGTGCTTTTGCAAGAGTAGCACATTTAGCATACATAGTTATTAAAGTGCTTATAGCATAGGGGCTTCTTTCAAGTAAGCATCGTTTGCAAATGTCCTCATGAAGCCTTGTGCCCTTGAATAGATTGGTTTGCTTCTCACAAGCCTTCAAAAGTCCCACAACATGAGCAATCTCCTCTCAAAAGATAGCTCCTTTCTCCTCTTGAGGCTCTCCTTTGTTCAATTCAAGTATTGATGTTGATTCATTTTTCTAAGCTCTTCAAAAACCTATGTTGGATTGTACTAGCAATCCAATCACAAGGCCTCTACTGTCACTTTGTGCTTGAAATCTAGAGACCTTTCGCATTGGCCTACAGTTGCAATGGGGTGAGAAAAAAAGCCATGTCTCTATGGAAGCTCATAATATTTCATGTTTTGTAGAGGTTGAATACATCATGATGAGATATATCAATGAAAACTAACTTATTGTTGTAATTGTCTTGCTAGAGTAAGAGATCTTTGAAGTATTGCATCCATAATGACTTAATCTTCACTTTCTTGATATTTGATTCAATGCAAAGTTGAGCTACTGATTGCAAGACCATCTCTCTTACTAAGACTTGTAGAAATGCTACTAGTAAGAATGATGATCTGATTGATGATAATGGTGAATCATGATGATGATGATATCTCCTCTCCTACATCTCTAATTGCAGGAAAGGATGGAGAGAATTTGTCTAGTTTCAAGCCATGAGGCAGCCATTTGATGGTATAGTATGCATTAACCTAAAATCAAGGACTCCTTTTTTGGAGGTGACTAAGTATTGTATTATTATTAATGGTGTCAAAAAAGAATCTTTGGGTTACAAAATTGGAAGCCATTTGGCTAGCTAACTTAGCTCATTATTGCTAAAGTGATTCTCTTCTTTACAAAGTCCCCTAAGATACCACCAAACTTTTGGCCATATTGCAGCCTAGACAACTTGCCCATCTCCCTCTCCTAAGAGGAGTTTAACGTGTGCCTACCATATCTCACATAGTATAAATCACCTAGTTATGTTAATAGTAAAAGTTTGTGGGCTCTGATATAAAATTTTGGGTTGTGAACAGTTAATCCCCATTGACACAATTTGGAAAGAACCTCCCTCCAAATTTGGGGGGCATGGAAACCATCCCAGAACAAGTGTGAAGGTGTTCCCACTCCACAGACGCGTAGGCCATCTAAAATACCTCTATTCTTTAATTTTTAACATATAAAAAGAGCACCTAAAATGAGTTTCCAGCCAAATACTCTATCTCTAAGAGGAGCACTAATGTTCCAAAGATGAACAAGTGCTCCCTCAATCTCAACATCTGACAATTCAATGCCCCAGATTCTGCAAATGTGGCTAAATTCAGGTCAGCACCTTAACAATAGCTTCCTAACATGAGTGGAATACAATGATTGGTTGATCTTCTTTCCTTCTATGCAGAGGGGGGGTGCTATCTATACTAAGATGTGATTTACTACTACACCATTGTACCACTTCTATTTTGACCACTATCTGTGATAGTTTACAAGGTTGAGTGAGTTGAGCAACCTCTTGATTGCCCTCCTCCAACATTTCTAATCTGCCTTGATGTAGCCAATGCCTAATTTTAAGGACTCATTTTTTTCCAAGATCCACAACTCTTAACTCATAAAGTGGGCCACAGATAGTGAGCCACTCAACTTGAGTAAAGTGTGGCTAATTTTTTGGAGCCATGCACTGCCTTGCCATGCACCATTTTACTAGCATATTCCCTAAAGGGAAATGCTAATAAAATTGCAAGGAGAGGGAACAACAATGGATGCTTTACCTCACCTAACAAAAGCACCTATGTTGCCTATAATTCTCAAGCTTGGAAGTTGTTTGGATTTTAATGTGAACACAAGGTAAATTCATATTGATGAAAAGCTATGATAGAATCCACCCCCCCCCCTCCCATGCTAGTTGTAAATATTTGTCTCATGAGAACATATATGCCTTTAAGTATTGATTCCCCTCCCCCCATCTTCCCCCCACCCATCCCCTTCCCACCCCCTCACCCTGCCTCCCTAAAAAAGTGTGCTTTTGAAAATTTTTGAATAAATGACCCCTAATGTAAATTTTACATGAGGTGCATTTATAAACCCCTTTTGTTTTTGAAAAAATATAAGTCAAGATAATAAAAATACCCTTTCTTTTGAACTCATGTGGTATATTACAGGGATAGAAGGTGAACACTTGTATAACAATTTTCTATTAAATAAAAAAGATTTATTTTGAAAGAATTGTTTTCATTGTTTGTGTATTGTAATTTAGTTATGTAAACAAACATTGTGATTAAAATGATTAATTATGAAAGCTGATTTTATGTGTATAGCTTAAATGTGTTAGGTCAATAGACAAATAAAACTATCCAACCGAGGGAAGTGGGAGAGCATGATTCTTGATGAAATTTTCCTAATGCAGAAAGGTCTTGTTAAACCAAGAGCTTCTTACAAATTTGATGCATTAGAATATAGAAATATTGACCTATAGAATCAACTAGAACCTTGACTCCATATCATTTTAGGGAGAATGGAGTGCTACTTTGCCTTAGGGACAAAGGGATCGACGTACTCATACTCCCTCTTGTTTCTCACTCTCCTTGAACCAAGTGCGATATGAGGGTTTGAGCAATCTAACACAAGTAGTTGCTTGAAGAGCGATTCTAGTTAACCCCAAATAGGAGACCTTAGCTTACTTGGAGACCAAAATTCAGGTTGATTCTTGTGGGAATGACTAAGACCTTCCATTGTTGCGAAGTGGACTCGAGAGAGTCTGGGCACTAAACCTCATGTCATTCAAAAGTGTATTGAGTGGCGTTGCTTAGAAAAATCATCTCGGTGGACTATAAAGTGTACTGCTAATGATGACTCAAGCAGCGAGCACATCATAGTAAGATTACTATGGATTTTTCCTAATTGTACATGGAGTTTATCATTGATGGTGGATAGCCTATCAATTTATAGAAAATCTATCATAAGTCTAATTTTTAGCTAATCACTATTAAAAAGCTCAAGAAGAAGTACAAAAAACACGAATCTTAGATATTCATATTATACACTAATAAAGTCCAAGGATTCAGTGGATAAATCAATATTGAAGGCTATCCTTGAGGAGTAGATGTATTTATTTCAGGTACCTATAGCACTATCTCTTAAAAGAGTACTTGATCACCCTATTGATTTGGATCCTCACTCCAAGCCAGTTAATAGGCCACTCCATTGATTGTCAAAATGTGAGTGTGAAGAGGTGGCATGCAAATCAAGGAGCTATCAGAGATGGGGGCTTCACTAAACCTAGTTCTTCACTGTATGCCTCACTAGTCTTGTTAGTAAGGAAGAAGAATGGATCTTTTGATATGTGTGTAGATGATAGATATCTTAACAAGATCATTATGAAGAATAGGTACCATATTCCTAGAGTGGAAAATTAGGGGGCTAAGTTCTTTAAGAAGATTGACTTGAGGTTAGGCTACCAACTAGATTTTCATGAGAAAGGGTGATGAGGTGAAAAAAACATTTAGGATTAATTGTGTTTTCAAGCTGAAAACTATGGAGGATATACATTCTTTTCCCACAAGTGCACACTTAGATGTGTTCAAAATCTATGAGAAGATCTCTAGTGTTGAGAAATGACAAATGATATATGCTCCACGAAAACCCTAACTGTGGATTCCATAGCCACTCAAGTTTCAAGCTCATCTTTCCTACATTTTCTCACTCCTGCCACTTGAACCAAGTTCTACCACTAAGATCTGTAATTTTCAGCACAGCATCTCACTAAATCAGCAAAGCAAGAAGAAGATCAAGCATCAACATCCGACATTGAGCTCCAAGATAGTATCCTTTTAATACTCATGTAGTGTTGTTAAACAATAACCACCTTGTGTCTCTTAACACATTGAAGTACAACTCTTTTGCTTAGCTAGTTTGCTACTGATAAAAAATGTCAGAGCTCAAACAAATAGAAAAGCTCAATGGATAGGCTTCTATGCATGGAAGGAAAAGACCATGTACCACCTCATCAAGAAAGACCTCTGGGATCTCTTTGAAGATGATGAAGGTGATGTAGATGGCTGGAAAGAAGATTCAAAAAGTGGGATCCTTGTAGTAGCTCCACCAAAAAACAAAGAATGGAAGAAGATGAATAACAAGGCACTAGGCATCATTGTATGGGGACTAAGTGATGATGTGTTACATCATATCCCTAGCATCAGAGATGATAGAACTACTTGGGAGGAACTTGAAAAGATCTTTGGTATACCCAATAAAATAATTCAAAGGTAAAATTACTCATGTAGTTTTGTAAATTGGATATAAAATATAATGCTTCCTTGACCATACACATTAACAAGTTCAAGAGCCAACATGTAACCATACAGGAGGGGGGGGGGGGAAGCTGACAACTATAGGGACTCATCATTTGAGAGGGGGTGTTGAGAAATGACAAATGATGTATGCACCAAGAAAAGATGTCATGAATCCCATATGCACAATGAGGAGAGTGGAACAACCCAACTTTTATAAAGCATTGTACTTGACTATCACTTTCATAATGATGAATACAATATCATGATGCTTTCCTCTTTCAATTAGTGTCATTGTCATTGTCAATCGAATAAAAAAGTTTTTCTTTATGAGTCCAAGCTTCCATCTTGGAACCTAATTCACTTGTGTAACAGTTGTCTACTCATTGTCCATGTCAACATGAATTTAGTCTTCACCTTCTAACCTCCACAGCTCCTCCTGCCATGCTCTGGATCCAACATTTTCACATCTAGGAATTTTTTCTAGAAAGAATTATGGAAGGATGTAAAAGATTATGTCAGTATGTGCATTCCATGGTAATAGAATAAGGACAACACTCATAAGCTAAGTGTTTTGTTTTAGCCCTTACTCATTCCTATAGGAAAGTGGATGCTTATAAGTTTATAGCCATGGATTTTGTTATTGTCTTGCCTACAACTAAGAAGGGATGGAACAATATCTATGTGGTGGTGGATAGACTCACCAAGGCATCCCATTTCAATCCCACCAAGAAGTAATTCACTACATCACAAGTGTCTAGTCAATTCATGAAGCATATCTTCAAATTGCATGGATTATAATAGGTTATTCTACATGACAGGGACTCTAAGTTCATGAGTAACTTTTGGCAATCACTATTCATTCCCATGGGTACTAAGTTGGCACCCTCTATGCCCTATCATCCCCACAAATTGATGGATAAATAGAAAGGGTCAACAAGTGGTTGGAGACCTACCTTAGACACTTATATCATGATGTGCAACATGCAAGGGACTCATGGCTACACTTGGCTGAGTTTTCCTACAATGATTCTATATATGCTAGTATTAGATTTTCTCCCTTTGAAGCCTTGTATGGCTTCCCATAGTTCTCTTTAGTGAGAAGATTAACCCTCATGGGAAAATAGAGCAGACACAAACCCTTTTTCAACTCTGTAAAGTGAATCTTAGGAAAGCTCAAGAGTAGATGAATATGTATACTAATGAGAAGAGGCATCCTATGGAGTTTTAAGAAGAAGAATTGGTTTTTTTAAAAGTGCCCAAGTCTCGCTACTCCACTTTAAAGGATATATCTAGCAATAAGCTTGCTCAAAGGTTTTATAGGCCATAGAGGATTCTTAATTGCATAGGAAACTTGGCCTACAAATTAAAACTCCCCTCTTCTACTAAGATTCATAGTGTATTTCATGTCAACTAGCTCAAACCATTCTTTGGTACCTAGGTTGACACAATGAAAGAGCTACCTCCCATTGATGAAGAAGGTATTATATACAATATATCCTTGATGAGGAGATCATAGGATAGCATGAACAAAAGCTTCGTTTGAGGTCCATCACTGAGTATTTGATTAAGTGTCAAGGATTATCACTTGAAGCATGACAGCAACCCTCCCACGGTAGAAAATAAACATGAAACCAAGGTAGAAGCATGCAAAATCTATGCACATGGCTGAGCCATTAATCTCAAAACTGAAAAGAAACCATAAATCTTCCACTTAATAATGAACTGATTCGTTATCTTCATCATCTTCATACATAGCTTCAACCATTATACAAGAACAAAAGGGAAAAGAATAATTTCTACACAAAAGACAGAGGAGAGAGGAGAGAGATCAACTTTTTGCACCACCAAAAAGAGAATGTGCAATTGGACAAGAGAGCGAAGGGAAAGAGGCACATAACCATTCGTGCACTCCACCCCACCTCTTCCCCAAAAAGCACACCCTTTCATATTTTATTATTTCTTTGAACCTTTGATACATTTGATATTATAAGACCTTTGGCCTTTAATTTTGAGTATTCCTACCCTTCACAAATGCATGCACGTAACACTTTTGTGTATACCATTTATTTATTATGGATGTGGATGTGGATGTGGATGTGGCCCCCTCATGTAAGTGTATATTTTAGTGATTTTGAAACAATGTAAATGTTATTCTCTTGACAAAAAATGAAAATATGATGCATGCTTGGACTCTTTTGTGCCTTGTTTTTATGCTTCTTTTGGGTGTCATCATATTCCTCCCACACTGAAATGTGAAGCGTCCTCGCGAACCTTGTCAAAGAAGAACCATTGTCTAACACAAACAACTTCCAAAATTGTTAGTAAAACAACTTCAATCATAAGGATGAGGCCTAGCCATGGTAGGGTATGGGACTCCAAATCATGACCACCAGAGTAAGGGAACTCCTGCCTCAAATACTCCCACACTGAAAATATTTACTAGTCTTCAAAGGATAGGTTTCAATCTTTCACATGGATCATGAGCACAACTCCTCCATTCCAATGAAGGAAGAAGAATGACTTCCTTCACTATGTAACTCAAAGGGCATCTCATCAAAATGAAGCTATCACTTGTGCATTGAAAAAGAGGAGAGCATGGGAATATGCCCTTGGATTTTTTATAGGATATGTTCCTAGGGTAATTGGTGTAAGCTTGATTTAAAAGGTCAATGTGTTTGTATTGTATGTTCACAATGATTAAGGAAGAGGGGAAAAACAAGATGGGGACCACATAAGCAATTAGTGGTGCTGATAAGGGGGTGAATGGAAAACTTTGGGGAGTAGGTGAGGCTAATGGGGAAGTTATGTAGGGAGAGAGGATAGGGCATGGCATAGGAATGACCACTTTAATTGTACATTTTTAATGTATTACTTTTAGATTTTTCTTAATTATTAGATCTAATAAATGTTCTTTTAAATATTTAAAAAAATACTTATATGTCCTTTGTGATCTCCGTTTTTGACTTGCCACACTTAGATGAGATAAGGTTGAATTGGAATAGGAGGACGGAAAATGATATTCAAGGGGTAAATGGGGTGTATAAGGGGGGCAAATGAAGGAGAGGCATATGAATAACCTATTGAAAAAAAGATTTATGGAATTAAATGAACATGGAAAATGCTAAAGTGGACAAGGGATAGGGGAGGGATGGCAAAGGAGAAGAGACCCGTGGGACAAAGGCAAGGGCCAAGAGAAGGATGGGTCTACGGAAATTAGGGAGACCACCTCTCTCACTTTCTATGGCCTCACGTTGGGCTCCATCTTTTCTCCTCGTCTTCTTCTTCTTCTTCTTCTTCTTCTTCTTCTTCTTCTTCTTCTTCTTCTTCTTCTTCTTCTTCTGTGCAGAAAGTGTCAAGGTTGCGAAGAAAAAAACACATTGTTTGATGGTTTCTGGAAGAAAGGTACGGTTTGGAATTGAGAGAGAAAATTTTCGTGCTCTCGCTCTCTGTTCTCTTCAATAGTGAATGGCTTGCCTAGTCAAGCAAGAAATGGGGGATGGTAGAATTTTGTACATCCTGCTGCTCAAGGGCATTCTGGTTCTCAAGAGGGAGCGTGGGTTAATGAAATCGTGCAAGAAGTACCAACTGGAGCAACAATCAGGGACAGACTATGGGGCAGTGCCTTCTGCTGCATCAGCACGCCTAGTGTGCTGCGCCTGGGCCAATGGCGGCAAGGAAGAGAGACATGGCCACCTGTGCCACCTTTTCTTTGCCTCGAGGCTAACAAATGGCCATCAACGACCCTGTTATGCATCTCTTCGCACCCACCACATATACCAAAGCCCTTCCCTTTCCTTCTCCACCACACTCCCCGCCCCCTCTCTCCCTGCCTTATCGCAAAATTTGCTTTAGCAGTTTCGTGAAACCGCTCTTTTCCCTCTCTCTCTCTCTCTCTCTCTCTCTCTCTCTCTCTCTCTCTCTCTCTCTCTCTCTCTCTCTCTCTCTCTCTCTCTCTCTCTCTCTCTCAGCATCTCTCATCCTGGTATGCGTGTTGTTAACAGTGGTAAGATGTCTGCAACCTTGAGGCCTCAACTCAAATATTCTCCATCTCGAGGTGTGTGTACCCCGTTGACAAGCTCCTTGTGATGTAGCAAAGCCATCTCTCTCTCTCTCTCTAGTCCTTCGAATCGAGTCCCATCTGATGCATCATGCACAGTCCAAAAGGAAAAGCCGCCAGGTTGCCGACAAGCAGCCCATCTCCCTCTTCTTCTAGTCATCCTCTTGGTGGGGCATCCTGCACCTCCAGGTTTCATCTTCTATGGTATGTCCCCTTTGATAGCGAGGTCAACACATGGTTGTAAGAGACGAGGGGTTTCTATCATGTGTGTTGAAGATGGAAGGCAGAGATGAAGAGGCACCATTAGATAGGTAGATTGAGGGTAGTGCAGTAGGAGAAATCGATGGATGGAGAAGATGAAGGACATTATTGTGTCATTGCTGAGGAGGGGGGGAGGGTAAATCCTGATCCGGTGTTGTGGTGGTAGGGAATTTCTACCCTTGAACTGGCCATTGGGGGAGAGAGCATTGATAATTACAGTGAAAGGCATGACAAGGTTGAGGAGGATAAGTGGGGCTGCCACGGAAAAGAAGAGGAACAGCCGATGAATCAGTTGTCTTCTGCCCATGAATGTTGCAATGCAAATCAAGGGCGGTTGGCATGTTTGATGATGAGGAGGAGGGGGCATAAGCAAAACCCTTCTTCTTTGTTCACATCAGCATCGATTTCTGGAAACTGTTATCGTTGTTGATTTTCCCTTCTTTCTCTGTCTTGCTTTCATCTCTCTCTTCCTCCTCTTCCTGTGTTACAGTGAAATCTGAAGATGTGGCAGTTGAGCCTGTATTCAGAGTATCATAATCTATGTCGTCTATTCTTGAAATTTTCTTCCTTCATTTTCTTCTTCTTCTTTTTCTTTTTGAAGCACAAATAGAGACACGTGAGAAAACAAAAGCCAACAACATTAATAAAGCAAAATTTTATCATAATCCTTCTTCTTCTTCTCAACACAATTGGTCTGCCATGGCTTCTCATTCCACTGTTGCATTAGCATTGCTTGTTAATTTATAATCTCAGTCAAGTAATTGTTGAGATCAGCTTCTTCCCCGGCTGCGCACCAAAATGACAGCAACCCTCCCACGGTAGAAAATAAACATGAAACCAAGGTAGAAGCATGCAAAATCTATGCAGATGGCTGAGCCATTAATCTCAAAACTGAAAAGAAACCATAAATCTTCCACTTAATGAACTGATTCGTTATCTTCATCATCTTCATCCATAGCTTCAACCATTATACAAGAACAAAAGGGAAAAGAATAATTTCTACACAAAAGACAGAGGAGAGAGGAGAGAGAACAACTTTTTGCACCACCAAAAAGAGAATGTGCAATTGGACAAGAGAGCGAAGGGAAAGAGGCACATAACCATTCGTGCACTCCACCCCACCTCTTCCCCAAAAAGCACACCCTTTCGTATTTTATTATTTCTTTGAACCTTTGATACATTTGATATTATAAGACCTTTGGCCTTTAATTTTGAGTATTCCTACCCTTCACAAATGCATGCACGTAACACTTTTGTGTATACCATTTATTTATTATGGATGTGGATGTGGATGTGGATGTGGCCCCCTCATGTAAGTGTGTATTTTAGTGATTTTGAAACAATGTAAATGTTATTCTCTTGACAAAAAATGAAAATATGATGCATGCTTGGATTCTTTTGTGCTTTGTTTTTATGCTTCTTTTGGGTGTCATCAAAGCAGCTTCTTGGAGGCTTATATCTATCATGGATGAGTTTTCTTATCTTTGAGATGCTTTACTAGCTAACGCATAGGCATAGTTGGGAAACTTCTATTTGCAAACAACACCCAGATAGCATGTTATTTTAGAAAAACAATTATTCTATTCTATTTTTAGAAAAGTGCCACCTACATAATTGAAAGTAGTCTTCACAAGCTTCATTTTAATATGTGGCAGGCCCTGTTTGGACCATCCTTTGGAAAGTTATACTAGATTTTTTTCAATAGGGTCTATTCTTACAGCAAGTTGCTATTGACTACAAATACCTTTCCATTAAGATTTTATGGCTCCAAATCTTCTTGAAGACATTAGGATATTGTACATTGTAGAGCTTCTATCCTAGTCCTCATTTAACCAAAGAATTCATTTTCTTACATATTTTGTACCATTTTTAAGGCTATACAATAGAGTAGTACTCTAATATATGTCCTTATTTTCAACCACTGTAATAACTCTCCAAAAAAAAAATTGGGTAAAAATATTTGGGTAGGGATGGAATGTAAGAAACTAGGAAGACAAACTTTTTAAGTGTGCTTTGCTCAACCTCAGCTCAGTTTGAATGCACAACTTTATTTTCACACTTGAATCTCACACTCATTGTTTGGCAACCATAGCTAGGACTGGGACCTGCAACATATATTTCTCTACACGCCCCATCTTGGCAAGCTCTCTACTAGACATTTCTCCCCCCTACTCAGGGCGCTTCTCCCTAGCACATCATAATGAGACATTAGCCCTCTGCAGCTCGTTGGCATTGCCAAAATTCATCATTGTTGTCCTATCTATGTGTGCCTTTCACTATTCGTACCATTGATTCTCCTCCTACACACTGTGATTCATTCTATAGCTATAGTACTTTTAAAGCTCCATATCGAAGCTCTCTCCCCATAGAATATCTCCAAGGAATTCTTCTCCTATGAGCTACCCTAGAAGAAAAACCAGTAGCTACCTACAACCCTAATAGGGGAGCCATAGCTTCCTCATTTCAAGCTTACAAATCACCACATTTTTGTACCTCTCTTAGCTCAAAGAAGTCCATGCTACTCTGATTCATTGATTTACTAAAGCTTCTAGCAATTTGCACTCATCAAATCAGCAAAGAAGGGGATATTTTGGAAGATTTGTGAAGATTGGAAGACTCAAGCAACAACATCAAAATAGTATCTATTGATACTATTTACCACCACTGCCATTGCTTGTGTCTCTTGACACATTCAAAGTCAACTAACACTATGTTATGGAATTTGGGAATTCTCATATAGTTTGGGAATTCCTATATAGTTTGGAAATTCTCATATAGTTTGGGAATTCCTAATATAGTTTGGGAATTCTCACATAGTTTAGGAATTCTCATATTGCTTGTGTCTCTTGGCACATTCAAAGTCAACTAACACTATGTTAGGGAATTTGGGAATTCTCATATAGTTTGGGAATTCCTAATATAGTTAATATTTGGCCACATTATCAAATATTGTCCCCTTACTTGAAAGTGGAGCCTATCCTAATTACTATATAGTTGTCTTTCCAAGTTCCACTTTGAAGCATGGGTTAAGACTTAACCACATGGCCAAATCTTTACCCCTTATTTGAAAGTGGAACTTGGGAGATTTCCGAATTCTCTAATATATTGTTAACTTATTTCTAAGAATTTTGGTGTTGATTTTGAATTCGTTCTAGTCACTCTAGCATGGGCAAAGACTCTCCGGCATGTCGTTTCAAAGGAGTCAAGTTTCATAACTTACAGACCTGCATAAAGCTTATCCTGATGAAGAAGGGCCTATGGGATGCCACTAATGGACAAGAGAAGAAGCCCCAAGATGTTGCCCTTGTAGCAATCTAGAAAAATAATGATGACAAGGCTCAAGCCACCATAAATCTTGAGTTAGATGACAGCTATATCCACCATGTGGATGCCTATGACACATCCCATAATGTTCAACCACTTTAATCAATATGAAAAACCCAAAATTGGTTGACATTAAGGCCTCCTCATTAGAAGAAGAAAATAATATTAAAGGAAAATAAGAAATTGCAAAAGATGGACAACTATTGTATGTCAATAGTAATAGGAACAAATGCAATAAGAACCAGCTAATTTGTGATTTCTACAAAAGGATTGGACATACTGAGAAGTTTTTTTATGCCATAAAGAGGTCTTAGAAGGCCTATCTTGCAACTGTGAAAGAAGAAGAAGACCATGGACCAAAAGAAGAAGAAGAAAAAGAAGAAGACCATCAGGGAGTAGAAGGACAAGCCTCACTAATCCTTCTATTCCTAGTTTTTTGATAGACTTTTTTGAAGCCTTGTATAACCTTGTTCTATGGCTCCTTTTCATAAGCTTGTAAACTCCTCAGGTAACCTGGTACTACAGCCTCTATACACTTTATGAAGCCCTTGTTACAGCCTCTCAATGTCCACCGTGTATTTGATACCCACAGTTAGCTTTGTTTGCCATAACCTTTGGACGATTACCATGTTTGTGGTGTGCCCACACATTGTAGGTGGTGACTCACTAAAGCCTCTACACATTGTGCCTCTCTAGTTGTGATTGAGAAGGGGTGTTGAGAGTTTGGAAATCACACCCACTTGTCTGCCTCTTTTGTATGGAGTAGTGTGCAAGGGAAATGCAAGTAGTCTAGGAAGAGGTGACTAGATCCCATAAGCATAGTGGTGGAGAATACTACTATCTAGCTACTATAAAGCATTGTACTTGACTATCACTTTCATTGGAGTTGAATGTGTAATATCATGATACTTTCTTCTTTCAGTTAGTGTCATTTTCATTGTTAGTGTCTTACGCAACATTGTGTTTATGAATCCAAGATTCCATCTTGGAACCTAATTCACTTGTGTAACAGTCAGTCTCTAAGTCTATGTCATCATTGTTGAGATGGTAAGCTCAACACATGCGGACATTGATGATGGACCACCTGGCTAGATGGGTCCGCACGTCTACACTTAGCACGTTGGTGGTCATTATGATACTCACATGGCCACTGACTTATCACTTATTATATTTAGTTTGTTACACCTACCTATAGCTGGCAAAGATATAACGCCAGTCGATTAGTGTAGTCGGTTATGCGTTGTTTGACTTAGAAGGCCACTTTCCTTTATGTTGTATCTTATCTATACTTTGTGTACATTGTATAGTGTGTGGAAGAAGAAGAAAAATCAACAAGAAAACGTTTTGGCCTCCATCTCTCTTCTTGTGTTCTTGAGTGAGCTTCCTCTTGTGTATACAGTGTGTGTTTGGCACAGCAGATCAAGCAAAGTCCCCCACCAAGTGATTCTTGACAATCATGAGTCTTGTATTCATCTTCCAACCTCCATAGCTGCCATGCTCTAGATCCGTGTTTCTAACAAGAGTTGAATTACCTACTCATAAAGTGGTCTCTCCACTATGTTCATTAAGTAGACCGAGAATGAGGAACGCTACAAAATGATAATAAGCAATCCAAATCTACAAAGGGATACACTAGCAAGGGTTTTTGAAGAAATGATCTCAAGGAAGTTACTGTATATATATTCTCTACATCACGTGCGCTCAAGGCCTATTTATAAATATCCTTATCTGTGAATTTTTCCTGAATAAAGCATTACCCTTTTCTATTCAATCTGTAAATAACACATTTCTTTTGACACATTAATACATTACTGTCCTTCTTCTCTTCACCTTGCTCTCAGCTTCAATGGCTTCTTTCTCGTTCTTGTCTTTCTCTCTCTATTTCTAGTATTTCTCTCTCCTCATCACTCTCTTTCTCTCTCTTCTACACATCTTCATCTCTCTCTTTTGTAGTATTCTCTCTCCTCTTTCTCTCCTTCTAGTTCACTTCTTGACAATACTTGTCATCACTGATCAATCCATCAAAGAGTATGCACTAAAACTCTATTGAATGAACCAAAATGAGCCATAGATCACTAATCTGTCAAGTCCAATTTTCCCCTTCATTGTACTAGTTTTCCCCCGTGACAATACAGCAAAACCAATGGTTGCTAATGTTATACACCACCCTAATCTCAATTGCAACACCAACAAATAATTGAATGAAAATCATCTTACTCTAACAATGACCTCATCCTAGCTCCATCCATGGAAAAGGCTCAACTAGCCATACCTATCAATCCAACTGGCTAATGAAGGAAAATCTACTAGCATGCCTACTATGACCTTCTTATCAAATACAATCCCTCTTAGAAGTAATTGCCTACATGGCCATGGATACTAGTGAGAGTGCATAGTCACATGTATTCAAAGGTTTGATGACACCTTCACATTTTTTTCATGCAACTAAATGAGAACATCAAAATCATGTGATGCCTCTACCTTGCTCATGGGAGGAATGTGAATGCATATTCATTAAGTATCCTTGATCATTGATGAGCTGCTCATTGTAACTCAAATCTCATGCAAGCAAACCTTAAAAGGATGCTTGATTACCTTGTAGTTTTATCAAGATAACACTACCCAAGGATCTCACCAACCTCAATCGACTAGCATAATCCAAGTCCTTAGTTTTGCAGCAATAGTTTACATTATGAGCACAATGGGAATGAGTGGATTGCCAAATCATGACCAAGGCATATGTTTGAATGTGACCCCACATTTTGTTTTGGTTACTTGCCTTAACCTACAATTGATCTTCTACGATTAGCTATTCAAAAAGTGGTTGGGCATCTCTCTATATATAAATAAGTGCTCATGCAGAGTAAGTTCATAGTCAAAAGACACATTACACCACCTCTCCCATCACCTCCTTTGTGTAATTCTAAGAAATATTACAATCGATTAAGAGGGAGAGAGACTTTTCTCTAGCCTACAAGAGTGTAGCAACTTGCATAGCAAGCTTATAAATCATACTTTCTAGGTTGATGTTACCTAGGTCCTCCACTATAAGGATTAAGACGAGAGATTGCTTGTGACAATTTATGGATGAGGCATTTCTATTGGATCCTTACCTTTGCCTCTTCAATGGGTAGTCTTCTTAAATGTCTTACTACATTGGTGCTTGCTTGATGAGCTTTCCAAGTTGAGGCTCATTAATGCTAGTTCTTCCACTCTTGAGGGTTATTCAACTGACCTTTTGATGGCCATGGCTATGTCCTCCTCTTCTTGTTTTTTGAGTCACTTCTCCTCCTCCCACTACTTCAATCTTCATTTCTCTTCTTCCTTCCTAGTTTCTTCATTGGCTCTTTCTAATTCTTTATTTTCTTTGGTTGTGTCCTTTTTTCATCTAATAGGCACTCTAATGATGAGATTTTCCCTTTCTTACTTTTTGGATCTGGTTGATTTTGGTTCTTTTGGTTATGTTTCAAGTTGTTACTATTGGGTCTCTAGGCCCATGTCTCATGAATCATGGAATCTCTTGCTTCTAAGTTTTGGCCATCACTCCATCATCAGAGCCTAAGCCTGAAAAGTAGTTATTTCAGCTCTAGTTGATTTTCTTCTTGTTCTCTAGTTGAGTTTGTTCTGAGAACTTTGGTTGCTCCTCTCCTACTAGCTGCTTTTCTAGTCTTGAGATTTTGTCTTGTTATTGCTACAAGATGTCTCGTAATTTCCTTTACTTCCAATTGTACTTTCCTAATTTTCTATTCTTCTAGCTCTCCTAGGATTCATGTTCCAATGTTTCTACATGTTGGATGACACCTCTTATATTGTCATTCTCAAGTGCTCCTAGGATGTTTGTTCCTCTCCTACATGTGGATTCTTGATGACCTCTTGTATGATAGCTGTTAGCACACCTCCAAATCTGACTAATGTGGCTTTGATTGCATATTTTTTCTTCTTTGCTCTGTGATCACTTACTTTTCTACTATACATTGCGGCATGGGTCTTGATCTTTCAAAATCTTGTGCACCAAATCAAAGAACTGTTGTTGCATCATGGGTGGTCTTTACAACAAAAGCATGGATGTTTTTACTATCTACTATACATGTAGCCACACTTTTTAGCATCCCCACTTGGATCATCCTCATCATAGAATTGTATGGATTACCAAAGAATAATGTGTGTATTACCTTAGTTTGAATTCTCATGTAGCAGGGTTTGGAATGTCCACCAATCTTACACCATCATTGGTAAACACTTTCTATTTTTCCATCCTAAGAATTGCATATACATCCCTTTTTGACTTCTTCTTCTTTTTGTCTAATAGGACTAGGGCTTTACAAACCACTTTTGGAATAAGAGGGATATCCACCTATTGTTTCCCATTGTCATTGCTCACCATGACTAACCCACTGTGCATGTGAGGGTCATATGACATGAGGAATTCCATGCAATTTTCATAATTTTCCTCTCCTTTGAATTTTTCCATGTAGGTGTTTAACCTAGACTCATCCACTAGCTCTTTGGCATCTTGATTCTTGATTATCATTTCTTTCAAGTTATCAATCTACATGTGCCACAAGTGGAAATACCCTTTGAACTCCATTCTTAGCTTGTAATCCACTTGATTTTTTAAGGTGAATGGCATTAGCCATTTGGTTATCTTTTTGTGTGTAAACTTTTTCTCTTTGGTCTATTATGTCCAAAATCTAACAACACCTTATAGTGAGGGTTTAAGAAGAATTCATCAAGAAAATTACATCCATGAAAAAACATATATACATATCATTATGAAAACTTGCTGCATATTTACACATCATTATTAAACATTACTCTAATATACTCAACAGTTTGCACCTAAGAGAAAAACTTTTGCATAGGCCTAGACAACATGCGATCTATGGAGGGTATGGAGCAAAAGTATGATGGTCGTTACTAAACAAAGCCTACATCGACATCAATGGTATTCCCCGACATAGTTCATTGAAGCAAATGCGTTGAAGAACTAGAGTATCCAAATAGCAATTGTGCTGGTCACTCAATCTCTACATTACCAAACCATGTGACATGGACATGTATAACTCTCTTCATTTGCAAGGTTTTTAAAAGCATTATGGGGTAGCATCTTACCTTTTTTACCCTAATATGACCACGTTTTGCGAATTAACTCCCCCTTGATGCCATGAGGGAAAACTTAATACCAACATATTGGCTATCAAAATGTCATCTGATGGTGTGGAAAGGCTTGGATGCTTCTATTGCAAGCAACCCCCCATTTTTCTCTGCAAGTGCAAGTATATAGTGGATTATGTGATGTCAGTAAGCACAAAGTCAAAATTTTTCATCCATCAGGGCACACAAACATGAGGTGCAAAGAGGCACACAAACATGAGGTGCAAAGAGGCACTTGTAGAGCAAATGTACTTACAAATGACTATGGCTAGAAGACTAGTGAGAAGTGCCTCGGGTTTGCGAGCAAGGCATTTCCTTGTTTGACATCTGACTCTCAACAATGCTTGAGGAGCATAATTCCTAGATATTTATTATTCATCTTTTTCCACTCTTTGGACTTTGGTTCTTCAAGACCCTTCCAAGGATTTTTCCATCTTCACTTTCTTCTTCCTCCTCCTCTATCCATAAGCACCAAAATATCGGTGATTGTGGATGCCCAGTCTAGTCAGAAAGCACCAAAGATGCTAAGAATGGAAGGATCATGAACTTCCATGCCTATAACCACACTAAGTCTAGTGGAAGACTTTGAAGAACTACTAAGGATCTAGAAGAGAAAAGTGACTAGCTATAAGAGGAGAGAAAGAAAGAATTAGCCACCATTAGGGCCAAAAACGCTTCAAAAAATGCACTTTTGTTAATCACGGGATTAAGGAAAGGGCCAAAGAGAGTTCGCCACATGTGCAAGAATATGGTATTCTTGTCTCCTCTTTTTTAGAGATAGTGGATACTCATTTGTGTTCTTGGCGCTACTTTTTAATTCATTCACCCCTCTTTGAGCTTCTTTCTCTACGCTTTCATTCTTTTCATGGCTTCCTCCAGGCGCCCTTCTCATTTAATACACTCTTGCACAGTCTATAGCCAGGGAGCAAATGGAAATTTTGAGCCCAAAACCTTTCCTGTAAACGATTAGGTTACCATGCTGCCATCTTACAAGGGCCCTCATAAGGTGAAAAGAAGAAAACGAGATGATATAAAACATCACTGGAAGGGGCGTATCATTGCCTTCAAAATTATGCCCGAAGGCTGGTTTGTCAAGGTGCAACATGTTTACATGGCCAAGGATATGCACTTGCCTCCAAACGAACGTGTTCCCCAACAAACACATTGTAAGTTATTAGTTGAATAACGTATATAATTCTTTTCCATTTATGCAAGTTCTAACAAACGGTTCGTCATTGTAGATATCTTTCCGTCAACAAGTATTGAATGGCAACCTGTGGAAAGCCTAAGTGGGACTTTCCATGCCATTCATAAGGTATTGGCAGACATTATTTATGCCGATCAAACTGTGTCTTTTTTTAGTGAATGCAAGGTTTTTATATATTATGCATAGTATGTGGTTCCCTCTAAAGTGGATAGGTATGGGAATATCGAAGATTTGCCATTGCCAAGTCTTTCATCTCTAAACTGGGAGATTCCTGACAAGGTAATGGTGCAGAGTTTCAAATTCAAAATATCTCAGGATATTTAAAAATCCATGACAGCTGGAAGGATCTCAAGAAGAATACGTTTATCATGGTTTGTACCCCTCCATATCTTCGTGGCTTGCTTCAAAACAGCAAATTTACAAAGAACGAAGGTATCCTGGCTAAGTAGAAACTTTTCGGAAGAGGATTTGGACAACACTATAAGGACGCTTTGGAAATCTAGAGAGTGCAACCATAAGGGTGATATCTTGAGGTGCAGTGCATGCCCTCAATCCTTGGCTTTGGCTTACAGTATCCCTCGCCAAACTCTTGCTTTGGGCTTTGATTACAGGAGATACAAACTAAGATTGGGTATTTGGGTTCCCTTGGATTCCGATACAGATTGCACACCATATAAACTTGCGGTGCACGTTTTGCCGCATGAAGAAGTAAAGAAGGTGAATGTTACTTCCAATTGGAGTCTGAAAGATGTGAGGGATACCTTGGAATTGCTAGACAATACATCCCCTAGATATAAGTTCAAAGTGAATGGCGTAACAATTGGTAAAAGAGCCGAGCGCTCTTTCTCTTGTACGAGTTGTTTGTCTCCCACAATTGTGAGTTTTGAGCCTTGAGAATGAAAACTTTGCAGGAATTTATCTTAATAGACTGTCCTTAATATATTTTTTAGTGGGAACTCATAAGCTATCATGAAGCAAGTTGCCTTTCGAATGTATATAAATAAAATGTACATTACATTCGATTTATAAGTGAAAATTTTCATTACACCATGAGGTACAAAAATTTCATATAAATGTACAAAGCCAAAATAATAAGGCTCGTGTATGCTTATGTTTGCTATTTTGATTCTTTATCGATTTCTTCAAATATGTTTTTTCTCACAGGGCCTTTCTTTGATTGTTGAAAGAATTTCACCTTTACAGGTAGTCTCTTTTCTTGGGGCTTAAGAGGGGATGGATCACATTTCATAGGAGAAAGCATTGGCATTCCTTTTTTTTTAGACTCTGCAGTAGTGGTCCCATTGCCTTTGCCCTTGCCCTTGCCCTTGCCCTTACCATTGCCATTGTCCTTACCCTTTCCCTTGCCCTTTCCCTTGCTTGTGCCCTTGGCCATTGAAGTTTTGGGAGGAAGAGGGGAGTCAGGATCATATGGTGTGATTGCCTTGTCCAGAATCAGCTCAATGCATCTCTCCCTTATCCACCAAACATATGAATCAGGATAGTCTCTACACTGTAAGAATAAATGTTATAAGTTAGTGAAAAGAAATCATGATAAGGGTTACACAAACATCAAATGAAATTAACTTACATTCACTCCTTCTATTTGTAACAACTTCGAATCCACTGTTCTGCAAATATTTGAGATAACTCTCCATCCACAAGAATACGCATCGCTTTGCAATGGAACTTCTTGTAGAAGAAACGTATAAGGCCTTTGAGGATCAGCAAGATCCTCATATGTAGTATCCAAAAATGTAGAAACAAGTCTACCAGCACTGCAAAAGGAAGCTTTGTAAGTTCAAAATATTTTTTGTAAATAAAATCAAAGTAAGTAATTTTCTTTCAACATACATTCGTGCTTGGCCATGAACACCGCTGAGAGAGTTCATAAAGATAATTTCTCTTGTAAGACAATTAATGTAGATGAGACTCCAATGCCCTCTGCAAATTCATAATAGAGGTGAGTAGAAGGGTGAAAGCAAATGATTATAAATTTTCCTCTACAGAAAAAGAAAAATACCTTTCTACATAAGGGAAAAAGATATGGTAATCTGTCACACTATCAAAGCTACGAAAAAATGGTGAAATATTAGACCCAAATTTTGCAAATAGTTCCACAGAGAGAAGTGGATCAACAATATATATGGTTCTACAGATATCAAGAGTGAGAGAGGAGACCAATGCCCTGCAGTCAATAGCAAAAGCTATTCAATACAAATTACATCCAAAATATACTTAACCTATAAGACTTTCCTTACGCAAAAAAAAAACAAAAAATATAAGCCTTACCTTATGCAACAAAAAACAACGGAGTCAGATAGTTGGACATCCCTTTTTTCCAACATGGGCTTGTCCTCGGGAGATATACTAAGATATTCCTCCTCAGGTTTCGCAAAAACATTCACAAGTATCTGCCCATACACTTTGCCCATCCTCTCGCTGTTGACGGGAGCAAGTGATGTGGCTTTCCTCTTGTAAACTTCGCCTTCAGTTTCCAACACCTCCTGATTTTTTTCACTCAAGAAAGACTCCTGCTGGGTGGCACCCCTTGTAGAGTAAAGGTGAGTTACATCCTCAACCTTAAGCTTTTTCCCTTTCCTGGACAAATTCAGGGAAATGTTAAGGATTTCAAGGGCTTTTTGATCGTTGGAAGGCAAGGGCCTCAGCACTTTATCGAACCTATACCTGATTCTGCTGATGATGCTGAAATCCTTATTCATAAGGGTGATTCTATGAGCATGGGCGGCAGCAATGTAAGCATCGTTCATGAAATCAATAACAAAATCCTCTGCGGCCTCTTGTAGCGCAAGAATGGCTGAGAGTTGCCACTTCTTATTTAGACCAGAGACAGTTGCCACTTGAGACAATCTATCAGAGATCTCTTTAACGACTCTTATAAAAGCAGCCTTTGGAATGACATGCTGTGTAGCTCTCTGGGCTTTCCTGATCTCACTGAAACATCTCTGCATATAGAAGAACCAGGACTTCCTCTTTCTCTTTTGTGGCTTGGGAGGTTCAGTGGCTTCAACATATGTAGGCTCAGGTGCAATTGTAGGGGATGAATCTTTCACAGGGCAAGTCTCGCCCTTTGCTTCCTCAACTTCAGGAGAAGAAACATTCACTGCACTGAAATTCTTTAACTCCATGGAAGATGTTAGGCCAACACCTGGTGTAGGGGGATTTCTGTGGTAAAATGCTCTGGGGCCTGTGATGGCCCAGCTTCAGCAAAATTTGAAGAGGGCTCCTCCTCAGATTCATCAAATTGTAACTTTCTTCTACCCCCACTGTCCTTCCTATCCAGATACAGTCTTCTTGCAGTTTGCTTTGTCCTTGCCATCTAGAGAAGCAAATACAAGAACCAGAAGGACAAAAACTGAAATAGCAAAAATCTGTAAACGCAACAGGCCTTATACAGCACGAGAAGGGACGAAAAGAGAAATGCCGATACGGCGCGATATGAAGAATACGAACAGTATGGAAGCGCGCCCTCGCTCCGTATTGGAGATTACAAGAGGAGAAATGCCAAGAAGAGAAATGCCGAAATGGCGCGATAGGAGGAATACGAAGACAATGGAACCACGCCCTCGCTCCGTATTGGAGATGACAATCGCGTCGTATCAAAGACGAGATGAAAAATGCCGATATGGCGCGATATGGAGAAAACGAAGACTACGTAAAGAAGCCCTCGCTCCGTATTGGAAATGACACAAGGCCGATATGACGCGAGGGGGAGGTTACGAAAGCCTCGGACGAACGTCCTCGCTCCGTATCGGCACACCTTGTTTTGACCAGCGAAGCAAAGGAATCAGCAAAAAAAGACCACCGATACAACGCGAGAGATTAGAAACGCAGAAGATGCAAGACTTGGATCACACCGTATCGGCAAGCAAGGTGGAAGAGCTCGAGAAATGTAAAGTGTACACGTAGGAAAAATAACCCCTTATATACCCACGTCAATCATGACACATGTCAGACACGTGTCTGACGTTGATTGTGCCACGTGTCTGCGCATATCATGCATATGCTACGTGTGGACTAACGACTGGTCCACGTGTTTGCCACGTGTTTATCGGCCACGTGTTGGCCAACGGCTACTGCCACGTGTCGAAGCCCAACGGATAGTGCTAGCATTAATGCGCGCCTACATAAGGGTGTGTCCCTAATCCGTACGGCTTTTTTCGGTTTCTTTGTGGACCTCTATCTCTTCTCCTAATACGGCGCGAGAGCGAGTGTTTGTCTTCTGCGCTTTCGTCTGTTCGCGTCATTTTGGGTGTTCTGCAGAGTCTTCCTTCAGCTTGCCTCCTAAGCTCATAGTGCCCGAGGTCGGGTGATCACTGATTCTAGCTCTCTCTTCTCCCATCCTTACGGTTGCGGCTCTTTCGTTAAGGTTCTTGCTGGAATCACCGATATGGCGCGAGGAGGCACATCCGTCTGAAGCGTTTCAGTCTTATCGCGCCGTATCGGCACAAGTTGGAAACATGTCTGAACCCACAGAATTCCTAGGCTCCAAGGTTTTTCCAGGATCTGGTAAAAGAAGAAGGCTTTCAAAAGGCTCAAGGGCATCAACATGTGATGAGCCTGTGCATTCTATTTCTTCTCCATGCTCTGCCACCAGTGTGAGAATGCCAAGTACATCTCCAGGGAAGCGAATGTCGGTAATGAGAGGTCAAGGAGTATCAGAGCTTATTGATATCACTCCATCAGAGAGGCTTCTTGATTTTATCCTTCAGAATGGAATGGATCCCTCATTCTATGGAGTTGTGAAGAATGTCTTTAATCCTGATTGGGACCTTGACAGTGTTTTGAAATCTTGTAAAAAATATATTTTGGAGGACTTTTTGGAGTTTGAAAATCTTGCAGGTCCTTCTATTGAAGTTGGCACAATTGAATATGTCCATGTTCCCATTGGGTCAACAGGAAATGAAAAGTCAGTGTTTACTAAGAAGTGTGGTGCCCACTCTCTGGAGAGGTTTTATTCAAGAGACATATTGTGCTCCACTCATTCCAAAAACTGCAAGATGATGAGAAAATCTGCTGCTTTTATTGTTTTCACCCTTGTCAAATATCCTGTGAAAGCTGATGAGCAACAGTTGGAAGGAGCAAAGTCTGCCAGCTTTTGCATGTTAGATGATCTGGCAGATGAAAAGGAAACAGAGGAGGTTGTAGATGCAGATTTTGAGGCTTCTATTGCTGAGAATTTGGATGTTGCTCACTTCAAAGCTGAGACTATCATTGAGGAGAGCCAAGGAGATACAAACCCTCCAACTGATGAGAGTTCTCACCATACTGTTCCTTCTCTACCATCTATACCTTTCAAGGACAAGGAGTACATTTTACTGTCAGATATTCAAAAACTTTTTAATCTCAGGGAAGATTATTGTCTAGCAATTCTTGCAGAGGCTTCTGATGCTGCAAATGGGATAATTGACACAGAGAATGAAGCAAAGGAAGAGATACTCAAACTTGATAAAGAAACTCTAGACGATAAGTTTATTGATGCTGGTGAGGCCCTCTCTCTTTGTTTTGAAAAGGCCAAAGAAGCTAAGAAAGAGTTGAGTATTATTGATGAGGACTTCGATCGCATTCAAAGCTAACTTGGGATTTCCAATTTTGGAAGAGAGGAGTCTAAATATGTTAAAGAATTTATTAACACCAATGAGACATCATCATCAATAAATTTACGGAATCCAGTTAAATTGGAGTACGATGAAAATCAAGTGGTAAGATAATTTTGAATTTCCTTACACATTGGTAGGTTTACATTTCATGATCATTCAGTATGGGTTTTATTTACAGTTAGAGATTGCTGATACAGATAACTTCTTGGGACGTGGCAAAGGATCGAGAGCTGGTGGTAGTACATTCAAAGACATTGCACTCGGCCACTACTTGGCTAGGATTGACCCTAATTCCTTTTTAGTACTTCATAGTAGTTTCTCAGAGGATGCAGCATGGCCCATACTTTGTATTAAAGCTCCTACAAGGCTTCTAGGTTTCTCAGGATTACAATATAATGCCCACAAAGTAATGTTTTTGGAAAAGACTGCAGCAATTAGGATTTTTGGCTACGGCCCAGGTTACTCTGCTTCTAGAGCAAGATACTTTTTGGTGTTCACATCCTACGCCTTGGCTGCAAACCGAACTGATGTAAAATCTATAGCTGGCTACAAGAGAAAAAATTTCTACGTTATAGAGGAAAGATTCCTGAGGAGGAAGAGAATGTGAGAGTTTTGGAAAACTAGCTTTGTATATATTCTTTCTTATATATAAAAGTGCGATTGCTCATGTGTCATTGCCGTCTTTTATCTGCATTCTTTGAAGTTGTCGTCGAAAAAACCAATTGAATAGCTCCTCCAAAGCATTGCTTTTTGTAACTCCTCCCCCATGCATTGTGCTTCGAAAATAACTTGTGCGTGCTTGATAGTGGGATTTTTCCATGCCTTGGTTACTATAAGTTGCTAAGGGGCCATGCTCCTCCACAAAGTAAGGTCCATGAATATGAAGAATATGCTGCAATACAAAGTAACACTAATTTTATACCAATTGAAAAACCTGTCAAAATAAGTCCATATTAAATAATTGTTACTTTACCAGATAAAAAGTGATATCTTTTTCTCCCCATGCCTCTTTTATCGCCTGAACAAGCTTTGTGATTGATCTTTTGAACTCTTCCGCATATGTATATGTTGTCTTATGTTGCCTGAGGAGTTTCAGAAAAACATCAAGGTGTATCCAGACCTCCATTCTAAGAAACACAAGCCTCGGTGTGCTTGCAACATTTGTTGTGATCTCACATAGCTCTCTCCAACACTCCCAAGCCGCATTCACCTGCTTTCCTGAATGGTTTCCTAAGGATCGTCTAGCTTTTGAGCCTCCCATAGAGACATCGGCCAAGATATCTCTTGTTTTTCCTGAAAGTATTGGATCCTTTCTCAAGTGAACTTGGCCCCCATGAAATCCCATTTTCGATAGTAATACCTCGCATTTATCAATACACTCATCTGATAAAGATAATGGCTTAATGGAATATGCGTAGTCAAGATGCAACCTGAGAAGCTTATCGATTATTCTAATCTCTGCATGCAAAGTACAAATATGAACATTCTTAAGAGAGATGGAAAGAATGGGATCCCATATGTCTTCTATGTTTTTAAATTTACTCAAATCTATAGAGTCTCTATTTGGGGCTCTTCTTACTGGTCGCAAACTACTCCAATATTTGGATCCAATACTTTCCATGCAATAAATGCAAGGATATTTTGCATTTGCACCATTACATATTCCAAGCATACATTTGATAGTTTTCAAATCAGCACTCATATGCCATTCCACATTAAATTTACCAACCCCATCAACTACCAACATTTCGCCTTCACTTTGAGACTTAATGATATTTGGAATACCTGTATGGTTGAACAACCATTTCAACGTTTGATGATTTTCAATTGGTACCTGGGCTGCACCAATCTACCAAATCTCCATCTCGGATTGGATCTTATGCAATGGAGCTTGGCCCTCACCATTGCTATGGTCCAATGCCATGTTCATGAGGCAAATGCTAATTCTTTCCATCTTCTGTCCCTTTTGAATCTGTGCTTCATCCAACTTCAAGGCAAACTTTAGAACACCATAACTTTCTTCTACTGTGATTTTATACATGTGAACCATTGCAATTTGCACCTTTTTTAGATCAACCCATATATTGTTAAACGCATTGTAATCAAAAATTGCCTGTTTTTTTTTGTTTTTCATAGGACATAGACCTTTCGATGTGAATGTAATCTCCAAAAACATGTGGAATCTTGCGATTCATGGCAATTCTTGCAGTCGAAACTGCAAGGGCTCGGGGCAATCCAAATATAGTTACCTTATTGCGTTTAAGATTTTTAAACCATATTCCAAAGATAGCACTGTAACCTTTTCGACTTATACCCACAGTATCACATGTCTCTACGATTTCATTTGCTTTCACCGTGCCTTTTAAATCCTTCACTAACTCTTTGAGAGTTGGACCTCTCAAATCCGCATTTTCGGGTGACTTAAGAATCCTCAAAATATCTTTCTTATTCATGGTTTCCTTCAAAAGTTTGATTCTTTCCTCATTCTCTCGGATATTTATGCCTAATATGTTAGAGACATATTTCTTTGTAAGATTTAGTCTCCTTTTCTTTGCTCTCTCACACAAGCTGGTTATATTTTTTATTGGTCTCTTCCTCTCTCTAAATCCTACTGGAGTTTCTCTCAAGCGTGTTAGCTTATCCTGCAATGACTTGTTAACATTTTTCAAAATATCAATGTGACTTGTCAACTCTAAAATATTTGTTTGTGTAGTTTCTAGTGCTTTTTTCATTTCGTGCATTTGAGCTATATATGTGTAAGACGCAGAGTATAACCTCATACAGTAGCCAAGCATTCCATTGTAACCTTCTCCAGCATATCTTATATAGTCATGGACATTGAAAAAAGGAGGTGGTTTACCTGTAGAAGGATCCCTGGGATAAATATTTCCGTCCACCCACAAATCTATATGCTTCATTCCTTGTGTTCGCAACCTGTTGGCTTCAATCTCATCTATCAATACTCGATGATGTATACTTCTCCAAGATGTGTAAATCGGATCTAGCTGAATAGATAGCTTGTATTTACGTGTGCTTGCGCGTGTGTTATTTGAAGTAGTATTGCTAGACATTCTAGCAAATGAACCGAGCAAGAATCTCACAGTGATAGGAAGCAAGTGCAACAAAAGGAATGGTAAAAGAGAATAGTGTGTAGAAAGAAAACACGGGAGCAAACAAATGCGAAGTTCATACGAAAATCTCGAAAATACAAAATCTCTCGAGTTCCAAGACAAAAACGGCCGAAAAGGTGACCCCTGACCTGGATTAAAAGATGAGGGCAATTAATGGCCGACCTCTTCAATGAACCAAATATTCTCTCATTAATCACATCTGGACAACCAAATTTAGAGGTTTTATTCTTCCTAAACCTCAACTAATTAGCAACTTAATCACTTTCTTACAAGTGCCATTTTTGAAGCGTTTTTGGCCCTAATGATTGGAAAGAAAATAAAGCTCATGGAGCATATCAACAATGAAGGACAAAAGAAATCTTTGGTCTAATAAGAGAATTGGTCATCCTAAAAGAGAGTAATGATAGAGGGAAGGGATATGAAGAGTTACAAGGATAGTGAAAAGTTTACCGACATGTTGCTTGAAGTATGGGAGCCATGTGAGGAGGATAGAGTGGGCAATCTTAAAAAGAATCAACTACTCTCCAAGCAAGCACTCAAGCACACTCTAGAAATAGGAGTTCCCCAATTGGAATACAAAATGACAAAGGAAAAGCAAGTGCTACAACTCAAGGAAACAAGACTTTCAAAAGAAGATCTAAGGTTGATTGGGGTGATAGCTAGCGAAGAACCCACTCCAACCACAAAAGAGCCGCCACCATCACCCCCTACACCTGAGTTGGATTGGAAACAAGAAGAACCTATTGTCCCTACAACTATAGACTACCATAAAAACCTAAAAAGGCACCTACTCCTTTAGAAAGGATTATAGAAACCATGCAAACAAGAAGAGAAAGGGTGGAGAGAAGTAGAAGAGAACACTCACTACCACACCCCAACCAGTACTAGATGTGCCCTTTCTTCATAGAGAGGGGAGTACATCTCAATCAGCTATTATAGGGAAAACATCAGTAGGGGGCCCAAGAAATTTTCATGTGATTCTCCTTCAACTTTCCTCAATGACTTAAAAAGGTGTTGCCACTCACCATGATATTGCAAAAGGTAGTTCAAGTATCCTCAAGTCTAGGAAAGAAATGGCTGGAGCAAAAGATGCAAATTCCTAGAATATGGTAGTGATAACTAGATAGCCATTAGCAAACAAAGAATTCGAGTTACTAAAGACCATGAAGGGCTACGAATCCCAACCAACATGGAGAAGGAATATCCTAGATAACAATATGGATGCATGGGTAGCCTTTTGCAATGCACTATCTTTTGAGCTAGAAAATCCCAACTCCATACCTTATCCTAAGAGGCACGGAGTTGATTATGACTCCAAAAAGCATAGAGGATATGAAGGTCAATTGATTCACCAATGCATCCACCCTATCCTCCCATCTATACTCCTAACTATAAGGGAAATAGTAGAAACCTACATGATGAGCACAACATGCTTGGAAAGATCATTGCAGTCTCTCCCCTAGCCAACATCAAGGAACCAAAGGGAGCCACATTGAAGTTCTCGTCATTTATTTATATTTTTTTAATTAGAGGAAAAAAGGAAAAATATAAATATAAAATTAAACAGAAGTCTCACTCACAGTCAAAACACCTAGGGGGCTCCAACCCCCTAGATCTTCCCCACCTCATAGAATTAGAGCACCTTAAGGGCAGGACATCCCAAGAGCATTGATAGACTTGTCACCCTAAGCTTTGCACTGCAACTCCCTTAGCATCAATTGAGTTCTCAAGTGTGGGAAAACACTAAATCTTACTTGGGGTTTAACCCATCTCTTAGTTTCACATGCACTTGCACAATAGACAACATGACAAAGTAGACACACACCCTTAGGAAGTGCACAAATTCTTCTGTGCAACAAGGATTCATCTTGAAGATTGGCTCAACTAAACCAAAGATATCAATGGCCCACACCATTGTGCTCTCTCCCTCTCCAGTCCTTTATCTTGATGACAAGCAAACTTGTGAAGAACCAAGAAATAGATAATTCTATCCATACCAAAAATGGCCAAAATTTTCAGGCGTATCAGTTGTTACCCTCTACATGACCATCGAACACTAGCCACACAATGATACCCACCAAAGTCTAGAGTGCCATGGGACTAGTACAAGTCTAAGGGGGGATAATGTTCACCCCTTCTAGGAAGGGATAATTAAGAAAATTACAAAAAGGAAGACAACATTTTAGAAATTAGAATGGCAATAAAAGTAAAAATTAGAGTGCATATTCAGTGCATGCAATTTTTTGGACAACAAAATTGTTTGAAATTATTTTGGTAAAATAGAGACAAAATTATCCCCTACAAATTGTAAATCCCGAGTGGGGCTAGAATGCAAGAGATTTTGTCCTAATGAGTCACAAAATATTTGTTAAAAATGAAAGAGTATGTGTAAGGTAAGAGAATACCAGTATAAACCAAAGACATGGAAGAGTGCCCAAGAAAACTAAGGCCATGTATAAAAGCTAGAAACTAAATAGATAGCTTATTCTTGTGGTGTGCAATCTTGTGAGATCTCTTCTTTCTTATTGCATGCATCTTGAGAGAGAGAGAGAGAGAGAGAGAGAGAGAGAGAGAGAGAGAGAGAGAGAGAAAGAAATAAATAAAGTTATATTAACGTCTTCTAAAGACCAAAACTGGCCTATGAGACAAACTGTGATACAACTGATGAAGTCCAGCTATCCAAAATAAAAGTGCTGAATGAAAAGCTAAAAATTGGAAACTGAAAATACGGTGCTGTGAGTGTGATAAGTGTCGTGTATGTGTATGTGCATATGTAGCTCTGGTACTCCAGATAATGGCTACAAAAGGGGAACAAATGTCGGCTGTGATAGGGGAACAACTGTCGACTGTGATAAAGTGGTGCGAGAGAGAGAGAGAGAGAGAGAGAGAGAGAGAGAGAGAGAGAGAGAGAGAGAGAGAGAGAGAGAGAGAGAGAGAGAGAGAGAGAGGGAGGGAGGGAGGGAGGGAGGGAGGGAGGGAGGGAGGGAGAGAGGGAGGGAGGGAGGGAGGGAGGGAGGGAGGGAGGGAGAGGAAGAGTATGAGGTAGAGTGAGGGACCAGTGTGGGAGAAGCTCTTGCTTCCTCTTTTTCTTCTTCTTCTTCTTCTTCTTCTTCTTCTTCTTCTTCTTCTTCTTCTTCTTGATGGAGCTTTCATGGCATTGAACCTATGATGGTGGACCTAACTTGAGATGCATTGCTTGGATTGTGGATCCATCATCGATCCTTTTGTGGATAGACTACAACAAGAAGATAAATCAGTGATTTTACCATGACATTGTTTATTTTAAGAGCATGCAATGGTTATGTGAGAGGTAGCCATAGTCATGTTACTTGAAGTATTTGAAACAATAAGCATTCTATCAAGTCTGATATAGATGGCTTGTGAAAGCAATCGATATTATTCATGGAGACCATTGAGTAAGGGTGTTCCTCTCAACACAAGAAGTATCCTACAACTACTAGCTCATGGATATTGGATAGTAGCACCTCTCATCAAAAACTAGAAAGGTTTATGTAGTTCCATACAGCCTCTACAAGAATCCATGACTTTGATGGTGAAAGCAATGAAAAGTGTCCTATGTAGGGCAATACTATTTTCTTTGTTGGTGCAAATGGTGAAGTCAAAAATCTTTCAAATGTATTGTATGTTCCAAATATTTAGGAGAAATCTATTATCAATTACTTCCATAACTAACCTTCACCATCATGAAATGAGATTCATCAAGATAGATGTGTAAATTTTCTCAATAGTACTGGCAAAGTTATTGACAAAGGAGAATGAAAAAGCAACCTATATGAGCTAATAGGTCTTATCATCACCGGTGCATGAGTAAAATTTAGCATGAGAGATTTAGTCACATTTGATTTGTAGTGTTAAAGGATATGCATAAGCAAGATATGATTACTCACCTACCTATGGTAAGTGAAATGAAGGAACCATGAGAAGCTTGTATGATGGGCAAGAAACAAAGAAAGGCATTTCCACAAGATAGCAAGAACATGATGAAGGCTTTTCTAAAGTTGGTGCATGCTGACCTGTGTGATAAAATGCCTACACAAGACTTAGGAGGATCTTCTTATTTTATGTTGACCATGGATGACTACAGTAGAAAGATGTGAGTGTACTTCCTTTATGATAAGACTCAAGATTTTTGTAAGTTTAAAGAATGGCTAAAACTTGTTAAGAATGAAACAAGAAAAGTGTGAAGAAGTTTAAAGCAAATGGTAGTGATGAGTTCAACACAAATAATTTTGAAGACTTTTGTAAGATCAAAGGAATGAAGTATCAATTGATCATACCTCATACACCTCAATAGAATGGCATTATTAAACACTGAAATTGCAACATTGTGGGAATAGCAAGATGCATACTTAAGGGCACGGGATTACCTAAACCAATTTCGCATTGAATGTAGTCTACATCCTCAATCAAAATTATCTAAAATCTCTCAAGGGAAACACTCCTCATGAGGTCTATACTGATAAGAAACCATCCATCTCACACTTTAAAACTTCTAGATGTGAATGTTATACACATGTTTGAAAGGATAAGATCAACAAGTTAAAATCATAAAGTACCAAATGTATATTCTTGGGTTATAGTGATAAGCAAATGGCTTACAAATTGTATGACCAAGAAGCAAAGAAGATCATATCAAGTTGTGATGTGGTGTTCAAGAAACAACCACATACAATGGAGAAGAAAAATGTAAGTTCTTCTATTTTATCATCAACCAAAGAAGTAGTCCACTATGAACCTATCCTAAGGAATATCCCTATCCTCTCTAGAGTAGGAAGCATCATCTTCAAATGATGAGGAGAAATTTTACCAACCTATAATCACACCACTAGAAAAGCCATTGCCACAGTGGGTGAAGCAGCTCTATGATCACCATAATCTTATGCCTATAAGTGTTGATGAAAAGGCAAATGAACCAAGGAGGTCTTAGAGAAGAGAGGAGCAAAGAACGAATTCTATCCATATAGTCAATATGGGCTTGATGGGATTGAGATTATGAGAGAAGTAAAAGAGCCAGTAGACTTGGAAGAATCACTTTTCGATACAATGTGGACAATAGCTATTTAAGCTGAGTATGATAGCACAATGAAGAATGAAACTCAGGAGCTAGTGGATTGAACAAATACAATATATTTGTTTTAGAATTAGGTAGGCCAATCAAATATAGTGGGATTAAACTTGAGGACATGGATGAAGAAGTATGGAAGGAATTGGATGAACTAGCATGATCTACTATTATGTTGATAGTCTCAAAGCATGTGTATTTTAATGTAAAAGACACATCACACTTATATGGTATATGGAAAAAGCTTGGTGACTTGTATGAAAAAGAAAGTGCAACCTTGTAGGTTTATTGGCTGAAAAAACTCATTGATCTCTGCATGGAGGAGGGGCTTTGATGTCTAATCACATTGACAATGAGTTCAAATCTATTTTCAACCAATTGATATCTCAAAATATTTTATTTCATGATTTAGTGAAGGCCATGTTCTTGGTAGTCACCTTGTTTAAGAGATGGGATACTTTTAGGATTATTGTTTGTAACTCCACACTCAATTAGTAGATGGTCTTACAAGCACTAATGTTGAGAGAAATTTTCTTACTAAGGAGGTTAAAAATAATAATAATGCATGGTCAATGAGCTTCAGTGCACTTATGGTGAGAGGAAGGTCAAATGCCAGTGAAAGCTTTTGTGAGAGAGAAAAATCAAAAAGCAACTCACATAGCAAAAATAATGTAGAATGCTACTTCTTTAACAAGAAGGGACACATAAAAAAGGATTGCTACAAGTGAAAGAAAAATCAAAAGGCAAGAAGAAAAATGAGAATGATGGCAAAGAGGAAAGCAAGGTAAATATTAAGGAGATTAATATATATGGCAGAGATGATAGTAATGTCTTGTTTATATCCTCTTTTGGTAATGCATTCTTGCTTGCTATGGATAATGGCATGTCTCAACATTGGTTTATGGATTCTAATAAGAAAGTTATCCATATATGTAACAATCATTATAGACTTTTCACCATCCTTATAGACATACAAGTTAGCATTTGAGGCACATCTATTGAAGTCTAAGCTTAAAAATAATTTATATATTGCCAACACCATGCTTTAGGGGCTTGTTTTAGCCCATACAATGCATTTTTTAGCTTATAAACCTTATTCTCGGAATGGGCCTTTAACCCTAGTGTTTGGGCCACATATAACTCCTCCTTGAGATCATCATTCAAGAATATTTATTTAATATCCATTTGCTAAATTGGCCACTTCTTATGACTAGACACTGTAAGTACTATGTGAATAGTGGTCATTTTGGTAGTTGGAGTGAATAATTTATAAAAATCAAATCCTTCAATCTATGAAAATCCTTATGCAACTAGTCTAGCTTTGTACTTTTCTAGTATACTATCAACCTTGTACTTTACCTTTGAGACTTATTTGGTACTAATAATATTTCTTCCGCATCATGGCTGTGTTGCGGTTCGTGTGCGGTTGGTGGTCTTGCGGTGGCCTGGCCGTTTGGACACGTTTGTGCGACGACCTGTGTCATCCTGCATCCACTTGTCACTTTGTGAGAGTATATGCTCGCTTGTGTTAAGTACATCGAACAAATGCAATCATGTTAAGACATAATTTTTCAGAATTCTATGATGTCTATTGGGATACCTATTTCATAACGGAAATGTGTACAAGTGGGGATCTTGCCCCTTTACTCATCAAAACAAAAAGTTCTCAGTATCTACCTCAAATGCTACTAGCCACCAGATGTTATATTCAGATTGAACACTAAATGATGTTGAGTGATTGCAATGACCTGACGAAAGTGCTATATTCATCAAGGTGATAGAGATTCTCTCTAATTTTTTACATTTTAGAATCTCACTTTCATAAAGTTTAATCACAAATCTAGCCACTCCTTGTGCCTCTGCTAACTATTGACAATTCATAAATTTTGATCATTAAGCATTGTAGGGTGGGTAAGTCAAGGAAAATATTGTTAAATTCATTGAGTATAACCTCCTTTTTCTTGCCCTTGAAGGTAGCCTTGATATGAAATGGCTCACCTAGAATCCCCATCACTTTGTTATTAACTCTCTGTCTGATAGACCTAACCACAAATGGCTTCGGAAGTATGCAATTGTGTGCCTGTCCTTGCTTCATATTTGATTGTAAAAGCTAGAAAAGTTGCATATAAGCATCTCGACTGATACCAATACTATCCAGTGTCTTCTGTACTAACTCAGAATCCAAAGAATGATCCTTTACAAATGACTCCAAGCATTGTTTCTTTGCCTTTTTAAATTTCTACTTCTCCAAAATATCCTTTGAAACTACTGAAGGAAGAAGATGATAATAAAACTAAGCTGTTTTTAAAGGATCTCTTTCACTTGCATTTGGTTGTAGAAGAGATCTAAGCAAAATTAACATCACAAATCAATACAAGTAATTTAAATAAAGCCATATTTAAGATTTTCAAAGTGAAAAAAAATATACCTTGCTGCTTGGATTCTTTTACCACAGCCTCCTCCTCCTCGTTTGAGATTCTCAATATTTTTAAGAGCTCTTTGTCGATTTCGAAGGCCTAATAAAGTTTTCTTTCGTTGATAAGCTTTGATACGCTTTTCCAATGAATGAATTTTTTGTTGACAATCCTCTAGCTTCTGCTACAACTGTGTATTGTGTTTCATCAAAAAATGATTCTCTAGTCCAAGGATATCCTTTTCTGCAACAAGGTTAAGTGTATAACCTAAAAATCCATTGTAGCCATCGCCAATAAACCTCATTAATGATGAGCTATTATAAAAAGGAGGAGTGCTATTTCTGCTAGGATCTTTGGGATATAGCTTTCCATCTAACCAAAGATCAATATTCTTCTTTCCTTCAAACCTCAGTATATGTTTCATAGACTCTGTAACCGTGATAGATTTTGTTCTCTTTCTTATTGATTCATACTCACTATCCAACTCAATATGAAGATGATAGAGAGGTCTTTTATGAGAGCTACAGAGATCATTGGATGATTGATCCATAGCTGAGTTACAGAGATTATTGGGTGATTGATCCATAGCTAAGGATATGATTAGAAGCAAGAACGAAAACAAAGAAGAGACTACTAAGGAGGAGAAAAAAATAAGAGAGAAACGATGGAGGGAGGCAATCGAGTATCCATCAAAATTCAAATTGAATATTAGTTTTCACTTTAATGAGGAGAGGTAAGATCTTCATTATGACAGCCTTTGCCAACTTTATGGCGACCTAGATTTCTAGGTTTGATGTGACCACGAGAATATCACAACAATGACTTATTAACGAATTTTGATATTTTAACTTACCAAAATATAAACCTTTTAAAAATTCTATAAAATGATTTTATTTCTTAAATTATTTTCTCTCTCTAGGATCTCTTACAAGGCATTTTTGAGACCTCAAAACTCCCCTAACGCCCTCAAGAATTCCCACTCCTCCATTGAGACCTCTGCCCCTTCACGAGACGCTGCGATCAAAGCTCCATGTAACCATCGCATTGACATGAACCGCGGCATCTCCTCCATGCCCTCGGGATATCGAATCGGTCGATGACGTGTACTACGTCAAAATTTAGATCGCGCTTCCTCTCGATCTTGCCTAGCGATCTGGTACTTGACGAGCATGGTTCCATAAAGACATGGTCCAACATACAAAAGCGATTCACCTTCTCCTCCATTGCAGCATCCATTCTTTTTTCTACCCCATTTTCGACCACCACATCTCTAGTCAGTCTATCATCGTCCTTCAGTGACCATAGCATTTTGTTATCTGGACCCACTATTGGTAGCCATTGTGAAATATGCACTAGCACCTCAAACACCGACCAACCTTCAGCCATGCTACCTTTTGGTCAAGCTCGTTGTCGCACAAAGCCTTTCAGGATTTTCATGAAGCGCTCCAAGAAGAACATCCATCGCGTATGGACAGGTCCAGCAATCTCCACTTCATCTACAAGATGCACAAGAAGGTGGATTTGTATCGTGAGCATGCTGGTAGGGAGGTATTTCTCAAAGAGACAGACCGTCTCCACTGCTCCCCGCCTCACGAATTCAATAGAGAATGTCTTAATCTCCTTCCATGAGATCCATTGCACCAAAGTCGACAACCTGTAAATGGCCCCACGTATTTCTGGAGTAAGGCATCCAGTGATCGCGATCAATAGTATAAACTGCCACAAATAAGAAAGCATTATGAACAATGGCTACACTCCAAATAGCAAAATGCGCACGCCAATTACAATCCATTCGTAGTACAAACCTGACATATCTTATGCCAGTCATGGGATTTTATCCCTGGTAATTGGTCGTCTTTAGAAAATGCAGACCTGAGAGAACGCATCATACCCGTCGGAGTGCAGATAGACTTGACTACTTGCTTCACAATGCGCTCTTCTTTAGTGGACAAAACCCAAGGAGCACGAGGTAGCTGCACGCGACCATCAGCACTCAACTGCGGCCAAAGTGCCTCCATCTTGCCTACCTTCTTCAAATCCATTCCTGCCCCTATAGTATCTCTCTTTCATGTGATGTGGTCCCATAGTAAGCTGCCCACATTCTTGAAAATATGCATGGGATCCAACAAGTGGTTGACCTGTAAGTGGGTCCAATATGGCAACTCGTAGAAAACTAAGAACCGCCGCATTCCATTTGGATGTGACTCCGCGTGGACCATTTTCAGCTCGTACCAACTTGCGGCATTCATACGAGTTGGAGGTCATCCAAGAAAACCTTCCTTGAGTTTATGACCCTCTGGCACGAAAGTGGCGTGTCCTTGATATACCATCTTATTCATGGTTCGTGACCTTTGGGAGTCTAACTATGGCTTGCACAATGGACATGTATGATAACTTGAGGTAACCAGACATGTTCCAAAATCACGACCCAGTGAATACAAGCTTCAACTATATAAAATATAGATATTACCAATGAGAATAGAAGCCTATTTACCTGAGCACTCTCCGAATCTCGGAAAGTCATGCATCGTCCACATGAGAATGGCTCGAATATTGGTGGACCGTTGACCATCGCGCTTGCTCATATCTTGCACAATGACCCCCTCCTCCCACAAAATCTTAAGCTCATCGACTAATGGATCAAGATAAATGTCCATATTTTTGACTTTGTAGCGGCCGGGGACGAGTAAGCTAAGGATGAGATGTCCTTTCTTCGTAGAAAGCCATGGAGGGATATTGTAGTTGACAAGGACTATAGGCCACACACTGTAAGAAGTTGAGCATAGACCGAATGGGTTCACGCCATCCATTGCAAGACCGAGCTGAAGATTCATTGGCTCTCGGGCAAAGCCTAGGAAGGTAGAGTCAATGTGGCTTCATGCACGTGAATCCGCTGATATTCATTGAACTCCATTCATGGACCTATTCTGCACATGCCACATTGTCAAGCTCGCCATGCTGGACGTACGAAACATGTGGTTTATGCGGAGGATAAGCAAAAAGTGTCTGAGAACTTTTTGAGGGATGGTTTGCTCTTTAAGTCCTGTCGATACCTGTGAGCACCACACTTTGGACATGTCTCCATAGTCTCGTATTCTCCTCAAAACAATATGCAATCGTTGATACATGCATGGATGTTGTTGTAGTCCATGCCAAGCTTTCATAAAACATGTCATGCATCATCATGAGACTCGGGCATGGTATTTGCAGGTGGTAATATATGATATTTCAATAATTTGAAAAAAATCATTAAAAACCTTGAAAAAACACAAATTTTTTTAATAATAGTGCCGAAAAGAAATCAACGAAGCGTATGTACAAGATACCTGAACAACTCGGTCACACTCGCATCGCTATGTCCGTATTTTGCTTGCACACTTAAGAGTGCAAGCAGTGTCTTCAGGCGAGATACTCAACACCCATCATATAATGGTATGGATGCTTCCTCTCTAAGTGGATCAAAAGTCTCGACATCCATGGGAATCAATGCATCGATCATTGCCTCCATCTCACGCTCCAAGATTGTAGGTAGGTCTGGAAGGCTGCCTGTCTCCTTTGGCATTTGAGGTATTAATTGGGCAGTGCCTTGCAAGTGGTGGACTGGCTCATGCACTCCATCCATCGCACGCCCACGAACTCTTCTAATTGGCCGCAAAGGGTGCACTCCTCCTTGGGATGAGACGTCACCTCCCCGGATAGAAAATTTTCCAGCCAAGCCCAATCTTATTGTATATGGTATTTAATTAACTTGCAAGTACAATGCATGATTGATGTTAACTTTTCTTACCATTTGCTGAAAATTTTGCAATCGCCTGATCAATGATCTCAAATTGAAACTCGTCGAATCGTCGTACGTGTTCTATAGACAATCGACGTTTTCATCTAATTGCCAGCTTGCATTGAGAGCAAGGACATGGGACATGCTAATTAAGATACGCCTCGCAATCTTAAACAATAGGACCTTCATCGTTTTCCATTTTGTCTATATTACGACAAACAATTTGTTTTTCTTATCATTCTTTTTTCTTTCTTAAATTGTTCTCCTCTCCTTCCATCTCTCTCTTTTTTTTTCTTTCTTAAATTGTTCTCCTCTCCTTCCATTTCTCTCTCTTTTTCTAAGTTACGACTACGACCATGACCACGACTACGACCATGACCACGACCACGACCACGACCACGACTACAACTACAACTACAACGACCACGGCTACGGCCATGGCCACGACCACGACCACGACATATTTGGAGGACTTTGTAAGTTTTTCTTTTGTTTTACTTGTTTATTTTTTTGCAATATCCTTTGTACTGACTATCATTTTTCTATTATGTTTAATGTCTCCCTCCCTCTTCTTTTTCCATTTCCTCCCCCTCTCACTCTCCCTCTCCCTCTCTTTCTCTCTCTCCCTCCCTCTCCCCCTCCCTCTCTCTCATTTTCCTATTATGTTTAATGTCTCCCTCTCTCTCCCTCTCCCTCTCCCTCTCCCTCTCTCATTTCCTCTCCCTCTCCCTCCCCCTCTCTTTCTCTCTCCCTCCCTCTTCCTTTCCCATTTCCTCCCCCTCTCCCTCTCCCTCTCCCTCTCTTTCTCTCTCTTTCCCTCCCTCTCCCTCTCTCATTTCCTCCCCCTCCCTCTCCCATTTTCTCCCTCTCTCTCTCGGCCCTCTCTTTCTCTCTCCCTCCCTCTCCCTCTCCCTCTCCCTCCCTCTTCCTTTCCCATTTCCTCCCCCTCTCCCTCTCCCTCTCCCTCTCTTTCTCTCTCTTTTCCTCCCTCTCCCTCTCTCAATTCCTCCCCCTCCCTCTCCCTCTCCCTCTCTCATTTCCTCTCCCTCCCTCTCCCTCTCCCTCTCTTTCTTTCTCATTTCCTCTCCCTCTCTCAATATACACAAATTATACAAGAAACAAGTAAAAGAGAGAGAGAATGCACTCATCATAAAGACTCGAAGAAGGGTTTGGTGGCTCCTCTTCGCGATAGCAGCTCCTCTTTGCCCTCCGTACACCTCCTCTTCTTCACGAACGGCGGCAGCGACGATGGTGGTGAGAAGCCTTTTTTCTCTCTTTCTCTCCCTCTCAACAAGACGGTCGCTCTCTCTCTCTCGCTCTCCCTCTTGCTCTCTTTCATGAATGCGCAAAATGTAATGCACTCGGGCTTCGACCCGCGTTTTTTTGCTCTGGGTACCGTCGCTATTTGCATCACTACCGCTATTTGTCGTTGCTAATCGGCGTTGCTATGGCCTGATATCCTTGTAGTGATTTTGATTGTGAGAAATGTTCCTATAATCCCAGTTGGCCCAAATGGCAATTCTCTTCTAGGTCTTCTTCCTATCATAAATCTCACAGTTATAGAGATTCTAGAAGAGACTATAAGGATCACTACCGACAGTCTAGATAGCCAACAAATGTCTGAATAAAGGAAATGAACAATAGACTAATACAGGGAAAGAGAAAGCCAAATCTAATGCACATTATTTTCTCTCTAAAGACTCTGCATCAGATTCACATTACAATTCCTACACTACTACAGAGACTGACATAGAAGTCAATGAAGCTACTCTTCCTTCTTCTTCTTCTTATTTTCTCTCTAGTGATAAAGAGAGTACACTCTTTGACTTGAATGAGTCTTGTGACTCAGATGATGAAAGTTTCTAGAGCACTTCTGATGAGACCCTCTCTCCAAAATCCGATCAAGAGGAGTCTATTCCTAAAGAATCTCCAAATTCAGTCTTCACTCCTGTTAATGCCCATTCTATCCCACACTATTTCTCTCAAAAAGGAAAGGAAAAATATATGCATCTTCTTCAAAAAGCAAATATAAGGGAAAAAAGAAACATCATTTTGATGATGAAGATGCAAAATCCAACAAAAGTTCAAGTTCTAGCATTGAAGAATTTTCAAAGAAGAAAAAAGGTAAAGACAAGATTTGAGAAGAATTCTTCAAAAATCCACATGATTTACCCAAACAAGGTATGTTGAGCTCTGACACTATGAAAAAAGCTAATTTGTTTGTCCCACATAATTTGAAACTGATACATCACCCTAGGACGGTGACCCAATTCATCCAAGAGTTGCACAAAACATTTGTTGATATTCATGGGAACAATGACTCTATGGTTCATGCTTTCCAACAAATGCAGCAGGAGCTACATTCATTGTGCGAGGTATTAAAAAGGACTTTCAAGGCACAAAAGCAAATAGCTCTAACTTCCACAGACATTTTGGCAGAAGTGGCCTTTGCACTTCCTTCTTCTTCATCTCCCAAAGAAAGCATGCCAAAACCAATTAACCAAATTTGACTCACTCTAGGCAAGAATGAGCTTAATGCAGTAACCAATGGTGGGCCAATCCCTACCATTTGTGTCAAACTCAAAAGTGCAAGTAAATTCAATATGTATCTAGATGCATTCATAGATATTGGATCAAGTCTCACTATTGCTCCCTTTGAATTATTTTCCCTCAATTGCATGCAAGCCACAAGTCCTATTGGGAGAATTGTCCAATAATAAAAGGGTAACATTAAAACATGTAAATCAAGCATATTTGTATCTTGGTCAAATTAAGGTGCCTATTGAAGTGCAGCCAATGAAACAAATGTGCTATGATTTTCTCTTAGGAACAGATATTCTTCAAAACTTGGTTCCACTACAACAAAAAGGCCTCTTAGACGCACTTTTAGACGCGATTTTTGAATTGAGAGAAAATCTTACGGGCACGTCTACCAGCCCATCTCTTTGCGCGTCTACCATTTCGCGTCTATAGTCGCATGTATGAGGAACTTTACATGCAAAAATAGACGCACGATAGATGCGCATATACACACATGAATACAAGCGCATAGGAAAATCAAAATTGTTATTTATTTAATTTCTTTTGTGTGTCTACCAATGCATCTACATGGAAAATTAGATGGGCATATAGACTATTTGTAGACACGCTTTTACATGCACTAATAGACGCAAACGCAAAACCAAAAATCTCCTTTTTTTTAAGAATATTTAATTTATTTTTTTTAATTTGAATTATATAGCGTGTATATGAGCGCATGTACTTTGCATTTTAGATGCGAGTATAGACGCTGTCGAAGGGTTTTTGAAAGCAAAGTCGCAACCACAAAGGTTCTTGAGAAATTCCAAGATAGAAGATTAAACAAGTGAGATCATGATTCAATTTGAAAGAAGGTCACCTCAATTTCGGATAATGGCTCTATAATCAACTTGTTCAAGCCTTTGATCTCTTGAATGTGGCAACTGGACCTGAATGTATACAATACTAGCTGCACTTCACCTGTTTGAATGCAATCTCATGGAGTCAGAATCAGACATGAACTACAGCAGCTCTCTCTTAAGGCCCTTGTAGATGCTTGTGAAACATCAGAGCATAAGAGATCCCAGGATGGCTCCAGCCTCTCTTGTACAAGAGTTAGAAAGCAGGAATAGAACTGCCATTAGAAGTTAATCAAACATTGCAGAAAAAGATTATACATGGTCAGATGTTATTATCAGACAGTGATGGCAGATAGTCACAACCACTCAGAATACTCATCTCCATTAGCATCTGCTTGGTAAGCTTGTAAAGTTCAAATCTCTATTTTTCACAAAGTTGTTGTACTGAAATTCAACATCTTGGCCATATTTGTCCATCTTGAACATAACCTTCAGACATCCAAATGGTATCATGTCAGAGTCCTCTGTTATCACAATGTCCACAAGACCATTTATTCACATGAAGGTCATCTATGCATCAGCCTTTTATGGTGCTTCATTATAATCAATCTTTTCATGCTGTAAATTTAGACTGTATCAGTGACTTGATGTAAGAATTTCTTAGGCCAGGGTTTCAACACAGTGTGACATCAGCAAATCATCTGGCAAACCATCCAGTTCCTCCGTAAAGGAATGGTTTTCATCCCTTACTTGCAGCTCTGTTCACGTACTTTAGCTATGACCTGCTCTGTACCTTTGGCCTCCTCTGCAATTTCCGTCAGAAGGTTCTTAATTGTGTGAATTTCGATTCATTAAGCTTTCTTGGTTTTTCTGCCAGTGATGACTACTGTTCACCTGGAGTGGTCCAGTCCAGCAAAAAAAAAGCTTGCTCAAAGTATCATAGTTTTCGTTGAAATCATCTTGATGATGCGCATATTGCTGTCATCTTATCCTTCATCGATGCTTTTCTCCTCCTCAAGCTCTCCTCAGCATGCGCAGGCACGGAACAGATTTCAACGCCGAAGAAAATATTCATGGCCCCTTGTTGTCCTTGTCTTCTCGTCCGTTTGGCTTCGTTGTTGTTGTTATGACATGCTTCGCAGTCCTGTTAGAGGCCTGAATTTTTCTTCCCTCTCAAATTAGCACCATCCAAACCATCTACCGCTTGCGATTCCTCTATCAGAGTTTCTGTGAAGGAGCTGATGACTGGGGAGCGTGAAGATTGCTGCCTCAAATTGCTGATCAGAATTTAACCTCAAAAGTGTTGATCAAATCGAATGGCAGAAACTGAAGATTACTGCCTCAAAAGCCTGTCTCGACCCCAATGACAAATCAGAATTACTAGATATGCAATTCGTTTAGGGAAACGTTAATTTGGGTATTGATCGAATTGAATTCCATCGTCTTCTCGACTTTGTTGTTCAGAGCAGCAACTGGATAAGGGCGCGTTTGTGGGTATTGATCGAATTGAATTCCATTGTCTTCTCGACTCTCAGAAGCTACAGCAGGGTTCCCCTCTTCGAGCTTGTCGATGCGCTCTCTTCAATGGTCATTCCTTTTCTGCTTGATTGTATTGCTCAACACTTTTGCTCTAGTTGTAACTTCACGATCAAGAAGATAAGCAGGGATCGCACCTTCCTGTACACTATCCTCAGCTTTTCTTCTATTTGTTTTCTCACTATGCATGGCAAGAGTTTTCTTCATTAAGGCCTTTTCTGCATAGCACTTCTTTGCAAACATCTTCCCCTTGATATCCAAGGCCTTCTGTGCAAATTCTGAGCGCTTATAACCCGAAACATTTCATCTTCTGCAATTGGTCGAACCTTGGGCAAATCGTACCTCCCATTTGCCATCTTTCTCCTTTTCGTCGAGCTCCCTTGATTTATTTCCTTCCCCTGCTTTTTTGCTCTCCTTCTCCATTAAGCTCCTTTCCCCCCAAAAAGCCCTTTTCAAAAATAGTCTTCCCTTTCCAAATAGCATCCGTCATTTTCCCTTCCCCAAAAACATAAAATGGCACAAAGAAAAATGGCCCTTAGAAAAGCATACAAGCCCTCTTCATCATATCATAGCTTACAATGACATATCATATGCTTTCAAATTGCCGCCAAACTTTGGAATTCTTTTCCTTGATCATCACAATACAAGCAAACAAAATCCCTTGTCACCTTCAAGCCAAGATAATGCAGCATTCCACGAGATTATGTCAAATACTTTATGTGCTTCCGCTAATAAACCACACATGGCATACATACCAACCAATGCACTGCCAACAAAAAAAAATCTTTTTCTAGCCCCTCTTTACTATATTACTACGCAGAATAAAGATGCAAACATAACAACTAAGTATGTACAAAATATCAACTCCCACACACACAACTTTTGGGTGGATTTCACACCTCGGATGCGCAGCAATACGACATCCACCCCCTCTAATCCTACGCATCCTCCGGATGGGCCAACTACCCATGATCATTATCATCAAGATCCACAAATAGATCAATCTCTTCATTGTGCATTTCTGGTATATCAACAAGATTATATGTTATATCATCTGTCTCTTCTATTGGAGTTTCTTCTCGTTGCTCTTCTCTTGCAAATTCTTGCAATGCATAATCCTCATCATCTCTTTTCTTAAAAATCTTGATTCTTTTTCCTGCAATAGGCACTCTAAGCACTGTCCCATCCAATTCTGTCAACTCATATGTTGCATTATCAAAGACATGTATGACTATGTATGGCCCAAACCATCTTTTCACCATCTTCCGAAGTGCAGTATGCTGATTTTCAAGGTTGCTATCAAAGACTAATACCCAGTCTTCCTCTTTTATTGCTCTAGGCCGCAAGCGATGCCTGCTGTCAAACCTGTCCTTATTTCTTAGTCTCGCAACCTTCAATCTGTCAATAGCTAGCTGAATATCCTCTGGTCTTCTCTCCAACTGCCGAATCTGAAGAGCTAAGAGCTCCTCTCTCGTCAAATCCTCCTGCCAAGGTAAAACTGACCAAGTCAAAGCACAAGTCTCAGTCGGCATAATCGGTTTCTGACCATACATCAACTCTGCGGGCATATATCCTGTGGTAACACTGTGAGTCGTACGATCAGCCCACAGAGCAAATGGTAGAAGTCTCGGTCATTCTCCAATCCGTCCTCTGCATGCTTTGGCTAATGCTTTTACTATCGACGGATGCCCTCTTTCACTCTTCCCATTTCCCTCTGGATTATATGCTGTGGTTAGAGCCAACTTGATTCTTAGTTGAGAGAAAAACTCCCTAGCTTCATCTGCATCCAATTCATCGTGATCCACAGTGATCTTACCCACACAGCCATACCTGCAGAAAATTTCTTCCAATAAGAACTTACACACTGCACTAGTGGTCTTCGTTCTCAAAGATCTGCCCTCAACATGATTGGTAAGATCCTCTCTAGCCAAAACAATATACCTCATCTGCCATAGACCCATAGGCATAGTAATCAAGTCAACTACCCACTTATAATGAATGCATAGCGGATAGGTCGGATGAAGCTCATCTCAATGATGCACTACCGAATACATCTGGCAGTCTCTGCAAGTCTCTACAAAGTGAGAAACATCTCTATACATGCCTTTCCACCAATATTTCTCCTTGATTTTCTCATAAGTAGCCCGCACTCCTCTATGACCAGCCCAAGGACTCTCATGAAACTCCCTCATCACCTGTAACTGTGTCTCTCTATCGCAGACAACCCTCAAAGGTAATCCACCTCTTTTCTTCAGATGCTTCCAAAGAAATCCGTCCTTGAGAAAATAACCATAGGCTTTTCTTCTGATCTTCTTGAACTCTTCATCTGTCCATTCATCTCTTTTGCTTAGTGTACTAAGGTACTTGCCAATCTGCAACCAATCTCCAACATAGAGTTCTTCTATGAAAGCCACAATATCATAGACATGGCAAACATGATCAACCATAGCGGGCTGAAATTTCTGCATCATCCTCTTCTGCAAGTAGTGTCTCCTCATCATCATATCTGGCTCTAGACAGCATATCTGCCACTGGATTATCCTTCCTTGCTATGTGTTTAAATTCTGGATTTAATGACTTGATGTATGCAATCCATCTCAGCATAGCTATATCCGGAGTAGAGCAACTTGTAATCATACCTATCAATGGCAAGCAATTTGTCTCTACCACAACTGAAGCTCCAATAAAGTACTCCTTGTCACATTTGAGAGCCGTAACAATCCACAGTAACTCTCTCTTGATTTGCGGATATCTCCTCTGTCTCTCATTTAGGACTTTCGCCCCAAACCGAATAGCATACCTATTTCCATTTGCATCATCTTGACCCACAGCCCAACCTATGCCAATTGGACTAGTGTCAACTATCAATACAACAGGCCTTCCGCAATTATAATCCGCTTTCCTGAGAGTAGGAGCAATCTGCAATAACTTCTTCAATTTTTGCATGGCTCTAGTGTGGCTCTCATCCCAATAGAATTTCTGCCCCTTTCGAAGCAACTGTTATAAACAATCTGCTATGTGTGCAAAATGGGGTATCCAAATCATGTAAAACACACAAGCTCCAATGAATCTCCGTATCTCTGAAGTAGTAGAACAATACTCCATAATCTTGCCTATAGCATCCACCTTCTCAGGTGAGGGTTTCTTGCCATAATACCCACACATATGTCCAACAATGACAACCTCAAATACTCCAAAAACAGATTTTTGCCCTGATAGTGTCAAGTTCACTTCTTCTAACCTGGCCAAAATCTTCTCACAAGCTGAAATATGATCAGCCACAAAGTATCTGCATCCCTTCTCATTTAGACTCTCATTCTTCTCTTCTTCTGCACACCCCTTAATGGGCACATCATCCAGGAAAGGCATGGTAAGCTGAGGTATGTAATCACGAAGGACCTTATGCATGGCATTCATCATATGCGCAACAGAATTAGTTGCACCTTGAGGCAAGGTACACATCCTGACAAGCCCAATAGGAGTTCTCATAGTGGTTATGTCCTTACTTTCCAAAGCCAGCTGAAACTGATCATATCCCGAATACAAATCACCTAAAGAATAGATGGCACGTCCAACAAATGCTTCTGCAAACTCATCCACAACTGGACCTATACCAACATTTCTGATAGTAACTCTGTTTATGGCTGCATATCCTGTATAAATCGGAGAGTACCATTCTTCTTTGGAACCGTAAACCACCTATTTGAGTATGGTGCAGATGAAGGCTCTAGGATTCCCATCCTGATTTTCTCATTCAACAAGTCAATCATCTTTGGCAGGTGTGCCTTAGGCACTAGAATAGGTTGGAGGTTCCATGGAATATGAGGAATAGTAAAGATCACCATAGGAGCAACAATATCCGGATTCACACATCCAATCTCATGCGGGAAAAAAGCAAACCCCCTTCCATGTCGCTCAAGCATCTCCTGAAAGCATTGCTTCTCTGTGGGTTGCAAGAAATCACCATTTTCAATTTTCAATTCAGCAAGAGTCTCTACTGAAAATTTATGGCCTATATGCTCCGGATTCCTCAAAATTGGCTGTTTGGCAGCCCTGTCTATTTGCTGATCACTGTCAGGTGGAAGCGGTACAGCTACCGGCTTCACCTTCTTATCCATAATCAGTCGAAAACTCTGTTTGCTGAATTTCTTCAGCACTCAATACTTTTTGCTGAGTCACCTCATCCTCTGACTCTATCTGTGACACAAAATCTGCAATTTCATGAAACATGTCCAGGGATTGCACTAATACATTACTGTGACAACTCTGCATATCAGTTTTCAGCATATTTTCCATCTCTGTCATCGTATCTGCACAAATCATACTGTCATACATCCCATCTATATGCTCATCATCCTCTAAAATACTTGCATTTTTCAAATTTTTCTCCTTCCTGCATATGTACTGCCTGGCAGCTCTAGGCAACTTAGAAGTCTTCAGATAACTCATCAAACTGTTTGCTGAAATTCCAACAAAACTGGAGGAGAAAACACTGCTGCCAGGAGGCGAGAACTCCAATCTCCTCTGCTCTATACCACCGTCGTCTCGCGAAACAGCGGTACCTAATGAAAACCCGAATCCCTCACAATGGGCAAAGGTGCATCTCTAAGAGTATCCCTGTTTCTAACATGGTTCACACACACAGTCATAAACTGAACTGCTCTCATGCCATCTTTACTGCGAATCCGTGCATAAGCAGATCCATCATCCATTACCTTTGTTTCCATGCGCATCTCTGTGATGAATGGCTGTCCAAGAATTATGGGATAAGAGCATGAATCCTGCACAAAGAAATGGAAATCCTCCTCTACATCTCCAATAGAAACCCTAATACTGGGACAGGCAGCATACAAATCACCTGCAGTGTTGTTGGCGGCTCTCATACGCCACCCATGCTCTACATCCATAGGCCATCTGTTACTTTCATAAACTCCACGAACTATGAGATTAATCTCTAAACCATGATCCACCAAAGCAACATAAGGCACCTATTTCTCTCCAATTTTTACCATCGTCTCTGTAGTTGCGCTAGCCCAATGACTCCGCGAAAAGTGACTACGCGGTATCAAGACAGGCTCATCAGTTTCAGCATAATGCATAGGCTGAACCCTCTTCTCTATCTGTGGAAAAACAGAAGCATTCTCAACCATAACCTCATCCTCATCCTCATCCAACTCTCCAATCAAAACTCCCTGTGTATCAGTAATAGGCAATGCATGTCTTTTCCTCTTCAGGACCTCCTGGAACTGATCGAACTGATCTTGAAACTCTCTTTTTGAGATGCCCAAAACCTCAGAAATAGTAAAAGTCACCTCACTGCCAAGTATCTTGTCATTAAAGATTTTCTTCATGTCTGTAGATGTCTCAATATCAGACATCAATCTAAACCCTGGCTGCTTTCTCTCTCTAGGCTCTTGCCTCTTCTCTTTCTTTTGAGCATCTTCCATCTGTCGTTCTGGCCCTGGTCTCAAAGACGGTCCTGCAGTAGGTGGAGTAACAAACTCACCCCCTCTAGTCTTTTTAGCTGCACTTGGATTTTCTTCATCCCTCTTACACTTCTCCTCAACAAGTACATCTACTCCCTGAGACTTAGCCAAGTAGGCATAAATAGTGTACTTATCAATAGGCGAATCCCAACCTGTCTCAGATCTGATGCTAGAGCCTGCACTAGTCAAAACAGTTTGCTGAATTTTTCCCTTGTTTGCTATCTCCATAGCATAAGTCCATAATGCTGACTGATTCTCTAATCCTTTCTCAATCTGGACTCCATATGCAGAAGCATCTCCTCTAGCTGCCATATAAGAAGTACGTGCAGCCATGTCATCCACTAACTTCTTCATTCCGCCTTTCCCAAAGTTGGTAGCAAGCGAAGCTCCTATTTCAGTCAACCAAATCTTACCATCTTGTCCCCAAAATACCAAATTCTTCCTTCTTGCATCCTGAAAAGATTCACAATCCCTGCAATGCTGATGGTCCGTACTATCACACCAAATACACCTTCGATCTCTCCTAGGTGCATTAGGAGCACTCCTAGGTGCAGTAGGAGCACTAGAAGAAATAGTAGGCGCAGTCGAAGCAAACTGCTCTTTCAATTTTCCCACCAATTCTGCTTTAACTGACTCTAGTGTCAAATCCGTTAAGCCTTTGATTATATCATCAAGAGAGGTAGGCACCGACGGAGTGGATAGTTTTGGAGCAGAAGGAGCCGGCATCAGTCTTGGAGCAAGAGGAATAGGAGGAGTAGAAACAGTAGGCACTGGCATAGGCCATGAAACTGGCTGAGGAAGAGAAGAAATAATAGGGATAGAAGCAGGCATAGGAGCAGAAGACGGCGTCGGTGTCATAGATCCATTCTGTAGGTGGGTCTTCCATATCCTTCTCTTGGTCAAAGTCGAGACTGCATCCTGGGCATCTTGCCAATCCGTTTTAAGACCCATAGGCTTCGTGTGATCCTCAAGAAGCTCTCCTAATTCTTCTTGAAGAGCAGGATCTGCAGCTTGCAAGAAAAGCTCAACTTTCTCAACATCCAATGCTCTTTGTTCAATGGCATCAAGCTGACTATACCTCTCTTCAAATTCTCGAATCAACTCTGAAGCAGCTAGACCTTTGTTTGGCATGTAGACCCACTCTCGGAATGACTGCCGTGTAGCCATCCCAAAGTCCTCAAGGAAATACTATTCTTTCAGGGCCTTCTTAAAATCTTGCCAATGCGAATTTTGAATAAAAAGATCAGTCACTTTTTCCCTCAAGGCGGGTGTGACAAGACGAAGGAAATACTTACTCATAAGTCCAGCTAGAACTCCAAAAAACACCATCTGGATCTCATATGTCTTCAAATATGCTGAAACATTACGACCATCAAATAGCTTCTTCTCATTCTCAACTGTTTCAATTGCCTTAGTCGCGCTGATTGCATTTTCCTGCTCCGAATATAGTTGCCTTTGCTGAGACAACTGTTGTTGATGTAATTGCTGCTGCTGCTGCATATACAATTGTGTCTGCTGATTTTGAAGCTGTATATACATAGACATATTCTACAAAATCTGCTTTAGATCATCCGTTGAAGTACTTGAAGCAGCAGTCAATGATGGAACTGAAGTAGAGGACGCAACAGGAATCGTAGAAGAGGCTGAAATGGATGCTGAAGTATCTCCCATCCTGAAATTTATGCGACGCTTTCACGTTGGGTTCACCAAAGATGTCGAAGGGTTTTTGAAAGCAAAGTCGCAACCACAAAGGTTCTTGAGAAATTCCAAGATAGAAGATTAAACAAGTGAGATCATGATTCAATTTGAAAGAAGGTCGCCTCAATTTCGGATAATGGCTCTATAATCAACTTGTTCAAGCCTTTGATCTCTTGAATGTGGCAAATGGACCTGAATGTATACAATACTAGCTGCACTTCACCTGTTTGAATGCAATCTCATGGAGTCAGAATCAGACATGAACTACAGTAGCTCTCTCTTAACGCCCTTGTAGATACTTGTGAAACATCAGAGCATAAGAGATCCCAAGATGGCTCCAGCCTCTCTTGTACAAGAGTTAGAAAGCAAGAATAGAACTGCCATTAGAAGTTAATCAAACATTGCAGAAAAAGATTATACATGGTCAGATGTTATTATCAGACAGTGATGGCAGATAGTCACAACCACTCAGAATACTCATCTCCATTAGCATCTGCTTGGTAAGCTTGTAAAGTTCAAATCTCTGTTTTTCACAAAGTTGTTGTACTGAAATTCAACATCTTGGCCATATTTGTCCATCTTGAACATAACCTTCAGACATCCAAATGGTATCATGTCAGAGTCCTCTGTTATCACAATGTCCACAAGACCATTTATTCACATGAAGGTCATCTATGCATCAGCCTTTTATGGTGCTTCATTATAATCAATCTTTTCATGCTGTAAATTCAAACTGTATCAGTGACTTGATGTAAGAATTTCTTAGGCCAGGGTTTCAACACAGTGCGACATCAGCAAATCATCTGGCAAACCATCCAGTTCCTCTGTAAAGGAATGGTTTTCATCCCTTACTTGCAGCTCTGTTCACGTACTTTAGCTATGACCTGCTCTGTACCTTTGGCCTCCTCTGCAATTTCCGTCAGAAGGTTCTTAATTGTGTGAATTTCGATTCATTAAGCTTTCTTGGTTTTTCTGCCAGTGATGACTACTGTTCACCTGGAGTGGTCCAATCCAGCAAAAAAAAGCTTGCTCAAAGTATCATAGTTTTCGTTGAAATCACCTTGATGATGCGCATATTGCTGTCATCTTATCCTTCATCGATGCTTTTCTCCTCCTCAAGCTCTCCTCAGCATGCGCAAGCACGGAACAGATTTCAACGCCGAAGAAAATATTCATGGCCCCTTGTTGTCCTTGTCTTCTCGTCCGTTTGGCTTCGTTGTTGTTGTTATGACATGCTTCGCAGTCCTGTTAGAGGCCTGAATTTTTTTTCCCTCTCAAATTAGCACCATCCAAACCATCTACCGCTTGCGATTCCTCTATCAGAGTTTCTGTGAAGGAGCTGATGACTGGGGAGCGTGAAGATTGCTGCCTCAAATTGCTGATCAAAATTTAACCTCAAAAGTGTTGATCAAATGGAATGGCAGGAACTGAAGATTACTGCCTCAAAAGCCTGTCTCGACCCCAATGACAAATTAGAATTACTAGATATGCAATTCGTTTAGGGAAACGTTAATTTGGGTATTGATCGAATTGAATTCCATCGTCTTCTCGACTCTGTTGTTCAGAGCAGCAACTGGATAAGGGCGCGTTTGTGGGTATTGATTGAATTGAATTCCATCGTCTTCTCGACTCTCAGAAGCTACAGCAAGGTTCCCCTCTTCGAGCTTGTCGATGCGCTCTCTTCAATGGTTCTTCCTTTTCTGCTTGATTGTATTGCTCAACACTTTTGCTCTAGTTGTAACTTCACGATCAAGAAGATAAGCAGGGATCGCACCTTCCTGTACAGTATCCTCAGCGTTTCTTCTATTTGTTTTCTCACTATGCATGGCAAGAGTTTTCTTCATTAAGGCCTTTTGTGCATAGCGCTTCTTTGCAAACATCTTCCCCTTGATATCCAAGGCCTTCTGTGCAAATTCTGAGTGCTTATAACCCGAAACATTTCATCTTCTGCAATTGGTCGAACCTTGGGCATTAGTTGACCACCCCGTACATGCCACCCCAAAATGGTATGACTGAGCATATAAATAAGACATTTCAAGAGCAAGTCTGTAGTATGCTTAGTAGGCACACTTACCATATCACTTTTGGATTGAGATAGTTACTATTCCCATACATTTGGTTAATCAATGCCCATGCACTACTCCTGATTATCATCTTACAAAGGAGGTATGGCCTAGAAAACCTCCATCATATGTCCATTTGCATATCTTTGGTTGTGAGGATTTCTGCCATGTTAAGCATAATAAGCTAGACTCTAAGTCTATGAAATGAATCTTTCTTGGTTATGGGGATGCAGTTGAGATGGGCTATTTTCTATGGGATCCACTGGCTCGAAATATCACCTGCAACCACACCATGATATTGCTTTCCATGAGAAAAAAATTCATAAGCAACTTTAGCATATCATTGAGATATGCATGGTGATATTTCAAGAGGATCCTTCTATTATTGTACAATAGATAGCTTGTAGTAGCAGACGCTCTAGTGGCTAAGAGCCATAATGTTAGACAAATAGTAGATACCCAATAGCCTGTTTTATAGTGGTCTACTAGAGATAGAAATCAACCTAATCAATTTTCACCCTCTATGGATTATGTTTTGGTGACAAATGCCCATGACCCTCTTATCTATGATGAGGTCATTTGCAAAGGTGACCTCATCTATGGATTATGTTATGGTGACAAATGCCCATGACCCTCTTATCTATGATGAGGTCATTTGCAAAGGTGACAGTCACTCTTGGGAGAGAACCATGTAGTTAAAGTATGACTCGCTGTAAAAAAAAAAACCATATATATCCATGCTACCCTATAAGGCCAAATTAATTGCCAAGGATTTTAAGTAGGAGCATGGTCTTGATTTCAATGAATTCTTCTCTTCTATAGTCAAAATGACTACCCTTCACTTAGTTTTGGCTTTGGCTATGAAGCTAGATCTAGACCTCTATCAAATGGATGTCAAGATAGCTTTCTTACATGGGGACTTGCATGATGAAGTTTATATGTAGTACCCTAAAGGCTTTGAGCAAAAAGGCAGGGAGCACCTACTGTGCAAGTTGAGATACACCCTTTATGGCCTTAAGCAAGCACTTAGAGAATAATACCACAAGTCTAATACTTTTATGTATTCAAAAGGATATACCCATAGTGATATGGATCCATGTTTATGCATGAATACGGCTCATGATGGCAGGCTGTCCCTAAAACGGGCTCGACACTGGCTCTCTAACACTAGCCGGACCTCTAAGACACACAAGACACCCCACACAGCCTCGTGGCCAGGAGCATCTAAGGGACACGCTATACTAAGCTCTAATATTGATCTTGCATTTGTAATAGGACACAATTCAAAGTTTGCCTTCCCCTACTCCTCAGAGGGAGATCCCATACACATTGGTATAATATATCACATATCACATACATAGGAGGCAACCTCTTGGTTAAATACCATGCCCTCACTACAACTCTACTACATCTCGAGGATTGTGGCCCCTTGATGCGCTACTCCAACATAAAGGACAAACGTACAAGCTCCATTCTTTTGTATATCGAACGATCTAGGAGTTGATATTTCCTCATTGAACTTACCCCAAGGAACGCTCTTCTGCCCCCTATGGCCTAGGAATCCTCCACTCTCAGCGTTGGTCAATGTTTGGCATACAGGTGTTGAGATATCGAGCTCCACTCGTGATACGCCAGGGTGACCGTTGAGTACTTATGTCACCGACTTGTCAGTTGCAGACGCGGTTGGTACACCGCCGATGAATAATAGCTACATGATAGCTATCCTTATCTACTCTAGTTCGTGGCTCAGTTAGTATGCCACCTTAGTTAGTTGAGTTTGGTTTTGAGACCCATATAGGGGTTCTTCTATTTCTTTGTAAGTGAGTTCTTTTGGCTTACACAACTAAGAAGAGGAAAACTGTTTTCAGCCTCTACCCTTGTGTGTCTTCCCCCATTGTGCAAGCAAGAAAGCTACAAGTGAGACTCCTTCCTTCTCTCCCACAATCTTGACATGGTATCAGAGCCTTGTTCGTGGTAAGGAGCTCAAGAAAGCAAGCCAAGCTCGCGGTGGTCTGGTAAGAGGAGCAGTGTTGCTTTCATTTTCTGTTTTGGGAGCAAATCTCTGCAGGTAGCACAGCCGAAAATTGCAAGAGTGCATTGTCTCAGGTTGAGACGCCCTTCGCGTTGAAGCAAGAGGGCAGTATATGCTGCGGGGAAGAGCTTTAGCTCTGGGTGACCCTGTTTTTTTGATTTGAGGCCATTTCGGGGCCTGTTTTGAAGGCGGAAGTTTTCTGCATACACTCAGGAAAAGGCCCTGTTTTATGCTGTGCGACCACTGTTCTACAGGTCGGTGAAAAGTTACCACACAGATTGCATCGTATGCTTGTGTGCAGAGACATTGGGAGTTACAGAATCATCCCTGTTGCCTGTTGATGCAAAATCGTCACTAGGAAGTGACTGTGTGGTCAAATACCACTTTCGCCAGTTTGCAGATTTGCCCTTGTGAGGGTGAAGCTGTGTTTTTTGCAGTGACAGAATTTTTTGCAGTATTCTGTAATAGCATCTGATTCTCTCTCACATATTGTCACTGAAAAGCTTGACAAGAACAACTTCCAAGCATGGAAGTTTAGAATGACGAATTTCCTTATGGGAAAAGGATATTGGGAATTTGTTGCAGGAAATGAAGAAGAACCAGTTCTTCCTGATGTTCCCAATCAACAGCAAATGCAGGCATTTAAAGCATGGCATGAGAGAGCCAGGAAAGTTATGTACTGGCTGTCTATCAGTATTTCAGACTCTATGATTGTGTATATTCAGGATGCAAGTACGCCAAAGGAGGCATGGGATACTTTGTCAAAAATGTATAGTACAAATACTCAAGCCAGGAAAATGCAGCTCAAGCAAGAGTTGCATAATGTGCAAAGAGAAAATATGAGCATCAATGACTACCACATGAAGGTGAAGAAGATTGCAGATGCACTTGCTTCCATTGGGTCGCCAGTGGAAGATGATGATTTAGTTTCTGTGACCTTGAATGGTCTAGGAAAGGATTATGCACAGTTTCGAACATCCATTTCTGTCCGTGAAAGATTTCCTGATTTTGAGGAGTTGATTGCTCTTCTAATTTCTGAGGAGCAGAGAAATGGTGGTGCATCTTCTTCAGGAGGAACTTCAAAAGAAGCTGTCTTCTACTCAAATGCTGGAAGAGGTAGAGGCAGAGGTAGAGGAGGCCGATTTGGAGGCCGTGGTAGAAATCAGAATATGCAGCAAACTCAAGAAAACCAGTCCTATGGAGGAGGACGTGGTAACTCTAGAGGCACGGGGAGCCAAAGAGGTCGTGGTGGATGGCAAAGAGGTCAAAATGCAAACAGTAATGTTGAATCCTACTACTGTGGTAAAATGGGTCATATGGCTAAAGACTGCTATAAAAAGCATAATGACATCATGAATGGAAAACTGCAACAAGGAAATTATGCATCTTCTAGTAGACAGGGTGATGACAGAAATGAGCATTTGTTCATGGTACAGCACATAAACAATTCTGTGACAAGTGCAGAAGAAAGCAATGATGTATGGTATGTTGACTCAGGTGCATCAAACCACATGACAGGTCATGCAGAATGGATGGAGGATGCAAGGAAAATGGAAAAACCAGGATTTGTGGAGACTGGTGATGATACTGCACATCCTATTGTGCAGATTGGAAAAATTCCCTTGTCTATGCAGGATGGGAAAAAGAAATACATGTCCGATGTATTTCATGTCCCGAATATCACCAAGAATCTGGTTTCTGTTGGTCAAATGGTTGAGCAGGGCTTGTAGGTCAGATTTAATCCTCATGGATGCTTTGTTGAGGATATGAAAAATAAAGGTCGCTTGATAGCAAAAGGAAAGAAGAAGGGCAGAATGTTTACATTGGATGCAGACATGCCTGAATTGAGTGCAGCAATGTTTGCACATGGGACCGGTGTAGTTGCAGATATTGATATCTGGCATAAACGCATTGGTCATGTTAATGTACAGCGACTTAAATCAATGCAGGCCCAAAACATTGTTGCAGGATTGCCTAAATTCAAGGTTGCAGAAATGCATAAGGTATGTGAAGCCTGTCAGTTTGGAAAACAGGCAAGGAAACCATTTCCTAGACATGTTCAAGAGAGTAAGAAGCCATTGGAATTAATCCACTCTGATGTGTGGACTACTAAAGCTGCATCTCTTGGAGGCTGTCATTATTTTGTCAGTTTTATTGATGACTATAGCAGAAAAGTTTGGGTGTATTTTATGAAAAAGAAAAGTGAAGTTTTTGGGCATTTCAAAACTCTTAAAGCTATGGTTGAAAAAGAAACAGGCCTGCAAATAAAATGCCTAAGGTCAGATGGAGGGGGAGAGTACCTCTCAAATGAGTTTGCAAGGTTCCTGCAAGAGCATGGCATAAAGCAGCAATATTCATGCAGTCATACCCCACAACAAAATGGAATTGCAGAAAGGAAAAACAGGCATATTGGAGAGGTATCTCGTGCCATGCTCAATGAAAAAGACCTACCAGATTTTTATTGGGCTGAAGCAGTTGCTACAGCAGTCTATATAATGAACAGGACTCCCACTGCAGCAATACATGGGGTGACTCCAGAGGAGAGGTATACTGGTAGGAAACCAGATATTTCTCATTTGAAAATTTTTTGTTGCATTGCCTATGTACATGTGCCAGATGAGTTGAGATCCAAGTTGGATCCAAAAGCTGAGAAGTGCATCTTTATTGGTTACTCTCTGCAGCAAAAAGGGTATAGATGCTATAACCCTTCTACTCGTAAGTTTACAGTGAGCAGAGATGTTGTTTTTGATGAGATGAGTAGCTGGTATAAACCAGTAAATGTGATTGATGATGCAGATGCACAAAATGGTAATGCTGCACAGAATTCACAGCAGCAGTCACAAAATATTAGTAGACCTGGAGCACCCTCTAGCAGTGGTTCACATTCTTCACCATGGACAGGTAGATTGAGATCAGGAGAATCTTCTCAAAGCAATGCAGATAGTGGTATGCAGGTATCACGAAAAGGAAAAGAGAAGGTTGATCAGCCCATGTTTGATGTGAATGCAGGTCACTCTTATGTGGATGGTGAATCCAGTGGCTTAGAACAGAGCATTGATGATGAGTTGGGCATTCCTTCTATTGTTACACCTGGAGTAAGGAAAACCAGGGATGTTTTGAGAGCACCTGGGAGTGAACCTACTTTGTGCAGGTCTACGAGAGCTAGGTATCCTGTGGATAGGCTGAAATATGATGGATTTACAGCCATTCACTATGCATATATGGTCAAAGTGATACATGAACCAGAACCCACTTCTTTTGAGCAAGCCATGGGAAAAGAAAAATGGGAGAAAGCCATGGATGAAGAAATGGATGCCTTGGAAGCAAATGCTACATGGGAATTGGTACCTTTGCCTAAAGGTAAGAATGCAATTGGCTGTAAGTGGGTTTATAAAGTGAAGCGCAATGCAGATGGTTCTGTGAACAGATACAAGGCAAGATTAGTAGTCAAGGGGTATGCACAAACATATGGCATTGACTATGAAGAAACATTCAGTCCGGTTGCAAGGATGGCAACCGTAAGAGCAGTCATTGCTATGGCTGCATCAAAGGAATGGTCTTTACATCAAATGGATGTAAAGAATGCCTTCTTGCATGGTGACTTACAAGAAGAGGTCTATATGGAGCAGCCACCAGGTTATGTGCATGATGTTCATCCTGAGTTTGTTTGCAGGTTGAAGAAAGCCTTGTATGGCTTGAAGCAAGCACCTAGAGCATGGTCTGACAAGATAGGACAGTATCTTGTCACTATTGGCTTTCAGATTTCCAAGGCAGATTTCTCACTTTATGTGAGAAAAATAGAGAAAGATATTATGCTACTTGTCATTTATGTTGATGATTTGATTATGACAGGTGACAGTGATGAAGATATCCTTCATGTGAAAATGCTATTGAAGCAGAAGTTTGAGATGAAGGATTTGGGAGAGCTGCGTTATTTCTTGGGCATTGAGGTGATTAGATCACCAAGTGGGATACAGCTCTTGCAGAGGCAGTATGGATTGGACATGCTGTCCAAATATGGGATGACAGGCTGTAAGCCTATTTCAGTTCCTTTGGAGCAGAATGTGAAGCTGAGCGCAGATGCAGGTGAGCTTCTGGAAGACCCCACTATGTACAGACGCATAGTAGGAAGTTTGATTTATATGACTATTACCAGGCCAGATTTGAGCTATGTTGTTGGATTGGTAAGTCAGTTTATGCAGGCTCCAAGGAAACCGCATTTGGATGCGGCTAGACGCATACTCAGGTATATGAAGTCCACATTGCAGTATGGACTATTTTATGAGATTGGGGTTCAGATACAGTTGCATGGATACACTGATGCTGATTGGGCTGGTAGCATTTCTGATAGACGATCTACCAGTGGATATGTGTTCTCTTTCGGGAGTGCTGCAGTCACTTGGAGCAGCAAGAAACAGCCTACAGTTGCCTTGTCGAGCACAGAGGCCGAGTACAGGGGTGCAGCAATGGCTGCATGTGAGGTAGCTTGGTTGCATAAGCTACTTTATGATATGCATCAGCCTACAGATGGGCCGGTTGTCATTTACTGTGACAACATGAGCAGTATACATTTGGCAAATAACCCAGTCTATCATGCTAGAACAAAGCACATTGAGGTGCATTATCACTATGTACGGGAGAGGGTTTTACTAGGTCTTATTGATCTAGTTTATGTCAGCACAGAGGATCAGGTAGCTGACATATTCACGAAGGCATTGGGCGCAGAGAAGCTGCGCAAGTTCAGAGACCTGCTTGGTGTGCAGGAATTGGGATTGAGCTCGAGGGGGAGTGTTGAGATATCGAGCTCCACTCGTGATACGCCAGGGTGACCGTTGAGTACTTATGTCATCGACTTGTCAGTTGCAGACGCGGTTGGTACACCGCCGATGAATAATAGCTACATGATAGCTATCCTTATCTACTCTAGTTCGTGGCTCAGTTAGTATGCCACCTTAGTTAGTTGAGTTTGGTTTTGAGACCCATATAGGGGTTCTTCTATTTCTTTGTAAGTGAGTTCTTTTGGCTTACACAACTAAGAAGAGGAAAACTGTTTTCAGCCTCCACCCTTGTGTGTCTTCCCCCATTGTGCAAGCAAGAAAGCTACAAGTGAGACTCCTTCCTTCTCTCCCACAATCTTGACAACAGGTGCTATGCATCCCAGTTTTATACTATGTGGCATGCAAAATGTAGAAGTGTATGACCATTGTGTGAAACCATTTTGTGATTAGAAATCAGCCATGTGGTGTGCAAAACAATCATTTAATGATTTTCAATCTACTCATTGTTACTGCATTGCTAGAGACTAGCAGCGAGTTTCCTCGTGCTATTAGTCTCCTTAAATTTAAATTTTTATCAGCCTATATGCTATACATAAACCAAATGAATCAAAATTTTATATATTTCTATGAATCTCTCACTTTTATAATCTCTTTTTCCCCTAATCGGTTAGGTTTTGCCATGTTGCATAGGTTCAAGGTTCATTTGTATGTCATTTTTTCATATGGAAAGTAATAAAAACACATTGAAACATAAAAACAAGGATGAGCTAAGGCTTAATCCTCATGCCTCAACCTTGCTACACATCCACAAACATTATTCATATTTTTTCATACTTATTTATCGTGAAAATCCTAATTTTCCCCATGTTTCTCTATTTATTCATATTTATTTCTTCCAAATTGTATGAAAAATCAGAATTGTGAACTCTCCCTAATAAAAAATACTCATCCCCATTTTTATATTCATTTTTTATTCCATGGGAACTCAAAACACTCACTAAAACTCCCAATTTCCATGATTTCTTCAAGAACCGCACCTTGCGGGTTTTACGTGTTTTGAGAAAACATTATTATGTTATCAAAATTTTTGGTTTTTCCTTTCATTTCAGAGATAATTCAAATATGCAACTAAGATCAATCATCATCAATCATTTCCTTCAATTATATTTCATCAAACAAAGAAAAAGACCACTTACTCATAGAAACCCGCATGTTCAAGGCACGCATCCCGAGATTGAGAGGCCGCTGACACACACTCCAGTCCCAATCTACATCCTCTACCACTCCATCAGCATCGTTTGCTTCAAAATCTTCATCACCCCCATCCCCTTCTCTCTTTCATTGATGCATATGAATAGCCACTAAGAGGAGAGAGGAGAGAGAAAAACTAGAAAAATAGATTTTTAAATCCTCCATTAAAATGGACAAGCTTACAGCCATCTCGTTCCTCTCTCTGCCCTGATCGAGAATCTCCCTCTCTCTCTCCAAACGGATGTATATCAGAGAGGCACCAAGCAAATTTGAGGAGGTGCGTTGACGCTTTCCTCTCTGTTATAGTTTTTGCATTAATTTGAGGCTTCTTATTAAGCCTAAGGTTTAAAACATTAAAATAACCGATTCATCTTTTTTCATTCACACCGTCCTGCAAGTGGATTTTTTTTTTTTGAGTGGGCAAATGGACTCGGATTCGAGATCCGTCTAGACATGCAACTTCGCAGCATCGAAATCTATAACCCTAGCCTTTGGTACGCCCTTTTCGGCTCCTAAATCCAATAGCTGCTTACAACACCAAACATTGCGAGAATTAAATGGGGTATCAAACAACCTCCAATCGACGAATCGAGACTTGCATTGGATTCCTGACGTCAAAATGCATCTAGGAAAACTCTAGCTTGGCCATCCACCACAGTTTGATTTTTCATGAAAATTTGGTATTTGATGCTTCCCGAGCACTTCTTGCTCCAAAATTGGCCTCAAATGCTTCAAGCCCTTCGGCTCCTAAAATCCAACTCTCATTAACGACCACGGGATAGGGCGGCTCAGCCCATCGAATCCCACGAACAGATCTACACATGCAACAAAACACATCACAGCTCTCACCCTACCCCCTATCAAAACCAAGGCATGAAATCTATAAGGATTAGACCAAGCATAATCTAACAGAAAGCCCAAAGCTAGTCACTAACCAACTTCTCCAACATGGCCAAGCTAAAAAGAACTATCAAAGAGGTGATCCTAAGTGGTGGTTTGAACTACCTTCCTAACTTAGAACAACTCAACCAGGAGCTCCTCCTAGGCGAGGACTTCTATAACCTAATCAAGAAATATTATCTTTTAGCACATTGTCCTTTTAGGCCTTTATTTTCCATACTCGAGCATGTAAAAAGGAGGGAGTTGAGTGTAGTGGCCCAAGGAGAACAGGGCATTGGCCTCAGGTCCTGTCTTGGTACCCAAGAACCTACCAAGTCCTTGCGAGGTGACACTTAATCCTTTGCTAATGCTCACTATTATTTTTACTCCAACCTTCTTTATGTTTCTTCTTTTCCAGCTCAATGCCACCCCTAGGAAGACAAGGCATCGGCCCCAAGTCGCGACCCCAAGTCTGACTCGTCCCCAGGAACCTACTAGGCCTTCGCAAGGCGATGATCAAGAGCTCATACCACTTTTCTTTCTTTCTTTTTCTATTTTTATAGGGGTTAGAACCCCTTTTTACACACCTCTGTATATTTTTTTTCTTTCAAATATTTAGATTTTGCTTCTTTGCATCATCATTTTGTCTGGCATGCTTTTCTAACTACCTCACAACTAATAGAAACTCTTAGAATGGCTGCCTAGCAGGTCAACAGAATAAGGTCACTAGGATTTTCAGTGCCTAACAATGCCTTTGCAGGAGGCAACAATCGCTCAGACCTCCCACAGCCATACTAACCTATACCTAGGACTTCATGCCTTGATTGTCAGTCCCCAACAAGAAAAGAAATCCCTCACAAGTAACCAGACATATATAGTATAAAAACAAGGTACTCATAAAGGAAATATATCATCTGGATTGGGCCACAACAAGCATCAGCGCAACAAAGGCTCCCTCCCAAGTTCCATGTAATCTATCTAGCACAACATTAAAACAAAAAATGTTAACCACGCCTGCATTAAACAAACAAATGGCCCTCTTGGCCTAGAATGGATAGGTCATTCTAATCCATGCAATACATGGTCTTGTTGGCATATACATCACATCCTATCAAACTAACCAAGATACCAAAGATAGCATAAAATATGAGGATTAGCCTCATGCTACTCATGCAAGTCAACTAAAAGCTTGATCTAGGCCCTTTGTAGATCCACTAGCCCAAGCCTTTCAACTGATATCTTGGTAATAAGGGCCATCTCTTCTTGGGTACTATGAGCTAAATGAATGACCTCATTGGGCTCATGAATCATAGCTTTGTGCTCATTCGAACCTTCCATGTTTGGATTTTGGCATAGGTCAATTTTGCAACCCAAACTAAGTAAAACTTCAACCCTAGGCCCATCACCTAGATGCAACTTAGGGCTGTGCATATTGTCAGCTGTGTCATTATGGCCGTTGATCTCATCCCCTTGGGAATCCATCAAGGCATGTCCACATGGAATTCCTGGCCTTTCATCTGGCACACCAACCACACATTTAGAAATTTTGGGTCTCCAAACCCATCTCATATTCCTTTTTATATTCTTATACCGCCTCATTTTTCCACATTGGTCTAATGGACTCAAAGCATACTTATTGTTATAGCCAAATGACCTCACATCCTTATGACTTCCATCGAGCACATGTGGACCTTGGGCATGCTGCATCTTCTTCATATGAGATGTCTTTACTTGCCTTTGACTACTCTCCAACTGCTTATTCATAGAAACCATGCCTTTACTAAAAGGAACAACATCTACTCAAAAGCATGATTCGTCCATAAATTGGAAAGGTCTCTTAAGAGTCTTACTAAGAGAAAAATTGGAACCACTCATTGGACACGCATCCACACTAATAGGCCCATTGGTTCTATCAATGTGGCCATCGCAACTTCCTCTCATTGAAGCATTGCAAATCTTGATGGGACTTGCTGGGCTTGGAGTCTTTTTATCCCCAAGAGGCATATTATCACTACTCATCGAATTACCATTTCGTGCTTGCAGATTCTGGCTACCAAGATCCTCTACCAAGGTTGACTTGCTATTAGCAAATGAATCTTCTCCTTGAAGAAAAGGCTCGATATTTGGATGCACTTGCACTGAATGGGTGAAACTCCAAAAGTTTTCCCAACATCTTTGGATATATTGCTCATGGTCAACTGCGTGCATCTTGGCCTCATTTAACAATTTAGGCTCTTGCATCCTCACTTGGATTTGTGTATTAATCTCTAGCCGCTCATAAAGATCTCACATAGCACATTACCTGGCAACACAGTAGTCCTTCTTGGCCAAAGCCTAAGAATATCGTCAAAGGCTTTAGCGTATTCTTTAGCAGAAGGATAGGACTCTTGTCTAACCTACATAAGCTATCCTAAAATGTGGGTCATAGGCACCTTCTTTTCATATTCATCTAAAAATTTATCACATATCTCATCAAAGGATTTAATCGACCCTCTTAGGAGGCTCGAGTACCATTTCCTAGCTTCTCCCTTCAAGGTGCTAGAGAACACAAGCATCTGATGTGTGTCATCAAACCCACTTGCAAGGCACGTTAGGTTGTATTCCTTTAAGTGCAACATTGGGTCCTCATTTACTAGCCCATGAAACACTCAGAGATCCCTATAAGGAGGAGGGCATTTAGTCCTCTTTCTTGGGATTAGCATTAGTTCATTAAAATCTTCATATTTGTCATGATCTAGTTCCAACCTTTTAGGGTCTTTGACCTCTTCTGTTTCCACCTCTATTGGTGTAGGAATCAAACCCACTTGCAAGGCACATTAGGTTGTATTCCTTTAAGTGCAACATTGGGTCCTCATTTACCAACCCATGAAACACTCGGAGATCCCTATAAGGAGGAGGGTGTTTAGTTCTCTTTCTTGGGATTAGCACTGGATCATCAAAATCTTCATATTTGTCATGATCTAGTTCCAACCTTTTAGGGTCTTTGACCTCTTACGTTTCCACCTCTACAAGTGTAGGAAGGTTAATACTATCCTTAACGGCCCTTTTTGCCAACTCATAAAGTGGTCTAGGTAGGTCTATAGCTCTTAACATGTCATTCCGATCCTTTCTTAGAGGATCTTCCATATCTTGCCCCTTCCTATGCAGTTCCATGATGGCTTTATCTAGGAGTTCTACCCCTCATCAAAAGTAAACTTATCCTTAGCACTTAGGGCCTAGGGACCGTGCCTTTTAAGCAACAATTTTCCCTTTATAGCTAGGGTTTCTAACATCCTTGTGATACCTAAAATTTTGGCACGATGCCCCACCACATGGGATGTTTCATCCATAACTGCACTCCACTATATGTGGAGTTTTTCCCATGGCACTACGGCTTTAGTATAATCACTTGTTGATGCCCTAACCACCATAGCTTCCAACATACTTGTTCCATGCCCTCTAGGTTGATGGATGGTTATACATGATTTCTCTTGGGTAGAGACACACCAAGGCAAACCTCGGCCCATGCCATCGCATTAGAGGATGGGTTAACCACTAACTGATTACTCTTCTCATCACCTAAATTATATTCTGTAGAGGACTCATGCTCTACATAATTAACTAAGTTCATCAATAAGTTTTGTATAGGGAAAGCCAAGGTTTTCCATCCTTGAACAAACCCCATTTTATGGGTAGCTTAGCACACTCCTAATGGACACAATAAACAAAGGTCCCTTCATGACTTAGATTTGGAGACTGCCACTTATAGGCAGCTCCCGGCAAATGCACCACCTAAAAATTGGGACCTACAACGGGCCCGACACTGGCTCTCTAACACTAGCTAGACTTCTAAGACACACAAGACACCCACATGGCCTCGCAGCCAGGAGCGTATAAGGGACACGCTATACTAAGCTCTAATATTGATCTTGCGTTTTAACAGGACACAATCCAACATTTGCCTTCCCCTACTCCTCAAAGGGATATCCCATACACATTGGTATAATATACCATGTATCACATACATAGGAGGCAACCTCTCTGCTAAATACCATGGCCTCACTGCAGCTCTTCTACATCTCGAGGATTGGCCCTCATAAAGGAAAACATACAAGCCCCACTCTTTTGTATATTGAACGATCCAAGAGTTGATATTTCCTCACTTAACTTACCCTAAGGAACCACTCATCTACCCTATGGCCTAGGAATCCTCACACTCTCAGCATTGGTCAATGTTTGGCATACAAGTGCTATGCATCCAGGTTTTATACCATGTGGCATGCAAAATGCAGAAGTTTATGACCATTGTGCGAAACCATTTTATGATTATAAATCAATCACGTGGTGTGCAAAACAATCGTTTAATGATTTTCGATCTACTCGTTGTTGCTGCGTTGCTAGAGACTAGCGCCGAGTTTCCTCATAGTATTAATCTCCTTAAATTTAAATTTTTATCGGTCTATATGCTATACATAAACCAAGTGAATCAAAATTTTATATATTTCCAACAATCTCTCACTTTTACAATCTCTTTTTTCCCTAATCGATTAGGTTTTGCCACATTGCATAGGTTCAAGGTTCATTTATATGTCATTTTTTCATATAGAAAGCAATAAAAACACACTAAAACATAAAAACAAGGATGATTTGAGGCTTAATCCTCATGCCTCAACCTTTCTACACATCCATAAACATTAATCATATTTTCTCCTACTTATTTATCGTGAAAACCCTAATTTTTTCCATTTTTTTATATTTATTTCCTTAAATTTTTATTAAACAATCATAATTGTGAACTCTCACTGACAAAAAATACTCATACCCATTTTTATATTTATTTTTTATTCCATGGAAACTCAAAACACTCACTAAAACCCCCAATTTCCATTATTTCTTCAAGAACTGCACTTTGCCGGTTTTACATGTTTTGATGAAAAATTATTATGTCATCAAAATTTTTGGTTTTTCCTTTCATTTCAAAGATAATTCAGCATATGCAACCAAGATAAATCATCATCAATCATTTCCTTCAATTATCTTTCATCAATCAAAGAAAAAGACCACTCACTCATAGAAACCCGCGTGTTCAAGGCACATATCCCAAGATTGTGAGGCTGTTGGCACTTTCCTCTTGCCGCTGACATCCTCTCCAATCCCAATCTATGTCCTCTACCACTCCATTAGCATCGTTTGCTTCAAAATCATCATCACTCCCATCCCCTTCTCTCTTTCATTGATGCATATGAACAGCTGCTAAGAGGAGAGAGGAATACTAGAAAATCAAATTTTTAAATCCTCCATTAAAACGGGCAAACTTATAGTCATCTCGTTCCTCTCTCTGCTGTGATTTAGAATCTCCCTCTCTCTCTCCAAACGAATGTGTATCGGAGAGGCATCGGGCAAATTTGAGGAGCTGCATTGACGCTTTCCTCTCTATTACAATTTTTGCATTAATTTGAGGCTTATTATTAAACCTAAGGTTGGCAAACGGACTCAGATTCGAGATCCATCTAGACATGCGGCTTCGTAGCATCGAAATCTATCACCTTGGCCTTTATCACGCCCTTTCCAGCTCCCAAATCCAGTAGCTGCTTCCAACACCAAACCTTGCGGGGATTAAATGGGGGGTCAAAGGACCTTTGATCGATGAAGCAAGACTTACGTTGGATTCCCAACGTCAAAATACATCTAGGAAAACTCCAGCTGGGCCATCGCCGTTTGATTTTTCATGTAAATTTGGTCTTTGATGCTTCCCAAGCACTTCTTGCTACAAAAATGGCCTCAAATGCTTCAAGCCAGTTCCTAAAATCCAGCTCTCACATGCTTATGATTTTGATACTCTATGTGAAAGATATATTGATTATTGGGAGTGCTCATGATGAGCTAGATATATTGATTATTGGGAGCGCTCATGATGACCTAGATGTCCTAAAAATTTAGCTCAAGAAGAGATTTGAGATGAAGGACATGGGGATAGACCTTACATATTTTTGGGATGTGCATCACATGCGATTGCTCTAAGAGGCTCCTTTACTTGTCGCAGAAGGATGACATCTAGAAGATCCTTGAGTGATTTCATATGCAAGAGGTTAAGCCTATTCGTTATCCTCTACCTTCTCATGTGAAGGTTAGTCAAGGTAGTTATGCATAGTCTAATAAGTAACAGGTCAATATGGCCAAGATCCCTTATGCATACACAATGGACAATTTAATATATACCACGATAGCCACTCATGTCCTCACATAGCATTTGCAGTGGGACTTGGTGGGTACGCTATATGGCTATACCTAGCAAGTGACATAGGGATGTCATGAAGGATATCATCAAATACCTTAAGGATACTACAAATATGTGCATATATTAAGATTGCCATGATACAAGAGTCATGGGGTACACTAACTCTGATTATGCAAGACATACAGATAGTAGGAGATTCACCTCTAGCTATGTCTTTTCCTTTCCTAGAGGTGTTATTTCTTGGATGTCCAAGGTGTAGAAATACATAGTCCTTTCTACTACTTACAGAGACAAAGTATATTATTTCCACCACTGAGGCTTGTAAGGAGGCTCTCTAGTTAAGGGTGTTGAGTCACAAACCTTGGTATTATTGATGTGGTCTCTACACTTTATTCGAATTCTATGAGTGTTATTCAATTGGCCAAGAATCCAGTCTTCCATGTAAAGACAAAGGACATTGAGGTGTGTTACCACTTTACCAGAGAGGTCATAGAGGATAAGCTCATCAAGCTTGTGAAGATCTCAGGTAACCATAATCCTACAGATCTACTCACTAAAAGTCTCTCATCAGAGCATTTTGCCTTCCTTGGAAAGCTAATGGGCGTTGGATGAGATTATGTCTTTCCTCATCTTGTTGTACTTTATGTACATTTGTACTTTGTTACTTTTTTCTTGTTCTCTCCTCCACTAAAGGTACATTTATCTTTAAGTGGGAGGTTGTTGGGTGTAAAGGTACATGTGTCTACATCACTTGTGTATTACTATACTAATAGTACCTGCATACCTGTACACTATAAGTGGAGGGAAACCCCTGCACACTTGTACACTACTACATGTGGTGGAATCGTATCATTGTCACTTTATTATTTATTCTTTTAGTGATATTTGAATTAAAACATACTTGTCACATATTGTGACTAAACATCTTGAGTATCTCTCTCTTGGTCTCTTGCTCCATCCACCATAGCTCACTCCTACATTACTTCCACTTTCTCATGCTCTCATTCAGGCTTCTCCCTTCATCAACCATAGTCAAATTAAAATGCACTGATTCAATCGATGGATTTTTCCAAGCTTGGAGTATGCTTTGATTGATTATACTTATAGCAGCTCAAGCGTCTACTATTCCTTACCATGTAATGTCCGTGAGTGTTTCTACTAGAAGGACAACATGGCGTTTAGCTCCTTCCCATAATGTGCCAACCCTAAGGCACTAAGGGTTGGAAGGACACTGGCATTAAGTGGTGTTGTATGGTATGATTGGGTTGGGTTTGCAAGGTTTGGTCTTTCTACCCAATTTTTCAATTCTTGCCAAATCATGGGACTATCTTAAGTTCTGAGAGAAATTGAAATGCAAGCTAATGCAAGGGCTATGATGATGGTGGATGTAACATCCTTATGGCCGTATGGCAAGTAACTTGCATAAGGAGAGAGAAATATCTTGTTCATGGGGCTACATATGATGATTTCTTAGTAGGAGAAACCCAAGTACTTCTCCCAAGAGCACTATGTAGAAGGGAAACAAAAGCCTTATATGGGATTCCAAATACACTTTAGCTTTGTGTATTCATGGTTATTACAACAGCCATAAGCATATCATTTGATGGCTAAACTCCAAGACAAATGCTTATTGGATTATCTAGACATTTTCATTACTACTTGAAAGCTATCTCTAAGCATTAGCTCTCCTAGAGCTCCATGTTATTCCCAAAAACATGCATCAAATACTAGCTTCTACTTTGTTACTCAATGGCAAATTTGATTATTGTGTTGTGTTAACCCTCAAACGAACAAGGTGAAAAAGCTGGAAAATCTAAAGCAGAAGACGAGGCCAAGGCAAAAGTGAAACAGAAGACGAAGGCATGCCAAGAAGAATCTGGAAACACAAGAAGTACAGAAAAGTCCTACATCAAGGAAAAAGTCGCATGAGAAAAAGTGCAAGTTAATACTTTTGTAAAAAAGGCACAGCGCACACCACGATTTATTTTAAGAGTGTTGGGCTCTCACCCGTGTAATTTGTAAATGTAGACAGGTGGTGCAAAGGAAGTTAGGAAGATAGGAGGACAATGGGAAAAAGGGCCGGCCATGGAAAAAAGGAGATAAGGGGATGACTGCCCAAAAGGGATTTAGGGTTTTGTGTATAAAGTTGAAAAGTGAATGAGAAGCTCATTCTTGTGTGTGGCCAAAAGTGGCTCTCCTCTTCATCTTCTTCTTCTTGTTCTTGCTTGCTTGAGCTTGTGCTTGAGAGAGGACTGTGAGAGTGTGAGGGAGTGAGTGTGTGAGGGTGAGGGATCGAGGAGAAGAAGCTCTCCATCTTCTCCTCTCTTCTTCTCTTCTCTTCTCTTCTCTTCTCTTCTCTTCTCTTCTCTTGCTCGCGGAAATGGAGATTAGAGCATGGAGCTTGAGGATGGAGCTTTCTTGAAGCTTGCACTTGGATCGTGGAGCTACCGGAGTGCACGGGAGAGGAGGTAACTCGATCGGCGTGGAGGTAAGCTCACTACACTCATGGATAGGTAGCACGTCAGCTATATGAGAGGTAGCCATTTGTGCTTGGCTTGGAATGCTTGAAGCAATAAGTGGTCTATGGGTCTTGGTGGTTGAGCGAGAGCTCCCACATTTTGGTTCCGTTTTTACCGGGGCCAACGGATTCAAGCCTTAAGCCCTTGCAAGCTTCAAATCGAGCATTAAAGTAGGGTTTTCCCCGAACGGGTGCTTGAGGTAGGTAGGTAGGAAGCGAGGGAGTTTGAAGAGGTATTCAATCTCCTTAGCAAGTAGGTTTTCGGTTTTTTGGATTTGGAAAAGCATGTTGGATTAGTGTAGGTATTTGCTTTGTGATTCGGATGCATTAGGGTAGGAAAAAACAAAGAAAAAGAAGAAAAACAAGCATCAGGGTTTCTGCAATCATAACAGGGCATGAGGGTTTGATTCGGTTGCCGATTTGCATTTTCAAGTTTATTGGCTATTCCAAGTATATACAACTCTTTCCCTCCATCCATTGCTTTGATCTGGAGGTGTGTGTGACAGGTCTGACCTGAATCGTGTGATTCAAGTGATTTATCGTTGTGCCAGCCAAAGTCGCACCACGTTCAGCCAGTCCGAGTGGCCGAGGACACTCGACTTGGGCACCCACCGCTCGGCCTATCCGAGTGACGGTGATTTTGGGCTGAGTCCTAGAATCGGCCCTCGAATTCCCTCAGACCACTCAGCCCACTGGGCCAACTACACTCGAATGCCTTTCACTCGGCCCACTTGACTCGGCCACTTGCCCTCGGACAAGCGCACTCGAACTGGCTGAATTTGACATTCGGCCCAGTTACATTTGGCCCTCGACCATTCGGACGGGCCAAATTGGGCATTCAACCCCTACAATTCGAACCTGTTGGACCGAATTTAATTTTTTTCAAATTTTAACCTATAGACCCTAAAACTGACTGAGAGACCATATAGAGCCGAAACCATATCATAGATCTATCACTGGGCTGAAATCTAGAGCGAGTAGTTCAAAACTTGGCTACGGACAGTCCTTCAAATCGCACATGGTGTTTACCGTAACGGCCCTACGGGCCGAGGGGGACTGCCCCCCCTGGGGATCCCCGCAGAGGGGGCTCTACCCCCTCCACACCTCCCCCAAGTAGGTTAGAGAGAAAACGTGCGCCATGACAAGTCCTCCAAATTAGACCCTAGTGTAGTAAGAGCTCTACACGAGCATGGATTCTCACTTGCAAAAGAGCAACCAAAAGCCCATACCCAAACAGAGACAAACAGAGATCCTAAAACCTCAATGGGCCAATCTAGCCAACAAGGAAAAAAAGGCCACACTGCAAAAACACATATGTGTTGCATTCAGACTGCATCTAGTCAAAGCAGAAAGCAACAACACCAAGCTACAACATCGAGGATGACTAGATTTGGCAATCCTAACAATAGATCTACCTTGAATAGCCACAGACAATCCAAGACATCAGTGGAGAATCCACATCTGGTCGTATAGTTGGGGACTCAAGGGCATTTGTCAGAAGGCTTCAATTTATAAGCCAAGGCCTAGAAGATGAAGACATAGTACCGCCTGCTTATCTTAGGGTCAAACCCACCACAAAAAGAGAGCACTGTCGATGCTCTGATTGATGAAGGAGTAGATTTTTAATATCTTGACCTATGAAGCATGAACCCTACTAGGCCAAACAGAGCTCACACCGACTAATGCAACTCTTAGCCCTTATGGGGGACACCCACAGGCACTCATAGGGAAGTGCAAAATCCTGCGACAATTGAAATTGAAAGCTTGTCTATCCTATTTCATGTTCCTCCAAATAGTGCTAATTGCGAAAAGGAAACCCTCCTAGGAAGACCCTTCAAAAGGGCGACCAAGTGTGAGGCTGATTATGTAGCACAGAGGATACACTTGACACTACCGGGTATGAGGATAGTCACAACCTTTAGCAAGGCCTTTAGCAAGGCTCACCTCATCGAACCTCGAGTGAAAGGAAAAGAAGGTGCTAACATAATAGGCAAGCCTAATAATGAGAGCAAGGACCTATTGAAAGAGTTGATACAAGCACAGGTTGAACAATGAGAACCAGTGAGTAAGGCCATGCTTGAAACAAGGAGGTCATGAGCTAATGCCAAGGACAAGCTTTGGACTTACAAATATCGTAGAAGACCACAAAAAAATCCCAAGCCTTATAGACGAAGGCATTGATGGAGAGCCAGCACAACGCCGAGATGGATATCCAAAGCATTGCTACGTGCTCAAGGAGTAACCGATGGATTTGGATACCAAAACCACTAAAGGCCAGATCGTATCAAGAGCAAAGAAGCGTAGGAGGAAATCTAAACGAAAAACCAAGTCTCGAGTCAAAAACATTGGGGTGACTGAGCCCCTCACAATCGAAATCAAGAAACCAAACGGGACTATTCGAAGGGTAGAGCCTTAGCCTAGCATGCTTAATAAGCATATGTCAGATGTAACCATTAAGCGTGCACAAAGACCACTAGTGCTCAAGGAGCCTTTGATTTCCCAAGAGGATAACAAGCATCATAGCCACAACATTGCTCATGGCAAGGTTAAATGCTAAACAAAGCAAATGGAAAAATCATCTAACAGCCATGAGCAAATCTTCCAGCCAATGTCAAAGTCACTTAGGAGTCCCAAGTCTCCTACACCCTCTTTCATGAAACAGACTCAGGAAGCACAACAGCAGTCGTCAAGTGCAGCTGCTCAATCCCAATCTCTATCTCCATCTAAGCTTCCAAATGTCCAAGAGGTGGGACATGACACCACCCGTAGCTCTCAACCTAAGGATATGCCTATGCAATCTAATGTGACTAGATTAACTGAGGCTCAATCTACACAAGTGAATGCTCAAAGGGTAACAAAAGACACACCCACTATTGATCTGCTTGAGGACCTGACACCGCAATCTACTAACAGTAGCCAGTCCACTGAACTAGCCATTACTCTTCCAATCAGGAATCACAGCAGCACAGCCTTTGTCCGTGATGATGCCCCTTGTGGAACATGTCCTTAGCCATTCACCTGTGAAAGAGGTGTCACAACCAACATCTTTGACACCCTTGGCACTGTCAAAGCACCTAAAGCCTAGGTTTGAGGAGAGACCTCTCAAAGATGTGGCCAAGGAGATGGCGCATCCGACCAATCAACCTAGCAAGGCTGTTCAGTAGGTCGCAACTAAGTCCCATGAGAGCACACCAGAGAAAGAGAGTGCTAAGGCCCAACCAAGCACATCAACAACTGACCTGGTTCAGGGTCCTGTGTCCTTAAAGAAGACACCGCAATTGCCCAAGAAAAAGAGGACAAAACAATGGAAACAACGGTCATTGCAAATGGTGGTAGACGCCAATAAGATCGGAGCACTGAAGAGCTTAGGAATAAAACACTAAGCCCATCCACCAATGAACCCATTGCCATCTCTCCTAACAGCGGTGAAACCTCAAACACATCCATGTATTCTGATAAGTCAAATCAACCATTACCATCAACGGTTGCTTGCAACACTAGATCCACCGACAAATAGAACTCGCATTGACCAATCAAGAGTGGATACAACACTATCACAACAGGGTGACAAGACTATACCGGTCACATCCAAGAAGAACCATGACACAATAGCAGCAAGGCCTCAGGAGAAACATGGAAACCCTGAGGACATGAGCAATCCTAGAGTTGACCAATCTTGCTCATCTAGTCCTGAGCCCCCAGCTATGCTAAAGCCTAGGGAAACTCCTAGAACCTTGCATGAGATAGCAACCGAGCAAGCCCTCATTGAACATAGAAGTGTCGCAGAATGCTTAACTGAGTTGGATGCTAAACTCAAAGTATTCACACATGTCTATGTCCTTGCGAACATGGGTGCATTCCCCAAGAAGCAGCTTGGGGAATACTTGCCATTTCCCCTATCTTAGGAAGAGCAAGAACATCTTGACGAGCACTGTGACAGGCTCCTGCATGAACACATGCAACTCACCTCTGACAAGGAAGCCGATGAACTACGCTTAACTATAACATTCAATGATGTGCTCTGCCAACCAAATCTCTTAGAGATAGAGCAACTAAAGTGACAATCAAAGGGTCGAAGTCAATTTGAAAAACGTTGGTTTGAAAACCACGTTGCAATGGCCGAACTAGGAGCCCAGATTATGACAGAGTCTCAGAGGAGCAATTGGCTAAATGGCATTCTCAAAGAGACCCAACCTATGTGGTACCGACTTCCTTTCGAGTATTGACTACCATTCCGGGTATGGACTTAGCTAGGACTAGCCAAGAGAACTCTCTGACTGATAAGGTTCACACTGCGGAGGAGTTACATCTTGCTAGTAGACTTGGACAAGGTACTATGCTACTCGATGTTACAAAGTATCTGTTGCTATTGAGTAAGCTGCCATGAGTACTGGATGCATGTGCCACACTCCAGTAAAATCCTGAGTTCTACAATTGGTTTTTATCCTCACGAAGTGACATGGATTCGTAAATATGTACATAAATAAATGATGAGTGTTGTGACCCTGTATAGATAATATCAACACACACAAGAAATGATAGTCAAGCGTAGGGAGAAGAGTTGGGTTTGACAGGATGAGCTTCTCAGGTCCTCCTCTCACCACACATCTAGAAGTCGTGTGACCATTCTCACCTCCAGGTGGAGGGCATGTAACCCTCATTACCACCATAGGAAGCCCTGACCAACATCTCTAATGGCGTAGATGGGGCATCATCCCCTTCTATACACCGTTTCCCTTTTTGGTCTATCCTTCTGGAGACGAGCCTTGCTCCACTCCATGACAACCAGTCCATGCAACTTAGCATAAGCCAAGATCTGCTAATAGCTAGAGTGTGCCCCGCAGTCAGAGCAAAGTGAATATCATCACAAGGGCAGTCCTTCTACAACAAACACTACATGACTCACCTCACTGCACTCCTCCTCCTATGCACTTGATAATCCATTGTTTAATCCCTTCCATGCAAATAATTCTACCCTGCCTCAAAGCCTAACCTTGGTTCACATTTTGTAGGTTCCTCTACAATAGCTGTCATGGAGCACCCAATGCAGCTAGCTTGCAAGGACGCTATCCACCGGTCGAAGGGAGCATGCGGCACAAGCTCCTCCGTCAGAATGCTATGTGCCTACCCTTAAGAGGTATGCAAAGAAACAAGGCCCCAAGAAACACAGCCCCAAATGCAGGCCAAAAACTTCCCAGGCTAGGAAAACAGAAGCTCAAGGAAATGCCCGAAGAGTGGCAACACTGGCTGTGCAGGTCCCCCACCATACGCTCGCGCATCGGGTGCTCGAAAGAGAAGAGGGTAGCTTGAGACAAGCAGGAATTTGATGCATTGTTTAAAAGCATTCTTGAAATAGCTGCGGACAAGGACTACACCATTCTGGTCCCGGCCAATATCTTTCCCACCCAGCCTCACAGGAGCCCCTCACCGGCACAACCCCAGTCGCCCGACCACACGGAATCACCCCGCCTTATACAAATAGAGTAGCCCCTATGATGTATAATCTACTTAACAAAGGCCATCTTGCCATAAATTTTTGTCTTTAAATGGTTAAAGGGGCAGGCTGCCCACCTGTATACACTTCCCTTACCTACTGCTAATATATGCCACGTCTTTAACAGGCACCGGAATATGCATCGCAATCAACATCATAGAATTTTGATAAAGTAATATATTGTCGTGATTGCATCTGTTTGTTGTACTTGATGCATGAGACTTGCATATACTCTCATGAAGTGACAAGTGGATGCAGGACGATGCAGGTCTTTGTGCCAAAGTGTTCAATGCCCAAGTCACCGCAAGACCACCAACCTCACAAGAGCCATGACGGAAGCCTCACCGCCGGAAGTGAAAATCACCCTTACGATCGCCCACATCGCATGGCCCAAAGCATGATCAGTGGCCACTTTCTCTTTCTAGGTCAAACTCTACACCTAGCACTCACGGCAGCTATTACCTCAATTGTACTAACATCGCACGTTACAAAGAGGTTTTACAAAATCTCCAATGTATCTCCCCATCTCAACAATGGTTTCTCTAGCAACAAGGCTAGGGCATAATCATCGCTGTAATATCCATTCAGAGCCTTTGAATCCCAACATTTTCCAACCCATGGAAAGGTTGTGGCCTCAATGTATTGCAATGGTTATACTCATGTTATTCTTTATTTTATTTTTTATTTTTATTTTTTTTTAAGAATAAAAGGTGGGAAAGAAAAGGAAAGAAGAAAAAGAAAAAGATAAAAAAAAAATGCACTTACAATCACAATATGACACCTAGGGGTCCTCAAATTCGGTATGCCTAGTGACCTTGGTTGGCTGGCTCCATCCCTAGTCCCCTAGCCCTCTACACATCTCCCACAATTGTTCAGGGCACATCAAGGGTAGGACATACCTAGGGAGCTTGTCTTGCCAATGGTTAGACCTATCACCCTGACCCATTTGCACGATTCCCTCTTGAACTCTGCCTTAACACCATTGCAATCGATCATGGTAAGCACCGCAGGAATGGCCATGAAAAGTATACCATACTGATCTAGCAAGTCCAATAGCTACCAGCTACCAAAAGTGCGGTGTCCCTCTGTTCACTTATGATGTGTCGTGATGTCACAACGCAAAGGATGTCTCATACACCTTCCTTTTTACTTCTCCTTAACATGGACAACTTTACTTCATCACATGTTGTTATGAGGAACCAAAACCGCGGTCTTCTAACTACGTAATATTTAAGTATGCACGAGCACTCACATAATATCTGCACCAAAATATATACACAGTTTGGGTCCTCAAGTGCAAGACAATACTCTTAGCTTACTTAGAGTTCGACCTATCTCCAAAACTAATTGAACTACGTCTTGTGCATGATAAACAAAACTAGCACTACCCCGACGGAGAGACCACATATGAGAGGTTTTTAATTACAGGTATTGAAGACTCCAACGAAAGTGCCGTTCGCTCTTCATCGACACTCAACTCTGCATTCTTATCATTTATCATCCTGCAAGCCTGCCAAGAATCGTCATGTGCAAAATCCCCAAAAACCAATACCTGTGCCAGCCTAGCGCAATTCCCAATAGCGAGTAGCCCTACTCCAACCATGCACACCAACAATGTGGCCCCAACAACCTTCATCTGCCCACCACCAAAAATCCTCTAAGGCAACCACAGATGTCCTTGCCACCCACGTCTTCGGTGTATGCTAAAGCCTGCTACCTATGACTGTGAGTGCCATGGGATTGGCACTCGTCTAGAAGGGGGGTAATGTTAACCCTCAAACGAACAAGGTGAAAAAGCTGAAAAATCTAAAGCAGAAGACAAGGCCAAGGCAAAAGTGAAACAGAAGACGAAGGTGCGCCAAGAAGAATCTGGAAACACAAGCCCAGAAAAGTCCTAAATCAAGGAAAAATGCACATGAGAAAAAGCACAAGTTAATACTTTTGTAAAAAAAAAGGTGCAAGGCACACCATGATTTATTTTAAGAGTGCTGGGCTCTCACCCGTGCAATTTGTAAATGTAGACAGGTGGTGGAAAGAAAGCTAGAAAGATAGAAGGACAATGGGAAAAAGGACCTAGACCATGGCCGGCCATGGAAAAAAGGGAATAAGGGGATGACCGCCCAAAAGGGATTCAGGGTTTTGTATATAAAGTTGAAAAGTGAATGAGAAGCTCATTCTTGTGTGTGGCCAAAAGTGGCTCTCCTCTTCATCTTCTTCTTCTTGTTCTTGCTTGCTTGAGCTAGTGCTTGAGAGAGGAGTGTGAGAGTGTGAGGGAGTGAGTGTGTGAGGGTGAGGGACCGGGGAGGAGAAGCTCTCCATCTTCTCCTCTCTTCTTCTCTTCTCTTCTCTTCTCTTGCTTGCGGCAATGGAGATTGGAGCGTGGAGCTTGAGGATGGAGCTTGCTTGAAGCTTGCACTTGGATTGTGGAGCTACCGGAGTGTGCGGGAGAGGAGGTAACTCGATCGGCATGGAGGTAAGCTCACTACACTCATGGATAGGTAGCACGTCGGCTATGTGAGAGGTAGCCATTTGTGCTCGGCTTGGAACGCTTGAACCAATAAGCAGTCCGTGGGTCTTGGCGGTTGAGTGAGAGCTTCCACATGTTGGCTTTGGAAGGAGTGTAAAACCCTAAGTCGCCTAGTCAGAATTCTCTCAGATTGCTCCTTCTCCTTCTTCAATGTTCAAAGTGATGTTTGCTGCTTGAAAACTGCGATCACAATGCCACATGAATTCGAGAACCCTTGTTTTTTCATGAGATTTTCCAAAACTAACTGAAAAGCAACTTGCTTTCTGTATGTCACCCTATTCTAAAAGTTTTCTACACCTTTTTAAGATATTTACAAGAAATAATATCCAAAATATCAAAAATAGACTAAAATTATCTAAAAATCTTGTATTTTTAAACCATCCATACTATGGACACTAATACTAATCACTAATATGACATTGATTCTCTAGCCAGATGATGATGCACTCTAGGATTTTTCACATTATGTCCATGTAGCGGCATGATATCCACCCCCTCTGAACATGCACATCCTCTAGTATGTGCCATAGTTCTAATTGTCACCAAATTCAAAGTCCTCCTCATCCTTTGTAACCATATCCTTTGCTTCTCCATCTTCCATATCTTGCTGGCTAGCCCTTGTATCATAGCTGCAATTTTCATCCAATTCTAGCAACTCATGGGCACTAGATTTTCACCTCTTGAATAATTCAATTATTTTGCCTACTACTACTGGAATTCTGATGGCTATCCCATCCAGTTCATTTAATGCATAAGTAGCATTAACAAATACCTATCTTAGCATATAGGGTATTCACCATCATTTGGAGACTTTATGCATAGCACTATGCTAGTTTTCTAAACTACTATTATAAACCAACACTTAATCCCCATCTTGTATAGTTCTTGGCCTCAATCTATGACTTTTATCAAACCATTTCTTATTATGTATCCTTGCTTCCCTTCACTTTGCAATTGCTACCTCTATGTCTTTTGACTTCCTTTCCAACTTTATAATACAAAAACTATTTGTTATAAATTGAGAATAACCAATATTAAATACATGCTTCATTCTCGATTCTTTGAATTACATTGTATTTGGAGCCAAAGGAGACTCTTGAAGCATATCCCAATTCCTAAGATGATTAACACAAAGAGTAAGAAATTGGATTGTGTCCTTGCTTCTAATTCTTGCGTAAATAGAACCATCATCAAGCACCTTTGTTTCCATATGCACTCTTGTAACATAGGGATGTCCCAAAATCACTACATATGAGAAACTATCTTGCACAAAGAAGTGATGCTCTTCTTATGCATCACCAATCATCACTTTTACATCAAGACACGCAGCATAGAGCTTCCCCAAAGAATTATTTGCAGCCCTCATATGCCAACCATAATCAATTTCTACATGCTATGCATCATTCTCATACAATCCACACTCAATGACATTAATCTCGGACCCGTGGTCAAGCAAAGTAACACAAGGAGTTTGACACTCCCCTATTTTCACTATTGTTTCAATGGTAGCTCTTGCCTAGTGATTTCTTGTGTAATGACTCGAAGGAATAAATCATGGCATCTCTTCCCCTTATTATTACATTTGCCTTACTTCACCATGGATATTGCTACAAGACAATTCATTTTTAGCCACTTTCGTCTCTTTTCCACATGCTGCCCAAGCAACATCCTCCATTGATCAAGCAGCACTTACATCATGCTCATATTCAACCCAAATTTCCAACAAACCAATTTTCTCTTCAAATTACAGCAATGCACTAGTGATATCACTAAGAAATTGATGCTTCCTCTTAATTATGTCAATGATTTTGTCATGAAATTCATGCTTGGTTGATGCCAAGTACCTCTTTAAAGGTGAATTTCACCTGAGTATCTAGAATCCATTCTTCAAGAACCTTATTGAGATCCGTGGTTGTCTCAATATCAGACTGTAGCTTATATCCTGGCTACTTACCCTTCTTTTTGCCCTTTTGTTTGCTATCATGTTTCTACTCCTATCCAACCTCTTCCATAACATGCTCGGGAGGTGGCTATTTTGTAGCTTTAGGCTGATCCACACCTCTACTTGTCATTCTCTTAGATGTACTTGCATTATCTTCATCACTCTTTAGCTTCTCTTCCACAAGTACATTCATATTTTGCACTTTTGCTAAATATTCATACAATGAATATGCATCTATCGATGGTTCCCAGCTAGTCATATCACAAATGTCTTTCCCTACACAAGACATTTCACTATCGAGATCTTTCCTCTTTTCAATTGCATGCAAAGTATGTGTCCATAGTATAGCCTTTGAACCAACCATCATTTGGCTAGGCATTCTATCCAACTATAGACCAAAAGTTGTTAACCCCAATGCAAGAAAGGCAAAAAAAGAAAAAAAAGAAAGTAATGGAAATTTTAAAATTACATAGAAAAGTGGAAAAAAGGTACATGCCACATTTCATCATCTAATGTGCACCATCTTCAAGGACATGCTTAGGCAAGAACTAGAGGTATTCGTTGATTATCTATGCATACACTCTAGTTGGGCAGAACACCTAGATAAGTTTTGTGGAGTCTTTGAATGGTGTAGAATGTATAGTCTCTTTTTAAACCCCTTAAAGTGCCAATTCTAGGTAAAACACGAGTGTATTCTAGGGCACGTAGTGTCTAAGAATGGCATTGCCACTAACTTCTCCAAAATCGGGGTTATTGTCGATTTGCCACCACCAACAAACTATAAGGGAGTTCAATGCTCTTGGGACACATAGGGTACTATCGGCCCTTCATCTTGAACTATGCATTGATTGCCATACCACTTTACAAGTTGATGGTCGTATTCAAGTGGACCAAGGAGTGCCAACACGCTTATGAGGAATTAGAAAAGGCTCTCACTATAAAAATTACACGGTGCAGCGAACAAAATCTGAGAAGGAGATGGAGAGTACACAACAAATAAGAGGAGAATTAAAAAAATTCTTTAGCTCCAAACAACTGATACAAAGATGGCTCTGTCCACCCATGCCCTTCTATTGTGAAGCTTAGATGGTGATCTAGACAGAAGATAGGTGAAGAGCTTAAGGCTAGCTAGAACAACTCTGACTGGGTGAAAGATAGATAATTGATGGCTGTGAAGGGATTTAGCTTTTATAGCTTGTAAAGGGGGTCATGATGGATGACCTTCCATATGCACGTGTGTCTGTTGACCTTCTACGTGCACATTTGTCTGTTGACCTTCCATATGCACATGTGTCTGTTGACCTTCCATATACACATGTGTCTGTTGACCTTCCATGTGCACCTCCACTAGTTGGTTAGGGAATATTCCACTAAATATTTCCTTTACCGTTAGCTAGGGCCCTTGATAACTCCCTTACCCCGCAACTCAATGCAATGTGCCTCGAGTTGCTACCAGCTTAACTACTCTGTCTAACCTAAAGATTAGACCCACAACGGTCACCTTTTTGCCATCCGATCACATAGACCTCATCTAACATACAAGCCAAGACTCAACCAATATCTGGGCTCACATATGGCTTCTCCTCATAATGGGGGCCTTACAACTTTGAGCACCATGGATCATTGGTGGCACCTTATGAGGGTGGGGCATTGAGCATATCTAACACCTCCCTCAATGTCCACCCCCACCCATGAACTATCTCCTTGGCCCAATGCCAAGTCTTTGAAGATGAACTTGAAGCATATCCTTCGTAAGTACTTTGGTGAAGATATCTTCTCCATTCTCCTCTATTGGACAGTAGGCCAATTCCATTATCCCATCCTTGATCAAATCACGCACATAGTGATAGTGGATCTCTATATGCTTGGTGTGCGCATGAAACGCTGGATTTTTGGCAATGGCAATGCAACTCTGATTGTCACATCTCAACGCAGTTGGTTTTTCATCCTGCACTCCCATATGCCATAGGATCCTTCTCAACCATACTGCTTCACATGTAGCAAAACAAGCTACCTTGTACTTTGCTTCGGTACAAGACAATGCCATTGTTGGCTGCTTCTTACTAATCCAATAGAAAATTCTTGAACCCAAAGAGAAACAATAACCAGAAACTGACTTCCTAGAATCACTATCTCTTGCCCAATCTAGTTCACAATTCCCCATAATAGAAGTTCTGGAACTGTATGTGATACCATAGTCAAGAGTTTCCTTCAAGTATCTAAGCACCTGCATCCTAGCTTTCCAATGACTGTCATGAGGTTTGTTTGAGAACTTACTCAAAACACCAACAACAAAACTGATATCTGGTTTGGTGTTACACAAGTAGATCAGACTACTAACAACCTCCTGTACCTCCCAATGTCTACTAGTACTGATGTATCCTTAATGGATAACTTTGCATTCACCTCCATAAGTGTAGCTATCTCCTTGAACTCGATAATGCCAAATGCCTTTAAGATCTCCCATGCATACTTCTTTTGAGAGATGAAGAACTTTCTTGGATCTTACCAGACTTCAATCCCCAAACAATAGTGCAGTAAGTCCAAGTTTGTCATTTCAAACTCAGAACTCAAAGCCTTTTGAGTTTGGTTGATCATATCTTCATAGTCACTTGTAATAAGAAGGTTGTCCACATATAGGACAATCACTACAGACTTTTCACCATCCCTGTAAACATACAAGTTAGCATCTGAGGCACATCTTTTGAAGTTTAAGCTTAAAATAACTTATCTATCCATTGTTGGTACCATGCTCTGGGGGCTTGTTTCAGCCCATACAATGCCTTCTTCAGCATACACTTACTATGTGAATAGTGGTCATTCTAGCAGTTGAAGAAAATGACTCTTGAAAATCAAACCCTTCAACTTGTGAAAATCCCTATGCAATCAGTCTAGCTTTGTACTTTTCTAAGGTACCAATAGCCTTGTACTTTACCTTCCAGATCCACTTGGTGCCAATAACATTTTGCTTTGTTGGTCAATCCACTAGCTCCAAAGTGTCATTCTTCATTATGATGTCATACTTGGCTTGCATAGCTGCCTTCGATGCTTGATCTGCAAGTGCTTCTTCTAAGTCAATTGGCTCCTTTACTTCTCTCATAATCTCAGCCATCAAGACCATATTGACTATGTGATCAAAAGCCCTCCTTTGCTCCTCTATATATTCTCTGAAACCTCCTTAGTCCGCCATCTGCCTTCTCCTCAACAAATGTAGGCATAGGATTATTGTGGTCATAGAGCTACTTCATCCAATGCAGCAATGGATTTTCCAATGGGGTGATGTCAGGTTGGTGAGCTTTTTCCTTATCATCTGAAGATGATGCTTCCTCCTCCTTAAGGATAGGGATAGTTATCGGGGAAAATTCATAGTGAACTACTTCTTCGCTTGATGATAAAGTGGAAGAACTTGCCTTCTCCTCCTCCACTGCATGCGGCTGCTCCTTGAATACCACATCACGGCTCGTGAGTAATGATATTCTCTACCTCTTGGTCATATAATTTATAAGCCTTCTGCTCATCACTATAACCCAAGAAGATACATTTTCTGCTTTTTGGTTTTAACTTATTTCTCTTCTCATCTGGAACATGTGCATAACATTCATATCCAAAAATTTTGAAATATGAGACAGATGGTTTCTTTCCATTGTAAGCCTCATGAGGTGTTTTTTCCTTGAGAACCTTTGTGTAGCACCGATTTAGAATATAGACTACATTATTAACAGCTTCATCCCAAAAATAGCAATCCCTTGTCCTTTAGCATGCATCTTTCCATCTTCACAATGGTGTGATTCCTGCGTTCCACAACACCGTTTTGATAAGGTATGTGAGGCATCGTCAATTGATGCTTGATCCCTTTGCTCTTGCAAAAGTCTTCAAACTCCTTTAAGTTGAATCTAAATTTCTTCACACTTTTCCTTGTTTCATTCTCAACAAGTTTTAGCCATTCTTTAAACTTACCAAAAGCTTGAGCCTTATCATGAAGGAAATACACCCACATCTTCTTACTGTAGTCGTCGATAATCAATATAAAATAATAAGATCCCCCCAAGGCATGTGTAGGCATCTTGGTGCACAAGTCAGCATGCACCAACTCTAGAGGAGCTTGTGCTCTATTATTGCTTTCTTGTGGAAATGCCTTTCTCTGTTGCTTGCCATCATACAAGCTTCACATGGTTCCTTCAATTTAGTCAGTGTAGGTAGGTGAGAAACCATACCTTGCTCGTGCATCTCCTTTAACATTGTAAATCTAATGTGTCCAAACCTTTCATACCAAAGCTTACTTATGCCCACTCTAGCGGTGGCTGTAAGAGCACTTAGCTCATATAGGCTGTTCCTTCTTTCTCCTTTGCCAACAACTTTGCCAGCACTGTCGAGAATTTCTGCACCTATCTTCTTGAACCTCACTTCATGACCAATATCAGTTATGGCAACAATTGATAACAGATTTCTCCTAATTTCGGGAACATGCAACACATTTGAAAGCTTTTTGACTTCACCATTGCAGCAAGAAAAGTAATAGTACATGTGCTCGCAACAGGGCATTTTGCATCATTTCCAACCATTACAATGATGGATTCTTGCAGAGGCTGCATAGAACTGTATAGACCTTTCTTGTTGATGGGAGGCCCTACTATCCAACACCCACGAGTCATTGGTAGATTCTTCTTGCGCCGAGGAGCACACTTCCTCAATGGTCACCCCATGAATAACTCCAACTCTGCTTCAACCGTATTGGCAGTCACTTTTCCTTTACTTTTAAGGGTACCATTCTTTTCATCTACCTTCTTGACACAACAATCTGCGATTGCATATCCTTTCTTCTTACAGTAGAAGCACTCTCCTTGAAACTTCTTTTTACCACCCTTCTTCTTATTGTCACCATCATTTTTGGTGGAAGAACCACCTTTGCCCTTTGAATTGACAGAGAATGTAGCATCTCCATTGTTGCTTTCTTCTCAAGCTTTCAGCCTTAACTCCTCCTCCATCAATAATGCACAAACCTCCTCTCAAAAGTCAAAGCTTGAGGTCTCACCTGAGTATTAAGGGCAGTTACTAGTCCATCAAACTTTTGTGGAAAAATCCGAAGACACCTCCGAGCTAGCTCCTCAGCTAATCTTTTGTATCCCAGTACTAGCCATCTGGTCATGCAGATTCCTAATTCGAGTGATGAATACTTCAGCCGTCTCTCCTTCAACAAACTTCTCCACTACTAGTTGATTCTCCAAGTTTTGAATCCTTGTTTGGTTTTGTGTTTCATACTGACTCCTCAATACATTCCAAGCCTCTGATGCTTTGGTTGTATGTTGAATCAAAGTCAAAACAATGTCAGAACAGCTTGTAACTAAGGCACACAATGCATCTGCATTCCTTCATTTCCAAGCTCGTAGAAGATCTGCATTTGAAGGAATCATCACACTAGAATTTGATGGGTCGGGGGTAGGCTGTGGTTTTGCGTCATCACACTAGAATTTGATGGGTCGAGGGTAGGCTGTGGTTTTGCGTCAGTCCCCAGCATAGTCTCCGAAAGCTCATAAGAATCAAGGATAGTTGTAATTTTGAACTTCCACAAGGTGTAGTTTGTACCATCTAACTTGCCTTCACTGAAAATTGGTAGACGAATCCTCAATGTTTGAATAGTCGGTATAGCAACACCACTTCCTAATGTGCCAAAACCACTTCTAGAAGTCGACATAGTTCCTCTTTGCTATTTAAGCCTTTGACTCTTGCACACTCTTTGATCCCTAGAGCTCACTCGGCTCTGATACCATGTAAAAATTGTTGAGAAAGCAAATGATTCTTGTATTATGTATGCCCATAGAGGCTAGATGTGTGCCCAAAAAGAGGCTTGCCCACAAGAGGCTTTGTATGGAAGATATGAGAAAAGATGTATGCTCTAGAAGCTCTATGAGAGATGCCTAGAATCCCATAAGCACAGTGAGGGAGAGTGGTACTATCCAAAAGCTATATAAGCATGTACTTGACACTCATTTCAATGCAATGGTACTTTCATTTTGTGTCACTCAAGATTGTGTTTATGAGTTCAAGCTAATCTATCTTGGAACCTAATTCACTTGAGTTACAATCTTTCACCTCTACCATGTTCCATATCTATGATCTACATCCTCCATAGCTAGCATAGCTCTAGATTCGTGTTTCTCAACAAAATTTACACACGACGCAGCGAATAGAATCTGAGAAAGAGATAGAGAGTACACAATAGATAATAAGAGAATAAAATTTTTTCTTTAGCTCCAAACAACTAATACAAAGATGGCTCTATCCACCCGTGCACTTCTATTGTGAAGCTTAGATGGCAATCTAGACAGAAGATAGGTGAAGAGCTCAAGGCTAGTTGGAACAACTCTGACTGGGTTAGAGATAGATGATTAATGGCTGTGAAGGGGTTTAGCTTTTATAGCCTGTGAAGGGGGTCATGATGGGTAACCTTCCATATGCACCTGTGTTTGTTGACCTTCTATGTGCATGTGTCTGTTGACCTTCCATATGCACATGTGTTTTTTGACCTTCCATGTGCACCTCCACTAGTTGGTTAGGGAATATTCCACTAAATATTTCCTTTACCGTTGGCTAGGGCCCTTGATAACTCCCTTACCCCACAACTCGATGCAATGTGCCTCGAGTTGCTACCAACTTAACTACTCCATCTAACCTAAAGATTAGACCCACAACGGTCACCTTTTTGCCATCTGGTCACATAGACCTCATCTAACATACAAGTCAGGACTCAACCAATATCTGGGCTCACATATGGCTTCTCCTCATCATGGGGGCCTTACAACTTTGAGCACCATGGATCGTTGGTGGCATCTTATGAGGATGGGGCATTGAGCATATCTAACACTCACTACCACATCAATTCTACGAGTCCCAAATTGGAGTATAACATTCCACGTGCACATTGATGTGTCAAAGTTTGCTGTGGGAGCTATTTTGTGCCATCCTAGTGAATACAATCTTGATTATCCAGTGAGCTTTGCTAGCAGATAACTCACGAATACGGAGATGAACTGCTCCATGATGGAGAGGAAAGGCCTAGCCATGGTATTTGTTGTAAAGAAGTTTTAGCATTATCTTTTGGTTATGTCCTTCACCTTCTTTGTGGACCATCAAGCTTTGCTTTATCTTGTAAATAAACCCTATGCTATAGGATGCATAGCTAGATGGTTTCTTCTACTTTTAGAGTTTGACTTCTTTGTGGTTGTACGCAAGGGCAAGCAACATTACATGGCCAATCACATGTCCCACATATCCCACAAGAGAAGCCGCTAGACAACAAGGGATTGTAGACAACCTGCCCAATGCACACCTATTTAGAATGTCCAGCGAAAAAAAATTATTCGGGTAAACTAATGCCATATTGGATAGATGGTAGTACAGATCTTAGAGCATGGATTACCTGAGAGACCTATCAAAAAGGAAAGGCTAAAGCACCTTATCCTTAAGATTCAGCCCTATCAGTTAATTGTCGGCCAGCTCTATAGATTGGGATACGATGGCTTATTGCAAAGATGCATGTGTGACCACGAAATGCATTATGTGCTGATTGAATTTTATGTTGGAACCGTTGGAGGGCACTTCATCAGAGATACCACGGCCTCAAGGTGCTACAATCTCAACTGTGGTGGCCCACCCTATTCCCTGATGTTGCCAAATTTGTAAAGGATTGTGACGAGTGCCAAAGGACCAAGGTCCCTATTTGTAATTATAAGATGGAGTTGACCCCGATCATGGCACAACAACCCTTTGAAAAATGGGGAATCCACTCCATTGGACCGATCAGTTTCACAACACAATACTCCCATGCCAAGTACGTCATAGTAGCCATTGACTATCTCACAAAATGGGCCGAAGCTTGAGCCATAGGAAAGAACGATGCTAGGACTACATCTAAGATCCTTCAGGAGCAAGTGATCTCACGATTCGACTACCCCATTGAACTAGTTAGCAACCAAGGCATATACTTTATTAGTGAAGTGATTGTTCATTTGCTATCCACATTCTTGATCATCCATAGGAAATCATCATTTACTACCCTCAAGCCAACGGTCATGTGAAATCCGTGAACAAAATCCAAGTGAATGTCCTAACTAAAGTGGTCTATGCCTCATGCAATGACTGGGATAACAAGCTCATGGCAGCTCTATGGGCCTATAGGATACCCTACAACATGGCAGTGGGGAAAACAACCTTTAAGCTGACCTATGGGACTGAAGCAATCCTTCCAATAGAGTTTTTTGTTCCAAGCTTGAGAGTAGCAGTACAAGAAAGATGGGATGGAAAGGGGCATGGAAGAAACTCCTAGTAGAGCTAGAACATATTTCAAAGACTCAGCTCTTAACTACCCATGCGCTAATCTATGAAAAAGCATGATGCAAGTGTTGGTTTGACAAGCATGTTAAATAGCATGACTTTGAGCAACACAACCTCGTGTTGCTATACTCTGTGAAAGGGCCATAAGAAAAAAATAAAGTTCAAAGAATTAGGGCCTTTTAAAGTCCACAACATTAGTCAAACTGGCAATGTCGAGCTCAAGACCTTAGAGAAGTGTGAGGGCATAGGCTTCTTCAATGGTAGTCGCCTCATGAAGTACTATCCTCCAACCCATCCCTTGCATGAGCCGCCAATGTTGCAATCACTTGTCACAATGTGAAAGTGGCCACTATCACAGAGATAGAGGATGAGAGTGAGGAAGTAGTGGCACCTGCCTACCTCCGCATATTAGTGAATGCCTAGAAGACACATGTCTTTGATGCACCCATTGATGAGGGAGCCGACTATAATATCCTTATGCACAATCATTGGACTCTCATTGGTGGTTAGATCTCCCAATTGCAACCTACCAACACTAAATGCAATCCATTTGGAGGACAATCCTACTCACTGCTGGGAAAGTGCAAAGTAGCGGTCTCTATTAAGACTGAAAGCCTCCCTATGATCTTCTATGCGTTACCTAACACTAAGTCCATTGGTAGGGAATCGCTCTTATTTGAGACTCAACTCAATTGAATGAGACTTAGATAAGTAGAGACAAACTTGAGAGAACCAAATCTACATCGTTACTGTTCTCTAGTGGACCCTCAAGGCCCAACTTGTAACCCCAATAATTGATTAGATTACATGTATGTTTGAGCTTGTGTTAGAGTGACACTAGTGAAGACTCTATTTGACTAACTAAGACTCAATTGAGTAGAGTAAAACTTGAGAGAACCAGAGCTACACACTTACACTACAAGGATATAGGAGTATAGCGACAGTCGTTTTTGATGCAAATTAGTGGCGTCACTATTTGCATCACAAATAGGGACGCAAATAGCGACAGTACTCAAGCAAAAAAAAGTGGGTCGAAACCCAAGCGTGGCATTTTGCATGAAAGAGCGAAAGAGGGAGCAAACTACATCGTGCGTTTGAGAGGGAAAGGGAGAGAAATAGAGAAAGAGGGAGAAGGAGAATTAAGTCTCCTTTTTACACTAGACAATCCTCTTTGCTATTTGCGAAGAAGAGGAGGAAGTGCACAAAGGGCAAAGAGGAGCTACCGTTGTGAAGAGGAGTTGCCAAATCCATCCTCGGGCCTTTGCGGCGAGTGCATTGCTCCCTCTTGGTTTGTTTTTGTTTTTTCTCATTTTCTTTTGCTTATTTTTGTTAAAAATGATGTGTATTGAGATAGGAGAAAGAGAGGAAATGAGAGAGGGAGAGGAAGAGAGAAAAGGAAAGAAGGAATGAGAGAGAGAGGGAAAAAACCATGAAACATAATAAAAAAAGAGAGAAAGAGAGAGAGAGGGAGGGAGAGAAAAGAATGAATGGATAAAAAACAAAGAGAGGGTAAGATCTTGTTCTTTAATTTCTTCTTTTCTTGTTTGTAGTAGTAGTAGTAGTAGTTCCTTAATTTCTTGTTTTCTTATTTGTAGCGATAGTAGTAGGAATAGTTCTTTAATTTCTTCTTTTCTTGTTTGCAGTAGTAGTGGTAATAGTAGTAGTAGTTCTTTAATTTTTTCTTTTCTTGTTTGTAGTAGGAGAGAGAGAGAGAGAGAGAGAGAGAGAGAGAGAGAGAGAGAGAGAGAGAGAGAGAGAGAGAGAGAGAGAGAGTTGTTTTGTTAAATAAAACGAGAGAGGGAGAGGAAGAGAGAAAAAGAAAGAAGGAACGAGAGAGAGAGGGAATAAACATGAAACATAATAAAGAAAGAGAGAAAGAGAGAGAGAGGGAGGGAGAGAGGAGAATGAATGGATAAAAAACAAAGAGAGGGTAAGATTTTGTTCTTTAATTTCTTCTTTTCTTGTTTGTAGTGGCAGTGGCAGTGGCAGTGGCAGTGGTTGTGGTCCTTTAATTTCTTCTTTTCTTGTTTGTAGTGGCAGTGGTAGTGGCAGTGGGAGTGGTAGTGGTAGTGGTAGTGGTAGTGGTAGTGGTAGTGGTAGTGGTAGTGGTAGTTGTCCTTAAATTTCTTCTTTTCTTGTTTGTGGTAGTGGTAGTGGTAGTGGTAGTGGAGAGAGAGAGAGAGAGAGAGAGATGTTTTGTTAAAGCTGTATCTTGGGTGTGTTCGACGCTTCGAGAAGGCGAGTAGTAGTAGTAGTGGTGGTGGTGGTGGTAGAGAGAGAGAGAGAGAGAGAGAGAGAGAGGTTTTGTTAAAGGTGCACCTTTGGTGTGTTCGAGAAGGCTAGTACTAGTAGTAGTAGTAGTAGTAGTAGTAGTAGTAGTAGTAGTAGTAGTAGTAGTAGTAGTAGTAGTAGTAGTAGTAGTAGTAGTAGTAGTAGTAGTAGTAGTAGTAGTAGTAGTAGTAGTAGTAGTAGTAGTAGTAGTAGTAGTAGTAGTAGTAGTAGTAGTAGTAGTAGTAGTAGTAGTAGTAGTAGTAGTAGTAGTAGTAGTAGTAGTAGTAGTAGTAGTAGTAGTAGTAGTAGTAGTAGTAGTAGTAGTAGTAGAGAGAGAGAGAGAGAGAGGTTTTGTTAAAGGTGCACACAAAGGAAAAAAGGTGGTGAGGTCCGGTGTAATACCACGGGACGGGAAACACTCTGACATAGGGTAGCTACTCCCTCGTCCCCATGCATAGCATATTAGACTTTACATATTGTAGGCCCGTCTGTAGGTTGGTGGAGACTTTACATACGTTAATTTTGTTGAGTTATAAGAGAAGAAATCCCTTCTCAAACAATTTAAGAAAGAAAAAAAGAATGATAACAAAAACAAATTGTTTGTCATAATGTAGACCAAATGGAAAACGATGAAGACCATGATGTTCAAGATTGCGAGGCGTATCTTAATCAGCATGTCCCATGCCCTTACTCTCAATGTAAGCTAGCAATTAGACGAAAACATCGATTGTCTATAGAATACATAGGATGCATCAGAGATCATTGATCAGACGATCTCATATTTTGATCAAATGGTAAGAAAAGTGTATATCAATCATACATTGTATTCACAAACTAATTGAATATCATATACAAAAACATTGGATGTGACAGGCAAATTTATTACAGGGAGGTGACGTCTCATCCCAAGGAGGAGTGTACCCTTTGCAGCAAGTTAGAAAAGTTTGTGGGTGTGCAATGGATGGAGTGCCTGAGCCAATCCACCACTTAGAAGGTACTACCGAATCTATACTGTCAATACCAGAGGAGACAAATAGCCTTTCAGACTTTCCTACAAACTTGGAGCCTGAGATGGAGGCAATGATCGATGCATTGATACCCATGGATGTCGAGATATCTGATCTGCTTAGAGAGGAAGCATCCATACCATTTTATGATGGGTGCTGAGTATCTCACCTGAAGACACTACTTGCACTCCTAAGTGTGCAAGCAAAATATGGGTGAATCGATGTGAGTGTGACTGAGTTGTTCAGGTACCTTGTACGTATACTTTATTGATTTTGTTGGGGTAAAAGGCCCCTGGGCCTGCCCGTGTACAATGACCGCCCATATTCTTTATTCATATATATATGAAAGTGCAATAAGGCTATCATAACGTTGTTGACAACACCTACATTGTGTGTGCTCTTCTCTCTCGCATCTCCTGCATCCCTTTCAACAGGGTATTAGAGCCACTCCTTCGCGAGCTCTTCCCAGCATCTACACGAGGTATGAGAACTTGTTCTCTCTCATTCATTTCAGTCCACATAGGTACAATAGGGTTTACAGGTTGGGGCAGCCATTGATGAGCTTCCCCCTTGAAGCTTGAAGCTTCCCCCCTTGGACTTGGCTTGTTGAGGCTTGGTTTGGAGGCTTCTATTGGCTTCCTTGAGCCCCCCTTCATAAAAAATGTGATCAGCCCCCTCCCCAACAGTTTGCACCAATTTTTGGCACTTGAAAGCAGCTAGTGATCCTCTTCCTTTAGTTCCCCTCCTTGTTGGCACTCTTTAGCTCTTCAAAATGGCTTCATGAGAGCCCTCGGCACTTGGCATTTGATCTTGGCACTTTGCTTCAGTCCAGGACTATTCACAGGCAGTTTATAGTGGTGCTACATTAGTGATTTTATGTTTGGGCCGCATTGGCATTGACATTAGTCGCTCGGTTGGTCCCGAATGCTCCCCGAATGATGTGGGAGTTGGGTCATGCATTCAAGAAGCAAACCCATTACAATATTGACTACGACACTTGCAGCACATTCACCTTGTTGTTGGTAGTGTTTACGTAATGAGCGGCTTTCAACAAGGGTAGCATGGCTCCACTAAGCACGTAGAGCCACTGGTAGGGGAACCTAGTGCAAAGTCTAAGGAGGGGGATCCTGACTCATCCCACCCAACCAGGACAAACCGATTGCAACCCAAAGAAGATATGGCCCAAACCACTAAGCCACAACTCAAATGGATACCTAAACAACAATCATGACCACCTAAAGGCCAACCTACATGGACCCATAATTCTTGAACATCACGCCCTAAGCCTGGGAGACAAAGTCGGCGGTATAGAACCAAACGAACAGCCAAGTCATGATGGGTGTTTAAGGCCCTATTGCATGCTCATGGCTATTATGAAGGAAACAATGGGATTTGGTTGCATGCACGCCCCTCAGTCCATCTCCAAAACCTTCTAAGCCATCTAGAACCGAGAAGCCGCTTGAACTAAAAGCCACCAAATCCATAGAGCCTCAATAGATCTATCGACCACCAAAACAGTAGTCTGTTTCTCCTAAATCGATTCAACCTGACATTCCAAGTGTCCTTGTTGTTCCACAAGTGGGAAGCAGTGCAACCTCAAAGCCCCAAGACAATCCCCTCACACAAGTCACTGATAAGTGCTCTACTAACCAATCCACACACTAGGCATCAATTGCTGAGTTATCTAGCCCAGTCAACCTCCCGCAGGCCTTAGACCCTCTTATGAGAGTTGATCTATTCTCACTTTGGCCTCAAATTTAGCCGAGAACATGGGGGATGACTTGGTCACTTGCATTAGATGTTTGGATATCACCTTCACTATGCTTGCTAAAAGCTATGAGCGGTTGGGGACTTAGGTCTCCTAAAAGAGCCTTTAGCACAACTCAAGTATGCACGCTGCCATGCACCTAAGAAGAATCTGAATTCATGTTCATTAAAGTCCCCATGGTAGTCAAGGAACTGATCGCCAATGAGATTTCTTGAGAGCAAGCTCGTAAACGGAGGCTAATCACCTCCTATAGCGAGAGCAAAGTCTCTAACACAAGCCAAGAGCCAGAAGAACTCAAAAATTTGGCCAACATTGACTCTTCCTTTCTACGTAAATGATATGCTCTCCATCTCCAATGGAAACAAGAGGGCTACCCAAATATGACCAATGCCAAGCAAAGACACGCCATCAAAATCTTTGAGTATGACCCCACTTATGTGGCTCCTGCCTCCTTGAGAATATTGGCCATCACTTGCAATCGACCCTTAGCATATCATGTCATGCCCCACCCCTATTTAGATCAAATCCTTACCAAGGAAGAGCTACACATCACCAACAGGATCAACTCCGGTGACTTCCTAATTGATGTCCTAATCTACGTTACACACGTAGACATTCGACCTCACGACATGGACCGTCAACATGCTCACTTGGAGTATAACCCACACTTCTATGCTTGGCTCGTGCAAAACTGAAGCCCCCCAACATGCACTTAATGCCCTTAGCCTACATCCTTCAATCCTAGGAAGGATTCGCATCATTCCTGAGGGGGAGGGGGTAAGGTCAAAAAGAAGACATGTCTTAAAATCTCAACCGAATTTTAAGAGCTAAAAAGATAGATGAAGGTCAACTTATGATCAAGGAAAAATTTAGGAATTTTGTTGGAATGTGTGGACTGCTTGAAGCAAAAGTTTTCATTCTAGACTTAAGCATTTCACCTTTCCATAGGTTGCATTCATTATCTACTTATCTTGTCACAAAGAGTTATCTCAAGAAAACTAATGGTGAGTTGTGATGTAATGACATGAATCCAACAACATGGCAAGTCATGATGACAAAGGCAGCAAGCTTCCATTCACAGAAGAAGAGCAGGTGAAGCATGGCCTAACAACAGAAATAAGGGCCTTCACCAGCCTTCAACCAATTTAAGTTTAGAACTTGGAAGATGTGATCATGCAAGAAAAGGCAGTGAAGCAAATTTTTGACCAATGCACCTTGAGCAAGTATGTAGAGAGGGTCGAATAAGCTGTGGATTATAGCAAGTGCGCAGAATTCCTATGAACTTTTGATGCTAATAAGAATCATGGAACTATGACAATGAGACAAGAAGAAGAAACCCGCAGGGTCGAAGTTGAATTGAGTGCCCTAGTTTGCTAAGAATGGACAAGGCCCTAGTTTGCACCAACAATGGAGTTAGCCTAGCCAACATTCTAGACCCGAAGATCAGGTTGCATGCGAAGACAATCAATGCTTGCTCTATTCTCCAGTGAGTGTGGTACAACACTTTGAGAGTAGGATTGTAGTACCATTGCTAGAGAGCCTCATAGCCAAGTCCTTAGATGAAGTAAATTGGAACGGCTATATGCATAAAACCATTGAAGATTCAGCAAAGGCACTAGCCATAGATACAAGACCAATAGGCGGGGAGTCCTCGGCTTCCATAGTAGGGAAGGCACGGAAGAAACCATTGGCCAAGGCCTCAAGCATAGGATTTGGAGGTGTGCTCAGTGCAATTATCCAAGAGGCCATTGGAGACCTAGAAAAACCTAAAGTAGTGGAAGAGACTCTAGAGCACTCCCCTACCCATGAATCACTAGCTCAATCACCACTATAGATGTGGACTCCAATCTCCATCTCCACAAGAAACCTAGGAGACAAAGAAGCAGCAAGGGTGCAAAGCGAAGAAGCTAAGTAAGCTACAAGAAAGAGAAAGCAACTAGAGGAGCAAGAGAGGTTGAAAAGAGAAGATGATGAGTAGCTGGCCTTGTCCATGAGGTTGTCAATTGAGGAGACCTCCCGCCCTTGCGGGCTAATAGAGAGAATCCCAAGGAAAGAATTAGGATCAAGCACTGCTGTAGAAGAGAGGGCTCAAGAACCCGTCGTGATGTGCAAGGAAAAAGCCTCGCTACACCCACCATCTCCAGCCTTGACTATCACACCTACCGCCACTCAAGAGACCTCAGAAGTCCAAGTGGACCAAAGCAACGTGGTGCCATGGGTGCAGTACTTGTGCTAAGCTCAAAGCAGCTAGTCCCACTACATAGTGGGCAGCTCCTGTGTGATAAGGACAAAGAAGCTGACCGCCGCAGGGGGGGATACCGAATCTAGAAAGGACCCAAAGAAGCCCAAAGTAGAAACGACATCCATGTCGCTAGCCTTGCCACCAACAACAGCTAATTATGATGACTATGTACAGGAGCTCCAAGGACAGCTGAAAAAGATGAAAGAGGAAAGAAAGGATGCTATAGTAGAGCTAGAGATTGAAAAAGAGGCATTCGCTATACCTATCAGCTCGAGAAGACGAAGCATATGACTCTTTATCATAGGTAGCTAAATAACCTAAAAAGGTGTTAGAAGCAAAGAAGGAGGTGGAGGTGAGAAAGGAAGAAGAAGGCATAGAAGAACTCCAGTTGCAAAAGACAAAAGAGCAGGTTGAGGGACTCTAGTTGGAAAAGGTAGAGGATGAAATCAGCTGGAAATGGATTTTTCAAGTCTCATGCTATAGGGACAAAAGGACATAAAAGAGGTCCTTAAGCAATTGAAGAAGACTGCGGATGAACTCACAGAGAAGTGAAAGAAGTGAAGACTCAAGCTCATGCACAATACCATAAAGAGAGAAGGCAAAAGGAATAGTTGCTCAAGGAGTTGCAGGAGGCCAAGGCACAAAAGGACAAGGAGTCAACCAAAAAGCTACTAAACTAGAAGTGGAAAAGTGACTCCTTTCTCAAGACTCTCCCAAGAGTAGGAAAGACTACAAGAAGAGCTGAACTACCATAAACAAGACAATAAAAAATGCTTGACATCCATAAGAAAAAACAAGAAGTGATGGTAACATTATCAAGAAAGTTGGGCAACAGTCAAGGATGGAGGAGAAGGCCAATGCCTGGGAAGAGAGAAATCTTGGAAGTGTTAGAGACTTGGCCAAATGCCTCACTCTAATAAAAAGTGGAAGGATCATGGAAAAGGCAAGGGCCAAAGCAGCGAAGGCAAGGCTAGAGTCCACCAACAACAAGCCTTCCTAAATATTATGCTTCATGTAACTCATGCAAGAGATGAGGATGACATAGAAGGCCTAAAGAAGAAATTGGAAATCACAAGAAGAGCCATAAAGTATGGGCTCTAAGAACACACCCCTAGAACTAGATCAAGCCCAAGTCTAGAGCAACAAAGGCAGATTATTCTACTACAAGCACGGCTCTCTACAGAAGGCTTAGAGCAACTGAGAATTGGAGGCCAAGGACAGATAGAACAGTTGACCACAACCACCCAAGTAGAACCACCAACAAAAGAAGGCCCAGGCTTGGAGCTGCTTGATGACCCCGAAGGGCAGTTTGCTAAACAAAGCCCATCCTTGCCTCCATCAATAGAAGCAGAAGGCCAAGAAGAATACCTGACTACCATGGAAAGAATAATCGAGGCAAAAAGAAAACACACGGAATTGACAAATATCACAAGGAGAAACTTTAGTGCCATGCTACAAGCAACACTTAATGTCCAAACGTTGTAAATTGAGGAACAACTACGAATCAACTAGGCACGGGAGTTGAATCACTAGGAGCAATGGGAGAATAGATGCATAGTGTTCAAATTTTAATTCTTCTACCCCAATGCTCTAAATAAGGTGTTACCTCCACAAGTGGTTGAAGGGGCCATACAGCTCTCCAAGAGGCTAGGAAAGTGATGGAAAGATGAGAGAGTTAAAAATCCTACATTATGGAGGAGACAATCTACCTGATACTGGGAGGATAAGGTCATGAAGAGCCTAGAAAGGTCAAAGGCTATGAAGCCCAACCTAAATGGCACTAAAGGATCTGGGACTTTGTGTTGATCTATAATGTTAACATCTCCAGCCCTAAAGAGTGCCTCATTTTTGGAGCTCAAGACCTCTGACCTTCCATCACTCACTTTCTAGATGAGTTCATAGCATGTGCCCTGACTCCGCCTTCCTTACCACCTATAATTATCTCCATCTCTTGTGAATCCTATTAAAATAGAAGCCAATACCATAGGAAGAGTGCCTGCCACCGCTCTACTTTGACGTCAATGTTGGAATAGATAGATGTGCAATGACTCGCCTAATGTTAAGGGTCACTCTCTTGCCAGCATTTTGCATGAGTCTCTTAGAAGTTATGAATTATAGTAGGTTCTCAAAATATAACCATCATTTCCTCTCTATTACCCCACTCAATGTAAGGATTAATCATAAGGGCTACATGCTAAGCCCTGCATTTCTTAGCAAATCCCTTAGGTCCCCTTGTGAAGCTCCTAAAGAGCATGAGGATGACATCTAGCTTCTCTCCTCCTACTTGTACCAAAAAGAAAAAGAAATGAAATGAAAAATAAAAATAAAACAAAGAAAAAAAGGGCACTAGTCCATGTGCATGGAGAGCCTTATATGCAAAGTACCTATATGCAAAGTGTACATATTATGTGTATGTGTGCAAGTGTCCTAGATGCATGTGCACATGCACATGTACGATTGTGGTACAAGTGTTCAAGAGTTATGTACACGTGTGTGTGTGCGTGTGCGTGTGCGTGTGCAAGGTCCTCTATATTGACGAATTATAAGCTTAAAAATGGTTTAAAAATTATGCAACCTCTACTTCTTAGCATTAATTATCCCACCACCCCCTAGGTTCCCTTCTCTCTCCCACCAATGGCTTGATTACAGAGAGCTAGGTTGGTTGTGGATCTCCCCCACTCTCTCATTCTTCAATGCATCTCTCCTCCTAGTTCATTCAGATCTACTCATTCCATGCCAACCAATGTAGCAACAAAAAGGAGGGAGGTGGAAGTATTTGAAAACCAACATTTTACAAATTGTATATCTGTCACAACTACAGTTCCTCATGTGCTGCTCTTCCGCAATGGTCAACGCTCCTTGTGTGGTAGCTCTCCTCCTTGCAAATCCTTCTTTCTAAATCCTACAAGTCGGAGTAGGACATGATCTAGTGTAGTGGGAGTATCAAGATGTACTAAGGTCGCAACAAGAGCATGTGCCACCAAGGTGTACATGTGACAACAAAGTTGATGGAGGGATCTATCAAGAGGGGTGCCAATGAAGCAGATGCCGGCTCGAGGGGAGAGGCGAGTTGTGAACATTGCAAGTCAATGGGAGGTGTTGGGAGGTGAGAAAAGGGATATTAGAGGGTGGGATATTGGTGGAGATAGTGGAGAAAGTGAGGGGTTTGGTGGGGATTTTTGTAGAGATGGTGGGAAAAGCAGGGGTTTTGGTCAAGATGGTAGGTTGAGAGAGGAGTTGGAGAAGTGGTGGGTAGGGGTGGAGGTGGTGTGGAGGAGGGGAGGGGTTAGAGATGTGAAGCGGGGGGGGGAAGTGGTGGGTAGGGGTGGAGGAGGGGAGGGGTTAGAGATGTGAAGTGGGGAGGGAAGGGGGGAAGTGTTTGGTGGAGGAGGCGGGGCAGGAAGTTGGAGATTGGGGGGTGGAGGAGTTATGAAGGTGGTGAAGATGGCAGGGGGTGGAGGGTGGAGAAGAGGGAAAGGTGGGAAAAGTTAGAGATGGTGAAGGAGTTGGAGAGAAGAGAATATGCAGCTGGGGTGGGGTGGGGTGGGGAGGTAGAGAGGAAGGCAAGGGTGGAGAAGTTGAGGTGGGCGGAGTTGTTGGAGAAGAAGAGGAGGAGGGAGTCATTGAAGAGGAGAGGGGCGATAGTGAGGGAGGAGTTATTGGAGAGGAGGGGAGTGGTGGTGAAGTTGAGGGAGGCAAGGGGTGGCTTGTCAGGTGGAGGATGGTACAGACAATCGAAGCCATGGAGGTGGTGACAGTGGCAATTGGGTAGTGTTGATGGTGAAGTCTAGTAGCTTGCACAGTGATGAACAACCCAATGGCTAGTGAGACAGTGAAAGACAAGCCCAATGGGGACGACGGTGCTTGCATCGTAGAAGGCCGATGAGTGGCTTGTCTAGGGAGGGCAACAATAGTGGACAAGGCTGAGAGGAGAGGAGGGGGGATAATGTCGATGAGGGGAGAGGGCGAGTTGGCATGATAGGAGGGAACCTCAAGGTCCCCCAGTCTACTTTTTTTTTGGGTTGTTGGGGGGGGGGGGGGGGGGTGGGGGTGGGGGTGGTGCTTCTTCTTCTTCTCCCTCTTTTCTTCCTCTTCCTTCTCCTCCTCCTTTTTTTTTTCTTTTCTTTCTTCTCTCTTTTTTTTCATTCTCTTTCTTTCTCCTGTCCATTACCTGTCCACCTTGTATATGAAAACCCTCCTTTGTTAGAAGAAGAATTTGAAATCCTTGAACCTGAAACTATTCTAGACACTGACTTTATGACCACTAGAATCGGTCATAGATATTCTAGATATTTGATTGAGTTTAAAAATCATCCTGTTGAAGAAGCCAAATGGATGCACGCCCACGATCTAAGTGCTTGCCCCTCACTGCTCACTCCACATTGAGCTAATAGCAATTGAAAATAATTGCTTTCCCACCCCGGGGGTATAATGCCATGAGGCATATTCCATGATGGATTCCATGAGGTTTTTATTCAAGGGTGGATTCCGTGAGGTTTTGCGATGGATTCCGTAAAACTATATTTATTTGCCGAGGCTTGTACACAAGGTGGATTCCTTGTGCGATAAGTTGACAAGGACGCCTGTCCTTTTTGGGCGTTATGTTAATTTCATGTGCACGTGGGTAATTCTGCAAAATATATATTAAATTAATGGACATTTATGAGTTTAGAGTGCACTCGTATTGAATTAAGGTTAGGACAAAGTTTCAACGTATTTATTTATTTTGTAGCTGAAGACTTCTAGATATTCACTTTTGTCGGTTTAATTTTATTATTTTCTAACAATTGTGAATTTGAGTTTATGTCTAGAGCGAGCAGCGGTGGCATTGGGAAGCACCGGGCGATGGCGTGTATTCAGATTACCTAGAAGAAATTGTTATTTTTGATGGGCGTGCATCTTATCATTAAAGGCGTGGCGCTAATATTTATTTAGGTGCACTTATTTATTAAAGTGTTTGATAAATATTTATTATTTTGTATCCACATAGGCACTCGATTTAAATATTTCATTATTGGACATTGTATTTAGACGCAGCCCGATTTTTTGGATGCCCAACCGCTTTATTCTTTATTTGGACAAAAGCAAACACAAAAGCCAAAGCATGCTAATTGTAAATTGGGTTATTTTTTAGCTTGGAGATTAATAAATTTATAAATGCATGCCTTGTGGAGCGCTCACACAAGGCATGGGGGGAGATTATACCCAATTTGTCTTTTTGTCTCATGTCATGTAAAACCTTTTTCTTACTTTATGAGTTTTAGTAGAGTTCTTTGTTCTTCGGGACCTTCCGGTGTTCACTACGCGCCCATACAATATCCGATTTGCGCATTAGAAGGTGAAGAGGACCAATGATAGTGATTTCTTATCAGGCAAAGAGAGAGAGAGAGAGAGAGAGAGAGAGAGAGAGAGAGAGAGAGAGAGAGAGAGAGAGAGAAATAAAAAAGTAGATAGAAAGAGAAAAAAATGAGAGAATAGAAAAGAAGAGAGAGAGAAAGAGAGAAGAAGAACACACACACACACACACACACACACACACACACACAGAAGAGAAAGATGAGGTAAGTAAAATAAAATGTTTGGAGAGGGAAAATTGAGGTTACTGTGCAATAGTATGGTTAATTTGTTTCCCGCACAAAGTAGCTTTGTGTGAAGTTGCTATGAAGCAGCCTATCATTTTTTGTTGTTGCTTCAAGAGGTCCCAAACCTCCAAAGGACCTCTTGAACCTAAAACATCTACCAAGCCCAATTCAAATTCCAAATTCTCTTCTTTCTCTCTTTCACACTCTGATACACAAATAGTATCTATTACACACACACACACACACACTCTCTCTCTCTCTCTCTCTCTCTCTCTCTCTCTCTCTCTACACACACACATGCCCCTCACACTACTATCTATGGTAATGTGCCTTACAAACTACCATTGTGTGCCTTATGTTGTGGTAATCCCCCTCTTTTGCTACTCCCCATCTTTTGCTCCATGGCTAGCTTGTATGACTTGGGTGGTCCTTTCTTATGTGCAATCTTCTTTCGAGGTTTAATGGTCTTTTTAGGCTTCAATTTCTGTGTGCTCTTCCCACATCCCTACTGCCTGACAAGAAATCACTATCATTGGTCCTCTTCACCTTCATCCTCAACACATGGCCATCGCTATTTCTCCTATATATATAGTTATGGAACACCCACACTTTCGCTTGAAAAGTACATAAAGTCATTACTACATATTGCATCCTGGCTCGTTTGAGACACGAACTATTAAAACTCCTCCATGGGAGTGCTCTCTTGAGAATCCATCGAGCTCCACCTTACACATGAAAATTGATCCATTATTTACAATATGTGAATGGACATATTTGTTTATTGTTCTTTACATAATCGATCCATTATTGTTCTTTACATAATTGATCCATTATTGTTCTTTATGTAACTTTATGAGACAATCCGCATGCAAGATCGTTCTATGCATAACTTTACGATACAGGTTCACATTCTATGTATAACTTTATTGTTCTTTACGTAGCTTTATGAACCAATTTGTGTATGCATAATTGTTGAATGCATACCTTTATGAGATAATATCAATATATGCATAATAAGTGCACGCATAACTTTAGGGGACAATCTGTATACATAATCATTGTATAATTAGGGCCGTTACACACTCAAACACGGCCACCCAAGTCCACTAACATGGGCCAATAGGAAGGGGCCAATACGAAAAAATGCCTTAATGTAAACATATTCAAATGATCTTATCAATGTATAATTAGATCCTATTCATCAATTTGGATGTAAGATTCTACTTTGGTATGGTCAAACAATTGTATCTAACTACCAAACTATGAACTATAAAGTTAAAGTAGCTTTTATGGAAACTAACTACAATATGTCAAAACTTGTCAAGCAACTAGAATCTACATAGGTTTTTACAAAAACATAATTTACTTTGTAAATAGCTAATTTGAGCTTGGTTATACCATGATGCCACCAATCTAATCCAAATGTATACTTTTGCATATGCTTTTTTAGTATATGATGCTTATGAAGATAATGCAATGCATACATGATACACAACTGCAAACCTTTCAAGAGCATTTATGATTTATGAACTTACGATTATGATTTTGCATGAATACATGATACTTTTGATGATTTCAACCCTATACCATACAAGACCATAAATTATCAATTGAAAAAAGTTTAGGGTCCTTAAGGAATATCAAGTCTTCCTTGACTTACAAACTTTCATTGGGTAAACAATTAGCCTCGCCATTTGGAGCTATAAATACATGAAGCGTATGAAGATAATGCAATGCATACATAAATCACAATCGTGAACCTTGCAAGACCATAATGACTTAAGAACTTATGATGATGATTTTGCATGAATACATGATACTTATGATGATGACTTAAGAACTTAAGAACTTAAGAACCTTGCAAGACCATAATGACTTAAGAATTATGATAATGATTTTGCATGAATACATGATACTTGCGAGATGATAATGCCATGCATAAATGATTCATAAGCATATATCATAGAAGATCGTAAATTATTTATGAACTTATGATGATGATCTTGCATCAATACATGATAGTTGGGATCATCATGTAATGTATAAATGATTTCAACCCCATGTCGTACAAGACCATGAATGAATTACAAACTTATGATGATGAGTTTGCATGGATAGATGATTCTTACAACGACAATGCAAATGCATAAATGATACACAAACCCAAACCATACAAGACCATAAACTTTCATAGGTAAAACATAACTACAAATACATGATTCTTATGATCTATGAACTTTCATGTAAAAGAGCCGAGAATATAAAAGATTTTTACATCCATATATGATAGTTATCATGATAATGCAATCCATACACAATGATTTATAATCACATGCATGAGACCCAAATTAAAATCTTATCGAATCATTTCTTGAATTTGACATAAAGCTCACTCAAAGCACAAAACATAAAGCATGCCGTAATATAAAACATAAAGCAAGACTCACAGATATACCCATAGAGAGAGAGAGAGAGAGAGAGAGAGAGAGAGAGAGAGAGAGAGAGAGAGAGAGAGAGAGAGAGAGAGAGAGAGAGAGAGAGAGAGAGAGAGAGAGAGAGAGAGAGAGAGAGAGAGAGAGAGAGAGAGAGAGAGAGAGCCTACTAATTGATCTTCCTTCCTTTCATGTGATCATCTTTTTAGCAGCCTGATGTGTGCAATGGCCCTATATCCCTCGTGATATGATCAGAAAACCTGCGATCAACACTGCCATTAAACTTATAATATGAACTGCAATTCAGAGAGACAAAGGGAAAGGAAAATGATACATGCATAATCGTATGTCAGCATTGCATGACAGCCACCTGATCATATGACCTGATTTGACATGATATTCGTCTGGATTGTTGTTGTAGCCAACCGACTTCAATTAGAATGATCATTGAAATCAAAGCTTGAATTCGAATGATGAAACTCCAATCCCTGATCAATCTCCAATCTCCAATCTCCAATTAGAGCCAACTAGTTCATGCAAGGGGGAGAGCTAATCAGATTGAACAGTTTATGCAGGGGGGAGAGCTAATTAGAGCTTATATTAGAATGATCAATCTCCAATCCCTGATCAATCTCTAATCTTCAATCAGAGCTAACCAGTTCATGCAAGGGGGAGAGCTAATCAGATCAAATGGCCTTCATGCATCACTGGCCTGATCATGGAATCCTCAAACGAGTTCATGCACCAGGGGGGGAGACTATTGCTCGAGGGAAGGGGAAGGAGCTCTGAAGCAAGGGAAGATTGGGGAAGCTGCATTACACTTTCCCAAACAAATCATGCAAGGGGAAGAGCTAATTGAACCACAAATGGCCTCTTATCAAAACGAGATCAGAGAGAGAGAGAGAGAGAGAGAGAGAGAGAGAGAGAGAGAGAGAGAGAGAGAGAACACCTTGCAGTCGAAAACGCAGTAGATACCTTTGCCTTGACTTTGATGATGGGGCTTTCGTAGACACCAGTTCTAATGATATAACAAGCAAGAAACAACAACAGTTCATCAACGAGCGGGAGTAGGAGATCGATTGGGGATGGGGACTTGCATATGAAGAGAAGGGAAAGCAGTCAACGCAATGGGAGAAAGTCGCTCAGTGCCTGCCTGGAGATTGTGATTGGCCATTGATGATGGCAGACATAGCTCCCCCCGCCTTGTTTCAAGGGCGAGGGAGGCATAGAATGCGTCCCAAGACAGGCCAGTTTGGCTGCAGCCAGTGTGTAAAGGGGCCATCTGCCCTTTTACGGAATCCAGGCCTGTGATTGGCCCTTTTCACACACATTGGGCGCTGGTGTGTAAGAGGTCTAAGATGGCCAGAGTGACTTGGTAGGTTTAGAAGAAGCTTGCAGGTTCGGGAGAAGCCTGGGTGGTTCGAAGATCACCGAAGCCAAAACAAAGCTTGTAGGTTCTGTAGATTATTCGTCCTGCGCATGCCGCTTTATTATTTTTTGTATGGGAATCTTGCCGGCGCTTGTATTTGGGACAACAGACCTTTCGAAAGATATTCAATCTACACCCGCAAACCGCGCTGCCCGCGACTCTTCATGTTATGTCAAATCGATCGACGGCAAAGCTTCCGTAACTCAGTTTGAACTCTGCAATGACTTGCTACAGTCTTCCCCATGGCGGCTCTCTGCTCCTCCGCCCCCACTCTCAGAGTTCTGCTCTTCATCACGGCCATCTCCACCTTCGTCTCTCTACCCCCTCCACCGCCAAATCCCGGCGCTTCACCTGCATCACCGGTCTGATTTTACCCTGGGCAAATAGTGTGCCTGCCTACTTAAGTTTTTGGTGTTTGGCTCGTTATCCTCTCTTCTAAACAGATCCCTTCCTTAATTTGCAGCTGTTGATGCGATGGAGCAGATCCAAATGACCGGGGAAACTCCCCTGCCGGTTCCTCTTCTCTCTACCACTCAGGTACCATCCCTGAGAAGGTTTTGTTCGTTGTTTCACAGCCATTTTTTTCCTGTTTGCTATCTTGCAAGTTTGTGCTGCATTATCCAAGCTATGTAGGTGCGGTCGGGGGCAAAGGGCTACTGGCTGCGAGGTCGGGCTGGCAGTCCCCTACCCCCAACCGGACCTAGGTGGTAGGCAATGCCTCCACCCCCAGGTGTGGTAGCCTCCTGCCCCACACCACACCTAGATAGGTAGGCAATGCCTTCCCTGCCGACTCCCGAGGCTCATGATGTTGTGAATTACTGGGGCACTACCTCTCCCTCTTGTGGACGACCATGATGTTGTCATAATTCACAATGTGGAAACTGTAGTGGAAAATTGACCCTCACGTGGTTTCAACTCATTGATTGCATTTCATGGCAAATGTTTTGGCATGCTGGAAGTTTAGAGGAGTGAAAGTGGAGATATCATTTTCTCAAAATATGTTTCTTTGTACGGTTGTTGATGAAAGACAATATGGATCCTTTGTAAACATCATATCTTAGCAACATGAAACAAAGGTCTAACATGAAACAAAGGTCTCACTCATTATAGTATTTAATCAAACACGTCTCATGGATAAGCTAACGCCAGCCTTGCAGCACCCGTTTTCAAGATATTATGTCCCAAATGCAGGAAATGAAGATAATCATGATTAGAGACTTTGTTGCATAGTTTTAATATCATAGGGTCCCATCTTAGCATCATATGAGCCTACTTTCCTTCCAATTTTTGTAGTTTTAGGTGTCTCAATATGCCATGTTTGTTTATAGAGAGCCCCACTTTTGTTTCCATAGATTTTAGGTTGTAGAGCAAGGTTTTTTATTATTTTGTAATCATTTCAATTGTCATAGGTAAATGGTTTAGCTATCCTTTTTTGTCTGCTATGACTCCTACGAAAAAAAATTGTAAATTAATATGAAGGGAACATGTGTGGGTGTCTTATAACACAACGAAAAAAAAAAAAAGTTATATGAAGGAAACATGTGTGGGTGTCTTATAACAAAAAAAAAAAACATTTTTAAAATTATTTTACATATCCAGTTTCTTATTAGATTTTTTTTCTTTGTACTTATTAGATATAACGAAAAATATCTTAGAGTTGGCCACATTGATTAGTGGTCACAGGTTATGGTCGATCTATGTAGTGGCCTAAAGAAAAGATAGTACACATTTCCACCATATAATTCGATTGAGTATCTATGAACGAAACTAAAGCATATTAGGGTCAGTCTTGCATACGTAAATATCACATGGCTTTCCACTAGAACAAATAGTTATGATTAGCAAGATAGTACGATCACGAAACATTTGTACAATGTGCATGTGTAGACTGCAAGCTTAAAATGCATATATCTTTGCACAGGAAACTCGTATGAACATTTTAGTACCGTTTTTATAATATATTTGCAAAGAGTTCTCACATGATATTTTGTAAGAACAAATAGTTATAATTAGCAAGATAACACGAACATGAAATGTTTGCATAATGTGCATGCGTAGATCGAAAGCATAAAATATATATATCTTTGCATAAAAAACTCGTACGAACATTTCAATATTGTTTTTATAATACACTTGTAAAGATCTTTTACATAATATTCAAATTGGGGAATCCTTAAATTTTAGGGGATCCCTTAAATTTTAGAAGCTTTGGATTGGTTAAAAATGTTAGTTTTAAAAAAGAAAAATGAGATTTTGTAAGAGTACACAAAATGCTCAAGGGCAAAGCAATAGAGTGTCGGAGTATAACGTCCATTGAAGACAGATTTCAAGCGTTGAATAATGAAGGACATCGGATTGGTCACCTTAGTTATCGAGGGAGCAAAATGTAATCCTCACATGTTGAGAAGAGGACCAAAGCTGCAAAAGGCCACAGGAGAGTACCACAGTAGAATGTCATAGTAAAAAGCCGTAGAAGAATCCCATAGTAGAACCCCGCAGTAGAGCACCATAGTAAAATGCAGCAATAGAACGATGTAATAGAACACGACGATAGAACACTCCTATTCATAGAATCCATCACTATCTTATAGCGCTTGCATGCTTCATTGCCTTCAGTAGCTTTGTGAACGTCCATTGTCCAAGATTCCTCATCAAAATCCAAATCATCTTTATCTTTTACCTCGTCCAAGTGTTGGCCTATGAAATCCATATCAATGCCACAAGAGGTCTCCATCTCTGTTGAGTTATTTAGGGTTGCATAGGTCTCATCTTAAGTGTATCTTTAGATTGTCACTTGAAAAGCTTCAACCACCTATCTTCATGCCCACAACAAACTATTATCATGCACTTACCTCCTGTCTATACTACGCCCATAGGAAGTTCAATCACGTGCCCACTCCTAATAAGGAATTAGCTCTCCTTGTTTAGAGTAACTATGGAGCTCATTCAATCACATTCACTCAAAGAAGAGAAATCGTCTTGGTACAATGAAGGCGAATGACCTAGTTTATGTGAGCTCCAATCTTCGCTTGCTAGCTCGTACATCAGTTGCAAAGGCTGATTCTTTTATACGTTGGGAAAAATATGACGATGATGATGGTGATGGTAGTGGTGAGATTGTTGTTCATCAAGATGAGCATTCAGGCACAGTGGAGCCATCTTCAATGAATCAAAGTACTTAGCGGCTAGCCTTTTGGAACTCTTGTAAATTGGAGCTCTTGTAACTTGGATCTTTAGACTTTAAAGTTTAGTGTATATTTTGTGTACACTTGTTGGACTTATGCAACATTGTTGATTACAATGTTGAATCATGAATGCGATAATCCATTGCTGATTACAATGTTTTGAATCTTTATTATTGTTGAAACTTGATTATTATGTCTCTAATTTCACGAATTATGGCTAATGTGTGTGTGTGTGTGTGTGTGTGTGTGTATATGCCGTTCCCGTTCCCATTCTCCGTTTCCCGTTCCTGGTAACTATGGTTTTGGGACTGTTTAAGAATGCTAATCAGCTGAAAAACATGTTTTAGCTTAACACCCCTTCTCAGGTTCGAAAACTGAGCCGAAAGGTTAGGCCAACGATTGTGATGTTTTCTTACCCCAAGGCATCCCACCCCAAAGCAGCTAGGGTATCAGACAAAGGGTGCACGTCGGCTGCCCAGTGGCCTACCAAGACTACAAAGGCGATGGTTATCTTACCAAGGGAATCCAAGTAGTCACCCCAAAGAGGACAGGGTATCGGACAAAGCATGCACGTCGACTGCCTAGTGGCCTACCAAGCCCTACAAAGGCGGATTGAACCACATTGAACTTTGTTTTTGGTAAATAAGTGAGTTAAATGTTATGGGATGCGGCCAATTGAGTAATAGTGACCTAAAAGACGGGAGTAGGGAGGGTACACGCAACACATCACAAAACAAAACAGCTAACCCAGCTACTCAAGGTATCGAGGACGAGGGAAAAATAGGTGATGAGGTATCCATGTGATGAAGGAGGATGGTAGTGTGGTAACGACAGCCGACGGTGGAAACAGCTTAGGATCCGCTCAAGTGGTGCTCTGCATAATGAAATGCAAAATATGCTATATACTGAAGAATGCTCATGCAGCAAGCGCCACTTGGATAGTGTCCCTCATGGAAAAATTGTTCACTTGCCCAAGCGCCCTAGTACAAGGATGATGAAATCATGCAATGCAAAGGGTAAGGTACAAGGGGAAGAAGCCGATCTCGAAGACAAAGTTCTGAAGCTTGTAGAATACCAAGAAGGGTAGGAACCCTCTCTCAACCTGGATGTAGATGTCGAAAAAGGAAGAGGAGCTTGATGTCAGTCTTCATATGGTGCCGAGAACCATAAGGAATGAAAGAAGATGAAGTGGATGAAGCACCTCGCTAGAAGAGCAAGGTAGAAGGCACTGCTATGATAGCATCAAGAGAGATGCTGCACGATCCGCTTCGGGAGGGGAAACCGCCATGCTGGAAGAAGAGCAAGCACTCCTAGGATGACGAAACCATGAAAGGAACGGTGCCCATCCCCACGTCTCTAGCCCAGGTAGGACCAAAGCAATCTGCAAGTTAGCCCTACACTAAAAGACAAAACCCTGCAAAAAAGATGAGAATTTGCAAACACAGAGGTTAGTGGTGAGATGCTCCAAAGCAAAACATAACAGAAAGAAAATCTAACTCAAATTCTCAACACCCCCTTTTAGGCCTAAAAAGGGGAACAAGAGAAGAGTGAGGTGGGGATGCAATGCTACATGCTGAAGAATGCTCATGCAACAAGTGTCACTTGGACAGTGTCCCTCGTGGGGAAATTGTTCACTTGCCCAAGCGCCCTAGTACAAAGATGATGAAATCATGCAATGCATAGGAGGTAGAGGATCCCAAAGATCCAAGATTTCCACTTGCAAGGAAACTAGCAGTAAAGAACAGTAGACAAAGTGAACTGGAGAACCCGAAACACAACCTAGGGAGAGAAGCCACTAGCTCCCAGCATCCATGCTGGAAGGAATACGAAGGCCTCGTTACCAAGTCGCGGCTGAACCTCCGAGGTCCTGATCTAGGTGGTACCTGAAGATCCTGGGTATTGGTAGAAGAGATTACTGGTTGAAGACAGCCACCTGAAGAAAGTAGAGGATGGGTGAAGAACTTCATGTGGAGTAGGTTTCCCCTCTAAGGTGGGAGGTGGAGGGGCCCTGGTTGAAGTCGAAGAAGAAGTAGATGCCCCCTTTGAGAACAAAGAAATAACATCCCCCTTTGAATCCCCCTTTGAAGTAGATAGGGAATCCAAAAACTCATGGATCAAGGACTCCGAAATGTTTGATGATGAAGGAAGTGCCGCCGATCGTGCTGAAGAAGGTATCTGGGTGCCGAAGAGCTCCTAGAGGTAGCCTCTCGAACCTGAGTAGTTGAGGGTGGGGCTCAGAATGAGCAAGATGTGGGCAATAGTCGCTGTCTCTCAGTGGAGCGGATTGGGTAGTCAAAGAAGAGGAAGGAGTCGAGCAGCCACTGTCTCTCGAAGGAGTGGACTGACGAGGAGACGGTATCAAAGAATCACTGTCTCTCGGTGGAGCGGACTGCAGAGCCGTAGGTCGTGGAAGCCACTGGACGTGAAAATAAGTGGGAGATGATTGCCACTAGCATTGCGACGGTCTCCAGGAGGTCGTAGCTCCAATCGATCCTCCATGTGCTCGAAAGGACTTAGTGCGCATTGGATGCGTCTTATTACCTTGAGCATAGTACTCTAATAGCCGATGCAGAACAATCTCTGTGGCCCAGAAAGGAGAGGTGGCACAAGGAGTGCCTGGTGGAAGACATACTCCGGGGGGGTGGGGAGCAAGGGTCGAAGTCGGCAAGCATCGGTGGTGTGTCCGGTGATGCCATAGTAGGAGCACCCAGTAGTTTGGTCATCTGTTGGTGCCTTGCTGAAGAAGGAAGAGGTCAATCACGCAATATCCGCCTCAAGGGGTGTGAGCGTAGTTTGAGGGTTGGAAGTGAGCTGCCAGTGGGAGGAGGATGCGACTAGTAGTAAGAGGTTGCAACCAATAGGAAAACGCAAGTGAGGAGAGGGAAAGACTAAAAATGCAGGCAGCAGGTGAGAGAAAGACGAAAAACATAGGCAGGACAGACTACAAGAGAGACTAAAAACGCAGGCAGGATAGCCTGAAGGAGAGAGAAAGACTAAAAACGTAGGCAGTAGGTGAGAGAAAGACTAAAAACGCAGGAAAAAACAGCAGCAGCAGTCAATATGTTGAAATCAGCTCCGAACAGTGTGTGATAGGCTGGAAACAGGCGCCAGACTGTTGTAGACAGCAATGGCCAGCTTGAACCGTGATGTCCTCTGTGTTTGGGGTGTGGGCAGCAAGTTGAAATACCTGACATCTGCAAAAACGAGATTGTTTTCTGAATGGAGTGTGATCAGCAACAGTTGTTCTGCTGTAAACAGCGGCAAACTGCGGGTGGAAGGCTGGAAACAAGCGCCAAACTGTAGATAACAGCAAGGGACAGCTGAGACTGCGATGTCCTCCGCGAAAAGGGTGTGGGCAGCAAGCTGAAAACATCTGAAACCTGCAAAAACGAGATTTTGATGCAGTGGAAGAAGAAGAGAAGTGGATGCCGAACCCGCCACCGATCTTTGCCTTCATTGGAGTGGAGGATCTTTGCCATTGTTTGAGCAGATCCGTCTATGATACCATGTCAAAAGATGATGTAGCAGCGAGACAGTAGGGTTTGCGGGGAGGAACACGGAGTGAACTCGGCAAACATGGAGAAGAGAAGAGAAGAGAGAAGAAACTTTGATGAATGGAATGATGAAAGTTCCGAATCATGGAGTGAATGTGATACAAGGGACCAAGGGTGCTGTAGCACAAGGAAAATGATGAAGACAGCCACGAACCACGAACCGCAATGTCCTCTTGAAGGGGTGTGAGGGTAGTGGAGAGGTTGGAGAGGAGGTGACGGATTGAATGAATTAGCCGTGAGGAATGAATGAGAGAGTGGCCTATAAATAGGCACAGTTAGTCTAGGATGGCTCCCCTTTTTGGGGCTGTAAACCCTAAACGCAAAACGCAGAAATGTAAAAACGCAAACTACAGGTGAAGGGTTTCTCAACAAGGGATGGGCTTTAGGCATGGTAGCTGCATGAGAAACCCAAGGAGATGGGATAGGAACACGGGGATCAGAAGATGGGAATCCTTGCGTAGGTGTAACCCAAGTAGAGTGTGAAGACACACCATAACGGAGGATGGAAACTCCTGTGTATGAGTGGTCATGTGAGATGTGAAGCTGGGGATAGTGAGGGGGATGCCCATCACAGTCGACCCAGGAGATATAGGTGTGCTCATTTGTTGAAAGGTGAGAGGCACTGTGTTAAAGGATAGCATTCCTCCTAATGAAGTACCATGGTGTAAAGAGGTAGAGAATGGGGTGGAGAAGGAAAAAGTGCTAGGAGCAGAGATGAAAGATCCAATCCCTACAGTGTGTGATGCAGATGTGGAGTGTAATCTAAGGTTTTGGAAAGATGATGAGAGATGATCAAGATGTGATATAGAAGAGGGTGGGATGGGAGGGAAGTGAGAAGTGTGTGTGATATGCTCAAATGAAACAGAAGCTGTAGATGTATCTGAATTCCGTCTGCTTCGTGAGTATCCTCTATTGAAGTTCACATACGTAAAGCCATTCGGATCTTGTACCTCAAAAGAAGAAAAAAAGTGAGGGTTTTGATTCATGCAACACAAAAGAATTGTACAAACTTGACATTGGACCTGGCTGAGATGATAAAGATGGATTGGCAGACGTTCCGAATGCCGTATGTCCTCCATGATCGCGGAGAGGTGGCTAGCCTCACCAACTGGTCCGAATGTGGTAGCAAAACTGGTAGGAGGGGTGTAAACATCATCATTGTTGCGGTAGTACTCCTCAAAGTTCTCCTCCGTCATGTTAGTGAATTCTGGAATAGGAGTAGAAGAAGAAGGTGAAGGTGAAAGTGGAGTGTCGTCCTCCTCACCGGATCCATAATGTCATCTCAAGGCCTCCAATGATGGAGAAGCTTGAGAAGACATCATAGGAACTGGAGAAGAAGGTGTTTGGGACATTGTGATTCGATTACGAGTCGTATTGTGTGCCTCGCACAAGGACTAGCTCTCCACAATATCCGCAGGATGCTCTTTACAAGAGCACCGGCTCTGATACCATGTGAAGAAAATTGCTAGGGTTTGCATTGAGGACACAGAGTGTACGACCACGACAGAAACACAAAGAGACAGACACAGACAGAGAGGACAAAACTCAAACCCTAAATGCAAAACTCAAAACTCAAAACTCAAACATAAACAGAAGAAGGGAGAGAGAACACAATTCTGAAGTGAATGAATACTTTAAATGAATGTAAGAGTGTACAATGTGCTCAAGGGCAGAGCAATGTCGGAGTGTGATGTCCACCGGAGACGGATCCCAAGTCTGTGACCATCAGTTGGAGTGTGAAGAGAGAGGAAACTGCAAAATGCTGATACCAGGGGCTGCCAGAGATAGAGGCGACAGTTGCAGAGGTGACAACTGCAAAGGGGCGAGATGACACTAGGTGGCTCAGAAGGATGGAAACGCAGGCTGTAGCAATGCCACTAACATTGGGCTCACGGCAGTCTTCAACTCCGTTTCGGATAGGCAAGGGGTGTCCAAAGCTCCACCTGACCCTAAGTGTACTAGGAGTGAGACACACTTTTCGTGGTTGGTCTTTTCACCACTCCACCTTCGGCCCATGAATTGAGCAATGCCCTCTTGGGTTGAAGCGTGGTGTGACCTTAGAGATGATCCACCCGTGCAAAATATCATTTCTTAATTAATCCAATTAAGAATTAGGCACAATCAAGGCAATCGGTCTAATATCATGTTCCAAGAAAACATTCCTTTATTTCCCCAAGGCAACTTGTCATCACTGACCCCTACCATGCATTTACCATCAAACACAAGCACTTGGAATAATCATCCAAATCACATCTCAACGATTAAATTAATGCAAAAGCATTTAGGACGTTGTTTGATCAATCAACAAGAAAACAATGGTATCTTTTCTCAAACATCGTAGGAATAGTCGCGAAAACCTTTCCATCGTGTATTTGCTCCCCCCCTTGGGATCAGGAGCGGTTCTATGTAAAATTTACTTAGCACACCCTTCTTTTGGCTAAGGCATATGTTAAGGTTTCAAACACTGTATAAGACATAAGTTCTAGTAGTCACTTATGTTGGTTGATAACCCTAGCCTTCTTCCCAACAAGTACAAAAGCATCGGTCTTTCCTTTGACTTAGGGTTTCCTAATTCCTTGAGCCCTTCATTTGCCTTGGAGTAGTTGTTGCATCTAGCCCAACCCCGAATAGGATTGATAAACATAGTCGCTATATCGGGCGGATCTCAAGGTATCTTAGTTTTAATTCTTATGGTCGTTGTTTGTGTTAACTACGCACATCATTAAGATCCCAATGAATTAACAGATTCGTGATATTAGTGAGAGCTTGGGTAAAGATCTTAGAGATTCGAGATTGAATTTCCCCTAAGCTAAATTACTTACCATGCAATCCGTCAAGAGTGCAATCTACAACATACTTTCAGTGTGGGAAAATACATGTCTATTATTTTCATGAAAAGGAGTCGACAATACCTTGGAATCTTATATGCCACTCATGTTATGTATGAATTTGTCGCAAAGCATCAAGATGCAATTTACTTCTCTTGATGTCCGTGCTTTGCAACTCTATCTTTCGAATGTATGAGAGGAAACCTATCCCTTCCTATGACCTATTCTCATGCGGCATCTAATGTACCGCATATGGAAATCAAAACAAACGCCTTATTAATTTGGAAATTAATTACTTATGACCGGTATCGTAGTTGGATTGGCAGTGGTGCCCTCGCCTGAGGCTTCGTTGCTCATTGTGGGGTTGCCATCCGTGCACGACATTTTCCGCTTGGGGGCCATTCTCGACCCTTGTCTCCCATAGACGCGAATTGCACAAGACTTTTGCACCTTCTACTCGATTAGTGGGGCCAATTGGGGAGTGGAATGAGCTTGCGATTGAGGGATAATCTTACGGGAACGAGGTATGGGTTCGCAGCCAATGGGGAAAGAAGGAATGAGTGTGGACACCCTCTAAGGAGAGGAAGGGGAGAAGAACCTACTTAGAAGGTTTTTTCTCTTTGTCACACACACACACACTCTCTCCCTCTTTCTTTCTATCCCTCACACACACTCTCTCTCTCGCTCTCTCGCTCTCTCTCTCTCTCTCTCAGCAACAAAGGGGGGGGGGGATTTTATAGTGGGAGAAGAGTGTTATTTGGGGGGGGGGGGGCGTGGTAGTGCATGGTGGCGGGTGGGGGGGAGGGGAGTTTTTGGGGCCTCCCAACTGCCCATAATTGGCCGTTATGCTTGAGGGCTCACAATCATCATCATTTCCGTTGTCGTTATCTTCAGTGCCACCCACGTCGACTTCCTTCTTCCTCTCTCGTCATCATCGTTCACTTTTCTTTTCCCCCCGCCAGCTATCGGCAACGACCGGGGGGGGGGGGGGGGAGGGTAAAAAAATGCCAAATTTTTTTTTATCATATGCTTGAGTGTTGGACTAAATGTACAACAATTAGAATATTGGTTTGAATTTATTCTTTTAGAAGTTGCAACTCACTTTTGGCAACAACCTCTCACCTTGACTCTCAATACTCTGCTCTAACTAACAATGTATCCTTCTCTCTATTATCCCAAGAAAGAAAGAACACAAGGCTAGCGTCCAGTTGTAGTGCACTCACCAACTTACCTTTCTGCATTGTAGTCCAAAAGCTTGAAGGCTCAAAGATAGTTTCATGACCCATGAAACATGATACAATGTCACTTCTTTGCATCCACTATTGGGAATACTAACAAGTTAAGAAGCTAGTAGAGAAGATGAGAAAAGCAAGAAGATGACGAAGAGCTTCCGTAGTATGTATGTACCAAAAGGATAAATATAACTAAAATCTGAGTGAGACACACTTTCCGTGGTTAGCCTTTTCACCACTCGACCTTTGACCCATGAATCGAGCAATGCCCTCTTGGGTTGAAGCACGATGTGACCTTGGACATGATCCACCCATGCAAAATATCCTTCCTTAATTAATCCAATTAAAAATTAGGCACAATCAAGGGAATCAGCCTAATATCGTCTTCCAAGAAAGCATTTCTTTATTTCCCCATGGCAACTTGTCATCACTGACCCTTGCCATGCATTTGCCATTAAACACAAGCACTTGGAATAATCATCCAAATCACATCTCAACGATCAGATTGATGCAAGAGCATTTAGGGCGTTGTTTGATCAATCAACAAAAAAAACAATGGTATCCTTTTTCAAACTTTACGGGAATAGTCACGAAAACCTTTCCATTGCGTATTTGCTCTTCCCCTTCGGATCAGGAGCGGTTCTATGTAAAATTTACTTAGCACACCCTTCTTTCGGCTAAGGCATATGTTAAGGTTTCAAACACTGTACAAGACATAAGTTCTAGTAGTCACTTACGTTGGTTGATAACCCCAGCCTTCTTCCCAACAAGTATAAAATCATCGGTCTTTCCTTTGACTTAGGGTTTCCTAATTTCTTGAGCCATTCGTTTGCCTTGGAGTTGTTGTTGCATCTAGCCTAATCCCGAATAGGATTGATAAACATAGTCGCTATCGGGCGGATCTCAAGGCATCTTAGTTTTAATCCTTATGGTCGTTGTTTGTGTTAACTACGCACATCATCAAGATCCCAATGAACTAACAGATTCATGATATTAGCGAGAGCTTGGGCAAAGATCTTAGAGATTCGAGATTGAATTTCCTTTAAGCTAAATTACTTATCATGCAATCCGTCAAGCGTGCAAGCTATAACATACTTTTAGTGTGTGGAAATACATGTCTATTATTTTCATGAAAAGGAGAGTCGACAATACCTTGGAATCTTATATGCCACTCATGCTATGTACGAATTTGTTGCAAAGCATCAATATGCAATTTACTTCTCTTGATACCCGCGCTTTGCAACTCTATCTTTTGAATGTATGAGAGGAAACCTATTCCTTCCCATGACCTATTCTCGTGCGGCATCTAATGTACCTTAGGCGGGAATCAAAACAAGCATCTTATTAATTTGAAAATTCATTACTTACAATCGGTATCGTAGTTGGATTGGCAGTGGTGCCCTCGCCTGAGGCTTCGTTGCTCGTTGTGGGGTTGCCATCCGTGTGTGACATTTTCCGCTTGAGGGCCATTCTTTACTGTCGTCTCCTGTAGACGCGAATTGCACAAGACTTTTGCACCTTGTACTCGATTAGTGGGGCCAATTGGGGAGTGAAATGAGCTTGCGATTGAGGGATAATCTTGCGGGAAGGAGGTATGGGTTCGCGGTCAATGGGGAAAGAAGGAACGTGTGTGGACACCTCTAAGGAGGGGAAGGGGAGAAGAACCTTCTTAGAAGGTTCTTTCTCTCTTTCTCTCTATCACACACACACACACACACACTCTCTCTCTGCCTCTCTCTCACCCTCCTCTCCCTCTTTTTTCTCTATCACTCATTCTTGCATGGTGGCAGGCGGGGGGAGTTTTTGGGGCCTCCCAAGTGCCCATAACTGGCCATTATGCCCGAGGGCTCACCATCATCATCATTTCTGTCGTTGTCATCTTTTGTGCCATCCATGTCGACTTCCTCCTTGCTCCCTCGTCATCATCGTTCACTTCCTCTTCTTTCCTCCCCACCACCTGTCGGGGATGACAGGGAGGGAAAAGGGTAAAAAAATTCAATATCTTTTTAATGAAAATTAGGGGGGGGGGGGGGAGTCTCTATGCGGGAGCGGAATGTTACAAAGAGGGTGGGGAAGAAGGAGGCTCAGGATGAGCCAAGTGGGCTCTTAAGAGAGTGGACTGTGGAGGAGATGTGGGCTGTGGAAGCCACTGTACTCGGAAGTGGGTGGGGGAAACCTCTGCACAGTGGTGTGGCCCAAGAGGGCTTATCGCCTCGTAAGGTCTTAGAGCCTCTGTGTGCTCGAAAGGACTTAGTGCGCATCAGTTGCGGCTTATTGCCTTGAGCATAATACTTTGATAGCCGATACAGAACAATCTCTGTGGCCCAGAAAGGAGAGGTGGCACAAAGAGTGCCAGGTGGAAGATGCATATACTCTAGGAGGATGGGGAGCAAAGGTCGAAGTGGGCAAGCATTGGTGGTGTGTTTGGTGATGCCACAGTAGGAGCACCTAGTAATCTGGTCATCTGTTGGTAAAGAAGCCATGGGTACAAGTGTGCCTTGCTGAAGAAGGAAGAGGTTAGCCACGAACCATGAACTGCAATGTCCACCTCAAGGGCTGGGAGGGTAGTGGAAGGGCTGGAAGTGAATTAACAGTTGCAGGGAGGGTGCTGTCAGCTGCAAACACAGCTTGCACCAGACCAGGAGGAGCTGCCAGCAGACAGGGAGGAGCCGCCAACAGTTAGGGATGAGCCGCAAGCAATCAGAGAGGAGCTGCCAGCAGATTGTTGACTGAGCCGCCAGGTTGCGGAGAACAACTGCCAGCAGTCTGGCTGAGCCGCTAGCAACAGGGAGGAGTTGCCAGCAGCAGAGAATAGTTGCATGCAGAAGAGAAGAGTCGCCAACAGTTTGGCTGAGCCACTAGCAATAGAGAATAGCCACCAACAACAGGGAGGAGCCGCCAGCTGATTGGGAGGTGGAGGCGGCAGTAGCATCCCTGAACGCAGGCTGGAAAACAGCAAATGCAGGAGGGAGTAGCCGCCAGCTAGGATGTTGATGCAACGGAAGAAGAAGAGAAGTGGATGCCGAACCCGCCACTGCTCTTTGCCTTCACTAGAGTGGAGGATCTTTGCCACTATTTGAGCAGATCTAGTTCTGATACCATGAATGCCTTTACAGATTAGACTCATTTTAATGGTTCGAATTTGATTGCTTGGTCAAACTTTATGTAACAAGTGCGTGAATCTCGGGGACTTTGGGACCTTGTCGTTGGTCTAGAGCCTATGTCGGACCCTTGATTAGCTCACGTTGATCACATCCATCAATGGAGAACCCACAATGCCATTACCAATGTTGAGTTTAATGTAGGGGTTGCTTCTTGAGTTCTACTCTCAGTAACAATGTTTTCCCCTCACCTTTGAGCGTTGGAGTCATCTCATTGACCACAATGCCGTGCAATATTACCCTCCACATATCAATCTCAATTTTGAGCTTCAAGAGTTTTCCATAAAGGAAGGGGTCGAATTGAAAGTCAAGTTGGCCGAATATCGGCGATTATTTGTTGAGTTTGTTGCTTTTGGGTCTTTGAAGTCAGATGATGATTAGGTTATATTATTTTTGAGTAACATGCATGCAAAATACTTCCATTTCCTTTAGCACATTATCTCGCTGCCCCAATTGTTGACCTTCTATAAGTTCGAGTGTTAGTTCTTGCATTATGTGAGGTTGCATGATTAAGTCCACAAGAGATCCTCCACATACTCATATTTAGAGAGGGGTTTGGTTGTCTCTTCTTTGCAAGGGAAAATTGGAGGTGGCAAGAACCCACAAGATGCAAAGGCAAGCCCAAACAAGGGTGACACCTTGGAACCGAAGAAACAAAACCCATCTGGCAACAACTCCCCAAGAAAAATAGGTTTTGCACATAGTGCTAGAGATCGGGCCATGTGGACGAGGAGTCATACCAAGGCTTAGGGTTTACCTCCTAAGAAACCCTTGCAGACCGTTGTGGCTGCCTCCACTTGTGAAGAAATACCCTAACGCAGAAACATAAATGAAAGTGTATGACAAAGCATAAACACAATAGAACAGAGCTAGGGTTAGGATAACGTAGAGACAATGAATAGAATGGAATGTGAATGAATGATTGAATTCTGAAAATACAATGCTCATGCAACAAACAAACTGTGCATGAATGAAAATTGTACCCTGAACTCTTGTGTCTCATGGACCGAGGTCCGAGGCAAAGGTGCTGAGCCAGAGAGTGCCATACTCCTGATGGATCCTGAAATGTAGCAAGGCAGTCTCCGAGTGTCAAACACCAGCAAACACAATAGAGGGGATATCGGATGTGGTGGTAGACAAGTAGTGATGAGAGAGAAAAACTGCAAATGCAGCTTGCAAAGGATGAAGATAGCTTGGGCGGCAGCAGGAGTGACCAAGCACAGCAGTATGATGTTAGCAAAGTGCAGGGCGGCAGCTAAAAGGGCCAAATACAGATGTGTGGGCAGTTGTCAGGCTGTTTGCAGCAACAAACACAAGAAAACTGGTCACCAGGCTGATGCGTAGCCAGTGGAGGGGTAGAGGATAGTAGGCAACAACTCTAGGGGGTGTAGACTGTTAAGTGAAGGCTGGAAACAGACGCCTGATGGTTGTAGACAGCAACAAGCAGCTTTAGTTGAGATGTCCTCTGCAAACAGGGTGTGGGTAGTGAAGCTAGAGGGCGTGAAACCTACCAAAACGAGATTGGATTGAATAGAGGACAGCCTACCTATTTATAAAAAGTTTTGAGACCTCGTACCGCACACCATTTTGAAACTCTCTCTAACCGTGCACATTTTAGGGTTTTCATTAATTAAGCATTTTTAGGGCTGTTAAAGTGGCTAATTCAGCATGTAATGCTTATGTTAGCTCAACACCACACTTACTGGACAGTCCAGTGGGGCCACACCTCTTGCTATTGCCCCATCTACTCCATATGCCCCTCCCTTGGTAAGATAATCATGGCCTCTGTAGTCTTGGAAGGCCTTTGGGTAGCTAGTATGCACCCTTTGTCCGATGCGCTGGTTGCTTTGGGGTGGGACGCCTTGGGATAAAATTGGGTTGGTCTTTCTTTTTAGCCTTGTTTTGGGTCTCAGAGGGGCTGTTGAGCTAAAACATGCTTTACATGTTGATTAGCCTCTTAAACAGCCCCAAAACATGCTCAATTAATGAAAATTTCTAAAATAGGGGGTGGTTGGAGAGAGTTTCTGTGCAAACCCTAATTTGGGAGGATCCATCCACATCTATAAATAGATAGGTTGCCCACCATCTAGTCTAAACCTTTTGTGCAAGTTTCTTACTCTACCATGTAGATTTCAGCCATCAGCCACATACCATTTGCTGTCCAGCCATCACTGAAGTGTAACACCACTCCTGTTCAACCAAACCCATGTCTTAGTGTGATCAGGACAGAGACTTAGTGTGATCAGGACAGAGATGAACTGAAGAGAAGTCCACATAAGCTGAAAACAGGCAGTGGTAGCAGGGCGGCCTGCAGAATGCTGAAAATGCAAAACTGGGGCAGCTCCATTGGCTACCATAGTGAAAGTGCAGCACCTTGACAGCTGATGGATGCCAGAATCAGGCTGGAGACGGGCTGCCTGCAGCAAATGCAGCCTACAGTTGTTCATAGACAGGTTTCCAACAGGTGGTGGTCAGATGGCTGCACCACATCTGAGATATCTGCCGGAGAAGGGGTGTGGACAGGAGTGGAAGATGGCGCCAGCTGATGGAGACTGAATCTGCAAAACAGGATTGACTAAATGGCTTGGCAGCCTCTCTGTTTATAGATGTGGATCCAACCAAAGTTTGGGTGTTTGCTTATGGGACACAAAAACTTTGTAGCATTTTGAGTTTTGGGGCTGTTAAAAAATGAGCTAATTAAGGTCTAAACTGAAATGCACCTTTTTTAGCTTAACACGGCAAGGTTGATTATAATTTTGCATGAGCTTGTTTCTTGTTTGGGTCACCTCACTTCATGGGCTGTCTCTCGTAAAGAGAATTGATTGGAATTTGGAAATGTGCACATGGCAGGTATTTTGTGCTTTTTAGGGCTCTCCCTTTGACCTTTGAGGATTGTCCATTCCATTTGTGTAATTCTACTTACCGTTATTGATGTGAATCTGCATCAATTCTTCATCTTGGTCACTATGGAGGTCTTTTAGTTGAATATGAATCGTGGAATGGCATTGAGACTTATGACAGCAGATGAAATTTACTCTCTAAAGGTTCATTAGGCCGTAACATTTTGAACATTCCTGATCATACCTTGGTCAGCCACCAAAAAGCCCACTATTTCCATGGTTGTGCATTGAAGCAAAAACAACCTTGTAAACTTGGACTATCATATTAGTGCATTTGTGTACTGGGACTGTAGTCCTTATTGATGCTTTTGGTCAATGGTTTTTGGAATATGCCATTTATGTTCCTCTTTGCTTTGCAGCTTGGACACGTTTCTGCAAAGTTATTCTCAAAGTACTTTATTTTTTTCATTTTCAAATACTAGGTATGTTTTGATGCAAGTTGTTTGCATTATCAAGATGAAAACAGAAGTTGAGAGCATTATTAACCTGATTCAAGAGAATTTAAAGATGGAGATGCAACCACATTGAACCCTCACGTGTTTTCAAAGCATTTGTTGCATATCTTGTTACATGTTTCGGCATATGTGAAGTTCTGTGGATTGAGCAATTCAGGATGTCAGACTCATTCCTTTTTGCATAGTAGAAGTAAACAGTGATTCCTGGAAGAAGATCAATGTGGTGTTAATTTGAAAGTGGAAGAGTTGCTATTAGCTTGAAAGGTATAAGTAAGAAGGATGATTTGCGAGCTTGAAAAATAAAGTGAGAAGGACGATTTACATGTAATGGTCAATTGAAATCCAGGAGTTCAACATTTATCTGCTGAGTCTGCCTTATTCTTCTTATGCTCTTTGCTTATGAAACTGTATAAGATATATTATGTTGCATTTTTTTAACAGGTTATCTCAAAAATCCAAGATGTGGTGTTGAATTCCACACATCATCAAGCCTACCGAGCAATGTATTCAAGTATTTTTGGAGGCATCACTACAGATCCAGCATGGATGCTGATCCCACTTGATGATCATATGGTCCACCGGGGCCATGGAGTATTTGATACAGCCTTGATTTTGAATGGGTGAGCTTGTAATATCTTTTGCAAGAAACAATTCTTCTCATTTTGTACCTTTTCCCAAACAGAGTGCAGACACTCATTTGGTAGAGAGTAATTTCTTATGTATTTCAGATGAAAATCTTATAGTAGTGCATAAATTGGAAGGCCTGGTAGTGATCAAGAATCAAGTTCGTTGTATAGCTGTTGGGTTTGCGCAAAGGCTCATCTATGGAGGAGAATGATCCATGCCCTAAGGTATTGTGGATACTTAGACAAGCAATCGGCTGTTCTTCCTACCCTTATTGTGAGGGAAATCATTCTTAGAAGGTTGTTTGGGCAATGCACGAAGCATCAACTTTCATATGGCTAGCTTTTCAGCAGTTGCTGACACAGTAAATCCTCACTTCGCCTTATGTGCCTTGTCCTAAAAACTCATCATGTGGAAATGATGAATGTTGTTAGTACCCCCGTGCGAGGAAAATCCTTCTTAGTAGGCCCTTTTACGAGGACATGAATATTCAATTTTCTTATGGATGGTTGGTTCTCTTACAAATGTGACTGACACAAGCCACATTCCCAGCCTCCAAATCCCCCCACTCCAATCTCATCCCCTTGTTCATCTCCAGCCCCCAGCCCAAAACAGACTCCCTTCTCCTAGAAAGGTGATTAACACAAGGCACCTTTCCAGCCCCCAAATCTCCCCATCCCAAACTTATATTTTCCCCTTGTTTGTCTCTTAGTTGAGCTCATACACTGTGATTAATGAAATGAAGCATTGGTTTTATAAAGCTGGCCAGGTCTAATTCAGAGAGATGATTAGCGTAACACCCCTTCCCAACTGCGAAATGAATAATCTTGTTCATTTGTGCATGATAGTCTTTTCTAAGTGAAAGACACATTTATGAACTGTGACTGGGTTTGTGTAGGATGCACAGATGGACTAGAAAAGTTTAACTAGGACTGAGGTCTTTTACTCTGACTCCTGAGACAAACATACTGCTCCCATGGTCATGGGGGAAATGGGTCTGGGTCACGGACAACTTCAAATGCTAGTCTTCTTCAATTGGTCCTTCCCAAGAGTAACAGATTCGTAGAATTATCTCAATAGTTGTCATATGCCAAGCTGGCAGGGATGATATAGAGTGTGGATCCTGCCTGCCTGGTCTAGGCATGTACATGACAAAAATCTTTTTGTCTTTCCACTATAACCCCAGTTGGTACTATGCAGTCAGCAAGATTTGTTTGATAAAGGATGAGTGGCAAGTCATTGTCCAAATAATCCTCTCCAGATCATTTACATAGCTTGATAACAGTAAAGGGTTTGCATAGACCAAACTAGAACCAACAGTTTCAAGAGGATGGACCACCAATCATAAAACACAAAATTTCCTGTACAAGATGATTCTATCTTTTCTAACCTGAGGCTGTGCCTTTGTTTACTTCAGTGGTTTGTCCATGAAGCGGTTTCTCAGAATGGTTAGGTCTGGTTAGTCTGACACATGAACATCCACAAATAGGAGTTTTGCAGTACTTATTGCTTTTCATAAAATAGACTTGTGATCTCTGAATGAAAAACCAAAGTAGATGTTTTCAGAAACTGCTGATGTACAACACACAATGTCCTTCCATGACGCATGGCTTGAATAAACCAGAAGACTAATATGTCTTTCAAAATAAAGCAGTACGAAACAGATCAAGACTATTTTAAATCGATTTATTTATCCAAATTATTTGTGAGGTATTAACCTGCAATATCTGCATGCACATTTGTCTGCAGGCATCTGTATGAACTTGATGCTCACTTGGACAGGCTTCTCAAATCTGCAATGATGGCAAAGATCAAACCACCTTTTACTAGGGAAACCATGAGAAAGATTCTAGTAGAAACTGTGGCTGCTTCAAACTGCAGGGTTGGTTCTTTGCGGTATTGGCTGTCTGCTGGTCCAGGGGGCTTTGGCCTCTCAGCAAGCCAATGCAAGCAGTCATCATTCTATGCAGTGGTGCTTCATTATGAGCATGATCCTGGTGATGAGGGTGTGGAAGTTACAACCTCGTCAATATCAATGAAGCCACCCCAATTCGCCACCATGAAGAATGTGAATTACCTGCCGAATGCACTCTCACTGATGGAGGCCCAGGAGAAGGGGGCATTTGCAGGCATCTGGGTAGATGACGATGGCTTTGTTGCAGAGGGTCCTAACATGAACGTGGCATTTGTCAGCAAAGAAGGTGAACTACTGATGCCTCGGTTTGATTCAATACTATCTGGATGCACTGCCAAAAGGACTCTTGCCCTTGCTCAGAAACTTATCAATGAAACTGCAAGCTCAGACCATCAAGTAGAGCAATTGAGAGGCATTTGTGTGCGTCCAATATCAGTTGAAGAGGGAAAGAATGCAGCAGAAATGATGCTTCTTGGCAGTGGGGTCCTCATTAAGCCCGTTGTTCGTTGGGACCAGCAACAGATTGGCAATGGTAACCTTCTCATGACTATGACAATGCCATTATCTGTTTATCCTAGCCTTGTTACCAGACCAAGTTTTAATATATATGTACCAATTCATGGTAACAGATATTTGACTTTTATGATGGCATTACATGCAGGAAAACCAGGACCAATTACACGTGCACTGCAGGCCCTTTTGAGAGATGACATGCTTAATGGCACAGGCACACTTTGTGAGCCTGTTCCTTACAAAGATTGGCACTAGGTATAGCTCTGTCATATCCCAATTCTTCATCAAGTTCCTATCTCCTGCAAGAAATTCAAGTTAAGTGTGGCACATCTTGCAAGTAATAATATTCTCACATGGAAAACCTTGACCTCTTCAGTAAAAAAGATCCCACGAAGACTATACAAGCATTCCACATGCCCAGCTGCAGATTGAAATAAGGGCATTGACAAAGATTTGAGCTAGCATCCAGACCATCATATCTAGAAGGGAACATGATCTCTCTCTCTCTCTCTCTCTCTCTCTCTCTCTCTCTCATGATTTAAATGACTCCTTGTACCATTTCAGTCATCTTGGTGGTGGTGCACTGGCAAGTGCTGGAGTTTTTTTATTTTAAATGCGTGTGTTTGTAAACTTGAATTGTGGGAGATGCATCATCCTATCTTGGGATTGTTTCTAACATATACCTAACAACAAAGAGACTTCGAATTGTTTCTAACATATACCTAATAACAAAGACTGAAGGGACCGTGGCATACCAAGAAGCCAAAACATCGCTGAAAATGAGGCTTGCGCACTAAATGGTGCCAAACAACTAATGTAGGAGACCTCTGGAGTGGCCTATACTAATGGGAGTAAAAAATGAAGGCAGTTTGGATAGTCCAATCATACTAGCAGTCCCATACGCACAAAAAGTGAAGCAAGCATTGTATGGTTGTGCATACATTCCTCAGTTTGGCTTTGCCAAAAACCTAATCTTGTGGATGCATGATCCTAACACCAACCCTCAGACACAAAGAGACCATATGTTTACTATTGGGCAAGAGAAATTGATGTTGATAGACGTTCTTATTAGTAGTACAAAGGAACAATTGGAAATGTTGGGACCTAAAAGAGCAAAAAAAGGGAGTCCACCCACCAACATTCTTGAAGCCAAGGCTTCATTTGAAGGGGATTTTATTAAGCCAACCCACCATCATTGTGGTTTTTTGTTGAGCTTTATCTTTGTGGAGATCCCAAAGATAATTGCCCTTATCCATCAACCATTGTTGATCCAAGTAAATGATATTTGTGATTTTGAGATGTGTGCTTCAAGACTAATAGGCTAGTCGTTCATTCATTTTTCAATCTTGTCAAGGGCTATCTGAGTGTAAGTAGAGAAAGGATTGCCGAACATGCAAGGATGTTGAAATGGATTACCATGAACTATGGTATCCTTTGGATACATGAAGATTCCTTTGTATGGATTGAAATGCCATCAAAGCTTACCGTGTGAGTAGAAGTGCATTGGTAACAAAAGCTAGCTCCAGCCTTGTCATTATGTTTAACTTGGGTTGAGCTTCTTGTTCCCCTTCTATGAAACAATCTAAGAAGCAATAGTATTCTAGCTTGTAGAGAATTGGCTTACAATCCACCATTACTTGGGTGCCAAGAGGACTTTTCAATCACCACTTTCCATGAAATTGCTAGATGAGTCAACAACATCAAATTTAAGGCATATAGGTTGATTAGCATTGATAACATAGCACCATATAATGTTTGAATGTGTATGAAAAGTACAGATTGTGTGATCTCTTGGAAGCTGGTCTTCAACTGTGGTAGCAATGGCAAGTAATACAAAATCATGAGTATCGTGATTGTTTGAGCAATCTTTAGACTCGCATATAAAGGTTATACTTGTGATTCCATTGAACAAATTTGTTAGTAATGTGAGTGGATAATCGATCAAGCAATTCCTTAGACAAGAATCACACACACACACACACACACACACACACACACACACACACACACACACAAACACAAACACGTTTATATGAATGTATGTATGAACCTGTTGGATTGCTACAAGTCACTCGGTACTTCAACCATTGTGATGGAGCAAACTAATCCTAGTGCAAAATGAATTCTGTCAATAGATTGGCATTGCAAATATCTATGGCAAAAATAGTTTGTAGGTCAACTCTTTATGCTGAAGATCAATGCATTTTAACAATAGGAGATACTTTAGCCTAGTATTAGTAAGTTAATCTTTTGTCTTTAGTCATACATAAACTTCAAAAATAGAAAACAAATAAAAAAATATCCATATCTTCATTTAGGCTATATTGTTATAGGCATCATTTTTGATGTTGAGTGTGCAAGGATCGAGATAGAGTGCAATTGAGATATACACAATGAGAGAGGGAGTGAGTGTAGACTAGAGTTGAAGAGAGTGAGAGTATGATACTCAATGTGTAGGTATAATGACAGTGTATCACTTAAAGTTTTGAATATCATAAAAGGCACGATGAGCCTTTATTTTCAACATCCCACCTTGAAGGTAGAGGAAAGAATCATCTAAGTTTGTATGTACAAAGTTGAAATATACATACACTATCCAATCTCCATCATTTGGCAGTAATGAGTAAACTGCTTTGTTGGGAGACCCTTTGTGAGAAGGTCTATAGGGTTATTATCTATATGTACCTTGATAAGTATATTCTTGATAAAATGATACTTCACTTGTATGTGCTTTGTCTTTGTGTGAAAGATAGGATTTCGTGCTAGCATAATAACATTGTGACTATCACAGTGGAGGATAGGAACCTTTGTAATGCCAAGCTCTCTCACGAGACGTGAAAGCCATAAAGCCTCCTTGCATACCTTAATGGCAGCCACATACTCTACCTATGTAGTAGACAATGCAACACACTTCTGCAGTTTGGATATCCAAGAGACTACTCTCCCTGTGAAGGTGAATACATCTCTTGAAGTAGATTTCCTACAATCAAGGTGACCAATACAGTCTGTATTCGTGAAGCCAACAACGGATTGACTTCTACTTCCCAAAGCAAGTACACAAGTCCTTTGTACCCTTAAGGTATCTCATGATACTTTTTATTGCTTTCCAATGCCTTTTGCTAGGATATGCCATGTACTTTGTTAACCACATTCACTGCAAATGCAATGTCAAGACATGTAGTAACCATAGCATACATCAAGCTACCAACAACTGAAGCATAAGGAATCTTGGCCATCTCAACCTTTCCATCATCAGATGTAGGGATGTCATCTACATTTTCACATATGGAGGCAATGGTACACTAATGGCTTTCCCTCCCTCCATATTGAAATTTTGTAGAACCTTAGTAACATACTCATGCTATGAGAGATAGAGAAGACCCTTCGATCTGTCCCTCGACTATATGCATGCCAAGAATATTATTGGTGTCACCAAGATCCTTCATATCAAAGCTACCATATAGGCTTTGTTTCAAGGAATCCAAGGCATAAACATCCTTGCATGCAATCATCATATCATCCACATACAAAACCAAGAGAATAAGGTTGCCATATGCTACCTTGTTGGTGTATAAGCAGTGATCAACTTGAGATCCATGGAATCCTTGAGATTGCATAAATGTATCAAAGTTATGTTAACATTCTCATGGTGCTTGTTTCAACCTAGACAAACTCTTGTTGAGTTTACATACCATGTGCTCTTTTCCCTTTGCAACAAAAACCTCAAGCTGTTGCATATAGATCTCCTCATGTAGATCACCATGTAAGAAAGTTGTCTTTACATGCATCTGTATGAGTTCCATATCTTCAAATGCAACCAAGTCCAAAATGGTTCACAAAGTAGTCATTTTGACTACAGGATAAAAAATTTCATCAAAATCAATTCCATGTTCTTGCTTGTATCCTTTAGCAACCAGTCATTGCTTGTACCTAGGCAAAGAACCAAAAGTGACTTTCAATACTTAGTACATGTTAGGAAAATGCACCAAATCTCAACTGCCATTTTTAATGAGATTCCATTTTTGACAGCATAGCCTTATGCCATTTCTTATTGTCTTTTCTATCCATTGTTTCCTTGAAGCATGACTCCTCACCACAATTTGTCAATATGACATAATCAACCACATAATTGACACCAAGAACAATCCTATTTGGTTATCTTTGCATTCTGGTTAACCTATGGACTCGATGATCAAGATTTGATGGCTATTCAGCCTGCAAATTAGCATTAATAGCTTATTGTTCTGCAGGTTCAACATGCTGTATAGCTGATTTTGGTTGTTTGAAAGGCATCCCTTCTTACTGAATTTGAGATACATCATGGGCAATATCTTGTCGATCATTTTCAACATTATTTCCTACATTTTTAGAGCCGTTTACAGCAGGTATTTACTATTGTCTAGTGGGCATTATTTGCTGTCCTATCGGTATATCTTTCTGGAATACAACCCTTCTGACTTCCTCAGTCTTTCTAGAATGTTCGTGCATGCGATCTTCTCGAAAGATAATATCATTGATGCGTACAGATTCCATAACCTATATCCCATTTCACCCTCATCACCATATTATAAGAAAATACATTTATAGGACTTTGACTCAAGTTTATTGTGTTATTCCTTGCGAATGTGTAGAAATGCCTTGCAAACAAACACACACACACACACACACACACACACACACACACACACACACACACACACACACACACACACACACACACACAGAGGTGGCTTGCCCGACCACGCTTCTTGAGGGACTCCCCCCCGTATCCCAGACTTGTTTGGTGACTAATTTAATCAAGTGTATGATTGTCATAACAGCCTCTACCCATAATCCATGAGGTAAAGCAACATGTGACAACATTGTATGGACCCTGTCTTGAATGGTCATGTTCATACGCTTTGCAATACCATTTTGGGGTGGATTGTGAGGGATGATGAGCTTCCTTTTAATCCATTTGCTGTCATAAAAGTCCTGAAAGGATTTGGACACATATTCCTCACCATTGTGAGAGCAAAGACACTTTAATGTCTTGCTGGTTTGTTTTTAGTAAGTATTAAATTTTTTTAAAATTTATCCAAGGCCTCGTCTTTACAATAGATTGGATAAACCCATACTTTGCGTGTGGCATCATTAACAAAAGTAATGAAATATTTTTTTCCTCCTAGAGATAACCTTGGCATGTGAAGACTTTAGAGAAAGAGATTTTTTATGTGACGTTTGAGTATGCTTACCATAAATACAATGATCACTTATTCAAAATCAACATACCTCAAAGACGAAAAATAACCCAAATGAGAAAGTACCTTCATTTCAATTTGACTAATGTGTCCAAACTGGCTATGCCACAAAGAAACACTTGGTTGCTCGGTTGGTGAATACATGGTCACGTATGCTAGATACATGCAAAGGATACAAAGTATCACTTTTGGAGCCCTTGACAACAATGTGGGAGTCCTTACAAATTTTCCATTTGCTATCCCCAAAGGTGGTGTGATAGCCTTCGTCATCTAGCTACCCTCTTGTGCTTATCAAGCTCTTCTTAAGTTGAGGTACATGCCTCACATTATGAAAAATAAGCACGGATCCATGTTGAAATTTTGATTTTACACTACCAATACCTGCAATTTTACATGCATAGTTATTCACCAAGTGGACAGCACCACATGCAGCACCATTGTAGTCAGAAAACCACTTATGATGTGGTGTAACATGAAAAGATGCACCTGAATCAAGTATCCAAGTGTGCATGTCATCATCAAAATATGAAATCAATGCATGTGCACTTAAAGAAAAAGCAAAAAGTACATCACTGACACTGTCATTCTCTTGGTGACTACATTTATATCCTCTATTTTCACACCGCTTTTCTTTACAGGCTGGCTGTTCTTTTTCTCAGCCTTGTCTTCAGTGTTTTTTTTTTTGCCTTTCTCTTTCTTCAATTGAAAACAATCCCATTTGTAGTGCCCTTTCTTGCCATAATGATGACACTCTATTTTTGCCATGAGACTTATTGTGTACTCTATTTTCGGAACTGTCCTTTTGCTGAAATCTGACCCTAGTGTGCAATGCATTAGAAGACTTGTTTACTGAATTATTTTGCTTGTTGAGTTCTTCCATCAATAAAGAACTCTTCACATTAGAATATAACAATTGAGCATTTGAGTTACTCAAATGTATCCTGAAAGTATCCCAATTTTTAGGCAAAGTGCATAGCAAGAAGGTAGCGTTGAACTCATCATCAATTTGGAAATTCAAAGCAATCAGTTGACTGAAAAATGAGTTGAACTCGTTCAAATGTACAGACATGCTTGTATCTTCATGCAAAGGTCCATCAACTTTTTTAGCCAATAAACCTTGCTAGTTGCACTTTTCTGAGCATACAATTCTTCAAGTCTTAGCTACATTGCATATGCAAAATTTGGCTTCTCAATGTTAAAGAGCAAGTTGTCTGACATTGAGAGTTTTATAGTAGAGCGTGCAAAAGCTTATTATTGTTACTATTTCTAGCCACTAAATTGACTCAAAAGTTAGCAAATGCAAGCCCAAATGTCACACAAATGACCACGGCGTCGTATCACTCTGCAAACACGGTGTGAAACTCTGGAGTGCATGATCATCCGACTTTCTTATTGATCTAGAGAGTCAATGTGATTTGAGTCATTAGTACTAGTGTGAATGGCATGAATGGTCCAAAAATACTAGATTTTTGGACAATTTTAGCATATTTTTGATATTATTTATTGTAAAAATCCAAAAAATTTAGTAAAGCTTCTAGATTAGGATGGCATGCAAAAAGCAAGTTGCTTTTTCAGCTAGTTATGTGATTTTCATAAAAAAGAAAGGGGGACGAAATTGCTCGTGTCACGATCATTGTTGGCAAGCTGAAAACTGCACTTTGAGAACTGGAAAAAGAAGAAGAAGTGATCTAGGAGATCCCTAACCAGATGTCCTTGGGTTCAAATTTCCTCAGGTTTTACCTTCCTTTCGAAGCCAACGGAGCTATCAGATTTGGGTTTCGAGCAGTAGAGAAGGAGCTGTTATTTTGATGCACGTTTTTGTTCTATGAAGGAGCTCTAGGAGATCTAATGCTTGGAGATTGCTTCTGCGAGAGTAGTGCCAGACAAATGATTTCAGGTTCTGTCAATACATATTGATTCACTTCATTGTGCTTTGTCTTTATCGTGTTTACCTCTTGCCTATTCTTTTTCTTCTCTTCCATCTCCTATCTCTACTTCCTTCCATCTCTGATCCTTGGTGGATATGACCTTTCGACAAAACCCCTCCAACATTTTCAATCTCCAGTGATGTTTTGCAACAGTTGTTGCAAAATATGAATATGCTTATGTAGGTACAACAAGAACAATAGGTGATGCATAATTCTGCTCAAACAAAAAGTGTTGTGATGAATGCTTTGTAAGCAATTGAGCGTGAGATGAAGTTATTCAATGGCAGGAATGTATCTGCATATGTACATACCTATGCTTAAAATATGGAATTCTTTGGAGTGGTTCAACTTCGATATTTTGTTCGGATCACTGTACATGAACTAAAAGCGCGAATTATTGAATTATGCATGTAGGATATTGATTGGGTAGCTTTCAAGAAGACACTCAGGGAAGAATTTTACATTGAAGATACTAGTTTGATTACATGCAAGACTTTTCAGGAGTGGGTTTTATAACCCAATAAGGGTCTTGTGCGGCTACAAAATTGTTAAGAGAATTTGAAAGTCGATTTGAGCAGTTGGATCTTGCAGAATAGCAAGCTCTTGCAAGTTAGAAAATTGAATTATTTCTACAGGTAGCTGATCCTGAACTTCGTGAGAAGCTTGATGATTTGCTAGAGGATCAGACTATAGAGATAGGTCTTAAAACAGACTGGAGACATGTCAAGGAAGAAGTTACTGCACTTGTGAAAAAGTATAGAAGAAGAGAAAGATTGCATGTCTCTAGCTTGCCCACTGTTACTTCTGTGGCTAACCCTATGGCTGTACCTGTTATTGTTCCCTCTGTTAGGGAAGATGTCTTAGATGAATTGGTCAAAGGCATGCGGGATCTTCAATTGAAGGTTGCAAAATTGGATGAGAAAGGACAAGAGGATAGGGGACGACAGACATCAGTCCCCTAAGCCAGGAAAAAGATGTATGTGGGGTGATAGTCTGTAGCATGAGAGAAATGATTGTGCTGCCTATTAGGAGGCCTTGGCACGACAGCTCATCTTTTGGAAAGTTGGCAAGATCCATGCACAAGAAACGAGATTGCCTCTTGCTTTAAATTTTGGAAAGGGAGGTATGCAAAAGTTGTTGGAAGACTTGGCCATTCGAAATGCTTATGCAGGGGGACATGCTTCTACTTTTGGTCTACAGTTGGATAGAATGCATGGCCAAGTCCAAAGGCTTGAATATGGACACATGCTTTACATGCAGCTAAGGTTACTGATAGTGAAATGCCTCATGCAAGGTAAGACATTCGTGACATAACTGAATGGGAATCACCGGTAGATGCATATTCAGTGTATGCATATTTAGCAAAGGTATAAAACACGGATGTACTTGTGGAAGAGAAACAAAAGAGAGATGAAGATAATGTAGGGACATCTAAAAGAGTGACAAGAAGAAGTGTGGATCAGCCTAAAGCTACAAATCAGCCACCTCCCGAGCATGTTATGGAAGAGGTCAGTCAGGAGCAAAAACATGATAGCAAACAAGAGGGCAAAAAGAAGGGTAAGCAGCTAGGGTATAAGTTGCAGTCTGACATTGAGACATCCACACATCTTAAGAAGGTTCTTGAAGAACAGATCTTAAACAGTTGGGTGGAATTCATCTTCGGAGAGGTGCTTGGCATTGCTAAGGCGAGAATTTCATGATGAGATCATTGACATAATTAAGAGAAAGTGTCAGTTTCTTGGTGATACCACTAGTGCATTGGTGCAATTTGAAGAGGAAACTGGTTTGTTGGGTATTCAGGTTGAATATGAGCATGACGTAAGTACTGGATTATCTATGCAAGATGCTACTAATCAATGGACAGCATGTGGAAAAGAGAAGAAAGTTGTTGAAGATGCATTGTCTTGTAGCAATATGCATGGTGGAGCAAGGCAAATGCAATAATATAGGAAGAGACTCTAGGATTTATTCCTCGAAGTCATTACACAAGAAATCATTGGGCCAGGGCTACCATTGAAACGGTAGTGAAAATAGAGGAATGTAAAACTCCTTGTGTTGCTTTGCTTGACCATGGGTCTGAGATTGATGTTATTGAGCATGGATTGTATGAAAATGATGCATGGCCTATGGACACTGATAATGGTTGGTAAATGAGGGCTACAAATGATTCTTTGTGAGAGCTTTATACTGCATGTCCTAATGCAAAAGTGACGATTGGTGATGTACAAGAAGAGCAATACTTCTTTGTGCAAGATAATTCCTCATATGGAGTGATTTTGGGACAGTCCTATATTACATGAGTGCATATGGAAACAAAGGTGCTTGATGATGGTTTTGCTTATGCAAGAGTCAAAAGCAAGGATGGAAGAAAAGCAGTCCAATTTCTTACTATTTGTGTTAATCATCCTAGAAATCGGGATACGCTACGAGAGTATCCTTTGGCTCCGAATGCAAGGGAATTCAAAAACCTGGATTTTCATTAAGCACTACTGTAATGCGGGGCTACAGTAGTATTGTTCAGAGGATGTACTCGTCTCTTGATGGAATGAAGCATGCATTTACTATTGGTTATTCTCAGTTTACATCAAATAATTCATGTTGGTTTAAGCCTATGGAAGCTATGTGCAAGGCTGAACGCATATCTATGAAACGGGCTACTAAGGAATTGAAAGCATTGGGACTGTTAGCTGAAAATGAAGGCATTTTAGGCATCTTTTATGGGCTGAATATTAATGACACTATGGCTGAAATTTTACCAACTATACATGCAGGAAATGAGACTGAAAACAGAGTGTTGTCAGTATGTTCTTTGGACATGTATGATGTTATAGCATTGTTTGCTCATCAGGAAGGATTACAATGGGATGAAGCACTTTTGGAGACATTTGACAAAAAGATGAAACCAATTGCTTTGCCACTTCCACCAAAAAGTGAGGTTTTGTATGAAAAAGTGTAAGTGTAGCCAAGCTTACGGGATCCTAAAGATATAGGTGCATAAGGGTTTCTTTTGCCTGCTGAAAGAGACTATTTTATGCAGATGTTGGCTAGGCATGGAAAGACATTTATATTTCAGCCAATTGAAATAGGTTGTGTGGATCCAAATGTTGTCTCTCCTTTGGTAATATTTATTGTGCCACACGTACCATGGAACTTGAGGCCTATTCTAATGCCTAAATATTACTTGCCAAAGCTGATGGATTTGCTAAATGAAAAGATTTCATGAAGATCTTGGAGCCCTCTTCAGCCCCATACTCAAATCGTTGGTTTATTGTGCCAAAAAAGAATGGGGCTTTGAGATTTATTCAAGACATGCAACCGGTCAATAAAGTGACCATAATAAATGTGGGTGCAGATCTTGTGGTTGATGAATTTGCAGAGGCTTTTGCAGGCAGAGCGATCTATTCTTTGGGTGATCTTTACTCAGGGTACGATCAATTTCAGCTTGCAATTGAGAGCAAGGATATCACAACCATGAAGACTGCTTTGGGGTTAGTTCGGATGTGTACTCTTCCGCAGGGTGCAACAAACTTAGTGGCACACATGACAAATGCTATGAGTAGGGTACTCAGGGATTTTATACCACAATTAACAATGCCCTTCTTGGATGATGTTCCAATCAAAGGGTGTGCAGTGGATGAAAAGAACGAAGAGATGGATGCTCATGGATGCAGAAAGTTTGTTGTAGACCATATTGTGGATTGTGAGAGGATTTTGACACGTCTAGAAGAGGTGCATTTGACTCTTTCTAGTTGGAGTTGAAGAGGTTTTGATTGTTGGGCATATGTGTGGGCCCTATGGGCGAAGACCATCACCAACAAAAATAGATGGGATTGATAGAATGCAAGATGTATGCACGAATGTATCAGAGGTGAGTAGGTTCTTGGGTGCATGCGTGTTCTATTTGATATGGATTCCTCACTTTGCACATATAGCTAATGATCTATATCAGCTTTTGAGGAAAGGTCAGAGATTTCATTGGGAAAGAAAGCATCAGAAAGCAATGAAGAAATTGAAGCAGCTCTTAAAATCTGCTCCTACATTGAGAAAGACTGAGTATTCACATGGAAAGCCTATTATTATTATTGTTGATACAAGCCCAATCGGGATTGGATTGGAAATTGGGCAAGATGGTGAGGAAGGGCAAATATATGCAATACGCTTTGGTGCTGAAGTATTGATTGAATGAAAGAGAAGGTATCCACAGGTAAAAAGAGAATTATGGGAAATTGTGACAACCCTTAAATGTGATAAGAAGTATTTTATGGGTGCTCATGTAGTCATTGAGACCGATTGTTGCCAGTATTGGGTATGATTACTAGTTGTGCTACCCTAGACATTGCTATTCTCTGGTGGATTGTGTACACCAAATCTTTGAACCCTGAATTTTAGCATATTGTAGGAAGAGATAACCCAATGGGCAAATATGTTATCTAGAGCACGCTATGAGAATAAAGATGGGATGATGGATGAGGAGGAAGAAGATGACTTTCTTGCGGTTGAAAATGATATTGTAAAAGTGAATTTAGCAAAGCAAGGTATTGCTAGAGCATTAATAGAAGCTTGGATAACAAAGAGAAGACACTTTAATGTTTTGCATATTGTGTAGAAGTGTTTTTGGAAGACGAATATGCAGGAGAGTGGCTGAGAATTGGTCAATACCTTAATACATTAACAAAGAGAGATGAATGGTCAGATGAGGAGTTTAAGAAGATCAAGAGGAAAGCCTATGGATTTTTCTTAAAGAATGGATACTTATGAAAACATGCTAAAAAGAAATAGGGTATGCCATTGCGAGTTTTGGGTGATAGAGCTTCACAAGTAAATGTTATGCAAGAATTTCATGAAAGCTTGTGGGCTGGCCAACATGTACGACATGTCAAATGTATTCATTTGTGAGATATCAGGATGGATTGTAGCCCACATATCCATTGTCTCTTCATTTTAAGTGGGTGGTAGATTTAGTCACGATGCCTACAGGTCTTTGGTAAATGAGATATCTTGTGCTTGCCCGTGAAGACTTGACTAATCAAGTGGAAGGAAGAGCTCTATGTAATAAGACAACAAATGCTGTGTGTACTTCTCTCTTAGAAGAGATCTTTTGTCGGTATGGCAATATGAAAAAATTACTACAGATAAGGGTGAATTGGATACAGATGAAGCTCATGATTTCTTTGCACGGTTGGGGATAAATCTTGCTTTTACTTCAGCTTATAACCCTGAAGGAAATGGCAAAAGTGAAAGAGGTCATCCACCTATTGTGAAAGCATTGGAAAAAACATATGGAGAGAAGGTAAAAGAGTGGCCACAATTGCTCCCTTATGCCTTGTGGGCTGATAGAACAACTCATAGTGACGTTACAGGATATATGCCTATAGAATTGATGTATGGTAAAAAACCTATCATGCTGATAGAAGAGATGACAGTCACATGGAGTGTGCTACCTTGGGAAGAGAAGTTGAATCGAGAGGAGTTATTGGCCTTACGCATTAGACAGTCGGAAAGAAAGTCAGAAGATATAGAGACAACAATTGCAAAATTAAGGGCAGTAAGGATACAAAACAAGAAACGGTTTGACAAAAGACATAGCCTTGAGACCAAGAACCATACAAGATGGGGATTGGGTATTGGTTTATGATAGCACTTTAGACAACCAGCATAGTGCCATCATGCGTAAAGTTTACAAAAGATGGTTTGGACCCTATGTGGTAAGACAGGTGTTTGATAATACTACTTATATATTAAATGAGCTGGATGGGATAGCCATAAAACTTTCGGTAGTAGAAAAAATAATCAAATTATTCAAAATGCGAGAATCTAATGCCTGTGAGTTGCTAAAATTGGAAGAAAATAGTGGCCATGATACATGAAGATATAGAAGATGAAGAAGCAAAGGATATGGTTGTAAAGGATGAAGAGGACTCAGAATCTAGTGACAACTAGGATTTTGGCACATACCAGAGGATGTGCAAATTCAGAGGGGGTGGATGTTGTGCCACTACGTGAACATGGTGTGAAAAACTCTGGAGTGCATCATCATCCGACTTTCTTATTGATCTAGAGAGTCAATGTGATTTGAGTCATTAGTACTAGCGTGAGTGGCATGAATGGTCTAAAAATACTAGAAATTTGGATAATTTTAGTATATTTTTGATATTATTTATTGTAAAAATCTGAAAAAATTAGTAAAGCTTCTAGATTAGGATGTCATGCAAAAAGCAAGTTACTTTTTTGGCCAGTTATGGGATTTCATAAAAAAAGAGAGACAAAATTGCGCATGTCGCGATCGTTGTTGACAGGTTGAAAATTGCACTTTGAACTGGAAGAAGAAGAAGAAGTGATCTGGGAGATCCGTGACTAGGTGTCCTAAACTTTTACTCTCTTTCAAAGCCAACAGAGCCATCAGATTTGGGTTTTAAGCAGTGGAGAAGGAGCTATTATTTTGATGCACGTTTTTGTTCTAATAAGGAGCTCCAGGAGATCTAATGCCTAGAGAATGCTTCTGCGAGTAGTGCCAGACAAAGGATTTTAGATTCTGTCGATACATATTGATTCAATTCATTGTGCTTTGTCTTTATCGTGTTTATCTCTTGTCTATTTTTTTTCTTCTCTTCCATCTATCTATACTTCCTTCCATCTCTGATCCCCAATGGATATGACCTTTTGACAAAAACCCCTTCGACAACAGTACACTACCAACAAGCAGTGAAAATAAAAAAATTAAATTGATTTCTAGAATTAGAGAATGTTTGCTAATGCACTTCACAAGCCATTATAGTCACATTTATAGGCCAATGCACTAATTACATGTGAAATCCCCAAAATTTTGTTGTAATTTCTGATCCTAATGCATTCTTGAGCACAAATTTGATGATTTCAATCAAAAGCCCCAAATTTTCAAAAAAAAAAAACCACCTAGATTGCATCAATAAATGTACCCAAGTGCATGTACCAAGCAATTCTTGCACAAATTGATGAAATTTTGCAGAAAACCTAACTTTCTCTCAGGTCCATGTGCACAAATTTCAGTGAAATTGAATTTTTAAAACTAAAATGTAAAAAGCCCCAAATTTATCAAGAAAATGTACACGGAAATTTGTGGATGAGTTGACAAAAACAACTCAAGCTACTACTAGTGAAATGGCTGATATAATCAATGCTTTTTAGGCTATCCATGTTGAAATACATTCTTTGTGCAAATGCTTTAAGGGCACACTTATATCCCTAAAACAAATAGCCCAAGCTACTACATGTATTTTGAAGGAATTATCAATACTATTATCCTCATTACTCGGCCCATATATGTCTCCGAAGCCTATTAAGCCTATTAAGCCTATTAATCCCTTCCTTGCTACCTCTTCCAAATGTACTTTGAATCTTCTTGCTTTGAATCTTCTTGAAGGAGGTGGATCTATTCCAACTGTTTGTGTAAAGCTTTGATTTGCTAGCAGAATACCATTCTTCTTAGATGCTCTTAAAGATACTGGCTCAAGCCGAACCATAGGTCCTTATGAATTGTTTGCTCCTAATCTAATCAAAGATAGTATTCCTACCACTGTGAATATATCCAATAATAAAAAAATAACCCCGACTAAGATAGTAAAAGATTTTTAATATTTGGGAGAAATTAAGCTACCAATAGAGATACAAATCATATGCAAATGCGCTATGATATGCTAATTGGTACATACATTCTACAACATCTTACTCCCTACACTTTTTGGCAAAATCATATAGTGCTTTCCTATCATAGCCACAAAACTCAAGTTCCTTTATTAGAAAAATTTGGCCGTAGTGTATATCCAATATCTCCTTCCACGCCCACAAAAAAATACAACAAACTAAATCTTGGTTACAACATGAGCTTCGAAAATACCTATAGGATATCCAACAGAAAACTGACTACTAAACTGAAAGATTTTATGCATGATGATCCCTTGATGTTTGGCATGAAAGAAGAAGATCTTATATAATGGAAGGTACAAATAACAAAGCTCCTTCACCATGGAACTGCCAGCCCATAAACATTAAAGAAGGCCAATATCTTTGCTCCACACAAATGACAGAAAATACATAATCCCAGAACAGTGCAACAATTTGTGGATGAGTTGACAAAAACAACTGAAGTTACTACTACGGAAATGGCTGATATAATCGATGCTTTTTAGGCTATCCATGTTGAACTACATTCTTTGTGCAAATGCTTTAAGGACACACTTATATCCCTACTACAACAAATAGCCCAAGCTACTACATGTATTTTGAAGGAGATATCAATATCATTATCTTCAGTACTTGGCCCATACATGTCTTTGAAGCCTGTTAATCCTATTATTCCCATCTGTGCTAGCTCTTCCAAACATACTCTGAATCTTCTTGCTTTGGATCTTCTTGAAGGAGGTGGATCTATTCCAACTGTGTGTGTAAAACTATGATTTGCTAGCAAAATACAATTCTTCTTAGATGCTCTTATAGATACTAATTCAAGCCTAACCATAGCTCCTTATGAATTGTTTGCTCCTAATCTAATCAAAGATAGTATTCCTATCACTGTGAATATATCCAATAATAAAAAATTAAGCCTGACTAAGATAGTAAAAGATTTTTAATATTTGGGAGAAATTAAGGTACCAATAGAGATACAGCTCACATGCAAATGCGCTATGATATGCTAATTGGTACATATATTCTACAACATCTTACTCCCTACATTTTTTGGAAAAATCATATAGTGGTTTCCTATCATGGCCGCAAAACTCAAGTTCCTTTATTAGAAAATATTGGCCATAGTGTATATCCAATATCTCCTTCCATTCCCACAAAAAAAAAACAACAAATTGAATCTTGGTTACAACACGAGCTTCGAGAATACCAATAGGATATCCAACGAAAATATGACTACTAAATTGAAATCTTTTATGCAGGATGATCCCTTGATGTTTGGCATGAAAGAAGAAGACCTTATACAATGCAAGCTAGAAATAACAAACTTCACCATGGAAATGTCAGCACATAAACATCAAAGAAGGCCAATATCTTTGCTCCACACAAACTACATAAAATACATAATATTACAATAGTGCAACAATTTGTGGATGAGTTGACAAAAACAACTCAAGCTACTACTAGTGAAAGGGCTGATATAATCAATGCTTTTTAGGCTATCCATGTATAACTACATTCTTTGTGCAAATGCTTTAAGGGCACACTGATATCCCAAAAACAAATAGCCCAAACTTACTACATGTATTTTGAAGCAATTATCAATATCATTATCCTCATTACTAGGCCTAGATATGTCTCCAAAGCCTATTAATCCTATTTATCCCATGCGTGCTACCTCTTCCAAACATATTCTGAATCTTCTTGATTTGAATATTCTTGAAGGAGCTGGATCTATTCCAATTGTGTGTGTAAAAATTTGATTTGCTAGCAAAATACAATTCTTTTTAGATGCTCTCATAGATACTGGCTCAAGCCCAACGATAGCTCCTTATGAATTGTTTGCTCCTAATTTAATGAAAGATAGTATTCCTATCACTATGAATATATCCAATAATAAAAAATTAAAGTTGACTAAGATAGTAAAAGATTTTTTAATATTTGGGAGAAATTAAGCTACCAATAGAGATACAAATCATATGCAAATGCGCTGTGATCTGCTACCTGTTCCAAACATACAATGAATCTTCTTGCTTTGAATCTTCCTGAAGGAGGTTGATCTATTCCATCTGTGTGTGTAAAAATTTGGTTGCTAGCAAAATACAATTCTTCTTAGATGCTCTTATAGATACTGGCTCAAGTGCAACCATAGCTCCTGATGAATTGTTTCCTCCTAATCTAATCAAAGATAGCATGCCTATCAGTGTGAATGAATGCAATAATAAAAATATTAACCCTGACTAAGATAGTAAAAGCCTTTTAATATTCGGGAGAAATTAAGCTACCAATAGAGATACAACTCATATGCAAATGCGCTATGATATGCTAATTGGTACATAAATTCTACAACATCTTACTCCCTACACTTTTTGGCAAAATCATATAGTGCTTTCCTATCAGAGCGGCAAAACTGAACTTCCTTTATCAGAAAATTTTGGCCGTAGTGTATATGCAATATCTCTTGCAATTCCAACAAAAAAATACAAGAAAGTGAATCTTGGTTACAACATGAGCTTCGAAAATACCAATAGGATATCCGACAAAAAATTGTGAAGGCTTTATGCATGATGATCCCTTGATGTTTGGCATGAAAGAAGAAGACCTTATACAATGCAAGGTAGAAATAGCAAAGCTCCTTCACCATTGAATTGACAGCACATAAACATTAAAGAAGGCCAATATCTTTGCTCCACACAAACCATCGAAAATACATAATCCGAGAACAGTGCAACAATTTGTGGTTGAGTTGACAAAAACAACTCAAGCTACTACTAGTGAAATGGCTAATATAATCAATGCTTTTTAGGCTATCCATGTTGAACTACATTCTTTGTGCAAACGCTTTAAGGACACACTTATATCCCTACTACAACAAATAGCCCAAGCTACTACATGTATTTTGAAGGAGATATCAATATCATTATCTTCATTACTAGGCCCATATATGTCTCTAAAGCCTATTAATCCTATTAATCCCATTCGTGCTACCTCTTCCAAACATACTCTGAATCTTCTTGCTTTGAATCTTCCTGAAGGAGGTGGATCTATTCCAACTGTGTGTGTAAAACTTTTATTGCTAGCAAAACACAATTCTTCTTAGATGCTCTTATAGATACTGCCTCAAGCCTAACCATAGCTCCTTATGAATTGTTTGCTCCTAATCTAATCAAAGATAATATTCCTACCAGTGTGAATGAATGCAATAATAAAAAATTAACCTTGACTAAGATAGTAAAAGCCTTCTAGTATTCGGGAGAAATTAAGCTACCAATAGAGATATAACTCATATGCAAATGCGCTATGATACTCTAATTCTCTAGATCTATATAACCAAGCATATAGGCCAAAAATCTTATAGATTCCTCCTTCTCTACCAAAATTATCTTCTCCACTCCTCTATTGAAGAGTTGAGATCCAATGCCTTTGGAATAGCTTTTAAAGCCATGGTTAGTAAACTTGGAGTGCTTGACAATTTATAACAGTTCGATTATATATTCAAGCTTCAAATATAGTAGCCAAGGCCTTGAAACATCCTACACTTTATTTGAAGAATAATCTTCTATATATTAAAGATACACAAGAGATCCTATGTCTTTTTGAATCAAAAGAAACTATTGTTGATCCCTATGAGAATGATATTTTGTTTCATGCTTTCTAAATTCCTCATCAATTAGATTTCACCTAGTAAGCAAAGTTATCCTAGGAGCATTGGTTGCTTGAATTACATCATTAAAACGAATATGCTTATCAATTGTAAGACTCTCTACATAGCTAGCATAATATTCCATGTACACCTAAAAGTTTACCTTCAAGCTGTCCCAAGATCTCTTGCAAATCAAAAGGAAGATTTAGTATATCCCTAATATAAATATACTTAGATGAGTTTCTTGTCTTTTGAAGAAAATCAAAGAGTCTATCATCAATTGTGTCCTCCAATTCTTCCTATTCCATTTCTTTGAGAGAAAGCTTCCTTTTTGACATTTTAACCCTACAACAACTTGCAATTGCAAATAGAAAAATTATAGTGACAATAAAGAACACCACCTAGTCTAATGAAATGCAAAAACAACATGGTGAAAACCTTCCAACTTAATGATGAACGGCATTTTATATGAGAAGAATAAAGCTACAATCTCCATGTCTAGTGAAACATGAAATATAGTATATCAAAGATGTCTCTTTGAAGAACCTTGCATTTTATAGATGTGTTTTGCATTCTACTTTCATTCAAATTAATAAATGATATCACTACCATATGAAACGTGATAGAGTGTGATTTTGTCTTCTTTGAAGGATCATTTTTATGTTTCATACGTCGATTTAGACATTTTTCATTGTATAATATATTGTTGGTTTTTTTTCTTTACAATTGATGAGAATAACTATAGCTGGAAAAAAAGCCACCACAAAAAAGTAGAGAGCTGATCCCACACAAATTGCTCAAAAGATTTAATAGGCCTCCAAGGCATCTAAGACACCAAAAAAAACCAAGAGAGAATTTTCACAGGGTGTGAGATGTCCAAGAGAGATTAGAAAGGCAATGTAGGCTCTTAGCAATGCAATTCCAAAATTGCCATGCAGAGACTTATTAGAAAGATTAGTGATAAGCAGCCTAAGTGGACAAGGAATGCTATTAACCACATCCAAGAGGCTACGAAGGACTGCTTAATTGTCTTTTTCTAGAATGCATACATCTCTACTATCCATGTGCATAGATTGATACTCATGGATAAAGACATGATTATCCTGAGAAGGTTAAGATATAGATTCTACAAGATTTTAGAACCAATTTCTCTTAGTGATGTAAAGACATACACTATTCTAAATGTGCCACCATAAAAGAGGAAAGAGGCAAACATAGGCTCTAAAGTTGATGATATCACACATGAGAGATATGTAAGCCTGTATGAGGAGGAAAAGGCTGTAAAAGAAAAGGAAGAGAAATTGAGAGAGCACAAGAGAAAGAAAGAAAGAAAAAAAGAATTAGAGAAATTGGAAGCATTAGAAGATGAGATCTCTAACATGCTTGAATTGAAGGCTTTAATGTGTATTACTTTTGACATTGTAACACAGGCAAGACAACCGATATTGTTGCTTTGGACTCAAAGTGTGTTTATATTCTCAGAGATTAAAAAACATAACTAAATGACTCACATCGGTATAATCTTGATATAGATTATTCTACACATTCAATGAAGATTTATTCTCATGGGAAACAAATCACATTGCATGTATGCACACTTTTGATAATTTTCCATTGCTTAGTCATACACAGGCTAAATGTTCATTAAGAAAAGGTAGCAAATCCTACTCAATCTGGGTGAATGAAATTGAAGTTAAGGAAAATAAGATGCATCCTAGGCATGCACAATTTCTCTCACAATTTAAAGACTATTTTGCTACTGACTTACCACCTGGTTTACCACCCATACATCATGAAGATCATAAAATAGACTTAATTACAGGTTCTCAACCACCATGTAAGGCACCTTATTGACATAATCAAATTGAATAGAAAGAAATTCAAACTCAAGTTGAAGAATTGTTAACCCGAGGACTCATTAGGCCCAGTAGTTCTCCATTTGATGCACCTGTCCTATTAGTTAAAAAGAAAAACAACACCTATAGGATGTGCATTGATTATCATGCCCTAAATAAGATAATTGTCAAGAATAGATATCTGATCCCTAGGGTAGACGATCTCATGGATAAAATACAAGGGGTTGTAATATTTAGCAAAACAGATCTTAAATCTGGATACCATCAAGTACGATTGGATACATCTGACATTTTCAAAACTGCATTTATAACTCAATTTGGACATTATGAATTCCTTATTATGCCTTTTGATTTAACTAATGCACTAGTCACATTCAGTCGTATGATGAATTGTATATTTTTTAAGCATCAACATTGTGTCATTGTTTTCTTTGATGACATATTGGTTTTTAGTAAGAATGAGAACGAGCATTATGAACACTTATCTTTGGTTTTCAAATTATTGAAAGAGAATCAATTATATGCAGATCCTGAAAAGAGTGAATTTTTTCAAACTCACATTGAATACTTAGGACATATTGTTTCATTTGAAGGTATTAAATTTGACCCTAAAAAGATAGAAGCAATTTTGAATTGGTCGATACCTAAAAATGTGCATGAAGTACGTTCTTTCTTAGGTCTTTCTAGCTTTTGCAAAAAATGTATGAGAAATTTTTCATTGCTTGCATTACCTTTGACAAAATTATTAAAGAAAGGTATTGTGTATCATTGGTCTAAAAATAAGTAAAAGTCTTTTGATATACTGAAACATACCTTAAACCATGCCATTGTATTGCAACTCCTTGACTTTAATAGACCATTTTTCCTAGTAGTCACTGACGCTAGTGGGTCTGGAATAGGAGCTGTCACTATGCAAGATTCCCATCCCATAGCCTACTCTAGCTGCAAGCTTAAACCCTCTGAACTTAAATATTCTACCTATGATAATGAATTGCTAGCTGTAGTATAAGCTTTACGTCAATGGAAACACTATTTAATGGGATCTGAATTCATGATTAAAAATGACCAACAAAATATCAGACATCTCCTTAGTCAGCCACAAATCTCTGATCGATATATTAAATGGGCTGCTTTTATTCAAAGTTTTCATCCACTTATCCAATATCAACCCAAAAAAGAAAATGTTGTTGCTGATGCCTTGAGTAGAAGACCAACTATTCATACTATCTCTGTGATCTCTTTTGATTCCCTTATCCCTATGAAAGATACCTATGATCAAGACCCCAGTTTTCAAGCTGATTGGACTAAATTAATTGCAAATAACTGGATTCCAATTGATTCATTTTCTTATGCTGATGGATTTATGTTTTATGAGAAAAGGTTATGTGTGACTGTTCCATTTAGATCATTTTTGTTGCACGAAATTCATTGTCCCCCATTTCAATGCCATAGAGGTATTATTTTCACTTTACATACATTGATTGAAGATTTTTACTAGCCACAGATGGAATCTGATGTTTCTAACTTTGTATCTGAGTGTTTAATTTGTTAAAGAGTTAAGCGAAACCATGGTAAGCAATATGGTTTGTTAATGCCTTTACCAATTCATGAAAGACCATGGGAACATATCTCAATGGATTTTATTGTTGGTTTTCCTAACACTCAAGTTAATTATGATATGATTTGGACTATTGTAGATCGGTTTAGCAAACATGCATATTTCATTCCATGCAAGAAAACATTAATAGCATCTCAAGCTACTCAATTGTTTTTGAAAATTGTTTTCACTAACCATGGTTTACCAAAAGTTATTATTTTTTATCGTGATTCTAGATTCTGCAATAATTTTTGGACTACTTTGTTTGCAAACTTAGGAACAAAAGGAAAGAGAAAAAGACCCATTCACCTTTAGCTTCCTTATGCCCAACAGCCTGTGGAGGGTCTTACCGCTCAAGGTGATGTAGGAGATGATCACGATTGGTAGCCGACTAGGACAAAAGTGGCTGGAGAAAAGGCAGAAGATCCCCACTCTTTGGGGAAATGAAGAAGATGAGTTTTGGCAAAACAAAGTGTTTGAAGTACCACATACCGTACAGGGATATAACTGCCAACCCCTATGAAGGAGGTGGGTGTGCGACATCAGCATGTTCACCTGGATGGCTTTTTGCAACACCCTGCCCTACGAGAGGAACAACCCCACGTTCATGGAGTACCTTGTAGGGTAGGTGTGGATTTTGATGCTACCCTCCATGGGCGTTATGATTTTCCTATAATCTACAACTCTAATGTTGTCTCCTTTGAACATGCCCTCCTCTTCAACTCGGAAAGCTTGGATGATTCCATGATGCGTTTCCTCACGGATTTCTCTTCATGTCCCAATCTAGCTTTCGTAACTACATGTAATTATCTTAGGTTACTTAAATTATTACTTAAGTAGGATCTGACTCCACAAGAACGTGGCCTGTCTCCCCTATTCTTTGACCCTAACGCCATTGATAGATGTGCCATGGCACGTCTGATGATGAGAACTAGCCTCCTCCCCTCTTTTTGCCTAGCTCTCCTGGAAGACATGAACGACAGCCAGTTCACTAGATGCAATCATCCTTTCCTCTCCACCACCTCCCTCCACGTCCGCATGAATATGAAAGGATACATGTAAAGCTATCAATTTTTGAGCAAATCCATTTGACCCCCTTCTTCGCCTAATTCAGACGATGAGAATCAGGCACTGGCTGTCATTCTACTAGTGTAATACTATTATTATTAAACAAAACAAAAAAAGAAGAAGAAAGAAAGAAAAAGAAAAGCATGAAAGGAAAAGGAAGAAGAACATTACACACGGAATGGACAAAACAACTCACTTGCAGAAGCACTTAGCACCACATAAAGCACGATCACTGCACCTAGGGGTTCTCAAGTTAGGCGTGCCCGGTGGCTTCGGTCTGCTGGCTCCGCTCCTAACCCCCTAGCCCTTTTTGCAACCCCATTTCACGCTTAGGGCCCATCAAGGGCAGGACATACCTAGGGAGGTAACACTCGCCTATGGTTAGGCATGTCACCCTAAGCTACTTGCATCGCACCTCCCTTTGCACGAATGGAGTCCTCAGGTGTGGGACATCACCCATGCTAGCCTGTGGTTAGACCCAACTCCCCATTCCACCAGCACGAGAACAATGCACTATACAATAAGGTAGAGACCCCCCTTAGGTAGAGCACCGCACCTTTTCCTTTTAGGCATCAGAAAGGTGACAAACCACCGACTTCGGAGGTCCCCGTCATCCACTTGCTATCCATTTGGCTTCTCCAACAAACATCATTACCAAGCTTCCACAAGCACCCAAGTTTACATGTGGCCCTACCCTCATAGACTACTTTGCCAACTACCTATTAAACCCCAACAATAGCCAAAAGTGCCATGGGACTAGCACCCGTCTCATAGGGGGGTGATGTTAACCCCAAGTCAAGAAGGCAGAAAAATGAATTAAAACATGGAAAAAGGATGGAAAAAGAGCAAAGACATGCAAGCGGCCTCTAAAGCTAAGCTAGGTCCAAAAGCGTAATTTTAAATGAAAGGCGCCTAAAAAAAGTCCAGAAACTCTTGTAAAAGAGTGCTAGGCTCCCTCATGTGCCAATTGTAAAATATTAGACAGGTGTAGACTAGAGGTATAAGGCTAGAAAAGGAAATAGAGAAAAGACCTTGCCACAATGGCCGGTCATGTAAAAAGGGATGGGTGCCCATGGGATTTTAGGGCTTGTATATAAAGTTCAAAAAGTGAATGGAAGCTCATTCTTTGGTGTGTGGCTAACAAGAGTTCTCTTCTTCTTCTCTTCTTCTCTTCTCCTTGCTTGTGTGTGCTCTTGAGAGAGGGAGTGTGAGAGTGTGAGAGAGTGAGTGTGTGGGAGTGAGGGATCAAGAGGGTGAAGCTCTTCACCATCTCCACTTTTCTTCTTCTCTTCTCTTCTCTTCTCTTCTCTTCTCTTTTCTCGCACGCGTGGCTATGGTGGATGGAGCTTGGAGATGGAGGAGGCTTGAGGATCTCCATCATCTCCTATCTTCTTCTCTTCTCTTGTCTCATGCGCGGCTATGGAGGATGGAACTTGACGGTGGAGGCTTGAGGTTGCTTGAGGGAGGAGGCTACTTGTTTGGGCATTAAGGTAGGCTCGCTATATCCCTGTAGGATTAAAGACGCATCGGCTAGGTGAGAGATAGCCATTTGTGCTCGTTTGAAACACTTGAAACAATAAGTGGTCCATGGGACTTGGCAGTCTCTATCCCTAGTGAGAAAGTGAAAACTAGCGAATCGGTTTGGCTATCTCTATGAACATAGCTTGAGCTACCATCTTAACCACTACTTTCCCATTAGATGACTATCTTAGAAAGACAATTTCTTTCCCACCTTTGCTTTTATGACACAAATGAATTGATTGTCTAGTCTTGCAATCATAGTAGCTCTATATATCCTAGATTTAAGAAACTATTTCTCCCTTGGAACCTACAGCACATAATTTACACTAGAAAACCTACAATTTTACAATCCTAAATTTTGTACACAAGTGCTTGTATGGAAACTCACTCACCTTGTTCTTATTGTTACATGTAGTTAGGCTGAGGGGTATGCATCTTTGGCACCATGTTCACCTCTTGGTGAGAGATGTTGGATCTAGGCAAGATAGCCCTCTAGTGTCGAACTAAAAGGATAGTTGATCTCAAACAAATGGGAGACACTTGAGAATGATACAACTAGCACATTTTTCCCATTATAACGAGTTCATAGTTTTGTTATCAACTTCATAATTTTCTTTAGCTTAGTCATTTACTATAACAATTCACTTGCATATAGTTGTGATCTTAGTTATTAGAAGAGACTAGTCTCTAATAGTTATTAGGACAGATCTCATGAGCTCAAGTCAAAATGTTGTAGATGGACACTTCACTAGACAAATGTTTTATACATGCAAATCAATGTGCTACTAATGTACAAAAAGCTTTGGGATGTTACATTAAAATTTTAGTAGATATACTTACAGTCTTTTTATGAAAATCACTTTGTTACTAATGCACAAAAAGCAGGATGTCACCACTAAAATTTCACTAGACTTACATTGTGTTGGAAGGGACAAGATGATTAAGCCTTTCCATGGTTGGCTTGCATTTAGCACTAGAATTAACTCAACACATAAATGTTGAGTTGTAAGGACAAGATATTCCTTCTCTAATGAAGGATGCGGTTGAATAAAAGCTGGGATGCTACCATCAAATTTTCACTAGATCCACTTACATTGTGTTGGAAGGGACAAAATGATTAAGCCTCTCCATGACCAATTTGCATTTAGCACTAGAATTAACTCAATATGTTAATGTTGAGCTATCAGGACAAGATATTCCTCATCCAATGAAGGATGTGGTTGAATAAACTTTGAATCAAGAGCAACAACTCCTCCTGTTCTGACAATGGAAGAGTTGATGATGAAGCATCAACTACCACAAAAACTTTTCAAGTGCGTCGAGTGTAAATGATAAGACACAACACCCATACAAAATCAATGGTGCTGTTAGTCTCTCCACCAACTCCTCTAATTTATCCCCCAGAAAAAAGCCCTTGTACCTATAAAAAAAAAGATATGTTGTGGAGGAATGGTATGCAAGTGGAAAGATTGATATGTTGCAGAAGAGCAAGGGATGTCTTGCTCTATGTAAACAAAATGCTAGATCACCATCAATATAGCTTCTTTTTCACAACTCCTCAATAGAGTTGATTGATTATTGCAATTCCTTTATGAATTTTTGCAATGAAATTATGTAGTGTGCCTAAGTAGCTCATGCATCAATAAAATCAATTGACTATCACTAGTTCCTCTGTGAATCTTTGTAATGAAATTTTGTAATGAGTATGGGCCCAAAGCAACCCACATTGACATGGACTATTTTGGTCCTATGTTTCTCCAACCTTGTTGTGATCATCCAAACGATTTGGAAATTGGGACTACCTAAGGTATGGAGTCAATAATCCTCATAGTCCAAGAAATCCACAAAACTATGCCACCATACTATTAGCTCCACAATGATCAACACCATGATGATTGTCGATAGCATAACAATATGTAACATGTAACTCAAACTAAGTATCGTCCATCTCTTAGTGTCATTGTGATCAATATAAAGATACCATGCATGAAGATAAAACATAGTATGAGCCCATGAGCTACATGATATATGGATTCTAGAAGGCAGTTAATATGTTTGGTCCTAAAGCAAAGCCTTGAAAAGCAAGATTTCATGCTACAAAATGCAAGTTCAATGTTCACGAAAAACCAAGGTTTAATGTAAAGTGAACTACAATTCATTTTTTAAAAACTTTCAAAATTGAAAGAAGATGGTTTAAAACCTCGAACTCTTAAAAAATTTTAGTTGTAAAAATAGCAAATACATGTAATTTGATTAAAAAATCTATGCAAAAATTTGAGTTAGAAGTTTTTGTATTTGCTACCAAAAATGTTTTTCGTGAACAGTGTGAAAGTTATTGATATATACTTTTGAAACAAGGCCAAAGTATCCCATGCTAGTGCTAGCTGCTTTAGGCATACACTTACTGGATTTGTGGGCATTTCTCTGAAGGCATGCACAACTATAAGATTGCTTTGAAGGTAGACATGAAAGTAAGCATAGTCGGTAGATTCAGAATCAATGTTTAGCCTGGTTGATTATAAAGAGTTTTGCTAGAAGCATCAGATAAAAGAGAAGGCATACTATGCATTGCCACATAGGCAAGCTGGCCACCTACAGATGCATGAGAAGACGGGAGAGAGGAGGGAAGAAAATATGCCTAAAGCTGGCCACCTACAGACGCATGAGAAGACGAGAGAGAGGAGGGAAGAAAATATGCCTAAAGTAGGCCGCGCCGGATCATGCAGTGTCGCATCCTTAGTGCCTTCATAGAGCCTTGCAGGGCCCTCCATTGCAAGCCATGCTAGCACAGTAGCTGCCACAACAGGCCCACCATGGCCTTTCATGCACATCCTGCCTCCATCGCAAGATCAGCAACCATATGAGCTATAAAAATGTGTGTTGGATCCTTATCCCATATAGTCACAACCACCACCGCCCTAGATTTCATAGCCGCAATGCCTGCAATTTTCCACTCCTCTTCAAGCTCACGGCCTCCTCTCTCACATACCCCTAACATCCCCATTCTCATTACTTCAGTCGGTGCAGACTAGCAGGGAGAGAACAAGGGAGGGATGGGGGCTAGATCTCCTCTCCAAAGACTGCTTAAGTGTAATGATTATTCTTAGTTCTCCCCATGATCACTGTCATCGTCGTCAGGCTCATCGTTGCTATCATCCTCATCCTCATCCCCAGCATTATCCTCATATGCTATGGTTATTTCAATAAAAGCGGATCATTTATAATGAGGCGAGGGGAGTGGGGTGTGTTCAATGGGGTCTGCAAGATACTCAAATATTAAGTACATATATAGCAAGATATATAGATATTTCCTTGTGAATTGCAATATTGCTCTCCGCTCATGTTGAGCAATATTGTTTGACCACAATATTGTGAAAAAAGTGAATTGTTTGACCACAATATTGTGACATGGAATGCATTGCTATCAGTATATGTTCAGTAAGGCCAATGTGTTAAGGCTCTAAAGCTATATTTGCATTTTCAAAAAGAGGTGTTGAATCTTATTGATTTCAATGTGATCTTATATCTTCTGTAGTGATGCAAACAGTCTGGAGATCTATGGGAAACTCCATTTTAGCATTGTTCTTACTAGATGTGATGATAGGTCTCTCTTGGCAAATGCTCTTGTTTATACTTCTGGTAGTTGTGCAAGTATTAGAGATGCCCAAGCAGTCATTGACATACTACCTCAACCTGATGTTGTGGCTGAAGGGTGAGAAGGATTGAAGCTTGCTTGGAAGAGCTATGGCGGGAGAGCAAGAGCAAGAAAGAGAGAGAGACCAATGTGTAGTAGCAAGTATTATCAGTGTAGTAATACACGGGCGGCTAGGCGGAGGCGCCTTTACCCCCAACAACCTCCCATTTAAAGGCGAATCTGCCCCAGTGAGGAGTGAAAAGAAAAAGAAAAGATAGTACAATATGTACACATGTACAACAGGATGAGGAAAGATGTCATCTCATCCCACGCCCGTCAATCTCTTAAGGAAGGCAAAGCGCTCAGTAGTGAGGCTTTTCATCAACAGATCTGCAGGATTTTCATCAGTGGAGATATTAACAAGGTCAACAAAACTGTCCTCCATGACCCCACGTATCAAGTGACACCTCAAAGTGTTTCATCTTCGTATGGAAGATATTCTTGGCTAGCTGAAAAGCACTCATAGAATCGAAACGCAGCGTAGGTATAGCATCAATCCCAAGGTCATGAACCAAACGGCCTAACCATATGGCCTCCTTGCAGACCTCGATGGTTGTAACATAGTACACTTCTGAACCCTGGACATCCAAGAGACAGCACCTCCAGCATAGGTGAATATATAGCCATAAGTGGACTTCCTACTATCTGCATGTCCTACATAATCAAAGTCTGTGTACCCCACAACTCTTGTATCCTGGTTGCCATAGCAAATACACATATTTGTTGTGCCTTTCAGGTACCTCATGATACCCTTCATGGCATCCCAATGTTTCCTGCCAGGTGTAGCCATATAGTATGCCACAACACCAACTGCAAAGTCAATATCTGGTCGAGTGGCTATCATAGCATACATCAAACTGCCCACGGTTGATGCATAAGGGATCATGGCCATCTCGGCCCTTTGCTCATCTATCTGCGGACAATCGGCCTGGGAGACCTTTACATAAGAAGGTAATGGACATCCAATAGGCTTCACGTCCTGCATACGGAAGCACTCAAGGACTTTATGAATGTACTCCCTCTATGAGATATAGAGTAGTCCCTGAAGCCTGTTATGCTTAATGTGCATACCAAGAATGTGAGAGGCCTGTCCCAAAGCCTTCATCTCAAAGCTCTCTTCTTTAGGTGAGATTTAAGAGCATCTAGCTCATCATCAGCTTTCCTGCTATCAGCATATCATCCACATAAAGTACCAAAATAAGCGATGAGCCATCATAAGCTTTCTTCGTGTAAAGACATGAATCCATAGCACTTATGTTGTAGCCCTGTGATTGCATAAAGGCATCAAACTTATGATACCACTCCCTAGGTGCCTGCTTCAAGCCATAAAGACTTTTCTTCAACTTGTACACTAGGTGCTCCCTTCCAAGTTCTGTAAAACCCTTAGGTTGCTCCATGTAAATCTCATCATGCAAATCCCTATGTAAGAAAGCCGTCTTGACATCCATTTGGTACAAGTCCAAGTCAAGTTGTGCAACCAAAGCCAAGACTAGGTGCAGGGTGGTCATCTTAACCACAATAGAGAAGACCTCATCGAAGTCAACACTATGCTCTTCCTTAAAACCCTTTGCTACCAATCTAGCCTTGTATGCCGGTGAGGGCTGAAATGATGAACGGGTTGCCTCTTACCCATCCAACCTCCAATCCTCACTAAGAGAACTAAAGAGGGGCACCACCTAGCCAAAGGGAGGATGGGCTAGGACATCCCTATTCTCAAAGAGAATCAAGAGAGCCAAGACACAAATTTACAAGAGAGAATATATGTGCTAGACACCACATTGGAATATAAGAGAGAGAGATGAGAGGAGAGGGAGATAATAGGAGAAGAGGTAGAGGAAGCTTGCCATTATGCTACATGGAATGAGAAGATGAGAAGAGAGGGAGATAATATGAGAAGAGGTAGAGGAAGCTTGCCATTATACTACATAATAAAAGAACTTACTCATAGCTTACCTCAAAGAGATGAGGATTGTAGAGTGCTCTCATGGACTTGTCATTGTCCTCCCCCTTCTTCATTCTCCATGGGCTCTTTATATAGCCTCCATGAGGGATTAGATTAATCTAATCTTCTTGATTAACATAATCCTAGATGATGTATGGCATCTTTGAAAATATGGAGAGTAGTGGATGGGACAAGTCCCCACCTTGGTCATCATGCAAGAAGCCAAGGGTGGTGGTAGACAAAATAGAGAAATGGAGCTAGATTACAAGAGGTGGGTGCCCAAAGCACATTATTATAATATATTTACAAGAAGGATAGAGTGGAAAGTTGGTGTGGTAAAAGAGAGAAGAAAATTGCATGTAGCCAGCAGTCTGCGCCTTCGTAACTTCAAATCCGTGAGGAATTTGAAAAAAGTTTCTTCTGCAACTTTGTAGACCAGGTCGAAACCGATCGGCCTTGGCGAGAATTTTCTTGAAATTCGCTTTTTCTTGGGAGTTATTGAGATTATAAAAAACGGCTTCTAAAAGCTGCTTTGACTTTAGTTCCTCCTATGTATATAAATACATATAAGCATGTGACAAAAGGGGTCCATGCTTATAAGCTTTTGTGCAAGATCCAAATGACATCATGATGTGGATATTGACTTGTGTGCAAGGGTGAGGTGTCCTCTAATGATGGTGATAGATTCCAAATCTTAGTGATGCAGACGGGGCCCATGTGTAGTTGGAAGCTAGTCCTTTGAAAAATCCATGCATTCACTCAACTCCTAGGTGTAATCCATTTTCATCTTCACTAAGATAACCATCCCTTTTACCCTTTACATTGACATGCCTCCTAAGAACTTGTTCCCCCCATTTGCTAGAGTTATCGTAATCGAGAAGCAATGTAGCATACCTAGTGTTTGAAGAGTAAACCCAGAGTGATATGGTAGGCTCTTGATAGGGGCTTTGGCCAAAATTTTGTGGTAGTAATCCGGGTTGTAAAAAACCCGGATCACCGGCTTGGGGTGTCCAGGGATACTTTTCACCTTGTACACCCATTTGCATGGCAGAGTCTTCTTGCTAGTAGGCAAGGAAACCAAATCCCAAGTCATATTCTTATGCAAGGAGTCTATCTCAGACTGCATAGCCCTCTCCCAAGAGTGACTGTTACCCCTACGCATAGCCTTATCATAGGTGAGAGGCTCTCCTGCATTTGTAACCAAGACAAAATGCATCGAGGGCTCAAATCTATCAAGTGGACGTCTATCTCTAGTAGACCGGCAAGCTCTGCTGCCTATCCAACACCCTGGCCATGTGTACCAATTGCTGTTGCAAGCTGAGCAACTAGCTGTGCAGGAGCACGTGGCTCCTCTTGGAATATAACCCTTATATCTCTACCACCTTCTCAGGCTATCGATGCATCTAGTCTTCATGGAAGACTACATCATGGATGCAGATGAGTTTCCGTGCTTACGAATCCCAGAGGCGATAACCAATCTCACCTGCATCTCCATAGCCAAGGAAAATTCATTTGATACTCTTAGGATCCAACTTACTACGCTTATCCTTGGGTATATGGCAGAAGGCCTCACATCCAAAGACACGTAGATACACATAAGATGGAGGTTTTCCAGTCTAGATCTCCTCTACAACCTGGAAATCGAAACCACTAGAAGGTGATCTATTTATGATATACACAGCTGCATTGACTACCTCAGCCCAAAAACTCTATGGTAGGCCTACATGGCTAAGCATATTGCGTACATGCTCGTGGATGGTTCTATTCATCCGCTTAGCCAAACCATTCTGGCGTGGGGTATAGGGGGCGGTTAACTGATGCTTAATACCCCTCTTGTCACATAGCTACTCAAAGGCACGTGACACATATTCTCCCCCATTGTCAGTCCTAAGGCATTTTAGCCTATGCCCAGTCTAGTTCTCAATCAATGCAATCCATCTTTGAAACTCAGCCACCAAGACATCGGATTTAAGCTTAATGGGATAAGTCCAGACTTTATGTGAAAAATCGTTAATAGACGTCACAAAATACTTTGCACCACCCATAGATTGACAGGGCATGGGCTCACAGACATCCAACTGTATCAATGCCAAGGGCTCACTCATTCATGTCCTATCAGACTTCTTATGCGTATTCCTAGTCTATCTGCCATAAAGACAATGGTCACATGAATCAAAACATGCATAGTCAAGGGGCGGTATGTATTGCAAACCAGAAACCATTTTCATTTCCTTCAAGGACATATGGCCCAAACGGGCATGCCAAAGAGATACATGTGGGATGAAACCCACTGACAAAACATGATCAATAGAGGACCCATCAACTATAATAGGATAGAGGCTGCCAACCTTGGCACCTCTAGCAAGCATAAATCTGCCACGTGTAATCTTCCAAGTAGAATCCCCAAATGAAAAATGAAACCCAGCATCATCAAGCTACCTTGCAGACATAAGACTGCATGTAAGTGTAGATACATGACGTACATCCTGTAGCAGAAAAGTACTACCAATAGAGAACTACAGTCGTACATTCCCAATGCCAATAATAGCAAGTGACCTGTCATCACCCAAGTGAACTGAACTAGAGACAGTGTAGTAGGAATAGAACCACTCATGACATGGTGTAACATGAAATAAGGCACCATAATCCAAAAGCCAGCACTGCGCATACATAGAGTAAACCTTGGTCAATGGCGTAGCATCACAAGAACTAGCTGCAAGTATGTACTCCCCATCAGAGTCATCAGTTTGCATGACATTTATCTCCTTGATTTTCACACTGGATTTCACAGGCATAATGCTGTGATCTGAGGACTTTTTCTATACTTCGTCTTTTCCCTTCTCTTTGCACTTCTCATTGTGCAACTCATGACAGTGTGGGCGTATATAACCCTTCTTGCCGCAATGATGACATGTCACATTAGCATTTCTCCCACGAGACTTGCTGCACGACTTACCACGTGACTTAGACCTAAAATTTTGCAAGTCTTTGCCACATCCATACCCACTGTCATTCTTTCCAGTATCATCTCTGCCTCTAACAATAAGCATACGACACATGAGAGGCATCCAAGTTTTTATGGTTGATCTCTTCCTGTAGAAGAGTACTCTCTACATCATGCAAGTTCAAAATAGTAGCACGAGCACATAAGGCAGTGCGGAATACATCCCATGACTCACTCATAGTCCCAAGCAAAAACAGTCGAGTAACGTCATCATTGAAGGTAATGCCCTACGAAGTAAAATTCTTGAGAATAGCATGGAATTGGCTCAAATGAGCAGACATTGTCATATTCTCCTTCATATGTAGGTCCATAAGCAGCTTCAGCCAATACATATGACTTGCTGAACTTTTCTTGTCATAGAGGTTCTTGATCTTATCCCAAAGTTGCCATGCACTCTGTGCTTCCTCAACCACATTGTAATGCACCTGTTCAATGAGAGACAAGATGAGGGTGGACTTGCATAACTCATCAAGCTCCATCCATTCGTCATCAATCATAGTTTCAGGCTGCTCTCCATGCAACCTTAGTAGTTTTATTTGTGATTTCTGCACCAACATACCTGTCAAAATTGGCTCTTTCAATAGGGATAATTTGTACCATCAAGCTTAGTGATGTTGAAGATAGCACTATCTCTAAAAGAAGATGCCATACTGCAAGTTGAAACAATGCAGATAGTTCAAAACTGCTTGCTGTTTTTTGCTGTAAACAGCTAAAATACCACCAAAACTAAGGCAAAATGACCACGAACTGATAGCTAATGATGTTGCCCACCAAGTATTGTCAAAAGTACATAAAATTAGGATGATTTAGCATGAAAAATACATCAGAGTCCATGCATAATTGCTTGCTATAATAAATTACATCCAAGTACAATAAGAGCAAACTGTAGGCAAAATGAATGCACCAAGTCAACCATTGACTGTCAAAGCATAACCGACATCAAGCGAGCATAAATTAGCAAGTAACAGTCATACGGACATCGAGCAAACATCCAAGTATGTCAAATGAATCCATTAGTAAGCTAGCATACCCCTTGTGTAATAGGGAAAAGTGTACACAACACTGGCAAGACCTGACACAAATAGGTGTATGCTCAAGGAGTGCAAAGCCCAAATCAGCCCAAAGTACATCTATGAGGACTATGGCATATCAACCATGCATCATCCAAGTGAAGATCCGAGTCTCAAGTGTCCGAATGCTCAAGTAGCATAAACCCGCATGCTCTATGTCTGTCAAGTGTATCAAGATGCTCCCATTAGCACAAAAGCTGTAAATGTCAAGCAAGAAAGCTCAAACAAAGCATGTAAGAGTGCACCAGTGACAAGTGTCTAAGATCAAGCATCAGTGAGACATCTCGAGCATATAGGCTCCATAGCATTCATACATAGCATCCGTAGACATCAAGCACATCCAAACTATAACTCTGGAAAACCAAGAAATAGCCAAAGTAAGCTCCAGACGATCAGATGCCAACAAGCCAAAGGAAAGCTCAGTAGCATCCAACTCCAGACAATGTAACGGGCATGTAGTAGTGGCATATGCTAAGCATGTCAAGACCGGTCCGCCATAAGAAAAGTACATGCCATAAGTACATCAAACATGGAGATCCAAATGCTATGCAAAGTGAGCTCAAGCTCAACCAATGATCCGAAAGTAAATGCAAGCTCTATGTCGATTCCCGAGAGTCACTACATCAATGTATACATCCAAGACATAGCCCGGATCCGATAGGCATATCGAAACATAAGCAAATGAGCTTCAGCCCTGAATATTCCAGCACCAAATAAATTTCCAAAACTGAGCAAACAGTGGCTCAATCCAAGCTCAAAACCATAGGCATACTTTCCCATATCGAGCATCAAGTGACCATGTATCATAAGTATAAAATGTAATGATAGGGGACTGCCCTGTTTTGGGCTGTGTGTGGACTGTGTAAAATAGTCAATGGCTAAGAAAATTCATCCCCAAAAGCATCTCACATCATAGGCATACATTCCCCTAGCATTCGGGGAGCATTCGGAACCTTTGATGCAATGCCTTGAGGTGCCCAAAGGGGCTGGGTAGGTGCTCGGGAAGCTGGGGAGTGACGAGATCTTGAGAGAGTCAGCTATGGCTGCCGGGAAGAAGGAGACCTAATGAGTGTAGGTAATCAATAGAAAGCCGAAGGAGTCACAAACCAAGTCAAAATGCTCGAGCAACCTTGCTCTAATACCATTTGAAAGGTGAGAAGGATCGAAGATTGCTTGGAAGAGCTAAGGTGGGAGAGCAAGAGCAAGAAAGAGAGAGCAACCAAATGGGAACTCCAACAGTCACAATGTGTGACAGGGCCTTCCTTTATTCAAACTATCACTAAAAGAATAAAGAGTAAAGTGACGGTGATGGGCGCCCGCCACCTGCAGTGTACAGTGGCAGATACTGTCAGTGTAGTAATACACAGACGGCTAGGTGGAGGCGCCTTTACCCCCAACAAAGGCTTAGAATAAAAGAAAATTTCAATGCAAGCTTGCAAATGTTTGAGCAAATGATACCTTCATTACTCAACATGGTTGCAATCACTTTCCTTTCAGTTCTCTACACCTACAATCCTGCTTGACTTGTTGGTAGAGATCTTGGGCATTTCAAAGATATGAACAAGCACTATAACTTGTATCCAAGTAGAAGACACTCTACGATCATAATAGATCTCCAAATTTAAAAGAATAAAAAGGGTATTGTCCAACATCCCAACCTATGCTAATCTAGCCTTCTAGTTGTCTTACTAGTCGTAAAGATATGTCTTAATGGCAAATATAGATGCAAATGCATGGCTCCAAGTGTATGCAAGCTTTGTGAGAATGTATCTCAAAGATCATTATAATGATCATGCACCTCAAACATGTGGAGACGTGTATGGAGGACATTCTTCATTTTACATAGCAAGCTCTCAATCTTCTTCTATAATCTCCCTAAAATGTATTTTCTGCTTTCACAATCCACACCATCAAAGATGAAAGGAGGAGGGTTTCAAAAAATACATGCATCAACAATTGTAATAAGGACCCCTATTACTTAAAAACATTTTCCAAGGACAAAATCAACATGGCCTTGGTTGAATTTCAAATATAGGAAGCACTTTGACCTTTGGATGGGAGATAAGATGTACATATATTGGTCAAGTTTGAACAATGATGGTGGCACTCATGATTAAGTTACAAACACTTAGATGCAACTTAGATACAAGATAGATAGGGTTTTTGGCCTTCGAAAGGGGATAGAAATGCACATGTATTGGTCAAGTTTGAACGGTGCAAGTGCCACATAGTTACAAACACACCATGTAAATTTAGATGCAAGAAGGTAGTTTTTGTGCCACCAATTGGAACCCAAGGTTTGAACCCTTGCACTCATCCATTAAGCCCATACTTAGACTAATGCACATGTAGACTTTGCACACATCTATTCATTGTAGTGTCACTCCAAAATGATTATACAATGGTTTGATCTTTGAAAGTTTGGGTTCTTATAATGAATGCTTAGCTCATATGTTGATACTTATGATGTTCTCAACTTTACTCTCCCTACTCTGGGCTCAAGAAAATGGCTAAGTTTACCTTCAAGTTGCATCCTCTCCAAAAGACATAAGGATCTATTTGAAGTCTACAAGTGTGCCAAAGTGATCAATCATTTCAAGCAACCATGAGATGGATTGTGGGCTTTCTATAGTATCACAATGGGTGTGTGCCATTTTGGGGAGCTTAAAGACACTCACTTTCTTCTTGTCAAAGAGGCTTCCTCTTGATGTTCCCTTGCCCTTGAGCTCATGATCGAATTCCATTCTTTGATTATTATCGGAGTTGAGAATTTTTAAAGGGGTTGAGAAGATGACATTGTAGCTAAGAAGAGTAAATGTGCTCTCTTGTACAAAATAGAGAGCAATGGGTTGTAGAATATGGGACCAACATGGACAAACCCCAACCCCCCCCCCCCCCCCCCCCCCCCCACCCCCTTCTTCTAGTATGATCTTGAATCCACCTCCATACACCTCTCTCACATTGAGAGGAACTTGGTCATGCAACAAAATATCTACTAGTTGCACATACAATATAGATGGATCTCACTCTAGCAACCCCTTCCCTCGATGATCGCATACTACACTGACCACTTTATGAGGACTACGACAAAGGGCTTTGTTGAGAGATTTGGATACCTAGACATATACATGCCACATGAGATGCAAGTAGTCATTGGCCAACTCAAGGTCTCCTCTCATTAGCTCAAGATTGAGACAAGGAAGGAAACCTACATCCCTAGAGTTAAGAGGATCTCTAGACCATACCAAGTGGAGGTTGAGAGTGCGGAGCATTTGCAAGCCCAAGGCCTACAATGGTGCCATTTAAGCTAGATAACCCACATTATTCAAATGAGACATCCCTCTCAAACTAGTCATGGAGTTTCCAAACCAAGGACGTTTGGGCCAATTCCTACTTGAGATTTAGAGGCTTCACACATCACTACTCCAAGTTGGCACCCTAGAGAGAGGGGCCAAATAATCACAACTCATCAATTTTTTCTAGACAATGACCACACACACTACACTTGCACAAAGAGGGGGTGACAATCCAAAGGGCTAAGGAAATCCGAGCAGCATGCCCATGACCAAGGGTGCAAGGATACCAAACAGAGGCTATACTAGAGAGAGATCAACAAGTGAGATGAGCAATGTTTGACAAAGTAGAGAGATTAGTCCAAATGCTACCCACACACGTTCATCAAGGATGTATGACATACTATACCCACCAATCCTAACTAGATGGAGCTAGTTATCAACGTAGCGTTACTCAATCACATAGCTAGCCATGTATTGCTCCATACACCCACTCTACCTTCTAGTTTTATCCCTTATATGGGCATTGTATTGTAAACCACTTTATATACCTTAACTTCACAATGTATATCACTTATCATCATTTTACAGGTCACAATTTGATGTATAGTGATGATCATCATAGAACATGGTTCTCTCACATGGGCCATTTTTGACCATATCTCAAAAAATTTATGAATCGTCTTTAAACCCTTGAAAACGTTTCATAACTTTTCATGCACAAAATTGGATCTTTTTTACCTTGGAAAAGACCCAAACATGTACAAACCATTATAAACATGAGCTAGCTTTCATAACGTTTTCAACAATTAGTGAAAATATTAAAAGATATATAAAGGGGATGGGAGGGGAAAGAGAGAAAATTGGTAGAGAGAGAGGGAGAGACATTAATGTCTACTGAGGCCAAAGTCAACCTATGAGCCATTACCGTGCACAACCCCTCAATTCCTACTTACATTGTCTTCCCTTGCCTTCTTCCTCCCCTTACCTCTCTATCCCCACCTACCTCCTCCTTTGGGAAGATTTTTGAGGGTGAGCTTGTTTAGCAAGCTTTGGAGACAATTTAAAATTAGGTGACTTTTTATTAGAAAGTCTAGCAGAGTTTATGAAAATGCTACATTTTAGGGCAAGCAAGTTGAACTTATGACTCTCACAACAACACTCCAAGAATATGAATCCATGCAGTAAGATATAACTTACTATAGATAATTAATCATTCTTCCCCCAAAAGTAAGCTTAAAATGCCCATAACCTTGGAAATAATTGTAAGCATGACCTAGTTTGACTATACTTTAGAAGTCCTTGAGGATAAGTCGAGTGAGCTTTTGTAAGAAGAGTTCATTAGTAGGTTGCAAAATTTTTAAAAACTAGTCTATGAAAGGTCATCCACTGCCTAGCTTCTTCTATCTCCCTACCTAGCTTCTTCTATCCCTAGCCTACCCCATCCCTAGCTATCTCTATCTATCCCCACCTAGCTAGCTCTATACCTCGCCCACCCATGTACCCCCACCCACCCCCTCCAACCCCACCGATATACCCTATATCCCTCCATCCCCACTCTATTCCCAACACACGCCATCGCCCTCCCTAGTTAACCCACACCTCTCTCTCTCCAACATCTAAGTGCTCTTTGCCAACCCCTCAATGTCTCTCTACCCATCTTCATCACTCTATCCTGGCCTACATCCTCCTATGCCCACTATCCTCTCTAGCTCCCTCCATCACCACACAACTCCCTCTACTCTTGCTATTATCACTCCCCCTCTCCATCGCCGGCCTACCCCCATTATCCCGTCTTATCTCCCGCCATTACCCCCCGACTCTCTCCACCATCGCCTACCTCCTTCGGCCACCTTTCGCCTAGCTCCCAGCAGTACCGCCACACACCTTCCTCCACTACTGGCCACAACCTCCCTGTACTACCGCCTACGAACCTCCACCTCTCTCGAGGTGGCTAAGTTGCTTCCATTTCCAAAATCTACCTAAAATTTTGGTCCATTGTCGGCTTGAAGCAAATACCGTGCCAGGCTTGATATGAGAAAATGCATGCAGCTTATCTCTGATTTCATAATAGCGTAGGCTTGGATATGAGAAATTACATAAGCTAATCTCTCATTTCATATTAATTTGATCCTCTATAAGATACTAAGGGGTTGTTCCATCCTCATACTCCATGTTTGTGACACGATTATGAGTACATATGAGTCTCTAGGCACAATAAAACAAGCACAAGTTCACATTTTACCTGCCCATAGATTATATTCCTGATCATAGTTAGCCTAACATTTCACATTGAATTGTTTCCGGAGTACTCCAAACCCACTAATTTGTCTTGATAGTTGAAAGTATGTTAGAAGTACAAGTAGAAATTAAGACTGAACGATTCGGTTGTGTACCCTTAACTGTCTCACATCCCCAAAACCTCATAGAAGATATGAAACACATAACAAATCTCCTCAAAGCATGCCCTGCAGTCTTCACTATTGTAATTTAGAAAGAAAGCCACTACCCTTAAGTACTTGTGCAAAAACCTGCATCTCATGCTCATGCTCATCAAAGTGACAGGCATTGCCTATTTTTTAACCTTGCCTACTAGCACTTATCTTTTGATGCAGCAAGGCATCAAGATAATGCAAACAATGCCATGGATGATGATAGCTGTGTCTTTACTTTCCCGCAAGCATGTAGAATGTTTGGATATGGATGCATAAACAACCTATCTGGAGAATGTCTTTGATGCATAAGCATGTAGAATGTCTTTGATACATTCTTTGTGGTAATAGCCACCTTGCTTGTATCATCCATTATATAAGAACAACAAAACATTGGTTTTACAACCAAAGAAGGGTATCTTGTAAGAGGCACTAATTTGAAAAATGCTGCTCAAGGAACCTAAGTGAGAAGATAAAGGGCAAGCATCATGAACATGAAAGCAGACTACATAGCGAACCACTAGCACATTGAGACAGAGTTGCATTTTTTTCAAAGCATTCATCATTACAAATTTTAGGTTGCACACCAAACATTATTAACAAGCTAGCATCCAAAAGAAAAACATACAAGTGTACCTATGTTTATCTTGCACACGTTTGAAACTATTTGCCTTCTCTTGGGCAAGAAGGTTCTCACCCACAAGAGCTTATATTTTGAATTCCAACTTTTGTGACACGTAGATAGAGCCTGGCTGTTGCGAGTTCCATTTGCTAGTTTGAAATACAAGATTCTTGGTAAAGAATTCTAGTAAATCTGCTGCATTTGAAAGTACCAAGATTATGCTCATAGAACATGTTGAGTTTATCTTTTACTTCACAAACCTTGTTACTTCTAAGCATTGAGAATTTGTGCATTGGGGTTTTAGGGACCTAATAATATGTTTTAGCTTCCCCATTGTTAAACCTGGGTCCTGTAGCCTCGTTATGGCATTGTCTCCTTGGTGGATTAATCAACCACTATGTAAAAGGAGAATTTTTTGTCACTAGAGAATGAAAATGCTAGTTCCATCAAACATGTACCTGGTGGGTTATCTCAATCAAGTGGTGGGTTACCTTCAATCAAGTGATGCTTCCCTTGCAAAATTACTAGAAGCTTATGCTATTTTCTATCCAATTGAGGATGGAATATAACCTCCACTGAGTCCACTCTCAGTCCTTTTTCATGTAATGTTCGTGTCACCAATGTCCCATTCAAACCAGCTTAGATCTAAGATGTATTGTGAGATTGTAGAAACTCTAATCTCCAAAAGAACTATGGAGAGCTAAGTAAAGCTATGAGAATGTAACCTTAATTCTTTTGGAGAGCTATGTAAAGTTGTGAGAATGAAACCTTGTAGGGTAAGGGAGCCAATTGCGAAATAGGTGCCAAAATGCACACACCTTTGAGCCAGTGATGTTACAAAAAAAGAGGAATATGTTGAAAATCTTGCTTAGGTATCACTCATTGATTTGCCAAAAAGTGTTACATTACTAGCCCTCAAGTGCACCCTTACCTCCCAAAATTGTATTTTTTAAATATATGTTTTTTTAAAAAAGAAACTATTCAATATTGGACTCATTCAATTCTTCTTGATATCCCCTACATAGTCATATATTCAAATCTCAAAAAAACTACAAAATGTGAAATCCCCCCCAAAAGTACATATTTTTTCTTAGGTGTTCTATAGTTGGCCCACTTACCCTATGTCCACCCAAAGGTAAACTGTCACTAGGTGGTGATGCTTTTTGCAGTTGCTTTCCTTATTTACTTATATAAATATTTTATTTTTATTTTCTTTAGTTGATGTTTCTTTTTACCCCCAGAGTTCTCTTGGATTAAGCCGGGATCTTTACATGGCCAGAAGAGGCAACCATTGGGGCAAATTGGACTAATGGCTTGTCTGAGCCTTGGGACCGGTTCCATATTGAATGGGCACTGAAGAATAGAATGCCAGTGGTTTGGGACTGTGTGCTTAGCCACTAGAGATGGTGCAGGACAATGAGCCTGGCCAAGACAAACGATGCACATGTAAGAATGCTCATGGAATAAAAGTCACCGTAACTGAGCCACATTACACTTTTTGATGTGGTCGCAATGATAAAAGTTGCTTAGAACAACTTGAGGAATGCAAGGGTCGCCATCCCTAAAATTTAGGGAGTTGCTATTTTTGGACTCCAGAATATCTTTGTGTGCTGAGGTCAAATTTTGCACCGATCATGGAGAATTTTAGACCGGAAGGTTTAAACGAGAAAATTTTGATTATTAAACGGGAATAGACCGGTTTCATGGGTTCCATTGCCAGGATCATGAAATTGGTCTATGACTCACATAAAGCGGTAGTCCCTTCAATTAATACCTGGTCTTTTCACATACACACACAAATCGAGACCTCACTCCCTCGCTCAACACCGAATTGGCCCAAAGTCCAGTGCCCCTTTCCGTATCTCTTAATCAATTAAAAGATGGAAAGTTACAAAAATGAAATGTTTCAAAGTATAAAACCTGTGAACAGATGGCTTTCATATTTTCTAAGTAAATTTCAGCTGCACAAGGATAGTACAGCATATCCAGAACAACATCCCTTTCTGAGTAAATTTCAGCTGCATGACCGTACAGCATATCCCAAACAACATCCCTTTTTCTGAGTAAATTTCAGCTGCATAAGGAGAGTACACCATATCTAGAACAACATCCCAAGTAGGAAAATACTTTCTGTGACCATAACTCAATAATTGAAGTGTAGAATTGCAATCTGCAAAACTCTATATTTGTTGTTTTTACTATCCATCATATCTAGAACAACATCCCAAGTAGGAAAACACTTTATGTGAGCATAACTCAATAATTTAAGTGCAGAATTGCAATCCGCACAACTCTGTATTTACTGTTTTTGCCTGTTTCTTGACCTGTTCTCAGCCTTATTCCATTCCAGATCTATTCCATTCTAGTTAGAATACAAACCCTTTGACCATGGCATCTTTCCAACAGTAAAAATGTCCCACAAACAACACTAAATCAGAGCTAAAAACCATGTTCCTCTCTGTCGTGGTCATCACTTTCTTTAGTCCCTACATTGGGGAAGCAATCAGTTGCTCCTGAACCTGGACAATGAGGCTCTTGCCTAAGCAAAAGTGCAAAGAAAACACAGGAACTGTACTTTGATGGAATCAGCCCATCATGCAGAGCAATTCCTCTCAGAATAGAGAGAGAGTTGACTAGAGGAAGCAAGCTCTACCTCCCTACATGAGTTAGAGACAAAGAAGTACTCTCCATAGCTGATGGACTTGCAGCAATCTGCCCTCAGCCCCTGAAAACTTCACTCTCAGATTGGCCCCTCATGCCTATTACCATTTTCTTTTTGAATGCTATCTCTCTCTTTTGGGAATTTGGTCCCAAATTGTGACACATGGCATACATGTAACAAATGTCCCGTCTAAACCTTCCGGTCTAAAATTCTCCATGATTGGTGCAAAATTTGACCTTGGCACAAACCAGAGAATTAATCCTCATGCAAAAACGAAGATAATGACGTAATCAGATTCTAGGGTCCAAAAGGAGTAACTCCCTAAATTTTAGGGATGGTGACCTCTGCATTCCTCAAGTTGTTCTGAGCAACTTTTATCATTGCAACCACATCAAAAAGTGTAATGTGACTTAGTTACGGTGACTTTTATTCCGTGAGCATTCTTACATGTGCATCTTCTGTCTTTGGCCAAGCTCATTGTCCTGCACCATCTCCAATGGCTAAACACACGGTCCCAAACCACTGGCATTCTATTCTTCAATGCCCATTCAATATGGAACCGATCCCAAGGCTCAAACCATTAGTCCAATTTGTCCCAAAGGTTGCCTCTTCTGGCCATGCAAAGATCCCGGCTTAATCCAAGAGAACCTTGGGGGTAAAAAGAAACAACAACTAAAGAAAAGAAAAATAAAATATTTATATAAGTAAATAAGGAAAGCAAATGCAAAAATAATCACCACTTGGTGACATACATAGTGGTAAAGTTAAGGAAAGATTACCAAATGCCACTACATTTCTGGGAATTCTCAAGATATCCCTCATGTTTCAAAATTACAAGAATAGGATTGTATATACACTTTCCAAAACTACTTTGAAATTTGCTGAGTCCCATCTTTTCTATATCAAGGGACTACCTTCGAGTATCTTAAACAATAATCATAGTTGAATGAGCTCAAGCACAATGCCATTTGTATCCATACATCATGAGCTTTTGTATCACATTGGTTTATGATAGTGGCGAAATTCATCTTTCTATCATCTCCCATTTATGAAACACAATTATCCTGATAAAAACTTGCAAAATATGATGTATTAAACACACTCTTTGTGAATTTATGAGGCATATATTGATGATTTTGGCTAATTTTGAGGGGCATTTTGGAAACTTTCAACAAATTGGTAGGGTTTATTGGAAATTTTAACCATATATGAGAGGTGTTTAGGTAATTTTGAAAATTGAGGGGTATTTTTGGGGATTTTATCAAAAAGTACAGGTATTCTCATGATTTTCCCAAAAATTTAATATGATCATAAAGATAGATTGGAGTTGTGAAAAGGTTGATCTAACCTCCAACATCCATCTCATGGGCTACAACAAGATCTACTCCATGTCAAGGGTGATGTACCTTAGTGAGCACCTGCCACATGTATCCTCCTGTAGAGACTCCTTACATGTGTGATGTAGTCTCAAATGTCCTTTTTGTCTTTTTTACTGACATTCATCAGCTTAACAATGAGGCTGTCAAAGTGTCATGCCTCCGAGAATATATTGATGAAGAGATCCTTCAAACTGAGTGAAATTATTACATTCAATGTTGTCTAGACTAGTAAACCAAGTCCGTCCCTTCTCTCCCAAGCAAAAACTGAATTCTTATGCTTGTTGATTGGGGTCTATGAGGTTGTTAGCCTCACATACCTACTTAAACTACTCAACGAAGCTATAGGGGTCATTGCCTGTCTGGTATTTATCAAGTTACTTTGCAACTATATGTATTTTTATTTGGCTCCTAACACAACTGGCTAGTAATAATGCTACCAAGGTTGCCCCACTTTCCTTAGTGCTAGTATTATCTAGCAATCTTTTTGTGAGTAGCTCACTCACTGTAAGGTCAACTTCTAGGGCTCTCTCCCTATATTGATGTTGCCTCTTGTTCTATTCCTACTTGAGATGGCTAGAATCCTATGAATCTTGCTGAGCTCTCTCTCCAACCTTTGAGCCCTTTACTCTTGGCTATAACTTACAATGTGCTACAATGCTATCATTGCCAATCTCCTCTCCTCCTCAAGGTTGTCTATTCTACTAGTCTTCCCTAGTGCGCTATTCTTGTCTATGTTGATCGTACTATGTAATAACTTACATGATGTCGTCCAGGTACTCTTCCATGTTAAGGTCAAGGCAGAGGTCGAGATTATTCTCGTTCGAGTTGGTGCCTGCCATAATAGTTTCCTTCTGATCCATTAGTGCATTTATGAGGTAAACTAAGCCGGTTAAAGTTGTATTCCTTATCTTAGAAAGCCTTTCCTTCCCTTAGCAACCTGATGGGTGTGTCTCCTTTAGGTCTTTGTTCTCGGTATCTTTGGTCGCTCGTCTGACTCTCAAGGTTGTACTCCTACTAGTGGGTTTGTTTTTAGCTCAGTCCCCCTTAGTGTGTTCCTTATTAATCCAACTATTTGCAAATGTGCAACACTTATACACTAGCAATGCGACTCAATGTGCATTTTGCAAAAGCAAGATTTTTAGCTTTCACATGTGCTTAAATGCCTACAATGCCAAGTGTAACCCTGATAAAGTCAACTACGCCCAATCAGTTTCTCGTTCTTAGTGCTTTTGGAGGGGGTTTTGATTACTCCTAATAGTTGAAATTGGGTCCTCTATGGGTCATGCTAGGTGGTCAGCCAAGTGAGTCGACTTCATTCTCTATCCACGATAACAACCAATGGCCAGTCCTTCCTGATGCCAGGAGGCATATTCCACGGTGGATTCCGTGAGGTTTTACGGTGGATTCCGTAAACTTAGATGACCGGGGCTCATACGCAAAGAGGATTCTTTGTGCGAGTAGTTGATGGGGACGCCTGTCCTTTTCGGGCGTTTCATTAATTTAGTGTGTACATGGGTGATTCCATAGCGGGTGATTCCGCAAAATGCATATTAAATTAATAAACGTTTATGAGTTTAGAGTGCGCACTCGTAATAAATTAAGGTTAGGATTTATTTCTAACCAGTTGATTTATTTATGTAGCTGAAGACTGCTAGGTATTCACTTTTGTCGGTTTAATTGTGTTATTTTACTAACGATTGTGAATGCTTCAGTTGATGTGTAGAGATAACAGCAGTGGCGGAGGAAAGCATTGGAGTCTAGCGGGTTTTCGACTCTTGGACTAGATTTTGATAGGCGCCACGCCTATATTTTGTTATGTCTATTGAGACATCGATTATTTATTATTATTTTGTATGCGCTTATGTGCCTGGATATGTTATTTCTATTTGGACATTGAGATTGGGCGTGCCAGACACTATGGGCACCGTCCATTAGCTTTATTTTACTATTTTTGTAGAAAGCAAACTCAAAAGCTAAAAGCTTGTCATATTTTTGTAATTGGGCTATTATTGAGCATGAAGATTGGAAATATACATTAAATACATGCTTTGTGAAGCGCTCACACAAGGCATGGGGGAGATTGAACCCAATTTGTCTCTTGCCTCTTGACGTGCTTGCTTTTACATGGGTTTTTGTGCTAAAAAGTAGAGTACTTTGTTCTTGGGGACCTTCCGGGATTCACCACGTGAGCTATCTGCGACCGATCTGCGCACCAGTGGTATCAGAGCGGAGCAGAGATCAAGAGCTTCCAATCGCTACCAATCTCGGGCGAAGGCGGAGCTCCAGGGACAAACGGGCTCTACAGTCAATCTCGTCGCAAACCGTCGATACAGGCAGACTTCTGGCGATCAAGAACCCCTGTTTCCACTGTCAGATCGCGAAGGACCAAGCTCTGCAGGCGGAGGACCACTCATACACTTCCATCATCAAGTCGTGGAGTTACAGAGATAAGCTCTCTTCATAATCAAGTTTATTATCATAAGAAAGCTTAATTTTAAGCTTAGCAAGGCCTAATCTTCAAAATCGTTGCAAGACGGCATCATCCCGTGAAATCCGGCGAAAAAAACGGCCCCCCCCCTCACGAAAAAAAACGGCGGCCTCTGCTAGTCCTCCTTAAGCTCTTAATCACTTAAGCTTAAGCTTAATCATTTAAGCTTAAGGCTTCTTGCAAGTTACGCAGGTTAGATAAATCGGCAAACTCCGGGTCTCGCACTTCTGAAGTCAAGTTCCGTAAGTCGACGGTAATCAAGTTCTGCAAGTTCTGCAAGTCGGCCTAAGTCCAGCAAGTCAACAACTCTGCAAGTCTGTTAAGTCTGCAACTCTGCAAGTCAGACTAAACCAGAACTGACTAGTGCTTAAAACTCATAGAAGACTTGTTCGTATGCAAAAACTCTGAACTGGAAAGTTGTTCGCAGCAAGCTGTTTTACCTATCTACAAGTTCGTTGAAGTACTTTCAGCAAACGGAGACAGAAATATTGCAGAATTTCTGAAAATTGAAGAAGAAAATACCCAAAAATACATAGCCTTGTAACCCCAAATTTGAGCTACGCTCATCCCGCTAACTGATTTTGAGTGAGAAAGGTTTGTTGAGTTTTACAGGATGACTACCCCACATATGGATGATCCTATGGCTGAAGACGATCTACCCGAGCCTACCATGGAACAAAAGTTGGATCTTATCATGCTGCAATTGGAAAAAGAGCGAAGAGCTAGGCAAGCCTTGCAAGCGCAATTGACAAAGCTACAAGGAGCGTCCACTGACAAAGAAGAACCTCAAGCTGAAGATTTGATTCGCCGTACCATCGACGGCACTCTTGAAGCACAAACCATTCGCAAGGAATCCAAGATAAGTAAACGAAGTTTCAAGTTTCGCACTTTCAATGGCATAAGAGAAGGGAAGACTGTTTTATCATTCATTAGCCAGTTTGATGACTATTTCCATGAGGAAACTTATCCCGAAAAAGATAAAATCAAGTGTGTTACTAATCATCTGATAGACAGAGCATCACTTTGGTGGACTGTAGTCCGCAAGAGCATAGAATGTCCTGCTACTTGGGAAGATTTCAAGAAGAAGTTCATGCAAAATTTCCTACCACCGCAATTTCATGAGAAGGCTATCAAGCAATGGGATTTACTTCAACAGCACGATCGTGAGCCTATTCCACAGTATACAGAGCGTTTTTGGAATGCACTTCTACAGTTACGTATGCTTGAAGACGTATCAGAGACGACACATAAGCGGAAGTATATGTCTGGACTTCTTGGACATTACTACGCTGAAGTGAACATGTTCAAGCCTGCTACCCTTGAAGACGCCATCTCCTTAGCTCACGACACTGAAGATAAGTTACGCGGAAGAGATCGACGACCACAGCCATTCCAAGCAAACGGTAATTATGGATCTAAACAATTCAATTCCAATTTCAGAAGGTTTAATCCAGGTCGTTTCTCATCACTATCTTTCCGCAAGAATTGGCCTAAACCACCTGCATTACCATCCACTGTCAATCCAAATCCTAAGCCTATTCCACAAGCAAATCCAAATATACCCAGACTCCCAGCCATTGCAAATAATGTGACCAAAGCCAAGCCCATCGTATGCTACAAGTGTCACCAGCCAGGGCATCTCGCAGCAAATTGTCATTCAAAGAAGCCATCAGCACATATCAACTACCTTGGAGCTATGGACGAAGACGAGCATGAGGATATGCCGGATTTCACTGAAGAAGAAGATGATCCTACTACTACTTCCGACACTTTACCAGGTATGCCTACTTCACATTCATTGTTGACTATGAAATGTATGGTGCATGGAAAAGAAAGAATTATATTGCATGATGACGGTAGTACCCATGATTTTATTTCAGCAAAATTGGTAAAGGAATTGAAACTGCATACTGTACCTACGCACTATCGCATAAAAGCTGCATTTTTAGGCACTAGGTACAATGGCACACAAGAAGTTCAAGATTTAGAAATTCAAATTGGTCCATATATTGAAAGAAGAAATTTCTTAGTTGTCCCATTACAGTCTAGCGACATTATTCTAGGAATGCCATGGAGACACCAACATAATCCCAATATAGATTATTCCACACACACAATGAATATTAATTTTCAAGGAAAATCTATTACATTATTTGGTATGCATGCATCTCATATTTTTCCACTGCTTTCGCATACTCAAGCAAAACGTGCATTACGCAAGAATACTAAATCATATCTCATTTGGGTGAATGAATTGCACGCAAAGGAAAATCATATGCACCCTAGGCATAAGGAATTTCTCACATATTTTAAGGACTGTTTTGCAGAAGACCTACCACCAGGTTTACCTCCATCATGTCCAGAAGACCATAAGATTGACCTAATACCTGGCACACAACCACCTTGGAAAGCCCCATATAGGCACAATCAAATAGAGCAAAAAGAAATCCAGAATCAAGTTGAAGAATTACTAAATAGAGGCTTAATTCGACCTAGCAGTTCTCCATTCGGTGCACCTGTGCTCTTAGTCAAGAAAAAGAATAATACTTATCGGATGTGTATTGACTACCAAGCATTAAATAAGATCACTGTAAAGAATAGGTATCCTATACCTAGAGTTGATGACCTTATGGACAAACTGCAAGGATCTTCTATATTTAGTAAAATTGACCTTAAGTCTGGATATCATCAGGTGAGGCTAGATAGATCCGACATATTTAAGACTGCATTCAGGACACAGTTTGGCCATTACGAATTCTTAGTCATGCCATTCGGATTAACTAATGCACCTGCTACTTTCAGTAGAATGATGAACCGTATTTTTCTAAAATATCAACATTGTGTGATTGTTTTCTTTGATGATATTTTAGTGTTCAGTCAAAGTGAAAAAGAGCATTATGAGCATTTATCATTAGTTTTTCAATTACTGAAAGAAAATCAATTGTTTGCAAATCCTGACAAGAGTGAATTCTTTAAGACAGAAATAGAATATCTAGGTCATATTGTATCAAAAGAAGGAATTAAAGTTGATCCTAAGAAAATTGATGCAATATTGCATTGGCCTATTCCTAAAAATGTACATGAATTACACTCATTCCTTGGTCTTGCTAGTTTCTATAGGAAGTTTGTATGTAATTTCTCATTACTTGCTTTACCATTGACCAAACTTCTTAAGAAAGGCATTGTTTATCAATGGACTGAAAACCAGCAGAAATCCTTTGACTTACTCAAACGTGCATTAACCAATGCCCCTGTTCTACAATTGCCTGACTTTAATAGACCATTCTTTTTAGTTGTGACTGATGCTAGCGGATTAGGAATAGGAGCCGTGCTAATGCAAGACAACCATCCAATAGCATATTCTAGTTCTAAGCTGAAACCCTCTGAGCTTAAATATTCCACTTATGACAAGGAACTCTTAGCAGTTGTCCAAGCATTAAAACAATGGAAGCATTATTTAATGGGTTCAGAATTCATGATAAAGACCGACCAGCAAAGCATTAGACATCTACTTAGCCAACCCCAAATTTCTGACCATCATATCAAATGGGCTTCATTCATTCAAAGTTTCCATCCTATCATTCAATACCAACCTGGAAAAGAAAATGTAGTTGCTAATGCATTGAGTAGAAGACCTGCAATTCATAACATTTCTATCATATCTTTTGATTCTTTGATTGCCATGAAAGACACATATCACCAGGATATTACTTTTCATTCTGATTGGCAAAAATTAGTTCAAAATAATTTCATTCCTGTTGATTCATTGTCATATAATGATGGATTCATGTTCTTTGAAAAGAGACTGTGTGTTACTATTCCATTCCGATCTTTTGTTTTGAATGAAATTCATTGTCCCCCATATCAAGGTCATAGAGGTATCATCTCTACATTACGCATGTTAACTGAAGATTTTTATTGGCCGCATATGGATGCAGATGTATCTAATTTTGTTTCTGAATGTTTGATTTGTCAAAGAATAAAGAGACATCATGGTAAACAGTATGGATTATTAATGCCTTTGTCTATTCCATCTAAACCTTGGGAACATATATCTATGGATTTCATTACTGGTTTACCAAATACTAAATCTAACCATGACATGATTTGGACAATTGTAGATAGATTTAGTAAGCAAGCATATTTTATTGCATGTAAGAAAACTTTAACAGCATCACAAGCAGCACAGTTATTTTTGAAAACTGTTTTTACTAACCATGGATTGCCGAAAGTGATTATTTCAGATAGAGATTCTAGATTTTGTAATAATTTTTGGATTACACTGTTTGCAAATCTAGGCACAAAGATTGATTTCTCATCTGCATTTCATCCAGAAACAAATGGACAAACAGAAGCCACAAATAGCACCATTCTAGATCTTTTACGTGCATACACTATCTCTAAACCTCAGACATGGGATACTCATTTACATTTATTACAGTTTGCATATAACAATACACCACACACATCTACAAAGAAAGCACATTTTGAAGTTATTTATGGACATAGATTATCTATACCTGTTGCATCTTTGTCTAATAGAATACAAACTGCCGATGATATTGCTGTTATGCATAACACTATTTTTGATGAGGTAAAGGATATGATTGCTAAAGCCCAACAATCATATACCAAACAAGCCAACAAGAAAAGACAAGCCATGAATTTCAAAGTTGATGATTATGTTTGGCTTAGAATAGAAAAGCGTAGACTGCAAAGTGTAGATAGACATCCAGTTGTCAAATTAGCTCCTAGATTCTACGGACCATTTAGAATCATTCATAAGATTAATGACAATGCATTCAAGTTAGAACTCCCATTTCATTGGAAAATTCATAATACATTTCATATTAGTTTATTGAGACCATTTAGAGGCCAATTACCTATCCACCCTGTCTATGAAAACCCACCTTTATTAGAAGAAGAGACTGAAATACTTGAACCAGAAGCCATTATAGACACTGACTACATGACCACTAGAACTGGCCGAAGGTATTCTAGATATCTAGTAAAATTTAAGAACCATCCTGTAGAGGAAGCACAATGGATGCACGCTAGAGACCTAAATGCTTTCCCCACTCTGTTAGCTCCACATTGAGCTAATAGCAATTGAGGTCAATTGCTATCCCACCCCGGGGGTATGATGCCAGGAGGCATATTCCACGGTGGATTCCGTGAGGTTTTACGGTGGATTCCGTAAACTTAGATGACCGGGGCTCATACGCAAAGAGGATTCTTTGTGCGAGTAGTTGATGGGGACGCCTGTCCTTTTCGGGCGTTTCATTAATTTAGTGTGTACATGGGTGATTCCATAGCGGGTGATTCCGCAAAATGCATATTAAATTAATAAACGTTTATGAGTTTAGAGTGCGCACTCGTAATAAATTAAGGTTAGGATTTATTTCTAACCAGTTGATTTATTTATGTAGCTGAAGACTGCTAGGTATTCACTTTTGTCGGTTTAATTGTGTTATTTTACTAACGATTGTGAATGCTTCAGTTGATGTGTAGAGATAACAGCAGTGGCGGAGGAAAGCATTGGAGTCTAGCGGGTTTTCGACTCTTGGACTAGATTTTGATAGGCGCCACGCCTATATTTTGTTATGTCTATTGAGACATCGATTATTTATTATTATTTTGTATGCGCTTATGTGCCTGGATATGTTATTTCTATTTGGACATTGAGATTGGGCGTGCCAGACACTATGGGCACCGTCCATTAGCTTTATTTTACTATTTTTGTAGAAAGCAAACTCAAAAGCTAAAAGCTTGTCATATTTTTGTAATTGGGCTATTATTGAGCATGAAGATTGGAAATATACATTAAATACATGCTTTGTGAAGCGCTCACACAAGGCATGGGGGAGATTGAACCCAATTTGTCTCTTGCCTCTTGACGTGCTTGCTTTTACATGGGTTTTTGTGCTAAAAAGTAGAGTACTTTGTTCTTGGGGACCTTCCGGGATTCACCACGTGAGCTATCTGCGACCGATCTGCGCACCACTTCCAATCCCCCTCCCCCCCCCCCCCCGAATTGCGAGGTCAAGGTTTTCAAGTGCAAACTGTTCTATGGTTTCATCTACTAGTTTGGACTTGACTTTGATTGTTGGCTAGCTGGCAACAAGCTCTAACAAGTCCCAAAATGGTCAGAAATCAATCAAAATAGGGTTCTAGACAACTTGTATGAGTCCTAAACTCGACCGTGTGAGTAGACTCCTCAAAGTATTTGGTTGTTCGAGTGATTAGACTCGGACTTAAACAAGGGTTCCCCGAGGGTTGCCCGTCCGAGTGTCCGAGTGGCTATCCGAGGCCCCAAGTTTAGTCGTCTGAGGTTGAGTGGTCAAATCCTCATCCGAGTCAGACGCCCGAGTGGGTCTACCTTAAGTAACTTGGATAACTGAGCCAGGTCATGACTCGGATGGCCATCTTTTATGTCTTAATGCTTACTCTTTTAATATACCCAGGATTCCAAAACAATGCAACAATCAGTAACAAGGATTTAGAGCATACCTAGAAGGGCTGAATGTGTCAGTGTAGCAAGGACCGTAGGTGCTGCAGTCTGTAGACTTGTCAATCCCTATCTCTCTCTCACAAGCTCTCTCAATCATCTCACTAAATGTAAATGAGTTCTCCCTTCCCCTTTTTTCACCTTTTGCATTCTGTCTTTCTCCCCTCACACTCTATTTTCCTTCCTGGACATGAAAAATCTCTTTCTTTTCTTGCCCAATTCTCATATTTCTTAGATATCCAAAGAGTTATCTTTTCCTTATTTTTCCTTATTTTTTAAACCTTAATGTCTCAAATCTGATCAAAATGCACAACTCCTACTCTAACCACTGCAAAGAAAGCTTGCTAAACCTAAACTAAACCACAAAAGAGATCGAATGACCTCTGAGTCCCTTTCTTCCTACCCAAAACCAAGTGTCGTTTCGGAGATGAACTCTTACTTCATCACTCGATTTAGAGCGTGCAAGCAATCAAGCTTGAATCCATAGGTCCTGGCACATAACTAAAACATCGTTACCAGCTCGCGGGCAAACCATCAAGACCCACAGACTGCTTATTACTTCAAGCATTTCTTCAAGCAAAGAGCTATGACTACATCTCACATAACCGTGTGCACTCTTCCACATAACAATGTAGTGAGCTTACCTTCAAATTTGATTGAGTATTTCCTCCCACAAATTTGTTGATGGCTCCACAATTCAAGATGTAACCTCGAGCAAACTCCATCTTCAAGCTCCGAGCTTCGACCTCCATAGCCATACGTACAAGAAGAGGGAAAGAGAGAAGATCATGATGAGGAGAGAAGAAGAGCTTCTCCACGATCCCTCACACACACTCTCCCTCTCTTACACTCCCTCTCTCCCTCTCTTATATATAAGAAGAAAGTGAGAGCAAGAAGCAAGAAGAGAGCAAGTTTGACTAGACATAAGAATGAGCATCTTTCTTCATGTCTTGACTTTTATACATGCCCTTGGGCCGCCTTCCCTCTTTTTGGTTTGGCCTTTGTTCCTTCCTTTACTCTTTTTCTTCTCCTTCCTATTAGCATATGCCTCAACCCCGGCCTCTCATTCTTTACAATTTGCACAAGAGAGATCCCGACACTCTTTTACAAAATGAATTAAATGCACCTGATGCTTTTCTTGCTAGCATATTACAGTACGCTTATTATTGTGTGCTTTGTTTTACATTTGAGGCTTTTTCTTACACTTCATGTCTTCAGATTTTTTTCTTAGTGTGCCTTTCTCTTCTATTTTTCTCGCCTTGGGACTATCTTTCATTTTCGATTTTTTAACTTTTCCATCTTGGACTTCCGAGGGTGTAACACATAGAGTGTGTGTGTGTGTGTGTGTGAAAGAGAGAGAGAGAGAATAGCTGTATAATTGTTGGATGGTGTGTCTACATGCACTAGTCCTCAATAGTGTACCCTCAACAATGGCCAATAGATGCCCTAAAAAGGATTACAACACATAGCCAATAGGTGTCCTTGAAGGATTGCAACACATAAATAATAGATCCATTAATATAAGTAATGTATTTAACAATATCTATTCTTGCTACACTAACAAATATACATGTGCATGTTTGTTAATCCATACAAGATTGAATAAACATACCAAAGTTGCATTATGATAAGGGATATTGACTCTCTAAGAATTTTAAAAGTAAAATCCTTTGAGAAGTTTCCTTTTAGATACTTATTTCATTATGTAAATTTCATGAGTACAAATTCAATTACCAACAAATGATGGAGAATTGGCATGCATATATACATGCATATGCTAGCTAGATGCTTATATCTAGGCAACACTTGTTATTGTAGGAGTCTCATATGATCATGCATTTAAAAAAAACATTCAATATCATAAATATTGATAAAAATTGACAAGCTAGAGGTTGATATGAATAGTTAACGTACCCAATAGCGGTGAGCTTGTTGGTTGATTCATCATGACACTACATGTGCTTAAAACTCCATTGTGTGTCCTTGCCTCTTACTTCTTGTAGCTAGCTGAATGAAAATGCCTAGTTAGCTAGGCAGTGCTAGATTTTTTGGGATATGCAAGGAGACATAGACGATCATAATTTACAATCCAATCTAATCAAAACAAGAAGAAAGTATACACTTGCATCATTGATAATGAAGAGAAGACACATGATGACAATGAAAAGAAAATATGCACTTACATTAGAGATAATGAGGGGATAATGAAGAGAAGGCATATGATGATAGTGAAAAGAATAATGATGGCAAAGAGAAGGCATGTGATAACATTAATGAGACAAATGGATATTGGTTCTCTCAATTCCAGATTAGACATTGTAAAAAAGAGGCACATTCCATAAGTATGAATGGATATAGAAGCAAAAGCAATGGCATTTTGGAGGGAGGAAATCATCTCTCTCTCTCTCTCTCTCTCTCTCTCTATATATATATATATATATATATATATGCTGAGTACTCCAACTGTCAGAGGGGGCAAATGGGGCAAAGGCCGAATGCTCAAGGTGTAGCTCTGTAGCCGAGCACTAGGACTTACGTTTATATCTCTGCTTTACATTCATATCTCTCTATCTATCCTATTTGACTTACCTCCATCTCTATCTTGGGCTTTTCCTCCATCTTCATGATCATCCTTTCCATCTTGCTACCAACAATAATTATATACTTACGAAGTTCGATGAGCCTCAACAGCACAATAGTACTCAGCAAAATTGTGTGGCTAGTTGACGAGTGGGTAGAGATGCACCCAGGAATGAGAAAAAGAGACCAAGGAAGAAGGAGGCTCAGCAGGTAAACACGGCAAACGTGCAAGGCTACCAGTTCCTACAGTCAAAGGTGGTAAAGAGAAGAATAAAGGCACTGTCCATCGATAATCCCAGTTTTCCATCTTATTCGCCGTGGTGCCACATCGTCTACGCTAGCCAGAGTCCAGACGGTCTACAGAAGTTCTATTGTCACTGCCCATCATCTGCACCAAGAACATGCCACTGCCCATCGTCAGCGCCCGTCATCTGCACCAGCCGGATGATCTGACTGCAGAAGTTCTAATGCATTGATGCAAGAGTTCTAATATACCGACCAGCCGGATGCACTGCCAAAAATCCATGTTGCACTTTACCCTGCTGCCATTTTCCATCATCACCAGCCAAATGAGTTGCCTACGGACTCGTGCCACTGTCCCACTGATGGCCAGGAACTCGGACCATCTGAAATCCTCGTCACATTAATGATGAGAGTCATGATATTCGACGTCAATTCTCTGCTGGCAAGGAAGCGGAAGGACAAATGCTTAATTGCCTGACACCACACAACGCGCGCGCGCGCGCACACACTCTCTCTATACGAGTCTATAGTGTAATATTCTGTGCGGGCTTACTTGCTCTGAGGGCACCTTCACCAAGCGCAAATAAGGAAGCACATCATTTTGACGACCACATGAGGACAAAGATCTAGTAATCACCACTTGAGGGAGACGACACGATTGTTCTATGTTGTAATCAACCCTATGTTGTAATCAGCATAGTTGGGGAGAAGAAACATAGCGAAAGGTGGGGGCTCGGGAGAAGCTGAGAGAGAGAGAGAGAGAGAGAGAGAGGAGTCAGGGGAGAGGAAGAGCAAGGAGGGTTGATTTAAATGTGATTGTATTATTTAAATTTAATTTTTTAAAAGAGGAAGAGAGAGCATGTGTATTATTATGGGGAGAGAGAGAGAGAGAGAGAGAGAGAGAGAGAGAGAGAGAGAGAGAGAGAGAGAGAGAGAGAGAATGAAGAGTTAACCCTAAACCCATTACAATAAAGAGCACTCTTAATTGCATTTAGTTCTCTTCACTACAGTGTCTACATAGTGTGCTAAGAGTTGGGTTGCCCTGAGGGCTAGTAGGGGGAGTTGAACACCACTTCCCCCACTAGCCCTTGATTAGTTTGCGAATGATCTGCTACTAGTAGTGTGCCTAACAATTGGCATAAGCAAGGATGCTCGGTGTCCAATGATGCCTGGTGTGAGTGTGATGCAAATAGTCTTCAATGAAAATCAAGGTTTCATTTTTAGAAGAATCCAAATGTTGCAAATAAACTTTTCAATGTAGGAGAGGATATTTTGAAACTAATAAAAATGAGGAGAGCTAGGTGATTTCACACTCTTCAAGATGGATGTGCGTGAAAATATCCATAAAGAAGAAGAGGGGTACTTTCCTCCATTTTCAAGCCTACATTGGCTTAAAGTCAAAAGTATCCATCATGACTTCATCATGAACATTTTCATGATGCTCATGCAAGCTACTCTTCTCCAAATTAACCCTTTTACAAGGTACACAAAATTAGAGATTAAGAAAATTTCATTGTTTGAAAGTGACATTAGCCACACAATTTTAAGACTTGCATCTATAATCTCACTTTCAAAATTTTGTTTCCTATGTTGGTTATAAAGGAGCGTCTAAATCAAATGACAATGGAATATGGGGCATATCTTGCTAGAAAATTCAGATAACACTAAGTAGTTTTGGCCACCTATATCATTGTTCAAAGAATCCTTAAATTAACTTAAGAAAGTATCACAAACTTACAAGATGCTTACAAGACCTTCCTAGACTTGAAAGAAGTTTAGCAAGCCTCTCACAACACTACTTTTACTCCAACCCTATGCCTTTTCACTTTTCCTCTTTTCCACTTTTCATGATGTTTTCATAAAATTCTCGTAGAGTCCCCATGGTACATAATAGTTTCTATTTCGAAAATGTTTGGACTCAATAACCTAGTCAACAACAGAGCAATAACCCTAGGGATCATATAGACTATTTAGGAACGTGAAGCTTTAATGTTACATGTCCCAAACATGTTTATGATACATCTATGTCAATATCATTGCTTGAATCATGTCAAATTTTACTAGGCCCCTTTCTATAGTCCATCCCATAGACTAAAAGGATCAAGTGAGGATTCATGTGAATTTGGTTTGTGCAATCTAGCACCACTTTTCTAATACTCCCACTTGCTGGGAGCTAAGCTTATAATCCTAATTATGTTACACATGTGATTCAAATATCATACTTTAGTCAAGCAACATCATAAAGATATAGGTAAGTATAAATGTAGACATGTGTGAGTTATTTTCCAAGCATGCATAGATTTTGGTGTTAATTCATCAACCCCATCTCTTGGAACTCTTCTATTAAACTAGCTAATCACTTGGAGAGACACAAAGTGAGCATAAGGTGTGGAAACTACGTAGAGAGAGAGAGAGAGAGAGAGAGAGAGAGGTCTAAGTATTGACTCCCCTACCCCCACATTTCCTTCCACCCATTCCCTCCCCTTTCCCATCCCCACACCCCACTCCATAGAACCCCGGGTCCCCCTTCCTCCCCCCCACCCCCAAAAGTGTGCTTCTGAAGGATTTTGAATATACAAACTCCTAATATGAATTTTACATGAGGTACATTTATACACCCCTTCTATTTTTGGAAAATTGTAAGTCAATATAATTAAAATACCCTTTCTCTTGAGTTCATGTGGTACATTATATGTTCTATAAAGTGACCCCCCTTCCCCTGAGATGTTATAGTATAAAATCCAACCACACTTTTCAAGGCCATTGAGCTTACCAAAAGGTATGGAAGAAAGTATAAGAGAGAGCTTACATTTCATACCACTTATGGATAGCCAAGGACTGTTTTAAAGGAGAGCCAAGTCAGTAAGTTAGGCAACAATCATACACCTAATGGGAGCTTTAGAGTACATGTCTATACACATTCAATGCTACTATGATAATAGTTGATTCTAGGTTAATCAATGATTATAAAACAATCTGCTAATATGCTAAAAGGAAACATCCATCAACTTCTCTTCCAACTAATGACAAGATTATTCCTTTGAAACTTTATAAGGAGTGCAAGGAGAGAGGACTTTGATTCAAGTATGGAGAGAATTATACTGCAAATCACCCTTCAAAATGTACATATAGCAAAGTCAGAGTGATAGCATGATAGTCCTTAAAGATCTTGACCATGAGCCAATGAATGATGGAGATGACATGGATCAATTTTATGATCCAACTGATGGCTTTGATGATAGCTACCCTTTTGATCTGGATGGATATAGAATTGCCATTCAAAAAACTTATTTTAGAGCAACAAGCATCTTAAAGCTAGTTCTGTATCTTCAAGTACAATTTTCAAAGAGAATTATGATAATTTATGGGGCTTGTTTCACAACAATTGCCTATAGGACAATTTTGTGTTTTGAGACACATTTAACTTTACCTTAAGTACAGAGAAGTGGTCATATATAGCTGAAGGTTCTTAACAAGAGCTTCATTTGAGCTATAGCATGCTTGATTTAGACATCTTGATAGATTTAGTCCATCGGGGTCTATAATAGATAACACTATGTCTACCTTTTGCAAGAGATCATTCTTGAAAAGTTTTGGGCCAAGTTATCACTTTAATGGTGCAATATATTTGTCATATATTATACTTGGTCTTCAGCTTTAGATTCATATACCACTTGAAGATTCTTGAAGGTTGGGATATCTTTTATCATGTCTAAACAAGATACTCTACCATCTCCACCATCTTGAATATTTTGTAATAGGTTCTCATTTTTTTAAAAGGACAAAAACATGCAAGTAGGGATGGATTGCAATTAAGAGAAACTAAATATATATTCTAAATATATATTAATAAATACTTGTTGTCAAGATGTCACAAGTATATAATATGTAAGAGGTTATTTAGACCTACCGGGGTAGTATCTCTCGGAGTAGCACCCATAGGGGTGCCACCTGCGGACGACTGAGCAAAAGTTGGAGTGACTAGAGTAGATGTCTTCACAGGTGTGACAAATCTCGGAGGTGACACAACTCTAGCAGAATGATGAGACAGAGACACTGCGTTGGTACCTCCACAAAAACCACTTGAGCCACACTCTCTTGAACCACCACACGAGAGCAAGGAGTAGCACATGTATTTCGAGCCGACCGCGGGCTCACTGCATCTAGATCTCCGCAACATCCCCCTGAACCACTCCTTTCGTCTGGCCCAAGTTTGGAGCGTCGACCTCGTCTGCTGGAAACTGAAGCATCAGAGCGCACCGGAGTAGATCTAATAGAGCGACCTGATGGTGTCTGAGACAGCTCTTGGTACGCCATATCTATGAATCTTGCCATCTGATCTGGAGACATACGCATGAAGATCTCTTGTAGCTTCTTGTCGCTCATCCCTCGACTCATCGTGATGATCTAAATATCCACAAAGGTCACTTGCACGGACAAAATTTGATGTTAGCATAATCAATATAAATCATATAGAGCATAGTAATATAAATCTTTTAAAAATGATCTTACTTAAAATGCATATCTTATGTACCCTTATAAGTGATTCATGAACAAATTGAGGAGGTGGATGCTCCAAGTATGAAGTATCCTATGGTCCCATGTCAATCTTCCGACACAACTTTGCATACACTGGAAGGTCGATAGACATGTCACCACAAAAGGATGAGTCCACCTCGTTCTTAAAGAATTCTTGAACTCATGTATTTTCATCATTGTTACCCGATGCTGGCTTCTCTACATGCTCCAAGCTTTCGGTGGCCTCCACCCCTTGCAATATCGACCCCTCTATTTGCATACTGTCCTCATCTACGCTTGGAACATTGCTTTGATAATATACTCTTGCACTTCGGGGAGCTCAAGGTATAACCTACTACCATCGAGGTTTTCGGGGATTTGGATAGAAAATTACATATTCACAATCACGTACAAGAGAGATTTAACTATTGTGACATGTACCATGTTGTAATACAATTAAAAAACACATGAGTTCATTCAATTGTTCACAATGGGCCAACAACACAAACGTGTCGCACAAATCCATCCATTTTTTTTCGGAATCTATTTCGAGAAATCCAGATGGACCTCGTTGAACTGTTGCTCCAGCTCCTTCAAGTACCACTTTGAACCACTGCACTTCGAATAGAATCATGGAGAAGCTACGGTAATCCACCGTGACAATACTTTGCAAGTTCCCAAAATACTCCATCTCATCTATAACTATGTTTGGATCCGTTGCTCATCGTCGGCTCTCTTGCTCGAACCTTGCCATGATACCACAATCTATTGTGAAGCACATTTTGTTAATACGCTCCATGCGAAAATGCCGTCCGCGGGACCATGTCGCACTATATATTTTGTACTATACATTGAAACACTCAATTAGTTGTCGCATATAAAATATAGATACGAAAAACCCTAAACATGTCATCACCTTTGGACTACATCCTCTTGAGAATTCCCACTCCTTGGTTGAGACCTCCGTCCCTTTGCGAGGACGCTGCAATCAAACCTCCATGCAATCATCGCGTTGAGATAAACCGCGGCATCTCCTCCATGCCCTCGGGATATCAAATCGATCGATGGCACGTACTACGTCGAAATTCAGATGGTGCTTCCTCTCGATCTTTCTTATCTTGACGGTACCTAGAGAGCCACGTCTCCATAGAGGCATGGTGCAACATACAAAAGCGATTCACTTTCTCCTCCATTGCAGCATCCATTCTTTTTCCTACCCCATTTTCAACCACCACATCTCCAGTCAGTCTATCATCGTTCTTCAGCAACCATAGCATATTGTTGACTAAATCCATCATTGGTAGCGATTGTGAATTATGCACTAGCGCCTTACAATCCATTCGTAGTACAAACCTGACATATCTTATGCCAATCATGGGATTTTAGCCCTGAAAATTGGTCGTCTTTAGAAAACATGGACCTGAGAGAACACATCATACTGGGATAGACTTCACTATTTGCTTCACAATGTGCTCTTCTTTAGTGGACAAAACCCAAGGAGCGTGAGGTAGCTGCAAGCGACCATCAGCTCGACTGCGGCCAAAGCACCTCCACATTGCCTACCTCCTTCAAATCCATTCGTGCCCCTACAGTGTCTCTCTTTCCTGTGATATGATTCCATAGCAAGCTGTCCATGTTTTTGAAAATATACATGGGATCCAACAAGTGGTTGATCTGTAAGTGGGTCCAATATGGCAACTCATAGAAAACTGAGAACCATCGCATTCCGTTTGGATGTGACTCCGTGTGGACCATTTTCAGCTCGTACCAGCTTTGGGCATTCATACGTGTTGGAGGTCGTCCAAGAAAACCTTCCCTGAGCTCATGACCCTCCAGCAAGAAAGCGGTGTATCCTTGATATACCATCTTCTTTATGGTTCGTGTCCTTCGAGAGTCTAATTGTGGCCCACACAATGGACATGCATGATAACCTGAGGTAACCAGACCAATACCTCTATCCAGTGAGAATACAAACTTGAACAAGCTATGAAAGATGTTACCAATGAGAATGGAAGCCTACTTATTTCAGCACTCTCGGAATCTCAGAAAGTCATGTATGGTCCACATGAGAATGGCTCGAATATTAGCGGATCGTCAACTATCGCGCTTGCTCATATCTTGCACGGTGACCCCCTCCTCCCACAAAATCTTAATCTCATTGACTAATGGACGAAGATACACGTCCATATTTTTGACTTTGTAGCGGCTGTGAATGAGTAAGCTAAGGATAAGATGTCATTTCTTCATAGAAATCCATGGAGGGATATTGTAGTTGACAAGGACTGTAGGCCACACACTATAAGAAGTTGAGCGTAGACTGAATGGGTTCACGCCATCCATAGCAAGACCAAGCCGAAGATTCCTTGGTTCTCGAGCAAAGATTGGGAAGGTAGAGTCAATGTGGCTCCATGCACGTGAATCCACTGAATTAGGACATGGGACATGCTGATTAAGATACGCCTCGCGATCTTGAACATCACGACCTTCATCATTTTCCATTTGGTCTACGTTATGACAAACTTTTTTTTTTGTTATCATTCTTTTTTTCTTTCTTAAATTGTTTGAAAATGGATTTTTTCTCTTGTATCTCAGCAAAATTAACGTATGTAAAGTCTCCACCCACCCACAAATTAACATATGTCGGAGTGTTTTCCGTCTCGTGGTATTGCACCGGACCTCGCCACCACTCTCTCTTTGTTTTTTATCCATTCATTTTCTTCTCTCCTTCCATCTCTCTCTCTTTTTCTCTTTCTTTATTATGTTGTATGTTTATTCCCTCTCTCTCGTTTCTTCTTCCTTTTGCTCTTCCTCTCCCCCTCTCATTTCCTTTAATAAAACATATCTCTCTCTCTACTACCAATTTCCTTTAATAAAACATCTCTCTCTCTCTACTACTACCAATACCATTAGAAAAACAACAACAACAACAACAACAACTACTACTACTACTACTACAAACAAGAAAACTAAACAACAATAAACAAGAAAAGAAAAAAAACTACTACTGCTACAACAACAACAAATAAGATAACTACTATTACTACTACTAGTACTACTACTATAATCATCACTACGACGACTACGACCATGACTACAACTACCATAACAATAACAAACAAGAAAAGAAGAAATTAAACAACAACTACTACTACTATCACTACCATTACCACTACTACTACTACTGCTACAACAACAACAAATAAGATAACTACTATTACTACTACTAGTACTACTACTATAATCATGACTACGATGCCTACGACCATGACTACAACTACCATAACAATAACAAACAAGAAAAGAAGAAATTAAACAACAACTACTACTACTATCACTACCATTACCACTACTACTACTATGACTACCACAACAACAACAACAAGAAAATAAGAAATTAAACAACAACAACTATCGCTACCGCTACCACCACTACTATTACTACTACCACAACAAAAACAAACAAGAAAAAAAGAAATAAAACAACAACAACAATAACAACAACCTCTCCCTCCCTCTCTCTCTCCCTCACTTCCTCCCTCTCTCTCTCTTTCTCTCTTTCCCTATTATGTTTGATGTTTTCTCCCTCTCTCTCTCGTTCCTTCTTTCCTTTTCTCTCTTCCTCTCCCTCTCTCATTTCCTCTCTTTCTCTCTCAATACACATGATTTTAACAAAAACAAGTAAAAGAAAAGGAGAAAAAACAAAAACAAAGCAAGAGGGAACAATGCACTCACCGCAAAGGCTTGAGGATGGATTCAGCGGCTCCTCTTCGCGATGGTGGCAACTCTTCACCCTCCATACACTTCCTCCTCTTCTTCACAAACGGCAGCGGCGGCGGTGAGAAGCTTTCCTTCTCCCTCTTTCTCTCTTTCTCTCCCTCTCCCTCTCAAATGCAAGATGGAGTTCGCTCTCCCTTTCACTCTCTCTTTCGTTCGTTCGTGCAAAATAACGTGCTCGGGTTTCGGCCCACATTTTTTCGTCTAAGTACCGTCGCTATTTGTGTCACTATTTACGTCACTATTTGTGACGCAAATAACAATGCCGCTATTTTGCGTCGCAAAGCGCCGTCGCTATGCCTTTATATCCTTGTAGTGTCTTATGTCTTTCTAGTCTCTCCCTCTCTCTCCTCATCAATCTTTCTCTCTCTTTTGTACTCTTCTCTCTCCTTCCTAGTTCTCTTCTTTACATAAGTTTACAACCATTGCCAAATTCTTCAATGAAGCAACATTGAGGTATAAACCCCAATTGATCAACATCAATGGGACAATGAATTATTCTTCATTCAAGAGTTCTCAATGCTCATTAAGTTAGCTATGTCTCACATATGATGCTTGCATACATTCTATCTCTCAAGTATACAAGCTATGCACCTATTGTTTATTATCTACCAATCTAATCCTCAAGACATAAGAGCTAGAAGCCTATTTCCCCCATCATTGTATTATAGATGGTGGGATTAATGGATTCGATTGCTTGTTGATCCTTACATAGCTAGTAATGGCTTCAAGCTCCTAACTCTAAGCCCCAATGGTTTAAAACTTCAATATATCATGAGAACATAGAGATAATTAAATCCAAAAGTTAGCATACACAAGAATGAGTTTTCTAAGCATTCTTACACTTTATATAGATAGGATTATGGTTTCTTGTCAATCTTAAGTACTTTCTTTTTTATTTACAATTGTTGGTATTTAGCCAAGTCCTTCATAGCTTAGTACAAGATTTATCTATTTTTTTTAAATACATATACCACAAGAGAGATCCTCATGCTTGATTCTACAATGAATGATTGAAAACATAGAAGAAATTACAATTATGCTGGTATTTCTTTTGCATTTGCTTATTACGCATGCGCCAACCTTCTTGCTTGCTTTTCATGTTTTTGTTCTTTACTTCTTGCCTTTTCTTTTTTTCTTATTTTATCACTTTCTTCGGTTTCATTTCCATTGCTTTTTTTGTGGCTCTATGATCTTGATCCATAATTTTGGTAACATATCCCCTCATCTATGTGAAGGGATAAGTGTGGGGGATCACAACCTTGCCATGGGCCCATATAAGTCCATTCTTAAGCTGATATTGGGAGCTTTCTTCCATTGCCCCATGATATAATTTTTTAAATATATGGTTGAATTCTTCATTCAACAAGTAGGATTTCTAGAGCTCCTCAATCCAATCACTATGAAACTCTCATATGGATGACACTTACAAGCTCACATCCATGATAGTGAACCAACCACTGCATTATCTTTGCCCTAAGTGTGAGAGATGTCAAAATCATAATTGTGTAAGTTTTCACCCATCCCTTCTGCTTAGGAGTCAAAGTAGACTAAGTAAAGAAGTACTTGAGGGATTGATGGTCACTCTTCACTTTAAACTGGATGCAATAGAGGTAATGGTGCCATTTCTTAACAACATGAAGGATGCTAATATCTCCCAATCATAAACATTCATCTGCATTTTCTATTCATCAAGGCTACTACTCACAAAAGCAATCACACGAAGTTCTTATAGCAAAATAGCACCTATACCTCTACCACTAACATCACACTGAATGGTGAACTTCTTTGAGAACTCAAGGCATACAAGAACATGGATTGAGGTAAGCATTTCCTTTAGTTGATTAAAGTTATGATTAGCTATAGCATCCCAAAAAAATGATTCCTCCTTCAAATGATCTATCAAGGGTGCTGCAATTGTCACATAATGCTTAATGAATCTGCTATAAAATGAGGATAGACCAATGAAAACACACAAGTAAGAAATAGTGAAGGGTGTGGACCAATCCCTTACACATTGCACCTTTGGGGATCAGTTTGTATGCCATTTTCACTCACAATATGCCCCTAGTACTCCATTGATACCTATATGAATACACACTTACTCTTTTTTAATAGATAATATATACTCTCTCAAGATGTAAAATGTCATTCTAACATGTGCCAAGTACTCTTTAAGTCACTTGTTGTCATAAATAAGAATGTCATTAAAAAATACAAACAAAAACTTGAAAAGAAAAGAATGTAAGATTTTATTCATGAGGCTCTAGAATGTGACTAGGACATTTATTAATCGGAAAGACATCACTAAGAAATTATAAAGGCCATGATCTATCCTGAATGTTTTTTTACCTCATCACCCTTGCTTATGCATATTTGATGATAACCAGATCTCATATCAATTTTAATAAAGTACTTTGCCCCTTTTAACTCAGCAAGTCATCGATCTTGGGGATGGAGTATCGGTTCTTGACCATAGTTTTGTTTAAGTCTCTATACTTAATGCACATTCAAAAAGAGCCATCTTTCTTCTTGACAAACAAGACTAGGGATGCATAAGGGGAAGAACTTGGCTCAATAAACCCATCTCAACTAAGTCCTTGACTTGCTTTGTAACTCCTTTGCATTCACACTTTGAGAACTTGTAAAGGGGTTTGTTCACAGGTTTAGAATGAAGCTCTAGATCAATTGGGGGATCCACCTACCTTTTAGGAGGGAGGTTTGTAGGCATCTAAAATAAATCTTTATACTCTTCTAGTAAGGTTTTCAATGTTGAATTCTTTGCCACTTTCGAGGATTGATCTGTGATCTCCTTATTCAAGTGCAAAACAAATATCTATGAGCATTTCCTAAATTCCCATTTAAGTTGCTTTGTTGTAATATGTTGAAAATATACATTATCCTCTAAAGTCCCTGCCTGCCCCTCCATTACAAACTCCATATACAATTGAGAGAATTCCATAGCAACTTTTTCAAAATGTTTCAGCTAGTCATAGCCCAAAACAACATCAATGGGACCCATCTCTAGTGCAATTAGAACAACTAATGCCACATAAGTTTTAGACAAGCATAGGGAGACCTTAAAGCATACATATGTGTTGATTTTCTCATCGCCATTGGCCACTTGAAGTTTGGGTGGATGCTGTAATTGTCTGTGAAAACATTTCAACCTATCAATTGCTCATTTATTGATAAAAGTATGTGTGCTAGCACTGTCCACTAGGATGTGAATACATTCTTTCCATTGATTTTTCCTTGAATGTGTAGTGTGCTAGGGCTCCTAGAGCCTATCCATGCATCCATAGAGATGGAGCAAATGGAAGTGGTACCATGACAAGATGTAGTAGAGACAAGCAAATCAAGGTCACAAGTTAAGCAACCACTCAAACCAAAGGGGACCCCATCCAATGAGTCATAGAACTACTCTTGCTCTAGGTTCTCTTCATAGTCACCATTTTCAATATATGCCATGGTATTTATAGCATATAAAGCATTTGATGCGTAATTTTCATATTTTTAATCTTCCATCACATTCATGTTGTGAACCTTGACCTTGGTTGTTTTGTAAGGGAATTTTGAGGCATGATCTTTCGTGTGCTTATCCCTGCATTTAAAACATAGCCCCTTTTCTTTTCTATCCTTCACTACATCCAATCGGATAAATTTTTTGCAACTTTGACCAGTCGAGGTTGATGCATTTTGTGGCCTATTTTTAGCATACTTACCATCTCCATATGGACTTCGTGTTATCTTAAAAATTACCTTGTTTTCTTTCAATATTAAAGGAGGGCTAAGTGGGGATTTTGGGGTTGATAGTAGGCATGGAATTTCCTCTATAAATGCCACCATACTGACCTTGGCTTATGATAGTTTTTTGCTCCCAAAAACCTTGCTAAAAGCCCTCATTCTTGTGGTATTTTCTTGCATATATTTTAGCAAATATGATTACATCAAACAAGGGGGATGGTTTTTTAGTCTTACATCAACAAAGAGGCTTTGGCTCTAACCCGTAGATGCATTTGTGCAATTTGAAATCATCACTCAACTCTCAAAACCCATGGTAAAATTCATGACTTGATTTGTGTATTCTCTTAATGTGAGGCTCCATTGGTCAAGTTGGTATCGCCACCTTGACAACTGCTCCTTTTCCACTAGGAAATACTTGAACCATGTACATTGCAAACTCTTCCCAATCAATGAATTGTTGATTTTATCTACTTATGTAGCACCACCATGTGTGGAAAAATCCTCCCAAATGAAGAGAGTCAAATATGATTTTCTAATCATCAAGGCGTATGTAAATATTAAAATATGACTCCAATTTGGAAATCCATTCTTCCAAGTCAGATGGGGATGGTGGTTGCCCATTGTACTTGGTGAGAATGATCTTATCATGGAGGTCATTAGGGCCCTACTATCCATGAAAACCTTACTATAACCTCTACAGGCCATGCTGTCTATGAAAGCAATGCTATGCATTTATACCACGTTACCCATTAAATCCATGCTACACATTTACACCATGTTGTCCATTAAAGCCATGCTGCCCATGAACGCCATGCTAGTCCTTAATGCCATGTTGGCCATGAATGTCATGTTGTCCATGATTGGCTGAGCCACATAAGTGCCTTTTAGACTTCCATTATTAGAAGAGCTCCTAGGATAAGTGGGAGGGATTCTACTAATGGGAGGCAAGGGTCTCACTAAGTAGCTAGTTGATAGATAATAGGAGGGCTCAAAAGAGGCTCTTGATTTATGTGGGAGGGCTCACCAACCTCATAAGTGCTAGATGGGATACCCCTAGTTCCTGTGATGCCCTATGGGCCATGTACCTATTCCAATGGGGAAGGCCATTATGTTTCAAGCTTTAACTCATTTGCCTTCTCTTGCATCGGAGTTGTAGCTAGCTCAATAACATGAATTTATGACAAATTTTCATTGCTTTACCTCTTTAGGGCTTGAATTCCATATGGGACCTATCGAAACACATATACATCTCATTGCACGCATGTTGGGGAGTAGATACATGGGTTGCAAATGCCTGCAACTTACTAAGAAATTTGTAATAAGCCAAGAATGCCATACATCTAACATTTTTCCAATACATTTTGCAACAACCCATTTGCCACTGTCAATGCCATGGGTCATTAGTAGCAAGGGAGAGCCACCTCACTCTTGTCTTATCACCTCACTTGGCATCGGCCTTTTTCCTAAACTAAAATAGACATGGCAGTAGCATACTGTGCTACTGTAATGCAAGTTTGATGGAAAGAGCTTTTTTCTTTCGATGATATGCAAGACCATTAGGAAATGGGTTGAGGGAAGGGATAGCTTACTAACTCACTAGATCTACTAACTTACCTCTTTTTTACAACACCTAGAAACATTAAAAAATTGCAAAATTTTTAAAGAAATTTGTATCTATTTGACAAATTATTGCCATCTTTTTTAATTAATTTAATGTAGATATAGTGTTTCTAGTTGTTGTATTTGGAGGATGGTCTTAGCAATCTTGCAAGGAGATGTTGGTGTAAGGAGGTTCTTGTACGAGAAGAAAGTGGAGTTAGAGAAAAAATTTGATAGATTTTCTTAGGTGCTTGGTAAATCTTAGCCTTGGCCATTTAGAAGTTAGCATCATTATCATTGGAAAAAGGAAAGACCCTGTCCAAAGTTAGCTTGTTCATGTCTTAGAGTTTTTATGAGGTCTAAGAGTTTTGGAAATATCTTGAGAGGCCACGAGAAGAAGCTTAGGAGGGGGATTTACAAGTCTAAGGTCTCTATTACCTTGTAGAAGGTGGAGGGGTGGAATTTGGAAGTTTAAGGAGATTAAAGGTTAGGAGAAGAAGGTTAATTTGAAGAAAAAAGAACAAAAAATAAAAGGGGGGACCGTTGGATAGGATGGAGTGATGGGAAGAGGCATCATCTTCTTACCATGGAGGGAGAGAATGGCATGAATCAAAAAACAGCCACCATGAGGAAAGTGAGAGAAGGATGACGATTGAGAGAGAGAGAGAGAGAGAGAGAGAGAGAGAGAGAGAGAGAGAGAGAGAGAGAGAGAGAGAGAGAGAGAGAGAGAGAGAGAGAGAGAGAGAGAGAGAGAGAGAGAGAGAGAGAGAAGGCAACAAGTTGACGCCTAAAAGGGGGGCTCCATGTTGCCACGGAGTGGAGAGAGATCATTGACCAAGGGATGGCAATCCTCATCGTCATCTCTACCATCATTGCTTTCTTTTCACCATCATCGCCTGACCTAAATCGATCAGTGCTACATGTCATTCTTGTGATCATCGCATGCAATGAACTAGCATAAATAATCATTCTTAGATCAAGGTGAATAAATTTTGATAGACTCATGTGCCATCATTCTTGGAAGATAAGAAGCTAATATTTTATTAATTCTTCTAAACCTTTGATTAAAAGGCTTAATTAAAAGAACTATAACGCCAATTCATATGTAGGGGGAGAGTAAGATCATTCAAGAATGAACACAAGCACCACTTTGGAAATGGAAATTCAAGCTAATACTGTGGGATGTTTGGTAAGCTGATATCCCTCGTTGGACTACAAAGATGACCTCTTGGAGATAATGACTACAAACTCGAAAAGTTCTAAGTAATAAGTGTTTGAACTCGTTTGTCGAATATGAATGCTATGATATTTAAATTTTCTAAGTTTATACTTTTTTGCACAATGAAAAGTTTGTTGAATTTTTTTGAGAATTTTCAAAGAAGGTTTATTATATTTTAAAATTTTAACAATGATTATTTCAAGTAAAAATAAGAGTTTTTATTGATAGAAAATTATGTGTCCACATCAAAAAATTAAGATATCTCATGAAGAAGTTAAGAATATTATTTATGATTTTTAATGAAGTTTAAAAAACTTTAAAAAAATAAAAATCAAATTAAATACATTTTCTAAGGAGATATTCACATGAGGACATTGTGTTTATGATTTTATACAAAATAATAACATATGCGCTACACTGAACTTGTGTCAAATAGGGATAAGGAGAATGTATGAGGATTATCTGATTAATATTAATATTGACAAACTGGTTATGATCCATCAAAAATAAATAACATGGGACAAATTATAATTGAAAATTTAAATATAAAATTCACAAACAAAATTGAAATTCACAGTTAGTTAAAGTGATGGCATGAGGGTAAGCCTCAGCATCAAGTTGAAATTCTATATTCTATTTCATACACATTATTTGAATGCTTGAGTTTAATCAAGAGAGTGGGCCAATAGTAAATTTACTAACTAGGAAAATTTTCAAGTTTCTTAAGAAAATGAATTTTGTATGTGAATACGCTAGAGTGGAAAAGGAAATTATATTCATATTGTTTGCTACTTAGTTTTAGAAGAAATGAATGAAGGATATGTTAATCGGATTTGAAATGAATAAATTCTTTAAACATTTAAAAGCCCAATGATGAGTTTCAGTTGATAGAGAGGGGTTATGTATTGAAAATGAGATTAAGATTTGTGGGTTTTAAGGAATATTAGATTTTTTTCTTTTGAATGTTTTCATTTTAATAACCACAAATGAAAATAATTAATTTATAAAAAGGTGGAGAAAATGATAATAAGGAATTTAAACAGAGTATAACTATAGATAAGGAATATCTATGTTCAAAAACAAACTTCTTCAACGTTCAACAAGCTATAACTTCTAGATAAACTACCACAAGTATGGCAAGGGTAAGTTATGAGGAGCCACCCTTGAAAGATGGGGGGAAACCATAATTATCCTAGGATTAGAATTCTAGTGCCTAATCTAGAGACCTAGTCATGATTCATAATTAAAAGGGAAACAAAAAGAACTGATTGGGCTTACTTAGTTCCTAGACGTTGTACGTTATTAGTTGGACTACTACAACAAAAGAGTGTCATAAATACCTAGACGGTTAGATAGAGTTATCAAAGTTAGTGACAAATATTACCTATCTAGTGTAACAACTCTTAGGATTTGGCTTGAAAACCTAGCTAAAAGGGGCTTGTCTTTGGCCAGTCACTTTTACAGTTTCTTTTGGATTTACGCAATGGAAGCACATAAATCAAAAGGGTAATGGTTATACTATAAATTTTTCCTCAAGTAGAAAGATTAACCCAACCATTAACCATTGATATATGCAATGAATGATTGAATGGGGCCAATGCTCTGAATTGATCCATTTTGTGTAATGAGAATAACAAAGTGAAGAAGAGGGTTGAGTGTCTAAAATCTCTCAAACAATTTGCATAGACTCAACAAATGGATAATGAGAGAGATTAGGATTTATTAAACATACATCTTCCGTGCTTGTAAATGAAGCTTCCTCAATCAAGGGATCTAAATCCTTTGCTGATTCAACCCATGAGAGTAAGATGTCTTTAACATATTGTACCCTTCAAGGATTTTAAGCATGCACTAATATGGAACTCATGTGAGCTTTGCCCAGCTTTCTCTTTAAGAAATTAAAAGCTTAGATGAAGCTTTGATGGTTGCCCATGAAGAATCCTTCAACTTGGAGCTCCATGTTTTCAATCTCAAGAAAACTTGATCAAGAATGGCTATAGGTAGACCCTCGGGCTGAGAATCAGAGGTCTCTTGAAGCTTTATGAGCTCAAAGCTGAGTGGTATGGCTACCCTTTGCTGTACACAACAAGTTTGCTTGAAGAATGGGGGGAAATGCCAAGAAGGGATTCAATGTTGTTCAATATGTAGTGCATTTTGTGGGATTGATCAACAGGCTCCATGTGGGCTTTAGCACATGGATCAATCATTCTTAATATTCTCCAAGGTAATTAAGGAAGGCTCATATAGTGTTTCTGGTCCATAGAAGGTAAAGATGCAAGAGAGAAATGAAGATTTCTTATTGAAGATCCATGGCAACTCAACAAGAAGAAGAGAGAGAAAGTCCTTTAGCGAAAAGTAATTGTAGTCTCCTCCTCTAATTCTTGCGGTGGATTTATTTACCAAGACCCTCTAAAAAGTGCATGAAAGTTAGTGATGACTTGCTAAGATATCCATATTATCTCCAAATATGTCCAAAGCACTTGTTGTGCCAGTACTTGTTGTCTTGAGGAATTAGAGTTTTCTATTTTGAAAAGAGAACTAGATTGAAGAAAAAGAAAGGGAGAAAGGACCAAAGCACTGCAAAGATGAGAGTGAACGAGAGAGAGAGAGAGAGAGAGAGAGAGAGAGAGAGAGAGAGAGAGAGAGAGAGAGAGAGAGAGAGAGAGAGAGAGAGAGAGAGAGAGAGAGAGAGAGAGAGAGAGAGAGAGAGAGAGAGAGAGAGAGAGAGAGACTAGAGGAGGGGAGAGAAAGGCAGGAAGACAATGAAAGAAGGATAAGAAGTCATGGAAGCTTGCGTAAGATGAAGAGACTATTGTTTGATAGTTTCTAGATGCTATGACTGAGTCTCATTACACATTTTACCCCTATGTCCAACATATGGAGATGCATGTGCTTCATCCATTACCTTGTTTTGCAATGGTAATGCTACACAAATTTCTTGATGATGATACAAATAACCGTTTGGAATCAAGTAAGGGGTAATCGACTCTCTGACCTGTGATCCCATATGGTTGAGATGTCGAAATCAATTGCATACATTTTGGGTAAATCCATGAACTCGTTATGGTAAACAGTTGTGATTGCATTCACTCAAAGTCGCCATGATAGAGCATTTGCTACCACATTTTTAGTTCCAGATGTGTGAAGGATTTGAAATGAAACATATATAATAAATTTGCCCATTGCATCTGTTTCTCTGAGAGCTTATTCTGAGTGAGGAAGTATCTTAGACTTTGGTGATCTGTTGTAATAACAAAATCTGCACCAAGTAAATAGTGTTTCCATATTTGAAGAACATGTACCACCACCATAAACTCTTTCTCATATACTAGACCATGTAACTCATGATCCTTGAGGCGTCAACTCTCAAATGCTACTGCATGATGCTCTTGTTTAAGCATAGCTCTAATGCAATCCCCAAAATCATTGTAGTGAACTTCAAAAGGTTTTTGAAGATCCGAAACTATGAGAACTAGTTCTTAAGTCACAAGAAACTTAATTCTTTCAAAGGCTTGTAGTTGCCTTGATCCCCAGTGAAAAGGCATTCACTTCTTAGTAAGGTCATGTAGAGGATATGCAACATACGCAAAACCTCGTATGAACCTCTTGTAGTATGAACATAGGCCCAAGAAACTTCTAACTTCATGTACAGAAGTAGATGTAGGCCAATCAACAATGGCTCAAATCTTCTCAGGATTCATTCTCACCAGATTGTGAGAAACAATATGGCCCAAGTAATGAATTTCCAAAAGGAAAAATTCACTCTTCTTAGCATTGACCTGTAGTCTATGCTTGTGAAGCTCTTGAAAAACAATAGATAGATGTTTTCTATGCTCTTCTTCAGACCGTGAGAATATTAGAATGTCATCAAAGAAGACACCTGTGAACTTTGAGTGAGGTCTGAAAATTCTCTCCATCATTCAATTGAATGTGGCCGGTGCATTAGTCAAACCAAAAGGCATGACTAAGAACTTGTATAATCCAAATGTTGTACGAAAAGCTGTCTTATGAACATCTTCAGGTGCTACCCGTATTTGGTGATAGCCGCTCTTGAGATCAATGCGAGTAAAGATACTAGCCCCTTGCAACTTATCCAAGATATCATCTATTCTTGGGATAGGAAAACGATTCTTGATTGTGATCTTGTTCAAAGATATGTAGTCTATGCACATACAGAAAGAACCGTCTTTTTTTGAACAAGTAAGACTGGGGAGAAGTATGGAGAAGAGCTAGGTTGAACTAACCCTTTTTCCAACAGTTCATGTACTTGTTTTAGGGTCTCCTCTTGCTGACTTGCACTTACTCGGTAAGGCGGTTGGTTAGGTGGTGAACTACCTAGGATAAGATCAATTATGTAATCTTCCAGGTGCTTAGGAGTGTAATTCTTCTCATACCCGAGTTTTAATTTACCGGGAAATTTGCCAAGTTGGGAGAGTTATAAACTACAACTCAATCTCCTTCTTGAAAATTTTTCTTTTTGATATATCTATTAACCCATGCATGTCTCTATTGTTGTGTCACACCTAAAATGTAAGCAGCCAATACCCTGTCCTCCTCCAATTTCAGGAGTTGTTCTAGTCTATGCTGCACTAACTCTTCACGATCTAGCTCATGTATAACAGCAATTCTCAAACTTGGTACCACAAATTCCATGGGAACCATAGCTTCTAAACCATAGACAAGTATGAAGGGTGTAAGCCATGTTGCAACTTTGTATGTTGTCCTGAAAACCCACAATGTTGAATCAAGCTTAGTATCCCAATCGTCCCTATTATCCTCAACAATTTTCTTCAATATGCGGAGTAAAATATTGTTGGAACTTTCAACTTGAGGGTGATATGGAGTAGATTTCTTGTGCAGAATCATATGTGCCTGATAGTCAATTCTCTGATCACTTGATTCAAGAAATGCTTTCCCCGATCACTAATCAGCTCAATAGGACACCCAAATCTGGTCATAATGTTAGAGTATCAAAACTTGGCCACACTTGCTGCTTTATTATCTTTTAATGCATGAGTTTCTACCCACTTTGTAGCATAGTCAGTGCAAACCAAAATGTATCCATTACCTATCCATTTAGCTGCTGGTTTGATGGACCCGACAAAGTCAATTCCCCATTTCTGAAATGGTGCAAGTGTTAACATAGGATGATCTTTGCATCCTATCCCTATCAAGTGGTTGACCTTCCTTCAGACATTGCAAACACTCTTTGGCATATTGATGAGGATCTTTCAACACAGTAGGCCACCAAAGACCTGCATGCAATATTGTCTTGCCTCTAATCTCTCTTGAAGACTGACCTCTTGATAATCCAAAATGAGCTTTATGCAACACTCTTGGTTGCCCAAATTCAGGAATACACCTTCTCAATACATTATCAACTCCCCTTCTATACATTGTGTTTAAAATAACCTAAAACAATCTACTCTTCAATGCCAACCTTCTTCTCTAATCTGCTGAAAGGTGTGCATGCATAATTCCTAACTTCAAGAAATGTTGCATTTGGTCATAATATGAATCAAGGTCAAGCATCTGAACCTTGAAAAGTTTAGCATCAAGTAACTGAGCATAAATTCCTACCTTAGACTCATTAGTTTGCAATCTACTTAGATAATCAGCAACGACATACTCTTTCCTGGGGGTGTTAACAACCTTAAAATCAAACTCTTGCAGTAACATCATCCGTCTAGCTAATCTACCTATCAATTGGGGCTTGCTAATAAAAAACAACAATGCTTGATGATCCACATGGAAAACAACCTGATTTCCCAATAAGTAGTGTTTGAATTTTTTCACCGAGAAGACCATTCCAAGTGCTTCTCTTTTAGTGTAGAATAGTTTCTTTCAGCAGCACTCAATCTCCTGCTTGCATAATAAATTGGTTTGTACCAACCGGGCACTTTATCCTGCATAAGAACAGCTCCCACTGCCAAATCAAATGCATCAAAAAAAATATGGAAAGGTAAATCTCATGCTGGAGGTTGCAAAATTGGAGCCACCACCAACATCTTTTTCAAAACTCTAAAAGCTCTCTCCTGATCTTCCCTTCACACAAACTGCATCCCTTTCTTTGTGAGAGTTGTAAGAGGAGAACCGATATGTGACAGGTACCTTAAGTATCTACTATGCCACTTAATCTACCCCACAAACCTCATAATTTCTTGCACATTACTTGGAGCCTTACCCTTTTGAACAACTACAATCTTCTTGGGGTCTATACTCATACCCTCTTCAGACAGGATATGACCACACACCCCTTTTGGCTACAAACACTGACTTGAAAGGATTTAATGACATGCCAAACATTCTGCATCTCTGAAAGCATAGTCTGAGGTGTTTTAAGTGTTCGCTTTTGCTGCCAAAAACACAAAAACCATCAATGAATACTTCATAAAAGTTGTTAAATACGGTTCAAATGTTTTGTGAGTAGCTCATTGAAACTCAGGTGGTCCACTTTTCAACCAAAAGTAAAAGAGGATCCCTAACCGTAAGTTAGCACGTTTATTCTTGGGTAAAAGATTATGTGAGGTTATAAAAGGTCTCCTAGAATGATAAATATCAAGAGAGTATATTATGATGTTTTATATGTTTCAGATAGTGCATCTACGGCTAATCCTTGGGGTGTAGCAGAGTCATAGGGGCCATAGTAGTCAGTTGGGGGTTGCCCTTCATGTATGTGATTCAAGGTGAGATAGTCACATACATGTGGGAAACTTTCTTGCTTGGAGTCAAAAAGGGTAACTAGTTGGACTACAATCCAAAATTCCATCTATAAATATGGAAGTTAGAGATATCATTTATAGTACCTAGACACTCCTGGGGTCACGAGACCATGTGGCATCGTTTGGCATGTTTAGGAGCACAAACCAACTAGAGCCATCAAAGACAATGTCAAGTCCATTTTAGGTCCCAGTAGGTGGTGTGTTTTCTAGGAGCTACTAATAAGTGGCAGTTCTCAAACCTTGGCTATAATGTACCTAGTTTATTTTTTAAGTTTTTACATGGGAGTCACCTTGAAGTAGTGCATTTTAAATTGGAACTACTTAAATTATTTATCGTTAACATGAAAATTAGTCTAAAGAATCCCCTTTATCCAAAAGATAATTTGTCGATCCTAAATGGTTTAGTGGGATCTTTGGCTAGTCATGTGGTTGTTTCATCCTTTTCCCCAAAGTGATGCCATGCTTAAGTTTGGGCCACTATGGAAAAGTATCCATGGAGATACCTCCGAGATTGAAAGCCCATGGGAGTCAGAGAAAAGAGAAAGTAAAAGGAATGTTAAGTTGGCACAGTCATCTATGATTATGATAATTTTGTAGAAGAAAAGATTGTGACGACAATGGTTAATATGCACATCGTAAGATATGATTATGGCCCAAGGGTATACTCAATGCTAGTCCCTGACATAGTTAGGTACCATAGTGAAATTACTAAGATCCATAAAACATTGGATGATGTCTATGTGTGTGAAAAACCATTGTTAGAAAGAAAGGTTCTATTTGGGATCTATCCTTAGTTCTAGTAAAGTGGTGGCAGAGGAGAATATACTTCCTAAAGCACCATTAGTAAGTGATGGAGTAGATCCCTTGTTGCATAGTTTTGGACTCTCTAAATCACTTTGTGAGTGCAAAAAGGGAAGTCCATGGAAAAAGTAGCTTTTCCACACCATTAGAGGTGCAAACCAAAGAGAACAGAATCTCTAAGACGTTGGAATTAGGTCAAGATGAGTATCTGCTAGATGAGGATCCAATGCTGCATTTGAAAAATATAGCCTAAGTTGCCTTGTGAGTTGGTTTGATGATGTACATCAGATGCTTGTATTTTGAAGTACCCTAAAGGGAGAGACCAGGAAATGGTATTGGAGCCTCCCAAGAGGGTCAACTAGAACCTTTGAGGAACTATGTGATAAATTCCTAGTTGAGTATGACAAGAAGGTTCCCATGACTCAAGTCTTGGGACAGCTTACATAGATTCGGCAAGAGTCATATATCTCCGTGTCAAAGAGTACACAAGAGCCTTTGATGACATTTTGAAGCTTTGTCCAATGAAAGTGAGTCAATTGCCAAAAGATGTGCTTTGTGACCTCTTTGTGAGTGGCTTGGAAATGAACACATAGTTTCAAGTTAGGATGAGAACCCCTAAGTCATTGAAGAAGGCAAGGATTTAGGTAGATGATTATGAGAGCTATATCCAAAGGTGTTGGGACAACTATTGGATTTTTCCTCGCACCCTTGAAATTCAAAAGGATTGGGAGTATTTGTTGAATGTTAAAAATGTTGGAGATGCAAATGAGAGGCATACTAGGGAGAATCCCGACATTAACTATGAAGATTCCAAGGTCTAGGAACCCTTGCATCTTGGTGCACACTACAAGGATTTAAGCCTATAGCGACGGTGGGTAGCAACGCGGGTACTGGCGTCGCTATTTGCGTCGCAAATAGCGATGCTCCACAGGGGAAAAAAACATGCCAAAACCGAGCGTGGGTTTATTTCGTGTTTTTGTGTTTTGTGTTTTTAGAGCGAGAGTGACCGTCATGAGAGAGGGAGAGGAAGAAGGCTTGCCGTCACCACCGTCGTTGTTCGCGAAGGAGAGGAGGAGCCTTCATCACGAAGAGGAGCCACCCCACAGTCGCCATATCTCATTGGTGAGTCTCCCTCTCTCCTTCTTTTGCTTGTTTAGGGTTTAAATCACTTTCTCTTTTGCTTGTTTAGGAGAGGAGATGGGAGAGAAAGAGAGGGAGAGGGAGAGGAAAGGGAGAGGGAGAGGGAGGGAGAGAAAGAGAAAGAGAGAGGGAGAGAAAGAGAAAGAGAAAGAGAACGAGAGGGAGAGGGAGGGGGAGGAAATGAGAGAGGGAGAAAAAGAGAAAGAGAGGGAGAGGGAGAGGGAGAGGGAGAGGGAGGGAGAGTGTATTCTCTCTCTCCCTCTCCCTTTTGCTTTTGGAGAGTGTTAGGATATATTGTGAGAGGGAGAGGAAATGAGAGAGAAAGAGAGGGAGAGGGAGAGAGAGGGGAAGGAAATGAGAGAGGGAGAGAAAGAGAAAGAGATGTATACTCAAATGGATAGCTTTATGGAGATGTATGTCTACTCAAATGGATAGCTTTTGTCTAGTCAAGATGTAGTCCACCTGTGTGTGTATATATTGGAACGATAACATATCCATGATTATGGTAATGGTATGCACTTTGCTTTTTTTATGGGTACCATTATATCAACGACTCCTTAAGAGGGCTAAAAATTGGTCATACACTTTATAAAGTCTAATTAGGAGATTTAAGATGCACGATAATGGACTTATCGATAATGGTATGAAATGTGCTTTATCATGGGCCACGTACATTGGTGACTCTTTAAGATGGCTTAAAATTGGTCATATCCTTCATAATGTCCAAGTAGGGGATCTAATTGTGATATGCATAATTCCTTGTTTTTGTATTAACTTTATAGGCATAACAAATTAGTAATCATGCCAACTAGTCAACGGAAGGACTAAAAGAAAATGATCCCCTAGCTAATGGTCATTATGGTGCTTCATCAAAATGAACCCAAAAGTGTTGCCATAGAAGAAGAATCCCTTAAATTGAGCATAGGATATTTTCTTCAAAGGTTATGACTATGAGTATAATTGATTGGAACAAATTTTATAACTATAGTACACACACACACCCCCCCACACAGGCACAAACATTTTTACTATTTGATATTGTCTTTGACATGGTAACCTTGTATTACATTGTTGCATTTGATGTCTTCCAATCATTACAATAAAAGTAGATAAATTTTATAGATGGCATTAATTTTTATACATGGACCTAGGACAAAAAAACCACATTACTAAGATGCTTTTTATTGAGATTGGTTTATTATTAGACTAAGAGATCCTCAATGATACTCATGAATTTTCTATACCATCAATGTTGATGTTGTGCTAGAAAGAATATATGAATATATGGGTAAGTGTACATAAGCATATAGAATTTACTTGACATCTTGATATCCCATAACTAGGGTGTACGCTGACACATATCGCTACTTCATGATATTACTTCACACACACACGCGCACATGCACACGCACATGGATGCACATGCACATGCACATGCACGCGCACGCACACACACACACACACACATGATTAATGCATATTATGATATATATGTAATATTTGAGGGATGAGTATGAATGTTTCCTATTGTATTTCTCTTTAATTGATGATTATTTTCTTTAGTTTATTTTATGGCCTCAATAGACCATAATAGAAACACAGAAACACTAGTTTTGCCTAAAATATTCCTACTACTGCATATAACTTCTTGAATTGATTTACATACATATTGGTCATTAATTCTTTAGGACTAATATGCAGACATAAGATATACATCATAATCATTTACAAAGCACTGCTCACCTAAAAATTATGAATCAAGATACTCTCAGCACGATCGTTCTTGAACAAATAACTTATTATAGATAGGACTAATTTCTAGGAAACAAGAACAGAGTAGTAGAATCAAGCATCATCCACCCTATACGTGCACTGCCCTAAAGATCTTTCATTCGTCATGACTGAAAAGATACTTATATTGATTTCATGCACCTACATGCTTACAAGTACTAAGGTAGATGATGCAATTTGAGCCCTAACACATGGCACAACCCAGTGTATTACTGGGATGGTCAGGACTCAAAACCCACTAGTATGCAATTAAGTAGTATATAGCATGAAAACTAAGTAGCATGAAGACTAATGCATAGAACATAGTTATACCTTGCTAAAGGCCTTGCATCCCTTAATAAACCACACTGAGCAAGCAACATTGAGTAGAGCCCCTCTAAGATACTCAAAGCCCTCTAGTGCAATTGTATAAGTAATCCTAGGTGTCAACAAAATGAGACTAAGAAAGAACTATGATGAAACAAAGTGGAAAGTGATATTCATCAATGGCACCTAGGATTACTTATACAACTAGGATTTGTTGACAAAGTTGTATTTTGTTGACTAGGATTACTTATACTCAAAGCCCTCTAGTGTAGTTGTATAAGTAATCCTAGTAGAGCCCCTCTAAGATACTCAAAGTACACAACCTAGAGACCATAGCTAGGTATATAAGGTATAATGGCCATACAAGAAGACACCTCAATAATTGATTGATCACCACTAAATCCCAAAGAAGAATCGTATTCCATCCCCTTCAACTCTATATTCACCTCATGAATAACTTCATTAATCATAGCATCCTTGTCACCAATCTTTTTGTTGCAATGATGAAGTAACATATTCATCACTTTTCCTTTAGCATCTAAGGCATTATCCAATCTTTCAGTCAAGTCCAAACATTTAGTCTCCAACTCATGAACCTTATGAACCAATGCCTTTTTTTTTCTACAATAATGAATAATTATCTACAATAACATCAATAAATCTCTCAACTACTATGTCCCATGCTTTTTTTACATCAATCGGTAAAGCATTTCTTATATCTTGAAGTTTAGATTTCAACACCATGGATGCATCAATATCATCCTCAATGTTTTTCAAAATTTGCTTCTCAACCTCTTGCAGAGGCTAAAACCTCAGGTTATCATGCATGTCCATTGTGCGGGCCACAATTAGACTTCGGAAGGTCACGAACCATGAAGAAGATGGTATATTAAGGACACGCTGCTTTCTTGCTGGAGGATCATGAACTCAGGGAAGGTTTCCTTGGATGAGCTCCAACACATATGAACGCCACAAGCTGCTACGAGCTGAAAATGGTCCACGCGGAATCACATCCAAATGGAATGCGGCGGTTCTCAGTTTTCTACGAGTTGCCATGTTGGACCCACTTACAGGTCAACCACTTGTTGGATCCCATGCATATTTTCAAGAATGTGGGCAGCTTGTTATGGGACCACATCACAGGAAAGAGAGACACTATAAGGGCACGAATGGATTTGAAGGAGGTAGGTAAGATGGAGGAGCTTTGGCCGCAGAGTCGAGTGCTGATGGTCGCGTGCAGCTTCCTCGCGCTCCTTGGGTTTTGTCCACTAAAGAAGAGCGCATTGTGAAGCAAGTAATCAAGTTTCGACGGGTATGATGCGTTCTCTCAGGTCAGTATTTTCTAAAGACAACCAATTATTAGGGCTAAAATCCCATGATTGGCATAAGATATGTCAGGTTTGTACTACGAATGGATTGTAATTAGCGTGGGCATTTTGCTATTTGGAATGTGACCATTATTCATAATGCTTTCTCATTTGTGGCAGTTTGTACTATCGATCGCGATCGCAGGATGTCTTACTCCAGAAATTCGCGGGGCCATTTACAAGTTGTCGACTTTGGTGCAATGAATCTCACAGAAGGAGATTAAGATGTCCTCTATTGAATCCGTGAGGCGGGGAGCAGTGGATATGGTCTGTCTCTTTGAGAAATACCTGCCCACCAGCATGCTCATGATACAAATCCACCTTCTTGTGTATCTTGTGGATGAAGTGGAGATTGCTGGACCTGTCCATACACAACGGATGTTCTTCTTGGAGCGCTTCATGAAAACCCTGAAAGGATTTATGAAACAACAAGCTCGGCCAGAAGGTAGCATGGCCGAAGGTTAGTTGGTGTCTGAGGCACTAGTGCATATTTCACAATGGCTACCAACGGTGGAACCATACAATGAAATGCTATGGTCGCTGAAGGACGATGATAGACTGACTGGAGATGTGGTGGTTGGAAATGGGGTAGAAAAAAGAATGGATGCCTCAATGGAAGAGAAGTTGAATCGCTTTTGTATGTTGCACCATGTCTCTATGGAGACGTGGCTCACCAAGTACCAGATCGCTAGGCAAGATCGAGAGGAAGCGCGAGCTGAATTTCGACATAGTATGCGTCATCGATCGATTCGATATCCCGAAGGCATAGAGGAGATGCCGCGGTTTATGTCAACGCGATGGTTGCATGGAGCCTTGACCACAGCATCTTGGGAAGGGACAGATGTCTCAATGGAGGAATGGGAATTCTCGAGGGGATGTAGTCCAAAGGTGATGAGGGGTTTAGAATCTGTCGTATCTAAATTTTATATGCAACATCTAATTTGAGTGTTTCAATGTACAGTACAAAATATATAGTGCAGTGTGGTCGCGTGGACGGCATTTTCATGTGGAGCGTATTGACAAAATGCACTCCACAATGGACTGTGGTGTCATGGCAAGGTTCGAGCAAGAGAGCCGGCGACGAGCAACGGATCCAAACATGGTTGTGGATGAGATGGAGTATTTTGGAAACTTGCAAAGTATTATTACGGTGGATTACCGTAGCTTCTCCATGATACTATTCGATGTGCAGTGGTTCAAAGTGGTACTTGGAGGAGCTGAAGCAACAGTTCGATGAGGTCCATCTGGATTTCTCGAAATAGATTCCGAAAAAAGATGGACGGATTTGCGCGACACCTTTGTGTTGCCGGCCCATTGTGAATAGGTGCATGGAGTCATTTGCTTGCTAATTATATTACGACATGGTTTATGTCACAATGGTTTGAACTCTCTTGTACGTGTTTGTGAACAGGTAATCTTCTATCCAAATCCCCGACAACCTCGATGGTGGTATGTTATACCTTCAACTCCCCGAAGTGCGAGAGTATATGATCAAAGCGATGTCCCGAGCATATATGAAGATAATATGCAAATAGAGGGGTCGATATTGCAAGGGGTGGAGGCCGTCGAAAGGTTGGAGCCAGCATCGGCTAACAATGATGGAAATACAGGAGTCCAAGAATTCTTTGAGAACGAGGTGGACTCATTCTTTTGTGGTGACATGTCTATCGACCTTCTAGTGTATGCAGAGTTGTGTCAGGAGATTAACATGGGACCATAGGATACTTCATACTTGGAGCATCCACTTACTCAATTCGTTGACCAATCACTTATAAAGGTACATAAGATATGTATTTTAAGTGAGATTTTTTTTAAATGATTTATATTAATGTGCTTTGTATGATTTAAATTGATTATTCTAACATCATTTTTTGTCTGTGCAGGTGATATTTTCAAGATGAGTCGAGGGATGAGCGATGAGGAGTTACAGGACATCTTCGCACGCATGTCTCTAGACCAAATCGTCAGATTCAGAGAGATGGCAGACCAAGAGCTGTCTCGTTCTTCGTCAGGGCACTCTGCTAGATCTGCTTCAGCGCGATCGAATGCTTTGGCTTTGAGCAGACAATCTCGACGCTCACGACTTGGGCCAGAGGGAGGGAGTGCATCGGGATCAGGGGGATGCTGCAGAGATATAGAGGCAGTGAGCCCGCGGTCGACACGGGATACAGATGCGACTCCTCGCTCTCGTGGCTTAGGTGGATGCTGTGGAGAAACAGACGCGGTGTCTCCGTCTCATCGTTCAGCTGGAGCTGCATCACCTCCAGGATTTGTCACACCTATGGGGACGTCTACTCTAGTTACTTTGGCTTTTGCGCAGCCGTCAGCAGCAATAGCAGGTGGCACCCCTTTGGGTGCCACTCCAAGAGAGATTACCCCCATCGGTACACCGGATGCAGAGGGGTCTCCTAGATATGCCTAGGAGCGTGGACACAGATGGGAGAGGACCCATCTTAGGCATACTCCTAGGGGTTATGGATATCTAGTCGATAGTAGGTCAGGAGCCATTATCATGAATGATGAGGGGAGGAGGGTGATGGCTTGCATGAGAGAGTTGTGCCAACAAGTTTTTCGGCACAACGTCTTGGATCATTGGAAGAACATACCGGAGGGGAGCAAGGACTACATAGTAGCATCCTTGCACGAGGAGTTTCCGGTGCCAGCCGCAGTAGATAGATTCTCTACGGGCTGGATGATGGATTACATGTGTGCATACATGTCACATAGACGATCCGACGCACGCAAGGCAATCAAGAGTGGGGTTGCAAAGCCCGAGTGGTTAGATGCAGACGACTGGCGCCGACTGAGGGAGGAGGCTATAGATTCTCCAGGACGTTGGAGTCAACAGCGAGAGGCGAGGAGGGCACGACTCGAGGCCAAAGTGGTCCATCATCTTGGGAGTGGCGGCCACAGGACATATTTGGAGGACTTTGTAAGTTTTTCTGTTATTTTGCTTGTTTATTTTTTAAAATATTCTTTGTACTGACAATCATGTTTATAATAGTTAGCATTTTGTTTTCTTTGCAGCACTCCATTACAAATCGCGATCTTTCTGGCCTTGAGACTCGATATGCAAAGAAGCACGGTCTCAATGCATTGATCGACCGATTGTATAGATGTGGCGACCCTGTAAGTCACTCATCTTTCTTGTCCGTCGTTACCATGAGATATTTGAATGCATTATTGTATGGTGGATTGATGTGTTGTTTCTTTTTCTACAGAGTCCGTTCGATGCTCGTTTGCAGTGGGACGAGCTTTCGGGGGACGAGGATACGTAGCTCGCCCTTGGATCCCTGGAGCTCACACACCTTTATTTTTGAGTCGCCTAGTCCATGTAGACATGTTCTATGTATTAGTGATATCCTGTCATGATTGTACCAATCTCTTTTTATGCGATCATGTATTTATTTCTTGCCCTACCACAAAAAAAAAAATCCCTGTTACCGTCGCTATTAGCGTCGCAAATTTTACTGCTCGCGTCGCTATTGGCGTCGCTATGCACGTCGCAAACCGTCACTATCAGCGTCGGTATTGGCGTCGCTATCAGCGTCGCAAGTAGCGACGCCAATAACAACGCTGATAGCGACGTCAATACCGACGTTTCTATGGCATCGTTAATAACGATGCTTTTTGCGACGACAGGGGCAAATTTTGTTGTTTGTATTTTCGTCGCTGTCGAAGGGTTTTCGAAAGCCAAGTCGTGACCACTGAGGACTTTGAATAATTTCAGGATAGAAGGATAGATCGTCAATAGTGGCGGCCTCCACAAAGAATCATATTTATATTTCTTCAGAATAGTTACAGCAGCAATAAAAGACGAGTACAGAAGATCCTCAGAGGTATATACAAGAGGTTTAGAAAACAGTTTTAGTACAGATCATAATAATGTCCAATACTATAAGGAATTTGAAGTCACAAATCTGTTCTTGGCATAGGAGAAAAACCAGCAAAATCACTCCTTAATACGAAACATCAATACTCGGTAAGTCTCCCCTCGGGTAACAATAATTTAGTACATATGAAGATGGAAATCTTCAGTCATGAACGGACTGGGACCTTATTCTGTCATCCAACCACGATGAGATATCATTCAATATGATGGTCACATTGTCATCAGACTTCCCTTGCAGAAGAGAGTGCATCATCCCTTTATAAACTCGTATGGTCTTCTCTTTGCTTTTTGCACTGTCAAACAGAGCCTGGTTATGTGCCTGCGATCATCTTCTTCATCGATTGAATTGCCATAAGGCATAACAGACTCTCCAGTTATTACAGTTGCATCTATGAGCTATTGCAGAAGAATGCGAAGCCCATTCTCCAAGAGCTGGTTTTTATCCTTGATGTTAATCGTTTATTTCTGATCGTTCATGGAATTACGAATTCTGCTTTTTCCCCCAGAAAATTAATTCGAAGATCTCTTCATTGCAAACGCCTGGCGACAGATTCTGTCACAGCAGTAGTCTTTTCTGCAACATGGGCTTCAACAAGAGTAGTGGATTGCATGATGATAGATCTCTTAGGGAAATTCACCAAGCCAGCAATGTAAGGAAGCTGAGATGGAACTTGCAGTTGTCGCAGTCGAATCGAGACGAGACTCTGCAACCCTTCTCAATCCTCTCTCTTGCACACGACTTCAGCTCTTCCTATAGCCCCTCTCTCTGTTCTTCATTGATTTGTTTCAGTATCTTTATTACGGCAGTGTTGCGCTTGATACTAGAGTCCAGACTTCTCAAGAAATTTGCATCTGTACAGCTGCATTGATGTCTGAGCTTTTTAGTTTTGCCTCACAAATAGCAGAAACAGCTTCACTAACAAATTTACTTAGGTTCACAGCCTTCAGCTCTTCCTCCGCATTCCAACCATGAGCACCCGGCCAGATTTAGGCACATGCTTCTGTACGATAGGAGCAAAGCCGCTGTAAGACTGGTACCAATCCACGGGGTCAGGGTCTACAGTATACCTCTTGTCCCAATAGGAGGGCTCGCCAAAGTTGTAAGTGTCCAAGTTGAAGAAGTCGATGGAATCCTCCTGCATTTCTTGCACACATCATAGCATCGAGCGTACCTTTATCGATGACTGAATCAAAATAGCAATTATCAAAGACGGATAAGTCTTGTGCATCCATCTGCAAGTATTTGAGTTGAGGAACATCAGAATACTTCTTTTGCATTGCATCTATAACAACTGGTGACAAATCAATTTTGACTATTTCCGCATAACCATCCTTGACCATCTCTTCTGACATTTCTGCATTTCCACATCCCTCCAGCGCAAGGCTTCCACACTCCCCTACAAAGCATAGTTAGCTTTTTCCTCTCCACGTTCAGGTCTGCAGTCCTGATTCCGTCGATCTCCTCCTTGTTTTTCAGGCTACGATTGATGAAGATTCACAGGCTAAGGTTAAAGGCATTAGATTTCCAGGAATGCAGCAGACTACACTGCTACTCTTATGACTGTGCTCACGGAGTTGCAGAGCACTCCCCTTCCTCTCCTCTGTTTCTGCACTTCTTCTATGCTCTTTTGTCCTTTATCGTCACTGTCTCCCTTCCAATACTGAAAACCTCATTGCCCACCAAAAAGCAAAATTCCCTCGATCAAGGAAGCCCAATTTAGCTTTCTTCCTGTCCTCAGAAAAGCAGCCCTACCAAAACAGCAGTTGATGCCGTTGAGCCCGCCTATTCTCAGCTTTCAAATATTCTGAGTCCGATTGCTGATTTATTTCAGGAATAAACTTAGGATATTTAATCAGATTTTCAAATAGATTCTTTAACACATAATCTGCAGCATGAGAACCTTTATATCCATCAAATATATCAAAACAAGCAAACAATGTGCCCATCAACTTGAGTAAATCAGGCCTCATAGAAATCCTCCTCTCCATGAATTTGTAACATCTCAAGTGCATTCTTGCACTTGAATCCGTCACTCTTGGCTGGCCAGTTTACATGTTAGCATTTCTCTCGACCAAGTCGGCGAGCAAGTTCTTCTGCAACCACTTGCCCCTTTTTATCTTCTCAAAGAAGTCATGAGATTCCCACATATACTCATACTTATCACCCTGATTCTCCATTGTGCATAATGCGAAATTCCTGTGAACTGTTGATCAAAATCTCCTCGTCTAAATTGACTGACCACTTGGCAAGGCATGCCAATTAGAGCATTATTGATAAATTCCTCTTGCTCCAAACCCTTCTTTGCTTTATTACCCACGCAGAACAAAAGTACAAACACAACAACTAAATATGTACAAAGTATCAAATCACACGCACAACTTTTGGGTGGCTTTTCATACCTCGAATGCGCAGCAATACGACATCCACCCCCTCTAATCGTGCGCATCCTCCGGATGGGCCAACTACCCATGATCGTTATCATCAAGATCCACAAACAAATCAATCTCTTCGTTATGCATTTCTGGTAGATCAACAAGATTTTCAACCATATCATCTGTCTCTTCCATTGGAGTTTCTTGTCGTTGCTCTTCTCTTGAAAATTCTTCCAATGCATAATCCTCATCATCTCTTTTCTTGAAAATCTTGATTCTTTTTCGTGCAATAGGCACTTTAAGCACTGTCCCATCCAATTCTGTCAGCTCATATGTTGCATTATCAAAGACATGTCTGACTATGTATGGCCCAAACCATCTTTTCACCATCTTCCGAAGTGCAGTATGCTGATTTTCAAGGCTGCTATCAAAGACCAATACCCAATCTCCCTCTTCTATTGCTCTAGGTCGCAAGCGATGCCTACTGTCAAACCTGTCCTTATTTCTCAGTCTAGCAACCTTCAACCTGTCAATAGCTAGTTGAATATCCTCAGGTCTCCTCTCCAACTGTCGAATCCGAAGAGCTAAGAGCTCTTCTCTCATCAAATCCTCCTGCCAAGGTAGAACTGACCAAGTCAAAGCACAAGTCTCAATCGGCATAATAGGTTTCTGACCATACATCAACTCTGCAGGCATATATCCTGTAATAACACTATGAGTCGTACGATCAGCCCATAAAGCAAATGGTAGAAGTCTTGGCCATTCTCCAGTCCGTCCTCTGCATGCTTTGGCTAATGCTTTCACTATCGGCGGATGCCCTCTTTCATTCTTTCCATTTCCCTCTGGATTATATGCTGTGGTTAGAGCCAATTTGATTCCTAGCTGAGAGAAAAACTCCCTAGCTTCATCTGCATCCAATTCACCACGATCCGCAGTGATCTTACCCACACAACCATACCTACAGAAAATTTCCTCCAATAAGAACTTACACACTGCACTAGTGGTCTTCGTTCTCAAAGATCTGCCCTCAACATGATTAGTAAGATCCTCTCTAGCCAAAACAATGTACCTCATCTTCCATAGACCCATAGGCATGGTAACCAAATCAACTACCCACTTATAATGAATGCATAGTGGATAGGTCGGATGAAGCTCATCTCGATGACGCACTACTGAATACATCTGGCAGTCTCTGCAAGTCTCAACAAAGTGAGAAACATCTCTATACATGCCTTTCCACCAAAATTTCTCCCTGATTTTCTCATAAGTAGCCCATACTCCTCTATGACCAGCCCAAGGACTCTCATGAAACTCCCTCATCACCTGTAACTGTGTCTCTCTATCGCAGACAACCCGCAAAGGTAATCCGCCTCTTTTCTTCGGATGCTTCCAAAGAAATCCGTCCTTGAGAAAATAACCATAGGCTTTCCTTCTGATCTTCTTGAACTCTTCATCTGTCCATTCATCTCTTTTGCTTAGTGTACTAAGGTACCTGCCAATCTGCAACCAATCTCCAACATAAAGTTCTTCTATAAAAGCCACAATATCATAGACATGACAAACATGATCAACCATAGTGGCTGAAATTTCTGCATCATCCTCTTCTGCAAGTAGAGTCTCCTCATCATCATATCTGGCTCTAGACAACATATCTGCCACTGGATTATCCTTCCCTGCTATGTGTTTAAATTCCGGATTTAATGACTTGATGTATGCAATCCATCTCAACATGGCTATATCCGGAGTAGAGCAACTCGTGATCATACCAATCAATGGCAAGCAATCTGTCTCTACCACAACCGAAGCCCCAATAAAGTACTCCTTGTCACATTTGAGAGCCGTGACAATCCCCAATAACTCCCTCTTGATTTGCGGATATCTCCTCTGTCTCTCGTTTAGGACTTTCGCCCCAAACCGAATAGCATACCTATTTCCATCTGCATCATCTTGACCCACAGCCCAACCTATGCCAATTGGACTAGTGTCAACTGTCAATACAATAGGTCTATCACAATTATAATCCGCTTTCCTGAGAGTAGGAGCATTCTTCAATAACTTTTTCAATTTCCGCATGGCTTTAGTGTGGCTCTCATCCCAATAGAATTTCTGCCCCTTTCGAAGCAGCTGATACAAACAATCTGCTATGTGTGCAAAATGAGGTATCCAAATCATATAAAACACACAAGCACCAATGAATCTCCGTACCTCTGAAGTGGTAGAACAATACTCTGCAATCTTGCCTATAGCATTCACCTTATCAGGTGAAGGTTTCCTGCCATAATATCCACACATATGCCCAACAATGACAACCTCATTCACTCCAAAAATAGATTTTTGCCCTGAAAGTGTCAAGTTCACTTCTTCTAACCTGGCCAAAATCTTCTCACATGCTGAAATATGATCAGCCACAAAGTATCTGCATCCCTGCTCATTTAGGCTCTCATTCTTCTCTTCTTCTGCACACCCCTTAATGGGCACATCATCCAAGAAAGGCATAGTAAGCTGAGGTATGTAATCACGAAGGACCTTATGCATGGCATTCATCATATGCGCAACAGAATTAGTGGCACCTTGAGGCAAGGTACACATCCTGACAAGCCCAATAGGAGTTCTCATGGTGGTTATGTCCCTGCTTTCCAAAGCCAGCTGAAACTGATCATAACCCGAATACAAATCACCCAAAGAATAGATGGCACGTCCAGCAAATGCCTCTGCAAACTCATCCACAACTGGACCTATACCAACATTCCTGATAGTAACTCTGTTCACTGGCTGCATATCCTGAATAAATCGAAGAGTACCATTCTTCTTCGGAACTGTAAACCACCTGTTTGAGTATGGTGCAGATGAAGGCTCAAGGATTCCCATCCTGATTTTCTCATTCAATAAATCAATCAGCTTTGGCAAGTGTGCTTTAGGCACTGGAATAGGTCGGAGATTCCATGGGATATGAGGAATAGTAAAAATGACCATAGGAGCAACAATATCAGGATTCACACATCCAATCTCATGTGGCAAAAAAGCAAATCCCCGTCCATGACGCTCAAGCATCTCCTGAAAGCATTGCTTCTCTATGGGTAACAAGAAATCACCATTTCCAATTTTCAATTCAGCAAGTGTCTCTGCTGAAAATTTATGACCAATATACTCCGGATTCCTCAAAATTTGCTGTTTAGCAGCCCTCTCTATTTGCTGATCACTATCAGATGGAAGCGGTACAGCAACCGGCTTCACCTTCTTATCCACAGTTTTGTATTTCGTGTCAACCCTGGCTTCATTATGCTCTTCTGCATTACATAAACCTTGCTGTAAATCAGCAATTCTGCACTCCAATGGCTGAATATTCTCAGCCCTCTGCTCTATAGACTGCATAGAAACAGCCCCAAACTCTGAATGCTGAAATATTTCAGCAGTAAACTCTGTTGGCTGAAATTTTTCAGCCCTCTGTCTCTCTGAAAGCTGATCATAACCAGCTGGAAACTCTGTTTGCTGAATTTCTTCAGCACTCAACACTCTTTGCTGAGTTAACTCAGCCTCTGACTCAATCTGTGACATAAAATCTGCAATTATATGAAACATGTCCAGGGATTGCACTAATACATTACCATGACAGTTCAGCATATCAGTTTTCAGCATATCTCCCATCTCTGTCATCGTATCTGCACAAATCACACTGTCATACATACCATCTATGTGCTCATCATCCTCCAAAATTCCTGCATTTTTCAAATTTTTCTCCTTCCTGCATATATACTGCCTGGCAGCTCTAGGCAACCTAGAAGTCTTCTGATAACTCATTGAACTGTTTGCTGAAATCCCAACATAACCGGATGAGAAAACACTGCTGCCAGGAGGCGAGAACTCCAATCTCCTCTCCTCTGTACCACCGTCGTCTCGCGAAACGGCGGTACCTAATGAAAACCCGAATCCCTTACAGTGGGTAAGGGTGCATCTCTGAGAGTATCCCTGTTTCTAACATGGTTCACACATATAGTCATAAACTGAACTGCTCTCATACCATCTTTACTGCGAATCCGTGCATAAGCAGATCCATCATCCATGACCTTTGTTTCCATACGCATCTCTGTAATGAATGGCTGTCCAAGAATTATGGGATACGAGCATGAATCCTGCACAAAGAAATGAAAATCCTCCTCTACATCACCAATAGAAACCCTGACACTAGGGCAAGTAGCATATAAATCACCTGCAGTGTTATTGGCGGCTCTCATACGCCACCCATGCTCTACATCCATAGGCCACCTGTTACTCTCATAAACTCCACGTACTATGAGATTAATCTCTGAACCATGATCAACCAATGCAACATAAGGCACCTGTTTTTCACCAACCTTTACCATCGTCTCTGTAGTTGCCCTAGCCCAATGGCTCCGCAAAAAGTGACTACGCGGTATCAAAACAGGCTCATCAATTTCAGCATAATGCATAGGCTGAACCCTCTTCTCTACCTGCGGCAAAACAGAAGCATTATCAACCATAACCTCATCATCATCCTCATCCAACTCTCCAATCAAAACTCCCTGTGTGTCAGTGGTAGCCAATGCATGTCTTTTCCTCTTCAGGACCTCCTGAAACTGATCCTGAAACTCTCTTTTTGAGATGCCCAAAATCTCAGAAATAGTGAAAGTCACCTCACTGCCAAGTATCTTATCATTAAAGATTTTCTTCATGTCTATAGATGTCTCAATATCGGACATCAATCTGAATCCTGGCTGCTTTCTCTCTCTAGGCTCTTGCCTCTTTTCTCTCTTTTGAGCATCCTCCATTTGTCGATCTGGCCCTGGTCTTGAAGACGGTCCTACAGTAGGTGGAGTAACAAACTCACCCCCTCTAGTCTTCTTAGCTGCACTTGGATTTTCTTCATCCCTCTTACGCTTCTCCTCAACAAATACATCTGCACCATGAGATTTAGCCAAATAAGCATAAATAGAATACCTGTCAACAGGCGAGTCCCAACCTGTCTCTGATCTGATGCTAGAGCCTGCACTACTCAAAACAGTTTGCTGAATTTTCCCCTTGTTTGCAGTCTCCATAGCATAAGTCCATAGTGCGGACTGAGTCTCTGAACCCTTCTCAATCTGTACTCCATATGCAGAAGCATCACCTCTAGCCGTCACATAAGAAGTACGCGCAGCCATGTCCTCCACTAACTTCTTCATTCCACCTTTACCAAAGTTGGTAGCAAGTGGAGCTCCTGTCTCAGTCAACCAAATCTTACCATCTTGCCCCCAATATACCAAATTCTGCCTCCTTGCATCCTGGAAAGAGTCACAATCCCTGCAATGCTGATGCTCCGTACTATCACACCAAATACATCTCCGATCTCTCCTAGGTGCACTAGGAGCACTCCTAGGTGCAGTAGGAGCACTAGAAGAAGTAGTAGGCACAGTTGAAGCAAACTGCTCCTTCAACTTTCCCACTAACTCCGCTTTGACTGACTCAAGTGTCAAATCTGTGATGCCTTTGATTATATCATCAAGAGAGGTAGGCACAGATGGAGCGGATGGTTTTGGAGCAGAAGGTGTAGGCATCGGCCGTGGAACAGGAGGAATAGGTGGAGTAGAAACAGTAGGCACTGGCATAGGCCAAGAAACTGGCTGAGGAGGAGAAGAAATAACAGGGATAGAAGTAGGCATAGGAGCAGATGATGGTGTAGGTGTCATGGAACCATTCTGTAGGCGAGTCTTCCATATCCTCCTCTTGGTCAAAGTCGAGACTGCATCCTGGGCATCCTGCCAATCAGTTTTAAGACCCATAGGCTTCGTGCGATCTTCAAGAAGCTCACCCAATTCTTCTTGAAGAGCAGGATCTGCAGCTTGCAAGAAAAGCTCAACTTTTTCAACATCCAATGCTCTTTGTTCAATAGCATCAAGTTGACTATACCTCTCTTCGAATTCTCGAATCAACTCCGAAGCAGCAAGACCCTTGTTTGGCATGTAGACCCACTCTCGGAATGACCGCCGAGTAGCCATACCAAAGTCCTCAAGGAAGTATTCTTCTTTTAGAGCCTTCTTAAAATCTTGCCAATGTGTATTTTGAATAAAAAGATCAGTCACTTTTGTCCTCAAAGCAGGTGTGACAAGACGAAGGAAGTACTTACTCATAAGTCCAGCAGGAACTCCAAAAAACCCCATCTTGATCTCATATGTCTTCAAATATGCTGAAACATTACGCCCGTCAAATAGCTTCTTCTCACTCTCAACTGCTTCAATAGCCTTAGTCGCGCTGTTTGCATTCTCCTGCTCCGAATAGAGTTGCCTTTGCTGAGACAATTGTTGTTGATGCAATTGTTGTTGCTGCTGCATATACAATTGTGTTTGCTGATTTTGGAGCTGCATATACATGGACATATTCTGCAAAATCTGTTTTAGATTCTCCGTTGAAGTACTTGACGCTGCAGTCATAGATGGAGCTGAAGTAGAGGCAGCTGGAGTTGTAGAAGAAGCTGAAATAGAGGCTGAAGTATCTCCCATCCTGAAATTTCTGCGACGCTTTCACGTCGAGTTCACCAAAGATGTCGAAGGGTTTTCGAAAGCCAAGTCGCGACCACTGAGGACTTTGAATAATTTCAGGATAGAAGGATAGATCGTCAATAGTGGCGGCCTCCACAAAGAATCATATTTATATTTCTTCAGAATAGTTACAGCAGCAATAAAAGACGAGTATAGAAGATCCTCAGAGGTATATACAAGAGGTTTAGAAAACAGTTTTAGTACAGATCATAATAATGTCCAATACTATAAGGAATTTGAAGTCACAAATCTGTTCTTGGCATAGGAGAAAAACCAGCAAAATCACTCCTTAATACGAAACATCAATACTCGGTAAGTCTCCCCTCGGGTAACAATAATTTAGTACATATGAAGATGGAAATCTTCAGTCATGAACGGACTGGGACCTTATTCTGTCATCCAACCACGATGAGATATCATTCAATATGATGGTCACATTGTCATCAGACTTCCCTTGCAGAAGAGAGTGCATCATCCCTTTATAAACTCGTATGGTCTTCTCTTTGCTTTTTGCACTGTCAAACAGAGCCTGGTTATGTGCCTGCGATCATCTTCTTCATCGATTGAATTGCCATAAGGCATAACAGACTCTCCAGTTATTACAGTTGCATCTATGAGCTATTGCAGAAGAATGCGAAGCCCATTTTCCAAGAGCTGGTTTTTATCCTTGATGTTAATCGTTTATTTCTGATCGTTCATGGAATTACGAATTCTGCTTTTTCCCCCAGAAAATTAATTCGAAGATCTCTTCATTGCAAACGCCTCGCGACAGATTCTGTCACAGCAATAGTCTTTTCTGCAACATGGGCTTCAACAAGAGTAGTGGATTGCATGATGATAGATCGCTTAGGGAAATTCACCAAGCCAGCAATGTAAGGAAGCTGAGATGGAACTTGCAGTTGTCGCAGTCGAATCGAGACGAGACTCTGCAACCCTGCTCAATCCTCTCTCTTGCACACGACTTCAGCTCTTCCTATAGCCCCTCTCTCTGTTCTTCATTGATTTGTTTCAGTATCTTTATTACGGCAGTGTTGCGCTTGATACTAGAGTCCAGACTTCTCAAGAAATTTGCATCTGTACAGCTGCATTGATGTCTGAGCTTTTTAGTTTTGCCTCACAAATAGCAGAAACAGCTTCACTAACAAATTTACTTAGGTTCACAGCCTTCAGCTCTTCCTCCGCATTCCAACCATGAGCACCCGGCCAGATTTAGGCACATGCTTCTGTACGATAGGAGCGAAGCCGCTGTAAGACTGGTACCAATCCACGGGGTCAGGGTCTACAGTATACCTCTTGTCCCAATAGGAGGGCTCGCCAAAGTTGTAAGTGTCCAAGTTGAAGAAGTCGATGGAATCCTCCTGCATTTCTTGCACACATCATAGCATCGAGCGTACCTTTATCGATGACTGAATCAAAATAGCAATTATCAAAGACGGATAAGTCTTGTGCATCCATCTGCAAGTATTTGAGTTGAGGAACATCAGAATACTTCTTTTGCATTGCATCTATAACAACTGGTGACAAATCAATTTTGACTATTTCCGCATAACCATCCTTGACCATCTCTTCTGACATTTCTGCATTTCCACATCCCTCCAGCGCAAGGCTTCCACACTCCCCTACAAAGCATAGTTAGCTTTTTCCTCTCCACGTTCAGGTCTGCAGTCCTGATTCCGTCGATCTCCTCCTTGTTTTTCAGGCTACGATTGATGAAGATTCACAGGCTAAGGTTAAAGGCATTAGATTTCCAGGAATGCAGCAGACTACACTGCTACTCTTATGACTGTGCTCACGGAGTTGCAGAGCACTCCCCTTCCTCTCCTCTGTTTCTGCACTTCTCCTATGCTCTTCTGTCCTTTATCGTCACTGTCTCCCTTCCAATACTGAAAACCTCATTGCCCACCAAAAAGCAAAATTCCCTCGATCAAGGAAGCCCAATTTAGCTTTCTTCCTGTCCTCAGAAAAGCAGCCCTACCAAAACAGCAGTTGATGCCGTTGAGCCCGCCTATTCTCAGCTTTCAAATATTCTGAGTCCGATTGCTGATTTATTTCAGGAATAAACTTAGGATATTTAATCAGATTTTCAAATAGATTCTTTAACACATAATCTGCAGCATGAGAACCTTTATATCCATCAAATATATCAAAACAAGCAAACAATGTGCCCATCAACTTGAGTAAATCAGGCCTCATAGAAATCCTCCTCTCCATGAATTTGTAACATCTCAAGTGCATTCTTGCACTTGAATCCGTCACTCTTGGCTGGCCAGTTTACATGTTAGCATTTCTCTCGACCAAGTCGGCGAGCAAGTTCTTCTGCAACCACTTGCCCCTTTTTATCTTCTCAAAGAAGTCATGAGATTCCCACATATACTCATACTTATCACCCTGATTCTCCATTGTGCATAATGCGAAACTCCTGTGAACTGTTGATCAAAATCTCCTCGTCTAAATTGACTGACCACTTGGCAAGGCATGCCAATTAGAGCATTATTGATAAATTCCTCTTGCTCCAAACCCTTCTTTACTTTATTACCCACGCAGAACGAAAGTACAAACACAACAACTAAATATGTACAAAGTATCAAATCACACGCACAACTTTTGGGTGGCTTTTCACACCTCGAATGCGCAGCAATACGACATCGCTTTAAACGTCGGTATAAGGCCTATATCTTGTAGTGGCAACCAATCCTATATTCCAAAGATATAAGCTAAATGTAAATTGATTTATAACTAATGGGCAAGCGTAGTGGTTAAGCAACCCGTGAATGGTCCAAATTCAAAGAAACATTATGTTCATAAGATGACTCCCCAAAACATAGCCGATACATGCTATCCTATGGAGTCTGTCTCAATTATTGAAATCTTAGGTGATAGGAAACCTAGGGTTTATGGTGGTAAAGATACATTAGGGTTGGATCTAGTAAAAGGAGCCAACTTAAAGATAGTAACAGACATATAGTGAGCCGACAATCATGAAAGAATATAAAAATAGGAGTGGTGGAATCAAATCAAGCCATGCAAAGATTATAATGCAATGGATTTGGAAGCACAAACCTTGCAATGATGATAATAGTTCACTAGGTAAAGGGACAATGCAAAATAATGAGGGCATTAAGCCAAATATGTTTGATAAAGAGGATGGTCTTGGGGGAACATATGTCCAAAAAGGAGATTTTGCAAGTGGTGCTCCTTGGGTATTGAGGAATGGTAATCAAAAAGAAGAAGAGATTGTTAGAAAAGGCATCCTCGATGATGCCAGTTCAAATCATTGTGACACTACCAAAGAATTAGTGGGGTAGGTCAGTGCTATGACAATAGTAAGTCTTGGTTTGGTTAGTGTCCACAAGGTGAAAGAGACTGTATTTGGAAGTACGCTCAGCTAAAGGCCTAAGTGCCTTGACCCCTTAATCTAGTGGTGTATAGCATGCTAATCTTAAGGATCAAGGGAGTAATTCTCAATTATTGGAGGCTGAGTTAGTATAAAATTGCTTACTTTGTTAGGACAAGAGGGCCATGTGTTTGGTTGATGCATGTGTGTTTGATGGTTCTTTGTGTGAGTTGCACTAGATAGGTTTGAAGAAGAACTTAGAAGGATCCGATTGCTACATGGAAGCTTCCTTTCCTTTTCGAGTTCTTTCCTTTTAAGCAAAATGTACGTGTATTTGGGGATGTTTCTTTCTTTGTTGGAGATTGATAGTTAAGGCATGAAGTCCCAAGATTAGGTTAGGTATATCTAGGGAGGTTTGAGAAATTACCTGCCTCCTCGAAAGATATTGTCAAGTATACAAATATCTATCTTAGAGGTAGCCCTAGTGACCTTGTCCTCCTGGCCTAATAGGAAGGTGGTTCTAGGAATTTGTGTTAGTTATGAGATAGCTAGGAAAGCTTGATGAATAAAAGAAGAACATGGTAAATGTATCTTAACTACATTTAATACGAGATGTGTAAAAGGAGGGTCCAACCCCTAAAATGAGAACATAAAGAGAAAAATCAAAAGAGCAAATGTTATCACCTTGTGAATACCTGGTAGGTTCTTAAGGAAGAATTAGAGTCGGGGTTGATGCCTTGCCTTCTTGAGGGTAGTATCTAGACAAAAGAAAATAAGGATAGTTTATGAGAAAATAAAAGTGACAAGGAAAGAAGGATTTGGTGTCACCTCATGAGAGCTTGGTAGATTCTTGGGTATCGAGACTAGACTCCTTGAGGCCGATGCCCTATTCCCTTTGGGTCACAATATGCTCATATCCTTCCTTTTTACACATCTGAGTACCAAATAATGAATAATAGAGAATGATAAAAATAAGGATATGTATGAATTCAAGTGGACTAGGCTATAGAAGTACTCGCCTAGTAGAAGTTCTTATTCCAGTTATCCTAGGTTAGGAAGGCAAGTCAAGCTACCACTTAAGATGATCTCTTTGATAGTTTTTGGCTAGTTGTCTTAGGTCAAGAAGGCAGATTAAACCACCACTTAGGATGACCTCTTTTGTAGTTTTTTTATCATGTTTGTGCTAGAGCAATTGGTTAGCAACTAGCTCTTGATCTCTTTTTCAGATTATGCATGGTGTATCTCTTGTGAAATTCATGCCTTGAGTAGGTAGGGTGAGAGTTGTAATTATAGTAAGAGATTAGGAAGATTCTTGTATGAGAGCAAAGATGATGATAGAGATTACATAGAGTAGAGACCAACGAGACATGAGACAGCACACATGCAAGTGATTAGAGATTCAAAGTATCCCAAAACCAACCTTAATTAAAAGACCTATTTACAATGAGTCTCTCCTTCACCACATCCTATTTCACCTTGTTATAACCAAAAACTCGCATCAAACACTAGCTTCTACTCTGTTGCTTAGACAAAAAATCAGATGGCTGTGTTGGTTTTGAAAGGAGATAAAACCGTAGGACACTTGGTCACAACTCTCGAATCGCTCCTTCTCCCCTCCTCCCATTTGAAGTGCTATTTGCTACCTAAAAACTACAATCATACATAGTCAAATTTGGGAGCGCTTCTTTTTGCATGAGATCTCCCATCGAATAAATCGTCCTTTCTACAAACTTCTACAAAATCGTCTACAATTGGACCTGTATCAATATTCTTGATAGTCACTTTGTATACCGATTACATATCTTATATAAACCTCAAAGATCCATTCTTCTTTGGCACAGTGAACCACCTATTTGAATATGGAGCAGAAGAGGGCTCCAAAATACCCATCCCAATATTTTCATTCAACAATCCAATCAACTTTGGGAAGTAAGTCTTAGGAATAGAAATGCAACTCAAGTTCCAAGGCACATGAGGCATAGTGAAAATAACCATTGAAGCAACATCACTAGGATCCACACATCCAATTTCATCCAGTTGAAAAGCAAAGTCCTTACCATGTTTTGATAGCATCTCCTAGAAGCACTTTTTCTCCTCTGGTGTAAGAAATCCCTCACATCCAATCTTCAATTTCTTTAAAATCTCTTGTGTAACTGTATGCCCAGTCATTTATGGATCTCATAGGTTTGCTTGTTGAGAGGCTTGACTCAACTTCTCTTTGCTATTAGAAGGTAGAGGTTGGGCAACAAGTTTTATCTTTTTAGTGACAATTTTGTACTTGGTATCCACATGCACTTCTTGCCCTTCACTTGCTTTGAAACACGTCTTCTTTGAGTCCTTTGATCACTTTGTGCATGTCTACTGAACATATTTTGGCAACTTCATTACCTTTCTCTAGATTTGAATCAACTATGGCCGCAAGCTCTCCAATGGTATCAACAAAAAAACTTCTTCAAAAACTCCTAAAATCCCTTCATCATCTTCAATCACACCACTTTCCTTCAAGCTCTTTTGAACATTACCAACATGTTGCCATTCCTTCCTTTGCAAGTCTTGAAACTTTCTAAAACATATGGAACCTTTTGAACATTACCAACATGTTGCCATTCCTTCCTTTGCAAGTCTTGAAACTTTCTAAAACATATGGAACCTTTTGTTATTAGCCCTATGAGCCCTATAGAAAAAGCTTTCTTACCTTCTAAATTAGGTGAGAATCTTTTTCTTTGTGTACCATCATAGTCCTGCTTTACAATGGTACATGTAGAAAACCCATCACATCTCGATGCTCATTGAACTCCTTGCTAACCTTTGGTAAAGGATGCTCACAAAGGCTTTCTCTATTTGTTTACCGTGTTTACCGCAGCACAGAGGAGCGGGAAAATGGAAAAAAAAGGAAATAGCAAAAAAGGCGCAGGATAAAAGAAGGAAAAGATGCCTTGACCGGTAACCAGACCCTGGAAAATTTAAATGTTCGGGCACGACCCCCAGAAAGTCTCAGTGTCGCCCCAAGAAAGCAAAAGAGTAAAAAGCGCACCATTAAATGTGGAAGCACTCCCGAATCCTTGTAAAAGAGTGCCAGGCTTGCTCCTGTGCAAATTGTATGCATTAGTTGGGAATAGGATAAATTAGAATGGTGGGAAATGAGAAATGGGCTTAGGCCAATGGCCAGCCATGTAAAAAAAGGGATGATCGCCCAAAGAAGGGAGGGCATGTATATAAAGTTCAAAAGTGAATGAGAAGCTCATTCTTGGGTGTGGCTAAAGCTTCTTCTTCTTCTCTTCTTCTTCTCTCCTTCTTGCTTGTGTGTGCTCTTGAGAGAGGGAGTGTAAGAGTGTGAGGGAGTGAGTGTGTGTGGGAGTGAGGGATCAAGAGGGTGAAGCTCTTCACCATCTCCTCTTCTCTTCTTCTGTTCTCTTCTCTCGCGCGCGCGGCTATGGAGGATGGAGCTAGGAGATGGAGGAGGCTTGAGGATGCTTGAGCTAGCATCAAGAATTGTGGAGCTACCAGTGTGCATGAGAGAGGAGGGTACTTGATCGAGCATCAAGGTAAGCTCATTACACTCGTAAAGTAGGCATGGCGCGTCGACTATGTGAGAGGTAGCCATGGCCGCTCGGCTTGAAACGCTTGATTAATAAGCGATCTGTAGGTCTCGAGGTAGAGCTTGTAGCTCCCCTTCATTTTGGTTCCGTTACCGGGACCGACGGAATCGAGCCTTGAGCGTCGTGCGCATCAAATCAAGCATAGGAGTAGGGCCTTTTCCCGAAATGGTGCTTGAGATAGATAGGAGATTTAGGAGGTTTAATTGTTGGAACAAGTAAGTATTTTGAGTCTTTTGATGAGTGCTTGAGTAGGTAAATATAACCCATGCTTGGTTTTGCGATTTTTTGTTAGCATTAGATAGAATAGGATTAAGATTTGAAACTGAAATGGTAGGGTTTTTACTGTTGTAAACCTGGTTGCAATAAGAAAAAGAAGGCAAAAATCGTGTTTTTTAAGGGGAAAATCGCAACGGGGAAAGGCTCTAAGGTTAGAGAGTGGTTGGGCAATGCTATGTAAGGCTGGGGTAAGGGGAGAAGAGCCCATTTGCATTCTGACTTAGTTGAGAGAGAGCAAGAGAGAGTGAGAGAGCTACAGACACAAGAGAGGAGCGGGCGCCCTTCGATCACACTTCCGGGGTGCTACACGTATACAAATCTCTTCCCTGGCATGCCCTTGTGTGTATTCAATAACCTAGAATAGCTAATCATCAGCATAAAACTAGATTCGTCACCATTTTCCTTGTCGGAAGTGCACTGACCCCGACGCGTTCAGATGTCCGAACCCCAGAATCGGGCAGTTGGCTGCCTCGAACCTAGGGTTCGGCCTTCGGCCTTCGAGCATTCGGCCACGTGCCATTCGGGCTTCAGGCTTCAGCCGCCCTAACGAAGGCCTTCGGGCTACGGAGTTCGGCCTTTGGGCCATCTAGCCATTCGGACCTTATCATTCGGGCTTCGATGGTTTGGCCCCTCCGAATTTGAGATTCGACCATTCGGTGTTTGAATGGCAGAATCGGCCCGCCGGAACCCGGCCATTCGGCCCTCGACCCTCGAACTCGGCCATTCGGCCTTCGGCCCGACCGAACGAGATATTCGGACTTCGGCGATTCGGATGCCGATTCTGGGATTCGGACCCAGCCATTCGGGCCAATTTTGGTCGAATGCATTTTTGACATTATTTTAATAATTCAAGCCCAGACCCGCGTTGCCGACACTAGTGCGACCCTGTAGGTGCGAGAAAAGCATAGAAAACTTAGCCGTGTGGCTAGGAAACCTAGCAGAGTGTGTTGTCGCAGCCTAGTCGCAACCGCAAACCAGACATCAGACCCCCACATACCTAAGAGACGCAGCAGAGACCTAGATTTTAACCAGGCAGCCATGTGTTGACCTCATACCCAGTGGCCAAGAGCTGAAGGTAGCATTGACATCGCACTTGAGTGCCGTAATCCCGCATACACAGTAGGCCACATTGGTTGTGCACTGAAAGAGCAGAAAGCCTAATTTCGCACCGAACACACTGACACCACACTGAGTGTACATAATTTGAGGATTGGTTGTAATAACAAGGAATACACTCAAACATAATCATTCAAGGAACCCACCAATAGGAGTGAGCTCCAAGACTTAGCAGACAAACAGGGTTAGAACCCAGGAGGATGTTGAGTGGACGCGAGGATCCAAAAGACGACAACATAGAGGATCGGGCACTGCCAAAATTACTCGAACTGATCAACGGCCTTGTGGAATTGGAGGCAGAAACAATGTCAGGATCAAGAGGCGACCGAGGAGAGGACCGGCTAGACCTAGGAGAATTCCTAGTCTTAGTACATGAACTAGTCCATGACTACGATTTACTTACTAGGATCGTGATCCAAGGCAGACCTATAGAAGAAGTGGTAGTAAGCCTCGAAGAAGAGAGAAGGGCAATCAGGAGAGTGCTAGAAGGCATAATTGCCTACAACCACGAGTAAAGGGCTAGAAAGCTACAGTAAGACGTAGATATGTACGCGGCTAGAAGGGTGCTAGACCTAGCGGGGGCAGCCAAATCTTGACCAAATGAAGAGAGGGACTGGGCAGCAGAGGCTGACATGACATTGAGCGAACTTGTAGCCAAGTGACTCATGGACAATACGTCTGTTGAGCAGAGTGCTACAGCCCTAGCCACTGCACTACTCTTGGGATTGGGAGTCACACAAGGGGCTAAAGGGCAGGCTAGAATCCCTATCATAGCAAAACAACTAGCAAAGTATGAGCCTAGCAGTGACCCATACAGCTTCATGGAGCTATTCGAGCAAGTATGCAAAGCAAACGGTCTTACTAACCTTGCGCAATGCTCTCAAGCTTTTGGCCTGTGCTTAGGCGATAAGGGGAGAATCTGGTATTCTAGCCTTGATGATGCAGAACGTACAAACTTTGCTCGCCTTAAGGATCTCTTCATCAAGAGATTCTCGAAGGCAGGGTATTCTGATAACCTCATCGTCCGATTGATGAATATTAGCCAAAGGGAGAAGGAAGACTACGTCACTCATGCGCGTAGCCTCTTCAAAAGGATCCCTGCCAATGAAAGACCTACTGAGAGGGCAGTGTCTACAGTATTCATGAATGGAATTCGGAGTGAGGAGCTCTACAAGGCTTTGGTCAGTAGCTCTACCTTGCAACGAGACGTGCTAGCTAGAGTTTTCAAAGAGGCAATATGTGTAGATGATCAGCTTAGGGAACGAAGCATGAGGACTACCAGCAGAGAAAGTGCAAATCATAGGGATCTAGAGAGATTAACTATTTTGGGAGAAAAAGCAACCGCTAGTGAATAGGAAAAGGGAAAGAGTATGGACCAAGGCCAGGAGATGGCGGAGATGAGAATGGAGATTGCACAACTGCAGGAACTGATAAGGAAACCTACGCAATCGCATGTATAGTGTATATACTGTGGCGGCAATCACCTCCCAGCCAAATGCCAAGATCCTAGATCTAGGCCATGCTCAAATTGTGGTAGATTCGGGCATGATGCATTGCATTGCAAGATGCTGAGGAGATTCCCATACGCACAACAGTACAATCCTCTGTACTTAGGTAATAGACTACCCAATTTCTTTGGGAGGGGGCCCAATTGGCACTCCCTGCACCAAATGACTCAAGACCTGTCGTACCTAGGCTAGAGATGAACCCAACAGGTATACCAAGACCACTAGGATCTTTTGTAACCCACCCACCGAGTGATGCTCCAGTTCACTATGTGGAAGAGCCTAGTGAAGAGGAGACATATGTCTACCCGTACATATCCTATGATGAGGAGGGCAACCCAGTCCTGATGGACTATTGGCCGGTGCCGATGATGGCATTAGGTAGAGGAAGAGGCAGAGGCTTTGGAGGGCCAAGCCAAGATCCGATCACATGCTGGACCTACGGCCATCCAGGCCACATTTCATCACATTGCCCAGAGAAGGAACAAGCTAACAAGGACAAAGTGGATCTCCGATGCATAGAATGTGGGATCCCTCACCTGTTTCCTGAATGTCCTAGGCGAAAACCATCAGCTAGCTCTGCCAATGTACCGTCAGTACCTCTGGGGCTGTTTGGAGTGGAAACCTTTGATAGTGAGGATACACCTATCCCACTACAGGCTATGACGTGAGCTCAAACAAGGCAGGTAGGTATCTCCTTGCCTGGACCAAGTAACCTTGACGCAACCTCAATAGGAAATAAAAGCTGAAGGAGAAGGAAAAAGAGAACAGACGCGAAGATAGCCCTTAAAACCGAGGAAGCCACGACGTTAGTGATAGGAAAGAAAGTCACGGATGCAGAGGCAGAGACCTCAGCCCCGAAGACAGCTGAGCTAGGGAGTGCCAAGATAGGGGAATATCCCCATCCCAAACGACAACTCGAAGCTATAGCCAAAGTTAAGGAGTGGGTCAAGGATGCCCATGAGCACCTCAAGGATGCTGAACCCATACTAGAATATCCAATGGATTATTTTTCCAACGTGAGCGCACCAATCTCACCTGCAAAACCATAAACTAAAAGTGTATCCTTGCCACGGGGGCAACTCAACAGCAAGGCCAAAGGGGGACTTACCAGGGCGGACAGAATGCATGGCCCAAGAGTGCTAGCCTTAGGGGAAGACAAGAGCCCAGCAGTCTCCTTGCAACCTTGCTATCCACCCCAGTAACTCTAAGCGTAGAAGACCTGCTTAGGCAGAATCCTTCTTTATGGCAGGAGTTAAAAGATTTGGTGAAGGGACACACAGGACTTACGGGTGCTTATCAGCAAGATCATGATGCAGTTATGCCAATCCCAAGTCTAACTCTACACTCAACTCCTAAGTCATTGCACATCAATGCTTTCTGGGAAGGCACTGAAATGCATGCAGTCCTACCTGTTCTAGCCTTAGGAGATATGACGCGGAAATGAATTGTAGACACAGGCGCCGATGTTAGTGTACTGAGCCATGCATCTTTAGAGGCATGGGGAAACCCTCCTGTAGAGACTACCAGGTTTAATGTCACGTTAGCAAATGGAATGAAGATAAGGCCATTCGGAGTCTTAAAGAACTGGCCAGTAAAGATTGCAGGTGTGCAGTTTTCCGTGAACTTCATTGTCATGAAGGGAGTGGACTACAACATACTGCTAGACCGACCTTGGATGAGAAATGCTGGAGTCATTGAAAATTGGGGGAATGGTTTGATCTTCCTAGGGAGTAGAACTGAAGTAGTAAGGGTAGAGATGGACACTTGGAAAATGACCCCCGTTGACCTAAATGCCATCTCAGCCATGCTGAAAGGCGATACTCAAACGACTAAACCCTATGGATCACTCACTAAATATATTCCCTGCCATGAGGATGAGCGGGATTGGATGCACATCTTGGCAACCATTGACCTACCATTCTCAGATGAGGAAGAACTATATCGGCAGGCTGCTAAAGTGCAACCATGCCAATAGAGGAGCCAACTGTGCCACTCTGCATGATGGCAGGAAGCTCACTCAACCCAAGGAAACCTGTTCGTTCCATATCCCCAACAATAAGCTAGAGCTTTAGGAAATCATAGAGTATCTGACAAACACACTGAAGGGCAACTTGGCTGCCAACCTAAAGCCTCTACGTGATCTGTTGACTAAGCCATAATGGAAATGGACCAAAGTCCATGATCTGAATTTCTAATACAATTGGGCTTTACTGACGACAAGGAGACTGAAGAGGAAAACTTAGGTGATGATGAATGGCCTGAAGAGCAAGACTCTGATGACGAGGAATATGAGGACTGCCGGTCTACAGGAGATGAAAGTGAGGAAGAGATAGATACAGTAGAGTATGACACAGAAGGGAGAACGATAGAACAAATCAAGGCAGACTCGAGACCCAGGAAGGAAAACACAAGGAGTGAAAAAGGAGTCATGCGGATGGAGTGCGATAGATCCTGGCTAGAACACATAGGAGCCGTGGATTATGAGCAAGACGGAGTAGCACGACCATGGGTGATCCTAGTGCTCAAGACAGATGCACTACTGAACTACGACCCCCTAGGGAAAATCCTTCCTCGAGCGAGGGATGCGATTTTAACTCGGAGTCGGAAGTCAGCACTGAGAGTGATCCCAAGACACCCCAACCCTCTAAGGTCAAACGTACAAAAGGGGACTTGCCAGTCCACCTAAGGCGCAGGAGATTAAAGGAGGAGGCCAGGACGCGAGCGAAGGACTTAGAAGCAGAGAGGCAAAAGAAACCGCAGGATCTACCCAAATGGTTTACAAAATTTAAAAAGGGTGACAGAGTAGTGATTCTACTAGGTGCAAAGAGGCAGGGCCAAACTAGTGAACCGATCGAAGGACCCGCCAAAGTCAAGGAAGTCAACTTGGCTGGGGAGGGCGAAAAGCCAAGACCTGTATTCATTGCAGACGATTTGATCGAGGATGAGGAGGCCAAACTTGTTGCAGTCTTGCAAGAGTATATTGATGTATTTGCTGGAGATTGAAAGAAATTAAAGGGGTCGATCCTAGGGTTGTGACTCATAATATCCCAATGGTCCCTGATGCAGTGCCAACAAAGTAATGACCTTACCCCATGAATCCCAAACACGCCCATGCAGTAAAAGAGGAGATTGATAAGCTCGTGAAGGCGGGATTCATATATGAGATTGAGCACACGGACTGGGTATCACCGATTGTGATCATGATGAAGAAGAACGAAAAAATCCGAGTGTGAGTTAATTATAAGAAAGTTAATGCCGCTACGAAGAGGGATAACTACCCTTTACCATACACCAAGCACATGCTTGAGAGGGTAGCAGGTAAAGAGGCCTACAGTTTTCTGGACGGCTTCTCGGGCTACAATCAAGTGCAAGTGCACCCCGATGACAGGCACAAGACTGCCTTCACCACCGAATGGGGTGTATTCGCCTACATTGTCATGCCCTTTGGGCTGATGAATGCGCCTGCGACTTTTCAACACTTAATGTGCACTATCTTCAAAGATATGCTTAGGTGCGAACTAGAGGTGTTTATGCATACACTCTAGTTGGGCCGAACACTTAGAGAAATTGAGAGATGTCTTTGAACGCTGTCAGTTATACAACCTCTCGTTGAACCCCTTGAAGTGCCAGTTCTGGTGGGTGAAACATGGATGTATCCTAGGGCACGTGGTGTTAAAGAACGGCATCGCCACAGACTTTTCAAAAGTCAGAGTCATTGTCGACCTTCCACCACCCAATAACTACAAGGGAGTTCAGTGTTTCTTAGGACATACTAGATACTATCGTCGCTTTATACTAAATTATGCACTGATTGCTAGACCATTGTACAAGCTATTGATCGTGTTTGAGTGGACTGAGGAATGCCAGTGTGCATATGAAGAGTTGAAGAAGGCTCTTACCACTGCACCAATCCTACGAGCCCCAGACTGGAACATAACATTTCATGTGCACATAGACGCCTCTAAGTTTGCTATTGGGGCCATGTTATGCCAGCCTGGTGAACATAACTGACTATCCGGTGAGTTTTGTCAGCAGGCAGCTCACAGAGACCGAGATGAATTATTCCACCACAGAAAGGGAGGGGTTGGCCATGGTATTTGCTGTAAAGAAATTTAGACATTATATGTTGGCCACTCCCTTTGTCTTCTTTGTTGACCATCAAGCCTTGCTCTATCTTGTGAACAAGCCTTGCACTACAAGACGCATAGCTAGATGGTTACTTCTCCTATTGGAATTTGACTTCTTTGTGGTTGTACGCAAAGGAAAGCAGCATTACATGGTTGACCATATGTCCTGCATACCCAACCACAGGAGAAGCCGCTAGAGAAGGCATACTTGAAAATTTACCGGATGCTCATCTCTTTAGCCTGTCTAGTGAGAGAGAATTGTTTAAAGCTGATCTGATGCCATATTGGGCTGATGATGTAGTTCAGGTGTGCTGGAGAACGGATTACCTGAGAGACCAATTGAGAAGGCCATGCTGAGGAGACTTATTTTGAAAATCCAACCATACCAATTGATAGCCGGCCAACTCTATAGGTTAGGACAAGATGGTTTGTTGCACAGATGCGTGTATGAGCACGAGATGCACGACGCATTGAAAGAAGCACCTGGCAGAATCGTTGGCGGACACTTTAGCGGAGATACAACACCCCGAAAGGTGATGCAATCCCAACTATGGTGGCCACCCTATTCCGTGATGCTGCTAAATTTGTGAAGCACTGCAACGAATGCCAAAGAACCAAGGTGCCTGTGCGCAAAGATAAAATGGAGTTGACCCCTGTCATAGCCCGACAACCCTTTGAAAAATGGGGCATCGACTTCATTGGACCTATCAGTCCTGCGGCACAGTACTCTCAGGCTCGCTACATCATAGTGGCAACTGATTACCTAACGAAGTGGGAAAAGGCAAGTGCTACAAGGAAGAACGAAGCTAGAACCACTGCAAAGTTCTTGTGGGAGCAGGTCATTTCACGGTTTGGGTGTCCAATAGAATTAGTCGGCGATCAGGGCACACACTTCATTAATGAGGTGATCTCGCATCTACTCTCTACTTTTCTAATCATTCACAGAAAATCCTTGCCCTATTACCCTCAGGCTAACGGACAAGCAGAATCCACCAATAAAATCCTAGTCAATGTACTCACAAAAGTGGTATCTACATCTCGGAGTGATTGGGACAACAAGTTAATGGCGGCCTTGTGGGCCTATCGTACGGCTTATAAAACGGCTATAGGCCAGATGCCCTTTAGGCTAACTTATGGAACGGAGGCCATTCTACCCTTAGAGTTTTTTGTCCCTAGCTTAAGGATAGCAATGCAAGAGCGCTGGGAGGGAAGAGACGATTGGACAAATCACTTGGTAGAGCTAGAACGTCTCACAGAAACCCGGATCTTGGCCACCCATGCAGTGATTTGTGAGAAAGCATGGAGGAAAATGTGGTTTGACAAGCATGTCAAACAACGCAACTTTGATCAAGGGGATCTCGTTCTGCTATACTCTGTGAAGGGTCACAAACAAAAAATGAAATTCCGTGGACTGGGACCTTTCCGAGTACATGCAATTAGTCGAACCGGCAACATTGAATTAGAGACACTCGAAGGCAAAGGAATTGGCTTTTTCAATGGCAGCCGCATAAAAAAATACTATCCTCCTTCCCACCCGTTGCATGAGCCACCTATTTTGGAAGCCCCTGTCAACGTCTACATGGCTACTATTACGGAAATAACAGATCAAGATGAAGAAACAGTGGCACCCGCCTACTTATGAATCACCGTCACTACGGAAAAGACCTATTCCTTTGATGCTTTGATTGACGAAGGTGCCGATTACAATATCTTCACGCATGACCATTGGACACGCATTGGTCAACCTAAACTGCAGTCCACCAACGCCAAACTCACCCCATTTGGGGGCAATGCTTACATGCTCTTAGGGAAGTGCAAAGTGGTTATTTCTATCGAGTCTGACCGTATACCAGCTTTCTTTCACGTGTTGCCTAACACAAAAGGGGCCGATAATATGTCACTATTAGGTCGTATTTTTAAGAAGTAGATGAATTGTAATGTGGATTATAATCTACATCGCATCCATCTTGCTATAGGTAATGTGCGCATAGTGACGACTTTCAGCAAGGGCTGTTCTGACCCTTTCAACATTGTGAAGCCACCGGTAGAAATCACTACGATCGCACTTATGCTCAAGCCTACACAGAAGGACACTAAGGTCTCACGCCAAGCTCTAGACTCTAGACCCAAACCCACCAAGAGTACTCACAAGGCCAAGGAGTCTAAGCTTATATGGGTGCCAAAGCAGTAAAGACCACCTTCGGGTAGACCACCCAAACGTGCTTCTAAATGCCAAAACAATCAGTCATTGTGGCCTAAGAGGCAAATTGGACACTATCAATGTAGGCACACCACCACGCCACGATGGATCCCCAAAGATCTCTTGCAAGCGCAAGGCTACTATGAAGGCAACCCCTGGATTTGGGTGCCTAAGAATGGCAAGTCTAAAGGCTCATCTCCAAGCAACCTCACTCCAATGATAGAGGCTTGCAAACATAGCACCCAGGCCATAGTTAGCAAACCACTGCCGGCTGTGACTAATAAGGCCCAGCTAATTTATCAACCAAAGCAATCGCTAAAAGCCTCAAGCTTACCTCACTCAAAAGAGTTGAATACTTCCGTGACTATGCACTCGGAACTTGGCACAACTTCCATGCCACCAAAGCTTCCTACAGCACTTCAAAGTGCTTCGGAGTGCAAAGCCACACCCGCGATACCAGCAATGGAGTCACTGCTGTCCAGCTCAATTGCACCATCACCACCAGCAGGTCTTAGGCCTTCCTATGCGGTACGATCTTTCCTTTCCTTGGCTAAAGACCTTTGCTGAAACTTCGGGAGATGACCTTGTGACCTGCATTAAGGTGTTAGACCACACTTTCACCACATTTGCTAGAAGTTATGAGCGGTTGGACCTAGATCTTCTTGATGAACCACTTGCTTCCGATGTTCGTGCATTACCATGCACTTGGGAGGAATACGAGTTTATGACCGTTAAATTCCCCAAGATTGCTTTCTGCTGAACTAATAGCAAATGAAGAAATCTCAAAGGATCAAGCTGTTCTCAGGCGACTAATCACCTCATACCGTAAGCCTCCTCGTTTTGCTCCCGAACAAGAATTACATGAGCTCACGCAACTTGCAAGATCAACTTCCTCGTTCTTACAGCAGTGGTTCACTTTACGAACCCAATGGGAAAAGAAAGGTTGTCGTATCATGACAAATGCTGAACAAAGGAGGGCATTGTACTTATGCGGCACCTCTTTCATTTAGAGTTTTGGCCATTACACGGAACCAACACTTAGATGACCAAGTCCTAGCCCATCCTTACATTGACCAATTCCTTACGGAAGAAGAGCTACACGTTGCAAGCCGCCTTAATACTGGAGATATTTTTCACGATGTCTTGACCTATATCTCCCAAGTTTCTATACAACCCTGTGAACTCGATCATCACGCTCAACTTGAGTACAACCATGTATTTTATGAGTGGCTGTTGGCCGAAACACCCCATCACAATCACCTTTGATATCCTCACCACTTCGTTCAATCTTAGGAAGGATTTTCATCTTTCCGAGGGGGAGGAATAAGGCTAAGAAGGCATGAATAATTGTTGAAAGGTTGAACTCAGTGATCAAAAATTAAATAAATAAATAAATATAAAAATAGAAATTAGCTAGCAAAATTTTTCAAGTTTTTTGCATTCCTGCTTTGCGTATTTTTCATGATTAGCTTCATTTAGCCATGTTTTCCTTTTCCACTTGTGATTAATGAAAAGTATTTTTGCTGGGCAGGAACCCAAGATGGCTCATCAAGATCGCGCTCATAAGCTTCCCTTCACGGAAGAAGAAAAGCAAAAATAGATGCTAAATCTAGAAATTCAAGCTAACGGATGGCTGAATTTCCGAACTGTCCACAACCTATCCAAGGTCGTGGAAATGGAGGAAGCAGCTAAGCAAGTCATAGAAAAGTGCAATATGACCAAGTATGTGGAGATTAAGGCAGAGAAAAATGTGGATCATGCAAGGTGTGTTGAGTTCTTACGAACTTTTGACTCTGCCTCCAAGAGTGCCACAGTGACTGTGGGAAGGGGGGATGCTGCCAGGCAAGTCAGGTACCCTTAAGCAAGGAACTAGTAGAAAAGGCACTGGGCCTGGAATCAAGGGCCATAAAGAGACCAAAAAGGAATGTCTTCGCCATGCTAAAAATGGACAGGGGCCAGGTGCGGTCCAACGATGGAGTCAATATCCAGGTATCCCTGATGACGAAATCTGCATGCGTGCTAAAGTCATGAACATCCTCTTCTCTAGCCATCGATACACTGCCTATATGGGCAGAATAAATGTGCATGTGCTCAAAAGCCTCACGGCCAATGCACCAGAAGAGATCGACTGGAATGATTATGTAAGACACACAATCAAGAAGGCTTCCGTGGTGCTTGATCTGGGAAGCCAACCTGCTGGAGATGAATCCCTTGCAACAAAAGACAGGAAGAAGGCCGCCTCCAAGGCATCATTCATTGGATATGGAGGTGTACTAACCGCCCTCATTAAGAAGCAGTAAAGGAGGCAGGAGCAACAGAGGAGGAGCAGGAGAGACTGCCACCCTCACCACACCACAAAGAATCCTCTGGCTCTGACGAGGAAACCAAAACTGACGAGAGTAGTGACTGCCGTGGTGCTTGATCTGGGAAGCCAACCTGCTGGAGATGAATCCCTTGCAACAAAAGACAGGAAGAAGGCCGCCTCCAAGGCATCATTCATTGGATATGGAGGTGTACTAACCGCCCTCATTAAGAAGCAGTAAAGGAGGCAGGAGCAACAGAGGAGGAGCAGGAGAGACTGCCACCCTCACCACACCACAAAGAATCCTCTGGCTCTGACGAGGAAACCAAAACTGACGAGAGTAGTGACGAAGAAGAAAAGCAAAAAGAACAGTGCCAGCAGCAGCAAAGAGAGCAGCGCACTAAGCGCTTCCAACAGCAAAGGGAAGAAGAAAGGAGGAAGAAAGAGAAAGAAGAACTGCAAAAAGCGCAAAGAGGGTCAAGAGCCCAGGAAACAGAGAGGAAAAGGAAAGAAAAAGAGGATTCACATAGAGTGGAAGAGGAGTCTAGAAAGGCAGAAGAGGAGAGGAAAAGAAGGGCTAAGGAGGAGGAAGAAGCCTTGAGGAAGAAGGAACAAGAAGATGTAGAACTTGCAATTCGCCTATCTGTGGAACAACATCAATGACAAAGAAAGCAAACCCCGCCCCAGGAGGATGAGAACATAGACACGAGCTTGAATGTGCCAGATCCCATCCCACCGCCAGTCGTAGAGGGCAAGGGCAAGGAGGCCATCATGCCTGTCCCTACCAGTTTTGTGCCAACTAGCCCTGCTGCTTCTGTAAGAACCATCCCCGCCATAGGAACTTTGCTAAAGGTCGATGAGAGCAATATGGTCACATGGCTGCAGTTCCTGGTGGAAAGGGAGTTGGCAAGAGAAGCTGGCATAGCCACCCCAGTGTCAACAGTGAAGAGGGCAGCCACGGCTGATGTGGAGCCAAGCCCAGAGCTTAAAAGACAGAAAACAGAAGCTACTACCACCACTGCCACCATGTCCCATCCCCCACCTCCAGCAGGCCAGTACGATGAGTACGTTAAAGAGCTTCTCTCGCAGCTAGAAAAGGCTAAGGAAGAAAAGAGAACTGCCAAGAAGAGTTGGCAACAGAGCAAGAATCAAGAGTCACTCTCCTGCTGGAGAAAACTAAACAGATAGCAGAGTATCAAAAGGAGATTGCTGTGCTAAAGGAGGAAGCCAGCAATAGAGATGCAGAAGAAGAAAAAGCCCTAAAGGAACGTGATGCTGCCTGGGATGAAGAAGAAAAATCCTAATGGATCGCCTCAACGGAGAGAGGGAGACCACTGCTGGCGGCACAAGAACGACCAGCTCACTACAGTCAACCTGGAGGCACAAAACCAGCTTGAGAAGATCAAACAGGAGACTGTAGAACTAGACCAGCTAAGAGAAGAGCAGGTGCAAAGAATGCAGGTGAAGCTGGATCAGCTCAGTGCGCAGATTGCCAATGAACACCAGGAGTAGTCCCGCCTACACCGTGAGCTCGAAGACCAAGAGCAACGACTCATGGCTATGACCCTCCATCAGGGGGAGATCCTGGAAGATATGGAGAAGAGAGAGAAGGAGTGGGTTGACCACAACGAAAGGAGAGTACGAGACCTGGCACGCTGATTGGCCAAAGAAGAAGGAGATAGAGTGTTGGCTAAAAATCAGGCAGAGGCTGCCCAACTCTCTATGATGGCCTAGCAGCACACTTTCCTCAACACGCTGCTTTACTCCACCAAAACAGAAGAAAACTAGGCCAATGATCAAGCTAGCCATTGCACGCAGAGCCCTAATAGCAGGCCTGCACGTACCACTGTAACTAGGAGGCTCGCCGCAGAGCCTGGAGGAGTAAAGAAAATACCTTACACAGGTAGGCCTAGCAGTGCAAGAAATCGACGAACTTGGTTTCACAGAAGGTGCAAGAAGAAAAGCAAGCAGAAGGGGGTGGACCAGAGTTTGATCTGGGACCTCAGGAGGAGGACTACGTCCCACCACCCTCTCCTCCACGACAAGATGAAGTGCAACCCACTGACACATCCGCTGAGAGGAAAGCAGCCCTAGCTAAGCGTAGAAGAGAAATGGTGAAGAAGGCAAGGAAGAAGCTGAACGTTAGACCTGTCCCAAGGCAACCTACTCCTCTCCCACCACGCCCTGAGGACCTCCCCATTGGATTCCATGCAGAGCTAATCATTTGGGAATAGCAAGAATGTGCCCGCAACCCCTTCGACTTGAGCTTCGAGCTTCCCACTAAAATAAATAGAGTAATGCCCATTGAAGTTGTAAACGATGTAATCGCTATGGGTGCAAGGCTCAAGGACAAGTGGCTAGCAGAGCGAGAGGCCAACCCAATTGCTTGGGGAACCGAGGACCGCGAATTTTGGCATGATAAAGTCTTCCAGGTGCCTAGATCGGTGGAGGGCTACAATTGCCAACACACCTGGAGAAGAAGCATTTTTTATGTCAACCTTAACGATTGGATGGCGTTTTGTAACACCCTTTCTTCTGAGAGAAACGACCCCACCTTCATGCCGTATCCTCGAAGGGTAGGCATGGATTTTAATCCATCCACCCATGGCAGGTTTGACTTCCCTATCATCTATAACGCCAATAGCACCTCCTATAAAGATGCCCTTGTATTTACCCTCCCTAATTTGTACAGTTCCATAGATAGATTCCTTAGTGAGTTCACATCCTGCCCTGACCCTGCCTTCATAACAACCTGTAATTATCTTAGACTAATTAGGGTCCTAATCTACCACGAGCCTGCACCTCAAGAACGCCACCTTCCACCCCTTTACTTCGACCCCAATGCCATAGATAGCAGCACCATGACTCGCCTCATGATGCGCGCCAATCTTCTGCCATCCTTCTATATTGCACTGCTCGAGGATATGAGCGATAGTAAATTCACACACTGCAACTACCCTTTCCTTTCCACCACCACTCTCAAGACCCGCCTCAATCTCAAGGGCTACTTGATGAGCCGCAGATTCCTTAACAAAGCCCCTCACCCTCCACCATCCCCTACCCGCCATTCGAATGATGAGGATTAAACTCCCATCATGCCCTTGTATCACATGCATCTATGTATAACCTCTTCAAAAAAAAAAGCCACAAGACAACAAACGAAAAGGTGAACTAGAAAGAAGAGACAACATCAAAGAATAGCAAAGCCAAGGGATGAATCTACTACTAAGCAAAGATAAGAGAGAGAAGACTTCACATGATGAGCTTGCAACTTCCCTTCGCCTTGTTGTGCACCATAGTCACTGCATCTAGAATTCTCCCTAGCCCCTTCCCCACTTCACACTTAGGGCACATCAAGGGCAGGACTTTCAGGCCTGTCACCCTAAGATTTGCACCACACCTCCAACGACACACAAACTGGGTCCTCAAGTGTGGGACATTACCAAGGGCTTGCCCAAGGTTTAGACCTATCTCCCAGTTCCACTGCCACGGGCACCATGCACTACACGGAGAGGTAGACACACCCCTTAGGGAGTGCACAACTTTTCTTGCAGGTTATGTTCGTGTTTCAAAACTGGCTACTCAGCTAAAGAAGATCATCCACGGCATCCTTTAATGACCAAAACTTTTTCCATGTGTCGGACATGACACCATTGCTGCTGTTTCAGGAGCTTTTCTGCATTGGATTGGACGGACCAACATGCTTCATGTCGCCAACCATTTGCCTGTTGATGGCTACCATGACTGAACCAAATCAAGCAAAAGGAGTACTCAGTAATAGATCTGCCATTGGCATAGATCTTGGAACCTCATCTTCCAAAGATGCATGCTTAACACCTCAAGATCTACGGATCGCTTATTGATTCCACAAGCCTGAAGATTTTCGATACAAGGTTGAAGATCTTCAACAAAGCACTGAAGATCTTGAAATCACAGACAAAGATCTTCAAATAAAAGACAAAGATCTTCAAATAAAAGACAAAGATCTTTAAATCAAAGACACAGATCTTCAATGCGAAGACAAAGCATATCTCTGTCAAGGCAGCGTTCGGGGGGGCTTCTCCAGGATAAATCCCTCCACCATCCTCCTAAGGGATTGCTTACTGATCAAGCGTTTCTGATGCTCAAGGGATGATCGGCTACATATTTTTCACCAGCCAACTGGAACCCCTATCAGCCGTCACAGAATGGAAGCCACAACTGTGTGAGAAATGTCAAGCATCTTCATGAAGCCTAAAGCACGTCAGAATCTCTCCTGATCATCATCATTAAACACCATCACCTCTCATTCACACCCTCACCTTTGAATCAGTGTCATCTACCCACCAGTTCTGCTTAGCAACAGACCCAACTATCCCACTACTTCCCACCGCAGTGCCATGGGACTGGCACTTGGCTAGGAGGGGGGGTAATGTTTACCGTGTTTATCGCAGCACAGAGGAGCGAAAAAATGGAAAAAAAAGGAAATAGCAAAAAAGGCGCAGGATAAAAGAAAGAAAAGGCGCCTTGACCGGTAACCAGACCCTGGAAAATTTAAATGTTCGGGCATGACCCCCAGAAAGTCTCAGTGTCGCCCCGAGAAAGCAAAAGAGTAAAAAGCGCACCATTAAATGTGGAAGCGCTCCTGAATCCTTGTAAAAGAGTGCCAGGCTTGCTTCTGTGCAAATTGTATGCATTAGTTGGGAATAGGATAAATTAGAATGGTGGGAAATGAGAAATGGGCTTAGGCCAATGGTCGGCCATGTAAAAAAAGGGATGATCGCCCAAAGAAGGGAGGGCATGTATATAAAGTTCAAAAGTGAATGAGAAGCTTATTCTTGGGTGTGGCTAAAGCTTCTTATTCTTCTCTTCTTCTTCTCTCCTTCTTGCTTGTGTGTGCTCTTGAGAGAGGGAGTGTGAGAGTGTGAGGGAGTGAGTGTGTGTGGGAGTGAGGGATCAAGAGGGTGAAGCTCTTCACCATCTCCTCTTCTCTTCTTTTCTTCTCTTCTCTTCTCTTCTATTCTCTCGCGCTCGCGGCTATGGAGGATGGAGCTAGGAGATGGAGGAGGCTTGAGGATGCTTGAGCTAGCATCAAGAATCGTGGAGCTACCAGTGTGCAAGAGAGAGGAGGGTACTTGATCGAGCATCAAGGTAAGCTCACTACACTCGTAAGGTAGGCATGGTGCGTCGACTATGTGAGAGGTAGCCATGGCCGCTCGGCTTGAAACGCTTGATTAATAAGCGGTATGTAGGTCTCGAGGTAGAGCTTGTAGCTCCCCTTCACTATTCCTCTCATGATCCACACATACGGTCAAGAATTGAAGAACATGCTGTCAATCACAACTTCTTATTCTAACATAAGCAAAACCATAATCCATCGCCTTAGTCTCCATATAGACTACAATCACATATGTGGTTGTCTAAGAATCAAAGGGTAAGAAGACATATCTTGTACAAATAAATTCTACTCATCTTGAACATCTCCAATAGTCACTTTCACATTAGGACAAGCACCATACTTACAAATCCCCTGATGAGTTGTTCACAACCCGAATTCTCCACCCATGATCCATATCCATCAGCCACCTTCCTTTGGAGTAGAGACACTTTGACATAAGATTAGTTTCTTAATCATGATCTGTGAGTGCAACGCATGGCTCACCAAGATCACTAACCTTAACTAGAGTCTCTATCGTAGCCCTGGCCCAATGATTCCTTGAATAATGACTTCTATGAAAGACTTCAAATTCCTCATCATAATCAAATTGAACTTGCTTTATCTGTCTCAAAAACTAATTACAATCCACCACGCTTCTTGCATATTCATCTTCATGTGCATGTGGTCCATGTACCTCCTATATACCCTATATCCCTTAGGAGTTTAAGGTCTCTCCGTCTTCTTGTCAATGGGGATTGGTAGGATCTCCCAAAACTTGTCGCTTCCTCTTGATGATATCAATGATCTCCTCATGAAACTCATGTTTACCAATTCTAAGTACCTCTCCCAAAGTAAACTCCACTTTGCTATCAAGAATTCTTTCTTCCAACACTTTCTTCACATCTTTAGCCAATTCAATGTCAGATTGCAATCTCTGAGTTGGAGTTTTAGATTTACCTTTGCTTTTCTCGTGCTTTTTCTCCCTCGGTGCATCGTCCATAGGTACTTCAAGCGGAGAAACATCATGTGGAGTTGCATCATGAGGTAACTCTATCTCCTTTCTTCCACTTCCCCTTGTTTCCCTCTTTTATGTACCTTCATTGCTTTATTCTTGTTTGTGCTTTTCTTCATCAATAGCTTCATTGTTTTGGCTCCTAGCAATGTATGCTTACACTGACAAAGAGTCTACAGGATCATCCCAACATATTGTTTGTCGAATACAATTACCAACTTGGTGCAAAGCATCCCTTGAAACCTTCCCTCTTTTTGTTTTCTTTACTGCATTAGGCCAAAGCTCATTAACATGTTTAGACTTCTCATTCATTTTAGCCTCTTTCTTTGATACAGATTCCACCTACAAACAATATGTAGCAGCTTCCATAATGGCTAAAGCATGTGTAACTGACATATCATCCACAAGTTTCTCATACCACCTTTTCAAAAGTTGGTACCAAGAAGTAAACCTATCTCTTGTAAGAAATGAATTTTACCATATTTAAAGAAGACAACACATTTACCTAGTGCATCTCTGAATGAGTCACAATCCTTTCGAAAGTGATCAGTACTATCATACCATATGCATCTCGAAACAGAACCGCCATGAGTTTGAGGTCTTTGCTCAAAGGATTGTCCTTCTTCTTCAAGTCTTGAAAACTTCAATTGTGACTCTCACATACCTTTCAGTAACTCATCCAAAACTAAGTCTTCAACTTTGGGACTTACAGTTATTGGCTCGGCTACTTGCTCTGTTGATTAAGTAGAAGCTAGAACAATACTAGCCACAACCATCTTGTCCCTTCGTTTCTATCTCTTTGCAACAAGCAAAGAAAAAACATCTTCCACCTTTTTCCAATTATCACTTTTCAAACCTTGTTCAACATCCTTATCTTCCAAAAGTACTTCAAGACTTCTTTGAAGTGTAGGGTTAGCACCCTGCAAGAAAAGTTCAGTCTTTTCAATCTCAAGAGATTGTTGTTTCTTGTTTGATAATTGAGAGTATTTACACTAAAACTCTCGTAAAAATATTGTTAGGCGATAGCCCTTTATTGGGTTTACCAACCCACTCCAAGAAAGTTCTCTTGGTTACCTGCTCTAGATCTTCCATAAAGTATTCCTCCGGGAGCACCTTTCTGAAATTGTCCCAATTGTTAGTATGTGCATGTTGTATATCTCTAATCCTTGTTTTTATATCCATAATAACAACCTGCTCAAAATTTTCTATTATTTGTTGCTCTGAGACCCTGTTCAACTCCATCTCCTTTGCATATGTCTTGAGATACTTAGACACATCATGACCTTCAAATTAATCTACCTTGTTTACCACCGATTGAAGTGCCTTTGTTATAGCTTCTTCCATCCTCTCCATGCTTTGTTGTTGTCACATATACATTGCAGAATCCCTAGACATCTACAATATATCTTCTTGCCACACAACACCTTCATCAGTGTAGCTAGACTCATCATAGCTTTGAACTCCCACCCCGGCTATTTGACATCAGGTTCACCAAAAAGATGTCAAGATAATCTATGTGTATGCCAGGGGAAGACATCGGATCTCTAGCTATGGGAGTGAATAAGATTAGTAATGGATGGATAGATGTATATGATGTTAGAGAGATTCTTAAGTGAGGATTAACTACAGTAAGAGATTAGGCAGATTCTTGTATGAGAGCAGAGATGATGATAGAGATTACATAGATTAGAGACCAACGAGAGATGAAATAATACACATTCAAGAGATCAAAGGCTCAAAGTATCCCAAAACCAATCCTCGATAAAGAAAACATGTTTACAATGAGTCTCTTGTCTTGTTTCACCCTGTTATACCCAAAAACTTGCAGCAAAAACTAGCTTCTACTCTACTGCTCATATGAAAAATCTAATGGTTTCATTGATTCCAAAAGGGGGATAAAACCCCAAGACACCTAGTCTCCCGGATCACTCCTTCTCCTGTTCTCCGGAGTGTTGTTTGCTACTTGAAAACTGCGATTGTGTGGTGTAAATTTGGAAGCCCTTCTTTTTGCATGAGATCTCCAAAACTGGATGAAAGCAACTTGCTTTATGCATGACATCCTATTTTAAAAGTTTTTTGCACCTTTTTTAGGATATTTACAAGAAATAATATCCAAAATATCAAAAAAAGATAAAATTACCCAAAAAACCCATAAGTTTGAACCATCCATACTATGGAGACTAACACTAATAACTAATATCACATTGACTCTTTAGATTAATAAGAAAGTTGGATGATGATGCACTCAAGGCTTTCTCACACAGTGTCCGCATAGTGGCACAACAGTGGATGTATCTTCAAATCTCAAATCCGTTTGTCAATCCCTCTGAAAGCTAAAATCCATCACTATTAGGGGAGGGGGGCATATTTTTCGGTGTACCCTCTCATTGTCCATGAATTTCTCATTTTTAAACTATTCGATTCAGTAGGAATGCTCTCTTAATGCTCTCCACTATGATTTCTTGAATTTATTTGCCCTTCATCACCTTAGAAATCACGCAAATGGATACATTCTATCAAAAGATCAGCTTTTATTCTTTCTATCTCACCATAGTGGGTGTTCATACGAGTTGAGAAGGAGAGGGAAAAGGGGTGTCAAAACGTGGTATGATACGAGCAATGGAGCAAAGGAGCATGAAGGTGGTTGTCAGTGGCTGTGTGGAGTGTCATCATGCTACCTAAGCAATTGTGAAATAATAAAAAATAAAGTAATTTGATAGAATATCTTACAATAAGTCTCGTTTTATTTAAAATTAAAAAAAATAAATGATGCATGTGTATATAAATATTTTTATTTTGTAAAAATTAAAAAATCATTTCTAAATCCTTGATCAATGTATTCTCGAGCAATAATAACAATTGGATTTTAATAGGCATTCATATGAATAAAATTCAGTAAAATTACAAAAAATGGGATTTTCAAGAGAATTGAACGATTAGATAGATCTCAATTTCATGAAATAATAAATATAAGTTTGTGAAATATTTGTATGGATTCCACAGCATCGAGATTGCTTTAACATGGCCTCGTATTTGTGGTTAATGTGCATTCCTATGTGGTTTTTCTCATTTCACTACATACCTAAGAATATAACAATGCTTGCAAAATTTGTTGATTGGGGTGGTGAGAACAAATAAATGAGATTAAATGAGCTGATTTTATGATATTTTTCATATGCATATAGGTTGGTTTTTTTCTAGTGTAAGAAACATAGTAGCACAGATTTTCTCTATGCTATCTTCTACATCACCAAAATACCTATGGTGAAAAGCATGAAAATATATTATTGTGCATATGGAATATGATGCTATTTTTCTTTTGTTTGTGAACTTTAGAATATTCCACCTTGTATGCAAAGAGTATGAAAGCATGATATCAGAATAAACCTCTTGGATGCATAGCAATTGCTTCAAAAATCTATTCACCTACATGAAGTAGAAGAGGATCCCTAACTGTAGGTTAGCGCATTTATTCTTGGGAGAAAGATTGTGTCAGATTATGAAAAGTCTCCTTGAATAATAAATATCAAGAGAGGAGTATGTTATGATGTTTTATATATTTGAGACGATAGATCTTATGGCCAATCCTTAGGGTGTAGCAGAGCCATAGGGGCCACAGCAGTCTCAGCTCGGGGTTTCCTTTTATGTATGTGATTTGAGGTGAGATAGTCACCTATGTGTGGGAAACTCCCTTGCTTGGAGTCGGGAAGAAGGGTAATTACTTGGATTATAATCTAAAAATGCATCTATCAATGCAGGATTTAGAGGAATCATTTATAGTGTCCGGACACTCCTAGCCATGAGGCCATGTGGGATTGTTTGGCATGTTTAGGAGTCGGCTAGAGTCGTCAAAGCTAGTGTCAAGTCCATTGTACATTCCAATTGGTGGTGCATTTTTCGAGAGCTACTAGTAAATGATAGTTTCTAAACCTTGGCTATAAAGGATTTGGTTTTTTTTGTTAGTATTTACTTTGGAGCCACCTTGAAGCGGTAGATTTTAAATTGGGGATAATTAAAGCCTTTGTCATTAGCATGACAATGTCAAGCATTTTCACGTTGTTTAGTGAGGAGTGATCGAAGACAAGCCTCTCTCACAACCCGAAAATGAGACGTCAAGGAGTGCCGGTTAGAAGATTAACTTTGTTGATGGATGACTCACAATGAAATTTTTTTTACTCTTTTTAACCACAACACAAACAAACAACTATGCCTCTTGTAGCTGAAAAATACATACTAGGTAGAGCATCAAACACCTTGCACAATGTTCAACAACTTAAACTTTGAGGAAAAAAACAATTGCATAAAGTCCACATACCTCATTGTAGTTTGTTACAATACTTCAAATCACTTCGACCAACACAAAAGTCTCCACACTCTTGCATGTGACCCTCTGCTCACCTCACACAAGATACAAATCTGTATTCAAGGAAGGGCCCCTTACGCTTCTCTATCCCTGCTTTTATAAGCTTTCTACAACACGTTGAATGTTTGCATTTTTGGAAAGCTTAATTGTTTTTTCTTTCCTACAAAAAATTTATAACTTCTATCATTGTGAAAAATGAAGAGCCTTATAGCTTTTTAAGCTTATAAGCTTTTCAAAAAGTTTTTTAAAGCTTTTTGTTTTTTTTCCACCTTTTGTGTTCATTCGTGAAATAATATCTAACTGATGCTTTTCAAAAAGTAGGCCACCATATTTGCTTACGCATGTCCCCAATCTCCATCTAAACCTTTATCGCCTTGATCCTCAAAATTCGAAGACATTGCCAATATAGATCTATTTGTTTCCAATGTTTTGAAGAAGAACTTCGTTGACTTTCTCAAGGAAGCCTTCTACAACCTAACCCTTCACTCTATCTCTGGTCTACCACATTTTCCCCTTTAATCTCAATAAGCCTCTCTCTCATTCTCTCAAACTTACAACAAGATGACCAACATTATTTTCTGGCTTGCCATTGCATGTCATTTTCAAGCATACATAATACCATACATAATTACATCATAGTTCATCACCCACAACATCATGACTCAAAATGCTAAAATGTATTTCCAATGCTACCATTGTTCACAATGTTGAGAGCAATAAAATTCCACAAACTCAAAATTCTGCAGCTTAGTACTCAAATACTTCCTCTAGTGTAATCTTTCATGGTGGGAAAAGGTGAACATTATCATCCTTTGTGACTGAGCAAACATTAATTAACTCCTTTTTCTTAACTAGGTTGACCTCAAGATCCTTGTCCCTTGAATGTTCTCCTATAATCATGCCATTATATGCCTCCATAATAGGAGACATGAACAAAATCGCTTGAGCTTCAAGATTCATTAAAGCATAAGCTATGATTATTCTAGTGGCGATTGAAAGCAGTATACCCTTTATGACATTTCCCAAACTTCAAACATGAGGACTTCATAACACTTTATCTTCCCTTTAGTATGTCCATTATCTTCATGATCTTCCACTTCAGTTTCAGGAGAAAAGAGATCAAAAACAACCTCTACTCCTTCCATAGCATCCTCATCATCACATTCTTCTTACTCTTCCTTGGCATTATAATCATCACTCGCCTCCAAAAGAGCTTTCCATAAATCACACAGTCCAACTTCAAATATGGTAACCAATGTCACCAACTCTAACCTTAATCAAAAAAGTCTCCTCCAAGACTAATAACTCTGGCTCATGTTAACTCCCCTCTTTGAGTCTTCAAATATTGATATTTTCTTCACATATGTACCTAATATTTTGTTCATGCAAAGTGTCCTAAAGAAAATACTTAGAAAAATGTATGTCGTACTCAATCAAACATGATTTGAGAAGAGATACAGTTTTATATCCATGCTATGCAATCAAACACGCAATGCTCCACAAGAAAATGGATGCACTGGAATATATAATGCCTGGCATATCTACGTGTGCCCATATGTCATGCAAAATACAAATACAATTCCTTTGTTAGATTAAATCCTTAACTTCACCTCTCATCACTCAACAAGAGAAAAATTGTACTCTGCTCCACCCTCCCAAATCTCACAATCTCTCAAAAAATAGTGGACCTCATGATGCTGACCAAGAAAACAACTTATCTCACGACTAACCGCGTCCTTTATGACCCTCAAACTCACCCAACCACCTTTCCCACTCAACCAGAGGTTCCTAATTTGGTGATGAAAATCCCAACTCTCATGTGTGCAAGAAACAGTGTGTGCATAATGAAGGGTGCTCTCTCAAATGTACATGCATCTAAGATTTACTACATGTAGTTGCAATAGGCTTCATTCCATGCTAGTGCTCAACAATTGTGCAAATCGTGCATTAATCCAACCCTTAGCATGGAAGTAATTGATAAAATCAGGAGACTACCCTAGAGTACAATGTGTATTTGACAAGTGCAATGTGAAGTGCTTGTGAACCCAAAATACCTATGATATGCAAGAAAATATACTTCTTTCAAAAATATTTAATAGCTTCCAACGAACTCCAACTCCAACCTATCCAAAAAAACTCCAATCTCAACCAACCCTATCAAGTTTCCACACTCAATCAATCCAAACAAAATGACAAAAATAATTCTTGAACTAGACAAACTACTAAATCACAAAACAAACAATTACACAAATAACTTAAGCTGCAAAAAATCCTACCAAACTAATGTTTTTCTAAGGGTTTTTAGGTTTCTCAAAAACCCTTGACACCATAAATTGAAAACCCCTAGAAAAACATTAGTTTGGTAGGATTTTTGTTAGCTTAGAGATTTGTGTGATTGTTTGAATTATTGTTTTGTAGTTGATTTTTTTCTATTTGCCTAGTTTAGGAATTATTTGTCTTTTTTTGGATTTTTTTAGTGTGGAAACTTCATAACCTTAGTCGAGATTAGTGTTTTCTTAGACAGGTTGGAGCTAGAGATAGATGATAGATGTTGGATATCTTGAAACAAGTATAATTTCTTATCGGTACTCTTGCACATCACAGGGATTTTGGATTCACAAGCACTCCACCTTGTACTTGTTGAATACACTGCACTTGGAGGTCGTCTCCTAATTTTGTCAATCACTTCCATGCCATTGGTTGGGTTGATGCACATTTTGCACTATCGTTGAGCACTAGCACAGCATGATGCCCACTGCAACTATATGTAGTAAATCTTAGATACACGCACACTTGAGACAGCACCTTTCATTGTTCACACAATGTTTCTTGCACACATGAGAGTTAAGATTTTCATCACCAAATTAGAAATCGCTGGTTAAGTGGGAAAGGTGGTTGGGTGAGTATGAGGGTTGTGAAGGACATTGTGAGATGGGTTGTTTTCTTGGTCAACATCTTGAGAACCATTATTTTACTTGAGAGATTGTGAGACTTTAGAATAGTGGAGCGAAGTACAATATTTATCTTACTGAGTGATGAGAGGTGAGGTTAAGGATCTAAAGTAATCAAAGGAATTGTGTTTGCATCTTGCATGATGCACGGGAACATGTAGATAGGCTAGGCACTATTTTGTTAGTGCATCTATCTTTTCGTGTGGAGCATTATTTCTATGATTGCATAGAATGGATCTTGTTTCTCAACACATATGTGACTGAGCATTTGAGTACATTCTTAAATAATTTTTTTCAAATATGACACTTGCACTAAATCAAAAGCAGGTAACTATGGAAAATAGCATTCTCTAAAGACTCAAAGGGGGGTTTGAAGACAATTTGGGAAGACTCTGGCCTTTGATATCTTGATTTTGAATAGTATCATAAAGGAGAATAGTCTTATGTCAAGGGGTTATGGAGGAAAGCTCCATTAGTGGTTAAAGCATCATACCCAACTATGGATGTTGTGTAGAGAAGTATTCATTGGTGGTCAAATTAGGTAAATTAAAAGGGAGTACATGCTATACAAACTTTTTTACTAACTTAAATGAGCTGTAGGTGAATGACGAGAAATATTGTAATTCCAAGGAAAAGGAAGAAGAACGTGATGATGAAGTTAACAACAATGACAATGACAATGGTGATGAGGATGTTATGCAAGGAGCAGAGGCTATTACCCATCTCTCTCCTCCTAAAATTGATGTAGAAGATCATGAAGATAATGAACATATCAAAGGGAAAGAAAAGTGTGATGAAGTCCTCATGCTTGTTGGAGTTGTGCTACGCATGATTCAAAGAGTAGTCAAAGCAAGGTTCCAAACCAAGCAAGGTTCCAAACCAAGCAAGTTATGAAGTGGTTGGCCATGGCGTAACCAAGCAAGTTATGAAGTGGTTGGCCATGGTGGGTTTCTGTATCATATCCTTCGCAGGTTTCTTCCACATTGTCTAAGAGAGGAGAGCATCGGCTTGCTAATTGGCATGTATGGAAAGGAGGAAAGTAGCTTGTTTTGGAGGGAGGATTGATGGTTTTTGAGAGAAGGGCTAGAAAAAGAATATGGAAGAGCTCTTGTAGCACTGATCAGAGAGTAGCTATTCAACAGTTGATAAGTAGTCCTAGTTGCAAATTGAGGACATGAGGGAGATCAATTGTATAGGCACTCAAGTGGCAGTTGAAATATCAAGCTGGTCTCTGTATCTATATATGGGGGAAGCTCTTGAGGCTTCATGTCTGTGTGAGGTGCGCGTCCATGCTTGTCATGCATCACGCGGATGAAGAAGTGATGGATCTAAAGCAATAGCTACAATAGTTACCTACCTTTTACGGTTTACTTTAGCAGAGCAACTAGACACAAGATGGCTAGAAAATTTCAAGGTTACTTTCTACACCACTCTTCTTTGACACACTAATCAAAGCTTCTAAGAGCGAAACCAATACGTCTTGAAGATGAGTTTTTGGTAACCGAGTTGCACTTAACTGCTAGGTGTCGATTATGGAGAAGTTATTGTGGTTGCACATGTTGATGGGAACTATTCATATTTTCTAAGGTATAGTCATTTGATTATCTATGGCTTCCCATGCAGTCATGTCAAATGCTGAAACTATTCCTTGATCTAGTAGTGCGTAGCATGCTAATCCTAAGGATCATGGGGTGTAAATTGTAGTTGTTGGAGGATGAGCTGGTATAAAATGGTTTACTTTGTTAGGCCAAGAGGACCATGTGTCTGGTTGCTCTGGGTGTGTTTGATGGTTCTTTGTTTTAGTATAGCACTAGACAAGTTTTAAGAAGCACTTGGAAGGAGCCAATTGCTACGTGGAAGCTTCTTGTGGCCACTCCTATTTATGTCTTTCCTTTCCAAGTTCATTCCCTTTAAGTAGAATGTGTATGTGTATTTGGATTTTTTTTTCTTTTTTGGGGACAGGAAATCAAGGCATGAAGTCTCAATATTAGGTTAGGTATGTTTGGGGAGGTTTGAGCAGGTGTCCACCTCTTGTGAGGACATTGTTGGGTATACAACGATCTTCTTAGAGGTAACCTAGTGACCCTACCCTCCTAGCCTATTAGGAAACTAGTTTTAGAAATTCCTATTAGTTGTGAGTCGGCTAGGAAAGCCTAATGAATTAAAAAAGAACATGATAAATGTGTCTGAAATATATACAATATGAAAATGTCTAAAAATGGTTATAACCCCCTAAAATAAGGACATCAATAGAAAAAGAGCATATGTTTATCACCTCTTGCAAAGACCTAGTAGGTTCCTAGGGATAATGCCTTCTTAAGGGTATATTTTAACATAAAAAATGGGGATAAAATGAGACTAAACCTCATGCTCTAGCCCACTATACATTCACATATATATCCATAATTTTATATAATTTTTTCATGCATAAAATCTATTTTTTTATTTATCTTATTATTTATTCTAATGTTTAGACATGTAGAGCTTGCATAAACTTTTTCTGGTGGTTCATGTCGATGATTTGATCATCACTGGAGATGATGATCATGGGATTGATGAAATTAAAACAATGTTACAGGCTGAATTCAAAGTCAAGGATCTTGGTGAGCTGAAGCACTTTCTTGGGATTGAGGTTGTGTCTACACCATATGGCTGTTGCAAAAATAGTATGCTCATGATATGTTTCTAAAATATGGCATGATGGAGTGTAAAGCCATGGAAACACCATTGGATCAAAATGTCAAACATGCAGTTGATGTTGGGAATGAGATTGAGAGTATCATTATGTATAGACAGATGGTGGGCAACTTGATTTACCTTACTATTATACGTCTTGCCTTGAGTTATGCAGTGGGGCTAATTAGCCAGCTTATGCAAAAACCTCTTAAGCCACACTTAGATGTAGTCATAAGGATTATGCAGTACGTGACAGGTACTGCTGATTATGGGTTGTTTTATGAGCATGGGAAATCATTCGACTTGATAGGTTATACGGATGCTGATGATTGGGCTGGTTGTGTATATGATAGCCATACCATGAACTGAAGTTATGGAAGTTCTATTTATACTACAAACATCAATATGAACAACTTTAGATTAAAAATGTTTTGACAAATTCTTTTCAGCCAACATCAGTGTCCGTGCAACTTTTGCAATATGTCTATATTTTCTTTTTCCAACCCTATTTTGCTACAGGATATATATGCAATAAACTACCTCTTTATCCCATGAGACCTCAAGAAGTCACTAAACTCATCAGAGAGGTACTCTCCCCCTTCACCTGACCTCAAACACTGTCCCATATCATAGTCTCTTAAAGAGGATCTACCACATCCCCTTCCTAAACTTGAGTAAAATGCTTGGATTTATTGACCACTTCTTTCAAATGATTCACCTTGCATGTTGATCTACCACATCCCCTTCCTAAACTTGAGTAAAATGCTTGGATTTATTGACCACTTCTTTCAAATGATTCACCTTGCATGTTGATCTCTTCAATAATCATGGGAGAGACCAACTCATCAAAAATTGGAATGACTTTGGTACATACCTAGAGATGTATTAAGGCCACCCAAAGTAGATAAAACCAAATCATCATCACCATCACATGCATTGCATCAATAGCTGCCAAGACATATGTAATGCTTTTTACTTTATTCAAAACATACTCATTCACAGATATGTTCTTTTTCTTCAAAGTATTAAACTATTTCTTGAGTTGAATCTTTTGTGCTTTTTGTATTACTGAAAACATGTTCTCAATCAATGACTGTAAATAACCAATATATCCCCTTTTTGTCTATTGCATTCCATTCTTTCTATACCTTTAATTCTTTTGTAGTCGCAAGATTAATTAGCTTTGGCTCCTTTTCTTTACCTAAAATAAACTTATAGAGGCATTTTCTAATAAGAAAGTTTACAACACAAAACTTCCATGATGGGTAGTTGTTCTTTTTCAGCTTCTTAATGATAGGTTTCTGTTATTCTCTGCTATTATCACAAAACTGATATAAAATAGCAAGCAAGTCTTCTTGATGATAGGGTTTCCATGATGGGTAGTTGTTCTTTTCCAACTTCTTTATGATAGGGCTTCCATTATTCTCTGCCATTATTACAAAACTGATACAAAATATCAAGCAAGTCTTTTGTAATCTTTCACAACAAGTGCATAACAATACATCAATATTTTTCATTGACTACTCAATAGTACATATAATCTACAAGATGTTTGCATATAAAAACTTGTGTTTGCTTCCTAGAAAACACCTCAGAACTTATAGATTCAAAATCTATAACATATGTATTTGCTTTTGGCCAATAACCAAAATTGCAATAAACCTTGAAAATATCACATGCAATCTTGCAAGTCTAAAATGGGGCCCAAAATGGCCTCTGGTTGCCAAAAAAGTAATGGGAAAGCTCTAAAGGGCTAATTTGAAGAATATATAGTCCTATGCTCACAGTAAATCTCACAACAATATGAGATTTTTGCACTGCTCTACTTTCGGCACCTCCATAGACACTATCCAAGAGAAAGAGTAGAAGAATGAGAGCGCTTCTTATCTAATGCTTGCTTGCTTAAATCCTTGACTTTTCTCCTTTACTCTAGCCTTCAAAAAAAATCTCTTAGTGGCTTCACTCTGATATTATGTCATGAATCGTGTGGTGGGGGGACTTGCTTGAGCTACTGCGCCAAACACACACCATATACATAAGGGGAAGCTCCCTCAAGAACACGAGAAGAGAGATGAAGAACAAAGCTTTTGCTTGCTAGTTTTTTCTTCTTCTTTTGCACACAATATAATATAGACAAAGAATATATAATATATAACATAAAGGAAAGTAGCCTACAAAGTCAAACAATACATAGCTAACTATACTAATCGATTGGTGCTTAACTATGCCAACTATAGGTAGGTGCAATAAACCATATATAATAAGTGATAAGTTAGCGGTCATGTGAGGATCAAAATGACCATTGACATGTTAAGTGTAGATATGGAGACCCATCTAACCAAGTGGTCCATACTCAATATCCACACATGTTGAACTTGCCGTCTCAACAATAAGATGGTGGGAGCATGTGTACTCCTCTTCTTCAATGATGGACAACATAAAACTGTATATATATGAAACTTGCTTTAGGAGAAATTGTGGATCCAAGAAGTTTTTCAAAAGAGGAAGGGAGGATGGCCAACATTGTACATGATCAAACCTATTCATGAGATTAAATGTCTCAAAATCAAGAAAGTCAAAGTCCTTATGGATTGTTCCAAGAGAAGTGATTTTTCGAGATTTGAGGGTCATTATATTTTATAGCATATGAATATTAGATTTGGGGGTCGTCATATTTTTAGAGCATATGAATACTAGATTTGAGGGTCATCATATTTTTAAAGCATATGAATACTAGATGAAGGAGTATTGCCCCACCAAGATAGGACATGCAAGAAAGGGTGAGAAGGTTAGCACTCCTTTTAGAAGATGAAATCTACTGCTTTGGAAGGTGCTAAGAAATACAAGAGAAAGATTTTCTTTTGTTTTGAAAAGAAAAATAAATGTCCACATTATGTGTTTTGTGTGAAAGTTATAATAAGACACTTCAACACTTGGTTTGGGAGTGTTAGGAAGTGAGAGGCATTTGATCGATTTTGAAAAGGTGGACAAAGTATATTGGATTTCATGGCAAGAATGAGTTGTTTGGTGACTCTAGACAATTGAATGAAGGATCAACTAAGTTGTAGGATGTGTTTATGTAGTTACTAGATAGTTCATTTGGGTCTTTAGAGATAATAAAGCTTTTGGGAGAGCTTCATCTATGTTGTTCTTGTAAGGAGGATATTTTGGTAGTCTTGAAAGGACTAGGAAGAAAGGATTCTATGTTTAGAGCTTCTTGCAAGACTCTTAGGAAGTATAGCTAAGTCCTTAGGGCTATATAGTATCCCCACTATTAAGTGGGTTGATGTAGATATCTCATTTTTCTTCATAATATATACTTGCATTATAAACTCTTCAAATATAAAGAAACATTGCATGACTTCTAGCTTGAGTTAGAAAGGATATTTATTTTGGCTTTCTAGGTACTATAAATTCTATTCTTTTGGTAAAAGAGGCTTAGAATATTCATAATCAAGTGATTGATTCAAATATCAGATTCTAACAAGTGCATCATCTTAGTATGCCCACATAATTCTAACAAGCAATCATTACAAATCTCAGACTTGAGTTCCATAAGTGAAAAATGATTGCAATATTTAAAAGAGTTTTACTTTAAATTTGAGCATGGGATGATTGAGCAGAGGTAAAAATTGAGCAATTATGTCTCATTTGAATGCACTGCAAAAACCTTGATGGAGTATCTAAGTTATAAACATTATGCAATGTTGTAAGCAAACTGATTAATGTAGAAATAACAAGCATGCTAATACATCCATGGATGAGTTGATGCATTTGCAAACTAATAAAAAATGATGCAGTGCAAGCAAAAAACTCATGTACATACCAAAAAATTATCATGTGCATTGTGCATTACTAACCTAAACACTATATGAGTAATATAAGCATTGCTCTCACCCTTAGGAGATGGAATAGGTCTCTCCACCAAGGGCCACACAATGGGGTCAACAATATCAAGATCACAATCAGATGAGCGGCATGTATGCCCAAAATCCATATACACACACATCAATGGGGATGTATCACAACCCATCTCTAAAGCTAGCCGTGATGAGTGAAACACTTAAGTGGGGGACATGCCCAACCACCATGGGTAATTATCAATCTCATACTAAGAAATCCCATCCATGTCATCCCCATATGTGGTGAATTCCTTTTTATAATTTCTACCCATGTCTTGTGAGCCACGAACAATCCACTATCAACATAAGATTCCTCAAAGTAAAGGAAATACCAATCATTGAAGCATAGAAGCAAATGTATGTATTCATAACAAGATACCCACCAATTGTGGAAATAAAAATTTCTAATAGTAACAAAAACTTAGCCTTGTATTTTTTATACCTACAAACCAAGTGACAAGAGGCCACATCTAGTTGAGACTTGCATGAACATCATTATTCTTTCTACTCTTATCCTTTAAACCAATTGTCCTAATAGTTCAAAAAATGTGTTTTTCCCTTCATAGCGAGTCTAATTGAATTAATCATGTAGAGAAGGCTCGACGGGCATGAGTAAAGGATTCCCCTCAGTCTTTGCCAATTTCCCATCATCCTCTAAGTTTTGCAAAGCATTTTTCTCAATCATGTCTAGCAACACCTCTTTAGACAACCACCTATACTCAAACAAAATTTAAGTAGCATATTCAAAGTACACACATAATCCTCATTTACAATAGCTAAATCAAATAGCTAAGCAAGGCCTTACATTCTAAATTCTAAATTTGTGCTTTATCCCACAACACTCCACAATGCTCTTAAGCTCTCAGGAGTCCTCAACCGCGTGACCTTTTTTTAAATGGAGACAAAAGAGATGGCTCTCAAGTTCAATTTCTCAATACCCACTATTGTCTGATGACTATCGCACCTCGATGAGAACAAAGTTTCCCTCCATTCCTTCCCTTGTGTGAGAGATTGATTTTTTGAGACCTGAAATGGGCCCGACACTGGCTATAGCACTAGTTGGGCCTCTCTAAAACTCATAAGACAACCCCACACGGCCTTGTGGCCAAGAGCGTCCAAGGGACACACTGCCCTAATCACTTATGTAAATATTGTGTTTGTAGTGGAACGTAGTCCAACAATTGCCCTTCCTTACTCCTCAAAGGGAGATCCCACACATCTTGGTATTGTACACCAATGTAATACAAACATAACGGAGGCACCCCTCTGGTTAAATGTCGTGGTTGTTGCAGCTCTCCTACACCTTGGGGATTAGCCCCAAGATGCGCTGCTCTAACATAAAGCACATAGGAACACACTCCACTCTTATATATTTCAAACATTCTAGGATATAAATTTAATCACTTGACAAGTTTCCAAAGATTCGAGCATCTAGCCTATAGCTTGGGTTTCCTCACAAGTTAGCATAGGTCATGTGTTTCATAATCAGTTGCTATGTATCTAGGAGTTGCCATGTGATATGCATCATGCAATTGTGGATGACGCACCTCATGCTCAAACATTTTATGATTTAAAAAACCACCAATGTGAGGTGAAAAGACAATCCTTTAATGATTTGCAAAGCTACTCATAATTGTGGCATTGCTAGAGACTAGCACAGAGTCTCCTCGTGCTACTAATCTCTCTTAAATTTAAATGGTGATCGACCTATATGCTATGCATAATCAAATAAATCAGAATTTAAAACATTTTTAGCAATCACTCACTTTCACAATGCCTCTTCCCTCCTATCGTTTAGATTTTGCATTTGTTGGGTAGGTATAACGTTCATTTTTATGTAAGTTTTCATGTAAAAATCGATAAAAACATACTCTAACATAGAAACAAGGCTTATAATCCTCATGCTCTAGCATTGTTATACATTCACAAACACAAAATCTATTTTTTCTAATTTTTTAGGTGCAAAAACTAAAATTTTCCTTATTTTTCCTAGTTTTTCTCATTTATTTGTTCATAAAAATGTGGTATTTCCTTATTTATGTGTCTTGACTATTCATATTGACTAAACACTCATTTTTATCAGTATTTTATCCCATATGAACTTCATTCCCCAACTCGAAACGGAAGAAACCCTCATTTTTCCTTTATGATGCTTTTCGAGTTTTAAATTACTGATTACGACTATGTACGACTATGGGTTCTGGATTTTATCATGTATATCCCTCAAACATACTTCAAACATGATTTATAAAAAATTTCTTTCCATGCGCACATAATTAAAGCCATCAAACATTAAAACAATATACTTTTCTTTGTAAAAATTGAGAATACTGCTTATTTGTGTGTAGCATGTTTTTATGAAAGGGTTTTGGGCAGCCAATGGACCCATCATCAATTCCCCAATAGCGTTGGACATTGCTTCTCATCCTCCTTTCGATCTTGGAGCAATCCGCGGACAAGTATCCTTCATCCCCCTTCTTGATTTTTTCGTGTGATCAGTCCCTTAGAGGAGAGAGGAGGAGGAGAGAGAAAGATTGAATTCTGTGCTCTTCAATTGGGCAGTCATTATGCGAATGAAGATAGGCATTGGAGAGCAAAAATATGCAGAAGCTCTTGGTTGGGATCTTTTGCATTTTTTGTTTGCAGCCCCCCAATGGGCCTCCCACCAAATTGTCACCTTATGGAGGGGGCGTGGCACGTTCTGCCTGGTGCTGATTCAAAACGGTACCCCCCCTCCCCAAATCACATTTTTTTGTTTTAATTAGGGCCCAAGGCCCCCCCACAATGCCCATGCCCAAAGTTTTAAAACTTTGGCCCTTTTCCTTTTGGCACTGCCCGACTTCATTTCTCGATCGTCCAACACCCGTTTTGCGTTCCATATATTTTTGCTAGTTTATCTTGAGGTCCCGTAGTGCCAATCACTTGTTGTAGCTTAATTTGGTGTTTGGAAAAATTATGAAAAATCCATAAGTGCTCTTCAAAATTGCTTGGAAATCCCATCTTTTGTGGCTCGTAAAAATTGCCAAGTCTGTCTCTGCTACTTTCGATGAGGTTCAATTCCCGCCTTGAATTTGCACTTCTCCGCTTCTTTTGGGCTTTAAATTCCACACTCATTGGCGACCACGGGATAGGGCAACTCAGCTCGTCGAATTCCATGAATAGATCTACATAGACATAACCATAAAGAGCATCAAGCTGATACAAAAAATATACAACAAAACACTCCACAACTCTCACCCTACCCCTTGACAAAATCAAGGCATGAAAATCCAAAAGGGATAGGCCCAGCATAATCTGACAGAAATCTAGAGCGAGTCTCTAACCAATTGCTCTAATTCACGGACTAGCTAAAAAGCCTATTAAAGAGGTCATCCTAGCAGTGGTCTGAACTACCTACCTAACTTAGGACAACTAGACCTGGACCTCCTACTAGAAGAGGACTCCTATAGCTTGGTCATTATTGTTTTCTTGTAACACATTTTCCTTCCAAGGTTTCCATACTCGGGCATGTAAAAAGGAGGGAGTTGAGCATAGAGTGACCCAAGGAGAACAGGGCATCGAGCCTCAGGTCATCCTAACTCCGTACCCAAGAACCTACCAAGCTCTCACAAGGCGACACTTAATTCTGTTTTCAATGCTCACTTGTCCTTTCTTTTCTTTTTATTAGCTGCTACCCTTAGGATGGCAAGGCATCAATCCTAGGTCTGGCTCGTTCCCATGAACATATCAGACCTCCGCAAGGCAATAATCAACTACTTGTAGGAATTTCTTTCTTTCTTCTTTTTCTTTTCTTTTTTTACTAAGGGATTAGAACCCCTTTTTACACACCTCTATAATTTTTATTTTTAGATAGATTCAAAATTTGCTCTTCTTTTGATATTCTGGCAAGTTTCTCTGATTGCCTCACACTAGCATGGACTCCTAGGACAACTACCTAGCAAGTAGGAAGGACAGGGTCACAAGAACTACTCTCTATCACAGGTCTTTATCGCCTGACAATGTCCTAACAAGAGGTAGACAACTTACTCAAACCTCCCCTAGATATACATAACACAACCCAAAGATGTCATGCCTTGATCATTGGTCCTCAACAAACAAAAAGAAATTAACCCCTACATACACATAGATCATTATCTGCTTAAGGGAAAAAACTTGGAAAGGGGACGATACCACATAGATCATTATCTGCTTAAGGAAAAAAACTTGGAAAAGGGACGATACCACCAAGGATGGCCACAAGAAGCTCTTCTACAGCAAAGGCTCCCTCGAATGACCTTCAACCTGTGTGATGCAATCACCAAAACAGAAAACCATTAAACATACATGCGCACCAAACAGACATATGGCCCTCTTGGCCTAAGGAAATGTAACCTTTCACACCCAACAAAATTGGCCATCTTGGCCTTATGAAATAAAGCATTTAAACTCGACAAAACCAACCCTCTTGGCCTTATGAAATAAAACATTTAACCACCATTCAACACAACATACTGTTAAAACAATCCCTTGGTCCTAACATTACTCTACTAAAGCACAAAACCAACCAAGGGTAAGGCCTCGTGGGCCCTACACTAAGTGCATCTAATCGCTCTATTCCCAAGGGCTCAATGATATACCCAATGCATGGAATCTTCTTGAATTCCTTGCGCACTCATGGAGACAACTTAATCAACTATAGAAGATTTACATCTGGCTTAACTTTGCAAAGAGAACTCGCTAAATCAAATTCATGATAGCTAGCAAGAGCTCGCTTTTCTCGCTAGACCATTCTCTCATTTGGTCTTTGAATCAGCTTTGGTGTTTTTTTATTGGCTTTTGCCTTCTTCTTTGGCGACTCCTTATCCTTCTTGGGGTCAGCTTTACCATCCGGCCTTGAGAGGTCTGCCTTCCATATTGGGATTAAGAATTTACGTCCCCTTATCATCTTGTTTGGGGTTTCCCTTGATAGGTTTTGCCTTGGCTTTGTCGACTTCCTTGCTCTTTTGACCTCTTGTAATAACTCATAGATTAGAAGCTTCGGTGCCATTGACATAAACAGCTTATATAAGGCTAACTCCATTGCCATTAGGTAGCTCCTCTACCATAGCTTTCCCTCTTTGTAATATTTGTTTCGGTCCTTCAACTTGCTAGAGATTATTCCCTTATGCTCAATGATTAACTTTCTAGAGATTATTCCCTTGTGCTCAATGATTAACTTTCTAGCTATTTACTTCCTTGCTAGAGAGAGCTAATCTTACTCCAATATGTACTAGCTAAATGGCCAAACTTCCCATGTATGTCACATTTAACATTTGGACAATATGTGAATGAACATTTTTCTCAATAAAACCATTGTGAATTTAGTTTTGAGTTGCATATTGTATGCAAATAATTTCTTTTGTTAAATTAGATAATAAACAGTGGATTATTAATGTTATATATCTTTCCATTGACAAGTTCTAAATGGCAACCTGTGGAGAGCCTTACTTGTATATTCTATCCAATTCATAAAGATTTTATAGGCATCATCTATGCTAAGCAAACTAGAATATCCTTTGAATGCACATTATGTAGATGATTTCTTATAGGTGGACTCCCCAGGGAAACAGTGTATACACATAAGAAATCAAGAATTGTATTATTAGTAGCTTTAGTTTGGGCATTAGTTTCAAGATAAAATGTAGAATTAGAGTCAATCTTCATATCTAATCAATAAATAAGATAATGGAAATTATGATTGTAAAAACAAGAAAAATAGTCAAGAATAACATGACAACTTTGGGTAAACTCCATGAAATCGGTATCTCATATGAGGAGGCAAAGGCACAATTGGATAATCTTAGAAAGATCAATAGCAGTCTAATGAGGAGTGCAAGCAAAAGAAGAAGCCAATCAATGAGTTAATTGTGAATAATGGCCAGTAAAATTGTTGTATTAAAGCATGCAAGAAAGCTCAAAATGAAAACCTAGGTGAGGGTGAGCTTGGATCATCTATTAGAATATTGCTAAAGATTAGTACATTGGGAAATGTTTTGGGTAGTCCAAAGTTCAAGGTTGTGAAGGAGAAGGTGATTGAGTCCACATTGAAAGATGTATCAAACAAGATGCACAATCCATTTTTGATAGGGTTGGTATTAGTACAACAACTTACTCAAAAATATTCAAAGATGTGAAGGATAGCTTTGGTCATGTACTAAAGAGAAATAAAATCATGCCTCTTTCTAGACCTTTAAAGTTAATAGAGGCCTGACGACAACTCAATGCAAAGGTTTTAGAGCTAATAGGAAATCCCATGCATGCTCAAGGTATGGAAACACTAAAGGTTGGGACCAAAAATGCATATGAGGTGAAGTTCACCAAACTCAACAATTATTATCTAGATATATATAAGGTCTAGATGGCAATGGTAATGTACTACAATATGTTAGTTGAGGAAAATAATGTTAAACTATAATTGGTCATAAAATTAGATGAAAGTGAGGTCATCAAAGAAGTAACGCTTGAAAGAATTAGTGTAACTTTGATAAACAGAGCTTTAATATTCAACAAGAGCAACCCATGGAACTTTAGTGCTCAATCAAAGTGTCATGTGTGGGGACTCGTTGCATTTGAGATTCCTAGGAAACATTTGAGATATTACAACTAGTAATTTGTGCACGGAATTATTCCAAACATTATCCATTGTCAAGAACATGGCAAGATGCTCTCAATTGAAGGGTATGGTCCATACTAGGTGGAATGGCATCTTGCAAGAGACTTGAAAACTTTAAAATGCATATACAGAATCTCCAATGGTGCAAATGCAAAGCATCCATGCTATATTTCTTGGCAAAGAGGATGGAGGGAAGGGATAGAGAGAAGAATTGGCAAAGGGTGACAAGTGTTGTACCAACGTATGATAAAGAAAATTCCACTTGGAAGTCCATCTTCAATGTTCCATTGGATCATATTCATATTTGTTCATTGCATGGTTTTGTCAGAAATCATGGAGAAAATTGTGTATGAGTATATTTTCTTTGCTTACAAAATGCCCACAAAATGCAACCAAAAAAAAAAATCCATTGCAATGTTTAGGAATGTAGAGCAACTGCTATCAAAAATTGGGGTACACAAGCATCTTGTAATTATTGAAAAATATGAGAAGAGATTAGGACAAAATGGTAACTTTCCAAAAAAGCCTTAGTTTGGATGAGAGAAGGCTAGGAAGTTTCTTTCAATACCCATCAATATGTGGGCCACAAGATTACAATGGGTGGAGAAAGTTGCATACTCTAGTTCCTAATCAAAGTAATGGAGGTAAATCAAGGTTGACTAGAGCCAGAGCCAGGTGATCCAGATTAGTCTCAATATATTATCTCCCTTACTTTGAAAGATGGTGTTTGATAATGGAGATAAGCAAGAGTTTGTTGATGCTATGCATAGCTTCTACAAAAACATGGTGGAATCATGGAACAAAAGTTCTATTAGACATTACATAGTACATATTACGTCAATATTATAAAAGTATATGAGTTGTATAAATTATTGAGTATATTTTTACTTATCTATGATATATGTCTTTGTAGTAAATCCTTGAGGCACATGGACCATAGTTTGCAAAAAAAGGAAGCGTTGGTGCAAGGGATAAAAAATTCATATTGAATAGCACATGGTGCATACCAAAGAAAAATCGATCATGGTAGAGGGATAAATGATAGCAATCCAATGATCCAATTGTTATCTTGGTGGTACAGGATCATAGTAGCGGATGAAGCTCAACTCTCCTAGAAGAGAGCAAATGAAAGTGTTGATTAATTGGCTGTAGCCATGATTGAATCATTTTTTGTCACTAAAAGACTGTGTTATGATGCCTCAAGTACCAAAGAAAACCATGCCAAGTGGCTAGAAACAAGGCTTCAAAAAGGCAGTAAATGGGTTCGAAAAGAGCTAAGATAGAAAGATGAATAATGTATTGAGTGTGAACGCAATTCATTATTTAAGAGAGAAAGAGAGTCTGTGTGTGTGTGTGTGTGTGTGTTTATGCAAATGAGTCTTAAAGCTTAAGTACTAATTAAGAGGGTTTCACTTTCTATCTTATTTATTGAGATTTCAAATCTCTTACTATGTAGGAAAGATGGCTAGGTCTAAGGCAGTTGTGAGGAAGCTTCCTCTCACATGCCCAAATCTCTTACTATGTAGGAAAGATGGCTAGGTCTAAGGCAGTCATGAGGAAGCTTCTTCTTACATGCCCATATCATATTCAACTTCATGGAGTATCTACTAGCTCATATACAATCTTGGACAATAGCACTTCATGGCCTATGAATGGACCATCCCCTTCTCAACCTAACCTAGCTTCCTCAAGCCACCCTAAGAGGGTCCTCCTCAACATCCCCACAAAAAACACAAATGAAAGCCAAGTATAGTGGCCCTGAGAGACAAGTTTTAAATTTGTAGAGTTGAAAACAGTTGGAAATCATACATATGCAATATCTCAAGATAGGATTTACGACGTCCTATTCTTCGAACAACCCTTGATTTAGGCTGTACTATTTTCCTAGGTTTCAACGAGGTGAGCTTTGACTGGACTTCAAGCTCTTCCTGATAATCTGGCATGTTTGAGGAGTTATTGGTGGAGCACGGCTTATCAATCCACTCTATGCTCTTGGATGAATCAAAGGGCATAGTACAATAACACTCATATCTCTGATGTACTAGTAGCAACCTGATATTGGGATATGGTCTATGTGTTTATAGTTGTACACATAGCCTTACAACCAAGCAAGAAGAGGTTAATGACATAAAGCACTTGATGGATTTAATTTTCTGCTAAAAAACACAAGATTGAGTCAACATCCAGCTAGTAACATGATTGTAAAATGCCACATTAGTGCTTACAAGCACTCATCTCAAAGTTTTATGCCACTTGAGATGTGACATGTGGGTTGTTTGATGAACTAAAGAGGTCCACTGAGGGTAAGAAACTTTGAAATAGAGCTTTCAAATCTTCAACTAACTTTGGAGAAGATCAATTAGTGATTAGAATCATTGTTAGTGCTCAGAAATTGAAAATTTTGAGGAATGGAAAAGCTTGAAGCCTTCTGGCTATGGCTACCAGGAAACAGGCAGTTAGGGTTTGATTGATTGCAACCACCACACAAGGAATTTCTCCAAACCCTCTTAGAGGGAGATCGCCCCCGCTGGGGGGGGCTTTCAAAGCCTTATGGTGGCTGGGAGGATTGCTCTGTCTGCAGGCCACGCTGAGCTCTGGGAGATGACACCTGTAGATTTGCGCTATTTACAAGATTTGCACAATGCCACCTTCCACGATGCCCAATGTGTTGCCCTCTAATGTGTCATGCCAAGTCACCTTGTGTTGGGAAAGAAGTCATCAATTGAAGTCAAGAGCTGAAATGCTCTCCTTTGGCTACCCCAGGTCCTCCAAGGTCAGGGGGTCAAGGTTTGGCTATGGAGGTAAGAGGGAAAAGATGAAGATGATGGAAAATCATGTGCACTTAGTGAAGCTGAGGATAGAGGAAGCTAAAAGGATCAGAGGAGGCTCTGATACCATGTGGGAAATCAGAGTTTGCAGCAAGAAGATTGTGCACAAGAGGGAGGTGAAGGCTCAAAGTACAAGAACAAAATCTTGCTTACTAAGTTGCTTAGAGTACAACTTGGGTACTCTCTATCTCACACTTGATAGTGACCCATAGGCTATTTATATAGCCTTTGCCAACCTAGGGTTGGAGTTTCCCCTGCCCCTTAAGGCCATTCACATCCATCTGCCCTCATAGACCTTTGCTTTGGGTGAATTCCCATGCCCATATTGTAACATGTGTGTGTGTGTGTGTGTGTGTGTGTGTGTGTGTGTGTGTGTGTGTGTGTGTGTGTGTGTGTGTGTGTGTGTGTGTGTGTGTGTGTGTGTGTGTGTGTGTGGAATGGAGAGAAATATATAGAGAGAGCATGAGAAAAATAGAGAGAGAGAGAGAGAGAGAGAGAGAGAGAGAGAGAGAGGCTTAGAAGAAGCTAAAAGAGAGAGTGAGGGAGAAAGAGAAATAGAATACACACTCACTCACAAATAGGGAGCTAGGGAGAAAGGAAGGAGAGGCAAAGAAGAACAGGGAGCAAAAGAGAGAGTAAAAATAGAGACAAAGAAAGAGAGGGCTAGTGTTAGAGAGAGGGAGAGAGAAAGAGAAAGAGATAAAAAGTAAACTAGAGAAAGAGAAAGAGAAATTGAGAGAGTAAAAGAGAGAGCATAACATGGCATCGTGAATGTTTTACTTGCATTGTAATAAAAATGAGCAACGATGACAATTGACTTGCTAGAGTTTGCAAGGCCTATCTCAATTAGTGTGTCTCATGTCCTTTCACTTAGTGCAAGTAGGCAATCATGTGCAACCATTTTAGTTATTCCTACCACAAATCATTGATTAAGATATCTTAAACTGTGACTTAGCAATGAATAAAGTATACAAAGATGTGCATGTATTATGGTGCTAAGAAATCTCTAATTGTAATATCCAACAATGTATTGTTTGTGAAAATCTTTATAGGAAGATGATGGTACATCACAAGCCATAGATCTCCTACACTCGGTAAGAAGAGTTTGTGGGCATACCATGCAAGGAGCACCCACGAATATGCATCCTCTAGAAGCTGCTTCCTCTAGGGTGCCCTTCATTAGAGAAGAAACTGGGGACTAGCCAAACTGTTCTCGAATATTGGAGCCTAATATGGAAGCAATGATTGAAGCGACACATTTGTGTTGTTAAGTCATTGTGAGAAGGCATGCATCCTTTTTTTAATTAAGGAATTAAAGTCCACAAATACCTTTTAACAATGATTGGTTCTTGAATGTTCCATATAAGTGATCTTCTCCCCTAAGTTCCCACAACAACCTTGTCAATTGTATATTGTCCCTATAACAGCTTGGATGGCTCAAGTGTGTGATGAAACCTAGCACGCAAGAGAAGAGTATACAAGTAAGGGAGGAAGACTTGTAGAAAGTGGAGGATGAGGAGGGCTTGCACTAGGTGGAGGAGATAAGCTTGGGAAAACTAGCACAACCAATGGAGGAGATGGATGTGGAAGAATTCTTTGAGAGTGAATTGGACTTTTCTTCATGTGCAAACCTCTGCATAGGCCTTCAGTGTATGTCAAGCTATGCCAAGATGAAGCTATGGATTAATAGGATCGATTGCGTTTGCAATAGGTTGTTGTTCCTCACCTATGTTGGTGCTTTATTATATTTTTTTAACTTTTATGAAAATCCACATATATATTGCTATTGTACTTATCTTTCATCTCTACATTGAATTAGTTTACATCTATTTTTTATCATGTAAGTCACCACATATCTAGAGAGCACCATGAGCTGATATAATAGACAGATGAAGAGTTGGAGAAGATCTTTACACATATGTCCCCAAATCACATTATGTATTTTAGAGATAGAGTAGATGGTGAGTTGTCCTAATTGACATCCTCACGTTCTACCTTGGTATGCTCTGATGTGTCAGTGTCTAGCATGCATAGTCGACACTCTAAGTTGGCCACCGTAGAGAGAAGCTCAAGAACAACTCGTTCCACTAATGGATTTTGTGGATTTTGTGGAGACATGGAGGTTTTGTCTCCTCATTGAGCTAAGAATGGCTCTCGAGGATGCTATGGAGATGTAGATGTTATGACCCCATGGTAGGGTGGTACTCCTCTCCCTCATTGAGATGTCTGAGAGTGTAGCTCCAATGGTTGCTATGGAGACACAAATACTATGTCCCCCTCCCATCTATTGAGTGGATGCCCATGGGGATCTTTGGGTTATGCTAAGGAGCATACTTGGAGGTGGGAGAGGACCTATGTTAGACCTGCCCAACCAAGCTATGGTACTTGTAAATGAAAACTGTACAAAAGAAGGGAAAAGAAAAATTGAAAATTTATAGAGGCGTAAGAAAAGCAAATATAGAGAAATTCGCTATACTTGACTTCATAGGTAGAAGTGGCCATTCTAGGTCTCCTTTTGCTCAACCATGATATACATGAAGTACTAAGGTGAAAGAAAAACTCACTAGTGGGCACTCTAGTCTCATATCATCTCACCTAATTAAAATCACAAAAAAGCACACAATTGTAGATTACCACCATGTGGATAAAGTAGAGCAATCATATGTGCACTTCAAGTAATGGAAGTGTTGAGGGATAGGCATGTGAACCATATGTATTGAAGGGTAGATAATGATAACTGGGTGTGAATGGACTAGAGGGCAAGGGAAAACCCTAACCTTAGCCATCCAGAGGCTATTCAAATAACCTAAAGGTCACTCTTAATGGTAGAGAGAGTGTACCAGTTGTACTTGTGAACAACACATTAAGCAATATATTCTTCTTGTACTTGAGCTCTCTCTCCCTCTTGTGCACACCTTCTCATGCTCTCAGTCTGATATTTCAATATGATATTAAAGCCATCTCTGAACATTTCAGTTTTCCTAAACCTTAGCTCAACCTCGGTGCACAAGAAAAGCTTCATTTCTTCAACTTGGTCTCCTAACCTCCATAGCCAGCCCCATTACCTACCTCCATTGGAGGAGCTTGTGTGAGAAAAAGAGGGCCTATTGGCCTCTAATTTCTTCAAGAGAAATCTTCCTCAGCATCACACACTTCTTCATAACACCATAAACCATGGCATTGGTCATGTAGCAAGATTCCATTGTCAAAAAAGGCAGGTAGGCGTAGTTTGGGGTAATGTGCACATTCATACGGTTGTGTGTTCAACAATTAATGGCAGCTACCTTAGGATTTGATAGCTCCCCTAGTGAGCTATCCTCCCACAAGAGGGCTCCTCAAAATTTTTCCCATAGAAAGAGATCTCTGTCAACAAACCCAAGTTGTGGGTTTCCTGGCAGCCATAGCTAGGAAGCAAGGAGAAGACTTGGGTAAGTTTATCTCACACATGAAGGGGCTCATGGCACAACTATCCTCACTTCAAGCTCTAGTTCATGATGAAACTGCTATTGCAATTCCCTTGAAAGCTGTAAAGAAGGTATTCCCAACCCTTGTAACTACTCTTAAAAATATCCCTAATCCAACCTTGGAAAACACCATCCAATCTTGTTTAGATGAGGAGAAAAGAAATTAGAAAGAAGGCAGCACTACTCAGGCATCTATTTCAATAGCCCACGAGTAACTCTTTGTTCATATTGTCACCACTAAATTCTCCTTTTGCAATAAAAAAGGACATCTTGTAAGCAACTATTGGAAAAAATATCCTGAAAAGGTGAAGTGCAACAAAAACATGGCATATTAATAGTAAATGCCCTAACACTTCTGAAGGACCAAAAGAATTGAAGACCAGCTTTATCTCTAAAACATCTGACAATCAACTCTTTTAATCCATAAATCCTCTACCTGTAAGTACTCTTGTAGGCTAATTTATAAAGGCATCCCATTTGTTTGAGGGGGGTAGCATTAACATGTCTTGTAATCCAATGCCACTCTGGCATTGAGGGGGGTATTGAGAGATAGGCATGTGAACCCTATGTATGCAAGGGTGGATAAGGATAGTTGGGTGTGAATGGACTAGAGGGCAGGGGGAAACCCTAACTCTAGCCATCTAGAGGCTATTTAAATAGCCTAAAGGTCACTCTCAATGGTAGAGAGAGTGTACCAGTTGTACATGTGTGTTCCTGGTACTTGATCTCTCTCTCCCTCTTGTGCACACCTTCTCATGCTCTCACTCTAATATTTCAATAGGAAGATCTTATCACATGATTCCAATGCTATGAACTTGGACAACATATAAAACTTCTCACATGTTATACTATAAAATACATATCTAGGCTTGTGGCAAACATAAAGAATACATTGATATAAGGATGGCTATACTAGATCACTTAGATTTTTAGGACTAGAATGTAATTTCGGTGTTATAGGAGTAGCCACAAGCTTACATGTATTCAACAAGTTTTGAAGGTACTTTATTTTTTGTATAGCAATGCTATCCTTTTGTTTTGTAAATAGAATGCTCAAATAGTAGTGGACCAATCTCAAATTTCATATATAAAACTAAAGTGTAATTTATCTTTAAAAACTAAAACTGTAGTCTCATCTAGACCAAAGCTTGTCTTGCCTATTTAAGTAGATGTAGCCTTTCTCAACCTACATACTTTTGCCTTGTGCCCTTTAGCAACAAACAAGGGGATTGCAAAACATATACCTCCTCATATAAGTTATTCTTAATGAAAGCAATCTTAAAGTCCACTTGATGTAAATTGCATCCATAATCTGCATCCCATGCAATAACGGGTCACAAATATTCTCACAAATATTGAGTAAATCCCAAAATGCAAGATGAACTTAGTCTATATGCCTACATAGGATAGCTACTAGATCTATTCACAAAAGTTCTTGGCCATGAGAAGTTTGAAGCTTTCCACAAAAGGTGTAATACTTCCAAATATTATTGTCCATATCCATGTATTCATTCACATCATAACTCCTATAGGGGATTTATAGAAAGTATGATGATAGTGATGTGTGAACACATTTAAGAACACGTGATTTTTCTTTCGTGAGGTCTTCTCCCTTGGGCGTGCACACACCTTATCTAGGTCCATTTTACTAGCATAACTGGCATTCTTTGTTTGCCCTCTTGCCACCATGATCACTAATATTTCTTTATAACTTCTTATATGTGATTGTGCTAAGGTTATATAATAAAAGTCTTTCTTTGAGACTTTATTATGTATAACTCATTGCATTTGAAAGTCCAAAGAGAAGTCATGGCCTAAACTATCCTTCGATGGAGCCATGCAGAAGCAAGGGAGAACCAACTGCCTTAGATTTACAAAAGAGCATTTCATTTTATTAATCAAAGCGGAAAGATAAATTGTAATTCCTAATGGATATTCTATGAATATGTGAGGCTTTTCAGAGCTTCTTGTCCTTATAGATTGGTCGAGGATTTCATTCATAAAATATATAAACTCAGTAAAATATTTGCAACTCATGTAATGGGCCTATAAACATAAGTCAAATGTGAAAATATCAACATAAACTAGCAATAGATGGATGTTATGGAATTTTTTGGGGCTAAAAGTTATGCATGCATGCGATATATATATATATATATATATATAGAGAGAGAGAGAGAGAGTTGATCTTGTATGCCTTTCAACACTATGATAACTTTGTATATTGAGGGCACTATCATGGACATTAAGAAACCTAGTATCTTCTATAAACTTTTAAAATATTCTAGGAAGTTGTAGATGATTCTAAGAAGGTTTTAGAAGATTATTTGGAAGGTTCTAGAAGAGTGCTTACATCAACACTTATGTCAACAATGCTAATGTCATCAATTATACCATTGTCTAGAAACTCCCTCTTAACCTCCTCAACTCTAGTATAAATAGGGGTCTTGGGCTACAAGCTCTTCAGTCTTGACCCCAATTGTGAGGCTCCTACAAGTTAAGTATTCTCTAGTTCCATTTTGAGCCATGTATCTCTAATTCTCGTTTTGTCTCAACTTGCCTTGTCTTTGATCTAGTCTTGTAACAAGATCTTGTCTTGTATTGAGAATCTAGCCTTGTTGTAAACACGATTGTAACAATCTTGTATTAAGAAGTATATTGTTGTAATTCCTCAAGTCTTGCAATAAATAATTATGTTCTTCTTCTTGTCCTTTAATTTGATTCTTTGAAGGTATGAGGTGATAATCCTTGTCCTTTCCTAGTTTTGTCACCCTGATAACAATTTGGCAAGACTACATACTTGATCGTGCATGGTCATGATAGATATGGTGATGGAAAGTATTGTCACCACTTTATATAATATTGAAGAACAAATTCAAGAAATTTGTGAGAGCACTGCACGATTATAAGTGGAGAAACCCCAAGCTTTATTCAAGACCTTCAAAATGAACTCCAAGAACTTTGAGGGGCAAACCTACCTCAAGAAGGCCTTTCGCATCTTGTAGTTGCCCTCCTAGTTATAGGAAAGAGCCAAAGGTTAGCCTACCTGAAAAGTATGGAACAAGATCAGAGTTTAGAGGTTTTTTGTAGCAAGTTTAATTTCTCATCCACATACAACTTGAGTGCTATCCTAATGATGCTTCTCAAATGGGGCTTATCAGCACACTCCTATCATGTAAAGCCCTCTCTTGGTTTGCACTCTTACCTGAGAAGGAATCTTTTCTACTCTATGATCTCAAAGCTTTCGTTTGAGAACCCTTAGAAGCATTGATAGAGTTAGAGTTATCGAGACCAAAATAAAAAGTCTACATAAAGGATCTAAACCATATGCAATTAAATTTTGATAACTCACTAGTGATTTTTGACTTGGCATAAAGATTATTTTATTAGCCAATTTCTTTGGGGACTGAATGATGATGTGAAATATCTTTTATTGATAATTCAAAAGGTTTGCACATTAAGTGATTTCATTTCTCAAGTGATAGAATGTGATAATTGGCTATCTGAGAGATATAAAGAAAAGCAACATGACACTTGATTAAGTCTAGATGCCATGATAACAATGACCTCCCATGGAAAACCAAAAACCAATATCAAGCCTATGTAGAATGATTTAAAAATATTTAAGAGATATTTTCATCCCAAGAAAAGAAACAACGATGCTCTCAAGGATCATTAGATTCCCTATCCAAAATGGATTTTTTATTGTAACTTCATTGCCCCAATTCCAAAACCCATCAACCTATATATCACTAGAAAGAGCTTGATGGAGGAGAATCTATATATTCAAACTTCAACAAATTTGGAGCTTGTTTGCAAAACCTTTACCATGCCCTCTCTTTTTTAGAAAATATTATGACATGGAATTCCTTAGAAGGTTCATTATTGAGTTCAAATCTCCCCTAATGTAATATTTGTATAATGGAGGACCTAGGCATATTGTTGAACATGGTCCTAATTTGCCCTCATATTTGGGAAACATGGATGTAGCCACACTAGGGGTCATGTGACTGGATGGAAATCAAGAGTTCTTAGAAGACCCCTCTGTGTTTGTTGAGGCTACTTTAGGTTTAATGTTGTTAGTAAGAGTTTGCACACCACAATAACAACTAGATATTAGAGCACTTTTGGACTCTGGAGCCTTTTCTTGTCTCATGGATGAGAAATTTGCTAGGTGGCATCATATCACAATCATGGAGAGATCTAGCCTAGTTTCTACAAAAGTTTCTTCAAGTGATGCCACATGGAGAGACTTTGTAACAAAAATAGCATTGAATATGAAATGTTGCCAAAGAAATCCAGTCATCATTAGTCTACCTTAGCTCAAGCTATATAATCCCAATATTAATTGAAGAACTCAAAAATTTGAATTAAGACTAGGAATTTACTAAAGAGAGGTTGTAAGACCTGGGCAAAGGAATTCATGAGAGCAACCAATAAAAAATCCTAGTTTTCTAATATATGATTTACTAGCCAAAGTGATGGAATGACAAAAGCATGCACTCTTCCACTCATATATCATGATTATCAAGATATATGTGAAAAGAAAAAATTAGATATGCTTCCCAAGCATCAACCTTATGATTATGCTATTGAGTTGTAAGAGAGAGCTCAACCACCATTTGGTCGAATCTATAATCTATCTCAAGATAAATTAGCAGAACTATGAAAATATATTAATGAGAATCTAGCCAAGGGTTTCATATGATAGTCAAAGTCATTGGTAGGATCTCCAATATTATTTATCAAGAAGAAGAACGACTCTCTCCCTATGTGTGTGGACTTTAGATGACTCAATAGGATAACCCTATTAAGAAGTGTTATCCACTTCCCTTGATCCCAGAACTCTTATTGATCTTTGTGGGGCATATATCATCCTGTTAGAAATCTGGAAATGATAAATTTATGTGAAACTCTGATGTAGAGAAGGCTTTTCAAATACTTAAGCAAGCTTTCACTATAACCGTCATATTGATACATGTAGATCCATTTGAGCCTTTCTTCTTGGAGACCGAAACTCTTGATCCTATCCTTTCCCAAGTTGACATTGATGTCAAAGTATATCCAATGGTTTTTCATTATAGAAAATTCTCAAAAATTAAAACAAATGATAAAATTCATGATAAGGAGCTTATTGACTTATGTAAAATATGGAGGCATCTTTTAGTGGGGGTACCCCACAAAATCATAGTCTTCATAGACCATAAAATTCTAGAGGATTCCATGAGTTCTTGGATCTTGAATCAACAAGCAAGATAGAGTATCTATGATACATGAAACATATCCAAAGTTTTTCAACATATTAGCCTCATGGATCACTCCATCCCTTACATATTCCTAATCACCTTGTGTCATCTATGTCAATGGACTTCATCACCAATCCACATTCCTAATCACTTTGAGTCATCTATGTCAATGGACTTCATCATTGATCTACCTTCCTCCAAGGGGTTCAATTCCATTCTTGTGGTGGTTGTTGATAGGTTTACCAAGATGGTACACTTCAGCTTCATCCACAAGACACTTAATAGCAAAGGGATGGCTCAACTTTTCCTTAAACATATCTATCATAATCATGGGTTGCCATATGACCTCCATATAACATTGTTCCAAATTGAGGACCACAATTTGTGTTAAGTTTTTAGAGAAGTCTCCTCAATGTCCTAAGCATCCAACATCTCTTCAAACAATCACCCTCAAAGAAATGGATAAACATAGAGAGTAAATCAAGTCTTGGAATGATATATTGATATACAATCAATTGTCATCAAGATAATTGGGTGGGTGGATTCACTTTCCTTGAGATTGAATTTGCCTACAATAATGCTAGTCATACCTCTATAAGAAAACTCCATTTTTTCTAAACTATGAAAGAAACCCTAAAATGGACTTTGATATGAGTCACGAAGTAAATATTCCAATAACTATGAATCTAGTTGCAAAGATTCATTAGGAATTAAAGTCATGCATCCAACAAGCCTATGAAAAATATAAAGATAATGTTGATCAACAATGGATGCAACAACCAACTTACAACATTCCAGATCGAGTTTGGGCTTTTATGGCAAGACTTATGTTCTTCTCACTTTTCCAAAAGATGGATTATCAAAGACTTGGGCCATTCAAGATCATTAGCTAAGTGAATCTCGTCATCCTAGTCACTTACTATCTCTGATTACCACAATGCATGAGAATTCATAGAGTATTCCATGTCTTAGTCTTGGAGCCTTTCGATATATAGTCAATAATCAACAATGGATGCAACATCTAACTTACAACATTCAAGATCAAGTTTGGTTTTTGTGGCAAGACGTATGTGCTTCTTTTCCTTCCCAAAAGTTGGATTATTAAAGACTTGGCCATTCAAGATCATTGGCTAAGTGAATCTAGTCAGTTATTGTCTCTAGTTACCACAATCCATGAGGATTCACACTGTCTTCTAGAATCTCTCATAGAAGGCCTTGCATGCATAGGGTTCACATGCCTATCTCTCAACACCTCCCCTCAATGCCAGAGTGGTATTGGACTACATGATATGTTAATTTCCCCCCTCAAATAAAATGTTCCCCCCTCAAACAAAATGGGATGTCTTTATAAATCAAGCTACAAGAGTGCTTATAAGTAGAGGATTTATAGATTTAGAAACATCGATCATCATGTGGTTTGGAGACAAAATTGGCCTCCGATTATTTTGGTACTTCAAGGATGGTAGGACATTTACTAGTAATATGCCCTATCTTCTCACATTTTTTGCACTTCATTTTGTTAGGATATTTTTTCCAATAGCTACTGAGATAATATGTTCCTTCTTATTGCAAAAGGAACATTTGGTGGAGATAGTATGAACCAAGAGTTGTTCATGGGCTATTGAAGTAGATTCTTGACTAGTGCTGCCTTCTTTCTAATTTCTTTTCTCCTCATCTAAACAAGATTGGATGGTGCTTTCCAAGGTTGGATTTATAAAATTTATAAGAGTAGTTACAAGGGTTGGGAATAGCTTTTAAGAGATTTGCAATGGCATCTTCATCATGAATTGAAGCTTGAACTAAGGATAACTGTGTCATGAGCCCCTTCATGTGAGAAATGAACTTACCTAGGCCTTCTCCTTGTTTATACTCTAAGCTAAAGAATTTCATCTTAAGGAAAATTTAGAGTTCTTTCATTTAGCACCATAAAGCTTTTCAAGCTCATCCCATTTCTCCTTGTTGTAGCAATGAAGAGTTGGTCCTTGTGATGAATCAAGGATTCATCTAAATGAACCATGATTATGGCTTCGTCTCTTTCATCATCTTCTATGTCAAGTGGGTTTGATGGATCAATAAACTTGGTCCGTTTGATAAAGGGCCAATAGCACCATTCCATCATTTTATTCTTCACTAATACCTCCCATGGATGAAAGTATTTCCCATCAAACTTATAGATTTGAGGTCTAACATTGGCATAGGCCATGGCCTTGATAAGAAGGTCTTACCGATTGCTCTAGGCAATGGCAGTGTCTAGTCCTTTACACAATGGCTAATAAGTGTAGAAGCAAAATAGATGATTAATACATTGCAGGCTCAAATATGATGTGTTGCAAGATGAGATGAGGGGTGAGGACAATGGTCTATGTGTTTATAACCTACACATAGCCTTACAATTAAGTACTTAATGAATATGTTTAGGATAAAGACTAATCTCCTCAAGATTGAGATTCAAGGTAAAACATCTTCCATATATTCATTAGAAATAGGATTATGACTATGAGATGTAGCATTAGTGCTTACAAGGACTCATCTCATAGTATATGTTTACAAGTCGGCTTTCTTATGAGCTTAATGATGTTCACCAAGTGTCTTTGAACCTGCGATGGAGCTTCTAGAATTGCAAGAAACTTCATAGGACTTAAATCAATGATTAGAATCACTATTAGTGTGTCAAACAGGGTTATTAATGTTGAAAGAAGAAAGCTTGAAGCTTTCTGGCTATGGCTGCTAGAAAATCCACAGCTAGGGTTATGTTGATTATGGGCAATAGAGAGGGAATTTCTCTTATCCCTCTTAGTTATAGATGGCCCTCTTGGGGGACTATGAAAGCCCCATAATAGCTGCCTCCAATGTGCCCTTTGCTGCCCATGGTCTAGCTCAAAGAAGGTCGCTCCCTAAAACTGTGCCAAATCTGTGTCTGCAACAATCCCTCTGCTCCTGTGAGACCACAATGACAGGGTTTTATGTGCCAGATTGTTGTGCCTTGAGCTCGGGAAGAGATCTTTAGAAGAGGTCTTGAGCTAAAATGCTCTCATTTTCTCTCCCCATGTCCTCCAACAGAGGGAGAACAGAGGTGGGTATGGCAGTCAGCTATGGAGGTGAAGGGTATGATGAGAAACTGGCATGCTCTTGTGCACTTAGTGGGAAATGGATTTGAAGGAAGCTTGTTACATCAGAGATGGCTCTAATGCCATGTTGCAATATCAGAGTGAGAACAAGAGAAAGTGTGCACAAGAGGGAGAGAGAGCTCAAGTACAAGAAGAAGATCTTGCTTAATGATTTTTTCACAAGTACAACCGGTACACTCTCATCTACATTGAGAGTGACCTCTAGGCTATTTAAATAGCCTCTAGATGGCTAGGGTTAGGGTTTTCCCCTGCCCTCTAGTTCATTCACACCCAGCTACTCTTATCCACCCTTGCATACATAGGGTTCACATGCCTATCTCTCAATAGTAAAGAAGTCTAGTATAAACAGGGGCCTTGTGCTATAAGCCCTTCAATCTTGCCAATGCTAGTTGTGAGGCTTCAACAAGGTAAGTTCTCTCTAGTTCCATTCTAAGCAATGTATATCCAGTTCTTGTCTAATCTTATCTCATCTTTGTTTTGATTTAGTATGGTATCAAGATCTTGCCTTGTATATCGAGAATCTAGCCATGTTATATATACCATTGTATTAATCTTATTTCAAGAAGTATATTGTTGTAATTCCTCTTCTTGTAATAAAGAATCAAGTTCTTCTTCTTCTCCGTCAAGTTTAATTCTTGTAAGTTGCGAGGTGACAATACTTGTCCTTGCCAAGTTCTTGTTGCTCTTATAACATGCACTCCATTTTCATAGTGCATGTGTAGTAAGCTAGTAGATATCCAAGTATCTATTGAGATTGTCTCTTACAAAAAAGCTGGTCACGTGTTGTCTATTTCTTTTGATTTGATGCATTAGGATAAAATATAGATGAGTCTAGGCATGTTATCACATTTTGAAACACTTAGGATTGCAATTTCAAGAGTTTGAGTGCACCATAGATATCTAGGTTCAACGTTAATAAAGGTGAAGACTCAATTCAAATTGAATAGAATATATCAATATGCTAGATCACAGATGATTTGTTCTTGTCATCTTTCAACATACAAGTTTCAATTCGACATCATATGGAAACTTGATGGTGATCAATTGCACTAGTTTGATACTCTAAATAGAATTATTATAGTCCAGCAAGCCTTACTTTCTCAATAGAGTGGTAGTATTATAGTAAAGATTAGAAGAAGGAAGGGGTCAAAGACTTGAGAGTCCCTTTCAATCAACTATCACTAGCCTTTCATTAAGCTCTTGCCTTGGAACCAAAAACCTTTTTAGCTTTTTGTTGAGATGAAGAGTTGTGCCTTGATTACAATAGCAAAATGCATGCATGCGTGCCTTTTTATAAAATATGTTTAAATGGAGGTGACATTGTTCAAACAAGTATGTAGAAAGGCCATAACAAAGAATAAAATACACAAGGAGAGTTGGCATGAATTCAACAAAAGAGGGAACTAGTTAGAGGTACATGCTAGTAGATTTTGAGATTTCTCACAATGGTTTGGACATAGAAAACTAGTTTGCATTTGATTGGAGGGACATATTAGGTTTGTAGATGTGGCATAGTGCTAGATGATCTATCATATTTATTTAGAAGAATATTGTGAACTTTGTCAACTACCATCAAATACTATCTTCTATGCAAGTACAACTAAAATATCTAAGGAAGTAAAACACACTTATCATTCATCTAAGTTAGTTTTTTTTTTCACCCCAGTCAATTTCCATTCAAAAGCAACATTCACAAGTCCAACAAGTTCTTTAACATCCTTTGTCTACATGAAAAAGTTTATCATTAATAATGAAACCTCAAAGAGTTGGAAAGTGTGTGTTGATATATAAGATTAGGTATATTTTTTTTCCAAATAAGAGGATTGAGAGAGATGATTGACATGACTTACATTTGAAATATCAATACTAAAACATGAAATTTATGATTTGTTAGTAACATCATTATGATAGTGAGACCTTAAAGGGCTAAAAAGTGTGTGTTGATACAAAGATTACTTGGATATTTTTAACCAAAGAAGAGGATCAAGAGAGATGACCGACATGACTTGTATTTAAGATGTCAATAGTTAGATATAATATCATGATTTGCTTAGAACATAGTTATGTATGAAAATTTTACACCTCAAAGTCACAAACTAAAAGGACTCAAAACAAAGTATCAAATGTATTAAAAACTCAAACCTTTCATTTTCAAGGAAAGCTCTATAAAAACCTTGAAAAACTCTCTAGTTTTTTATAATAGAGTTATAGATAAAAATCCAAGAGTTCCGTGTAAACAATCCAAAAAATGAATGAAGAAGAAAGAACATTTTCTTGTAAGCAATCCAAATCCCATAAATAAATGGCTTCCATCTAAGATATGAAAGAAATAGTATGGTTTAAAATCAAACTTTGAGTAGCTATCCTAAGCCCTTAAATAAATGACTTGCATCTAAGCTACTAAAGAAAGTCTATGGTGAAAAATCAAATTACCTTGAGTAGCTAAAAAAGTAAGTATTGATAAGGTCACTTAAAGAGCACCATTTTAGTTCTAATTTCAAGTATTTGTCAAGGATGCTAAGTACTTGAGAAGCAAAACCTTGACTAGAACAAGCTTGGAAAACTTTCTTATATTGACATTAAAAAAAGGGAATGATTTGCATTCTATATCTCATATAACGATCATTTTGTCATATCATTAAGAACTTTTGGACCTAGGCAGATAGCATTCACATAGTTAGTGGGACTATGATCTGAAACCCCTGGCGATATAAGACCCATCAGCCTCACTATAGTCGAAAAAGTTGTTTCATGGAATCCATCACCGTAAAATAACCTCAATAGTAGAAGGCCTTTCCAAAATTCCCAAATTGCATTGAACCACATATCAACTGCAAAGAATGGAGAGAAGTAGTTCTTATTTGGTTCCGATTGCATTGCCTACAATGTCATCAATAGAGAACTAGTCAAAGGATGTTGTGAAAAGTCATGTTAGATAGTTATGAAATACGCAAATGCAAGCAATTTTATGGCTAAGAAGCAAAGCAATGGTATCAAGAAATAAAGCAACTCTTAACAATGGATTGCAAAAACAATTTCTTTTATGAGACAAGAAGCAAAGCAATGTTTATATGTACATGATCTAAAATAAAGCAACTCTTAACAATGGATTGCAAAAACAACTTCTTTTATGAGATGGTGATTTTTTGTTGCCAAACCATTCACAAGGTAAATATACTTATATATTAACGAAAATGTCCAAGCATGACAAATTTACTTAGTAGAGTATTATTTTGTTTTGTTATGTGTCATGTGGCACTTTTAGTATGGATGAACATTGTGTCCATCAAGCCTAAGCTCATCTTGAAGCTCCATTGTCGATGCACCTACCATGATGATAAACACTTGACCAATATTTTGGTCCTCGCTTTTGTATATTAAAACATAACTTGTAAAAATACATTCAAAAAAATGTAGTTCTACCACCTGCAACTCACGCCTCAAGGTTGAAAGTAGGATGGTACAGTTTTTCTACCATTTGTAATACTACAAATAAAAATCTCATAGTTGTAATTCAAACATTGTCGGAGATTTGTATCTTTCAATTCTTATCTTTGATATCTACAAATCGATACATAACATGATATGTAATTTTTGGTTTGACCTATGAACACCAAGGCGCACACACACAGTTTGAAGTCACAAGAATGCTAGTGCCTTTCACAAGAGTGCCCAATGCGATCTTTTCATTTAGACTTGGAGAATGACCTACTTTTAAATTGAAGAGCTATATTAGTTTTTACAATGCATATTGGATGAATTCTAGTTTGGTTTCTAAAGTAAGAGTTAGTTTGGATTACCATATGAATTTCCTACCATCTTTTTTTATACATCAAGTATGAGCACATAGCTACTCTTAGGATGTATCCCATGTCAAGAAGTAGTTTTTGCCAGAATATTCCTTTTCGAGTCCGGAGGATGAGTTAATAACTCGACTCCCCATTTGATAACCCCACACTTGAGATTCAAGAGGAAGAGCATTGATTTGGATGTTGTGGAGGTGTACTTTAACTAATTGAATGCACCATAAACACCAATCTACAAACTAAAAACCTAAGGAAAGGCCACACAGAAGTGATGTCAGAGTGAACTGTTTCATCCTTAATCACATCAAGGTAAGTCTCAAATTTAGACAAAATGAAAAGAAGATGGAGGACATACCCGTTCTCGGTAGAAGCTGTCAAAGTAGTAGCACCAGTGCCCGCAATGCTTAAACCCAAATATTGTATTGTCAAAGGGCATCCTAGGCACAATATCATTGCAGTACACTATCCTGTAGTAGTCAACACTCCAGGCTGCCATGCTTCTGTTCATGAAGTTGGCAAAGGACTGGTCACCCACCCGCGGCTGCCCAAAAGTGTGAATAGCAGAAAGCCTGTGCAGCATGCCATTCTCCTCCTTTTGCTTGTTTTCCTTGAACATCAAGAGACCTGCAAACACCACTGCCAGTGCCCCTCCTAAACTGTGCCCTGTAATCACAAGCTTTGCTTTTGGATGCTGCTGCAGCAAATATCCCAGGTCTTCGCTGATCATATCAAACGCTATATTGGAGCAGTCGTGAAACGTCGGTGTCGTGGCGGCAGATACATCTTGCCTGCTGCCATTGACAAAGGACATTGTGGGTGTTTCAGCATGCAGTAGACTATCATCGAAGTCAAGGCCTGTCAATCGTGCTTGAATGCCTAGGAGCTTCTGATTCACCCATGTGTGGCTCTTCATGCAGTTTTCTGCGAATTTTACCAATGACGGTTCCTTCTTCCTGTTCACAAGCCCAAGTGCCTCCAGGAAGCCCATGTGAATCCTACCCAACTCTGGGGCAACCTCGTACCAAGAAAAATCAAAGTCTGTGCTCCAGTCATCCGTATTGAATGGCTCGGTGCCTCGAAATGCCAAAACCACCAACTCTGCATCCTCAGGCTTGTCTGAGAATGTGAAGGCTTGTGTTGTATTACGCTGTGCATAGTCTGGAAATTCAGCAGGCTCAGAACAATCAGCGAAGTTTATGACCAACATAGTACATCGAAAGTTGTGATACATTAACTCCATAAACATATTACTATGTCAGTCAATGTGATATATAAGACTGCATGTTACTAACACATAATCTGCATATACATATTACTATGTCAGCTGTGATACATGGAAAGTTCTGCACAACAATGTTACAATTCATAAACCTGTTACTGCAGTTCCAGTTAGTAAACAAGAATTGGCTTGAATTATAAGATTCCTGGGATGAGATGTTATACCGTTCCAGCAGCTGTAAAATTTTTGGAAACACATCTGCATGCACACAAAATTTGATCCTGATCAGACGCACATATGAATACACCAAACCTACTCATCACAACAATATGGGACTTCATACACACACAACTTAAAATTTCAGATGGGCTACACTGTACACTTTTATCTGATTGACGTTCAAATGCCTGACTCGAGTGATTTTGTATGTTGCATCATATGATGCTAAGATTGCTTACATTCCATCGATTAGTCAAAACATCTTTCTGTACAGCTTCTGACTCGTATGCCAACTTAGATGCCATGATACACAGGTCAGTGAACATCTTTGAATTGAATTCCTTGAGCTTTGCTGTCGCATCTATGAGATCCACCCTTGGATCCAACCAACCAACGGTGGAGTAGTAGCATGGCGAGTCTTTTGGAGGAAACCATATGATATCTTCCAAAACAACAGGGACCGACAGTCAGATAACAGTATTTCTGTCAGCTTAGGAATCGATATTGAACAGCATTTCGGCTGGTTTAGCAGCTGATATTGATACAGATACCAATCAGGTAATCTGTAACTCAAGCACATATATTGACACCATAACTTCAGATGAAACAAAGAGACTGCAACATTCAACATAGAATTTTACAGATTGCTTATAAAAGACCACTACTTCAGCATCTCCAGGCCGGACTGTGATTCAGGATTCTTCTCACAGCATTCGTGATTCACCTCAGAGAACAATATATAGCTGTGAGACAATACAGCCTGTAGCTTGCCATAGCCCTTGAATAGGTTAGAAATACCACTGCATGTTGTTTATGATGAGACATTGAAATGATAAACCCTCAACTGAAAGGGATAGAAGAAATTCAAAGAAATGGATAAACTCTGGAGCAACAGACATGCCTGGCAATTTTAGTGGATACTGGTCCTTTGGGGTAACTCAAAAGCAAAAGAACTAGCTAGATATCATGCGTAACTGTCCCCAAAGCAAACCTCAGGAAGCTGGTCATGATATTTGAGAGTAGTTTGGGGTATCTCAAATGCAAAGAACTAACCAGATATCAAGGAGAATGCCTGATACAAGTTAGCAAAGCAAGGCTAATTATAAACACAGAATTTAGTTACTCAAATGAAAGAGCTGCATGCAAACTGCAAAAAGAACTGTGTAGAGGTCAGGAATCAAAGGCACAGCAACTATAAACACGAACATAGTCACTGAAAGGAGAAGCCTTATCTCTAATTTGTAGATTAGTCATCCATGAACGCTGTTGATCCTACGTTGTGGCTGTATAACAGATACCTTGGCCAAACCCGAGGCTGAAAAGGATGCCAAGGAAGCCACCATTGATAGAGTAGAAGTTGAGAAACCATTCAACGGCCTCACCGACCAGCCGCAAAGGGAAGCGAAGAGAGCGGAGGAGCCGAAGTAAGATGAAGGAGAGTCTGCATTGCCATGTGCCTGCAAGCTTGCGAGTCAGCCTCGCAGAATCGGAGTACAGCATCCCATCAGGCACCCCTTCATGAAAAGGAGACAAGGCCTTCCATGCCTTGCTCCATGGCTCCAACTCAGTAATCAGCATAGAGGGCCAACAAGCTGTGCCATCACCATACAGATAGTGGTCCTCGTGCTCTTCCATATTGTCCTGATCAGAATGTCCGAATTGATGTTCCTTCATGGCCTCCAGTGATATAAAGTAGTTAATTTAGATAGTTCAATCCGAGCTGAACCCCACCTGATCACATAGAGCAACTGTGTGATTTCGAGTTAAGGATTGATCTCGATAAACAAATTCTCTCTTGCAACGTCTGATGAATCAAGCAACCTAGCTTTGCAGAATTATTGGCTCATCCCTGCTAATTATACTACATAGCAGAATTACGCCTTTGCTTTGATCCTTGTTAATCTACTCATCTGGGCGCCGATCCGGGACCTGTTCATAATCATATGAGTTGTCTGAGCCTGCACCAGAATTTGACCCAGTAGGTATGAAAACATGGAAGGAAAGGCCGCCTTGTTCTAATTAGAGGCATCAAAGAAGCTGGAGAAGGTCAAATTTGCTGCACGCCAACATCATCAATGGATGAGTCTCCAATGGATACGTCTCCATTTCTGTTTGTGATTCGATCTCTAATTCTGTGAATTGTGGTGGATGATGACCATCACCTTCCTTACAAGCCACCGACCAGCAGATTGTGTGTGATTTGTGTGATCATGATCACCTTCCTTGGAAGCCAGCACTCTAGTACCGCATGAGTCTTTATTAAGTCTATTGGGACATGCCCACCAATACGAAAGACATCCACGTGCTCACTGCTCACTCTTTGATCGCATATGTTTGCATATCTTAGAGCGTGGATCTATTTCTAAATTTGGAGACATGCAATCAAGGTGAAACCCCCATGTGAGAGCGACCTGGTCAAGCAAAGGCAATGCTTAAGCCTGTCGACCTTACCAAGTCTCATAAGTTCAACCTTCTTGTAACTAGCTTTAATGTTTTCCAGAAGCACACAACTAATACACATTGCCCCACCAATCTCTCTGTATCTTACATACAAGAAGAAAACAAGGGTCCACAGCTATGCTTCAACATTCCTTGACAAGCTAATTTGATTGATTCCTTTCAAACAATTACAAAAGTTAGGACTCCAAGTGCATAAAGCTCATGATTCTGCATATATAAGCACACCAGAAGAGAGGTGAGAAATAGAGGAAGAGGTATGCTCCACACATACTACTAAACTTTGTTGGACGGAAGAAGGATGCCAACTAGGGTTGCTGACTCTAGAAGTGCAATTTTATGTGTTCTTAGCATGCATCCTACTAGTTGTTCTTGTCAATATCCAATATTAAGGAGTTGAGGATTCTATTCAAGTTCAAGAAGTTTAATTCACCCTGAATGTCTAAAGATCCAATTACAAGGCAATTGTATCGCATTGGAGATGCTTGAACAAAATTTCATTATCATGCTTTAAATGGTAAACAAATGAGGGAGGCTATGGTTTCGATAAAATATGCAACTAATGGTACCTAGCATGTCTCAAACATGGAAATACTTAATGTATTTAGGTCCCTTTGGTCGTTACTGTTGGTTAGAGACACATGAATGATTCAAAATATTGTAAAATATCTAAAGAGCTTTTAGATTTGGTGGCTATCATTTATTGAATGAGTGCATCTTGGGCCTAGCTGAGTCTTTTCCTCTCAAGGAGCTTTTAGATTTGGTTGTTATCATTTATTGAATAAGTGCATCTTGGGCCTAGCTGAGTATTTTCCTCTTAAGGAGAATAGCATCTTTGATCTTGCCTTGGTTAGTGAATAGAACTTTACTTTAGTGAACATAAACTTAAGTACAACTTATGATAGAATAAGATGGACTTTTTAAATCATGGAAGTGGTGAAATTGTTTAGGTTTGGTCAAGGTTTATAGGATGCTAGGTTGATCTAGGTATCATTATGAATTAGAGGATTGTGTGGACTATCGGTAAGTCCATTAATAAGATGAAGAAGCACATAATTCTTCCCTTGTCTCTAGCAAGCAAGCTTGGAGTGTTATAATCTATCTTGCCTTAGTTTTAATGTTTACCAACTATTCTTCATTTCCATAAGTCTTCTTGGGGGAAAATAAACAAGGCCTTTGAGGCCTTTGTATGGACCTATGATAATGGCATCTATTCCTTTCGATTTGGACATAAGACAATGGCATCTATTTATTTTGGAGTGGTCATTACATCCAAATTGAAGCTAGGCACTAATGATGGTTAGAAAAAAATCTAATAGTAGCAGGCCTATCGTAGTTCAAAGAATTCATGAAAATCATCATTAAATCATATTCTTGGATTCTTCATCGCATATGCTAAAATCCTCAGAGGTGTCTCCAATGGCCTTAGTTAAGAGGGTCTTTTGTACAATATTTACTCTAGGGGGCTTTGAAATGCATGCAAGCTTTAATAGATGTTGCGATTGGGCATGATCTTGAGATGCTAGAGGTGATGCCTCACCTTGGATGGGTACTTGGAGTGGTCTCGCCTCTTGGTCACCTATTTTGAAAAGTTGGAGGATGTCTAAGAAGCTTTGGCAATGATGGGATATTTTTGTGAGCCTAAAATAGGCTCTTGTATATGATGTACAATATGCTTTCCACTAGAAATAGCGTGCATACGTGGCTAGGAACATAGTGGTAACAAATGTTAGGAAGACTTGATAAAACTATAGCACACTTGATTTTGACTTCAAGTTGTACTTGTTTTTGTTGTTAATCTAAATCATCATGTGAAGTTCTAATTATAGGAAGTGATGAGGTGTGAGCACTTGGCCCCCCTCGATAAAGTGGTCCACTACTAGCTCTACAAAGTAGTGAAGGTATGAGGAAGAGGAGGAGCAATGCTTGCTATGATTATTAATTTATTTATTTATTTATCTAAAGTGAGATGATTTTTTAATATTATGTGGATTTTTATTTTCTGTTGATTCACCACACAATCCTAACTTGTTGTATGTATGAACATGTAGTGCCGATTGCATTCTGTAAGAGGTGGACATTGGGAGGATTAATGTGTTTTGTGTTCTTGGTGGACACATATTTAGAGCAAGAAATTGGAGAAAGTCATGGAAATTATGAAGCACTAGATAGAGCGTGGATAATTAGTCTTGGCATTTTTATAATAATGCATTATCTATGCACTCAAAGTGCTAAACATTTTTATTGTATGCTTTTATTAAGGTTGGGTATTATTATTATTATTATTGAGTCCAAAGATATTGTATAAGATTTTAGATATTGTTTAGATATTAGAGAAATGGGATCCTTTCACAAAAAGAAAACAAAATATGGATGTAATTTGCTATTTTGGGCACAAGATCAATAAAAATTTATAAATATATGCATTGGGGAGAGCCCTTCTAATTGGGGGGAGGGGGGGAGATTGCACCCTATTGGTGTCATGCCTCACTTTTTTGCATTTTTTTTCTATTCTCTTCTCTTTTTGTGTGTGCTGTTTCAATTTTGTGGAAGGAAGCTATCAACTTGTGGTTCATTGCAAATTATTAATAGCATTGGTATCAACTGGACTGAAAATGGAGGACCTTTCACTATCAATCATGGTTCCTTTATGTCCATGAGGATATCCCTCATCCACACCATCATGGATACTTCTTCTTGACTATTGGATAGACCTTCGTAGTCGTAGCCGTGATCATTAAAGAAAATGAGAGAGGGGGAGGAAGAGAAAAAAGAAGAAGGAATGAGAGAGAGGGAATAAACATACAGCATAATAAAGAAAGAGAAAAAGAGAGAGAGATGGAAGGAGAGGAGGACAATTTAAGAAAGAAAAAAAGAATGATAATAAAAAAAAATTGTTTATCGTAACGTAGACAAAATGGAAAACGATGAAGGTCTTGTTGTTCAAGATCGTGAGGCGTATCTTAATCAGCATGTCCCATGTCCTTGCTCTCAATGCAAGCTGGCAATTAGACAAAAATATCGATTGTCTATAGAACACGTACGACGCTTCGGCGAGTTTCAATTTGAGATCATTGATCATGAGATTGTGGATTTTCAGCAAACGGTAAGAAAAGTTAATATCAATCATGCATTGTACTCGCAAGCTAATTGAATACCATATACAAGAAGATTGGGTGTAGCTGGCAAATTTTCTATCCAGGGAGGTGACATCTTGTCCCAAGGAGGAGTGCACCCTTTGCGGCCAATTAGAAGAGTTCATGGGCATGCGATAGATGGAGTGCATGAGCCAATCCACCACTTGGAAGGCACTACCCAATCTATAATGCCAATACCAGAGGAGACAAGCAGCCTTCCAGACCTACCTACAATCTTGGAGCCTGAGATGGAGGCAATGATCGATGCATTGATTCCCATGGATGTCGAGACTTCTGATCCGCTTAGAGAGGAAGCATCCATACCATTATATGATGGGTGTCGAGTATCTCACCTGAAGACACTGCCTGCACTCCTAAGTGTGCAAGAAAAATACCGGTGGAGCAATGCGAGTGTGACCGAGTTGTTTAGGTACCTTGTATGTACGCTTCGTTGATCTCTTTTCGGTACTATTATTAAAAACATTTGTGCTTTTTCAAGGTTTTTTATGATTTTTTTTAGGTTATTGAAATATCATATATTACCACCTACAAATACTATGCCTAAGTCTCATGATGATGCACGATATTTTTTACAAAAGCTTGGCATGGACTACAATAGCATCCATGCATGTATCAACGATTGCATACTGTTTCAAGGAGAATAGGAGACTATGGAGACATGTCCAAAGTGTGGTGCTCACAGGTATCGACTGGACTTGCAAGGGCAAACTATCCCTCAAAAAGTTCTCAGACACTTTTCGCTTATCCCCCGCATAAACCACATGTTTCGTACGTCCGACATGGCGAGCTTAACAACGTGGCATGCGCAGAATAGGTCCACATATGGAGTTCAACGAGTATCAGCAGATTCACACGCATGGAGCCACATTGACTCTACTTTTCCAGGCTTTGTCCGAGAGCTAAAGAATCTTCGGCTCGGTCTTGCAATGTATGGCGTGAACCCATTCGGTCTGCACTCAACTTCTTACAGTGTGTGGCCTATAGTCCTTGTCAACTACAATATCCCTCCATGGCTTTCTATGAAGAAAGGACATCTCATCCTTAGTTTACTCATCCCTGGCCGCTACAAAGTCAAAAATATGGACGTGTACCTTCGTCCATTAGTCGATGAGCTTAAGATTTTGTGGGAGGAGGGAGTCACTGTGCAAGATATGAGCAAGCACGATGGTCGACGGTCCGCCAATATTCGAGCCATTCTCATGTGGATGATGCATGACTTTACGGGATTCGGAGAGTGCTCAGGTAAATAGGCTTGTATTCTCGTTGGTAATATCTATATTTTATCTCGCTCAAGTTTGTATTCACTGGATAGAGGTGTCGGAACATGTTTGGTTACCTCAGGTTATCATGCATGTCCATTGTGTGGGCCATAGTTAAGACTCCTGAATGTCACGAACCATGAAGAAGATGGTATATCAAGGACACGCCGCTTTCTTGCACTATAACAAAAAGGCCTCTTAGATGCACTTTTAGACGCGATTTTTGAATTGAGAGAAAATCTTACAGGCGCATCTACCCGCCCGTCTATTTGCGTGTCTACAAACTCGCATCTATAGTCGCATGTATGAAGAAATTTACACGCAGAAATAGACGCGCAACTGACGTGCATATACATGCGTGAATACAAGCGCATAAAAAGACCAAAATTGTTATTTATTTAATTTCTTTTGTGCATCTATCAGCACGTCTACATGGCAAATTAGACGGGCATATAGACACGCCCATAGACACGCTTTTACAAGCGCCCATAGACACGAACGCAAAAAAAAATCTCCTTTTTTTAAAGATATTTAATTTCTTTTTTTAAATTTGAATTATGTAGCGCGTGTACTCTGCATTTTAGAGGCGCTTATAAACGCGCGTTTTCTGCAATTTAGACGCGCAAAACAGAACTGGAAAAAAAAACCAAAGAACATGCAACCACATGCTCTCTGGTTTTTTTTTCGCCCTCCCATACATCAAATTGTGCATTTGCGAAAAACACAATGGATCTGAAAGCACGAGAATTGAAAACAAAAATCCATGTATTCATTATAGATAAAAACCATTTACATGGGGAGTTTAAGTGCTTGCGACCTAAAGCGTGGCCGCAAGCAGTAGGCTAAAAGATGGATAATAGATATACAAGAAAACAATGCCAGAGAGGAGGTATGGTGCTTCTCTACGAATCTGAAGAAGAAACATCTTCGCTAGCACCACCATGGCTACTAGTGTCGCTATCCCCCTCCTCACTATGCTCCACATTGGGGTTCGCCTACACACAAAAAAGATCAAGGTTGCTTACGTACACATGGTAGAGAAAAAGTTATAATTAGCTATACTTTTAATAGGAAAGTAAGAAAAACATACCTCCTCTAGCTGTTGAATCCTCATAGCCCGGTTGTATTGCTCCTCAGTGATGAGACCCTCCTCATAGAAGTGAAGCCATGTGGCTGCGCGGTTATAGCCTTGATGGTAACCTACCTCTCTAGGAGTAGGTATCCTACCAACGATAGTAGTCTGCAAAACAATTATGATATATACAAACAATTATGAGACACAATGTATTAGAACAAATTATGTAAAGAATTGAAAGAAATATAAATTTTAAAAAACTAGAAATCAAAATATACTTACAAACTCTGCCTCCCACGACTCTCTACCGCCCGATCCGTAATGCGACGATCCCATGGTTTCCATTTGGATGCGTCGCGCCTCTGCATGCTGGCAACTCTTCACTTTCTCCGCTGCTTTCTTCTTGGCTTTCTTCCACTCTATGCGGTGGCACATAGGTGGTTGGCTATAGGCTCCACGCCCCTCCTCCTGTCTCCGCAGTGACTCCCTGGTGCGTGTCATGAGGTGGGATCTTTTGTTGTAAAGAAAATCCCTCACTTTTGTGCGTCTCCAATCATCCGAGAATCGCTAACCCTCAGAATTTGGGTACCTCCTATGGACTGCCCTCAAGACATCCTGCCACAAGCCGCTTTTCTGATTCTTGAAGTAAACGAAACAATCTTTATACGTTGCATGCACGACGCTCCTCATGTACGCCATTACATCCCTTCCTTCATCATCATGGAAGATACCACCAGTATCTGTAACTCTATAGTACTGGCGTACATGCTCCTCTACATGATCTTTTGCTGAGGGTGATCGCTCGCCACCTCCTAGGCAACCCCCACACAAGCCTCGTCCTCCCCCTCGACTCTCCCTCCTCCCTTGCTGTCGAGTACCCTCTGCCTCGCTGGATGCACGTGCTTCTGCAAATGCACATGCGTCGGCTGACGCTTGTGCTTCAGCCGATGCATGTACAGGTGCTGCACGTGGAGTACCTACAATTGGAGTTTGGACATTTGGTGTTTGGAAAGTAGTGCCAGGCAAAGACGTCAGAGGCGTTCCAGACATGATGCTGAACACCTCGTCTGCTGTGGGAGAGCGGCCAAGGTGTCTGGTCATCTCTCCCATGAAGTATTCCTTACTAGGAAAACCTCCAAAAAATACCTTGACCCCTCTGCCGAACAAGTCCAATGTATCATTCATGCGATTCAAATCCGGGTCATTGCTAGATGAACCAGAATGCAACATCTGCAAAAAAAACACATGAAAAAGATAAATTCGTACAATTCCAAAAATAAAAAATCATTTTTTATCAGAGCTAGTTGGCGCATGTATAATTGCATCTAAAATGCAGGATAGACGCGCTCTCAGACGCATCCCTAAAGTCAACCCTCTGTTCAGAGTGCGTGTATATCCGCATCTGAGATGCAGTATAGACGCGCTATCAGATGCGATTCTTGAGTCAATGCTTCTGGCGCATGTGTATCCTCACATGTGGAATGCAGAATACACGTGCTTGGAGACGCGAGTCTGAAGTCAAAGCTTCTGGGCAGGGCGCGTGTATTCGCGCGTCTCACATGCAGGATACACGCGCCTGGAGACGCGACTCTGAAGTCAAAACTTCTTCTATGCAGAGCGTGTGTATTCTCGCATCTTGAACGCAGAATACACGCGCTATGAGACGCGACCGTAGACGCAATGACAGCAAACATAGCTTCGCATCTATCCCTGCATCTGTACTGAAATGTAGACACGCTGGCAAACGCACTCAGTCGGCTGATTTCAGTCCGACGACCGCCATTCATGATTTATTTATGCTATACAAAATGCAATCATAGATCCTAATATATATATATATATATATATATATATAGAGAGAGAGAGAGAGAGAGAGAAAGAGAGAGGACTCATCTTGGGTGTTTGGTGTGGCGGGTGGTGGCACTTCTTCCTTCTCCTTCTTCCTCTCCTTGGTGAGTTACTCTCCCTTGATGCTTGCTTGCTACTTGTTGTCTCCTCCCTTTGCTTCTTCTTCCTCTTGTTCTCCTCTCTCTTGTTCTCTCTTTCTTCCTCTCCTTGGCTTTCCTTTTTCCCCTCTTGTCTCTTTGAAGTGAAAGAAGAGGTGAGTCATGAGGAGGTGAGGCATGAAGAGACTGCATGTCGGCTAAGCTCGAGCTTCAGAACGCACAAAAAATGCAAGAAAGGAAATGCGCTCTTTGAAAAGAAATGATTGAAGTATCTTTTGAATTTTGACGTTTGCGTCTAACTTTGCGTGTATATGCGCGTCTATGTTTACATAAACGCGCGTATAGACGTGAAGTTAGACGCGCAAATAGACGCAGATTTAGACGCGTAGGTAAATGCATATATAGACGCGCATTTAGCTTTTATCATGAATTTTTGTTTTTAAGATAAGTTTTGATAGTAAGTTCTTATCATAATTTTTTATGTATTTATGATAAGTTTTGTGTATTTAAAATTGAGATCTTAGAATAATTAATACGCCAGCTTGAAGTTTTTATGTAAACATATGAATGACAAATATTTTGATGTTGTCATGAATTAGGTTTAATCATGTCGTCGTCATCACCTAGTGCGGTGCATGCTGATGAGTCAACGAGCACATCCTCAAGTGAGGATGAAACATTATGTGTTCATAATCGAGATGCATAGCTAGGACAAAAAATTAAATGCATGTGTGATCGTTGTCGAGGGTGTATTTTTCGAGTAGGTCGAGTTGCAATATCACACCTCAGCATGTATGGAGAATGGGACCCAGAAAAATCACCGGTATTCATTGTTTTTTTTTAACACTAAGATTGCTAGTCTATGTTACTCAATATATATCAACGTACATGAAACTCCCTTTTGTGGTTGAGCAGGAGTTGAGGCCCAATGCATCGAGTTGCGGGGTGTGGGAGTTATCAGGTACCCCCTTGGTTGGGGGGTCTCTCTTGAGGGGCCATTGGCCCCCCAGTGCCCTTGGCCGTGCCCTCGGCCCAATGGTAAAGGGAATATTCCCTGGCCAACTAGGGAAGGTTCATAATATGGTCAGACAAGCTGACTAGAATACCTTTTTGAGCTATAAAAGAAACACCACTTTAAAGCCATTATTAATATATCTTTCACCCAATGAGAGTTCTTCTAGCTACCCTTAAGCTCTTCGCTTATCATCTATCTGGATTAGCATCTAAGCTTCATAGTGGAAGCGCAGGGGTGGACATAGCCATCTTTGTATCAGCTCTTTTGAAATTAAAGCATTTTCTATTCTTCACAAAGGCAAGGGCTTCAATAGCAAAGATGAGAAATGTCATCTACTACATCAAATAGTAGTATTGGGGCATCAGGTGGTGGTGCTAATGTACCAACAATTCAAATATTGAGGATTCGTCCACCAACCTTCGGCGAAGGCAAGTTAGATGGTACAAACTACACTTTGTGGAAGTTTAAAATTACAACTATCCTTGATTCTTATGAGCTTTTAGAGGTGGTGCTGGGGATTGACCCAAAACCACAACCCATCCTTGATTCATCAAACTTGAGTGTTATGATTCCTCCAAATGTAGATATTCTATGAGTTTAGAAATGAAAAAACATAGATGCATTGTGTGCCTTAGTTACAAGATATTTTGATAGTTCTTTGACCTTGATTTAGCATACAACCAAGGCATTAGAGGCTTGGAAAGTAGCAAGGAGTCAGTACAAAACGAGAAATAAAACAAGGATTCAAAACTTGGAGAATCAATTAGAAACAAAGAAGTTTATTGAAGAAGAGATATCTGAAGCATTCATCATTAGATCAAGAATTTGTGCGACTAGATGGCTAGTGGAGGGATACAAAAGACTAGAGAGGGGCTAGCTCGGAGGTGTCTTTAGATTTGTCCACCAAAGTTTAACAGATTTGTAATTTCCCTAAACACTCAAGTGAGACCCTAAGTTTTGATGCTTGAGGAATTTTGTACACTACTAATGGAGGAGGAGTTGCGGCTTAAAGCTCGATAAGGTAGCAGTAGTGGAGATGCTATATTCTCCACCAATGCAAAAGGCAAAGATGGTTCCTCTACCAAATGGTAATAAGAGAAAGAAGGGTGGTAAGAAAAAGTTTCAAGGAGAGTTTCAAGAAGAAAGGACATGCAACTATAGATTGTCATGTCAAGAAGGAAAATGAAAAGAATGGCACCGTGAAGACTAAAAGGAAAGAGATAGCCAATACGATTGAAGTAGAGATTGAAGTAGAGCTGGAGTTATTCATGGTGACCATTGAGGAAGTGTATTCCTCAGTGCAACAAATATCTACCACTGACTCATGGGTATTGGATAGGGGCACCTCCCATCACATGACCAATAAGAAAGGTCTATATAGTTCTATGAAGCCTCTACAAGAATCCATCAATAGGATGGTTGGGAATGATGCTGCCTTGTTAAGGGAACATGTACTATTTTCTTTGTTGTTGCAAATGCTGAATCAAAAATCTTTCAAATGTGTTAAATGTTCTAGTGATTAAGAGAAATTTTCTATTAGTTGTTTCTATAACTGATCTTGGCCATGAGGTCAGGCTCACTAAGATAGGTGCAGAAATCATTGACAGTGCTGGTGGTAAATTTGTTGGCAAAGGAGAAAGAAGTAACAACTTTTATGAGCTAAGTGCTCTTATAGCCACTGTTGGTGTGGACACAATCAGTTCGCTTGAAATTAAAGCAGTTTTTGTTCTTCTCATATTTGTGATGTATTCTCTACTCCTTGCTCAGATACTTTCTATTGCACACTCTATAATTTCAACACAAGAGTCAACAATCAGATTGAGGAGTGTGGTGAATCAAGATCTATATCTGATTCAAAGCTTACTATCCGCCATTAAATCATGTATAAAATCTTCATCCAATCCACTCAAAATAGGTGTACGGATTGGAAGAACTATTAGAGCTTGGATTATGGATCATTATTGCTTGATTGTATGCATTTGGGAAGCCATTGAAGGCTAGAAATCATGAATCATATCAAGTTTTCAATTTTCTTTGGGGTACAAATCATTGTTCATATTAATGCTAAAAGCATAGGGGTTGCTTAAGCTTAGGACATTCTTGAGCAAGGGGCTTGCTTATGCCCCCAAAAGAATAGGGAGAGCTTGTGAATTGAGCACACGGCTTGCATATTTGAGAGGTAGGGGTTTTATTCATAATAGTGAATAGAGAAGAGAAGGTTTTGTGTGGTTGACTATGGATATAGTAGAGCTTTAAGCTCCATGATCTAGCTTACAGGAAAAACTTGGAATCGATTCTATCAATCCGCCATTAAATCATATATAAAATCTTCATCCAATCCACTCAAAATAGGTGTACAGATTGGAAGAACTATTGGAGCTTGGATTATGGATCATTATTGCTTGATTGGATGCATTTGGGAAGCCATTGAAGGCTAGAAATCATGAATGATAGCAAGGTTTCAATTTGCTATGGGCTACAAATCAAGATGCATATTAATGCTAAAAGCATAGGGATTGCTTAAGCTTAGGGCCTTCTTCAGTAGGGGGACCTACTTGTGCCTAGAAGCATGGGGGAGCTTGTGAATTGAGCACATGGCCTACTTATTCAAGAAGTAGGGGGTTTATTCATAATGGGAGAAAGAAGAGAAGTTTTTGTGTGGTTGACTATGGATGTAGTAGAGCTTTAAGCTTTATGATTTACCTCACAGGTATTTCAATAAGCCTTTCTAAGGTTTCATAAACCTTAGTTAATAAACCCGCCTTCCCCCCCAATCTACCCCCTTTTACACTTGAGCAATGATCTAGCTCTCTTTTGTGTGTGTTCACATTGGATTATGAAAGTACTAGATAAATTGTAGAACTATTTTTGCATTGGGATCTATTGAACTAGTTATTTTGTGAAGAGTGCTATTATTTAGCAAGCTCTTCATTTGGAGCTTTTTAAGTGCTTCTTGAAGCTTTTTGGTCATCACTTGGATTTTTTTGGTTATTTTATGGAGCTTTTTGTTTGATTATGTTATCGCTTTGAATTTAATTATTTTGCAATTGCAAACTAATTAGATCAATTATATTAGGATGTTGAATTGCAAACTAATCGCAAACTATTGAATGCTTTGATCTCTAACAAAAAATAGGTATGCAACTACTTCTAAAGCATGAAGTTTTAGCATAATTTTATAAGTTTATGAAGTAATCCCAATTTAAGTGAGATCCAAAATCCATAGAGTCATACATAATTCCCGAGCATCATCAAGCCCCATGGCATGCACTACCAATACAAGGCATCATATTAAAAATAATGCAACTACAAATCATGTGAAATCATCATCGTCACTAGGATGAACAGATGGTGGTCCGCATGCCACATCAACCAAGCACTGGTTGTAGAGGCTAAAATGACAAAAGATGGTGGAGAGACTTTCATACTTTCCTCCTATTCACACTTTGTGCCCTAGCTATTTGAGGGGCAAGCAGCATAGGTAACCTCGTCCCCAAGTTGCCACTAGGCGAACTTCTACCCCGCTTGAATTGGTTCACATTGACCATTGTGGACCTATGGGCACAACCTCCCTTGGAAAGGCCAAGTATTTGATGCCGATTATCGACGATTTCAATCATTATGTGTGGCCTTATTTTTTGGAGTACAAGAGCGAGGAGTACGCCCATTTCTGTGAGTGGAAGGCATTTGTGGAGACACAAAATCACATCCAAAGTTTGTAGGCATCAGGGTCTTCCTCATTCCCTTTAGATGAGACAATGGCTACTGCAGTTCACATCCACTCTCTACTCCACCTTCCCTACCACCTTTGATGGATCCAATATTGAAAGGATTAGTCACCAGGTTTAACACTATTTCAGGGGGCCGGAGCTAAGATTTTACCTTATGGATAGGGAGATCAAGTTACACTCTCCCCCATCTCTCACTCTCTTTGAACCAAGTGCGGTGTTAATCTCACTCCTACCTTTGATTGATTACAAAGTGGTCTTTCTTAAGTGGGTGTTAGATTGCTATTAGGGGTTGAAGAAAGGTCAACCAATCTACATGATCCGGTTGAATAAGGTAAAAAAGACTAATGAAGGCACTTTACCTTCTCGGATCAATGACCTCAAGAATGTCTTTCCAGAAAAACTGACTCAACTACCTCCCAATCGTGAGGTTGATCATGAATGCAAAAACAATGCATCTCTGTGCATGCTCTACCAAGGCCGCCACAACCTGAAAAAATATCCAGCACATAGTCGAGATCCTCTCTGAACGTAGCAAGGAGCCACCTACAAAAGAAACCATTTAGTAACATCCATAACAAAAGCATGACATATCTCAATGCAAAGTATAAACCAGTCTAAGAGTGTATAACGCACCTATAAAAAACTAGTGATCTTTCTGCACCCCCTTGAACCTCTACACCATCCACATAAGTGTGCTCAAATGATGTGCCCTGGAGGTCTGTCTCGAAGAGGAAGCTACGAGAGACAGGAAACCTGTATGGGCTAACCCTCTCGCCAGCCTCTCTATCATATGAAGGGACATGCATCCCTCGATAAAACAAGCCAATAGTAAGGTCCATGACCTAGCAATGCAGAATCATCTTGTTAGCTACCTAAACTTTTATTTTAAAAATTTACAAGTTTGTCTTCAACACACTTACCTCCTCTCGAGTATCAGGGTGTCTATATCCACCCTCACACACGAGAGTCCATGTGCGATGGAGCTTCAATCCAATGGCATGAGCTCCTCTAAGCACTTTTCCAAAGTGTTGTGCAAGTCCCAAAGTCACCAAGAACCCCTCATCTGCCAAGAATCTATGGGCTAGGTCCATGACACCTTTGACAAGTGCACTAGAAAATGTATTCCATTCGGGAATCCCTTTCAAATGTAAAGATGTATAAGACCATGCAATATCACATGAGTTTAGAAACTAAACTAATGCAAGCACATATACCTTCTGCCTCAAGGCCAACAACAAGCAAAGATGTAGGAAAATCTGCAAACAACAACTTAGCAACCTCATATGATGGGACACCATTACACTGGTAAGAGTTAATGGTATTTCCCTCCATGAAGCGCTTAATGCTAAAATTGAAAACACAATAACAAAGCATAAGTAACCATTACAATAGATGTGTATATAGAGAATGGTGATAAAATATACCCATCCAATGCAAAAACGTCGATCGATGTCACGTCTACCAACAGAGCATCTATGATAGTTTGGTATTGAAATCCTATCATCAAAACAAAGTTTACTTACAAATGTTGATGTTGGCTAAATGTTAAGACTCAAAATGTAAAGCTAGAAATCTACATACCTGTCATGCGTATAGCGGGACGTCTACAAGACTCTTGTATAGGCTCTGATGACTGAGTCATGAACGACATAGCCCGAGAAGGTGTAGTATGTTGCAAAGATCCCTCAAAGTGACCCTTACTTTTTTCCTTTTCTTTCCAAATGCTATGCATGTCAAAACCATCTTTTTTGCCTAAAGTTGTAAAGAAAAATAGGAAGGAAAGCAAATTATTTAGTGTTTAATGTTTAGATTTTATATTATCTTCAAAAAAATATAAAAATGTACTTTTAACATGACTCCAATAATCCAAAAATTGATACTTGATTCACCTTCTAATTCTTCATCCAATGAAACAACTTTCTCTTTGTGTTTAGACCTTCGCTTTGTTGTACCAACCTCATTTGATTCACTTATATTACCTACGCAATATAAAGACAACAAAATAATACTTTAATAAATTGACTTGTCAAATGAAAATCCTAAACTCTATCATTCATGAAAATTGGCTTACCCTTGCTATGCTTCAACGCTTCATCTATTGTGGGGATATTCTTTCGTTTTCCCATGGACTTTTTCTTCATTGTAGTATCAACAGTTGCATCACTAATGGCACCTAAGTAGTGTGAAGTCAACACAATATAATATCATATTCATGCAAATTAGAAACAAGGCTACTTGAATCAAACTAAAAATTTGCATTCCATCCAATATACCCTTTGCCATGCTACCACCACAAGTCGCCTTTATCCCCACAACATGAGGGACCATGTCTATTGTATTGGACATTTCTAATTTGCAAAAACAACAAAGTTAAGAAAACACAAAAGTCTAAAAAGTTATGATAAGTTTCATGTTAAACAAATACATTTTTAGAAAGTACCATTTCCTTCATCCTCTTCTTTGTGCAATATACAAAATTACTCTATTTTGTTCCAGAAATCCTACATATAAGGCAAGTATTACTAAAACAAATAGCTAAGAGCAAGAGTTACCAAATATTTACTATGTTTGGCTCTCAAAGTACTTACTCTCTCTTAATTCAATCTCTTGCCCTGGAATGTCATCCAATGGATGGTCTATCCACCATGGACAAATACGCATTTCCCATTCCGACAGACCCCTCTCAAGCAGTGCTTTTGAGAACATACAATTTTCATATCCCAAGTCCATCCACTCCTCCACTAGAGGAGGGAGGCTTTCGAGCACTCCACTTTCATGTAGACTACGCAACCATCTTTTCCAAAAACATAAGAACAAACAACAAAAGCACTCTTAAGTTAGAATACATTTGTACTTATGGTATTTAGAAAATATGGTTTCTTTATACTAGAAATACCTGTATACCACCCTCTTGCTTGATTGTGTGAGCTCTGGAACCTTCTCAGAGTCTCCAACATTCTTCATTTCACCAGAAATATTTGCAAATGCCTTTAAAATATGTAAACATCTTTGGCCTTTTAAAAAATCATCAAAGCCTCCTGGAATCTCAGTGCCATCAACTTGTAAGCTCCTGATCAATAAGGACCATTCTCCAATCATATGAAACCAATACACCTCTTGCTTCATGTAGCTATGAAATCTCCTTACATCCGCAAAGTGTGACATAGTGGAGTCATTTGCCTTTGTGACAGTCATGAGAAGTAAAATTTCCCTTTTTCTAATATATTGGTTATTGAACAAAACATAACTTCAATATTGTTGAACCAAATTATGTTCAATTCCAAAAAATAAGAGAACATTAGTCCATGAGGAAAACATATCTCTTCGCAGCAATATTAGAACTACAAATGGCATACAATTCATCCTTGGTAATAGCGATCATGTTCTTTTCATCCCAATTCAATGCAAACAAAACAAAAAAGAAATCCTCTCCATGTGCAGGATTAGCTATTCCAAGGTACTTGTATCCTTTGTTCCTCAATTTATCTTGCTCTTTGTTTATGAATTGTTTTCTTTTTGCCTCATAATTTGCCTCTGGCAATGCAAGCTCCTTGAGGTGGGCCTCCTCTTTGAGTATGGCAGAGTTATAGTCATCCTAAATAGAAAAACCAATACACTATTCTTAGTTATGGTTAAATTCAAGATACCACAATTTGTTATGCTGAAAACTAAAATACTATACCAAACTTTTTACCTTCCACACCAAAAGCGATATTAGCAAACATGGGGTCTTGTACCATGGATCATTGCCATGGTTACTTTTTCCCTCAATTTCATACTCTATTTCAGCCCACCGTCTTTGAGAAGAGCTCATCCTTTCCAAAATGCTTTGTTTATCAGCGATGCCAAACTTTTGGAACATGAAAATTTCATGGCCTAGGTTGGGTTTGACATGTGCTCTTGTTACACTACAACATTGAAAATTGTCTTTAAATTTTAAGATTCACACATAAATAAAACCTATTCACATTCACATAACTAATAAATGAAACCTATTGGCATTCACACGTAAATGAAACCTATTGGTATAAATAAAATATCTTGACATTCACACATAAATTATCTTTATATTTTGAGATTCACACATAAATAAAAACTATTGGCAATATTCACACACAATTGATGATCTATTAATCCATTTGAAAAAGTTAATAGTGATAAGTATACTTACGCATTTGATGTATCCAATGCTAACAATAGTTCTCCTTCTTTCTTCTTCTCCACTTGAATGAATTGACATAGAACTCTAACATGTCGCGAAATATCTTCATTATAAACTACATACATCAAATAATAAAATAAATAAATAGTCAAAGAAGGAAGTATCATCACAATAAACAAGAGAAAGCAAGACAATGCATAGTTACCTTCCTTTATCCTCTTCATCCATGTCTTCAACCTATGATTACTGTCCCATACCAAAAACTTGCGCCCTTTTAAATCAGCCCACTCATCAGTCAATTCATCTTCAAACCTTTGGTTAACTTCTCTCCAAAGAGGGCCCCACTCTTCCAAATTTTGGGGAGATACATCCATTAGCTCACCAGTGGGCCTTCTCAAAGAAACCAAAAATTTTCCCATTGTTTCCATATACGAAGCATTATCGAAAGATGAAATCAACCATGTAGCAGAACTAGATGCAAGCCTTATAACCTCATAGGGCACAAGTCTACACAAAGGGATAGGAGGAGGAGAAGTAGACCTTGTTACAAAAAATGAGGCCAACACATCTGACATAAGCCCAAACTTGACATTCTCTCCAATGTGTCTATCATGGACACTGACCTCTTTCTTTTCTTCATTAGCAACATCCTCATTCACCTCTTCATTTTCCTCATGTACAGTTTGCAAATCTAAAGACCTCCCCTGTGTTGTTTCACCACACTCCGTGGTGGTAGTGTGGGTGCTCATAGGATCAGCATGAATGTCATTGCTTGCTTCATCCATGCTACCCTCAAGCGCTTCATCATCAATGAAAGGACATTTTTTCCTTGGTTTTCCACCCTTGTTATTTGGAGATTCAGAGAATGCACGGGAGGATACTTCTTGATCGATACTTACTAGTCTATTGCATAGACCGGATCTTAACCTTGTAATTGGAGTATCTATAAAAATAATTTGAAAATAGAATATAACATTTATATGGAACTTTAAAAGAGTTGCTTAACCATTAAGAATAGAATATGTAAATTTAAAAGAGTGATTGAATGACTTACTTGGACGGCCCCTTTTGCTTTGACCTCTCCTACCACCACCACGCCGACCTCTAGCCATGCTCAGAAGCACTAAAACAAACCACAAATCATTTTAAAAATGAAGACAACTCAACTAAATCACATGTTCTATTAATTAATCTCCGCCAAAATATGACCATTTGACGCAGAAAACACACTTTAATATCATTTGTTATTTGGTTTTAATAAATGTATTAAATTTTCTTAATCATTTGAACCTCCTGACCACATTTTCGCCCCCGCACCCCCAAAGGGGGGATACTCCCAACCCCTTGTTCCTGTCTGCGTTGACGCAGACAATGTTGAGTGTTTGACAATTCCCAATCGAAAAAAATCAAATCATGTCACACTTATTTCTTTAGGATGATTTGCGTACGATTTAAAAATGGTTTAATTTTTCATGCCTTGGACTCACACGGTTTACACCCACTCTATATGGAGGGGGGTGTAGGGGGGGCATCAGCCCCCCTACTACTATCGCTAGGGGGTTCCAAGGGGGGCTGGCGACAGCCATGAGGCCCCCCTTGGCGGGGGTTCGGGGGCAGCGCCCCTGAAGCAAAAAATTATAGGTAACTTGGCTATAGAAGAGGTTTAAGGGGCGATTTAGGGAAGAGCAGTGGTTTAAGGATGAGGGGCTAAGAGGGGAGTGGTTTAGGGAGCAGGGACTGAGAGGGGAGTGGTTTAAGGAGGAGGGGCTGAGAGGGGGGCGGCTGTGCACTACCCGCCCCATTTCATAAGGTACCCCGCCCCCCCACCAGGTCGTCTGCGTTGACGCAGACAGCGGGCGGGTACTGAGGGTTCCCCCTCCTCGCCTTATCCCTCTCCTCCTCCTCCCTCCAAAGGGGGCTGCGCCCAACCCCCAAGAGTTGTCTGCGTTGACGCAGACAACCCCGGGTGTCCCAAAGGTCTCCTCCTCTCCCATTTTTTCAGTTTACCGTCTCCTTCTCTACCTCCCCTTTCCTTCTCTCCCCTCCCATTGTTGTCCTCTCATTGTCTACCTGCTTTTCCATTTCTTTCAGCCATGGAGGAAAAATGAAACTTGAAATATAGATTTTCAGCCATAAGGATGGAGTGTGGAGCTTACCCGGTGAGTTTGATGGAGAATGTTGATCTTGTTTGAGATTGTTGCAGGGGCTGCTCTCCTTCTCGCTTCTTCTTTATGCCTTCCAACTTGCAATGGGAGAGAAGAAGAGGGAAACAAAAGAGAAAATGAAGAAGAAGAAAAAGAAGAAGAAGAAGAAGAAGAAGAAGAAGAAGAAGAAGAAGGAGGAGGAGGACAAATAAGAAGATATGTTTAAACCGTTACACACAACTTTCAATGGCAAGCGGTACGTGCATATTGAACATCCATCATGAGAGAATGTTTCTCTCGAACATCGAAAAATTATTTACTAAAAAATGTAAATGCTGACGGTGCCTGACATCTAACAAAATAAAACGTGCTTATAAAAATATGTGCTACAACACGACATGATTTTCGAAAAGACATGATTTATTTTCAAAAAGACATGTTTTTTTAATTTATTTAATTAAATATTGTGATTTTTCAATATGTAGACTTTTTTTAATGATTTGGTTCATTAATGGACTGATTCGCAACTTCAACCGTCACTAAGAACTTGCCCATGGAGTAAGAGCTCATTTAATCCATATTTGGTGGGGGTAACGGACTATTATTTCTACATTCAAAGAAATTGATAAACAATAGGCATGCTATTAGATATAATATTTCGCCTTCATAGCTCCATTGTTTGTTGAGTTTCAAACCGGCTTTTGTGAGAGACGATGGCAGAAGTTACTCTTCAATGGTCAATCGGCTCCGAATCACTGGAACGCGTTGTGCCCCTGAGGGATGAAAGATTCTTGTGAGCTCTTATTTTCTTCAATCACTTCTACCCCCTCATCGGAAGCTGGTAGGTTTGTATGCTATTTTCCAACTTGATGCTTATAGTGAAGAGATTGCGGTTCATGGCCAACCGGATATCAATGGTGCGGAGCAATTTTTGCTCGATTCTTCTCTTTCATGTCAATATAAAATAGTACATTGTGATACCACTTTCACCATGGACCAAGATGAAGGACTACACACTGTAGAAAATAGCAAACAAGCTCATTCACTTTCAGGACCTGTTGTAGACATTACATCCGATTCCTTCGCAGAGACGTCATCTCAAACTTCTTCACCACTTATAACAAATGCTTTTTGTGCACCCGTCTCAACTCTGACTATTGACTTAGAGTCGGATGATGGACTTGATAGTCCTCATTCATTTCCACAAATAAAGAAAGAGATTTTACCTTGGATTGCTAATAGCCCCAGAGGAAAGAAGTTGAAGGCTTTATTGCAGATGAGTGAAGGCCCTTTTTTTGTTAGTGAGATTCCAAGAGAGTGCAATGGTTTTGCTGCTTTCGTTCTTCTGCCGACATATGGCACATCTTCAAACATGGATGGGATGCAGCAACAATATGATGGTCATGTCTGGACAAGACCCCATCCAACTAATATCTTCCTTGATGCTATTTCGAGAATTAGCCATTGCCTTGGAGACTTACAATGTCATCGACTCAATTGTTCTTACTATGAGAGCAACAATCAACATAATAAAATGTATTTTCATGGTTACCTCAATAGCACAGTGAGCAAGGGGCTACTTGCAAGTGAAGAAAAACATTCAATCACGTGTCACTATTGTAGTAAAGTTGTCACTTGTTATGCAACTTGTGATTGCAAAGTTTATTACATTTTGCCAAAGGACACAAGCATGGAGAGATTGATGCTTCATGTAGGTACTCACACACACAATGTGCAACCAGGGACTTCAATGGCTGCAATTAAAAAAATTAGATCTCTAGTTCACTCAGTTTTGCAAGTGAATCGACATTGTGGTGCTAGGAAGATTTAAATGATTGTAGCAAAACAAATTATCACTGAATCTTTGACAACTAATGGTTCAATGGTGGAGGGAGAATAAGAGCTTACAAACTTTTTGGAGGAGTTGATGCCATTGGTTCAAAATCAGAGGTTAGTTTCGGTTATTCAAGTCTGCAAACTATGGTTTGTAGAATTGTTATTAGTTTAACAAACTTTCGTTTGTTGAGGTTGCAGGTTCAATAGTATCGTGACATGCCAGAAAAAAAAAGAAACATGTGTTGTTGGAGATGGCTTTGATAACATTTTGGAGTTGAAAAAAAGATGCATGTTTCCTTTTTTTCATGGCAGTAGATTTCCAGGTCAAAGAGGGGTGGGTGAAAAAAGTTACATTTTCAAGATGTCTACTAAAGGACCCGGCTCTGGAGTGGAATTGGTTAATCGAATGCGACGCTTAGGAAATGGAGACCTTTGCAAGTCTTGGGTTCACTTTGACTTTACACACAGAATAGATGACTGGGCAACAATGTCTTGTTATGTGTACGATCCATGGTTTGTTCGAGAACCTTACTTGTTATCAATTTTCGTTGACATATTCTAGTTGCTAATCACTGTATTTCTTATTGCAGCTTGAAGGGGATCATGGTGATTGCTATTTGTGATACAAAGAAAGAGGATACAGAAACACAAATTCTTTTTTGGAGATGCCTTAATAATGTGATGCTCGAGTGTGGACACCCTCCTGTAGACTTTGCAGGTTTTATGGCGGATGAAGCCGGTGCAAATTGGATGGCGATCCGCATTGTTTTCAATGCGGGACCTGACAATGTTTTGGAAGGAAGAGAGCGATCGTGTTTGTTTCATTGGGAACAAAACTTACAAAAGCACACAACAAAATACGTGCCTTCAAACCTTTGGAAGCATCACTTGAATTTATGTGAGAGGTGGAGCCTTTCAAAATCCATTGAAGAGGGCAAGAGGAATGCCACAGCTATACAAAATTGGTGGCAGCAAATAGGACTACCTCGAGATAGTACCGTACCATTGAAGAGATGGATCAAATGGTAGGAGAATATGATAGACCATTGGGGTAGTACTACACATGTAAATGTTTTTTTTTGTTTCTACTCAGCAATACCCAAGTATGAGAACAAAATAGACATGTAAGAGGAATTGCTGAGTTTTTTATTGGGTTGCAGGCTTCCTTGAGTCCTTGGGAGAGGGCTTGTATTCCCAACACAAATCTTTCTGAGATCGTGCATGCAAGTTGGTTGGCAGGGGAGGATGGAAAGAAGAAAATTGGTTTGTATGATGCATGTGTCACTGACTTGATCAACTCATATATTCAATGTTCAAGGCAACTGGCCTTCACAACTGGAAGATACTCTAGAAGTGGTCCCGACATGGATGCTCTTGTTAATAGGGTGGTTGCAAGAAATACCCTTCACCTGCATTCATAGCTCAAACAGTTCAAGGAGCAGTTCTTGGCACCCCCATGTACGGAGAGCCTTTCATTTCTGGAAACAAAGAAACAGTTCAAAGGAAAAGAAGAACTCTAGATGGTTGTAGCTCTCATAAACCTGGCTATGTAATGGATTCAAGGGATAGAAAACAAAAAGGACGACCACACAAGATAAATTTTCAAAATAGAAATGACCAACCTACAGAAGTGGGCTTGGACCATGAGGTGCATGCAGTGCTGATTGAAATGGATCTCCCAACTAATATTGTCTCAGAGGAGGAAATGCATAGAAGTTTGTGGGCCATCCGGAGAATGCTTGTTCATTGCAAACAAAAATGTTTTGGTATTATAAATAGAAAGAAGTGATGCAACGTGATAGAAAGTAGATCACCTGGGTTACTATGCCCTTCATTTTGGTCAGAGAGGGAATTTCAAGGTAAGCCTATTGCACAATGGTTCTGGTTTTGCAGTCATGATGTGGAGCATACATGGGATGTTGATAAACAAGTTAAGCATGTGCCCTTGCGACCAAGGATTTGGTCTATTGACAAGGGCACCAATGCTTCTGCAGAGGAGATTTCAATTCTTATAAAAAGAGGTTTTGTATTCAAGCATGATGGCATTCCACCTACCCCCAAAAATACTACGACCCATGGGACAGAACCACTTACCTCTTCAAGTGGCAAGTGAAGAAAAAAATGGAGACATGGTATTTCTAAGGATGCAGAAAGAAAAATTGCATTGGCTGAGGCATTGGATGTAGTTTTCATGGAAGAGAAAGTAGTGGTGGAAAATGAGAAAGTCATATTTTATGTTATGTCAGAGCATTTGTATGAGGTGCATGTCAATCCCGAGCCCTTCTACACATGTCTTGACTTTCAAAAGAGAGAGTTGGAAAGTAAACCCTTCCTGGCCTGCAAGCACATGTATTATGTCTACATTCGTGTGCTTGGGATGGACAAAAATCAACATATGATGATGCATCAACCTTCCCTTAAGCAAACTGATTTAAATTTTATGCTTGCCCTTCCGCGACGCATAAAATGCAAATCAGAGACTTGAGAGTTTTATGTTGGCTATTGTTCAATGAGATGGGGACCATGCAGTACTAAATGAAAGATTTAAAGGGCATATGAAGAAGTGGAGGTGGACTTTCATTTTGGATAAAGGGACCACATATTTGGTATTTTTCTTTTTGAGCATAATGAAAACTCTATAAAAGTAGACATTATTAATCATGGACCAGTTATCCATTTGTGGACATGATTGGACGAGGATCTAAAAGTGGAATTATTGATCATGCTTTTTTGATTCATTAAGGGGGCCATCTATTTATAGGTTAGGGATCTCTTTATAAACTATGCTTATTTAGTATGCAAAGTAATTTCATTTTTCCTGATTTGATGCTCCAACTTCATTTTTGTTGAGCCAATTTTTTTTCAAGGTAATCTAGATCTTGCTCCTCTTCTCCTATTATGAAAAGTATGCAAGTTTATTGTTTGCCTTTTGCTATGATGAATACATCCATAAAGCTTGGTATTCACTGAGGGGGGTACCTATTTGTAGGTGATGGATCTCATTATAAATCATGCTTATTTTGTGTGTAAAGAAATTTCATTTTTCTTAATTTTAATGCTCCAAGTTCATTTTTGCTAGTTGTGACAATTTTTTTCTCAAGGTAATCTCGATTTTGTTTCATAAAGCTTGTTGATCACTTCGTTTTAATTCCCCTCAGAGGATTGTCTATTTATATGTGAAATATCTCTTTATAAATCATTCTTGTTTTGTGTGCGAAGCATTTTCATTTTTCCTGGTATTGATGTTCCACGTTTGTTTTTATTGATTGTGATACTTTTTTCTTAAGGTAATCTTGATCTTTGTCCTTTACTCCTATTATGGAAAGCATGGTTACATAGAATCTAATCATGTATCATCTACTCTAGTCACATTTCTAATATATATTATGGTTGCTTCTCCTTCCCATGTTACACCTTCTCAATTGTTTGCTTCCCCTTATCACGTTATCAAGGTGTGTTTTATCTAAACCATGTTCTAATTTCTAATTTTCATTTGTTAATTGGGTATTTTTTTATCTAAACCATGTTTCATCTAACCTTTGATTGGCAAGTCTGCTATTGATATAAACCATGGCCAAGTTTGATGTTGAACCAAACCATGATATGGTTGCTTCCCGTCCTTATGCAACAACTCTACTCTTTGCTTCTCTTTTGCATATTGCTCTTCCTTCCACTTTTCATAGTCAATTCTACTAATTTTTATTTTTAGCACAAGGTTTTCTTTAAATTCTACATGAGTCAAATCATGCCTAAACCTACACAGGAGGAACTAGACGTGAGAAAGACCTTCAGAACCGCAAATGGTAAACTAGATTCGTTGTCAAAAGCTACAAACTATGATGAGAAGTGGTCAATAAATTATGCAACCTTTGCCATTGGAAAGGTTGAACAAATACTTGACCAAATTTTTCAACAAGAGGATGAAAATGATATATCCCTTGTAGATATGTTAGAGTTAAAGCTCCCTACAACCATTGCATATATGAGAAGCTTTGGAGTGATTAGTAAAAAAGATGAGAAAAATATATTGACATTTGTTGCTATCAAGTCCACATATTGATACTATATAATAGTTATATATAAGTGGCTTTCATAATTGGCCTAAATAGTTACAAGAGAAATAAGTATATTTTCCTATATTGAGTTCTTTTTGTGTTTTGTTTAGATTGACTCATAATTTTAGATATTAGTCTGATTGATAAGGGTACTTTTTGAGATGTGTGGTAGAAACCCAATTTTGTTCATTTTTCTCTCTTCAGTATATTTGAGAGTTTGAAAAAAATGGTCCCTTGAATAGCTTGTTTAATACAAATTTTCAATATGGGTAACAAGATTATCCCTCATAAAGTTACAAATTTTGTGAAAAAACTCCAAGTTTTGGCAAATACATTGAAAAACTCCAAGTTTTGGAAAATTTTGTGAAAAAACTTCAAATTGGGGGCTTGCTTTTTTAAATCCCCCTTTTGTGAAGTGATTCATAGTTTCTATGTTCACACTATAGTGAGAAGAACTAGTTACTTTGAAGACAAAAATATTGGTTTCTATACAACTTTCAAGTGCCGATTTGGAGGCAAAACCTTCTAAGAAAAAATTTGATAAAATTATTTTGGCTTGATCTTGTCCTAGACTTCATTCTTGGCATAGAAATATAGAAAAATAGCAAGGAAATTTGTCAATTTTGGAATCATATTTTGATGCAATTTGAGCCCTATTTTTAGTGTTCTTGCTGCTAAACAATTGATATAGGACATATGGGCATGATGTGTGTATGTATTTGACAATAGTTGCACACATGTATATTAGATATATAATTGAAACTCATTATATTATTTTTTTCTTAGGCATTTTCAATGTTTTTTGGAAGTTATTTGGTCTTGGATTTGAGTGGTTGATGCTTGGGACTTGTTTATGCGCTTAAATAGTGGCTTGGCACATTGCATATTGTTGTTTTTTTTTAAATTGTAGTAGTCATAATGATAGTAATGGCATAAATTACTCAAATTGTTGGTGATCAATTGATAAAAGAGAATTACAATGTGTGGTCTTGTCACATGGAAAAAAAATTGATGGGGGGAGAGGTCTATGGGACCTCATTATAGGTGAGGATGTATATCTTAAACTTCTTGAAGAACCCATGGAGGAATAAAAGAAGGCCTACAAATATTGGAAATGTAAAAACAAGAAGGTTTTACATTGGATATCTATATGCATTTCAAAAACATTGATTCGGCACATTAAGAAAGCTAGCACATGTAAATATGCTTGGGAGATCATTGAGAAAATACATGGCACTTACATAGAGGCAAGGAAAATACAGCTAAAGTAGATATTGCATGGTGCATAGCATGGGAATTGAAGCATTAGTGATTATATTATTGAGATAAAATAGATTGCATACTTGGGTAACTTACTCATGATTATGTGTGTGCATCACGTGGGTTCAAAATAAGGTATTTTTAAAGTACCATTTTTTACATACAAAAGGGTATAATATAAAGGGGTTATTTATAGATTGAATAGAAAAGGGTTATTTGTTATTCAAGAAAAATTCATAGATAAGGATATTTATAAATAGGCCTTGAACGCACGTGATGTAGGATATACATATAGTAACTTCCCCGAGATTTCATAGGACCTTGCTTCAATAAATCCACCTATGGATGATGATGACTTGGTTTCTGTTACCTAGAATGGACTTAGACCATTCCTATGAGAGGTAGTTCTATGCTTGATTTGGAGGAGTTGGTTGCCTTGTTGCAAAAGAAATTAAGTTGGGTCTTAATGCATCTAGGACTGGAAAAAATTTTAGTTTAGGACAATGTATTTTACCATTAAAGAGATTGTGGTAGCTCATCAAGAGCTAGAGGATCATCATATGGTCATGGAGATAGCTTTGCCCATTGTTGCAGCTTCTTTGGTCATAGAGACTTTATTCCGAGAGGCAAGGGGATCCTTTTCTAGATGCAAATGATAGTCTAGTCCTCATGGAGATGGTGCGTGTAATTACTGTGGAGAGTTTAGCCATTTTGAGAAAGAATGCTACCATAAGAGCAGAATGCTATGTCTAGAGGTTGTGAATGGATATAGTATGGTCATAATGCAAGTGGTTATGAAGGCACATGCTATGGTTCTAGAGGTGATTCATCACCTAGAGGTTATTTTTTTGCTATGGAGCATGTACTCGGTAGCATGACACATCCCACTAAAGAGGACGATTGGTTTTTGGAGTAAAGGAGCTACAAATCATATGATACATCATGCAAAATGGTTTGATAGAAATGAATAGATGCAAAGTGAGGAGTATGTTGTTGCAGGAGATGATACATTACATAAGATTATTCACATTGGTAGTGTTCCATTGGTGAGTAGATATGAGATAGAGAATAAGCTTGGAGAAGTCTTGTATGTGCCTACCATCATTGAGAATTTGGCTTCTATTGGACCTTAGGGAGTCCACCTTATAGAATATGTAAGATACCACATGAGTTCAAAGGAAATGATATTTTATTTAGTAAATTTTATAGGATTATAGTTATAAAATGGTTTTTAAATTATAATTTGAAAAAAACCCTAAATTTAGTCAAGTAAAAGGGGTCATTTTATGGCCTTATAGCATGTAAAGAAAGGGTATTTATTAATACCATTTGAACCACGCTATATAGATGCTTTTTTACAAGTGCACACCCCGGGTATTGGACAAATGGATGATTGCTTGTATCCAAAAGTAAGGCAAGTTGTTTGCATTCGATGTAGGTACACTTGTCATACAAAGTTCTATGTATGTGGAGATTGGACATGGATAAGACAAAGATGTCAAGTTTTAGAACAGAGGAATTGTGCATGTTAGCTTGCATAGGCCAAAGTAAATGTAGTCTAGACAAGTTGTTCATGGTCTTCTACATTTTGGCAATGTCAATTATGATAATGTATGTGAGGCATGTCGGTTTGGCGAGTAGTACCATTTCCAAAGAGGGGGAGAATTAGCACTTATCCTTTGAAAATGTTTCTTTCTAATTGGATTATGAATTGATATTTTATGTCTAATTTCATATTCTTTATGTATCCTTGCTATTGTTTGTACATCTATAGGTAGGTGTTCTATTATTGTGTTTTGAATGTGTATTATTCTAGAAAGAGCATCAGATATATTGTTTTTCTTTCCTTCACAATATTTTATTTCAAAGTTATAATCTTGGATTCCCAAGATCCATCTTGGGCTGGTGGGTGAGACTTTTGAAGTAAGGATATTAGTGGTTGATGATTTGTTTCAACAATCAAAGTTTATCCATGTACATAAGGATGTAATTTTTATAAAGACCATACAACAAGAAGAAGCTTCTTTTTAGCTATGGAGTAATTAGTTTCTATTTCACTGCAACATATTACCATACAACAAGAAGAAGCTTCTTTTTAGCTATGGAGTAATTAGTTTCTATTTCACTGCAACATATTGGGCCCATAATGATGTTTCTAGATATGTTTTTAGTCTATAGATAAATTGCCCCTGCCATTGCTAAAAGTGTTGGTAAAATTGTCACCATAGAATCATTGCTATTAGCAATATAGCAATGCTAATAGCGTGGTTGTAGTAAAAATAATGAAATTAATCATGCTATTAGTATTCGTAACAATTCTCGCCACATTGGGCTAAGAACCATATTCTCTTATAATTTATTGAAAAAAAAGTCATGCTATTAAATTTAAAAGAGTGTACATCATTTGATAGATTGTAAATACTTTACCAAAAATAAATAATCATTAATTAAATGTCTCAAAATGTACAATGATGATGTGGATAAGGTAGAACTATAGTAAGGAATATGATAGAATCGCAATAAGCAAAATTGTCTATAAATGTTCCTCAATGTAAGATGCATACATGAAGGGAGAAAGTGTATATAAATGTAAGTTGTATATAATAGCCAAGATAGAGCACAATACAAAAGAGAGAAGGGTTCTCCAAAGAGCTAAACTCGTACAACAGATCACCATATGAAAGCTCATCTTAACACAATGGATCATCAAAATGGTTCTACAGCATAACCAAACATTAATCCAAATTAGACAAGACATAATGAGAACTATACATTTCTACATTATCAAAAGGGACATGATATACCATACCACTACATGCATAGAGCTTGTCAATGAGTATAATCAAACCATGTCTTTTTGCATATGTTGTCTCAAGCCTGGTGGGATTTTGATTTGAGATGGAGTCTTGTACCAGAGAAAATAAATTAGCATTGTTAGAGTTACATTAGTACCATGAGAAACACAAAAAATAAGAAAGTATTCATGACAAATGAAAAACTTACAAAATCCTCCAATTGGGTTCTATAGACACCACTCCCGAGGTGATGCAAGGCTCTTGCTGCCTCTAGCCCTATGCTCACCGCCTCTTGCTTGCTATCACTATCATTGTGGAGAGAAAGTGACTTGAGTCTCCTCCAATCCTTGTATCTAGCCACTCAAGCTTCCCTCTTTAATAATTTATTTGCTTTTGTGCACTTGATTGCTTGTGGAACATGTATGTGTGCATTTTCTCCATTATCCACCCTATGGAGAATCGATTAATGGTAGGAAGTACTAGGGACTCCTCATGCAAGAATTCTATCACATTGTCCTTGCTATTCTCTAGCACACTCTTCCATCTATCTAATATATTCTTTCAAAAGACTTCCTGATATAACTTACATTTGTGTTCCATGACTCTCTTTCCCTCATAATGCATAAGTTAAGCACAATATCAGTGGTTGTGTCCAAGTATCATAGCTTGGTTGGGCAGGTCTAACATAGGTCCTCTCCCAGCTCCAAGTACGCTCCTTAGCATAACCCAAAGATCCCCACATAATATCAGGTGTACCTACAAGAGTTGCACTTAAAGAAGTGCCATGCAGATGGTTGAGTAAATCCAATTGTCATCACAAGGGTGACAATGCCTATGGTTGTGGCCAATATAAGCGATGGGCATCCACTCAATGGATGGGAGGGGGACATAGCATCTGTGTCTCCATAATAGCAACCATTGGAGCTACACTCTTGGACATCTCAATGAGGAAGAGGAGTACCACCCTACCATGGGCTCATAGCATCTACATCTCCATAGCATCCTCGAGAGCCACTCTTAGCTCAATGAGGAGACAAAACCTCCATATCTCCACAAAATCCACAAAATCCATTAGTCGAGCAAGTTGTGCTTGAGCCTCTCTCTACAGTGGCCAACTTAGAGTGTTGACTATGCGTGCTAGACACTGACACATCAAAGCATACCAAGATAGAACATGAGGATGTCAATTGGGACAACTCACCATCGACTCTATCTCTAAAAAACATAATGTGATTTGGAGACATATGTGTAAAGTTCTTCTCCAACTCTTCATCTGTCTATTATATCACATCATGGCACTCTCTAGATATGTGGTGACTTACATGATAAAAAAGAGATGTAAACTAATTCAATGTAGAGATGAAAGATAAGTACAATAGAAAAATATATGTGGATTTTCATAAAAGTTAAAAAACATATAATAAAGCACCAACATAAGTGAGGAACAATAACCTATTGCAAACACAATCGATTCTATTAATCTATAACTTCATCTTGGCATAGCTCAACATACATGAGGGCCTATGTAGAGGTTTGCACATGAAGAAAAGTCCAATTCACTCTCAAAAAATTCTTCTACATCCATCTCCTCCATTGGTTGTGCTAGTTTTCCCGAGCTTATCTCCTCCACCTAGTGCTAGTCCTCCTCATCCTCCACTTTCTACAAGTCTTCCTCCCTTGTATACTCTTCTCTTGCGTGCTAGGTTTCAACACACTGTTGAGCCATCCAAGGTGTTATAGGGAAAGCATACAATTGACAAGGTTGTTGTGGGTTAGGGGAGAAGATCACTTGTATGGAACATTCAAGAACCAATCATTGTTAAAAGGTATTTGTGGCCTTTAATTACTTAATTAAACAAAGGATATCTGCCTTCTCATAGTGACTTAACAACACAAATGTGTCGCTTCAATCATTGCTTCCATATTGGGCTCCAATATTTGAGAAAAATTTGGCTAGTCCCTAGTTTCTTCTCTAATGAAGGGCACCCTAGAGGAAGCAGCTTCTAGAGGATGCATATTCTTTGGTGCTCCTTGCATGGTATGCCCACAAACTCTTCTTACCGAGTGTAGGAGATCTATTGCTTGTGATGTACCATTATCTTCCTATAAAGATTTTCAAAAACAATACATTGTTGGATATTACAATTAGAGATTGCTTAGCACCATAATACATGCACATCTTTGTATACTTTATTCACGGCTAAGTCATAGTTTAAGATATCTTAATTAATGATTTGTGGTAGGAATAGCTGAAATGGTTGCACATGCTCTATGAATAAATGAACTTTTTAGTGAATTGCCTACTTGCACTAAGTGAAAGGACATGAGACACACTAATTGAGATAGGCCTCTCAAACTCTAGCAAGTCAATTGTCATCGCTGCTCATTTTTATTACAATGTAAGTAATAGATCATTCACGATGCCATGTTATGCTCTCTCTTTTACTCTCTCAATTTCTCTTTCTCTTTCTCTAGTTTACTTTTTATCTCTTTCTCTTTCTCTCTCTGTCTCTCTCACACTAGCCCTCTCTTTCTTTGTCTCTATTATTACTCTCTCTTTTGCTCCCTCTTCTTCTTTGCCTCTCCTTCATTCCTCCCTAGCTCCCTATTTGTGAGTGTGTGTGTATTCTATTTCTCTTTCTCCCTCACTCTCTCTTTTAGCTTCTTCTAAGCCTCTATATATATATATATATATATATATATATATATATATATATATTCAGCTATGCTGTTGGATTGGTAAGTTAGTTTATGCAGGCTCCAAGGAAACCACATTTGGATTCGGCTAGACGCATACTCAGGTATGTGAAGTTCACATTGCAGTATGGACTATTTTATGAGACTGGGGTTCAGATACAGCTGCATGGATACACTGATGCTGATTGGGCTGGTAGTATTTCTGATAGACGATCTACCAGTGGATATGTGTTCTCTTTTGGGAGTGCTGCAGTCACTTGGAGCAGCAAGAAACAGCCTACAGTTGCCTTGTTGAGCACAGAGGCTGATTACAGGGGTGCAGCAATGGCTGCATGTGAGGTAGCTTGGTTGCATAAGCTACTTTATGATATGCATCAGTCTACAGATGGGCCAGTTGTCATTTATTGTGACAACATGAGTAGTATACACTTGGCAAATAACCCAGTCTATCATGCTAGAACAAAGCACATTGAGGTGCATTATCGCTATGTGCGGGAGAGGGTTTTACTAGGTCTTATTGATCTAGTTTATGTCAGCACAGAGGATCAGGTAGCTGACATATTTACGAAGGCATTGGGCGCAGAGAAGCTGCGCAAGTTCAGAGACCTTCTTGGTGTGCAGGAATTGGGATTGAGCTCGAGGGGGAGTGTTGAGATATCGAGCTCCACTTGTGATACGCCAGGGTGACCGTTGTGTATTTATGTCACCGACTTGTCAGTTGCAGACGCGGTTGGTACACCGCCCATGAATAATAGCTACATGATAGCTATCCTTATCTACTCTAGTTCGTGGCTCAGTTAGTATGCCACCTTAGTTAGTTGAGTTTGGTTTGAGACCCATTTATAGGGTTCTTCTATTTCTTTGTATGAGAGTTCTTTTGGCTTACACAACTAAGAAGAGAAAAACTGTTTTCAGCCTCCACCCTTGTGTGTATTCCCCCATTGTGCAAGCAAGAAAGCTACAAGTGAGACTCCTTCCTTCTCTCCCACAATCTTGACAAATCTAACATGTCTTGTGATGCAATGCTGTTGACAATTAGAGTTTGCAGCAGTAGAATGTATGCACAAGAGGGAGAGAAGAGCTCAAAGTACAAGAATGAAATCTTGCTTACTAAGTTGCTTAGAGAACAACTTGGGTACACTCTCTCACAAGTGATAGTGACCCATAGGCTGTTTATATAGCCCTTTGCCAGCTAGGGTTAGGGTTTCCCCTGCCCTTAGGGCTATTCACACCCATCTACCCTTATACTCCCTTGCTTACAGTGGGTTTCTATGCCCATCTTCTAACACCCCCCCTCAATGCCAGGGTGGCATTGGATTACAAGACATGTAAAAGTTCCCCCCCTTTTTGGATGCCTTTATAAATCAAGCTTACAAGGTTGTTCTAGGTAGATGATTTAAATAGTCAAAACAGTCGATCTTCAGATGAATTGGAGACATAGTTGGCCACCAATTCTTTGGGTATTTCAGGAGTGTTGGGGCATTTACTTGTTATATGCCCTGTCTTCTTGCATTTGTTACATTTCATCTTCTCGGGATACTTCTTCCAGCAGTTGTTTACAAGATGTCCTTTTTTCTTGCAGAAAGAACATTTAATGAGAACTGTATGAACCAATACTTGTTCACGGGAATTTGAAGTTGCCTGACTGTTGCTGCTTTCTTTGTGGTTCCTCTTTTCTTCATCCAAACAGGATTGAATGGTACTTGCCAAAGTAGGATCTGGAATGTTGGTGAGAGTGGTTACAAGAGTAGGGAACACCTATTTTACAGCTTTTAGGAGAATAGCAATAGCATCTTCTTCAAGTATTGGAGCTTGTACAGAAGCAAGTTGTGCCATAAGTCCCTTCATATGAGAAATGAATTTTCCCAAATCTTCTCCTGAACGGTATTCCAAGCTGAAGAATTCAATTTTAAGGAAGATTTTAGTATTCTTCCCAGTGGCTCCATAGAGCTTTTCAAGCTCATCCCATTTTTCTTTAGCAGTGTTTAGTTGATCAACATGATGAATCAGGGATTCATCTAAGTGTAGCATTATGATTGCTTGAGCCCATTGGTCATCCTCTATATCAATCATATTTGCAGAGTTTACAACTCTATTGCCTTGAATAAGAGGCCAATACCCTCTCTCCATCATTTTGTATTTTATAAGTACTTGCCATGGATGGAAATCCTTACCATCGAACTTTCGAATTTGAGGACGGACATCAGCATATGTTGTAGTCATTGGGAAGGTCTTACCACTTGTTGGGACAAGGGCAATGTCTAGTCCCTTACAAACCTTTCACTGAATGCGGAAGCAATTTAGACAAAGTGAAGTCAAAGTTGTAATGAAGAGAAAGGCTGAAAATCATATAAGTGTAATATTTCCAGGTATGACTTTGGTGGTCCTTTCTTATGTGCAAACTTCTTCCGTGGTTTAATAGTCTTTTTAGGTTTTAATGAAGTAAACCTAGACTGGACTTCAGGCTCCTCCTTGTGGTACGGCTTAGTGGATGAGGCTTGTGTTGGACACGGTTTGTCTATGATCTCAATGCTTGTTGCTGATGACTCTGAGGAGAGTATGATGACACTCATGCTATTGATTTTACTGACCAAAGTACTTGAGACAATGTCACTTACGGTATGCAATACACTTCTTGTGCATAATGGTTTATGTGTTTATTTTACACATAACCTTACAACAATGTATGAAGAGGAATAAAAAACTCACTGGTTTTAGTGAATGCCCAGCAAGCTATTCAACTGATGATTTATGATTAGTGTTAAGAGAACACTATTGTCAAGCTTAGTGAAGTGCTTGAATGGAACCCGGTTTGAAGTCGGCTTCCCGATGCTTGGTGATGTCCGTTAATCATGCCCAAGAGCTTTAGACTCTGGAATAGGATTCAGAGACTCTGCTTCAATGATTAGAATCACTGTTAATGAAGCTCAGAGTGTAAAAATCCCAAAATGTCAAACTTGGAGCTTGTTGGCTATGGCTGCCCAAAAAAATACAGTTAGGGTTTGGCTTGTAGCAGCCAGCAGAAGAGGAATTTCCCAGAGCCCTCTTGGCTGAGGATAGCTCACTTGTGAGGCTATCAAACCCCCATGATAGTCGCTGGGATTGCGCCGTCTGCTGCCCACAATTCAGCCCGAGATTCACGCCTATCCAGACTGCGCCGTTTTTTCAATGTTGGCAATGCTGGCCTCACGCGTGGACAATGTTAGTGCTTGAGCTGACAGGGAGCTGCGCCCTGATGTGGGGAAGAAGTCTCCAGAAGAAGTCTCAGGCTAATATGGCCTCCTTTGTCCTCCTCAAGTCCTCCAATGGAGGTAGGTTGCAAGCAGCTATGGAGGAAAGAAGGATAGAGTGAAGAAAATGACAGCTAGTGTGCACTTAGTGATGATTGATGCTGAGGGAAGCTGAGGAGATCAGAGATGGCTCTGATACCATGTTGACAATCAGAGTTTGTGGAGCCCCGAGAGGAACACCAAGGAAAAGGGAATTCTCTTGCAAGAAAATCTATCTTGTAACATCAACAAGCTTGTTTATCATGTTTCATATTATCACAATGAAGAAAAGAACACCAGGCACAACAAATCTTCATGCAGCATCATGTAAATCTCCCACGGTTTTTAATAGAATCAACCATATTCTTCAACATCTTCACAAAATCCATCAATATCACAAAGAAAGCAAAGAAATACACCATCTTTGAATGGAAATGCATCACATAGTATTCATCTTCAATATCTTCATAGTCTTCTCTCTCAATCTCTCATATACAATCACTCTGTTTCAATAGAATTGGCTATCTCTGACTCTCTCTCACACACTCCATCAATCATACATCATATCCTCACTACAATCTCTCAAAAATCACTCTCAATAATCACTCTTAGGTCGTGGATACCCCTCCCAAGAGGTATGTCTGATATGAAAGGTCACCAGAGCCACTACAGTGTCTCTTCACAGCTCACTACTGTCACTTCACTCTAGTCTTCTCTTGAGTCTTCAGCAGCTACTTCTTCCACTTCCTCCAGCTCTTTTGTACTTGTATTCACCTCTTTCCAAGGCTAGAAAACTTTCCTCAAAATCACACATACATTCCACAGAACACTTACAGAACAGTCTACAGAACAGTACCAGAACAGTTACAGTACAGAAGCAGAACAGAAACAGAACAGAACAGAAACAGAACAGAAGCAGAAGCTCTACAGAAGACCTACAGAAGGTTACAGAAGGTCATCAAAACTACATAACTCATTCTCAAACCATTCCAAAACTCTCACAAACCATTCAATAAACTTCCACAATATCTCATTCTTCATCAATCAATACTCCATCCCTCCTTACAGAAGACAATCAGAACAAAACAGACCAAAACAGACCAAAACAGAACAAAACAGAAGGTATACAGAACCAATCAGAACCTATCAGAACATCACAGAACCATCAACAAACATCATAATCTTCCAAAACACAATCAATATCATCCAAAACACTCTCAAACCACTTCCTAATCAACCAATCATCTCATAAAATCAACCATTCAGCTCTCAAAAACAACAAAAATCAGCCAAAAAACAAGTCATTTCAACACTCAACATATCCCCACACTTAATAAGGAAGCGTCCTCGCGACCCAGGAAAAAGGGAATACAAGTTCATTTCAAAGCTCAACTTTGATCTTCAATATCTTCATACAAAGAATCCATCCACCACGACCCCAACTTATAACCTGTTTCTGATATAAAAATACGAAGAAAGGAAAACTCTTTCACACATTAACACCTCTTATCAAACTAAAAATCATCACAAATTTGTAAAGGATATAAGAGTTTGCTTCTTCTTCTTCTGCATCAGCTTCAACTCTCCAACCACGACCCCAACTCGAAAAATCTCCAAAATATAGCTCGTACACAAGATCCAATAGGAAACCACTACGTTCGTTTGACATACATGAACTCACAACACAAACACTAATACACAACACAACCATCTGAATGACTTCTTCAAAAAGAAGAGTTTGGCATTAAAAAGCTTGCAGTATACATTGGAAAGGCATCAATGAAGATGATCCCTCTTAAAAGATTGATGTTGTCGGAATCGATCCATAGATAAGGATTCATCGACAAAGTTTTTAGGAGGATTTTGAAAAAATTGGAGACAGCACATCCTTTCCAATAGGACTAGGTATCTGCTAGGCAAACAAAGGGCATGAAAATACAATATCTCCAGCTGTTGAGAATCAATGCTAACATTGACATTCATGCACAACTTGGGGATAGGCTTTGAATCAGTATGGGAGTGCCTATGCATATACGCCAGGTACCAAGCAAAGTGAGCAGTTAATCTCACTGAGGGATCTGCAGACTGTGAATATTGTTGGGCAAAATGAACATAGTTTTGATAAGCTTGACTTGAAACTGTCCATTCCCCTGGAATTACTGGCCAATTAATCTGCGGTCCTGTAAGGCAATCATCCGAACTCCATCCCCTTCTTCTGGAAATCTGAGTATCAAAACCGGCACAGTCACTAACCAACTGAGGTGGTTGAGATATGGAAGTGCTAGGAGAGGGTAATGGAATAAGGGAAAGTGGATGTAGGGAAGGATAGGAAAAATCATAAAAGGAAGAAAAGGTTAAAGAAGGAGTGGCAGAAATTTGTAAGGAATCACTAAGGAAAGGTGTTAATTGATAAATAGGAAATGTGGAGGGTACATTAATGAGGGGTGAAGGACAGGGTGGAGAAGGGGAAAATACCCTATCCTCAATAAAGGAACAATAAGTGAAAATAGGAATTTGAGGGAAATTGGAAGGTTGGAAAAGAAGTGGTAAAATTACTGTGGAATGAGTTTGACAAAGGGAGAAATATATAGCATAGCGGTGAGCCAATTGTTGGTAATAAAGGAGGGTAGGAACAGAAGGTCCTAAGAGAGATCGTCTCTGATAGGCATCAAAGAAGGTAGCATCAAATGGATTATGTTTGGAAAGATAGGTTAAGAGATCCATCCTCAGTTGGTTAGTACTCTGTACAAAGGTAGGAGCTGTGTTTTGTCTTTGATTTAGGACCACTGACTCAATCATGGGATGCCACGAATTATCCTAACAATCAGCTACTTTGGCGGAATATCTCTGAAACATATCAGCTATGCGCAACTCCAAATGATTGACATAGAGAACAGCCTGTAAGACCACATCCCCCACATACCATGCCATATCTACCTCATCTGGAATTAACAAATCTCCTCGGAGATACATGTATGCCATCAGCATGGTGTCTGGCGTGACAGAATCTTCAAAGAGCATTCTGACTACCTCAGTCAACAACTCAGCAGACCAAGCCCCACTCCAGCCATCCTCTGGAAAAGGTAAATCCATCGTGGAAAGCTTCATATAGAAGACCAGCTTCTGTAAGTGGTAGTGGACAAAGAAAGAATGGTCTGGTAGGACATAGTCCTGAAATTGTTCAAAGCTAGACCATAATAAGTCCATTCTGGACTGCAATCTTTCCACTTTGTCTTGGAATAAAGGGCACAAAGTAGCCTGTCTCTGTAATGCAGCCAAGTCCTGCTGTGAAAGAGAGGGAATTAATGGAACAGGAGGGCTTGGAGGAACAGAGCGGGACTTTGCAAGCTGATCTTGCAACTGCTGGATGTGGGAGGCTTGGTTGGCCATTGTGTCATTAGCCATCTGTAAAGCTGAAAGCTTGTCATCTAAGTGAACTTGGAATTCTTTCGCTTCGGTGGACATCCGCTCCTTCTCTGCTGAAAGGCTAGTAACCTGTGACTGAGCCTCTAGTAACTGGGTTTTTAATGAAGAAATCTCATCACTCTGAGTGGCAACCAGTTGGGTTTGCTGTTCCATTTGCTTAAATAGATCTGCTAGGGTATCCTTAGTAGAAGCTAATTCAGATGTTGCCTTATGCAACTGGTCTTTGGACTGCATGAGCTCCTCATAGAAAGATGCGTACAGCTGTTGAACACAGGCTGTCACGGACAACTCAATGGAACTTTGAATATCCTTGCAGAGGAAAGGAATGGCATCTCCTGAAACGAGACTGTTCAGGGAAGGAACTGAGATCTCCAAGGATCCTTCTCTATGTGCCCTGAATAGGTTATTGCAAGTGAGAAACCCAGGGAGGTCACTGCCAGAAGTAGCAGGGATAGGCACTGAGGGAAGTACAGCAGGGGCTTTGTCCGCTACCCTCTTCAAGCGTTTGCGCTGTATAACCAGGGGAGGCGGAGAATCATCATCCTCAATGTCAATAGGTGCTGACTCTTCTGAAGGTGGAGGAGGTGGTACTGGATCTGATGGAGGAGGTGGAGGCACAGTCTTCTGTAAACCTGAATAGGTCAAGAAGGCTGACAAATATGATCCATAGGTAACATTGGTAACATTACCCCTCGTGACTTTAACAAAATGCTGATCCATCTTAGTAAGGAGGTATGTGCTCCAATCAATGGCAACTCCTTTTAGCACCATCCTGGAAGCTGTAAAAAGCTCTTTGGACAAATAGTGGGATGGCGTTTTGGCAGGCATGAACCTGTCCTGAAGGAACTGACACATCGTCTTCCAGACGGGATCAGTGATCATAGAAAACGAAACTCCTGAAGAGTTTATCACTTTCTTAACATCAAGGACCTCCCGTGTCTGCTTCTGCAATAGTTTGAGAATCTCTTCATTAGAGAAGAGTTGTCGAGTGGTCACAAAAGGTTCCCCTTTGGAGGGTAAGGACAAAGCCTTCCCTAAGCCTCGAGATGTCAATGTCATAGACATGCCTTGGACTACTCCTGTCTTCTTGCTGTAAGAGGCCAGGAACTCATCACATACGGACGGATCCTCTGGAAGTAATGGAAAAGGAGTGGCCACAAAAGCAGCAAGTCCTGCCTTCATGAGGGGCTCAAAAGTAAGTAGGGACGAGTAATCCCTACTAACTAATGGGACGTACTGGATAGGGGGAGGAGCATGAGAAGGCGCCATTCAGATGGTTACACACACACCACAACACAGACAATCAAGGTGAATGCCTGCAAACCAACAGACAAAAACCAAGGATAAGAGGATTACCAAATAAAACGTGACACGACCTACTAATCCCAGGCAAACCACATCCTAGAAAAAATTTGACATGACCTCGAGACAAATGCGACCGAAAGCTTCATGCGATGCATCAAACAAACACCCTGAACCCCGTATCAGGCAATAAAAGAAAAAAAAACTACATACCGTACCCGTAACCGTAACTGTAACTAAAACAGGAAACCAAAACCAAACCATATCCAACATCTATCAATACGACAACTGTGATAGAACCAAGACTGGACCATGGAAAATAACATTAATGACTACGTATACCCATCCCACGAAACGTTTCATTAAAAAGGGAATTAAGTGCAGTGAGGGGGGAATTAATTTAATGAAGGGTTGATTTTAATCAATTATTAAAAATGGGTGAATTTTTATTAGGTGATAAACCTTAATAAGAAAACGGCGGTTCCTTATTACCAATTATTAGGTTAAACGGTGCAGTTATACGAGTCCCGGACTTCGATTCCCGACTGGGTCTCTAAATGCAATTCATTGATTATAATTAAGGTGATGTGGAGCGCTTTTTTGCCAGCGCGTGCTCATGTGACGGCTGGTTTATTTTAATTAAAAAAGGATGTGTGTTTAGCGCGAATGCGCGTGCCATGGTGGGTGAATTAAAGAGTTTATTTTAACAATTAATTGTGATTAAGGGGGAAAAATAAATAAATAAATAACAGAAAATAAATACCTGGCAGGGTGTGTATGAAATGCAGGAATGCGCACGGAAGAGTCCCAGGAAAGGAAAAGCAAAAATCACTGATGAAACAACAAACAACACCTTAGCAGATGTGTTAATTTGATTTATGTTGGGTTTTTATTTTTATTTATTTAATTGTATTTTTAGTTGTAATTTTTTTATGTTTGAATAAATGGAAAATGAGCAAGGGAGGTGAGGGAAATTTTTTAGAATGTTTTTAGAAATTTTTAGAATTTTTTACAATTTTTTAAATGATTTTTCCTATTTTTTTGGCAATTTATGGGTAATTTTAGGAAAGAGGGATTTTTCTAAAATTATAGGAAAGGCAATTCCTAGCAGACAAAGGTCCAAAAAATGGCAAAAGACAGAAGAAATTTTTAGAAATTTTTTGAAAAAATTTTTTATGAAAAAATGAAGGTTGTGATTAAGTAAGTCACATTGATCACATAAATCACATAAGTCACTTAAGTCATAAGTCATAAGTCAGGTTAGTCAGGTAAGTTAAAACAACTAAGTTAGGGTAGGTAACCTAAGTAAGTTAAGTAAGTCGACCTAAGTTAGGTAAGTAAGGTTAAGTAGGTTAGGTCTGGTAAGTTAAATTAGGTTAGGTTAGTGTTAATGACTAATTAATCCTAAGTTAACTAATGGTTAGTAACTAACCTTAGGAGGAGGTAGGGGTGAAGGGGGTGGTGGAGGAGAAGGGAGGTGGAGGTGGGCGAGCCGGCGGACCGGGCGATCGTGGCGGCACGGCGTCGGCGAGCCGGGCGGCGACCAGGCGTGGAGGCGGCGGTCGTGGCGGCGACGGCGACGGCGGGGAGGCGCGGCGCGATCGTGGCACGGTGGGGCGGCGTCAGCTGCGAAGGGGGCTGCCGACGAGGCGTCCAGGAGGCAGCGCGACGGCGGAGAAGGCGGCCTGCAGCGAGGAAGGAGTGACCGTGGCAGCCAGGAGGCAGCGTCTGCAGGGGGAGGGCAGCGACCGTGGCAGCCAGGAGGCGGGAGGCAGAGGCCGCGGGCTGGAAGGCGACGGGGATGCTGGCGGCAGACTGGGGGGGAGGAGGAGGAGTGAGGGGAGGAGGAGGAGGAGAGAGAAGAGGAGAAGGAGGAGTAGGAGGAGGTCGAGGGAGGAGGGAAGGAGGAAGAGGGAAGGAGGAAGAAGAAGAAGGAGGTAGAGAGGAAGAAGAAAGGATGGCGGGCAGGAGAGAAGGAGGAGAAAGAAGGGAGAGGAGAGAGAAGAAAGAAGAAAGAAGAGAGAGGAGAGGGGAGAGAAGAAAGAAGAAGGGAGAGGGAGAGGACGTGCAGAGAGGGAGAGAGAGAGAGAAAGAAAGAGAGAGAGACAGACGGTTGAGGCGGGAGAGGAGTTTGTTGTGTTTTTTTTTTTTTTAATTCAAAACAAAAATAAAAAGAAAATAAAGAATAAGAATAATAATAATAAAATGGGTGGGCGGGCAGGAGAGAGTGGGCAGGGGCTAGGGAGGATGGGCGGGGTCAAGAGGGGACGGATCCCCGTCCCGCGCACGTGCGCGGGGCGGGGTAAAAAAAAATTGCCGTGACGGGATTGAAACGATGCGGGGATGACGGTACGGGGTACGCGGACACGACCGGGGCGCGTGGAGACGCGTTAAATCGAAAACGGGCGCGTTCACGCGCAAAACGAGCGCGAGAAAAAACGGAAAAATAAAGAAAAATGAACAACTCCCAATCCGCATGTCAAAACGAAATATCGTAAAAACGAAAAGTGGGCAGGACGACAGGAGGGAAACAGGAAAAATATGGAACGGGGGTTCCGGGAGGGGTAAAGGACGTTCACGTGCAAAAACACAAAAAATAAACCAAAGACGCTTTTTAAAAATTAATATCGAAAGATCCGTGCATCGGAATGAGGTGCAGCAAAAAGGAAAACGGTGCAAAAAGATGTGCCCGACAATCCTATCCTATCAAAACAGAATTCCGACTGAAATAATATGCGTTCACATGGGGAAAACCCAAAAAACAAACCCGAAAATGGGATCGAAAATTAATATCGGACGAACCGTTTACCGGAATGACATGCAGTAAGAAGGAAAAATGTCCGCAGAAAGGAATGGCACAGGGTTATCACGTTAAACTGTAGTTCCGGCGGAAATAGGAGGGGTTCACATGTGAAAAACTCCAAAAAGACTCCCAAAAACTCAGTTAAAAATTAATAAGTAAAAATCCAGAAGTCGAAAAAGGGTGGAGGAAAAAGGAAAAAGGTAGGGGAAGGCACAGGGGACATGGCTGTCAAATCAAATTGGAATTCCGATGCAAATAGGGCAGGTTCACATGGAAAAATGTCAAAAATACGCACGAAAAAGTTGCGAAAAGCCGGAAAATTAATAACGGACAAACCGTGTATCGGAATGATGTGGAAAAAAGGAAAAATGTCAGGGGAAAAGCTTTGGTCAGGGCTATGATGTCAGATCACGGTTCCGAAGCAAGAAAAGCGCGTTCACATGGAAAACCGTCTAAATTGCGTAAAATGCTTCAAAAATTAATAACTCAAAAACCGTGCACCGGAACAGGGGTAGGTAAAAAGGAAAAATGGTCAGTTCAATAGGAGGAACAGGGCTATAAGGTTGGATGTGGATTTAAGTGAACGTAGGGTGCATTCACATGGAAAAACCTCAAAATCAGGGAATGAAGGAAAACTGCAAGGAAACAGCCCCAAGGGTGAGTGAAACATAACCGGGCGGGTGGGAAGGGACCCCAGGAGGGTAAAAGCAAGTCATGGTATACATGCATGAGCAAGATAAGGCATATGTAGATGAGTATGCAATGTAGACGCGCAGGGACGCGTCCCCACACTTAAGACCTTAACGGATAGGGTTAACCGAGCATTAGGGACCCAGGACCATTCCACAGGCCATCCACTAACTTCCCCACACTTAAAACATGACCGACACGAAGAAACCAAAGTGTAGGGTTAGAAAAACTTGGCCCGTTTCGTCCAGAATCAAGGTTGAGTGTCGACGGCACGTCCAGTGTGGTTGTCGGCGCTGGAGGGACCAAGGCATCTTCTCGGCACACGTTCGTCATGGCAGGGACCACGCAGCAGCACCCAGGGAGGTAGCTGATGGAAGGAATCGTAGGAAATTCGTTGTCGAGGAGGGATATTGCACTCAACTCACAGTCACTCAAACGAAATGAAAGAACAGTCACTCGCCCCATGACTAATATCACACGAGAAAGAATGATTAAAACCCATATCTCATACCCGGTTGAGGAATCAACAAAGGGGGAAATGGTGCAGAAGGAGTATGCCAGGGTGCACGATTGACGGTGCATTAGTGCGTCCAACCCGTCTGGCATAAGTGCAAGAAGGAAGGCAAGGGAGCCTTACAGTGCAGTGTACAGAATAGGGTGATGTATCTTGTGATGACGACAAAAACCCATCTCGTGGGTGCACAGGGAAACGGGAACATACCTGACTCCAAGTGTCGTAACGTCCCTCAATCTCACCTCTCGGTAATTGATTGAAGAAACTCCAGTCACACTCAACCCACCCTCTGTCTCACTCTCTGTTGATAGATACAGGAGGGCAGCCTTTTCCTGAAACCCATTGATGTAATCCTCACAGTCACTTGTGCAAAGATTGTATGCCTTGTGCGCATTTGATGGTGCAACAGTGCATCCCGCCCTGTGCCGGTATACGGTGCGAGAAGGAAGGCCAGGGAGCCTTATGGTGCAGTGCACAGGGACAAATTATGCTTTGTGCATTGAGAGGCCCATCCCGTGCGTGCAACACTTCATTCATACTTCTCACCTCTCATTCGATTGGAAGGGAAAAGACTGGTCTCTCGCCCCACCCTCGGTCTCACGCTCTATTGATAGATAGAGAGGGCAACCATACTCACTTCCCCATCCGGTTAGGATGAAAGCTCACAGCACTCAAGGGGTTGTCGATGAAGATCGCGTCAGCAGCTGTGGAAGAGGCGTACCCAGGGAGGTAGCCATCAAATCGAATATTGTGGTGAATAGAACATGTCATCTGCTAGAGGACAGGTAGTCACTTTGCAAAGAGACCCAGGACACAGCGTACCAAGGGAGGTAGCTTCGGGATTGGATCCGAGGGATATCAATCAATGAATCCACTTTCTGGACTGCTGGGTGTTACCACCTTTTCCACAGCCAGCTTCCCGCCCAAGGGTGTTTACCACCTGTTCTTGGAACGAGGCCTGCTATGACAGGGAATTGCTTCCTTTTCTCTCATAACAGATTTGTTTTTTTTGTTTTTTTTTTTTCTCTTTTTCTTCTTTTCTTTTTTTCCTATCCCCGAGGGTGTTTCCACCTTTTCTCGAAGAATAGGTCGGCATGACAGGGACCTAAGTCCTTTTCTCCCATGACCGATATGTTTGGTTTTTTGTCTTTTTTTTTTCTTTTTCTCTTTTCTTCAAATTGAACAAGGGAATGGTAGAAAGACCATGTGTCAGAACCCACCTCGCCACTGTCGCTGGTGGAAAATAGAGGATAAGAGATCAAGGCTAGAAGGGGGTTTTGAGGGGACAGAGGGTTGCGTCCACTTCATTAGGAGTGATTGAAGAACGACTAACAGAAGTGTCAACATAAGAAGTACAGTGCCGCGCCAACGAGGGAAAAGATCAAGTGTCCGTAATTGTCAAGATCCCCAAGGAGGGAAGTACTTCTTCAGGCGATATCCATTGATCAGAAAGGGATCATCAGAGGCATCAATGGTCTGTATTTGGACAGAGCCATTAGGGTTGACTGCAAGTACCTTATAGGGGCCCATCCACCGCTGTTGGAGCTTGCCAGGAAACTTGCCAAATCGTGAATCATAGGCTAGGACCAAATCACCTTCTTTGAACTCCTTGTGCTTGATGAAGCTGTCATGGTAAGCCTTGCGTCGAGCTTGCGTGGCTTCCATGCACTGTAGAGCCATCCGACGAATTTCGTCCAAACATTCCAAGTGCAAGAGACGGCGTGGCAGTGAATCGTCATCCCCCAAACGCTCTTTGATAGCCACTCTCAAAGAGGGTAGTTCCAGTTCAACAGGAAAAACTGCTTCTGTACCATACACCAGCTGGAAAGGTGTCTGTCCCGTTGCTGCTTTATGAGAGGTTCTGTACGCCCAGAGGGCCTCTGTAAGTCGATCGTCCCAATCACGACGATGTGCGGCAATTGTTCTTGTCAGAATCGAGCAGAGGATGCGATTGGTGACTTCGACTTGGCCGTTGGCTCTGGGGTAATAGGGAGTGGACTTGCGATGGCGGATCTTATACAACTCTGTCAACTCTTCCATGACTTTGTTGAGGAAATGCGTGCCTCTGTCACTTACCAGCTCTAAGGGACTGCCAAAACGGGTGATGATATTCTCGTACATGAACAGGGCCACGCTGTTACCATCGTCCCGCTTGAGGGCTTTAGCTTCACACCACTTTGTGACATAATCCGTACATACGAGGATGTATCGGTTCTGTTTCCTTCTGGTAGGAGGATCGATCGGACCTACGAAGTCAATGCCCCACTTCTCAAACGGCTTCAACGGAAGGATAGGGTGCAGCGGCATGGCACTTGTCTTGGTGGGTTTCCCCATTCTTTGACAAGCATCACATCTTTTACAGTAATCATAGGCATCCTTATGAATGGTAGGCCACCAATATCCCGCTAGCAGAGCCTTCCTGGCCGTAGCTTCTCCTGCAAAGTGACCTCCACATGGCTCGTCGTGGCAAGCCTTCAGAACAATCCCAATCTCGTCTCCTGCAACACATCTTCTGAGCATTTCATCTTTGCCTTTCTTGTACAGTGCACCGCCTAGCAGGGTGTATGGGGCTGATTCTAGCATGAGCTTCTTCCTTTCCCGACTGGAGATACCAGGAGGGTATTGTTGGGTTGCCAGCAGATTGGCGATGTCCGCATACCAGGGAGTTACAGTTTCCACCAAGAATAGGGAAGCATCAGGGAGGTCTGGATCATCCTGCTCCTCGTCTGCAGTTTGTGGGATACGCGACAGATGATCAGCCAGGACATGGGAACGACCAGGCTTAGTAATCACCTCAAAGTCGAACTCCTGGAATAAAAGGAGCCACCTCATCATTCGTCCTTTCACATCTGCTTTGTTCATTAAGAAGGACAGGGCCTCATGATCCACATAAAATTTAAAGTGGGTAGATAGGAGGTAATGGCGAAACTTCTCCAGGGCAAACACCATTGCCAAGCACTCCAGCTCTGTCACTGTATAGTTTCGTTCCCTATCAGTGACTTTTCGGCTTGCATAATAGATCAGTTGATCCAACTTTGAGGAGCCCTTTTGGCAAAGGACAGCACCTAAGCCTTCAATTGACGCATCAGTGTGTACGTGGAACTCTTTCGTCCAATCAGGAGGTTGTAGGATGGGTGCCTCTATCAGGCACTGCTTCAGAGTATGGAAGGCTTTGTCACATTCTTCCGTCCAAGTAAACTCTGCATCTTTCCTCAGAAGCTTGTGCAAGGAAGTTGCCTTTGTCGCAAAATGGGCTATGAACCTTCTGTAGTAACCCACATGGCCTAGGAATCCCCTCAACTGTTTGAGGTTGGTGGGTGCTTGCAGAGCTGCAATCTTTTCGATCTTTGCAGGGTCTGTTGATATCCCTTGCGCAGAGACAATGTGGCCCAACAGAACTCCAGAAGAGACCCCAAAGATGCATTTGTCGGGGTTGAGGGAAATCCCATACTCCCGGCATCGATCAAAGCATTGCTCCAGGTGGTCCCAGTGTTCACGGATCAAACTATAGACACAAAAGTCATCCAAATATACCTCAATAAAGTCGTGCAGATGATTTTGAAATGCAGCCATCATGACTCGTTGGAACGTAGCAGGGGCATTGCAGAGCCCAAATGGCATCACTCGGTAAGCGTAGGTCCCCCATTCTGTGGTGAAGGTTGTTTTGGACTGGTCTTCTTCTGCGATTTGGACTTGGTTGTATCCACTGAATCCATCCAGAAGGGAATAAAGCTCATGTCCTGCCACTGTGTCCAACAGTTGGTCTGTGAAAGGGATAGGAAAGTGATCCTTCTTCGTCTTGGAATTAAGCTTTCGGAAATCCACACATATTCGCAATTTTCCATTCTTCTTGGGTACAACCACGATGGGTGAAACCCATTCACTGTTTGCCACTGGATAAATGAACTCGGCTTCCAGAAGCTTCAGCAACTCCGCTTTCACCAATGTGGAATAATTCGGGTTCATTCGCCTCTGTCGTTGCCGTACTGGCTTGGCATCAGGCTCCAAGTCAATATGATGTTGGCATATTGTGGGATCAATCCCCTTTAGGTCTTTGTAAGACCATGCAAACACGTCCAAATTTTCTTTCAACAAGTTGTACAGGGTTGACAACTCCTCTTCCGGGAGACTGCTACCCACCTTCAAGTGGCGTTCAGTGCCTTCTGAATCCACAAAGGTTAACTGCTTTTCACCTTCTACTTCACGAATGAAGGTCCCGCGGACCGCTTCTGGATACAGATCCGACTCCTTCAAGGGAGTGATGTCCTCTTCTGATGTCCCACTAGAACTGATTTCTTCTTTTGGTGGAGACTTAGGTTGCTCTTTAAGATATTGGAATGGGATAAGAGCCATTTCGGGTTTGGTTTCAAGATTAATTACGTCTTGGCTTGAAGACTCATCTTCTGATGATACATCCAGGAACGTCACATAACAGGGACCTACTGATGCCTGTTGGGTTTGTGGGACTGGTGCTTGTTGGCATGGTGCATCATCATCATCTTTCTTTGGCAAGGATAGGTTAGGACGGCAGGAGCCACTGCTGAAAGACGGCTTGCTCTTCTTAATCCATTTCTTATAAAGGTTTTGCATATGAGAAGATCCATTTACCAAACCAAATGGTACCATTGCCATTCTGTCCCATAGCATAAGCTCATCGGCTTCTGATGCTTCTGGAACTTCTTCCTCCAATGTATCCTCTTCAGGTGGGATAGACTCTTCCATTTCACTTGCATAATCCTCTTCGTCCATATCATATTCATCCTCTTCTGTCTCTGTCTCTGCTTCTGTCTCTGCTTCTGTTTCTGCTTCTGCTTCTGTTGATGCTTCTGCTTCTGTTGATGCTTCTGCTTCTGCTTCTGCTGATGCTTCTGCTTCTGTTGATGCTTCTGCTTCTGCTTCTGTAGGAGCTCTGTAACAGAAGAACAGATTCTCTGTTTCCTCTCCTGCCTCTGTCTCTGGCTCTGCTTCTGCCTCTGTTGTGGCCATGTAACAGGGAGAGCAGTACATCCATGCTTCTATCTCACTGTCAGAAGTGATTTCAGAAGGCATTCCTGGTTCAGGCAGGAAGTATTCACCCATTGATAATGGCTTTGCATCTTTTGGAAGTCGGCTTACTGTATCCACTGTTAAGGAATGTGCCACTGTTTTCTTAGGAAGGATCTGTTTGACAGCATCTTCGTCTGCTGATGTTCCATCCGTAACCTCATTAGGGGAGTCAGAAGATAATTCCAAGGAGGTGGATCCATGTCCTTTTTGAGAACCATACAGTTTCAGCACCACTTTGTTGGGTCCTCTGCCCAAGGTCAAAGTTCCTTTAAACCAATCCGTCCTTGCTCGGGCTTCAAAAAGCCATGGTCTGCCTAGTAACAGAGGATAGGATGTACCATAAGAGTTTGGCTTCACCACCAGATAGGTTAGCCAATAATCTTTTCCAGCCACAGTAGTCTTCACATATGGGAGAATGCCCAAAGGCTTGATTCTACTCTGATCCGCCAGTCTGATGAGCCATTGGGTTGGTTGCACACCTTGTAAGCCTAGATCCTTCATCGTCACATCCGTCATAATGTTTACTGATGAACCTCCATCAATCAGTGCATTTGCAATGAAGCAGCCTTCTATCCACACGCTAGTCTCTGGAGTACCCGGATCTAGAAAAGCATTAGCCACATCCACTTCTTTTACAGGCTCTGGAGCCTTGTTGGACTTTGTCACTGTGGAGGGAGCAATCCTTAAACCACGTCTTTTTGTCAGTATACTTTTGAATCTTTTCCGGCAACTGGGGGACAACATCAATAATTGTCGGAATGTGAGGTTTGGTTTAAAGGTATCTAGATCTCTGACCAGATCGTATTCCTTAATAGGATCCACTGGCTTTTCTAATCGGTTAGGGAATGGGGCAACACCCATTTTCATTTTCCCTCTTTCTTCCAACAGAGGAATTACAGGAACTTCTTCTGCCACTTGTGGCACTTCCTCCTCTTCTGTCTCCTGAACCTCTGGTCCTGTCTCTGTAACTGTCTCTGTAACTCTCTGTGGCTCTGTAGGGCTCTGTACGGCACTGTTAGGCTCTGTTCTGTTCTGTTCTTCTGGTGGAAGATTGAACTTCACTGCTCTGGCAGGAGGGTTATTTTCTTTCTGGATAGGTGGTTCCTTCTGCTTTGCACGCGTGATGGCAGCAACTTCCAATTCCACCAAATTGGAGGTAGGCTCTTGGGCCTTGGCTGGACTATCAGTAGCACTGTTTTTCACTGGGGCTGGGCTTGGACAGTCTTTTGCAGTGTGGCCTTCTCCTTTGCATCGACTGCATAAGGGCTTGTAATCCACTGACCTTCGAGGATTTGGACAATTTGGTGAGATGTGTCCCTTTTCTCCGCATCTGTAACACTCCACTTCTGATCTCTGACCACCGCCAGACTGTCTTCCTCTATAACTTTGAGAGGGAAATCTTCTGGGTCCGAAATTAGGACCAAACTCTCTAGGCTTGGGTCCAATATCTTGTGTTGTCATTTTGGATTCCAACAAGTTAAATCTTGCGTCTTCTTCCTTTCTTCTCCTATCATGCATCTCCTTCAGAGAGCAAATGTCCTCTGTATGGTTCTTCCGCAAACAGTAGGAACAGAAGGCTCCAGGGATGGTTGGTTTTCGTGTACATTCAGTGGCTAAATGACCTGCTTGATGACACTTACCACACCAAGTGTTTGACCGCATCACATCTCTTCCTACTCCTGCAATGTTGGATATGCTAGCGGTATTCACTTTCAGCGTCTGTAGTTGTTCTGTAATCACATCCATCAACTCCTTTTTAATGTTTGCAACTGAGTTGGATAAATAATCCTTCAAGCTTTCTCCTCCTGACGTACTGGCAGGAGGGTTTTGAGGAGTCTCTGTAATCACTGCATAAACTGGTTGGGCTGGTACCGAGGGGTCTCTGTTCTGGTTCTGATTCAGTGCTCCTGTTTGAACTGTTGGCTGTTGGCTCCAGTTGGTAGGATTCCACTGTTGCTGCTGATTTGGCATTGAGGAAATTGGTTGAGACCATGGTTGTTGTGGTTGAGCCATCATTTGAGGCATTGATTGTGGCCATTGTGGATTTGGTGCACTGTACTGTGATACCGAGGGCATCTGTTGGTAGGAGTAGGGAACAGTCCCTGGAACTGCATTTGGTGGGTACATCATTCCTGGCATCAGAGGAGGTAAGACTCCTCTTCCTGTATTCATCGCTAATCGAGCTTCCACTTCATCGTACAGTCTTTCACCTTCCGTTGCAGCTTGCAGGGTGGCTGGTCTTTGTAGCTCCACAAACTTACGGACTTCTGGTTGTAATCCTCTGAGAAATACCCCCTTTTGAATGCCATCATCTAGATTATGGTTAGTCCATCTCTTCAGGATGGATTCCATTCGTGAGACATAGGCTTCTACTCTTTCTCCAGAGGACTGACTTAGGTTCATAAATTCCTCTCTCATCCGCTCTTCAAAACCTTCACGCCTGAATTTAGTGAGGAAGGCCAACTTCAGGTCGTCCCATGTGCCAAAAGTTCCTGCTGCTTGTCTCTCATACCATTGAAACGCCGCGCCCTTGAAAGTGGCGGGGAAAATCGCTAACCAATGCTCAGGGGTTCTGGCATTGTTAGCCACACATGCTACCATAAACTCTGCTACATGAAGATCGGGGTCTTCATTGTACTCTCCCTTAAAAACTGGCAATGGGACTACATTCGCTGGTCTGTCATCAATATTTCCAGGACGGATCTGGCTTGGAAGTGGACCTCCAGCAGGAGGAGGAAGGGCTTGATGTGCCATTGGGACTTCTGTAAAGAGTTCCGCAAGGGCGTCAAAGGCGGCTTCTGCTGCGAGCTCGCTCTCAGCTCTGATTCTTGCTTTCTCTCTTCTCACGTACCTCTGGACTCGTTCTAACGCTTGCCTTTTTATTGCGTCATTCATCAGGGGGTTGACTCCACTATGTTGTTAGTGCTCCACAGAGGGTTAACAGAAGGCTTCAGTCTCTGGAGGACTCTCTTGCCAACATTTCTTCTACTTCTTTCTTTTCAACGTCCCTAAATTCTGCTTTCATGCCACTGCACAGAGGAAGGTATTCGGTTCTGAAGGTGTCATAATGCATACGTCTGAGCATTGTGGTAGTGCCATCATCATAGTAATGCCAGCTTCTGATGGTTTCAATAGTGTATGTTGTGAAAAACACTCTGTCTACCAACTTCCAGTGGGTTGCTAATTGAACAAACAGAAGATTATCAGTACACCAAGCATCCCATGTATCTTGCTGTTGAGCATCCACAAACAAATTCCAACTCTTTTCCTTCTTGTCCCTGTGAACCTCTACAGACCAAGACTCCTGAAGCTTCTTCACAATCTCCCACTTGATGTTGTCTGGAAACTTCTCAATGAATGCCAAATCTTCCATGGATGTTCATTCTCTCTGTTTCTGCTCTTCAGTTTGTTCCCAAACAGTTTGCCACCAAGATGCAAGTTTCTGCTGCTTCAACAGGAAGAGGAAACTGTCCACCACATAGAGCATGCATCATGATGGTGATGTGTTTCCGCCATTGTGGGATGAACTTCTTGTGGAAAGTGGCTTTTATTATGAGAAATTCCAACTCTTCAGTGGAAGAAGGAATTTTACAAACATCCATTGAATTCTTCTCTTCTTGGCAATGCCAATTCCTTCATTTTCAGCCTCTTTTGGTGCTTGTTGATGGCAAGTTTCCCCGGCTGCGCACCAAAAACATGGAGCCCCGAGAGGAACACCAAGGAAAAGGGAATTCTCTTGCAAGAAAATCTATCTTGTAACATCAACAAGCTTGTTTATCATGTTTCATATTATCACAATGAAGAAAAGAACACCAGGCACAACAAATCTTCATGCAGCATCATGTAAATCTCCCACGGTTTTTAATAGAATCAACCATATTCTTCAACATCTTCACAAAATCCATCAATATCACAAAGAAAGCAAAGAAATACACCATCTTTGAATGGAAATGCATCACATAGTATTCATCTTCAATATCTTCATAGTCTTCTCTCTCAATCTCTCATATACAATCACTCTGTTTCAATAGAATTGGCTATCTCTGACTCTCTCTCACACACTCCATCAATCATACATCATATCCTCACTACAATCTCTCAATAATCACTCTCAATAATCACTCTTAGGTCGTGGATACCCCTCCCAAGAGGTATGTCTGATATGAAAGGTCACCAGAGCCACTACAGTGTCTCTTCACAGCTCACTACTGTCACTTCACTCTAGTCTTCTCTTGAGTCTTCAGCAGCTACTTCTTCCACTTCCTCCAGCTCTTTTGTACTTGTATTCACCTCTTTCCAAGGCTAGAAAACTTTCCTCAAAATCACACATACATTCCACAGAACACTTACAGAACAGTCTACAGAACAGTACCAGAACAGTTACAGTACAGAAGCAGAACAGAAACAGAACAGAACAGAAACAGAACAGAAGCAGAAGCTCTACAGAAGACCTACAGAAGGTTACAGAAGGTCATCAAAACTACATAACTCATTCTCAAACCATTCCAAAACTCTCACAAACCATTCAATAAACTTCCACAATATCTCATTCTTCATCAATCAATACTCCATCCCTCCTTACAGAAGACAATCAGAACAAAACAGACCAAAACAGACCAAAACAGAACAAAACAGAAGGTATACAGAACCAATCAGAACCTATCAGAACATCACAGAACCATCAACAAACATCATAATCTTCCAAAACACAATCAATATCATCCAAAACACTCTCAAACCACTTCCTAATCAACCAATCATCTCATAAAATCAACCATTCAGCTCTCAAAAACAACAAAAATCAGCCAAAAAACAAGTCATTTCAACACTCAACAGTTTGCAACAGTAGAATGTGTGCACAAGAGGGAGAGAAGAGCTCAAAGTACAAGAATGAAATCTTGCTTACTAAGTTGCTTAGAGTACAACTTGGGTACACTCTCTCACAAATGATAGTGACCCATAGGCTATTTATATAGCCCTTTGCTAGCTAGGGTTAGGGTTTCCCCTGCCCTTAGGGCTATTCACACCCATCTACCCTTATACTCCCTTGCTTACAGTGGGTTTCTATGCCCATCTTCTAACAAATGCCACCTTGGCATTGAGGGTTGTTACAATATAGGCATGGGAATTCACCCCAAGCAAGGGTCTATGAGGGTAGATGGATGCGAATGGCCTTAAGGGGCAGGAGAAACCCTAACCCTAGCTTGGCAGAGGCTATATAAACAACCTATGGGTCACTATCAAGTGTGAGATAGAGAGTACCCAAGTTGTATTCTAATAAACTTAGTAAGCAAGATTTTGTTCTTGTAGTTTGAGCTCTCACCTCCCTCTTGTGCACATTCTTCTTGCTGCAAACTCTAATTTTCCACAACACACACACGCACACGCACACATACCCCTTACATTCTCTATCTTTCACACACTCTCTCCCTTTTTCCACTTTCCTCTCTCTCTCTCTCTCTCTCTCTCTCTCTCTCTCTCTCTCTCTCTCTCTCTCTCTCTCTCTCATATGTTAAAAATATACGTGAAAATTTCATTGACTTAGGATTCAGTTATTGCATTTATCCTTGGGTATGTGGTAGAAAGCCTCACATTCAAAGGCTCTAAGATGTGCATATGAGGGAGGTTTTTTAGACCATACCTCCTCTACAACCTGACAACCAATAGTAGTGCATGGGGATGTGTTTATCAAATGTATAATAGTAGTAATTATCTTATCCCAAAAATAGAGTGATATGCCTACTTGACTAAGCATACTTTGGACTCTTTTCTAAATGGTCCTGTTCATGCACTTAGTAACACCATTCTAGGGTGAGGTGTATGGGGCAGTCAACTGACACTTAATATTTCTGTCATCTCACAAAATTGCTCAAATGCTTTAGAAATTTTCTCACCTCCATTATTAGACCTTAGGCATTTTAGGCTATACCTAGAATGATTCTCAATAAGAGCAAGCCAACGTTGAAAGGTAGATAAGACATCCTATTTTTGCTTAATAGGATATGATGAGACCTTATGCAAATATAAATCAATGAGCATAGCAAAGTACTTCATGCCACCTAATGACTAATAAGGCATGGACCACATACATTAGAATGCACAAGAGCTAGAGGCTCACCCATGTGTGTAATGTTAGACTTCTTATGAGAATTGTGTATTTACCTACCATAAAGACAATTGTCACAAGAATCAAAACATTTGTAATTAAGGGGTGGAAGATACTACAAGTGAGTAAATATGTTCATTCCCTCTAAGGACATGTGCTCAAGGTGACAATGCCATAAAGATACATGTAGTATGCTAGCCACACAACCAAAACATGGTCAAGAGATCCAGATAAAAATAAAGGATAGAGGTTGCCAGCCTTAGCACCTTAAGCAAAAATAATATTTCCACGAGTAATCTTCCATGTGGAGTCACCAAAAGATACATACTAGCCTACATCATCCAATTGTCCAATAGATAGAAGGCTTTTGGTCAAAGTTGATACATGGTCTACATTATGTAGAGTAAAAGAGTTGTCAGAGGAAAACTACAGTCGTACATCCCCAATACCAATAATATCCAATGCTAATTCATTTCCTAGTCTTAACAAAATCTGTCATGTTGTAATAGGATTGAAACTAATCCATATACGAGGTAACATGAAAGGAAGCCCCCAAATCAAGTAGGTAGCATTGAGAATATGTAGACAAAGCATCGGTCAATTGAGAAGCATGAAGAGAGGAAGTCACTAAGATATACTCATCATTTGACTTGTTGCACTACATTTATTTCTTCGATCTTTACATTGGACTTACTAGGGACAATGCTGCAATCTTATGATACTACGGATGTGAAAAAGGGTTTTCTGTATGGGGACTTGCATGAGGATATCTATATGGAACAGCTTAGGGGCTTTATGGAAAAGAGCATGGAACTCTTAGTGTGTAATTTGAGAAAGAGCCTTTATGACCTTAAGTAGGCACCTAGGAAATGATACCATAAGTTTGATACTTTCATGCATTCACAAGTATATACTTGTAGTGATATGAATCTGTGTTTATACATGAAGAAGCCCCATGATGGTATCCTTATTATCTTGGTGCTTTATATCAATGATTTGTGATTGCTAGGAGAGCTCATGATCAACTAGATGCATTCAAGACTCACCTCAAGAAGAACTTTGAGATTAAGGACATGGGGTAGGCATCACATATTCTTGGTATGCACATCATGTGGGATCGCTCTAAGGGACTCCTTTACCTATCATAGCAAGCATACATAAAGAAGATGCTTGAGATATTCCACATGCAAGATGTTAAGCCTATTGGCTATCATTTATATTTCCATGTGAAGGTCAATCAAGCTAATTTCCCCTAGTGAGATGGGCAAAAGGCTAAGGTGGCCAAGATCACTTATGCATCGTTTGATTGATAGCTACTTGCTCTGATATAGCATTTGCAATGGGAGTTGTGACACGCTATATGGCTACACTTAGCTAGTGACATTGGGATGCCATGAAGGGTATCATAAGGTACCTAAAAGGCATTGCTTGTATGTGCATTTGCAATGATGGCTAGGACACTATATTGTGGGTTACACTGACTCTGACTACATAAGACATGAAGATAGTAGGAAGTCCACCTCTAGATATGTCTTCATTTTTACTAAAGGTGTTGTTTCTTGGATGTCCAAGGTGCAAAAATTCACGGTCTTATCTCCTACAATGATAGAGTATATTGCAACCATTAAGGCTTGTAATAAGGAGGCCCTATGGTTAGGCCATCTAGTGCCTTAGTATTACTATTACTCATACACTGCATTCGAATTCTATGAGTGTTATTCAATTGGCCAAGAATCTAATCTTTCATGTGAAGACAAGGCACATTGAGATGCACTATCACTGAAAGTCTCTCAATGAAACATTTTGCCTTCTTTAGGAAGATGATGGGCGTAGGATAAGATAATGTATATTCCTTGTCCTATTGTACTTTATGTACATTTGTACTTTGTCACTTTTTTCTTGTTCTCTCCTCACTTAAGGCACATTCGCCTTTAAGTGGGAGGTTGTTGGGGGTAAAGGCACTTGTGCTACGTCTCCTTGTATTCACTCCACACATTGTGATCACATACCTGTACACTATATAGGAAGCAAGTGCCCATCACCACCACTTTATTCTTCATTCTTTCAATGACTCTTGAATAAGGGAAGACCGGTCACACATTGTGACTATTGGAGTTCCCACATCATGTGTATCTCTCTTACTCTTTCGTACTATCCTCCAAAGCTCTCATCTCTCTTGCTTTTGCTTTCTTGTGCTTCTACTCAGGCTTCACCCTTCAATTCTTTTATATGTAGAGGATAGAGTGGTGCTATCAATGCAATGAGTACTTGTGCAAATCTATTTGCACTTGACAATGACAAACAAATTCACATCACACATAGATTGTCAAGTATAGATTTGTATTGGATGCAATACTTGAAACAACTCAATCTATTGCAATGCATAGCAAGTATTCTAACCTCAATGCTACTTATTCAATTTTCAACCAGATTCTTGTACATGAGATAGTCTCTTGGAATGCTATGATTACAATCTATGAGCAAGAAGGACACAACATGGAGGCCCTGTTGTTGTGACATTGATGGTGATGTCTGGTGAGTCAATTGTGCAACAAAGAGCTAAGAGCACACTATGGTCATCGGCTTTAATGGAATCAATTTATAAGAGTTTTGGCTATGGGTTGCAAAATACCTTACTACTTTGTGGATACTAATTTATATGAGTATGTGTGATGTGGTAAAGATGTGAAATCTAACATTTGGTTCATTACCAATGAGAGGGAATCAAACTTACCCCCCCACACACACACAAAGTGTGTGTGTGTGCGTGCATGTGTGTACTATATATCACCATGTGGTTGTTTAAGCTCAAAACTATGATGCATATGCTATGTAGACAAAGAGACAAGGGGGAGAGATGAAAGAAGAGTACCAAAAATGGCACCAATTGCTATTAGTATTTGGGCCTCTATGGCACTTCATACTTTTGATAAGTGCAATATAGCAATGCTTTCTGTGTGCATATGTCTAGAGTACTTGTATACAACTTGATGCATGTAATAGTAAAGACAAATGTAGAGGTAGAGAGCATGTGCACAAGTCTGAGGGAAAGCACACATTTGTGTGTGTGATGAGATGTGAAGTATGTGAACAACATCAAAGAGACATCCATATTGATGCAAGCTACTATACATTATTGTTGAGTGTTGAAATGACTTGTTTTTTGGCTGATTTTTGTTGTTTTTGAGAGCTGAATGGTTGATTTTATGAGATGATTGATTAGTTTGGAAGTGGTTTGAGAGTGTTTTTGATGATAATGATTGTGTTTTGGAAGTTCATGATGTTTGTTGGTGGTTCTATGATGTTCTGATAGGTTCTGATTGGTTCTGTATACCTTCTGTTTTGTTCTGTTTTGGTCTGTTTTGTTCTGATTGTCTTCTGGAGGGATGGAGTATTGATTGATGAAGATTGAGATCTTGTGAAAGCTTATTGAATGGTTTGTGAGAGTTTGGAATGGTTTGAACGTGAGTTATGTGGTTTTGATAACCTTCTGTAACCTTCTGTAGGTCTTCTGTAGAGCCTCTGTTTCTGTTTCTGTTCTGTTCTGTTCTGTACTGTAGCTGTTCTGGTACTGTTCTGTATGCTTCTGTATGTGTTATGATGGATGAGAATGTAGCTTGGGAAAGTTTTCTAGCCTTGGAAAGAGGTGAATACAAGTGCAAAAGAGCTGGAAGAAGTGGAAGAAGTAGCTGCTGAAGACTCAAGAGAAGACTAGAGTGAAGTGACAATAGTGAGCTATGAAAGGACATTGTAGTGGCTCTGGTGACTCTTCATATCAGACATACCTCTTGGGAGGGGTATCCACGACCTAAAAAGGATTATTGAGAGTGATTTTGAGAGATTGTAGTGAGGATATGATATATTATTGATGGAGAGAGAGAGAGAGAGTCAGAGATAGTCAATTCTACTGAAACAGAGTGATTGTATATGAGAGATTGAGAGAGAAGACTATGAAGATATTGAAGATGAATACTATGTGATGTATTTCCATTCCAAGATGGTGTATTCCTTTGCTTTCTTTGTTCTATTGATGGATTTTGTGAAGATATTGAAGAATATGGTTGATCCTATAAAATCCGTGGGAGGTCTACATAATGCTGCATGAAGATTTGTTGTGCATGATGTTCTTTTCTTCATTGAGATCATATGAAACATGATAAACAAGCTTGTTGATGTTACAAGATAGATTTCTTGCAAGAGAATTCCCTTTTCCTTGGTGTTCCTCTCGGGGCTCCATGTTTTTGGTGCGCAGCCGGGGAAACTTGCCATCAACAAGCACCAGAAGAGGCTGAAAATGAAGGAAATGGCATTGCCAAGAATAGAAGAATTCAATGGATGTTTGTAAAGTTCCTTCTTCCACTGAAGAGTTGGAATTTCTAATAATCAAAGCCACTTTCCACAAGAAGTTCATCCCACAATGGCGGAAACACATCACCATTATGATGCATGCTCTATGTGGTGGACAGTTTCCTCTTCCTGTTGAAGCAGCAGAAACTTGCACCTTAGTGGCAAACTGTTTGGGAATAAACTGAAGAGAAGAAACAGAGAGAATGACCATCCATGGAAGATTTGGCATTCATTGAGAAGTTTCCAGACAACATCAAGTGGGAGATTGTGAAGAAGCTTCAGGAGTCTTGGTCTATAGAGGTTCACAAAGACAAGAAGGAAAAAAGTTGAAATTTGTTCGTGGACGCTCAACAGCAAGATACATGGGATGCTTGGTGTACTGATAATCTTCTGTTTGTTCAATTAGCAACCCACTGGAAGTTGGTAGACAGAGTGTTTTTCACAACATACACTGTTGAAACCATCAGAAGTTGGCATTACTATGATGACGGCACCACCACAATGCTCAGACGTATGCATTTTGACACCTTCAGAACCGAATACCTTCCTCTGTGCAGTGGCATGAAAGCAGAATTCAGGGACATTGAAAAGAAAGAAGTAGAAGAAATGTTGGCAAGAGAGTCCTCCAGAGACTGAAGCCTTCTGTTAACCCTCTGTCGAGCACTAACAACCTAGTGGAGCTAACCCCCTGATGAATGACGCAATAAAGAGGCAAGCGTTAGAACGAGTCCAGAGGTACGTGAGAAGAGAGAAAGCAAGAATCAGAGCCGAGAGCGAGCTAGCAGCAGAAGCCGTCTTTGACGCCCTTGCAGAACTCTTTACAGAAGTCCCAATGGCACATCAAGCCCTTCCTCCTCCTACTGGAGGTCCACTTCCAAGCCAGATCCGTCCTGGAAATATTGATGACAGGCCAGCGAATGTAGTCCCATTGCCAGTTTTTAAGGGAGAGTACAATGAAGACCCCGATCTTCATGTAGCAGAGTTTATGGTAGCATGTGTGGCTAACAATCCCAGAACCCCTGAGCATTGGTTAGCGATATTCCCCGCCACTTTCAAGGGCGCGGCGTTTCAGTGGTATGAGAGACAAGCAGCAGGAACTTTTGGCACATGGGACGACCTAAAGTTGGCCTTCCTCACTAAATTTAGGCGTGAAGGTTTTGAAGAACGGATGCGAGAGGAATTTATGAACCTAAGTCAGTCTTCTGGAGAAAGAGTGGAAGCTTATGTCTCACGAATGGAATCCATCCTGAAGAGATGGACTAACCATAATTTAGATGATGGCATTCAGAAGGGGGTGTTTCTCAGAGGATTACAACCAGAAGTCCGTAAGTTTGTGGAGCTGCAAAGACCATCCACCTTGCAAGCTGCAACAGAAGGTGCAAGACTGTACGATGAAGTGGAAGCTAGATTAACGATGAATACAGGAAGAGGCGTCCTACCTCCTCTGATGCCAGGAATGATGTATCCACCCAATGCAGTTCCAGGGACTGTTCCCTATCTCTACCAACAGATGCCCCTGGTATCACAGTACAGTGCACCAAATCCACAGTGGCCACAATCCATGCCTCAAATGGTGGTTCAACCACAACAACAATGGTCCCAACCAATTTCCTCAATGCCAAATCAGCAGCAACAGTGGAATCCTACCAACTGGAGCCAACAGCCAACAGTTCAAACAGGAGCTCTGAATCAGAACCAGAACAGAGACCCCTCTGTACCAGGCCAACCCGTTTATGCAGTGATTACAGAGACTCCTCAAAACCCTCCTGCCAGTACGTCCGGAGGAGAAAGCTTGAAGGATTATTTATCCAACTCAGTTGCAAACATCAAAAAGGAGTTGATGGATGTAATTACAGAACAACTACAGACGTTGAAAGTAAATACCGCTAGCATATCCAATGTTGCAGGAGCAGGAAGAGATGTGATGCGGTCAAATACTTGGTGTGGTAAGTGTCATCAAGCAGGCCATTTAGCCACTGAATGTACACGCAAACCAACCATTCCTGGAGCCTTCTGTTTCTACTGTTTGCGGAAGAACCATACAGAGGACATTTGCTCTCTAAAGGAGATGCATGATAGGAGAAGGAAGGAAGAAGATGCAAGATTCAACTTGCTGGAATCCAAAATGACAACACAAGATATTGGACCCAAGCCTAGAGAGTTTGGTCCTAATTTTGGACCCAGAAGATTTCCCTCTCAAAGTTACAGAGGAAGACAGTCTGGCGGTGGTCAGAGATCAGAAGTGGAGTGTTATAGATGTGGAGAAAAGGGACACATTTCACCAAATTGTCCAAATCCCAGAAGGTCAGTGGATTACAAGCCCTTATGCAGTCGATGCAAAGGAGAAGGCCACACTGCAAAAGACTGTCCAAGCCCAGCCCCAGTGAAAAACAGTGCTACTGATAGTCCGGCCAAGGCCCAAGAGCCTACCTCTAATTTGGTGGAATTGGAAGTTGCTGCCATCACGCGTGCAAAGCAGAAGGAACCACCTATCCAGAAAGAAAATAACCCTCCTGCCAGAACAGTGAAGTTCAATCTTCCACCAGAAGAACAGAACAGAACAGAGCCTAACAGTGCCGTACAGAGCACTACAGTGCCACAGAGAGTTACAGAGACAGTTACAGAGACAGGACTAGAGGTCCAGGATACAGAAGAGGAGGAAGTGCCACAAGTGGCAGAAGAAGTTCCTGTAATTCCTCTGTTGGAAGAAAGAGGGAAAATGAAAATGGGTGTTGCCCCATTCCCTAATCGGTTAGAGAAGCCAGTGGATCCTATTAAGGAATACGATCTGGTCAGAGATCTAGATACCTTTAAACCAAACCTTACATTCCGACAATTATTGATGTTGTCTCCCAGTTGCCGGAAAAGGTTCAAAAGTATACTGACAAGAAGACGTGGTTTAAGGATTGCTCGCTCAACAGCAACAAAGTCCAACAAGGCTCCAGAGCCTGTAAAAGAAGTGGATGTGGCTAATGCTTTCCTAGATCCGGGTACTCCAGAGACTGGCGTGTGGATTGAAGGCTGCTTTATTGCAAATGCACTGATTGATGGAGGTTCATCAGTGAACATTATGACGGATGTTACAATGAAGGATCTAGGCTTACAAGGTGTGCAACCAACCCAATGGCTCATCAGACTGGCGGATCAGAGTAGAATCAAGCCTTTGGGCATTCTCCCATATGTGAAGACTACAGTGGCTGGAAAAGATTATTGGCTAACCTATCTGGTGGTGAAGCCAAACTCTTATGGTACATCCTATCCTCTGTTACTGGGCAGACCATGGCTTTTTGAAGCCCGAGCAAGGACGGATTGGTTCAAAGGAACTGACCTTGGGTAGAGGGCCCAACAAAGTGGTGCTGAAGCTATATGGTTCTCAAAAAGGACATGGATCCACCTCCTTGGAATTATCTTCTGACTCCCCTAATGAGGCTACAGATGGAACATCAACAGACGAAGATGCTGTCAAACAGATCCTTCCCAAGAAAACAGTGGCACGTTCCTTAACAGTGGATACTGTAGGCCGACTTCCAAAAGATGCAAAGCCATTATCAATGGGTGAATACTTCCTGCCTGAACCAGGAATGACTTCTGAAATCACTTCTGACAGTGAGATAGAAGCATGGATGTACTGCTCTCCCTGTTACATGGCCATAACAGAGACAGAGGCAGAAGAGGAAACAGAGAATCTATTCTTCTGTTACAGAGCTCCTACAGAAGTAGAGACAGAAACAGAAGCAGAGACAGAAGCAGAAGCAGAAGCAGAAGCAGAAGCAGAGACAGAGACAGAGACAGAAGAGGATGGATATGATATGGACGAAGAAGATTATGAAAGTGAAACGGAAGAGTCTATCCCACCTGAAGAGGATACATTTGAAGAAGAAGTTCCAGAAGCATCAGAAACAGACGAGCTCATGCTACGGGACAGAATGGTGATGGTACCATTTGGTCTGGTAAATGGATTTTCTTATATACAAAATTCTTATAAGACGTGGGTTAAGAAGAACAAGCCGTCTTTTAGCAGTGGCTCCTGCCGTCCTAACCCAACCTTGCCAAAAAAAGATGATGATGATGCACCGTGCCAACAAGCACCAATCCAACTAACCCAACAGGCATCAGAGGGTCCCTGTTATGTGACGTTCTTGGATGTGTCATCTTTAGAAGAGGAGTCTTCAAGCCAAGAGGTAATTAGTTTTGAAACCAAACCCGAAATAGCTCTAATCCCATTTCAACATCTCAAGGAGCAACCTAAGTCTCCACCAAAAGAAGAAGTTGGTTCTAGTGGGACATCAGAAGAGGATACCACTCCCTTGAAGGAGTCAGATATGTATCCAGAAGTAGTCCGTGGGACCTTCATCCGTGAAGTAGAAGGTGAAAGGCAGTTAACCTTTGTGGATGCAGAAGGTACTGAATGCCACTTGAAGGTGGGTAGCAGTCTCCCAGAACAGGAGTTGTCAACCTTGTACAACTTGTTGAAAGAAAAGTTGGACGTGTTTGCATGGTCCTACAAAGACCTAAAGGGGATTGATCCCACAATATGTCAACATCATATTGACTTGGAGCCTGATGCCAAGCCAATACGGCAACGACAGAGGCGAATGAACCCGAATTATTCCACATTGGTGAAAGCGGAGCTGCTGAAGCTTCTGGAAGCCGAGTTCATCTATCTAGTGGCAAATAGTGCATGGGTTTCACCCATCGTGGTTGTACCCAAGAAGAATGGCAAATTGCGAATATGTGTGGATTTTCGAAAGCTTAATTCCAAGACAAAGAAGGATCACTTTCCTATCCCTTTCACAGACCAACTGTTGGACACAGTGGCAGGACATGAGCTTTATTCCCTTTTGGATGGATTCAGCGGATATAACCAAGTGCAGATAGCAGAAGAAGACCAATCCAAAACAACCTTCACCACAGAATGGGGGACCTACACTTACCGAGTGATGCCGTTTGGGCTCTGCAATGCCCCTGCTACTTTCCAACGAGTCATGATGGCCGCATTTCAAAATCATCTGCACGACTTCATTGAAGTATATTTGGATGACTTCTGTGTCTATAGTTTGATCCGTGAACACTGGGAACACTTGGAACAATGCTTTGACCGATGCCGGGAGTATGGGATTTCCCTCAACCCCGACAAATGCATCTTTGGGGTCTCTTCTGGAGTTCTGTTGGGCCACATTGTCTCTGCACAAGGGATATCAACAGACCCTGCAAAGATTGAAAAGATCGCAGCTCTGACAGCACCCACCAACCTCAAACAGTTGAGGGGATTCTTAGGCCATGTGGGTTACTACAGAAGGTTCATAGCCCATTTTGCAACAAAGGCAACCTCCTTGCACAAGCTTCTGAGGAAAGGTGCAGAGTTTACTTGGATGGCAGAATGTGACAAAGCCTTCCACACTCTGAAGCAGTGTCTGATAGAGGCACCCATTCTGCAACCTCCTGATTGGACGAAAGAGTTCCACGTACACACTGATGCATCTATTGAAGGCTTGGGCGCAGTCCTATGCCAAAAGGGCTCCTCGAAGTTGGATCAACCGATCTATTACGCAAGCTGAAAAGTCACTGATAGGGAACAGAACTATACAGTGACAGAGCTGGAGTGCTTGGCAATGGTGTTTGCCCTAGAGAAGTTCCGCCATTACCTCCTATCTACCCACTTTAAATTTTATGTGGATCATGAGGCCCTGTCCTTCTTGATGAACAAAGTGGATGTGAAAGGACGAATGATGAGATGGCTCCTTTTATTTCAGGAGTTCGACTTTGAGGTGATTACTAAGCCTGGTCGTTCCCATGTTTTGGCTGATCATCTGTCGCGTATCCCACAAACTGCAGACGAGGAGCAGGATGATCCAGACCTCCATGATGCTTCCCTATTCTTGGTAGAAACTGTCACTCCCTGGTATGCAGACATTGCCAATCTGCTGGCAACCCAATAGTATCCTCCTGGTATTTCTAGTCGGGAGAGGAAGAAGCTTATGCTAGAATCAGCCCCTTACACCCTGTTAGGCGGTGCACTGTACAAGAAAGGCAAAGATGAAGTGCTCCGAAGATGTGTTGCAGGAAATGAGATTAGGATTGTTCTGAAGGCTTGCCATGACGAGCCATGTGGAGGTCACTTTGCAGGAGAAGCTACAACCAGGAAGGCTCTACTAGCAGGATATTGGTGGCCTACCATCCACAAGGATGCCTATGATTACTGTAAAAGATGTGATGCTTGTCAAAGAATGGGAAAACCCACCAAGACAAGTGCCATGCCACTGCAACCTATCCTTCCTTTAAAGCCATTTGAGAAGTGGGGCATCGACTTCGTAGGTCCAATCGATCCTCCCACCAGAAGGAAACAAAACCGATACATCCTCGTATGTACGGATTATGTTACAAAGTGGTGTGAAGCTAAAGCCCTAAAGCGGGACGATGGTAACAGCGTGGCCCTGTTCATGTACGAGAATATCATCACCCGTTTTGGCAGTCCTTTAGAGCTGGTAAGTGACAGAGGCACTCATTTCCTTAATAAAGTCATGGACGAGTTGACAGAGTTGTATAAGATCCGCCATCGCAAGTCCACTCCTTATTACCCCAGAGCCAACGGCCAAGTCGAAGTCACGAATCTCATCCTTTGCTCAATTCTGACAAGAACAATTGCCGCACATCATCGTGATTGGGACGATCGACTTACAGAGGCCCTCTGGGCGTACAGAACCTCCCATAAAGCAGCAACAGGACAGACACCTTTCCAGCTGGTATATGGTACTGAAGCTGTTTTTTCTGTTGAACTGGAATTACCCTCTTTGAGAGTGGCTATCAAAGAGCGTTTGGGGAACGATGATTCACTTCAATGCCGTCTCCTGCACTTGGAATGTTTGGACGAAATTCGTAGGATGGCTCTACAGTGCATGGAAGCCACGCAAGCTCGATGCAAGGCTTACCATGACAACTTCATCAAGCACAAGGAGTTCAAAGAAGGTGATTTGGTCCTAGCCTATGATTCACGATTTGGCAAGTTTCCTGGCAAGCTCCAGCAGCGGTGGATGGGCCCCTAAAGGTACTTGCCGTCAACCCTAATGGCTCTGTCCAAGTGCAGACCATTGATGCCTCTGATGATCCCTTTCTGATTAATGGATATTGCCTGAAGAAGTACTTCCCTCCTTGGGGATCTTGACAATTACGGTCACTTGATCCTTTCCCTCGTTGGCACGGCACTGTACTTCTTATGATGCTACTCCTGATAGCCATTCTTCAGTCACTCTTGATGAAGTGGATGCAACCCTCTGTCCCCTCAAACCCCCCTTCCAGCCTTGATCTCTTATCCTCTATTTTCCACCAGCGACAGTGGCGAGGTTGGTCTTGACAAATGGTCTTTCTACTATTCCCTTGCTCAATTCGAAAAACGAAAGAGAAGAAAAATATACATATCGGTCATGGGAGAAAAGGACTTAGGTCCCTGTCATGCCAACCTATTCTTCGAGAAAAGGTGGAAACACCCTCGGGAATAGGGGAAAACAAGAAAAAAAAAGAAAAAATAAAAACAAATCTGTTATGAGAGAAAAGAAAGCAATTCCTTGTCATAGCAGGCCTCGTTCCAAGAAAAGGTGGTAAACACCCTTGGGCGAGAAGCTGGCTGTGGAAAAGGTGGCAACACCTAGCAGTCTAGAAAGTGGATTCATTGATTGATATCCCTCAGATCCAATTCCGATGCTACCTCCCTTGGTACGCTGTGTCCTGGGTCTTTCTGCAAAGTGACTACCTGTCCTCTAGCAGACGACATGTTCCTGTCCAATACAACGTTCGATTTGGTGGCTACCTCCCTGGGTATGCCTCTTCAGCAACTGATGACACGATCTTCATCGACAAACAATCAAGTGATGTGAGCTTTCATCCTAACCGGATGGGGAAGTGAGTATGGTTGCCCTCTATAATTATCAACAGAGAGTGAGACAGAGGGTGGGGCGAGTGACCAGTCTTTTCCCTTCAAATCAAATGAGAGGTGAGAAGTGTGAATGAAGTGTTGCACGCACGGGATGGGCCTCTCAATGCACAACGCACAATTTGTTCTGTGCACTGCACCATAAGGCTCCCTTGCCTTCCTTCTCGCACCATATGCCGGCACAGGGCGGGATGCACCGTTGCACCATCAAATGCGCACAAGGCATACAACCTTAACACAAGTGACTGTGAGGGTTACATCAATGGGTTTCAGGAAAAGGCTGCCCTCCTGTCTCTATCAACAGAGCGTGAGACAGAGGGTGGGATGAGTGTGACTGGAGTTTCTTCAATTACTTACCGAGAGGTGAGATTGAGGGACGTTACGACACTTGGAGTCAGGTATGTTCTCGTTTTCCTATGCACCCACGGGATGGGTCTTTGCCGTCATCACAAGACACGCCACCCTGTTCTGTACACTGCACTGTAAGGCTCCCTTGCCTTCCTCCTTGCACTTATGCCAGACGGGTTGGATGCACTAATGCACCATCAACTGTGCACCCTGGCATACTCTTTCTGCACCATTCCCCCCTTGTTGATTCCTCAATCGGGCATGAGATATGGGTTTCCATCATTATTCCTCGAGTGATATTAGTCATGGGGCGAGTGACTGTTCTTTCATTCCAATTGAGTGACTGCGAGTTGAGTGTAGTATCCCTCTTCATCGACGGATTTCCTGCGATTCCTTCAATCAGCTACCTCCCTGGGTGCTGCCGCGTGGTCCCTGCCATGACGAACGGGTGCCGAGAAGATGCCTTGGTCCCTCCAGCGCCGACAACCACACTGGACGTGCCATCGACACTCAACCCTGCTTCTTGACGAAATGGGCCAAGTTTTTCTACCCCTCCCACTTTGGTTTCTCAGTGATGTTCATGTTTTAAGTGTGGGGACGTTAGTGGATGGTCTGTGGCATGGTCCTAGGTCCCTGTTGCTCGGTTAACCCTATTCGTTAAGGTCTTAAGTGTGGGGACGCGTCCCTGCGCGTCTACATTGCATACCCTTTTGCATATGCCTTAACCTGTTCATACATGTTTGCCATGCCTTGCTTTTACCCTGATGGGGTCCCTTCCCACCCAACCGTTCCTTTTTCACCCACCCTTGGGGCTGTTCCCTTACAGTTTTCCTTCATTCCCTAATTTTGAGGTCTTGCCATGTGAATGCACCCTACGTTCACCGAAGTCCAAATCCAACCTTATAGCCCTGTTCCTCCTTTGAATTGACTATTTTTCCTTTTTACCTACCCCTGTTCCGGTGCACGGTTTTTGAGTTATTAATTTTTGAAGTATTTTGCGCAAATTAACCGGTTTTCCATGTGAACGCGCTTTTCTTGCTTCGAAACCGTGATCTGCTATCATGGCCCTGCCATCCACTTTTCCCCGGACATTTTTCCTTTTTCCTCCGCGTCATTCCGATACATGGTTTGTCCATTATTAATTTTTCGGTTTTTTACACCTTTTTCGTGCGTATTTTTGACATTTTTCCATGTGAACCTGCCCTGTTTGCATCGGAATTCCAATTTGATTTGACAGCCGTGTCCCTCGTGACTTTCCCCACCTTTTTCCTTTTTCCTCCACCCTTTTTCGACTTTCAGATTTTTACGTATTAATTTTTAACTCAGTTTTTGGGTGTATTTTTGGAGTTTTTCGCATGTGAACCCCTTCTACTTCCACCGGAACTGCGGTTTCATGTGCCAACCATGTGCCACTCCTTCCTACGGACATTTTTCCTTCTTACTGCATGTTATTCCGGCGAACGGTTCGTCCGATATTAATTTTCGATCCCATTTTTGAGTTTTTTTTTGGGTTTTTCTCATGTAAACGCATTTTATCTCCATGGGAATCATGTTTTGATGAGATAGGATTGTCGAGCACGTCTTTCTGCACAGTTTTTCTTTTTTTTGCACCTCGTTCCGATGCACGGATCTTTCGATATTAATTTTTAATTGCGTTTTCTTTAAAATATTATCATACATGGTACTCCTATTGTTCAAAAAAAAAAAACACAAACAAACCAACAAACCAACAAACCAACAAATGGAAATTAACCTTAACACTCTCTATTTTTTTTTCATACACTCCATTGTGGATATTTCCTCCATATTCATGTGTTGTATATATTGATTTTTCTATTATTATTTTTATTCTTATTTTTTTTTTAAAACACCAACTACACAAACAAAAACACAACAAAACACATCCACAACACCTAATAACCTCACACACACAAACTAACCATAACTAATCACAACTTTCAACAATTTAAAAACAAAAAAAAAACCAACAAAACCCAAATCAACACATCCACTAAGGTGTTGTCTTTGTTGTTTCGTCAGTGGTCTTTACTTTTCCTTTACTGGATTCACTTCTTTTGGGGGACTATTCCGTGCGCATTTCTGCATTACATACACACCCCTTCCAGGTATTTATTTTATGAGCTTTATTTATTTTCATTTCCCCCTTAATCACATATTAATTCTTAAAATGAACTATTTCTTCACCCACAGTTCCACGCGCATTCGCGCTCAACACACACATCCTTTTTAATTAAAATAAACCAGCCGTTCACTTAGCACGCGCTACGTGCGCTACAGAGGCACTTTAATTTTTATTTAAAATGAACCAGCCGTCACATGAGCACACGCTGGCAAAAAAGCGCTCCACATCACCTTAATTTGTAATCAATGAACTTGCATTTAGAGACCCCGTCGGGTATCGAAGTCCGGGATTCGAATTAATGCACCGCTTCACCTAATAATTGGTAATTTAATTTATAATAAGGAACCGCCGTTTTCTTGCTAAGGTTTATCACCTAATAAAAATTCACCCATTCTTAATAATTTATTAAAATGAACCCTTCATTAAATTAATTCCCCCCTCACTGCACTTAATTCCCCTTTTTAATGAACCGTTTCGTGGGATAGGTATGCGCAGTCATTAGAGTTGTTTTCCTGGTCCAGTCCTGGTTTATCAACGATGTAGTCTTGATATGTGTCGGATGTGGTATTGTTTTGGTTTACTGTCTTTGTTACGGTTAAGGGTACGGTCTGCAATTTTTTTTCTTTTCTTGCCTGATACGGGGTTCAGGGTGTTTGTCTGATGCATCGCATGAAGCTTTCGGTCGCATATGTCTCAAGGTCATGTCGAATTTTTTCTAGGATGTGGTTTGCTTGGGGTTAGTTGGTCGAGTCACGTTTTCTTGTTTGGTTATTCTCTTATCCTTGGTTTTTTGTCTGTTGCTTTGCAGGCATTCTCCTTGATTGTCTGTGTTTGTGGTGTGTGTGTAACCATCTGAATGGTGCCTTCTCATGCTCCTCCCCCTATCCAGCACGTCCCATTAGTTAGTAGGGATTACTCTTCCCTACTTACTTTTGAGCCTCTCACGAAGGCGGGACTCGCTGCTTTTGTGGCTACTTCCTTTCCATTGCTTCCAGAGGATCCGTCGTTATGTGATGAGTTTCTGGCCTCTTACAGCAAGAAGACAGGACTAGTCCAGGGAATTTCTATGACTTTGACACCTCGCGGCTTAGGGAAGGCTCTGTCTCTACTCTCCAAAGGTGAACCTTTTGTGACCACTCATCAGCTCTTCTCTAATGACGAGATTCTGAAGCTGTTGCAAAAGCAGACAAGGGAAATCCTCGATGTTAAGAAGGTGATAAACTCTTCAGGAGTTTCCTTTTCTATGATCACTGATCCCGTATGGAAGATGATCTGTCAGTTTCTCCAGGACAGGTTTATGCCTGCCAAAACGCCATCCCAGTATTTGTCCAAAGAGCTTTTTACAGCTTCCAGGATGGTGTTAAAAGGAGTTGCTATTGATTGGAGCACTTACCTCCTCACTAAAATGGATCAGCATTTCGTTAAAGTCACCAGGGGTAATGTTACCAATGTCACATATGGATCATATTTGTATGCCTTCTTGACCTATTCAGGTTTACCGAAGACTGTGCCTCCACCTCCTCCATCAGATCCCGTACCTCCTCCTCCACCTTGAGATGAGTCAGAACCTATTGACATAGAGGATGATGATTCTCCGCCTCCCCTGGTCATACAGCGCAAACGCTTGAAGAGGGTAGCGGATAAAGCTCCTTCCGTACTTCCTTCAGTGCCCATTCCTGCTACTTTTGGCAGTGAACTCCCTGGGTATCTCACTTGTAATAACCTGTTCAGAGCACATCGCGAAGGATCATTGGACATATCGGTTCCCTCCCTGAACAGTCTAGTTTCAGGAGATGCAATTCCTTTTCTCTGTAAAGATATTCAGAGCTCCATTGAGTTGTCCGTGACAGCCTGTGTTCAACAGCTGTACGCGTCTTTTTATGAAGAGCTCATGTAGTCTAAGGACCAGTTGCATAAGGCAACATCTGAGTTAGCTTCTGCTAAGGATACCTAGCAGATTTATTTAAGCAAATGGAACAGCAAACCCAACTGGTTGCCACCCAAAGCGATGAGATCTCTTCTTTGAAGATCCAGTTACTAGAGGCTCAATCACAGGTTACTAGCCTTTTAGAGGAGAAGGAGAGGATGTCCAGAGAAGCACATGAATTCCAAGCTATCTTAGATGATAAACTTTCAGCTTTACAGATTGCTACTGACACAGTGGCCAACCAAGCCTCCCAAATCCAGCAGTTGCAAGATCAACTGGCGAAGTCCCGCTCTGTTCCTCCAAGCCCTAATGTTCCCTTGATTCCTTCTCTTTCACAGCGGGACTTGGCTGCTCTTCAGAGACAGGCTACTTTGTGCCCTCTATTCCAAGATAAAGTGGAAAGATTGCAGTCCCGAATGGACTTATTATGGTCTACCTTTGAGCAGTTTCAAGAATATGTCTCACCAGACCATTCTTTCTTTGTCCACTACCACTTACTGAAGTTGGTTTTCTATATGAAGCTTTCCACGATGGATTTACCTCTTCCAAAGGATGGCTAGAGTGGGGCTTGGTCTGCTAAGTTGTTGACAGAGGTAGTAAGAATGGTGTTTGAAGATTCTGTCACGCCAGATACCATGTTGATGTCATACATGTATCTACGAGGAGACTTGTTAATTCCAGATGAGGTGGATATGGCATGGTATGTGGGGGATGTGGTCTTACAGGCTGTTTTGTATGTCAATCATTTGGAGTTGCGCATAGCTGACATGTTCCAGAGTTATTCCTCCAAAGTAGCTGATTGTCATGATAATTCGTGGCATTCCATGATTGATTCTGTGGTCCTAAATCAAAGACAAAACACAGCTCCTACCTTTGCCCAGAGTACTAATCAACTGAGGATGGATCTCTTAGCCTATCTTTCAAAACATAATCCATTTGATGCTACCTTCTTTGATGCCTATCATAGACGATCTCTCTTAGGACCTTATGTTCCTACCCTCCTCTATTACCAACAAATGGCTCACCGATATGCTATATATTTTTCCCTTTGTCAATCTAATTCCACAACTATTTTACCCCTTCTTTTCCAACCTTCATCTTTCCCTCAAATTCCCATTTTTACATACTGCTCCTTTATTGAGGATAGGGTATTTTTCCCTTCTCCACCCTGTTCTTCTCCCTCCATTAATGTGCCCTCCATATTTCCTATTTATTAGTTAACACCCTTCCTTAGTGATTCCCTACAAATTTCTGCCACTCCTTCTTTAACCTTTTCTTCCTTTTATGATTTTTCCTATCCCTCCCTTCATCCACTCTTCCTTATTCCACTACCCTCTTCTAATACTTCTATATCTCAACCACCTCAGTTGGTTAGTGACTGTGACGGGTTTGATAATCAGATTTCCAGAAGACGGGGATGGAGTTCGGATGATTGCCTTACAGGACCTCAGATCAATTGGCCAGTAATTCCAGGAGAATGGACAGCTTCCAGTCAAGCTTATCAGAACTATGTTCATTTTGCCCAGCAGTATTCACACTCTGCAGAGTGAGATTAACTGCTCACTTTGCTTGGTACCTGGCGTATATGCATAGGCACTCTCATAATGATTCCAAGCCTATTCCAAAGTTGTGCATGAATGTCAATATGAGTATTGATTCCCAGCAGCTGGAGATATTGTATTTTCATGCCCTTTGTTTGCCTAGCAGATACCTGGTCCTGTTGGAAAGGATGTGCTGTCTCCAATTTTTCCAAAATCCTCCCAAAAACTTTGTAGATGAATCCTTGTCTATGGATCGTTTCCGACAACATCAATCTTTTAAGAGGGATCATCTTCATTGATACCTTTCCAATGTATGGTGGAAGCTTTCTAATGAAAATCTTTCTTTTTGAAGGAGTCATTCAGATGGTTGTGTTGTGTATTAGTGTTTGTGTTGTGAGTTCATTTATGTCAAACGAACGTGGTGGTTTCCTATTGGATTTCGTGTACGAGCTACGTTTTGGAGAATTGTGGTGCTGGGTTCGTGGTTGGAGAGTTGACGCAAATGCAGATGAAGAAGAAGCAAACTTTTATATCCTTTACAAATTTGTTGTGATTTTTAGTTTACTAAGAGGTGTTAATGTATAAAGGGTTTTCCTTTCGTTGTATTTTTATATTAAAAACAGGTTATAAGTTGGGGTTGTGGTGGATGGATTCTTTTTAAGGAGATATTGAAGATCAAAGTTGAGCTTTTCCCTGAACTTGTATTCCCTTTTTCCTGGGTCGCGAGGACGCTTCCTTATTAAGTGTGGGGATATGTTGAGTGTTGAAATGACTTGTTTTTTGGCTGATTTTTGTTGTTTTTGAGAGCTGAATGGTTGATTTTATGAGATGATTGATTAGTTTGGAAGTGGTTTGAGAGTGTTTTGGATGATAATGATTGTGTTTTGGAAGTTCATGATGTTTGTTGGTGGTTCTATGATGTTTTGATAGGTTCTGATTGGTTCTGTATACCTTCTGTTTTGTTCTGTTTTGGTCTGTTTTGTTCTGATTGTCTTCTGTAAGGAGGGATGGAGTATTGATTGATGAAGATTGAGATCTTGTGAAAGCTTATTGAATGGTTTGTGAGAGTTTGGAATGGTTTGAACGTGAGTTATGTGGTTTTGATAACCTTCTGTAACCTTCTGTAGGTCTTCTGTAGAGCCTCTGTTTCTGTTTCTGTTCTGTTCTGTTCTGTACTGTAGCTGTTCTGGTACTGTTCTGTGACTGTTCTGTATGCTTCTGTATGTGTTATGATGGATGAGAATGTAGCTTGGGAAAGTTTTCTAGCCTTGGAAAGAGGTGAATACAAGTGCAAAAGAGTTGGAAGAAGTAGCTGCTGAAGACTCAAGAGAAGACTAGAGTGAAGTGACAGTAGTGAGCTATGAAAGGACATTGTAGTGGCTCTGGTGACTCTTTATATCAGACATACCTCTTGGGAGGGGTATCCACGATCTAAGAAGGATTATTGAGAGTGATTTTGAGAGATTGTAGTGAGGATATGATATATTATTGATGGAGAGAGAGAGAGAGAGTCAGAGATAGTCAATTCTACTGAAACAGAGTGATTGTATATGAGAGATTGAGAGAGAAGACTATGAAGATATTGAAGATGAATACTATGTGATGTATTTCCATTCCAAGATGGTGTATTCCTTTGCTTTCTTTGTTCTATTGATGGATTTTGTGAAGATATTGAAGAATATGGTTGATCCTATAAAATCCGTGGGAGGTCTACATGATGCTGCATGAAGATTTGTTGTGCCTGGTGTTCTTTTCTTCATTGAGATCATATGAAACATGATAAACAAGCTTGTTGATGTTACAAGATAGATTTTCTTGCAAGAGAATTCCCTTTTCCTTGGTGTTCCTCCCGGGGCTCCAATTATTCATGAAAAGTTTCACCATCAACATTAAGAACCATGGGATCAAACACAATCTCACCGCCAAGGTGATACATGTTCAAGGGACTAGATGTGACTCTTCACCACTAGATAATTTCACATTGACCACCATAGCATGATGGCCCTGCAAGACCATTGTAGGTTCCTTCTATTGAGCCATTCGATAAAACCTCACCTTTACCCACCTTGTATCTCCAATCAATGTTTTGATGAAGAAATTGATTTTGGTTCCAAGTCCCATTTCATGCTAAGGGTCTTGACTCTTTACAATATTGTGTCAGTTCATTTGTGTGTGTGTGTGTGTGTGTGTGTGTGTGTGCGTGCGTGCGCGCGTGCGCGTGCGCGTGTGTGCATGCGTGTGTGCGTGTGCGTGTGTGTTTGCATGTGCATGTGCGTGTGCATGTGTGCGAGTGTGCGTGTGTGCGAGTGTGCGTGTGTGTTTGCGTATGCATGTGCGTGTGCGTGTGCGTGTGTGCGAGTGTGCAAGTGTGCGAGTGTGTGCGCGCGTGCATGCACATGCGCGCACGTGTGTGCGTGCGTGCATGTGTGTGTGTGTGTGTGTGTGTGTGTGTGTGTGTGTGTGTGTGTGTGTGTGTGTGTGTGTGTGTGTGTGTGTGTGTGTGTGTGTGTGTGTGTGTGTGTGTGTCTGTGAGTGTGATGATTACCATATGTATAGTTATCTTTAGAAATAGCACTCTGATACTCTACACAAAAGTTACTTTCTCAAAAAACTTTTCCACTTAAAACGCATGCATAGGCACCAAGCTTTTGGAGAGGAAATAGAAGCATGCATAGGGGCATGGTAGAGATTGAATGCCATGGATGAGAGGATATGAACACCAAAATTGAATACCAAGGTCAAGAAAATGGCAAGAACATAAGGAAATATCTATATTTATACTATCTATACTTCTATATCTATACTAACTATAATATATTATAATTGATGGATCCACCAAATCTATATACCAATCCTACATGGCAGCCATATAATGTTCTCAACCATTTATTTCTTTTTCTTAAATTTTAATATTCTCTAAGCCAAACCAACCATCTCTCTCTCTCTCTCTCTCTCTCTCTCTCTCTCTCTCTCTCTCTCTCTCTCTCTCTCTCTCTCTCTCTCTCTCTACCTTAGCCAACTTCATATTGACCTCTCACATGACCCTCATAGTTGCCGTATGTTGTTGTGTTGTCTATCTATCCGTATTCATCGAAAGCCTCCTTAAACTAGCAGTTTTCTTAGTTTATGTCCATAGTCTATGCTACATCTCCTCCAATGAAGATGATAGCCTAGTGATAGTTTTGGCTTCCATTCTCCTAGCTTCAGTAGCCCATGTATTCATATTTTACGAATTTCTACCTCCTTGAGATTTGGATGGCACTTCACATTATAACTTGAATGCTTTGTGCTTTTGCATGAGGAGCAGATAATTAGCGGCTTGCACTTTATTTTTTGTTCTAAGCTTTCTTTTGCTAATGTCAACCATAATGAATAACTAGTATCTTTATTGGCCAAAGTGCGATGCCCATGTACTTTAAAGTGCACTCCCATTAATGTTCTGCTAACAAAGACAAGCATCAATGCTACCCAAAAAATTATATGTCATTTTGCTCACATAAAAACTGTTCATTAGTGTGTGCTCCTTTAGGTTGTAGCTTTATACATGGAATTTGTGAAGAACATTTTGATCTTATTGTACATGTAGGATAAATAGATACCAATTATATTGACATGAATTGGCAAAAGGGGTAGAAGTACTACAATAATGTGCACACACATGTGCATGCACACATACCCACACACAAAGAGTCTTCACATACATTGAAAAACACATATGTGAATGACCTATTACATGTAGATGCACATATGTTATCAATGATAAAGCACATGGTTATTTACAGGCTTATATGTGAAAAAATCAAACAAACAACCTCTCCAGATTGGTGGAATTTGACATAATGCATGAAGTGCATTATTCATTGTGAGTGAAACCTGCCTTATTTTGTGAGCAAAGGGAAGTGCACAACCAATTCCCTTTTCTCTCAAAATCACAAAACAAAGGAGGCGAAGCCTTGTGAGTATCGCACAAGCACTTATTTTTGCTCTCGAAATCCCAAAGCAATCAAGGCAAAGCCTCGTGAGCTTTGTAAGGTTGCAAACCGCACAATGCATAGTTAGTGAGTCTAGCCGGCAAAGCCAGCTAGGCCATCTAGTATGTATGTTGTTCTGCATGTTCAAAACTTTGCTTTGTATATGCACAAACCTTTTAAATAGCCTAGCATAACAATGTTTCAAATTGTTGATATACAAATAAGAGACAATTAATCAGTAGCGATGATTTGCTATTAGTATCCGTGTGATGACGTTGATCATCTTAAGTTAATTACGAGTTTTCTATTGCTCACATTGATTCTAGATATAAAAGAAGATCTAAAATAGCTCAACATAATGAGCACAAAGAATACCTTTTTTAAAAATATAAACTAATCATAAAGATGTTTTGAACCACTATTTTATAGATTATTAGTACATGATTCTATTGCCTTTTATTACATTTGTGATTTTACTAATCTTGAAACCATCAAGAATTGCTTCACTCTTATTCTCTGTGGATTTGTGGCATGACATAATTGCCCTTCAACAACGGTTGTATAAAAAGTATAAATTTTCTTTCTTATTACAACAATAGAATACTATTTGAGAAGGACTAATTGGTTACTACCTTGGGCTTGCATTTTATTTGCAAAATACATCCAAAAATTTATAAAAACTTTTGTGTATGCCCAGATGATGAGCACGATTGAGCAGTTTGCACTCCCTCAAGCACAACTATTGGGGCTCAATTTTGAGCCATTTTTTTCTGCCTACAAGCACATGGCAAACATCTAGGTAGGAAGGTCTCGTATGAAAGGTTCCCTCTCTTATGGCAACACATAACTAGGGGATGGCAAAAAAAGTAAACTTTTTCCTTGCTAAAAACTAAGCATGAAAATTTATATTGTAAAATATGAAATCCTTTAATGTAGATGAGTTTTATTAATAAAACTCTAAAATATCCAATGCATCGGAAGAGTCATATGTTTTTTCAAAGAAAAACATACATAACTCAACTTTTTGAATCGAAATATACTCAATCTATCATCCTATGGTCCCATGTCAATCTTCTGACACAACTCTGCATACACTGGAAGGTTGATAGACATGTCACCACAAAAGGATGAGTCCACCTCGTTCTCAAATAATTCTTGGACTCTTGTATTTCCATTATTGTTAGCCGATGCTGGCTCCTCTACATGCTCCAAGCTTTCGGTGGCCTCTACCCCTTGCAATATCGACCCCATTTGCATATTGTCCTCATCTATGCTCGGAACATCGCTTTGATCATATACTCTCGCACTTTGGGGAGCTGAAGGTATAACATACCACCATCGAGGTTGTCGGGGGTTTGGATAGAAGATTACATGTTCACAAACATGTACAAGAGATATTAAACTATTGTGACATGTACCATGTCGTAATACAATCAACAAACAAATGAGTTCATGCACCTGTTCACAATGGGCTGGTAACACAAAGGTGTCGCGCAAATCCGTCCATTTTTTTTCGGAATCTATTTCGAGAAATCTAGATGTACCTCATCGAACTATTGCTCTAGCTCCTTCAAGTACCACTTTGAACCATTGCACATCGAATAGTATCATGGAGAAGCTATGGTAATCCACCGTAACAATACTTTACAAGTTTCCAAAATACTCCATCTCATCTATAACTGTGTTTGGATCCGTTGCTCGTCGTCGACTCTCCTGCTCGAACCTTGCCATGATATCACAGTCCATTGTGGAGCACATTTTGTCAATATGCTCCATGCGAAAATGCCATCTGCGCGACCACGCTGCACTATATATTTTGTACTGTACATTGAAACACTCAAATTAGTTGTCACATATAAAATATAGATACGACAAATCCTAAACATGTCATCACCTTTGGACTACATCCCTTTGAGAATTCCCACTCCTCCATTGAGACCTCCGCCCCTTCGCGAGACACTGCGGTGAAAGCTCCATGCAACCATCGCATTGACATGAACCGCAGCATCTTCTCCATGCCCTCGGGATATCGAATCGGTTGATGGCGTGTACTACGTTGAAATTTAGATCGCGCTTCCTCTTGATCTTGCCTAGTGATTTGGTACTTGGCGAGCCACATCTCCATAGAGGCATGGTGTAACATACAAAAGCGATTCACCTTCTCCTCCATTGTAGCATCCATTTTTTTTTCTACCCCATTTCCACCATCAAATCTCCGGTCAGTCTATCATCGTTCTTCAATAGCATTTTGTTGTCTGGATCCACCGTTGGTAGCCATTGTGAAATATGCACTAGCGCCTCAGACACCAACCAACCTTCAGCCATGCTACCTTCTGGCCAAGCTCGTTATCGCACAAAGCCTTTCAGGGTTTTCATGAAGTGCTCCAAGAGGAACATTTATCGCGTATGGCCAGGTCCCACATATTTCTGGAGTAAGGCATCCTGCGATCGCGATCAGTAGTACAAATTGCCACAAATGAGAAAGCATTATGAACAATGGCTACACTCCAAATAGCAAAATGTGCACGCCAATTACAATCCATTCGTAGTACAAACCTGACATATCTTATGCTAGTCATGGGATTTTAGCCCTGATAATTGGTCGTCTTTAGAAAATGCAGACCTAAGAGAACGCATCATACTCGTCGAAGTGCGGATAGACTTGACTACTTGCTTCACAATGTGCTCTTCTTTAGTGGACAAAACCCAAGGAGCGCGAGGCAGCTGCATGCTACCATCAGCACTCGACTGCGGCCAAAGCGCCTCCATCTTGCCTACCTCCTTCAAATCCATTCGTGCCCTTATAGTGTCTCTCTTTCCTGTGATGTGGTCCCATAGCAAGTTGCCCACATTCTTGAAAATATGCATGGGATCCAACAAGTGGTTGATCTGTAAGTGGGTCCAATATGGCAACTCGTAGAAAACTGAGAACCACCACATTTCATTTGGATGTGACTCCGCGTGGACCATTTTCAGTTCGTACCGGCTTGCAGCATTCATACGTGTGGGAGGTTGTCCAAGAAAACCTTCCCTAAGTTCATGACCCTCTGGCAACACTACAACAGAAACGAGGCATAGACGCGCATGTTAGACACGCAAAGTCAGGCGTGTCTATCATTGCGTCTATATGTGCATGTAAAAGAGCGTGTAAATAGATGCGAATTTTGCGTCAATATATCCGCGTAAATAGACACAAATATAGACGCGTCTTCAGACGCGTAATTATTTAACCACCTAAAATTGGACTTAATATAATAAAAAAACAAGAGTTAATAATTATTTTTGCATTGCTCTTTAATGAATGGCAGTTCCTTCAGTTGACAAACCTGATATAAGTAATTAGTGGCAAGCGACAGAAACCTTATTATACAATTAATAGCAAGAATTACATGTATATCGTAATTTCTCTACTTGAAGATGATAAAAAATACTTCCTTTTTATTATGGAAAATTCAATTTAGCTTTAAACTTGACTATTGATTCTTGAGTATGCACGTGTGCGCATGATATTTTCCATAGAATTAAGAATACACATTGAATCATTAAGCAAATTAAGTATGTTACAGTGAATGATCCATCTCATCTTCAATGAGATCAGCCCTTGCTAAACTATCTACTTCTAGGTCTATGTTACCAAGAGGTAACGAAACAAATAAGTCTATCCCACTATCAGATGTGTTGCTATATTGCTCAATAACTTCATCAATATCATCAATCACATTATTGTCCTCTTCTGCGTTTCCTTGAACATCCTCGCGAGGTTTATCTTGTACTATATCATGCATATCATCCATTATGGTGTCATCATGTACATCATCATTAATTGTTGGATTGTCATCTGCTATCTCTATGTCGGTAATATTACCATATATTGGTTTTGAACGATTAGATATAGGGATGACATACCACTATCGGTTATTGTTTACCATTGGATGATACACAACCTGTATTTGAAAAACAAAAGCAAGAAACTTAAATACTTATTATATTGTGTATATGTATCACATGTATACATATAAAAAAATTAGCTTTTTCATATATACTTGCTCGCATTGTTGAGGTAGTACTAATGTGTCATTCTTGTTTTGGTGAAATTTTGTAGAGTCAATGTACAAAACCACTTGGATGACGTCTGATTGTGCAATGCTCACCATTTGTTACCACTTCTTTAAACCACTTCACATCCAGTACATATATAAAGAATCATCTGAAGTCAAGCTTCAGAATATCTTGGATCAAGCCACAATAACTTTCCATGGTACCATTGGCATCCTCGAAGTGAGCAAGGACACCACAATCTTGGGTATTTCTCTTTTCATCTATACGTTGAGTTTGAAGATGTTTACCCTCACACCAAATAGCATTGAATAATATGCACTAGTAGTAAAAGATTAAGATCAAACATGTCAATTTTTTATATAAAATATAACTTATAGAAACAAATTAATTGATAGTATGTCTCACCTTTGATAAGCAACCTCGTGCGTATTCCCACTCTTCTTGAGATATATTAATTTCCTCCTCTTTTTCCATTCTCTCCATTTCCTCATGTAACCAATCTATATCAATATGACGTGGGAGCGCATTTAGATGATCTGGAAATGAGACATTACGTCCATATTTGGTGCGAAATGCTTGTCTTTTGCTTTTTCTTCTTGCCCTTGGTTCATTATATAGTGTCACCCATTTGCTCATTACATCACTATTGAGCACAGAAAAACTATTTAACTTACGAAGTTCTTCTTTTGTTAGCACTTTACTCATTCCTTTTCCTTGAGGTATTATAGAGGTCATCCTCAAGTCTTCATCATCTTTCCATAGTCGTGGTTGAGAGGGGTCCACTTCAACAAGATATTCAGAGATATAAACAAGGGATGATTGCACTAACCAACCCTCAGCCATGCTTCCCTTAGGCCGTGCTTTTTGCCTCACAAAATCTTTCAAGGTTTTCATGAAGCACTCAAGAAAAAACATCCACCTTGCATGAACTGCCCCACAAAGTGCGATCTCATCAATCAAATGTACGAGTAAATGTAATTGAGTAGTCAAAATGGATCGAGGAAAAATTTCCTCCACCAAACAAACCACCTCAACAGATAATACTCGAGCATCTTGCAATGTGTTTGGATCAATTTCCTTCGATCTCACGTATCTGTCAGGATGTATTTGACAATTGTTTATTTTTGTGTAGAAATCAGACACAAATTGATATATTTGTGTTTGATTTCAAAATAGAACAATTAATATTATGATTCATAAGCCAAACTGAATTGATACCTACTTCAATAATGCATTTAAACTAACATTACTCCATCCATAAATTGTTTGCAAGTTAAGTATCTCGAGGGACGCACTAGGAATGGAGTACATACAACCTTCATACAACGGAGTAGATGACGCTACGTATAGTGGATCATCTGGCTTTGTAGAGTGACCTTCTCCTTGAACCGGTTGCGAAAATAGATAGTGTACCATGTTGTCCAAAATCTCATCCTCTACAATTTGATGGGGCATTTCATGAGGGCTACTATCATGGTCGTGCATAGTGAATGGTTGTAAATCCATCATATTTCAGTCTATCCACAGGATACCTAGCTCTGGTAGACCTGCGCAAAGTAGATTCACTCCCAGGTGCTCTCAAAACATCCCTGGTCTTCCTTACTCCAGGTGTAACAATAGAAGGAATACCCAACTCATCATCAATGCTCTGTTCTGAGCCACTGGATTCACTATCCACATAAGAGTGACCTGCATTCACATCAAACATGGGCTGATCGACCTTCTCTTTTCCTTTTCATAATACCTGCATACCACTATCTGCATTGCTTTGAGAAGATTCTCCTGATCTCAATCTGCCTGTCCATGGCGAAGAATGTGAACCACTGCTAGAGGACGCTCTAGGTCCACTAATATCTTGTGACTGTCTGCTGCTGTGAATTCTGTGCAGCATTACCATTTTGTGCATCTACATTATCAATCACATTTACTGGTTTATACGAGCTACTCATCTCATCAAAAACAACATCTCTGCTCACTGTAAACTTACGAATAGAAGGGTTATAGCATCTATACCCTTTTTGTTGCAGAGAATAACCAATAAAGATGCACTTCTCAGCTTTTGGATCCAACTTGGATCTCAACTCATCTGGCACATGAACATAGCCAATGCAACCAAAAATTTTCAAATGAGAAATATCTGGTTTCCTACCAGTATACCTCTCCTCTGGAGTCATGCCATGTATTGCTGCAGTGGGAGTCATGTTCATTATATAGACTGCTGTAGCAACTGCCTCATCCTAGTAAAAATCTGGCAGGTCTTTTTCATTGAGCATGGCACGAGATACCTCTCCAATATGCCTGTTTTTTCTTTCTGCAATTCCATTTTGTTTTGGGGTATGACTGCATGAATATTGCTGCTTTATGCTATGCTCCTACAAGAACCTTGCAAACTCATTTGAGAGATACTCTCTTCCTCCATTTGACCTTAGGCATTTTATTTGCAAGCCTGTTTCTTTTTCAACCATAGCTTTAAGAGTTTTAAAATGCCCAAAAACTTCACTTTTCTTTTTCATAAAATACACCCAAATTTTTCTACTATAGTCATCAATAAAAGTGACAAAATAATGACAGCCTCCAATAGATGCAGCTTTAGTAGTCCACACATCAGAGTGGATTAATTCCAATGGCTTCTTACTCTCTTGAACATGTCTAGGAAATGGTTTCCTTGCATGTTTTCCAAATTGACAGGCTTCACATAAATTATGCATTTCTGCAATCTTGAATTTAGGCAATCTTGCAACAATATTTTGGGCTTACATTGATTTAAGTCGCTGTACATTAACATGACCAATACGTTTATGCCAGATATCAATATCTGCAACTACACTGGTCCATGTGCAAACATTGCTGCACTCAATTCAGGCATGTCTGCATCCAACGTAAACATTCTGCCCTTCTTCTTTCCTTTTGCTATCAAGCGACCTTTATTTTTCATATCCTCAACAAAGCATCCATGAGAATTAAATCTGACCTGCAAGCCCTGCTCAACCATTTGACCAACAGAAACCAGGTTCTTGGTGATATTCGGGACATGAAATGCATCCGACATGTATTTCTTTCTCCCATCCTGCATAGACAAATGAAATTTTCCAATCTGCACAATAGGATGTGCAGTATCATCACCAGTCTCCACAAATCCTGGTTTTTCCATTTTCCTTGCATCCTCATCCATTCTGCATGACCTGTCTTCTGCACTTGTCACAAAATTGGTCATGTGCTGCACCATAAACAAATGCTCACTTCTGTCATCACCCTATCTACTAGAGGATGCATAATTCCCTTGTTGCAATTTTTCATTCATGATGTCATTCTGCTTTTTATAGCAGTCTTTAGCCATATGACCCATTCTACCACAGTAGTAGCATTCAACATTGCTGTTTGCATTTTGGCCTCTTTGCCATCCACCACGACCTCTTTGGCTCCCCCTGTCTCTAGAGTTACCACGTCCTCCTCCATAGGACTGGTTGTCTTGAGTTTGCTGCATATTCTGATTTCTACCACAGCCTCCAGATCGGCCTCCTCTACCTCTGCCTCTACCTCTTCCAGCATTTGAGTAGAAGACACCTTCTTTTGACGTTCCTCCTAAAGAAGATGCACCACCATTTCTCTGCTCCTTAGAAATTAGAAGAGCAATCAACTCCTCAAAATCAGGAAATCTTTCACGGACGGAAATGGATGTTCGAAACTGTGCATAATCCTTTCCTAGACCATTCAAGGTCACAGAAACTAAATTATCATCTTCCACTGGCGACCCAATGGAAGCAAGTGCATCTGCAATCTTCTTCGCCTTCATGTGGTAGTCATTGATGCTCATACTTTCTCTTTGCACATTGTGCAACTCTTGCTTGAGTTGCATTTTCCTGGCTTGCGTATTTGTGCTATTCATTTTTGACAAAGTATCCCATGCCTCCTTTGGCGTACTTGCATCCTGAATATGCACAATCATAGAGTCTGAAATACTGATAGACAGCTAGTACATAACTTTTCTGGCTCTCTCATGCCATCCTTTAAATGCCTACATTTGTTGTTGATTGGGAACATCAAGAAGAACTGGTTCTTCTTTGTTTCCTGCAACGAATTCCCAATATCCTTTTCCCATAAGAAAATTCGTCATTCTAAACTTCCATGCTTGGAAGTTGTTCTTGTTAAGCTTTTCAGTGACAATCTATAAAAGAGAATTAGACGCCATTACAGAACACTGCAAAAAATTCTGTCACTGCAAAAAACACAGCTTCAGCCTCACAAGCGCAAATCTGCAAAACTGACGAAAGTGGTATTTGACCACACAGTCACTTCCTAGTGACGATTTTGCATCAATAGGAAACAAGGATGATTCTGTAACCCCCAATGTCTCTGCGCACATGCATACGATGCAATTTCTATAGTAACTTTTCACCGACCTGTAGAACAGTGGTCGCACAGCAAAAAACTGGGCCTTTTCCTGAGTGCGTGTGGAAACCTTCCGCCTCCAAAACAGGCCCCGAAATGGCCTCGAATAAAAAAAACCAGGGCAACCCAGGGCTAAATCCCTCTCCCGCAGCATATACTGCCCTCTTGCTACACCGCAAAGGACGTCTCAATCTGAGACAATGCACTCTTGCACTTCTCGGCTGTGCTACCTGTAGAGACTTGCTCCCAAAACAGAAAAATGAAAGCAACACTAGTCCACTTACCAGGACACCGCGAACTTGGTTTGCTTTCTTGAGCTCCTTACCACGAACAAGGCTCTGATACCATGTCAAGATTGTGGGAGAGAAGGAAGGAGTCTCACTTGTAGCTTTCTTGCTTGCACAATGGGGGAATACACACAAAGGTGGAGGCTGAAAACAATTTTCCTATTCTTAGTTTGTGTAAGCCAAAAAGAACTCTAGTACAAAGAAATAGAAGAACCCTATATATGGGTCTCAAACCAAACTCAACTAACTAAGGTGGCATACTAACTGAGCCACGAACTAGAGTAGATAAGGATAGCTGTCATCTAGCTATTATTCATGGGCGGTGTACCAACCTCATCTGCAGCTAACAAGTCGGTGACATAAATGCACAACGGTCACCCTGGCATATCACGAGTGGAGCTCAATATCTCAACATCAAAGAATTGCCTACCCCTATGAATTCGACATTTTTGAGAGGATTCCTTGGATTATCTTCTTTTTATAGGAGGCTCATCAGGAATTATGCTCATGGGCAACTCCATTGTGATGGATAGGCTAAAAAAAAAAGCTTTCTTTTGGGACTCCATAGCCAACAAAAGCTTCAATGAGTTGAAATCTCTTTTAATTTCAGCACATATCATTGTATGTCTAGATTTCTCTAAGGAGTTTATCATATGTGTGGATGCTTGTGGAAGAGTAGGGGTTGTTTTATATCAAGATCATGGAGTCATAGCTTATGAGAGATGAAATTTTGATGACAAGGAGTGCCAACTACATGTTTACGAGTAAGAGATGCTAGCAATATTGCATGCTATAAAAAAGTGGCATCTCTATATCTATGATAGCCATTTCAAAGTCAAAAGCGATCATCGTGTGTTGAAATACTTTCTTTTGTAGCCAAATTTGTCTCCCAAGCAACGAAGATGGTTGGCCTCTCTTCAAGAATATGACTTTGAGATGTCATATATGGCTAGAAAAGATAATGTGGTAATGGATGCCTTGTCAAGAATGTGGGTTGTTCCATTTCCACCATTCTTAAAGATTGGATCCATGACATTCAAGAAGAGTACTTGCTTGAGCAAGAATCCAAAATGATGATGGAATTTCAACAAGGTAAAGGAGAAGAGTATCCAAATTATAAGTGGCACAATGGTCTTTTTTGGTATCATGGACGGGTCTATTTGACTCCTCATTCATCTTTCAAAGACTATATTTTGTAAGAGATGTACTCTTCACCTTTAACGGGCCATCATGGTTTGTTCAAGACATTTGATAATATCCATAAGTGCTTTTATTGGAAATAACTTTGGAGCGATGTTAAATATTATGTCATGAGATGTCTTCTATGTTAGCAAAACAAGAATTCCACACTTCTATGCGGAGGATTGCTTAAGCCGCTACCTATTTCTCAAGGAAAGTGGACTGACATTAGCATGGATTTTATTATAGGATTGCCTACAACAAAGCATGGGTGGAATAGCATTTATGTGGTTATAAATTAGTTGACTAAATCAGCCCATTCCATCCTAGCAAATGTTCAATTTATAACAAAGCAAGTTGTTGATCAATTTATGGAAAGTGTCTTCAAACTTCATGGGATGCCAATGAAGATTGTGTTCGATCATGACACTAAATTTATGAGTAAATTTTGGAAGAGTTTGTTCTCTTCTATGGAAACTATTTTGACTCCTAGCATGGCTTATTATCCATAAACGGATGGACAAACTGAAAGGGTCAAAAAATGGCGAGAGGTCTATTTGCGACACTTTTGCCATTATATACAAAATGCATGAGATCATTGGCTTTACCTTGCAGAGTTTTGCTATAATAATACTCATTACATGAGTATTGGCATGTCTCCTTTCGAAGCATTGTATGGATACAAAGTTTAAGTGTCTTCTGTGTTGTTTTATGATAATGTGAATCCTCATTCTCATGAAGAGTTAGAGAAGATGGAGGCTCTTATGAAGTAATGCAAAGACAATATTAGAAAAGCTCAAGATACAATGAAATCCTATGCGGATGAGAAATGAAAGAATGTGGAATTTGACAAAGATGAATGGGTTTTCTTGAAGATTTCAAATTTCCATTATGCTTCTCTTAAAGGAGGGCATAATAAACTTGCCAATTGATTTTATGGTCCATACAAAATAATCAAGCGAGTCAGGAATCTTACCTATTAACTTGATTTGCCTTCAACTATTTGTATCCACAATGTCTTTCATGTATTTCAACTAAAGAATCATGTTAGCCCTAAAATTCAAGTTATTGAAGAACTACCTCTCCTTGATGAAGATAGTTTGATCATTTACAAACTTGAAAAGATTGTTGGCAAGTGGGAGAAGGTTCTAAAGAACCGAATTCTTGTGGAGTACCTCACTAAGTGGAAGGATTTGCCTATGGAAGAGTCTTCTTGGCAGTATGCTTCATATTTGAAACACTTTCCATGGCTTATTCAAGAAGATATTTCACTCATTGAGTAGTAAACAACTTTTATATAACATTTATTCAAATAAAATAATTACTTTATCTTTATCAAAATTGGATTTTGATGGCATGGCTTGATAATATATATTGCCCTCTACATTTTTGTAGCTTGCACATGAAAATTGGACACTTCTACTTCAAGTTATGGCCACAATTATACTATAGCATGCTTTGGATACCCTACAATAGTTTCTTTAGCATACATACTTCTCCTTTATCGACATATGCTTGGAGTTTCATTTCAACATGGATCCATATGTTTCAAGCTATCCTTGTAATCTTCCTTGTATCTTGTCCCGATTTTAGCTTTGTAGACAAAGCTCTTTTATGCCGGCATAGCTTGTAATAAAGCAAAATAATACCTAGCCAATATTTAGTCTTATGTCTAGGGTTAGATATAAAAAGCTAAGTTGTAACTTGCCTAGCATCTTTTGCTAATTCTAAACATTTCTTATTTGAGGTTTCTACCTCCCACCATCCATTGAGGGTGCATACTCTTTGGCCACCATGGCATTGGGGTGTATACCATGCCCCTCCATAACATGAGGAGAATATTATGCTGCAACCTCTCATAAATGATTCTCAGCCATTGTATCAATTGGTAACATGATTCATGGCAACCCAACTACCTTAGCTATGGCTTTCTTAGCATTATGTGCATTTCTTGTATTTTTAGTATATTTAGTTTGCTGTGGAAATTAGCTTCTTCACATTATTATAGGTCAAAAAATCTACTAAGGATTATTTGAAAAAGGTTGTGTTGGTATTAAGGAAAATGCCAAATACATGATACATATTACACTTGCAGTGGCAACCCAGTTGGTTGGATGTCTAGTATGTTACGTTAGTGTTAGCAGTTCAATACCTTGGGCAGTTTGGGGGGAATCTTTTGGCAACATGTGAAGCAAAATATGTGTGACGGTGAAAGACAGGCTTGACCTCAAAGCTCATAACTGAGGTCTAGGACTTGTAGTTAACCAATGGGCAAGGTTGAAGAATGCTTTGGCAACACTTGGGCTTTAAGGCTTCCATTGAAAGATAGAATCTTTCTTTGGAAAGTGATGACAGGAGCTTTGTTCCAATTGATCCAAGGTAAAGAAAATGGGAATAGCCAATGGCCTCTGTGTATGTGGAAGGGAGGAAACTCTCCAACATGTGTTTGAGGATGGTTGCACAACTGAAGGTGTATGGTCATTAGTCTTCAGCAACCTTCCTAGGGTGGATGAGAGGGAGAAAAACCTTCAAACCTAGGTATTGGGCCTCTTTGATCATGCAAATAAGCATCGATATCGTGTAGCGTAGTCGATCAGGCTCGTGGTGGTAGACCTCTTATGACATGCTAGAAATCAAGCAATCTTTCACGGCATTAGAACCTCGACATGTTGGATAGAGATTAGCTCCAAAGCTTGTTGTATTTGGGAAATAGTTGGCAAGTTCAGGATATTGGGTGCCCAAGATGTGGCCATGATATTGTCTTTTGTAAGGGCATAGGTCCCATGTAACCAAAGGTCTTCTTTATTAGTACAAAATTACCTATTCGCGTGTAAACTCGGGTATGGCAAAGCCAACGCAAATTTAAAAAAATGCCAGGAGTAAGAAAAAGGATGTAGAGGGTTGGATTGCGGTCGTTTGAATTTGGTATCAGGGACCAAACTCTCTTCTCTCTTGGCTGACTGCAAGGTATGACACAATGCCCCCGTCCTCAGTCTATCATATTTGTCAATGTCAATGAATGTGCCTGTTAATGGTTTCTCGATCTGCATCAAGATCCGACAAGATGGCGGAGGAGACCTGGCTAGCCGCAAGTTCTATCTGTATACGCTTCTCCTCGTACGATTCAATCTGTCTGCTGTACTTAGATTTGTCTATATTATTGCACGCATTGTTGCCAATGTCTGCCGGTGTACTTCATGTAGGGGTTGGATTTGCCAGATTTTTGGGGGGAAAGACTGGGTTTCTTTTGTCTAAAGCTCCGAAAGGACTTACGTGGGTCTTATACCAAACACAGATGGACATGGACGGTGAATAAGACATCATTCAGTCCTGTTGAAGTTCTACATTCAATCACCATCTGTGTGTTGCCTTGCTGCCAAGCCATCATCGGTGCCAGCCCTGCACCCTCATTGTCATCTCTTGCTCCTTGGTGATTTGTTGCTGTTGATATCATCATCCCAACTTTCTGACATCATCTGCCCGCTGTTGATAGCCGCTTGCTGCTACATTTCAGTTGGTTACTTGCTCTTTCAGAATTCTCACATTCAAAATAGGCACCTAACAATTGTGGTTTACCTTCTTAGCATATCAGGAGATGAAAAAGCTGTCAAACAGATCTTTCCTAAGAAAACAGAGGCGTAACAGTGGGCATTGTAAGCCAACTCCCGAAAGAAGAAAAGCCTTTGTCAATGGGTGAATATCTCCTGCCTAAATTCAAAATGACTTTTGAAGTCACCTTTGACAACGAGAGAGAAGCATGGATGTATTGTTCTTCTATTACATGGCTGTAGCAAAGACAGAGACTGTAGACAAAGATAGAAACAGAAGCAGAGATAGACGTAGAAGCAGAGGCAGAGAACATAATAGAGAGTTTATTCTTCCCTTATAGAGCCCCTACAGAGAACGGCCGAAGAGGACAAAGATGACGTCACTCTTGCTGCTAATTGACTGCATTGAGGTTGCTATTGTGGAGATTTTCTAGAAGATACCTTGAATAATGAATAAAAATGTACAGAATTCTCAAGGGAAGAGCGGTCCAACAGCCAATGGCTCTCATGGGACCGGGCTGAAGGAGGGGTCGTGTTGTTCATCGGAGGCAGATCCCTAGTGTAGTAACCACGAGTTGGAGCATAGGCTAATAAAGACAAGTGCTGAAAATACAAAAATGACTTGGTGTAGATGCAGATGCATATTAGGCCAATGCTGACAAGTGCTCTAGATGATGAACAATCGCAAGGCAGCTTGTAGGGATGAAAATACAACAGTCTATCAGGTTGTATGTAATGATTAAGGTAGCAGTTGGGAATATTCCAACAGGGGTTGCAACTTTTGAATAGAGGGCTAGAGTGAAAGTGACAGCAGCTGGAACCAAATAAAGGTGTGGGCAGTCTTTGGATGATTATGGTAGTAACTGAAGATGATGAGGAATGAGTGGGCAACAACAGGAGTTGGGAGCCACATAATGACTGGATGAATTGGGGATGGATTGGGATGACATGGGATGCAAGTGACCTAGCACACTCTATTTATAGCTGAAGAATCAACTAAAAATAGAAGAATTTGCTTATAGGACATTGAAACACATTGAGTACATTTGTGTTTTGGGGCTATTTGATGAGCTAATGAAGATTTATTGTGTAACGCATTTTTTTTAGCTAACATCCCCTCTCAGTCCCAAAACTAGAACCTAAAAGGGATTGTGTGTGTATTGTGCGATTTTCCACCCCAAAGCAACTAAGGCATTGGTCAATTGGTGCATGTTGGCTGCCCATGAATCTACCAAGACTATAGACGCCATGGTTATTTTACATTGGGAGATCAAAAGGGTCACCTCAGAGAGGCAAGGCGAAGCAAGCCTTCCTTCTCGAACAGGATGGTAGATAACTTGGTTTTACACAATTTATAGTAAGCATAAAATTAAGTAATTTGAAATAATTACTTTACCACTTAAATCTTGGACAATCAATTATTGGCCTAACAATTGGTGTCCCTTATGGTATTTTTTTAACTTGTATTGCTACAATTTGTACTACATTGAGATTTAGGTTGATCTCTCCACAAATTTCAACACATTAGGCTGTCAAATGACTAGCAGCAACAATATCCAATTTACCTCCTTTTTTTGCTATAATTTGGGCACGAATTAAATCAAGAACACTTGGATGCATGTAAACGAGAGTTTTGACAGCAAATTTCAAAAGCATTGGTGTTTACCTTTGATTTGTTGAGAATGTCTGAGGATTTATGTGTGTGTGTGTGAGAGAGAGAGAGAGAGAGAGAGAGAGAGAGAGAGAGAGAGAGAGAGATTTGAGAGGAGAGATTGGGCTATTTTGTTGCCCAAAAAGCCCAAATTTTGCTGTTGTCCATTGTAAAACAATACCAAAACCTGTTGTTGCTTCCCCATCCAAATTCTTTACACCGAACAACCCCAATGGGACAGATGGTATGTTAGCTGAGTTTGAGGGTGGTTTTTTCTTTGGACAATCAACAAAGAGATGAGTGATTTCGTACTTAGGACACCTCAGGTCAGCCTTATCTCTATTTTGTTGCTCCCTTTCGGGACAGCGTGATGAGATATGTCTCGGGTGGCTGCAGGTCCAACACATGATTGGATCCTGGGTCTGTCCTCCTAGGCCTCTACCTCGTCCCCTACCTAACGCTATCACCGATACTGGTCGATAGTCCATAAGGACCGCGTTGCCCTCATCGTTATGCGAGACGTAAGGGTATATGTAAGGCTCTTTCTCATTTGGCTCTTCCAGGTAGTGGATTGGAGCGTCTCTTGGTGGAAGTGTCACATAGGGACTAGGTGGTCTGGGTATTCTAGTAGGATTTATATCCATTCTAGGAATGGTTGGCTTAGCATCATTTAGTGTGGGAAGGGCCAATGGCACTTCCCTTTCGAAGAATTGTTGTAGCCTGCTTGCTAGGTACGGTTGACTGTACGGTTGTGAGTACGGAAGTCTTCTAGGCAATCTACAATGTGCACTATCGTGACCAAACCTACTGCAATTAGCACAAGGTCATGACCTGGGGTCTTGATACTCAGCCGGCAAGTGGTTCTCGCCACAGTACATGAATTGGACATGTGGTCGCGTTGGTTGTCTTAGTATTTTCTGCATCTTGGCTATTTTCATTTTCATGTCAGCCAATTCTTGGTTGGTGTTTGCAACCTTTCCCTTATCCTGGGTACTTGCGCCTGATCACTCACTGGATGCTAAAGCTCTCTCTGAACTTCTTGAGTTGGTCTCGTCTTGGTTCGAGTTCCTAGAGCTCCTCTCCTTCAATTGGTCGTCGACTCGAATGGCCTCTTCAAACATCCTTGCTAGTGCGTCTCGTTGCAAGCTCGAGTTGTCTGCCAAGGATTTATAAAGCTCCTCATTTTGTATCCCATTGATAAATACTGTTGATATTGCTCTTTCGGTCCCATCGGGATTCTCTTGAAGAGACTCCTTACATGGGTCACATAGTCGCAAATGTCCTCTTTTTTCTTCTACTTGACGTTCATAAGTCGTACTAGCAGGTTGTCCGAGTATCCAGGCTTGGAAAATCTCTTAATGAAGAGGTTTTTTAACCCATTGAAGTTCTCGCTCTGTAGCGTCCAGGCTTGTGTACCAAGTCCCGACCCTTGTCTCCTAAGCAAAGCCCGAACGCTTGAGAGCGTTGAGTCAAGTCGGTGAGACCCTTGGCCTCACAGACCTACTCAAACTGCTCTATAAAGCTGTACGGATCGTCCTGGGATTGGTACTTATCGAGCTGCTTTGCGAACCCTGCTAGTAGTGATGTGGCCAATGCTGCAGCGCTTTGCTCTGCTGCTATGTTGTCTAGCAATCGCTTCATGAGAAGCTCACTTAGCGTCAAGTCTCCTTCTAGCACTTTCTCATGGTCAGTTCGATTTCTGCCTGCTAGGTTCAACACTTGCTGTATCTCTCGCATCTCTGCATTCTGCCTCAGTCTCCTAGCCTGCTAGTCTTGGTTGTATTCCATTATGCCTTGCAATGCTTTGTGGGCTAGTTTTTTTTTCTCCTCTAGGTCAGCTATGATGACTTTTGCCGCTCTACTGCGGTGCTTATACCGAGCGTGAGAGTCATAGCTACTCACCAACTGCTGGATGAAAAGCTCCTAAGTCGAATTCCTTGTTCTTCCTGCGGTTTGAGCTTTCCTCCGACATGGTTGTGTTCTCTTGATCCACTATGCTATCGATAAGGTTAAGGAGGTCGAGTAGAGCCACGTTTCTGTTGCTATTTGCTTAGTCCTATGTTGGGCTCCAATTGCCTGTCTATGTCTGGGGATCTCCTCTTATTGGTGGGTTCCTTCCCGTTCCTTTATCTGAGTGAGTTCCTTAATTATTGCATACAATCCTCAAGTTACCTCCACTCAACGAGTGTGTTCTTTTCCCTGCACTTGTGCTCAATCAGGCTTTCGACTGTTCTTAGATGTACTTCAAGTGATGGAAGTCAAGGTGAGTGCAAAGAGTAAGCGTCTAAGTGGCTTGCGCACTCTTGTCTTGTCTTAGGCATGATAGGCTTATTTGATCAATTTCTGGCCATCTTGATAGGTTTTAGGGTTTTTTGCCACACTGTCTTACTCGGTTTAGGTTCGTTTGGTGTCCGTGTCTCCACTAGCTGCCATTAAGACGCTGACTCTCTCGACAACCTACTCTAGTTGCTAAGCAGCCGCGTCTTGTGAATTTGCCTATTCCTTGCGCTAGAATCGAGTCATGGGAGTCCGGATGGCTCACAAAGGTTAGCGCCGTTGAGATCTAGCTGGGTCTGGTGTAAACTTCCACAAAATTTACAAAAGTCAGACTCGGCCCAACTCGTCCAAATTGTAGGGGTGGAGTGGTAGACTCGGACGGGCCGAATGGTTGAATAAGGGCGCCAGCCGAACTTGCAACTTGGACGACCGAATAGATGTGTCCGAGGGCCGAATGGTTCGAGGGCTGAGTGACAAGAGTGATTCGAGGGCTGAGTGGTCCGAGGCGTTGACTCGAATGGGCCGAGCAGTATGTGTCCGACTCAAGCGGTCCGAGTTATCCTAGTGGTCCGAGGGCCGAACGGTCCGATTTTGGGACTCGGCCCAAAACCAAGCCACTCGGATGGGCCAAGTCGTGCGTGACAACAGCTGCATCGAGGATGATCTCATTGAATCCAATGATCCGCGCAATTACTAGGCACGTCGAGTTTCAGATCACAATAAATAAATAGCAGGAAGGTTCTGATATACCTGAATCGTGCAAAGAACTCCCGATGGCTAGGTTGAATCGAATCAATGCTGAAAGCTCTCTCAAACTCTCTCTCTCTCTCTCTCTCACTACTAGGGTGAAAAATGAGCTCTTCTATGGTCTCCTGACCCTTACACCCCTTCCTGAGCAGGGTTTTCTTATTCCCAATCACCCCCTTGCTGGCATTAATCGTTCCAACCACCCCTTTTCTCCATTTACCTTGATCTGTGTCTGTTTTACCCTGTTTTACAGTAGTAAACCCTATGCTTTTCCAATTTGATTTCGTAATCCTATCCAATGCTAAATGCAACAAGAATCAAAAGCAAATAACTGAAATGATCTCCCCTTCTTTCCCAATCATTAAACAACCAAAATAACCAGAATACTTACTTGTATCGAAGAGATAAAGACATACCGAAAGGGCTGCCGATTTTGGAGCCACATAAAAGGGATTCAGGAGACGCGGGAGAGAAGAGCACACACAATGTAGGTGCTGTCAACAATGTTATGACAGCCTTATTGCACTTTCATATATATATGAATAAAGAATATGGGTGGTCATTGTACACGGGTAGGCCCAAGGGCTTTTTACCCCAACAACCTCCCACTAAAAGGCCAATGGGCTAGACAGTGAAAAAACAAAACAAAAGAAAAGAGACAGGGTGAGGAATCATGATATCTCACCCAACGCCCAATTGGAAAGCGAGCTGTGCAATAAGTGGCGGGAACATCCTCACAAGAAGAGTCAAGCATCCCTGAGTCCATGACATCCAGGAGATAAGCGATCCCATAGCTCTAGACAATAGAGCAATCCATGATTGCTTCCCATGAAGCAAGCAACACAACTCATAAGTGCACGGTTGTAAAGCATCAGAGTGGTGCATAGCATCAGTGCAACGCATAAAAGATAGTGGAGAGCATATAGACTCTCCAAGGTCAATCATCGAAAGAGGGCCAGCATCCCGGACACAAGTCAAACGGGGTCTCAAGACAGTATGCGGCTGACATATGGCTGTAGAATTAGTCATAAAGCGCACTGAACGCGCATCAAGAGGCCTGAGAGGTGTCTGCGTCTCATAAAAGACAGCATGACGGCTGCGTAGAACCTGCTGGGCATCTAAATCCCAAAACTTGTAAGCCGTAAAGTCACCATCTCCATAACCAAGGAGTATGCATCTGCGTGACATAGGCTCATGAGGCATACTGATAGATGCCTGGCAGTCAAACATTCTCAAGTGATCATAGGAGGGTCTCATGCCACTCCATGCCTCATGCAGAGTAATAACATCCAAAGAGAAACACGACGTCCGATTAACCAGATGCCATACTGTCTAAAAGCCAATCAAAGGTATAGGCCGTATCACTGAGCAAGTAATCTACAGGGTAAGGCGATACCAGGAGTCTAGGCTTAGCTGCATCATCATGGGTAACTACATGCACCATACCACTATCAACAGTGGTCTCACCTACTGTATCACTGACTCTGTTCTTATGTCTAGTGCGGCGCAATCTTTTCTGCTCTCTAATCCACTTGAAGCATTTACGCTTCACATGCCCTGTCTTTCCACAATGAAAGCAAATAGAACCTGTAAAACCTATAGAATAGGACAACTGCTTTGTAATAGCATGAGTAGAGCTGTCCAATACATCCAAGGAGCTCAAAGAATCAGGGGAATTCTCATCAGAGAGAACAAGCTCATCAAGAGGACTGTCTGCATGACTAGAAGTGCTGGAAGTCGTCATAGCATACTGCAAAGGGGACTCATCCAAACCAGAAGGGGAGAACACAAAGGCATCAACCACAGATGCAAAAGCTCCCACACGGACAAGCCTAGCAGACAAAAGCATGACATATCCAACCACTGTAGCTCACAGCCATAAAAGCATAAGCATATCTCGGAGCTATAAATGCATAAGCATCCCCGAAACATAGGAGTATACATAACTTTACAATGTCTCATACCACATACTGACATACATGTCCAACCAAGAACGGCAAGTGGCAAATAAACCTGCAAGAATCAAGCTCCAATAAAAGCCCAAATATCTGTGTAAAAGCATCCAGGTAAGAGGCTTTGCAAAATACATAGCAGCAGACCAAGTGCATACATAGGTGGCCATAAAGATCAACTGCTCCCTGACATACACGGGCAATAGCAGCCCAAATAGCATAGATGCTATACAACATAGAAGCAAGACAGCCATAACTGTAAATCCCAAGCACTATCCAAGTCCACTGATCAGTAAATATCCCGTATATCAAATGCAAACGAGCAATCATAGCTCAATAGGCAATTGCCAAAACAAGGGAGCAGTCACTACTCAATACCTGTAAGTGCATCCAAGTAATAGCCAAGATCCATAATCGGAACATCAAATCCCATATAGCATCCAAGGTCGTAACGGAAAAAGCCAAGTCGTAACAGAAAAAGCCGAGTCAATGTCCAACTGCTCAAGGGGATACTCAAATGAGTATCGAGATGAGGCTCAAACAACTGCCATCCACAACCAACCAAAAGCATTCACCAAGACATCATAACCCGCACTAGGTAGCCTAGGCATAAACCATGTCATGATAGTGAAATGCTTGCTGCAAGAAAGTGACAGTGAACCATAAAATCGAGCTCTAATCTCAGCTCAAAACAATTTTAGAGCATAGAAGAACCATGTGGCATCATCCAAATGCGTGAATACATTAACCCAAGTAGTCGGAAGCACCTCGTACGCAATAGGCATATCCTGGAAAATCATTAAATAGCTTCAGTCTTGAAGTTTCCAGCAGTATATAACCTCGGTAAACTAAGCAAATCAATGCTCAATCCAAGCTCAAATCCATAGGCAAACCATAGGCATACATTCCCATATGTATAGGCACCAACCGGACATAATGGGGCATCAAATGCCAAGACCTGTAAGCATAAAATTGAAGTAACAGGTGGTTGCCCTGTTTTGGATAGATTTGGGACTGTTCAAAATAGTCAATGGCTGAGCTAAATCAGCTCCAAATGCATCTCACATAAGAGGCATAACATCCACAAGTGATCCGGTACCAATAGACATCAGTAGAAGCATCACATAAGCTATAGGCATACAAATACATGCTGTCGCAGACCTGAAATCTCTTGCAAAATATTCTGTCATCAGAATTTGGCGAATCCGACATCACCATCGCGTCCGGAGCGTGCCAAAACCCCAAGTTAGACTCTTACCTTGCCTGAATCGGGTTCCGAATGCCCGAGATATGACAAAAAGAGTGATTTTTGAGCCATCTTTGCAAACAAGCGCAAATAAAACGTGAGCATGCTGCTGTACTTGAGGGGCCAAATCAGGGTGGGTAGGGGCTAAGCAATAGCCCAATGAAGGCCTACAATAGGCCTACATAAGCCTAGGACAAGTCCAAGCAAGAGGTGAAGAGAACAAGCTTCAATGATGGAAGCTATGGCTGGCTCTTCATGAAACCCTGTTGTTCATGTCAAAGAATGGCTAAGAACTGAGTGAGAAGCAAGCTCTCATACCTCGTGTAGATGTTGGAGAAGGCCGGGAAGCGCTCGCGAAGGACTTGCTCTAATACCAGTTGAAAGGGATGCAGGAGACACGGGAGAGAAGAGCACACACAATGTAGGTGCTGTCAACAATATTATGACAGCCTTATTGCACTTTCATATATATATGAATAAAGAATATGGGCGGTCATTGTACACGGGCAGGCCCAAGGGCCTTTTGCCCCAACACCACAACTGGGTGTCTATTGTCCAAGATTGTTAAGGTAATGTATGCATTTCAGTTTATGCTCAGTTATTAATTGCTACAATTAAGTGCTCGATCAGGTTTTACCACCCTATTCGAAGAGGAAGGCTGGTTTCATACTCCTAACAACTAAGGCCCTAGTTTTGGTGTATAGTTAGACTTGTAGGAGAATGTGTTTGTGGGTATGCAAACTAATACACTTGGTGTTATATATGGGAATTTGTGTACTCAACCAAGCTTTTAAGTTGGAATTCAGTCCTATTTGTAAAGTATGTTTGTATTGTTAGTAGTCATGTTTGTCATGCATTGTCAACTCTTGCTTGTGAGCCTTAGTGTGAGTCAGATGGGAACATTAGGAGCTTTGACATGTTTGTTATGTGTTTAGTCAGAGGAGGCAGCTCTTTCTAGAGCATGCATTTCTTTCTTAGTCAGTTTAGTTGTGTTCACATTGTACATGCTGTCAGTTCTTAGCCTTCGTAGTGTCCATTAGTCAGCATGTGTACAATTGGAGTAGGCCGGTCTATCTTCCACAGGGTGGCAATATTTTGTGCTTTGGAGGGGTTTGGTCAGCCAGCTTTTATTTGGCCAATTGCATTTTAGAGGCCCTAGGCTGCTGGTTGGCCAGTTTTAGCTCTTTTTGGCTATATATAGCTAGTGGCCACATTGGGGCACATCATTTTCTCTCCTTTCTCTTGTGGGTGTACACTTCGACTTGGCCCATTCGCCTTTAGCATTTGTGAGGGTTGTAGTCACCATCTCTTTCATTGTCTCTGTCTCCATCATCGTCTTTGGTGCTGCCATTATTTTCCACTTTGATCTAGTGCCCTCATTGATGCTTTGGGCTGTGTGCAGGGACTAATTAGTCCTTGGTTGTATTCAACATTCATTGCAGATTCAATGCAGATTTCCCTTCTCTTCTTGCTGTCTTTTCTCTTCTCATTTTCTCTTTGTGTTCATGTTCCTCTTCTGTTGCGCACCCTCACATGGTATCATCACCTAAGTGAGGACACAGAGGTTTCCTTCAAAGAAGACCATCCTATTGTTGAGATTTGCAATCATATCCATGCTGCCTCTTTGTAGGAAGTAGATGGGCTGAGGATATGCAGGCTACTTGAATCCCATAGGCATAGAGGGGAAGACTGCCACCTACCCTATTCTATATAACATTGTACTTGGATGTCACTTTCATATATGATGAATTCAATGTCATTGTCCTTTTGTTCTTCAGCTTAGTGTACTTGATTTACTTGTGTTTGTACTTCCAGTCAAGTTTTGATTCCTGTCATGTCCAAGTACTCATGAGTCTAGTATTGCTCTATGAGCCACCATAGCTGCCATGCTCTAGATCCGTGTTTTTTACATGGTATCAGAGCGCAGCTGAGCATGGCTTAGCATGTTTTAGCTCACCTCTCTGCTCCTACAGGTCTCCTCTCACTACTCTCAGCTCAGGTCCAACTTGGCTTGAGTGCATGAATTCATTTTACACCTCCATCTTTACTTCTCTTAGCTTAGGTCCTACAGGTCTCTTGCTCAAGTCCAACTTGGCTTGAGTGCATGAACTCATTTTACACCTCCATCTTTACGTCTCTTTGCTCCTACAGGTCTCCTCTCACTTATCTTAGCTCAGGTCCAACTTGGCTTGAGTGCATGAACTCATTTTACACCTCCATCTTTACTTTGCCCTCTTGTCTGCCATAGCCAGACAGTATCCAACTCACTTGGAGCTTCTTGATCTACTCCTACAGCCCATATTTCTTCACACTTCCTTCTAGGGAAATGTTTTTGAAGTTAGGGTGCAACTTTCTATGACAAAAATGTCTGACATTGATCACTTTGAAGTCCGGTATTATGGAAATTCGTGTTAGCAGTCCTTGAAGAGACGCAGCCTGTTTGTACTGTCTCTGCGCTTCCTACGTGCTGCGATTTGAGCCGTCACCATGGGGCTTTGAAAGCCCATGAGATAGGCTTTCTATCCATGTAAAAAGTTTGGGAAATGATAAAGTCTACAATGCACATAGAGCAGAAAACCAGGCCAACACAGAAACCCTAATGAAGACTCCATAGCCAATCCTTCAAAAGCTTTGTCTCTTCTTCATTTTCTCTCTCTTGCCACTCAAGCCACAGTGTTACCACTCAAATATCATTGGATTTGGTATACATTCTCACAACAAATCATTGAAGGGAGATCTTGGTGATTTTTTTTGACAAGATTGAAGCATAGTCAAGCATAGTGTCTCTTGACACTGATCTAGTGACTCTTGTCACTTGTGTCATCTGAAACAATCAGCTTTGCCTCTGATCAAATGTGAGTTTTTGTTCTACTTCAACATCAAATCAAGGAGGGGAAGACTTGGACTTGCAAGACCTTGAAGACCTCAAACATCTTTGAAGATTTCAAGTTCAAAGGGCATACGAGTCACCTAGTATCTCTTGATACCTTGAAGATCTCAAACATCTTTGAAGATTTCAAGTTCAAAGGGTATACTAGTCACCTAGTATCTCTTGATACTAATCACCTAGTGCTTCTTGGCACTTGTGCTCAACTCTTTTGTTGCTAAAATCTGAAATTTTTGGAGCTGATTTGCTGTTGATCTTGCAACCTCAACATGGGCAAGGACTCACCGACAGTTCGATTCAACGGAGTCGGGTTTCACACTTGGCAAATCCGTATCAAACTCATCCTAATGAAGAAGGGCCTATGGGCCATTACCAATGGACAAGAAAAGAAGCCTCGAGATGCAACTCTTGCAGCTACTTGGTAGAAGAATGATGACAAAGCACAGGCCATTATCAAATTGGAGTTGGATGATAGCTACATCCATCATGTAGATGCTTGTGACACATCCCATGACACTTGGGATAGATACCTTGTTTGTCGCACAATCCAAATTCTCAAAGTATGGTTTACTGATTGAATTCTTTCGACTTGATATGAAGCCTAATACATCGTTGGTATCTCATTTGAACTACATGGAAAGTCTCCTAACCCAACTTGTAGGGATAAATCTCAAGATGGATGAAGATATTTGTATTGGTGTGTTGTTAAAAAAGCCTACTTCCTGACTATAATAATGTATCAACTACATTAATCAATATGCCTAATCCTAAACTGGATAACATTAAGGCCTCCTTGTTGGAAGAAAAGAAGATAAAACACAAAACCAAGCATCTCCAAAATGAACAAATGTTATATGTTGGTAATAGGTATGAGGGCAAGAAAGATCAGTTAGTATGTTACTTTTGCAAAAGGATCGGGCACATGGAGAAATTTTGCCACGTCAGAAAGAGGTCTCAAAAGGCCTATCTAGTTGCTATTAAAGAAGAAGAAGACCATGGAGCAAAGGGAAGAAGAAGAAGACTACTAGGAGAAGGACAAGCCTCATCAATCCTTCTATTCTTATTCTGATAGACTTTTTTAGCCTTGTATTTGCCTAGCCCTAATGCTTCTGACCATAGCAGCCAAAAACGTGTGAAATGTTTAGAAACGAAACGTTAGAAACGTGTTTCGTAAGTTTCTTTCGAGAAGGGGTAAAATAAGAAATACAAATTTTTTTAATAAAGGGTTTATTAATAGTTTTAAACTAGGGAAAGATGTTTTAAACCTCCATGGAAATTTCTCTTAAACAAAAACAAGTGAATTGAGCAAAAGTGATAAAACATGAAACAATATAGTCAATTCAGAATAACACGTTACACATCCATGATCCATAATCCATTGTTGACTATTGTCAAAGATTAATCTTTGAATAAGCTATACTATAATCAAACCTTAAGCATCATGATCATTGATTCATACATATCACATAAAGAAATTTGGAAGACATTTTACATAGCCCATGTGTAAATAGCAATGTAAAATGGGTGAAGCGGCAATATCATGATTCTCATTTCAAAACAAGTTACAAAATGACAGAATGTCAAAATCCAAAATGAATCATGATACATCATAGATAACTCATAAATGAAACTAGAACTGTCCAAACAATAATGGTCCATGGATACTACACTGACTAAGTGAAAATCCCAAAAAGGTAAGACTCTAGAGTCTAATCCAAAATCATGAACCCTCATGAGTTATGACTCATGAGTCACTACTCAGACTCATCATCATCACCATCGCCACCATCATCATCCCCATGCTCATCCTCCTCACTCACACTCCAATCATCCTTTATGTCATTTATGACACTAGCTCGAGCAGTAAGTGCTACCATCCTACTGGAACCTTCTGTTGGAATTGATGCATCACCACCCCTGGCCCTAGATCTTGTTTGATGCCAAAGCTGTGTTCTCTCTGCTGCAAGTAAGGCCCACACCTCATCATCCTCATGTGTAGGATGCACCAATTCTTCTAAGCGAATTTCCACCTTGAAGGAGTTGGGGCTAATCTCATTTGGTCCCCTGCAATTCTATATTTTGTGTAGTACTATTGACAAGGCAAAAGCGAATAAGCAGAGGAGCTGGCGTGGGAATTGGGACTGTCAATGGTCAATGGGGCAGGAGCGGACAATTGACGGGGCGAATAGGCGCACAAGCAGACGCTTAGCGAAGCTTTACTTTGACAACATTCTAGATCCCTCAGCCTCATGCCGTGTCCAGGATCTGAGAGGAGGTGTTAGAGATATGGTCATCCCCTAGACAAGCATGTGTTAGATTAAGCAGTGTTCATGCATTTTCCTGTCAGACAGTCATTTGAGAGCAGTTTGTTAGAGTTTGTGTGCTGTAGGTCCGACATGGCAGTTTGTACAGCCCGTACAGTCATCACATTTATTTCTGGAGTGCCACATGGCAGCGCAGGGCAGTTTTGCACGTGGTGGTCTGGGCAAGATGTCATGTCAGCAGTCAGACAAGCCATGTCAGCAGTTAGACAGTCTGTCTACATAGTCGGATAGTTTTCTGCACAGTTGCTGCAGCTGACCTGTACCAGATTTTGGGCTTATATATATCTGCCCACCTGCACACACTCAGGTACTTCAGATCGCAGATTTCCAGGCTGAGATTGTGGAGATTGCAGCAAATTTCTAGGTGTATAGCAGGGTGACATCATTGAGGAGGAGATATGCAGACATATGCATTGCGCTTGTGTACATATATGCATTCCTTGTTTAATATTCTTCATATTGTAGATCTGTGTTCTTTTGTCTCTTTCTCTCTCTCTCTCTCGTCTCTGTGTTCACTCTCTCTCTTAGTTGCAGTCACACTTCCGCACCGCTGCACTTTGACACTTCATCCATCTAAGGGTCTTGTCATTGTTAGTGACAATTGTTTGGTGCCCATTAGTGGTGTTGGCGCTTTGCCGTTATTATCAGCTTGTTCATCGAGCTCTGTTTTGGAAGTTCTACATTTTCTAGACATGGGCTTTCCACTCCTCTTAGTTTATGGCCTTACTAGACTTGGTACTCGAGTTGTCTTCACAAAGCAGGGCATCCTTATTGAAGATTCTTCTTCAGGAGCTGTTTTAGCAACAAGTTGGTAGGAGAGAGGGCTTTATAGGCTACATTTCCCTTCTCTTATGCAAGGTCCTTTGAGGCAATTGTCTATTGCTGCACTACTTCATGGTTGTGCGCCATGTATCTAGAGGTTTCATCTGATCTCCTCCTCCAATGGTTGCCTCGTACCTCCCATTCCTTTTAGAGGGGGACGATATTAGTGATGTGGCTGTGGATTCCTTGGTCCCTAGTGTTTTTGAGGGGGATCCCCAAGATCGTGAGGAGCTTCTTCATTGATAGTCTACATCTATGGACTTCATCAACATTGGCACTCTTCCTATCACACTTGGATTCGTATTTTCTTTGGCTTTCAGCCACATTCAGGATTTGAGAGGGGGTGGTAGCAGTCATGTTTGTCATGCATTGTCATCTCTTGCTTGTGAGCCTCAGTTTGAGTCAGATGGGTCATTAGGAGCTTTGACATGTCTATCATGTGTTTTGACGAAGAAGGCAGCTCTTTCTAGAACATGCATTTCTTTTCAATTGGTTTAGGTGTGTTCACATTGTGCATGCAGCTAGTTCTCAGCCTTTGTAGTGGCCAGTAGTCACTATGTGCGCGATTGGAGTAGGGAGGCCTATCTTGCATAGGGAAGCATCATTTTTTGCTTTAGAGGGGGATTGGTCGGCTAGTTTCTATTTGGCCGACTGCATTTAAGAGACCCTAGGCTGCTGGTCGGTCAATTTTGGCTCTTTTTGGGTATATATAGCCAATGGCCACTTTGGAGTAGATCATTTTCTCTTCATCCTCTTAGAGGTGCACACTCCGACTTGGCCATTCTTCTTTGACATTTATGAAAGCTGCTGGCTGCACACTTCGTTTTCATCATCGTCTTTGGTGCTATCATTGTTTCCAATCTGATTTGGTACCCTCACTGATGCTTTCCTTTGCGTGCATAGTCTGACTCAGACATTTTTCTTCGGCATTTGTGAGGGCTGCTGGCTACACACTCCATTTGCATTACTATTTCTAGTGCTGTCATCATTTTCCAACTTGATCTAGTGCCCTCATTGATGCTTTGGGCTATGTGTGGGGACTGATCAGTCCTCCATTGTATTCAACATTCATTTTAGATTCAATGCAGATTTCTCTTCTCTTTCTATTGTCCTTTCTCTTCTCCTTTTTTCTCAGTGTTCGTGTTTCTCTTCCATTGCGCACTCTCACATGTACTAGTATTTAGAAATGCAAATTCAGCACCATTGATTGGGAATATTAGTCGTGCAATTGGAAGTGCAAAAGTCAACCCTTATTGCAGGCACCTGTTTAAGGGTAGTTATGTATGATTTGTCCAATCCGTCCAATCTCAGGACTTAGTATGATACCAAATGTACACAAAAAAATATTGGATAAATTATAGTGTTTTGTATGGTCATTAAAAAAACATACGAAAGTAAGGATAAATATGGTAAATATTGCTTGCTTTACAATGAGAGTTTAGACCCAAGAAATAGTGTGTTACAAGGCATTATCTATTTAACGCTAACTTTGGCCTTGTTGCTTCAATAGTGAATAGGATGGGAGTCAAGATCAAATGTAAATACTTTAATCTAATGAGTATTGATAACGATAGGGTGGTAACTGGTAAGAGAGAGAGAGGGGAAAACTCAAGAGGAAGGTGGTAAGAGAGAGGTAGAGCAAGAGGAAGTGGTAAGAGATGGCAGTGGAGGTAGAGGAAGAGGAAGAGAACGAGGAATAGGTGATGGTAAGAGAGGTAGAGGAAGAGAAGTTGGTAAGGGAAGTAGAGGTAGAGGTAGAGGAAGAGGAAAATTTTCAATCTATCCCTTTTTTTCCCAAATTGGCAAGGCTTTTTTTTTGTGCGCAGTCTTCGACCAACTTGGACAGGTCAGATGGATCCAGTCTGGGAATGCAACTATGCAAGCAAGCATAGAAGTAACTTGCATCGTTGTATCAAGTGCGCAATGAAGTACATGTTGCTTACGCACGTAAGCAACCAGAAGACGTTTGCATGGAAGGAGGAGGTAATATGAATGCTTATCTTACAAGCATCAAAGATCTTATTGAGTAATTATTCAATATTGATGAATTAGTTTCAAATAATCAGCTTGTTTCCGTCACTTTTAATGGCCTATTGGAGTCATTTCAAGGTTTTGCCACTGCTTTGCGGTTGGTAACTATGGGCAATCAAGTTACATACAATTTTGACGAGCTTGTTTCTCTCTTATTGCAAGAAGAACAAAGCCATCTCAATTGCAATGCTACCTTGGCAACCAAACAAGCCTTTTCTACCCACCATCGTGGAAAAGATGAGACTCAAGTGAAAAACAAGCACGTTGGTCAAAACCCAACGAATACCTGTGCAGGTCATTCATCTTCTTTATCAAATAATTCCTCTAAGCCACTGTTGGAAAGAGAGAGAGAGAGAGAGAGAGAGAGAGAGAGAGAATATACAAGACAATGAGCAAGAGTGGGCAACAGTTTCACACTCAAAAGACTTAGATAGAGACAAGCAAAACTCAGACCCTAAACGCAAAACGCAAAATGCAAAAACTCAAAACTCAAACATAGACAAATATAGAGAGAAGAAACTCTCAAGTGAATGAATGTTGCAAATGAATGTAAGAGTGTACAGAATACCCAAGGGTAAAGCAATGTATTGTTGGAGAGTGACATCCATCAAAGACGGATCCCAAGTGTAGTAACCACCAGTCTGAGTGCAGGAAACACCAAATGCTGATCACTAGCGTGTTAGGGAATTGAGGTAACAACGGGAGAGGTGTTTGCTGATGTAGACTGCTTGCTGGACACAAACTAACGCAGGTACTGCTATGATGACACAACAGATGGAGACCTCCAAATAGCAAGGTGATGGCTGAAAATAGGCCGCCTAGGGTCGGATAGTGATGGGTTGCAGTCGGTGATGGTTGGAGAGCAGTTGGTAGGTGGCTGATGGTCGAAATCTGCACTAGAGTAAGAAACCTGTACAAAGGATAAGGCTGAATGGTGGGCAGCCCGTCTATTTATAGATGTTGAAGGGTGCCCCAAAAAATTAGGGCTTTGGGGGACCATTGAAACTCTCTTGAACCGTGTACCAAATTTGCATTTTTCATTAATCAAGCGTGTTTTTGGGCTATTTAAAAATGCTAATCAATTGTAAACCGTGTGTTAGCTTAGCAACCATTGCCTTCACTGTTCGTGGCAAACTCTCATCAATACCCTGCTATGTGGGAGCATATGGAGCAGCAACAACTTGTTGTAACTGATCTGTCTTGCCAAATATAGCAAGCATGGACTCCAAAGAAAGTGGTAAAAGGCCTTCAAAAATATTACAAATGTCATGCATGGCTGCCATTTGAAATTGGGCACGAGAAAATGTTGCATTTTTAGTAAATATGACATTGGTTTGTAGTGTGAACACAACTACATTAATAAGTTGTGTCACCACTTCTAGAGTTTGTTCTAGAGTTAAATTAACTCTAGTTGAGTTAGGGATAGGTCTAACTTAATTAAGACGTATTGTACTTTCATTCTATCATTCTAGCACTTGCATCTTTTGAGTGTGGAACTGTTGCTTACTCTTGCTCATTGTCTTGTGTTCACACACACTCTCTTTCTCCATTTTCGACATTTGGTATCAGAGTAGCTTCTACACGTAGATTTTGAACAGCCACTGTTAGTTGGTGCCACTCTGCTAAGGTCCTACTACAATCAGCCAACGTTCCAGCTCGAGGAAGAGAAGTTATTGTTTTAGAGGAGATGTTGCTGCTGTTTTCAGCCTGCACGTAGTCTCATACACAGCCTTGCATATAATTGTGCACACATAGCCTCTCATAGCCCTATTTGTAATATTCTCAGCCTTGCTTGCCATTTTCTCAGCCTTACTTGCCATTTTCTCAGCTGTGCTTGCCATTTTCTGGTATCTCAGGTGAGTAGATATATGTATAGTCCACGGACCATACATTGGCAAGTTATTAAGCAGATCTTTAGATATTTGTGAGGTACTCAGTCACATGCATTATGATTTTCTAGGGGAGGAGACTTGCACTTATAGGCTTATAGTGATTCAGATTGGGTTGGGATGCAGACACTAGGCTATCTACTAGTGGACACTGCTTCTTTTTGGGCCGATCATGTATTTCATGGCTAAGTAAGAATCATCCTATGGTGGCTACCTCGTCTTGTGAGGCTAAGTACATGGCAATCTTCACATAAGACACATGATTGAAAAATAGCTTTAGGCTGTTGCTAGTTCTAGACACTTCAACTTAGCCTTGCACAATGGTGTCCAATTCCATCTCTTGCGTATAGAAGAGACAATACATCTAGGCCTTCACAACAAAATTGTAGAAGAGAGAGAAGATGCTGGTGATGCATATAGGAGACGTGATTGCTGCTCCCAAATGCCTGATTGTTAGCAAAGCTGTCATTTTCTTCCTCTAACTGCCATGATCTCAAGCTGATGCCATGATCGGTGCCACAAGTCCCACAATCAGTCCACAACTTGCCTTATGTGCTTCTTTTGCCTCTTTTTTCTTTTTCCTAGGTTCTCCCATGTTTTTACGCAAAAAGCATTGGAATCCCACTCTAAAACTGAACGAAGGGCTAGGGAATCCACAACTGCATCACTGATATTGGTAATCCCCTTTGAAAGGGGATAGGGGCTCAGAGGGAACCATTATAGAAGGTACTGGGTAATGGGATGGTAGCCTATAAGAAACATGTGAGACAAAGGGAGAATGTTGGGGAGAACCTTGGTCAAAGGAAGGGGAATGGAGCAAATAAAGCCATGCTCTTGAAGACCATGAATGGAGAGAAGATGGAACTCCAATAAGTGACATGTAGGATTTTCTCTATGGAGCTTGAAGGATGGTTAGGATATAATGGCTGTTTTTCAGTTGTGACCTCTTGGATACTTTCAATGGATGAAGCAATTTTAATAGACAATTGGAATTAATAGTTAGTTTTAATGTAGGTCACAGGCCCTTTAAGATGAAAGATTTATACAGGGTAATTTTATTGACACTTGACATAGATCCATTTACATGGCATGGCTGCATGCTGTTGCTGAAGATGCAATTCGTGGACTGCCCCATGAAAAAATTTTAAAGTGACAAAGGAGTGGTTGCTCAGCTCTCCTAATATGGACACATGAGAGATGATTAAATGACTTCCAACAAGTCCTATGTTTTGAGTATTGTGTTAGTTTCTTGTTGTGTTAGGGTTTTGCATTTAGGGTGTGGGGACAAAACTCTTTCTGCAAATTCCATTTATGTGAACTCTGTCTAATCGCTTTTAGCTGTGTAGTTCAAAGGGTTATCAAATCTTGTTGGCTGCTGTTAAAAGGTTGACACGATTTTTCCAATTTGGTGAAATAGCTGAAAAGTTTGGTTATTCCAGTTTGGTCCAAAATTTTCACAAGTCGTCTTATATGATTGTCTTTTATGAGGTAAAGTAATGGTTCGTTCATCATTTTGCAGATGATTGATGATCAGGATCTTGGGTTCTTTGCAAATTTTTTGGGAATATTTATATTTGTTCTGGTGGTAGCTTACCATTATGTAGTGGCAGACGCCAAATATGAATAAAGCAAGGTCAGTTAAGCTAAGATTAGCAATGCCATACACATTGTGAATGGGATTGCAAATGAATTCCATTTCATAGATGGACTTCCCAAAAACTTAACAACTCTGTATCGATAAACTTAAGTATGGTCAAAGCACATTCATTTCAACTGAGATGGAGCTTATGGTCAAAGCACACTCATTTCAACTGATATTTCCATATCTAGATGACCATGCAGGAACTTGACAAGTATGTATGGCTTGACTAAAGTATAATTCAGCGTAACTGAGACACCATGTAGCAATGCTATGCTGGGGAGAAGATTAATCATCTTTCTTAGAGCAGTACTTCGAGAACTTCATGATTATTGAAAAAATCAAGGTGTCTATGCCAGCTTTTTTCCTCTAAAGTATTCAGAGGAGCACGAGCTCTTAAAGTTTATGGTTTTATGATACGCCTTGCAGCTTATATAGTTATGTTGTGCTGAATGCTTTACATGCATTATGTTTAGTTGAATGCTGTTTTAGATGGTGGTTTATATGGAGTTGCTGTCAGATTAAGGGGTCTACCTTCCTAGTTTTTGTGAACTTGCTTAAACTGATGATACATTTTGTATGAATATATCGACCAAGATGCAAACGATGTAAAGTTGCACTATGCTTGCATACTTGCTCTTATTCTTTCTATGGGTTTGACTGAACAGGGCAACATGTATAGATCTAGAACCTGGTCTACTTAGTCTTGCAATTGATATGTATTATGTGGTTGGGCTGTTGACAGCATTGAGTTCAGACTCATGTGAAGGAAGGACTATCAGTTGAATGGTATAATGTAGGTTTATGTAAGTAGTATGAGCATTATAGAACCCTTACATTGTGCATCAATGAAAGTTTGGTGTGATGTGAAGGAAGGACTATCAGTTGAATGGTATAATGTAGGTTTATGTAAGTAGTATGAGCATTATAGAACCCTTACATTGTGCATCAATGAAAGTTTGGTGTGATGTGTTTGACATGACATGAGTTTGCTTGATGCAATGAACATTTGAAGTGGTGCAGGTTTAGAAAAGCAGGTTGCTTTAACAATTTTTGTTTTGGAATTTCATCGAGAGCTTACAGATTAGTGAATGCAATGGGATGATAATTTCTTGTCGCAAGTTGAAGGTTGCAGATTATGCTTAGGAGCTTATTTTGCCTATGGGTGTCATCATGAATAAATTCATGCTTGCATCTGCCATGAAAATGTTCTTAAAGTCTCCAAAGTGGTGGCCTAGATGGCCATGGATTGAGACAACAAAGAGGTTGACCCTACATGCATCCCCTCTCACCCTCGTGTATGATGTTTGAATCTTTTTGGCTTGCCAAAGGAGAAGACCACTTTGATCAAGGGTGGAAAGGGGGGCTTGGATTTTCTTGAAAAGGGAGAAATTTGACTTGGACCATTTCTCTTTCATAGAAGAGACAAAGGCCATGAGGTTTATGAAAAAGGAATGGGCTGTGGCTAGTACATGTTGATGTTCATAAAAACAATCTCTCATTGAAAAGAAATGGCCCCTTGAAGTTCATGATGAGCTGTTGACACTCAAAAACACTCTCATTGACCTCCCTCTTATGTGAAGGGTGAAACTATCATGGTGTGTAGAAGGCCACTTGCCTCTTCTTGGGTAGAATCAAAGAGAAACATGATATAAAGATCTCGTAAACATGTTTCTTTATGGTTTATCTCCATCCATTTAACGTGTTATTGTCATATGTAATCAATGATCCGATCATGTTGGAAGATGTTCTCTACACTTAGTGACGGTGTTCTTGCAAGGAAGGAAATAATGGGGATCCGTAATAGGAGTGTGGGTGCATTTTGGTGCTCTTGAATGGAGCAGGTACTTTTATGAGAAAGATCCACATGTGGGTGCATTTTGGTGCTCTTGAGTGGAGCATGTACTTCTATGAGAAAGATCCATAGAGGATGTAGTAGCTATTCTAGCAGTCAATTCACCTTTGCCATTTATTAGTCATGGTGGCGAGAACATTGGTTTAACATTGCTATTTAGCAAAAGGAGTTGAAGTAACAACATCATTGAATGAGAAGCAAGAAAAAGGCATCCATTAACTCACACCATTAGCAACACCAAGGTCCTCATCATAAGTACATGTAATTACTCATCATATAATTCATTCTTCTTGCTCAGATCATAGGTATATCCTCTATACAATTGTTGTAGTGACTATTGTTGAAATGGCACAATGACTTGTTATACATGATAGTTAAATGACTAGTTGCTTTATTCCCTTGTGGCGTTGCTCCCTAGTATGGGCCTACATAATATGTAGACAGTCATTTTAAATGATCTATCTCAAACATTGTTTAGCTATAACAACCATCTTTGTTGATGGGCTTGGGGTTATCGTTACATCCCCCACCAACACTACCTTGAACATATATTTGCATATCCACCATAGCTATATTTAGCATGCTCTCTTTTATAATACCACTCTTGTTGCTTTAGTCCTAAGGCAATAATTGAGTTGATAGTTATTCAAATCTTTCTCCACATCTCTTTCTATAGGTGATCAACATCTTAGAGTAGTTTAGAAAGCCTAAACATTAAGTTGTTTTTTGATTATAATGTATTTATTAAATTTTATAGTCACCACATCTCAAGGGAGTTGAGAAAAGCCTAGGGTTATAACATATTTAGTAACTTTTATAGCTTTACTAGTTGGATCTTCTTTTGGTGCCAATGGCACCTTGAAGTTGATATAAACTAAAATCTAGATGTTTATCTCTTTGTCCTATGTGCCTTTTAAGGTGTCTTAAAGAATGGTAAAGCAACTTTGTTTTTTCATTCTATGTTGGTTTGGAAGCACCCCCTTTCTCCTTTCCTATATCTACTACACAAGGCTATTTCTTGTCATACAAAAATATTGTAGATTAGAATTAATTTCAACATTTTTCTACTATATATTTATAGCTATGCTTTGTGTGAATGCATATTCATTTGAAATTGGTGGTAGTAGGTTGCTATACACCATGTTTCCTATAGGGGGTGAGTTGTTGGGAATAGATACTATAATAACAAAGCCTTGACATTTGTTATCAATAGTAGATCTTGGAAGATTTGAAGTATTGATATTCATTGAACAAAAAAAAGATTGCAACATGCACTAAGCCACACGATAAAATTTAGTGATTTTTGATATAAAGAATGGATTTGCTAATTTTTACATGTATTTGTACTTTATTGACCTACATGCTTCTACTATTGGAGACTCAAATAATATATGTGTTGTTATAGTAATATCACAAGTCATTTGCCTCATTGTCTTAGATAATAACACATATACGAATGAAGAGAACCAGAGAGATCAAATAATGTGATAGTCATGGAAGTCCTTGTTATGCTCTCTTGGTGGTGTTCTTTCTCTAAAACATTGCACATCTTTTGCATTCGTAAATGTCATTTTATCACCTTGTTCCTTGGGTATGACAAAATGATAATTTATGAGGTCAGTTTGGCAACATGTTCTCATTTTTTAGTAACATTAAATATATATTTTGAATGATCTCTTTCATTAGCTAAATTGAAGAATATTTTATGAATTCTACACTAGCTTTACTTTGTATGGGGTCTCCAACTTTTAGGGCAAGTTTGTTTTTGTCACGTGTCGTAGGTATAATTCAAATTTAGGAGTGCCAATGTCAGTAGATTGTGGCTCTTATTAAGGGATTTGGTGTTATGTGTATGGATAGTGAGCCCAAGGTCCTTGGGATTAAATTAATAATGGTGTTACTAGATTGTGTCCCTTATTGGAGAGCTGGTGTGGTGCATGTGGGTGAGAAATTGCTTATGCTTCAAAGACTTATATAATCAAAAAATTGACAGGTCTTTATTGAAGATTTCATGCTTGTTTTATGCCAAATTCTAGGGCATATAATATATTATGGTGGGTGTTGGAGAATTGGTTGCTTCATAATTTGGTAAACTATGTAAATGTATAGAGTGATACTCGCTATTGTGTTGTCATGTGGATGCATGTCCAATGATTGAAAAATCTAAGAAAATTTAATGGTGATAGTATCTGAATTGTGTGCTTATAGGACTCGACTTGCCTGCCTTCATGCTAGAATACATATTACATCAAATTCATACATGAGACATGACAAATAGGTTAATTGTTTGAATAGGACATTAATTTGGACTTTTTGATGGACACTTGATAAAGTTTGGGGCTAGAATAAAGTAGGCATGAGGAGTAGGGCAGCACTTGAGAATTGTGGGGCAAATCTCAGGCTGAAACATGTGCACTTAGGCAGGGTACAAATCTTTGACAAGATGAAGCAAAAAACATACTTGTCTACTAGATTTTTATTGGGTGTTGTGTGGCATAAAGCAAGGGCAAGAACTAAGAGAAGAATCCGCTATGTGGTTGTGGCATGTTACATGTGGATCCTCATTGTTGTGGATTGATTTAAACAGGGATTCGATGGAAGCCACTGCTGTTCATAGAGTGTTCTTTGTGATTTCTCTCTACTCTATGTCTAAAGATTGCTCTTGGTTGTCTCGAATAGAGGGATATTTTGGGATATCTTGATCTATACTGTAACAGCTTGCAAGATTGAAGCTTTGGGCTGAAGCAGGAGTATTTTGGGAATCTAGAATAGAGTTTTTCATGTGTGTATGAGCTGCATAGGTTCTTGATTGTTTGTATGAATGTACTTGCTTGTTTTTTAGCCACATATACATGATTTTGATGCTCAAACTCATGTATGGAAAAATCTAATGCATATGGGTTGAATATAATAGAGTTTATACTGAGCCATAGCCTATATATTGATGTATATGGTTTTCTCTTTAGCTCTTATGTCATAGTCATAATACAATTGGGTTTCTTACATATATTGGAATTCAATTGTCTCATACCTTCTGCTTTTACAAAATTTATTCTCTCTATAGTTTGAGCTCTTTGTACTCGAGATCTAGTGACTTTCGGCCATACATGCTAAATAGCCCAACATCTAAAGTGGTGTATGCACAGTGGAGATGCGATGGTCAACAATGGTAATATCTGTAGAGAGAGAGAGTGTGTGTGAGTAGCACTAGAGTAGAGAGTGTGAGATGCATGATGTATGGGTACAATTAGTTGTGTACCTCTTTTAGGTTTCTTAGATAGATATATGTAAAGTACAAGTGCTAAGGGTGCATTCACACCTGAGCACATGTAAAAGGCATAGTGGCCCTTTATTCCCAAAAACCTCCCACCTAAAGGTAGTGTACCTTAAGGTTGAAGAAAATAATTAGCTAAGTCTAAGCATGTACAAAGTTGAAATGCATATACTATCCAACTCCCCTTGGCAATGAGCAAACCGCTCTGGTGGAAGACCCTTTGTGAGATCTATAGGATTATCAACTGTATGTATCTTGACAAGATCAATGCTTTTGCTATCAAGTATATCCCTGGTAAAGTGATACTTCACCTGTATGTGCATCTTTGCATGAAAGACATGGTTCCGTGCTAGGATGATGGCACTCTGACTATCACAATGGAGGACATGGATCTTGATAATGCCAAGCTCTCCCACTAGAGGTGAAAGCCATAAAACCTCCTTTGATGCCTTAGTGGCAACCGCATATTGTGCCTTTGTAGTAGACAATGGAACACACTTTTATAGAATGAAATCACAAAAATTGCTCCCTTTGTGAAGCTGAATACATACCTTGAAGTAGACGTCCTATAGTCATCATAACGAACATAGTTTGCATCCATAAAGCCAACAACAAATGCCTTCTACTTTCCAAAGTAGATGCACAAATCCTTTGTGCCCTTAAGATTTCTCATAATACCTTTCATTGGTTCCCAATGCTGTCTACTAGGATGTACCACATTTCTGCTAACCACTCCCACAGCAAATGCTATGTCAGGATATGTGTAGCAACCATAGCATACACCAAGCTACCTATAGTTGAAGTATACAAAATCTTGGCCATTTCAGCCTTTTCATCATTAGATGAAGGGTTGTCCTTTGCACTGAGTTTCATAGATGGAGGCAATGGTATGCCACTTGCTTTCCCCTCCTCCATATTGAAACACTGCAAAATCTTGGATACATACTCTTGTTGTGACAGATAAAGAAGACATGTTGATTTGTCCTTAAGTATACACATGCTAAGAATGTGATTTGCCTCACCAAGATCCTTCATGTCAAAACTCCTGTGTAGGTTCTATAGACTTTAATGTATCCAAAGCATGAGCATCCCTACCACCAATTAGCATGTCATCCACATACAAAACCAACATAATAAGGCTGCCATATGCTTCGTTCTTGCTATATAAGCAGTGATACACTTGACTCATTTTGAATCCTTGAGATTGCACGAATGTATCAAAATTATGATACCATTCATGTGGTGCTTGTTGTAGCCCCCCACACAATCTTTTATTGAGTTTACATACCATCTTTTCTTGCCCTTTGGCTACAAAGCCTTCTGGCTATCGAATATATCTATCCTCATGCAAATCACCATGTAAGAAAGCAGTCTTTACATCCGTCTGTAAGAGTTCCATATCCTTACATGCAACCAAGCCCAATATGGTTCATGAAGTAGTCATCTTGACTACAGGAGAAAAGATCTCGTCAAAATCAATCCCATGTTCTGTGAAATATGTGGGATCTAGAGCATGGCAGGAGCTATGGAGGATGGAAGATGAAGACAAGAATCATGTTGACATAGACAAGGAGAAACCAACTGTTACACAAGTGAATTAGGTTCCAAGATGGAAGCTTGGACTCATAAAGATAATCTTGTGTAATGGATTGACAATGACAAAGACACTAAGTGAAAGTACAAAGCATCATGATATTGTATTCATTCCATACGAAAAAGCGGTAGTCAAGTACAATGCTTTCTAGTTGCTGGATAGGTAGTAGTTTCCCTTTCGGTGCCTATGGGATTCAATCTTCCTGCATGTCCTAAGCCTAGAACTGCCTCATTCTAAGAGGCCACAGTGGGTGTGATTGCAAATATCTCAACACCCCTCCTCAATCACAACTAGAAAGTACAAAGTGTATAGAGGCTTTAGTGAGAGCAACACTTGCAAAGTGTGGGCACACCATAAACATGGCAAAACACTAGAGGCTACTGCAGAAAAGGCTAAGTGTGGGTACCACAAACATGGTGGACATCTAGAGGCTGTAATAGGGGCCTCACAAAGTGTACAAAGGCTGTAGTACAAGGCTACATGAGGAGTTTACAAGCTTATGACAAGAGCATTTTGGGCTAGGCAATACAAGGCTAAACAAAGTCAGTAAAAAATTGGGTCAAGTACTGTGAGGTCCTTGCGGTTTTCAGCATTTCTTTTTACATAGATCTTCAATTCATTGCAGGTCTTCTTGTCTTTCTTCTCTTCTTCATGGTCTTTTTGATCTTCTTTTTTTTGGTGGACTTTGCCTGTATTAGTCTTCATGTCCATGTCCCCCTCAAGCAAAGGTATCATCATCTTTGAGGCAACAGAAATGTCTTCAAAATCTTCAAATAAATTCATCGATTGCTCTTCAAAACAAATAAATCCATCCATCCTTGCAAGCGGAATAAACAAGTCTTCCATGTAGTTGAATTGAGCAATAAGAGTAATGTTACTCTTCATGAGAAGCATCTTCATAAAAGACTTGATTTTGGTCATTCCCATGATGAAAATCAGCTTCAAATGACTAAGAATAACCATCAATGAGTTGATCTTTGTATGTGTCAAAAGACACAAGCAATGGCAGTGAAGTATCAAAAGATACTAGTTTGAAATTTGATGTTTGTTGCTTGAGTTTGACTTGACGATCTTCAAAAAATCTTCATAGCTTCCTCTCCTTTTTGATTTGATGGCTAAATACTTGCTGAAAAACTTCAGATTAGAGTGGCCTTGTCTTGGTTTAAGTGGCAAGAGAGAGAAAATGAAGGAAAAATGAGCTCGAAGGTAAGTGGCTATGGCTGTCCTGTCAAAACAGGGACTAACGATTAGTAAATGAGCTCCTACGAGGTCCACGGGTCGAATCTGATCAAACCCTTTGAGATGGAGGACCCTCACTAATGGGTCTAACTCCCCCTAAGAGAGTTTGTACTCCTTTTGCTTGAGTTGAGAGATCTAAGCCTTCAAAGTGGTTGCTGTCAAAACTGTGCCTAGATTTGGGAAAATGAAAATGCCGGGCATGATGTGCATCAATCTCCTTGATTTTTGTGCCAAGAAGTTGCGCCTTGACCTGAAGAACAACTCTGAAGAGAAAGCTTGAAGAGATATGGCCTGGTTGATGAGATATGGCTGCTCCAACAGAGGTAGGTAGGTGCTATCCATAGACACAGTTATGGCAACGACTCTAAAAAGAGGCAATGCTAAAGCTATAGTTGCCCAATCTCAATGATTGAGGTGCCAGGGAGGAGATCTGGAAGTAGAGAAACACTTCTCCAGAAGGAAGTTTAGAGAGATTTGGCCTATGGAGAGAGATATGAAAGCTTCAAGCTGACATGGTGCTGCTGGCTATGGCTGCCATGGAAGCTTCATTGAAGGTAGTAATGTAAATGAAGTTGGAGATAGGGTCTAGTACTCAAACTGAGCTGAGCAGAGATGGAAAGGAGCTGAGAGGAGTGAAATGAGAGTTGGGCCATGCTTAGCTGAGCGCTGATACCATGTGAAATATGTGGGATCTAGAGCATGGTAGGAGCTATGGAGGATGGAAGATGAAGATAAGAATCATGTTGACATAGAGGACAAGGAGAGACCAACTGTTACACAAGTGAAATAGGTTCCAAGATGGAAGCTTGGACTCATAAAGACAATCTTGTGTAATGGACTAACAATGATAAAGACACTAAGTGAAAGTACAAAGCATCATGATATTGTATTCATTCCATATGAAAAAGTGGTAGTCAAGTACAATGCTTTATAGTTGTTGGATAGGTAGTAGTTTCCCAATTTGTGCGTAAGGGATTCAGTCTGCCTGCATGTCCTAAGCCCAGAACTGCCTCATATAAAGAGGCCACAGTGGGTGTGATTGCAAATATCTCAACATGTTCTTCCTTATACCTTTCTGCAACAAGTCTGCTTTGTACTTTGGCGAGGAACCACAAGTGACGGTCATCTTGTAAACCCATTTGCCTGGTAGGACTTTTTGACCCTTGGGAAAATGCACCAAATCCCAAGTACTATTCTTCTTTAGAGATTCCATCTCCAACATCATAGCTTTATGCCATGTTGTTCTCTTTATGCATTGCTTCCTTGAAGCATGACGATTCACCACAATATGTCAACATAACATAATCAACAAGATAATTTGCATCAAGAACAAACCTATTTGGTTGTTTGCTATTTTTGGTCAACCTACAGACCCAATGATCAGTATTTGCTTGCTGTTTAGCCTGGAAATCCGCATTAACAGCTTGCTGTTCAAATGGTTTAGCATGGTGCCATGCTTGTTTTAGCTGTTTTAGTGGTACATTTTCTTGCTGAAATTGTGATATATCACTGGCAACTTCTTATTGATAAATTTCAACACCATTCCCTGCATTTATAGGTCATTTGCAACAAGTATTTGCTACTATACTGTGGGTACTCTTTGCTATCCTACATGTATCTCTTCTTAGAATACAACCCTTCTGACTTCCTCAGAATTTTCAGGCTATTAATGCATGTGATCTTCTTGAAAGATAACATCATTGCTGCGTAAAATTTTCCTCTTCTCAGGATCCCATAATCCATATCCCATTTCACTCTTGTCACCGTATCCTAGGAAAATGCATTTACATGACTTTGGCTCCAATTTGCTGCATTTTCCTTTGCATATATGCACAAAAGCCTTGTAGCCAAATACTCTCAAGTGTGCATACGAAGGTGGCTTGCATGACCACGTTTCTTCAGGGACTCTCCCCCCCAAACACCTATTTGGTGATTGATTTGTCAAGTGTACAGTTGTCATAACAACCTTTGCCCAAAATCCATGAGGTAATGCAGCATGAGATATGATAGTACTGATGTTCCCCTAAATAGTCCTATTCATGAGCTCTACAACACCATTTTGGGGCGGATAATAAGGGATAGTAAACTCCCTCTTTATCTAGACATTATAGCATTGCTTTTTCCATATAGCAAAGTTGTGTGTATGCTCAAGCTTCTTAACATGCAAAAGGTTGCTGGGTATCACTGTTCGCAACCATGATTTATAGCCTAAAAGTGATCCAAAAGTCAACAAATGTGAGCGGGATTGTCATACAAGTGACCAATGTACAAAGCAAGTACTGACCAATAATGAAAAAAAAATTTGCAAAAATTTCAAATCTACAAATCAATTTTTAGAGTCATAAAATATGTGCTACAGCACACCACAAGCAATTGTAGCTGTGCTATGGGCTAATACATCAATTGCACGAGAGATCCCTAAATTGTAGCTGCAATTTCTACTCCCAATGCATCCATGGGCACTGCAGCCCTCTTTTACGATCATGCTCAAGATCCATTACCAGTAGTGCACCAGCTTGACCCAATATTGACTCTGCCTACTGCAGATCATTATTCAAATGCTCAACATGAGTTCAATGAGGCTGCCATATTGTCTTTGGATCTCCAGCTTGGTTATGATGCGGATATCAAGGATGGTTATCGTGCAGGCCTCGATGATGATAACGACCACCCTGATGATCATGATGGTGGGGATGATCATATTGATCATGGTGATGATTCTGACAGCGACGACCTTGATGATCATGATAAGGAGGTTGATATTCTTAATCATGAAGTACTAATGCGCCTTGGTCTTGATCACGATTCACATTATGATTATTCTTCTTGTGAGGAGGATGAGGATCGTGATCTTAATCCACTTATGGGCCTTGATCACGGCTCTCGGCCACAAGTGCCTCCATTGACAGCAACATACCATCAAACACATTGCTCAAAACGAATGTTGCACAAGCCAAAGAAACACCATCCTTTGATATTGCTCAAATTACATCAAACATAATTGGCGAGTAGATTCCACAATCCAATTTTGCCAAAATTTTACAAATTTTGTAAAAGGCCCAAATTTGTTCAAGGTCCAATGTGCTCAATTCGCATAGAAATTGCATTGTAAGTACATACCAAGATCAAGTTCGACACAAACTTTGCAAATTTTGCAAAAGCTCCAAATTGTTTAGGGTCCAATGTGTCAAGATTTTAGGAAATCGTACTTGTCCCACCGCAATTTCCACAAATACATGAAAAGCCCCAATTTTTGAGACCCAAATTGTAACGTACCTGTCAAGATTGTGGGAGAGAAGGAAGGAGTCTCACTTGTAGCTTTCTTGCTTGCACAATGGGGGAATACACACAAGGGTGGAGGCTGAAAACAGTTTTCCTCTTCTTAGTTGTGTAAGCCAAAAGAACTCTCATACAAAGAAATAGAAGAACCCTAGATATGGGTCTCAAACCAAACTCAACTAACTAAGGTGGCATACTAACTGAGCCACGAACTAGAGTAGATAAGGATAGCTATCATGTAGCTATTATTCAGGGGCGGTGTACCAACCGCATCTGCAACTGACAAGTCGGTGACATAAATACACAACGGTCACCCTGGCGTATCACGAGTGGAGCTCGATATCTCAACACTCCCCCTCGAGCTCAATCCCAATTCCTGCACACCAAGCAGGTCTCTGAACTTGCGCAGCTTCTCTGCGCCCAATGCCTTCGTGAATATGTCAGCTACCTGATCCTCTGTGCTGACATAAACTAGATCAATAAGACCTAGTAAAACCCTCTCTCGCACATAGTGATAATGCACCTCAATGTGCTTTGTTCTAGCATGATAGACTGGGTTATTTGCCAAGTGTATACTACTCATGTTGTCACAATAAATGACAACTGGCCCATCTGTAGGCTCATGCATATCATAAAGTAGCTTATGCAACCAAGCTACCTCACATGCAGCCATTGCTGCACCCCTGTACTCGGCCTCTGTGCTCGACAAGGCAACTGTAGGCTGTTTCTTGCTGCTCCAAGTGACTGCAGTACTCCCAAAAGAGAACACATATCCACTGGTAGATCGTCTATCAGAAATACTACCAGCCCAATCAGCATCAGTATATCCATGCAACTGTATCTGAACCCCAGTCTCATAAAATAGTCCATACTGCAATGTGGACTTCACATACCTGAGTATGCGTCTAGCCGCATCCAAATGCGGTTTCCTTGGAGCCTGCATAAACTGACTTACCAATCCAACAGCATAGCTCAAATCTGGCCTGGTAATAGTCATATAAATCAAAATTCCTACTATGCGTCTATACATAGTAGGATCTTCCAAAAGCTCACCTGCATCTGTGCTCAGCTTCACATTCTGCTCCAAAGGAACTGAAATAGGCTTACAGCCTGTCAACCCATATTTGGACAGCATGTCCAATCCATACTGCCTCTGCAAGAGCTGTATCCCACTTGGTGATCTAATCACCTCAATGCCCAAGAAATAATGCAGCTCTCCCAAATCCTTCATCTCAAACTTCTGCTTCAATAGCATTTTCACATGAAGGATATCTTCATCACTGTCACCTGTCATAATCAAATCATCAACATAAATGACAAGTAGCATAATACCTTTTTCTGTTTTTCTCACATAAAGTGAGAAATCTGCCTTGGAAATCTGAAAGCCAATAGTGACAAGATACTGTCCTATCTTGTCAGACCATGCTCTAGGTGCTTGCTTCAAGCCATACAAAGCTTTCTTCAACCTGCAAACAAACTCAGGATGAACAGCATGCACATAACCTGGTGGCTGCTCCATATAGACCTCTTCTTGCAAATCACCATGCAAGAAGGCATTCTTTACATCCATCTGATGTAAAGACCATCCCTTTGATGCAGCCATAGCAATGACTGCTCTTACGGTTGCCATCCTTGCAACCGGACTGAATGTTTCTTCATAGTCAATGCCATATGTTTGTGCATACCCCTTGACTACTAATCTTGCCTTGTATCTGTTCACAGAACCATCAGCATTGTGCTTCACCTTATAAACCCACTTACAGCCAATTGCATTCTTACCTTTAGGCAAAGGTACCAATTCCCATGTAGCATTTGCTTCCAAGGCATCCATTTCTTCATCCATGGCTTTCTCCCATTTTTCTTTTCCCATGGCTTGCTCAAAAGAAGTGGGTTCTGGTTCTTGTATCACCTTGACCATATATGCATAGTGAATGGCTGTAAATCCATCATATTTCAGCCTATCCACAGGATACCTAACTCTGGTAGACCTGCGCAAAGTGGGTTCACTCCCAGGTGCTCTCAAAACATCCCTGGTCTTCCTTACTCCAGGTGTAACAATAGAGGGAATACCCAACTCATCATCAATGCTCTGTTCTGAGCCACTGGATTCACCATCCACATAAGAGTGACCTGCATTCACATCAAACATGGGCTGATCAACCTTCTCTTTTCCTTTTCGTGATACCTGCATACCACTATCTGCATTGCTTTGAGAAGATTCTCCTGATCTCAATCTGCCTGTCCATGGCGAAGAATGTGAACCACTGCTAGAGGACGCTCCAGGTCCATTAATATTTTGTGACTGCTGCTGTGAATTCTGTGCAGCATTACCGTTTTGTGCATCTACATCATCAATCACATTTACTGGTTTATACCAGCTACTCATCTCATCAAAAACAACATCTCTGCTCACTGTAAACTTACGAGTAGAAGGATTATAGCATCTATACCCTTTTTGCTGCAGAGAGTAACCAATAAAGATGCAGTTCTCAGCTTTTGGATCCAACTTGGATCTCAACTCATCTGGCACATGTACATAGGCAATGCAACCAAAAATCTTCAAATGAGAAATATCTGGTTTCCTACCAGTATACCTCTCCTCTGGAGTCATTCCATGTATTGCTGCAGTGGGAGTCCTGTTCATTATGTAGACTACTGTAGCAACTGCTTCAGCCCAGTAAAAATCTGGCAAGTCTTTTTCATTGAGCATGGCACGAGATACCTCTCCAATATGCCTATTTTTCCTTTCTGCAATTCCATTTTGTTGTGGGGTATGACTGCATGAATATTGCTGCTTTATGCCATGCTCCTGTAGGAACCTTGCAAACTCATTTGAGATGTACTCTCCCCCTCCATCTGACCTTAGGCATTTTATTTGCAGACCTGTTTCTTTTTCAACCATAGCTTTAAGAGTTTTGAAATGCCCAAAAACTTCACTTTTCTTTTTCATGAAATACACCCAAACTTTTCTGCTATTGTCATCAATGAAAGTGACAAAATAATGACAGCCTCCAAGAGATGCAGCTTTAGTAGTCCACACATCAGAGTGGATTAATTCCAATGGCTTCTTACTCTCTTGAACATGTCTAGGAAATGGTTTCCTTGCCTGTTTTCCAAACTGACAGGCTTCACATACCTTATGCATTTCTGCAACCTTGAATTTAGGAAATCCTGCAACAATATTTTGGGCCTGCATTGATTTAAGTCGCTGTACATTAACATGACCAATGCGTTTATGCCAAATATCAATATCTGCAACTACACCGGTCCCATGTGCAAACATTGCTGCACTCTATTCAGACATGTCTGCATCCAACGTAAACATTCTGCCCTTCTTCTTTCCTTTTGCTATCAAGGGACCTTTATTTTTCATATCCTCAACAAAGCATCCATGATGATTAAATCTGACCTGCAAGCCCTGTTCAACCATTTGACCAACAGAAAGCAGATTCTTGGTGATATTCGGGACATGAAATACATCGGACAGGTATTTCTTTTTCCCATCCTGCATAGACAAAGGAATTTTTTCAATCTGCACAATAGGATGTGCAGTATCATTACCAGTCTCCACAAATCCTGGTTTTTCCATTTTCCTTGCATCCTCCATCCATTCTGCATGACCTGTCATGTGGTTTGATACACCTGAGTCAACATACCATACATCGTTGCTTTCTTCTGCACTTGTCACAGAATTGTTCATGTGCTGCACCATAAACAAATGCTCATTTCTGTCATCACCCTGTCTACTAGAAGATGCATAATTCCCTTGTTGCAGTTTTCCATTCATGATGTCATTCTGCTTTTTATAGCAGTCTTTAGCCATATGACCCATTTTACCACAGTAGTAGCATTCAACATTACTGTTTGCATTTTGACCTCTTTGCCATCCACCACGACCTCTTTGGCTCCCCCTGCCTCTAGAGTTACCACGTCCTCCTCCATAGGACTGGTTTTCTTGAGTTTGCTGCATATTCTGATTTCTACCACGGCCTCCAAATCGGCCTCCTCTACCTCTGCCTCTACCTCTTCCAGCGTTTGAGTAGAAGACATCTTCTTTTGAAGTTCCTCCTGAAGAAGATGCACCACCATTTCTCTGTTCCTCAGAAATTAGAAGAGCAATCAACTCCTCAAAATCAGGAAATCTTTCACGAACTGAAATGGATGTCCGAAACTGTGCATAATCCTTTCCTAGACCATTCAAGGTCACAGAAACTAAATCATCATCTTCCACTGGTGACCCAATGGAAGCAAGTGCATCTGTAATCTTCTTCACCTTCATATGGTAGTCGTTGATGCTCATATTTTCTCTTTGCACATTGTGCAACTCTTGCTTGAGCTGCATTTTCCTGGCTTGCGTATTTGTGCTATACATTTTTGACAAAGTATCCCATGCCTCCTTTGGCGTACTTGCATCCTGAATATGCACAATCATAGAGTCTGAAATACTGATAGACAGCCAGTACATAACTTTCCTAGCTCTCTCATGCCATGCTTTAAATGCCTGCATTTGCTGTTGATTGGGAACATCAGGAAGAACTGGTTCTTCTTCATTTCCTGCAACAAATTCCCAATATCCTTTTCCCATAAGGAAATTCGTCATTCTAAACTTCCATGCTTGGAAGTTGTTCTTGTCAAGCTTTTCAGTGACAATCTGTGAGAGAGAATTAGATGCCATTACAGAATACTGCAAAAAATTCTGTCACTGCAAAAAACACAGCTTCACCCTCATAAGGGCAAATCTGCAAAACTGGCGAAAGTGGTATTTGACCACACAGTCACTTCCTAGTGACGATTTTGCATCAACAGGCAACAGGGATGATTCTGTAACTCCCAATGTCTCTGCACACAAGCATACGATGCAATCTCTGTGGTAACTTTTCACCGACCTGTAGAACAGTGGTCGCACAGCATAAAACAGGGCCTTTTCCTGAGTGCGTGCAGAAAACTTCCGCCTTCAAAACAGGCCCCGAAATGGCCTCAAATCAAAAAAACAGGGTCGCCTAGGGCTAAAGCCCCTTTTCCGCAGCATATACTGCCCTCTTGCTTCACCGCGAAGGGCGTCTCAACCTGAGACAATGCACTCCTGCACTTTCCGGCTGTGCTACCTGCAGAGATCTGCTCCCAAAACAGAAAATGAAAGCAACACTGCTCCTCTTACCAGAACACCGCGAGCTTGGCTTGCTTTCTTGAGCTCCTTACCACGAACAAGGCTCTGATACCATGTCAAGATTGTGGGAGAGAAGGAAGGAGTCTCACTTGTAGCTTTCTTGCTTGCACAATGGGGGAATACACACAAGGGTGGAGGCTGAAAACAGTTTTCCTCTTCTTAGTTGTGTAAGCCAAAAGAACTCTCATACAAAGAAATAGAAGAACCCTAGATATGGGTCTCAAACCAAACTCAACTAACTAAGGTGGCATACTAACTGAGCCACGAACTAGAGTAGATAAGGATAGCTATCATGTAGCTATTATTCAGGGGCGGTGTACCAACCGCATCTGCAACTGACAAGTCGGTGACATAAATACACAATGGTCACCCCGGCGTATCACGAGTGGAGCTCGATATCTCAACAGTACCTGCCTTAATTATGTGAGGAGTAACATTTTAGTAGTCACCCAGAGTTTACCTTCCAGCTGTCGCCATCCGTACTCTAACCAGAATGATCGAATTTTGTCTGGCTAGTTAACCCTAGGTCTATCCTGCAGGGGAAGTGTCCTACAGTTACCCACGGAGGACCGACCTGAAGGTTCCTAATTGATCTAACAATCACCTGTCAACAACTAGCTCACATTTGGAGGTGTCCTTTGAGAGGCTTTTTGTCTGGAAGGAGCGACTGCCATTACCCTCGGCTCATGGATTACAATGCATTTTTCCAGTAGCAAACTAAGGATTTATAAAATCCCTTACAGTGCTCTGGCATAGCCGGGACCTTTCCCTTGAGATAATTTACAGTCGGGTTCTGAGACCAAACCCTAGGTAAGTCAGCAAAATTGGCCTTTCCTAGAGTTTCTTTCTAGCGTTTGTTTTTGGGAAAACCTCTCAGCTAACCGAGACCACCCTACCATAGGATTGGATTTGTTAGAAATCCATCCACTCGCTTCCCTGTATGGAAGTTCTCAGTTATCTAATTACCTACCACATTACGTGAAACATATAAAAACAACTTCATTAATTAAAATCCCTTTATGCACAGTTGTTCGTTTACGTAATTTACTCACGGACATACAATCAAAATAAAATAAATTCATTGATTATGTTCCATAATGTGTGTTCTCCCACCCATACAGGAAAAAAATTACAATTTCACGTGCTACCTCATTCAGCGCATCTATACGTCACCAAGATCAAATCCACCTATAGCTAGCGTTTATAGGTGTCCCAAGTAGAGCTCGGGCAATACAGGGGACCAAGTAGTTCCTAGGTGTGAAAAGGATTTACTAGCTAGAGTCCCTTGGCACTCTAACCACCTTCTACTTGATACAATCCTTGTTAGGAGACCTCTCGCCATCGGAGATGGTCCATGCTTTTGCGGTGGTAAAAACATCCCCTTTTGGTATGGGGATTCAACACCTATCCTTGGGGGAGGTATAGGGCTCCTCAATTTTTATCTATTCTATTACTTAATTCAATTAGGATCTAATCTAGAAAATCATAAACAAGATTGATGTCTTCAAGCAGATATGACTTCAATCAATCATACAACTTTCAAGTAATGATTAATCTAGTAGCAATCGACACTTGAGTTTCACATAATGAACTCTTCCTCTTGGAATTTAACTAAGGGTATCTAGATTTTGGGGTCTCTAACTTCCCAATTCTTGTAACCAAGTTTCTTGGCCTTAAGTCTATTTCTTCAACTTAGAGATATTTTCGGTCTTTAAAATCTTTTATTAAAGCTTCTAGATTAAAACTATTTCCTTGGCTAGTTTCTTCAGGGTTTTGTTCTTAGTAAATTCGTCTTGAATTCACTGGTCTTCTTTTCTATGGGGTTCATTAAAATTTCTCATGATTTAGGTTTTCATAGTTTCCCTAACAGTTTCTAGCCTATAAGATGTTTTTATCTTATTCCTATTGAATTTGAATAGTTTTTTTTAAAAGAAAAACGTGTGGTATCGCGATTAGTAAAGGGTTGTTATCTACGCCGTGACTTCGTTAGTGACTCCCATGCTCGTAAATCCAACTGTGTTGCTTCCACGTTAGTAGGGTCATTTGCGATTTTCGCTTTTGAACTCTTTTTCTTCGGGGCCATGACATAAATATGATTCTAGAAGAAGAAGAACATGACAGTAATATCGGCTAGCAAAGGTGTAAGACTCACGATGATGATGATGGTTTTTGCAAGATTCAATGATGTAGGCCTCGCGGATGGTTCTTCTTGCTTCATGGAGAGCAATAATCTCTCTCTCTCACCTTGGCAAGCAAGGGTAGCTCTTTCTCTAGTATAGAGCAAGAGCGAGAGAATAGGTATGATCTCTTTCTCTCTCTAGTAGATGGAATAGGGACGAGAGTAGATGTATGACTTCTAACTGGATTTATAGAATAGGATAAGGTTCTTCAGTGTCTTCTCTTCTCGGATTAGAGTAGAAGAGGATGAGAGACCTTCAGTGTATCCCCTCCTTGGGTTGAATGGAATGATGTCTCCTTGTCTTGCGGAATAGAGTCTCCTCCTTCTTGATCAATGTCTCATCCTAGTCAAGATTGCTCTTGTCTCTCTCTTGGTATGAAGCCAAATGTTGCACAGAATTTTTGTGGGGGTTCATGAAGTCACTCGTACAGGGACGGAAATTTATTGTCGATCTTCAAAAATATGTGAGAAGCTTTAGGCTCAACTCAATCCAATCTCCATAATGACTCGCGATGTTGGAACTTCAATGTAAGCGAGGGGCTTAAAGCACGTCCTCAAACCTTCTCTCCAGAATTCAATGGCAAGATCGAAGAAGGTGAGGGATAAAATATCAACCTCAAGCCTTACACACACTTGTGATTTTTTTAAAGGCCCTTCTCCCCTCCTTGTCCTCCCTTTTATAGTTTTTCTCCACTTACTCTCACGTGTGTTTTTCTTTGCTTTTTCATAAAAGTTTAAGGCATTTAGCTTTAAAGCTTATGCTTTTTTCACTATTTTTGTTTTGTTTTTTTGCCCTGTGCATGTCTGCAACTTGTTTGGATCATAACTTCGTCATATGAACTCCAAATATAGTCATCCAGGTACTCAAAACAATTGGAACACATCGGTTGATGAGCCCTTGAGAACAGGATTGTGAAAATCCAAAAAAAAGAGAGGCAAATTTGACACTTTTCGTAAATCACGTCATATTTCTCCATATTTTTTCTTGGACGACTTATTTTCTTCAAAATAAGTCATAGTATATGTTTGGATCCATCTAAAGTGGGAATTAAGTCATCTAAACATGATACTAGAGATTTTAGACTATTCTAGTAAACCGGTCCTACTTATTGTAAATCCTATTGAGATTATGTAGTTTTTTCATGTGTGGACATGTAACACCACATATACGTACATTAAAATAACCTAAATAATGGGGACATTACACGAATGTGTATAAATTCCACAAATTTTACTCACTGAAGTAGAATGTTAGACATACCCCAAAGCCCCAATTTTCATGAGTAAATGTAAGTCCAATCTCTCAAAATTTGTCAAACTATGCTTACATGAATGTGACAATGTGCCAAAATTTACCAATGATAATCCTTTGAAAAAAATAATAAAATTTTACATTTAAAAAACGTTGATTGTCGACAGTTGCACATGACAAGCTTTGACCTCACTTGACTGCCACTATGACACCTGTGTTGATTGGAATTGCCACTGCGTCGAAACCTATTGCTTGGGCTGATGAGCATCTGTGTGACATGTGAACCTGTAATGATTGTCATGGCATGCGACCTATTGTAACCAATTGTAGCCTGTGACTTGTGACTTGCATGCTGCTGCCTGCGTGATTGCTTCTAACCATATAACTGAGATGACCTACCATTGGCACAACTCGGATTGGCTCCTCGAAGGGAACTCATGATGGCCTTCAACTCTGATACGAGTTTGAAGTGGTGTATGTGTAGTGGAGATGTAATTGTCAATGCAAATAATGGCTACAAAGAGAGAGAGAGAGAGAGAGAGAGAGAGAGAGAGAGAGAGAGAGAGAGAGAGAGAGAGAGAGAGAGAGAGTGTGTGTGTGATGCGTGATGTGTGGGTTCAATTACTTGTGTACCTCTTTTAGGTTTTTTAGATAGATATATGTAAAGTACAAGTGCTAAGGGTGCGTTCATACCTAAGCACATATAAAAGGTACAGTGGCCCTTTATTCCCAACAACATATTTTGTGAATTTGACCGGAAAGGCCAAATGAAGAGTTCTACAATATGAGGGATAATGCATGTGCAATTGATGATTGCTTTAGACTTTTACAATGTATTTGCAGTAGCAGTAGCAATGGCCTTATGCTAAGCATGAACCAATCGTGATAAAAGCATAACATGCTATTGAAAGTCATGTAAAGTTGTTTCATGGAAGGAATGTATTGAATTAATTGAAGATGTACGTAGAGAAATGAAATTTCTCTGTGATATTTACAAACAAGATGAGCCAATATTTTATACAGCTTGCAATTCATGAATTGAGACCATGTATATATAAAATCTATACAAAAAGGCATGCATGGGATGATTTTAAGAATGTAGTGAAGGAAGAGTACTTCATTGAAGATGCAAGATTGGCCATTAGAAATTTCATGGAATGGATTGCAAAACCCAAAAAAGGGCTACCATAAAGTTATTTTGCAAGTTTGAACACATATATGATCAATTAGATAATACATAGCAACAATCTCTAATTGAAAAAGATTGAGTTGTTTCTTTAGTTGGCAAATTGTTCGTTGTAGTTGAGCCTTGAAGTGCTCTTAGATGATGAAAGCATCGATCAAGGATTGGTAGGATGTAAAAGATGCTATGTCTATACTTGTTAAGCAACAAAGAATAAGAGCCATGATGGAACTTGGGGTTATGCCTTCATCTTCAAGCAACATAATTGAACAAATAAGGAAGTAGCTAGTTTCTATGGTAGCTCTAGTGAAGGATGATGTGATGGATGAATTGATAAAAGGCATGTGTGACTTACATTTAAAGCTTGTAAAATTGGAAGAAAAAGGGTAGTCTACAAGAGGAAGGGCTCAAATTTGAGAAGACTTTGTATGTATATATATTTGGAGTGATAGCACGGTGGAGCATGAATGCATAGAGATTGCAAGATACATAAAGATGCTATGGATAAAAATATGATCTTATTTAACGATAGAAAAATTCATCTACATGAAAAAACTCAATCCAAATTTTGGAAAGGTGGAATGGCATGGTTGTGAAAAATGCATATGTTGCGATTGAACCTGCAACCTTTGGTTTGAAAAAGATCTTGGTTGTACGTCTATGCTTGGCAAGAGAATGGAACTTTGGACACATGCTATGCATACTACAGAGAGAGAAAAGATTCCTAGAGAGGAATTGAATGAGGTAGCTAATTATATTTGCAAAAAAGTAGGTTGGCACTTGTGGATTCTTTCTATGTTTATGAATATCTTGCCAAGTCTCAAAACACAAAGGTTATTGTGGAACAAAAAAGAAAGAGGGCAACAAAGAATAGTGGCATGTTTGAGTCTGATTAGCCTTCACCACTTGTTAGGCCTTCACCTGAGCATTCTATGGATCATGTAGCAAAAGAAAAGAAGCAAGAACATGCTAAACAAAAGGGAAAAAGACGAGGCTATAAATTGCAATCTGATATTGAGATGATGGAAATCCATCTATGCCAAAGAGGCCAACAAAGGATAGTGTCATGTTTGAGTCCGATTAGCCTTCACCTCTTGTTAGGTCTTCACTTGAGCATTCTATGGATCATGTAGCGAAAGAAAAGAAGCAAGAACATGCAAAACAAAAGGGAAAAAAATGATGCTATAAATTGTAATCTGATATTGAGAATGCCATTGACTTGAAGGTTCTGAAAGAACGAATATTGAATAATAAAGTGTAATTTACATTGCGAGACATTCTTGGCATTTCCAAGAGAGAATTTCATGGAAAGATCATGGATATCATAAAGATAAAGCAACACTTTGTTGGGGATCCAACACATGCTATGCTTTAGGGAGAAGAAGAGTCTTGTTTACATGGTATTCAAGCAATGCATGATGATGATGAGCATGCTGAAAATGTAATGGTTAAAGGTAAAAAAGCATTGTTTGAGGCTGAAAATGTAGTGATTTGCAACCAAACATTAAGGGGTATACGTAAGATCCATTATAGTGAAGAAGAGGCTACCTAGAAGCCACTATACACAAAATCATTGGGCTAGAGAAACCACTGAGATGATAGTGAAGGTTGGGGATCTTGAGGCACCTTGCATTGCTCTAATTTATAATGGATCTAAAATCAATGTTATGGTCATGAGTTTACATGAGAATGATAGATGGTCGATGGATGTAGAGTATGGATGGAGAATGCAGATTGCTAACAATGCTACTGAGGACTTGTATGTAGCTTGTCCTAATGTAAATATTACTATTGGGGATGTCTAGGATGAACAACACTTCTTTGTTTAGGATTCCTCTTCATGTTCTATCATCCGTGGATAGCCATACATTACAACTATACACATGGAGACAAAAGTGTTATTAGATGATGGTTCAACATATGTAAGAATTAGAAGTCATAATGGCAAGTAGGATGTATAGTTCCTTAATATTTGTGTTAATCATCCAATAAATTATGATAGTCTAAGAGAATGTCCCTTGCCTCCTAATGTGAAAGAGTTTAGGGATTCTCATGAAACAATGGGTTTTCCATAGCTACCATTTTAAAGTAAGACCATGGTGGTGCAAAATGGAAAAGGCTCTCGCTTCACATAGTAGGTTTAGACACTTTTTCTATAGGTTGTATTGGAATTTTAGTAGGTAGCACAATATGTTTCCAAAGGGTTGAAAGTATGAGTAGGGCTACAAAAAAATATATTTATAGAGCACAAGAAGACATGAAGAGACATGGATTCTGAAGAATGTATATCACGAATTTCAATGTTATGGTCAAGAGTTTATATGAGAATGACATGTGGTTGGTGGATGTAGAGCATGGATGGAGAATGTAGGTTGCTAACAATGCCCCTAAGGACTTGTATGCAGCTTGTCCTAATGTAAAGACTATTGGGGATGTCTAGGATAAACAACACTTCTTTGTTCAGGATCCCTCTTTATATCCTATCATCCTTGGATAACCATATATAACAGTTGTACACATGGAGACAAAAGTGTCAGATGATGGTTTAGTATATGCAAGATTTAGAAGCGAGTTGTACAGCTCGTTACTATTCATGTTAATCATGCAAGAAGTCATGATAGTCTAAGAGACTATTCTTTGCTTTCTAATGTGAATGAGTTTAGGGATTCTTGTGAAATAATGGATTTTAAGTAGGTACCATTCTAAAGCAAGACTATGATGGTACAAGATGGAAAGACTATGATGGTACAAGATGGAAAAGGCTCTCACCTCTCATATAGTAGGTTCAGACACTTTTTCTACAAGCTTTATTGGATTTTTAGTAGATAGCACAATATGTTTCCAAAGCTTTGAAAGTATGAGTAGGGATGCAAAACAACATATTTGAAGTGCACAAGAAAACATGAAGAGACATGGATTATTGGAAGCTAAAGAATGTATATCAAGAATGTATGATGGGCTGTCTTATACTAATACTATGATTGAACTTGCAACCATGTTGAATTATGGGCTAAAATATACCAAATGGTTGAAGAGTTTGTGAAGTAGGATGAATATGCTTAGATTGAAGGGCTGAAGTAAAGGTTGATACGAAGTGTAACACTCTGACAAAAAGATTAAACTAATTTCACTACCATTGCACACATGAAATCATTTGGCTAGAGTGTAATGTCCCCATTACTTAGTTTATTTTAATGTGTGTATACATTCCAAAGAAAATTGATTTATGTTGCACATTAAAAAAAAACTAGCTCTAATTATGAAGATAATAATTATTATTAATGAGGTATTATATTCTAGTTCATGGAAGAAAGGCTTGGGAGACCCTCCCAAGACTAGCTTATTAAAACTATGTTTGTAGTATAGAACAACAAAAAGAACTAGCCTAGTAGATAGTCACTTGGTAGTTAAGTGCTTTTGGGTGATGACATCGCCGGGATGGGTGACCTCCTGGGAAGATTTTCCTACAAGCTAGTGGGAGCTTCTCACACGCAGTCAATGGCACCAATGAAGCCTTTGTAGCCCGTTGCCAAGTATGCCAAGGTCTATGCCTTGGTCGCCATCTTGGTCGTAAGCCTCCCGACGATGTGCCATGCGGTGCTCGCCCATATATTTGTAAATTTTATCTTCATGCTACAAAAATAGAGCTCTCTCTTTGATGTCATCAAAAGCGCTAAAAAAAATAATTCTCTCTTTGTCATCGATGATGTCATCAAAAAACACTAAAAAGGCAAGCATCCTCTCTTTTACCCCCTACAAAACTATAAATTGAGGGCTTGGGAATGACCAGAGAGAGAGAGACAGGTGCAATCTCGACGAAGACGAGATGCTGATTGAGAAGGAGAAGACTCTATTCCGTGAGATGAAGAGACATCATTCCATTCAACCCAAGGAAGGGGATACACTGAAGGTCTCTTATCCTCTTCTACTCTAATCCAAAAAGAGAAGACAATGATTATCAATCCGATTAGAAGTCATACCTCTACTCTTGTCCCTATTCCGTCTACTAGAGAGAGAGAGATCATACCTATTCTCTCGCTCTTACTCTATACTAGAGAAAGAGAATTCCGGATTCAATTAAGTATTGGAACAAATATAAATAGAGGAGCCCTATACCTCTCCTAAGGATAGGCGATGAATCCCCATACCAAGAGGGGATGTTTTTACCGCCACGGAAGCATGGACTGAATCCGATATGGTGAGAGGTCTCCTAGCAGGGATTGTATTAAGTAGGAGGTGGTTAAGGTGCCAAGGGGGCTTTGGCTAGTAAATCCTTTATGCACTTAGGAAGTGCTTGGTCCCCTATATGGCCCAAGTTCTACTTGGGACACCTAAAAACGCTAGCTATAGGTGGATTTGATCTTGATGATGTGCAGATGCGCCGGATAAGATAGCACATGAAATTGTAATTTTTCTCTGTATGGGCAGGAGAACATACACTATGGAACATAATTAATGAATTTGTTTTATTATGATTGTATGTCTATGAGTAAATTACGCAAACAAAAAATTATGCATAAAAGGATTCTCTTTAATTAATGATCATATGTTTTCATGTAATGTGATAGGTGATTAGATAACTAAGAACTTCCATAGGGGGAAGCGGGTGAAAGGATTCCCGAACGACGAATCCAGTCCCGTGGTAGGGTGGTCTCAGTTAGCCGAGAGGTTTTTCCAAAAACAAATAGCTAGGAAGAGACTCTAGGAAGGGCCGATTCACTGACTTACCTAGGGTTTGGTCTCAGAATCTAAACTATAAATTATCTTAGGGGAAATGTACAACTGATGTGCCAGATCACTACGAGGGATTTCATAAATTCTTATTCTGCTTCTGGAAAGAAGTGTTGTACTCCATGAACCAAGGGTGATGGTAGTTGCTTCTTTCGGACAAGAAGCCCCTCAAAGGACACCTCCGGATGTGAGCTAGTTGTTGATAGGTGACTATTAGGTCAATTAGGAACCTTCAGGTTGGTCCTCCATGGGTAACAGCAGGACGCTTCCCCTGCGGGGTAGACCTAGGGTTAACTAGCCGTGGACAAAATCGGATCATTCTAGTTAGAGTACGGATGGCGATGACTAGAAGGTAAACTCTAGGCAACTACTAAAATGTTATCCGTCACATAATCAAGGACGGTACATTACATAGAGTAACTAGCAATAGATTTATCATATTTTTGCGACCTTGGAGTGATCATGGTAGTCACAATGTATGCCTAATGATATCCTTGTCCATAATCATCTATGCAATTATGAATGGCTTCCACAGCCTTGGTAAGCTTCACCTTCTAGCAACTACTACATACCACATGTCAACTTCAATATGGACCATTAAGCATGATAACTCATGTGCTTCTCCTTCCAAAATTTGAACTCTCAACACCTTGAGAGACTCAACTGGAGCTCCAAGAAAGACCTTAAGGAAAACGGGTTTCTACTACAAGAAAATCTATCTTGTAACATCAACAAGCTTTTGTTTCATTCATTAGAGAACCACAACAAGGAAGAGAACACCACTAGCAAGAAATCTTCACGCAACATCATAGTAGATATATCCCACGGATTATATAGAATCAACCATAATCTTCAACATCTTCATAGAATCCATCAAAACTAACAAGAACACAAAAGAATACACCACTTTTGAATGGAAATAATACTCAATAATCACTCACAAAAATCCTTCTTAGGTTGTGGATACACTTCCCAAAAGGTGTGTTAGATGCAAAGAGGCACCAAAGACATCATAGTGTCCTATGAGATCTAGCTTCTGTCACTATTCTTTTATAACTTTTGTGAATCTTCATCAGCTACTTCTTCACTTCAATTAGCTTGAATAGAGCTTCCATTCATCATTTTTTAAGACAATAACACTTCCCAAAACATCCATACATCCAACATAACACTCAACAAAAAAAAATAGAACAGACTATAGAACAACATGACAACAGAAGAACAGAACTATAGAAGCTACAGAACCTTACAAAAGATCAACAAAGACCATAAAAACCACAAAAAAAAAACCAAAATCAATTCAATCTTTCATAAACCTTTTAATACAAGCTCAACCATCTCTCAAAACATCCATCCAACCATCTCAACTATCAAAACAGAAACACAACAGAACAAAATAGAAGAAAATTAGAAATTATAGAACTAAACAAAGAGAATCACAGAATCCTTTAGAACAACATATCCTCATAAAAAAACCAATATAAACCCTTCAAACATACTCAAACCATTCCAAACACTTCAAAACATCTTCAAATTTAAACAATCAATCACCAAAATCAACCATTCACTAACAAAAAATAACAAAAAATTAGCCCAAAAAACAAATCATTTCCACACTCAACATATCCCCACACTTAGAAAGGAAGCATCCTCGCACGACCTCAGAAAGAAAAGGAGAATAAAAGCTCTAATATTTGCTAAAAAGAAACTTCAATCCATCACAAGTCAGCAACTACTATTACTTCCCCAACATATCAGCTTCATGGAACCTATATCTAGAACACATATGAAAGGAAAACCAATAACACCAAGAACCATTCCAACATCATAAAATCAAAGTAACTCAAACTATTAAAGGATATAAAAGTTCGGCATCCAAGTCTTCAACTACAACCACGTTATAACTAATATCATTGATCTTCACATCTTCATCTTCATTAGCTCCACACGATCAAAAATAGAAAAAACACATCACCCAACACAAAAAATACCCATATACAAATATAGTCTGAATGGCATGGATCCCCAAAAATTGGAGAGCAAAAACAAGTTTCCATTAAGAAAAAGATGATACAATCATGAAAAGATCCTTTGCTAAGTAGGATGAAGGTGTCTCTTCTTAAATTGCATACTAAGCTTGAGGCGCTCCAGAGCTTTACTCTCATCAACAAAATGCTGAGGCACATTGTGGAGGAACTGCAAGATGGATAGTGGTATCCTCAAAAGTAACATGCACTCTGGAAAAATGAAGATAAGAGTTCGAACATGCTGTAGATGTATCCCAGGTCCCTAGAATAAGAGGCCAATTAAATACCACTCCTGTCACGGAATCATGCAGCATCCATTGTCTTCGACAGAGAATGTCATGATCATAACCAGGAGTATCTAGCATTGATTGAGGAGGAAGGTTAATATAATCAGGGGGAGAGGGTAATGGAACAAGAGGAGAACATTGTAAAGGGGGATAAGAAAAATCATAGAATGAGGGTAAATGAAGTGGAAAAGATGGAGAATTCAATAAGGGAATCCACTGACAAAACACAAGGAATAGGAGGAGTAGTAGGTGGAGGTTCAGAAGGGGTAGGAGATAATGTGGGATCGACAATAAATGGACAAATGGTAAACACAGGGATATGAGGAGATCCAGAAGGGGTAAAAGATAAAAGTGGAATGGTATTAGGAGTGGAGGAAAGAAGGGAAACATAAAAAGGGGAACGATATGCCATAAGAGAATAAGAAAGGAGAACAGTAGGATCCAACGGATAAAAAGTCTGATACCATGTCCTCAAAGATGGAATGCACAATCCATGAACATCCATAAAAAACAGACATAAGGTCGACTAACAATAGTCATCCTGCCGTACAGAAAAATGGAAACTAACTAACACCTTTACCAAATAAAAAAAATGATATGCATGACCAAAATAAATAAAAAATGGATGTGAAAAAGAAAAATTTGATCAATTAAGGGGGAGTTGGTTTGGTTTTTTCCTTCTTGTCAAGGAGGTGGAATGTGGAGTGTGATAAAAAGATATATGAGCAGTATTTTGGGTTTGTTGTGGTTTGGATTGTGCTTTGTGTGGTTTTATTTGTTTGGTTTTGTGGTTTTCTTTTTTCATACCATGATGATATAGAATGGAGATATTTTGTTTCGTTTAAAAAATATTAAATGTAAAAAATTTAGAAAAGTATGATGGAATGGTTATTTGTTTTTTTTTGTGTTTTTCAAAAAAAAAAATTGAGAAACAAAATTTTTCCAATACGAAGGCTAAAAACCATTTTTTTTCTAGATTTTTGGAAATTCATCAATCATATTTTTGAATTTTCAAAGGATTTTAAATGATAAGTATATTTTTATAAGATTTTTCCATGAAAGAATTATGTCCCAAAAAATATGTTGATATTTTCCATTCCAAAAAATTATCCAAAATGTGAAAGAATACAAATGTGATTTTTCAAAATTTTTGGAAAATTTTTCTAATTTTTATGTATTTTTTGGAATTTTTATGAATTTTCATCATTTTATGAATGAGTTTGGCCAATTTTAAAATTTTAAGAAATTATTTAATGGAAATTTTCATGAAGAAAAATTTTTAGAATGTGAAAAACGGTTTTAGCAAATTTTTTTACTTTTTGAAAATTTTAATTGATTTTTTTAAAATTTTAAATATTTTTAATGGATTTAAGGATTTTGAAACGATTTTCAGGATTTAAAAAATGAATACTCGAGTATACGCGTGTGAGCAGCAGCGACCTCGCATGCCCACGAACGAGTTCTCACGCATCCTCGCGCGTGAACACTTGCGAAGACCACGAATACACCGACTACACAATTGCGTGTTAACAGCCGCTACGAAATCCCGAAAGCACATGAACATGCACGAACGGTTGGAATTGAGGTGCGTGTAGAGGGGGGTGTCTGCAAGGGTGAATGGAGGAAAGGTGGGAAGGGGGGGCTTAGGAGGAGGTGGGTTTACGAGAGGGAAGGGGGGCTTAGTAGGGGGTGTGGAGAGGATGGGTGTTATGGGGGGTTTAGAAGGGGGTGTGGGGAGTGTAGTGAGAAGGGTGGGAATGGGGGTTAGGAGGGGTGGGAGGGGGAGGAGAGGAGGGCCAAGGAGGCGGCGAGAAGAATAAGAAGAAAGAGGAAAAGCAGAAGCAGGGAGAGAGTGTCAAGAATCGCGTGGTGGGGGGATTTGCTCAAGATGCTGCGCCGAACACACATAGAATGCACAAGGAGAAGCTCACTCAAGAGATAAGAAGAGAGATGGAGGCCAAAACGTTTTCTTGCTGGTTTCTTTTTCTTCTTCCACTACTAAGTCAAACAATGCATAACCGACTACACTAGTCGACTGTCGCTATAACTATGCCAGCTGTAAATAGGTGTAATAATATGAATATAATAAGTAATGAGTCAGTGGCCATGTGAGAGTCATAATGATCACTGACGTGCTAAGTGTAGACGTGTGGACCCATCTAACCAGGCGGTCCATCATCAATGTCCGCATGTGTTGAGCTTGTCATCTCAACACTCCCCCTCAAGCTCAACTGCATCTCTGCAACTCCAAGTAAGCTTCGAAACTTTTGAAGCTTCTCTGTACCCAATGCCTTCGTGAAGATGTCAGCTATCTGATCCTGTGTGCTGACATACACCAAGTCAATCTCACCTGCTAGTACCTTCTCTCTCACAAAGTGGTACTGTACCTCAATATCTTTTGTCCTGGCATGGAACACAGGGTTCCTAGCCAACTGTATACTGCTCATGTTGTCACAATAAATGACAACTGGACCTTCCACTTGCACATCTAAATCAGCCAATAACTTTTGTAGCCATACTACCTCACATGTTGCAACAATAGCACCTCTATACTCAGCCTCTGAACTCGACAAAGCAACTGTAGATTGCTTTTTGCTGCTCCAACTAACTGCTGCACTACCAAGAGAGAACATATATCCGCTGGTAGATCTTCTATCAGACATGCTACCAACCCAATCTGCATCTGTGTATCCAAACACTTATACATCTGTACCTGCCTCATAGAAAAGTCCATAATGTAATGTGGACTTCATATATCTCAATATGTGTCAGACTGCATCCAAATGTGGCTTTCTAGGTACTTGCATAATCTGACTCACAAGACCAACAACGTAGCTCAATTCTGGCCTTGTAATGGTCATGTAGATCAAATTCCCCACTATCCTCTTGAACATAGTAGGGTCTTCTATCTCATCCCCAACATCAGCACTCAGGACAAAACATGGATGTACTTGTGGAAGAAAAACGAAAAAGAGATTAAGATATTGTAGGGACATCTAAAAGAATGACAAGAAGAAGTATGGATCAGCCTAAAGCTACAAATCAGCCACCTCCCGAGCATGTTATGGAAGAGGTCAGTTAGGAGCAAAAACATGATAACAAACAGAAGGTTCTTGAATAAAGGATCTTAAACAGTCGGGTGGAATTTACCTTGGGAGAGGTGCTTGGCATTGCCAAGCGAGAATTTCATGATGAGATCATTGACATAATTAAAAGGAAGCATTAGTTTCTTGGTGACACCACTAGTGCATTGCTGCAATTTGAAGAGGAAGTTGGTTTGTTGGGTATTCGGGCTGAATATGAGCATGAAGTAAGTACAAGATTGTCTATGCAAGATGCTACTAATCAATGGACATCATGTGGAAAAGAGAAGAAAGTGGCTGAAAATGCATTGTCTTGTAGCAATATGCATGGTGGAGTAAGGCAAATGCAACAATATGGAGAAAAGACTCTAGGATTTATTCCTCAAAGTCACTACACAAGAAATCATTGGGCTAGAGCTACCACTGAAACGATAGTGAAAATAGGGGAGCGTGAAACTCCTTGTGTTGCTTTACTTGACCATGGGTCTGAGATAAATGTCATTGAGCGGGGATTGTATGAAAATGGTGCATGGCCTGTGGACATTGATTATGGTGTGCATATGAGGGCTGCAAATAATTCTTCAGGGGAGCTCTATGCTGCATATCCTAATGTAAAAGTGACAATTGGTGATGTACAGGAAGAGCAACACTTCTTTGTGCAAGATAGTTCCTCATATGCAGTGATTTTGGGATAGCCCTATATTACAGGAGTCCATATGGAAACAAAGGTACTTGATGATGGTTCTGCTTATGCAAGAGTCAGAAGCAAAGATGGGAGGAAAGCAGTCCAATTTCTTACTATTTGTGTTAATCATCCTAGAAATTGTGATACGCTTCAAGAGTCTTCTTTGGTTCCAAATGCAAGGGAATTCAAAGCTGGATTTTCATTAAGCAGTGCTGTAATGCGGGGCTACAGTAGTGCTGTTCAGAGGGTGTACTCGTCCCTTGATGAAATGAAGCATGTATTTACGATTTGTAATTCTCAATTTACAGCAAACAGTTCATGTTGATTTAAGCCTATGGAAGCTTTGTGTAGGGCTGAACGCATATCTATGAAACGGTCTATTAAGAAACTGAGATCATTGGGGCTGTTAGCTAAAAATGATGGAATTTCAGGCATCTTTTATGGGCTGAATATTACTAACACTATGGCTGAAATTTCAGCAACTATACATGCAAAAAATGAGGCTGAAAATAGAGTGTTGTCAGTATGCTCTTTGGATATGTATGATGTTATAGCATTGTTTGCTTAGCAAGAAGGATTACAATGGGCTGAAGCACTTGTGGAGACAAAGTATAAGACAGTTGACAAAAAGGTGAAACTAATTGCTTTGCCACTTCCACCAGAGAGTGAGAATATGTATGAAAAAGTGTCAAGGCAGCCAAGCTTACGGGATCCTAAAGATGTAGGTCATCAGTTTACATCTAAAACATTACAGGAGTTGAAAGTTGGTGCAGAAGGTTTTCTTTTGCCTGCTGAGAGAAACTATTTTATGCAGATGTTGGCTAGACATGGGAAGGCATTTGCATTTCAACCAAGTGAAATAGGTTGTGTGGATCCAAATGTTGTCTCTCCTATATTTACTGTGCCACATGTACCATGGAACTTGAGGCCTATTCCAGTGCCTAAAGCTTACTTGCCAAAGCTGATGGATTTACTAAATAAAAAGATTCGCATGAAGATCTTGGAGCCTTCTTCAGCCCCATACTCAAATTGTTGGTTTATTGTGCCCAAAAAGAATGGGGCTTTGAGATTTATTCAAGACACGCAACCGGTCAATAAAGTGACCATAAGAAATGTGGGTGCAGGTCTTGTGGTTGATGAATTTGCAGAGGCTTTTGCAGGCAGAGTGATCTATTCTTTGGGTGATCTTTACTCAGGGTATGATCAGTTTCAGCTTGCAATTGAAAGCAGGGATATCACAACCATGAAGACTCCTTTAGGGCTAGTACGGATGTGTACTCTCCCACAGGGTGCAACAAACTCAGTGGCACATATGACAAATGCTATGAATAGGGTACTCATGGATTTTATACCACAATTGACTATGCCCTTCTTGGATGATGTTCCAATCAAAGGGTGTGCAGTGGATGAAAAGAATGAAGAGATGGATGCTCATGGATGCAGACAGTTTGTTGCAGATCATATTGTGGATTGTGAGAGGGTTTTGACATGTCTAGAAGAGGTGCATTTAACTCTTTCTGGACGAAATTCTGTCTTTGGAGTCGAAGAGTTTTTGATTGTTGGGCATATGTGTGGGCCTTATGGGCAAAGGCCATCACCAGTAAAAATAGATGGGATTGATAGAATGCGAGATGTATGCACGAATGTATAAGAGTTGTGTAGATTCTTGGGTGCATGTGTGTTCTATTTGATATGGATTCCTCACTTTGCACATGTAGCCGATGCTCTTTATTAGCTTCTAAGGAAAGGTTAAAAAATTTCATTGGGAAAGGAAGCATAAAAAAGCAATGAAGAAATTGAAGCAACTCTTAAAACCTGCTCCTATGTTGAGAAAGGCTAACTATTCACATGGAAAGCCTATCATTATTACTGTTGATACAAGCCCAATCGGGATTCGATGGGAAATTGGGCAAGATGATGAGGAAGGGCAAAGATATGCAATACGCTTTGGTGCAAAAGTATTGACTGAAAGATAGAGAAGATATCCACATGTAAAAAGAGAATTATGGGGAATTGTGACAGCCCTTAAATGTGATAAGGAGTATTTTATGGGTGCTCATGTAGCCATTGAGACTGATTGTTTGCCGGTATTGGGTATGATTACTAGTTGTGCTACCCCGGACATTGCTATGCTCCGGTGGATTGCATACATCAAATCTTTGAACCCTAAATTTCAGCATATTGCAGGAAGAGATAACCCAATGGCAGACATGTTATCTTGAGCACTCTATGAGAATGAAGATGGAATGATGGATGTGTTGAGATATCGAGCTCCACTCGTGATATGCCAGGGTGACCGTTGTGCATTTATGTCACCGACGTGTCAGTTGCAGATGCGGTTGGTACACCGCCCATGAATAATAGCTACATGACAGCTATCCTTATCTACTCTAGTTCGTGGCTTAGTTAGTATGCCACCTTAGTTAGTTGAGTTTGGTTTGAGACCCATATATAGGGTTCTTCTATTTCTTTGTATAAGAGTTCTTTTGGCTTACACAACTAAGAAGAGGAAAACTGTTTTCAGCCTCCACCCTTGTGTATATTCCCCCATTGTGCAAGCAAGAAAGCTACAAGTGAGACTCCTTCCTTCTCTCCCACAATCTTGACATGGTATCAGAGCCTTGTTCGTGGTAAGGAGCTCAAGAAAGCAAGCCAAGCTCGTGGTGTTCTGGTAAGAGGAGCAGTGTTGCTTTCATTTTCTGTTTTGGGAGCAGATCTCTGCAGGTAGCACAGCCGAAAATTGCAAGAGTGCATTGTCTCAGGTTACGACCCTGTTTTTTTGATTTGAGGCCATTTCGGGGCCTGTTTTGGAGGCGGAAGTTTTCTGCACACACTCAGGAAAAGGCCCAATTTTATGCTGTGTGACCACTGTTCTACAGGTAGGTGAAAAGTTACTGTAGAAATTGCATCGTATGCTTGTGTGCAGAGACATTGGGAGTTACAGAATCATCCTTGTTGCCTGTTGATGCAAAATCGTCACTAGGAAGTGACTGTGTGGTCAAATATCACATTCATCAGTTTTGCAGATTAGCCCTTGTGAGGCTGAAGTTGTGTTCTTTGCAGTGACAGAATTTTTTGCAGTGTTCTGTAATGGCGTCTGATTCTCTTTCACAGATTGTCACTGAAAAGCTTGACAAGAACAACTTCCAAGCATGGAAGTTTAGAATGACGAATTTCCTTATGGGAAAAGGATATTGGAAATTTGTTGCAGGAAATGAAGAAGAATCAGTTCTTCCTGATGTTCCCAATCAACAGCAAATGCAGGCATTCAAAGCATGGCATGAGAGAGCCAGGAAAGTTATGTACTGGCTGTCTATCAGTATTTCAGACTCTATGATTGTGCATATTCAGGATGCAAGTACGCCAAAGGAGGCATGGGATACTTTGTCAAAAATGTATAGCACAAATACGCAAGCCAGAAAAATGCAGCTCAAGCAAGAGTTGCATAATGTGCAAAGAGAAAATATGAGCATCAATGACTACCACATGAAGGTGAAGAAGATTGCAGATGCACTTGCTTCCATTGGGTCATCAGTGGAAGATGATGATTTAGTTTCTGTGACCTTGAATGGTCTAGGAAAGGATTATGCACAGTTTCGGACATCCATTTCAGTTCGTGAAAGATTTCCTGATTTTGAGGAGTTGATTGCTCTTCCAATTTCTGAGGAGCAGAGAAATGGTGGTGCATCTTCTTCAGGAGGAACTTCAAAAGAAGCTGTCTTCTACTCAAATGCTGGAAGAGGTAGAGGCAGAGGTAGAGGAGGCCGATTTGGAGGCCATGGTAGAAATCAGAATATGCAGCAAACTCAAGAAAACCAGTCCTATGGAGGAGGACGTGGTAACTCTAGAGGCAGGGGGAGCCAAAGAGGTCGTGGTGGATGGCAAAGAGGCCAAAATGCAAACAGTAATGTTGAATGCTACTACTATTGTAAAATGGGTCATATGGCTAAAGACTGCTATAAAAGGAGAATGACATCATGAATGGAAAATTCCAACAAGGGAATTATGCGTCTTCTAATAGATAGGGTGATGAGCATTTGTTTATGGTGCAGCACATGAACAATTCTGTGACAAGTGCAGAAGAAAGCAACGATGTATGGTATGTTGACTCAGGTGCATCAAACCATATGACAGGTCATGCAGAATGGATGGAGGATGTAAGGAAAATGGAAAAACCAGGATTTGTGGAGACTGGTGATGATACTGCACATCCTATTGTGCAGATTGGAAAAATTCCCTTGTCTATGCAGGATGGGAAAAAGAAATACCTGTCCGATGTATTTCATGTCCCGAATATCACCAAGAATATGGTTTCTGTTGGTCAAATGGTTGAGCAGGGCTTGCAGGTCAGATTTAATCCTCATGGATGCTTTGTTGAGGATATGAAAAATAAAGGTCGCTTGATAGCAAAAGGAAAGAAGAAGGGCAAAATGTTTACGTTGGATGCAGACATGTCTGAATTGAGTGCAGCAATGTTTGCACATGGGACCGATGTAGTTGCAGATATTGATATCTGGCATAAACGCATTGGTCATGTTAATGTACAGCGACTTAAATCAATGCAGGCCCAAAATATTGTTGCAGGATTGCCTAGATTCAAGGTTGCAGAAATGCATAAGGTATGTGAAGCCTGTCATTTTGGAAAACATGCAAGGAAACCATTTCCTAGACATGTTCAAGAGAGTAAGAAGCCATTGGAATTAATCCACTCTGATGTGTGGACTACTAAAGCTGCATCTCTTGGAGGCTGTCATTATTTTGTCACTTTTATTGATGACTATAGCAGAAAAGTTTGGGTGTATTTTATGAAAAAGAAAAGTGAAGTTTTTGGGCATTTCAAAACTCTTAAAGCTATGGTTGAAAAAGAAACAGGCCTGCAAATAAAATGCCTAAGGTCAGATGGAGGGGGAGAGTACCTCTCAAATGAGTTTGCAAGGTTCCTGCAGGAGCATGGCATAAAGCAGCAATATTCATGCACTCATACCCCACAACAAAATGGAATTGCAAAAAGGAAAAACAAGCATTATGGAGAGGTATCTCGTGACATGCTCAACGAAAAAGACTTGCCAGATTTTTACTGGGCTGAAGCAGTTGCTACAACAGTCTATATAATGAACAGGACTCCCACTGCAGCAATACATGGGATGACTCCAAAGGAGAGGTATACTGGTAGGAAACCAGATATTTCTCATTTGAAAATTTTTGGTTGCATTGCCTATGTACATGTGCCAGATGAGTTGAGATCCAAGTTGGATCCAAAAGCTGAGAAGTGCATCTTTATTGGTTACTCTCTGCAGCAAAAAGGGTATAGATTCTATAACCCTTCTACTCGTAAGTTTATAGTGAGCAGAGATGTTGTCTTTTATGAGATGAGTAGCTGGTATAAACCAGTAAATGTGATTGATGATGTAGATGCACAAAACGGTAATGCTGCACAGAATTCACAGCAGCAGTCACAAAATATTAGTGGACCTGGAGCGTCCTCTAATAGTGGTTCACATTCTTCGCCATGGACAGGCAGATTGAGATAAGGAGAATCTTCTCAAAGCAATGCAGATAGTGGTATTCAAGTATCACGAAAAGGAAAAGAGAAGGTAGATCATCCCATGTTTGATGTGAATGCAGGTCACTCTTATGTGGATGGTGAATCCAGTGGCTCAGAACAGAGCATTGATGATGAGTTGGGCATTCCTTCTATTGTTACACCTGGAGTAAGGAAGACCAGGGATGTTTTGAGAGCACCTGGGAGTGAACCTACTTTGCACAGGTCTACCAGAGCTAGGTATCCTGTGGATAGGCTAAAATATGATGGATTTACAGCCATTCACTATGCATATATGGTCAAAGTGATACAGGAACCAGAACCCACTTCTTTTGAGCAAGCCATGGGAAAAGAAAAATGGGAGAAAGCCATGGATGAAGAAATGGATGCCTTGGAAGCAAATGCTGTTGAGATATCGAGCTCCACTCGTGATATGCCAGGGTGACCGTTGTGCATTTATGTCACCGACTTGTCAGTTGTAGATGCGGTTGGTACACCGCCCATGAATAATAGCTAGATGACAGCTATCCTTATCTACTCTAGTTCGTGGCTCAGTTAGTATACCACCTTAGTTAGTTGTCTTTGGTTTGAGACCCATATATAGGGTTCTTCTATTTCTTTGTATGTGACTTCTTTTTGGCTTACACAACTAAGAAAAGGAAAACTGTTTTCAGCCTCCACCCTTGTGTGTATTCCCCCATTGTGCAAGCAAGAAAGCTACAAGTGAGACTCCTTCCTTTTCTCCCACAATCTTGACATGGTATCAGAGCCTTGTTCGTGGTAAGGAGCTCAAGAAAGCAAGCCAAGCTCGCGGTGTTCTGGTAAGAGGAGCAGTGTTGCTTTCATTTTCTGTTTTGGGAGCAGATCTCTGCAAGTAGCACAGCCGGAAATTGCAAGGCGACCCTGTTTTTTTGATTTGAGGCCATTTCGGGGCCTGTTTTGGAGGCGGAAGTTTTCTGCAAGCACTCAGGAAAAGGCCCTGTTTTATGCTGTGCGACCACTGTTCTACAGGTCGGTGAAATGTTACCACAGAAATTGCATCGTATGCTTGTGTGCAGAGACATTGGGAGTTACAGAATCATCCTTGGTTCCTGCTTATGCAAAATCGTCACTAGGAAGTGACTGTGTGGTCAAATACCACTTTCGCCAGTTTTGCAGATTTGCCCTTGTGAGGGTGAAGCTGTGTTTTTTGCAGTGACAAAATTTTTTGCAGTGTTCTGTAATGGCGTCTGATTCTCTTTCACAGATTGTAACTGAAAAGCTTGACAAGAACAACTTCCAAGCATGGAAGTTTAGAATGACGAATTTCCTTATGGGAAAAGGATATTGGGAATTTTTTGCAGGAAATGAAGAAGAACTAGTTTTTCCTGATGTTCCCAATCAACAGCAAATGCAGACATTCAAAGCATGGCATGAGAGAGCCAGGAAAGTTATATACTGGCTGTCTATCAGTATTTTAGACTCTATGATTGTGCATATTCAAGATGCAAGTACGCCAAAGGAGGCATGGGATACTTTATCAAAAATGTATAGCACAAATACGCAAGCCAGGAAAATGCAGCTCAAGCAAGAGTTGCATAATGTGCAAAGAGAAAATATGAGCATCAATGACTACCACATGAAGGTGAAGAAGATTGCAGATGCACTTGCTTCCATTGGGTCGCCAGTGGAAGCTGATGATTTAGTTTCTGTGACCTTGAATCGTCTAGGAAAGGATTATGCACAGTTTCGGACATCCATTTCAGTTCGTGAAAGATTTCCTGATTTTGAGGAGTTGATTGCTCTTCTAATTTCTGAGGAGCAGAGAAATGTTGGTGCATCTTATTCAGGAGGAACTTCAAAAAAAGCTGTCTTCTACTCAAATGCTGGAAGAGGTAGAGGCAGAGGTAGAGGAGGCCGATTTGGAGGCCGTGGTAGAAATCAGAATATGCAAAAAACTCAAGAAAACCAGTCCTATGGAGGAGGACGTGGTAACTCTAGAGGCAGGGGGAGCCAAAGAGGTTGTGGTGGATGGCAAAGAGGCCAAAATGCAAACAGTAATGTTGAATGCTACTACTGTGGTAAAATGGGTCATATGGCTAAAGACTGCTATAAAAAGCAGAATGACATAATGAATGGAAAACTGCAACAAGGGAATTATGCATCTTCTAGTAGACAGGGTGATGACAGAAATGAGCATTTGTTTATGGTGCAGCACATGAACAATTCTTTGACAAGTGCAGAAGAAAGCAACGATGTATGGTATGTTGACTCAGGTGTATCAAACCACATGACAGGTCATGCAGAATGGATGGAGGATGCAAGGAAAATGGAAAAACCAGGATTTGTGGAGACTGGTAATGATACTGCACATCCTATTGTGCAGATTGAAAAAATTCCTTTGTCTATGCAGGATGGGAAAAAGAAATACCTGTCCGATGTATTTCATGTCCCGAATATCACCAAGAATCTGCTTTTTGTTGGTCAAATGGTTGAACAGGGCTTGCAGGTCAGATTTAATCATCATGGATGCTTTGTTGAGGATATGAAAAATAAAGGTCGCTTGATAGCAAAAGGAAAGAAGAAGGGCAGAATGTTTACGTTGGATGCAGACATGTCTGAATAGAGTGCAGCAATGTTTGCACATGGGACCGGTGTAGTTGCAGATATTGATATTTGGCATAAACGCATTGGTCATGTTAATGTACAGCGACTTAAATCAATGCAGGCCCAAAATATTGTTGCAGGATTGCCTAAATTCAAGGTTGCAGAAATGCATAAGGTATGTGAAGCCTGTCAGTTTGGAAAACAGGCAAGGAAACCATTTCCTAGACATGTTCAAGAGAGTAAGAAGCCATTGGAATTAATCCACTCTGATGTGTGGACTACTGAAGCTGCATCTCTTGGAGGCTGTCATTATTTTGTCACTTTCATTGATGACTATAGCAGAAAAGTTTGGGTGTATTTCATGAAAAAGAAAAGTGAAGTTTTTGGGCATTTCAAAACTCTTAAAGCTATGGTTGAAAAAGAAACAGGTCTGCAAATAAAATGCCTAAGGTCAGATGGAGGGGGAGAGTATATCTCAAATGAGTTTGCAAGGTTCCTACAGGAGCATGGCATAAAGCAACAATATTCATGTAGTCATACCCCACAACAAAATGGAATTGCAGAAAGGAAAAATAGGCATATTGGAGAGGTATCTCGTGCCATGCTCAATGAAAAAGACTTGCCAGATTTTTACTGGGCTGAAGCAGTTGCTATAGCAGTCTACATAATGAACAGGACTCCCACTGCAGCAATACATGGAATGACTCCAGAGGACAGGTATACTGGTAGGAAACCAGATATTTCTCATTTGAAGATTTTTGGTTGCATTGCCTATGTACATGTGCCAGATGAGTTGAGATCCAAGTTGGATCCAAAAGCTGAGAACTGCATCTTTATTGGTTACTCTCTGCAGCAAAAAGGGTATAGATGCTATAATCCTTCTACTCGTAAGTTTACAGTGAGCAGAGATGTTGTTTTTGATGAGATGAGTAGCTGGTATAAACCAGTAAATGTGATTGATGATGTAGATGCACAAAACGGTAATGCTGCACAGAATTCACAGCAGCAGTCACAAAATATTAGTGGACCTGGAGCGTCCTCTAACAGTGGTTCACATTCTTCGCCATGGACAGGCAGATTGAGATCAGGAGAATCTTCTCAAAGCAATGCAGACAGTGGTATGCAGGTATCACGAAAAGGAAAAGAGAAGGTTAATCAGCCCATGTTTGATGTGAATGCAGGTCACTCTTATGTGGATGGTGAATCCAGTGGCTCAGAACAGAGCATTGATGATGAGTTGGGTATTCCTTCTATTGTTACACCTGGAGTAAGGAAGACCAGGGATGTTTTGAGAGCACCTGGGAGTGAACCTACTTTGCGCAGGTCTACGAGAGCTAGGTATCCTGTGGATAGGCTGAAATATGATGGATTTACAGCCATTCACTATGCATATATGGTCAAAGTGATACAGGAACCAGAACCCACTTCTTTTGAGCAAGCCATGGGAAAAGAAAAATGGGAGAAAGCCATGGATGAAGAAATGGATGCCTTGGAAGCAAATGCTACATGGGAGTTGGTACCTTTGCCTAAAGGTAAGAATGCAATTGGCTGTAAGTGGGTTTATAAGGTGAAGCACAATGCAGATGGTTCTGTGAACAGATACAAGGCAAGATTAGTAGTCAAGGGGTATGCACAAACATATGGCATTGACTATGAAGAAACATTCAGTCCGGTTGCAAGGATGACAACCGTAAGAGCAGTCATTGCTATGGCTGCATCAAAGGGATGGTGGTCTTTACATCAGATGGATGTAAAGAATGCCTTCTTGCATGGTGATTTGCAGGAAGAGGTCTATATGGAGCAGCCACCAGGTTATGTGCATGTTGTTCATCCTGAGTTTGTTTGCAGGTTGAAGAAAGCCTTGTATGACTTGAAGCAAGCACCTAGAGCATGGTCTGACAAGATAGGACAGTATCTTGTCACTATTGGCTTTCAGATTTCCAAGGCAGATTTCTCACTTTATGTGAGAAAAACAGAGAAATGTATTATGCTACTTGTCATTTATGTTGATGATTTGATTATGACAGGTGACAGTGATGAAGATATCCTTCATGTGAAAATGCTATTGAAGCAGAAGTTTGAGATGAAGGATTTGGGAGAGCTGCGTTATTTCTTGGGCATTGAGGTGATTAGATCACCAAGTGGGATACAGCTCTTGCAGAGGCAGTATGGATTGGACATGCTGTCCAAATATGGGATGACAGGCTGTAAGCCTATTTCAGTTCCTTTGGAGCAGAATGTGAAGCTGAGCGCAGATGCAGGTGGGCTTCTGGAAGACCCTACTATGTACAGACACATAGTAGGAAGTTTGATTTATATGACTATTACCAGGCCAGATTTGAGCTATGCTGTTGGATTGGTAAGTCAGTTTATGCAGGCTCCAAGGAAACCGCATTTGGATGCGGCTAGACGCATACTCAGGTATGTGAAGTCCACATTGCAGTATGGATTATTTTATGAGACTGGGATTCAGATATAGCTGCATGGATACACTGATGCTGATTGGGCTGGTAGTATTTCTGATAGACGATCTACCAGTGGATATGTGTTCTCTTTTGGGAGTGCTGCAGTCACTTGGAGCAGTAGGAAACAACCTACAGTTGCCTTGTCGAGCACAGAGGCTGAGTACAGGGGTGCAGCAATGGCTGCATGTGAGGTAGCTTGGTTACATAAGCTACTTTATGATATGCATCAGTCTACAGATGGGCTAGTTGTCATTTGTGACAACATGAGTAGTATACACTTGGCAAATAACCCAGTCTATCATGCTAGAACAAAGCACATTGAGGTGCATTATCACTATGTGCGGGAGAGGGTTTTACTAGGTCTTATTGATCTAGTTTATGTCAGCACAGAGGATTAGGTAGGTGACATATTTACGAAGGCATTGGGCGCAGAGAAGCTGCGCAAGTTCAGAGACCTGCTTGGTGTGCAGGAATTGGGATTGAGCTTGAGGGGGAGTGTTGAGATATCGAGCTCCACTCGTGATATGCCAGGGTGACCGTTGTGCATTTATGTCACCGACTTGTCAGTTGTAGATGCGGTTGGTACACCGCCCATGAATAATAGCTAGATGACAGCTATCCTTATCTACTCTAGTTCGTGGCTCAGTTAGTATACCACCTTAGTTAGTTGTCTTTGGTTTGAGACCCATATATAGGGTTCTTCTATTTCTTTGTATGTGACTTCTTTTTGGCTTACACAACTAAGAAGAGGAAAACTGTTTTCAGCCTCCACCCTTGTGTATATTCCCCCATTGTGCAAGCAAGAAAGCTACAAGTGAAACTCCTTCCTTCTCTCCCACAATCTTGACAAATGCTACATGGGAGTTGGTACCTTTGCCTAAAGGTAAGAATGCAATTGACTGTAAGTGGGTTTATAAGGTGAAGCACAATGCAGATGGTTCTGTGAACAGATACAATGCAAGATTAGTAGTCAAGGGGTATGCACAAACATATGGCATTGATTATGAAGAAACATTCAGTCCGGTTGCAAGGATGGCAACCGTAAGAGCAGTCATTGCTATGGCTGCATCAAAGGGATGGTGGTCTTTACATCAGATGGATGTAAAGAATGCCTTCTTGCATGGTGATTTGCAAGAAGAGGTCTATATGGAGCAACCACCAGGTTATGTGCATGCTGTTCATCCTGAGTTTGTTTGCAGGTTGAAGAAAGCCTTGTATGGCTTGAAGCAAGCACCTAGAGTATGGTCTGACAAGATAGGACAGTATCTTGTTACTATTGGCTTTCAGATTTTCAAGGCAGATTTCTCACTTTATGTGAGAAAAACAGAGAAAGGTATTATGCTGCTTGTCATTTATGTTGATGACTTGATTATGACAGGTGACAGTGATGAATATATCCTTAATGTGAAAATGCTATTGAAGCAAAAGTTTGAGATGAAGGATTTGGGAGAGCTGCGTTATTTCTTGGGCATTGAGGTGATTAGATCACCAAGTGGGATACAGCTCTTGCAGAGGTAGTATGGATTAGACATGTTTTCCAAATATGGGATGACAGGCTGTAAGCCTATTTCAGTTCCTTTGGAGCAGAATGTGAAGCTGAGCGCAGATGCAGGTGAGCTTCTGGAAGACCCTACTATGTACAGACGCATAGTAGGAAGTTTGATTTATATGACTATTACCAGGCCAGATTTGAGCTATGCTGTTGGATTGGTAAGTCAGTTTATGCAGGCTCCAAGGAAACCGCATTTGGATGCGGCTAGACGCATACTCAGGTATGTGAAGTCCACATTGCAGTATGGACTATTTTATGAGACTGGGGTTCAGATACAGTTGCATGGATACACTGATGCTGATTGGGCTGGTAGCATTTCTGATAGACGATCTACCAGTGGATATGTGTTCTCTTTTGGGAGTGCTGCAGTCACTTGGAGCAGCAAGAAACGGCCTACAGTTGCCTTATCCAGCACAAAGGCTGAGTACAGGGGCGCAACAATGGCTGCATGTGAGGTAGCTTGGTTGCATAAGCTACTTTATGATATGCATCAGCCTACTGATGGGCCAGTTGTCATTTATTATGACAACATGAGTAGTATACACTTGGCAAATAACCCAGTCTATCATGCTAGAACAAAGCACATTGAGGTGCATTATCACTATGTGCGAGAAAGGGTTTTACTAGGTCTTATTGATCTAGTTTATGTCAGCACAGAGGATCAGGTAGCTGACATATTTATGAAGGCATTGGGCGCAGAGAAGCTGCGCAAGTTCAGAGACCTGCTTGGTGTGCAGGAATTGGGATTGAGCTCGAGGGGAAGTGTTGAGATATCGAGCTCCACTCGTGATATGCTAGGGTGACCATTGTGCATTTATGTCACCGACGTGTCAGTTGCAGATGCGGTTGGTACACCGCCCATGAATAATAGCTACATGACAGCTATCCTTATCTACTCTAGTTCGTGGCTTAGTTAGTATGCCACCTTAGTTAGTTGAGTTTGGTTTGAGACCCATATATAGGGTTCTTCTATTTCTTTGTATAAGAGTTCTTTTGGCTTACACAACTAAGAAGAGGAAAACTGTTTTCAGCCTCCACCCTTGTGTGTATTCCCCCATTGTGCAAGCAAGAAAGCTACAAGTGAGACTCCTTCCTTCTCTCCCACAATCTTGACAGGATGAGGAGGATGAAGATGACTTTCTTATGGCTGAAAATGATGTTTCAAGAGTGATTTTAGCAATGCAAGGTGTTTCTATAGCATTAACAGAAGCTTGGACAACAAAGAGAAGACACTTTAGATGTTTTGCATCTTGTGTAGAAGTGTTTCTGGAAGACAAATATGCAAGAGAGTGGCTGAGAATTGGTCAATATATCAGTACATTAATGAAGAGAGATGAATGGTCATATGAGGAGTTTAAGAAGATCAAGAGAAAAGCCTATGGATTTTTCTTAAAAGATGGAAACATGCTAAAAAGAAACAGGATATGCCATTGCGAGTTTTGGGTGACAGAGCTTCACAAATAAAAGTAATGCAAGAATTTCATGAAAGCTTGTGGGCTGGTCATAGAGGTGTTTGGGGTACTTTTACAAAAATCAAAGAAAGATATTGGTGGCAAGGTATGTATAAGGATGTTGCTCACTTTGTGGAAACATGTACGACATGTCAAATGTATTCAACTGTGAGACATCAGGATGGATTGCAACCCATATATCCATTGTCTCTTCATTTTAAGTGGGTGGTGGATTTGGTCACAATGCCTATAGGTCTTTGGCAAATGAGGTATCTGATCCGAGAAAATCACAAAAAAATATTTGTCTAACATTTTGTTGATTTTTTGTACATTTGGAGCTTTGAAATAAAGAAGAGGGTGGGAACAACCTCTTGGGAAATCCAAGAAATCACTAGATGAAAATATTTCATGGACCTGTTTACCAAGGGGGGGTGAAGAGTAAAGATCAATGGAGGAAGGTGAAGGGAAAATATATAATGTGAAAAGGAAAGATATGAAATGGATTTGGAGCCATCCAAAGGGCATGTGAGGCTCATAATGTCATGACTTTGGAGCCTTATGACAATTCAACCAAATGGGATCCTTCTTGGAAGCATTAGTGGAAGAAAAATCAGGCACATGATTTTGTAAGATTTTTTAAAAATACTTTCACTCCGATCCAAAAAAACTTTTTAACATGAAAGTTGTAGCGCGTGAGCTGAAGTTTTGGCTGGTATTTTTTTATAATTTTTTGGAGCTACGAGTCGGGAGATATGGCCAAAATGGTGGATGCCAACTTTTTCCAACTGCAGTGGAGACCACCTCCCAATTTAATACACATCCATACTTTCTTCCCCACACTTAACACTTCCATAAAACATCATTCATTAGACCCCCAACCCTTTCCCCTCTCTTATCCTCTCTCTCAAGCTAATAAACCATTAGAATTCCCCTCCTAAATCACCCTCAAATCATCCTTAGTTGTAGTAGTAATGTATGAACTCTCATTACTCTCTCTCTATTATTGCTAGATATGATCTTATTTTATGAAGATTCTCTATATTTTTTTATAGGAGAGATCTTGGACTCAAGCTATGGGGGGGAGAATGGAGACAACTCACCTATGATGGAGCTTGATTAAGTACAAATTGGTCAACAAAACATCTAGATGGAGCTTCCATATTGGTGGAACCGCCTTAATGCAGCTTTGGTGGTGTTAATTCCTATTACATCTTAACCTCCTCCCTAAACACCCTCAAGGCCTATATAAAGAGGCCTTCTCCTTTGTAATTTGTAAGAAGAGAGAGAGCAAAGAGGCCTCCTTCAGCCCTATTGAGCCTTCCCCATTCTCCTTCATGAGCTTATGGAATTCCTTCTCTTACTATAGCTTATGTATGCTCTACAATGTAATAAGCCCAGGATATTGGTGTCCATATTGTGTATATTGGTTATGTCCCGAGGGTTCTCCATCTCTTAAGTTTATTGATTTATCTATTTTTTCGTAGTTCTCTCATTCTCACTCACTCTCTCTCTCTTCCTCTCTTAGTTTTCATCTCTTCTCCCTTACAATCTCCTCTCCCTCTTGCATAGCGTCCTAGTCCACTCCTCCATGACTAGGTGGTGCCCTTATCTCATTCACTTTGTGGCAGAAGGGAGTTTGGCATAGTATAGAGGCTGCCATACCAAATTTCCTTCGTCATAAATTGGTGCCCCCACTGAGGACATTCTCATCCATGCGGGACGATACAACACATGATGGTGCATCCTCTACAACAAGTACTCCAAGTGGCTCTTCTCCAACGCCTTCATCAACTCTTTTTGAAGCTGATCGAAGTCCACGACTCCCACAATGGTCTCCCAAGGAAGCCCAAGAAAGGAAGTATGCCTATCGGATGACGGCACGTATGCGGGTAAAAGGTGTTCACCTTAGAAATTCCATTCTCTCACAACGGAAAAAATCATGTTGCCATCAATTGCTAGGTTCTCATAATTGTGGTGAGTATTTTGCAAACGAAGTAAAGGCTCTTCCGGAAGGTCCTCGTCTCCAAATCATCAAATCCCTCTCTCTCTCTGGCCTAATCCACATCAAAGGAGGACAATTATGCATGAACGGCGTGGAGTTTTGTAGAAGTGCAAAGTATGAAGACTACCTTCAACTGTTGTTAGCTCGAAGGTTGGGTGTGGTTGAAAAGGTGGCCATCACACCTTATGAAATATATGTCGCCGAGGATGGACACACTAAGGCAAGAACAATCACTGGTGAGCAAATTCTCTGTATAGCAAAGTTGGTGGGATCCAAAAAGAAACATTCTGGGAAAAATCCTTCATAATTCAAGAAAGTGCATTTCCTCTACTCCCTTAAGTAGTTTCTACTCATGAATAATAATAATGGCCCGAATTTCTACACCTTCCACTCTGTACAAAACATCCAAGTTAATGTATGCATCAGTAGGAAGATTTTCTTCCAACAGCGTCTTGTCATGTACTTTGGAGCTGAAAGATTAAGGGAGATTCTTGTATAACCAGAACCTATAATCTTCCCAATGCTAGACTACAATGCATCCTTCAATGTACATGTCTTTATCCTATTATAATAGTTTCTCATGAATCACAACGAGTTGTATGGACCTATCCGTCCACTTGCTATGCAAACTGTGCATATTGTAGCTAGCACAAAGCTTAGATTCCAAGGCATTATTAGAAGCATATTGGGGCCTAGACGTCTTGCTGAAATCAATGCATCTGTAAACCCATTCATCCTTCCCCTCATAAAATACAACTTAAGTCTAGACGTGTTCATCTTTGTACTCTACTAAGGCAACATGGCATTTCCAAGCTTCTTTGGGCGCAATGGAGAAAATGCATTGGATTTTTTGGACAACCTTGAGATGGCCTTCCTTGTCTCTGGGAGGGATGATGAAGCATTAAAGTTGAGGGCTTTTCCTTTGGTGCTCAAGGAAGAAGCTAGAATGTGGTTCCAAACTCTAAATCCGGCCCAAAGAGCTGAATGGGAAGGATTGAAGGCAGCTTTCTTGCAGAGATTTCAACAAACTAACTCAGCTGAAGAGTTATGGCAACGGCTTTTGGCCCTCCATCAAAGTGATCCTTATGGTTATGCAACTTATGAGGAAGGGTTTTTGAAGCTTTGGGGGCAGTGGTCAGACTCACTGAACCCTGGAGAGAGAGCTCCAAACTGCCTTCAAAAGGATCGATTTATTTCAGGTTTGTATCCCTTGCTCAGGGAGAAGGTAAAGGTGAAATTTTCAAACACTTTTGAAGATGCTTTGAGAATCACTAGGGAAAAGAATCGAAAGATTCTGTACCAAGCCCAAGCTAGCCAAGCAGGTTTGGGAAACAACATCACAACTATGGAGGCCTCTCAAGTTTCCCCAAATGTATCTAATGCACCAGGCCTTGTTAGAGGTCAAGAAGACATGATCCAACAAATAAACAATCTTACTAATCAACTAGAGGGTTTGAGAGTGAATCTTGTGCAAGGTGCAAGAAGACCTATCGAGGGGAATGGTGGAAATCGACCACAAATGCGGCGACAAGCAAGGGAGATGTTGTGTTACAACTGTGGAGAAAATGGACATGGCATGTACAATTGTCCTTACCCTAGAAGATATGATCACCCTGCCAGAGGTCCTCGACAACAAGTAAGCCCTCCTCGTGCTAGGACTCAAGAGCAAGAGCAGTCACGACCTGCAATTTTACAACCACCTTATGTTCAAGCTGAAACCCCTGTTGTTCAACCAAATGTTAATGTCATAAAAATAGAGGAGGTGGTCAGGGATAGAAGGCTCCAAGAAGAAATAGCAAGAGGTAAGATGAAGGTAGATGTAGTAGAGACCATGCCTATCAAGCGGGTACGTGTCCAGACTGAGGCAAGCAAGGAAGCAACCAATGAGGCAAGTACATCACGGGCACCTGGAGATGAAGGGAAGAAGAGAAAGACTCGAACTAGGTCTAAAATTGATATCTCTGACTTCCCTTTGGGTTCTCGGACACAACCTTATGATCTGGTAGCAGACGTGAGCTCTCAAGGGCCAAAAATTACTTGGCCACAACTACTTCATGCCTCTCCAAAGCTACGACGACAATGGTCAAAAATGGTAAGCACAAGGGCAAGGCAAGGTAAAATGGTTAGTGCAATCAAGGCATATGGACTCAAAGATATAGTGCCTATAGTGGAGGCTCAAATTAAAGGTCAACGGATTCGAAAAACATACATTGATAGTGGAGCAGAGGTTTGTGTCATGACAGAAAAACTTATGCATCAATTAGGTTTAGAAGTAATGGAATCCTCAACCTTCAGGGCAAAGATGGCCAACAATGATGCGGTCACATGTGTGGGTGTAGTGAAAGCTTTGAGAGTTTCTGTTTTTGGAATCACTGCAGCAGTGGATGTTTATGTGATGCCAGTAAAGGGGGAAGGATATCCCCTCATCCTAGGGAGACCTTGGCTTATGGGCATCGGAGCTAGGCAAGATTGGGCAACAGGAGATCTGGAGTTGAGGCCCCACGTAAGGTGGGTGGCCACGATCAAAAGGTGGTTTACAACTTGAAGAGTGGGCGTCAAGAGAACCTTGAACTAGAAACGTCTACCGATGAGTGGAGCTCAAGTGGATGTTCCTCATCAGTAGAAGAGGAAGAGAGTTCAAGTGGAGAGAGTGATAGCACTCTCGAAGTTATGGGCGTCACCTTAAAAGAACCTACCTTATCAGAAGACAACCCAAGAATCCAAGGAGAAGATGTGTGGGATGCTAGCCTAGAGAAGATGATATCCAAGGATATAAAGGATGAAGAAAGGGAGGGTTATGTGAATGTTCTCAAGAAGCATGCATCATTGTTTATTTCTGATTATACTCACATTACAGGTGTCACTGCAGTGAAGCATCACATCCAACTCAAAGAAGGAAGCAAACCTATAGTACAAAGATTGAGAAGACTGGGAGTTGTGCAACAGGATGCACTGTTGATGGAGGTGAAGAGACTCTTGAATGCAGGATTCATATACCCAGTGGAAGATTCAGAATGGGTCTCCCCAGTAGTAGTGAGGCCAAAGAAAAATGGTAAGTGGCGAGTATGCATAGATTACAAGCCACTAAATGCTGCAACAAAGAGGGACCACTTCCCTCTCCCATTTCAGGATGAAATCTTGAATGAAGTAGCGGGACATGAGCGGTATACGGTGTGTGATGGCTACTCTGGCTACTTCCAGATTCGCATTGCAGAGGAGGATCAAAAGAAGACCACTTTCATCACACCATGGGGCTGTTTTGCCTTTCGGGTCATGCCCTTTGGTCTCACAAATGCCCCAGCAACCTTTCAACGATTCATGAATATGGTTTTCCAACCTTACTTTGGTAAGTCCATAAGGGTTTTCATAGATGACTTTTGTATTTACAGCTCAAGGAACATACATCTACGCAAGGTTGATGAAGGATTTACTCGCTTAGCTAGGTTGGGTAGACAACTAAATAAGGATAAATGTCACATTGGGGAAAGCAAGGTTACACTACTAGGGCATGTAGTGTCAATTGAAGGAATTGAGGTAGATCCAAATAAGGTAGAAACATTGCTAGCTCTACCTTCCCCAACCTCCATCAAACAATTGGTCTCCTTCTTACAAAAGCTAAGATATTTGGGTAAATTTATACACTTACTCTCTCAGGCCATATACCCCCTGCAGCAACTGACACGCCAAGAAACACTTGTATGGAGTGAACAAAGTGAAGGACATTTTAAGGAGATAAAGAAAATGTTGGGGTCACTTCCTATAATCCTCCAGCCTTGTTGGGAAGAAACATTCTTTGTAAACCCTAGTGTGGGAGAAGAGGCCATTGGTGCTGCTCTCCTACAAAAAGATCCAAAAACATCCTTCATGAGGCCTGTGTATTTTGCCAGCCGCCTCATGAAAGCCTCAGAGAAGGCTTACACCTCCATGGAACAACTAGTGTTGGCCCTCATGTTTGCAGTAACCAAATTTCGGCCATATTTACTTCCAAAGAGGTTTGTGATCATCACTGTGGAGGATATGTTTCCCTATGCACTACAACATATGGAAATCTCTGACAAAATAGCAAAGTGGGTGGTCCGACTTCAAGAGTTTGACTATACAGTGCAAGTTGAAAAAACAACTCGGGCATGCTTGGCTGATATTTTGACAAATAGGTGCTATGAGAAAAATCTCGTGGTGAAAAGAAAGAACCTTCCACCACCCCCATCCATAAAAACTCTTGTAGATGCTTATAGCCTCTACTTTGATGGTGCATACAAGAGAACTAAGGATAAGGCAGCCGCAGGCATCGTTGTTTTCTCTCCTTTAGGAGAGAAAATCTATTGTGAAAGAATCATCTTGGAAGGTGTCCACTCTAACAAGGAGGCAGAATATCAAGCTTTAATTCATGGTCTTTGTTGGTGTCTTAGTAATTCAATCGAGAGATTGAATGCTTTTGGAGACTCCATGCTATTGGTAAGGCAGATGCAAGGTACATGGGCATGCAAAAATACAAACCTCTCTAGTAAAATGAGAGAGGCCAAATCTCTTATGAGAAGATTTAGGGAGGCACAAGTACATCATGTGCCAAGAGACCAGAACAAAGATGCCGACCATCTAGCATCATCAAAGCTGAATGAGTCAATGGTGGGAGCAGTGGCTATCAAACCCCCACTTCGACAAGGCAAGGAAGACTTAGAAGATATTCTACATCTCTTAGAACAAGGAGAAGCTCCCAAACACCTGACTAAGGGAGAAAGACAGTGGCTAGCTCGGAAGGCTACAAGATATCGCATAGTAAATGACAGTTTGTATTGTCTTGGTAAGGATGGTGTGCTTAGGAAAGTGCCGTCAAAATGGGAAATTGAAGAAATCTTAAAAGCTTGCCATGATGATGTGTGTGGAGGCCACTTTGCACATGACATCACAAGTAGAAAGGTTCTACAAGCCGGCTTTACTTGGCCCAGTCTACACCGAGATGTCAAATATTGGTGTCAAACATGTGAAGAATGTCAGAAATCAGGACCACGACGGCTCACAGCAGAACCCCAAACCCCAATCAAGGTCTATGGACCCTTTGAGAAGTGGGGAATTGATGCCATAGGGCCTCTACCACGCACTCCATCAGGAAAAGAGTATATTATCATGGGGGTAGATTACATGACTAGATGGGCCGAGGCTATGCCAACTAGAAGAATCACTGCTAAGGAAGTGAGTAAATTCATCTTTGACCACATTTGTTGTAGGTTTGGTACCCCTCTTGAAATACTATCAGATAGAGGACCAGGGTTTAGAGCTAATGTGGTGGGTGAACTCATGCAAAAGCTAAATATTCAACGACGACACTCTACCCCTTACTACCCTCAATGCAATGGATTGGTCGAAAAGGTAAATGGAATGATTTGTAAAATCATCAGCAAACAGGTACATTCAAGGCCCCGGGATTGGGACAAGCACCTTAGTGGAGCTCTATGGGCTTACAGAACCTCCTTCAAAACCATGTTAGGGTTCACACCTTTTCATCTAGTTTATGGACAAGAGGCTCTTTTGCCTATTGAGGTAAAATTAGCTAGCCTTCGAGTATTAGGTGGCACAGTAGGCTCTCAAAAGGAGAAGTTACATCAAAGATTACTGGACCTAGAGAGGCTACAATTGGATCGTGAAGAAGCCATCAACCACTACTCCCAGGAAGCTGAGAAGCGTAGAGAAAATTTCAACAAGAAGCTAATAGATAAAAACATCAAGGAGGGATCTTTAGTGCTTCGATATGACAATCGCTTTGATAAAAGAAAGGATGGCAAGTTTCTCTACCGGTGGGAGGGACCATTTTGGGTCACAAAAAAATTCAACAATGGCTCCTACAAACTTCAAGACATTGAGGGAAAAGTTCACAAGACCAGTGTAAATGGATGGCGCTTAAAACCCTATCACATCAGGGTGGGGTTAGCTCAAGATACCAAAGAGTGTCTAGAGGCATAAATACCTCTAGCCAGGTTGGGGGGGGGCTATATGATCCGAGAAAATCACAAAAAAATATTTGTCTAACATTTTGTTGATTTTTTGTACATTTGGAGCTTTGAAATAAAGAAGAGGGTGGGAACAACCTCTTGGGAAATCCAAGAAATCACTAGATGAAAATATTTCATGGACCGGTTTACCAAGGGGGGGTGAAGAGTAAAGATCAATGGAGGAAGATGAAGGGAAAATATATAATGTGAAAAGGAAAGATATGAAATGGATTTGGAGCCATCCAAAGGGCATGTGAGGCTCATAATGTCATGACTTTGGAGCCTTATGACAATTCAACCAAATGGGACCCTTCTTGGAAGCATTAGTGGAAGAAAAATCAGGCACATGATTTTGTAAGATTTTTTAAAAATACTTCCACTCCGATCCAAAAAAACTTTTTAACATGAAAGTTGTAGCGCGTGAGCTGAAGTTTTGGATGGTAGTTTTTTATAATTTTTTGGAGCTACGAGTCGGGAGATATGGCCAAAATGGTGGATGCCAACTTTTTCCAACTGCAGTGGAGACCACCTCCCAATTTAATACACATCCATACTTTCTTCCCCACACTTAACACTTCCATAAAACATCATTCATTAGACCCCCAACCCTTTCCCCTCTCTTATCCTCTCTCTCAAGCTAATAAACCATTAGAATTCCCCTCCTAAATCACCCTCAAATCATCCTTAGTTGTAGTAGTAATGTATGAACTCTCATTACTCTCTCTCTATTATTGCTAGATATGATCTTATTTTATGAAGATTCTCTATATTTTTTTATAGGAGAGCTCTTGGACTCAAGCTATGGGGGGGAGAATGGAGACAACTCACCTATGATGGAGCTTGATTAAGTACAAATTGGTCAACAAAACATCTAGATGGAGCTTCCATATTGGTGGAACCGCCTTAATGCAGCTTTGGTGGTGTTAATTCCTATTACATCTTAACCTCCTCCCTAAACACCCTCAAGGCCTATATAAAGAGGCCTTCTCCTTTGTAATTTGTAAGAAGAGAGAGAGCAAAGAGGCCTCCTTCAGCCCTATTGAGCCTTCCCCATTCTCCTTCATGAGCTTATGGAATTCCTTCTCTTACTATAGCTTATGTATGCTCTACAATGTAATAAGCCCAGGATATTGGTGTCCATATTGTGTATATTGGTTATGTCCCGAGGGTTCTCCATCTCTTAAGTTTATTGATTCATCTATTTTTTCGTAGTTCTCTCATTCTCACTCACTCACTCTCTCTTCCTCTCTTAGTTTTCATCTCTTCTCCCTTACAATCTCCTCTCCCTCTTGCATAGCGTCCTAGTCCGCTCCTCCATGACTAGTTGGTGCCCTTATCTCATTCACTTTGTGGCAGAAGGGAGTTTGGCATAGTATAGAGGCTGCCATACCGAATTTCCTTCGTCAGTATCTTATGCTTGCTCATGAATACTTGATTAATCAAGTGGAAGAGAGAGCTCTACGTACTAAGACAACAAATTCCGTATGTACTTTTATCTTAGAAGAGATCTTTTGTTGATATGGCTGTGTGGGAAAAATTACAGTACATAGGGGTGAGTTGGATGCAGATGAAGCTCATGATTTCTTTGCACGGTTGGGGATAAAACTTGCTTTAACTTCAGCATATAACCCTAAAGGAAATGGCAAAAGTGAAAGAGGTCATCCATCTATTATGAAGGCATTGGCAAAAGCATGTGGAGAGAAGATAAAAGAGTGGCCACGATTGCTCCCTTATGCTTTGTGGGCTGACAGAATAACTCATAGTGTTGTTACAGGATATATGCCAATAGAATTAATGTATGGTCAAAAACCTATCATGCCGATAGAAGAGATGACAGTCACATGGAGTATGTTACCTTGGGAGGAGAAGTTAAATCGAGAGGAGTTGTTGGCCTTACGCATTAGACAGTTGGAAAGAAAGTCAGAAGACATAGATGCAGCAACTACAAAGTTAAGGGCAGCAAGGATACAGAACAAGAAACGGTTTGAAAAAAAACATAGACTGAGACCAAGAACAATACAAGATGGGGATTGGGTATTGGTTTATGATAGCAGTTTAGATAACCAGCATAGTGCCATGCGTAAAGTTTCCAAAAGATGGTTTGGACCCTATGTGGTAAGATAGGTGTTTGATAATGCTACTTATGCATTAAATGAGCTGGATGGGACAGCCATAAATCTTCCAGGCAGGGAAAAGAATCAAATTATTCAAAAGGCAGAAATCTACTGCCTATGAGTTGCCAGAATTGGAAGAAAATAGTGGCCATGATACAGGGGCTAGCCAGGAAGATATGGAAGATGAAGAAGTAAAGGATATGGTTGCAGAGGATGAGGAGGACTCAGAATCTGGTGACAACTAGGATTTTGGCACATACCAGAGGATGTGCAGGTTCAGAGGGGATGGATGTCGTGATGTTATGAGAACACAGTGTGAAAAAGTATGGAATGCATCATCATCCGACTTCTCTATTGATCTAGAGAGTCAATGTGATCTGAGCCATTAGTACTAGTGTGAGTTGCATGGATTATCCAAAAATACTAGATTTTTGGATAATTTTAGACTATTTTTTATATTATTTATTGTAAAAATTTGGAAAATTTGGAAAAAACTTCTAGATTAGGATGGCATGCAAAAAGCTAGTTGCTTTTTTAACCAATTAGGAGATTTTCACAAAAGAGACAGATTGACGAAATCGCGCACGTCGCAATCGCTATAAATAGGCTGAAAATTGCAGATTGAATTGAAGGAAGAAGAAGGAGTGATCTGGGAGATCCGTGACCTGGTGTCCTGGGGTTTTACCCCCCTTTCGGAGCCAACGGAGCCATCTGATTTGGGTTTCGGGTAGTAGAGAAAGAGCTGATTTTTTTGATCCACGTTTTTTGTCTACGAAGGAGCTCTAGGAGAACCAATGCATGGAGATTACTTCTGAGTAGTGCAAAGATTCCAGGTTCTTTCAATACATATTGATTCAATTCATTGTGATTTGTTTTTGTCGTGTTTACCACTTGGGTATTCTCTATCTTCTCTTCCATCTCCTATCTCTACTTCCTTCTACTTCTGATCCCCGGTGGATTCGACCCTTCGACAAAAAACCCTCCGACACCGTGAGGCTATATTGGAGATAATGGAGATGATCTTTATTCCTCCAATTATATTGCAACCTCATCCTAACTCATGGTACATGAGAGATTTCTAGCCAAGGAATAAGTCACATATGGGGATATATTGTGGGCATAGCATCCTTCTTCATTACGAAGTATGGAGGATTTGATGGGCTGAATGATTAAGGATAGTTAAGATATACCTTTTGTTCAAAACGGTTACTAGACATTGGGAATGAGCCTATACTTGAAACCTTGTGGTTATATCGAAAAGTGCTACAAATAGTACCACACAAGAGAGTTGTTGTAGTAGTAAGAAGGCCTTATTCTAGTACGGGATATTTTGGTTATCCCCAGGAACCACCATATTATATTGTTTGCCATGTACATGAGAATCCCCCAAGATATGAGAGCATAGACCATGATACTTTTCATGAGGAAAGGATCCATGAGATGGCGTATTGGTAGATCATAAATATGATCAATATATCTTTGTAAATACTTTTTATAAATATAAATTCTTGTTATTATTTTTTGAAGAGCATGAGTTATGAGCTTATGATGATAATTTAGTTGCTTTGACAGATGAATGGTAAAGTACACTTTATGCGATTGATTTTTTAGATAATGTATTCCACTGCTTGTTAGTCCCCGAACATTAAGTTTCGAGAATCTATGATATGACAATTCTTGAGAATATGACATACCCTCATTACACAAAATTCCAATAGGGTTGGTTTAGAAGAATGCCATGGAGAATAGCTCGGAACTTCTTCACGATCAACCCTGATCGTATAGAGAATCTCAAGATCGATCTCAAGAGAGTTTAGTGGCTTGAAGAACTAAAACTAGTTCAATGCTTCTTATTTTAAGGGAAGAGGGTTAATGATACTATGACAATTAATGGGGAGATCATGACCCTACATCATTGGGTGTATGAACAAGTCATCCAAATTATACCTCATGATCGTATAATAGTCCACAAGACACATGCCCGAAATGGCTATTTTGTCAAAGGATACCCTCATTTTATAGAGCCTTAGAGATAGATAAGAAACCCCCTTACTTTGTAAATTTACTATTACACGAAATCCATGACTGATCTCCATTGTATTTCTCTTTTGATAAATAACGATTACCTTAATTTCTATAGTTGACTAAGAGAGAGTATGTACTTTAACTCTTGGAAAATCAAATCTAACATTCAGCTTGTGTGATAATCAAAATCTCCAATTAGTGCAAATTGATGAAACATACAAGGAACTCCAAGAGAAGAAGTTTCTTCTCAAGCAAACACCACCACCTAGGTTTAGCGGTGAAGGACCCAAGGGGGAGTAAGATGCAAAAGCGAGGATTGAGGCTTTGGACAACTATTTCCTAGCCGCTGAAACTACTGCTACAAATCAGTCCATGACTGCTTATCTCCTTCTTACTATGGCGAAGCTAAGCTTTGGTGGAAACAGTTTTGCCAAGATAAAGGGGTAATAGAAGCTTTCCAAACTTGGGAGGAGATTAAAGAAGCTATGAAAGGATGTTATCTTCCCCCATCTTTTGAATCAATGAAGATGAATGAATTCTACAACTTACAATAATTAAGTCTAACCTTAGAATGATACTATTCTAAGTTTGTGAGTTTGCGCACATATGCAACCCCAATGACAACATCTCAATAGATTGCAAGGTTCTGCCAAGGACTAAATCCACCTTTGGACACTCACCTTGAATCAATGAGACCAACAATTCTCAAAGATGCTCTTATGTGAGCAAAACCTATGGCCAAGGAAATCACTCGAAATGGCCAAAGGAACCGTCAAATAAAAAACTATGGAAGGGGCTACCTAAACCATGGTGTCAACATGGCTAATGCCAGAGGGAATGTAAGAGCTAATGCAATCACCTAAGGACCAAATGGGATAGGAATCAGACATTGCTACCAGTGTAGAAGATTTGGACACCTAAGGGAAATTTGTCCTAACCGTCCTTGTAACATCCCCGTGCCCCCGTGCCTTTCCCATGAGAACCCCCCCTGAGAAAAAAAAATTCAATTTTTTTTAAATTTTTTTACTCCCTCTCTCTCCCCCTACCGTGTGCATGGCAGGGAGAGAGAGAGAGAGAGAGAGAGAGAGAGAGAGAGAGAGAGAGAGAGAGAGAGAGTAGGGGGCATGCAACCCCCCAGATGGCGGGTGGCACCACCTCTTCCCCCCCATACCTCCCCCTCCCTGCATCGATCACAGGCGATCCCTCCTCCCTGGCAGACAGACGTTGTGCCCCCCTCTCCGTTGGAAGTTGTTCTCCCCCCCCTCGACTGCAGTAGGCGCCGCCCCCAGGCCATACGATAGCATTCCCCCCTCCGTCCGCCGTCCTCGTGATCACACCCCCCTGGACTTCCGTCGAGAAAACTCTCCCCCACTCCTAGAGAGACACCTTCCCCCCTTTTCCCCAGCAAAACTATGCCCCCATGAAACCCCCCTTTTCCGCCAGCAAGCTGCGCCCCGTGATCAGAGAGGAGGGAGAGGAGAGGAGGAGGAGAGGAAGAGAAGAAGAGAAGAAGTATAAGAAGAAGAAGAGGAGGAGGAGGGGTGAGAAAGAAGGAGAGAAGAGAGGGAGAGGGAGAGAAGAGAGAGAAGGAGAAGAAGAGAAGAAGGAGGAGGAGGAGGAGGAGGAGGAGGAGGAGGAGGAGGAGGAGGAGGAGGAGGAGGAGGAGGAGGAGGAGGAGGAGGAGGAGGAGGAGGAGGAGGAGGAGGAGGAGGAGGAGAGAGAAGAGAGAGAAGAAGAGAAGAAGGGAAACAAGGAGGGTAGAAGAAGAAGAAGAAGAGGAAGGGAGAGAGAGAAGGAGAAGAAGAGGAAGAAGGAGAGGAGAAAGAGAAGGAGAGAAAGAAGAGAAGAAGAAGAAGAAGAGAGAGAAGAGGGAGAGAAGAGAGAGAAGAAGAAGAAGAGGAGGGGTGAGAAAGAAGGAGAGAAGAGAGGGAGAGGGAGAGAAGAGAGAAGGAGAAGAAGAGAAGAAGGAGGAGGAGGAGGAGGAGGAGAGAGAAGAGAGAGAAGAAGAGAAGAAGGGAGAGGGAGAAGGAGAAGAAGAGGGAGAGAGAGAAGGAGAAGAAGAAGGAGAGGAAGAAGGAGAAGAAGAGGGAGAGAGAGAAAAAGAGGAGGAGAGAGAAGGAAGGAGAAGAGGAGGAAAAGAAGGAGAGGAGAGGGAGAGAAGAAGAGGAGGAAAAGAAGAAGGAGAGGAGAGGGAGAGAAGAAGATGAGGAGAGAGAAAGAAGGAGAAGAGGAGGAAAAGAAGAAGGAAGAAGAGAGGGAGAGAAGAAGAGAAGGAGAGAGAGAAGAGAGGAAGGGAAGGAGAGAAAGAGGAGAGAGAAGGAGAAGAAGAAGTGAAGAAGAAGCAGAAGAGGTAGAAGGAGAGAAGAGAGAAGTAGAAAAAGAAGAAGAAGAGGAAGGAGAGAGAGAAAGAAGGAGAAGAGAAGAGGAAGAAGAGAGGGAGAGAGAGAGAAGGAGAAAGAGAGGGGAAAAGAGTTGGGGAGAGTGAAGACGGTTCGAGGAGCCACACTCAAGCCACCCCCTCATCGGCAAAGGATCCCCTGCCCGTGCCCTTTCCCTCCCAAACCGGTCATCTTGAAGGCCGCTAAGGCCCGGACTATCCAAACCCTGAGTAGCCAAGAAGAAAATCGCGGAAAGCATAGGTGCCAAAGCTACCGTTGGTACCGATAATGCGGGAGAGGTGAGCGGAGCGACCAACACAATAAATGTCCCTACGAACACAAATCAAACCCAGGTTCTTTAAGTGTTATAGTTAGTTATGTATTATCTCTCGTGGAAGAGATAAAAGGGTTAGCTACATGCATGGAACAATGACGAGTCGTAGGATTTTTATTTACTCTAAGCGTTCGGTTGCATGCGTGAAATGGTAGAGTATGGAGTTCGCATAAGTTTATATGCATGAAATGATAGCTTTTACACACATTAAATGATAAGGTTTTTGCATTATTTCACATAAAATAATAGCTTTTAAACCAGTTCAATGCATGAATAGTCATTTAGAATTCATGCTTCACGATCATGACTAAAAGAAATACAAAATGATAGTTTCAGATGGATAGAAACCTAGACCTTCATGAGATCCGGTGCATTAGGAATAATTATAATTGCATGTGAATTGTTTTATCGATCATGTTGTGGACTATCGCAAGTGGATATACTCCTAGCTTAATTGAAGCTGGTGAGCTAACCCTAAATGGATTGTTGACCCAAGTTATGCTTGGTTGTTTGAAAAGGTTGTAAATCCCTTGAGCAAGTGTTTTGATACATCCAAGTTAAATTCTAATTGTGCATGCAATGGGATTGCGATGCCTTGAAGCAAGAGGTTGAGCATTCAACTGTTTGTTAATGTGGTTTTGGATGTTAAACCAAGTGGGGTGTGTTTGATGATTGCATGGCCGAGTCTAGGATGTCTGATTGCCATGGAAACATAAGGGATGTTTTCCCTAGCGATTATTTTTAAGCTGGGTGCTTCAGCTGTGGTTGATTTCCTAAAGGGATAATTAAGGAAGGATGGTGCTAGCTACCCCCCGCAAACTGCCAAACCCTAACCAAGGGGGTTGTGAGTCCGCGCCGGGAATGTGGACCGAACCCACCGCAAGAGGTCTCTTCATGGAAATTACTTGGCGTAGGAGGACGCTTGGGTGCCAGTGGGGGCTCTGGCCATAAATCCCAATGCCTCCGAGCCCTACACAAGTGTTCTATGTGACTCTAGATGGGATCTCGAGGCCTTGATACTAGTTACAAGGCAGAATCTTGGTAGGATAAACCTTCGAGTTTTATTGCCGAAAGACGGAAGGATTTTTCTGCAGAGGCAGAAAGGAATACTTAATTCTCCTGTATGGGCGGGAGACAAACAGAAGACAAGTTAAGGAAGTGTTTGATCTTGTTTTCGTGTCTCTGCCCTAAATTACGTAAAGGAACTTGTGATTAACGGGTTAATTAAGGAAGCTACTTTTATGTGTCAAACATAATGTGGTAGGTAATTAGATAACTAAAACAACCCCCGAGGAAAGCATGGTGGACATGACCAATGGGTCTATCCTACAGAAGGGTGGTCTCGGTTAACCGAGAGATTTCCTCAAAGGAAATGATAACGAGGAATATTAGGAAAGGTCGAACGATGACCCTAGACAATGTTGGTTAGAGCCCTGATTCATATCGTTTTAGGGGACCGGAATGGAACTATGCCTATGGGCAAAGAGGTTGAGCGATGCATCCCTCTCGTTTTCCATTCTCTTTGAACCAAGTGCGGTATGAGTCTGCTTTGGCCCACTTGTGTCTACGCAAAGTGGAGCAATTGTAGACCAATGCTAGAAGGCTATTAGGAAGACCTGATTACAAGGAACCCAAACTTCAGGTCGATCCTAGTGGGAACGGCCGGATAAGTTCCATTGCGAGGCAGACTCGAGAGACCCTAGTTGGCAAACCCCATGTTATTCCTTAGGCATGCCAGGCGGTGTCTTCTAGATATATCTCTCGATGGACTGCTAAGACATGTCCCACAATTTGAGGAGCGGGCACGTTACAGTTGGTATCAGAGCAAAACTTCTTAATGATACATGATTGATTAATGTTCAGTTCATGGACATATCCTAAACAGAAATAACCTAAGTGGTATGGCTTGATTGTCAGGCACCTTCTGCACCCATGAATGTTGACATACAAGAGGAGAAGTTCCTTCTCAAGCAAATTAAGCCACCCGAGTTTGATAGCAAGGGAAGGACTATTCAAGCTGACGCCAAGATCTGGATTGAGTCCATGGAGGACTATTTTGAGGCAGCGGGCACTACACCTACTAATGAAGTCATGCTCGCCAAACTTAAGCTTACAGGCGAAGCGAGACTTTGGTGGAAACAGTGGTGCAGAGACCAAGTGATCTCAGAGGGGACAGTCACTTGGAATAAGCTTAAGGAAGCTGTGCGAGGAAGGTATCTGCCACCTGCCTACCACACACAAAAGATGAATGAATTCTATGACTTGAAGTAGCTAGGATTATCCCTTGAAGCATATTATTCAAAGTTTGTTTCACTCCTAAAGTATGCACCCCCAATGGATATGACATAACAGGTGTCAAAATTCTGTGTTGGGTTGAATCCACCCATAAACACTCGATTGGAATCAATGCACCCAATGGACTTGCAAGACGCATTACTCCGAACGAATCCGATCATCCAAGAACTTAAATCAAGCAACTATGATAAAGATGACTCACGAGATCAAGACAAGAGGTGCCACAAGTGCAGAGAGATAGGACACATCCGTAAGAGATGCCCCAACCGTCGATATTTCCACTACAATGAACTAGGACACATCCAAACAGATTGTCCTAAGTTGGACCCTAAGAATCAGGAACGTGCGGTCAAACGAAGCCGTCTAAACTCTACTTTTGGCTCATATTATGAACCATATGATAATGAAGGCTTGGAGCCTGTTGTAACCTTTGAGGATGATTAGATATCCTAAGAAGATCTTCTTGAGGTAATAAGTCTTGTACTTTGAATAAATCCTACTCTTGTACTTATGGTCAATTCAAATAATATGAGTGCACTACTTGAAACATTAAGAGTAGCGCAGCAGATGCATGGTGGGTCTTAACCCACAGGTCGTAAGCCCCATTAGGGCTTGTCTCCCCCAGTTTCTCTCGAGATGAGGACATCTCGATTCCTCTAAGGGGGAGAGGATGTAACATCCCCGTGCCCCCATGCCTTTCCCATGAGAAACCCCCCCTGAGAAAAAAATTTCAATTTTTTTAAAAAAAATTTACTCCCTTTCTCTCCCCCTGGCGTGTGCATGGCGGGGGGAGAGAGAGAGAGAGAGTAGTGAGAGTAGGGGGCACCCAGTTCCCCCAGATGGTGGGTGGGACCACCTCTTCCCCCCCCCATACCTCCCCCTCCTCTATAAAACCTCCCCCTCCCTGCATCAATCACAGGCGGCCCCTCCTCCCTGGCGAGCAGACGCTGCGCCCCCCCTCCGACTGCAGTAGGCGCTGCCCCAGGCCGTGACAATAGCATTCCCCCCCCATCCTGGTGATCACGCCCCCCCCTGCGCTTCCGTCGAGAAAACTCTCCCCCGCCCCCCTCCTGGAGAGAAACCTTCCCCTCTTTTCCGCCAGCAAAGCTACGCCCCCGTGAAACCCCCCTTTTCCGCCAGCAAGCTGCGCCCCATGATCAGAGAGGAGGGAGAGGAGAGGAGGAGGAGAGGAAAAGAAGAAGAGAAGAAGTAGAAGAAGAAGAGGAGGAGGAGGGGTGAGAAAGAAGGAGAGAAGAGAGGGAGAGGGAGAGAAGAGAGAGAAGGAGAAGAAGAGAAGAAGAAGAAGGAGGAGGAGGAGGAGGAGGAGAAGAGAGAAGAGAGAGAAGAGAGAGAAGAAGAGAAGAAGGGAGAGAAGAAGAAGGAGGAGGGTAGAAGAAGAAGAAGAAGAGGAAGGGAGAGAGAGAAGGAGAAGAAGAGAAGAAGAAGAAGAGAGAGAAGAGGGAGAGAAGAGAGAGAAGAAGTAGAAGAAGAAGAAGAGGAGGAGGGGTGAGAAAGAAGGAGAGAAAAGAGGGAGAGGGAGAGAAGAGAGACAAGAAAAAGAAGAGAAGAAGAAGGAGGAGGAGGAGGAGAGAGAAGAGAGAAGAAGAGAAGAAGGGAGAGGAAGAAGGAGAAGAAGAGGGAGAGAGAGAAGGAGAAGAAGAAGGAGAGGAAGAAGGAGAAGAAGAGGGAGAGAGAGAAGAAGAGGAGGAGAGAGAAGGAAGGAGAAGAGGAGGAAAAGAAGAAGGAGAGGAGAGGGAGAGAAGAAGATGAGGAGAGAGAAAGAAGGAGAAGAGGAGGAAAAGAAGAAGAAAGAAGAGAGGGAGAGAAGAAGAGAAGGAGAGAGAGAAGAGAGGAAGGGAAGGAGAGAAAGAGGAGAGGGAGAGAAGGAGAAGAAGAAGTGAAGAAGAAGCAGAAGAGGTAGAAGGAGAGAAGAGAGAAGTAGAAAAAGAAGAAGAAGAGGAAGGAGAGAGAGAAAGAAGGAGAAGAGAAGAGGAAGAAGAGAGGGAGAGAGAGAGAAGGAGAAAGAGAGGGGAAAAGAGTTGGAGAGTGAAGACGGTTCGAGGAGCCACACTCAAGCCACCCCCTCATCAGCAAAGGATCCCCTGCCCGTGACCTTTCCCTCCCAAACCGGTCATCTTGAAGGCCGCTAAGGCCCAGACTATCCAAACCCTGAGTAGAAATGGCTCCCAAGAAGAAAATCACGGGAAGCGTAGATGCCAAAGCTACCATTGGTACCAGTAATGCAGGAGAGGTGAGCGGAGCGACCAACGCAATAAACGCCCCTATGAATATGAATCAAACCCAGGTTCTTTAAGTTTTATAGCTAGTTATGTATTATTTCTCGTGGAAGAGATAAAAGGGTTAGCTACGTGCATAGAACAAGGACAAGTCGTAGGATTTTTGTTTACTCTAAGCGCTCGGTTGCATGCATAAAATGGTAGAGTATGGAGTTCGTATAAGTTTATATGCATGAAATGATAGCTTTTACACACATAAAATGATAAGGTTTTTCACATTATTTCACATAAAATAATAGCTTTTAAACCAGTTCAGTGCATGAATAGTCATTTAGAATTCATGCTTCACGATCATGACTAAAAGAAACACATGAAATGATAGTTTCAGATGGATAGAAACCTAGATCTTCATGAGATCCGGTGCATTAGGAATAAGTATAATTGCCTATGAATTGTTTTATCGATCATGTTTGGTTGTTTGAAAAGGTTATAAATCCCTTGAGCAAGTGTTTTGATACATCCAAGTTAAATTCTGATTGTGCATGCAATGGGATTGCGATGCCTTGAAGTAAGAGGTTGTGCATTCAACTGTTTGTTAATGTGGTTTTGGATGTTAACCCAAGTGGGGTGTGTTTGATGATTGCATGGCCGGGTTTGGGATGACTAATTGCCATGGAAACAAAAGGGATGTCTTCCCTAGTGATTGTTTTTAAGCTGGGTGCTTCAACTATGCTTGATTTCCTAAAGGGATAATTAAGGAAGGATGGCGCTAGCTACCCCCCACGAACCAACAAACTCTAACCAAGGGGGTTGTGAATCCGCGCTGGGAATGTGGACTGAACGCACTGCGAGAGGTCTCTCCGTGGAAATTACTTGGCATAGGAGGACGCTTGGGTGCCATTGGGGGCTCTGGCCGTAAATCCCAATGCCTCTGGGCCCTACACAAGTATTCTACGTGACTCGAGATGGGATCTCGAGGCCTTGATACTAGTTACAAGGCAGAATCTTGGTAGGATAAACCTTCGGGTTTTATTGCCGGAAGATGGAAGGATTTTTCTGCGGAGGCAGAAAGGAACACTTAATTCTCCTGTATGGGCGGGAGACAAACATTAATCTGAAGATAAGTTAAGGAAGTGTTTGATCTTGTTTTCGTATCTGTGCCCTAAATTACGTAAAGGAACCTGTGATTAATGGGTTAATTAAGAAAGCTGCTTTTATGTATCAAACATAATGTGGTAGGTAATTAGATAACTAAAACAACCCCCGAGGGAAGCGTGGTGGACGTGACCAATGGGTCTATCCTATGGAAGGGTGGTCTCGGTTAGCCGAGAGCTTTCCTCAAAGAAAAGGAACATTAGGAAAGGTGGAACGATGACCCTAGACAATGTTGGTTAGAGCCCTGATTCATACCGTTTTAGGGGACCAGAATGGGACTATGCCCTACGGGCAGAGAGGTCGAGCGATGCATCCCTCTCGTTTCCCATTCTCTTTGAACCAAGTGCGGTATGAGTCTGCTTTGGCCCAGTTGTGTCTGCGCAAAGTGGAGCAGTTGTAGACCAATGCTAGAAGGTTGTTAGAAAGACCCGATTACAAGGAACCCGAACTTTAGGTCGATCCTAGTGGGAACGATCGGATAAGTTGTGTTGCGGAGCAGACTCGAGAGACCCTAGTTGGCAAACCCTGTGTCATTCCTTAGGCGTGCCAGGCAACATCTTCTAGATATATCTCTCGATGGACTGCTAAGACGTGTCCCGCAATTTGAGGAGCGGGCACGTTATAGTCCTCAAAATCCTAGCCCAAACCAGGTTGGTGGAAGAGGCGAAGGGAATAGCAACAACAACCCAGGGCCTGAACATGGACAAAAAACTAGTGCTTGGGTAAATACCATGATTGGACAATTTGAGAAACGCACGTAGAAATTGAAAGAGGATCCATTCATGTTGGTGCTTAGGTAAATACCATGATTGGATAACCCGAGGAATGCATGTTAGGTGAAGAAATTGAATAGTTGGTGCCCAGGTAAATACAATGATTGGACAACTCGAGGAATGCACGTTAGATGAAGAAATTGAAAGAGGATCCATTCATGCTGCTGTGGAAAGGAAAAGAGTGGACCACCAATATTCAGTAATTCAATCTCCAACTACTTACAAGGGTGCATTATTTATAATCTTAATTGATTGTGGTAGCACACATTCCTTTCTTGCACCCAAGACAGTTAACAGATTGCATCTAGAATCCAAGGGGACATGGAAAATGATTGTAGAATTGGCTAGTGGGAAGGAAATCACCTCAACTGAAATTATAAGGAAAATTCAATTTGAGTTAGACAATCATATAACTGAAGCAAAATTTAAAATCCTACCACTAGGATGCTACGATTGCATTCTGGGAATGGATTGGATCAAGAAGAACAAAGCCTAGATTCTATGTGCTGAAGGGAAAATAACCTTTCAAGACTTGGAAAGAGAAACTGTAAAGGCATATGGGAAAACTGGAAGAACTAGAGTTCAACTAGCCAAGGCTAGTTGACTCAGGAAGCAGATTGAAGAAAGGTCAACCAATCTACATGATCCGATTGAATAAGGTCGAAAAGACTAGTGAAGGCACTCTACCTTCTTGGATCAACGACTTCAAGGATGTCTTTTTAGAAGAACTAACTCAATTGCCTCCAAATTGTGAGGCTGATCATGAAATAAAATTGATTTCTAGAGCCAAAACAATCGCACAAAATGTATATTCCTAAATATATTGAGCTTGAGGAACAACTAAGGAAACTAATAGAGCAAGGGTTTATCAGCCCAAGTAACTCACCTTCGGAAGTGCTTGTCCTCTTCCCGAAAAAGAAGGACAAAATATTTAGACTCTGCATTGATCTAAGGTCCGGATACTATCAAATTTGAATCAAAATCCCAAATACTGCCTTCAACACTAGGTATGGTCATTATGAATTTTTAGTCATGCCATTTGGATTGACTAATGCCCTAGCTACATTCAATCATCTAATGCAAGACATCTTTCGACCATATCTAGATGATTTTGTGCTAGTATTCTTTGACGATATACTAGTATACTCCAAATCAACAGAGGAACATGAAGCTCACTTAAGGATCGCCCTAGTAACACTCCATGAAAATCAGCTCTATGCCAAGATGAGTAAATGTGTATTTCTCACTGACAGGATTGAATATCTTGGATACATTGTTTCCGCTAATGGAATCTCTATAGACCCTACCAAAGTGAAAGATATCCTAGAATGGCCAATACCTAAGATAGTAAAAGAAATCTGAAGATTTTTGGACTGACAAGATGGTATCAAATCTTCATCAAGGATTATTCCCTCATTGATGCACCCGTGACAAATCTTTTGAAGAAAAATACAGTATTCATTTGGACCAATGAACATCAAGAAAGCTTTGATAAGCTTAAAGAATCTGTAACCACTGTACGTATATTAAAACTCCCTAACTTCAGTCAACCATTTGAGGTGATCACTGATGCAAGTGGACTTGCGATCAGTGGGGTGCTAGTACAAGAAGGAAGACTAGTGCCCTATACTTCCAAAAAATTGAAACCCTACGAGTCCAACTATGCCACTCATGACCTTGAGTTACTCACAATAATCCATGCCTTGAAACTATGGAGACACTATCTATTGGGAAGGGAAATAACTTTAGATCATAAAAGTCTTAAGTGGATCTTCACCCAAGCTGACCTAAACATGAGGCAAAGAAGATGGATAGAGATATTGCAAGAATTTGAATTTAAAATCAAATATCATCCAAGGAAGGACATGTTAGAATATTAGAATGTACTCATATGAACATGTACTTAGAGAATATCTAAGAAGAAAATATCTAGATATTTAGGAGAACTAGATAATATGGATCTAGAACATGTGGATGATACTTCACTAAGAGAACCTACCATATCCACACCTTCATTGTATATATGTGTGTACTCTCACCTATTCCAATGTAGGAGTGTGTAAGCAAGTGTGCAATACAAGCGTGTGGTTCATTCTCCATCTCATTGTCTCATTGTCTCTCTCTCTTTCTCTCACCATCACTTTGACTACATGGTATTAGAGCACACCAAGCTCCTGAGGGCCTAGGTTATTATCTTCCAGCTTTTGTCTACTCAATTAATTCGTAGATTTATTTCTTGCATGCAATTCAAATCAATGTCTTTGTGTGTTGATTAGTAGGATTTGAATCCATGTCAAGGTAAACTAACCTTATCCACATGCACCTATCCTCATTATCTTGAACTCATCTTATCCTATCCACCTACTTCTTATCTATTCTTATCATCTTCACCTACCCTTATCTTCTTCATTATCACCTCTCCTAAAGAGAAAGAAATATATTTGTCCTCTTAATCATTATTGTCATCCTTATCTTGTCTTATCTTCTCTCTCCACCTACTAGCCATATTTTGCATTTTGAGCTAGAATCTCTCCTTGATTTCCTCACCTACTCTCTTTCTCTTTTGGTTTTCTCTCTTCCCCTCTTTAATGGATAGGAGTGACACATAAAAGGTACCACCACCTAGATAAAAAATGACAACATTTTTCCCACCAACATTGCTTGCCTTCTTGTCCAAGCCATAAGCAATGGCGGTAGCAGTCGGCTCGTTTATAATTCTCATCACATTCAAGTTGGAGATGACACTAGCATCCTTCTGGCCTGCCTTTGAGAGTCGTTGAAGTAGGCAGGCACTGTAATGATGGCATTCTTAATCATACTTCCCAAATAGGCCTCAACTATTTCTTTCATCTTGACAAGCACCATAGAGGAGATTTCCTATGTCGTAAACTCTTTTTCCTCATCTTTGTATTGCACAACGATCATAGGCTTGTCACCATGCCCGGCAATCACCTTGAAAGGCCATAACTTGATATCGCTCTGCACGGAGGGGTCAGAGAATCTCCTGCCAATAAGCCGTTTACATCGAAAATGGTGTTGATTAGGTTTAACTCCTATCTCTTCTCACCAACTCCTATTGTCATTATCATCACCTATCCACATAAAGAGAGAGAGAGAGAGAGAGAGAGAGAGAGAGAGAGAGAGAGAGATTACTTTATTAAGGATTTTGAAACCTTAGAAGGCTTTTATCTCCACATTACATCATCAGTAAAGGTGGAAGATTTGATCAAAATCAAGAGGCATCCATTACTCATCAATCTCAGCCAAGCATCGATGTCACTCAATGCTGCAACCAGGCAACTAGGCTCCACGTAAGCCTCAGCAGCACCTATCATCAGCAATCATTGACATCTCTACTAGAGTTTTGAAGTAGCACAGCCTATATGAGAGCTCCAACTCAGCTTGCAATCTCCACGTCATTATCCAAGGTGGCAGTTGAAGCATCACACGCATCAGATTCAGCATCCTCATCTAGCGTACTTCACGGCATGCTCTAGTTTAGCAAGCAGAAATGGCGACATAATCCACATGAGCTGATCACTCGATTTATTAAACTCTAAATGTTCTCCCTTATCTAAAGTCTTTGTTACAATATATTTCTATCACATCATGCAACACATATATTCCATGCTTGCATCCTCATTAAGTCCATTGTTCACTCTCTCCTGTCAAACTAGTGGAATATATAGAAAATTCTTTGATGGACAACCCCAAATCTCTACCAAATGAAGGCCCCTCACATCCATCTCTCTGTGACTCTTCCATTTTGTGCTCTCGTGCTCTCAACTCATCCATCCTAGCATGTTCTAGGTCTCCCAGAAACTCTCAATACTACAATGTTTTTCATCCCTATTAGGCTTTCTTCTTACACCCTGAAATAGAGGATTCTACCTCAATTGGAACAACAATTGAAGAAGGGGATGCCCTTCACACCTTACATCTTGAGGCCCAAGAAGGCATTGTCCATGGCCTCTCTATTGAATTGTATTCTTCAACACATTTGGATGGTACTTTAGTGGCCAATTGCTAGATAGAATGTCAGACTGTCATTTGAATTATCAAAACTGTGTAATTGCTACTTGGCTGTGTAACAATAATACAATGGTGGCTAGCACGTGCATCCAATCCTGCTTGTCTTCGAGGCAAGGAATATAACTTGTTAATGGTCCACATGAATTTCTTGCTTGGGTGTTTCCTTTCAAGATAGAGGAGATGATATCTAAGTTGACCAGCGTGGTTGTCTAGGTATCCATCTCAATTCTTACTGCCTTTGATCTATTACCTAGGAATATGAGGCCATTATCCTAGTCTTTGATTACTCATGCATTCCTCATCCATGGCCAGCCTAGCAAGATATCATAGCCTACTCCCTTCATAATGATGAAGTTCATCGAGAATTGGACACCTACTATCTTCAAGGGCTAGTCCTTCAACACCCTGAATGGCTTAACTTTCATGCCATTAGCCAGTGTGACGTTAAACCTTGTGGTCTCCACTGGCGAGTTACCCCAAGCCTACAAAATTGCATGGCTAAGCACACTGACTCCTGCTCCTATGACTACAATCCCCTTTCTCATGACATCTCCTAGTGCTACCACTGGTAGGACCACATGCATATCTGTGCCTTCCAAATAGCATTCACATGCAAGGACTTAGGCACTGAGTTCAATGTGAGGTTGGGTATCTACGTGGTTGCGTCGTGGACATGGAAGTTGGCTACTCGTGGCTCATTATATCCCTCTACCCGCACTTCTTCAATTCTCGCCATAATGAAGGGCTTTGCCTAAGCAGATCCTCCATCAAAAACATTACAAGGGGGCTGATGACAATGTCATAAATAAGCAAAGCCATTGGCCACTTTCCTTATCCTCTTGCCCTACACTCTTTTGCTACTAGTCTTGGGAAATTTTCCCATCGATGGCATCTAATCCTTGTCATCATGGTTCTACATGAGGTTTAGATGCATCTCTTGAATTTTTGCATGTCGGTGAGATAGGCATCATGCTCACAATGGAGAACTTGTTGTTCTCATCTTCTAGGATGGGCTTGACATCCTTTAGACGCTCTTGGGCTTCTCTTACCCACTCCTTAACCTTGTCAACTATTTCCAATTAGCGCGTTGGATAAGGATATTCCTCAACCTTGGCACTTCATTTCTCTGTTGTTTTAGGTGCTAAAGTCTCAACCTCTGCATCTGCCACTTGCTTCCCTCTCGTTAGCATGGTCATGCTGCCCATTTTTAGTGTCACTTTGGCATCAGCCCTCTTTTTCTTCCTTTCGCGAGTCTTCTTCCTATTGAGGCTACATCTAGATTGCTAGGTCCTAGCAATGAAATACCAATGTGCTTCGTTTGTGTCCTATTCATGACGTTCAACGAGATGGGAGTGGTCTCACCATCAAGTGTTTCGACTCCAAACAACCCCAAATGTACAGAAGGCATGACTACTGAGCTAGTAGATGGTTTTTGCCTAAGACATTTGGCATATAAGTGAGTGATTCCACACTCGGGGCATCTCAAGTCAACCTTTTCTCAATGAGCTTGTTCTCATTTGGGGCAACTAGATGAGATATGCCTTAGGTGGCCGCAAGTCCACAGCATGAGATTGGGTCTTGGATTTGCCCTCCTAGGCCTCTACCCCTTCCCCGACCTAACACCATCACTAGTACTGGTCTAAAGTCCATTAAGATGGGATTTCCTTCATTATCATACGAGATGTAAGGGTTTATGTATGTTTCATCCTCATTCGACTCCTCCACATAATGTATTGGAGCATCACTCGGTGGATGGGTAACGAAGGGTCCAGGTGGTCTAGGTATGCATGTAGGATTGATGTCCATTCTAGGGATAGCTAGCTTGCCATCATTAGGCACTAGAAGACCTAATGAAGCTCCCCTTCCAAATTGCAGTGGTCTATTCCCCAAGTGGTATGGCTGGTTGTGAAGCTTCTACATCCATTTTGGGAATGCAATCAACTCTACATATTCATTTCTAAAGAGAATGTAGTCATTAGGGTAGGTGTGGATGCAATTGATTGTAAGATCTTTTTGACTCATCATTACGAGTGTCAAGCATTACATTTTTTGTCAGTAAAATATAAATTTTTAATAGCCTACAATAAAAATTAGTTAATAATTTTATGGCCCTAAGCCATACAATTTTAGGAGGTATGTTACAAACTTTAAGTTGAATACCTAAACAAGGTTGTCACACTTGCACCACTCAATCCATAAAGACTCCACAAGTTTAGTAATGAAAAAGATGCCTTTAGCTTGGATATTCTTCGGTCTTTATATAGCAGTGTATTTACCTTATTTTTCAAGTAGCATCTTCAAGAAAATCATTTGTCATGTCATCCATCTTTGCCTTGATTCGGGCCATCTCTATCACAAGTGCCTCATTCTCAATCCCTCCACTAGATGCCTCCTCTAGTGATTATTCTCCTCAATCAGTTGCAAATGACGTATTGCCTCCATTTATAGCATCTTCTTGCGCCTTCTTATTGGTTGATTAACATTGTCTCTTCATGACAACTCCTCATCTTATGGTTATGAATATTTTATTTATAATAATTAATTATTTATAAATTCTTGTCCATGCAATGGATAGAATCATGCATCACACAGAAGATGAGTTAACTTCTTGCATGAGTTGATGTAAATAGGAGGCATCATACATTCCATAACACTCTATATGTTGGAGGGTGATGTGACACTGTTGTCTAATAGCTATCTTGCACTTGGCGTATGGGCAAGGTAGTACAAAATATTTAGTGTAGACTAGGCTTATTAGCCCTAGCATTAAGTTTATGATCCAATGAAACTTGAATTTACTACAACTTTTAGCTTACATTGGCGCGAATTGTGTGGATGTACATGTGCAACATGAAGAAGCCATCACATTTATTTGCCATGTCTTGAGTACAAATGTACTATAAGCATAAACAATGAATTTTCTTGTATGTATCTACTCTATTCTAGCTTGGATTTCTAGCAGCACATTCCTCCCTCTTGATCCCTCATGATCTCTTACCCAAGTTTACTCTATCTCACTCTCATACACTCAATTTTCTCTTCTTCCAATCTGTTTGTCATATCTCCCCCCCCTCTCTCTCTAACCTTTTCTCCCTTCAAGTATCCTCTCACCCTTTCTTTCATATATTCTACACTAAAACAAATCTAGAAATGGTAAAGAAAACAAAACATTAAAAGAAACATAGCAAGCATTAGATCTCTCCTCTTCTTTCTCTCTTCCCTCTCATGTTCCTTCTCTCTTTTGCATACAATCTACATGAACATCAAAGCAAGAATGGTGTAGAATAAATTATATTAACATTTCTCCTTCTTCTATCAAGCTCATATACTCACATACACTTCCTCACTCAAACTATAGCTCTCATGAGCATGAAGCTGGTATGTAAAGAGAAAGAACCCTACCTGGAAGCCATGCCTTGTTTACAAGAGTTTGGAAGAAAGAAAATATGTGGGAGCTAAGCAAGAACCAATGCAAAATGGAGGAGGCAAGATGCTATTACCTCGATGTTTTGCCGCATATGTGTTTGTCCTCTCTCTTAATACACTTTTTTCCATAGATTGTGGAAAGGAATGGAAAGTTCCAACTATAGTTTTTTTACCATGTTGGTATATGTGCAAGATTACATGCTACTATTTGTGTCGATATAAGTGCCAGAATGTATATTTGAAAGTACACATATATTTATGTTACTATATCTATTACATTTATACTGGTGCATATACTGATGCATATCCCAACGATTATGTCAATGAGTATATTGACATTTGCCTTTTGTCACAAAGAGCATCAAAATCTAATGTCAAAATATCCCTTATCCCTTGTAGTGCAAGAATATTATGCACTTTGTTCTTCTCTTAGCAGAATATTGACTTTTCCTCCACTCTTTACCTGGGAAGTAGATTACTCAATCATCAAAGAGTGCACAGAATGATAACCACCACGTCTCTCTTCCTCTAGTACATGGTCTTTCCTTTTAAATTATTGACTATTTACTACAATCCTTTTCCCTTCATGGTTTAGCCAAAAAAAATATGTGGTATCTTCTAAGACTTGTTGGGGGTAAAGGCTCCAGGCCTAGCTGCCCGTGTATTACTACACTAACAATACTCGCTACTACACACTGCAAGTGGCAGGCGCCTGTCATCATCACTTTATTGTTTATTCTTTTAGTGACAGTTTGAATAAAGGAAGGCCCGGTCACACAATGTGATGGTTGGAGTTCCCATTTGGTCTCTCTCTCTTTCTTGCTCTTGCTCTCCCGCCATAGCTCTTCCAAGAAATCTTCGATCCTTCTCACCTGGTATCAGAGCATGGATTCATGACTACTTGAGCTTGGTTCATGGCATCTTCAGCTTCCTATTGAATTCCTACATTCATAGGGTCTTCTTCCCAACAGCAGCCATAGCCGACTCTCTTGAGATCCCGTCACTCCCTAGCTTCCCGAGCACCTACCCGGCCCCTTTGGGCACCCTTAGGAAATTCCAACAAAGGTATTCATTCATCTTCTTCAAGGTTTCATGCTAGTTATAGGTCTATAGGTCTGAGAAGAAGAAGGGGGCAGCACCATTGTATCTTGTTGGCTCCATATCTTGACATAGGCCTTTGTGGGGCACCTTAGGCTTGTTGTGTGCCGTCTTTGGCACACCCTTGAGCTTTCTACCACCCTGAATAGCACAAAAACATGAGTAGAAACCCCATACAGTCAGCGTGAATTTGTGCCAGTTTATGGTAGCCCCTGGACAGCTCATCCCAATCATTGGCAGCCTCATTTGGGCACTATACACTTGATTTATGCTTGGCATTTGATCCCGAGCCTTCGCATTGAGCACTGATGTGATTAACTTTAGGTTTAGGACTATTATACACAATTCACAGGCAGCCCACAACAGTGCTACATTAGCATTTTATGTTTGGACCACTTTGGCATTGACATTGGTTGCCCGGTTGGTCCCAAATGCTCCCTGAATGCTAGGGGAATGTATGCCTATGATGTGAGATGCTTTTGGGACTGAATTTGCTCAACCATTGACTATTTTACATAGTCCACAAGTAGCCCAAAATAGGGCAGCCCCCTGTAATTACATTTTATGCTTATGCTACATGGTCATTTGATGCCCGATTATGCCCGGTTGGTGCCTATACATATGGGCAAGTATGCCTATGGTTTGCCTATGGTTTTGAGCTTGGATTGAGCCATTGTTCGCTCAATTTTTGACATTTATTTGTTGCTGTAATATTCAAGGCTGAAGCTCATTTTCTTATGTTTGGATATGCCTATTGGATTTGGGCTATGTCTTGGATGTATACATTGATGTAGTGACTCTCAAGGATCGACATAGAGCTTGGATTTTCTCTCAAATCATTGGTTGACCTTGAGCTTGCTTCACATAACATTTGAATCTCCATCTTTGTTTTACTTATGGCATGTACTTTGCTTATGTCCGACCGGTCTTGACATGCTTAGCTTATGCCACTTATACATGCTAGTTACACTGTTTGGAGTTGGATGCTTTTGGAGCCTTGCCTTGGCTTGACATTTTATTTCCCAGAGCTTACATTGGATATTTCTTGGCTTGCTAGAGTTACAGTTTGGATATACTTGATTTCTATGGATGCTATGTATAGATGCTACATAGCCTAAATGCTCATGAGGTCTTATTGATGCTTGATCTTGGATCTTTTGGCACTAGTGCTATCATATGCCCTTGTTGAGCTTCTTTGCTTGATATTTACGGATTTTGTGACAGTGGGAGCGTCTTTGGATGCTTGATAGACATTAAGCATGTGGTTTATGCTACTTGAGCATTCGGATACTTGAGGCTGGGATCTTCACCTGGATATTGCATGGTTGATATGCTGTGGTCCTCATAGATGTACTTGGGCTGATTTGGGTTTTGCACTCCCTGATCATACACCTATTTGTGTCAAGTCTTGCTAGTGTTGTGTACACTTTGCCCTATTACATAGGGGGTGTGCCGGCTTACTGACAGATTCATTTGACATGCTTGGGTGTTTGCTTGATGTCCGTATGGCTGCCACATGCTGATTTATGCCCGCTTGATGTTGGTTATGCCTTGATAGCTAGTAGTTGACTTGGTGCATTCATTTTGCCTACAGTTTGCTCTCATTGTACCTGATTATAATTTATTACAGCAAGCAGTTATGCATGGACTGACGTAGAATTTTAATGCTGAATCATCCTAATTTTATGCACTTTTGATGGTACTTTGTGGTGGATAGCATCATTAGCTATCAATTCGTGGTCATTTTGCCTTGGTTTTGGTGGTATTTTGGTTGATTACAGCAGAAAACAGCAAGTAGTTTTGAACTGTCTGCACCATTTTGGACTGCAATATGGCATCTTCTTCCACTGATAGTGCTATCTTCAACATCATTAAGCTTGATGGTACAAATTATGCCTATTGGAAGAGCTAAGTTTTGTAGGTATTGGTGCAAAAATCATAGATAAAGCCACTAAGGATGCATGGAGAGCAACCTAAAACTATGGTTGATGATGAATGGGATGAGCTTGATGAGTTATGCAAGTCCACCCTCATCTTGTCTCTTACTGAACATGTGCTTTACAATGTGGTTGAGGAAGCACAGAGTGCTTGGAAACTTTCGGATAAGATCAAGAACCTCTATGACAAGAAAAGTCCAACAAGTCAAATGTATTTGCTGAAGCAACTTATGGACCTGTGCATGAAGGAGAATATGATGATGTCTGCTCATTTGAGCCAGTTCCATGCTACTCTCAAGAACTTGACTTTGCAAGGAATTACCTTTAATGATGAGGTTACTTCATTGTTTTTGCTTGGGACTCTAAGTGAGTTATGGGATGTATTCCGCACTGCCTTATGTGCTCCTGCTACTATTTGGAACTTGCTTGATGTAGAGAATGCTCTTTTGTCGAAAGAGATCAATCGTGAGAACTTGGATGGCTCTCGTGTGTCGCATCCTTTGATTGTTAGAGGCAAAGATGGTACTGGAAATAATGACCGTGAGTATGGACGTGGCAGAGACTCGCATAAGTCTAGGTCTAAGTCACGTGGTAAGTTGCACAGCAAGACTTGTGGGAGAAATGCTAATGTGACATGTCATCATTGCGGCAAGAAGGGTCATATACACCCACAGTGTCATGAGTTGCGCAATAAGAAGTGCAAAGAGAAGGGGAAAGACAAAGTACAAGAAAAGCTCTTTGATTGCAACATGGTACCTGCGAAATCCAATGTGAAAATCGAGGAAATAAATGTCATGCAGATTGATGACTCCGATGGGGAGTACATACTAGCAGCTAGTTCATGTGATGATATGCCATTGACCGAGGTTCACTCTCTGTATGCGTAGTGCTAGCTTTTGGATTCTGGTGCTTCATTTCATGTTACACTATGTTGTGAGTGGTTCCATTTCTATCGCACTGTCTCTGGTTCATTTCGCTTGGGTGATGACATGCCACTTGCTATTGTTGGCATTGGAGATGTGCGGCTGTAGTTCTCTACTTGCAGTACTTTTTTGTTACAGAATGCACGTCATGTACCTACGCTTACACACAGACATATGTCTGCAGGGCAGCTTGATGATGCTGGGTTTCATGTCTTTTTTGGGGATTCTACTTGGAAGATCACACGTGGTAGACTTGTGCTTGCTAGAGGTGCCAAGACTGGCAGCCTCTATCCTCTTATAGTTGATGGGTCCTCTGTTAACCATATTTTGTCAGTGGGTTCCATCCCACGTGTATCTCTTTGGCATGCTCGTTTGGGCCATATGTCTTTGAAGGGAATGAAAATGCTTTCTGGCTTTGCTGTACTTACCGCCCCTTGACTATACATGTTTTGATTCTTGTGAGCATTGTCTTTATAGAAGAAAAACTAGGAATACGCATAAGAAGTCTGGTAGGGCATGCATGAGTGAGCCCTTGGCATTGGTACATTCCGATGTCTGTGGGCCCATGCCCTGTCAGTCTATGGGTGGTGCAAAGTATTTTGTGACATTTATTGACGATTTTTCGCGTAAAGTCTAGGCTTATCCCATTAAGCTTAAGTCGGATGTCTTGGCTGTGTTTCAAAGATGGCTTGCGTTGGCTGAGAACCAGACTGGGCATAGGCTGAAATGCCTTAGGACTGACAATGGGGGAGAATATATGCTACGTGCCTTTGAGAAACTATGTGATGAGAGGGATATTAAGCATCAGTTGACCGCCCCCTATACCCCACCCTAGAATGGTTTGGCTGAGCAGATAAATAGAACCATCCAGGAGCATGTATACATTATGCTTAGCCATGCAGGCCTACCCCAGAGCTTTTGGGTAGAGGCAGTCAGTACAGCTATGCATATCATAAATAGATCACCTTCTAGTGGTTTGGATTTCAAGGTTGCAAAGGAGATACAGACATCTAAGTGCCTTTGGATGTGAGGCATTCTACCATGTGCCCAAGGACAAGCGTAGTACTAAGATGGATCCTAAGAGTGTCAAATGCATTTTCCTTAGCTATGGGGATGCAAGCGAGATGGGTTACCACCTCTGGGATCTGCAGGCGCGAAAAGTCATCTGCAACCAAGACGTAGTCTTCCATGAAGACAAGATGCATAGGCAGTGTGAGAAGGTGGTAGAGATACATAAGGTTATATTCCAGGAGGAGCCCCATGCTCCAATACAGCCTGCACAACCAGATGGTCAGCCTGTAATAACAGTTTTGGTACATATAGCCAGGGTTTTGAACAGGCAGCAAAGCCTGTGAGATGGTCTAGTAGAGATAAACGTCCACCTGATAGATTTGAGCCCTCGATGCATTATGTCTTGGTTACAGATGCAGGAAATCCTCTCACCTATAATGAGGCTATGCACAAGGGTAATAGTCACTCCTGGGAGAGGGCTATGCAGTAGTCTAAGATAGACTCCTTGCATAAAAATATAACTTGGGATTTGGTTTCCTTGCCTACTGGCAAGAAGTCTCTACCATGCAAATGGGTGTACAAGCTGAAAAGTACCCCTGGACATCCCAAGCCAGCTTGTAAGGCAAGACTTGTTGCTAAGGGTTTTAAACAGGAGCATGGAGTTGACTTTGATGAAGTCTTTTCTCTTGTGGTCAAGATGACCACCCTACGGTTGGTTTTGGCGTTAGTTACATAGCTTGACTTGGACTTATACCAGATGGATGTCAAGACTGCATTCTTGCATGGGGATTAGATGATGAGATTTACATGGAGCAGCCTAAGGGCTTTGCAAAACCTGGTAGGGAGCACCTAGTGTGCAAGTTGGAATAAAAGTCTTTATGGCTTGAAGCAGGCACCTAGGGAATGGTACCATAAGTTCGATGCTTTTATGCAGTCACAAGGCTACAGCCGTAGTGCTATGGATCCGTGCTTATACATGAAGAAAGCCCGTGATGGATCTTTGCTTATTTTGGTACTCTTTGTGGATGATATGCTGATAGTAGGAAAAGTCATGATGAGCTAGATGCTCTTACATCTTAGTTGAAGAAGAGATTTGAGATGAATGATTTGGGACATGCCTCTCACATTCTTGGTATATGCATTAACCGCGACATGCATCACGGACTACTCTACCTCTCACAGAGGGAGCACATTCATAAAGTCCTTGAGCATTTCCGCATGCAGGACATGAAGCCTATTGGTTGTCCATTACTTTCTTATGTGAAGGTCTCATAGGCTAATTGTTAGAAGATAGATGAGAAAAGGGCCGAGATGACCAAGATCCTTATGATCAGACATGGACAGTTTGATGTATGCCATGATAGCCACTCGTCCAGATATTGAATTTGTAGTTGGTGTTGTGGCACCCTATATGGCTACACCTGGCAGGAAACATTGGGATGCCATGAAGGGTATCATGAGGTACCTGAAGGGCAGAACAGATATGTGTATTTGCTATGGCAACCAGGATATAGGAGTTTTAGGGTACACAGACTCCGATTAAGCAGGGCATGCAAACAGTAGGAAGTCCACTTCTAGCTATATATTCACCTATGCTAGAGGTGCTGTCTCTTGGATGTCTAGGGTTTAGAAGTGTATGGCTCTCTCTACCATTGAGGTTGAGTATGTTGCAGCCACTGAGGCTTGCAAGGAGGCCATATGGTTGGGCTGTTTGGTTCATGACCTTGGGATTGATACTATATCTACGCTGCATTCGAATTCTATGAGTGCTATTCAGCTAGCCAAGAATTCGGTCTTCCATGCGAAGAAGAAACACATTGAGGTGAGGTATCACTTCATATGTGGGGCCGTGGAGGACAGGTCTGTTGACCTTGTCAAGATCTCCACTAACGAAAATCTTGCAGATCTTCTCATGAAAAGCCTCACTACTGAGCGCTTTGCCTTCCTCCGAAGATTGATGGACGTTGGATGAGATGATGTTTTTCCTCATCCTATTGTACATGTGTACATTGTACTATCTTTCCTTTTTTCTTTTCACTCCTCATTGGGGCAGATTCGCCTTTAAGTGGGAGGTTGTTGGGGGTAAAGGTGCCTCCGCCTAGCTGCCTGTGTATTACTACACTGACAGTAACCACCACTGCACACTGCAAGTGGCGGGGGCCCGTCACCGTCACTTTATTCTTTATTCTTTTAGTGACAGTTTGAATAAAGGAAGGCCCAGTCACACATTGTGATGGTTGGAGTTTCCATTTGGTCTCTCTCTCTTTCTTGTTCTTGCTCTCCCGCCGCTATAGCTCTTCCAAACAAGCTTCAATCCTTCTCACCTTTCAAGACTTTTCTTGTAAGCATGAAATTTATTATTTCTTCTTCATCCCAAATCTCATCCCTAAAGCCTCCTTTTAGAAGGTAAACTTTAGCTTATTTTCCCTCAACCCCTTCATATGAAATAGATCTCTCCCCCTTTTTTCACAACCCGCCATCATTCCTTATAGTCAAGATGCCTCCTTTTCTTTCAACAACCTGTTTTTACTTCTTCCACTATCTTCCCTCCTCATGTATCCATCCTTGTTTCTCTTTTTAGCCTTAGGGTAAGGCCCATTGATCACCTTTTCACATGCTATTACACCATATCTAGAATCGAGAAAACACACACACACACACACGCATAAATACTCTCACCACGTATACATGTAGTTTTCATATTTACATGTACATGCATTCAGTTGTTCAACCAATTTACCGCACACACACACACACACACACACACACACACACACACACACACACACACACACACACACACACACACACACACACACACACACACACACACACACACACACACACACACACACACACACACACACACACACACACACACACACACACACACACACACACACACACACACACACACACACACACACACACACACACACACACACACACATAAAACATACTAAAGCACACACTCAAAGATCCAACACTAAGCAATACTAACATCACATAATAGGCCCACAAATAACACAAAATAGAGAATATTTTAGATAATGATATAAAAACACATGGACCATGTTTTGTATATTTTTAATCTTCCCATAAAACACACTAAAGCACTCACTCAAAGATCCAACACTAAGCAATACTAATATCACATAATAGGCCCACAAGTAACACAAAATAGAGAATACTTTAGATAATGATATAAAAGCACATGGACCATATTTTGTATAGATATTCCCAAAGATAGAAATTTTTTAATCTTCATTGTCTCAACTCTCATAATGAAAGAAGAGACTACTCTCAACCCATTACCCCTTACAATGCATTGGAAGAAGAATTCTAATCCATATTCTGACAGTAGGGTAAAAGACACAAAAGATGTTCACAGAAAATATGGCCCATCATTTTTTGCTCGCAATGTTATGCTTGAAGAAAAAGCATATTGGTCAATGGAGATAGTGGAGAAATTTTTGTGAAGTGCAACGATGGAATGAATGATGGTTTGGCAGGGCTCTAAAAAAAGGTATTCATCGATGGACTAGAAGGAGAGCAAATTTAAGATGGAAATCAATCATTATCACTTAGATTCACTCAATTTGAAATCATAATTGTGAATTCTACAACAAGTTGCAATCTTTGTGGGCCTTGAATGCCTTTCTTTCGAGGGTCGTCACCTTACTAGTCCTGTACCCTAGCCCCCATTGAATGGGCTCCTATACAATCCTTGTATGCTTAAACATTCATGATTTAAAGATGTAATGTGAAAATATGCCATGGAGTTCAAGCACACAATGTTATACAAAAAATCATGGATGCATTAGGAAGGATAGTGCTTGATTTGTGCTTCTTGCTTTGTGCATATGCACACATATAAGGTTCCTTGATTAATTAAATCCTTTTCGCTTTCGAACCCCTTCTCTCAATTGGAAGATGAAACTCCTCTCTGCCCCCCCAATCACACACTCTTAATGAAGATATTGAAAGTTAGAAACTGTAACTTAAGCTAAAGTAGCCCTTCATGGCCCTCATCTCACCTTTTCCCTTTCCTACTCTATGCACTGTTCCTATTGAATGCCTAACTTTCCTCAAGTGTTGTGTTTCAAAAGGTGTGTGCTCAATGATGGTGCACTCTCATGTGTACATGCTTCTAGAGTTTTTCAATATGGCCTCAATGGGCCTCATGCCGTGGAGTGCAAGAAAAATATGCAATTAATTATTTATCCCCCATGGCATGGAAGTAGTGGATGAATTGGAGTATAAAAAGCCCTAGTGATGTGCTCGAAGCACATCTAGTGAAGTGCTTGTGACCCTTCGTTTCAATTTATGTTTGAGCTAGAGCCCAAGAAAACTTACCTCTTCTCCATGTTGCTTAGCTCTTCGGCCCAATGGCTACGTTTCAACCCATATGGTACCTCCATAAATAAAGTTATAGACATAATGAATATTAGATTAAAAAAATTACTACTTGCTCCTAGCTTGTCAAGAGGTTAGGCTTTACTAAATTATGAAAACATGTAAGCAACAACTACACATTTATACAAGGTCTCAAAACCTAATTATCTAAATTATGCAAACTTGGGGGTTTTTTAGATTTCCCAAAAGCTCATTACAACATCACTGTCTTTGTCAATACTGACCTCTTCCTTTTGCAAGTTGCTAAAACCAATCATTGGCTCTACCAACTTGGAAATGCTTCCACTCTCATCGCTATCTCATCCCTTGCTCACAAGAATTGTAGCTTTCTCCTTGAAGGTTGCAACCTCCATTTCCACAATCAATCTTTAAAAAACAAAGATCGACCTGTTGGAAAATATTATCATGCCTTGATAATTAGTTTCCCTCCGTCCATATTAGCTTGCCAACCCTTTTTTCTTAGCCTTAACCCTAGCTTTCTTTATGGCTTAAGCACTTTTACTTTTTCAAAATTTTCTTGATTCATTTCTTTTTTTAATAATTAAAAACATATATGTATTAAGATTTTTTATTTTTTTTTCCAAAATCCATAAGCCTTCAGTACACCTCCACACTCAACAATCTTTAAAACCTTGCAGTATGATGTTATTCAAGTCTTTCAATGAGAATTTGATACCATTCTTCTTCCAATCCTATTCGAGCTCCACTCACTACTTTGTGAAGCCAATCTTAATGATAATGATGCTCTTGAATACTTATTTTGCAAATTGCTAATACTGAAACCTATATGAGCCTCTCTAAGAAGGGTCTTAGGTCTTTGAAAAACTTCTTTGCCTTTGTTTGAATCCACTAATGGGATGCTTCTACCAAATATATATTTTGAGGATGAACTTCATGCTCAAACCCTCATGTGTTTCAAAGAAATGCAAGTGCCATCAAACATTTAATGCTGCACACAAAAAGGACATATGCATAAAAAAAGATCACGCCTAGCCTAGCTAGAGTGCTCATGTGCTATGCCACAATGTAAATAAAGTTTCTTAATTAGAGTTTAGGCCCTTTAAGCTCATTTGTACCTCTTAATCAAGAAAAGAAAATAACATTCTTCTTCACTCACCCAAATTCACAATCGCTTAAGGAAAAACAATCATATGATATAGACCAATAGGAATAGCTCCTTCTCAAGATTATTGAAGTCCTTCACAACCCTCCATTCCCCTTTCTTCCTTACCCTCTCAACTTGGGGCTCCTAATTGAGTGATGGATTTCACAATTCTGCATATGCAAGGAACGTGTGCTCAATGAATGGTGCATTCTTAATGTGCTTGTGCACTCTCTTCTTTTGTTACATATAATTGTAATTAGCCTTGTGCCGTGCAATGTTGCTCAACTATGGTGCAATGTGCATAAGCCCATCCCATGGCATGGATATACTCTTGAAGAACGAGAGAGAATCCTTGAGTACACCAAGATGACAAGGTATGCAATGTGATGTGCATGTGAATCAATAATCTTATGAATATCCAATATGAAATTCACCTAAACTCTAATATCCACATCTCTGAGTAAAAAATTTCATCAACACTATCAAAAGATAAACATCCTCAACCAAGATTGTAAAGTGCATAAAGCAAAAACAAACCAAGACTTTTACAAAAAATCCTAGTCTAAACATCCTACACTTCAAGAACACAAGGCTAAAGTCTACAAACAACAACAAAACAAAGTGTCCTACTTATCTTGTTTTGTTTTTGAAGGTTTAAATGTTTCGCAAAAATTGGTGACAATGCCAAAAATTAGCTTTAGTAAACCCTTATCGTTATTGTGAATGGAAGTACTATACATTGTGGTTCTCAACCGTTACAAGTTGCAAAACTTTTCTAACTCAAATCGATACATTGTTATTACATAGAGGAAAGTATTTGCTAATTTTTGTGCACCCAATTATTGAATTTCAATTCAAGAGATTTACACGAATTTTTTCAAAATGATAAATTGTAAGCACCAATGTTGATAAGAATGCTAATGCTGATCGAGTTCATCATCATTACAAAAGTAGAAAATATACAATATTGAAAGAAAAGTTTTAATTTACTTGGCTTTAAGGAAGGATCCATAAGATCCGTTAAGTACACCTAAAAAACTTATATCATGAATCGCGAGTCCTAACATTCATCAATTGTTTCTTTCACAATGCTAGTAACCACAAAGCACAACACAATTACCTTGCTAATAACTCACCAATGCACATGACCATGAAATTACCAAGTACCAAGGTATTGTCTGGTTACGTTCTTTTTAGTAGAGAGAAACTTTCTCTCTCTAGCATAATTGAATATACAAAAGCATCACCTATAAATGAACTTACACTAAGGCCCAAATCTTAAGTGTTAGTGGTATTAACTCCTAGCATCTCCTCTATTAATTTAAAATATGAATGTGGTTTAGCATTCAATGTGCACCCCTACCATTACATTCAACCCACATCTAAGCAGGGTTCTATGCCACAAGTATTTTTCCACCAAGAGTATGTGTAACAATTGCAACAAGAGCGTAGATTTATCCACCAATAGTACGAGTAGCAATCACAACAAGAGCTTCAAAACACGGTAACTATATCTTCCAAGGGGCAAAGTGATGATACATCAAAAGGAAAGAAAAATAGACGGCAAAACTTATATATCAAAGAAAAGTTTGCATTGGAATCATAATGAGACCCATGTACATGTTAGGAATAATCCCAAGATGGCTTGAGGAGTGTCCAACAAGTTCAAGTGTTAATCCCAAGATGGCTTAAGGAGTGTCCAACAAGTCCAAGTGTTGAACCCTCACCATCACAACACCCTATAGAAGGTTGAAATGGTTGTACAATGTGCCATTATTTAAATCGAGAGAGAGAGAGAGAGAGAGAGCGAGCACAAAACAAAGGCATCTGATTGTGTAGGTGATTAAAGATGCGGTTGGAAGTTGATTTTATAATGTTTTTTTAACGTCTGATGGTCTGGATGCTAGCTTAAATCTCTGTCAATGCCCTTATTTCAGGCTGCAGCTGGGCATGTGGAGCGCTGGCATAGGTTTCAGCAAAGATATGCTGCATTTGGCTTAAATTTCTGGCACAGAATTGCAAGGGACAGAGTAACCTGATGAAGAATCGAGATATTATAGAGCTTCACCTACTGCCCATCTTTGTAAGGAACAGCCTCACGAATTGTGCCTGGGCCATTACGCATATCATCTCTCACAAGGGCCTGCAGCGCAAGTGTAATTGGTCCTGGTTTTCCTGCATGTAATGCCATCATACAAAATCAAATATCTGTTAAGATGATATCAAATCTTGTTCTGCTAACAAAGCTAGGATAAACACATAACGACATTCTCATAGTCATGTGAAGGTTACCATTGCCAATCGGTTGCTGGTCCCAACGAACGACAGGCTTAATAGGCAGCCCACTGCCAATAAGCATCATTTCTGCTGCATTCTTTGCCTCTTCAACTGATATAGAACGCACACAAATGCCTTTCAATTGCCCTACTTGTTGATGCTCTGAGTTTGCAGTTTCATTGATGAGTTTTTGAGCAAGGGCAAGAGTCCTCTTGGCGGTGCATCCAGATAGTATTGCATCAAACCGAGGCATCAATAGTTCACCTGCTTTGCTGACAAATGCCACGTTCACATTAGGACCCTCTGCAACAAAGCCATCATCATCTATCCAGATGCCGGCAAATGCACCCTTCTCCTCAGCCTCCATGAGTGAGAGTGCATTTGGCAGGTAATTCACATTTTTCATGGTGGCAAATTGGGGTGCCTTCATTGGTATTGATGAGGTTGTAACTTCCACACCCTCATCACCAGGATAACGCTCATACTCAAGCACTACTGCATAAAATGATGACTGTGGGCATTGGCTTGCTGAAAGGCCAAAGCCCCCTGGACCAGCAGACAGCCAATATCGCAAAGAACCATCCCTGCAGTTTGAAGCAGCAGCAGTTTCTACTAGAATCTTTCTTATTGTTTCCCTACTAAAAGGTGGTTTGATCTTTGCCATCCTTGCAGAATTGAGAAGCCTGTCCAAGTGAACATCAAGTTCATATAGATGCCTGCAGAGACATATGTGCATGCAACTATTGTAGGTTAATATATCACAAGTAATTTGGATGAATAAACCAATTTAGTTTACTTCAAGCAAACAATCTTGGTCTGTTTTGTGCTGCTTTATTTTGAAAGACATATTAGTTTTCTGGTTTATTCAAACCCTGTGTCATGGGAGGACCATTGGCTTTTTGTTCATCAACAGTTTCTGGAAATGACTACTTTGATTTCTTATTCAGACATCACTAGTCCATTTAAGAAAGACTACCATGCACAAACAGTGATCTACCTGCTTGATCACTTTCAATGCTTGCCCACTATTACCATAGGCTCCTCTGATTATGCGTATCATGTCGATTAGGGGAACAAATTTTGGGCAGCAAGGGGAGGTGTGTTGTTTTGCAGTTGGGAAGGTGCATCATCCTAGTCACGTCTCTGAATTAAAACTAGACAGATTTATAAAAAACTGATGCTTCATTGATCAGAGCGTGTTGGCTCAACTAGGAGACTAAATTTGGGCTGAACAAGGGGATAAGATCATTTTGGGGTGGGGAACTTCAGGACTGATAAGGCATCTTGGGTCAGTCCCCATTCTAAGAAAAGGGAAGGTGCAGTATGCTAGCATCTCTCTAAATTAATGCTAGCCAGCTTTATTAAACTGATGTTTCAATAATTACAGTGTGTTAGCTCAACTAGGAGACTGATTGGGCTAGGCTGGAGACAAACAACGGGGTAAGATAAGTTTGGGGTGGGGGGATTTGGGGGCTGGGAATGTGCCTTGTGTCAGTCACCTTTCTAAAAGAAGCAAGCCATCCACAAGAAAATTGATCATTCATGTGCTCGCAAAAGGGCCTGCTGGGAAGGATAGTCCACACACAGGTACTAACAACCCCTGTCATTTCCACATGATGAGTTTTTAGGAAAAGGCACATAAGGCCATGTTGTGAGGGATTGCTGTGTCAGTGACTGCTTTAATGAGCTAGCCGTATGAAAGGGGATGCTTCATGCATTGCCCAAATGACCTTCCAAGAAGGATCTCCCTCACAATAAGGGTAGGAAGAAAAGCTGATTGCTTGTCCAAGTATCCACGGTACCTTGAGACATAGATCATTCTTCTCCATAGGTAAGCCTTTGAACAAACCGGACAGCTACACAATGAACTTAATTCTTGATCACTACCAAGCCTTCCAAGATATGCACTACCATAATGTTGTCACCTTAAAAACATGAGAAATTGCTCTCTACCAAACGAGTGTCCATGTTCTTTTTGGGAAAAGGCACAAAAATGAGAAGATTGTTTCTTGTACATAATATTATGAGCTCACCCATTCAAAATCACAGCTGTGTCAAATACTCCATGGCCCCGATGGACCATATGATCATCAAGTGGGATAAGCATCCATGCTGGATCTGTAGTGATGCCTCCAATAATACTTGAATACATTGCTCGGTAGGCTTGATGACGTGTGGAATTAACCACCACATCTTGTATTTTTGAGATAACCTGTAAAAAGAAAAATGCAGCATAGCATACCTTTTACAGTCTAACCAAAAAGAGCATAAGAAGAATATGGTAGACTCAGCAGATAAATAAACAGACTGGACTTCAAATCACTATTACACTGTAAATCATCTTTCTTACTTATACCTTTCAAGCTCGGAAATCATCCTTCTTACTTATACCTTTCAAGTTAATAGCAACTTGTCCAGGACACTTTCAAATTAACATCACATTGATCTTCTTCTAGGAATTACTGTTTACTTCTACTATGCAAAAAGGAATAAGTCATATAAGTCTATGATAACTACATTGGTTGCAAAATAACAAAAGGCTCCCACTCTACAAGCTCAATCCTCTTCCAAAAAAAATTGCAGCTTGTATGCATTATACACTGTAAATGGAAGGTATTTGGCCTGCTAGGATGCTTGGATGGGATTTATATCATTAGTCCCAAGACCAATACAGGGTCTCACTTCATTCTAAAACTTAAATTGTTCGTGTCTTAATTTCTACAATTTGTAATGCTATAATATTATCCATTTTAAGAGCAACATCCTCAATTGCTCAATCCATAAACTTCCAATATGCCAAAACATGTAAATGATATGCAATCTATGCTTTAAAAGCACGTGACAGTTAAACGTGGTTGCATCTACATCTTTAAATTCTCCTGAATCAGGTCAATAACGCTCTCAATTTCTGTTCTCATCTTGATAATGCAAACAACTTGCATAGCTGCTGGCCTTTCATGAAAACACACATAGTATTTGAAAATGAAAAAATAAAAGTACTTTGAGAAGCACTTTGCAGAATCCTGGACTTTTTGGCGCTAAGATCAGGAATGTTCAAAATGTTAAGGTCGCCATGCGCCTTTGGAGAGTAAACTTCATCTGCTGTCATAAGTCTCAATGCCTTTCTATGTTTTTTATTTGATTGGAAGACCTCCATAGTGGCTAAGATGAAGCAATTGATCCAGATCATACACATCAAAGAGGGTAAGTCGAATTGCACAAATGCCATTAAAGTGGAATAGACAATCCTCAAGGGCCAAGTGGAGAGCTTTAAAAAACTCAAACTACCCACCATGTCCACATTTCCAAATTCAAGTTAATTTTCTCTTTGCGAGACACAGTCCATGAACAGAGGTAACCCAAACAAGAAACAAGATGATGTAAAAGTATAATCTGGCCTTGCACTGACTCATGCCTCTTTCCTTTCATGGTGGAAGCAACTTTCATTTCCCAGATTCATTTCCAATCTTGCAACCATAGCATATAAATTTAAAGCTTGCTATATTTGTTGATCATTTGAGGGCACTAAAAACTAATCAGCATGTGCTTGGCCAAAGATGTGAAGCAACAAGCAATAAAAGTCCCTGCAATGTTCTTTCTTGTGTCAACTTATCCATACATGACAACGAGGGATGTGTAGCAGTGCAGCCTGTACAATAAAGCACTCAAAGGACACCCTTGTCTAACTGACATACTATGGGTCCAAGCATCAATCAATTCATTGCCCGTTATACATTTGCAAATCCCATCCATATATAGCCAATAAATAATCTGTGACATTTTATTGTCCGAACAAACCATGGTGCTAACCGGCAATAAGAGTCCTCAAACGTTAACCACATGACCAGCTCTCTCTCTCTCTCTCTCTCTCTCTCTCTCTCTCTCTCTCTCTCTCTCTCTCTCTCTCTCTCTCTCTCTCTCTCTCTCTCTCTTTTTTCGTAAATCTCTCTCTCTCTCTCTCTCTCTCTCTCTCCCCTCCACCACCAGCAGGGCTAAACAGCTCAAATCTTGCACTCAGCAAACTCTGACCACCTCACACACAGAGCTTGCAGCCATGAAAACTTCCATACTAATCACAAACAGTCAGGGAAGACAGCCTGCACCAGCCAAAAACAGACAAGCCATTCTCCAAGCAAGAGCAAGGATAAGGATGTAGTGCCACTTTGAATCCCTGTGTGCAACCACCCAGATCTTGTGCTGAAAACGCCACCTAAGAGCACATGCAACAAAGCATATTCAAGAGAGTTCACCCCTAAAGCAGCTGTACACAGCTTGAACTGCAATTTGGGATGACACCACATTGAAGAGCAAAAAGAAGATGCTCCCTCACTAGAACTAGACCCACACATGTACCCTTCATGTTCATTTACAATTCTTTTTTCTAGGAGTCACAGCAGGCAAAAAGGATGGCTAAACCATATACCCATGATAATTGAAATGGCTGCAAAATAAAATAAAGCCCTGTTCCACAGCCTAAAATCTATGGAAACAAAAGTTGGAATGAAAGTGGGATCCTATTATGTGTACATGGGATTCTATGTCATTCCTTATGAGCAAAGAAGTCTCACCTAATGAACATGATTATCTTCATTTGCTACATTTGGGACAATGATATCTTGACAACAGGTGCTGCAAGGCTGTCATCAGTTCGTGTTATGAGACGTGTTACATAAAATAGTATATGAGCAAAACCCTTGTTTCATGTTACTAAGATATGCTGTTTACAAAGGGTCCATGTTGTCTTTCATCAACAGTTGTAACAGAGAAATCTGTTTTGAGAAAACGATATCTTCACTTGTTCATCCCTTTCCTCTAAACTTCCAATATGCCAAAACATTTGGCATGAAATGTGATCAATGCACTGAATGCCACGTGAGGGTTTATTCACGAGAAATTTCAGACAAATTCCCACTATAATTTCCACATTGCGAATTATGACCACATTATGAGCTTCTAGGAGGGAGGAATGCATAACTAGCTAGGTGAGGTTGGGGGTTGCCGGTCCAGGGCAGGACCTGCAACCTCGTAGATAGGTATGCGATGCAATGCGATGCCTCCCAACTGTATCTAGATACATATCCGGTGCCTACCCAGAAAAACCTCATGATGTTAAGCGCTATAGGGAAAATGGGGGAAAAACTGCATGGGCAAATGTCTAAAATTTCTTGTGTTGCTTCTCCTTCTGATTGAGTGTCAATAGACTATCAATCCTGCTGTGGTATTTTCTCCTGGCTAATGCAGCACAGAGTTGCATAGCTGATGCCACAGATATATGTTATACGAGACAGCAAACAGTTAAAAAAAAAAGGCCATCTACGAAACAACAAAGAAATTCACAAAAACCTTCCCAGAGATGGTACCTGAGCGGTAGAGAGAACAGGAACTGGCATGGGAGTGTCCCCGGTCATTTGGATCTGCTGCATCGAATAACGAGCTGCGAGCGGGCTTAAATAGAAACACAAAAAGCCAAAAAGAGGCAGGCACTGTACACTATTTGCCGAGGGTGCAATCAAACCGGTGATGCGGGTGAGGCGCCGGCATTTGGCGATGGAGGGGGGAGAAAGAGACGAAGGTGGAGAGGATGAAGACGAATACTAGAATTCTGAGAGTGGGGGCGGAGCAGCGGAGGGCCGCCATGTGGAAGCTGCAGCAAGCATTACAATAAAAAGTTTATTTATTTACAGTTTCAATATTTAAAGGCTTTCCAAGATTCCCCTCTCTTTTTTTTTTGAAATTTCGAAAATAACAAATAATAAAAACAATAGCCGGAGAGAAAAGATTCCCCTCTTCGACTCTTTCTTTTCTATCGGAAATTCTTTTTCTTTTGTTTTTTCTCCCTTTTACACTACACCCGTTTTTTCTTATTTTTTTAAAATAATGCCTCCAAGGCCCACTAGCCCACCTACCCATCTATAAAACTCAATGCACTCACCATCCATTGAGAACCGATATCAGCATAAGTCTCTTGACTGGCATGATGAACTCATTGATGACCTACTACAGTGATGATTTGCCATGGTTTCCTAAACCTACCATGGTGAATCAAAAAGCTCAAAAGGCGCACATGATCAACATGCAAACGAGTGTAGTTACCAAAGTGTAGATGACTTGGAAACTGCTTTAGTAAAAAGCAACCAATGAAATCGTGCCACATGTCCAGTCATCAGTGCTAGCTACCATAGTAGGTAGGGTGGTTAACATAGACTCTCCCTGCAGTAATCGAGGAGAGTCCAGTTAACTAAGATGCTACAGAATATTCCATGACACATCAACAAGTTAGGTACCATGGTGACCCAGCAGTTGGTCATGTGCGCGGGCTTTGGGTGATGGCAAATCGTCCCCGCATAGGTGAAGAAAAAGTTTGTGCACAATCATCTGCCTTGAGTAAGGCGTGAAAACGAGAGAAAGAAAGACTAACTTTGAAAAGAGATGAAGTCGAACAGAGGAGAGAGAATCCATGAAAGGAGAGAAGATGGTTGTACATGAACAAAAAAATACCATGTCATTTTTGCTTCAACAAGTGAATGGACTACTCACCATTTTTAACAGTACTCCATTCACTACATTAAGTCTCATTTTCTATGGAATCAAAGTTCAATCAAGTCAAGTGCCAATGCATCAGAAACATAGAAAAAGTTGCATTCACCCAAGAAATGAAGCCCGTATTTGCAACATTACCTCTATGGAATATCATTTCTGAATGCTAGACAACATTTTTAGATATTTGGCAAACAATAGATTGGGGCCTGCGTGAGCCCAGCAAACGAAGCCCCTATTTGCAACATTACGTCTATGGGATATCGTTTCAAAATGCTTGACTACATTTCTAGATTTCTAGCAAACAATAAACTTGGGCATATATGAAGCCCCTCTTTGTTAGGATTGTTTGCTTATAGCTAGTGTTCACAAAAAGCCAAGGCTTAATATAAAACTAGACATTACAGACCTAGGTGCTCCTAGTGTTTCTCATCGATGTGGTTTGGGATACTTCACATCCCAAGACAATTCATGCTATAAGAGGGTTCTCACATAAGCATTATATTCTATGTACAGTGACTCACAAACTAAATCAATTTTATAGCTCACACTCTAAATCACACAAAGGCTATCAAGATAAACAATATGTAATGTAATATCACACTTTTACAATAATCTCATTATATCACACTTGTTATTGTAGAAATTAGAGAACACACAACAAATATGAGAAGAACAAAGATTGTTTTAATTTCAAATGAATTGATACAAAGATGGCTTTGTCGACCCGTGCACTTCCACTGTGAAACTTAGATGGTAATCCAAACAGATGATAACCAAAGAGCTTAAGGGTAGATGGAAAAACTCTGACTGGGTGAAAGATAGACTAACAACAACTTTAGAGGGGTCTTCTTTTTATAGCCTGGGAAGGTAGTCTGGTCGGCATGTCTAATCATATTATGAACCTTCCCTAGTTGACCAAGGAATATTCCCTTTACCGTTGGCACTACCCCCCGAACCCTCCTTAGGGGGGCTACTAGCCCCCTTGAGACCCCCCAACCAGGGGCCACTTCCGCAACCCCCAAACCCCAAAATAGGGGCCCCTTATAACTCCCATGCCTTACAACTCAATGCATTATTGTGCCTTAAGTTGCTACCATCATGACTACTTTATCTAACCCAAAGGCTAGATCCACAAAGATTACCTTTTTGCAATCCAATCACATTGACCTCATCTAACATACAAGTCAGGACCCACCCAATGTCCGTGCTCACACATGGCTTCTCCTCATAATGGGGGCCTTACAACTTTGAGCACCATGGATCATTGGTGGCACTTTACGAGGGTGGGGCATTGAGCATATGTAACACCCCCCTTCAATGTCTGCCCACATGTGAACTACATTCTTGGTCCAATGTCGAGTCTCTAAAGATGAATTTGAATGAGATAATTCGTAAGAGCTTTGGTGGAACTCGATTCTCCTCCATTGGATAGTAGATCAACTCTACTATCCCATCCTCAATCAAGTCATGCCCATAGTGATATTGATTCTCAATGTGTTTGGTGCGTGCATGAAAAACTAGATTTTTGGCAATGGCAATGCAACTCTGATTGTCACATCTTAGCATTGTTGAATCTTCATCCTATACTCCCATGTGCAATAAGATCCTCCTTAACCATACGACTTCACATGCAACAAAGCAAGCTACCTTGTACTCTACTTCGGTAGAAGACAATGCCACAGTTTGGTTGCTTCTTATTGATCCAAGATAAAATTCATGAACCGAAAGAGAAACAATATCCAGAAATTGATTTTCTGGAATCATTGTCACCTGCCCAATCTAAGTCGTAGTTTTCCATAAAAGCACTTCTACAACTATGTGTGATACCATAGTCAAGAGTTCCCTTAAAGTATATGAGCACTTGAATCCCAACTTTCTAATGACTTTGTCGAGGTTTGTTTGAGGATTGCATGCGAGAAGCGAGCTTTTAGAGTGAGCTTTTGAGTGAGCTTTTTTTGGCAACCTCAAGTTTTATTTCACATAGTCCACTTGGTCCTCTTTTTCTTTTGGGCATATATCAAGCACCAATGTTGCTCCTCCATTGCTTGATGCCAGGAGGCATATTCCACGGTGGATTCCGTGAGGTTTTACGGTGGATTCCGTAAACTTAGATGACCGGGGCCCATACGCAAAGAGGATTCTTTGTGCGAGAAGTTGATGGGGACGCCTGTCCTTTTCGGGCGTTTCATTAATTTAGTGTGTACATGGGTGATTCCATAGCAGGTGATTCCGCAAAATGCATATTAAATTAATAAACGTTTATGAGTTTAGAGTGCGCACTCGTAATAAATTAAGGTTAGGATTTATTTCTAACCAGTTGATTTATTTATGTAGCTGAAGACTGCTAGGTATTCACTTTTGTCGGTTTAATTGTGTTATTTTACTAACGATTGCGAATGCTTCAGTTGATGTGTAGAGATAGCAGCAGTGGCGGAGGAAAGCATTGGAGTCTAGCGGGTTTTCGACTCTTGGACTAGATTTTGATAGGCGCTACGTCTATATTTTGTTATGTCTATTGAGACATCGATTATTTATTATTATTTTGTATGCGCTTATGCGCCTGGATATGTTATTTCTATTTGGACATTGAGATTGGGCGTGCCAGATTCTATGGGCACCGTCCATTAGCTTTATTTTCCTATTTTTGGTAGAAAGCAAACTCAAAAGCTAAAAGCTTGTCATATTTTTGTAATTGGGCTATTATTGAGCATGAAGATTGGAAATATACATTAAATACATGCTTTGTGAAGCGCTCACACAAGGCATGGGGGAGATTGAACCCAATTTGTCTCTTGCCTCTTGTCGTGCTTGCTTTTACATGGGTTTTTGTGCTAAAAAGTAGAGTACTTTGTTCTTGGGGACCTTCCGGGATTCACCACGTGAGCTATCTGCGTCCGATCTGCGCACCATTGCTGCCACCACCACCACCACCACATCTTACTCTCCCCCTCCTCATTAGAGTCATAACCAATTCTCCTCTCTCTCTCTCTTCATATGTTGGGGACCAACTAGCGACATCTCACTCCCCTTCAATAACATTACCACCACTAGCACTGCCACTACACCACCACATCTTACTCTCCCCCTCATCAGAACCACAATTCATTCTCCTCTCTCTCTCTCTCTCTCTCTCTCTCTCTCTCTCTCTCTCTCTCTCTCTCTCACACATATCTTGGAGACCCCTAACATGCATCTCCCTCTCCTCCTCCCCCTTAATAATACCCTCTCTCTCTCTCTCTCTCTCTCTCTCTCTCTCTAACAACATATTAGTAGTTCTCTCTCCTTCATTGCTTTACATCACTAGATTAAGCTTGTGTGATTATTTTTTATAATATTATCACAATGTTAGTGGTTGAATTACACATACACAAGCGATATCACACTCCGTATACATTCACATCTCCTCTCTCTCAATTATTTATATATAGGTTATAATTACATCATGATGTATTAGTACTTCTATTGTGCACACATAAGCAAAACCAAATACACTTGCACGTTCCTCTCTCTCTCTCTCTCTCTCTCTCTCTCTCTCTCTCTCATATATTGGGGATCCCATGACATCCATTTCCCTCTCCTCCTTTTTGAATAACAACCTCTCTCTCTCTCTCTCTCTCTCTCTCTCTCTCTCTCTCTCTAACAATGAATTAGTAGTTCTCTCTCAACTTATTTAATCACTAGATTAATCTTATGTGCTTATTTTTTATAATATTATCACAATGTTAATAGTTCAATTACGCATGCATATGAGATATCACACTACATATATATTCGCATCCCCCCTCTCTTCTTTGCACATATTTTATAATTACATCTTGATGTGTTAGTACTTTAGTTATGCACACATGAGCAAACTATAGACACATCCACTTATACTTGCACATTGCTCTCTCTCTTCCTCATTTGATTAGGCTTACATATATATTGAAGTTATGCATTATGATTTACAATAGACCCTTGCAAAAAATTGCTTCACAATCTCCATAAAATATAGCTCTGTATTACCTCATTACTTGTAGTTGTTATTCCTTTAAAAAATTCTTCATTTTAAACTCCAAACTTCAACAATCAAATATTTTAATATACTGATATATTTCACATTATACTGCATGAACTTACTACAAAAACTATAAAAATAATTTTCTAAATCCACTATGCATTTGCAAGTTAGTGAACTACTATATGCAAAGCAAATGAATATATTTTTTACAAACATTAAATATTAATCTAGCTCCATTGCAGGAGGGTGAAATGGGTGTTCTCTAACAAACTCCTAGACTCCATGGTGAAAACTTACTAGCTCACTCAAACATGGAAGCATGTATTTCAAGAGGATGGTATTCAAGGGATTTTCCTCATTCAAATAGGGAAGCATCTATATTGAAGAGGATGGTATCCATGGGATTTCTTGAAATGTAAATGGATATGTAAAGGAGTTACGTGGGTTACGTTGCATCTTCTTTATGCTATCATCCACAAATAGTATAATTGTAGGACTACAGTGTGGCTAATCAATATCATCAAAATATTTTAGAAATTGTGGCTTCACCCTGACTCCTTATTGAAGAATGAGTTACAAGAACAAATGCACTGTAGGTATCCCTACAATCGACCATATTCTCTTTTGAAGAAGACATAAAAGTGTGACATATTCTAAAGAATACATGTGGAATTACTCACCAAGAATCTGGATCCTTATGTCTCTTGCACCTTTTTTCTTCGAGTATTTTTGGTATAATTTATTCTCGTTGGAGGAAAATTCACCTTTACGTAGTCAAGGAAGATAGGATATCTCCGATACACCTCATTCCACTGTTGCTCAATCTGTTGATCCTTATATATGAGCTACTCCTTCTTCGAGTGCACCTAATCCCTGTATTTCCTTGGCAAAGTTTGCAACATCCCCTTCTCCAATTGCCTATACATGAACCTACCATTCATAGTTGTATTACATATAGAGAACACATTGACAAGATACCATTGTAAATATACTTCTATAGAAGGATACAGAGTTATGCTTGTAGAGAAGTCTCCATGCTACTAACTTGCATGACTTCTAAGACTCAATATCATCATTGGGTTTGAAATTCTCTTTATCTCCTATGTGAACTAGAAGAACAAAACTTTATCCACTTGAGTAGTTTTCTCATTGAGAAAGAGAGAGATTATGTGACTTTATCATCATCTCTCTAAGGGGACGTGAATTTTTTTTTCCGAATAGGGGTTGCTAGCAACCCTTTCTCAAAGAGAGAGAGAGAGAGAGAGAGAGAGAGAGAGCTTTGAATCATAACTCCTCTACATCATCTCTCTAAGGGGACATAAAAAAATTTGTTGCCAAACAGGGGTTGCCAGCAACCCCTTCTCGGTGAAAAAATTTTAGAGGTTGTCTCCATCTCTTTAAGGGGACTTATGAAATTTTTTTTGGCTAGGAAGGTTGATGATAGCTCCATGTTTAGTAATTTAAAAAAAAAGAGTGGACTTGTGAAAAAAAATTCACTAAGAAGGGGTTGCTAGCAACCCCCTGTTCGGCGGAAAAAAGGTCATGAAGAGGAGAGGAGAGGGAGAAGAAGAGAAGAGAGAGAGTGTGCAGAAGAGAGAGAAAGATCATAGGAAGAGAGAGAAAGAGAGTGACAAGGAGAGAGAAATACTAGGAAAGGAGAAAGGAAGACAGAAAGAGAGAGGAAGAAGCCATGAAAGCTTGGAGAGAGAGGTGAAGATGAAAGGAGACTTGGATTATTATCTCATCCTCAAAAATCAAGTCCCTAACACCTTATATACCAACCATTATAGCTAGTCTTTTCCCATTATTAAATCCCCCTCTCTTACATTCTATCCCCACCCAAAGGTTTTTGCCCTAAAAAATAATTTGGGCACTTATGATAACTAGGCAGGAGCAGATCATAGTACTACTCTGCTGCATTATTACAGGGGTATACTAATAAATGAAGGGATATTATTGTGTATGATGGGACATTGGATATGTACGATACATGGGCCTTATTGGGGAATTATAAAAATGAATTTTTGACCCAAATATCTTGAGTAAATGCGAGTTGTAGACAGTAGACAGCAAGTTGTTTACTACAGGGCCCTGCTGTAGTAAATCTATCATAACTTTCTGTAGAAGACTTCGATTGAGGCATGATACACATCAAAATGGAGCTCTTGGTAAGTGCTTCCAGCCCATGTAGGTTGGGTTTGGTTGTTCAAAGTTCAGAGTAAAATCTGGTGTAAAATAGTGAGCTATCTGCAATCTTCCCTGCACTAAAGTATGGCCATAGATAACCAATCTTTAGCCAAAAGAGTCTACCAAAAAAGATGTATGCTTGTCTAAATGAGATCCCAAGCAATCCACTAACCTCTTGAATCAAAAGGTATTCCGTCATAATGATTGTCCAAGAGAAGAGAATGCCCATCAACCACATACTCCAACCCACCTAGATCAAATGGATACAATGAAGTATCCCCATAATAAAGTCCATAATCACATCCATAATCTCCCGGATCATAGGGAAGCACAATGCCATTTTCATATTCATGTATGCCCAAATCATATATTATATCATCATCGAACATATGCCAGTAAGCATAACCATGATCAAGGTACTCATTATCAAATGCGTTCAATGGCTGTTGTAAACCTTGATTAAGTGTAAACTGATGCTCAAGAATATCATCATGAGGTTTCTCCAAGAGTCTAAAACCTTCAGCATAACCATTTACATCTGTGAGTGCCTCATGTGATTCATCAGCTAAGATGTCACCAGCTTGTACATCTTGCTCTTCAATGTTCCCTTCTTGTACATCTTCTTGGTCTTCTTGCTCATCTTCTTGTTGATCATGTTGCTCATTATCCCAGTCTTGTTGTTTAGCTTGCTCATTGCTCTCTTCTTCATCATCACCACTTTGAAAAGAACTCATCAGTACATTTGGGCAATCATGAGGTATGAACTGATTGGGATATAGGATACCATGGTAGTTGTGAGCTTGATGCCGATCAAAGCTAGAAGAGTATTGATAAGCATGACCATTATTGTCATGTCCATAAGAACTAGACTGCTCAATTAAGAAAGGTTCACATGACTATGTTGGTGAAAAGGTGGATGCTCATAAGCATAAGCATGTTGCCCATAATAGCCATTCTGCTGCCAAGGTTCACTGGAATGATACTCTGCATTATGACATGGTACATCATGTTTATAAGCATTAACATGCTGTCCAGATGTACTTGCATACTACTCATGTTCATTTGCATGTTGTTGCTGTTCATATTCATAATATGCATGCAGATCATAGTGTGTACCATCAGCATATACATGTTGGCCATAAGCATAAGCATTTGATTCAAGTCTTGCTCCTTTTTCTTTGTCCACCTTGATAAGAGCAATATACCGATCAATTAAAGCTCCAAGTTTGTCAATATTAGCCTGTGTTTGAAGCCAACCTTGTTCATTAGAGCTAGAGCTATTTATCTCCATTGCCATTGTAATCAAGTTGCTTTCAGAATAATCTTGTTTGATGAGCATCAGCAAAGATGCATAACTTCTCTACTTCTGTTCGTGTCTTCTGGTTCATCTTTGTCAAGTACCAAGATCATCCCTACTATCAAGCAAGTTGAATGTCATCCAATATGGCAACAGAAGAAGCTCGGACTCATTCAATAGAAGGGCATTTTGTACAGGCTCCACCTCCAAGAATTCTACATATGCATATCCCTTATATTCCCAAATTTGTATATTAGAGTTGTAACTTGATTTAAATGTTCTACAAGACTGAAAATGCTATTATACCTCATCTCAAAGCTGAGAATTGATTCCCTCAGTACTCTTCATGCCTTGATGTTGATTCTGAACCTTAATCCAAGCTTCTTCAAGGTAGATGTAAGCTTCTTTAAAGCCCATAAACTTTAAGCAAAGTCTTCCATCTAGCAAAGCTTGTTTGAGACTCATTTTTCTTCATGAATCCTCTCATATTGCAAGCATAATTTTGCTTTGTTTGTTGCTGTAGTGTTTGAACTTACAAATATGAGGGCTTCATCGCCGGATCTGGAAAAACTGTTTCTACCTCAGACCATTGTAGCAAGCTGATACCTGCTGATGAGAAGTCTCATGGATTGAACAGTTGAGAATAATACCCTGCTTTGCTGTCCTTCAGTAGAAGTCACTGTAGCTACATGTTTTGGAGTTGATCCTCATCTTTGGGAAGATCAGCAAGCTTCACTAGCATTGATCCAGGATTTGATACATTACAAACTTATGGAATGAGGCACCAACAGCCAATTAGATAGACTATTCAAAATTGGCTGATTTCCAACATGTTTCCTTGTCCATGCCAGCATGCCGTCTAGTATCCATGCAAACAACCTTGAAATTTCATCCTCATCATCATTATCAAAATTAGCATCATCCTTGTAACAACAACAATGAGATAACCATAATCATTGTTCAATCTTTACCATCATCTTTGTGAGGCAGGCCCCTTTGGTTTGGAGTCATACGGTGCATCTGGAAATCAGTTGAATATGTCTTACAAGAGATTTGGCAGACAACCGAATGGGGGCCCTAGAATCCCAACTTCTCTGCATGTCACTTACATATGGAGTTCTTAGGGAACTATCTTACAAAGCTTACAGCCTTGATGCCATCAAGGGCATGGCTCTCCTGGCAAATGTAGTTACTCATATAGGTCCTGAATCACATGAGAATGGGAAGGAGGCTGCCTCAAAAAGTAAGCTGTTGGCGAAAAGCAATCACAAAGATTGTTCCAAGGGAGCTCAATGAATGGGACAGAGATAAAAAAACTCTTTACATGCAGAGAGTGGCTGCCTATTTCTGTAATGTAGTAGAACTCTTCTACTTGTGGAACATAGATTTCCTCATATTTTACTACTATCAGCATGCATGCAACAAACTAAAGCCTCCTGTCTACCTGATCGACTGTTAGCTTGCCACCATAGTTCCTCTTCACAATGTACCTCCAACAAACTAAGAATCTAACTTTCACAGACCTATAGTTTGCATTCCAAATAGTTGTGGCAAAAAAGAAGAAGTACATACAGTGGAGCAAATGATGTCTCAAATGGTTTTCATCAGTCACACCAATACCTTTTTCAACTCATGTAGAGAGAGAGAGAGAGAGAGAGAGAGAGAGAGAGAGAGAGAGAGAGAGAGAGAGAGAGAGATTATGTGACTTTATCATCGTCTCTCTAAGGGGACGTGAATTTTTTTTATCGAACAGGGGTTGCTATCAACCCTTTCTCAGAGAGAGAGAGAGAGAGAGAGAGAGAGAGAGAGAGAGAGAGAGAGAGAGAGAGAGCTTCGAATCGCAACTCCCCTATATCATTTCTCTAAGGGGACATGAAATTTTTTGTCAGATAGGGGTTGCCGGCAACCCCTTCTCGATGAAAAAAATTTAGAAGTTGCCTCCATCTCTTTAAGGGGACTTATGAAATTTTTTTTTTGCCTAGGAAGGTTGTTGATAGCTCCATGTTTAGTGAAAAAAATTTTAGAGAGGACTTGTGAAAAAAAATTTCACCAAGAAGGGGTTGCCAGCAACACCCTGTTCAGAGAAAAAAAAAAAATCTCAAAAAGGGGTTGCAAGCAATCCTCTTCTTGATAAGTTGCTAGCAACCCCCTTTTCGACCAAAAAAAATTTCAAAGTAGGCATAATCTCTCTCTCTCTCTCTCTCTCTCTCTCTCTCTCTCACTTTCTCCTCTCATTCGTCTTTGTCTCTCTCTCCCCTCTCTTTATATTTCTATCTAATAATTAACTAAAAAATGATTAGTACTTTAGTTATTACCTAAGCAATAAATTAAGTGCATGTGTGTATGCGCCTCTCTCTCTCTCTATGTGTATGTGTATATATGTGTATGTGTTTGTGTATGGCCCTTATATATATATATATATATAGTCCTAATGACTCTAGAAAGAGAGAGAGAGAGTTGCAAGAGATACACACAATGAGAAATAAAGATAAGGGTCACACACACACACACACACACACACACACACACACACACACACACACACACACACACACACACACACACACACACACACACACATATATATATATACTTTTTTATGAGAGAGAAGAGGAGAAGAAAGTTTTAAAATAATGTTTGATGAGAGAGAAGAGATAAAAAATAATTACTAGCTAGGAAGATCAAATTATGTGTATATTTATGATATGTTTTAATGTGAGACATAGTAAATTGAGACTTTTTGAATGAACTATATTGACAAGTTTGGACCTTATGAACAAAAAACAATCCTCTCTTTTAGGAATTTTTTTTCTTCTAACATAGAAAACTAATAATTAACATAACTTACAATGGCTATTGTCTTTTGAATTGTGTATTTGGAAAAATAAAGATCTTATCAAAGATCTAAAAAAGTTTTATACTATTGAAATTATAATCAAAATGTGACTTCTTAGTCTAATTGTACTTGGGCTAAAAACTTTTAAATAGAGGAATTTGATCTAAGTTGGAGAGAGAGAGAGAGAGAGAGAGAGAGAGAGAGAGAGTGTGTGTGTGTGTGTGTGTGTGCGCGCGCGCATATTTTGATAAAGGTCCAAAAAATTTATTAATGTAAGAGAAGCCCAAAGGTAGTATTATATTATTATAGGAGAGAGTTGCTATAATTGTTTTAAGCCACGCACAGAGAGAGAGAGAGAGAGAGAGAGAGAGAGAGAGAGAGAGAGAGAGAGAGAGAGAGAGAGAGAGAGAGAGAGTGTGTGTGTGTGTGTGTGTGTGTATGTGTGTGTGCATTGAAGATCTAAAGTTATTAATGTATAAGAAAGGCCCAAATGTAGTATTGTAAGAGAAAGTTAAAAAGAATTTTTTGGAGCCACACACATACACACACAAAGAGAGAGAGAGAGAGAGTGTGTGTGTGAGTGAGTGAGTGACTGTGTGTGTGAGTGTGTGAGTGTGTATTTTGATAAAGATCCAAAGCTATTAATATAGGAGAAGTTCAAAGGTAGTATTGTGGTGTTTAAGGAGAGAGTTTCTATAAAATTTTAAAGCCACATGGAAGAGAGAGAGATTGTATGTGTGTGTGTTTTGATAAAAATTCAAAGCTATTAATATGTAAAAAAAGTCCAAAGATAATATTGTAGTATTGAGAGAGAGAGAGAGAGAGAGAGAGAGAGAGAGAGAGAGTGTGTGTGTGTGTAGGTGTGTAAAGATCCAAGGCTATTAATGTAGGAGAGGGTCTAAGGTAAGCTTCAAATTTTTCTAGCACTCTCTCCTATAATACTACAATATTACTTTTGCTCTCCTACATTAATTTGAAAAAGGTACCTCTCTATCCAAACTACTTTTCATATTTCTTTCTCTTCTCTCTTATTACTGATTTTTAAAAAGACACATCTTTCTTGTCTCTCATCAATAATTATTTTTATCTCCTCTCTCTCTCATCCATAAACTATTTTTATCTCTCTCTCCTCCCTCTCTTCTCCATTGAGTCTTAAAACCCTTCCATTAAAATTTCTTACATTCCTAGCCAACTTTATACTGCTCATGTTGTCACAATAAATAACAACTGGACCTTCCACCTACACATCTAAATCAGCTTATCTAAAATATATTTTTTATTTTAAAGACTAGCCAAACCATTGATGAATTACTTAGGTAAGGTGGATTAGAGTTTATATGAGCAATAATCTTTAAAGCTATGTCTTTAGTTCTCTAATATACACTAGATAAACCTACCTTGATTGTTCTCTCTATGTGTATGTGTGTGTGCATGCATGCATGCGTGTATGTGTGTGTGTCTCATTAAAAACTTGTTTCTATCTCTCTCATTAATATATATACATATGTATGTGTGTATGTATTTATGTGTGTATATTAGAAGTCTTAACACGTGATTAAGCCCTGTGATCTAGACTGTGAAGCCCAATTGGAATACAATCCCAATTTCTATACTTGGCTCCTTCACAAGTAACCCCTACACCACCATGTCGAAAGCCCTTAACCTTCTGACCCTAAATCCTAGGAAGGATTCCTCTCAAGCTAGAAGGGGAGGGGATAAGGTGAGGGTAAGGTGAATCAAATCAGAATTAGTAAATCAAATCAAAGTCAGTCAAACACATAGCCATATACTATAAAAAACAGATGGGGCAGGAAAAGGGCGTGGAAACTTTGAAGTAAAGGCAAAAAGTCAAAGTCTGAAAAGGAGAATCTGCATTAGATCTTAATGAATTCATTCAAAAGCATAGAGTTTTTCTTTTTCAGCAAATTATTATGTCGCAAGCACTAATGAAAATCACGGTGTATGACAGGAACAAAAAATGTCGCAGCAAGACCGAGACCACCGACTCCCATTCACGGAAGAGGAGAGAACGTGGTACAGCATCACCTTGGAGAGCCACGCCTACAATCAATTGAAATTCCGAACTATTCACAATGTAGAAGGATTAGTAGCAAAGAAGAGGCGGCCAGGAGAGTCGTGGAAAGCTGCAACTTCAAGAAGTACCTGGAAAGCTTCGCACAAGAACCCGACCACACGAGCTATGTGGAATTTCTCAGGTCCTACGACCTCGACAGCGAATGCGGCACCGTCACAGTGGGAAGAAGACAGAATGCTAAGCAAGTATTGGTTCGTCTAACCCCGGCCTTGGTAGAGAAGGCACTGGGACTAGAACCAAAGGTGGAAAAGAAGCAGAAGAGGGATGTATATGCCATGCTGGGGATGAGAAAGGAGGACGTGCTGACAAACGACGACATCAATATCTAGGACATCCCCAATGCAGAGACAGGTTACAGGCGAAACTCATACATGCGCTCTTTCCAGCCAGTGCTACAACACATTGATGCACTGGATCAGCGTACCGATACTGGAGAATGTGGCGGCCCATACCCTGCACGAAGTCGACTGGAATGGTTACGTGCGCAAGACCATCGACCAAGCAGCTCGAGCACTAGCCTTAGGAAGCATGCCCGCAAGAGGAGAATCCCCAGTGTCGAAGGCCGCAGAAAGAAAGAGGGCCTCCTCCAAAGCCTCGTTCATCACCTATGGGAGCCTGTTAACGGCGCTTATCCAGGAGGCCGTGAAGGAAGCAAAGGAGGTAGAAGAGGGGGAGGGGGAAACACCCGACAGATCACCTCCTCATCAACACCAGGAGAGGTCTAATGATAGGACTGAGACCGAGGAAGAAGGGAAAGAATAGAAAACAAAAAAGTAGGTCAAGGAGACCAAGAAAAAGGAAGCGCAAAAGAAAAAGAAACAGGATGAAGGCCGTAGGAAGGAGAAGGAAGACCTGGAGAAAGCGAAAAGACAATCCCTCAGGGAGGCCGAGGAGAGAGAAAGGAAGAGGAAGCAGGAAGAAGAAGAAACAACAGAGCAAGTCAGGCATGCTAAAAAGGCGTCAAAGGCAAGAGGCTGAAAGGAGAAGAAGAGAAGAGCAGGAGGAAAAAGAGAAACTAGAGGAAGAATACAAAAAGGCCGAAAAGAAAAGGAAAAGAAGAGTCGCGAAGGAGGAAGAGGAGTTAATAAGAAAGGAGGAGGAGGACTTGGCTGAGGCTACACGCTGGTCCATTGAGCAACAATGCAAGGTGGATGACCCAGAAGCCTGGAACCAGCCGAGGGAAGAAGGGCCTAGCTCGAGCATGCAAGCACCAGAACCCGCGCCCTCTGCAGTTCTGGAAGGAAAAGGCAAAGCACCCCTCCATCCTATCCCCACCCTCATGGCACCCCTTGCTGAACCCACTACGCTCACCCCTAGCATCCCCACCAGCTTGGAAGTATCCAACTTGGTGGACTGGATGCAATACTTCATCAGTAAAGAAATGGCCCAAGGGAAGAGCACGGAAACCATGACCATGGGACCAAAAAGGCCAGCCACGGATGCAGAATCGAGGCAGGACCAGAAGCGTCCGCGTATGGAGGCCTCAACCACCCCCACCCACGCAATAATGATGCCACCAGCCAGTTATGACGAATACGTCACTGAGCTGCTCTCCCAACTGGAGAGAGCGAAGGAGGAAAAAAGAATGGCGGTGTGGCTGAGTTGGTGACAGAGAAAGAGTCAGTGGCGTCCTTCCAACTGGAGAAAACCCGCATCATTGCCATGCAGCAATGCCAAATATTTGAACTCAAGCAAGAATTGAAAGCAAAAGAGGACAGGGAAGAAAGCTAAAAACAGCGGTTGGAGGATGAGAATCAAGAAGTTGTGCAGATGCAACGAGAATACAAGCACCTCCTGATGCAATATAAGGAACTCGAGTAAAAAACCGCCACCATTGAGCAGATGATGGAGGAACTGAACGCCAAAGAAGAGGAGAGAAGACAAGAGAGGGAGCAACAATGAAAAGAGATCGAGTCCATGACCGATCAACTACACCTCGTGAAGAAAGAGCAAGACAACATGAGCAAAGAGCTCAGAGCCCAGGAGCAGAAGCTCGTAACCCTAGCACAAAAGCAGGGGGAGAGCATGGAAGGCATGAGCAAAAGGGCCGAGGAATGGGCCACGCAGAATGAGAAACGGGTGAAGGCACTGGCGCGGCGCCTCGCCTTGGTGGAGAAAGAAAAAATCTTGGCAGAAAGCAAAGTGGACGCCGCCCAGATAGCCTTCACTGCCCAGCAACAGGCCTTCCTCAACACACTACTGGACACAACCCAACCGGAGGGAAAGGAGCCATTGGAGGTGATGCAGAAGAAACTAAGCATCGCATGCAGAGCCCTGCATGCGGGGCTACAGATGCCACCCCAACCTGTGGAGGTTAGGATGGGCTTAGAAGAACATCGAAAGTACGTGCTATTGGCCGGCCTAACCCCCTTAGGAGTTAGATGCACTTGGCTTTGAGGAAGGGGCAAAGCTAGACGACCAGCAGGGGGAGGGTACTATCATTGAATTCGTCATAAGAAGAACCAGTGAAGAAATAATCCCACAACCCCCCTCGCCGCACGATCAGGAACAGCAACAACTCCACCCACCCTTGGACAGACAAGCCACGCTCAAGGAGCGACGGAAAAAATTAGTGGAAGAAGCCAGAAGGTAGCTGCAGGCCAAGCTAGTCATGTGGCCATCCACATTCCTCCCACCATGCCCCGATGACCTCCCAACGCAATTCCACGTGGAGCTAGTGGTCTGGGAACGGCAGGAAATCAAAAAGGACCCCTTCTCTTTCAGCTTCCTTATGCCTAACGGCCTGAGAAGGGTCCTGCCAATCAAAGTAATGGAGGACGTGATTGCGGCTGGCAGCCGACTAGGCCAAAAATGGTTGGATGATAGGGCAAGGACCCCCACTCTGTGGGGAATGGAGGAAGCAGAATTTTGGCAAGACAAAGTGTACAAAGTGCCACACACCGTAAGGGGCTACGACTGCCAACCCCTCTGGAGAAGGCGAATATGCAGTACCAACATGCTTGCCTGGATGGCATTTTGCAACACCCTACCCTACGAGAGGAATGACCCCACATTCATGGCATATCCTCGTAGGATAGGCGTGGATTTTGTCACCACTCTCCATGGGAGGCATGACTTCCTCGTCATCTACAATTCCAACGCCACCTCCTTCAAGGATGCTCTACTTTTTGATTTAGGAAGCCTAGCCGACTCCATGACGTGCTTCCTCGCGGAATTCTCCTCCTGTCCCGATCCTGCTTATATAACTACGTGTAATTACCTTAGGCTCCTTAAGCTCCTACTCAAGCAAGATCCGGCACCGCAAGAAAACGGCTTGCCTCCCCTCTTTTTTGATCCCAATGCTATTGATAGCTACACTATGGCCCGCTTAATGATGAGAGCTAGCCTACTACCTTCTTTTTGCCTAGCTCTCCTAGAGGATATGAGTGACAGCCAATTCACTAGGTGTAATCACCCCTTTCTATCCACCACCTCTCTCCACGTCCGCATGAACCTGAAAGGGTACATGCAAAGCTACCAATTTTTACGCAAATCCATCTGCCCTCCCTCCCCCCTCATTCTGATGATGAGAATTAGACTTGGCTGTCATACTCCTGATGTAATACTATCCCTAAATGTATCCACAAAAAAAAAAAAGCACGATCACTACACCTAGGGGTCCTTAAGTTAGGCGCATCCGGTGGCGCCGGTCGGTTGGCTCCGCTCTTAACCCCCTAGCCCTTTTTGCTCCCCCACGTCACGCTTAGGGTACATCAAGGGTAGGACACACCTAGGGAGGTAACACTCACCTATGGTTAGACCTTGTCACCTTAAGCCACTGGCACCGCACCCCCTTGGCACAAATGGGGTCTTCATGTGTGGGACATCACCCGGGCTCGCTTACGGTTAGACCCACCTCCCCATTCCACTAGCACGAGCACAATGCACCAACACACTGAGGAAAGCACTCCCCTTAGGTAGAGCACTGCACTTTCTTCTTCAGGCACCCCAAAAGCTCCAAACCACCAACTTCAGAGGCCCTCGTCCACCCATGACATCCAGTGAGCTGCTCCAACGAACATCATTCTTGAGCTTCCACAAGCACTTGAGTTTACATGTGGCCCTCACCCTTACACCAACACTGAAGTGCCATGGGACTGGCACCCATCTAGGAGGGGGGTAATGTTAACCGCAAGTCGAGATGGCAGAAAAATAGAGGAAAAAGCAAAAGGAAGATGGAAAAAGAGTAAAGACATGCAGGCGGCCTCTAAAGATGAATAGGGGCAAAAAGCGCAACCTTAAATGAAAAGGTGCGTCAAAAAACTTGGAAAACTCTTGTAAAAGAGTGCCAGGCTCCCTCTTGTGCCAGTTGTAAAATATTAGACGGGTGTAGACTAGAGGCACAAGGCTAGAAGAGGGAAATGGAAAAAGGACCTTGCCACAATGGCCGGCCATGTAAAAAAGGGATGGGTGCCCATGGGATTTTAGAGTTTGTATATATAAAGTTCAAAAAGTGAATAAGAGATCATTCTTTGGTGTATGGCAACAAGAGTCTTCTTCTTCTTCTCTCCTTCTCATCTTCTTGCTTGTGTGTGCTCTTGAGAGAGGGAGTGTGAGAGTATGAGGGAGTGAGTGCTCTTGAGAGAGGGAGTGTGAGAGTGTGAGGGAGTGAGTGTGTGAGAGTGAGGGATCAAGAGGGTGAAGCTCTTCACCATCTCCTCTTCTCTTCTTCTCTTCTATTCTCTTCTTACGTGCACGGCTATGGAGGATGGAGCTTGGAGGTGGAGGAGGCTTGAGGATGCTTGAGCTAGCATCTAGGATCGTGGAGCTACCGATGTGTGTGAGAGAGGAGGCAACTCATATCGGCACTAAGGTAAGCTCACTACACTCGTAGGATCAATGACGCGTCGGCTAGGTGAGAGATAGCCATTAGAGCTCGCTTGGAACGCTTGAAACAATAAGCGGTCCGTGGGTCTTGGCGGTAGAGCGAAAGCTCCCACACTTAGATAAGTTATAGAAGCAACTGATATTATATTTCTCTTAATCTCTGGAACATACAATACATTTGAAAGATTCTTAAGTTTATCATTTTCAGTAACAAAGGAAATATCACATCTGCTCTTAGTAGGGCATTTTGCATCATTCCCAACCGTCATAGTGACGGATTCTTACACAGGCTTCATAGAACTATATAGATCTTTCTTATTGGTCATGTGACGGGAGGCACCACTATCCAATATCCATGAGTCATTGTTAGATATTTCTTATGCCAATGAACACACTTTATCAATGGTCATCACCCATGAATAACTCCAACTCTTCTTCATTCATATTGGTTGTCTCCTTCCCTTTAGTCTTCATGATGCCATTCTTTTCATATGCCTTCTTGACACCACAATCTACAATTGTATGCCCTTTCTTCTTGTAGTAGAAGCACTCTCCTTGAAACTTTTTCTACCACCCTTCTTCTTTTTATCATCGTTGATAGAGGAACCAGCTTTGCCCTTTGCATTGGCAAAAATGCAGCATCTCCACTACTACTACCTTCTTGGGCTTTAAGCCTCAACTCCTCCTCCATTATAGTGCACAAATTCCTCAAACATAAAAGCTTGGGTTCTAACTTGAGTGTTTAGGGCAGTTACCAATCCATCACACTTTGGTGGACAAATATGAAGACACCTCCGAGCTAACTCCTCACTAGTCTTTTGTATCCCAGTGCTAGCCATCTAATCACACAGATTCTTGATTCGAGTGATGAATACTTCAATTGTCTCTCCTTCTCAATAAACTTCTCTATTGCTAGTTGATTCTCCAAGTTTTGAATCCTTGTTTAATTTCGCTTTTCATACTGACTCCTCAGTATGTTCGAAGCCTCCGATCCCTTGGTTGTATGCTAAATCAAGGTCAAAACACTCTCAAAACAACTTGTAATTAAGGCACACAATGCATCTATGTTCCTTTGTTTCCAAGATCATAGGAGATTTGCATTTGGATGAACCATGACACTCGAAAGTTTTGGGTTAGAGTCCCCAGCACTGTCTCTAGAAGCTCATAAGAATCAAGGATAGTTGTGATTTTAAACTTCCATAAAGTATAGTTTATACCATCTAACTTGCCTTTGCTGAAGGTTGGTGGATGAATCCTCAATGTTTGAATTGTTGGTACATTAGTAGAAACATCTGATGCGTTAGCACTACTACTTGATGAAGCAAATGATATTTCTCATCTTCATTGTTGAAGCACTTTCCCCTCTTGTACTCTTTACTCCTCAAAGCCCCCTGGGCTCTAATACCATGTAGAAATTAAATAGCATAAAGGAGTAGAGAACACTTAGAAAATATGAGAAGAACAGAGAACGCTTTAATTTCAAACGAATTGATATAAAGATGGTTTTTTCTACCCATGTGCTTCCACTATGAAGATTAGATGGCAATCTAGATAGACGATAGGCGAATAGCTTAGGGATAGTTGAAAGAACTCTAACTGGGTAAAAGATAGATTGACGATGCCTTTAGAGGCGTCTTCCTTTTATAGTTTGGGAAGGTAGTCTAGTCGGCATGTCCGACCATATTATGAACCTTCCCTAGTCGGCCAAGGAATATTCCAGGGAATATTTTACTATCGACGTTGCCCTTGAACCCCTGTTAGGGGGGTTGGCCCCCCTAAGATCGAACCCCAAAATAGGGGCCTTTGATAACTCCCACATCCTGCAACTCGATGCATTATGCCTCAAGTTGCTATGAGCATAACTACTCTATTTAACCCAAAGGCTAGATCCACAAAGATCACCTTTTTGCAATCCAGTCACATTGGCCTTATTTAACATATAAGTCAGGACCCACCCATGTTCGTGCTCACATATGGCTTCTCCTCATAATGGGGGCCTTATAACTTTGATCACCATGGATCATTGGTGGCACTTTACGAGGGTGGGGCATTGAGTGTATCTAACAGTTGTGGAATGTGTGTGTGTGTGTGACACTTATTAACACTTTATTGATCCCTCATCTATTCTTTCTTCTGATTATATACTCTTATTCTCTCACTCCCCCTTCTACATGCGAAGAATTGGAAAAATGGTTGGTGCTTTGCATTGGTTTTAGTAACAAGTCAAGTATTTCACATCCTAAGGTATGCTTCATGTAACAAAAACAGACATGTACGCACCCTCGCACGCGCGCGCGCGCGCACACACACACACACACACACTCTCTCTCTCTTTCTAACCTATTACAACATATATGCAATACATATAAAATAATATAGAGCATTTATAATATAATAATAATAATTATTTTATAATAAATATTAATAACACATATTACAATAATAATATAATATGTATTATCTAATATACTATAATACACATATAATACATTATATGATATGTAAATAATAATATATCATAACACATATTATAATTGATGCTTTACAATAAATATATAATAATATAATATGGATATAATACATATACAATAATATATAATACAATATTCTAATGATATAATAATAAATATACTATCAATATAATAATTATCATTTAATAATATGTATACAATAGTACATTATATATAAGACATAATTCATAAATATTATGATATTATTAAAACTATATATTAGTATATTATCATAATATCAAAATTATATATTATTATATAATTAAATTAAATTAATAATATTAATATATTAATGAGATATATATGTATAAATATTATACAATATAATGTATTAATAATATAATGTCCATAGTATGTATCGTTAATGTAATAATCAATACAATAATAAATTTATATATATTAATTTGTTGTAAATAATGAATTTATTATATATCTTTTGATAATAATGCATATTATATAAACATTTTGATTATTACTTTGTAATGTGCTTGCTCATGTATTTATAAAGGTAAAAAGGGTGCATCATAAAGACACACAAGGCACTAGGCCTTACAACATAGCTTTTAATACATTAGCTTATAAGTCCAATGTTTCCTTTGGAACCATATGAATTGGACTACTAGCCCATTGACTACGGTAACAAGCTTCCAAGTGCTAGAATCCAGACTTGCACAGTCAACAAAGGGGGTTGTTGTCATCCCAAAATTGCTTTTGAGATTGGCTTGATTAAATCACCTCCTCACCTCCTTCCACACACTAGGGTGACATGTAAGAAATCCTAGGGGATGCACTTTTCAGTTTCTTCCGCATGTCCACAAAAGGGACATAAGGGCAAGATCTTGATTTTCTTAGTGAGTGTTGTGTGCAAGGAGAGCTTCTTGATCATTAGCCTCCATCTTGGTGCATTGATTCTTTATGTAGGGAAGAGGTAGGGGGGGATTTCCACAATCCCTTAACTTTTCTCTTCCATGTGGCTAGCCTAGCCATTGGACATTCTTTCTTCCATCTCTGATGTAAATTCATTAGGATTGTTGGTGAGGAGACTATAAGATCACATTTTGATTATTACTTTCTATCATAGATTATATTGATATAAATTATTTTAATGAGAATATATTATATGTTAGAATAAAATATAATATTAAAAAATCAATTAATGTTATTTTATTTATCTACTCTAAACTATAATTTAATATAGTTGAATTTGTGTGTATGTGAGTATGTTTATGTTTATATGAATATGCATGTGTGTGTATATATATATATATATATATATATGTATGCACTTTATATTTGTGTGTCCATTAGTGTGGACTCATAAGTTCATCAATTTTCTCTCCTATCTTTTTTTCTCTCTCTTGTCTTTTTTTCTCTTTCACTCACATATCCCTCCTTCCTCTGCTACTACTACTACTTCTTCCCCTCCCCCCTCTCTCATCATGTGTGTGTGTGTGTGTGTTTTTTTTTTTTTGCTTTTTCCTCTCTCTCTCTCTCTCTCTCTCTCTCTCTCTCTCTCTCTCTCTCCCCCTACATATGCATATATGTGTCTATGTGTTTATATGCGTGTATGTATATATATGTGTGTGTATTTACTATGCATGTTTCTATTTTCGCGATCTTATAAGTGTTTATCCTCTCTCTCCCTCTCATCTTATTCTCTCATTTCTCTTATTTTTTTCTCTTGAGTCCCTTACCTCTCATCTTTTTTCACCTCATATGTGTATTCATGTGTGTGCATGTGCATACGTGCATACACATGAGTGTATGTAGGCATGCATGTGTTTATGTTAACATGGTGCAATGATCAATGTTATTGTCAATTTAGCAGATTACAAATGCCCCAACAACAAGTCAGTAATAATCATGATCCCCCATATAAATAATAGCAACAAGACTTGAAAGTAAACTTCAACTTAATTTGCCAACAGTAGGTCATCATATAAATAACAACATTTTTGCACCAAGAGATTGAAGAATAAAACATTGTCATTAAATCTTTTTTTATAAAATGCATCCGAAGAGCTAGTTACAACAAAGAATATCTAGCAAAGCATGCCATAATAACAGCAAAAGGCAAGGCTATTACTTGCATCCATACAACAATATCCAGTGAAAACCAGAGCTATTACTACATGTTACTGGTGCCAATAACCTACCACAATTTTCATCCTCATCAACTCATATTATGAATTACCTTATTGGCTCCTTATTGGAATCCATGGAATGCACTAGCTCATTTAGCAATCAAGTGTTATGACAATAGGTAGTTCTGTGTATAAAAGAATGTAAAAAGGATTTGATGACATCTTTCTATGCAAGAGGGTGTGGTTGATGATTAACTTCAATTTTGATGTATATATAAGAGAGCTGGGGTGGGGGTTGTTGCGTATGTATCCAATATCCCAATAGGAGATGCATGGACTACTTGATGTAGGCTTCATGAATGTCCATACCATTAGGTCATAGATGATGTATAGACTTGTGGGTGCATTCTTTATGTAATAGAAAATGCAAGTAGTCAATAATGCTATGCATTATAGTGGACAACATGCATGCATCCTAGCAATTAGAAACCACATGGGATGAATTTCATTTGCACACTACATGAATGGAGTATATGGACCTACATACACTACCATAAGTTGCCAATCATAAATTTAGAATTGGATCAATGTATGATTCTGGGATCCAAAGAGATGCTAGCCTCTAGTTTGTACTACCACACCTAAATTATCATGCATATACTCAAGCATTATAATACAAAGAGGTAAGGGCCATTACTCACTCATACAAACATATTGAGGATACATGGAGGATACATGAGATAAGTATCCTTTGCATATTACCTATGCATATTCATGCATGTACTACAAATATGGACTCATTCATGCTCTGTAAGCATCCATGCATAATGAGCCCAAAATCAATAAAACATTTTGGGCCCATTAGATGATGGGAGCTAGGCCAAGATATGGTTTGCATAAACAACCATCAACCAAGATGAAATGTAATATATCAAAAGTTGAAATTCACACATGAACCCCCTTTTAAGTAATAGGGATAATGAGGTAGCATTTTTTTGAGGATAATGCAAATTTTTTTATTATTCCCCTCCCCAGCCGACTGTTGTGTTGGAAGGGGAGGGGAATAGAAAGGAGTCGAAAGCTCCTCGGTGGGAGCTTGCTGGAGGAAGTACCATGCAGGGCGACACGAGGGGAGGGAGGAATTCCTTCCCTCTCCCTATAAAAACCCCCTCCAACCAAGGGGGAGGGGAAGGAAAGAAAGAAGGACAACGCTGCCAGACTCGACGAGGAGGAGTTGAAGTGAGGAGGAAGAGGCGGACGAAGAGGAAATTCGCTGAGGGAGCTGCCGCCTACAGCCATCGATTTGCAGCGCTGCTGGCCGTCGCCAATGAGGTGTCAGAAACCCCCCCTACCACGTGAAGCATAGAAGCTTCTTAAGGGGGGCTAATTAAGCCCCCTTTCACCCTCCCTCGTGTCCCCTTTTTACACACCCTGCTATAAGCCCCCTTTCACCCTTCTCCTTTCCCCTTTTACCCTTTCACCCCCGGGTTTTTTTTAAATCCTCCTAAGCCCTATTCACCCCCCTTGTGTTACCCTTCATCTTTCCTTCCCCCTAGGTTTTAAACCCCTAATCCTTTTTCACCCCCGTGTCCACACACCCCACCCCCCTGTGTCCTAAAACCCCTCCAAGACCCCCTTCCTATACCTTTCACTCCCGTATCCAAAAATCTCCCAAGGCCCTCTTATGCCTTTTCGAACCATACACACACACACCCTTTTCCCCCGTGTTTTAATCCCCCTCATCCCATGGGTGTTGGAACCCCCGTAATGTAAACCTTTCCTCCCCCTATCTAACCCTTAAGCCCTTTCTTTTGGGCTTGTTACTTTTCCCCCCCGTGTGTAAAACCCTATAGGGACTTTCCCTTGGGCCTTGTAAGCCTTTCCCTCCCAAAAGAATTAAGGCCTTAAAGGTCTTGTTACCCCCTCCTCGTGGTTAAAACCTTAACGGTTACTTGCCTTTCCAAAATACCCTTGGGACTTGGTTTCTCCCCTGCTCGAAAAAGTGAAGAAGAGTATTGACGTGCAAGGGAGCGACGGTGGAATTCTAAAAAAGAGTGTAAAGCTGCTTCCACATTCGAAGGACTACGACTGCGATGCCTCCTAAGAAAGTCCAAGGAGTAGCTGCGGGAGGGCCATCTCCCGGTATCCATGTGGATATCTCACCCCAAACCCAGGTTTTTCCTTCTTAATTTTATATCGATTTTAATTCAATCATGCAAGATGAATTGTTAGGGATAGGATATATTTTGTCCTAGTTATTTACGAAGAAGGAATTTAGTTTAATTGAACATGCAAAATAAATAAAGTATAAACATACTTTTCCTTCAAATAGCATTATGCATTGAAACGAATTATAAGCAAGATTATTTACCCACTAAAGTAGTGTACTTCGTTAAGCCTAAAAGGTATAAAACTGCATCTTGCACTATTAACCCCTATTCTTTTTACAACGAATCATCATGGAAGGTGCGAATCATGAAAGGTTTCTTACGATGCTTAAACTCTAGGAAGTTATCATTGCTAACTGCATAACTTAGCAAGGGAAAGATTGCTTATTTGGCATGAGTTTTGTTCACAAGGAAAAAGGAAGATTAATTGAATTTACCTAACCTCAAATCAATAAAGTTTAGGATTGAAAAATCAATTGACACATAGATAGCAAATCGTGCGAAGGTGATCTCAATATTTCCTTCTAAAAGTTAACCAAATTAATATAAACTTAGAAAATATACCTATGCTGAGAAATATTCATTGGGAATGAAATAAAATCCAAGAAACGTTTATACCTTAAATACTTACCCACATTCCCTGATTGTAGGGTCAGTAAATTGTAAACGTAAAAGAAATTAGGGTTCATCCCTGAGTTTCTTAAAAGAAAATAATAAAGCTAGGAAACCCTAGGTAACAACGTTAGCTTAAAGAAACTGAAACGGATTGTTTCGTAACTCGATTAAAATAGTACGATACAAGACTTGCGTGGCAAGTACGAAGTCATATGGACTTGTGTGATTGATTCACAAGAAAAAAGGCTAAATTATCACAACAAGGATGGCGGATCCTTACGCAAGTTATCTTGCAAGAGGATGTATACTTTGATATCCTTCTAAGTAAGGAAGGTTAAAAACCGAAAAACTGAAGTATCCAATGAACTTTAGGGTTGACCAAGTTGGGTTAATAGGGTACGCCCTAACCCAGAATATAAGGGATCTTGCCAAGTTGCAAGACACCCCGGATCGAGTGCTGGATGCATTTGAAAGGAAAGATTCCTTCCTTAGCAGTTTGCCAACAACAAAAATGATCAAAGGAAATGTTTGTGCTTGCTAGAGATTTTAGAGTACTGTTGACTTGTTTCACCAATGAATTACAAATTAAATGAATATCCATACTTCAGGTTGAAGGCCTGAAAGGAGAGGCAGCTTCAGTTACCCCCGACTGCCTGCCTGACCCTAACCAAGGGGGTTGTTGACCACGCCGGGAACGTGGACCGAACCCACCGCGAGAGGTCTCTCCGTTGAGCACTACTTGGAGCAGGAGGACACTTGGGTGCTAGGGGGGATCTGGCCGTAAATCCCACGCCTTCCGGGTCTTGCGCAAGAGGCTAACATGACTCGGGATTGGATCTCGAGACCTGCATACTAGTCTACGGGCAAAAACTTGGAATAGTGATCCCTGTGGATTGCTTGATAGCCTTCGGGCAGATTGTGGATAAGCCTACAGGCAGAACTTTTGTATTTCAAAGATAAATATGATGATCTGTTAATAAAGAACTTGTCTGAGATTGTTTTTCTATGTCAAGTGATAAGATTACGTGAAGGAACCAGTGCCTAACGGGTTAATTAAAGAAGCTGATTGTTACATGTCCAACTAATGTGTTAGTTAATTACATAATTAAAACAACCCGAGGAAAGTGCGGAGGATGGGCCATGGGTCCGTCCTACGGATGGGTGGTCCCGGTTGTCCGGGAACTTTTCTCAAATCTCGAAGAACAGCAGGATGATCGTCAAAGGACACGAACAACGAAAGCGTTGACCTAGAGTTATGTCTTACCCGATTTACGCTGTTTTAGGGGAACAAAATGGGACTATGCCTTATGGCAGAGAGGTTGAGCTTTGTATCCCTCTCGTTTCCCATTCTCCTTGAACCAAGTGCAGCGTGAATCCGCTTCGGACCTGGCGTTTCTGTGTAAAGTAGTTCGCTTGGGTCCGACGCTACTTGCTGTTAGGAAATGACCAATTAGGAAAACCCTAATTCCGATTGATCCTAAGTGGGAACGGCCCGAATACTTCCGTTACATGGCAGACGCAGAAAGCCCTAGATCGCAAATCGCGTAACATCCATGGGAGTGCCGAGCGGAGCTTTCTAGACATCCTTTCCGATGGACTGCTAGGACGTGTCCTGGATGATACTAGTGGACACGTTACATGAAAATACTTTTGTACTTATGGCCTTGGGGATGACCATGTGTATAAGATCACCTAGGAGTACGCATTGTTATGCTCATGGCCTTGGGGATGACCGTGTATAAGATCACCTAGGAGTAAGCATGGTTATGCTCATAATTCCAAGAGCATAAAATATATAGGCCGGGCACCATGCATCATGTAAACAACATGAGAGATTAGAGGCCAGTAATAGCTACCCATGAGCATGATCATGTCTATGTGATAAATACTTGATCATAGATTGGGCCTAGACCCAAAGCAAGCATGAATGCTAACTATGTATGATCAAAGGTAGTTCTAAGGAGAGTAAGCACGCATGATCATGAAATATTAGAGAAGATAATCAGGACCACCTAGTCTAGGCAACTTATTGGCTATGCCATAGGAAAATGTGATTGTGAGAGAATGAAGGGTTTAGAGAAAGAGGGATTCAGGCCATGGGGAATTTCCCACTCTTAAATGAAGACGATTAACAAGGCATCTAGACTCTCAGGCATGATGAGGCCCCATCTTTTCAAACAACATCCATGCTCATTTTCCCATCATCTGTGTAGATAGCATAGCTATTTAAGGGGTAATGATTGCGAAAAAATGAGGCTAGGGTGCTCAATTGGTTGAGAAGAAATGTCTAGTATATTTAGTTACTTAGTTTTAACTCTAGTTATAGAATGTTTTGAAGGGACCCTTAGGGGTTTCTAAGTCATGGTATAAATCAATATAAACTAGTGAATTTATTATTACTTTATGTCTTGAGTATTCTCTATATCTTAGCTTAATCAACCCTTCAAGGCTAAGGCAAGGATCAATCTTGCACCATGCTTTATAGTTGAGAATGAAGGTTTGGCTACTAATTATCCCTAGGTGTTTTATCCCAATTGTGTGTGAGAATTCTCATCTAACCCATCAGAGTTTTAATAATATGTGTGCATATTCCTAGAATTATAGATGCATAAATGTGAAATACAATTAGTTTAAATTATATGTTGAGGTTAAGTACCACCAAGGCGAGCTTATAATAATAATAGGAGTTAGTGTTTATTTCAAATCACTTGTACATATGTATAAGATAGGAAAAGTGAACAACTTGTGAGTCCTCTGTTGTGCTCAATCTATTGTGAAGACACCTACATTTCATGGCTTTGTGAGATAATCATAGCATCATTAGGGGACAATGACAGGTGATTTTATAAAAAACAAATGCGAGCTATACAAAGAATGGCATGTCCTAGTGTCACATGCCAATTCCAAGAAACAATTCCATTGCTAGATTAGGAGTCACAATAGTGAGGTAAACAAGAAAGACATAAGGACATCATTATGTCCTTAGTGCGAATGCAACCATCCTGTAGCAAGGACATCATTATGTCCATTGCTCAAAGGAAAAAATTATAGGTTAGGAGTCACAATAGTGAGATAAACAAGAAAGACATAAGGACATCATTATGTCCTTAGTGCGAATGCAACCATCTTGTAGCAAGTAAAAAGCCCTCCACTCATGTCATGCATAAGGATGAGGATAGGGTGGGTGGTGCTTTGGGACTACCCACATGTTGTGTTGTGGTCCCTAGGCACACTCCAATCAGCTTAGTATGGAGATAAGTTTTTGCAAGTTGAGCTTAAGTAAGGGCTATTCCTTTTTCAGTGTTTCCAAGACAAGCCTCCAAAGTCATGAAGTGAACAAAGCCATTATTAGAGAACCTTTTGACAAGTGTTTAGATACTAGCATGAGTGGAGCCTTTATGGCTATTGGAATAGAGAATTAGGAAAATTTGGAATATAATCACCTTATGTGACCAACTACTAGGGCAGTCAGTCGCACAAGGATGTACCTATTGCTTTGTGAAAGGTAGTGAATACTTTTTACCATATGATTTGACAATGGCATATCCATCAACACACATTAATTTCATGTTGAGAAAGTTTGTGGCAAGTGAAATCAAACAATGCATATCGAAGTAAAAGAACTTGTTCTCAATGAAGTTGAATTCCAAAGGGGCACATTTGTAGATAGTGAAGATGGAGTCGGGGTAATTTTGTAGGAATATTGTGGGATTGGACACGTTGATAAGAAGGAGATTATCATGATATCTAAAGGCATGTGTAAAGTGTTTAAGGATGTTGTGTCTATTGCATTCAACAAGATTGTAACAAAAATAATACTCAAAATCTGCTAGATATAAGTTGCATCACAAGGGTGAGCATGTGAACCCCATGGGAATACCTTTCTTTTACCTCTTTATTGTACCAACAAGAGTGATATACATGTTGTGAATGACCCATGCATTGAGCTACTCACAATATACTTTAGAGAGCTAGGTATATTGGGATTCCATGGTATATGACCATTTCCATTTCCCATTCTCAAGTGAGATGGATTTCACATGTTTGTATTGGAAAGCCATGTGGATGATTTTATTGATAATAGAAATAAGGCCGTAATTCCCATCATGTGGGATATTTTTCATGCATTTCTTGATATTGGCTAAGAATACACTAAATGAGAAATGGAAATGTCACATTGTCTAGTATAAGAAGGATGTTAATTGATTAGAGCATGTCATGTACTTGTGTTACTATGGTTGAAAGAGTTACATGGCAAACTTCAAAATCATCCCCATTAAATATTTCTTTTGCAAACATTAATTAAATGCATTAAAATCTTGTTATTTGATCACATACTTCAAGGAAATAATACATATCCATGACCATTTGGAATTTACTTGAGATATATGCTTCAAACTAGTCCATATATCACTATTTATTAATATTGAGGAGAGTGTTATAGCAGTACTCCCTCCTAAAATGAATATGATTAAGACCCCTTTTAATAATTACACACACATGATCATTGGTAATTATGTGAATATCAATGGTACCAACATGCTGAAAGCTAGGATAATACTAAGTTACACCATAATAATAGTAGTTACAAAAAAGAGTGGTGCTGCTAAATGTGGAGGAAGGCTTATATATGTGTTTGCATGTGTGTATGTGCATATGTATGTAAGTGCATATTTTTTAAGTTTGTAACCATTCTCTCTCCTCTCCCTTTTTCCCTCTCTTCTCTCGTTTATAGTTTTCCATCTCTTTCTCATTAGTTTTTTCAATCTCCTCCTTCCTCTCTCTCTCTCTCTCTCTCTCTCCACATTTTGTCTCGTTCATATATTTACTTGTGTATGGGCTTATGTATATGTGTTTGGACATACGTGTGCATGCATACATGTGTATTGTGTGTATTTTTATAGCATATATAACTCTGTGGTTGGCTTTAGAATATGTGCACATTACATGCACATGTTGAACCATTAGGATATTATCTCATTTCTATAAAAGAGCATATGTCTCTCTTTTTCTAGTGTATGTGAATTTATGGGTGTTTTTAAAGTGTGTGCATATTGCATGCACATGTTCAATGATTAAATATATCATCCCATTTCATCTCATATGTTCAATTAGAAAATGAATTTATCTCTATCTCTAAGAGAGAGATGAACACATTTTAAAGCCTCACCTTTTCTATTTTCATCATCATATCACCAAAAAGACAAAAACAAATTGACCTAGACAAGGCAATAGGATGCTATTCATGAGCTTTATGAACATGGTTGGTGCATTGGCAAACCAAATGACACTACCAAAAACTCAATTCTGATTATGCTTTTTGTGAAGATTTTGGCCCCTTGCAATTGAGTAAAAATATCATCAATCCTAGGTATAGGAATTTTGTTCTTCACTATTATCTTGTTTAATGCTCTAATCTAATCAACAAAGGATTGCATAGAGCCATCCTTTTTTATCACCAATAGGATTCAGTGAAGCCCATGGTGAGTTATTGGGTTTAACAAACCCCTTACCTAAATAATGTTTGATTTGTGTGTGTACTTTTTTATGTTGGATTGTTTCACTAAGTCCATAAGGCGGTTTTGAGAAACTCCTCTTTATTTCTTGAATACCTAACCTCTCTTCCTTGTGACACATAGGCTTAGGAACTTTCTTCTTGGTTTGGGATTCCCAAGGCAAAGCTATAAATATTATATAGAATACATGCATTTCAATTTTAAAAGAAAAGTGTTTAATGTAAAAAAAAAGAGTCTTTTTACAAAATTTAAAAAATTAAAGAAGAAAGCTTTAAAAATTAGACTATTATGGGCATGATAAATACTCTTCGAGTGTGCGGAGATTGCTCTCACAACTTACAAGAGAAGAACTTGAAAGAGAAATTGAACCAAAACTTGATTGTAAGATAACTCGATTATAAGAAAATGCTCACAAGAGTGTGGCTTGATTACAAGACAAGAATCGATACAAGATGAGACTAGAACAAGATAAGAGTTGGAAGAGGGCTTATCTCATAGGAGCCTCACGATTGGTGCTGGTAAGACTGAAGGGCTTTTAGGCCATGACCTCTATTTACAATATCGCCTAGGGAGGTTAAGAGGAACACATGCCATTACAAGAGGATGCCACATGGCATGACATTCACGTTAACACATGGCACGACATGCATACTAACACACGGTGTGTTCAAATCAATGATGATATAAGCAATGATGCATATATCTTCTACGATATTCTAGAATCTTCTAGACACTTCATGAAACTACGGGCTACCCCACCTTGCATATGAACCAAGGGTTCTCCTTGATTAAGTGTTTGTTACATTAAGCCCCCTCTTAGCACCGAGTTCCATGAGGGGTGATGTTGCTCTTTTGAGTAGGCCTTGTCTTTATTGGGTATTGAAGATGAAATTCACGAACCTTAATAGGAGCTCTTTGAAGATGTGAAGCTAGTTCCCATGTTTGTTCAGTTGCATCATAGCCCTTCCAATGGACTTGCATCAATGATTTTGTCTACTTCACATTCTTGGTGATCTTCAATTATGATGGAAGCAATGGATTTGGTATTCTTCCAGGAATACTAGATGTATGACATGGCTCCAAGTATTGAACATGGAATATAAGATGGGCTTTCATGGATTAAGAAAACTGGAGATGATAGGTGACTAGATTTACTTAGCCAGTAATCTTGAAGGGCTTAAGTAATTGATAATCCCATTTTTGGGAGGGGTAAGAAGAACGTAGATCATGTTAAAGAATCCAAACTTGATCGCTAATTTTATATGATGGATGCTGCATGTGAAGCTTATTTGCATTTCTCTTATATTTATCTTGTGCTTGCAACTCTTTATGAATGACAAAAAAATGTTGAACTAAGGCTATAGCAACTAGATTATTCTACTGCGATCTTACATAATTGTCTATCCTTGGGTGTTGATCATAATTAGCAAATAATGGTACGCATTTTGTGGAGGCATGGGAGAAATTATTGTATGAATATATCCACCCAATGGTCTTGATGACAATTTATATTTGTTGAAATCATCAATAAAAGAGACATGATATCTTGCACCACTAAATGATGCATTATGTGTTGAACCCCAAACATCTGAATGCACAAACTACAATGTTCTAGTGCTATTCTTGGCATGTTTGACAAACAGAAATCCTGCTTGCTTTCCAAATTGTCTCTTTTTTGCTACATAGTTTTTGATTGTTGTATGTTAACATGCCCACTTCCCATATGCCATTTTTCCATATCTCTAACGGCTCCATTGTCATGAGCAAGCATGGTTTCCTTTAGTTGCTTTTAGTTCAGGAATAGTAACATCCAAGGTAAACATCCTACCATCCCATTTACCTTTTGTAATCAGCTTGCAGCAATGTCCATATTCTTCAATAAAATAGCCGTCTCTATTGAATCTAACATGCAGATTTTGCTCGAGCCATTTGTCCAATAGACATAAAATTTCTAGTGATAGACAGTCTATGTAAAACATCATAGAGACTCTTTTTCTTCCCATTATGCATGACTAATAGTACAATACATGTATACTTGATATCATGCTATGTATCATCACTTGTACATACATAGCCATGAGAGCATGCGGTCATCCCATCAAATCACTCTCCATGCAGGGTCATATGATTTGAGGCACTTGAGTTAATGTACCACTTTTCATTAGCCTTACCTTTCTTAGACATATCCTTCAATACATATGTCATGGCAAACAACCTATCTGACTGTCATAAGTAGCAGTACTAGAGGATGCATAGTTACCATGTTGTCTACCCTTAGCTTTCATGTCACCTACTTTTTACGATAATCTTTTGTTATATGTCCATACCTGCCACAATAATGAAAATATTTGTCCTTGTTTGATTGATCATTAAAGTGCCAATAACCACCTTTGCCTCTAGGTGAGCTTCCCCTACCTCTAAAAGAACCCAATCCTCTTTGACCTTGTGCATTTTGATTGTTCCAAGCATTTTGTTGCTATTGCCCATAGTTATTTTGAGTGTCATCATGACCTCAAGAGGCTCCTTGAGCCCTACCACCTCTAGCTCTTTGACTAGAGTAAAAGATGGTATCTCTACTCTAAGAGGTATTCAAACTTGTATTCAACCCAAGTTTGACTTCTTCATGCAGCAATAGTGCAAGAAACTCATCCCAATTTGGGGGATCTAATCATACAAAAATCAATGTGTCAAAAGCTTTGTATTCCTTACCCAAGCCATTCAAAGTGACTACAATCATGTCATCATCCTCAACTTTTGAACCAATAGAAGCAAGTTGATCTACAATGATTTTGATTCTTGTGGTATATGCATGTATGCTTCTACCATTTCTTGACATGTTATTGAACCGTTGCGTCTGTTAAATTTCATTGCATGAGTTACATTGCCATAATTGGACATTAGTATTTCCCATGCATCATTTGGAGACCGACAATAAGTGATCTACATAACCACTAGATTTGAGATGCATAATGAGAAACAATGCGAGACTTTACTAGCTCTTTCCATCCATTGTCTATGAGACCTCAGTTATTCAACAGTAGGATTCCTCTCTAACAGTTTCGGTTCAGCTTCATCTCATGTACATAAATCCCAATAACCTCTTCCAACAATGATGAACTTTTGCATTTTGAACTTCCATAGAGCAAAGTTCTTATTGTCTAGTTTCTCTGCCACAATCTATGTAATTTTATTGGTACTTGTTGCAATTTTCATAATGCTTATAATCACCAATTCAAGACAATGCAATGTCTTTCCACTTAGATGTCAGGCATGACAATTTCTGTCCTTCAATGACTCTACAATAATGGACTCAATCATACCTCAAAGCATCTCAAACATTTACCACATCATCTGGGTGCTAGAACCTATCCATATGTGCATTAATGATTGCATATATATCATGTAAACATGAAGTAGAGTCTTCACTTAGATAGTAACCAACCAAAACCCTATTATAACTAGTAGTAAATCACTTCTAAGCTGAGCAACGGATGCCCAAATCATCTCACAAGACATCCCACAGTAGCCAAGCATCATTTGGGCATCATTAGGAGCTCCAGTGAGCTTCAAGCAAGGACATACATGTTGTCTCAATGTGCATTACAATACTCTATTTGGTGTATGTAGACAACGGTTGAAGATTGGTGCCTTCTTGGAGTGTTCAAATTCTTGAATATGATGCCCATATTAGTGCCAAGCATCCCTTCAATATATAAGTGTGCAAACTCAACAAATACGAGCTAGTAGAGATCATATGCAATCAACATGAGCAGCGTGAAGGCTTGCTATGCCACGTGGGATCGGTCCAGAGATTGAGCACCACTCAATGATGCTCCAACAAACCTAAGATGATGTCTTGACATGCCTTGATGACCTGAAGATCCACAAACTCAAAGATCAAACCTACCTCCACATGCCTTGAGGACTTGAAAGTTCATAGGTTGAAGACCAAGTCTAGACTATTCGGGAGCCTTAAATTTAGGTCGATCCTCAAGGGCATGAAGTGAAGTTTCCTAGGCTATGCGGTAGACTCAAGCAAGCTTAGGAAACAATGTTTATGATACTCTAAGGGAATTCTAAATGGCATCACCTAAGACTATCTCTTGATGGGCTACCTAAATCATGATATCAATGGTTCGTTTTTGACAGGCATGTGACACATGGTATTAGATCATAAGAAATATTAGCTATAAATCAAGGCATGTTTAAAAGAACTTAGGGAAAGTTGATCATAATAAATTTAGGTAGATTTCTTAATTTTATTTCCTTATGTCTTTTCTAATGTGTAATGGATCTTTGGAAGAGTGATGAAGCTTGGCGGTACTTCTTAGTGTTTCAAGCTATGTATACATCGCCTATGCATTCTTTTAACTTCGAGTGGAGTCATCAAGATTTGTGCATCTTAAACCATCAGCTTTACGAACCTCTCCATTGTATCATGAGAGATGTTGGATTTGGAATGGAAGATTCTATTATATCGATGTTGATCATCATCCTTACATTTGCACGAACCTAGAAAGAATACAATGGATGGAAACTTCGAATGTAGTTAAGGCATTTATATTTTGTAAGTCTAGAACAAATCCTACTTTGTTCACAAGGAGTTGGAAAATTCGTCTAGACTGCTATATCTATGATGAGGAGGCTAAGGTGGTCCCAGACAATAGGGTGATTATGCAGGGCCGCTCTAGTCATAGCAACTATACTAGAGGAGGTTCCCCAACCTTCCCTTAAAATAAAAACTCTTGGATAGGAATGACAGTAGATAGCCAACTTGTTATATTATCGATGTATTAGATTATCATTCTTAGATTTTGTAATTCCTTGCCATGAGTAATGTAACACCCTTGGGCTATGAGGAATTAAATAAAGGATTCTAATTTTCCTTCTATCCATATTCCCTCTTTCATGCAAATCATTTAGCTCCTCCTGTAGACCACAATAGTGAAGGAAGTTTCTTGAAGACTTATGTCGTCGCTGGTGTTGTGGCATGGTAAAGTCAATGCATCTATTTGTACTAGATCAACGTCCTTGAGTATAATTACTTTGCTATTTAAGTACTCATGTGTATTCAAAGTAGCACAGCAAAAGCATGGTGGGTCCCACAAGTTCTATGGTACAATAACAAATTACCATAGAGAATGATAAGTTTCTCTTGAGATGAGGGCATCTTGATTCATTAAGGGGGAGAGGATGCAATATCCTTAGGATTAAAAATCCTAAATGTTAAATATAAATTAAAAAAAATTATCAACTATACAACATCAACTAGTTTGCCATGATAATTGACATCATTTTCCAAGCCTTGTAGCCATCAAAATGATTAGTTGAGACACTAAAAAAGTATGGCAACCATCATGTGAAAGTGATAGTGTAGCAATTAAGCAATGCTTGTCTCCTCAACAACCATCATTGCAGCATGCCATGATGAATAAGATTGGGCAATAGAGAAGAGAAGGAGTAATACCATATCATCTTCATCTTTTACTTCCCCTTATGACCAATTGATGTTCACAATAAGTGGCCAACACATCTTCTCAAACTTCTCTCCCTCATGGACATCATTGACTATATCAACAAATACATTCCCTAACCACCTTCATTAGAATAGTGGGTCATAATGTATACAACCTTTAAATGGTTAAGCCTTTAGGATATTAGTGTTTTATCAAAGAGAGTCCAAAAAAATTACAAGAGAAAGAGAGAGAGGGCAAGACTAGAGGAAGAGAGTAGGGGATAGAGAGAGAGAGGATTGATTAATATTATGTATGTATGTATGTATGTAATGTATGTATGTATGTAATGTATGTATGTATGCATGCATGCATGCATGTATGTATGTATATATGTATGCATGTATGTATGTATGTATGTATGTATGTATGTGTGTGTGTGTGTATGTATGTATGTATGTATGTATGTATGTATGCATGTGTGTGTGTATGTATGTATGTATGTATGTATGTATGTATGTATGTATGTAAAAGGAAGAAATTGAGTGGAAAAAGAGGAGTAGAGAAGGAGAAATCCATGGCGCCCTTTCTCCCATAGAGAATTGCCAAGTAGCACGAGGATCTTCAAGGAGGATACATGACCCAAGGCCATGCAAAAAGGAATCTTAAAAGTAAGGTGAGACAAATGGAACCCAAAAGGAGCATTTTCGAAGTATGACATGTGGTTGCAACGACCACGACAAATACACCATGTACTCCACAAGCCTTCCAAGTTCCTTTAGTATATTTGAATGTCTTGTACTGAAAAGATTGTTGCTATATGACAAAGAAGGAAAGCTCTTGAAATATTCATAGTAGGGGAATTGTTTAGATTTCAAAAGTAGGGAAACCTTCTTGTTTGCAAGGAAAATAAACTAGACTCATATGATTAGTAGTAGTTATCCAAAGTATCACTTGTACGATAGGTCGTGAGAATGATAAATTTGACCTACTAGTATGCTCCTATTGGGCTATACATAAGAGCTCTAACTCCCATGAGAAATAAACTGCACCTAGATGATGGTACCATGCCCAAACATGCAGTTGCTAGGAGTTAGAATTTCTCTTATGGCCCTTTTGATAACTAAAGAGATTTTATGACCAATGAGTATTTGTGAAGTGCAAGATCCATCGTATTGCAGCCATAGGTTGCAAGTTTTCAAAAGTAACTAGGTTATGATGAGTCTACAAGGGGTCTAGTGATCCCTAGGATAACTTAGGTATACACTTAGATGCCTTGCGATGCTATAAGAAGAGACTATGCATGGTTAAGAGTTGCACTTTTCTAAGGGAAAATAATTTTTGTGATATGAAGAGGCTTGAAATGCATTATATTGACTTGCAACCTAAGTGTACTTGGGATTACTACATACACACACACATTCGCAAGTTATACCACTCTTTGGAGGATTATATTGCCAGGTTTATTGACCTTGCAGGATGCCCTAAGGAGTTGTTTGAATTGCATTTCATCTTCAAGAGATGTTATTATTGTTATGTGAAAAGATTACTTTTATTAGCTTAAAGGTTGACTATTTGAATTGTATTTGTTTGGATTTTGTGAATTCCCCTAAGAAGGAGAGTTATGCTTTTGAGGGTTTGTCAAATGAGGGTTTGATACACAAGTAGGTCACCTCCATGATCACATCATGGAAGAAGATGTCAAAAAGGCAAGGGACCTGAAAGGGCACTACTCGATACATTGTCCAAAGGTCAAGTGGTGTGAAGGCCACCACAGAACATTGGTTCACACCTATGATAGCTTGTAGGTCTATACACCCATGCTCACCCTAGGATGGAGTTGGAAAACCTCTATGGGCTAACATCTACAAAAATTGGAAGACCCTATTTTGGATAAAGAATAGATTATGGATTGTGTCCATGGGACTTGGACATAGGTATCTAGGTGTTTGGATATGGTTCTGGTGTAAGGGATGGAATGCTAGATTAGCATTGCACCTTGGAGAAGGTGCATATAAATATATTATTATTACTATCTTCTAAAGAATGTTTGATCTTGTCTTTGTGTTTGTACATAAATTGCATGAATAAACCTCATGCTAACATGTTTAATTAAAGAAGTTTATTTTGTACATTTAATTAATTATCCTAGGTAATTAAATAATTAAGAAACCCTATCTTAAATGGAAAGTGGAAGAGTGGATCTTGATCTATCCATCCTATGGTTAGATGGTCTTGATGAGCCGAGAGTTTCCTTTAAAAGTGTTAGACTTAGAAGATTTTAGGAAAGAGTTGAATGATGAATATCCTAGGAATATTCTAGAGCCTGGCCTTGTGTCGTTTAGGGGACCGGGTTGAGACTTTGCCTCATGAGTAGAGGGGTTGATGCGTTAGCTCCCCCTCATTTCTCACCCTCTTTGAACCAAGCGGGATACAAGTTTTCTTCAATTTGAGTTGATTTGCACAAGAAGTTGCTCAATGATTTACAGTAGATAAACCATTACATGACAATAACACTATTTAGGAGCATTAAATTCAAGTCAATTCTCATGGATATGGAGTGGAGCTTCCCCTACGATGTGGAATCAAGCAATCCTAGGATACAATGTCGATGATATTCCAAGGGATTTTTGGATGGAATTTCTTGGGACTACCTCTTAATGGACTACCTAAATTGTGTTGTCAAGTGTTCACTTGTTAGACATACTACACGAGGATATAATGTTATGAAGACTAATTACAAGCAATTATTTTCTTAAGGTGGTTTAGACCATGGGCCCTTCATTGAAGTTCATTCTCATAACTTTGGGTACTTTTGGTAAGTGTTATCTAGATAACAGTGGTTTGTATTGCCAATGGGGTCATAGCCTGGTTGGTTTGAGTGTGAGTTGAGTATTGTGGGTACATGACTTCAAACCCTAAGTTACATTTTCCTAGTAACGTATATCCATTTACATCCAATAGATGTTTTCTTTACTTAGCAAAAAAGGGTAAGTTGCGAATAGCATTATTGTTGGTATTACTCTACTAAGTAAATACATGTATATTATGCTAATATATTTAATGTTACAAGAATTGTAATGTTCTAGTTGTTAAGTGTAGATGATCAACATTGTATGAGAGTTGAATTTGAGATTGCATATGGAAATCTTATAATGAACCTTTTGTGTTTTCCTATGTAGCACCTATTATTAGCCAAAATGCAAAACCCTAGCTTTTTAAAGAAATCCTAGCTGCTTCTAAATACCTTTATCCTATTTTATAAGCATGTTGTGCCATGGTACCTTTGCTTTTAGTAATCATCAATGAAAGTAACAAAACACTTCACACCACCCAACGACTTGGGCATAGGTCCATAAACATCAGAAAATGAACAAGACACCCATACGTAATGCTAGACTTCTTATGCAAACTATGTGGCTGCCTGCCACCATAAAGACAATGATCACAAGGATCAAAACATTAATAGTTAAGGGGCAGAAGATACTACAAACGGGTAAGTATTTTCATTCTCTTTAATGACATGTACCCAAGGTGACAATGCCATTGTTGAGAATCAATATCTAGCACTGACATTAGATACTATAGGATAGCTCTATACTAGCTATCATTGATCATGTGTGATAATGATAAATGAGTCAGTGTGAGTTAACTACAGCTAGTTTTGTGTGGTCAATTAATGATCTATCTCTTCAGTTGTATGTGTATTTTTTTACATTGAATGAATGAAATAATGAAGAATATGAGGGTTCACTACCCTATGATTAGGAGAGCTACATGTCTCTTCTCCTCTCTTTGAACATAGTATGAGAGCAAGTCTTGCAACTATGGTCACCTAATGGTTTTTCTAGTGTTAGTTGTTACGCACCTTCTTGTCTAAATCAGCTCAAATCAAAGCAGATCCATGTCACAGTTAGTTCAAAGAGGGTGAGAAACAAGGGGGAGCTAACACATCAACCCCTCTCTGCCTATGAGGCAAAGTCTTACCCCGGCCTAAAATGACATGGTGCATAGATCAGTTGCTGTATGCTCGCGTAGTGAGCGCCGAAAGGTTCCCAAGAATAAAAGAACTCTACTTTTTGCACAAAGACTCAAGGTAGAAAGCATGCACGACATGAACAAGAGACCAATTAGGTGCAATCTCCCCCCATGCCTTGTGTGAGTGGTCCACAAAGCATGTATTTTATGTATTAATCATCTTCAAGCTCAAATAATAGCCCAAATTACAAAATAGCATGCTTTTGGCTTTTGAGTTTGCTTTAGTGCCAAATAGAAATAAAGCTAATGGGCGGGTGCCCAAGAAGTCAGGCATACCCAATACAATGTCCAAATACAAATATCATAATCGTATGCCCATGCGCATACAAAAATAATAAATAAATATCCAACGCCTCAATAAATAGGCGCGACAAAATATAGGCGCCATGCCTAAGGTATGCGCCCATCAAAATATAAGTGATAACTCGAATACATGCTATCCTCCAATGCTATCCTCCGCCACTGCTGCTATCTCTACACATCAACTGAAGCATTCACAATCATTAGTAAAATAATACAATTAAACCGACAAAGTGAATACCTAGCAGTCTTCAGCTACATAAATAAATCAACTAGTTAGAAATCAATCCTAACCTTAATTTATCATGAGTGCGCACTCTAAACTCATAAACGTTTATTAATTTAATATGTATTTTGTAGAATCACCCGTTATGGAATCACCCATGTACACACTAAATTAACGAAACGCCCGAAAAGGATAGGCATCCCCATCGATTTCTCGCACAAAGAATCCACTTTGTGTATGAGCCCTGGTAAACAAAGTTTACGGAATCCACCGTAAAACCTCCGGAATCCACCGTGAAATATGCCTCCTGGCATCGACATGACATGAGGTTGGGATTTAGAATATTTCATAGGATAGTTATCATTTGGCTCTTTCCTAAAATCTTCTAAGTCTAACACTTTCAAAGGACATTCTCAACTCACTAAGACCACACAACCATAGTGTGAGGTGCCTCCTCCAACAAACTCGAAGGAGTCCTCTTAGTAGTCGATTGAAATTCATATCCATGCACATCACCATCCCATCTCCCCATGGGAATCCTTGGACTTAGTTGAAAAGACCACTTTGTAATCAATCAAAGGTAGGAATGAGGGTAACACTACACTTGGTTCAAAGAGAGTAAAAGACGGGGGAGAGTGTAACTCGATCCCCCTACCCATAAGGTAAAATCTTAGTTTCGGCCTCCTAAAACGATGTTAAACCTAGTAACTAATTCTATTGATATTGGGAGGGTCACAATTTAATCAGCTCTATCTAGTGTCGAAAAGTAACTCGACTTATCGGGTTCGCCCAGCTGTAGGTGTCCAATCATCAGGATCGAAGCCTCTCACTTTCCTCGATGGGGTTTGCTTAGTTTTCTAATTAGCAAAGCATACTACCACAGTGTTTGGACATATAAAATCAACTTCCTTTTATTACTTTGTTAAATTGGGTTCGTTACCCTCAATCTTTAGCACATAATAAACAATTCAAAAAATCAGAAACTTTATTTTATAATAAAATCTAGAATCATTACTCCGTAGAGTGGTACAGAACCGTCTTTCCATAGAAAGACAATGTCTAGCCTAGGATAGGACCATCCAATCCCTCAGGATTGGGCTGTATGTGATCGCACTCCATTTGCGATCAAAAGGGAATTTACTGGATGAGAGCCCCTTTAAGCTTCCTTGAGCCTCTAGAGCCGTCCTACATAATAGGGGCACTTACCACTCGGCCCTTTGCCCTCTCAGGTGCTCGAGTGATAAAAAAGAAAAAACACCTATCTCCCTCAGGAGCATAGGACCCCACCCGTAGGTGAGTTATTCCACACTCTGCAGAGTGTTAAGGAGCATTGGGTTGGGGACCCCAACAACCCGAACCACCATAATCCTCAACTTGTCCGTCTATGCAAGCATGGAATCATAAGAACCATAATTCATCATTTACAAATCCAAAGTAGTCATAACCATAGGACATTTTAACACAATTGTACTCAATGCAATGCATGGAATCTATCCCCTCCATCAATTTCTGTGTTCCTTCCTAAAAAGCAATTGATAATACTAACATGTTTTTGCAAATTTAAGTACGTTTTAATTGATCGAAATATACGTAACGGACTGGCTTATCCCTCATTAGGAAATTGTAGAATTAATAGCTTAAAAAGTAATCCTTCTTTTATGTGCTAAACCTAATTATCTCCGTTCAGCCATCCATCGTGATATGGTTTATGGCTGCATCCTCGATTTGTTGTGGAATGGCTGGTTCTTTGGTTTGAATGGGTTCTGGGTTAACCTTCGCTTGTGCTTCAATATCGTGTTGACTTTCCTCAACAGTGACCACTTCTTCACGTTGGGGAGCTCTCTGAGCGTGACCTCGCTCAACATCTCAACGTCTCTTGGGAGCCATGGAAGAAGCTAATGGATTCGAGTAGCCCGACCATGTATGTTTGGAGAGAGAGAGAGAGAGAGAGAGAGAGAGAGAGAGAGAGGTTTAGTTGGTTGTAGTAGAGCTTCGTCACTTCAATCAACAGAGAGATTTCTGCAAGGGTCATTGTTGTATCTGTGTGTGTTCCTAACGTGACGCTCTACCCCTATTTATATAGTAACTAGTGGGGGTAAAGAGAGGACATTTAATTTTTAGCATTTTTGATGACCTCATCGATGATAAAGAGAGAGTGCTTTCTTTTAGCATTTTTGACATAAGGCGGTGACCAAGGCATAGACCTCGGCAACTTAGCCTTGGCATACTTTGTAACGTGCTACGAAGGATTTGTTGGCACCATTGGCTACACGTGAGAAGCTCCCACTAGCTTGTAGGAATATCTTCCTGGGAGGTCACCCATCCCAACAGTGTCGTCACCCAAGTGCACTTAACTACCAAGTGACTATCCACTAGGCTAGTTCTTTTTGTTGTTCTATGCTATAAACATAGTCTTAATAAGCTAGTCTTGGGAGGGTCTCCCAAGTCTTTCTTCCATGAACTAGCATATAATACCTCATTAATAATAACATTTATCTTCATAACGAGAGTCAATTTCATAATTAGAGTTAGTTTTTAAAAATGTGTAACATAAATCAATTTTATTTGGAATGTATACGCACATTAAAATAAACTAAGTAATGGGGACATTACATTCTTCCCTCCTTAGAGAAATCAAGATGTCCTCATCTCGAGAGAAACTGGGGGTGTTCTTTTATAAGGGTTACCTCATCAACCCAAGTGGCATCCTCTTCAAGATAATCCTTCCATTGTACTAGATGTTCTCTTAGATTCGGCTTCTTAGAGGTTTCTCCCTTGAATCTAGAATCTTCTCGGGTTGCATTTTCAGAATTCCTTGGGGAGGCATAACTATTTGTTCGTCATTAAGCACATGATCGAGGTTTGGTACATAAGGTTTCAGTAGGTTTACATGAAATACATTGTGAATTTTGAGATGAGGTGGTGATTTAAGCTTGTAGGCTTGCCTTCCCATTACTTTGATTACTTCATATGGTCCACAGTACCTTGGACTAAGATTTTTGTATTTCCCCAAAGATAATGAGCTCTTTTCAGGCCATACCCTTAGAAACACCATGTCACATTCCTTGAATGTTCTTATGGATCTTTCAAGATCTGCATAGGAATTTTGCCGATCTTGAGTAGCTTGGATGTCATGTCGGATCAATTGGATTTGTTGGTCCATCTCTTCAAGCATAGCCTTAGAAGCCTCTACCTTGAGAGTGGGATCTGAGAAGTTTAGAGGTATGTGACATTCTTGCCCATAAAAGGCTTGAAGTGGTGACATCTTGATTGTTTGTTGAAAGGCAGTGTTATAAGCAAACTCCATCAAAGGTAAATGTTCAATCCACCATTTCGGTTCTTTGCCACAATAAGACCTTAGAATATCTTCAATGGTCTGGTTCACCCTCTCAGTTTGGCCATCAGTTTGAAGATGATAAGCAGTACTAAAGCATAGCTGCGTTCCAATTTCTTGGAATAGGCAAGTCCACAACTTAGAGGTGAACCTGTAGTCTCGGTCACTAATTATGCTCTTTGGCAATCCATGTAACCTAAATACTTCTTTGATAAAGACTCGAGCAATGTTAGATGACTTATAGGTTGTTTTGACTGGGATCAAGTGTACAACTTTTGTCAATCTATCAATCACTACCATGATGGAATCATATCCATAAGCACCAGTAGGTAATCCAACAACAAAGTCCATACTTATTGACTCCCATTGCATTTGTGGAATGTCCAAGGGTTGTAACTCTCTAGGCATCTTGATCCTTTCTGCCTTGACTCTTTGACAAGTCAAGCACTGAGTTACGTACTTTAATACATCCCTTTTTAATCCTGGCTAGTGATAGCTCTTACGAATTGTGTTGCGTGTCTTGGCATACCTCGGATGTCCTGCAATGGGGCTATCATGTGCTTCCCATAAGATCTTGGTCTTCACTTCTGGTCCTTTTGGGACACAATGGTGATCATGGTAATATAGACAACCATTGCTAGCATGATAATCCTTAATCTTAGATCTTTCTTTGTTAGAGCTTTCTCCTTGAAGTACCTTAGCCATGAGTCCTTCATATTCTTTATCCTGAGAAATAGCTTAGTGTACAAGCTTAAGTACAAGATTATCAGGTATGGATACGATTCTTAAGCTTCAATCTTCTACAACGCTATTAAGAAAGGCTTTTCGGCTTAAGGCATATGCAACAACATTGTGCTTCTGTGGACAATATTTGATTTTAAAATCAAATTCTTGCAGTATCTCTATCCATCTTCTTTGCCTCATGTTTAGGTCAGCTTGGGTGAAGATCCACTTAAGACTTTTATGATCTGTCTAAAGTGATTTCCCTTCCCAATAGATAGTGTCTCCATAGTTTCAAGTCATGGATTACTGCGAGTAACTCAAGGTCATGAGCAGCATAGTTGGACTCGTAGGGTTTTAATTTTCTAGAAGTATAGGCCAATGGTCTTCCTTCTTGTACTAGCACCCCACCGATCACAAGTCCACTTGCATCAGTGATCACCTCAAATGGTTGACTGAAGTCATGGAGTTTTAATACACATGCAGTGGTTACAACTTCTTTAAGCTTATCAAAGCTTTGTTGATGCTCATTGGTCCAAATGATTACTGTATTTTTCTTCAAAGGATTTGTCAAGGGTACAACAATGAGGAAATAATCCTTGATGAAGATTCGGTACCTTGTTCGTCCCAAAAATCTTCGGACTTCTTTTATTGTCTTAGGTATTGGCCATTCTAAGATATCTTTCACTTTGGTAGGGTCTAAAGAGATTCCATTAGCGGAAACAATGTATCCAAGATATATCAATCCTGTTAGTGAGAAATATTCATTTACTCATCTTGGCATAGAGCTAATTTTCATGAAGTGTTACTAGGGCAATCCTTAAGTGTTACTAGGGCTTTGTTCTTCTTGATCCAATCCATTCCCAGAATGCAATCGTAGCATACTAGTAGCAGGATTTGTAATTTTGCTTCAGTTATATGGTTGTCTGACTCAAATTGAAGTTTCTCTACAGTTTCGGTTGAGGCGATTTCCTTCCCACTAGCCAATTCTACTATCATTTTCCTTGTCCCCTTGGATTCTAGATGCAATCTTTTAAGTGTCTTGGGTGCAAGAAAGAAATGTGTGCTACTGCAATCAATTAAGATTATAAACGACGTACCCTTGTAAGTAGCTGGAGATTGAATTACTGAACATCAATAGTTCGTTCCTTTCCTTTCCATGGCAGCATGAATGGATCCTCTTTCAATTTCTTCACCTAATGTGCATTCCTCAAGTTGTCCAATCATGGTATTTACTTTCGAGAATCAGTTGTTCTTCCATGTCCATGACCTGGGTTGTTGTTGCTATTCCCTTGGCCTCTTCCACCAACTTGGTTTGGGCTAGGATTTTGAGGACGGTTAGGACAATTTTCCCTTAGGTGTCCAATTCTTCCGCATTGGTAGCAGTGTTTGATTCCTATCCCATTTGTTCCTTGGGTGATTGCATTAGCTCTACCATCCCCTCTGGCATTGGCCATGTCGACACCACAGTTGGGTTAGCCCTTTCCATAGTTGTGTATTAGACGGTTCCTTTGGCCATTTCAAGTGATTTCCTTGGCCATAGGTTTTTCTTGCATAAGAGAATCTTCGAGAGTTATTGGTCTCATTGATTCAAGGTGAGTGTCCAAAGGTGGATTTAGTCCTTGGCAGAACCTTGCAATTTGCTAAGACGTTATCATTGGGGTTGCATATTTGCGCAGACTCCCAAACTTAGAATAGTATCCTTCCAAGGTTAGGCTTAATTGTCTTAAGTTTTAGAATTCATTCATCTTGATTGATTCAAAAGATGGGGGAAGATAACATCCTTTCACAGCTTCTTTGATCTCCTCCCAAGTTTGGGAAGCTTCTATTACCCCTTTATCTTGGAAAAATATTTCCATCAAAGCTTAGCTTTGCCAGGAAGATGAGCAGTCATGGAGTGATTTGCAATAGTAGTTTCAGTGGCTAGGAAATAGTCATCCAAAGCCTCAATCCACGCTTCTGCATCTTGCTCCACCTTGGGTCCTTCAACACTAAACCTAGGTGGTGGTGTGTGCTTGAGAAGAAACTTCTTCTCTTCGAGTTCCTTGTATGTTTCATCAATTCGCACTAATTGGCAATTCTGATTATCACACAAGCTGAATGTTAGATTGGATTTTCCAAGAGTTAAAGTACATACTCTCTCTTAGTCAACTATAGAAATTAAGGTAATCTTTATTTATCAAAAGAGAAATACAAAGGAGATCAGTCATGGACTTCATGTAATGGTACATTTACAAAGTAAGGGGGTTTCTTATCTATCTCTAAGGCTTTATAAACTGAGGGTAAAGGAGGGTATCCTTTGACAGAATAGCCATTTCAGGCATGTGTCCTATGGACTATTATACGGTTAGGAGGTATAATTTGGATGACTTGTTCATACACCCAACGATGTAGGGTCATGATCTCCCCATTAATTGTCACAGTATCAGTAACCCTCTGCCCTTTAAATAAGAACCATCGAACTAGTTTTAGTTCTTCAAGCCATTGAATTCTCTTGAGATCGATCTTGAGATTCCTTATATGACCAGGGTTGATCATGAAGACATTCCGAGCTATTCTCCATGGCATTCTTCTAAACCAACCCTGTTGGATTTGGGTGTAATGAGGGTTTGTCATATTCTCAAGAATTGTCATCATGGATTCTCGAAACTCAATGTTTGAGGATTGACATGTAGTGGAATACATTATCTCAAAAATCAATTGCATAAAGTGTACTTTACAATTTATTTGTCAAAGCACCTCAATTATCATCATAAGCTCATAACTCATGCTCTTCAAAAATTAATAATGAGACTTTATATTTATGAAAAGTATTTACGAAGATATATTGATCGTATTGTTGATCTACCAACATACCATTTCATGGATCCTTTCCTCATGAAAAGTATCAGGGTCTATGCTCTCATATCTTAGGGGATTCTCATGTACATGGAAAAGTATCAGGCATTGAACAAAAGGTATATCTTAACTATCCTTAATCATTCAACCCATTGAATCCTCCATAGTTCCTAATGAAGAAGGATGTTACGCCCACAATATATCCCCATATGTGACCTATTCATTGGCCAGAAATCTCTCATGTACCATGAGTCAGCATGAGGTTGCAATATAATTAGAGGAATAAAGATCATCTCCATTATCTCCAATATAGCCTCGCGGTATGAGAAATTATTCGAACCTAAGGCTACTTGATACATGATGGGAAAAATATCCCACAAACATGTAGCTTCCTCATCGCTAAGTTCCTGTGGGCACAATGTGTATGCTAGTATTAGTGCAAGATAGTTAACAACAATTTTCTTCAAACATGTGTGATTATTTTATTAATTCCTTTTATACGTTGACTTCTTAATCTTACACTAAAAGCTCATTTGAAACCTAGGCTATGATACCACTTGTGAGATGCCTCCTTCAACAGACTCAGAGGAGTCCTCTTAGTAGTCGACTGAAATTCATATCCATGCACATCACCATCTCGTCTCCCCATGGGAATCCTTGGACTTAATTGAACATGGGAATCTCAGTTCTACTTCATAGGGGAAGCGTGGACAAGTCACTCCTAATAGCAATCTAACACCCACCTAAGAAATACCACTTTGTAATCAATCAAAGGCAGGAGTGAGGTTAACACCGCACTTGGTTCAAAGAGAGTGAGAGTTGGGGGAGAGTATAACTCGATCCCCCTATCCATAAGGTAAAATCTCAGCTCCGGCCCCCTAAAACAGTGTTAAACCTGGTAACTAATCTTATTGATATTGGGAGGGTCATGATTTAATTAGCTCTATCTAGTGTTGACCCAACCATAGGCGTCCAATCATTAGGATCAAAGTCTTCCACTTTCCTCGATGGGGTTTGCTTAGTTTTGTAATTAGCAAAGCATACTACCACACTGTTTGGACATATAAAATCTGCTTCCTTTTATTACTTTGTTAAATTGGGTTTGTTAAACTCAAATCTTTAGCACATAACAAACAAGTCAAAAAATCAGATGCTTTATTTCATAATAACATCTAGAATCATCACTCTGCAGAGCGGTACAAAACCGTCTTTCCGCAAAAAGACACCATCCAACCTAGGATAGGACCTTCCAATCCCTCGGGATTGGGTTGTATGTGATTGCACTCCATCCGCGGTCAACAAGGAATTTACTAGCTCAGAGCCCCTTTAAGCTTCCTTGAGCCTCTGGAGTCGTCCTAGATAACAAGGACACTTACCACTTGGTTGTTTGCCCTCTCAGGTGCTCGAGTGATGAAAAAGCAAAAACATCTATCTCCCTTGGGAGCATAGGATCCCCACCCATAGGTGAGTTATTCCACACTCTGCAGAGTGTTAAGGAGCATTGGGTTGGGGCCCCCAACGTTCCGAACCACTGTAATCCTCAAATAGTCTGTCTGTGCAAGCACGGAATCATAAGAACCGTAATTCATCATTCACGAATCCAAAGTAGTCATAACCATAAGACATTTTAACATAGTTGTCAATGCGATGCATGGAATCTATCCCCTCCATCAATTTCTGTGTTCTTTCCTAAAAAGCAATTGATAATACTAACATGTTTTTGTAAATTTAAGTACATTTTAACTAATAGAAATCTATGTAATAGACTAGCTTATCCCTCATTAGAAAATTATATAATTAATAGCGTAAAAAGTAATCCTTCTTTTATATACTAAACCTGATTATCTCCATTCGACCATCCATTGTGATTACGGTTTATGATCGCATCCTCGATTTGTTGTGGGATGGATGGTTCTTCGGTTTGAATGGGTTCGGGGTTAACCTCTGCTTGCGCTTCAATATCGTGTTGAATTCCCTCAGCATCGGCCACTTCTTTGCATTGGAAAGCTCTCTGAGCGTGACCTTGCTCAGCGTCTCGACATCTCTTGGGAGCCATGGAAGAAGTTGATGGATTCGAGCAGTGCTCTCGCGTAGGTTTACACACACACAGAGAGAGAGAGAGAGAGAGAGAGAGAGAGAGAGAGAGAGAGAGAGAGAGAGAGAGAGAGAGAGAGAGAGAGAGAGAGAGAGAGAGAGAGAGAGAGAGAGAGAGAGAGAGAGAGAGAGAGAGAGAGAGAGAAAGAAAGAAAGAAAGTTATATTAACGTCTTCTAAAGACCAAAACTGGCCTATGAGACAAACTGTGATACAACTGATGAGGTCCAGCTATCCAAAATAAAAGTGCTGAATGAAAAGCTAAAAACTGGAAACTGAAAATACGGTGCTGTGAGTGTGATAAGTCTCGTGTATGTGTATGTGCATATGTAGCTCTGGTACTCCAGATAATGGCTACAAAAGGGGAACAAATGTTGACTGTGATAGGGGAACAACTGTCGACTGTGATAAAGTGGTGCAATGTGTATATGTAACAGATGCAGGGAGATATACTATCCTGGGATGTAGTAGCAGTCGTTGAAGTCGCTAATAGCAGGTGATCCCTCCTGGATGCAGGATGTGGTACATCGGCGGTGGAGAAAGAGCAAACTGGAGGTCTGAGATCCAGTGTGTCGAGTGTCGTCGGATCTCAGTCTGCTGTCGATGTAGATCAAGAATCCTCCGGATCTCCTGTAGAGAGAGAGAGAGAGAGAGAGAGAGAGAGAGAGAGAGAGAGAGGTCCGACTGGTTGCAGCAGAGCTTCATTGTGTCAACCAATATAGAGACTTCTGAATAGGTCCTTGTTGTATCTGTGTGTGTTCCTGACATGACGCTCTACCCCTGTTTATATAGTAATCGGGGGGGAGGGGGGTGGTAAAGAGAGGACGTTTGCTTTTTAGCATTTTTGATGACATCATCGTTGATAAAGAGAGAACATTTTCTTTTAGTGTTTTTGATGATGTCATTGATGACATCAGGGAGGGGCTCCATTTTTTAGCATGAGGATATCAATTTAATGAATATATGGGTGAGCATCGCATGTCTCGTTGTTGGGCGGTGTCACTCCAAGGTTCACAACCAAGGCGGCAACCAAGGCATAGACCTGGGCATACTTGGCAACAGGCTACAAAGGCTTCGTTGGCGCCATTGGCTACACGTGAGAAGCTCCCATTAGATTGTAGAAAAATCTTCCCGGGATGTCACCCATCTCAGTAGTATCACACCCAAGTGCACTTAACTTCCAAGTGACTATCCACTAGGCTAATTCTTTTTGTTGTTCTATACTACAAACATAGTCTTAATAAGCTAGTCTTGGGAGGGTCTCCCAAGTCTTTCTTCCATGAAATGACATATAATACCTCATTAATAATAATAATTATCTTCATAATGAGAGACAGTTTCATAATTAGAGTTAGTTTTTATAAATGTGCAATATAAATCAATTTTCTTTGGAATGTATACACACCTTAAAATAAACTAAGTAATGGGGACATTACAAATAGAACAGATGTGCCACCCTCACACTTTCCATTTAAGTGAGGGTTTCCTAGGAAATTTTGACCTTACAGAGACCACACAACCATAGGGCAAATTCGTTAAGAATCTGTCCTCGCCCTCCCACTTCCCATTTAAGTCAAGATTTACTAATTATTTGATTACATAGCATGGTTAATATAATATAGTAAAATAATTTATTTAATTAAATCCGTTAGCATGAGATTTGTTCAGTAATTTATGCACAAACACAAAGACAAGATCAAACAATCTTTAGAAGATAGTAACAATAAAATATTTATCGGCACCTTCTCCAAGGTGTAATGCTAATCCAATGTTTTGTCCATACAATCTATTCTAATAGCTTTATCAAAGTAGTATTTTTTCTTCTATAAATATATCAAAATAAATTTATTGCATATCTCTGTATGTAAAGTCTTTGTGTATACAAAATATAATGCTTCTCGTAATATTTTTCCACATTGTAAAGCACAAAAGTTCTAGCATGAAAATATTTACTCTATAAGTAAAAATTTTACTTAACTCCATCTAATTATCTTCTCACCATAACACAAAACACATTACTATTCTTCCAACAATCTACTAGGCATAACGTGACCAATACTGTATGCACACAATCACACGATAAGTCACGAAATATGCGATGTTGTGACGTTGCGCGCCCACCACTGCAAATCTGAGGGCGGAGTTTTTGCCAAGAATTTGATCACATTAGTCAGCCTCATTAGGAATTTATTTTCCGTTGTGTGTGTCTCTTTGTTTGCATTTGCATGATGCACGAGCACTGGTAGTTAGGCTAGGCACAATTCCTTCAATGCATTCTTTTTTTTTTTTGTGGAAGCATTGCACAATTGATTGCATAGAATGGATTTTAATTTGCAAACCGCATGAGTGATTGGGTACGAAATTCTCTTCTAAAGCATATTCTTGATAGCGCATAATTCATGGAAACATAGTTCATATGAAGGTTTTCGTTTTGAAGACTCAAGGACTAAAGGGAAAGATTGTAATGTTGAACCTTCGCTTTGGACTTTCCTCATGTGACTTGCTCTTCGGATGTTGCCAGCACAGATAATATGTCTCTCCATATGTAAAATTGGTTCAATATTTAGTGGCCTATAAAAGCTAAAAGTTATCCGCTTATATCATGGATATTTAAGTGGAGTATTACTACATCGGACACTTGCATTCTTTGTGAAGATGGTAGAGACTTGCTATGATGATAAAATAAGCTCAACAAAAAGTATGTTGCTGCATGATAAAAAATTTGCCGCATTGTTAAAAGATACATTTCGTATTGACAAAGTTTATCGGGACTACACATACCTTGGACAATGGCCTCTCTTGGTATCTATTGAGATGTGAGACGGGAGGTCCTCATTGCATACCATTCAGACAAGCAAGCTTTAGAGGTAGCAGAATATGCTTGGAAGGAGAAGCTCTTTGAGATGGATGATGTGAATCGTACTTATAAGCTTTATTTAACATCACAAGCATGGATCTTAGACATCACATTGGGCAACATACTTACGTGCCAGTCACACAAAAAGGCTACTGGTAGTTTGATATGGGAGACTTTCTCATAGATGGAAATACAACAGGTATCTATCACAAGGAACTTTCAATCGTTCCCCACATAGGCAATTTGGTGAAATATAGGAAATTCTCCAATATTTCCTATGTAGACAAGTACGTATTCCCCATCTATAACTAGGAAATTGCATTCCCTACATCTTATAATAGGGAATATATAGCATTCCCTACATTCCTTTGAAAGTCCCTACGTTCCCTACATCTTATAATAGGGAATATAGAGCATTCCCCACATTACTTTGAAAATCCCTACATAAGGAATTATAAGGATGTGATTCCCTACTTTTATGTAATAGGGAATTAAAGGTACAATGAGGATAAGATAAAGATGATGTTTATCACAATTCTCTATTTCTCAATTCAAGTTGATAATGATGGTTTCGAGAAGGTAAGGACAAAGGTCACAAGAAACTCTAAACCACTTACTATATAGAAAGTTCACATTATAACTAGGAAGATTACTAACCAAACTAGGAAGAATGTAGAATTTTCTAATTATAACTAGATAATTTTGCCATCACTAGTCTCTTCTAACTAGTAACATCCTTTTCCTAGATAGTATCTAGAAAATTGAAGCCCTATCTAGCAACATTATCTAGCAAGTTATTGTATAACTAGTAATAATATCAACCTAATTAGAAAATTTTACTTTTTATTAGTCATAACTAGCAAGTACTATCCTCTAACTAGGGAATTATAGATATTCTATCAAGTTAACTTGGATCTCATGATTTTTCTAGGTATAATTAGTAAATAAATATTCATTGATTAGACATTTACATTTGTATAATACTTACTCACAGCTAAGCTTTTCACATTGACACAAAAGCAAGACCATAGTTGTTGAAAGGTAATCACAATAACAAAAAAGAAAATTAAAAGAAAGATGTTTAGTACACATGAATAACACAAACTGTGTGGCCCCAACAACAGAGTCATTGCAATATTTAGCAACAATAACACTTACAATGTTGAGCAAAGTACATGGCCACATTGACCAAGCATATATCATGGCCATGACATCCATCTTATTGCAAAGCTCATGATTATATTAGTGAGAAAAAAGCATATTGCACCAATGGATTAAATAGAAACTCCACACACTAACATCATATTCCCTACTGTCCAAATGAGCAACAAGAGCAAACATTCAAAGTGCATGGCAAGAAAACCACACAATCATATATACCCCATCATGAAAATTAGATAGCCATATTAAAAAGGGAAGCACATTACCAAGTGCATGACCATATTGGTCATGGAAGTGCACATGGAAAAAAAGAACCACCAAGGCAAACACACGTGCATTCCAGATGTTTCAGATGGTGTTGCGATCGCAACGGTTGACGGCTGATCTGCTACCTCATTTTCTGGGACGACATCCCTTATTGCCAGCTCATTTCCTCTCACATTGCGACGTTCCTGCACCTCGCTCATGGAGCCGCCATGGGATACCATTCCCTCCATGCATGGCGTCCATAACGTCCTTATAAGTTCCTTGTCGCAGGTGCGTAGGTGCTGTGCTGCAGACGCCGTCAGCTCTCAGGTGTCCACCGGTAGTATTACCCCTGCATGACGGCTTTTACTGCCCTGGAATCTCCATGATAGCACCGGAAATAGTTATCTTGCTAATGCCGATCCTTGTCATTGCCACCCTTGGATCCTTTTGAAAAGCTTGCCCTACCTACGTCTACTCTCCCAAAGCCCATACTTCAAGGAATCTCCATCCTTCCCGATAACTTCTTTTTAAAATGCAAAATCTCACTTTTTAAGCTCAACAAATGGGATCTCCAACAAATCATTTAAAATAATAGTCATTTTTGGAAACAACCTTACATTGAATTACATTGAAACTTTTGCATAAATTCTGAGTTTGAATCATCCAAAATGGCTATTTTTTGTCAGGGAAAAGCATGGGTATCAACAAACGTCAATAACAAGTATATAACAACATGCAGTACGGTACCTCTCAAGTTGAGGACCTTTTCACTACACCATGATCAAATTTTTGAGAGAAGTCTTTCAAAAAAAAAAAAATCATTGCTCCCAAACCCCAAGAACACTACAACAGAAACGAGGCATAGACGCGCATGTTAGACGCACAAAGTCGGGCGCATCTATCACAGCATCTATAAGCGTGTGTAAATGTACGTGTAAATAGACGCGAATTTTGCGTCTATATATCCGTGCAAATAGACGCACTTATACACGCAAAAATAGATGCACACGTCAAAATTCAAATCATACTTAAATCATTTCTTTTCAAACTACGCCTTTCCTTTCCTATGTTTTTTGCGATTCTGAAGCTTGAGTTTAGCCAACATGCAGTCTCTTCATGCCTCACCTAGTCTCTTCATGCCTCACCTCCTCATGACTCACCTCTTCTTTCATTTCAAACACACAAGAAGGGAAAAAGGAAAGCCAAGGAGAGGAAGAAAGAGAGAACAAGAGAGAGGACACTACAAGGAATTGGGCAATTAGCGATGCCGATTAGCGACGGCGGATATCGGCATCGCTATTGGCATCGCTATTGGCGTCACTATGGGCGTCGCTATTGGCGTCGCTATTTGTGTCGCATTTGTGACACAAATAGCGATGCCGCAGGAAAAAAAACGCGGCCGAAACATGAGCGCCATTTTCATTTCTTTTGTTTCGCCTTTTGAGAGCGAGAGCGAGGGAGAGAACGAAGGCTTTGTGAGAGAAGAAGGGGAAGAGACTTGCTGCCACCGCCGCCGCTGCCGCCACCACCGCCGTTGTTCGCGAAGGAGAGGAGGAGCCCTCGTTGCAAAGAGAAGCCGCCCACGCTCACCATATCTCATTGGTGAGTCTCCCTCTCTCTTTCTTTTGCTTGTTGAAGGTTTAAATCGTTCTCTTTTGCTTGTTTAGGAGAGGAAATGAAAGAGAAGGAGAGGGAGAGGGAGAGAGAGGGAGAGAAAGAGAGGGAGAGGGAGAGGGAGAGAAAGAGAAAGAGAGGGAGAGTGCATTCTCTCTCTCTCTCTCCCTTTTGCTTGTTTAATTTTTAAATTACTTTCTTTTTTGCTTGTTTAGGAGAGGAAACGAGTGTCAAGATTGTGGGAGAGAAGGAAGGAGTCTCACTTGTAGCTTTCTTGCTTGCACAATGGGGAAATACACACACAGGTGGAGGCTGAAAACAGTTTTTGTAAGCAAAAAAAAAGAACTCTAGTACAAGGAAATAGAAGAACCCTATATATGGATCTCAAACCAAACTCAACTAACTAAGGTGGCATACTAACTGAGCCACGAACTAGAGTAGATAAGGATAGCTATCATGTAGCTATTATTCATGGGCGGTGTACCAACCGCATCAACTGACAAGTCTGTGACATAAATGCACAACGGTCACCCTGGCATATCATGAGTGGAGCTCGATATCTCAACACTCCCCCTCGAGCTCAATCCCAATTCCCACACACCAAGCAGGTCTCTGAACTTGCGCAGCTTCTCTGCGCCCAATGCCTTCGTAAATATGTCAGCTACCTGATCCTCTGTGCTGACATAAACTAGATCAATAAGACCTAGTAAAATCCTCTCCCGCACATAGTGATAATGCACCTCAATGTGCTTTGTTCTAGCATGATAGACTGGGTTATTTGCCAAGTGTATACTACTCATGTTGTCACAATAAATGACAACTGGCCCATCTGTAGACTGATGCATATCATAAAGTAGCTTATGCAACTAAGCTACCTCACATGCAGCCATTGCTGCACCCCTGTACTCAGCCTCTGTGCTGGACAAGGCAACTGTAGGCTGTTTCTTGCTGCTCCAAGTGACTGCAGCACTCCCAAAAGAGAACACATATCCACTGGTAGATTGTCTATCAGAAATGCTACCAGCCCAATCAGCATCAGTGTATCCATGCAACTGTATCTGAACTCCAGTCTCATAAAATAGTCCATACTGCAATGTGGACTTCACATACCTGAGTATGAGTCTAGCCGCATCCAAATGCGGTTTCCTTGAAGCCTGCATAAACTGACTTACCAATCCAACAACATAGCTCAAATCTGGCCTGGTAATAGTCATATAAATCAAGCTTCCTACTATGTTTTTGTACATAGTAGGGTCTTCCAGAAGCTCACCTGCATCTGCGCTCAGCTTCACATTCTGCTCCAAAGGAACTGAAATAGGCTTACAGCCTGTCATCCCATATTTGGACATCATGTCCAATCCATACTGCCTCTCCAAGAGCTGTATCCCACTTGGTGATCTAATCACCTCAATGCCCAAGAAATAACGCAGCTCTCCCAAATCCTTCATCTCAAACTTCTGCTTCAATAGCATTTTCACATGAAGGATATCTTCATCACTATCACCTGTGATAATCAAATCATCAACATAAATGACAAGTAGCATAATACCTTTCTCTGTTTTTCTCACATAAAGTGAGAAATCTGCCTTGGAAATCTGAAAGCCAATAGTGACAAGATACTGTCCTATCTTGTCAGACCATGCTCTAGGTGCTTGCTTCAAGCCATACAAGGCTTTCTTCAACCTGCAAACAAACTCAGGATGAACAGCATGCACATAACCTGGTGGCTGCTCCATATAGACCTCTTCTTGCAAATCACCATGCAAGAAGGCATTCTTTACATCCATCTGATGTAAAGACCATCCCTTTGATGCAGCCATAGCAATGACTACTGTTACGGTTGCCATCCTTGCAACCGGACTGAATGTTTCTTCATAGTCAATGCCATATGTTTGTGCATACCCCTTGACTACTAATCTTACCTTGTATCTTCATAGAACCATCTGCATTGTGCTTCACCTTATAAACCCACTTATAGCCAATTGCATTCTTACCTTTAGGCAAAGGTACCAATTTCCATGTAGCATTTGCTTCCAAGGCATCCATTTCTTCATCCATGGCTTTCTCTCATTTTTCTTTTCCCATGGCTTGCTCAAAAGAAGTGGGTTCTGGTTCCTGTATCACTTTGACCATATATGCATAGTGAATGGCTGTAAATCCATCATATTTTAGCCTATCCACAGGATACCTAGCTCTCGTAGACCTACGCAAAATAGGTTCACTCCCAGGTGCTCTCAAAACATCCCTGGTCTTCCTTACTCCAGGTGTAACAATAGAAGGAATACCCAAATCATCATCAATGCTCTGTTCTGAGCCACTGGATTCACCATCCACATAAGAGTGACCTGCATTCACATCAAACATGGGATGATCAACCTTCTCTTTTCCTTTTCGTGATACCTGCATACCACTATCTGCATTGCTTTGAGAAGATTCTCCTGATCTCAATATGCCTGTCCATGGCGAAGAATGTGAACCACTGCTAGAGGACGCTCCAGGTCCACTAATATTTTGTGACTGCTGCTGTGAATTCTGTGCAGCATTACCATTTTGTGCATCTACATCATCAATCACATTTACTGGTTTATACCAGCTACTCATCTCATCAAAAACAACATCTCTGCTCACTGTAAACTTACGAGTAGAAGGGTTATAGCATCTATACCCTTTTTGCTGCAGAGAGTAACCAATAAAGATGCACTTCTTAGCTTTTGGATCCAACTTGGATCTCAACTCATCTGGCACATGTACATAGGCAATGCAACCAAAAATTTTTAAATGAGAAATATCTGATTTCCTACCAGTATACCTCTCCTCTGGAGTCATCCCATGTATTGCTGCAGTGGGAGTCCTGTTCATTATATAGACTGCTGTAGCAACTGCTTCAGCCTAGTAAAAATCTGGCAAGTCTTTTTCGTTGAGCATAGCACGAGATACCTCTCCAATATGCCTGTTTTTCCTTTCTGCAACTCCATTTTGTTGTGGGATATGACTGCATGAATATTGCTACTTTATGCCATGCTCCTGCAGGAACCTTGCAAACTCATTTGAGAGGTACTCTCCCCCTCCATCTGACCTTAGGCATTTTATTTGCAGGCCTGTTTCTTTTTCAACCATAGCTTTAAGAGTTTTGAAATGCCCAAAAACTTCACTTTTCTTTTTCATAAAATACACCCAAACTTTTCTGCTATAGTCATCAATAAAAGTGACAAAATAATGACAGCCTCCAAGAGATGCAGCTTTAGTAGTCCACACATCAGAGTGGATTAATTCCAATGGCTTCTTACTCTCTTGAACATGTCTAGGAAATGGTTTCCTTGCCTGTTTTCCAAATTGGCAGGCTTCACATACCTTATGCATTTCTGCAACCTTGAATTTAGGCAATCCTGCAACAATATTTTGGGCATACATTAATTTAAGTCGCTGTACATTAACATGACCAATGCGTTTATGCCAGATATCAATATCTGTAACTACACCGGTCCCATGTGCAAACATTGCTGCACTCAATTCAGACATGTCTGCATCCAACGTAAACATTCTGCCCTTCTTCTTTCCTTTTGCTATCAAGCGACCTTTATTTTTCATATCCTCAACAAAGCATCCATGAGGATTAAATCTGACCTGCAAGCCCTGCTCAACCATTTGACCAACAGAAACCAGATTCTTGGTGATATTCGGGACATGAAATACATTGGACATGTATTTCTTTTTCCCATCCTGCATAGACAAAGGAATTTTTCCAATCTGCACAATAGGATGTGCAGTATCATCACCAGTCTCCACAAATCCTGGTTTTTCCATTTTCCTTGTATCCTCCATTCATTCTGCATGACCTGTCATGTGGTTTGATGCACCTGAGTCAACATACCATACATCATTGCTTTCTTCTGCACTGGTCACAGAATTGTTCATGTGCTGCACCATAAACAAATGCTCATTTTTTTTATAGCAGTCTTTAGCTATATGACCCATTTTACCACAATAGTAGCATTCAACATTGCTGTTTGCATTTTGGTCTCTCTGCCATCCACCACGACCTCTTTGGCTCCCCCTGCCTCTAGAGTTACCACGTCCTCCTCCATAGGACTAGTTTTCTTGAGTTTGCTGCATATTCTGATTTCTACCACGGCCTCCAAATCGGCCTCCTCTACCTCTGCCTCTACCTCTTCCAGCATTTGAGTAGAAGACAGCTTCTTTTGAAGTTCCTCCTGAAGAAGATGCACCACCATTTCTCTGCTCCTCAGAAATTAGAAGAGCAATCAAGTCCTCAAAATCAGGAAATCTTTCATGGACGGAAATGGATGTTCGGAACTGTGCATAATCCTTTCCTAGACCATTCAAGGTCACTGAGACTAAATCATCATCTTCCACTGGCGACCCAATGGAAGCAAGTGCATCTGCAATCTTCTTCACCTTCTTGTGGTAGTCATTGATGCTCATACTTTCTCTTTGCACATTGTGCAACTCTTGCTTGAGCTGCATTTTCCTAGCTTGTGTATTTGTGCTATACATTTTTGACAAAGTATCCCATGCCTCCTTTGGCGTACTTGCATCCTGAATATATACAATCATAGAGTCTGAAATGCTGATAGACAGCCAATACATAACTTTCCTGGCTCTCTCATGCCATGCTTTAAATGCCTGCATTTGCTGTTGATTGGGAACATCAGGAAGAACTGGTTCTTCTTCATTTCCTGCAACAAATTCCCAATATCCTTTTCCCATAAGGAAATTCGTCATTCTAAACTTCCATGCTTGGAAGTTGTTCTTGTCAAGCTTTTTAGTTACAATCTGTGAAAGAGAATCAGACGCCATTACAGAACACTGCAAAAAATTCTGTCACTGCAAAAAACACAGCTTCACCCTCACAAGGGCAAATCTGCAAAATTGACGAAAGTGGTATTTGACCACACAGTCACTTTCTAGTGACGACTTTGCATAAACAGGAACCAAGGATGATTCTGTAACTCCCAATGTCTCTGCACACAAGCATACGATGTAATTTCTGTGGTAACTTTTCACCGACCTGTAGAATAGTGGTCGCACAGCATAAAACAGGGCCTTTTTCTGAGTGCGTGTAGAAAACTTCCGCCTCCAAAACAGGCCCCGAAATGGCCTCAAATCAAAAAAACAGGGTCGCCAAGGGCTAAAGCCCTTGCCCGCAGCATATACTGCCCTCTTGCTTCACCGCAAAGGGCGTCTCAACCTGAGACAATGCACTCTTGCAATTTTCGGCTGTGCTACCTGCAGAGATCTGCTCCCAAAACAGAAAATGAAAGCAACACTGCTCCTCTTACCAGAACACCGTGAGCTTGGCTTGCTTTCTTGAGCTCCATACCACGAACAAGGCTCTGATACCATGTCAAGATTGTGGAAGAGAAGGAAGGAGTCTCACTTGTAGCTTTCTTGCTTGCACAATGGGGGAATACACACTTAGGTGGAGGCTGAAAACAGTTTTTTTCTTCTTAGTTTTTGTAAGCCAAAAAAAAGAACTCTAGTATAAGGAAATAGAAGAACCCTATATATGGGTCTCAAACCAAACTCAACTAACTAAGGTGGCATACTAATTGAGCCACGAACTAGAGTAGATAAGGATAGCTATCATGTAGCTATTATTCATGGGCGGTGTACCAACCGCATCTGCAACTGACAAGTCGGTGACATAAATGCACAACGGTCACCCTAGCATATCACGAGTGGAGCTCGATATCTCAACAACGAGAGAGTAAGAGAGAAAGAGAGGGAGAGGGAGAGGGAGAGGGAGAGGGAGAGGGAGAGAAAGAGAAAGAGAAAGAGAAAGAGAAATAGAGGGAGAGAGAGAGGGAGGGGGAGGAAATGAGAGAGGGAGAGAAAGAGAAAGAGAGGGAGAAGGAGGGAGAGTGCATTCTCTCTCTCCCTCTCCCTTTTGCTTGTTTAATGTTTAAATCACTTTATTTTTTGCTTGTTTAGGAGAGGAAATGAGAGAGAAAGAGAGCGAGAGGGAGAGGGAGGGGAAGGAAATGAGAGAGGGATAGAAAGAGAAAGAGAGGGAGAGTGCATTGTATCTCTCCCTCTCCCTTTTGCTTGGAGGATGTTAAAATCACTTTATTTTTTGCTTGTTTAGGAAATGAGAGAGAAAGAGAGATAGAGAGGGAGAGGGAGAAAAAGAGAAAGAGAGGGAGAGGGAGAGGGAGAGGGAGAGGGAGGGGAAGGAAATGAGAGAGGGAGAGAAAGAGAACGAGAGGGAGAGGGAGAGGGTGGGAGAGAGAGTGTGCATTCTCTCTCTCACGACGGGTTTGGTTGTTTGTTGTTTGAATCACTTTCTTTTTTGCTTGTTTAGGAGATAGGGAGAGGGAGGGGAAGGAAATGAGAGAGTAAGAGAGAAAGAGAGGGAGAGGGAGAGGGAGAGGGAGAGAAAGAGAAAGAGAGGGAGAAGGAGGGAGAGTGCATTCTCTCTCTCCCTCTCCCTTTTGCTTGTTTAATGTTTAAATCACTTTATTTTTTGCTTGTTTAGGAGAGGAAATGAGAGAGAAAGAGAGCGAGAGGGAGAGGGAGGGGAAGGAAATGAGAGAGGGATAGAAAGAGAAAGAGAGGGAGAGTGCATTGTATCTCTCCCTCTCCCTTTTGCTTGGAGGATGTTTAAATCACTTTATTTGTTGCTTGTTTAGGAAATGAGAGAGAAAGAGAGATAGAGAGGGAGAGGGAGAAAAAGAGAAAGAGAGGGAGAGGGAGAGGGAGGGGAAGGAAATGAGAGAGGGAGAGAAAGAGAATGAGAGGGAGAGGGAGAGGGTGAGAGAAAGAGAGAAAGAGAGGGAGAGGGAGAGAGAGGGAGAGAGTGGGAGAGAAAGAGAGGGAGAGGGAGGGGAAGGAAATTTAAGATAATAGACTTATTGATAATGGTATGCAATGTGCTTTGCCATGGGCCTCGTACATTGGTAACTCTTTAAGATGGCTTAAAAATGGTCAATTCCTTCATGAAGTCCAAGTAGGGGATCTAATTGTGATATGCATAATTCATTGTTTTTGTATTAACTTTATAGGCATGCCAAATTAGAAATCATGCCAACTAGTCAACGGAAGGACTAAAAGAAAATGATACCCTAGTTAATGGTCATTAAGGTACTTCATCAAAATGAACCCAAAAGTATTGTTATAGAAGAAGAAACCCTTAAATTGAGTATATGATAATTTCTCTCAGGTCTTATGACTATGAGTAGAATTGATTGAAATAAATTTTATTACTATAGTTATAAAATTTCATAGATGGCGTGCATTAATTTTAAAATGGATTACTTATACTCAAAGCCCAGATATAACAAATAATTATCTACCGGGACAAACAAATCCTTGAGCATGATACAAGGCCGAGATATAACATCGGAAAATCTCTCAACTACTATATACAATGCAAGATTTATGGTCAACTTGCAACTTGACGTACATCTCCATTAAGCTATCAATTTAAGCCTCGTTTGTTGTAATGTAGATAAGATGGCAAACGAAGAAGGTCTTATTGTTCAAGACCGCGAGATGTACAGCGTGTCCCATGTCCTTGCTCTCAATGCAAGTTGGCAATTAGACGAAAATGCCGATTGTCTATAGAACACGTACGACGATTTGGCGGGTTTCAATCTGAGATCATTGATCAGGCGATTGCGGATTTTTAGCAAACGGTAATTTGAAGTTATCATTTTTCATGCATTGTACTCTCAAGCTAATTGAAAACCATACACAATAAGATTGGGTATTGTTGGCAAATTTTCTATCCAGGGGGGTGATGTCTCGACCCAAGGGGGAGTGCACCCTTTGCGGCCAATTAGAAGAGTTCGTGGACGTGCGATGGATGGATTGCAGGAGCCAATCGACCACTCGCAAGGCCCATCTATACCGTCAATGCCAGAGGAGACAGACAACCTTCCCGACCTGCCTACAATCTTGGAGCCTGAGATGGAGGCAATGATCGATGCATTGATTCCCATGGATGTTGAGACATCTGACCCGCTTAGAGAGGAAGCATCCATACCATTATATGATGGGTGCCGAGTATCTCGGTTGAAGACATTGCTTGCACTCTTAAGTGTGCAAGCAAAATACGGTTGGAGCGATACGAGTGTGACTGAGTTATTCAGGTACCTTGCACACAGGCTTCATTGATTTTTTTTAAACAGTATTATTGCAAACATTTGTGTTTTTTCAAGGTGTTTTATGATTTTTTTCAGGTTATTGAAATATCATATATTGCCACCTGCAAATACCATGCCTGAGTCTCGTGATGATGCATGACATGTTTTACGGAAGCTTGGCATGGACTACAATAACATCCATGCATGTATCAACGACTGCATATTGTTTCGAGATGAATACGAGACTATGGAGACATGTCCAAAGTGTGGTGCTCACAGGTATCGACAGGACTTGCAAGGGCAAACCATCCCTCAAAAAGTTCTCAGACACTTTCCGCTCATCCCCCACATAAACCACATGTTTCCCACGTCTGCCATGGCAAGCTTGACAACGTGGCATGTGCAGAATAGGTCCACGGATGGAGTTCAACGAATATCAGCAGATTCGCGCGCATGGAGCCACATTGACTCTACCTTCCCAGGCTTTGCGCGAGAGCCAAGGAATCTTCGGCTCGGTCTCGCCATGGATGGTGTGAACCCATTAGGTCTGCGCTCAACTTCTTACAGTGTGTGGCCTATAGTGCTTGTCAACTACAACATCCCTCCATGGCTTTCTACGAAGAAAGGACATCTCATCCTTAGCTTGCTCGTCCCGGGCCGCTACAAAGTAAAAAATATGGACGTGTATCTTCGTCCATTAGTCGATGAGCTTAAGATTTTGTGGGAGGAGGGGGTCACGGTGCAAGATATGAGCAGGTGCGATGGTCGGCGGTCAGCCAACATTCGAGCCATTCTCATGTAGACGATGCATGACTTTCCGGGATTGGGAGAGTGCTCAGGTGAGCAGACCTTTGTTATCGCTAGTAATATCTATATTTTATTTCATTCAATCAAGTATTCACTAGGTCGTGGATCGCCTTGCAGGTCTGGTTACCTTAGGTTATCATGCATGTCCATTGTGTGGGTCATAGTTAGACTCCCGAAGGTCACAAACCATGAAGAAGATGGTATATCAAGGACACGCCGCTTTCTTGCCGGAGGATCATGAACTCAGGGAAGGTTTTCTTGGACGACCTCTAGCACGTATGAACGCTGCAAGCTGGTACGAGCTGAAAATGGTAAACCCGGAATCACATCCAAATGGAATGCGACGGTTCTCAGTTTTCTACGAGTTGCCATATTGGACCCACTTACAGGTCAACCACTTGTTGGATCCCATGCATATTTTCAAAAATGTGGGCAGCTTGCTATGGGACCACATCACAGGAAAGAGAGACACTATAGGGTCACGAATGGATTTAAAGGAGGTAGGTAAGATGGAGGCGCTTTGGCCGCAGTCGAGTGCTGAAGGGGGAGTGCAGCTTCCTCGCGCTCCCTGGGTTTTGTCTACCAAAGAAGAGCGCATTGTGAAGCAAGTAATCAAGTCTATCCGCACTCCGACGGGTATGATGCGTTCTCTCAGGTCCGCATTTTCTAAAGATGACCAAATGTCTGGGCTAAAATCCCATGATTGGCATAAGATATGCCAGGTTTGTGAACAGAATGGATTTTAATTAGCGTGGACATTTTGAAATTTGAAAAGTGACCATTATTCTTAATGCTTTCTCATTTGTGGCAGTTTGTCCTGCCGATCGCGATCGCGGGATGCCTAACTCCAGAAATTCGTGGGGCCATTTACAAGTTGTCGACTTTGGTGCAATGGATCTCACAGAAAGAGATTAAGACGTCCTCTATTGAATCCGCAAGGCGGGGAGCAGTTGAGACGGTCTGTCTCTTTGAGAAATACCTGCCCACTAGCATGCTCACGATACAAGTTCACCTTCTTGTGCATCTTGTGGACGAAGTGGAGATTGCTGGACCTATCCATATGCGATGGATGTTCTTCCTGGAGCGCTTCATGAAAACCCTGAAAGGCTTTGTGCAACAACGAGATCGTCCAGAAGGTAGCATGGCGGAAGGTTGGTTGGTGTCAGAGGCATTAGTGCATATCTCACAATGGCTACCAACGGTGGAACCAGACAATGAAATGCTATGGACGCTGAAGGACGATGATAGGCTGACTGGAGATGTGGTGGTTGGAAATGGGGTAGAAAAAAGAATGGATGCCTCAATGGAAGAGAAGGTGAATCGCTTTTGTATGTTGCACCATGCCTCCATGGAGACGTGGCTTGCCAAGTACCAGATTGCAAGGCAAGATCGAGAGGAAGCACGAGCTGAATTCCGACACAGTACGCGTCACTGACCGATTCGATATCCCGAAGGCATGGAGGAGATGCCACGGTTTATGTCAACACGATGGTTGCATGGAGCCTTGACCGCAGCATCCAGCGAAGGGACAGAGGTCTCAGTGGAGGAGTGGGAGTTCTCGAGGGGATGTAGTCCAAAGGTAATGAGGGGTTTAGAATGTGTCGTATCTAAATTTTCTTGCTACATCTAATTTGAGTGTTTCAATGTGCAGTACAAAATATATAGTGCAGCGTGGTCGCGCGGATGGCATTTTTGGGTGGAGCGTATTGACAAAATGCGCTCCACAATGGACTGTGGTGTCATGGCAAGGTTTGAGCAAGAGAGCTGGCGACGAGCAACGGATCCGAACACGGTTGTGGATGAGATGGAGTATTTTGGGAACTTGCAAAGTATTATTACGGTGGATTACCATAGCTTCTCCATGATACTATTCGATGTGCAGTGGTTCAAAGTGGTACTTGGAGGAGCTGGAGCAACAGTTCGACGAGGTCCATCTGGATTTCTCGAAATAGATTCCGAAAAAAAATGGACGGATTTGCGCGACACCTTTGTGTTGCCGGCCCATTGTGAACAGGTGCAAATAGTCATTTGCTTGCTAATTGTAATACGACATGGTTTATGTCACAATGGTTTGAACTCGCTTTGTAAGTGTTTGTGAACAGGTAATCTTCCATCCAAACCCCCGACAACCTCGATGGTGGTATGTTATACCTTAAACTCCTCGAGGTGCGAGAGTATATGATCAAAGCGATGTTCCAGGCATAGATGAAGAAAATATGCAAATAGAGGGGTCGATATTACAAGGGGTGGAGGCCATCGCAAGCTTGGAGCCCGCATCGGCTAACAATGATGGAAATACAGAAGTCGTAGAATTTTTTGAGAACGAGGAAGACTCGTTCTTTTGTGGTGACATATCTATCGACCTTCTAGTGTATGCAGAGTTGTGTCAGGAGATTAACATGGGACCATAGAACACTTCATTCTTGGAGAATTGTATTACTCAATTCGTTGTTTAGATCTTCCATAAAGGTAGACAATATATGCATTTTAAGAGAGATTTTTCAAAAATGATTTATATTAATGTGCTTTGTATAGTTAAATTGATTATTCTAACATCATTTTTTATCTGTGTAGGTATCGCCACAGGACATATTTGGAGGACTTTGTAAGTTTCTCTTTTGTTTTGCTTATTTGTTTTTTTGAGATATTCTTTGTACTGACAATCATGTTTCTAACAGTTAGCATTTTGTTTTCTTTGCAGCACTCCGTTACAAATCGCGATCCGTAAGGCCTTGAGACTCGATATGCAGAGAGGCACGGTTTTGATCGACCGATTGTATAGACGCGGCGGCCCTGTAAGTCACTCATCTTTCTTGTCCGTAGTTACCATGAGATATTTGAATGCATTATTGTATGGTGGATTGATATGTTGTTTCTTTTTCTGCAGAATCCGTTTGATGCTCCTTTGCAGCGGGACAAGCTTTCGGGGGACGAGGATTTGTAGCTCGCCCTTGGATCCTTAGAGCTCACACACCTTTAGTTTTTAGTCGCCCGATCTATGTAGACATTTTCTATGTATTAGTGATATCGTTTCATGATTGTACCAATCGCATTTTATGCGATCATGTATTTATTTCATGTATCAATTTTATAATTTCAGTATACATTCTTTTTGTTTACAAAAGCTTTGAATGCAGCAGTGCAGTAACTATTTTGTATGGCTCTCATACAGCACACAGTGCTATATGTGGCAGGGCAGCTTGCTGCCCTGCCACAAAAAAAAAAATTCTCTCTTACCGTCGCTATTTGCGTGGCAAATTTACTGCACGCGTCGCTATTGGCGTCGCTATGAGCGTCGCAAATTCCTTGTAACTGTCACTATATGCGTCGCTATATGCGACGCATATAGCGACGATTCTATGGCGTCGTCAATAACGACGCTTTTTGCGACGACGGGGGTAAATTTTGTTGTTTGTATTTTCGTCGCTTTAAACGTCGCTATAAGGTCTATATCTTGTAGTGTTGCAATCACAAACATCGTTATTTAGAATGCATTATACTTAAACTTTTAATATGTTTGTTTCCAAGACAAATCTTTTCTTTCCAAAATTTAATAATATCGGGACAAATTAGCATAAGTGGAAAAATAACTTTGAGACAAATTAGCATAAGTGGCAATACCTTCCAATGGTCTTCCTACACTTCCTTTTTGTTGGGGATTAGTTTGGAGTGAATTTAAGAAAGAGTTTCATACTTGAGGATAACTCCCTTAGAGTAATTAAAGAAAATCTTGGTTAGTTTAATTACGAACAGTATCATTTGGCAGTTGCATCTCAAGGTCTCTTGTATACCAAGGATTAGCGTCTGCGATTACCCATTAGAGATTTTGTTTGAGCAACACAAAAATAAAAAATATTAAATATTTTCGGGACAAAATATCTTCCTTGTACTTGCTTTAGGTTTATCTTGTATCAGTTTTATGATTTCAGTATACATTCTTTTTGTTTGCAAACGCTTTGTATGCAGCAGTGCAGAAACTATTTTGTATGGCTCTCATATAGCACACAGTGCTATATGTGGCAAGGCAGCTTGCTGCCCTGCCACAAATTTTTTTTTTCTCTGTTATCGTCGCTATTTGCATGGGCAGCCACAAATTTTTTTTTTCTCTGTTACCGTCGCTATTTGCATCACAAATTTACTGCTCGCGTCGCTAGTGGCGTTGCTATGAGCGTCGCAAATTCTCTGCAACCGTCGCTATATGCATCGCTATATGCGTCGCATATGCGACGCATATAGCGACGATTCTATGGCGTCGTCAATAACGACGCTTTTTGCGACGACGGGGGCAAATTTTGTTGTTTGTATTTTCGTCGCTTTAAACGTCGCTATAAGGTCTATATCTTGTAGTGGGAGAACAAGAAGAAGCAGCAAGCAAGTAAGCAAGCATCAAGGGAGGGTAACTTACCAAGGAGAGGAAGAAGGAGAAGGAAGAAGCGCCACCACCCGCCACACCAAACACCCAAGGTGAGTCTCTCTCTCTCTCTCTCTCTCTCTCTCTCTCTCTCTCTCTCTTTGTTTCTCTCTTCCTCTCTCTGCTCTGTCTGTGTATTTAGGATTTGTGATTCCATTATATATTGCATTTTGTAAATCAATAATGGCGGTCGTCTGCTAAAATTAGCCGACCGAGCGCGTCTGATAGCGCGTCTACATCTCAGTGTAGACGTAGATATAGATGCGAAAAATGTTTCTCAGGGGGCGCGTCTTTGAAATAATCTTTCTCTGTTTTCCCTAAGCATACAGTTTGATGTTGATGGGGGGAAAAAAACCAGAGAGCATGTGGCTTGCAAAGCCACATGCTCTCTGGTTTTTTTTTCATACCTCTGTTTTGCGCGTCTATCAGTGCGTCTAAATTGCACGATAAATGCACATCTATTCTCGTCAAAAACTTTCAGAGTAAACACGGTTTTAGACGCGTAGATACACGCGTGTATAGACGCACAATATGAATATATCCACTTTTTTATAAATATGATTATATATTTACGTAGCGCGTTTATATTCATGTCTATAGGCGCGTCTAAGTGTGCGTGTAACTCTGATCATAAGCGCACTTTTAGACGCGATTTTGTAGACGCGGAAATAGACACGTTAATAAACGCACCTGAAATTTTTTTTCACAATTCAAATATTGTGTCTACAAGTGCGTCTATGGAGCCTTTTTGTTGTAGTGGAAGCCTTCATGCATACCATGTCCAAGTTGACATCCCTAATAATAAAGTTGTCGTGCACTTAGATAACAACGATGTTAGAGTCATTCATGTACATGCTGTGATGGGTACACTAGGAGCTACATTAGTTGGATGTGGAAATGCATGGGGCTTTGTAAGGAAGTTGTAAGCACTCGCAAAGAAACGTGAGGTGATCAACTTGAAGGTGGATGGGTTAAAGACACCAGTGGAGTTCCCATCCTCCTCCATAACGCTATATAATAGTAACCCCCTCAAGCCTAGCTGCCTTGCACCTTTATTACCATAATATAACTATAAGATATTGGACTCCCATGTCTAGATTGAGACCAATCAAGGAGAGGATTTATAATTCCAAGTAATGGTCAAAAGGAAAAAATAAAAATTTGATTTTACATCATATCTTTCAATTTAAAAGTTAATTCATAGAAAATTGCCATGTGGAATGATAAGAGTGGCATGAATGCTTGCCATGTAATAGATTCCTCAATTGTTGATATTATAGATATAGATTATAGGTATATATGACAAACTAAAGAAGTGAGACTCTCCATAGAATGAAGTTTAGCTAAATTGAAAGAAAATTCTCTTTGGTGACAAGGGCAACATGAATGAGGAAACATATACGATATGTGTGTTTCTTCCTACTATGACATTTTGATACTTTTGAAACTATTGAAATAAGCTTCTTTTTGCTAGGGATAGGATTTCCTAGTCTACTTGTAGCTTTCCAATACACTCATCTTAAGGGTAATATATTCTAAGTTATTACTGATATTTTGGAGGAAAAGACTAGTTGCTTTAAGCATGCCAACAAAAAGCTTCTAAACTCATCTAATTAGAGATGCTAGATGTAATAAAATAGTATACTCATGCATTAAAAAGTAAAGGGTAACACATGTGTTCATGTGGCTGGACATTTCCATGCAAGATTGCTATGTAGATTTTTGTAATTGCACTTATGAGAGGGATTTAAATTAATAATGGGAAAAAACCCATGTGTACCTAAAGAAAATGAGTTACTTTACTCATGAAAGTTTATAAAGTTATTGGTTTTTAAGTACCCCTTGGGAAATGTGATAGAAATGATTTTCTAATAATAAGCCTATTATGAATAGACTAAAAGATAACATCATTTATATAACGTTGTGTGTGTGTGTGTGTGTGTGTGTGTGTGTGTTTGCACATGTCTATGCATATGCATGTAGATACATATGCTACAATAGAGAATCAACATCTCAACCATTTATTTAGTGTTCTCAACATCCAATATGGACTTGAAATACTTATTCATGCATTCATGCTCTTTTTGATTATGATCACCACTATTTGCAAGCTATAGAGGCTATTGAGTTTTAATAACTTGATTGGATATGACACCTAGTTGATAAATATGTTATCCTATGAAAATACCAAAATAAGAGCTATTAAACACTTGGGTGAAAATAGGGGCGCTTCATTGTTTTCTATGTCATTTTATTGACATAATCTTTTCTAAGTTATTATATATGGGCCCAATACATTGTACAGCTAGATCAAGGTTGGCATTTGGAAAAGTGCCTAAAAATTTGATGGAGATTTTTTTGTCTTGCTATTTTACCAAAGCAATATTAAATGGATGTTTCACATCTATCTTTATTGTTATGGATTATTTTGTATTTATAGATCAAGCACATTGTAAAGGAACCTTCTAGATTGAATAACTAATAAAGTAGAGGAGATAGAAGAATGAATGCCCAAATGTCTATGAGAAAAAATCTCACATATGAAAATGACAATTTATGACTAAGAGTATAAGAGAGAAGTATTTTTATCTCCAAAATACCAAGTGGTATGCCATTGAACTTTTAAAACAAAAAAGCAATATAGTGCTTTTTGAACCATTTTATGTAGTGATGGCGGGCCCCTCAAAAATATAATGTATCACATCGCATAAATTGAAGAGGCCTTAACACCCCTTTGTACTTTATTACATAAAGAATGGCACAACTTAAAAGGGGATATTCATACTTGAGGAGAAAATGAGTGTCTTTTATTTGTGGAAAATTCACAAGTACGTGGTTTTCTAATAGGTCTTGAAAAAGTAAGGGTTTTTAAAAAAGGTCTTGAACAAGAAACATAGAGAGTTTACATATAGTGAGCTCTCAAGTGTAGTAGTATGAGAGGTATAGGGGCATTAAGTAAAGGTATATTGATGATATATTTATAGAAGTCATATCCACTTTCATGGACTAACCATCATATGATATAGTAAACATAAGTCATCGCCCTAATGAATGCTAAATAATATATGATATGGTCAATATAAGACAAAAAGATTCATAAATATACCATAAGAGCATATCCATGATTTTTTAACAAGATGAAGGGGTGTTTGTTTTAGGGATTATATAAGGAATTATGTGTAATATACCCATTATGCTAACCTTGTGCTTATAAAATTCGTGGATCTCAAGTTCTTAATTTTAAGTTTAGGAGTTGAATAATTTAAGTTTTCCATACATAGAATGATAAATTAATCTAATAGTGAATTCCCATAAGGTTAATAAGAAGCATAAGATATAGAGACTAGCTTAAACTCAATAAAGATGCAAAACTTCACAATATTAAAATGGGACATTAGACAACCAAATCAAGAGAAGCGAATCGGGGGGATAATTTAGGTAGAAACGATACACTAAGCTCCTAGTGAATTTTAGATAGGGACTTATGGAAAAATATAGGGGGTAGAATTTTAGAAGCAATACATGGTATAGTCAAGATAAATTCCCCCCTAGTGAATCCTAAACAATATATGATATAGTCAATATAAGAAAGAAGATTCATAAGTAAATCATAAGAATATAGTCATGAATTTTCAACAAGATGAAGTGGTAATCTTGGGAATTGTTTAAGGCATTACATGTAATATACCCATTATGCTAACCTTGTGCTTATAAAATTTTTGTGTCTCAAGTTCTTATCTAAAAGTTCTAGAGTTGATAAATTTAAGATTTCAATATGTAGAAATGATAAACCAGGTTTTTAGTGAATTCTAATAGGATAAAAATAAGCATAAGATATAGAAACTAGCTTAGACTCAATAAACATGCAAAAGTTAACAAGATTAAAATCGAATACTCAACAACCAAATCAAGAGAAGACAAATCTGTAGAAGTCTACAACTCCGAATATTATCCATCCTAGACATTGGGAGGTGACTAGACAAAAACCTAAAGATTGAATATGAACTAGCCTCAAAGGAGTAGTATAATAGGAGAAATAAGAAAAAGATACAAACTTATTAATAAAAAAAGGGGGTGGACCTTTAGAAACATGCAAAGTATTAACAATAGTTCAATATGATACACTCCCAAAGCAAAGAAAAGTAACCTTGCTTTGTGGGACCGAGTCATGTTATGAAGGAGTAGTTCTTCAGCTCATTCTCAACCGAGGCAAGGTAGTGAAGAATGTTAGCCGTGGTCTCCTTGATTGAATGGCACACATCTAGAAAGGCCACATCCACATCATCGTCCACATCATATTGAGTGCTGCTAATCGATGAGGATGTCGATGAGTGGGTGGAGATGAGGACCGCCATGGCATCCACGTGATGCGGTTATGGTCCAGGAACAGGAAGAAGAGGCTGGTGAGGTTGGAGGCGAAGGGGTCGGGTACCTGGCTCGAGAGGCGGTTGTAGGCGAGGTCGGCATTGACGAGGTTGGAGAGCTGGCCGAAGGAGGCAGGGATGGGACCCCCGATGGAGTTGCTGAAGATGCGGATGTTTTGCTTGAGAGAAAGGGCGTCATATAGACAAGCAAATGGGATTGCTGATTCTAGATTACTTGAGGGGCTCTGTGGGGCGGAGTGGTTTTTCCTTCTCTATGCATCATACATCAAAAGGTTTTGACATTCCTATGTGGGAAAAGCGGTTCCTAAGAGCCACCACATACCTAGCTAGTTGCGGTCCCGTTACCCCCAACCGCAACTAGCCAGGTATGTAATCCCTCCCTTGTAGAAGCTTGACATGATGCTGTAGCTCAGAATGTGGCAACTATAATGAGGATCCGTTTTGAGCTTGTGATAATATTGTGTTTTGAGCTTGTTTGGGTTAGTTTTGATAGGCTATTGTGATGTGTTTTGAGCTTGTTTGGGTTAGTTTTGATAGGCTATTCATTGTTGTAACAATGTGGGCAACAAGCCTTTTTACTAAGAATGTTTATGCCTATTGTGTCCACTAGTCTTTCTGGTATATTACATGTATACCATGATGTATACTACATGTATACCATGCTTGAGAAAGGATAACTGCTGTGATGGCCTTATTTATAGCCCTAGGGACACGACCTTCCTATCCTAGTAGGCTTTTGTAATCTCTGACTTTGCTTGTTTTGAGGAGATGTCCAACCATGCTTGGGAAATGATAACTATTGTGATGGGCCTTGTTAGCCCTAGGGACACGATCTTCCTATCCAAGCTGGATTTTATTATCTCTTGTTTGCTTTTTATCCTATGTTTTCTCGAGCATACGTTTATTATAGTAAGCTCCAAGTATCACTTGTTCGAGGAGATGTTTAACCATACTAGGGAAATAATAAGTGATGTGATGGGTCTTTTTGGCCCAGCCCGGCCCAATCTTCCTTTCCAGGCAGGGTTTCGTAATCTCTCTCTCTATAGCCTACTTATGTTTGTAGACTCAGAGTCAACTTGAATTCCCCTTCAATTCACATGAACCAAGTGACACCTTTGCACCACTTCATAACGTACATCTAGCTATACTTTACTGGAAGATCTAGTTTATGTATGTGCCCATAATAAATATAGAACTTTGAAATAACAATATTAAGTGAACATAGTTTTCTTTCACCCTATGAATATGCTTGTAAACCATATAGCACTATCGTATCCCTGCTCTACCCTTAGAAATAATAGACACATGTTTTTGCTAAACTAAGTCTTATGCATCTTTGGAAGATTTTGATACGAAGGTATTCTATAATTAAATCTCCTTGCACTTTCTACTCTTTGCAGCTTTCTAATTAAATCTCCTTGACTATGCTTATGGTTCTTGAATATAATTTATTTCCACCATAGATAAAAGTCTACTTCCCGTTGAGTAATGCTTTTTTTTTCCCGTTTGATCTATAACCTTTGATATGTAACTTTAATATATAGATTGATTATTTTTTATTTATGTCTATCTTTCAGGAAGCCATAATGAATAATTTAAGGAGATGTCAGTGCAATTATAAGTGTAGGCATTCAACCCTTGGTTATCAGAATGTTACTAGACAAACTTACTATGCACACAGTCGCAAGGATATGAATGGGATAATACATTCATCAGTTCTGGCTCAACAAGAAGGTCAAAATTCTACTAACAATGATGTTTCTATGAGTGAAGATAGCCCTCCTATGGATCAACCATCATCTCACTCTTTGCCTAGACGCAGGCGTTTGTGGTGTACATGCAGAACATATTGTGGAGGTGGACGTATGGTTCCTCACTCAACATATGCAAGACACATGAAAATTGAGGAAAGATTTAAGAGTCTCGCTACTAATCTTGGTTTAGGTGACTCTCAAGGACTACCACAAGATGACATTCTACTAGAGCATAATGACATGGGAGATGAGGTCCATAATGACCCATCAGATGAGATTGGCAATTTAGACGAAAGGGAGGATAATGAGGTGGAACCACAACATGAAGCGTTCGAGATGGATGATGTTGAACCATCTTTATTTGACAAAATCGTTCAAAGAATAATTCAATTGCAAGCACTTTGGGATGAGCATCAAGCTTCAATTGAGTTTCAAGATAAAATGCTTAAAATTCTTTTTGGTGATATGGTCAGTTCTGATCCCCTCCAAGCACATATGAACAATATATATATGCCAAGCTTGGCCAAACTACTAGTGCAAATGCCTAACACATGGGATGGAGACTTGAATGGTATAAATATTCCTACTTGTTGGGAGAAACTTGGTATCATGTTCACACGGCTAGGTATGGTTAACTCCCAACGTTACAGGGTATGCCAAGGAAGTGAGAGCTCTATTCATGCACCATTGCTTTATCAGCCAAGCAAGGAGGATAACTACATTAGAGACACAATTGAATGCTTGTGTAACACCAGAAAAGGAGGAAGGAAGAAGTTAAAGCGTGATTGTTCACAATGTTGTGAAAAGTGTTCCAAGTGTTCTCTACCGAGAAAATATATGCTCTCTTTTGACTATGTCTCCATTAGAGAACAATTGCGTCTACTAACTAGAAGTAGAACTCTATGCCATGAATTGTTGGAAATGTGGAGAAATAAAAACAAATGGTTAATACAGGAGAATACACTTTGTGATTCTACAATAAATGAGTTTTGGGATGGTACAAAATGCAAAAGTGTAAATGATTTTTGGAATCCTGAATCATACTTTGAGCTTCCATTGATATGTAATAACATGCATTGCAAACAAGTCTATACAGCTTGGCCTTCTGCCCAAAGGTCACCATTGGTTGATCATTCATGGGATGATATTGAGAGTGCCTACAAGTTTATCTGCAAATCATGTCGAACTCACATACATGGGTACAAAAGGATTTGTAAGGCACACTTTATTATCATGCTCGTCTTTTTAATTAATATAAATGAAATTTGATACAGGTTACTAAAATGTGGTGTGTTTTGTGATAAATAGGGTGATCCACGCAATTTCGCCTTGTTATTACATTGGGATGGATTCCAAGCCTCAAAGACAACCCAGAAGAATTGTGGAGTTGTTGAAATCAAAATTCTCAATGTTGGAAAGAGCTCCCTTATTGGAGTTATACCGGTTTTATTTATTCCATTCAGTTGCAAAAAAGTTATTGGAAGCTCTAGTAAACTCTTTCACATATTCATGCAGCCATTGATAGATGAACTAGAAAGTCTATTTGTTGATGGATTTGAAGTAGACTTCAATTATCCAGTTACACAGATTGTTGAGCATGAAAATTCTCTTCGTCGAAGATTCATTGCACGTGCTATGCTAATGATGGTAACTGGAGACCATCCAGCTCAGTGCGCAAGATTGGATCTTTCAAAGATGGTGGTCAATCATTTTGTCGTAGAGACAAAGCAATAGCCACTTTGGAGGGTGAGGGCTCAGGACGTTACTTGTATGGTCAAAATAGATTCCAGTTGAGATATAGACTAATTAAAAGATCAACCAATGAAATGCTTAGTTCTTTGACGAATAACAAAGATAATGAGATTTCTTATGCAAACTACCAAAGACGAAGATTCTTTACATGGATATTTACGCATATTACAAAAGACCAACGTGACAGACTTATGCCGTATCAAAGGATGACAAGAGAACTCCACAAAGCTTTACTACCACCTGATGGATACTTAGTGGATTCTAATAGGTACGATGAATGTCCAGAATGGCATGCATCAGGTCTCATGCATGTATCATGTGTAGAGAAAGCAAAAGAAATATGGAGTTTTTTAGAAAAGGCTAATGATTGTGCATGCAAAAGAGTAGCTCTAACAAAGGGAATAACCATAGGAGCAAAGAAGTTAAGACGCAGAGATGCAACTAATGAAGAAAAGAGATATGTTCATCATAGCTTCAACATAGAGGTGGAAACAGTGACAGAATATAAAAAGGTTTTTCTAAAGGGAGAAGTTTATAAAGTGGGAGATAAAGTGGTGGTAAGATGCGATGAAGACTCTAGAGTGGACATAGATGTTGGCCATTGGAAAGCATGCATATCATCATTTTTTTCGTTTGAATGCAATGGTGAAGTGAAACTATTTTTTGGAGCTTATTACTACAGACAATGTATTGTGGTTGAAAGTGGCAATGAAAGTCTAGTTGTGGATACCACTACAGGTATGAGTGTCTTGCAAAATGGTTTTGTTCCATTTTCATGGGATTGTATTAGACCAATACAATCATTGTTACACAAATTTATTCCACTTCAACATGGAAACAATATCATCGCATATGAGACAAAAGATTTGAGACCAAGGTCACGTTTGATTAAGATAGGTTACATCGGTTGCATTCCTCCTTGGCCAGAGGAAAATGATGTTGTCTATATGAAGTCTCATCTAGATGCTTTATGTGAGCCAAATGACCTCAAATGTGCTGTTATAAGAGCAGTACACTATGAAATGAAGCAAGTAAAAGTGGGATGGCTAACTAATGTACACTTGCAAGAAAATATTTGGAAAGTGAGAATAGAGGATCAAGATTGGAAGGATTGGTGGCTATGTGTATCCACGAAAAAGCAATGGCAAGTACTCAAAACAAAAGCAATTGCAATTGACAACAAAAGAAAGATTGTACCTACCATGTGGCGTTCGCATGAGCATGAGGCAACAATGTTATGACGGTATGTTTATTGAAGTCTTTTGTTTTGTATTGCTTAATGTAATTTACATTTTCAAACATTATGACGGTATGTTTATTGAAGTCTTTTGTTTTGTATTGCTTAATGTGATATACATTTTCAAACATACATTGCAAATACTTTCTTATTGTTACCATGCCTATGTAGGTTTGCCATGTCGACTTCTAATCTAGAGATGATGGCTCTTTTGAAAAAAATGATGAGTGAGGATCCCAAACTACTTGGGCTTGTGGATTCAGTTGTGGAAGAAGTGAAAGGTAACTAACTCTAATAACTAAATTTATACCTAATTTTATTACTATTTTATGTGTTCTAATCCAAGTGCTAAGGAATTAAGTGATTTAGTTTGATATAGTACTTCTTTTTAAAAAATATAAGTCTCTTATATTTCTAAACTTTGGTTTATTATGTGTACATAAAGGTAACAAAATCACAAATGCAGGTACAAGAGATAATGGAACAATGAAAGCTAAGGAGGTCATTGGCCCTAATGTCTCTTCAAATCACGATACAGGTATATGTCTTTATTTCTACTAAACTTTGAAAATTTAAATTTGTACATATATTATATCTTGCTTTATTAGGTGATTCATTTTGATATTAACTAGCTTTAATTAGTCTCTTTGCCAAATTTAAAATGTTCATAGTTATTCATATCTTTAAACTTTGAGTAATTGTGTGTATATATATAAACATAGATAAAAGAACAACAAAAGGTGGGAAAAGAGGTAATGTAAGAAAGGGAGATAAGGAGGTTACTTGCGATAATGTTTCTTCAAGTCAAGATGCAGGTACCAACTTTAAGGATCAAAAACTTGTACAAATTTGGTGACCCAAATTGATACACAATATCTAATTACTTTCTTTTGTGTTATTGAAAATTTTCATAACCTTGTATTATCGTGAGCTTTGGTTAACTCTATGTATATATAGGTAAACAAGTTACTAAAGATGACACAAGAGACAATGTAAGAAAGGAAGACATTGAGATTGCTTGCCTTAACACTTCTTCAAGCCAAGAATCAGGTATTATCAGCTTTCTTATGTTGATAATGAGTCATTTTTTGAAATGGTTATACTAACTAATGATATTTGATCACTTGAGTATCAATAGGAGTGATACGCATACCATCATATGATGATATCTATCGGCCACCCATGTTGAAATTTAGAGAAGAGGGTAGACTTTATGGAAAAAAGCTCTTGGCTGAATACTTTAAAAGTCAACACACTGTCATGCTCGAAAATTATCATCAAGTACGTAGGTGGTTTGAATCCTTAAACCCAGATGATCTACGTTATAAAAATGCGGATAAAAAGTATATCATGAAAATTATGTCAGAGAATCACCATGAGATTTTACCATTGAAGTTTACTGGATGTGAGTACATATGGAGAGAGAATGACATATATGACTGGTGGAAGGGTACGAAGCAAGATGAAAGAAAGTATTTGAAGAAAAAATATTTTTTAAAGAAGGTAAGTTGATTGTTACTTTTTTTAATTGGCTTTCCTAATATTTGAGGTGTAGATTCTTAGTTATTGAACTATTAATCTTATGACATATAGAGAGAATTATCCACATCTCTTGGAGTGGATGATATAGATAAGCTTCAAAATGTATCAAATGACATAACATCATCAATGGTAAGATGATTTATAAGTTTGATATCATAAGTGTAGGATTGGCTCTTTTTTTCCCATACTCATTTAGGGGTGTCTATTGATGGCAGAGTGAACCATATGTTGCTACTATTGATTCTAATCAACTTGATGTATACATTCCTAGCATGGATGATATTGCGAATGAACAAGGTTTGAAAAATGTATCTTATAATCTTATATGTTTATCATTTTTGTACTTGATTCCATATATTTTGGAGACATTTGATGTATACACATTATCTTATTTTGTTGATGTAGCCTCTTGAAGAAAGTAGCTCCTTTGAAGGACAACAATACAAGCAAACAGATTTATCATTGCAGGTAATGCTTTTGAGCTCATATCTAATAACTCTCTTTGAGAATGTCTCTTATACAGATACTTATACATTAACTTTCATTTCCCATAGATGAATATGTTCGTGGAGGAAGAAAAGAGCTTTGAAGAATTTCAATGTTATACATCCGATGAGGTTCTTTGCTTTATATTAAATTTAAGATTAACCATATGATTCATGTTCTTAACAGTATCTTATCCTTTGCATGCTTAAAATGTAGGATGTTGAAAATGAAGATGAGACACTTGATATGGAAAATTGTGCCAGCTTTTCAAAGTTATTGTCATATGGTTTAGACAAAATAATGTACTCAACTAAACGTCAAGAAACTCTGGAACAAAGTATCCATAGTTCAAGCAATGATAAGGTATGTAACTTTTTTTTCTATATAAATGTTTTTAATGTGATTACTAATTTTTAGTTTTGAATGTAGGCTAATCCAGATGATGACATTAATGAAACATCTCGAAAAAGTCAAAGAAAGAGGAAGGTATTTGATATATGTTTGTGAGAGAACAATAGCGTCATAGTTTAGTGAATAACTAAAGATATGATTTATTAAATAACTATTTATTTTTCGTGTTGACTAGCCAAGTGAGAAGATGAATGATATTTTGCAACAAAGGAGCATGAAACGAGGTACCAGTATCAACGAAAAAGAACCAAAGGTGCTAGATGTAAATGTTTATATTTTTGTTTATGTCATACATGAAAAGCATTTTTTATTTTATTTGAATTAGGAATTTAAAGATCTCCCAAACCAAGGCATTGAGATTAACATTTCAAATGATACTCAAAGGGTAACTTTATTGTTAATTTATATTTTAATTAGATATATATAATTGTAGTCATGTAGTTGAATTTGTAGCTTTGAGATTAACATTTCAAATGATGCTTAAAGGGTAGCTTTATAGTTTATATATATATATATATATATATATATATATATATATACACACACATAATAGTCATGTAGTTAAATTTATGGCTTTTCATATTATAATTCGTGTCATTTAATTATCTATACATAGTATAATAAGTTACTTATTCTCTTTTTGTTATTCAATGTAGGTTAATATGACAAAAGAGAACATGGAAACCATACTTTTGAAGTATCTTGGTGTGCCTACAATTCATGATATGTACTTTTCTTTAAAGAGTACATACATGAATCTCAAAAAGATTGAAGCTAGCTTTCGAGTCTTGATTAAGGATACAAAGAAGCCAACAAGTGATGATATGATTAAGGAGATTGTTTATTGGCTACTAGGAAATGGCAAAGTTGTATTAAACAAAAATAGCAATGTGCTTAGTCTAGATGATGTGGAAGTTTTAGCATAACTTCTACTTTGAGTTAAGAATTTATTGCTTTTCAACATATTGGAGATTTGAGGGATTATTCAAATATTTATTACTTTGGAACATATTGGAGATTTAAGGGATAAAACATTCAAGACACACATGTTGCTTAATTAGTTTTTAGTTCTATGCTCCTTTAAAAGTATTGTCATTTTTCTTTTGGTTGCTAGAAGTAGATGTTGATGTCTTAATTTGTTTAATCTATTTTGATCATTAGATGTATATTATTGATCCTTACTTAGAAATGATGACATTCTCTATATAAATATCTAGTTAAAAATTTATTGTGTAATTTCTTGTTTGATATTAGCATGTCTAAGAGTAAGGGCAAAGTAGATAAATTGATAAGGAAAAAGAGAATTCCCATGGAATTCCATAGTTGAAAGTATATATAAGTAGGGAATGCAAAAAATAAGAAAAATGAGAGATTTCCTAGTGAGAGTACCTAGGGAATCACATCTAGAATTTTTTTCCTATATATGGAATATTTCTTATATAGGAATTATTCCCTACATAGAAAATTCTGTATTTTCCTATGTATGAAATATTTCCTACATAGGAAATTCCTATGTAAGAAATATTTCCGACATAGAAAAGGTCTTATGTGATTCCCTACTTATTCTCACTAGGAAATGTCCCATTTTCCCTAGTTTTTACTTTCCCCACTTATATGTATTTTCAACTAGGGAATTCCATGGGGAATTCTCTTTTTTTCCTATATGGGGATCAATTGAAAGTTCCTTGTATGCCAATGGTTGTGCTACTATTGCTGATGGCTGGGCCAACATGAATCATAACAGTTATAAATGAGGCCATCAAAGCGTCATCCGTGATGTAAGTCAGGGGGCGAAAAATTGAATACTTTTAATAAGCTTTTTGGAGGCGACAAGATTGACATAAACACTAACGTCTTGGAAGCTTTTCTCAGCAAAAAGCACAAGCTTTGCGTCAATTACGAGCATGGATAACAAGTTTAAAAGAGGCATGGGAGGAGAGACTCGGGAGAATCGGAGTTAGCAGCGAGTCTTGAGGTCTCCCCTAAATGACGACCTGTACATGATTGGAGGAGTCTGGTAGCAAGAACGTACGCCGCCGACCCCATCACCACTACCAAGCGCCCTGATAGCTACAGCTTGTTGCACGAAGAGCCACCATTGATTGCGCCTCCGTTGAATGCCGCCTACGCCGCTACTTACGGATAGCCTCACCACCGCAGTACTGTTGTAGTCTAGGTTGGAGCTCTGGGACGCCACCATCATGATCATTGACTTTGTAGCAATTGCTGAACCGCCCCGCTTGAAGCACTATCCATGCCACCACGGACACCTGCAACGTACTGCGTGCAGCGCACCAACGTGCCAACCCGCCGCCATCTCCAGCACGTCGATCTATAGCAATGTGGCAACATGTCTAGAGGCACATCAACGCGACATCCACTTCGCGATTGTCACCACATCGTCATCATCTCACCATTATCACAAACTACAAGGTGGCAATCATCTCTGCCTATAGCACAAGTAGCACCGGATCGACATGAACAAGCACCTTACATTCCAATTCGTCAAGCTCTTGCAATCACTGAGCGCAAGCTCTTGCAATCACTGAGCGTGATAGGTGCCCTCGAATGGTGTGGACGAGATCAAGTCGCAATGAGGACGGCCGGCCTACAACTTGTAACATCCCTGTAGCAAGGCAATCGTGTCTTACTAGTAGGGAAGGAGAGGCGACACTGAGACAAGGACCAGAAAGAAGGAAATAACTGTGGGGAGCGATGGGCTGTCGATCCTCATTCGATGCTGCTACTTCCACTATGCACTGCTTCATGAATTCTTTTGGAGTTTTATTCCAAGAGATGAAGTGAGGTGTCTCGTCATGAAACCTATCTTGTCATGCTCATGCTTCTAATTGTATTACCATTTTCATAATCAATATGTATTGGCCTTCACGATCTATCTTGTCATGCTCATGCTTCTAATTGTATTACCATTTTCATAATCAATATCTATTGGCCTTCACGATCTGCCTAAAACAGATCACCTTGGACAAGTCCACCTAAGGTATCATCATCATTGAATCAAGTCACATTATCATTATCATCATTGAAGTCACGAAAGGAGGTAACAATATCGATAGCATCATTACTATAAACGACAAAGGAAGCAAACTGCAATAAACTCCCATCCCGCGAAGCGTCCCTGTGGCGAGCAACTTTCACAAACCCCCACACATATCCCGTGTGACATCCGGTGAACCGGACATGAAAGTGTTGCTTTTGATCATCGAGATGGGAAACTCTTTGAATACTCCACCCACTTCATTGACTACTTCATTTTCGACCGATGAGATGAAGACTTTATTGTAAACTCTTTCTTCAGCCATTATGATGCAGAATCAACAAATATAGTTATCTATGGAGCAGTAGCAGTAGTTACATCAACAACAATTGGATCAACAACGAATGTTGCATCAAAAACAAGAGTATGGTGCGACCAAGGTGATTGAGGATGTGGTTAGTGAGTGCAAATTATTTGATGGTTAAAATGTTTCAACCTATCTTAAAACCTTTGAAATCCAGATGCACTTTTTCGGAGTTCCGTCCAACTGGAGCAATTATTTCCTATGACTTGTCACACTTGCTTTGCAAGTTAGAGTGACAAATCTATTTGTGTAAGACTCTAACTAGAATGTTTTTAAGAAAGCGCTCAAAGATGAATATTTCTTGGAGGATTATGGTATTGCTACGAAGGAGACATTCAGAGAGTGGGTTTATCAGTCCAACAAAGGTCTTGTTGCTTCTGAGTTGTTGCGGGAATTTGAAAAGCGATACAACTGGTTAGATGCTCTAGAGCAAAGAGCTTTGAACTCGGAGAAGGTGGAGTTATTCTTGCAGGCGGCTCATCCAATACTTCAGGATCACTACAAGAGAAAGGCCCTATAGACGCGCACTATACACGCGAAATAGCGGGTGCGTTTATCAACACGTCTATTGGTGCTAGTATATAAAACACGTCTATATATCCGCGTTTTTAAACGTGCTTATAGATGCGAAAATAAACACATATATTTTCTATTTCTCATAAAGTTCATAAATATGACCAAACATCTTAACAATTAGTATTTTTTTGAATACATTACCAACTTTACTTCTTTCTAAGTATTGCAAATATACATCCAATCATTCAAAGCTAATTATATATGCTACAATGAATGATCAATCTCATCTTCAATGAGATCGGCCCTTGCTAGACTATCTACCTCTAGGTCTATGTTACCAATAGGCAATGAAACAAATAAGTCTATCCCACTGTCAGATGTATTGCTATGCTCAATTTCTTCATCATCATCTGCAACCATATTGTTATCCTCTTCTGTGCTTCCTTGAACATCCTCGCGGGGATCATCTTGTACTGCATCATGTATATCATCGATCATGGCATCATCATGTGCATAATCATTGATTGTTGGATTGTCATCAACTATCTCTATGTTAGTAGCATTGGCATATATTAGTTTTGAATGATTAGATATGGGAATGACGTGCCACCATCGGTTATTGTTTATCATTGGGTGATACACAACCTGCATTTAAAAAACAAAAAGTAAGCAACTTAGATATTTATTGTATTTTGAGAATGTATCAAGAGGTAATATATATAAAAATAAATAGCTTCTAATATACCTGCTCGCATTGTTGAGATAGTACGAATGTGTCATTCTTGCCTTGGTGAAATTTTGTAGAGTCAATTACTACAAAACCACTTGGATGACATCTAATTGTGCAATGCTCACCCGTTATTACTACTTCTTTAAACCACTTCACATCTAGTATGTATACAAAAAATTGCCTAAAGTCAAGCTTCAAAATATCTTGGATCAAGCCACAATAACCTTCCATGGTGCCATTGGTATCCTGGAAGTTTGCAAGGATACCACAATCCTGGGTATTTCTCTTATCATCTATACGTTGAGTTTCGAAAATGTTTGCCTTCACACCAAATAGCATTGAACAATGTGCACTAGTAGTACATTGTTGAGATCATATTAATGATTTAGTTAAAGATGAAACATGTGAAATTATTATATCACATATAACTAAAGATAATTTAATTATAAGTATGTCTCACCTTTGATAAGAAACCTCGTGCGTATTTCCACTCCTCTTGCGATATATCCATCGCCTCCTCTTTTTTCATCTTCTCCATATTTTCATGTAGCCAATCTATATTAATATGACGTGGAAGCACACTTAAATGTTCTGGATATGGGACATTACGTCCATGTCTAGCACAAAATGCTTGCCTTTTGCTTACTCTTCTTGCCCTTGTTTCTTTATATAGTGTCACCCATTTGCTCATTACTTCGCCGTTAAGCACACAAAATACATTTAACTTACGAAGTTCCTCTTTCATTAGCACTTTGCTCCTTCCTTTTCCTTGAGGTATTATAGAGGTCATCCTCAAATCTTCATCATCTTTCCATAGTCGTGGTAAAGAGGGGTCCACTTTAGTAAGATATTCAGAGATTTGTACAAGGGATGATTGTACTAACCAATCCTCAGCCATGCTTCCCTCGGGCCGTGCATTTTGCCTTACAAAATCTTTTCGGGTTTTCATAAAGCGCTCTAGAAAAAACATCCACCTTGCATGAACTACCCCACAAATTGCGATCTCATCAAACAATCAGATGTACGAGTAAGTGTACTTGAGTAGTCAAAATGGAGTGAGAAAAAGTTTCCTCCACCAAACAAACCACCTCAATGGACAATACTCGAGCCTCTTGCAACATATTTGGATCGATTTTCTTCAAACTCACAAATCTACCAACATGCAATTGAGAACGATGATTAGTTTTGTCCATAAATTCAAGCAGGTTTACTATGTGATGTATGTAATATGTAAACTAAAAAATAAGTATAAAGTATACATATCTCGTGAGCTCACTTATCTTGTAAATGATATCACGCACATCTTTCGAAACACAATGGGATATGCTAGTAGGAAGGGTGAACTGTATGTAAATATTCATACATTGTTAATTAATCTATATAGTTACTCCACTAATTAATATATTTATGGCTATAAAAATCCTTACCTGAATCATTTTGTGCCAATCGTGAGACTTCAAACCAGATAGTTGCTCCACACCTCTTTTCTTTTTCTTTATGAAGGCTCCATTGAGGCATCTCATATATCCTATGGGAGTTCGAAAGCTACATATCTGCTGCTTCACCATCTTTTCTTCGATCTTCAACAACATCCAAGGTGCACGTGGTAACTCAATCTTTCCTCTGGGTTCGATGCGTGGCCAAGCTCGTCTCATACGTCCAATGCTACGTAAATCCTCCCTTACATTGTGACAGAATCACGAGCCCCGATTAAGTGATCCCATAATGTAGAGGCAACATTCTTGAATATATGCATGGGGTCTAACAGGTGATTGATCTTGAGTTCAGTCCAATATGGGAGACAAAAAAATATAGAGAATCTAAGGCACAAACAATATATTATTTCTCATTCTCATAATGGAGTGTACTTTAAAGACAAACAAAAGAAGTAAACTATTACCGACTCATGCCGAGTGGAGGATGATCATTGGCATGTGCCCAAGTGTCCTTCCAATCTTGAATGGTCAGAGATTGTGGAGTTCTTTCATTAGTGGGGGGTGCATATTTGGGGTGGTCAATAGGAAGAAAATGATGATGATTGTCATTGATAACCTTCTTCAAGTGTGTCAGTCTAGAAAAAACCAGAGAGGGATCGCAAATTGGGCATGCATGATATCCTGATGTAGTTAAACCTGTAAAAACAAGTGGGTTAATGATGACATATATTTGATTAAGGGTAAGAATAAATAAAATAGAGTATGCAACTACCTGAACACTCTCCATAGCCTAGAAAGTCATGCATGGTCCACAACAACATGCCCTTTAAAGTAAAATCTCTAGAGGACAATGATGCACTCACATCTTGCACCTCAATATCTCTCCATAGCATTTCTAGATCCTCTATCAAAGGCTCTAAGTAAACGTCCATGTTTATTACTTTGTGTTTTTTAGGAATCAAAAGGAACAACATTACATGTCCTTTTTTTATTGCCATGGACGGAGGGATATTATAGTTCATCAATACCACTGGCCATACACTGTACGAGGTGCTTTTGATGCCAAATGGATTTATTCCATCTAATCCTAGACTAAATCTCAAATTTGTGGGCTCTTCTTTGAAAGTAGGCCACAAATTGTCTACGTGTTGCCAAGCTGGTGTTTCTGAAGGAATTCTCCACTTTCCATCACTTGAATGGTAGCTAGCATGCCATGATATGAGTCTCGCAATAGATTCACACTTAAACATAAGTTAAATACGTGGAATAATAGGAAAATGTTGCAAAACCTTACGAGGCACATCCATTGATTTCATCTCTTGGTTGTATCTTGGTTCACCACAAATAGGACACTGTTGTGCAGATGCATAATCCCCACAAAACAAAGATGCAATCATTGACACATGCAAGGATTTTAACGTAATCGAGACCTCCAAGAGATGTCAAGAAACGCCTTGCTTGCTCCCTTCTAGTTGGTAATTTATTTCCATTTGAAAGCGTTTGTGACAATAACCTGCATATATTATGCAAACAAAGTTGACAAACCGCGAATATTGTCTAGAAGCATTTATAAATTAATATCAAATGATACATACTTCAATAATGCATTCAAGCTAGCATTACTCCATCCATAAATGGTTTGTAAGTTCAGTATCTCGAGAGATGCACGTAGAACGGAGTAGGTGCAACCTTCGTACAATGGAGTTTTCGACGCTACGTGTAGTGGGTCATCTGTCTCTCTAGTGGCGCCCTCCCCCCGAACCTCATGGGAAAATAAATCGTGCACCATGTTGTCCAAAATCTCTTCCTCCAAAACTTAATGGGGCATTTGAAGAGGGCTACTATCATCGTCATCAGTCTCTACTCTTCTTGAGGACTCTGTCTCCTCGCGTCGATGCTTTGGAGCCTCTCGACGCCTTGGAGGGACAATTTGAGGATGTGGTACTGCATCCTGCTCAATAAAAAAAAAGGAGGTTTTGTTTAATGGTGAAGACGCAACATAGACTAATAATAATTGTGCAAATAAAGCAGTAAAAATTACTGGGTCTTTTTCTTGGTCCCACTCTCCGTACATGCTGAGGTGTGACATTGTGATTCGACGTGCTCGAAAAAAAATCCTCGACAACGATCACACATACATTTGATTTTCCGTCGTAGCCAAGCATCTCGATTGTGAAGACGCAATGTCTCATTCTCACTAGAGGATGTACTGTTTGTTGACTCAGCATGTCCCATACTAGCAGAAGATGACGACATAATTACACCTGAATCATAAGGACATATATAATTTCATTTGGTATACATGTCATATTCCCTAAATGCATTGATACTTACAACATGGAGGAAAACATTTTGATATTGAAAGACTAGGAAAGTCATGTTGATCAAAAAACAACCAAAAGCTAGCATCTAATCAATTTAATTGTAATTGCACGTCTATCAGCGTGTGTAATATGTCTTATCTGCGCATATACACACGCAATTACACGCTCTTACAAACGTGCCACACAAATATTAATTTTTTTTTAAAAAAGTTGTGGCTTTCTTTAAAAAACCAGTGCTTTCTTGCGTTTTTTGTGCGTTTTCTGCAGTTCGAGCTCGACATCACTAATCATGTCTATCTATCACTTCATGAAGACAATGAGGGAAGGAAATGAGAGTAAAAAGAGGATAGGAGGAAGGAAGAGCCAAAGAGTAAAGAACAAGAGCCAAACAACAAGGAAGAGATAAGAATCAAGCAACCTACCAAGGGAAGGGAGAAGAAGGACAAGGAGCTTGCAACCTAGCTGCCACCCGTTGGAACAAGCAAAGAAGGTGAGTTCTTCTTCTCTCTCTCAATCTTATTTGCTTTCTCTTTGTCTGTTTGTCTCTCTCTCTCTCTTTCTTTACATGCTTTAGATTGTCATCTATGGAGGTTTTTTGCGTGTTTTTTATAACAGTTTGCAAAATATGGTCCGACTGTGTGCGCCTGTCAGCGCGTCTAGATGACAGTGTAGACGCAGGTATAGACGCAAGAATAGACGCGCTGACAGACACGGGTAAAGAAGTAGGTATAGACGTAGCATGTAATATGTTTTATCTGCACAGGGTAGTAATGGATTTTTGCTTGTGTAGATGTGGAATCGTGGATCTTCCAGCACTGATCCTGAATTGGAACGTATGAACAACACCTTAGCGGAGTTTTCTAGAGGTGTTAGTAGCTTTTTTGGAGGTTTTCCGAAAAAGGAGCAATTCATGGGGGAGATGACTAGTTATCTTGGTCGCCCTCCCATTGCAAAGGAGGTTTTTAGTGTCATGTCTGGGACACCTATCACATCTTTGCCTAGCACTGCCGCACAAACACCAAACCTTGGCACACCAAACCTTGGTACACCTCTACTAATAGGTACTCCATGCACTATGTATACACACGGATCAGCTGATGCACATGGATCAGCTAAAGTACATAGATCGACTGAAGCACGTGTATCTGCAGAAGCACGTGCATCGAGTGAGGTAGAGGGTAGTGCCCGTCAAGGGAGGAGGGAGAGTCGTGCGGGAGGACGAGGGCTTTGTGGGGGTTTCTTAGGAGGTGGCTCGATCACCCTCATAACCGGGAAATGAGAGGTGAGTCTCCACAAATGTACTACTCTGTCACAGATGTTGGTGGTATCTTGCATAACCCTGAGGGGAGGGAAGTGATAGCCTACTTAAGGAGTGTCATGCATGCCACATACAAAGATTGTATGATTTCCTTCAAGCGCACCAAAAAAATGGTTTGTGGCAAGAGGTGCTACGGGCACTACATAGAAGGTACCCTAATCCCGAGAATTCACGATTCTGAGATGATTGGGGACAGACAAAGGTGAGAGACGCGCTTCATAACATGAGGTCTCACCTTATGATGCGCGCCAAGGAGTCACTGCGGAGACAAGAGCAGGGGCGCCCTGGATATGGCCAACCACCCAATTGCCACCGTAGGGAGTGGAAAGAGGCCAAGAAGACAGCAATAGAGAAAATGACAAGTCGCCAGCATGCAGAGACGCGACGTATCCAGATGGCAACCATGGGATCGTCGCATTATGGATCGGGTGACAGGGAGTCATGGGAGGCTGAGTTTGTAAGTATTATTTGATTTCTTTTTTAAATTAAATTTTGTAATTTATTTTAATTCATTATGTAGTGTGTTCTAATACGTTGTATGTTAAAATTATTTTGTAGTATCATATCATTGGTAGGATGCCTACTCCTAGAGAGGTAGGCTACTATCAAGGTCATAACCGGGTGTCCACTTGGCAGCATTTCTATGAGGAGGGACTCATCACGGAGGAGCAATATAATCGTGCCATGAGGATTCCACAACCAGAAGAGGTATGTTTTATTTTTTACATGAAAAGCATAGGTAACTCTAATTTATTGTTTGTAATGGTATTTATATACCTTAATCCTTTGTGTAGGTGAACCCTAATGCAATTGAGGATATCGAAGGGGGGACTAGCAGTAGTGGTGGCGGCAACAGCAGCGGCACTGACACAACGGTGGTGGTAGCGATGATGATGCCTCTTCTGAGGAGATGTAGAGGAGCCCCATGCATGCATGCCTCCCCTTGGCTTGTAGTTTTCATTTTTGATATGTATTACTTTCAGCTAGTGCTTGCGACCATGACCATGCTTGAGATCACAAGCACTAGAACTCTTCATGTAAAAACGTTTCATCTATATATATGAAATTTCATGTTCCACATACATTATTTTGTTTTCAGTACAAAAATCTTCGAAATATGTACAAATGTTTCAGCAGAGTACGCTCATGTTTCAGCAGAGTATGCTCATCATGTGTTATTATCAATATATGAACTTTGGCCTCTCCACATTCTTTTGCTTTCAGTATAATAATCTTTCTTTGTTTTTCCTAAGCATACAATTTGATGTTGATGGGGGGAAAAAAACAGAGACTCTCTAGTTCTTTTTTCATACCTCTGTTTTGCGCGTCTATCCGCACGTCTAAATTGCAGGAAAAATGAGTGTCTATTATCGTCAAAAACTTGTAGAGTATACGCCTTTGTAGATGCGCAGTTACACGCGTGTATAGACGCAGAATATGAATATATCTACTTTTTTATAAATACGATTATATATTTACGGAGCGCGTCTATATACGCGTATATGTTTCACTATAAGCGCGCTTGTAGACGCGAAATTTTAGACGCGGTAATAAACGCGCCTGGCATTTTTTAACACAGTTCAAATATTGCGTCTACAAGCGTGTCTATGGAGCCTTTTTGTTGTAGTGGATGAGTTGGAAGAGCTTCTTGAAGAGCGTATGCAGCCCATGGGATTGAAGATGGATTGGCAGGATGCTATTGATGTGGTCTCTACATTGACAAAGAGGCAGAGACACTACAACAAAAAGGCTCCATAGGCGCGCTTGTAGACGCAATATTTGAACTGTATTAAAAAATGTTGAGCGCGTTTATTATCGTGTCTATTGTTGCGTCTAAAATTTCACATCTAAAAGTGCGCTTATAGTCAGAATTACACGTCCATATAGACGCGCTACGGAAATATATAATCATATTTATAAAAAAGTGGATATATTTATATTGTGCATCTATACACGCGTGTATCTGCGCGTCTAAAAAAGCATTTACTCTGCAAGTTTTTGATGAGAATAGACGAGCATTTATCCTGCAATTTAGACGCGTTGATAGATGCGCAAAACAGAGGTGTGAAAAAAAAAACCAGAGAGCATGTGGCGCAACCTACAATTTAGACGCGCTGATAGATGCGCAAAACAGAGGTGTGAAAAAAAAACCAGAGAGTGCTCTCTGGTTTTTTTTCCCCCATCTACATCAAATTGTATGCTTAGGGAAAACAGAGAAAGATTATTTCGAAGATTTTTGTACTGAAAACAAAACAATGTATGTAGAATACGAAATTTCATATATATAGATGAAACGTTTTTACATGATGAGTTCTAGTGCTTGTGACCTCAAGCATGGTCATGGTCGCAAGCACTAGCTAAAAGTAATACATATCAAAAATGAAAACTACAAGCCAAGGGGAGGCATGCATGCATGGGGCTTCTCTACATCTCCTCAGAAGAGGTATCATCATCGCTACCACCACCACTCCTTGTGCCGCTGCCGCTGTCACCACCGCTACTACTAGTCCCTCCTTCGCTATCCTCAACTGCATCAGGGTTTGCCTACATAAAGGATTAAGGTATATAAATACCATTACAAACAATAAATTAGAGTTACACTCCTCAAGTAGGCTATCACTTCCCTCCCCTCAGCGTCATGCAAGATACCACCAACATCAGTGACAGAGTAGTACATTTGTGGAGGCTCACCTCTCTCATTTCCCGGTGAGGGTGATGGAGAGCCACCTCCTAGGCAACCCCCACAAAGCCCTCGACCTCCTCGTCCTCCCGCATGACTCTCCCTTCTCCCTCAACGGGCACTACCCTCTACCTCACTCGATGCACATGCTTCTGCAGATGGACGTGCTTCGGCCGATCCATGTACTTCAGCTGATCCCTGTGCATCAGCTGATCTGTGTGTATGCGTAGTGAGTGGAGTATCTGTTAGTAGACGTGTGCTAAGGTTTGGTGTTTATGCGGCAGTGCTAGGCAAAGATGTGATAGGTGTCCCAGACATGACACTAAAAACCTCCTCTACAGTGGGAGGGCGACCAAGATAATTGGTCATCTCCCCCACGAATTTCTCCTTGTTTGGAAAACCTCCAAAAAAGCTACTAACACCTCTAGAAAACTCCGCTAAGGTGTTATTCATGCGTTCCAACTCAGGATCAGTGCTGGAAGATCCAGGATTCCACATCTACACAAGAAAAATCATATTACCCTGTGCAGATAGAACATATTACATGCTGCGTCTATATCTTTGTCTATGTGTGCATCTGTCCAGCGCGTCTATTTCCGCGTCTATACCTGTGTCTACACTCTGATCTGGACATGCTGACAGACGTGCACAGTCGAACCATTTTTTTCAAACTTGGTTAAAAAACGTGCAAAAAACCTCCATAGATGACATTCTATAGCATGTAAAGAGAGAGAGAGAGAGAGACAAACAGACAGAGAAAGCAAACAAGATTGAGAGAGAGAAGAAGAACTCACCTTCTTTGCTTGTTCCGACGGGTGGCGGCTAGGTTGCAAGCTCCTTGTTCTCCTTCTCCCTTCCCTTGGTAAGTTGAATCTTCTTCTCTTCCTTGCTGTTTGGCACTTGTTCTTTACTCTTTGGCTCTTCCTTCCTCCTGTCCTCTTTTTACTCTTATTTCCTTCCCTCATTGTCTTCATGAAGTGATAGATAGACATGATTAGTAATGTCGAGCTCAAATTGCAGAAAACACGTAAAAAACGCAGGAAAGCACTGGTTTGAAAAGAAAGCCACAACTTTTTAATTTTTTTTTTAATATTTGCATAGCGCGTCTGTAAGCGCGTGTATATGCGCAGATAATACATATTACACGCGCTGATAGACGCGCAGTAATAATTAAACTGATTAGATGCTAGCTTTTGGTTGTTTTTGGATAAACATGACATGACTTTCCTAGTCTTTCAATATCAAAATGGTTGCCTCCATGTTGTAAGTATCAATGCATGCATTTAGGGAGTATAACATACATACCAAATGAAATCACATTTGTCCTTATGATCCAGGTGTAATTATGTCGTCATCTTCTACTAGTATGGGACTAATGAACAATGTATGAAATTCAGGTAAGGATTTTCATAGCCATAAATATATTAATTAGTGAAGTAACTATGTAGACTAATTAACAATGTATGAATATTTACATACAGTTCATCCTTCCTACTAGCATATCCCATTGTGTTTCGAAAGATGTGCGTGACATCATTTACAAGATGGGTGAGCTCGCGAGGTATGTATACTTCATACTTATTTTTTAGTTTACATATTACGTACATCACATAGTAAATCCGCTTGAATTTATGGACAAAACTAATCATTGTTCTCAATTGCATGTTGGTAGATTTGTGAGTTTGACGGAAATTGATCCAAATACGTTGCAAGAGGCTCGAGTATTGTCCATTGAGGTGGTTTTTTTGGTGGAGGAAACTTTTCCTTGCTCCATTTTGACTACTCAAGTACAGTTACTCGTACATCTGATTGATGAGATCGCAATTTGCGGGGTAGTTCATGCAAGGTGGATGTTTTTTCTAGAGCGCTTTATGAAAACCCTAAAAGATTTTGTAAGGCAAAATACACGGCCCGAGGGAAGCATGGCTGAGGTTGGTTAGTGCAATCATCCCTTGCACAAATCTCTGAATATCTTACTAAAGTGGACTCCTCTTTACCACGACTATGGAAAGATGATGAAGATTTGAGGATGACCTCTATAATACCTCAAGGAAAAGGAAGGAGCAAAGTGCTAATGAAAGAGGAACTTCGTAAGTTAAATGTATTTTGTGTGCTTAACAGCGAAGTAATGAGCAAATGGGTGACATTATATAAATAAGCAAGGGCAAGAAGAGTAAGCGAAAGGTAAGCATTTCGTGCTAGACATGGACGTAATGTCCCATATCTAGAACATTTAAGTGCGCTTCCACATCATATTGATATAGATTGGCTACATGAAGAAATGGAGAATATGGAAAAAGAGGAGGCGATGGATATATCGCAAGAGGAGTAGGAATACGCATGAGGTTGCTTATCAAAGGTGAGACATACTTATAACTAAATTATCTTTAGTTATATATGATATAATAATTTCACATGTTTCATCTTTAACTAAATCATTAATATGATCTCAACAATGTACTACTAGTACACATTGTTCAATGCTATTTGGTGTGAAGGCAAACATTTTCGAACTCAACGTATAGATGACAAGAGAAATACCCAGGATTGTGGTATCCTTGCAAACTTCCAGGATACCAATGGCACCATGGAAGGTTATTGTGGCTTGATCCAAGATATTTTGAAGCTTGACTTTAGGCAATTTTTTATATATGTGCTAGATGTGAAGTGGTTTAAAGAAGTAGTAACAACGGGTGAGCATTGCACAATTAGATGTCATCCAAGTGGTTTTGTAATGATTGACTCTACAAAATTTCACCAAGGCAAGAATGACACATTCGTACTACCTCAACAATATGAGCAGGTATATTAGAAGCTATTTATTTTTATATATATTACTTCTTGATACATTCTCAAAATACAATAAATATATAAGTTGCTTACTTTTTGTTTTTTAAATGCAGGTTGTGTATCACCCAATGGTAAAAAATAAACGATGGTGGCACGTCATCCCCATATCTAATCGTTCAAAACCAATATATGGCAATGCTACCAACATAGAGATAGTTTATGACAATCCAACAATCAATGATGATGCACATGATGATGCCATGATCGATGATATACATGATGCAGTGCAAGATGATCCCTGCGAGGATGTTCAAGGAAGCACAGAAGAGGATAACAATATGGTTGCAGATGATGATGAAGAAATTGAGCATAGCAATACGTCTGACAGTGGGATAGACTTATTTGTTTCATTGCCTATTGGTAACATAGACCTAGAGGTAGATAGTCTAGCAAGGGCCGATCTCATTGAAGATGAGATTGATCATTCATTGTAGCATATATAATTAGCTTTGAATGATTGGATGTATATTTGTAATACTCAGAAAGAAGTAAAGTTGGTAATGTATTCCAACAAATACTAGTTGTTAAGAGGTTTGGTCATATTTAGGGACTTTATGAGAAATGAAAAATATGTGCGTTTATTTTCGCATCTATAGGCGCGTTTATAAACGCGGATATATAGATGCATTCTGTAGACTAGCATAAATAGACACGCTAATACACGTGCTTATAAATGCGCCCGCTATTTTGCGTGTACAGTGCGCGTCTATAGGGCCTTTCTCTTGTAGTGAGATGGAAGGCTTGTTTACAGAACAGAATGCAAACACCATCAGCAATGTCTTCTCCTACCATGACCTCTCCTACTTCTCCTGTTGCACCATCCACTACTCCTTCTATTTCTCATCCTATGTCTATGCCTATGCCTATGCCTATGCCTATTGCTGCTGCGGTTGTCAGACCATCTGCAAAACTGACTATTGAAGATATAGTGGAAGAAATTTCCAAGAACTTAAAAGATCTTCAAATTAAGATGACCATAAGGGAGCAATAACCACTTAGCCTAGCTCCAATTTGTGCCCCAACTTTTTCTACTCCTACAAATTCTTCTAGAAATGATCGTGTTTGACAGTCCTCTAGACCATGAGCAGAAGGACTGTCAAGATTTTGAGGAGGCAAAAAGGCTGAAGTTAGTACTCTGGAAGGACAAGATGATATGTTTCAGAGATACAGAGCAACCAATTAAACCAAATTTTGATAAAGGTGGTATGAAGAAATTGTTGGAGGAGTCTCTTTTGCGCTCTTCTTATGTGATGCGGGAGGTGGCAAGAGAAGCTGTTGCCTATGGTCTTCAGTTGGAGTAGTTGCTGAATGACAAATCTCCTTTATGGTCATGTGCACTACATGTAGAAAAGAAGGGAAAAACTTCATCATCCGAACTTTCAGCCATAGGAGATGCGATAAAAAAAAGGGACTGGATGAAATGATCGACTTGATGTCCTTTCTATCTATGATTATATGGTGAAATCTCAAGAATTTGATGTGGTTGTTGGAAAAGAGATAATGAACAGCTTGAAAGATCAAAGAGGGTGACTAGGAGGAATGATTGAGCTTCTCACCCTTTTTCTTCAGGACACGGGCAAAGTATGGCTGATGTTTAGAAGCCAAAAGTTCAAGAAGATAAAAAGGCCCAAAGACAAAGGATCCAAAGCTGAAAAAGAAACTTGGATTCAAGCTGCTATTTGACATTGAGATGACCACGGACTTGAAAAAGGTACTTGAGGATCAAATTCTTAATTGTAAAATTGAATTTATTCTTGGAGAAGTCTTGGCAATTTCCAAAAGGGAATTTCATGATGTTATCATTGACATCATTAAAAGAAAACGATAGGTTATTGAAGAGCCATCAAAGGATATGATCTATTGAGAGGCTTTAGCTATTGCCGAGGCTATTCTCTATGGATTGCAAATTGAGGAGATTGATTCTGATGAGACTATTGAGGAGTCTATAGATGGATCTTTATGTATGCAATCCAAGAAGACTCTTTAGCCTTTACTTTAGCCCGTACATTATGCTGAGAGTGAAGATGTGCCTAGATTGGTGCCTCGTAGCCATTTTTCTCGAAGCCACTGGGCTCGTGTGACTATGGAGACTATAGTCATAGAGACTCCTTATGTTTCTCTTTTGGATCATGTCTCCAAAATTAATGTCATAGTGCGAGGTTTATATGATACTAGTAGATGGCCAGTTGATGTGGATCATGGTTGGCGCATGCGTGCGGCCAACAACACTATAAGAGATTTGTATGTTGCTTGTCCAAACTTGAAGATTTCTATTGGAGATGTGGGTGAGTCTTATCATTTCTTTGTACAAAAATCTTGTTCTTATCCTATTAACTTTGGGGCAACCATTTATTGCTGAGTCTTGGATGGAGACTAAGGTTTTGGGCGATGGGTTTGCTTATGCACAGATCTAAAGTAAGGATGGAAAGAGAGCTGTCCAATTCATGACCGTTTGTATCAACCATCAGCAGAATAAGGATTCTTTGAGGGATTCCCCTCTTCCAGCAGGAGAGCCGATGTTAGGTACCATTGTCTTGCGAGACAATGGTGGTACGAGATAGGGGAAGCTCTTGCCTCTCTTGGCAGTGGCAGTTTTTCCTCATGTATTTATGGTGTATCTATTGAAAGAACTTTGTATTTTTAGCATATTTCTAATATGCCTAGAGCTGGTAGGCAATATGTGATGAGAAAAGAAAAATAATTGAAGCTTGTAGGAGTTTTGTAGGAAGAAGATGGGGTAGATGGTCTCTTTGATGGGCTTTCATGCTTAGATACTATGGAAGAACTTTCAGTATTGGTGAAAACTGACAATTAAGAGTTTTCATATGTCTTACAGGTCCATTCTCTAGTGATGTAGTGCGAAATTGCTGATTTCATGCTTCAAGAGAAAATTTTGGGTGTTGCGGATTCTCAGCAAAAATTATTCTTTGCTGACATATTTCAGCAAAAAGAGTTGGATGCTATTGTTTATACACAACAATGTTTGTTTTTAATAGGGTGTTTTCAACAAGGGTTGAAATTTGCAGATTGTAGCAATGAAGCCAGAGTTCAGACAAAATATAAGATAGTTGACAAGAAGGTTAGACCTATTGCAGGACCGCTACCTTTGGACAATGATGAGATGATTAGGAGAGTTGCTATGCAAACTCCTTTACGAGATCCTACAGGTATCAGACATAAGTTTTCAGTTGAGACACTAAAAGAGATGAAGATTGGAACTGAAGATTTTCTGCTTCCAAAAGAGGTGAGATGTTTTGAAGAGATGTTGTGCAGACATGGGAAACCTTTTACTTTTTTCCCACATGAGATTCGATGCGTTGAGCCTAGGGTTGTGATGCCCATGGTTATTTTTACCATTCCGTGTCCCTTGGAATCTATGGCCTATTCCTATTCCTAAGGCTCACTTGTCCAGATTGGTAGAGCTTTTGAATGAGAGGATCATGATGGAAATTCCAGAACTATCTTCAGGTCCATATTCTAATAGATGGTTCATAGTTCCTAAGAAGAATGGGACACTCAGATTCATACAGGACTTACAGCCAGTAAATAGGGTCACTATTCGAAATGCTAGTGCAGGACCTATTGTGGATGAGTTTGCATAAGCTTTTGCTGGACATGCTATCTATTCACTCAGTGATCTTTATTCCAGATATGACCAGTTCCAGCTTGCCCTTGAGAGCAGAGATTTGACTACGATGAAGACACCTTTAGGCCTTGTCTGAATGTGTATGCTTCCACAAGGAGCTACTAATTCGGTTGACCATATGATGAATGGGATTAACAAGGTCTTACGAGATTTTATTCCAGAGCTTACCATGCCTTTCATTGATGATTTACCTATCAAGGGTTGCTTGGAGAAAGAGAAGGATGATTCTTTAGATGATCATGGATGCAGGTTCTTTGTGGCTTCACATACTAGAGATGTTGAGAGGATTCTTTGCAGGCTAGAGGAAGTGAATTTGACCTTGTTGGGGTTGAAATTGATTTTTGAGCCAGAGAGGTTTTGATTTTTGGACATATGTGTGGATATTATGGTAGGAAGCCTTCTCCTGCGAAGGTTGATGCCATAGAAAAGATTGCAGAGACTTATTCTTCTACTTCGGAGGTTCGCATGTTTCTTGGAGCTTGTCTGTTTTATCTTATTTGGATTTCTCATTTTGCTCATATTGCAGATGATGTCTACCAGCTCTTGAGGAAAGGGCAATGTTTTTCTTGGGCAATGAGTCATACTAAATCTATACAGAAATTGAAGAAATTATTGAGAGCTGCTCCAACTCTTCGAAAAATAGATTATGAGTGTGGGAGACCTATTGTTCTTACTGTCAATACTAGTCCTATATCGGCATTGGATGGGTTGTTGGCCAAGATGATGTAGATGGGAATAGGTTTGCTATTTGGTTTGGGGCAAAACTCCTAAATGAGCGGCAACGTAGGTATCCATAGATTAAGAGGGAGCTCTTGGGAATTGTCACGACTCTTAAGAATGACAAAGAGTACTTCATCAGAGCTACTGTGGTGGTTGAGATTGATTGTTTGCCTCTTCTAGGTATGATCACGAGTTGTTCTACTCTAGATATTGCCATGCTTAGGTGGATTGGGTACATAAAATCGATGAATCTTGAGTTCAGGCACATAGCAAGTAAAGACAACCTAGTAGCCGATATGCTTTCATGAGCGAGGTATGATGATATGGATTTTTCTTGCATTGATGATGTTGATGATGGGGCTGATCTTTTAGCCATGCATGCTGATCATATTTGTCATGTGTCTGCTTTGGAAAGCTTTGATGAGTCTTTGTATATAGGAGAGTATTTACAGATTGGTCATTATTTGAGTACCATGTCTAGATAGGATGGATGGACTGATGCAGACTTTAAGAAGATCGGGAGAAAAGCTTATGGTTTCTTCTTGCGAAGTGGGCTACTTTGGAAGCATCCATGAAAGCGAGGAGGACAACCGTTGAGAGTTGTCTGCGATAGAACTTCACAAGTGCAGATCATGAAATTTTTTTATGAAAGTCTTTGGGCTGGACATGGAGCTGTTTGGGAAACCTATAAGAAGATTAAAGAGCGCTATTGGTGGAGAGGCATGTACAGAGATATCTCATAGTTTGTTGAGACATGCCTTGATTGTCAATTGTTCTCTTCAGTGAGGCATAGAGATGAGCTTCATCCTACCTACCTGTTGTGTATTCACTACAAGTGGGTTCTTGATTTGATTACTATGCCTGTTGGTTTATGGCAGATGCACTATATTGTTATGGCACGAGAAGATCTCACAAATCAAGTGGAAGGAAGAGCATTATGGACGAAGTCTACTTCAATGGTTTGTAAGTTTTTGTTGGAGGATGTTATTTGTAGGTGTATTGGAAAAATTACTGCAGATAGAGGTGAGTTGGATGCTGATGAGGCTAGGGAGTTTTTCTCTCGCCTTGGCATTAAACTTGCTTTGACTTCGACATATAATCTAGAAGGCAATGCGAAGAGTGAAAGAGGCCATCTATTGATTGTGAAAACCTTGGCTAAAGCATGCGGTGGACGGGTCAGAGAGTGGCCTAGGTTGTTGTCTTATGCCTTATGGGCTGATCACACTACTCACCTTGTGACTATAGGATATATGCCAGCTGAGTTGATGTATGGGCAGAAGCCAATCATGCCTACAGAGACTTGCACACTTACTTGGAGTGCTTTACTGTGGCAGCAATAAGAGATGTCTAGAGAGGATCTTTTAGCTCTTTCTATTCGTCAATTGGAAAGAAGATATGAAGACATTGAAAGAGCAATTCAAAAGTTCAAAGAGGCCAGAATTCGCAATAAAGACCGATTTGATAGCAAACACAAATTGAGACCTATAGAGATTGAGGAGGGAGATTGGGTGTTGGTCTATGATAGTAGTGTAGAAAACCAATATAGTGCTATTCGCAAGGTTTCGAGACGATGGTTTGGGCCTTATTTGGTGCAGCATGTCCATGACAATGCTACATATTCCTTGGCAAAGATTGATGATACGGTCTTGCAAATTCCGATTGCAGGGAAGAGAATCAAATTATTCAAGAGAAGAATGATGCAACTGTGGACAAGATCAAGTCACGGTGAGGAGGACCGACCTACAACTTATAACATCCATGTAGCAAGGCAATCCTATCTTATTGGTAGGGAAGGAGAGGTGACTCTGAGACAAGGACCACAAAGAAGGAAACAACTGTGGGGAGTGACAGGCTATCTATCCTCATTCGATGCTGTTACTTCCACTATGCACTGCTTAATGAATTCTTTTGGAGTTTTATTCCAAGAGATGAAGTGAAGGATACTAAAGGCTTTCTTGAATGCAAGATCAAACTAATATATGGAAACAAGTCACAACAGGAGTGAACTTACTCTTTTGTTGAATTTAACAAAGGAAGTTCAACGCTCCTTTTATATTTGTGCTTTGAAGAGTGATAAGTTGATGTTTCAAGCATAAGGCCATTGAACAATCATATGCTTGATTTTATAAATGCCTCATGATGATTCTTTCAATTATGACAATGTGTCTCCTCATGAAACCTATCTTATCATGCTCGTGCTTCTAATTGTATTACCATTTTCATCATCAATATGTCTTGGCCTCCACGATCCACCTAAAACAGATCACCTTGGACCAGTCCACCTAATGCACCATCATCATTAATTAATCAAGTCACATCATCATTATCATCATTGAAGTTAGCAAAGGAGGTAACAATATCGATAGCATCATTACTATAAATGGCAAAGGAAGAAAACTGCAATAAACTCCCATCCCGTGAAGCATCCCTGTGGCGAGTGACTTGTTGAATATCGATAATTGGTCATGATGGGAAGGAAAAGATGGAGTGGACGATGGTGTTTACTCCTGCTCTTCTCTACTCGCCCAGATCACTTATTCGTCATGGCATGCTGCCGTGATGGTTGCCGAGGAGATGAGCGCTGCTTAACTCCATCTCTATCCCTTCTTCATGACGGCTACAATGCGTTATTAGTGTCTCAGCCAGTCGTTCTGATCGCTGCAAGGCATGGAAAACGACGACGATTATCGCAGAAAACTGACTGACGATGTGATTTAGTGTCTCAGCCAGTCGTTTTGATCGCTGCAAGGCATGGAAAACGACGACGATTATCGCAGAAAACTGACTGACGATGATCACAGACTCATAATTAATGAGAATAAAGCGGCTGATAATGGCGATTTGATAACGTCGATGGAGCTGCAGTTCAATGACTGATCGTTCCTTTTAAACCTTTAGGATTTTTAATGGACATTGTATCCAAAGGATATCCTATTCCTAACATTGTGTCTATAAAGAAACCTTGGTCGACTTTGATAATGTCAAGAAGACACTTCATAATGAGGTGGGATTGGTGTGCTTGACAAGTGCCCTGTGAGGTAGTATGGTAAGAGAAAAAGAACACTTATGAAAATAATGACACAATTGCATTATAAGGCAATAATATCAGAGTGTAAGGTGGTATAAGTGGTTCCCAAGTGGACTTCATGATTTTGTTCTACATCTTCTTGAAGAATGTGCTTTTCTTCAATTAGAACTTAGTTAGGTAAACTATGTGCACTTCTTATCTTCTTAAAGGATGTGATTTTCGTCTTTAGTTGGGTAAACTATGTGTACTTCTTATCTAGGAGAGAAATAATAAGTGCAAGGATTACAAAATGAGGTTTGAAAGATGCTGTTATAACTTGTGTGAGGATTAACTTTAAGCTATGAGCCACATGCAAGACAAAACTTAGTGGCACTACAAGAGATGAAAGGAATTGCGATGCTAGATTTCAACATCATTTCATGGGGCCGATGTAGCTGCTAGTAAGCCCATTAGTATGCACACCAATATGCTCATTGATATAGCCTCCCATGTATATTGACATCAGCTGTATTGATGTAGTTTTAAAAGAAGGTATCAACAATCATATCGACATGATACCAATGGCTATTCCAACACACGTAAAAATACAAATAGGTGAAAGTTTCCCCTCTCTACTCATTTTCAACGTCATCAAACTTGAGGCAAGTTTCCAATCCTTCATTCTTTTGTTGTTTATTTCAATTTCTTATGTATATTGTGTTTCTTTCTTGCATCTCAATGCAATGTAGGTGGTTAGGGAGAGTATTTTTTTTAAAAAAAGTATTTATTTAGTTATTAGAATGGTTAGATAAATAAATATACATACATACATACATACATACATACATACATACACACATACATATAAAAAGTTAAATGAAGATAGTAAATTTTTAATAGTTTTATTTATTGGTGTTAAGAAAAATTTCCATTGTAAGGTGCATTTTTTAAATTATTATATTTTCTTATATGCATAGTTGGATTGTCATGTGCATGAGAATGGATGCTCATACGATTGTCTATATGGACGTTGTCGTATTGCTGCGCATTCGAGGTGTGAAAAACCACCCAAAAGTTGTGCGTGTGATTTGATACTTTGTACATATTTAGTTGTTGTGTTTGTACTTTTGTTCTGCGTAGGTAATAAAGTGAAGAAGGGTTTGGAGCAAGAGGAACTTATCAATAATGCTCTAATTGGCATGCCTTACCAAGTGGTCAATCAATTTAGACGAGAAGGTTTTGATCAACAGTTCACAGGAGTTTCGCATTATGCTTAATGGAGAATCAGGGTGATAAGTATGAGTATATGTGGGAATCTCATGACTTCTTTGAGAAGATGAAGTGGGGCAAGTGGTTGCAGAAGAACTTGTTCGCCGACTTGGTCGAGAGAAATGCTAACACGTAAACTGGCCAGCCAAGAGCAACGGATTCAAGTGCAAGAATGCATTTGAGATGTTACAAATTCATGGAGAAGAGCCTTTATGGAGGATTTCTATGAGGCCCGATTTACTCAAGTTGATGGGCACATTGTTGGCTTGTTTTGATATATTTGATAGTTATAGAGGTTCTCATGCTGCAGATTATGTGTAAAAGAATCTATTTGAAAATCTGATTAAACATCCTAAAGTTTATTCCTGAAATAAATCGGCAATCGGACTCAGAATATTTGGAAAGCTGAGAATAGTCAGCGCAAAGAGGCGGGCTCAACAGCATCAACTGCTGTTTTGGTAGGGCTGTTTTTAGGAGGACAGAAAAAGAAAAAGCTAATTTGGAGGCGAGAGTGCGGGACGGACAGGGAGACGAGGAATACACACACAGACATTTGGGTTTTGGGGGGGATTCATTATTCGTGGGCTCAATGAGGTTTTCAGTACCTCAATTCATGTTGCTTATCCTCAAGGTCAAGTAGGAAGACACTCTCCGCAGGATCAGATTATTGTGATTTCTCCGCAGGATCAGATTATTGTGATGTGGCTACAGAAGGGTGCCGAATTCAATGCGTAAAGAACAAGAGGAAGAGACATCATGAAAAACGAAACTGAGGTAACAGAGGTGACAGAGGATAGAAGGATCGCTTTCCTTTTGTTTTTATGGATGATACTTTACTACCAGTGATCATCAGTGGAGGTTGAATGAGCAGTCATGCTAGTGTAGAAATCGATGCATCTAGAGAGTTTAGCAAAGACACCCAGATGTTGGAGACAGTCTTCACACGGCTATTCTCAGGCCTCCGAAAGTAATACATTCGGGATCCCTCCCAATGGTGGGATAATCGGAGCAACAAAGCCAACCCACGATCTCCAGACTTCAAGCACAAAATCACCCAAGAGCCCTGTGAATTGATGGCCGTTACAATCCACCTTGGATTTGAGATGAGCTGATACAGAAAGGACTAAAAGATAAGGATCCAGTGCAGCGATTGATGAACAGGTGACCCATGTCAAGACGATTGTTAGTAAGGGTTGCTATCAGAACATTGTGGCTACTCTGAAGGCTTGTTCCAAGCTCAAGGATTTGTCCCGAGGCACTAGACTATTTGCTGATAATCAGCAACGCGGGTTATTGAGAAAGAGTTCCTATGTAGGGAACGCTTTAATCAGTATGTATGCAAAATGCGATGCCTTTTCAAAAAGCGCAAGAAGAGCTTGACAACCTTCCAGTTCGAAACGTAGTTTCTTGGTCTATGCTAATTGCAGGATTGTCTCAACATGGGCTGGGTGAGAAATAACTGAACTGCTTCGATGAGATGCAATGTGAAAGCCTTTGTCCAGATGCAGTTACCTTTACTTATACCTTGATGGACCGTGGCAGGAGCTAAAGACACAGAGAAACCACTGTCGACTGTGACAGAAGTTAAGGACTTGGAAGCACAGGCGTTCATTACTACACAACACTTATGAATCAAAAGGATGCCAATCACACTTGAAGGAATCCTGAATCTGGCTGCAATCTGGTAGCAAAGGTGATGCTAATATACTGTATGCACAAGATACTGATCATGCGGAGGAGTATGGGGTACACATACATGATGGGTGTGTTACATGATACGTCACAATAGTCAATAAGGCATGTATAACCTTTAGCAGAGTCTCTCTGAAGAATTCTGCCTTCAACGCAGAAGTGCATGCATCCCTAGGCTTTGCAGTCGAGATCAAGATGTTAAATTCCCACAGCAGTTAGCTTGGATGGTTATATGAACATTGCCATGGAAAAAACAGAGGAATATGTAAATGGACAACTAAAGAACAAATATGGTGATGCTTTCATAAGAGGCAATAATGTTCTTCATATCAGTACTTCAAAAAGAACAATGAGTGAAGGAGCTTGAGTTCAGAAGTGTTGTATAGTGGAGAAAAACTAATGAAAATAAATCGTGTATGGATGACATATTTGTTTGTTCCTTGTGCCCTCAATGAACAAGGCTCTACTTGTATTATTCTACCTGCTGAATGTCAGTACTTGTGTCGTGTTAGATGTAACCTACAATCTGCTTTGCCACTGAATATCAGTTTGTTGGAGAACTTATAGTTTTTTTCTGGTGTACTGAATTAAAAAAAAACATACAAGGTTTCTATGGCATGACTAAGTTTATGAAGAAAAAGACCGTAGTATGTCACTTAAAATCGTGGGATTGAAGCTACTGTGCTGGAAACAGATACTCTGCAGTGAACCCCAATATATATAGCTACTTACATGCAGGCATCTTGGTTGACACAGGATCTGACTCCGTCTGTGCTGCATCTTTAAAGTTAAGATATTGTGACTTCTTGGTAGAGAATAGCTATATTTACTTGAGCTGCAACTAGCACTTTTTGATATCGTCTTGAGTGGCAGCCATTGTGTCAGTCTCGTTGGAAGCTTCGCAGATCTATTATTGCTCACAAATCCACTCATCTTGTTTATTTGTATGATTGATCTTCTATCCTGAAAATAGTCAAGGTCCTCTGTGGTTGCGACATTGCTTTCAAAACCCTTCGACAACGTAGTGGTAGTAGTTCTTTGTGTATGACTTCCTTACATAGTCAATAAGCTTTTAGAAGGTGTTATTAATAGAAGTTTTGACTTGGAGGGGCTTTCTCTCAGTACACCACGTACCACTCATATGTCTTCACCAAGGGATCTTCATGCCCCATGCTAGGGGTTTCTTGGAGAGCAAGGATTAGATGTGCTACTAACACGCACACAACATTGACTTTTATATAGTATATTTATAGAACTTTTATGTTATTTTATGTATGTGGCTTTGCACTAGATGTTTAGGTGCACTACACTTTCAAAATGTACTATATTCTTTTCATAATATAATATACATTTGGCAAACAACTACTCTATGTCCTAGAGGATAATAGACATGGACATCAAGGATGCAAAGGGCTTTGTTTTGCACTTGTTAGTATATATGTTGGTATGATTTTCTACACATTAAAATAAATGCCAATATAAGTATTGCTTATAGCAATGCTTTTTCCAAAAAAATTCGATGCAAATATCAACCTGCTCATGCCAACAGTCATATTAGAGCACATTTTGATGGCAGGGATTGCCATTTTAAACCATTTTTGCATGTACTTTTGTCAAAGACTTCACCAATATACCCTTCATATGTTGTAGTATGGTGCCAAAAAGTGAGTAGAGAGGTTAGTGTCATGTAAACTAGATAATGATAAGAAAGGAATAAATGAGATTATAAAGAATATGTAGTTTCTGAAGTAATGGCGAGAGATTGGATGACAAGGAGGAACTTATATTGAAAAATTAGATCAACATAGTTGTAGATGTTTAGTCCTTTTAATGTGTTGTTGAGGACTACATGAGATGTTTTCCCATTATCTCAACATCTCGAGTGATCTAATAGAAACTTTCATCATTGCAATTAAGGTTGAAGGCCTCTCCATTTTCCCATTCTATCAATATCTCAAATGATAGTGGTAGCATTTTCAATGATTGTGACTAATGTTGAAGGCCACTATGTTGCATCAAGCAAGTTGACCCATATATATAGTAGTACTTCTCTTAGTCAAGTAATGTTTGCTCACTATTAGCCATGCTCCCTTAGTTATAAACTTATCATGTGTTGGGGACACTTGGGTTCAAATTAAAGATAGCTTGCTCCTTCTGGGTCTTGGATACTTGTGTGTGTGTGTGTGGGGGGGGGGGGGGGGAGGGATGATGTGAAACAATAACTTCTTGAGGTGTTGGAGTGAAATTATAGTGGAAACATCTTGTGAGAGAGCAAGATAATTGAGGCAATTTGTGAGTTCTACCTAGTCACTTCTTATCATGGTTTTAAACAATATGTTGTGTATTACTACATTATGGATTCCTCCCTATCTCCAAGAAAAAGAAAAATCAAGCAAATTCCTTATAAATGAAGGAATGTAGATGCACATCTTTATGGAGTCAAAATGCTACACAATGTGAGGTGAAAAGCTATTTATTTAGTCTAGACTGACCATCCATGAACTATGAATGAATTAATAAGGTAGCACAATAGGTCATAAATTTTGTCAAAGTAAAGAGATATGGACATGAAAGTGTATATTACAAATTATTCATGCCCCTACATTATGGAGTTTGTAATCAAGAAACCCAAAAGTAGAATAATTCTCACACTCCTTGCACATTAGATATGTAAGTATGTTGCACAAAGATGTAATAATTTCTAATGACTTTGGGGGGGGGGGGGGGGATGTAGTCACTTAAAAGTATGTGAATATATCACATGGGTTCAACAAGAGTGAATTTTATGATACGTTTCACACATTTTTTTTGCATATCATATGATATCATTTGAAAGGGTTATTTATCCTTGCACAAAACCCATTCCATTCTATTAATGAAAATTCCACAAATAAATGGGTTTTAAAAATAGGCATTGAATGTAGACAATATAGAAAATTTTGATATAGTGAACCCTTGAGGATAGCCCTAATCAAAAGGCAGATTATGTAGTGATTCTATCTCACCAACAAAGTGCATGCATGCACATGTTAACAACATTTCTATCACTTACAAAAAACCATTATTTTATTAGCCTTTATTGTAGGTGATGGCCCAAAGCAAGAAACATCCATTCAAAGTTGATGGCCCTAAGTGAAAAAGTTACATGAATCAAGATCTCATATTTTACTAGTACAAGGCACACATGCACCCATCAACAAGGAAACCATCAATTTTTCATATCTCTAAGAAATGATGGACCTAATGGAGCATCATTCACATAGTTTATAGGACAATGATCTTGCACCCACATAACCATCAATTTTTCACATCACTAAGAGTTGATGGACCTAACCGAATAGCATTCACATAGTTTACGAGACAATGATCTGAAACACCTGGCAACATGAAACTGAACAACCGCATTATAGTCTCAAAAATGGTCTCTTGGAATCCATCGCCATAAAACATCCTTAGTAATATCAAGCCTTGCCAAAACTCCCAAATTGAATAGAGCCACATTTGGGACACAAATAGTGGAGAAAAGAAGTTCTTGTTTGGTGCTGACTGCATTACCTAAAAAAAGTCAAGTTATATAGTTAGGAAACACATTAAAAAGTCCCTTTTTAGTTTGAACAAGTTGTTTATGCAATGAAATCACACAACACTAAGATTTGTTGTGATTCTTAAATTGAGTGATACACCATTGACCAACATTTTGGCTCCTCTTTCATAGAAAAAAGCATAGTTTTAAGGGATTTAAAGAAAACAATGTAAACTAGGCATGCATGCCACTTTAAAGTCATAAAAAAGCTCGACCCTTTTACAAGAATGCCCATTGTGATTACTTATCTAGAAGAATAAACACCCTAGTTTCTAGATTGTGGGGGAGTCATGTGCTATTTTACTAGGCATTTTGGGTAAATTTTGGTTTGGATTACCACGGTAAGAGTCAGTTTGGGTTTCCTATCTTGCACTACCTCCTCCCTTTGTCCTTCTACACTTAACACAAGCCCACATCTAGCAACTACTAGTAAGTGCCCCATGACAAGAAGTTTTACTGAAACATTCCTTTGCAAATCCTTGAGGTTGGGCCATTGATATATAGTTGTCCTTAAGGCCAAACTCATGTGAAGAATGGGGACATCAATTTACAGTGCATGGACTCAAGTACGCATGTTTGAAATCCTTTTCTTGAAATTGTACTTTAGTCTTCATTGAGGCCAACAACTATAGTGATGATACTTCTACATGCTTGGGGACCTTGGAATGCTACGAGGAGGAGCTACTAAGCATGAACGTACCGTCAATGTCAATATTGGGACTCCCAAGCAATGATTGATGATGGATTTTAAATGGTATGCTATTTGCTTGGTTTGTGACTGATTTCATTCAGGCTTAAAAGCATGGGGGTGGTGGTTTTTTGAAATAGTTCATTTGTTATTTGGGTTTGCAAATAGACGGTTCTATCAATGACAAGTATGAAAATTGCGTCGGATGAATGTTATCATTGTGAACCTAAGGAATCAGGATGCCTCAAGGTGAATCACTCTATCCCTAACCACACCATCGAGGGAAAATTGACAAATTATTATCATTATTATGGAAAAAGAAACAGGCAGGAAAAATACCCACCCATTTTCTATAGAAGCAGTCGTAGTAGACGCACCATAGCCCACAATGCTTGAAGCCAAAGATGGCATCGTCGAAGGGCACGCGAGGCACCATATCACTGCAGTAGACGATGCGGTAGTATTGGACATTCCAGGCTGCCATGCCCCTGTTCATGAAGCGGGCGAAGGCCCCGTCACCCACCCGCGGCTGCCCAAAAGTGTGGATCGCAGAGAGCCTGTGCAGCAGCACATCATCGGCAGCTACCTCCATGCCCATCTGCTTGCTCTTCCTAAACATCAAGAGTCCCGCAAACAGCACCGCCAGGGCCCCTCCCATGCTGTGCCCTGTGATCACAAGCATTGCATCCTTGTGCCGCTGCAGCAATCCCCCCAGGTCTCGGCTGATCGTGTCAAACGCCAGGCACCGGCGGTCGCCCACCAATGGCGGTAGCTCTGCTGCTGCAATATTGTGATTGGGACATTCCCTGTCATCATGATGACCCCCCACGAGGCCTGTCAATGTTGGCAAATGCGTCATGCCAGGGAGGTTCTGATCCTGTGATCCCCCCTTCGTGAAGGCGCAGTTGTCTGTGAACCTTGCCAACGATTCCTCCTCCCCCCTGTTCGCCAGCCCAAGTGCTTCCAGGAAGCCGATGTGGACCCTGCCCAGCTCAGGAGCAACCTCGTACCATGAGAAATCTAAGTCCACGCACCAGGCATTCGCATTGAATGGCTCTGTGCCTCGAAATGCCAAAACCACCAGTTTTGCATCCTCGGGCTTGTCTGAGAATGTAAAGGCTTTGGTTGTATGGGACTGTGTACGGTCTGCAGGAGAAGTTCAGCAACCTCAGAACAATCAGCAAAAATCATGATGAACAGACACACAGACAGTGATTTCGCGATATATTAACTGCATCAAAATGGTGCAACGTTAGTCCAATGTGATACATGAAGCTGCACAACAATGTCACTGATGGTGGTCAAAGCTGTGATGCATCAACTGCTTACAAATTTCACTAGATGTGACACACGAACTCCATACAAATGCTACTCGGGTTTCATTGCGATATGCAGAAGCACTGCATAAAGATGTTACTTGGGGTCAATTATTGTTCTCATATATCAACTGCATGATAGACCATGTTGCTTGGGTTCAAGTTGGTAAAAAAGAATTGGCTTGTCACACAGTTCAGGGATGAGAAGTACCATTCCAGCAGCTGTAAAATTCTTGGAAACACATCTGCATGCACACAAAAATTTGATGTGATTCTCATCAGACTCGCATACAGAGTAGAGCAAACTTACTCAGATTAACAAGGATGTAGGACTTCATGTACACACACTCAAGTTATTATTCCTGATGGCTATATTGCACACATAATCTGATTGACCCTTCAAATATTGCCTAAGAGAGGAATTTTACCGGACAGTACATTACATGATGTTAACTAGATTGCTTACATTCCACTGGTTGGTCAACACATCTTTCTGCACAGCTTGTGACTCGTATGCCAGCTTGGATGCCATGATACACAGGTCAGCACAACTCTTCGAATTGAAATCGTCGAACTTTGCTGATGGATCTAGAAGACCCAGCCTTGGGTCCAGCCAACCCACAGCCGAATAATAGGATGTTGAATCTTTTGGAGGGAACCATATGATACCTTCCAAGATAATAGGCCAGACCAACAGTCAGGTAATATAACAGCATTTGGGAATCAATATTAAATTGCATCTCTGATAGTTAGTTAGGAGTTGATGATATCAGTTACTCAAATGGAAGAGCAGCATACGAACTGCAAAGAGCTACTTAGACCTTAGGAATGTAAATATAAGAACCGATGCAGTTACTGCAATGAGATGCCTTATCTTTAATTTGTAGATTGATCATCAGTGAAAGCTGTGTGACGTTTCATTGTGGTACAAGATGTACCTTGGAAAAACATGAGCTTGAAAAAGATGCCAAGGAAACCACCATTGAAGGAGTAGAAGTTGAGAAACCATTCAACAATGGCACCAAGCAGGCGCAAAGGGAACCGAAGACAATGGAGGAGCCAAATGATGATGATGGAGAGCCTGACTTGCCATGTGCCTGCAAGCTTGCAAGCCAGCTCTGCAGAATCGGATCTCAACATCCCGTCAGGCACCCCTTCATGGAAGGGAGACAAGGCCTTCCATGTCTTCCTCCATGGCCCCATTTCAGTTATAAGCTTGGAAGGCCGATTCACGCCATCATCAGATACATTGTTGCCCTCAAAATTATTACTGTGTCCCTCCATGACCTCTAACGACTATTGCCTAGTATTGATAGTTTGATCCAAGAGATTCCCCAGCTTACAGGGCTAAGAAGGTGGATGATGTAGAGCAACTGTCTTGAGTTGGTGATTAAGTGGCCTTGTAACAATGTTGAGCTGGTAATAAACAATTGCTGTCCATTCTCTGGGGAAGAAAAACAAAAAGAATAAACAATTGTTGTCCTTCAATGTCTATCAATCGATCACTCTCATGTTGCTCTAGCTTTATAGAATTATTAGCAGATCCCTGTTGGTATTGAATAACAGAAAATGTTTGCTTTGATCCTCTTTGATCTAGTCAATGTGGGCGATATGGCAAGTTTTAAAATTTCTGCAGGCCAACATTAACCTACACGATCCAATGCTAGGAAAATTCCATTCGCTCCTCCCATTCATTTCTGATTTCACCTCTAGTTTATTTGTCGTTGTGATCACCTTCCTTACAAGCCAAGCTGCAGCAATCTCCAAGTTATATAAACAGTATGACCTGCTAATCTCTCCAAGTTATATAAACAGTATTACCGAAGGCTGCACAATAACTATTACAGAGGCACAACCTTAATACAAGTGATGCTCACAAACATTCTACATATGGCAAACGCAATAGGAGTCAGACCTGACTGTTCACCTCTACAAATGCCTACGCCCATTAGCCCATGTCACAATGTGATGACAATTTATAGCAAATTATGATTGAGAGACACAAAGCAAGAGGGAAAGAGAGTGACAGAATGCAAACAAAGAATGTGAGACCTTCTTGGTTGTATTGCATTATTAGAATGAGTTATATTATACAACATGACATAGATGTGATATAGGGTAGGTGAGTCCACTTTACACAAGAGTTAATGCTATACAAATAGTCATATGGATATATGTTCTCAAACCTCTTTAGTATTTCAACATTGTTAAATTAGTATAAGTTGATATATGTGATGATGTGCATTATATAATTATGTTTGAGGGTGAGGTTGAGACATACTGTGCAGCCACATATTGCTATAATTGTTTGCAATTTGACAATAATTCAAATTAAGTAGAATAGCGTGATTGGCATCGAGGATGGTTTAATTGCTTCTCCCATGCATACTTGTTACAACAACACACACATTTTGTGCATGTGAGTACTCAATTATATTATTTAGAGGAAAGCATACAAGATAAAGAAGATGAAGTGCACAAAAAGCAAAGGCACCACAATTGAACATGGTTATATGGAGTAGGATCAAGGTCTCTAGAAATAACTAGGATTCTTGAAAAAAGGTAGGGCCTTTGCTTTTTTGGCCAATAAAAGGTGGTTCACATGGAAAACACAAAAAGGCATTTATAAGACCTCCATATCCAAACTCAAATAACAACTCTCATACAATGTTGATAATCTACACTTAACTAGTACATGAAATTCTTGTGGCATTAAATATATTTATATAACATGCATTTATTTAGCTAGTAGAGTAATGCCTTAGTAATGTTGTCCATAAATAGACTTTTACACTAGGCAAGACAAACCACTATGTGACATAAGTGGAAATGCATTAGTGAGGACTTGCAACCCAAGGTTTGAACTCAGTAACCACAACACTTGATCCACACTCAAACCAATTGGGTTATGATCCCATTGGCAACACAAACCACTATTACCTACATAACACTTGCAGAAAGTTACCCAAAGCTATGTGGATGAAGAATAGTTACTATAAGCTACTTGAGCAATGCTAACCACAAGTTACTCCTAGGGAATTAGCTAAACAATTAGGTTTCAACGAAGGGCCCAAGGTGTAAACCTCAAGAAAATAATTCCTTGTCATTAGTCTTCACATTACAACAAATCAAGGCTATTTTGATGTGAGTTTTTGATGGCTTGGGTGTTTCTTGGTATGACATCAATATATACGTATGTATAATTGCCAGTATTTACAATGGTATATGTGTTTATATAAGCATAAGTATTTTTGCATCAATACATAAAGTCTCTATTCTTGCTTGTTACACTACTTGAGTCTTGGGCTACATATCATACTGCTATGAGTGCCAATCCCCCTTGAAGATGGGTTTAAATGCTTTGATAAAGAGGAAGATTTACTTATAAAAGAAGTGAATAAGAAGAACATTGTTGTAGTCTGTACTTCTCATGCACTTACAGTTAGAAGCAAACATGATGGTAAAGGAAACAATAACCATGGTAGAGACACAACCTAATAGGGTTAGTCTAAGTCTTGGGGGCAGTCATGTAGTAAGTCTCATAGTCCTAAGTGCTCTCTTACTTGTCATTATAGTGGGCAATATGGTCACATAAGGCCATAGTGCCATAAGATGCATGATATATACATTGATATTTCCATCACTATATACAGTCACATGTACCATCACATATACCAGCACATATACCAATACATATACCTTCACATGTATCATTGCATATATTGACACAAATACCAATGTCATTTCAAAAAAACCCTAAAGCAAAACTTTTGTTTCTTGTGCTCATTTTTGCCTCTTGTAATATCCTACAGTGTAGAATGCCCATTACGTCAAGGTAATGCTCTTATTCTCTCCATTTTAATGCATATTTAGTTTGTTTTTGCAATTTTCTTTTCCATACACATATACAAAAGAAAGACAAAATATAGTACAATGTATTTATGTATATTTTTCATCTTTTTGCTTTTGTGTGAAAGAGATTGTGTAAAAGAAATAGAGAGCAAGATAAAATAGTTAAGGAAGAGAAGCAAGAGAATAAGGTAATGTAGGTTGTGTATATATAGTTTTAGCTCATCTTATTCCATGTTATCATGAAAATGATGAGAGAGAGAGAGAGAGAGAGAGAGAGAGAGAGAGAGAGAGAGAGAGAGAGAGAGAGAGAGAGAGAGAGAGAGAGAGAGAGAGGGAGGGAGAGAGAGAGAGAGAGAGAGAGAGAGTGTGTGTGTGTGTGAAAGCGCTTTAGATCAAAGGTAGAAATTGAAATTTATTTATATATAAAGTAAAATTTTTATCTTAATGAAATAGTTTTATCTTAATCCTTGACTCCTCATAAAAGTAAAAAGTAGAAATTTATTTATATATAAAGTTAAAATTTATATGTAATGAGATAGTTTTATCTTAATCCTTGACTCTTCATAAAAGAATTTTTTTTATGAAGAGTTGAGGATTAAGATAAAAATATTTCATTATTTTTATAAAAAAGATGAATAATGAAACAATAAAAGGTAAAAGGGAAGTAATAGGCAAGACATAGTGGGTAGACTTCTCATTAAGGCAAACTTAGGTGTAGATAAGCTTCTCAAGTAAAAAGCCTATGTGGGAGAGGCTTAAGTGGTAGGCAAGCCTAATTGGGGTAAGCTTGCTTAGTAGTATGCAAGCTTAAGGGTAGGTGAGCTACAATGGTAGGCCTGGAGAGATGTAGACTATGACTTTTAGGATGCATCTTTTTAAAATACTTTCCATTCTTAAGTCAAAACAAACCAGTAAAACCTCAATAGAAGGAGAATAGTAGACCTTAGAGAAAATGGGCTTGTAGATGCGGATGGCTTCCCCCTTCACGCTCCAATACCTTGTGTGCTTATCTTTCTCTTTCTTGTAGTGGTTGAAGATGTTGTAGTGGCTAGTTATATTTTTTAATGGTTATCCTATAAATAACCTAACCTGCTTCTTCTTGTTCATGATGTTTATATTTTTTATAATTCAAAAGTAGTCTTGTAGTGACAAAATATCCTCTCATGTCTGTACTTCATCCTCCTTAGATCAAAGTAGCTACTCCAAACTAAAGATAGCACTCTTTCGATGGATCCCTTGGGAGTTTGCTAGTAGCTCACTCCAACCATGGTCTCGGTTTGGAGCGTGTATGGCTCTTGGTTAGGTAGGTTTTGCTTTAGAGGTGGGTACATCTCCTACTCAAGTAGGTCATGCTTTGACCATGTCTCCATCTTTTGTCCCCAACTATCCAACCAATACTTCTATCTAGCTATTGTCACTTGTTAAATATATTTTTTCTTTGAAATTTAGAATAAAAAAAATTAGAGTTAAAGGAGTGGATCAAAGTGTTGAGTAGGGTGCCCTTCGTTACTGTGTTGACTTGGAGCTCGGGGGGGTCACTCATGTGAATATATGTATATATAACGTGAGTTCAAAATAAGGGGTTTTTAAAACACCAATTTTATTCATTTTTTACATACAGAAGGGTGTCATATAAAGGGATTACTTACATATTGAATAGAAAAGGGTTGTGTTTTATTCAATAAAAATTCATAGATTAGGATATTTATAAATAGGCCATGAACGCATGTTATATAGAGAATATATATATAGTGACCCCCTCGAGACTTGGAGGTTGAGGTCAAAATCTTAGTCAGTGCAGGGGTGTCCTCCCTACCTCTATGTAGATTGTTGCATTGGTTACTCCCCCTCTTGCTTTATGTGATCTAGCCCTAGCTTCAATGGGTTATCTAAGGTGTCCACCATGACCTCAAAATCCATATATGTGTCTAGAAAGGTAGTTCAAGGTCAAGAGTCTAATCAATGCCTTCTTTGAATCTAGAAATTGGAGCCTTAGCATGCCAATCTTCTTTAGTAGATTGATGCTTAACGTACATTGCTAAAAATTGGTCGTGATGATGATAGTAGTCAACTCCAAAAGGAGTGATGCATAAGATGACCAGATTCATAGAGGCACTGGCTTATGAGTTGATCTTCCATAATATTCCTCAATGTGTGCCCTAGGTTTGGATTCACTCTAGTACCTTGCAACCCAGCATTCGAAGCCACTAGGCTATGAGTATTGCACTAGTATACGGCCTTGGTATTATGAGTAGAAGTCTTACAAATGCTACACCATAGTTGATTGAGTCTAAAATCCATTACCAAGTATCCTGGATTATTACACTTTGAACACTTGTGCATAGGAGATTTGCGACAAGTACCCTTTGAAGATTTTTGGCCCTTGTCCTTCTATCCTTTAGTACATAGAAATGAAGATGCATGGAAATTAAAGTCTCTAGCATTATTGCATACAAATTCATTTTGTACTTTGAGGGCTTTTTCCCATTATCCTCCTTGGAGTCCTCCTCTTCACTACTGCTATCTTCCTCTAGCTCCATATCCAAATCCAAATCACTACTTTGGGATTTACAGCTCTTGTCACTTGATTTGGAAGAGTTCTTTGACTCTTTACGAGGTCCACCCAATAAGGAATTTTATGTGAAGCACTACCTTAATAAAAATGGTTAAGATCATGGGTGACTAAAGTCTTAGTTTTTTTAGAGCCATTCGAAGAGTGCAATTTAGACCTCGGATATATAATTGAACGTATGTCTAGTTGGCTTATTAATAGCAATTTGTCAAAGGAAAACTCAGAATCGAGACATATAAGTTTGAATATCTTGATATCTTGGTCTCCTTATTGTAAGCTCTATAAGAATTCCAAAAGGTAGCATTGGTATCTATATAGGTTTGCCATCCTTGCTCCTTTTGCCAACTAGGATGCGACTTCCTTTTCTATGGTAGTTTTAAACACTATGGCTTTTTGGGTAGGATGTGTTGACTTCAGATATTTTAATTCATAAGTAATATCAACCTACTATTGATTTTTGGGTATATCCACACATGTTCATGAGCTTGACAATATAGCTATGGAGAATGATATCTTAGAGTGCTCATGATTGTGTGTAAGAGATAATGCATATATGGAAAGAAAAGAGAGAGCAAGACACAAGTTAGATGCAAAGTAGGATCATAGTCTTGTTGATAGAAAATGATTGAGTTTCAAGATTGATACAATGTGGTATAGATTCTCTTTCATAGGCATACACAAGTTGATCTTTCTTACATCATAGGTGATCTCATTGTCACATGGGAGTCCAACTAGCACCTCACATGGGTGTAATAATATCTCCTCTCATGAGTCCAATACATCCATCCTTTACTACCAAACAGAGGGGGATTCACATGAGCCTATTAGGAGGGGCATATTTCAACACCCTCTTTGGCTTGAATAAGAGGCTAGAATCATTTGGAATCTTGAAGTCTGAATGGTTCACTTAAGGTCTAGGAATACATAGGTTCAAAACATTGGGGACTTATCTGTAAAGTCTAGGACAAACTAACATATATATAAATAGAAAGATAAACGTATGCAATATATGGTGTAGCTTGGTTCTCTCCATCATCTAGGAATGTAAGATATATACAAACACTTGGAGTGTATAGAGTATCTTGGCTCTCAGCATCAACCATGAATATAAGATAAAGATAAAGATAGAGATACATAGAGATATACAAAGATATACAAAGTGGAAGAGATGTCCATTAAAAATAATCTAATCATTACAAAGAGTCTTCAAATTCTCTAAGTGAGAGGCCAAGCATAGACATTTATGCTCGATAGCAAGCACATAGTGTGACTCTCAATAAAAAAGAGAATTCAAGAATAAAATATCTAAAATATTTTGATTTTGGTGAGAGTGGTTTGTTGATGTAGAAACATATTTTTGGACAAGAATATTTAATGTCTAGATGATGCAAAAAGATCTTGTTTTTTGTTGATCTTGATGAAGTGATAAAAAATAGGCATGTTTCATTGCTCTCCCTTACTTGTCGTGTGCAATTAGAATGATGTCCTCATGGAAGACACATGAAGCATTGAATCTAGAAGTGTTTTTTGAAAGCATATTGATACATTAGAGTCCACAAAATAAGTGCTTGTGCAACTAATGCTTCTTTGTGTGAACATGCACTAAGAGGATTTCAATGTGAACAAGATCTAGAGCCCTTAGTGTGAATGGGGGACTTGTTGTTTAAGAGTTAAATGTTCTTAAGGTTTTAACCTTAACAAGAAATCTTGAAAGATTATATCAGACTAGATAAGATCTAAGAGAGGTAGGTGTGAGGTGATTATAAAGAGGAGAAGATGAGATAACTTGTGGTAGTTAAAAATGACAAAAATAAAATTAAGTGCTAAGGGAGATTAGGATTAGGTGGAGAATGAGAAAACTAACAAGAGAATGATAAGAAGAAGATTAAGTGCTAAGGGAGATTAGGATTAGGTGGAGGATGAGAAAACTAATGGCCAAGATTAATCCTAAGCATGTGAGAGAGTAATGGTATAAGCTTAGTTTAGGCAAGAATGTTGCTTGCTTTGATACCAAATTGAATTTTTTGGTATATCCACACATGCTTATGAGCTTGAAAACATAGCTACAGAGGATGATACCTTAGAGTGCTCATGATTGTGTGTAAGAGAGAATGCATGTGGAGAGATAAGAGAGAGCAAGACACAATTTAGATACAAAATAGAATCATAATCTTATTGATCGAGAATGATTGAGTTTCAAGATTGATACAATGTGGGATATAGCCTCGTTTATGGGCATAAACATTTCTTTTGTTTACATCTTAGATGATCTCATTGTCACATGGGAGCCCAACTAGCACCTCACATAGGTGTAATAACATCTCCTCTTATGGGTCCAATACATCTCCTATGATAAAAAATACAATAAGATTTACGAGAAATTAATTAGGTGATTATTTAATTTACTTTTGTGGATTGTCAACATTGTTTAATTGCTTCATGATTGTAACTTGTCATGCGTAGACCTTCATGTGATACTGGTTGCTCATGCTTGGTAGTTAAATGGCAAGGACTAATGTGATTTGTGTGCGGTGTAGTAGATTATTAAGTGAATATGTTATTCTTCGAAGAGCGCTTATGGTGCACAAGGGATACTTATTTATTGGGTGCTTGAGTAGCGCATAATTATTATATTTTGGATATACGTTCTTTAGTGTGTTGTATGCACACAATTGTTAGTGGATTATTTGAGGGTCAATTTATAAAAGCTTGGAATCATTGCTTTATTATTGTTTTGATGTATATCTTGAATAGATAATAATAATTATTATTAGAACTTATCTTTAGAAAAGGTTGTATACTTTTGAGAAAAGAATTGGCAAAGAAGAACCATTCAAGGAAGAGAAATATATGGGCTTATTTTGAAATATTTTTTATATTTTATCAGCACCAAGATAATAAAATCAAATAAATACATACATGGGGGATGTGCTCACCCATGCATGGGGGAAAAATTTTACCAAATTGGTCTCTTGTAAATTTTTGATTCTCAACTCTATTTTCTTGGAATTAGTGGTTCTCTCAATTCTCTTCAATTTTGTTCTAAGCTATGGTGAATTCTAGCAACATTGGTGTTAGAGTGCACTAACTGGCCTATGCATTGCCATCAAGGTTAATATCAAGATTAGCATCCATCCATCATCAAGGTCTCCTTCATCTTCACCATCAAGCATCACTAAAGAGTCTAAGGGACAAAGCTTCTACATATTGGTTTTTTGTCTTGGGCATGGGAGATTTCGATTTCCCCCTTTCCAAGGTGAAATAGACCTTTCCAAAGGTTCTTTCACAAGCTTTTCTTCTCTTCCAGACATGCACATTTTTTGGATTCTAGCCACAAGCGGTTTTTGCCCTCTCCTCAAGGTGGTTTTGGGGTGTGTGTGTGTGTGTGTGTGTGTGTGTGTGTAACTAGAGGCTTGATGCTACTGCCATGGCATCTCTAAAACCCCTTTGGACATTCCTTAGTTCTTGAGTTCAATCATTAGGCTTTTTACGTCAATTATAACAGTCAAATAGGCATAGAGCTTTCAAATTTCATCCCGAAAACAATTATGATTAGGGTGACAGCATGTAGCAATAAGATTTATTAGCTTTAAAGCTTAATTTTAAAAATTATTTTGGCCTATCAGTCATTTTTTTAAGGGGGGACTCATTTAATCACCCCTCCACACCACTTAAGGTTCTTACATTATTGGAAGAATGCCCTTATTCACTTACGCAACCCTATTCTTGCACATATCCCATGACCTTCACTTGGGTTTGACTTTTTTGAAGAGTTCTTTGCTAAGAATGTTGTTCAAAAATCTTTAGAAAGCTCTTATTCCTCTGTAGCATTATTTGAAAGGATACTTTGAAGAATTTTATTATTCTTGAAGCTCATTCATATTCAAAATTCTTTTGCAAATTTATTTACAAGTGTATTTCTACACCAATCTTTATAAGGCACCATATCCGATGCACATGATGTTGAAAAATATTTCCAAGCTATCATACCCAATAATCTTCTCAAAATTGGTTTCACAATAATAAGCAAAATGCACAAAAGTGTTCCCTTCCGTTCAAATGTTGTCTCACCTCTCATTTGCCTATTTTCACATCAAAAGGCACTACATATCAATAAACTAGAGTAACCAAGGTAAAATTTCAAAGTACAAATCTCAATGTCCAATGTAAAAAGTCTAAGTCGACATGTCACCATTTTGGTCATTTAAGCCATCTACAAGTAAACTGTTGGGTCAAATTATCACACAACAACAACAACAATACCACCAACAATGTCACTAGTCGATTGTGAAACATAGAAGAAGTGCTAGAATATACCCCTGGTTGGTGGACCATTAACTTAGTACAACAAGAGGCAACAACTAATCCTCTACACAAGTACTTCTTGTCGAGAAGAAAAACAAAACATATCTCATGTGTATTGACTATAGGGCACTCAACAAAGTCACTGTTAATAATCAATATCCTATACCCTATATCGATGATTTATTAGATAAATTAAAGGAAACTTCAAACTTTCCACAAGCTGAAACCCTCCAAGTAGAATTATAGCACATATGATAAAGAGTCATTAGTCATTGTCTATGCTCTAGATATTTGAAAACATTACCTTATGGATTCTGAAGTTTTAATCAAATTTGATCAACAAGCCATAACACATCTTTTGTCTCTGTCATTAATTTTTTATGAGCATATTAAGTGGGCTTCCTTTACTCAAAACTTCTATCCTATATTTGGTACAATTAGGACGTACTAATGTTGTAGCTAAAACCCTTAGCTATCGCCCCTATGATCATATTTCTTCTAATCATATTCTTGGCTTTAATAAGAATATATATTATTTAAATCATGTTTCTTTAGTAGTAGCAATTCAATATTTTGATTCCATGGTTTCTTCTTATGCTATTGACTCTATCTTTCGTGATATACGACATCTTATGTAGGACTCTAACATTGCTACTGCTTATGATTATACATTTGTTAATGGATTTTTGTATTTTCAAAAGAATTTGTGTGTATTTACACCATTTAGAGTCATGGCTACACACGGAATGCATGCATAACCCTATATGGGTGGAAGCATGGTTTGGTGCTATCAAAATTGTACCCATTTTTAGTTTGCCCCTTTGGTTCTCTTTTGGAAAACTTAGAGAGAGTTTGGTATTTCTTGTTATGCAATTGAAGTTTGAGACATTCGTAACAAAAGTTTGGAATAAAAAAGAACAAATGACAGGAATCCCAATCATAGTATGTACATTTGATAGTTTGAATGCATAGATAGTAGTGGCTACATAAGAGCTTTCTTTGTATGGCTTTAATATGTTATTTCAAGTCTTCCATAGGATCTTTTCACCATCTTTGCTCTGCTCGATGACCAACGTATTTTGATAGTTTGGTGAGAGGACTCTTTTACTACCTAGGTTTTTGCTTCCTAACATCTCGTGCTTGTTGAAGACATCAAGCTTTAGGCTTTCAGAGTTCCACTTGCAGTAGCTACATATGAGGGCACCATTGCACAATGCACTCCAAGGGTAAGCCCTAGAGATGTTGGTGAGAAATGGGCCAAAACATCCATTAGAAACCAGAAGAAGACCCGTAACACAAGGTCTAGAGTAGTGATTTTTTTTCAAAGACCTCTCTTAGAAAATTGATCATTATTTGGTGAAATGTCCTCAACTTGAGAGATACCTTATCACATGTTGGTATGTACTTTTGTATGGATGTCTATGAATATCCATGCTTTTCTTCTATAAAAATACCAATTTTAGGCAAAAAGATTATTTTTCATGCTAAAAGTTTCAATATTAGCAACCACTATGATTTTAGGGGCTCAAATTTGACTCTACTTTTTGCTTGATTTGTTTGAAAACCCATATTTTCAGCCTAAACAGCAAAAATTCACCTAAAATGAAAACATAGGTCTCGTATGGAGCATAGACACAGGACATGGATCAATCATCGAAGAAGACAAAGGATCTCTTTGGTGAGATCACAAAAAAACCCTTGTTTGTGCATGATGATACATCAACAATGAAGAAGGGGGGTAAGTAGTTGCATGATCAGATATAGGTATCTATAGGATGAAGTGTTGGTGCTTTGTAGTAACTAGTTAAGTACTTGTGCATTGTAGGAAAAAACACTACAAGGATGTTGAGATATCGAGCTCCACTCGTGATACGTCAGGGTGACCGTTGTGTATTTATGTCACCGACTTGTCAGTTGCAGACGCGGTTGGTACATCGCCCATGAATAATAGCTACATGATAGCTATCCTTATCTACTCTAGTTCGTGGCTCAGTTAGTATGCCACCTTAGTTAGTTGAGTTTGGTTTGAGACCCATACATAGGGTTCTTCTATTTTTCTTTGTACTAGAGTTCTTTTTGGCTTACACAACTAAGAAGAGGAAAACTGTTTTCAGCCTCCACCCTTGTGTGTATTCCCCCATTGTGCAAGCAAGAAAGCTTCAAGTGAGACTCCTTCCTTCTCTCCCACAATCTTGACATGGTATCAGAGCCTTGTTCGTGGTAAGGAGCTCAAGAAAGCAAACCAAGCTCGCGGTGTTCTGGTAAGAGGAGCAGTGTTGCTTTCATTTTCTGTTTTGGGAGCAGATCTCTGCAGGTAGCACAGTCGGAAAGTGCAAGAGTGCATTGTCTCAGGTTGAGACGCCCTTCGCGGTGAAGCAACAGGGCAGTATATGCTGCGGGCGAGGGCTTTAGCCCTCGGCGACCTTGTTTTTTTGATTTGAGGCCATTCCAGGGCCTGTTTTGGAGGCGGAAGTTTTCTGCACGCACTCAGGAAAAGACCCAGTTTTATGCTATGCAGCCACTGTTCTACAGGTCGGTGAAAAGTTACTGTAGAAATTGCATCGTATGCTTGTGCGCAGAGACATTGGGAGTTAGAGAATCATCCTTGGTTCCTGTTTATGCAAAATCGTCACTAGGAAGTGACTGTGTGGTCAAATACCACTTTCGCCAATTTTGCAGATTTGCCCTTGTGAGGGTGAAGCTGTGTTTTTTGCAGTGACAGAATTTTTTGCAGTGTTCTGTAATGGCGTCTGATTCTCTTTCACAGATTGTCACTGAAAAGCTTGACAAGAACAACTTCCAAGCATGGAAGTTTAGAATGACGAATTTCCTCATGGGAAAAGGATATTGGGAATTTGTTGCAGGAAATGAAGAAGAACCAGTTCTTCCTGATGTTCCCAATCAACAGCAAATGCAGGCATTTAAAGCATGGCATGAGAGAGCCAGGAAAGTTATGTATTGGCTGTCTATCAGCATTTCAGACTCTATGATTGTGCATATTCAGGATGCAAGTACGCCAAAGGAGGCATGGGATACTTTGTCAAAAATGTATAGCACAAATACGCAAGCCAGGAAAATGCAGCTCAAGCAAGAGTTGCATAATGTGCAAAGAGAAAATATGAGCATCAATGACTACCACATGAAGGTGAAGAAGATTGCAGATGCACTTGCTTCCATTGGGTCGCCAGTGGAAGATGATGATTTAGTTTCTGTGACCTTGAATGGTCTAGGAAAGGATTATGCACAGTTTCGGACATCCATTTCAGTTCGTGAAAGATTTCCTGATTTTGAGGAGCTGATTGCTCTTCTAATTTCTGAGGAGCAGAGAAATGGTGGTGCATCTTCTTCAGGAGGAACTTCAAAAGAAGCTGTCTTCTACTCAAATGCTGGAAGAGGTAGAGGCAGAGGTAGAGGAGGCCGATTTGGAGGCCGTGGTAGAAATCAGAATATGCAGCAAACTCAAGAAAACCAATCCTATGGAGGAGGACGTGGTAACTCTAGAGGCAGGGGGAGCCAAAGAGGTCGTGGTGGATGGCAAAGAGGCCAAAATGCAAAGAGCAATGTTGAATGCTACTACTGTGGTAAAATGGGTCATATGGCTAAGGACTGCTATAAAAAGCAGAATGACATCATGAATGGAAAGCTGCAACAAGGAAATTATGCATCTTCTAGTAGACAGGGTGATGACAGAAATGAGCATTTGTTTATGGTGCAGCACATGAACAATTCTGTAACAAGTGCAGAAGAAAGCAACGATGTGTGGTATGTTGACTCAGGTGCATCAAACCACATGACAGGTCATGCAGAATGGATGGAGGATGCAAGGAAAATGGAAAAACCAGGATTTGTGGAGACTGGTGATGATACTGCACATCCTATTGTGCAGATTGGAAAAATTCCTTTGTCTATGCAGGATGGGAAAAAGAAATACATGTCCGATGTATTTCATGTCCCGAATATCACCAAGAATCTGGTTTCTGTTGGTCAAATGGTTGAGCAGGGCTTGCAGGTCAGATTTAATCCTCATGGATGCTTTGTTGAGGATATGAAAAATAGAGGTCGCTTGATAGCAAAAGGAAAGAAGAAGGGCAGAATGTTTACGTTGGATGCAGACATGTCTGAATTGAGTGCAGCAATGTTTGCACATGGGACCGGTGTAGTTGCAGATATTGATATCTGGCATAAACGCATTGGTCATGTTAATGTACAGCGACTTAAATCAATGCAGGCCCAAAACATTGTTGCAGGATTGCCCAAATTCAAGGTTGCAGAAATGCATAAGGTATGTGAAGCCTGTCAGTTTGGAAAACAGGCAAGGAGACCATTTCCTAGACATGTTCAAGAGAGTGAGAAGCCATTGGAATTAATCCACTCTGATGTGTGGACTACTAAAGCTGTATCTCTTGGAGGCTGTCATTATTTTGTCACTTTTATTGATGACTATAGCAGAAAAGTTTGGGTGTATTTTATGAAAAAGAAAAGTGAAGTTTTTGGGCATTTCAAAACCCTTAAAGCTATGGTTGAAAAAGAAACAGGTTTGCAAATAAAATGCCTAAGGTCAGATGGAGGGGGAGAGTACCTCTCAAATGAGTTTGCAAGGTTCCTGCAGGAGCATGGCATAAAGCAGCAATATTCATGCAGTTATACCCCACAACAAGATGGAATTGCAGAAAGGAAAAACATGCATATTGGAGAGGTATCTCGTGCCATGCTTAATGAAAAAGACTTGCCAGATTTTTATTGGGCTGAAGCAATTGCTACAGCAGTCTACATAATGAATAGGACTCCCACTGCAGCAATACATGGAATGACTCCAGAGGAGAGGTATACTGGTAGGAAACCAGATATTTCTCATTTGAAAATTTTTGGTTGCATTGCCTATGTACATGTGCCAGATGAGTTGAGATCCAAGTTGGATCCAAAAGCTGAGAAGTGCATCTTTATTGGTTACTCTCTGCAGCAAAAAGGGTATAGATGCTATAACCCTTCTACTCGTAAGTTTACAGTGAGCAAAGATGTTGTTTTTGATGAGATGAGTAGCTGGTATAAACCAGTAAATGTGATTGATGATGTAGATGCACAAAATGGTAATGCTGCACAGAATTCATAGCAGCAGTCGCAAAATATTAGTGGACCTAGAGCGTCCTCTAGCAGTGGTTCACATTCTTCGCAATGGACAGGCAGATTGAGATCAGGAGAATCTCCTCAAAGCAATGCAGATAGTGGTATGCAGGTATCACGAAAAGGAAAAGAGAAGGTTGATCAGCCCATGTTTGATGTGAATGCAGGTCACTCTTATGTGGATGGTGAATCCAGTGGCTCAGAACAGAGCATTGATAATGAGTTGGGTATTCCTTCTATTGTTACACCTGGAGTAAGGAAGACCAGGGATGTTTTGAGAGCACCTGGGAGTGAACCTACTTTGCGCAGGTCTACGAGAGCTAGGTATCCTATGGATAGGCTGAAATATGATGGATTTACAGCCATTCACTATGCATATATGGTCAAAGTGATACAGGAACCAGAACCCACTTCTTTTGAGCAAGCCATGGGAAAAGAAAAATGGGAGAAAGCCATGGATGAAGAAATGGATGCCTTGGAAGAAAATGCTACATGGGAATTGATACCTTTGCCTAAAGGTAAAAATGCAATTGGATGTAAGTGGGTTTATAAGGTGAAGCACAATGCAGATGGTTCTGTGAACAGATACAAGGCAAGATTAGTAGTCAAGGGGTATGCACAAACATATGGCATTGACTATGAAGAAACATTCAGTCCGGTTGCAAGGATGGGAACCGTAAGAGCAGTCATTGCTATGGCTACATCAAAGGGATGGTCTTTACATCAGATGGATGTAAAGAATGCCTTCTTGCATAGTGATTTGCAAGAAGAGGTCTATATGGAGCAGCCACCAGGTTATGTGCATGCTGTTCATCCTGAGTTTGTTTGCAGGTTGAAGAACGCCTTGTATGGCTTGAAGCAAGCACCTAGAGCATGGTCTGACAAGATAGCACAGTATCTTGTCACTATTGGTTTTCAGATTTCCAAGGCGGATTTCTCACTTTATGTAAGAAAAACAGAGAAAGGTATTATGCTGCTTGTCATTTATGTTGATGATTTGATTATGATAGGTGACATTGATGAAGATATCCTTCATGTGAAAATGCTATTGAAGCAGAAGTTTGAGATGAAGGATTTGGGAGAGCTGCGTTATTTCTTGGGCATTGAGGTTATTAGATCACCAAGTGGGATACAGCTCTTGCAGAGGCAATATGGATTGGACATGCTGTCCAAATATGGGATGACAGGCTGTAAGCCTATTTCAGTTCCTTTGGAGCAGAATGTGAAGCTGAGCATAGATGCAGGTGAGCTTCTAGAAGACCCTACTATGTATAGATGCATAGTAGGAAGTTTGATTTATATGACTATTACCAGGCCAGATTTGAGCTATGCTGTTGGATTGGTAAGTCAGTTTATGCAGGCTCCAAGAAAACCACATTTGGATGCGGCTAGACGCATACTCAGGTATGTGAAGTCCACATTGCAGTATGGACTATTTTATGAGACTGGGGTTCAGATACAGTTGCATGGATACACTGATGCTGATTGGGCTGGTAGTATCTCTGATAGACGATCTACCAGTGGATATGTGTTCTCTTTTGGGAGTGCTGTAGTCACTTGGAGCAGCAAGAAACAGCCTACAGTTGCCTTATCGAGCACAGAGGCTGAGTACAGGGGTGCAACAATGGCTGCATGTGAGGTAGCTTGGTTGCATAAGCTACTTTATAATATGCATCAATCTACAGATGGGCCAATTGTCATTTATTGTGACAACATGAGTAGTATACACTTGGCAAATAACCCAGTCTTTCATGCTAGAACAAAGCATATTGAGGTGCATTATCACTATGTGCGAGAGAGGGTTTTACTAGGTCTTATTGATCTAGTTTATGTCAGCACAGAGTATCAAGTAGCTGACATATTCACGAAGGCATTGGGCGCAGAGAAGCTGTGCAAGTTCAGAGACCTGCTTGGTGTGCAGGGATTGGGATTGAGCTCGAGGGGGAGTGTTGAGATATCGAGCTCCACTCGTGATACGTCAGGGTGACCGTTGTGTATTTATGTCACCGACTTGTCAGTTGCAGACGCGGTTGGTACACCGCCCATGAATAATAGCTACATGATAGCTATCCTTATCTACTCTAGTTTGTGGCTCAGTTAGTATGCCATCTTAGTTAGTTGAGTTTGGTTTGAGACCCATACATAGGGTTCTTCTATTTTTCTTTGTACTGGAGTTCTTTTTGGCTTACACAACTAAGAAGAGGAAAACTGTTTTCAGCCTCCACCCTTGTGTGTATTCCCCCATTGTGCAAGCAATAAAGGTTCAAGTGAGACTCCTTCCTTCTCTCCCACAATCTTGACAAAGGATATATTGGAATAGTGCGATAGGCAGTTCTAACGCAAATTAGCGACACAAATAGTGATAGTACTCAGAAAATAAATGGGTTGAAACTTGAGCGACGCAAACGCGGACGTAGGGTAGCTAGTTCCTCGTCCCCATGCATAGCATATTAGACTTTACATACTCTAGGCCCGCTCGTAGGGGGATGGAAAGAAACAAAGAGAAGGGAAACAATGAAAGAGAGAGAGAGAAAGAAAGATAGAAAATAAGAGAGGGAGAATAAGAAATGAAGAGGAAGAAAGAACAAGAAAGAGAGAATAAATATGAAAGGCAAATAAAACATGAAAGAGAAAGGGAAGAGAACATAAAACGAAGAGCGCAAAGAAAGATGCAAAGAAAGGGGGAGAAAACCAAGACTTTAGTTGATGTTAATTTTGTTGAGTTACAAGAGAAGAAATCCCTTCTCAAATAATTTAAGAAAGAAGAAGAGAACGAGAACAAAAACTAATTGTTTGTTGTAATGTAGACCAAATGGAAAATGATGAAGGTTGTGATGTTCAAGGTCACGAGGCATATCTTAATCAACGTGTTCTGTGCCCTTGCTCTCAATGCAAGTTGAAAATTAGATGAAAACGTCGATTGTCTATAGAACACGTACGATGCTTCGACAAGTTTCAATCGGAGATCATTGATCAGGCAATCTCAAACTTTGAGCAAATGGTAAGAAAATTTTATATCAATCATCCATTGTATTCACAAAATAATTGAATATCATATATAAAAATATTGGATGTGGCCGTAAAATTTATTACAGGGAGATTGCGTCTCATCCCATGGAGGAGTGTACCTATTGTAGGTAGTTAGAAGAGTTTGTGGGCGTCCGATGGATGGAATGCTTGAGCCAATCCACCACTTGGAAGCACTACCCAGTCTATACCATCAATACGAGAGGAGACATGCAGCCTTTCAGACTTTCCTACAATCTTGGAGCCTGAGATGGAGGCAATGATCAATGCATTGATAACCATGGATGCCGAGACATCTGATCCACTTAGAGAGGAAGTATCCATACCATTATATGATGAGTGTCGAGTATCTCGCCTGAAGACACTGCTTGCACTCCTGAGTGTACAAGCAAAATACGGGTGGAGCGATGTGAGTGTGACCGAGTTGTTCAGGTACCTTCTACATATGCTTCATTGATTTCTTTTTGGCTTATAAAAAACAATTGTGATTTTTAAAGGCATTTTATGATTTATTTTCATGTTGCTAAAGTATCATATATTACCACTTACAAATGCCATGCCTGAGTCTCGTGATGATGCACGACATGTTTTACGAAATGGCACAATCGTCTAATAGCCTCGATCAAATCATTTAGCCAGTGCCAAGTCCACCTAAGAGTCCTAGATCTCCTACATCCTCTTTTTCAAAACAGACACAGGAAGCACAACAGTGGTCGTCAATGGCAGCTGCTCACTTCCAATCTCTATCTCCATCAAAGCTTCCAAATATCCAAGAGGGGGGATATGACACTAGCTGTAGCTCTCGGCCCAAGGATATTCTTGTGCAACCCAATGTGACCAGATCAACTCATGCTCGATCTACACAGATGAATGCTCAAAGGGCAACAAAAGATGTGACCACTTTCGATCGCCCTAGGGACCTGACATCGCAATCCACCAAGAGTAGCCAGCCCACTGGACTAGCCGCTACTACTTCCAATCAGGGATCATAGCAGTCACAGCCCTTGGCTGTGACAATGCCCCTTGTGGAACGTGTCCTTAGCAGTTTACCTGTGAAGGAGGTGTCACAACCAACTTCCTTGACAACTCCAACACTTCCAAAGTGCCTAAAGCCTAGGCTGGAGGAGTTAAATACATGGGAATTGGCTGAAGAGCTAGTCTCTCCCAAAAGGGAGATAGTTGTACCCTCACAACCTGGTGAGGCTATTCAATAGGCCATGGCTATGTCCCATGAGAACACACTAGAGAAAGGAAATGCTGAGGCCCAACCAAACACATCAACGGTTGACCTAGTCTAGGGTCCTGAGTCATTGAGAGATGCACCTTCACTGACCAAGAAAAAGAGGAGAAAACAGCGAAAACAACAACAGTTGCAGGTGGTTGTGGACCCCAAGAACATTGAGACAAAGAGTGCTGGAGAGCTGATGAATAAAGCATCGAGTCCATCCACCAATGAACCCATTGATGCCTCTCCTAATAGCGGTGAAACCTTAGACACATCCGCGTGCTCTGAAAAACCAAAGCAATCGTTACCATCAATGGCTACTTGCAACACTCAATCCACCGACAATAGAACTTGCATTGACCAATCAAGAGTGGATATAACGCTATCACAATAGGGTGACAAACCTATACTAGTCACATCCAAGGAGAACCATGATGCAATAACGAAGCCTTAGGAGAAACATGGAAACCCCAAGAGCATAAGAAATCCTAGCATTGGCCAAACTTGCGTGTCTAGGCCTGAGCACCTAGCTACCCTAAAGCCCAGGCAAACTCCTAGAACCTTGCATGAGATAGCAACCAAGAAAGCCCTCGTTGAACATAGAAGTGTCACAGAGTGCTTAACTGAGTTGGATGCTAAGCTCAAAGTGTTCGCACGTGTCTATGTCCTGGTAGACATGTGCACGCATTTCCTAAAGAGCAGCTCAAAGAATACTTGCCATTTCCCTTATCTTGGGAAGAGCAAGAACATCTTGACGAGCACTATAACAGGCTCCTGTATGAATGCATGCGACTCATCTCTGGCGAGGAAGCCGACGAACTGCGCTTAACTGTCACATTCAATGATGTGCTTTGCCAACCAAATCTCTTAGAGATAGAGCAACTAAAACGACTATCAGAGGGCTGAAGTCAATTTGAACAATGTTGGTGTGAAAACCGCGTTGTAATGGCCGAACTAGGAGCCCAGTTCATGACAGTCTCAGAGGAGCGATTGGCCAAATGGCGGTCTCAAAGAGACCCAACCTATGTCGCACCAACTTCCCTTCGAGGTGCTGATTGCCATTTGGGGTACAAACTTAGCTAAACCTAGCCAAGAGAACTCTCTGTTTGATAACATTCTCACTGAGGAGGAGTTACATGTTGCCAATAGACTTGGACAAGGTTCCATGCTACTCGATGTTGCAAAATATCTATCCATATTGAGTAAGCTGCCACGAGTACTGGATGCGTGTGCCACACTCTAGTACAACCCAGAGTTCTACAATTGGCGTTTATCCTCATGAAGTGAGATGGATTCATGGATATGTATGTAAATAAACAATGACTTTTGTGACCCTGTATAGACACTATCAACACACACAAGCAATAATAGTCAAGCTACTCCTTGCTCTCGTGCAGGTTTGAGAGAGGGTGGCTCAGGTGGTTGTTGTGGAGGTACCGACGCAATGTCTCCGTCTTGTCATTCTACTGAGTTGCATCACCTGTGGGATTTGTCACACCTATGGGGACGTCTACTCCAGTCACTCCAACTTTTGCTCAATCGTTCGTAGGTGGCACCCCTATGGCTGCTACTCCGAGAGATACCAACCCCCGTGGGTACACCGGATGTACAGGGATCTCCTCTGGATATGCCCAGGAGCGCAATCACAGGTGGGAGAGGACACATCTTAGACATACCCTAGAGGGGTATGGATATCTTATAGATGATAGGACTGGAGTCGTCATCATGAATGATGAGGGGAGGAGAGTGATGGCTCATATGAGAGAGTTGTGCTGCTAACAAGTTTTTCAGCACAACATCTTGGATCATTGGAAGAACATACCAGAGGGGAGCAAGGACTACATAGTAGCATCCTTGCATGAGGATTTTTCGGTACCCACCACAGTAGATAGGTTTTCCACAGGTTGGATGATGGAGTGCATGCATGCGTACATGTCACCAGACGATCGCAGACTCATGCAAGGCACTTAAGAGTGGGGCCTTAAAGCCCGAGTGGCTAGACGCTGATGACTAGCACTGACCTAGGGAGGAGGCTACAGACTCTTCAAGATATTGGAGATAGCAATGCAAGGTAGCGAGGGTACGACTCGAGGCATGAGTGGTCCATCATCTTGGGAGTGGCAGCCAAAGGACTTATCTAGAGGACTTTGTAAGTTTTTCTTTTGTTCTTATCACTTATTTTTTTGCAATATCACTTGTACTGAGAATCATGTTTCTAATAGTTGTATTTTGTTTTCTTTGCAACACTCCATTACAAACCATGATCCCACTGGCCTAGAGACTCGATATGCAAATAAACACGGTCTCACTGCATTGATCGATAGATTGTATGCACACGGCAGCCCAATAAGTCACTCATGTTTCTTATCCGTAGTTATTAATTTTAATCAAAATGCACCTTATTGGGGAATATGGGAATTTTCCATAAGTTTGGGACACGTGGTCAAATCTTTGGATTTGTCATAACTTGAACACTATAACTCCAAGTTGAGTGCTTTATAGCTCAATAGAATCCATTTTTCAAGCGCTTTCCAATGATAGGTCACATCATATGGTTTTGAGAAACTTACGGGCATGTTATCCGGGTGCCACCTTTTTAGTCTTCAAAAAATGGGAATTGGGAGATTCCCAAACTCACTAATATTGTGTTTGGTGGAATAATGTGTAGTTGTTTCTTTTTTTGTAGAGTCTGTTCGATGCTCTTTTGCTGTAGGAAGAGCTTTTGGATGGCGAGGATCTATAGCTCATGCTTAGATCTGTGGAGTGCACATCCTCTTCTTTTTTAGTCTTGTGATTTATGTAGGCATTTGTATGCACTATGGTATAATCATCCTTTGTATCTTGCCATGATTCCATGAGCGCTTTCATTAAGTGATCTTGTATTTATTTTATGTATCAGTCTTGTGGATTCACGTACACTTTGCCTTCATTTTGATGACCATTGTACACTTTATTGTAACCCTTTTGTATAGCCCAAATAGAGGACATAATGCTACATGTGACAAGGTGCTGCCCTACCCTTTTTTTTTCTTTGTAATCGTTGTTATTAGTGTCACAAATTTACCTACACACGTTGCTATTATCGTTGCAGTTTGCATTGCAAAACGTCGACCAAATAGAGACACCGATAACGATAGTTCTATGGTGTTGCTAATATCGACATGTTTGGCGATGCCAAGGGTAATTTTTTTGGTGAACATTTTCGTCACTTTGAACGTTGGTATGAGCTTTATCTTGTAGTGAAAAAAAATGGATGAATACCAAATACTTATCAATTTCTACTATACAATAAAGGAGCTACATGAGGAATATGGCATTAGCCTTGAGGAGAAGGTTGTTCGAGGCTTGACCAATCTTCTTGATGATCAATGGCTCACAATGTTCAAGGTGCTGCATTGAAAGAATAGCAAGATATACCTAAACCATCTACATATGGATTTTTTGAGGACTATAGAAGAGTACTTTTCCACAAGAAGGTGTACTATGTCTCCCCATCATGTGGAGAGATCATGAAAGTTTGCTAGGTGCTACACATTTGAGAGGTGTAGTGTTGCAAAAAAGGACCCATGAGCACATAAGATTGAATGGGAAAAGTTTTGGACAAATGTGCTAAACATGTGCAAAAGCATGTTTGGAGGGCTGGAAAGGAAGTTGGACAATTGGAGGAGGGAAAATTGCATATTTCAAAGTGGCCTATATAAGGCGAATAAAAGGACTGATTGCACATAGGATGCAAGCCACATCTACACTAAAGAGGATAATGTTGTGTTTAGGACTTTGGATACAGTGCTATTATTTCAAGAGCTTCAACTACTTAGTCTGTGACTACCTCTCACATAGCCTCTTGCACATGAACATGAGACCCATTTTGAGTGTGCACACATCATACAAACAATGATGAAGGATACTCATAGTACACACCATGGTCCAAGATGCACCTCCTAGACTCTCAAACCCTATACAACCTTTTTCATGCTAGAAGAGAGCATGGTAAGGCATAAGAGAGCTAAGAAAAGATGGAGCCTTCACTCTCTTAGTCCCTCACCCTCACCCTCACTCTCAATCTCTTATTCTCAAACTCACCTCTCTCTCTCTCTCTTTCTCTCTCTCCCTCTCTCTCTCTCTCTCTCTCTCTCTCTCTCTCTCTCTCTTTCTCTCTCTCTCTCTCAATGAAAAAGTAGGAAGGCAAGAATCAAAAGTTGGTAGACACAAGAATAACCCTTTTCATTCTTTTTCAAACTTTTTATATAAAAAATTAGGGTAGGGTTTCTCCAATACCCTTGGGTATCTTGCCCATCTTTTGGATGAAAAACTTGTCCTTTTCCCCTTACATCCACTTAGATCCATATTCTTATGTTGAGTGCTACCAACTTTAATTATAACTTGCATGGGAGGGAGCCCATCTCTCATTTATAACAATTGATTTCTTTTTTCCAAGCATAATAATTTCAAAAAATTTGTGGCTTCCATGTACTTCTGTTTCTTCTTGTCTTCATGTCTTCAAACTAGTTAACATTTTCTCCCTCCTAGTGGAGTGCTAGTCCCCTACTACTTACACCAAAGGTGTTGAGATGGCAAGCTCAACATGTGCGGACATTGATGATGGACCGCCTGGCTAGATGGGTCCGCACATCTACACTTAGCATGTTGGTGGTCATTATGATACTCACATGGCCACTAACTTATCACTTATTATATTTAGTTTGTTACACCTACTTACAGCTAGCAAAGACATAGCGCCAGTCGATTAGTGTAGTTGGTTATGCACTATTTGACTTAGTAGGCCACTTTCCTTTATGTTGTATCTTATCTATACTTTGTGTATATTATTGTATAGTGTATGGAAGAAGAAGAAAAAAACCAGAAAGAAAATGTTTTGGCCTCCATCTATCTTCTTGTGTTCTTGAGTGAGCTTCCTCTTGTGTATACAGTGTGTGTTTGGCACCGCAGCTCAAGAAAGTCCCCCCACCATGCAATTCTTGACATGGTATCAGAGCTGTGCCACTGAGAGAGGCTGATTTCGAAGGCTGAAGTGAAGGAGAAGAAGCAAGGTTCGAGTAAGCAAGCCACGGGTAAGAAGCTCTCCCATTCTTTCACTCTCTCTCTTGGATAGTGCCTGTAGAGGCACCGGAAGCAGGGTCGAGCAAAAATCTCAGATTGCTGTGAGATTTGGTGTGCGAGCAAATCAATGTATATTTTGTAGATAAGCCCTTTAGGCCTTGCAGTTATTTTGGGCGTCCGAGGCCGTTTCAGGCCCTATTTTAGAGCCGCAAGGTTGCAGACAACAATTTCAGGGTACACTGTGATTTCGACTGTATTGACCGAAAGTGGATGCATAGGTTACCGATTGCAAATCTGTAATTTTTGAGGTATTTGTAGGAAGCAAACATAAGGTTTATCTGCAAACAGGTTGCATATTACATGTACTATTGAGCAATCAGTGAAAAAGGTTGCTTGGCGTAGTGCTGTGCACATGTTGTGAAAGATTGTAGAAGACTAGCTTATGTGTTGTATCCTTGTTTGTGATAATGGCAGAGAACAGTGGAAATCCCATTATTGAGAAGCTCGACAAGAACAACTACCCTTCATGGAAGTTTCGTGTGAAGAACTTCCTCATTGGAAAGGGCCTTTATGAGTTTGTCTCAGGTGAAGAAAAGGAGCCAGAGCTGGGTATTCCTCCGTCTGCAGATGAATTAAAAGCATGGTGTAACATGTCCACTTGTTCGCTTATAGGACGTGTCTTAGTAGCCCATCAGGAAGAGAGTCTAGAAAGCTCCGCTTGGCACTCCCATGGAATGTTACGGGGTTTGCGATCTAGGACTTTCCGAGTCTACCACGTAGCGGAAGTATTCGGGCTGTTCCCAATTAGGACCAACCTGAATCAAGGTTTCCCTAATGGTCAAACTCGTAAAGCGGCAGCTAGCATCAAACCCCAGGCAATCTACTTTACGAAGAGATGTCAGGGTCGAAGCGAATTCATGCTGCACTTGGTTCAAGGAGAATGGAAAATGAGAGGGATGCAAAGCTCAACCTCTCTGCCCATAAGGCATAGTCCCATTCCGTTCCCCTAAAACAGTATAAATTGGGATTCTAGCAACTTGAACTCTAGGCCAGCATTGCCTATTGTTCATTCCCTTTGAGAAAAGTTCCTTGCTGTCCATTTCACTTGAGAAAAGTTCCCGACCAATCAGGACCACCCATCCGTAGGACGGACCCATGGCCACATCCACCGCACTTTCCTCAGGGTTGTTTTAGTTGTCTGATTACCTACCACATTTAGTTGGACACGCGTAAAATAGCTTCCTTAATTAGCCAATTAGACGTCTGTTCCTTCACGTAATCTTAGCACTTGACATAGAAAAACAGTTTCAAAAAAGTTCCTTTCCAACAGGTTATCTTATTATCTTTTCTACATCCATATAATCTAGCCCGTAGGCTAATCCATAATCCGCCCGAAGGCTATCCATAATCCACAAGGATTACTAATCCAAGATTCCACCCGTAGACTAGTATGGGGGCCTCGAGATCCAAACCCGAGTCACGTTGGTCTCTTGTGCAGGACCCGGAAGGCAAGGGATTTACGGCCAGATCCCCCCTTGGCACCCAAGCGTCCTCCTACTCTAAGTAGCGCCCAATGGAGAGACCTCTTGTAGTGGGTTTGGTCCACGTTCCCGGCGCGGCTAACAACCCCCTTGGTTAGGGTCAGGCAGACAGTCGGGGGTAACTGATGCTACCTCTCCCTTTAGGCCTTCAACCTGAAGCATTAATTAACTTTCCATCTTTTAGTTCCTTGAGCAAACAATGCAAATAGTACTCCTAAATTGTTACAAGCACAATCAATCCAATGGTTGTTTATTTGGCCAACTGCTAAGGAGTGAATCCTTATCTTCGAATGCATCCAGCATTCAATCCGGGATCAATTGCGACTTGGCAAGACCCCCCAAGGGTTTGTTTGTTTAACCTTTTGTCCTTGGGTTAGGGTCATACCCTGTCAACCCAACTTAACCAACACCTTAGGTTTCATAAATTAACAGTAAATCCTGGTGACCATGTCGCTCTGACTTGATTGATCCTTTGCTTCCAAGCAAATACCTAACTTTCCTTAACTTGGAAAATTAGCCCAAGAAAGGTGATGTAGCAGGATGACTACTCATCCTCTTGCAAGTTAGACTTGCGCTAGAACCTGCCAACCTCTTTACAAGGAGTGGCAAATCCCTCTTGTGAATAAACCACAAAGCCGTGTGACATTGCAACTTGTTACACAAGTGTCGCATCTATCCCATGGGATCATTTCACCCATTGAACGGCATTTCCTAGTCAAGGAATTTTGTTTAGACAAGAAGCGGGGTTTAGGGTGTCTTCTTACCCAACCCAACCCTAATTATACTAGGCCGACAACGTTCGGTCCTAGGGTTTCCAAACTCAATCCAATTTTTAGCATTAGGTCGAATGATCCTTAGGGTAGAAACCCTAGATCGTTGTTTGTATGAGTGTCCAATTGACCCAAACATTCCGTGAATGTGGGTAGGACCTTTGGGTTTGAGGGCTTCGACTTGGCATCTAAGTACCATACTTGGCTACATTTCTGATGTGCCAAGCCCTAGCTAGTACTTGAGGTGTTTATTGTGTCGACCAGTTATGCCTATACGAATCCCTTGTGGATTAGGTGATTTAGCTAAATTGGACTACTTGTCTTGTGACAAGGGCGATCCTTTCCTAGAGATACTAACCTTGTCTAAAGGTGTAAACAGATGCTAGATACCACATTTTGTTCAAGTATACGATTTGTTACATCTATGTTCTATAAGGTATGCAATAACCCTTTACTTTTCATACTAAAGTCACAACGAATGATAACTTGCTTGAAACCTATTAGGGTTTACATCAAAGAATCATGCCTACAACCCTTTTGTCTAAGCTTTAGAATTTCATGCTTTGATAAGCCATGCAATCTTTTCCAAATGCAACTTGATGAAATGAAATTTACGCATGATAAATATGTAACATGCGACCCTTAGATACAACATCGTAAATGAAGTTCATGCAAGACTAAGGCTAGTGTTGACTTAATCCATTTCTAAGCATCTTTTTCATGCAACTTACAAGTCAGTGGTTCCATTTCCATACTATGCAATTGTCCAGGGTTTCATTTTTCATGCCGTGCAACGGACGTTAACAACTCTTTCCATGCGAGACATAACAAGGGAATTATCGACTAACTGCAAGATACTCTTTTCCTTCACGGTCAATGCACTTAACAAATTCCTCTTTAACCCTATGCAATATGCATTTTAGACTTCCACTTTGAAAATGCACGACAAGGCAATTTGCAACTAAGTTCATAGGGCGAGTAAGTGATTTACATTCCTAACTTTGGAGTTTCAAACGATCCAATTGCATGATATGCACCAATCCTTATCCATCCTCTATGTTGATGGCAAGGACGGTCATGGTGGCGGTTACATCAGTAGCCTAACGGCGGATTAATGATGGGAGCGGCATTTTCCCAGGCAGCACGGTGGCGTTTGTCTTCTTCTCCCTTTGATCCTCCTTAGCACGGCAGCCCTTCCTCCTTATGTGCCTTCCCCCAATGCCTAAGGGGTGTTTATATAGGCCAAGGGGGGGAGGTGGTAGCCACCACGTGGCCTATGCATGGCCCTCCCCCCTCATGCTCCCTACACCACACCTACTTCCTCTCCCACTCCCTCTCCTCCAGCCATGCATCGGCTGGGGAAAGGGATAATTAAAAATTTTTGACTTAACCTTACCATTATCCATTTTTCCCCTTCAAAAAGGGTGTTTCCTCGCGGGTTTTGCGGTCTTAAACCCCGGCCTCAATTGTTCAATGCAAAGGCCTCATTTTTACACGTGTGGGGTAGGGATTAAGTTGCCAATAGTTACGATGTGGGAAATAACCTTGCACAGGTTTTACGCGGAGAGCGGGGAGTCAAGTTCAATAATATTTTTGAGTGGAAATATTACACATGGAAAGAGTGGAATGCAAAAGATAAAAAGGTGATGTACTGGTTATCTGTAGCCATTGATAATACTATGCTGGGACATATCAGGAATGCAGAAAATTCACATGCAGCTTGGATAATTTTTGAGAGCATGTTTTTAGTAAATACAAAGGCACAAAAAATTCAACTCAAGCAACAGTTGAATGCCTTGAAGAAAGGGAAAATGTCTGTCAATGAGTATGTGTTGAAGGTAAGGAGCATTGTAGATGCTTTAGCATCGATTAATGCAATGCCAGATGATGATGATTTGGTTTCATCCACTCTGATTGGCCTTAGCAATGAGAAGGCATGGAAATCATTTGTTACTTTAGTATATGTACAGAAGCCATTTCTAGATTTTGATGAGCTGATCTCTCTCATGATTATTGAAGATATCAATATGAAGGTTGATTCGTCTGAAAGAAATGGTGAACAAGTTCAAGCATTTTACTCGAGCTCAGGAAGGGGATCTGGGAGATCCTCTTCGAGAGGCCGTGGTATGGGACGTGCAAGCGATAACCAGCAAAACAGGTTCAATCAACAGTTTGGTGAAATGTAGGTTTCTGGAGGCAGAGGAAACTTTAGACGCAGGGGGAGCTCTAGAGGAAGAGGTGGATGGCACAACAGAGGCTTTGAAAACTCTACTATTGTTTGCCATTATTGTGGAAAAAGAGGCCATATTGTAGCCCATTGCTATGCAAAGAAGGATGATATTCGCAGTGGTAAATTGTAGCAAGGAAACTATTCATCGTCTTCACTACAGAATAAAGACAAAAATGAGCGTTTGTTTGTTATGCAGCATATGATGAATGCAGTTACAGGAAAGGGGACACATGATGATGTATGTTATGTCGATTCAGGTGCATCTAAACATATGACCAGTCATGTTGAATGGTTTGGAGAGATGCAGGACTTACAAAACCCAGGTTATGTGTAGACGGGTGATGATTCATGCCACCCAACTTCACACATTTGAAAGGTTCCCTTGTCCTTGTATGATGGCCAGACAAAGAGTCTGACAGATGTATTACATGTGCCATCAATTACAAAGAATCTAGTATCTGTTGGCCAAATGGTAGAGCAGGGATTGCAGGTCCGGTTCAATGCAAAAGGTTGTTTTATAGAAGACTTTAATGATAAGTGCAGGTTGGTCGCAAAAGGAAGTAGAGTTGGCCGAATGTTCACCTTAGATATTGGAATTCCTGCAATGGATGCTGTTATGTATGCTAAAGGAAAAGGAGTAGTTGCAAATATTGAAATATGGCATAAATGTATTGGACATGCAAATGTGCAAAGGCTGAAATTAATGTAGTCTAGAGGATTGGTTACAGGGTTGCCTTCATTTAGAGTTGCAGAATTGCATAAAGACTATGAAGCATGCCAGTTTGGTAAGCAAGCAAGACAACCCTTCACGCATGATAGAGAAGTGAGTAGAAAAATACTTGATGTAGTGAATACAGATGTTTGGGGGCCTACAGAGAATATATCTCTTGGTGGCAGAAAATACTTTGTCACATTTATTGATGACTGTTCAAGGAAGTTATTGGTATACTTTATGAAGGAAAAAAGTGACGTGTGTTTGAGCACTTCAAATCTTTTAAGGCAGCTATTGAAACAGAAACATGCTTAAAAGTAAAGTTCTTGAGATCAGATGGAGGGGGAGAGTACCTCTCTAATGAGTTCAATGGCTTCTTGAGGACTCATGGGATAAAGAGGCAATTTACTTGCAGGTATACCCCACAGCAAAATGGTGTTGTAGAAAGAAAAAACAGGCATATTGTAGAAGTTGCATGGGCATTAATGGCTGAAAAGAATATGCCCGTCCATACTATTGTCTGAAACAGGCATATTGTAGAAGTTGCATGGGCATTAATGGCTGAAAAGAATATGCCCGGTCTGAGGTTGTCCATACTGTTGTCTACACTATGAACAGAACTCCCACAGCTGCAGTTCATGGGATGACTCCTGAAGAACGCTTTACTGGCAAGAAGCCTGATGTATCGCACTTGAAGGTATTTGGCTGTGTTGCATACGTTCATGTGCCAGATGAGCTACAGAAGAAGCTTGATCCAAAGGCAGAAAAATGTGTTTTTATTGGATACTCTTTAGAGCAGAAAGGGTATCGCTGTTATAACCCTCCCATAGGTGAGTTCAGAGTGAGCAGGGATGTTATCTTTGATGAGATGGGAAGTTGGTTTACACTTGCTGGTGATGTTTTGGATTATGATAATGATCAGGACATCTATGTGCAGAAAGATAAACAAGAATCACGGAGTCTTAGTGAACTAGAAACATCATCTGGTACTACACCTAGAGTGAGCCCTTGGTCTGGGAGACTAAGGAGTAGCCCCACATCTTCAAGTGGATCTATAAGTGTTGCAGGGAAGAACAAAGGAAAGAAGAAAGTGTTAGATGGTAATGATGCATCTACCAGTCATTTGGGATTGGATGGAGATTCTAGTGGTTCGGAGAGCTTGGATGATGAGCTTGCTATTCCTTCTGTCAGGACTCCAGGTATACAGAGAGCTCATAGTAATGTAAAGGATCCATTGAGTGATCCAGTGGTACGTAGATCTAGTAGGGTCAGATACACTGTTAAAAGATTTGGTTTTGAAGGTTATACAGATCACCGTTATGCTTATATGGTGAAACTAATTGAGGATATTGAGCCCACTTGTTTTGAGGATGCTATTGGTCATACTCATTGGGATGCAGCAATGGATGAGGAGATGGCTGTATTAGAAGCCAATAAGACTTGGGATTTGGTACCCTTACCTAAGGGTAAGAAAGATATTGGTTGTAAGTGGGTTTACAAAGTCAAGCATAATGCAGATGGTTCAGTTAGCAGGTATAAAGCTAGGCTGGTTGCAAAAGGCTATGCTTAAACATATAGCATAGATTATGAAGAGACATTTAGTCCAGTTGCTAGGATGGCAACTGTTAGGTGTGTGATTGCCTTGGCAGCAACCAAAGGTTGGAGTTTGCAGCAAATGGATGTTAAGAATGCCTTCTTACATGGTGAATTGCAAGAAGAAGTGTATATGGAGCAACCAGCAGGTTATGAGGATTTAGAGCATCCCACATATGTGTGCAGGTTAAAGAAGGCGCTCTATGGGCTCAAGCAAGTACCTAGAGCATGGTCTGACAAGATTGGCAAGTATCTTGTAAATATTGTATTTTGTATTTTTTATGCTAATCACTCACTTTATGTGAGAAAGGGAGATGCAGGTTTGGTCATCATAGTCATCTATGTGGATGACTTGATTATTACAAGTGACAGTAACAATGGGATTGTTGAAGTTAAGTTTGAGATGAAAGATTTGGGTGAGTTGAGATACTTTCTTGGTATTGAAGTGATCAGATGTGATGATGGTATATGGCTATCCCAAAGGCAATATGGCTTGGATATGTTATCCAAGTATGGTATGACAGCATGTAAGCCTCTTTCAGTACCATTGGAGCAAAATGTGAAGTTGAGTGCTGATGTTGGAGATGAGATAGAAGGGAGATGAGATAGAAGACCCTACTACGTTCAGGAGGGTAGTAGGGAGTTTGATTTACATGACTATCACAAGGACAGACTTGAGCTATGTTGTTGGCCTTGTCAGTCAGTTTATGCAGATGCCTAAAAAGCCTCATTTGGATACAGTTAGACGTATATTGAGGTATGTGAAGTCCACTTTACATTATGTACTTTTTTATGAGGCAGGTAAGGATGTATAGGTCTTTGGATACACAAATGTAGATTGGGCTAGTAGCATGTCAGACAAAAGATCTACAAGTGGATTCATGTTTCCCCTTGGTAGTGTAGCAATTACATGCAGTGGCAAAAAGCAACCTTTAGTTGCTTTATCGAGTATAGAGGCTGAGTATAGAGGTGCTGCTATGGCAGCATGTGAGGTGGTATGGTTGCAAAAGTTATTAGGTGATTTGGATGTGCAGTGAGATGGTCCAGTTGTCATTTATTGTGACAACATGAGCAGTATACATCTAGCTAGGAATCCAGTGTTCCATGCTAGGACAAAACACATTGAGGTGCACTACAACTTTGTGAGAGAGAAGGTACTTGTAGGAGAGATTGACTTGGTATATGTCAGTACACAAGATCAGATAGCTGACATTTTCACAAAGGCATCGGGTGCAGAGAAGCTTCGAAAGTTTTGAAGCTTACTTGGAGTTGTAGAGATAGATTTGAGCTTGAGGGGGAGTGTTGAGATGGCAAGCTCAACATGTGCGGACATTGATGATGGACTGCCTACACTTAGCATGTTGGTGGTCATTATGATACTCACATGGACACTAACTTATTACTTATTATATTTAGTTTGTTACACCTACCTACAACTGGCAAAGACATAGCGCCAGTCGATTAGTGTAGTCGGTTATGCACCACTTTCCTTTATGTTGTATCTTATCTATACTTTGTGTACATTGTATAGTGTGTGAAAGAAGAAGAAGAAAAAAACCAGCAAGAAAACGTTTTGGCCCCCACCACGTGATTCTTGACAAAAGGAGTATGATGTGGTCGGTGAGAAGTATTGGGTCCATCAATGAAGAGATCCTAGAGGGCTGATTTTCAGTGATAACATAAGGGAAAGATGAAATTTATGGGTCATCGATGTCGATGGTTCTTCATGCACTCCATGTATGTATCATGGTGCTCTTCCTAAGGGTGTGATTACTTGTCATGGTGATGTGAGGTGCTTGTGCAGTGTAGCTAAAAAATGAGTTGAGTTCCAAGTAAACTTGGAATGTTTTCCTATACTTGAGGACCAAGTTTATGAGAGGCTAGTGTATTGTGATATCCCTAAAGTGACAATTCTACCAAATAAGCTTGGAATGTCTTGTCCTTGTTGAGGGGGCCTGGGGTTGTGATATGGAGGAGTGGGCGAGGGTGACTCCTAGGTGCTATGAGTATGATACTATGCTTCTCTTTTTTTTTTCTTAAATAAATTTGAGAGGAATTTCCATTACTCAAAGATCACCCTGAGCTCATGGTGAAGGCATCCTTTATTAAGCATATACTCTTGTAGTAAGATGTATAATTGCAGGCAAGACTCTAGATAGAACTAATGTGTGCACAGAGCTTAGTACAATAGGTAGATAGTAGTATGGCTTAGAGGCCATGGCCCATAGGCCAAGCCATATCATAGTCAGTCAATCGATTCTAGCATTTATGTCAAAGAAGAGTGGTGGCAGCCTTTCCTTATTCTAGGGTGTGATGGGCTATTAGAATGAGCTGATGGGAAGGTGGAGATAATTGCAAGTAATAATGAAGGAAGAGTCTAAGTAGTTGGTAAATTTCTTCACAAAATGTATTCAAGAGGGAATGATGTTGAAGGGTTGGAACATGCAGATAGTTTTCTACTCAAGAGCCCTTATATTTAGAATTTTTGGAAAGTTGTACCTCCCATTCTCCTTTTTGTCATATCCACTGCCATGTCAGTGTGGGCATAAGGACATAAAAGTGGATTTACTTGTTGGAGATCATTAGAGTAGATAAATACATTCTATGTTTCTTTGTCCTACTTTAGGAGTGGGTACTTCCATTTTAGCTGTCTTGGGTAGGCTTTTTGAGGATTCATAGTGAGATATATGGTTGCATCCCCCAATCTTACAAGATGCTTTGAATGCATCATTTTCCACTTGGTGGGCCCACTTCTATGTTATGCTTCCATTCACTTGGATAAGTACGAGGGGGTAAGGGCTCCTTAAACTTATCAACCCCATTGATATTAAAATGAAAAATTAATACCTTGCTTGATTCTTAATGTGCCATGTACTTCTGAAGTTTCTCCTTCGGCTTCTCTTTTAGATTGGCCTCCTCTTTCTTCTCCATGAGATCAAATGGAATGGGGTGAATCTAATGCCTTTTGCAGTTGTGCCTTAAGCTCTTCTATCATAGCATCATAGGCCTCTTTTTGTTGTGTAATCTACTCTATAATGGGTCCTACTATGAAGCCATCAAAATGTGGTAGATTAGGAAGATTTGTTGGTGATATCACGATAATAGATGGTTCTAAAGCAATAGAGGACCTAGGAGGGGAAGACTCATCTTCTTGAAGTCTTATTTTTTATAACTCATGATCCTCACATCCTTTCTACTGTAGGTGTCATATGAGGTCTTGCTTGGTTGGCTCAATTGTCATTAAGAAAAAATTATTGATCTATTTCATGCTATCTAGGATGCTATCTATGGTTCCAAGCTGTGCCTTCAGCTCATTAGGGTATTCTTGTGAGGTATATAAGCTTTGAGAGCTGCTTCTTTGTAGATTTCCTGTTGCTTAATGAGGATGCACTCATAAGTGTTCAAGTGAATATTGTATTGGGATTCCCCATACAAGCCAATGTCTACATCATTGGATAGCTTCAAGAGCATCTTCCTATGTGGTTGTTGTGTTTCCCCTTGCACACAACCTTGGATAGTCATTTAGTTACTGTTTATTGCATGGTATCAAATGCAATCTTCCATTTCTCTCTTTCCTACTCGTGTTCTTTCTCCCTATGTTGTGCTTGAACCTTCTATTGAGAAATCTCAAGGTTGTTTCATGTCAATAGACGATTCAATTCAATTGTTTGCTTCCTCAATGTATCATTGTCCATTCTATATTTTTTCATGTCTATCCTTCTTTCTTAAAGTTCAATGATGGTTTTCTATAGGGCAACCTCCTTCCCATCTAATAGCTTCTATAGGTCTTCTATCAATGCTACGCCTTTTCTACTGGTCTCATAAATATAATCCTCCATTTCCAATAGTTCATTCTGAAGTTCTTCCCTCAAAGCACTCTCTTTTTGTATAATGCCTGTCGGGACCTAAAATGGTACCAACACTAGCTATAAGCACTAGCCGGGCCTCTCTATACTCAAGAAACCACACCCCCTCAGCCTCCCTGCCACTAGGAGCATATAAGGGACACATTGCCCTAACTGCTATCATGAATCTTGCGTTTGTTTTAAGTTGTAGTCCAATAATTAAACCCCGCACTCCTCAGAGGGAATCCCTACACATAGATCGGTATAGAATACCTCATAATCACAAATAAAAGGAGACACCCCTTCGATTGAATGTCATGGCCCCACTACAACTCTCCTACACCTCCGGGATTGGCCCCTCGATGTGCGGCTAACACAAATAACATAGACGTAACAAGCTCCACTCTTATTTTAGAACGATCTAGGAGATAAGATATTTCTCACTTGACAATTTTCCAAAGAACCCAACTGCCAAATGTACACCTTAGGTTCCTCACAACTCAGTGTGGGCCATAAGTATAGGAAACCAATTGCAATGCATCCAGGAGTTACCATCTAATATGCGCAATGCAATTGTGAATGCCATTGTGCTCAAACAATTTATGATTTATAAATCAGCATTGTGCAGTGCAATAAACATTTCTTTCCATGATTTCAACCTACATGCCATGCTTCGTTGTTAAGGGTTAGCCCCAAGCATCCTCGTGCTGCTTAACCCCTTTAACTTAATTTATAAACCATCCTATATGGTATGCACAAACAAAAAGACCAAGATTTCATATATTTCTAGCAACTAATCAGTATCAAAACCCCCCTTTTCCCCTACCATTTAGGTTGTGCATTGTTGATAGGTGTAAAGAGTGATTTTTTCGTGTATTCTTCCATGTCATACACTCATGGATATAAACCTTATTTTTTCTTTATTTTCTAGCATTAAAAACTAAATTTTCCTATTTTTCACTATTTTTTTCATTTGTTCAAATAAAAATTTTGATGTTACAGATTTATGGGTTAGAACTAATCAAATTAGTGAACATTGATTTTATATTCATTTTCACTCCATATGAACCCCAAAATCACAACAAAACCCCCTAAATTTATCATTTTTATGAAAATTACATAATTGTAGATTTTGTGTGTTTCGATGTAAATGATTAAATAACAATTTTTTTGGTTTTCTTCAAGATTTTTGATAAATTTTAGCATTTCCAATCAAATGAATCCATTTACAAACAATTTCATCAAACATCTTTCATAAAACGAATAAAATGAGTGCTTGCGCATAGAAACTCAATTTTGGAGGCGCATAATTAATGGCTCGGAGGCTGCTGACACTTATTTTCCACCATTAACGCTCTCTCCAACTCTAATCTATGATCTCCTCTGCCCCAGAATACTTATTCCATCAGCCTCTTGTATCCATCTCCTTCTCTTTCTTGCATAGATCCATGCATGTGAATAGCCCTCAAGAGGAGAGAGGAGGGGGGAGAGAGAAAGACTAGATTTGTGGCTTCACCATCAGGCAGCCATTCTTCAATTAGAAACTGGTGATAAAGATCAAAAGATTAGTGGGATCCACTGCTAATCTCTGTTAGGGGGGTTCTTCCCAACTTGGCAATACCTCTCCCACCAAAAACGTTTCCATATGGGGGGGTGGCATGTTCAACAGCGTGTCGTTTCAAAACGGCACCCCCTACCCCCTCCTCCACCCCCACCCCCCCCCCCCCCCCACCCCCCAATTTCATTTTTTTAAATTGGGCCTTTGGCCCTACCACAAAAGGCATGCCCAATTTCAAATCTTGTTGGCCCTTTTGGCCTATGGACTATCAGCTTCCCATCTAGCTCGCCCAGCTTCCAAATTGAGTTCCGAAAATTTTTACTTGACTGGCTCGACATTTCGAATGGCTAGGAAGCTATCTCTTTTCAATTTGGTAAAATTATCGGATCTTCAGGTTCCCCTTCCATTGGCTTTCAATTCCTGCCTAAAATTTACACTAATTCACTTACTCTCCGCACTTTACAGAGATTTAAAAATTATTCTCATTGGCGACCACAGGATAGGGTGGCTCAACCCGTTGAATCCCATGAATTGATATGCACAAAAAACAATCAAAGAAAGCATCAAGTTGCCACAAAATATATAATCAACAAAGCACAAGAACATCCCTCACCCTACCCCCTGACTAAATCAAGGTATAAAAATACACAAGGGATAGGCCTAGCGTAATCGGAGAGAAATCCAGAGCAAGTCACTAATCAACTACTCTCATACGGACATGCTAAAAAGCCTATCAAAGAGGTCATCTAAGTGGTGGTCTGATCTACCTACCTAACTTAGGACAACTAGACTAGGACCTCCTACTAGGCATGGACTCCTATAGCTTGGTCATCATATTTTTCTTGTAACATATTTTCTTCCTAAGGTTTTCATACTCGGGCATGTAAAAAGAAGGGAGCCGAGCGTAGAGTGACCCAAGGGGAATAGAGCATCAACCTCAGGTCCTGACTTGGTACCCAAGAACCTACCAAGCTCTCGCGAGGCAACACTTAATCCTTTTCTTTTTCTCACTTTTATTTTCACTCCAACCTTCCTTTTCTTTTCTTTTTGGCTAGCTGCTACCCCTAGGAAGGCAAGGCATTAGTCCTGAGGTCTTTCCCCAAGAATCTACCAAGCCTCCACAAGGCGATAATCAACTCCTTCTTGTAGGAAATTTATTCCTTTTTCTTATTGAGGGGTTAGAACCCCTTTTTACACACCTCTGTAATTTTTATCTTGAGATATATTTAGAGCTTGCTCTTCTTTACTATTTTGGTAAGCTTCTCTAACTGTCTCACACTAGTAGGGACTCCTAGGACATCTATCTAGCAAGTAGGAAGGACAGGGTCACAAGGACTACCCCTTATCACAAGTCTTTAATGCGTGACAATGTCATAACATGAGGTAGATAACTACTCAAATGTCCCCTAGATATACCTAACTAAACCCTAGGACTTCATGCCTTGATTGCCAATCCGCACAAACAAAAAGAATATAACCCCCATGTACATATATAACACTATTAGCTTAAGGAAAAAGCTCGAAAAGGCAACAATACCACTTGGAATGGACACAAGAAGCTCCTGCACAGCAAAGGCTCCCTCCAGGAACTTCATCCGACTTGTGTGATGTAATCACTTAAACAGAAAACCATTAAATATACCCACACCAAATAGACGTATGGCCCTATTGGCCTAAAGAGATATAACATTTCACAACCAAAAAAATTGGCCTTCTTCGCCTAATGAAATAAAACATTAGAACTCGATAGAATTGACCCTCTTGCCTTATGAAATAAAACATTTGAATATCATTCAACACAATGTACTATTGAAATAATCCCTTGATCTGGACGTTACTCAACTAAAGTACAAAACCGACCAAGGATAAGGCTGCATAGACCCTACACTAAGTGCATTAGGTTATTAGCTTGTTGGGGGTAAAGACACCTCTGCCTAGCCGCGCGTGTATTACTATACTACACTGAGAGTCACTGCCACTGCACACTGCAGGTGGCGGGCGCCCGTCACCGTCACTTTATTCTTTATTCTTTTAGTGATAGTTTGAATAAAGGAAGGCCCGGTCACACATTGTGATGGTTGGAGTTCCCATTTCTAGTCTCTCCCTTTCTTGCTCTTGCTCTCCTGCCATAGCTCTCGAGTCCAACCTTTGATCCGTCGCTCCCTTTCAACTGGTATCAGAGCTTTGCTTTCCGACTCTTGAGCTTGGTTCGTGGCATTCTCAGTATCCCATCAACTCCCTACTTGCATTGGGTCTCCTTCTTGGCAGCCATATCCGACTCCTTCGAGCTCCCATCACTCCCGACTTCCCGAGCACCTTCTCGACATTGTTGGGCACCTTCAGGGCATTACATCAGAGGTATTTGATCATTTTCTTCAGGGTTTACTTCAGTTCTCAGTTCTCACGGGCAGTAAACAAGATTGGGGTAGCCACCATTGAAGTTCCCTTGCTTCATATCTCACTTGCCTTTGAACAAGACTTGCTAGAGCTTGTTTGAGGCCTTCCTTAGCTTTAACCGGACCCCTCTGAAGCTTGGCCACCATTTTTTCCAGCCCCAGGAATAGCATTTGCAGTTGGCGGAATCACGCAACCCTCCCATATGTGTCTTCAACAGTTGGCAGAATCACGTAGCCCTCCCATTTGCAGTTGGCGGAATCACATAGCCCTCCCATATGTGTCTTCAGCATTGACAGTCACAACAACAGCTCTCCCCCTCCATTGGCACTTGGAAAGGCTCCATTTCCGGCATATGAACATGCTTTGATGCTTGGTTTTGATGGTTGATGTGTTGGCATAGCATTTGGACTGATTTAACACTGTTTTGGGACTGTCATAACAGTCCACATGTAGTTTATGACAGTGTTACACTGACATTTGATGCTATAGCTTGTTTGGCATTGTCATTTGATGCTCAGTTGGTCCCATTTGATGCTTGGATGTTAGGGGAATGTATGCCCATTGTTTGGCAACCATTTGGAGCTGATTTTGGTGCTGAAATTCTCAGTTTTGAATAGTAAATCACTGTTGTACACAGTTGGGCTGAAGTCATTTTACTCATGTATACTTATGCCTATGCTTTTCGAGCTATGTTTCGGGCACATACGGTGATGTATTGACACTTGGGGCTCGACATAGAGCTTGGTTTTGATTTGGGATCATTGGTTGAGCTTGAGCTCACTTTACAAAGCATTTGGATGCTCCATCTTGGATGTACTTATGGCATGTATGTTGCTTATGTCTGACTGGTCTTGACATGCTTAGCCTATGCCATTACTACATGCTAGTTACATTGTTTGGAGCCTATTGCTACTGGAGCTCAGTCTTGGCTTGACCTTGGATTCTTGGAGCTTACTTGGGCTATTTATTGGCTTGCCAGAGTTGTATCTTGGGATGTACTTGATGTCTTACATGCTTATGGATGCTACATAAGGATGCTCTACCGCCTACATGTTCGGGATGTACTATTGATGTATTGTCTTGGACTTCTGTCATTGGCATTGTGTTTTGCCTTGGCTTGAGCTCTTGAGCTTGTACATACGCCTTTTGTGCCAGTGGGAACATTCTTGAATGCTTATCAGACATTGAGCAGGTGGTACTTTTATGCATTGAGCCATTACATGCTATTGAGCAGTTACAGACACTTGAGACTTTGGGACTTCTTACCTTTTGGGATGATACATCATATGTCTTGGTTCACTGTATGCTTATGAGCTAAGTCTCAGTTTTGGATCCGTATCTTTGTGAACTGACACCTACTTGTGCCAAGTTTTGGTAGTGGCAGGAACACTTTGCCCTGTTGCCTGGGGGTGTGCCTACTCACTGGCAGATGTTTGTATGACATACTTGGGTGTTGGATTCATGCTTATTGACCGTCATATGCTTATGCTATGCCCGCATGATTCCGGCTTTGGTCTTGACAGTATCTGATTGCCTTGGGATCCGATTTTGACATTGTTAGCTCTCTTTTACTGAAATCTGAAATTTATTATAACAAGCATATATGTATGGACTAATATGGATTTTTCATGCTAAAACACTCTGAAATGATGTACTTTCACTAGTACTTGGTGGGCAGCAGCTTTGGTTCCACTTTCTTCGCCATTTTTCCTCGATTTTGGTGATTTTTTGGTCATTTTCTGCAGTAAAGAGCAAGCAGTTTTGAACTTCTACAATCTTCCAATCTGCATTATGGCGAGTTCGTCCCACTGATCATGCTATTTTCAACATCACTAAGCTTGATGGTGCGAATTACTCTTATTGGAAGAGCCAAATTTGGCAGATGTTGGTGCAAAAATCGCAAATCAAACCTTTGAGGTTAAGCGGGCATCCGCCTGCAACTATGCCAGATGAGGAATGGCTTGAGCTTGATGAGTTATGCAAGTCCACTATTGTATTGTCTCTCACATAATAGGTTCACTATAATGTCTTTGAGGAAGAACAAAGTACATGGCAGTTGTGGGAAAAGATAAAAAATCTCTATGACAAGAAAAGTCCAGTGAGTTAGATGTATTTGCTGAAGCAGCTTATGGATATGCACATGAAGAAGAATGTGACTATGTCTGCTCACTTGAGCTAGTTTCATGCTATACTCAAGAACTTGACTTCGCAGGACATCACTTTTGCAGAGGATGTTACTCCTCTTTTCTTGCTTGGTACTCTTAATGAGTCATGGGATGTATTCTGCATTGTATTATGTGCCTCTATTACTACCTTGAAATTATTTGATGTTGAGAGTGCTCTTCTGCAAGAAGAGGTTAACCGTAAGAAATTGGATGCCTCTCATGTGTCTCATGCTATGACAGTTAGAGGCAGGAATGATGGATATAGAAAGCATGGTAGTGGTAGTGGCCGTGGATGGGATTCTCAGAAATCTTGGTCCAAGTCTCGTGGGAAGTCACGTAGCAAATCCCGTGGCAGGAATGCAGATGTTACTTGTCACCATTGTGGGAAAAAGAGCCATATTAGGCCACAATGCCATGAATTGCGCAATGAAAGGCACAAAGATAAGGGGAAAGACAAAGTGCAGGATAAGTATTCTAATCGCAGCATAGTACCTGCAAAGTCCAGTGTTAAAATTGAAGAGATCAATGTTATGCAGCCTGAGAATATTGATGATGATGATTATATCCTCGCAGCTTCTTCTAGTGCTTGGCAGATGACAGAGATACACTCTATGTATGCACAGTGTTGGCTCTTGGACTCAGGTGCATCCTTTCATGTGACACCTTTCCGAGAGAGATTTCATTCATACCGTACTGTTTCGGGTTCTCTATGCTTGGGTGATGACAGCTCTCTTGATATTGTGGGCATTGGTGATGTTAGGCTGCAGTTTCCTTCTGGCAATAGTTTTGTTATGCAGGATGTACGTCATGTACTTGCTTTAACACGCAGTCTCATGTCACCTGGATAGCTTGATGATGTAGGATATCATGTATGTTTTAGAGACTCTGCATGGAAGATCACTCGTGGAAGACTTGTGATTGCGAGAGGTGCCAAGGATGGCAGTCTCTACCCCTTGATTATATCAGCTTCTTCCCTTGATCATGTTTTGTCTATGGGTTCTATCCCACATGTATCTCTTTGGCATGCTCGTCTAGGCCATATGTCTTTGAAGGGAATGAAAATGCTTTCTGGTTTGCAATACTTACCGCCCCTTGATTATGCATGTTTTGATTCATGTGAGCATTTTCTTTATGGCAGGTAGACTAGGTCTACGCATAAGAAGTCTGGTAGGCCACGCATGAGTGAGCCCTTGGCATTGGTACATTCGGATGTCTGTGGGCCCATGCCTTGTTATTCTATGGGTGGTGCAAAGTATTTTGTTACGTTCATAGATGATTTTTCACAAAAAGTTTGGACTTATCCCATTAAGCTTAAATCTAATGTCTTTGCTGTGTTTCAAAGATGGCTTGCATTGGTTGAGAACCAATCTGGGTATAGGCTAAAATGCCTAAGGATAGATAATGGGGGTGAGTATGTCTCATGTGCTTTTGAGCAGTTATGTGATGAGAGGGGTATTAAGCATCAGTTGACCGCCCCCTACACCCCCCCCAGAATGGTTTGGCTGAGCGAATGAATAGAACCATCCAGGAGCGTGTACGCACTATGCTTAGCCATGCAGGCCTATCACAGAGCTTTTGGGCTGAGGTAGTTAGTACAGCTGTGCATGTCATAAATAGATCACCCTCTAGTGGTTTGGATTTCCAGGTTGCAAAGGAGGTATGGACTGGAAAACCTCCCTCTTATGCGCATCTTCATGTCTTTAGATGTGAGGCATTTTGCCATGTGCCGAGGGACAAGAGAAGTAAGCTGGATCCCAAGAGTGTCAATTGCATTTTCCTTGGTTATGGGGATGCAGACGAGATGGGTTATCGTCTCTGGGATCCACAAGTGCAGAAAGTCATCTGCAGTCATGATGTAGTCTTCTATGAAGACAAAATGCATAGGCAGCCTAAGAGAGTTGTCGAGATCTGTATGGTCATATTTCAGGAGGAGCCGAGAGCTCCCGCACAGCCAGTTGGATAGCCTACAGCTGCAGCAGATGCTCATGGTCAGGGTGTTGGACAGGCAATTAGGCAGGCAGCAGAGCCTGCCGTGAGACGGTCTACTAGAGACAGACGTCCACCTGATAGATTTCAGCCCTCGATGCATTATGTCTTGGTTACAAATGCAGGAGAACCTTTCACCTATGATGAGGCTATGAGAAGGGGTGAAAGTCACTCCTGGGAAGAGGGCTATGCAGTCTAAGATAGACTCCTTGTATAAGAATGAAACTTGGGATTTGGTTTCCTTGCCTACGAGCAAGAAGGCTTTGCCATGCAAGTGGGTGTACAAGCTAAAAAGTACCCCTAGACACCCCAAGCCAGCATACAAGGCTAGATTGGTAGCAAAGGGTTTTAAGAAAGAGTATGGTGTGGACTTTGATGAAGTCTTTTCTCTTGTGGTTAAGATGACCACCCTACACTTAGTCTTGGCTTTGGTTGCTCAGCTTGACTTGGATTTATACCAGATGGATATCAAGACGGCTTTCATACATGGGGAGTTGCATGATGAGATTTATATGGAGCAGCCTAAGGGCTTTGTAGAGCCTGGCAAGTAGCACGTAGTGTGCAAATTTAAGAAAAATCTTTATGGCTTGAAATAGGCACCTAGGGAGTGGTATCATAAGTTTCATGCCTTTATGCAGTCACAAGACTACAGTCAGAGTGCTATGGATTTGTGTCTTTATACGAATAAAGCCCGTGATGGTTCTTTATTGATTTTGGTACTCAATGTGGATGATATGCTGATTAGCAGGGAAAGCTCATGATGAGCTAGATGCTCTTAAGGCTCAGTTCAAGAAGAGCTTTGAGATGAAAGATCTGGGACAGGCCGCTCACATACTTGGTATGCGCATTAGATGCGACAGGCATCAGGGACTCCTCTACTTGTCAGAGAGGGAGTACATTCATAAATTCCTTGAGCGCTTCCGCATGTAGGACGTAAAGCCTATTGGCTGTCCATTGCCTTCTTATGTGAAGGTATCACAGGCTGATTGTCCGCAGATAGATGAGCACAGGGCCGAGATGGCCAAGATTCCCTATGCATCCGCAGTGGGCAGTCTTATGTATGCCATGATATCCACTCATCCAGATATTGCCTTTGCAGTTGGTGTTGTGACACGCTACATGGCTACACTTCGCAAGAAGCATTGGGATGCTGTGAAGGGTATCATGAGGTACCTGAAGGGCACTACAGATATGTGCATATGCTATGGCAGCCAAGATACAGGGGTTGTGGGGTACACTGACTCTGATTATACAGGACATGCAGATAGTAGGAAGTCCACTTTCGGCTATGTATTCAGGAGGTGTTGTTTCTTGGATGTCAAGGGTGCAGAAATGCATGGCCCTTTCTACTACTGAGGCCGAGTATGTTGCAGCCATAGAGGCTTGCAAGGAGGCCATTTGGTTGGGTCATTTAGTTGCTGACATTGGTATTGATGCTATCCCTACACTGCATTCAGATTCTATGAGTGCTATTCAGTTAGCCAAGAATCCGGTCTTCCATGCGAAGATGAAACACATTGAGGTGAGGTATCACTTCATTCGTGGGGCTGTTGAGGACAAGTCTGCTGATCTTGTCAAGATCTCGACTGACCAGAATCCTGCAGATCTGCTCACGAAAAGCCTCTCTACAGAGCGCTTTGCCTTCCTCAAGAGGTTGATGGGCGTGGGATGAGATGACGTCTTTCCTCATCCTATTGTACATGTGTACATGTTGTACTGTCTTTTTTCTTTTTCTTTTCACTCCTCATTGGGGTAGATTCACCTTTAAGTGGGAGGTTGTTGGGGGTAAAGGCGCCTCTGCCTAGTCGGATGTGTATTACTACACTAATAGTCATCGCCACTACACATTGCAGGTGGTGGACGCCCGTCATTGTCACTTTATTCTTTATTCTTTTAGTGATAGTTTGAATAAAGGAAGGCCTAGTCACACATTGTGACAATTGGAGTTCCCATTTCTAGTATCTCCCTTTCTTTCTCTTGCTCTCCCGCCATAGCTCTCGAGTCCAACCTTCGATCCGTCGCTCCCTTTCATAGCTAACCCCCTGTGTAAATAGCAAAGGGCGTCCGATGAATATGATGATACACAATCCTATGTGTCCATGACAGAGTAGGAAGGTGCTCACTTTCTACCTGACGCATAATCCAAACTAACCATCGACGGCCGTAATATGACATGTGAAAAAGAAGACCCCAAAGTAGTCCAAGACTAATGTTAGGAGGTAATTTTAAGGGCTCCCCTAGACCACAATTGAAAAAGACATCTTCCACGAAAGCATAGTTAGCCATGGAATTCGCAAAGTGATTTCATTGTCGAGGAACTAATTTTCAAGTAACCGTCTCAAAGATATGTAATATATCCAAGGCTGCACGATGGTACATCTATAAGATGGGATCATGAACACTGTAGGTCCCATTTAGCTAACTGATTAGTAATTGCGAGTCACATTTAACCAATAATCGACGGATACTACCACCTTGGGCTACATTCATCCCCATGATTGTATTCTGCCCATGTTATTAGTAAAAGAGGGTCCTAAATATACTCCCATCTTCATGATTGTCGGGGATCTTTAATGACCACACCAACACTTGCATGTTTAGTGGGCCCTCTGGAAGCTCCATTAAAATATAGAGTATAAACCCAAGCTTCATTGACAGGCCATGCCATAATAATCAACTCACTCATACTTATGATAATCAAAATCCAGCTGAGAGAGAGGATGTATAATAGACACAATCCCTCCTTTCTAGCTAAACTCAATAGAAATTCTAGTCAAAAGTCATTGATAATGGTGAAAGTAGACCTTAATTTCCCACGTAAAGGATCTGTCTTGCCACGCTGTAACATGATACCCTTTGCTTCACCAGATCACTCGACCTTGGTGGTAATGTTGCTCAAGGTACGGATGCTCTACATAGGGAATGATGCATCCCATCCACTTATCTTGGTACCTACTGCACCTTAAAGCTAAATCTTAAAGGACCTGCATAGGCACCAAGCCGAATGTCAACCCTTACACATAGTAAAGCTTCAGCTTATTAAAGTTAAATTTAGTCTTAAACTCTATCCCCTGCAAATTTGCTAGAAGGGGCATACATCCATTCTTTCCTAAATGTACAATCTTATATGGTCCATCCCATTTGGGTTCTACTTTTCTTGGAAAGATCACGCTTCGAGCATCATAATACAATACTAACATACCTTTCAAAAATCTGTACTTCTTAGCCCAAAGATTATGAAGGGCTTTCATTCTCTTCTTCCCTACTTCTTGATGTAATAAAGCCAACAATCGAATCTCATCAAGATGTGCTAGAGAGAAGTATACAGTTCTTGTAACACTTCTTCCTCTCCCAGTGAATGATTGAAGGCAAAATGCACAATGGGGAGCTCTATTTCTAATAGCAAAACACACTTCTCCACATACACTATCTTGAACGAGGTGTGGCATGTGGCTCTCTTGAATGTTAGGTTATAATCCCACACTTCCACATATAATTTCTTATCCCAATCGCACTTTCTTTTCCGATACTATCTTAGACAAGATCCCCATAAGTTGTTTATTTGTACTCTCAACCTGACCATTCGCTTGAGGATTATATGGGGTAGTCTTGTTGTGCTTAATCTTCAAAGCTTCAGTCAGGGTCACTATAACCTTATTCAAGAAGTGTGTCCCTCGATCAGACACAATCTCCTTCGGTGGACTGAAACAACAAACAATTTGATCCATAATGAAACTGGCCATCTCCTTAGCATTGCCCTTCACCGTTGCTCGAGCTTTAGATTACTTTGTAAAGTAGTCTGTTGTGCTACAATAATATACCGCTTTCGTGTAGTTGATGAAGGGTATATTGGTCCCACAAAATCAATACCCCATTTTTCAAAGGGTAACGCAACCAAAATGGGATTTAGAGGTCGCTTACGATTTTCCCTTACATCGTGTCTTTGAAAGACATCACAATGCTTAACATAACTGAAAGCATCTTGAAAAATCGATGGCCACCAATATCCAGCACAACGAGCTTTTTGGGTGGTAAGCCGGCTAGCAAAATGTCCCCCACATGTTGAATCATGGCACTCAAGAATAAATGGTACCTCATCAGGTACTACTATACAATGATGATAGATATCATCTATTCCTCTCTGATACAAGACACTCGCTATAATCGAAAAGTTTAATGCTTGTTGCTTGATCTTTCTCTTTTCAGACTTCGATAAAGTAGCCCCAAATCCCCTTATAGATGAATAATGCATTATCATCCCATACCAGGAAGGGTTGGAAGCTGTATCAATTCTAAATAAACCTTCAATATTACTTTTCTAAGCTAGAATTTCCTTTGGCTCCCCGAAATCCACAAGATATTCTACAATTCCTGTAGCTTCAATGACTTACTCCTAATCTCATAATCAAACTCTTGCAAAGTGATTAACCACTTTGCTAAAAGGTTAGGCGATTGGAACTTATTCAGCAACAATCTAAGTCCTTCCGTCTTCGTGAAGAATATTACCTTCTCATAGAATATAATGCCTAAATTTTTTTGTCACAAAGACCATTCCAAGGCACAACTTCTCCATCTACATATAATTAACTTTACATATCCCCAGTTCCTACTAGCAAAAGCAATTGGATGATACCATTTCTCCTCCCACATTTGAGCTAAATAGCATGTAGCTGCTAAAAATATATAGAAAGATTCACCTCTTTGGGGTGCTTTTAAGATTGGTGCTTTTGCTAATTCCTACTTCACATCCTCAAAGGATATTTGACAGACTTCATTCCACTCAAACAGATAGTTAAAAGATAGAAGGTTCATCAATGGAAACACTCTTTTCACCAGTGCATTGAAAAATCTTCGATAATATCCCACTGATGAGATGAAAGCTGAGCACCTCTTTTGAAGTATGCAGTGGCCTCATAGAGATGATAGCCTTTATATTTTAAGGGTCAGTCACAATACCACCTGCACTAACCACATGGCTGAGTAACAACCCATAGGGCACTCCAAATACATACTTTCCAGGGTTAAGAGCAATGCAAAACTGTCTACAACGCTCAAACATTTCCTCAGAATAATCAGTTGTCGCTCCTTATGGTGTCTGCCTCCACATCATCAATAAAGACTTTTAACTCCTTTGGGGAGATGTCACCAAAGGTCTTATGAGCTGTTCATTGTGCCAAGATCTAGGCGCATTATATAAATCAAATGCCATCACATGATACGCAAAGGTACTGAAGACAGTAATAAATGTCGTCTTTAATTTGTCTTCCTCAACAATAGCCATCTAGTTATATCGAGCAAAGCAATCCATAAATGAATAGATTTTCCTATCTGCTAATTAATAAAAAATTTAATCAATGAAATGCAACGTGTAGTAATCCTTAACCATCTGCATATTAAGTTCTCTAAAATCTATACAAAGCCAAATGTGGTTGTTCTTCTTCTTCCTAATAACAAAAAGTGAACACCATTCCGTGTGTTGAATCAGAAATATCAAGTTAGTCTTTTGTAGTTTTGTTAATTCTTCGAATAGCTCGTCCCTTAATTCGAAAGGCATATGCCTTACTTTTTGTCACATAGGGTGGCTCCCTTGCTTCAAAGGAATCATATTGTAATATTCCCGCCATAACACTTCATAATACGAATTCAGACTCGAAATGTTTTAAAAATTACTCATTGACTTATCACATAAGTGACTGCATGTAATATCAAATCTTGCATTAAATCAATTCTGCAATCCGACACGAGAAGACGCCTCAATGAACCCAGCCAACAAAAAAGTAAATACACCTCGTAAATAATAATACGACGGCTTGACCATTATATTTTCCACATTATATTTTATTTAGCATTTCTGATTCCATTTAATGCATCAAAGATCACATTGATTTTGCAATGGCAAGACAAATCGCAAAAGCCTTAATCGATAGACAAAGAATGCGCAAGAACAAGCATGATATTGAGTAAGTTAAGTATCAAAGAGTATGGCATGACTTTATAAACTAGATAAGTCATGAGGTAACTTGACCAAAAAACTACTGGATGAAGTCATTTTGAAGAAAAAAAGACGTTTTGGAAAAAATAGGCCAATAAACATGACATTTTTTACGTGCCTGGAGGGAGAGAAAGCATTTTAAAATCATCCCCATGCCACCATCCAATAGGTAGGTAATCAAAAAGCATTTTTTATCAAGCTTACTTAACTCTTGACAAGTAGTCAAAAGAATGAGTGACTGCATGCTTTCCCCTCATGACTATAAATACAACCCCTCTCCTTCACAAAAAAAGCAAGAAGGAAGACCTCTTGATGATGGAAAAATTTCTAGACTACATCTCTTTTCCATTCTAGCTTGAGCCTTCAAGAAGGAAAATACCTATCTTCTACCTCATTCCCATTTTGTCTACCCCCTGTTACGCCTTTCTTCCATACGCCATATCACTAAGCAAAACATTGGTGATTTTTTTCTAGACGACCACCAACTCTCCATGAGCTACCACATTAATTTCACATGAAATCCATGGCTCCACGAGGTCACAAAATTTGAAGAAGCCCATTTGAAGCAAAATCAGCAAGAAACACGGTCGATGGAGAAAATGACGCGGTAGGAATTGGCAAAACCCCCGTTACTACAAACTTGATAGAGGTAACATCTCGTCGGTTTGGAAAAAAATAATATTTTATAAGCTTATCACTATATTTGGCTTTGAATGATTATAAACCCATTTTAAAGAAGATGCATATGAACTACCACTTAGGAAAATAATAAACTATTCAGTGAAAAGACTCTTTTACTTTAAAAAGAATTATATGCCTATCATGAAGAAAATATCGTAATTATGGTTTATTTCGTGATATTTATTGTTATTTCGTTAATGACACATGTGATTATAATAACTAAAAAAAGGTAGACGTTGTTAGGGAAGGGAATATTTTATAATTTTTCCCTAAAAGTGACTATGTCTATTTCATTTTGCTAATGATAAACAGATACATATGAGTCTTATAAAAATTTATAGAAAATCATTTAGATAATATCATGAAATAATCAATGGATTAAATCAATAGAAAATTGTATAGGAAAATACATACTAGACGTGCATAAATTAGGTGCGTACTAATATAATTCGATGTCTGAAAGATGAAAGAAAAATTACACTTATGATTTTTACATTGCTTAGAAAAAAGTTTTTAGAAAACAATTAGCATTGCATTTATGACATAGCTAAATGAAAATTGATCTTCCTAGATAATGTTGAAATTTTGACAAATGGTCAGACATCGTTGATTAAACCATAGAATACGAGCAGAATAAAATAAAAATTGTTTTCTTACTGAAAACACACACAATATTAATATTAATGGTTATATTAGCGAGAATGTCAATATCATGAGTCGACCCACATATGAATCAATGAGAAAACCTTACCTAAAATATCGAGGATGTTGAAGCAAAAATAACTATGAAATAGATCTGCCATTTCCACAGTATAGGTTTCTAGACATAGACAGCAATGGGCCTACTTTCTTCTTCATGAATGTAACTGATATCCATCCCTGAAAAAGAAAGATATAATGATATCCTATTTTGAAAATTGTACATATAGCATCTAGCCTATCCTATCGATGTTGATGTATATCTACTTGTAAACATTTTCCATTTGTAAATATTCCTTGTAAAAATCATAACATATGGCTACTGATTATAAAAGATAACAGTGACTAGATTTTGTAAAAATATTGTGCTCTTTGGCCCATCATTGTTTTACAAAACTAGTAAGATATATTAATGTGGAAACAAAGCTTAAAAGTTTAAAGCACTAAACTAATTTGTGAAACTTATGATAACCCAGGGTAATGCAATTATCGCTAGTCCAACTAAAATTCAGGAGAAGTATCTCCTTAAGCAGGTTAAGCCACCGGAATTCAATGGCATGGGCAAACACGTTGAAGCTAAGGCAGAGATTTGGATTGAGACCATAGAGGACTACTTTACTATCGTGGGAACTAGCCCTACTAATCAGGCTATGATCACCAAGTTGAAATTGATCGGTGAGGCACACCTGTGGGTGGTGGAAACAGTGCTGTAAAGACCAGGGACTTGCTGAGACAGCTATTACTTGGGAAAAGTTGAAAGAAACTATGCGTGGTCAATATTTGCCACCAGCTTATTGCACGCTAAAAATGAATGAGTTCTTTAACTTAAGACAGTTGGGAATGAGCCTGGAGGCATATTACTCAAAGTTTATCTCACTACTTAAATATGCACCTTCCATGACTATTTCTCAGCAGCAGGTATCTAAGTTTTCTCACGGATTGAATGCTCCTCTGAACACATGCCTTGAATCTATGTGGCCAACTGATCTGCAAGATGCTTTGATTTGTGTAGCACCTCTTATTCAGGAGATTCAATCAAAGCCAAGGAATAATAAGCTCTAGAATCAAAACAAAGGGACTTCACAGGGCTATGTTAAGCGACCCCAAGGTCAATGTCCACTTGGTCAAGTAAAGAGGGCCAAAACAAATGTAGTTGGGAACTTCATACCTACGGGAAGTAATTCAGGAGTACCTAGGTGTTTCCACTGTAATGAGCCAGGTCACTTTAAAAGACAATGCCCAAAGCTTGGCTGAATTCCTCGCCAAGGACAGTATAGAGGTCAGAACCAAGCTTTAATTGCAAAAGGAAAAGCATTTGCTATAATTCGTAAAGATCTTGAAGAAGAGGGAAACCCAACTATGGAAGCTGATATGGAGAGGGCATTAGTTCATGCCACCCTTCATAAGAAAGGCCCAAATCGCCAATTATCAGTTATTCAAACACCAACAGAATATGAGGGTAAGTCCTTTAAAATCCTAATTGATTGTGGAAGCACACAGTCTTTCATGTTACCAAAGTGTGCTAAGAAATTAGGTATAGACACAATACCTACATCTAGGTTACTTGTGGAACTTGCTAATGGAAAATAAATCATGTCTACTCAACAAACTTGCAAAGTGACATTTAGCTTGGGAAGCAATCTCTCTGAAATGCGATTTAGGATCATGAATTTAGGGGCCTATGAATATCTATTGGGTATGGACTAGTTAATCCCCAATGACGCACATATTCAGTGTAGAAAAGGCTAGGTGACTTTTCAAAACCTAAAGGGGGAAATAGTGATGACCCAAGGTGAGGCACAAAAACCCAAGGTTCAACTAGCCAAATACTCTCACATAATAAAAGTGTTAAGAAAAGGATTACTAGTGTATCTCATAAAGGGTTTAGCAGAATAAACAAGACAAGGGAGAGACATATTGGTTTAAGGAATATGATGACATCTTTCCAGAAGAGCTAACTAAATTACCACATTGAAGAGAAGTCGATCACGAGATCAGACTTGAACCAGGAGCTGCTCCAATTGATAAGAGTCCATATAAAATGTCTATCCCTGAAGCAATTGAGATGACAGAGAAACTCAAGCAGTTACTAGATCAAGGATACATCAGACCTAGTAATTCACCATGGGGAGCCCCAGTACTGTTTCAAAAGAAAAAGGACGGAACTCTTCGCCTTTGCATTGATTACCGAGGTCTAAACCAGGTAACAATCAAGAATAAATATCCAATCCCAAGAATAGACGAGCTACTTGATAGGCTGCAAGGGGCGAGAATCCTTTCCAAGATTGATCTCCGATCTGGTTACTACCAAATAAGGATGAAGGAAGAAGATATCCCCAAAACTGCCTTCAATACCAGATATGGTCATTTTGAATTTTATGTAATGTCTTTTGGTCTAACTAAGGCCCCTGCTACTCTTCTTTGATGACATCCTAACATACTCCAAGAGAGACGAAGACCATGAGTTGCAACTGCGCATTGTGTTGGACACCATGAGGATGCACAAGCTTTATGCGAAGCAAAATAAGTGTTCCTTTTTCAAAAGACAGATGGAATATCTCGGATTCATAGTATCTGCTGAAGGAATCTCTGTAGATCTAGCCAAAGTTAGAGATGTTCAAGAGTGGCAACCTCCAACGACAATTAAGGAAGTGAGAAGCTTCTTAGGACTGACTAGATGGTATATAATTTTCATAAAAAATTACACCCTAGTAGCTACACCTCTCACTGATTTGCTAAAAAAGAAAACTGCTATTGTGTGGATGCCCATTGACCAAACTAGCTTTGAGCAGCTCAAGAAAAGTTTGGTAACAACACCCATTTTAAAGCTACCTTACCTAATTCAAGAGTTTGAAGTCATAACAGATGCAAGTTCTCTTGCACTAGGTTGTGTGTTTATGTAGCAAGGTCATCCAATAGCCTATTCCTCAAGGAAACTAAAAATCCATGAGAGGAGTTACGCCACCAATGATCTCGAGCTATTAGCTGTGATCCATGCTCTCAATTTGTGGCGGCACTATCTGCTTAGAAGCAAGTTTACTTTGTTCAGTGACCACAAAAGTCTCAAATGGATCTTTACTCAACCAGACCTAACATGAGGCAGCGATGATGGATTGAAGTCTTGCAAGAATTTGATTTTGAAATCAAGTTCAGACCTAGGAAAGAGAATGTGATTGTTGATGCATTAAGTCGTAAAGCTTTTTTGAATGCACTTATCATGGAAGATCCATCTAAAGGAGAGACTTTAGCTACCATGATATTGATGCCCAGCAATCCAATCATTGAGTTAGCCAAAGAAGAAGCAGACAAGGATCCTAAGTATCAGTTAATGCTTAGAGAAATCCTAGTTAAGGACATTGATCCTAAGCTTAGAGTCAAATACCAAAATTTCAGTGTGGATGATGGACTTGTCTATTCCAGGATAAGGCTCTGTATTCCCTTCATTCAAGTGTTGAAAAATAAGATATTATGGGAAGCCCATGACTCCCCGTTCTCAGGACACCCTGGCTATGCAAAAACTCTTAATGCAGTTAAGAAAAGTTACTATTGGGAAAGACTGAAGCATGATATACTCAGATATGTTACTGAATGCCTAAGTTGCCAGCGGGTGAAAGCTGAGCATGTCAAAATGCCAGGTAAGCTCTAGCCACTTGACATTCCACAGATGAAATAAGAGTTCATCAGTATGTATTTCCTAGTTGGCTATAATTCAAGGAGGGTATAATTCAATCATGGTGATTGTGGATATGCTGAAAAAGGTCACTCATATTATCCCAGTCAAGACCAACTACAAAGCTTCAGATATTGCACAATTGTTTGTGAAAGAAATATTTAGGCTTCATGGATTGCTTAAACGGATCGTTAGCGACCGCAACTCTCTGTTTACATCACATTTTTGGAAAAGCCTATTTGTAGCAATTGGAACCCAGCACAGCTTACCATCCACAAACTGATGGTCAAACAGAGCGAGTTAATTAGGTCATTAAAGATATACTGAGAGATTACTGTTCTAGAGAACTTACAAAGTGGATACAATATTTTCCCTTAGTAGAATTTTCCTACAATGCATCATATCACCAGAGTATTCAAATGACTCCATTTCAAGCATTGTATGGACAAGATTTTTTTATGCCATTGAATTTCTCTGATCCAACCCTAAAGGTTGAGGCTTCTAAGAAAATGCTAGAAGACATGGATGATCAAGCCAAAACTATCAGACAAAACATCCAAGCTGCCAAAGATCGCCAGAAAGCTTATGCTGATCTAGGACGGCAAGAGCGCATCTTCTAAGAGGGAGACATGGTTTTCATCCGTGTACGCCTAAAGAAGAGTTCTCTTTCATTGGAAAAATTCAAAAATTTGAGTCCAAGGTATTATGGACTATACAAGGTTCTCAAATTCCTAGGAGCTAATGCCTACAAACTGCAACTTCCTGATCATGTGAAAGTCCACAATGTATTTTACGTTAGTCTTGTGAAACCTTATGTGGCAAATCAAGATCATATTCTTGATGACCAGCAAATTGTAATGCCTAGTCAAGGAGCCCTTGAACTCGAGGCTAATAAGATCCTAGATGTAAAAGAGAAACCTCTTGGAAATAGAACCATTAGAGAGTATCTTATCTAGTGGAAAGACTATCCTGAGGAGGATGCTACTTGGATAGAAGAGACAGCTCTAGAAAAACGGTTTCTCCAGTTCTTCTTGAGATGCGGACATCTTGATTCCTCTAAGGAGGAGAGGATGTAATATTCCCGCCATAACACTTCATAAAACAAATTCGTGCTTGAAATGTTTTAAAAATTACTTGTTGAGTTATCACATAGGTGATCGCATGTAATATCAAATCTTGCATTAAATCAATTCTGCAATCCGACATGAGAAGACGCCTCAATGAACCTAGCCAACAAAAAAGCAAATACGCCTCGTAAATAATATTATGACAGCTTGTTCATAATATTTCCTGCATTATATTTGATTTAGCATTCATGATTCCATTTAATGTATCAAAGATCGCATCGATTTTGCAATGGCAAGACAAATCGCAAAAGCCTTAATCGGTAAACAAAGAATGTGCAAGAACAAGCATGATATTGAGTAAGTTAAGTATCAAAGAGTATGGCATGACTTTATAAACTAGATAAGTCATGAGGTAACTTGGCCAAAAAACTATCGGATGAAGTCGTTTTGAAGAAAAAAAGACATTTTTGAAAAAATAAGCAAAAAATTATGACTTTTTTATGTCTAGAGGAAGAGAATGCATTTTAAAATCATCCCCATGCCACCATCCAATAGGTAGGCAATCAAAAAACATTTTTTATCAAGCTTACTTAGCTCTTGACAAGTAGCCAAAAGAATGAGTGACTACATGCTTCCCCCTCATCATGGCTATAAATACAACCCCTCTCCTTCACAAAAAAAGCAAGAAGGAAGACATCCTGATGATGGAAAAAATTCTCTACATCTCTTTTTCATTCTAGCTTGAGTCTTGAAGAAGGAAAATACCCCTCTTCTACCTCATTTCCATTTTCTCTACCCCCTATTACACATTTCTTCCATACAACCATATCGCTAAGCAAAATGCTGGCAAAATTTTTTTAGACAACCACCAACTCTCGCTGAGCTACCACGTTAATTTTGCCTGGCATCCATGGCTCCATGAGGTCACAAAAATTCAAGAAGCCCATTTGAAGCAAAAGTAGCAAGAAACACAATCGATGGAGAAAATGACATGGTAGGAATTGGCGAAACCCCCCGTTACTACAAACCTGATAGAGGTAACATCTCGTCGGTTTGGAAAAAAATAATGTTTTATAAGCTTATCGCTATATTTGGCTTTAAATGATTATAAACATATTTTAAAGAAGATGCATATGAATTGCCACTTAGGAAAATGGCGTAAGTAATATAATAACAAACTATTCAGTGAAAAGACTCTTTCACTTGAAAAAGTATTATATGTCTATCATAAAGAAAATATCATAATCATGGTTTATTTCGTGACATTTATTGTTATTTCGTTAATGACGCGTGTGGTTATAATAACTAAAAAAGATAGACGTTGTTAGGGAATGAAATATTTCATAAATTTTTCTTGAAATTGACTATCTCTATTTCATTTTTCTAATGATAAAAAAACGCATATGAGTCTTATAAAAATTTATAGAAAATCATTTAGATAATATCATGAAATAATCAATGCATTAAATCAACAAAAAATTGTATAGGAAAATATATACTAGACGTGCATAAATTAGGTGTGTACTAATATAATTCGATGTCTAAAAGATGAAATAAAAATTACACTTATGATTTTTACATTGCTTAGAATAAAGTTTTCAAACAAACAATTAGCATTGCATTTATAATATAGCTAAATGAAAATTGATCTTCCTAGATAATGTTGAAATTTTGACAAATGGTCAGACATCGTTGATTAAACCATAGAATATGAGAAGAATAAAATAAAAATTATTTTTTATTGAAAATACACATAATATTAATATTAATGGTTATATTAGCGAGAACGTCAATATCATGAGTCGACCCACATATGAATCAACGAGAAAACCTTACCTAAAATATCGAGGATGTTGAAGCAAAAATAACTATGAAATACTCGACAACCCTGAAACTATCAGTACCAAGAAATTAAATAAATATCAAAAGTCTATAAGACTTATTGGACGTTGATAAGAATTTATCGATACAAATTCTAATGTCTAAACAGACTTGGAAAAGCATTTGAAATCCTACTAAGTGTGGGTTAGGGCAGGGCAGCGCATGAATTGCCTACCATAGGTATAAATGCTCATATTATCTTTTAGGGTGAAAATACCAAGTTTTCATAAGGATAAAATAGACTTCAGATTCGCGAAATAACTTGCGGATCTGGAAAAAAAGAGTTGCAAGTAGGAAGTGAAACCCTAAGAATAAGGTGGGACTTTAAAAGAGAAACCCTAGAATTGGGTGGAATTGCTTGCTATGCTAAAAACACTTGCTACCGTTTGTTTTTTTAATTAGTGCATGTATTTTTGGTTACACAAGAATGATTAATTGTGCTTGTAGCAGTTAGATCTGACTGTAAATATATAATCAGGATAATAAGAGGAAAGATCGTGCTATGCCTCCCCCACAGCTAGATGCAGAACCCTACTCTAAGAGGGATTGTTGTACCGCCACGAGGAGCTTTGTACCGGCCCCGATAGCGGGAGGTCACTTGATGGGGAATCCATTAGGCAGGAGGAGACAGGAGTGCTAGGGGGCTCTGGCCGTAAATCTCTCGATCGTTCCTAGGAACTGCTTGACCCTCGTGCGAATCAGGATGGGATCCTGGAGTCCCCAGTACTAGTGAAGGGACGGAAATCTTGGAGGGTTTACTTTCTTCTACACAAATAGAAGGGATTTTTCGATGAACGGAGGTTTTATCTTCTGCATAGACAGAAGGGAAAAATAATTGTAAGTAGCTTTTACAAAATAATAAATAAATATGTTTTATCAAAAGATTATTTTTCTCTGTCTTTGTGTTGTGTCATAAAATTACGCAAAGGAACCTACGATAACGGGTTAATTAACGAAGTTTCTTTTATATGTCATAACTTAATGTGATAGGTAATTAGAAAACTAAAGAAAACCATTTGTGGGAAGTGGGTGGGCGAGATCCTGACGGATTCGTTCTAAGGATGGGTGGTCCCAGTAAGCTGGGAGCTTCTTTCAAGAGATTGAATGAAACGTTAATTAGGAGAAATTAGGTAGATCCAAGCATTTCCTTATCTAGGGTCAGGTCTTAAAACCTTGATCAATAATTATCTTAGGGGAAAGGTGCACAGGTTGTGCCAAAACTCCATTAAGGTTCCATGAATTCTAACTAGTTGCTGAAAAAAAGCATTGCACTCCATGAACCAAGGGTAACTACGATTGCTCCAATCAGACAAGAAGCCCTTGTGGGATACCTCGGATGGAGCTAGCTGATGCATCAAGACCTCAGTTGTCAAATTAGGACCTCGAGCTCCGAGCTTGCTAGTTGATCCTCGTGGGGACGGCTGGTACCTTCCGTTACGGGGTGGAATCTAGGAAACCTAGATGATAGACCCTGTGCATTCTCGCGAGTGCCGAGTGAAGCCATCTAGGATAATTCCCTGATGGAACACTAAAACATGCTACTAGGGAACTAACAGGTAGGCATGTGACATATATGAACAGCCAAGCTGGGAGGAATGCCTCTCAGCTCATCATAACTCCAAGTAAAGATATCACTGAATTCTTGAATCAAGGACACATAATCCTTTGTTTCTTCCGAATGTGAGCATAGACCCTAATTTAATTGGCCGTGAATCATTCATCGTACCAAGGTCAAGCTCAATTACATTCGCATCCCTTATCGTCTCTTGAGCCTCTATTGGCTCATTCAAAGTCACTTGGTAGATATCTTCTACAGTGCACCCCTCATCGGATTCGTCACTTGATAATGTCTTACTAGCAGATGGAGCATCTAGCATATCAAACTCCAATAAAGATAAAGGAACTTTCTCACTCCGAGGAGATTCAGGATAAGCATCTACTACCACACATCTAGCACCACCTAGATAAAAGATCAATCGACCAGTGGGTATATCCACCTAAGTATTTGCTTGTAAAATCCATGGCCTGCCTAGCAATACTTGATAGCTAGGTTTCCCTGCACACTTAATGACCCTGAAGTTCAGAATGCATTCTACATTGGCAACAACGGTCACATGGACTTTAATCATGCAACCTTTAAGTTGTCTTCTTAAATTGTCATCAATCATTTGGAGGATCATGGAGGCATCTTTTTTTATTTCTAATCCCAGTCTCTCCATCAATTTGGAACTCATAATTTTGACAGAGAATCCTATGTCCACAATAGCATGGTCCACTAATATTCCATCAACATATGCTGCCACCCTTGGACAATGCTTTTCAGCATGCTCAAACCAATCATCTCCTACTCGTGTTATTCCCAAGGGTTCAATGATGTACCCAGTGCATAGAATCTTTTTAAATTCCTTGTGCACTCCTAGAGACAACTTAATCAACTATAGAAGATTTACATCTGGCTTAACTTTGCAAAGAGAACTCGCTAAATCAAATTCATGATAGCTAGCAAGAGTTCACTTCTCGCCAAACCATTCTCTCCTTTGGTCTTTGAATCGGCTTTGGTGCTTCTTTCTTGGCTTTTGCCTTCTTCTTTAGAGACTCCTTATACTTTTTGAGGTTGGCTTTACCATCTACGACCTTGAGAGGTCCGCCTTCCATGTTGGAATTAAGAACTTGCGTCCCCTTATCATCTTGCTTAGGGTTTCCCTTGATAGGTTTTGCCTTGGCTTTGTTGACTTCTTTACCATTTTTACCTCTTGTAACAACTGGTAGATTAGAAGCTTCAATGCCATTGACATAAACAACTTCTATAAGGCTAACTCCATTGCCACTAGGTAGCTCCTCTACCGTAGCTTTTCCTCTTTGTAATATTTGTTTCGGTCCTTCATCTTGCTGGAGATTATTCCCTTGCACTCAATGATTAACTGGACATGGCTATTTACTTCCTTATTGGAGAGAGCTAATCTTACTCCAACATGTATTGGCTAAATGGTCGAACTTCCCACAAATGTCACATTTGACATTTGGACAATTCCTAGAGAAATGTTGGCCACCACACCACTTACAATTGAATCTTGAGGGGCCACCCTCTTCAAGGTGTCGACTCCCTATCAAATTGTGCTACTTCTTAAGGAAATTAACATCAATGGCAATTTGTATATATTGTTCGCTAATCATATCAATATAGTGCTTCATCATATCCTTAACTTCACCAAGGACATTCGAGGCACTTGAATCATAGCCATGATCATCTACATGTCGTTCTATTGCCTAACCACTTGATTAGGGATCGACTGTTGATTCCATGGAACAATGGTAGAATTTATAGTTGGGCTTCCAACAGTCAGTGGAACCATCTAACTAGTCTTAGGCATGGCCACACTAGGAGGAGCTAGCAACATGGGCACATTTGGAATAAAGGTTCCTCTCCCATTAGAAGGACTCATGGGCATCCCTTGACCTCCATTTGTCGGCACTAAAATGTTTCCAAACCCTAAACTTAGATTTGAGTTTGACCTAGAGGCATAAGCCACTTTTGCAATTGCGATTCTACCTCTTTTTCTCGTGTAATAACTGTATCAATGCCGGCAAGAGAAACATTACTCAACTGCACTTGAATGTTAGAGTCTATCCCATTCAAAAAGTATTGCAAATGAGCGGAAACTAGAATAGGAATATAGGTTTGCAATTTTTGAAATATCTCGTTCAGTTTCTTGGCATACCCATGGACATTCTCATGAGGTTCTTGATGTGTAACATTAACGACACGTAGCCAATACTGACCTCCCCTTTTAGGGGCAAAAACTCTTTGAAAGGCCACAAAGAATAGGTCAATCGTGGTTATGGTTCTAGCCTCTAGGCTGTGATACCTCATTGCAACTGGTCCTTTCAGAGTCATGTTGAAGAACATCATCAAGTGTCCCTCGTCTTAAATTCAACAGTTAAACATTAACTTTTGGAATTCATTGATATGCAATTCCGCATCTTCCTGTGCTAACCCATTAAAAATGGGTAGAGGAGCCCCTAAGGCTAGCAAATCCGCCATTCCAACAGGAATTGTAATGGGTTGTGCTGCCATGGTAACAACTAGATTTGCTAAAGGGGATCAAACAATCAAAACTATCATTCCACTCAAAGTGGACGAACAGATTGAAAGGCATGTAGTACTAGAGCTTCTTCCCCCTAACAAACTATGCGCCAAGCTAGGGTTACCAAGACCCCGCCCTTGTAAAGATATTGGACCACTACTTTGTGGAGAATATCTTCTATTTATTTCAGCTTGTCGTCTAGCCCGCTTAGCTCTTTCTTGCTTTTGAAGCTTGCCTTGACGGTCTTGTGAGTCTATCTCACTAATTTCTGGCATACACTAATGAATTGGTTCCTATTGACCGAGATTCGGAAACCACCACTTATTAGTGGCTCCCAACAAACACACCACCTATCAAGACCTAAAAAGTGACCGCTCGACACTCGTTATAAGCACCAGCCGGGCCTCTCTACACTCAAGAAACCACACCCCCTCGTCCTCACAGCCAGGAGCATATAAGGGACTCACTACCCTAACTATTATTGTGAACCTTGTGTTTTTTTTGAGTTGTAGTCCAACAATTAAACCCCACACTCCTTAAAGGGAGTCCCTACACATATATCGGTACAGAATACCTTGTAATCATAAACAAAAGGAGGTGCTCTTCTCATTGAATGTCGTGGTCCCACTATAGCTCTCCTATACCTTGAGGATTGGCCCCTCGATGCACTGCTAACACAAATAACATAGACATAACAAGATCCACTCTTATTTAAGAAGGATCTAGGAGATAGTATATTTCTCACTTGACAATTTTTCGAAGAACCCAACTACCTAAACCTACAACAACTTAGGTGCTTCACAACTCAACATGGGTCATAAGTATAGGAAACCAATTGCAATGCATCCAAGAGTTACCGTGTGATATGCGCAATGCAACAGTGAATGCCATTGTGCTTAAACAATTTATGATTTATAAATCAACATTGTGCAGTGCAACAAATATTTCTTTCCATGATTTTAACCAACACGTCATGCTTCATTGCTAAGTGTTAGCCTCGAGCATCCTCGTGCTACTTAACCCCTTTTAAATTTATTTATAAACCATCATATATAGTATGCACAAACAAATAGATCAAAATTTTATATATTTCTAGTAACTAATTAGCATTAAAACCCCCATTTTCCCTACCATTTAAGTTGTGCATTGTTGATAGGTGTTAAGAACGGTTTTTCCATGTATTTTTCTTGTTAAAAAAAACGGACTTTAACATGAAGACACAGTTGAACTTAGGCTTAACCCTCATGCTAGAGCCATGTCATACACTCATGAATATAAACCTTATTTTTTATTTATTTTCTAGGATAAAAAACTAAAATTTTTCATGTTTTGATATTTTTCTTTATTTATTCAAATAAAAATTATAATATTACTGATTTATGGATTGAAACTGATCACAAGTATTGAACATTGATTTTACATTCATTTTCACTCCATATGAACCCCAAAATCACAAAACAAAACCCAAAAAATTTATCATTTTCATGAAAACTGCATAATTGTAGGTTTTGCGTGTTTCGATGTAAATTATTAAACAACTAAATTTTTTGGTTTTCTTTAAGATTTTTGATAAATTTCAGCATTTCCAATCAAATAAATCCATTTACAAACAATTTCATCAAATATCTTTCATAAAACGAATAAAATGAGTGCTTACGCGTAGAAACTTGGTTTTGTTGCGCATAATTAATGGTTGGGAGGTTGCCGACACTCTCTTCAACTCTAATCTATGGTATTCTCTACCTTGGAACACTTATTTCATCAGCCTCTCGCATCCATCTCCTTCCCTTTCTTGCATAGATCCATGCGTGTGAACATTCCTCAAAAGGAGAGAGGAATGAGGAGAGAGAAATACTAGATTTGTGGCTTCACCATCAGGTAGCCATTCTTCCATTAGAGACTAGTGATAAGGAGCAGAAAATTAGTGGGATTCACTGCTAATCTCTGTTAGGGGGGTTCTTCTCAGCCTGGCAATGCCTCTCCCACAAAAAATGTCACCATATGGGGGGGCGGCATGTTCAGTGGCCCGTCGTTTCAAAATGCCCCTCCCCCCCCAGGAATCACAGTTTACAAGCGATAAACAACACTTTGAATAGGGAGAAAAATGAGTGATCTGAAAGATCTCTAACCAAGTGTCTTGGGGTTTTACCCCAAGTGTCTTGATGTTTTACCCCCCCCTTTCGGAGCCAATGGAGCCATTAGATATATGATTTGAGCATCATATCATTGATTTTTCCAAGACCCCCTCGACAAAGAGCTCTTCTTCTCAGCCACAACCCTTCTTCTCTTGTTTAGCTATAAACATGAGGCACAAGAGGCACAAGGAAGCACAAGGAGACCCCAAGAGGCTGTAAAAGAGAGACAGAGAGAGAGAGAGAGGTAGAAGGATACCCCTCCAAGAGATTGTAAGGAGCTTGAGAGAGAGAGAGAGAGAGAGAGAGAGAGAGAGAGATAGGAGTTACCCCGAGGGGCTACGGGGGAGAGAGTTACCTCAATTTCCCCCTACCTCCGTCTTCAACTAAGCCATCTTCTTTTATGCTCTCCCATCTTGAATATATTCCGCCTTCTTTATCTGTTGAATCTACTTGTAGACGATGGCCCCCAAGTGAAGAATGTCACATGCGGATGGCAATCCTAGAGCAACCAGCAAGAAAGCTTCGGGCGAGGGCATTAGTGTTAATATAACTACGGTACCAGATATAAGTAATGTATTTCCAAATTGTTAGATGCTTGCTTTGATTCTCGCATGAGATACATTAGATTTCATACTATGCGGCATGAGGATAGGTCACTGAAAGGGATAAATTCCATCTTTATAATTGTAGGATGCATATTGAAGTGCAAGAGTTAAAACTATGAAAAAGAAAATTACACTCATCCATGTATGATAAACGCATCTACACCTAAGTGTAATTAGCGATGCAAAATTTATACTTGGCTATGATGAATAGTGGATGCGCAATCAAAAAATAAGGATAAGTATCCTCTAGTACTTATCTTATAAGGTAATGATTGTATGGAACCTTGACATGCATCCTAGGCAAAAGAAGGGGGCATTAAGCAAAACTCGCTCTTAGATCCCAAGGGAGAGAGCGAAATGCAAATGAAAATGTTATCGTGTCTATTCTTGCATTGTTTGGAAAAGTACCATCAGCTTTGTTTGTTGATAAAAAAACATCCTAAATTCTTGTACATTCAACTGATTGTTGGATTATCATTTGGATGATTATTCCAAGTGCTTTTGATTTATGGTAAATTTATGGCAGGGGTCCGTGATGACAAGTTGCAATGGGAATGAAGGAATGTTTTTTGAAAGATGATATTAGGGCTGAATGCCTTGTTTGTGCTTGATTCTTAAAGGATTTAATTAAGGAAAGGTTCTTTGCATGGGTGGATCACCTCCATGATTGCTTAACCCAAAGAGGACACTGCTTGATTCATGGGCCAAAGTTTGGAATGGAGTTGAAGACCTCTATGGCCCCAATGTCTGTGGCATTGGAAGATTTTATTCTAGATAAAGGATGGAAATTGTGGTGCCATGTGATTTGAACTACTTCTGCAGGGTATAAGGGACATATAATTTCTCATGTATGGGCAGGAGACAAAGATTAACTTCAAGATAAGTTAAGAAACTTGTTTGTCAAAAGGACTGCTTGCTTTATTTTTGTGTCAGTTCCATAAATTACGCAAACGAATCCTGTTTCCTAAAAGGCTTAATTAAGGAAGCTGATTTTAAATGTCACACATAAATGTGATATGACCTAATTAAATAACTAAATAACACCTATTGAGGGAAGCGGGTGGGCAAAACCCCCAATGGGTTTGTTTTATGGCAAGGTGGTCCTAGAGAATTGGGAGGCTTCTCACAAGGTTTTACCGATGTCGACCCTTAGGTATTATTATGTTAGAACCATGAGTCATGCCATTTTAGGGGATCGGAATGGGACTATGCCCTACAGGTAGGAAGGCTGAGCAATGCATCCCTCTTGTTTTCCATTCTCTTTGAACCAAGTGCGGCATGGATCTGCTTTGGCTTGGGTGTCTCTACAAAAAGTAGGATGTCCAGGACCCGGACCGACACTAGAATTGTGTGAGGAGATCTTGACCACTAGGTACCCAAGTTTCAGGTCTATCCTAGTGGGTTCTCGGCCATGAACGTGCCACGAATGTTCCATTGCAAGGCCTCAAGAAACCCTAGACAATAAACCCCATAACATTCCATGGGGCTGCCGGGCAATGTCGCTTAGATTTGTCTCTTGATGGACCACTAAAAACGTACATGGACAACCAATAGGCAAGCACATTACAATTGGTATCAGAGCGAAATCTCGTAATGATGTGTGATTGATTAATGTATGGTTTCTAGACATATCCTAAACAGAATAACCTAAGTGATATGACTTGATTGTTAGGGACCTTCTGCACCCACAAATATAGACATGCAAGAGAAGAATTTTCTTCTCAAGCAAATTAAGGCACCCGAGTTTGGTGGAAAAGGAATAGACATCGTAACAGAGGTGGAGATATGGATTGAGTTGATGAATGATTATTTCTCTACCGTAGAAACTACTTTTGCCAATCAAGCAATGATAGCCAAACTTAAGTTAGTTGGCCAGGTCAGATATGGTGGAAGAAATGGTGCAAAGATCAAGGTATTTCTGAAGCCGCTGTCACTTGGGCTCAACTAAAAGATGTTGTACATGGATGATACCTTCCACCAACGTACCAAACTTTCAAGATCAATGAATTCTTCAAGCTTAAGCAATTGGAATTGACCTTGGAAGCTTACTTCTCAAAGTTTTTAACCCTACTAAAATATGTGCCATCTATGGATATTGCACAGCAAGTATCTAAGTTCTACCATGGCTTGAACACTCCTCTAAACCATCGTCCTAAAGCAATGCATCCAATAGACTTGCAAGATGCATTACTTTAAGCAAAGCCAATCATCCAAGAACTTAAATCGGGCAATTGTGACAAAGAAGATTCCCGAGATTACGACAAGAGATGCCACACGTACATACAGATAGGGCACATTCATAGGAGATGTCCCAGCCATTGATGCTTCCACTACAATGAGCTAGGGCACGTCCAAGCAACTGCCCTGCCTTAATCCCAGAAGATATTGAGCCTCTAATAAAATGAAGCTACACAAGTGCAGTCTTTGGATATATAGAGAAATTAGATGAAGAAGAAGACCTAGAACCCACTACACCACTTCAGGAGGATGATTAAAAATCCTAAAAATCTTATCAACATAAAATACAACTTGTATTGGGATAAACCTTACTCTTGAAACCACAATTAACCCGAGTAATATGAGTTGCATCAACTTTGAGCCTAGAACTTAGAGGTGATCAGAGATACTTTAGCAAGGAATGATAGTTATAACTTACAATGAATTTCTCTTAAGTTGTTTTCTTCTCAACTAATATAGATTGGGCCTTACCAGAATGTCGAATCTTGGGAGTATTCTTTAGTATTACAAGCAAAGTCAATTGTCCATCGATCTCAGTCGAGATCTAAAAAAAGGACAATTTGGAAGCACAGTTTTTGAGATAAAGGACCACTTCGGTCCGCTAAATGGATCTTAAGGCAATTTGGTCTAAAAAAGAAAATCCTACCAGAGACAACCAAGAATCTTGTGGCCACAAGTGACAAAGTTCTGTGTTGTTTCTATTGCAAGGAGCTAGGTCATTTCAAAAGGAATGTCCAAAGAACCCTAAAAAATGATGCCCCTAGTGCCACAACATTGGGCATAACGTCCACGTCAATTGTCCCAACAAGACTCAAAGAGAACTTGAACTTACAAGAAATGAAGTTGTACAAGCTTCAGTGATCCAAAACCTACCAGGAAATTATCACATACTTAGGAAAAACCTAGAAGATATTCATGACATGTAACTACAATAAATTTTCTCTTGTAATCCAAATTGGGATACATCAAATACAATAAGCTGTTGTTTAAAGACCGCATGCTTATGAGTGGTCAAAGTGTTGCAACGAATGTGTGATGGGACTTACCCCACAGGTTCCAGAATGAAACCCCTAGTTCTCTGGAGATGAGGACATCTTGATTTCGATAAGGGGAGGAGGATGTAATATTTCCACGTAATTAAAAATTAGTTGGTTAGTTTGAAAGTTAGTCTAGTCAATCAATAAATTAAGAGAGAGAGAGGTGAAAGGATACCCCTCCAAGAGATTGTGAGAAGGAGCTTGTGTGTGTGTGTGTGTGTGTGTGTGTGTGTGTGTGTGTGAGGTTACCCCAAGAGGCTACAGGGTAGAGAGTTAGCTTAATTTTTCCCTATCTGGGTCTTCGTCTAAACCATCTTGTCTTACGCTCTCCCATCTCGAATCTATTCTACCTTCTTTATCTTTTGAATCTACTTGCGTATGATGGCCCCCAAGCCATCTTCTCTTATGCTCTCCCATCTCAAATTTATTTTTCCATCTTTATCTTTTGAATCTACTTGCGGATGATGGCCCCCAAGCAAAGAATGTCACGTGGGGATGGCAATCCCACAACCAATAACAAAGTTTTGGGTGAGGTTATCACTCTTAATACAACTACGGTACCAGATATAAGTAATACATTTCCAAATTGTTAGATGCTTGCTTTGATTCTCGCATGAGATACATTAGGTCATGTACTATACCGCATGAGGATAGGTCATTAAAAGGGATACATTCCATCTTTACAATTGTAGGATGCATATTCAAGTGCAAGAGTTAAAACTATGAAAAAGAAAATTGCACTCATCCATGTATGATAAACGCATCTACATCTTAGGGTAATTAGCGATGCAAAATTTATACTTAGTTATGATTAATTAGGAAGGTCAACAAGATGACAATCTCCAAGACCGCTTCATAGAAAAACATGCAATTACCTATAGGAAATGGATGGCCACCATTGTGTAAGTTAGGATTCTTTGCATTTATCTAATCTCCGAGGGTTACTCTTGTTGGAAAAAAGGATTGCATAACGATTGCCGTCATGAAATCAGAAGACAAGAAATTCTAGAAAGTTACTTAAAGACTTGATAGATTTAGATCAAGATATGAACGGCCAATTAGAAACTTAGATTGACTTACCCTAAGCTTTGTACAAAACTTTGATCTGGAAGACTAGGTAAACTTTTGGTAGATGTTGGAATTTGAACTTGAGATCAATAGTGGATGCTCAATCGAAAAATAAGGATAAGTATCCTCTAGTACGTATCTTACAAGGTAATGATTGTATGGAACCTTGACATGCATCCTAGGAAAAAGAAGGGAGCGTTAAGCAAAAGACGCTCTTAGATCACAAGGGAGAGAGCAAATATGCATATGAAAATGTTATCGTGTCTATTCTTGAATTGTTTGGAAAATACCATCGGTTTTGTTGGTTGATCAAACAACGTCCTAAATGCTTTTACATTCAACTGATTGTTGGATTGTCATTTGGATGATTATTCCAAGTGCTTGTGATTTATGGTAAATTCATGGCAAGGGTTTGTGATGACAAGTTCCCATGGGAATGAAGGAATTTTTTTTTGAAAGATGATATTAGGGCTGAATGCCTTGTTTGTGCTTGATTCTTAAAGGATTTAATTAAGGAAAGGTTCTTTGCATGGGTGGATCACCTCCATGATCGCACCGTGGATTAATCCGAAGAGGGCACTGCTCAATTCATGGGCCAAAGATCAAGTGGCGAAAAGACCAACCACGGGTATGATGTTTCACTCCTAGGCGCCTTGTGGGTCAGGTGGAGCTCTGGACACCCTTGGCAAGTCCGGAACGGAGTTTAAGACCTCTGTGACCCCAACATCTATGGCATTGGAAGATCCTATTCTAGATAAAGGATGGAAATTGTGGTGCTATGTGATTTGGACTGGATATTTTTACAAGGTAGAAAGGACATATAATTTCTCTTGTATGGACAAGAGACAAAGATTAACTTGAAGATAAGTTAAGGAACTTGTTTGTTAAAAGGACTGCTTGGTCTATTTTCGTGTCAGTGCCAAAAATTACACAAACGAACCATGTTACCTAAAAGGCTTAATTAAGGAAGCTGATTTTAAATATCACACATAAATGTGATAGGACCTAATTAAATAACTAAAGAATTCATATTAAGGGAAGTGGGTGGGTGGAACCCCCGACAGTTTCATCTCATGGCAAGGTGGTCCCAGAGAACTGGGAGGCTTCTCACGAGGTTTTACTAACGTCTGACCCTTAGGTATTGTTAGGTTAGAACCCCGAGTCATGCCATTTTAGGGGACCAGAATGGGACTATGCCCTACGGAGATAAGGAGGTTGAGCGGTGCATCCCTCTCATTTCCCATTCTCTTTGAACCAAGTGCGGCATTGATCTACTTTAGCTTGGGTATCTCTATGTAAAGTAGGATGTCCAAGACCCGCCGAATGCTAGAATGCTGTCAAGGGACCTTGACCATTAGGGACCCAAGTTTCAAGTCGATCCTAGTGGGTTTGATTGTGAACGTTCCATTATGGACCGCTAAAAACGTATCGGCACATTATAGTTGGTATCAAAGCGAAACCTTGTAATGATATGTGATTGATTAATGTATGGCTCCTAGACATATCCTAAATAGAATAACCTAAGTGGTATGACTTGATTGTCAGGCACCTTCTGCACCCACAAATATGGACGTGAAAGAGAAGAGTTTCTTCTCAAGCAAATTAAGGCACCCGAGCTTGGTGAAAAAGGAATAGACGTCGCAGTAGAGGTGGAGATATGGATTGAGTCAATGAATGATTATTTCTCCACTACAGGAACTGCTTCTACCAATCAAGTAATGATAGCCAAACTTTAGTTAGTTGGCCACGTCAGATATGGTGGAAGCAATGGTGCAAATATCAAGGCATTTCAAAAGCCGCTGTCACTTGAGCTATGTTGTATGCGGACAATACCTTCCACCAACCTACCAAGCTTTTAGGATGAATGAATTCTTCAAGCACAAGTAGTTGGAATTGACCTTGGAAGCTTACTACTCAAAGTTTGTAACCCTATTAAAATATGTGCCACCTATGGATATTGCGTAGCAAGTATCCAAGTTTTGCCATGGTTCGAAACCCCTATGAACCATCGTCTTCAAGCAATGCATCCAATAGACTTGCAAGATGCATTACTTCGAGCAAAGCCAATCATTTAAGATTTTAAATTGGCCAATTGTAACAAAGAGGATTCTAGAGATTAGGATAAGAGATGTCGTACGTGCAGAGAGATAGGGCACATCCATAGGAGATGTCCCAGCCATCGATGCTTCCACTGCAACAAGCTAGGGCATGTCCAAGCACACTACCCTAACATCAGCCCAAAAGATATTGAGTCTCCAAGAAAATGAAACTACACAAGTGCAATCTTTGGATATATAGAGGAATTAGATGAAGAAGAAGACCTAGAACCCAGTACACCTCTTCAGGATTATTAGAAATCCTAAAAATCTTATCAACATATAATACAACTTGTATTGGGATAAACCTTACTCTTGAAACCAGAATTAACCCGAGTAATATGAGTTGCATCAATTTTGAGCCTAGAACTTAGAGGTGATCAGAGATACTTTAGCAAGGAATGATAGTTATAACTTACAATGAATTTCTCTTAAGTTGTTTTCTTCTCAACTAATATAGATTGGGCCTTACCAGAATGTCGAAGCTTGGGAGTATTCTTTAGTATTACAAGAAAAGTCAATTGTCCACGGATCTCAGTCGAGATCTAAAAAGAGGACAATTTGGAAACACAGTTTTTGAGATAAAGGACCACTTCGGTCCGTTAAATGGATCTTAGGGCAATTTGGTCTAAAAAAGAAAATCCTACTAGAGACAACCAAGAATCTTGTGGCCACAAGTGACAAAGTTCTGCGTTGTTTCTTTTGCAAGGAGCTAAGTCATTTCAAAAGGGAATGTCCAAAGCACTCTAAACAACAATGCTCCTAGTGCCACAACATTAGGCATATCCATGTCAATTGTCCCAACAAGACTCAAAGAGAACTTTATCTTACAAGAAATGAAGTTGTACAAGCTTCAGTGATCCAGAACCTACCAGGAAATTATCAGATACTTAGGAAAAACCTAGAAGATATTCATGAGATGTAACTATAATAAATTGTCTCTTGTAATCCAGACTGGGATATATCGAATAAAATAAGTTATTGTTTTAAAGACCGCATATTTATGAGTGGTTAGAGTGTGGCAAGGAATGCATGCTGGGTCTTACCCCACAGGTTCTAGAATGAAACCCCCAATTCACTCGAGATGAGGACATCTCGATTTCTCTAAGGGGAGGAGGATATAATATTTCCACATAATTAAAATTTAGTTGGCTAGTTTGAAAGTTAGTTAGTCAATTAATAAGTTAGTAAGATTACTAACTAAAGACTAACTAAGGTAAAAACTAACTAACATGAATGACTAACAATTTTTATTTAATTAAAAATATTTTTAAATAAAAATCAAGGGTCGTAATTTGACATTTTTCTTAGATTGAAAGGACCATAGCCACCCTTCACAGAAGTTACAATGTGAACGAGAGTTATGAGCCATATTAATCACTTCTATTATTTTATATAGTACGGATGGTCCAAAAATATTAGATTTTTGGGAAAAATCTAGTATATTTTAGATATTAATTATTGTAAATATCCTAAAAAGATATGGAAATTTCTAGAACTATATGTCATGTAAAAAAAGCAAGTGATTTTTAAGCTAGTTTTGGAGATTTAATTAAAAAAGAGGAATTGGGAAAATCATGTGCGCCACGATCATAGTTTACAAGTAGTAAACAACACTTCGAACATGGAGAATAAGTAGTGATATGAAAGATTTCTAAGCAAGTATGTTGGATTTTTACCCCCCTTTCAGAGCTAATGGAACCATCAAACTTATGATTTGAGCATCAGATCAATGATTTTTCCAGATCTCCTCCACGAAGAGTTCTTCTTCTCAGCCACAACCCTTTTTCTCTTGTTTAGCTATAAATATGAGGCACGAGACGCACAAGGAAGCACAAGGAGACCCCAAGAGGCTATGAGATAGAGGTAGAGAGAGACAAAGGTAGAAGGATACCCCTCCAAGAGATTGCGAGAAGAAGCTTGAGAGAGAGAGAGAGAGAGAGAGAGAGAGAGAGAGAGAGAGAGGTTACCCCGAGAGGCTACAAGGGATAGAGTGAGCTCAATTTCTCCCTATCTGGGTCGCATCTCGAATCTATTTGCCTTCTTTCTCTCAAATCTACTTGTGGATGATGGCCCCCAAGCAAAGAATGTCGCGTGCAGATGGCAATCCCACAACCAACAACGTAACTTCGGGCGAGGGTGTCACTATTAATACAACTACGGTAATGGATATAAGTAATACATTTCCAAATTTTTAGATGGTTGCTTTTATTCCCACATGAGATAAATTAGGTCCCATACTCTGTCGCATGAGGATAGGTCATTGAAAGGGATAAATTCCATCTTTATAATTATAGGATGCATATTTAAGTGCAAGAGTTAAGACTGTGAAAAAGAAAATTGCACTCATCCATGTATGACAAATGCATCTACACCTTAGTGTAATTAGCAATGCAAAATTTATACTTGGATGTGTCTAATTAGAAAGTCATCTAGATGACGATCTCCAAGAACGCTTCATAGAAAAACATGCAATTACCTATAGGCAATGGATGTTCACCATTGTGCAAGTTAGGAGTCTTCACATTTATCTAATCTTCGATTGAGTTACTCTTGTTGGGCAAAAGGATTGCATAACTATTTCCCTCATGGATTTTGGAGAAAAGAAATTCTAGAAAGTTACTTAGAGACTTGATAGATTTAGATAAAGATATGAATGGCCAATTACAAGCTTAAAATGACTTACCTAAGCTTCATACAAAACTTTAATCTGGGAGACTAGGTAAACTTTTGGTAGATGTTGGAATTTGAACTTGAGATCAATAGTGGATGCTCAATCAAAAAATAAGGATAAGTATCCTCTAGTACTACCTTGGTCATATTTTACAAGGTAATGATTGTATGGAGCCTTGATATGCATCCTAGGCAAAAGAAGGGAGCGTTAAGAAAAAATCGCTCTTAGATCCCAAGGGAGAGAGCGAATATGCAGATGAAAATGTTATCGTGTCTATTCTTGCATTGTTTGGAAAAATACCATCGGTTTTGTTGGTTGATCAAACAACGTCCTAAATTCTTTTACATTCAATTGATTGTTGGATTGTCATTTGGATGATTATTCCAAGTGCTTGTGATTTATGGTAAATTCATGGTAGGGGCCTGTGATGACAAGTTGCAATGGGGATGAAGGAATGCTTTTTGAAAGATGATATTAGGGTTGAATGCCTTGTTTGTGCTTGATTCTTAAAGGATTTAATTAAGGAAAGGTTCTTTGCATGGGTGGATCACCTCCATGATTGCTTAACTCGAAGAGGGAATTGCTTGATTCATGGGTTGAAAGGTCGAGTGGTGAAAAGGCCAACCACGGGTATGATGTTTCACTCCTAGGCAGCTTGTGGGTTAGGTGGAGCTCTGGACACCCCTTACCAAGTCCGGAATGGAGTTAAAGACCTTTGTGGCCCCAACATTTGTGGCATTGGAAGATCCTATTCTAGATAAAGGATGGAAATTGTGGTGCCATGTGATTTGGACCGGGTACTTCTACAGAGCAGAAGGGACATACAAATTCTCCTATATGGGTAGGAGACAAAGATTAACTTGAAGATAAGTTAAGGAACTTGTTTGTAAAAAGGACTGCTTGCTCTATTTTTGTATCTCTGCCATAAATTACGGAAATGAACTCTATTCGCTAAAAGGCTTAATTAAGAAAGCTGATTTTAAATGGCACACATAAATGTGATAAGACCTAATTAAATAACTAAAGAATGCCTATTGAGGAAAGCGGGTGGGCGGTACCCCTAACGTCTTAGGGCAGGGTGGTCCCAGAGAATTGGGAGGCTTCTCACAAGGTTTTCACCGACGTCTCGACCCTTAGGTATTGTTAGGTTAGAACCCTGAGTCATGCCATTTTAGGGGGACCAAAATGGGACTATGCCCTACGGGTAGGGAGGTTGAGTGGTGCATCCCTCTCATTTTCCATTCTCTTTGAACCAAGTGCAACATGGATCTGCTTTGCTTGGGTGTCTCTGCGTAAAGTAGGATATCCAAGACCCAACGCTAGAATGCTATCAGGAGACCTTGACTACTAGGGACCGAAGTTTCAAGTTGATCCTATTGGATTTGGCTGCAAATGTTCCAATGCGAGGCGGACTCAAGAAACCCTAGGCAAAAAACCTTGTAACATTCCATGGGAGTGCCCGACAGTGTCGCTTAGTTTTTTCTTTTGATGGACCGCTAAAAACGTGCTTGGACAACCGATAGGCAAGCACATTACACTGACTTCTGAATTGAGTTCTGAAAATTTTTGCATGACCGGCTCGACATCTCAAACGGTCGGGAAGCTATCTCTTTTCAATCCGACAATCAAAAAATTTACTAAAAATCTACAACCATCGCAATGACCGAAGTTTTTCATTTCCATCTTCCTTGGTCTCTAAAATTTTTGGATCTTGCGCTTCTATCGGTTTTGAATTCCCACCTAAAATTTACACTAATCTACTTCTTCTTCACACTTTACAGGGCTTTGGAAACTACTCTCAATGCCCTTTGAAATTCTTCCTATAGAGAGTTGTTCTTGTTTTGTAGAGTCTTGTAAAACTCTTATCTTAGCATTATTTCCTTCTTGTCGAGTTCCCTAGCCTTTCCTTTAAGTGAAATTTCTTATCTTTCAACTTTGTCTGAAAATCTAAATCTTGCTTCTTTCCGAATGATGAAGTTCTTAAACTCCTCTTGTATCTCATCTAGCTTCTCTTGTAACTCTTGCTTCTCTCTAAGCACCTCGACTTTGCCTCTTTTAAGCTCCTCACACATATTCTTTAATATCTCTAGTCCACCCACTTTGTCTTGGTACTCTAGATGGTTATGAGTGCTCTTGGTGGACTCAACTTACTAGTGCTTTTCTTTCTGCATGTCAATAGTGGTCTCTTGTGAAGATTGGTGCTTTGCAAGCTTTGAATTCCGAGCCTATAGCTACTCCATTTGCCCCATCAAGGTCTACACTGGCTCCATTTACTTATATATGTCAAACAGGAGTGTTGGAGTAATAAGCTCTTCCCTTACTTTTTCCTTACCTTTCCTGGATCTTCTCTCCCCTCTTTCATCCAAGATTGTGCCTATTTGCTAACAGATCAAGGATTTAATAAACTCTGGGTACCTAGAAAAGGGAAGAGGATCAAGTTATGTAAAATGAGAAATACATAAGAGGTCTATCCATTAATGAGCCTAATAAAAGACCAGCAAATTGATATGGATGAGGAAGAGAAAGTGGCAGGATGCCATATGAATTTACAGGGATTGGAATGTTACATGAGCTATCATGGCCAGGGATAGATACCGAGGAGATGTTTGTGCTCTTGATGCCTTCAATCTAGGTGAGAGTAGTTGGAATCGCAACATGATAGTCCTCATATAATCTTCTATATACTGCATGATAGTCCTCACATAATCTTATTTTTCTTGCCTTGAAAGTTTTTCTTTTTTAGCTTTCCACTTGTCAAATTTGAGCTTAGACAGCTTTGAGAACTTCTCCACTAGTCTCATGTATCCTTCATCCTCATCCCCTTCCTTATGCTATTTTTGTTGATTTGATTGGTCGATCCCTTTATATGTTTTTCTAGGTTGGGTGGTGGGTGAGGTATTGTGTTGGCTCTTGCAATGATGCTAAGATGGATTGCTATGAGATGAGACAAGGTGTATCCATAATTCATTATGGTGGTCTTTTGCCTCCATGCCATTTAGTTTGGAGGTTGTATCTTGCTCATAGACCTTGTGGACCTTGGCAAGAGACTCAATTATGAATTCCATCCACAATGCATTTAGGTCTTGATTTACAATATTCTCTATCATGATGTGTTCCATGAATCACTTAGGTGTCTTTAGCTGGTTTGTTGTGGACTTTCTGTATGTGAAGAGACGGTGGAGCACTTGTGTTGTGACTTTTAGCTCCTCATCCTACACACCAGGTAGGAGTGTCCCCTTTCGGGTTACCACTTGGTCCTTCCATTGCTAGGGTATTGCTACTACTAGCTTCTTTGCCTTTACATATTTCCCTAATTTTCTCTTTATGCCCAAATTTTTTTATACTACTTCTGGGATAAGTTTGATGATGGTCTCTTAGGTCTCGCAATAGTCTCCATTCTTCGTGTTAAATTTCATCTTGAAGGCTTTCTTTTTCGGGTAGTAATAGTAGTTAGTGGCTTCACATACTGTGAAATGGATGGGACTACACGAGACGCTTACTTAGATGACTGAGATTTTGCTATTAATTCATGGAGTTCTTGGTGATGTGTTATTGGGTTCTGTAGAGTACTTGTACTTCAAAGTTGAACACATCCCACTTCATATATACTCACCTTAATACCAAAGTTGGCACATTGCAAGATTGAGAATATATTCTTAACTTTTGTTAAGTTGACAGGGATGGGATTGTTCCTGATTCTTGGTTGTCCTACTTCCTAAAATGCCATGAAAGTATTCATGAGTTACTTTTTTCTCATAAAATCTCAAAGCATGCTTCCATATTCATATGCCAAATAATTCTATAAAAATACTCTATACCTGCATATTTTTCCACAATTAAAAGTCACAACTTATACACCTCTTACCATCTCATTACAATAATTGTTACTTATTTGACAGCCTTGATTAATTGGTTTTGGTAAGTTGGTTGTTTTTCAACATGGTCATTGGCATCAATATTCCTCCCTCCTACAAAATTGAGTCAAGCTTCTCAGTTTGGAAGAGATGGTCAAGTGTGTTTAGAAAGATTTTTTAAAGTTTTTGATGGTTATAGTGTTTTTGTTATATACAAAAGAATGGGTGGTTTTATTTATGCATAGGAGGAGAAGAATCTAGAATCCACAAGTCATAGAAGTGTGGATTGTACTTCAGTTTGGCAAGAGAGTCCAGATTAGAAGGCTAGACAAGTAGCTCGCAAAGATATGATGTGAGGTCATCCAAGAGCGATGGCCCATTGAAATGGCTTGTGATACGGAGCTCTTCCTTGGTTAGCAACTCATCAATGAGTAGGTGGTGAAGCAACTCTTTTGGTGGAGTTCGCACATGAGACTTGATGATTGCACAAAGGGATGTGGGCTCACAGTATGTTAGGTCATACTTCAAGATGCTAACAATCTTTCATTGTTCGAATGTAGTGATGATTTTGCATTCAAGGATGAAAGGGCACTAGAGCCACTACAGTGAGCCACTATAGTGTCTCTTCATAGCTCACTACTGTCACTGTCACTCCAATCTTCTATTCAGTCTTCAGCAGCTACTTCTTCCATTTTTTTTAGCTCTTTTGAACTTAGATTCATCCTTTCCAAAAGTTAGAAAACTTTCCCAAAGTCACACATACATTCTATAGAACATTTACATTAGATCTACAGAACAAAACAGAACAGAGCAGAGTAGAGATAGAGGCTCTACAGAGGGTGAGGGTTATAGAAGGTCATCAGAGAAGAGTAGATCCTCATAACTCATACCAAAAACATTCCAAACTATTCAAAACTATTCAATAAACTTTCAAATGATTTCAACCTTCATCAATCATCAATCCATGCTTCATACAAAAGAAAATCAGAACAAAACAGAAGCTAAACAGAAGGTATTAGAACCTATCAGAATATCACAGAGCTTTATATTTCCATTAATAATCATCATGAGCTTCCAAAAAATAATCAATATCATCCAAAACACTCTCAAAAACTTCAAAAAACAACCAAACATCACTCAAAATCCATCAAAAATCAACCATCCAGACCTCAAAACAACAAAAATTCAGTCTTTTTCCACTCTCAACATATCCCCACACTTAGAAAGGAAGCATCCTCACAACCTAAGAAAAAGAAGAATGTAAGTTCAGTAAAGATCTCAATTTGATCTTCTTTAGTATCTTCAATAATCACCCAAGCACGAACCCAACTTATTACCTGTATCTAAGAAAGAATACAACTAGAGGAAAAAATCGTTATTCATTAACACATCTTATAAAAAATAGAAAGTCATGATAAATTCATAAAGAATATAAGAGGTTCCTCAATTTTGCATCATAGGCTTGCCATCCACCCTCACCATCAATGTCAATAGTCAAAAAGAGAGCTCTCAAACAAATTATTCAACCAGCACAAACTCATCACATAAAAATTAATACATCACAAACACAAAACAACCATCTGAATGGCACCTCCAAAAAAAAAATATCATTAAGAAGCATAGAAGATACATTCAAGGGCATCAGTGAAGATGATCCCTCTTGAAGGCTTGATGATTACGAAAGCAATCCATGGATAAAGACTCATCTACAAAAGATTTTGGAGGATTCTGAAAGAATTGAAGGCAGCACATCCATTCTAGAAAAACAAGGTATTTGTTAGGTACACAAAGGGCATGAAAATATAGGATATCCAACTATTGAGAATCAATGTTCACATTGACATTCATACAAAGCTTTGGAATGGCCTTTTTATCGTTATGGGAATGCCTATGCATATATGCTAGGTACCAAGCAAAATAGGTTGTCAATCTCACTGAAGGATCAAGAGATTGTGAATATTGTTGGAAAAAATGTAGATAATTTTGGTATGCTTGACTAGCAATTGTCCAGAATCGTGGAATTAATGGCCAATTAATTTGTGGTCTCGTGAGAGAATTGTAAAATATTACACGGCGCAGCGAACAGAATCTGAGAAAGAGATAGACAGTACACAACAGATAAGAGGAGAATCAGTAAATTCTTTAACTCCAAACAACTGATACAAAGATGGCTCTGTCCACCCGTGCACTTCCACTGTGTGAAGCTTAGATGGCGATCTAGACAGAAGATAGGTGAAGAGCTTAAGGCTAGCTGGAACAACAACTCTGACTGGGTGAAAGATGAGTATTAGATGGCTGCGAAGGGGTTTAGCTTTTATAGCCTGCGAAGGTCGTTAGGTCGGCCTGCTGACCGACCTACCATATGAGCCTCCACTAGTCTGCCAGGGAATATTCCAGGGAATATTCCAGGGAATATTCCCTTTACCATCGGGCCGGGGGCGCTGCCCCCGGACCCTCGCCAGGGGGGCCACTGGCCCCCCAGGGACCCCCCAGCCAGGGGCCGCTTCCGCGGCCCCCGGACCCCACTTTAGGGGCCCCTTTTAACTCCCTTACCATGCAACTCAATGCAATGTGCCTCGAGTTGCTACCAGCTTAACCACTCCGTCTAACCCAAAGATTAGACCCACAACAGTCACCTTTTTGCCATCCAGTCACATAGACCTCATCTGATATACAAGTCAGGACTCAACCAATGTCCGGGCTCACATTTGGCTTCTCCTCATAATGGGGGCCTTACAACTTTGAGCACCATGGATCATTGGTAGCACCTAATGAGGGTGGGGCATTGATCATATCTAACACCCCCCCTCAATGTCCACCCATAGGTGAACTATCTCCTCGGCCCAATGCCGAGTCTCTGAAGATGAACTTGAAGCAGATCCTTCGTAAGTGCTTTGGTGAAGATATCTGCTCCATTCTCCTCTGTTGGATAGTAGACCAATTCCACTATCCCATCCTCCATCAAATCACGCACATAGTGATACTAGATCTCTATATGTTTGGTGCGTGCATGAAACACTGGATTTTTGGCAATGGCAATGCAACTCTGATTGTCACATCTCAGCACAATTGGTTCTTCATCCTGCACTCCCATATGCCATAGAATCCTTCTCAACCATACGGCCTCACATGCAGCAAAACAAGCTGCCTTGTACTCTGCTTCGGTAGAAGACAATGCCACTGTTGGTTGCTTCTTACTAATCCAAGAGAAAATTCCTGAACCCAAAGAGAAACAATAACCAGAAACTGACTTCCTGGAATCAATGTCTCCTGCCCAATCTGAGTCACAGTTCCCCACAAGAGAAGTTCCGAAACTGTATGTGATACCATAGTCAAGAGTTTTCTTCAAGTATCTGAGCACCCGCATCCCAGCCTTCCAATGACTCTCATGAGGTTTGTTTGAGAACCTGCTCAAAACACCAACAGCAAAACTGATATCTGGTCTGGTGTTACACAAGTAGATCAGACTGCCGACCAACCTCTTATACCTCCCAATGTCTGCTGCTGATGTATCCTCGACGGATAACTTTGCATTCACCTCCCAAGCCTTTCGAGTTTGGTTGATCATATCTTCATAGTCACCTGTAATAAGAAGGTCGTCCACATATAGGACAATCACTACAAACTTTTTACCATCCCTGTAAACATACAAGTTAGCATCTGAGGCACATCTTTTGAAGTTTAGGTTTAAAAAGAACCTATCTATCCGCTGGTACCATGCTCTGGGGGCTTGTTTCAGCCCATACAATGCCTTTTTCAGTTTACACACTTTGTTCTCAGAATGGGGGGCCTCAAACCCTGGTGGCTGAGCCACATACACCTCCTCCTTGAGGTCACCATTTAAGAATGCTGACTTAACATCCATTTGGTACACTGGCCACTTCTTGTGGGCAGCCACTGCAAGTACCGTGCGAATAGTGGTCATTCTGGCAGTTGGGGCAAATGACTCTTGAAAATCAAACCCTTCAACTTGTGAAAATCCTTGGTCAACCAGTCTATCTTTGTACTTTTCTAAGGTACCATCAGCCTTGTACTTTACCTTCCAGATCCACTTGGTGCCAATAACCTTCCACTTTGCTGGTCGATCCACTAGCTCCCAAGTATCATTCTTCATTATGCTGTCATACTCTGCCTGCATAGCATCCTTCCATGATGGATCTGCAAGTGCTTCTTCTAAGTCAGTTGGCTCCTTTACTTCTCTCATAATCTCAACCATCAAGGCCATATTGACTATGTGAGCAGAAGCCCTCCTTTGCTCCTCTATTCTCTGAGACCTCCTTGGTTCATCTGCCTTCTCCTCAACAAATGCAGGCATAGGATTATTGTGGTCATAGAGCTGCTTCACCCAGCGTGGCAATGGCTTTTCTGGTGGGGTGATGTCAGGTTGGTGAACTTTTTCCTCATCATCTGAAGATGATGCTTCCTCCTCCTTAAGGATAGGGATAGCTCTCGGGACAGGTTCATAGTGGACTACTTCTTCGCTTGATGATAAAGTGGAAGAACTTGCCTTCTCCTCCTCCACTGTATGCGGCTCCTCCTTGAACACCACATCACGACTCGCGATGATCTTCTTTGCCTCTTGGTCATATAACTTGTAAGCCTTCTGCTCATCACTATAACCCAAGAAGATACATTTTTTGCTTTTTGGTTGTAACTTGTTTCTCTTCTCATCTGGAACATGTGCATAACATTCACATCCAAAAATTCTGAAATGTGAAACAGATGGTTTCTTACCAGTGTAAGCCTCATGAGGTGTTTTTCCCTTGAGAGCCTTTGTGTAGCTCCGATTTAGAATGTAGACTGCAGTATTAACAGCTTCAGCCCAAAAATGGTTAGGCAATCCCTTGCCCTTTAGCATGCATCTTGCCATCTCCACAATGGTACGATTCCTGCGTTCCACAACACCATTCTGCTGAGGTGTGTGAGGCGTCGTCAATTGACGCTTGATCCCTTTGCTCTTGCAAAAGCCTTCAAACTCCTTTGAGTTGAACTCACCACCACCATCTGTTCTAAATTTCTTCACACTTTTCCCTGTTTCATTCTCAACAAGTATTAGCCATTCTTTAAACTTATCAAAAGCTTGAGCCTTATCACGAAGGAAGTACACCCACATCTTCCTACTGTAGTCGTCGACAATCAACATAAAATAAGAAGATCCCCCCAAGGCCTGTGTAGGCATCTTACCACACAAGTCAGCATGCACCAACTCTAGAGAAGCCTGTGCTCTATTCTTGCTTTCTTGTGGAAATGCCTTTCTTTGTTGCTTGCCCATCATACAAGCTTCACATGGTTCCTTCAATTCAGTTATTGTAGGTAGGTGAGCAACCATACCTTGCTTTTGCATCTCCTTCAATACTGCAAATCCGATGTGTCCAAACCTTTCATGCCAAAGCTTACTTGTGCCCACTCCAGCGGTGGCTGTAAGAGCACTTAGCTCATACAAGTTGTTCCTTCTTTCTCCTTTGCCAACAATTGTGCCAGCACTATCAATAATTTTTGCACCTGTCTTCTTGAACCTCACTTCATGACCAAGATCAGTTATGGCAGCAACTGATAAGAGATTTCTCCTGATTTCGGGAACATACAACACATTTGAAAGCTTTTTGACTTCACCATTTGCAGCAACAAAAGAAATAGTACCTGTGCCCGCAGCAGGGCATTTAGCATCATTTCCAACCGTCATAGTGATGGATTCTTGTAGAGGCTGCATAGAACTGTATAGACCTTTCTTGTTGGTCATGTGACGGGAGGCCGCACTATCCAACACCCAAGAGTCAGTGGTAGATTCTTCTTGCGCCGAGGAGCACACTTCCTCAATGGTCGCCATGAATAATTCCAACTCTGCTTCAGCCGTATTGGCTGTCTCTTTCCCTTTACTTTTAAGGGTACCATTCTTTTCATCTGCCTTCTTGACACGACAATCTGCAATTGCATGTCCTTTCTTCTTACAGTAGAAGCACTCTCCTTGAAACTTCTTCTTGCCGCCCTTCTTCTTTTTGTCACCATCATTTTTGGTGGAGGAAACACCTTTGCCTTTTGCATTGGCAGAGAATGCAGCATCTCCATTGTTTCTTCCTTCTCGGGCTTTCAGCCTCAACTCCTCCTCCATTAATAATGCACAAAACTCCTCAAAAGTCAAAGCTTGAGGTCTCACCTGAGTATTAAGGGCAGTTACTAGTCCATCAAACTTTTGTGGACAAATCCGAAGACACCTCCGAGCTAGCTCTTCACTAGTCTTTTGTATCCCAGCGCCAGCCATCTGGTCGCGCAGATTCTTAATCCGAGTGATGAATGCTTCAACCGTCTCTCCTTCAGCAAACTTCTCCGCTGCTAGTTGATTCTCCAAGTTTTGAATCCTTGTTTGGTTTCGTGTTTCATACTGACTCCTTAGTACATTCCAAGCATCTGACGCTTTGGTTGTATGCTGAATCAGAGTCAAAACACTGTCAGAACAGCTTGTAACTAAGGCACACAATGCATCTGCATTCCTTCGTTTCCAAGCTCGTAGAAGATCTGCATTCGGAGGAATCATCACACTAGGATTTGATGGGTCGGGGGTAGGCTGTGGTTCTGCGTCAGTCCCCAGCACAGTCTCCAGAAGCTCATAAGAATCAAGGATAGTTGTAATTTTGAACTTCCACAAGGTGTAGTTTGTACCATCTAACTTGCCTTCGCTGAAGGTTGGTGGACGAATCCTCAGTGTTTGAATAGCCGGTACAGTAGCACCACCTCCTGCACCGCTTCTTGATACGCCAGAACTGCTTCCCGGAGTCGACATCGTTTCTCTTTGCTGTTGAAGCCTTTGCCTCTTGCACGCTCTCCGATCTCTAGAGCCCCTGGGCTCTGATACCATGTAAAATATTACACGGCGCAGCGAACAGAATCTGAGAAAGAGATAGAGAGTACACAACAGATAAGAGGAGAATCAGTAAATTCTTTAACTCCAAACAACTGATACAAAGATGGCTCTGTCCACCCGTGCGCTTCCACTGTGTGAAGCTTAGATTGCGATCTAGACAGAAGATAGGTGAAGAGCTTAAGGCTAGCTGGAACAACAACTCTGACTGGGTGAAAGATGAGTATTAGATGGCTGCGAAGGGGTTTAGCTTTTATAGCCCGCGAAGGTCGTTAGGTTGGCCTGCTGACCGACCTACCATATGAGCCTCTACTAGTCGGCCAGGGAATATTTCCTTTACCATCGGGCCGGGGGTGCTGCCCCCGGACCCTCGCCAGGGGGGCCGCTGGCCCCCCTGGGACCCCCCAGCCAGGGGACGCTTCCGCGGCCCCCGGACCCCACAATAGGGGCCCCTTTTAACTCCCTTACCACGCAACTCAATGCAATGTGCCTCAAGTTGCTACCAGCTTAACCACTCCGTCTAACCCAAAGATTAGACCCACAACAGTCACCTTTTTGCCATCCAGTCACATAGACCTCATCTGATATACAAGTCAGGACTCAACCAATGTCCGGGCTCACATTTGGCTTCTCCTCATAATGGGGGCCTTACAACTTTGAGCACCATGGATCATTGGTAGCACCTAATGAGGGTGGGGCATTGATCATATCTAACAAGAATTAGTTGAGCTCCATCCTCTTCTTCTTGGAATCTGTTGATCAAATCCTTCATACCCACTAACCAACTGAGGGGGTTGAGAAATAGAAGTGGTAGGAGATGAAAGAGAAATGAGTAAAAGAGGATGAACAGATGGGTAAACAAAATCATAAAATGAGAAATAAGCTAAAGAAGGATTAGCTAAAAATTTAGGTGAATCAGTCAGGAAAGGTGTTAATTGATAAGCAAGAAAAGTAGAACGTATATGGATAGATGGGGAAGGACATGGCAGAGAAGGGGAAAAGAATCTATCTTCAATGAAATAATAATAGGTAAAGATTGGAATTTGAGGAAACCCTGAGGTTGGAAAAGGAGAGGTAAGATGGCAACTGAGTTGGATTGATAAAGGGAAAAATAAACATCATAGCAATGGGCCATTTGTTGATAATACAATAAGCTAGGAACAAAGGGACCTAGAACAGATCATTGATGGTAGGCATCAAAGAAAGATGAATCAAAAGGGATGGTTCTTGGAAAGATAAGCAAAAAGATCCACCCTTAGTTGGTTATATTCTACACATAAGTAGAGGTTGTATTCTGTCGTTGGTTTAGGACTACAGAATCAATCATTGAATGCCATATAGTATCAAGTCAAGTAGCCACTTTAGAAAAATAGCATTGGAACATCTTATCTATCCTCAACTCCAAATTGTTGGCATACAAGGTAGATTGCAAGACCACATCCCCTACATACCAAGCTGATCTACATCATCTGGAATTAACAGATCACCTCGTAGATACAAATAAGACAGCAACATGGTATCTGTTGTCATAGAATCTTCAAAGACCATACTGACAACTTGTGTCAGCAAATCAGAAGACCAGGCTCCACTCCAACCATCTTCTGGAAGAGGGAGATCCATCATTGAAAGCTTAATATAGAAGGCTAACTTCTGCAAACTGATAGTGGACAAAAAAGGAATGGTCAGGAGGAACATACTCTTGAAATTGCTCAAATGTAGACCATAATAAATCCATCCTAGACTGCAATCTTTCCATGTTAGCTTGAAACAACGGACATAATGTGGCCTATCTCTGGAGAGATCTGCCAAGTCCTACTAAGTGATAGAAGGAATCATGGGGACACTGGGACTTGGAGGAATGGACCGTGACTATGCCAGTTGGTCCTTCAACTGTTTAATCTGGGAAGCTTGAGATTCCACTGTATTGTGAGCAATCTGCAAAGCTGACAGTTTTGTATCGAGAAGAGTCTTAAACTCTTGAGCTTCTTTGAACATTGTCTCTTTCTCTTCCAAAACTCTAGTGACCTCTGACTGAGCTTCTGCTAACTGAGTTTTCAAAGAAGATATTTCTTCTCTCTGGGTCTCAATCATTTGTGTCTGCTGCTCCATCTGCTTAAACAGATTGGAAAGAGTGTCTTTAGTAGAGGCTAACTCTATGGTTGCCTTATGCATCTAGTCTTTGGATTGCATCAATTCTTCATAGAAAGAAGCATATAATTGTTGAAGACAAGCTATCATTGAGAGTTCAATAGAAATCTGGATGTCATTACAAAGGAAAGGAATGGCATCCTCTGACACTAAGCTGTTCAGCGAAGGAACTGATATTTCCAAAGAACCCTCTCGATGTGCCCTGAATAAGTTATTGCATGTGAGGTAGGCAGAGAGGTAACTTCCAGAGGTAGCAGGAACTGACAGTGAAGGAATGACACGTGGAATTTTCTCTACTACACGCTTCAAGCACTTCTGTTGAATGACCAATGGAGGAGGGGATTCAATATCCTCTATGTCAATGGGTTCTAAATCTTTTGAAGATGGAGGGGGAGGGACTGGATCAAATGGAGGAGGAGGTAAAACACCCTTCTTAAGTCCTGAATATGTTAAGAAAGCATATAAATATGAACCACAGGTTACATTGGTAACATTTGCTCTAGTCACCTTGACAAAATGCTGGTCCATCTTCGTAAGAAGGTAAGTACTCCAATCAATGGCAACCCCTATTAAAACCATCCTAGAGGCTGTGAAGAGCTCCTTGAACACCATATTGGGGAATATGGGAATTTCCCATGAGTTTGGGACATGTGGTCAAATCTTTAAATTTGTCATAACTTAGACATTATAACTCCAAATCGAGCGCTCTATAGCTCAATAGATTCCATTTTTCAAGTGCTTTCCAATGATAGGTCACATCATATAGTTTTAAGAAACTTATGGCCATGTTATCTGAGTGCCACCTTTTTAGTATTCAAGAAATAGGAATTGGGAGATTCCCAAACTCACTAATATTGTGTTCTTGGACAAATAGTGAGATGGTGTCTTGGCAGGCATGAACTTGTCCTGGAGAAATTGGCAAACTAGCTTCTAGAGAGAATTATTGATCATTGAGAAAGACACTCTTGAAGTGTTAATCACCTTCTTAACATCGAGGACCTCTTTAGTCTGCTTCTGTAATAGCTTGAGGATCTCTTCATTTGAGAATAAACACTATATTGGGGAATATGGAAATTTTCCATAGGTTTGGAACACGTGGTTAAATCTTTGGATTTGTTATAACTTGAACAATACAACTCAAAATCGAGCACTCTATAGCTCAATAGATTCCATTTTTTAAGTGCTTTCCAATGATAGGTCACATCATATGGTTTTGAGAAACTTATGGGAATGTTATCTGGGTGCCACCTTTTTGGTATTCAAAAAATGGGATTTGGGAGATTCCCAAACTCGCTAATATTGTGTTAATAACTGTTTGGCTATGACGAAGGGTTCTCCTTTGTAAGGGAGAGACAAAGCCTTTCCTAACCCTCTAAGTGTCAAGACCATGGAAGTACTACAAACCAAGCAAGATTTCTTACTGTATGACACGAGAAACTCATCATAAAGGGCTGGATCATTTGGAATCAGAGGGAGTGAAGCAACCACAAAAGATGCAAGACCAGCTTTCGCAATAGGCTCAAAAGTCAGAAGGGAAGAATAATCCCTACTGATCAATGGGACATACTGAACAGGAGGAGGAGCTTGAGGCACCATTCAAATGGAATATACACACATACCGCACACACAGATAATCACAATGAATGTTTGCAAAATAACAAAATATCTATAAAAGAGAAATCGATCAGAATAAGCATACATAGACTGACTAACCGACTGATCACCCCAAACAATCCACTAGAAAAAATTCGGTATGATCTCTACACATATGCGATCGAAAGCTTCATGCTGTGCAACAAATAGGCACGCGAGACCCCGTATCAAGCAGAAAAGAAAACTATAGAGACCGCACCCATAATCGTATCACACAATCAAACCATAATACCTCAATAACCTTCTCAAGACATAACGATAACTTCTATAAGTAATGACAACTTGAAAGACTGCACATGCCCATCCCACGAAGTGTATTTATTAAAAAGAAAAAAGGGTATAGTGAGGGGAATGATTTTAGTGAAGGGTTCATTTTAATAAATTATTGACAATGGTTGAAATTTTATAAGGTTGTAAACCTTAATAAAAAAACAATGATTCATTTGTAAATTGTTAGTTACAATTTATTAATGTGAAACGGTGCATTTAACAAATCCCGGACTTCGATACCCAGACTCAGGTCTCTAAATACATATTCATTGGTTAAAAATTTAATGTGTTTGAAGTGCTATTCTTTTTCAGCGCGTGCATTTTTGTGACAAGTGATTCATTTTATTTAAAATTAAGGTGCCTCTGAAGCGCATATAGCGCATGCAAAGTGAACGGCAGATTGATTTTAATTTATTAGAAAAAGGTGTTTTGATGCGAGTGCACCAGCCATGGTGGTATTTAGGATTCATTTTAAGAATTAATCGTGAATTTTTAGATAGTAAAAAATAAAAAATAAAAAGGAAAAAAGAAAAATACTTGGAAATGGATATGTGTGTATGCAATGAAATGGAATGCGCACGTCTCAATCCCAAGATGCAAGTCAGCAATCCAAAAAGGAAAAAAAACGACGAACTGAAAATGATATGATATGTCATGGAGGCAAGGTTAGTGGACGTTTATTTATTTGATGTGCGCAATTTATTTATTTTTTATTTTTGCAGATTGTATTGTTAGGTTATTATTTATTTTAATTTTTTATTTGTTTATTTGTGTGTTTTTTAAAAAATATGATTAAAATAGGATAAATTAAACACATGAATATATTGTAAAATTTTTTGGTGAGGTTTCAATACTCTACCATGAGTAAAAACTAGATTATCAAGTTTCAAGAATATTTCTAGATTTATCTAGTATTTTTCGGCTTACTTTCAGAATTGAAAATGATTTTTCCATGAATTAAGGTATTGAATTTAGCATTTTTGCCTTAAAATAATGGTTGGACCATTTGGCAAAGCATTTTCAGCATATGGAACACTCTAGAAATATTCAAATGAGTTGGTGGATTTTTTTGAAATTATCTCTGATTTTTAATGAGTTTTGTTCAATTTTCAATTGATTTTGAAGGATTTTTAATACTTGTAATTTATCTACAATTTATTTTCTGCATTTCAACCAAGAAAATAAACTAAAAATTTTTCCAGTTTGGTAAAGGATTTTTCAGGTATATTTCTATTTTTTATGATTTTTAAAGAAATTCTTAAGATTTTAGGTATTTTCTCAGGTTTTTAAGCGGGTTTTGAAATTTAAAATAGGTATCGGGATACTTGTGAACAACTACGTGGAAACGGCTAAGCACGCTATTGTCGTCTTGGGGGTCGAAGGTCTACCACTGGGGTTTAGAGCAGAAGAGGAGTGAGAGATTCAAAGGGGAGAGAGGAAAAATATTGGGGTTTGATGGATTCTCGAGTTATGGAGAGAGTAGATGAGATAGAGAGTAACCAATAACTTACATAGCCATGTTATACAAGTTTACCATAATAAACTTGGATCCGATTACATCAATAACCATGAGGTTTATGCATAGATCTATATCAGATTTTGTTCCATTTCCTACAACAAATTCAAGCTATAATTCCCTCCATTTCATGAAGATACATGTATTGAGACTTCAAGATATAAAAATGCATCAATAGAACCACAAATGTAATTCATCCCTGTATTAAAATAGTAATTTCCAGCCCTCAAACTTGACTCAAAAATGTATACAAACTCATGGGAAAGTATCTCATTACAATCTCAACCAATGCCCTATTGTTTCGGGAGCATTGTCTACACAAGGAAGTGATTAGATTTTAAAAAACCCCTTCAAATGAATGTGTTTTAATGGCTGCCCTGTTTATGACAGTTTTTGGGAGAGCATATTCAGCCCATACATTAGCAAAAATCACCTCTTGACTTGCCCCAAAGTCACTCAAGTACTTGGGCACAAAAAGGGCTTCAATGGTACATGAATATGGTAAGAGAATGGAAGAAGATGTTCATAAGAGCAGGCTGAATACTTTATCTCTGTTTTTCCCTTTCATGGACCGTCATACCACTCATTTTCACGTTACCAAATGGATGGGGCAAAAATGACTCTTACCTTCTTTGTTTGTATCTCCTCTTTATCTTCAGTTTGCTTTGTGTTTGCATGCTTTGGAGCATTCACCATAGTCTTCAACTCTCCCTCCATCTTCCATAGGTGTGCAGGCCGAAAAATGCATCACAAAATGTGTGCTGGACTCCTCTCCTTTTTCTACACAAAAAAGAGTTCATATAAATCATATACAAGTCATATAAGTCCTTTGCAACTATTACTCCGTGTCACTTGTGGACCTAGTCAACTTTGGAGTGCTCTTGACAAAAGTTGGATCTTCCAAGCTAATGAACTTCATAAACCAATGTGACATAACCTGTAAACTATCAAAGAACACCTGTTGTCCAAGCTGAAGGGCCTTATAGACTTTATTTTTATCAATTTGCATGATACAAACAGAAAATTACATGCCAAGTTACAAAGGAACTTATGAACTTAAATGACATCTAAGACTAATGTAGGGGTATAATAACTGAATGATGTATGAAAGTGTCACATGTGTATCCTAATAAAGTTCATCTGCAATCATAAGAACTCCATGTTTTATACCATGAATTGCAAACCCTTTGACATTCACCCCCTCCTAACAACCTGCACATCCTCTGGCATGTGCCACTTCATGAAATTGCAGGTTAAGGAGGCTCTTCTTGTAACATATTTTCATCTTCCTCCTCTAAGTCTTCATCTTCTTCCTTGTCTTCCAATAGATGGCTCACATCCAAGTCATCAAGCTCATAATTAGAAGACTCTCTTCGTTTGAAGAGCTTGATACATTTTCCGGCTATTGGTATCTTGATCATGGTCTCATCCATTTCAGCCAAAGTGTAAGTAGCATTATCATGTACTACCTTCACCACATATGGTCCAAACCATTGCTTGGCTAGCTTCCTATGAGCACTATACTGATTGTCTAGGCTGCTGTCATAGACAAGTACCCAATCATTCTCTTGGATAGCTCTTGGACGGAGTCGATGACACTTGTCAAACCTCTTCTTATTCTTCAACCTCGCTGCCTTCAGCCTTTCAATGGCTGTCTTGACATCCTATGGCCTTCTTTCAAGCTGCCTTATGTGCAAAATCAGCAGCTCTTCTCTATTTATGCCTTCATCCCAAGACAAGATACTCCATGTGGTAATAGACTCCTCAATATGCATAATAGGTGGTTGCCCATACATTAGTTCAGTCGGCATATAACCTGGCATATAACCTGTCATTGCATTATGGGTAGTTCTATCAGCCCATAATGCGAAGGGAAGCATTTTAGGCCATTCTCTCATCTTCCCTCTGCAAGACTTTGCCAAAGCTTTGAGAATCGGTTGATGACCTCTTTCACTCTTACCATTGCCTTCAGATTGTAGGCTGATGTAAGAGATAGCTTGATTCCCAATTGAGCAAAGAAATGGCGAGCCTCATTGGCATCCAATTCTCCTCTATTAGCAGTTACTTTGGCAACATTGCCATACCTACAAAACACTTCTTCAAGTAAAAATCTACAAACATCTTGAGTGGTCTTTGTTGTTAAGGCTTTACCTTCCACCTGATTTGTGAGATCTTCTCTAGCAAGCACTAGATATCTCATGTTCCAAATTCCTGTAGGCATGGTTACTAAATCAATAACTCATCTGTAATGAATGGATAAAGGAAAGGTAGGTTGAAGCCCATCTCTATGCTTAACCATAGAGTACATTTGACAAACATGACAAGACTCAACAAAATGCTCAATGTCTTTATACATATTTTGCCACCAAAATTTCTCTTTTATTTTGGCAAAAGTGCCCCATATGCCTCTATGGCCAGCCAATAGGCTTTCATGAAATTCTTGCATGACCTGTGTTTGAGTCTTCTTGTCTCCTAAGACACGAACATGCACTCCTCCTTTCTTCTTTGCATGCCTCCAAAGGTAGCCATCTTTGAGAAAGAAGCCATAAGCCATTCTCTTGAGCTCTTCATCAGTCCAATCTTCCTTCTTCGCCATAGTTCTCAAGTATTGGCCAATTTTTAGCCAATCATCTGCATAATATTCTTCCATAAAATGAGAACAAACTAAAACAAAACATTGAGCATGCTGTCTTTTAGCTGCCCACCGTCTTTCCATGGTTGTTTCTTCATTCTTTGCTGCTATAAATTCTGTTACAGTAGTAGTACCTGCTATACTTGCTATAATTAATGATGTACCTGCATTTATGACAGCTGTACCATCATTAAGAATAGATGTATTTACTGTTTTTTGATTTGAACCAGCAATTACAGCATCATTTTCAGCAAATATAGACTCTGTTACTTCCTCATCCATCATCTCTTCTTCATCTTTATATCTGGCATGCGAAAGCATGTCAACAACTGGATTATCTCTTACTGCAATATGTTTTAAATCAGGATTTAAGGATTTAATATAGGCTATCCATCTTAGTATAGCTATGTCGAGAGTGGAACAATTGGCAATCATGCCCAAGAGTGGAAGACAATCTGTTTCAACTACTACATGTGCACTCATGAAGTACTCCCGATCACACTTCAATGCAGTTACAACTCCCCAAAGTTCTCTTTTCATTTGAGCATACCTTCTTTGACGTTCATTAAGAATCTTCGCTCCAAAGCGGATTGCATACCTGTCGCCCTCAAGATCATCTTGACCAACAACCCATCTTATCCCAATAGGACTTGTGTCTACCGTGAGTATGATAGGCTGTCCATTAGAGTAATCAGCCCTCTTCAAGGTGGGGGCTGAAATCAATAAATTTTCAAACAACTTTCATATGCTCTGTTTCCCACATAAACCTTTGGCCTTTTCTTAACAGTTGATAAAGATTTTCAGCAACATGAGTGAAGTGTGGGATCCAAATAAGATACAAAACACATGCTCCAAGAAATCTTCTCAACTCTGAAACATTTGTGCATATTTCTCGCATTTTGCTGATGGCATCAATCTTGATTGGAGAATGCTTTTGGCCATATGGGCCACACATATGCCCAACCACAAGAACTTCTTCAACTCCAAAAACAGATTTAGCTCCTAAAAGAGTAAGATGGACTTCTTCTTGTTTAGACAAGATTTGAGCACAATCATTAATATGATCGGAAACAAACTTGTGGCATCCAAGCTCATTGAGCTCTTCATTCTTCTCATGAATTTCACATCGTTTGATCAGTACATCATCAAGGAAAGGAAGAGTAAATTGGGGAATATAATCTCTCAATACTTTGTGCATGGCATTCATCATGTGAGCCACTGAATTTGTAGCTCCTTGGGGTAGAGTACACATGCGGACTAAACCAAGAGGTGTCTTCATTGTGGTAATATCTCGGCTTTCCAAAGCAAGCTGAAATTGGTCATAGTCCAAATATAAATTACCCATGGAATAAATTGATCTACCTGCAAAAGCCTCAACAAATTCATCAACAATTGGACCCGAACAAACATTTCTAATAGTGACTTTATTGACAGGCTGTAAATCTTGAATGAATTGCAAAGATCCATTCTTCTTAGGCACAGTAAACCATCGGTTAGAATATGGAATTGAAGATGGTTCCAATATTAGAATCTTTATCTTTTCATTTAAAAGCTCCAGTAACTTAGGCAAATGAGCCCTTGGTACCGAAATTGGTTTAAGATTCCAAGGGATGTGTGGGACCGCGAAAATCACCATTGGTGCCACAACATTGGATCCACACAGCCAATTTCATGAGGCTGAAATGAAAAATCTTTTCCATGTTTCTTCATTATTTGCATAAAAGATTGCTTTTCAGTTGGCAAGAGAAAAGATTCTTCACCAATTTTTAGCTCCCATAAGCTTTCAGCTGTAAATTAGTGACCAATATCTTTGGGGTCATGTAGACTTGGCTATTTGGATGCCCTTTCAGCTAGTCCCTCACTTTCGGGAGGTAGTGGAGTTGCCACCGACTTGACCTTCTTGTCAACCATCTTGTACTTCATTTCTACTCTTGCCTCATCCCCGTTTGGCTGTCCAAAAGCTTCATGATCAGCAAATTCTTGAATTATGTCATAAATATCCAATGTGTATACCTGTATGGATTGATTTTTAGCCTGATTTTTTGCATGAATAGATGCATGTATTTCAGCCAATGTATCATTATAAATTAGCCCATAAAACAGTCCTGAAATTTCTTCATTTTCAGCCAAAACATCAACTTGCTTCAGCTCCCGTTCCACATGACATAAATGCTTTCTTTCAGCCCTATTCATGGCTGAAAACTGTTTATAACAGCCCACACTATTGGTTATAAATACCTGCAAATCAGCCTTTGGCATAAACCCCTTTACATGTGGAGGTAAATTTTTATTACATGAATCACTGCCATAGCCTCCACTTATAACAGTGCAGCCCGAAAACCCTTAAATTCTGTGGCTTTAGGAGGCACAGGATGATCTCTCAATCGATCTCTATTCCGGTGATGATTTACACAAACAGTCAGAAACTGGACAACTTTGTCATTATCCTTACTTCTTATCCAAGCATAGGATGAACCATCATCAAGGGCCTTTGTCTTCAAACGAGACTCAGAAATAAAAGATTGACCAAGAATGATAGGATAGCTACAAGAATCTTGAACAAAAAAATTTAACTCATCTTTTACATCACCAATAGTAACTTGTACATAAGGACATGCTGCATAGAGATCGCCAGAAGATTTATTGGTTGCTCTCATGCGCCATCCGGGGTCCACATCTATGGGCCATCCGCCATTCTCATAGAGACTTCTTAACATGATGTTGATCTCCGAACCATGGTCTATAAGGGCAATGCATGGAGTCTCTCTTTCTCCAATCTTGACAACGGTTTCGGTAGTCACCCTTGCCCAATGGGTACGGGAGTAGTGACTACTTGGAATAAAATGAGCTTCAATCCCTTCTTGCATGTTGTGAAGACGAGCTTCTTTCTTATGCATGGGCTACTTTTTGGATTGAGAAGACCCCACCATAACATTCTCTGCAATAGCTTCTTCAATTTCAGCTTCATAGATGTCTTCATTTTTGGCTTCTATGGCTTCAATCAATTCTTTGATTTTCTCCAATCCAATCCCTTGAGTATTCAGCTTCTCTTCATCCTGCAAATACACACGAAGAGCTTGCAAAAAAGCATGCACAGATTCTTCAGTTTCTTCACCAACATATTGTTTTTTTCGTTTAATTACATGGATTATTACATCATGAAATCCTTGTTTTGTAATTTTGAGAATTTAACCCAATGTAAATTCAATTTTTCTTCTAAGAATCCTTTCTTCTAGGACTCGCTTGAGATCTATCGCAGTCTCTATGTCAAACTGTAGCTTGTAGCCGGGATGCTTGCCTTTTCTCTTTCCTTCCGTCTTCTTTGCTTGTGGGGCATCTTCCATAACATGCTCTGGCGGTGGTGGTTGATTTTCAGCAGCCTTCGGCTGATCCGGTTTACTTCTTGTCACATGTTTGGTTGGCCTTGAAGAGGAGGGACTGGCAACATCTTCTTCTCTTTTCTTCTACAACAGCTTCTTGATTATTGATTTCAGCCAACTGAGCGAAAGCTGAAAATGAATCAACCGGCTCGGTCCATCTGGTTTTTCCTCGGATGCATTGACTAGCAGTAGTCAAATCATCTTTGGACGCCTCGTCTCGCTCCATGCAATCTAAGGCCTGCATCCACACTTTAGATTTTACATTAGCTTTACATGCTTTAACAATCTCATTGGTTGGCTCAATTTGCAGCCCATAGGTAGTTGCATCAACAGCTGCATAGGCTGTTCTTGTTGCCAAATCCTCCAGTCTTTTCTTCATGCCACCGTTACTGAAATTTGGCTCAAGAGGAAGCCCAATTTCCGACGCATGAATTTTACTATCCTTCCAAAAGACCAATTTTTGCGCCTTAGCTTCATGGAATGCATTGCACCCCCTCTTATCATGTTGTAGGCTCTCACACCAGATATAGCGACTTTTGAAGCCTTCTCATATGGGTCTTTGGGCAGCTGTCAGCCCTCTTTCTTCCACTTTCACATCAAGCCTTTCCACCTTGGAATTAATCTCCATTAGATTAAGATGGAGATCCCGCATGCTCTTGATCAGCTCGTCCATGACATCCTTCTTTGGAGGTGGAACAACAGGATTTCTTGGTTGCTCGGCCATAGAAACAGGAGGTCGAGATACAGGAACAGGCTCTTTTATGGACTCAGATAGTGCAGAGGTAGAACCCCACCTTAGATGCATCCGCTCTCTCTGAGCAATCATATTAACTGCTTTAGTGACATCACCCCAAGCAATCTTCAATCCCATCTCAGAGTCAGGATCTTCAAGCCGATCAGTCAGCTTCTCTTGAAGAAGAGGATCCACAGTCTTCACAAACAATTCAATCTTCTAGCTCTCCATACTCTGTTGATCATCCGAATCTAGTTGAGCAAATTTGCTTTCAAATTTGCAATGAAGAGTAGTGGCAGTTAGTCCCTTATTGGGCCTTCCAACCCATTCAGTGAAGATCTTCTTCGTCATGAGGCCAGAATCTTCAAGAAAGAATTATTCTTGAAGAGCCTTCTTGAATGCAGACCATCCCGCATCTTTCTGGAAAAGACCATGAATCTGATCTTGGAGGCCATGCATGGCCAAACGGGAAAAGTATCGGCTCCAAGCATGATGAGGGACCCCAAAGAAGACCATCTTGTCAGTATAGAGGCGGATAAAAGAGGACACATTTTTCCCATTAAATTGCTTGACTACCTCCAAAGCTTTAATGGCAGCAGCATCACTTCGCTCTTCATCTTGCCTCCATTGTTGCTGCACTTGCATCTATTACTGAAATTGCAATTGTTGTTGAATGTTCTCTTGCATCAGACGAACCAACTGCTACAAGGCATCTCCTCCCGAACCTGATGATTCTCCCATTCTTCTTTCTCTTCTGTAGTCGACCTTCACGTTAGGTTCACCACTGTCATCGTGTTGGGGGTCGAAGGTCTACCACCGGGGTTTAGAGCAGAAGAGGAGTGAGAGATTCAAAGGGGAGTTTCCTACAAAAAATTCAAGCTATAATTTCTTCCATTTCATGAAGATACATGTATTGAGACTTCCAGATACAAGGTATAGAGAGATAGAACTCATTACAACTGACATAGAGTCCAAAGGATGATAAAAATGCATCAATAGAACCACAAATGTACTTCAGCCCTGCATTAAAATAGTAATTTCCAGCCCTCAAACTTGACTCAAAAATGTATACAAACTCGTGGGAAAGTCTCTCATTACAATCTCAACCAATGCCCTATTGTTTCGGGAGCATTGTCTACACAAGGAAGTGATTAGATTTTAAGAAACCCCTTCAAATGAATGAGTTTTAATGGCTGCCATGTTTATGATAGTTTTGGGGAGAGCCTATTCAGCCCATATATTGGCAAAAATCACCTCTTGACTTGCCCCAAAGTCACTCAAGTACTTGGGCACAAGAAGGGCTTCAATGGTACATGAATATGGTAAGAGAATGGAAGAAGACGCTCATAAGAGCAGGCTGAATACTTTATCTCTATTTTTCCCTTTCATGGATTGTCATACCACTCATTTTCACGTTACCAAATGGATGGGGCAAAAAGGACTCTTACCTTCTTTGTTTGTATCTCCTCTTTATCTTCAATTTGCTTTGTGTTTTCATGCTTTGGAGCATTCACCATAGTCTTCAAATCTCCCTCCATCTTCCATAGGTGTGCAGGTCAAAAAATGCGCCGCAAAACGTGGGCTAGAATCCTCTCCTTCTTCCACACAAAAAAGAGTTCATATAAATCATATACAAGTCATATAAGTCCTTTGCAACTATTACTCCGTGTCACTTGTGGTCCTAGTCAACTTTGGAGTGCTCTTGGATCTTCCAAGCTAATGAACTTCATAAACCAATGTGACATAATTTGTAAACTATCAAAGAACACCTGTAGTCCAAGTTGAAGGGCCTCATAGACTTTATTTTTATCAATTTGCATGATACAAATTGAAAATTACATGCCAAGTTACAAAGGAACTTATAAACTTAAATGACATCTAAGACTAATGTAGGGGTATAGTAATTGAATGATGTATGAAAGTGTCGCATGTGTGTCCTAATGAAGTTCATCTGCAATCATAAGAACTCCATGTTTTATACCATGAACTACAAACCCTTTGACAACGCACCACCACATGGACAAGTCCGAACTCACGTCCTTGCTTGTGAACGCCCGCAATAACCACCGACACCACGATCACGCATAACGGTGTGTGATCGATCACGATGAAGACCCACAAACTGCACCAAAAATTCGACCGCTGCACGCGAGGGGGACGTAATAGGGGTCTAGGTTTTAAGGGGCTTAGGTAGGGGGGCAGGACAGGGGGCTTTGGTAGGGAGTGGGTAGGGGGTGTGACACGGGGCTTAGGGGGTGGGAAAGGGGCTTAGCATGGGGCCAAAAGTAGAGGATGGGGAAAGGGCAGTGGAAGGTGGCCAAAGTAGGGGTGGGGTGCCAAAGTGGTGGAGGGTGGGGTAATGGTGGGGAAAGGGGATTAAATGTGGGGGTGGAACGGTAATTTGGGGATGGGGGGGTTAAAATGGGAGTGGTGGGGGGGTAAAATAAGGGTGGGGGGGGGGGTAAAATGGGGTGGGGGGGTAATTGGGGGGGTAATTTGGGGGGGGGGGGTTAAAATGGGAGTGGGAGGATAATTTTTTGGGGGGGGGGTTTTAGACAAGTGGACGGGCGGGGGGGCCCAAAGAACAGGCAGGCGGGGTGGTGGGAGGAGGAGGCGGAGGAAGAGGAGGATGAAGAGGAAGAAGAGGAGGAGAGAGACGCAGCAACAGGAGGAGGAGCGAGAGGAGGTGTGAAGGAGAGGGAGGGAGGGAGGGGCGGTGCAGTGACGAGAGGAGGGAGAGGAGGTAGCTAGGGTGAAGGAGAGGGGAGAGGAAGCTAGGCGATTGGAGAAGAGGAGGAAGGGAGCTGCGGGCATGAAGGAGAGGGGAGAGGGAGCCAGGAGACGGAAGGAGAGGAGGAAGGGAGCCGTAGGGGACGATGGTTAGGTAAGTGGTTTTTTTTTCGTGTTTGTTTTTCGGGATATGTGTTTTTTTTTTCATTTGTTTGTTTTTTGTTTCTTTTAAAAGGTTCTCTTTGTTGTTTTTTTTTGTTTGTTTGTTTGTTTTTGGTTTTTTTTCTTTTCTATTGTGATTTTGTTTTGGTTTTTTTTTTAGGGTGGGTGGGTAAGGAAGGGACCCCCTGAAGGCAGAACTAGTACGGGGTAGACTTGCATGATTGGGTAATGACATATGTAAGGGGTATGCACATCAAACGCATAGGGACGTGTCCCCAAACTTAAGACCTTACCGGTTAGAATAGATTGATCGACACAGTCACGGACTTATCAACCGAGTGGACACTGACATCCCCATAGTTAAGAGATAACATACACTTGCAAACATAATAGTAGGATTAGGAACACTTGGCCCATTTCATAGATGGTTGAAGGGAACCGCCGTTGTTGATGCAGAAAGATTGAAGCCATCGTCAGGCGGCAAGAGAAACCAAGGCATGCCACAGAACATGTCCAGCACGACATGGACTACACAACAACAGTAGGGAGGTAGCTTTGTCGATAAAGTCCATCGAATCAAGTGTCAATGACGAAGAATAGAATTCTCAACTCACGGGCACTCAAGAGGATGATAGAATAGTCGCTCACCCCATGACACACATCGCTCAATGAATAAGCATGAAATCCCATAACTCACGCCTGGTTTAGAATTGAACAAGGGGAAACTGATTTGGAGGGAGTATGCCAGTGTGTGCAATTGATGGTGCATTCTTGCATTCACCCATCTAGCATTGATGCAAGGAGGAAGGCCAGAGAACCTTGTAGTCATTAGGAAAAAAAGGAACTCACAAATGGGCCTTTAAAAATAATATATTTTAAGATATGGGCCTTTTGGATTGTCCAATAGGAAGGCTAGATGTTGATATCCATGGAGGGTGAATCTTCTCTCTCCAAATCTTGGGTTTTCTATTAAAATAAGGGGTAGTGGGGGATTAAAAAAAGGGAGAATGAATAGTACACAAAAATTGAGTTTCTCTCACCTCATATTTTTTCCCTTTTTTTTAGAGAATTTTCAATTTCGGTTTTTTTTCCTCTCATAAAGTCAGTTTGACCCAAAAGTTGAGCAATAGACCACTTTTCCTCTTCTCTATACTCGTGAATTTTCGTCTCCATTGAAGCTCCTTGTTGAGAGTAATTAGGGTTTTGAGCATTCTGCTTACCTCTATACTTTCTTCTCGATGCAGCTCCAGATTTTGGGCAAAACACAGGTGCCCATCTCTCTTTGCATTTTCTCTTATTTGCTATTTTTTCAATAGGGTTTGATGTCGTTTCTTACTGTTGTTGTTGTTTTATTGCAGAGGTTGTTTGGGGCAGGAGATAAAGGTGCTCATCTCTCTCTCCTTTCTTTCCCCCCTCTCTCTATGTGTTGTTTCTCTTTTATGTTGTGTTTCAATAGAATTTGATGTTGGTTCTAATTGTTATTTTCTTGCAGAGTTTGTTTGGAGCAAGAGGCAAAGGTGCTAATCTCTCTCTTTGTTTGTTTTTTTTTTTTGGTTGATATCTTTTCAATACAACACAATGTTAGTTCTAACCCTTGTTGTTGTTTTATTGCAGAGATCATTTTGGCTGACATTGCATAAGTGCTTATCTCTCTCTCCCTCTCTCTTTCTCTCTCTATGTTTCCTCTTTTCTACTATTTTTTCAATATACCTTCATATAAATACTAACTCTTGCAAAATTGTCTTTTGCAGAGATCAATTTGGGCAAGATTGGATAGGTGCTCATTTCTTTCTCTCTCCCACGTACTCACACACTCTCTCTTTCTTCCTCTCTGCATTATCCCTTTTCTACTATCTTTACAATAGGGTTTGATGCTAGTTCTAACTTAAGGATCAATTTTTGTTGCAACACTTAACACAAGGTAGAGCAGAGATTCTGTAGCTCAATTTACAAGTAAATCTGCCATATTTTGTGGTGCCAAAATTTATTCATTTAATTAGTGACTTTTGTGTTTCATGGGATTGATGTTTTCTTATGTCCATCATTTGCAATGGGTTTTGATTAGCAATGATTCAATCTTATCTTCAGTAGATCAGCTTATAGGTAAATTGGCCCAGTTTTGTATTGCTTCTATTTATGCAATTATCTAGATATTTTTTTCTAAAAGGGATTTATGCAAATATTTTTGTTAAAAGTGATTCATGCATGTGTTTTTTTGTACATGTAGATATTGTACAAGGTTTAGGTGAAGCATATAATTCTCAATTAATTATTTTGATATGGTGAGTGATTCCTTTGTGTTAGATTATATGAATCTGCTGGAAGTCGATGGTTCAAAAATCCTCTACTTTATTGGTCCTATGTGTCCATTTGGATCTCCATGCCAATTGGCAATGATCCATGAAACTCTTGTATCATATCATCCATATAACACACAATGTGTTGAGTCTTAGAATATCTCAGGTGTCAATCCAATGTGCCTATTAAGATTTGCATGCCATGTGGTTGCTATTCTTGTAACAATTACTCTATAATACCCACATTTCATACAATGTATTTAGTCAAATCAGCCTCCTCTTCATTATAATAAAATTTATTTTGGCAAAATTCTCAGAATATTCTTGTGCTATTCTTTTAATTATATTTATGTAAATGGTATGATTAAAGTGATGTCTTGAAATTAAATCTATACTTTGTGTTGATGTATATATCCACATGCGTTTCGATATTGATGCTTATGTCTATTTACAAAAGTGTAAACATCTCTTAATGCCATGTTGATTTGTATGGCATATTGGTGATTATTGGACAGACTTAAAATGCTTATTATTTAGGGGTTAATGCATACTTCTTTACATCTAATGCATAGGTTATAATGCCTAAGAGAAGAACAAGCATTCTCTCGATAGAAGTACGTAATAGAAAAGATGAAGAAGGGAATTGGATCACTGATACGTATCATTGCTCGTCTTGGGTACATATGCGTCCAAGTATGAAGGGAGCTTTCAGGATGAAAGCATCTGCAATTGCAGATGTATCAAAGCACTGGAAGGGTAAAATTTTAGCTCTCAGACAAAGGAATGTTGATTCTCACCTTAACAGAGGCGTTTGTACAACATGTATTCATGAAAAAATAAATACATATTGCGCCCACTGTGCCCTTTCAACAAAACATTGCAAACAGTAAGTATTTGCAACTCATTGAAAATGAGAAATTTCATGATACCTATGTAACAACTTGTCTTGTATTTATAAAAGTATACCCTTTTGATTGCTGTGAGTGGCAAAATGTTAAGAATTTCACTAGTTCTTTTAAGTGTTACCACCTCGAAATTGGTAGATTGCTCTTTGAGGGGCATATAGCTAAGCAACTCGCAGAGGACCTTGTTTTTTTCTATGACTCCAAGTACATATTACCCAAGGGGAGTCGAGAATATGGAACCTTTGAGTCTATGCACATATCGAATCTCAATAGCAAAGAATGGCCATTGTGTAGTAGCGACATTTTGCACATGTGTAGCACAAAAAATTCAACAGACATATTGAATTCTATGGAGCCAAGCACCGACTCAAAGAATGTACATCTAAGCTGGTTCATACTGGTTGCAATTTTTGCACACATGTTCAAGGAATGTAAGGGTTTGAGGCATGCCAAAAGCACGTACGTTGTCGTATTGCTGCGCATTCAAGGTGTGAAATCCACCCAGATGTTGTGTGTGTGACATTTGTTACTTTGTACATACTTAGTTGTTGTGTTTACATTTATTTTCTGCGTGTGAGTATAGTGGAGAGAAGTTTGGAGGCATAATGGTGGGCATGAAGGGATGCTTTTAGCCTATGTTGAGCAGGGCTAAGGAGAGAAGGCTTTACATTGGACAAGCGTTACATGTTGATGCCCTTCAGAAAGGATTCACATCAGACATTTATGTTCATAGTACCCTGGTGTCTATGTATAGCAAGTGTGGAAGCATTGCGAAAGCAAAGATAGTGTTTGATGGCTTATCAAGTCCGGATGTTGTCTCGTGGACTGCAATGCTCACCACTTGTGTAGAGCTAGACCAAGGGGGGAGAAGGCACTTTAGTTTTACAGACATATGTGGTCGGGCTTCAAGCATGTGGCATTCTAACACAGAAGGATAAAGCCATGGCTGAGACAGGACAATTGATTAGAGCAATAGCACTGATCATAGGGCAAGCATTGCATTTGGATGCACAAAGTAAAGGTTGAGCATAGACGACCTCATGCCATTGCTTGGGAGGGTGTGATAGAGGCAGCAGAATATCAGCTTGGTGCTAATTTAATAGATACTCCAAAGTTCAAATGGGGGAACTTGGAGGATGAAGATATCACAAAAAATGTTTTGCCTGGAGTTCAACTAGAAAAGCATGTGGAGAATTCCTTTGAGAGCATGCTTGTCGGTAGTGAAGATTCTACTATACTTTTAGGAAGAGGAAAACAGAGCTCTACAAAGGAGTTGAATGGATTAAAATGTGAGGATACCAGAAAACCATTCTTGGATTATGACCACATATGTGATATCAACACCCCTTGTGGATTTCAGGACCTAGATATTGTCGCAAGTTGCAATAAACCTGACCCAACCAAAAGTGAATTTACAGAGCACACTGCAGAGGTAAATGTTTGTGAATCATCCTCTATTGCAGAAGATATCAACAGTCTGATGCATTCACATGAAGAAAAGGATGAATCACCTGATGAGGTGATAGAAAACATCTCTAATTAAATAGATACTTCAGAGTTGTCTCTGGATCCCAGCTCCAGCAAGATGTCCACAATGACTCTAAAGGCAAGAGAACAGTCACCTCAACAGGAGACTATGCAGTCTTCTCTTGAGAATGTCAATCAAAATGCAGATGAAAAGAGAACGTTGAATGAGAGAACCTTGGAATTCAGTGTAGTAGCGAGCATGCTAATGGAAAGATTTGAGGAAACTGAGTTAGGTGAAAGTAAAGAAAGGTTTCAGCAATGACTTTGGTGCTATCTGTTTGAGAACTTGAATAGGGCATTGACAAATTTTGATACTTATCACATGGACAAAATTCTCAATTCAGGGTGCCCTGTCGTTTCCAATCAGATGTTCCTGAGTTGCTGGTGTGTCAGAGCATACAAGATTGTAGCTATAGATCTACAACGCTTAGGGAGCTGGCCAGATGCCCAATATGTTTCTGATAGGCTACCTGCACTTGTTACAGCATATGCTAAAATTGACCCGCTTTCCTGGGGAAAAAGGGGCTGCTTTTCTGGAAAAGGGGGAACGTGCTTTTGTATCGGGTGGAAGGAAGCTTGACAAGGGAAGGAAAAAGCAAGGAAAACAGGCTGGTAGGAAACAGGGGATAGAGATTTAGCGCAGTCGCAGATCCAGGCCACCACGCTTGATCGGAGTGATGCCATCGTGGAGTGCGCCAACTGCATTGATGGTGCTAGAGAGGCCCTGAGAATTACAAATCTGCAGCCAAGTATGTGGAGACATTCTTGCATCTTGATGCAGAGTATAGTGATTTCCCCAGCATAGCCATAGGGAAAGAAGGAGACAAAGAAGGGAGATGGTCCCCTACAACCAGTCCGTGGAGAAGATGAGCAAGATATAAAAGATACAGACTTTTCAATAGGATGCCTTAACGACATTGGAGCAAGGTGGCAGTATGCCTGGACAGAGAAACATTGATTGTAGCATTTTGGGCATCAACTAAAGGGAATGTTGAACAAGGATCTCATACAAATGTATGCTATCAAGAAGGTGGTGCTAAGAGCTCAATATTGCAGTCGTAAGAACTATATCTGCCACTAAGGAAGGAAGAGATCAAAGACCAATCGAGTTGTCCACCATAGTGGAGAAGACATCAGTACAGCTATTCAGTCAGAACAAAGAGGGTAGAAGAGAGGCCTGCAAATGAAAACAGATCTGGACATGAGATTATTAGAGCCAAAAGGAGAGCTTATCACTCAGCCTGTCATTAGTTATGTCAATCGATGTGAAGCTTCTTTGATCAACCCTGCTCACAAAGGCAAGCTCATCAATGTTGGTGAAACCAGAACAGAAGAGGAATGAATATACAGAGCGTGAGAGAGCCTGTTATTGATAAGGAAGACCATACAACTTGATATCAGATCTCATGTTTTGGGTTGCCACTTAATCCATCCCTAGGATTCTTTGCCCCTTCGTTTGACTTGCTACTCAGAAATACAGGGGTTGCTACAATTGAACCCTTCAATTTTCTCGGATAACCACAGAAAAAAAAGGGATTCCAGAAGCTTGCTGTTGTATTCTGCAAAAAACAATTCATAATTCTTTCTTGAGCGTACACCCACAACCATAAAACAAAGCCATGTAGAACTTGTTGCCGTGTGGGGAATTGGACAATAGGATTATTCACATGCTGGATCTTCTATCTTGAAATTCATCAAGGTCCTCTGTGAGGACGCAGCTTTGCTTTCGAAATCCTTCGACATCTTTGGTGAACCTGACGTGAAAGCGTCGCAGAAATTTCAGGATGGGGGATACTTCAGCATCATTTTTAGCCTCTTCTACGATTCTTGCTGCGTCCTCTACTTCAGCTCCATCATTGACTGCTGCGTCAAGTACTTCAACAGATGATCTAAAGCAGATTTTGCAGAATATGTCCATGTATATGCAGCTTCAAAATCAGCAGACACAGTTGTATATGCAGCAGCAGTAGCAATTGCATCAACAGCAGTTGTCTCAGCAAAGGCAACTATATTCGGAGCAGGAGAATGCAATCAGCGCGACTAAGGTGATTGAAGCAGTTGAGAATGAGAAGAAGCTATTTGATGGCCATAATGTTTCAGCATATTTGAAGACATATGAGATCAAGATGGGGTTTTTTGGAGTTCTAGCTGGACTTATGAGTAAGTACTTCCTTTGTCTTGTCACACCCGCCTTGAGGGCAAAAGTGACTAATCTTTTTATTCAAAATTTGCATTGGCAAGATTTTAAGAAAGCCTTGAAAGAAGAGTATTTCCTTGAGGACTTTGGTATGGCTACACGGCGGTCATTCCGAGAGTGGGTCTACATGCCAAACAAAGGTCTAGCTGCTTCAGAGTTGATTCAAGAATTTGAAGAGAGGTATAGTCAGCTTGATGCCATTGAACAAAGAGCATTGGATGTTGAAAAAGTTGAGCTTTTCTTGCAAGCTGTAGATCCTGCTCTTCAGGAAGAATTGGGAGAGCTTCTTGAGGATCGCATGAAGCCTATGGGACTTAAAACGGATTGGCAAGATGCCCAAGATGCAGTCTCGACTTTGACCAAGAGGAGGATATGGAAGACTCGCCTCTACAGAATGGTTCTATGACACCGACACCGTCATTGCTCCTATGCTTGCTTCTATCCCTGTTATTTCTTCTCCTCCTCAGCCAGTTTCTTGGCCTATGCCAGTGCCTACTATTTCCACTCCTCCTATTTCTCCTGTTCCACGACCGATGCCAGCACCTTCTGCCCCAAAACCATCCACTCCGTTGGTGCCTTCCTCTCTTGACGATATAATTAAAGGCATAACAGATTTGACACTGGAGTCAGTTAAAGCAGAATTGGTGGGAAAATTGAAAGAGCAGTTTGCTTCGACTGCACCTACTATTTCTTCTGGTGCTCCTACTGCACCTAGGAGTGCTCCTACTGCATCTAGGAGAGATCGAAGATGTATTTGGTGTGATAGTACGGACCATTAGCATTGCAGGGATTGTGAATCTTTTCAGGATGCAAGGAGGAAGAATTTGGTATTTTGGGGACAAGATGGTAAGATTTGGTTGACTAAAACAGGAGCTCCGCTTGCTACCAACTTTGGGAAAGGCGGAATGAAGAAGTTAGTGGATGACATGGCTGTGTGTACTTCTTATGTGATAGCTAGAGAAGATGCTTCTACATATGGAGTCCAGATTGAGAAGGGATCAGAGAATCAGTCAGCATTATGGACTTATGCTATGGAGACTGCAAACAAGGGAAAAATTCAGCAAACTGTTTTGACTAGTGCAGGCTCTAGCATCAGATCTGAGACATGTTGGGATTCGCCTGTGACAGGTACTATATTTATGCCTACTTGGCTAAGTCTCAGGGAGCAAATGTACTTGTTGAGGAGAAGCGTAAGAGGGATGAAGAAAATCCAAGTGCAGCTAAAAAGACTAGAGGGGGTGAATTTGTTACTCCACCTACTGCAAGACCGTCTTTGAGACCACGGCCAGAACGACAGATGGAAGATGCTCAAAAGAGAGAAAAGAGGCAAGAGCCTAGAGAGAGAAAGTAGCCAGGTTTTAGATTGATGTCCGATATTGAGACATCCACAGACATGAAGAAAATCTTTAATGACAAGATACTTGGCAGTGAGGTGACTTTTACTATTTCTGAGGTTTTGGGCATCTTGAAAAGAGAGTTTCAAGATCAGTTCCAAGAGGTCCTGAAGAGGAAAAGACATGCATTGCCTACTACTGATACATAGGGAGTTTTGATTGGGGAGTTGGATGAGGATGAGGTTATGGTTGAGAATGCTTCTGTTTTTCCGCAGATAGAAAAGAGGGTTCAGCCTATACATTATGCTGAAACTGATGAGCCTGTCTTGATACCGCGTAGTCACTTTTCGCGGAGTCATTGGGCTAGGGCAACTACAGAGACAATGGTAAAAATTGGAGAGAAACAGGTGCCTTATGTTGCTTTGGTGGATCATGGTTCAGAGATTAATCTCATAGTTTGTGGAGTTTATGAAAGTAACAGATGGCCTATGGATGTAGAGCATGGGTGGCGTATGAGAGCTGCCAACAACACTGCAGGTGATTTGTATGCTGCCTATCCCAGTGTCAGGGTTTCTATTGGAGATGTAGAGGAGGATTTCCATTTCTTTGTGCAGGATTCATGCTCTTATCCCATAATTCTTGGATACCACTCATCACAGCGATGCGCATGGAAACAAAGGTAATGGATGATGGATCTGTTTATGCACGGATTCGCAGCAAAGATGGTATGAGAGCAGTTCAGTTTATGACTGTGTGTGTGAACCATGTTAGAAACAGGGATACTCTTAGAGATGCACCTTTGCCCACTGTGAGGGATTTGGGTTTTCATTAGGTACCGCTGTTTCGCAAGACGACAGTGGTACAAAGCAGAGGAGATTGGAGTTCTCGCCTCCTGGCAGCAGCAGTGTTTTCCCCTCCAGTTTTGTTGGAATTTCAGCAAACAGTTCGATGAGTTATCAGAAGACTTCTAAGTTGCCTAGAGCTGCCAGGTAGTACATATGCAAGAAGGAGAAAAATTTGAAAAATGCAGGAATTTTAGAGGATGATGAGCATATAGATGGGATGCATGACAGTATGATTTGTGAAGATACAATGATAGAGATGGAAAATATGTTGAAAATTGAAATGCAGAGTTGTCACAGTAATGTATTAGTGCAATCCCTGGACATGTTTCATGAAATTGCAGATTTTGTGTTACAGATAGAGCCAGAGGCTGAGGTGATTCAGCAAAAAGTATTGAGTGCTCAAGAAATTCAGCAAACAGAGTTTCCAACTGAATATGATCAACTTACAGAGACACAGAGGGCTGAAACTTTTCAGCTAACAGAGTTTACTGCTGAAATATTTCAGCATCCAGAGTTTAGGGCTATTCCTATGCAGTCCATAGAGCAGAGGGCTGAGGATATTCAGCCCCATTGGAGTGCAGATATGCTGATTTACAGCAAGATTTGAGTAATGCAGAGGATCATAATGAAGCTAGGGTTGACGTGAAATACAAGACTGTGGATAAGAAGGTGAAGCCAGTAGCTGTACCACTTCCACCTGACAGTAATCAGTAAATAGAGAGGGCTGCCAAACAGCCAATTTTGAGGAATCCGGAGCACATAGGCCATAAATTTTCAGCAGAGACTCTTGCTGAATTGAAAATTGGAAATGGTGATTTCTTGCTATCCACAGAGAAGCAATGTTTTCAGGAGATGCTTGAGCGACATGGAAGGGGGTTTGCTTTTTTTGCGCATGAGATTGGATGTGTGAATCCAGATATTGTAGCTCCTATGGTGATCTTTACTATTCCTCATATTCCATGGAACCTCCGACCTATTCTAGTGCCTAAGGCACACCTGCCAAAGCTGATTGATTTGTTGAATGAGAAAATCAGGATGGGAATCCTAGAGCCTTCATCTGCACCATACTCAAACAAGTGGTTTACGGTTCCAAAGAAGAATGGTATTCTCCGATTTATACAGGACATGCAGCCAGTAAACAGAGTTACTATCAGGATTTTTGGTATAGGTCCAGTTGTGGATGAGTTTGCAGAAGCATTTGCTGGACGTGCCATCTATTCTTTAGGTGATTTATATTCGGGATATGATCAGTTTTAGCTGGCTTTGGAAAGTAGGGACATAACCACCATGAGAACTCCTATTGGGCTTGTCAGGATGTGTACCTTGTCTCAAGGTGCCACTAATTCTGTTGCGCATATGATGAATGCCATGCATAAGGTTCTTCCTGATTATATACCTCAGCTTACTATGCCTTTCTTGGATGATATACCCATTAAGGGGTGTGCAGAAGAAGAGAAGAATGAGAGTCTAAATGAGCACGGATGTAGAAACTTTGTGGTTGATCATATTTCAGCTTGTGAGAAGATTTTGACCAGGTTAGAAGAAGTGAACTTGACACTATCAGGGCAAAAATCTGTTTTTGGAGTGAATGAGGTTGTCATTGTTGGACATATGTGTGGATATTATGGCAGGAAATCCTCACCTGATAAGGTGGATGCTATAGACAAGATTACGGAGTATTGTTCTACCACTTCAGAGGTACGGAGATTCATTGGAGCTTGTGTGTTTTATATGATTTGGATACCTCATTTTGCACACATAGCAGATTGTTTATATCAGCTGCTTTGAAAGGGGCAGAAATTCTATTGGGATGAGAGCCACACTAGAGCCATGTGAAAATTGAAGAAGTTATTGCAGATTGCTCCTACTCTCAGGAAAGCAGATTATAATTGCGGAAGACCTATTGTATTGACAGTTGACACTAGTCCAATTGGCATAGGTTGGGCTGTGGATCAAGATGATGCAGATGGAAACATGTATGCTATTCGGTTTGGGGCGAAAGTCCTAAACGAGAGACAAAGGAGATATCCGCAAATTAAGAGGGAGTTATTGGGGATTGTTACGGCTCTCAAATGTGACAAGGAGTACTTTATTGGAGCCTCAGTTGTGGTAGAGACAGATTGCTTGCCATTGATTGGTATGATTACGAGTTGCTCTACTCCGGATATAGCTATGCTGAGATGGATTGCATACATTAAGTCATTAAATCCGGAATTTAAACACATAGCAGGAAAGGATAATCCAGGCAGATATGTTGTCTAGAGCCAGATATGATGATGAGGAAATACTACTTGCAGAAGAGGATGATGCAGAAAATTTAGCCACTATGGTTGATCATGTTTGCCATGTTTATGATATTGTGGCTTTCATAGAAGAACTCTATGTTGGAGATTGGTTGTAGATTGGAAAGTACCTTAGTACACTAAGCAAAAGATATGAATGGATAGATGAAGAGTTCAAGAAGATCAGAAGAAAAGCCTATGGTTATTTTCTCAAGGACGGATTTCTTTGGAAGCATCTGAAGAAAAGAGGTGGATTACCTTTGCGGGTTGTCTGCGATAGAGAGACACAGTTACAGGTGATGAGGGAGTTTCATGAGAGTCCTTGGACTGGTCATAGAGGAGTGTGGGCTACTTATGAGAAAATTAAGGAGAAATATTGGTGGAAAGGCATGTATAGAGATGTTTCTCACTTTGTAGAGACTTGTAGAGACTGCCAGATGTATTCGGTAGTGCATCATCGAGATGAACTTCATCCGACCTATCCGCTATGCATTCATTATAAGTGGGTAGTTGACTTGGTTACTATGCCTATGGGTCTATGGCAGATGAGATATATTGTTTTGGCTAGAGAGGATCTTACCAATCATGTTGAGGGCAGATCTTTGAGAACGAAGACCACTAGTGCAGTGTGTAAGTTCTTATTGGAAGAAATTTTCTGCAAGTATGGCTGTGTGGGTAAGATCACTGCGGATCGCGGTGAATTGGATGCATATGAAGCTAGGGAGTTTTTCTCTCAACTAGGAATCAAGTTGGCTCTAACCACAGCATACAATCCAGAGGGAAATGGGAAGAGTGAAAGAGGGCATCCGCCGATAGTGAAAGCATTAGCCAAAGCATGCAGAGGACGGATTGGAGAATGGCCGAGACTTCTACCATTTGCTTTGTGGGTTGATTGTACGACTCACAGTGTTACCACAGGATATATGCCTGCAGAGTTGATGTATGGTTAGAAACCGGTTATGCCGACTGAGACTTGTGCTTTGACTTGGTCAGTTTTACCTTGGTAGGAGGATTTGACGAGAGAGGAGCTCTTAGCTCTTCGGATTCGATAGTTGGAGAGAAGACCAGAGGATATTCAGTTAGCTATTGACAGGTTGAAGGTTGCTAGACTAAGAAATAAGGACAGGTTTGACAGTAGGCATCGTTTGGGGCCTAGAGCAATAGAAGAGGGAGACTGGGTATTAGTCTTTGATAGCAGCCTTGAAAATCAGCATACTGTACTTCGGAAGATGGTGAAAAGATGGTTTGGGCCGTACAGACATGTCTTTGATAATGCAACATATGAGTTGACAAAATTGGATGGGACAGTGCTTAGAGTGCCTATTGCTAGAAAAAGAATCAAGATTTTCAAGAAAAGAGATGATGAAGATTATGCATTGGAAGAATTTGCAAGAGAAGAGCAACGAGAAGAAACTTCAATGGAAGAGACAGATGATATGACATATAATCTTGTTGATATACCGGAAATGCACAATGAAGAGATTGATCTGTTTGTGGATCTTGATGATAATGATCATGGGTAGTTGGCCCATCCCGAGGATGCGCAGGATTAGAGGGGGTGGATGTCGTATTGCTGCGCATTCGAGGTGTGAAATCCACCTAGATGTTGTGTGTGTGACATTTGTTACTTTGTACATACTTAGTTGTTGTGTTTACATTTATTTTCTGTGTGTGAGTATAGTGGAGAGAAGTTTGGAGGCATAGTGGTGGGCATGAAGGGATGGTTTCAGCCTATGTTGAGCAGGGCTAAGGAGAGAAGGCTTTACATTGGACAAGCGTTACATGTTGATGCCCTTCAGAAAGGATTCACATCAGACATTTATGTTCATAGTACCCTGGGGTCTATGTATAGCAAGTGTGGAAGCATTGCGAAAGCAAAGATAGTGTTTGATGGCTTATCAAGTCCGGATGTTGTCTCGTGGACTGCAATGCTCACCACTTATGTAGAGCTAGACCAAGGGGGGAGAAGGCACTTTAGTTTTATAGACATATGTGGTCAGGCTTCAAGCATGTGGCATTCTAACACAGAAGGATAAAGCCATTGCTGAGACAGGACAGTTGAGTAGAGCAATAGCACTGATCATAGGGCAAGCATTGCATTTGGATGCACAAAGTAAAGGTTGAGCATAGACGATCTCATGCCATTGCTTGGGAGGGTGTGATAGAGGCAGCGGAATATCAGCTTGGTGCTAATTTAATAGATACTCCAAAGTTCAAATGGGGGAACTTGGAGGATGAAGATATCACAAAAAATGTTTTGCCTGGAGTTCAACTAGAAAAGCATGTGGAGAATTCCTTTGACAGCATGCTTGTCGGTAGTGAAGATTCTACTATACTTTTAGGAAGAGGAAAACAGAGCTCTGCAAAGGAGTTGAATGGATTAAAATGTGAGGATACCAGAAAACCATTCTTGGATTATGACCACATATGTGATATCAACACTCCTTGTGGATTCCAGGACCCAGATATTGTTGCAACCATTAATCAACCCAGTTGTATGGCAAACTGCTAAGGAAGCGTTCTTTCCTTTTTGAGTGTATCAGCAGTCGTTCTCAAGATGTCTTGTAACTTGGCAAGATCCCTTATATTCGGGTGTAGGGTATACCCAACTTGGTTAACCCTAAGGTACCTTAGATATGCTAGTTTCTATTTTACAACTTTCCTTATTTAGAAGGATATCCAAAACTACGTCTTTTTGCAAGATAACTTGCGTAAGGATCTGCCGTCCTTGAAGAGGGTTTTTCCCTTTTCTCCTTGTGAATCAATCACAAAATGATTTCATACATGTTGCGCAAGTCTGGCGATGGAATAATCTGTTTAGATTCCTTAAGCTGACGTATGTCAGGCCTAGGGTTTCTTCATTTAAGAACCTTAGGGACAATCCCTAGTTTCTTATCTTTATGAATTTATTGTCCCTACGGTAAGGAAAGTAGTCAAGAGTTTAGGGTATGAATGTTTCTATGTTTAGATTGGTTCGGTTATCTTTTGGAAGGTAATCTTACTCGTCTTGTCACGGTTTTACTATTCTTGTGACAATTAACCTTCCTAATCAATACAGTTTAATTTGGCATATAGCATAATGCCAAGATGATACAAAGACGACAATACTCCTTGGGACAAAAGGCCTAGCTGAGAATTTAGTGTATACACACTTTATTAGTTCCAAATCCTCAAATAGTAGGGGAAAAGTGTTAATAGAGTGTCATCTAGTAATTTCCCATTACATTTTCTTTCCAAATGAGTTCGTATATCTAAATTTTTATACTTGTTAATTCCTAACATTTAACTTCCGTTTTCTTTAAAGATGAACTCATGCCAAATAACAACAGTTGCCTTGCTAAGATGTGCAACTAGCAAAGATAACTCCCTAGTAATTTGAGCATCGAAGAAACCTTCCATGAATTTAGCCATTTTACCATGATTTGTTGCGAAAGGAATAAGACTAATGGTGCAAGATATAATTTGAATATATTACTATAGTAAATGGTTAATCTTGCCTATAATTTTATAATGCTTGATGCAATTTGAAGAAAGCTAATTTGTATACATTGTCATTCATAAGCTAACTCCTTCGTTAAAAATAACTTGAACAAATATATCTTCCCTTAACAATTTTTCTTTGTATGACTGACTTAAAACCGAATTAACATCAAGAAGAAAAACCTGGCTTTGAGGTGAGATATCCACATGGATACTGGGAGATGACCCTCCCGCGGCTACGCCTTGGACTTTCTTAGGAGGCATTGCAAGTGTGGTCTGTCGAACGTGGAAGCAGCTTTACAACTTCTCCTTAGAACTCCACCGTCTCTCCTTGCACCGTTCGTTAAAAGTAGTTTTTGGAAGGTTCCCTCCTTGAATTTGGGAATTGAAAAGGGTATTTTACAAACTTTTACAACTAAGACCCATTGAAGCCATGGGGAAGGCTTAATGGCCTTTGTAAGCTCGTACGAATGGAAATAACAAGGTGTGGAGAAGACACAAGGTGTAGGAGAGCTTTAATGGAAAATAATAGCCGTAAAAGTTATAAGTAAGGGTCTAAGGACCCTTAGGTCAAACTTGGAGAAAAAGGGCTTATGAGGGCTTACACATGGGGGAGGGTGAAAGGTTTTGATGCCAAGGTAAAGGCTTAAGGGTTAATCACGGGAGAAGTGGTTTTAAGATGCCACAAGAAGGGGGTGATTCCAAAGCCAAGGGAATAGGCCTTTTAGGGATTATACACAGGTAAGGAAGTAATAAGACCCTTAAGGCCTTTGTGCTCATGGGGGGGAGTGACTCAAAGTGAAAGGAAAGGGGTTTTGGTACGAGCGTGAAAGGGGACTTAAGGGATTTTTAAAAACCCGGCAGAGGGGGTTCTAATACCCATGGAAAGGGGTTTTAGATATGGGGGTTAAAAAGGCTTCATACAGCACAAGGAGGGGTGAAAGTTTTTGAAATCCAGGGGGAAAGGGTTTTAGCACGGGGGGAGGGGGGGAATGAAAGGGGGCTTAAGGGGTTTTAAACCTGGGGAAAAAAAAAACAAAGGGCGTAGTAGGGTATAGGAAGGGGGTTTAAAGAGCCCCCCCCCTTTGGAAGCTTCCAAGCTTCCAAAAGCTTTGGGGGGGGAGTGGTTATGGCCGTCCGTCCTGACGGCGAATTGGAGGCGGCTCCTCCCTCCCTCGACGGCGACTCCTAACTACTGCCCTGGTGGCCAGCAACAGCGTCCCTTCCCCTCTCTCTCACAGCGTCATGCAGCGGCATTCGGTTCTTCTCACGGCCCCCTCCCTAGCCTTCTCTGTCCTCCGGCCCCTCCCCTTCCCTCGTTTAAATAGTGGAGGGAGGGGGATCTTCTCCTCCTGCGTGTCGACACGCATGCCCTCCCTCCCTCCACAAGCTCCACCAAGGAGCTTCATAACTCCTTCTATTCCCCTCCCCCTCCAGCTCGTTAGTCGGCTGGAGGGATAAGGGGGGGAAATAATTTTTTAAAAAAAATCAAAATCCCGATCTATTATTTCCCACGCGGCCTTTTACATTCTCTCCCCCTTGGAGGAATCGAGATGTCCTCATCTCGAGATAAACTGGGGATATTGATGGTTGAGAGTGCCTTCATCTACCCAAGTGGCATCCTCTTGGGGATAATCTTTCCACTAGACAAGCCATTCTTTCAAGGTTCTAGATCTTAACTGTCTTTCCCTAACATCTAAGATTCTTTCTGGCCTTAGTTCAAGGACTCCTTGGCTAGGCATTATAATTTGTTGGTCATTAAGTACATGATTAGGATTGGGTACATATTTTTTTAATAGGCTGATATGGAATACATTATGAACCTTTAGGTTCTCAGGGAGTTGCAATTTATAAGCATTGGGTCCTAGGCATTTGAGGATTTTATACGGCCCACAATACCTTGGACTTAGCTTCTTGCATTCTCCTAGGGATAGAGAACTCTTTTTGGGATGTACCCGAATGAAGACCATGTCTCCTTTTTCGAAGACTCTTTCTTGACGTTTCAAATCTGCATATGCCTTTTGTCTATCCTTAGCTGCTTGTATGTCTTGTCTTATTGACCTTATTTGATCATCCATGTCCTCCAACATTTGTCTTGTAGCTTCAACTCTTAGGGTTGGATCAGAAAAGTTTAGGGGACTTCGACAATCATGACCATACAATGCCTGGAAAGGGGTCATTTGAATGCTCTGCTGGTAAGAAGCATTGTAGGCAAATTCAACTAATGGCAAGTATTGAATCCACCTCTTCGGCTCTCAACAGCAGTATGCCCTAAGCATATCCTCAATGATTTGATTCATTCGCTTTATTTGTCCATCCGTTTGGGGATGGTAGGCGGTGCTAAAACAGAGTTGAGTCCCAATTGCTTCAAAGATAGCTCTCTAGAAGTGTGAAGTGAAGAGAGAATCTCGATCACTAATGATTCTTTTAGGTAACCCATGTAGCTTGAATATTTCCTTGATAAACAATCTTGCAATGTTAGAGGCTTTATAGTTTGTCTTTACTGGAATCAGGTGTGCAACCTTGGTAAGCATGTCAACCACAACCATAATGAAATTGTATCCTCCTTGGACTTGGGGTAAGCCCACAACAAAATCCATACTAATGAATTCCCATTTCATTTGGGGAATGTCAAGCGGTTGCAGTTTCCCTGGCATCATGACATGTTCGGCCTTGATACGTTGGCAAGAGAAACATTCAGTGACATACTTGAGAATGTCACCTTTGAGCCTCTCCCAATGGTAGCTCTTCCTAACTGCATTAAGAGTTTTTGCATAGCCAGGATGTCCTGCGAAAGGGGAATCATGAGCTTCCCATAATATCTTCTGCTTAAGTGACTGGCTTGTTGGTATACACAGCCTTGTTCTGTAGTAGACAAGTCCATTATCAATGGAAAATTCCTGATACTTAGCTTGTAACTTCAGATTCTGCTCCTTGGTAGATATTTCTTTTATAATTGTATGGTAGGCCAAATCATGGCATGCTTCCTCTCTAGCTAGTTCCAGTATAGGGTTGCTTGGCATAGATACCTTTGTAGCCAGAGATCTGGCCGTTGATGGATTCTGCAAGATTAGGGAATTTAGGAATGCCTTGCGACTGAGTGCATCGGCAACTACATTCTCTTTCCCTGTTCAGTACTTGATTTCAAAATCATACTCCTCCAATACTTCAATCCACCGACGTTGCCTCATGTTGAGCTCGTTCTGGGTAAAAATCCATTTGAGACTCTTATGATCGGTTACTAGAGTAAACTTGTTACCCAACAGTTAGTGTCTCCAAAGCTTTAGAGCATGGATGACAGCTAATAATTCCAGATCATGCATGGCATAATTCTTTTCATGACTCTTCAATTTCCTTGAAGAGTATGCTACTGGATGACCTTCCTGCATAAGTACACATCCCAAGGCAAGAATGCTGGCATCAGTTACTACCTCGAACTCTTTATTGAGGTTAGGAAGTTTTAGAATAGGTGTTGATACCAAACTTTGCTTCAATTTGTCGAAGCTATTTTGTTCGGGAGTTGACCATGTAATAGAAGTCTGCTTCTTTAGTAAGTCTGTAAGAGGGGATGCAATCAAAGCATAGTTTTTTATAAAGACCCTATACCATCCTGTCAAGCCAAGAAAGCTACGTATTTCTTTGACGGATACTGGTATTGGCCATTCAAGCACATTGGCTGGGTCTACTGATATTCCCTGTGATGATACTATGAATCCCAGATATTCAATCTGACGCTTGAAGAATGCACACATCTTCATTTTTGCATACAGCTTATGAGACCTCATTGTCTCAAGGACAATCCGTAGTTGAGGTTCATGATCTTCTTCCTGTTTAGAATAGACTAAAGTGTCATCGAAGAAGACAAGTACGAAATCATCAAGATATGGTCTAAAAATATCCTGCATTAATCTATTGAAGGTGGCACGTGCATTTGTAAGCCCGAATGACATAACCAAGAACTCAAAGTGCCCATATCTTGTATTGAAGGCCGTTTTTAGAATATCTTCTTCCTTGATCCTTATTTGATAGTAACCTGACCTGAGATCAATCTTAGAGAAGATCTTTGCACCTTGAAGACGATCCAGAAGCTCATCTATTCTAGGAATAGGATACTTGTTCTTGACTGTTGATTGATTCAACCCTTGGTAATCAATACATAGTCGAAGTGTCCCATCTTTCTTTTTCTGGAATAGTACTGGAGCTCCCCATGGTGAGTTGCTAGGCCGGATGTAACCCTGATCCAACAATTGCTTGAGTTGTTCCTTCAACTCAATTTCTTCAGGTATGGACATTCTATAAGGCCTCTTCGCAATTGGTGCAGCTCCAGGTACTAGCCTAATTTCATGATCTACTTCTCTTGGAGGTGGAAGTCCAATCAATTCCTCAGGGAATACGTCAGCGTATTCCTTTAGCCAAGAAGGTCCTTCATGAGACTCTTGCTTTTGATCTAACTTGTTGAGTTTGATCAAGTAAACGGGTAATCCTTTTCTGACTCCTTTTATGATCCGCGATACTTTGGCTAATTGGATTCTTGGTACTCCTGCCTCACCTTGAGTTGTGACAAACTCCCTTTCAGAGTTTCGAAAGGAAACTTGACCCTTTCCACAGTGGATGTGGGCGTCATTAGGCTTAAGCCAATCCATCCCGAGTAGACACTCATGGATACCTAAATTCATGACTCTGAATTTGACTGAGGTTTTCTTTCCTCCCAGAAAGAATTCTTCCTTAGCAGTTTGCCTGGTACAAGTTACCTCACAACCGTTTGCCAATTCCACAAGTAGGGTAGATGCTTCTACTGTGGCTATTCCTAATCTTTTTGCACATGCTGGTGAGATAAAGGAATGTGTACCACCACAATCAATCAAGGTTTTGAAACCTTTACCTTGATAGTCCGACGGTGTTTGAATCACCGAGAACTGGCGATTCGGCCCTTTCTTGTGTAAAGCGGCATGGACTGTCGCTCTTTCGAATTCTACTTCCATAGTCGGATCTTCCTCTTCTTCTGCTTCGCATCTTTGCCTATTGGTAATGCAGGTAGTTCTTCCTCTTCCACCGGTGGCGGCTCCTTGACCACGGCTTGCACCTTGGAAAGGTGTTTGACGATGTCCCCCGCTGATCTTGGGACATTGCCTCTTGAAGTGACTGGGTTCATTGCAGTGGAAACATCAGAGGTTTCGGCCATTACTTTGAGTAGGAACAAAGTCGTTGACATTATTTGTCCTTGCTTTCTTCCTTTGTCCCTGATAGTGACCTTGAACTCTCTTCACTTGAGGTCTGAATGCTCCTCTATTCGGGTCACTATAGGACCAAGTTTTGTTACCCCTTGGTCTAGCTTGCACCTCCTGAATTATAGGTGCCGCTCGAATGAGTGCATCTTGAAGATCTGATGGACGCATAGATTCGAGACGGGTATTTATGGGTGGATTTAAGCCCGCACAAAATTTGGACACCTGCTGCGTCATGTCCATCTGTGGCGCATACTTTAAGAGTGAGACAAATTTAGAGTAGTATGCGTCAAGGGTGAGTCCTAGCTGTTTTAGCTCGTAGAACTCATTCATTTTCTGTGTACGATATGCAGGTGGCAAATATCTCCCCTGCACGGCTTTCTTTAACTTCTCCCAGGTAACGGACCCCTCTGAAGTCCCTTGATCCCTGCACCATTGTTTCCACCATAGTCTAGCTTCGCCAGTGAGTTTTATCTTGGCGAGCATGGCCTGATTGGTAGGTGCAGTACCAGCTGCTTCAAAGTAATCTTCCATAGATTCAATCCACATTTCAGCATCAGATTGGACGAATCTGCCTCTCCCGTCAAACTCGGGTGGCTTTATCTACTTGAGGAGGAACTTCTTCTCCTGGGTCACAACAATACTTGATATAGGGGGCGAATTTGGAACCTGTACCTAGGGTTGTGCCTGGATAAAAGTTTTCTTAACGTGATTATATGATAATTGACGTTAGCTTATCTTTAGTTTAGCTATCTCGTAAATCATGAAGCTACTTAACTTTTTAACAACCCTGATACACAGCCAGATATTGATAAAAGAAGTCCTTATTTATATTTACATGGGCGTAGCCTTATACAACGTCTCGTGTGATGATAATTCAATCATTACATTCAGTTTGGGGAGAACAACATTGTATTACATTTGTCTACAGGAACTGTGTAATAGTAAGGTTTTGGGTCATGGATCTTTAGGAATCGATAATTCATTGGAAGTTTGGGATACCCTTTTCGTTGGAATCCATACTTCTCACGGCGGCCCAACACTTTAATCCTGTCGGCTGGGATTACATGGGTTACTTCCTCATATACATATGAGTTCATTTCAACCCTCCGACCTTGAATATGTAAAGTCGAATTTACGTGAGCTTCCACAAAAATGAACAGCTTCACGACATTCAAGTCTTCCAACCACTTGATCCTTTTTAGGTTGGTCTATAGATAAGCAAACCGGTGGGTAGCTATGTAGTAGATTCCTGAAGACCCCATCCATCTTCGTTCTATGTATAAAGGTGATGGATTATAAATCTGCTCCAGGATGTTCATCATCCCAATTCTTTGTCTATAAAGGGAGAATGCATTGCAGTCATAAACATGACCGGAAACATCAAAAACTTGTTCCACGCTTCATAGTTCTGCAAGACAGCATTGAAGATGAGGAAATGTTTGGACAGCAACAATTTCTTTATTTCCTTTTATTGAGATTTCATAAAAACAATTCCGTTGTTGGTCGGCTCTGATACCAACTGTAATGTGTCCCCTAGTATCATCCATGACACGTTTTAGCAGTCCATCGAAAAGGATGTCTAGAAAGCTCTGCCCGGCACTCCCATGGAATGTTACGGGTCTTGCGATCTAGTTCTTCCCGCGTCTGCCACGTAGCGGAAGTATCCTGGCCGTTCCCACTTATGATCGACAGGAATTAGGGTTTTCCTAAAGGGGTCGTTAGCTAACAGCAACTAGCGTCAGACCCGAGCGAACTACTTTATGCAGAAACGCCAGGTCCGAAGCGGATTCATGCTGCACTTGGTTCAAGGAGAATGGGAAACGAAAGGGATGCAAAGCTCAACCTCTCTGCCATAAGGCATAGTCCCATTCCGTTCCCCTAAAACAACGTAAATCGGTTAAGACGTAACTCTAGGTCATCGTTCTCGTTATTCTTTTTGATGATGATGATCATTCTGTTGTTCTTCGAGATTTTTGAGAAAAGTTCCTGGCTAACCGAGACCACCCAACCGGAGGACGGACCCATGGCCCATCCTCCGCACTTTCCTTGGTTTGTTTTAGTTATGTAATTATCTAACACATTAATTTGACATATAATAATCAGCTTCTTTAATTAACCTTGTTAAGCACCGGTTCCTTCACGTAATCTTATCACGAGACATAGAAAAACAACATCAAGCAAGTTCTTTTAACATTTCATCATTTTATCTTTGAAATACAAGGAGTTCCGCCCGTAGGCTTTTCCATAATCTGCCCGAAGGCTAACCAGTAATCTCCAGGGATCAGTATTCCAAGCTTCCGCCCGTCAACTAGTATGTGGGCCTCGAGATCCAATCCCGAGTCACGTTAGCCTCTTGTGCAGGACCCGAAAGGCGAGGGATTTACGGCCAGAGCCCCCCTGGCACCCAAGCGTCCTCCTGCTCCAAGTAGAACTCAACGGAGAGACCTCTCGGGGCGGGTTCGGTCCACGTTCTTGGCGCGGTCAACAACCCCCTTGGTTAGGGTCAGGCAGGCAGTCGGGGGTAACTGAAGCTGCCTCTCCCTTCAGGCCTTTAACCTGAAGTATAGGTACTTGTTTAATTTGTAATTCATAATTTAAACAGAGCCCTACAATCTCTAGCAAGCACAAACATTTCCATTAATCAACCCAGTTGTATGGCAAACTGCTAAGGAAGCGTTCTTTCCTTTTTGAGTGTATCAACAGTCGTTCTCAAGATGTCTTGTAACTTGGCAAGATCCCTTATATTCGGGTGTAGGGTATACCCAACTTGGTTAACCCTAAGGTACCTTAGATATGCTAGTTTCTATTTTACAACTTTCCTTATTTAGAAGGATATCCAAAACTACGTCTTTTTGCAAGATAACTTGCGTAAGGATCTGCCGTCCTTGAAGAGGGTTTTTCCCTTTTCTCCTTGTGAATCAATCACAAAATGATTTCATACATGTTGCGCAAGTCTGGCGATGGAATAATCTGTTTAGATTCCTTAAGCTGACGTATGTCAGGCCTAGGGTTTCTTCATTTAAGAACCTTAGGGACAATCCCTAGTTTCTTATCTTTATGAATTTATTGTCCCTACGGTAAGGAAAGTAGTCAAGAGTTTAGGGTATGAATGTTTCTATGTTTAGATTGGTTCGGTTATCTTTTGGAAGGTAATCTTACTCGTCTTGTCACGGTTTTACTATTCTTGTGACAATTAACCTTCCTAATCAATATAGTTTAATTTGGCATATAGCATAATGCCAAGATGATACAAAGACGACAATACTCCTTGGGACAAAAGGCCTAGCTGAGAATTTAGTGTATACACACTTTATTAGTTCCAAATCCTCAAATAGTAGGGAAAAGTGTTAATAGAGTGTCATCCAGTAATTTCCCATTACATTTTCTTTCCAAATGAGTTCGTATATCTAAATTTTTATACTTGTTAATTCCTAACATTTAACTTCCGTTTTCTTTAAAGATGAACTCATGCCAAATAACAACAGTTGCCTTGCTAAGATGTGCAACTAGCAAAGATAACTCCCTAGTAATTTGAGCATCGAAGAAACCTTCCATGAATTTAGCCATTTTACCATGATTCGTTGCGAAAGGAATAAGACTAATGGTGCAAGATATAATTTGAATATATTACTATAGTAAATGGTTAATCTTGCCTATAATTTTATAATGCTTGATGCAATTTGAAGAAAGCTAATTTGTATACATTGTCATTCATAAGCTAACTCCTTCGTTAAAAATAACTTGAACAAATATATCTTCCCTTAACAATTTTTCTTTGTATGACTGACTTAAAACCGAATTAACATCAAGAAGAAAAACCTGGCTTTGAGGTGAGATATCCACATGGATACCGGGAGATGACCCTCCCGCGGCTACGCCTTGGACTTTCTTAGGAGGCATCGCAAGTGTGGTCCGTCGAACGTGGAAGCAGCTTTACAACTTCTCCTTAGAACTCCACCGTCTCTCCTTGCACCGTTCGTTAAAAGTAGTTTTTGGAAGGTTCCCTCCTTGAATTTGGGAATTGAAAAGGGTATTTTACAAACTTTTACAACTAAGACCCATTGAAGCCATGGGGAAGGCTTAATGGCCTTTGTAAGCTCGCACGAACGGAAGACATTTGATGATTGAGACATTGATATAACCCCATTGCATAAGTATCAATCACATGAATCATTCCAGTAGGAACAATGAGCCCGTCTGCTCAATGAAATCCACAAGTGAACCGACAATAACATGAATCCGTTCAATCAATCTAGTGGCATTGCCCTTCTATTCTTTGCTCACTTCCAAATATCCCAAACATCATTCCAATCAATTTGAGAGCTCTCACGCGCATCAATATCCTCAAACCTGCTAGTCGAAGCATCTAGAATGTTTTGCACATGTGCTCGTGCAATAGAGATACATTCAACTAGAGAACCTGTTTCTTCATTTGCATCACCTTCAAGGGAAATATTCAAGTTTAATCCCTCATGCTCGCTTTTTGAATCACTTGTAGCCTTAGATTTTCATTCTTTTTAGACACTCTGGGAGTTGGAATGTACTTCAATACATGTACATGTACAACACCATTAGGGTCTGTATACTCCAACTTTCCATTGCTTGCCGTCTTTAGAAATTCAGTAAGATCTTTTGACCCAATAACAAACTTATCATCATCAGATATAATATATCTTTTTTTTAAGTTTTTCAAAAGTCAAGTCAATAAGTGCACAAATCATAGTGACATCCATCTCTTGCCTTCGAAATTTTGAATTTAATTTATTCAACTCTGCAAGCACATCTCCTAGAATATGTATAATAAATTGCACCACAAAATTTGTAGCATATCCATACCACTTTTTCTCATGTATTTTCCATTGCTCAAAAACAACACGCATTATTTTCACAAATCTTTCCATGACTTGACTTCCGGAAAGCCATCGAACTGCATGAATTCACAACATCTTTGCATCAATAATATCATACTCATGCATGATCTTCCATAGCTCCAAGTGTGGTGGTTTGTTGATCTACATAACCATGCATACACTTTGTTTGCAACTTTATCAATAAAAGAAAATACATGAGGATGTGAAATAAATCCATCCTTTGTTGCCAATGCTTGTCAATGTGCAATACAATGTATGCCTATAATACGTGGAATTACTGCTTGAAAGCATGTCACTTTGCCGTCCCATTATCCACTGACAATAATGGGATAAATCTTAAAATTGCATCTCCTTTGCCTCCATTGATGATATACAAAATATAAATAATCAAATGTTTCTCCAAGGTGCCATCACTGCTCTCATCAATGAGCATAGAAAAGAAGGGACGTTTACATACTTCTGCGTACATTTACTTCCTTACATGGTCTCTCATAGCCAATAACATCTCTCTTCCTGAAACTAGATTGACATATGATCCATATTCGTTAGATGTAGGCATATTTGGAGTGGAAATCTCTCTTTGCAACCTACACAATTGTGGATATTTCTCTAGTGGTAAATCGTCACATGCACAAAAGTATACAAGATTTATACATGATATAATACGATTTTGCTTACTATGGACTATTGTGTCCACCCCATGACCCATAGGTCCTTTACCATCACTGCCAATTTACCATCACTGCCAATTTTTGTCTTCACAATTTGGGCACGCATAACATTAATATGATCAGTAGTTTTTGCATGATCATTCAATGCAGCTAATTGGATGCTCTGAGAACCAACTTGAGTGTAGGTATTCACTTTACCGGCATCTTCACACCACTGACATTTTATCCTTTCTTCATTACACATGTTTTTGCATATACAAGCCCATGGATGAAGCAAAGTCCACTGGTGTCACCACTTTCTTTCGACTCTTTTAGAAGAAGCATCACCACGAGATGAGCTCTCTATCTGATCATTTTCCACAATTACATTTGCATTCTCTATATTAGGTCCTTCTTGAGTTATATTGACACTAGATTACCCTTGAGGTTTGTCATTATTGTCCCCCAACATTGTACCCTCTTGCCTTGTAAAAGTATTTTGACTTCTAGAAAAGAAAGATGTGATAGAAGGATTTGCCTTTCTTTTTCTAGCCGCACGCTTTTGAGGTCCCGATGTATCCATCCTTGATTTATCTATTTGTACATAAACAAACCATATAAATAAATATTACATTTTGATGATACATATAAACACTTCAACTAGAACTCATACTCAATTATAAGAGAACTTTGTAACTATGTATTTAGAAAACAAATATATGTACATATAGGTGAATCCACAAGAAACTAGAAGAGTCTCAATCCCAAGCTCAAAATCCAAAAGCATTTGTACATAATGTGAGCTACAAATGAAGCCATAACTATAACCATTGAATCATGAGGATGATCAAAGGGAAAATGTATCACTTGCCCAAGGTATGGGCAAAGAAAACATTGAACCAAGATTCCCAAACTAGAAACCATAAGCCTAGAATACTTGATAGAGAATGAAATATTTTGATCTATGAATAAAATAAGGGGATAGCTTAGGTGCCTTGGATCTATTATTAGAGAAAGATATCATAAGAATCCTTAACACAGCATGGACCTATATCAGAGTCTTGGTTTTATGCAAGGCACTTAGATTAATTTTGGTTCAAATCTTGAAAAACATATACCTAATGCATTGCATTTTTATTTCCACCAAAGCCTATAGTAGAAGTATTACATTCGAAGGATACATGTAAGCAATTCCAAATAGGTTTCATACATAGAAGAAGAGTATGAGATATTCCCACATATGAATACCATAGAAGAGGGTAGTCTAGTTGCCTTAGATCCATTATTACATAAAGATGTTGTAAAAATATCCTTAAGATAGTGTGGACCTATATCAAAGCCTTGGTCTTATGAAAGGGACTATGTCTAAATTAGGTTTTGAAGTAAGTAAAGGATGTGCCACATAATTATTTGTATCAAAGTTTGTATAAACATTGTAGAATAGATCTTATACAATGCAATAAGAGAATGAACTATAAATTTGTACTTGAAAGCTGATAACTAATAGTCAACATCGTAGATGAATTCAAAAGTAACTCTCAAGTTGTTCGAGTCTTGAATCCCAAGCTCAAATGCAATAGTATCTATAGAAAATGCATCACTTTCATATATATAGATGAAACGTTTTTACATGATGAGTTCTAGTGCTTGTGACCTCAAGCATGGTCATGGTCGTAAGCACTATAGGTGAAAGTAATACATATCAAAAATGAAAACTACAAGCCAAGGGGAGGCATGCATGCATGGGGCTCCTCTACATCTCCTTAGAAGAGGCATCATCGTTGCTACCACCACCGATGCCGCTACTGCTAGTCCCCCCTTCACTATCCTCAACTGCATCAAGGTTCGCCTACACAAAGGATTAAGGTATATAAATACCATTACAAATAATAAATTAGAGTTACCTATACTTTTCATGTAAAAAATAAAACATACCTCTTCCAGTTGTGGAATCCTCATGGCACAATTATATTGCTCCTCCGTAATGAGTCCCTCCTCGTAGAAATGCTGCCAAGTGGATGCCCGGTTATGACCTCGATGGTAGCCTACCTCTAGGAGTAGGCATCCTACCAACGATATGATACTACAAAACAATTTGAACATACAATGTATTAGAACACACTACATAATGAAGTAAAACAAATTACAAAATTTAATTTAAAAAAAGAAATCAAATAATACTTACAAACTCAGCCTCCCATGACTCCCTGCCACCGGATCCATAATGCGACGATCCTGGTTGCCATCTGGATACGTCGCGCCTCTGCATGCTGGCGACTTGTCATTTTCTCTGCTACTCTCTCCTTGACCTCTTTCCACTCCCTGCAGTGGCAATTGGGTGGTTGGCCATATCCAGGGCGCCCTTGCTCTTGTCTCCGCAGTGGCTCCTTGGCGCGCGTCATAAGGTGAGACCTCTTGTTATGAAGCGCGTCTCTCACCTTTGACCGTTCCCAATCATCTGAGATTCGTGAATTCTCGGGATTAGGGTACCTTCTATGTACTGCCCGCAGCACCTTTTGCCACAAACCATTTTTTTGATGCTTGAAGGAAATCATGCAATGTTTGTATGTGGCATGCACGACACTCCTTGAGTAGGTTATCACTTCCCTCCCCTCATAGTCATGCAAGATACAACCAACATTAAAGACATAGTAGTACATTTGTGGAGGCTCACCTCTCTCATTTCCCGGTGAGGGTGATCGAGAACCACCTCCTAGGCAACTCCCACAAAGCTCTCGACCTCCTCGTCCTCCCGCACGACTCTCCCTTCTCCCTCGACGGGCACTACTCTCTATCTCACTTGATGCATGTGCTTCTGTAGATGCACGTGCTTTGACCGATCCATGTACTTCAGCTGATCCATGTGCATCAACTGATCTGTGTGTATGCATAGTGCGTGGAGTACGTGTTAGTAGAGGTGTACCAAGGTTTGGTGTGCCAAGGTTTGGTGTTTGTGCGGCAGTGCTAGGAAAAGATGTGATAGGTGTCCCAAACATGACACTGAAAACCTCCTTTGCAGTGGGAGTGTGACCAAGATAATTGGTCATCTCTCCCATGAATTGATCCTTGTTTGGAAAACCTCCAAAAAAGCTACTAACACCTCTAGAAAACTCCGCTAAGGTGTTGTTCATGCATTCCAACTCAGGATCAGTGCTAGAAAATCCAGGATTCCACATCTACACAAGAAAAATCATATTACCCTCTGCAGATAAAACATATTACATGCTGTGTCTATACCTGCGTCTATACCCGCGTCTGTCAGTGCGTCTATTCCTGCGTCTATACATGTGTCTACACTGTCATCTAGACGCACTGACAGACGTGCACAATCGGACCATATTTTTTAAACCTTTATAAAAAATGTGAAAAAAAACCTCCATAGATGACAGCTATAGCATGTAAAGAGAGAGAGAGAGTGACAAACAGACAAAGAAAGTAAACAAGATTGAGAGAGAGAAGAAGAACTCACCTTCTTTGCTTGTTCCAACGGGTGGCGGCTAGGTTGCAAGCTCCTTGTCCTCCTTCTCCCTTCCCTTGGTAAGTTGCTTGAATCTTCTTCTCTTCCTTGCTGTTTGGCTCTTGTTCTTTACTCTTTGTCTCTTCCTTCCTCCTATCCTCTTTTTACTCTTATTTCCTTCCCTCATTATCTTCATGAAGTGATAGATAGACATGATTAGTGATGTCGAGCTCGAACTGCACAAAACGCGCAAAAAACGCAGGAAAGCACTAGTTTGAAAAGAAAACCACAAATTTGTTAAATTTTTTTAAATATTTATGTGGCGCGTCTGTAAGCGCGTGTAATTACGCGTATATATGCGCAGATAAGACATATTACATGCGCTGATAGACGCGCAGTTACAATTAAACTGATTAGATGCTAGCTTTTGGTTGTTTTTGGATCAATGTGACATGACTTTCCTAGTCTTTCAATATCAAAATGTTTGCCTCCATGTTGTAAGTATCAATGCATGCATTTAGGGAATATGACATATATACCAAATGAAATCACATTTGTCCTTATGATCCAAGTGTAATTATGTTGTCATCTTCTACTAGTATGGGACATGCTGAGTCAACAAATAGTACATCCTCCAGTGAGGATGAGACATTGCGTCTTCACAATCGAGGCGCTTAGCTACGACGGAAAATCAAATGTATGTGTGATCATTGTCAAGGATGTTTTTCTCAAGCACGTCGAATCACAATGTCAGATCTCAACATGTACGGAGAGTGGGACCAAGAAAAAGACCTAGTAATTTTTATTGCTTTATTTGCACAAATATTATTGGTCTATGTTGTGTCTTCACCATTAAATAAAACCTCCTTTCTTTTATTGAGTAGGATGCAGTACCACATCCTCAAATGGTCCCTCCAGGGCATTGAGAGGCTGCGAAGCGTCGACGCGAGGAGGCAGAGTCCTCAAGAAGAGTCGAGACTGATGATGACAATAGCATCCCTCTTCAAATGCCCCATCAAGTTTTGGCGGAAGAGATTTTGGACAACATGGTGTACGATTTATTTTCCCATGAGGTTTGGGGGGGAGGGTGCCACTAGAGAGACAGATGAACCGCTACACATAGCGTCAAAAACTCCATTATACGAAGGTTGCACCTACTCCATTCTCTGTGCATCTCTCGAGATACTGAACTTACAAACCATTTATGGATAGAGTAATGCTAGCTTGAATGCATTATTGAAGTATGTATCATTTGATATTAATTCATAAATGCTTCTAGACAATATTCACGGTTTGTTAACTCTGTTTGCACAATATATGTAGGTTACTGTTACAAATGCTTTCAAATGGAAATAAATTACCAACTAGAAGGGAGCAAGCATGGCGTTTCCTGACATCCGTTGGAGGTCTCGATTACGTTAAAATCCATGCATATGTCAGTGATTGTATCTTGTTTCGTGGGGATAATGCATTTGCACGACAATGTCCTATTTGTGGTGAACCAAGATACAACCAAGAGATGAAATCAATGGATGTGTCTTGTAAGGTTTTGCGACATTTTCCTATTATTCCACGTATTCAACTTATGTTTAAGTGTGAATCTATTGCGAGACTCATATCATGGCATGCTAGTCACCATTCAAGTGATGGAAAGTGGAGAATTCCTTCAGACACACCAGCTTGGCAACACGTAGACAATTTGTGACCTACTTTCAAAGAAAAACCCAGAAATTTGAGATTTGCTCTAGGATTAGATGGAATAAATCCATTTGGCATCAAAAGCACTTCATATAGTGTATGGCCAGTGGTATTGGTGAACTATAATATCCCTCCGTCTATGGCAATAAAAAAAGGACATGTAATGTTGTCCCTTTTGATTCTTGGAAAATACAAACTAAAAAACATGGACGTTTACTTAGAGCCTTTGATCGAGGAGCTAGAAATGCTATGGAGAGGTATTGAGGTGCAAGATGTGAGTGCATCATTGTCCTCTAGAGATTTCACTTTGAAGGGTATGTTGTTGTGGACCATGCATGACTTTCCAGGCTATGGAGAGTGTTCAAGTAGTTGCATACTCTATTTTATTCATTCTTACCCTTAATCAAATATATGTCATCATTAACCCACTTGTTTTTACAAGTTTAACTACATTAGGATATCATGCATATCCAATTTGCGGTCTCTCTTTGGTTTCTTCTAGACCGACACGCTTGAAGAAGGTTATCTATGACAATCATCATCGTTTTCTTCCTATTGACCACCCCAAATATGCACCCCCCACTAATGGAAGAACTCCACAATCTCTGACCATTCAGGATTGGAAGGACACTTGGACACACGCAAATGATCATCCTCCACTTGGCATGAGTCGGTAACTAGTTTACTTCTTTTGTTTGTCTTTAAAGTACACTCCATTATGAGAACAAGAAATAATATATTGTTTGTGCCTTAGATTCTCTATATTTTTTCCTCTCCCATATTGGACTGAACTCAAGATCATTGGACCCCATGCATATATTCCAGAATGTTGCCTCTACATTATGGGATCACTTAATCGGGGCTCGTGATTCTGTTAATGTAAGGGAGGATTTACGCAGCATTGGACATATGAGACGAGCTTGGCCACGCATTGGACCCAGAGGAAAGATTGAGTTATCGCGTGCACCTTGGATGTTGTCGAAGACCAAAGAAAAGATGGTGAAGCAGCAGATATGTAGCTTTCAAACTCCCACAGGATATATGAGATGCCTCAAGGGAGCCTTCATAAAGAAAAAGAAAAGAGGTGTGGAGCAACTATCTAGTCTAAAGTCTCATGATTGGCACAAAATGATTCAGGTAAGGATTTTCATAGTCATAAATATATTAATTAGTGGAATAACTATGTAGACTAATTAACAATGTAGGAATATTTACATACAGCTCATCCTTCCTACTACATATCCCATTGTGTTTCGAAAGATGTGCGTGATATCATTTACAAGATGGGTGAGCTTGCGTGGTATGTATACTTTATACTTATTTTTTAGTTTACATATTACGTACATCACATAGTAAACCCGCTTGAATTTATTGGACAAAATTAATCATAGTTCTCAATTGCATGTTGGTAGATTTGTGAGTTTAAAGGAAATCGATCCAAATACGTTGCAAGAGGCTCGAGTATTGTCCATTGAGGTGGTTTGTTTGGTGGAGGAAACTTTTCCTCGCTCCATTTTGACTACTTAAGTACACTTATTGTACATCTAATTGATGAGATCGCAATTTGTGGGGTAGTTCATGCAAAGTGGATGTTTTTTCTAGAGTGCTTTATAGAAACCCTAAAAGATTTTGTAAGGCAAAATGCACGGCCCGAGGAAAGCATGGCCGAGGGTTGGTTAGTGCAATCATCCCTTGTACAAATCTCTGAATATCTTACTAAAGTGGAATCCTCTTTACCATGACTATGGAAAGATGATGAAGATTTGAGGATGACCTCTATAATACCTCAAGGAAAAAGAAGGAGCAAAGTGCTAATGAAAGAGGAACTTCATAAGTTAAATGTATTTTGTGTGCTTAACAACGAAGTAATGAGCAAATGGGTGACACTATATAAAGAAGCAAGGGCAAGAAGATTAAGCGAAAGGTAAGCATTTCGTGCTAGACATGGACGTAATGTCCCATATCCAGAACATTTAAGTGCGCTTCCACGTCATATTGATATAGATTGGCTACATGAAAAAATGGAGAATATGTAAAAAGAGGAGCCGATGGATATATCGCAAGAGGAGTGGGAATACGCACGAGGTTACTTATCAAAGGTGAGACATACTTATAATTAAATTATCTTTAGTTATATATGATATAATAATTTCACATGTTTCATCTTTAACTAAATCATTAATATGATCTCAACAATGTACTACTAGTGCACATTGTTCAATGCTATTTCGTGTGAAGACAAACATTTTCGAACTCAACGCATAGATGATAAGAGAAATACCCAGGATTGTGGTATCCTTGCAAACTTCCAGGATACCAATGGCACCATGGAAGGTTATTGTGGCTTGATCCAAGATATTTTGAAGCTTGACTTTAGGCGATTTTTTATATATGTGCTAGATGTGAAGTGGTTTAAAAAAGTAGTAACAACGGGTGAGCATTGCACAATTAGACGTCATCCAAGTGGTTTTGTAGTAATTGACTCTACAAAATTTCACCAAGTCAAGAATGACACATTCGTACTACCTCAAAAATGCGAGCAGGTATATTAGAATCTATTTATTTTTATATATATTAATTCTTGATACATTCTCAAAATACAATAAATATCTAAGTTACTTACTTTTTGTTTTTTAAATGCAGGTTGTGTATCACCCAATGGTAAACAATAGCCGATGGTGGCACGTCATCCCCATATCTAATCGTTCAAAACCAATATATGGCAATGCTATCAACATAGAGATAGTTGATAACAATCCAACAATCAATGATGATACAATAAATGATGATGCACATGATGATGCCATGATCGATGATATACATGATGCAGTGCAAGATGATCCCCGTGAGGATGTTCAAGGAAGCGCAAAAGAGGATAACAATATGGTTGCAGATAATGATGAAGAAATTGAGCATAGCAATACATCTGACAGTGGGATAGACTTGTTTGTTTCATTGCCCAATGGTAACATAGACCTAGAGGTAGATAGTCTAGCAAGGGCCGATCTCATTGAAGATGAGATGGATCATTCATTGTAGCATATATAATCAGCTTTGAATGATTGGATGTATATTTGTAATACTCAAAAAGAAGTAAAGTTGGTAATGTATTCAAACAAATACTAGCTGTTAAGATATTTGGTCATATTTAGGGACTTTATGAGAAATGAAAAATATGTGCGTTTATTTTCGCATCTATAGCCACGTTTATAAACACGGATATATAGACACGTTCTGTATACTAGCATGAATAGATGCGTTGATACACGCGCTTATAAATGCGCCTCCTATTTTGCGTGTACAGTGCGTGTCTATAGGGCATTTCTCTTCTACTGTAGTGTTTGGTGAAACTCTAAAACGGTGGATTATTTTTGTGCGAATTAAAGCCTGATTTTGTATAAATAAATAGATTATGTTGTAGAACTAGTTCATGCATGAGAGGACTATTATCTAACAAAGATAAATAGAAATTTGATCATGGATCATTAATCAATTTCATTTTTATTCACACAAAAATATTGAGTTTCAAGTATGAGATCTTAAATGCAAATCATTTCTTTTTTGTTTGTTATAAGAAAAATTTTCAAACTTGTTCTACTAAAGATTTTGATTCTCAGGTACTTATAATCCTTGAGAAACACTTGAAATTATTTGTCCACAAAAAAGAAACTAGAGATTTCTTCATGTTACTATCTAAAAATCTTAATAAGGACTCAAGATTAACTTTTTGGTGCTAGAATGATGAAGATATGTGACAGAATTGGGTTGATCAAAGTAGAGTTGAGAGAAATTGATGTATGCATATTGCAATTTGAGAATATGTGTTTTAGATCCTATTAGCCTTGCATCATTGAGGTAATAATAAAGAGTATATATTTTATTGATCTTGTATGGTTATTAAATAGTCAAGATTCTAGGTTTTGATATGCAAAAAATAAAAAATAGGATTCTAAGATCATAGTTGAGTCTTGAGCAATAGAAGAGTCTACTAGTTATAGATCTATTAGTGTCATTACGTTTGCAATCAAGATCTAGAGTTGACATATGTTTATGACATTACAAATCCAAGAAATCTGATTATTTAATGTTTTCTTATAACAACAAGTATTATGATTTTATCTTTTAAATATATATAGTTCAAAGGACAATGGGTGTAACCTAATTCAAAAACTTGATGTGATCATGAAAATTAAAGTCTTATTATTTGAATGGATTTGTGTGATAAAAAATACTATTTAATTAAAAAAATTGATGTAGCAAGCATTGGAATCTTACTTTAGGAAAAGCATAAACTGAATAGGTATCTATGGGAGATTCCCTTCTAGATTGAGCTCTAATAATCCATATTTGGTTGAATCTATCCGAAATAGCTTGCGCCTTTTTATAGTCTGCAAGGCATAGGTTCAATTCTCTAGCTTTTTATCTTTACGCTTCTTCTCAATCTGCAATCCATAGGTTGCAACATCTATAGCGACATATGTAGTCCATGCAAAAAAATTCTATGAAATCTTCTTCGTTGTTCCCTTTCCAAAGTTAAATGTTACAATAAATAGACTTGTCTCACTGGCACAGATATTTCTATCCTTCCAAAAAATTAGATTTTCTTCATAACATCTCTATAGGCTTCATAGTTCCTATATCATAGTCATCATTATCACATCATCCACATCTGCAAACAAATTTACTGCTAAGCAAAGTCTACAAAGGAGAAGATCTCCCGAGATCTTTCGATGTGGCCTATTTTATTTGTAGATCTTTATAGCATGCTCGCTCGAGCTACTTCCTTATTGGCACATTTTCTTTTTTGGGTTTTTAATATCGGTTAAGTCACCTATTAGTCAGCTCTAGCATCAGTAATTCGATATCTCACTTCTCACAAGATTACTCGAATTAAGGCAGACTTGCATTGGACTTGGTTGAAAGAGAATGGGAGATGAAGGAGAGTGTAGCACATCAACCCTTCTACTTGTAAGGAAAATTTCCATTCCAACCCCCTAAAAAAATACAAGTTGGGTTTTTTCTAACATGCAATGGCCATTTGTTTGCTTATTTGCTAATGAAATTTTTATGAGAAAAGCTCTCGGGCTAACTGAGACAACCCGGCTATAGGTCTGGACCTTGTCAAGGGTCCATCCATCCACTTCTCTCAATAGAGTATTTTGAATTCCCTAATTACCTACCACTTTAGGTTTGACATATAAAGATAGCTTCTTCAATTATCTTCTAGCACTGGTTCGTTACACATCTCTATTTCATGACACAAAAACAATGTAAAGCAATTCTTTCTCAATTAAAGTTCCTTTAAGAAAAATGTCTTTTTACAATGTTTCCTGTTGTAAAATAATTAAGTTGTCTTGCTACGAAACTCCTGTTTAGACATAATATCATCCTGAATGTATTATTCTCACCAAGTTCAGTCCCTAGACTAGTATCGAGACTTCCAGAGTACTATCTAGGTTTGAAGGGGAATTGACAATTCGTAAGAGTTTAAGGAATTTGTGACTAGAGCCCCTTGGTATTCTCGTCTCCTCCTACCAACTAGAATTTTCTACGATAGGACCTTTTGTGTCATGATCTATCCATATACTAACGTGAAAATAAAACCCCTTGGAGTAGGTTTTATTCACGCTCACTTTAGGGAGGTCTAGTGCCATCAGGGAACGCTTCAGTTGGGTGTTCTGTGCTCATCAGAATACTACCTTAGTTATGAGAATCTGTACCCAATTACCCATATTTTATCTTGATAATTTAAGTAAAATCAAAATCTAGCTTACAACCACAAACAACTTACTTCAAATGTATTATACACAACAATTTTTAATGAATTTACTTGCAAGACAAACCCTTTTCAATATTAAGACTAGACTTAGTGCAAGTGGAAATATCTTCCAATAATCCTCTCGGATTACTCTTCCCGTTGGGATCTAGCCCAAGATAAAATTTAACAAGTGTTTATTTTTCCAAAACTTCCATATTTGAGAGTTCGGACAACCCATCAGTCCTTCGAAAACTTCTTTAAGCAACTCTTGTGATAATTTTTTTTTCTTTTTTCTTAACAGAATTCTGTAGGTCCTTATCTCGTGATAATTCACTAGATTCAAAACCCTTGGATATTTTATTATGAAAAGGATTCTAATAATTTCATCTCAAGATTTTTCAAAAAACTATGTTTGTATTTATTGATATGAGGTTCCATCAATTTAATACAAAATGGATTCAAAATTGTAACTCAAAATTTTTATTATTACAAAAATAGTAGTCCTTGAATCTAGTTCTTAGTAAAACCTATTTGATGCAATAAAATCATAAATTCTTTCGGGTAGTGCAGTAACTTCCCTACGTCCTATTCCTACTACATATTGTATAATCCAATTTAATCTTTGGAATTTGTGATTAAGAATTTCTCTTTTATTAAAAATTTTCTATGCATGAAGTTATATGAAAAAGTCCTACCCTTACAGATGTAATTTTTCTTTACAAGTCCATGACATGATGTTTGAATATTATTTTAATATTTAACATAATAGTCAAACATAGCACTTGGGGATATACGATGAGTGCTTGGTATTCGCAGCTTTGTTTGTAATTCCGATATACCTTCCATTCCATTTACAGTGGTTACACCCGTAACATCATTGGCAACTACCGCTTCTACGGCCTTCGTAATTTTCTTCTTCAGGGCCATGGTCTTCAATCAAGAAATTGTAGAGAAGACTTCGATAATAGAGCTATGGGTCGTCTTCATTGAATCATTAGAGATTTCTATAATAGAAATTGAGAACAAATCGAGTAGATTCTTGAATATTCTACAATGAAAAGCAGGTAGAAGAGATGGGATTTGATGTAGAAAGGTGACAGAGCATCCTCCTTATCTTCCCAATAAGAATTGCTCTCCTCTTGCCTCTCTCTCTCTCTTGGTTCGAGAAGTGTCTTTCCTCTTGATTCAACCCAATATCTCTATGGCTATTCATGTCCCATATTTATAATTAAATTGAAGGGAGGGGGATCTCATGAGTTGTGGCCAAGAAGAGGAGTTCTTTATGGAGGGTATCTTGCCAATTGTGGCGTGTTTGGTTGTCCACTTGTGGGACACGTCTTAGCAGCCCATCGAGAGGGGAGTCTAGAAAGTGCCACCTGGCCTTCTTTTTTCACCCATCGGGAGGGGTGTCTAGAAAGTGCCACCTGGCACTCGCAAGGAATGTCACAAGGTTTGCGATGTAGGTCTTTCGGAGTCTGCCCTGAGCGGAAGTATTCGGCCGTTCCCACTTAGGATCGACTTGAAGTGAGGGTTTCTTCCCTATCAGCCAAGTCTCTAGGAAGTAGCTAGCGTAGAGCTCCAAATGAACCACTTTGCGTAGGAATAGCAAAGTCAAAGTGGATTTATGCTGCAATTGGTTCATGGAGAATGGGAAACGAGAGGGATGCGAAGCTCAACCTCTCTGCCCATAATGCATAGTTCCATTCCACTCCCCTAAAATAGCATACATCATGATTCTAACTCTATTGACTCTAGGTATTCACAGTTTCGTTATCACGTCTTTTGAGAAAAGTTCCCAGCTAATCGGGACCACCCTTCCGTAGGACGGACCCAAGTCATGTCCACCACACTTTCCTTGAGTTGCTTAGTTATCTAATTACCTACCACATTATGTTTGACATGCAAAGGCACCTCCCTTAATAAATCAATTTAAACATAGGTTCCTTCACGCAACTTAGGCATTGACATAAAAATAACAATGTCAAGCAAGTTCTTTTTTCAAATATCTGATCTTTATTTAGCATAGTATTGGAATACATCAAGTATCTTTCCCAAAGGCTATCCCAGCAATCAACATGATTGTTGCTCAAATTTTCGCCCGTAGACTAGTACATGGGCCTCGAGGTTCCATCTCGAGTCACGTCGGCCTCTTGTGTGGGATCCGGAGGTAAGGAATTTACAGCCAGAGCCTTCCCTAGCACCCAAGCATCCTCCTGGTCCAAGCAGCACCCACGGAGAGACCTCTCACGGCGTGGCGGGTTGGGTCCATGTACCCAGTGTGGCTAACAACCCCGTTGGATAGGGCCAAGGCAAGCAGTCGGAGAAAACTAAACCCACCTCTCCCTCCAGGCTATTAACCTGAAGCATTTTTGGCAATGGCGATGTAACTGTGATTATCACAGCTTCGCATGAAGAACTAGACTTTTGGCAATGAAAATGCATTTGTGATTATCACATCTTAGCATTATTGGATATTCATCCTATACTCACATATGCTATAGGATCCTCCTTAACCATACTATTTCACATGCAATAAAACAAGCCCCCTCTTGTACTCTACTTTGACAGAAGATAATGCCACAGTTGGTTGCTTCTTACTGATCCAGAAGAAGATTTAAAAACCTAAAGCAAAATAATATCTAGAAATTTATTTCCTCAAATCATAATCACCTTTCCAATCTCACTCATAATTCACCATAAGAGCACTTTTGCAATGGTATGTGATACCATAGTCAAGAGTTCCCTTCAAATTTCTGAGCACCCACATCCTAACTTCCCAATAACTTTCTCATAGTTTGTTTGAGAACCTACTCAAAACATTAAAATTGATATCTAGCTTGATGCTACACAAGTAGATGAGGTTGCCAAGCAAACTCCTATATCTCCCAATGTCTAGTAGTGCCAATGTATCCTCAATGGATAACTTCACATTGACCTCCATAGGTGTAGCTATCTCCTTACACTCGGTCATGTCAAACGCTTTTAAGATCTCCCATACATACTTCTTTTGAGAGATGAGGATTTCGCTAGATAGACTTCAATTCACAAACAATACTATAATAAGCCTAAGTCCGTCATTTCAAACTCAGAGCTCAAAGCCTTTCGAGTGTGATGGATCATATTTTCATAGTCACCTATAATAATAAGGTCTTACAAATATAGGACAATCAATATAGACTTTTCACCATCCTTATAAACATACAAGGTAGCATCTAAGGTGCATCTTTTGAAATTTAAGCCAAAAAGATGTTATTTATCTGATGATACCATGCTCTAGGGGCTTGTTTTAGTCCATACAATGCCTTTTTTAGCTTACAAAGTTTGTTCTTAGAATAGGGAGCCTCAAACCCTGGTGGTAAGCCCCATATACCTCCTCCTTGAGGTCTCCAATCAAGAACACTGATTTAACATCTATTTGGTAACTTAGCCTAGTTTTCATGAGTGGCCACTATGAGTATTATGTGAATAGTGGTCATTCTAGCACTTTGAGCAAGTGATTCTTGAACATCAAATCCTTCAACTTGTCAAAATCTCTATGCAACTAATATGGCTTTGTACTTTTCTAAACTACTATCAGTTTAATAATATACCTTCATGACCCACTTGGTGCTAATAATCTTCCTCTTTTTAGGCCAACCCATTAGCTTCCAAGTCTCATTCTTTATTATGTTGTCATACTCAACTTGCATAGCTGCTCTCCATGATGGATTGGCAAGTGCTTCTTCCACGTTTGATGGCTCCTTTACTTCTCTCATAATCTTAGTCAACCATCAAGGCCATATTAACTATCTGAGCATAAGCCTTTCTTTGCTCCTCTATTCTTAGAGACCTCATCATTGGTCCATCTGCTTTTTCCTCAACTATGGTAGGCATACAATTACTGTGATCATAGAATTTCTTCACCCATTATAGGAATGGATTTTCTGGTGGTGTGATTGTAGGTTGGTAAACTTTGTCCTCATCATTTGAAGATGATGCTTCCTTCTCCTTAAGGATAGGGGCCACTCCTTGGATAGATTTATCTTGTACTATTTTGATGGATGATAAAGTGGAATAACTTATATTATCCTCCTCCACTGTATGTGGCTACTCCTTGAATAGCACATCACTGCTCACTATGATTTTCTTTGCCCCTTAGTCATACAATTTGTAAGCCTTTTGCTCAACACTATAACCCAAGAAGATACATTTTATACTTTTTAGTTTTAACTTGTTTCTCTTATCCTTTGGAACATGTGCATAATATTCACATTCAATAATTTAAAATGTGAGACAGATGGTTTCTTACCAAAATAGGCTTCATGAGGAGTTTTTCAATTAAGAGCCTTGTGTAACTGTGATTAAGTATGCAGATTGTAGTATTAAGAGCTTCTACCCAAAACTGGTTCCCTTTCCCTTAAGCATGCACCTTGCCATTACCACAATGATGTGGTTTTGGCATTCAAGAATGAGATTTCGCTAAGGTTTATGAAGCATCTTCAATTGACGCTTAGTCCCTGTGCTCTTGCAAAATTCTTCAAAACTCTTTTAAGTTGAACTCACCACTATAATATGTTCTTAACTTCTTTATACTTTTCCCTGTATCATTCTCAATAAGTTTTAGCCATTCTTTAAACTTACCAAAATCTTGAGCCTTAGCACAATGGAAGTATACTCACATCTTCCTACTATACTCATCGTACAATCAACATAAAATAAGAAGATCCCCTAAGGCTTGTGTAGGCACTTACCGCACAAGTTAGTATGCACCAACTCTAGAGGAGCCTTTGCTCTATTCTTGCTTTCTTATGAAAATGCCTTTCTTTACTACTTACCCATCATAAAAGCTTCACATGGTTTCTTCATCTCAATTATTGCAAGTAGGTGAGTAACCATACATTTCTTATGTACCTTCTTTAATATTGTGAAACCAATGTGACCAAATCTTTCATGTTTAAGTTTACATGTGCCCACACGAGTGGTGGTTGTAAGAGCACTTAGCTCATACATGTTGTTTCTTCTTTCTCCTTTCCCAACAACTTTGCCAACACTGTCCATGATTTATGTATTTATCTTAGTGAACCTCATCTCATGGCTAAGATCAATTATAGAGGCAACTAATAGTAGATTTCTCTTAATCTTTGATACATACAACACATTTGAAAGATTTTTTTGTTCACCATTTGCAGCAACAAAGGAAATAGTACTTGTGCCCTCAGCAAGGTATCTTGCATTATTCCCAACTATCACAGTGATGGATTCTTGCAAAGGCTTCATAGAACTATATAGCCCTTTTTTGTTGGTCATGTAATGGGAGGCACCACTATCCAATGTCCATGAGTCATTGGTAGATATTTCTTACATCAAGTAACACACTTCCTCAATGGTCGCCATGAGTAACTTTTTAGTACCACCCTTCTTCTTCTTATCCCCATTGGTAGAGAAAACATATTTGCAAAACTCCTCAAATGTCAAACCTTGGAGTCTCACCTAAGTTTTTAGGGCAATAACTAATCTATCAAACTTTGGTAGATAAATTCGAAGACACCTCAGAGATAGCTCTTCACAAGTCTTTGATATCCTAGCACTAACCATATGGTCACACAGATTCTTGATCCGAGTAATAAATATTCCAACTGCCTCTTCTTCAGCAAACTCTCTACTGCTAGTTGATTCTCCAAGTTTTGAATCCTTGTTTGATTTTATGTTTCATACTAACTCCTTAAAATGCTCCAAGCCTCTGATGCATTGGTTGTATATGTTGAATCAAGGTCAAAACTCTATTAGAATAGCTATGTAACAACTAAGGTACACAATACATCTATGTTCCTTCGTTTCCAAACTCGTAAAAGATCTACATTTGGAGAAATCATAACAATAGAATTTGATGGGCAGGGATGGCTTTTGGTTTTGGGTTAGTCCCCAGTATCGTCTCTAGAAGCTTGTAAGAATCAAGGATAGGCACAATTTTAAACTCCTATAAAAGTGTAGTTTATACCATCTAACTCACCTTCATTGAATGTTGATGGATGAAACCTCAATGCTTGAATTGTTGATACAACAATACCACCACCTGATGTGGCAACACTATTACTACTAATATAGCAAATGACATTTCTCCTCTTCGCCTATTGAAGCCCTTGTCTCTCGCGTACTCTTCACTCCTTAGAGTCCCCTAGGCTCTAATATGATGTAGAAATTACACACTGCAACAAACAATATCTGTACCTCCTTCTTGCGGTCTCCATTCAAGAATGTTAATTTAACATCCATTTGGTAAACTAGCCACTTCTTATGAGCAGCCATAGTAAGTATTGTGCGAATAATGGTCATTCTAGCAATTGGAGCAAATAATCCTTAAAAATCAAATCCTTTAACCTATGAAAATACATGTGCAACAAATCTAGGTTTTTACTTTTCTAAGCTTCCATCACCCTTGTACTTTACCTTCTAGACCCCCTTGGTGCTAATAATCTTCCTCTTTTCGAGCTAATCAAATGGCTCCCAAGAAGTATCATTCTTATGTTGTCATACTTAGCTTGCATAGCTGCTCTTCATCCTAGATCGGCAAGTGTTTCTTCCAAGTGTGATGGCTCCTTTATTTCTCTCATAACCTCAACCATCAAGGCCATATTGGATATGTGAGCAGCAGTCTTTCTTTGCTCCTCTATTCTCAGATACCTCCTTGGTCAATCTGCCTTTTTCTCAACCGTGGTAGGCATAGGATTACTTCAATCATAGAGTTGCTCTACCCATCATAGCAATGGCTTTTCTAGTGGCATGATTGTAGGTTGGTGAACTCTTTCCTCATCATCCAAAGATGATGCTTCCTCCTCCTTAAGGGTAGGGCTAGCTCTTGGGATAGATTCATAGTGTACTACTTCTTCACTAGATGATAAAGTCAAAGAACTTATATTCTCCTCCTCTTTTGTAGTCTAATCAGCTTATCTGACTATATGATGAACCTTCTCTAGTTGGCCATATAATATTCCAAGAAATATTCTCTTTGTTACAACTATATATATCATCTCTCACTTGACTTGGGTCTCACCTATATATACTAACTCTACATCAATATGAATCATTCTTTGGGAGCATGTCTTGTGTATCTCTCTCGTACTCTCTCTCTCTCTTAACATGGTATCAGAGCTATGGATGCATAGCAACAACAAGGAAGATAAGTTGTTTCATTGTTTATACTTGATTGAATTCTTTGCACAAGTGATGATTTGATACATGAACTTGTTCAAATTAGAAGTATTAGTTAATTTTGTCTTTAAAAACAAAACCAGGTCCAGTGCTAGCTCTCGCCGTGCTCTCGAATCCTGTCAAAACCGCTTGTCAATCGGAGTTCTGGATCAAAAGTTATGACAGTTCAGGATTCAAGACAGCAATTCTGCTCAAATCTGCGATTCTTTATTTAAAACTATATTTCTAATTACAGTTCGTTAATCCCCAATTACAGTTTATTAATCGCTCGTCTTCGTTAATGATGTTGATTACGACAAGCAAACATCTTGCTATTTTTAGCGATGTTTTATTATCGTTCACGTTCTTTGCTCCGACCGAAATAGCACTTTTCTTATATGCGTCGTTTCGTCTTGCACGTTACGCCTCTCTATTTCGGGATTTCTTTTTAGTTACTCAATACTTTTCGTCGTTCTTACGTGCATATCCCTATTCTGATTGTCATGCGTCTCAACTACGCTCGTCTTGATCATGGTTTGCAGATTCTGTGATCTCATCTTATTTGTTTTCTCTCGACATACAGGCATGGCCAATTGCGTAATTGTTAATGGATATCCGTCTGGTCAACGTTCGGTTCCCTTCTTCCAAGGACAAGGCTTTCCTGGGTGGAAAGCAAAGATGATGCTAATTCTTGAAGGTGACGAATTATTTGATATTGTTTTGGGCGACCTGTCTTGCCTAGTTCAACCTATTGATGTGATGAATAACAATTCTCTGATTACTGATGGTCCATTATTTGAACAATGGAAAATTGATCATACTGATTGGATTCGTCGTGACAAAGCGGCTCGTCGTTATATATTGTCTGCACTTCCTGACTCACTTATGTTGGATGTCTTTCATCTGGAAACCTCTCATGCTATTTGGGAGTATCTTATCTCAACGTTTGAGAAGAAATCGGTCACCGAAATTTTATATCTCCAAACTTGTTTGAAGAATCTTCAATATAAGGTTGGTACCTCTATGCACTCTCATATTGAGGCTTTTAAAGACATTATCAATCAGCTTGGTGCTGCTGGCGCTCCTGTTGCTAAAAATCAGATTGTTACTCAACTTCTTCATACCATCAAAGATCCTTTATATGACAATATCATCACTATTTTGTCTAACAAGGATGATATCCACTTTGACAAAGCATGTATATCTCTTATTGAATATTCTCAACGTCATGAGCATCATTTGGAAAAATCTGATGCTGTTTTGGTCACTCGAGAACAAAGGGATTTTGATGCTGCTTTTGTTGCTCGCAAGCGTCCTGCTTCACGTTTTCAGCAGGGTGGACGCCCTAATCCAGGTAGTAAATCTTCTCGTCTTGCTTATCCTAACAAACATTGTTCTTATTGTGATAAGAAAGGTCATGTGGCTTCTGATTGCTGGGCACGTCAATATGATGAGGAGCATGGAGTTACTACAAAGCAACCTCGCTCGTCCAAAAGTTTTCCTCCTTGTGATTATTGTGCACACACAGATCATCCATCTCGTCGTTGTTATAAACGCAGATATGATGAAGAACGTTCTCGAGCTTATATTGTTCAACAAACTACAACTGATGATGATCATACTCATCAGGAGCTCAATTTCGTCCATTATGATATCTCTCCAGAAAAGGTACTTCATGTTCATGATGGTTCTCTATTCATCGTTGATTCAGGTGCCACTGGAAACATGACATACCAATCACAGTGGCTTCACAATTATCATTCTCTTCCTATCAAGAAGTTTGTTTATCTTGCGGATGATACGACTTGTCAAGTCAAAGGAGTGGGTGATTTATATCTGGGGACTGTTTCATCCACTAGAATATTAAGAGGAGTTCTTCATGTTCCAGATTTGCAAAGAAATCTTCTTTCTGTTGCTCGTCTAGTTGATCTTGGTTTGTTTGTTGGATTTGATCATAATCAATGTCGTATAGAGAAAGACGGGCATACTATAGCAGTGGCTCCTCGACATGGTAATCTATTTGAGCTATCATTGAATGATACAGTTGCAAATGTTGTTACTGCCCCTGGAGATGCAGATTGCAAACTATGGCATCAACGATTTGCACACTCCGATTTTGCCAAAATTCTTGATCTTCATCGTCATGGTCTTGTGCAAGGTATGGATCTTAAATCTCATCCACGTATGGGAATATGTGAGTACTGTGCACTTGGAAAACACCATCGTTCGCCTTTCCACACTTCTACTTCGTCACATTCCTGTGCTCTCTTGGATTTGGTTCATACCGATATTTGCGGTCCTTTTCCTGCCTCAAAGTCTCAATATCGATATTTTATAACTTTCATTGATGATTTCTCACGGTACACACATGTCTATCTTCTTCGACATAAGTCTGAGGCTTTATCTATATTTAAACAATACAAGATAAGTGTGGAGCTTCAAACTGGATTCTCTATAAAGACGCTTCGCAGTGACAACGGCGGTGAATATGTATCCAATCTATTTGATGACTTCTGTAAGGATCAAGGTATTCATCATGAGTTTACAGTTCCTTATTCTCCTCAGCAAAATGGTGTTGCTGAACGCAAAAATCGCACGATTCTTAATGCTATACGTTGCATGCTTATACACTCTGGTTTGTCTCGAAAGTTTTGGACTGAAGCACTTCTAACAGCTGTTTTTATTCAAAATCATCTTCCAACTACTGCACCTGCTGGTAAACTTCCTATAACAGTTTGGACAGGGAAGACACCTTCAATCTCTCACTTTCGCACATTTGGCTGCATTGCTTATATTCATGTGCCCAAGGACACTCGACATAAGTTGGATCCTCCAAGTTTGAAGGTTATTTTTCTTGGTTATTCAGATCATTCCAAAGGTTACAAATTTTATGATCCTTCTTCTCAAAAGGTTATCATTAGTCGTGATGCTATATTTGATGAGAAGACTATGGGTGGCACATGGTCGTCAGATGTTTCAGATGATACACAATCTTTGCTTAGTGCATTTCCTTACTTGCTTTGTGATTCTACTAATTCTGATGATCATAAACCTCCTTCACCTCCAAAGAAAATTGATGAAAATTTGGAGATCTATGTTGATCTTCCTATTGAGATAGAGCATGGATTCTATTCTATTGAATATGATGTTTTTGATGATGTTATGTCTGTCCAAGACGATCCAATATCGTATATGGACCCTATCAATTCGTCTCAAAGGGATCAATGGCAAGAAGCTATGCAAGCTGAGTACGATTCTTTAATCTCCAAAGGTACATGGATTCTTACTGAACTCCCCCCAAATCGTGTTCCTATCAAATGTAAATGGGTTTATAAAACCAAGACCAAAGCTGATGGCTCGTTTGATAAGTTCAAAGCACGACTTGTTGCAAAAGGTTACTCACAGATTGCAGGAGTAGATTATCAAGAAACATTTTCTCCCGTTGTGCGCTCCACAACTGTTCGTATGATTTTGGCTTTTGCAACACTATTTGATCTAGAAATTCACCAAATGGATGTTAAAACGGCTTTTCTCAATGGAGATCTTGAAGAAGAAATCTATATGGAGCAACCTGAAGGTTTTATGATTGCAGGAAAGGAGCATCTTGTATGTCAACTTCATCGTGCATTATATGGATTGAAGCAAGCCTCTCGTGCTTGGTATATTAAGATTGATCAGTTCCTCACATCTAAAGGTTTTGTTGCATGTTTTGCTGACCCAAATCTCTACATCAAAAGGGAGGATAAATATTTTATTATTCTTGCTCTATATGTTGATGATACTATTCTTGTGTCAAATAATATTGCTTTCTTGGATGCTATGAAGAAGCTTTTATCGAGTGCATTTGAAATGGTGGATCTTGGTGAGATACATTCTTGTTTGGGTATTCAAGTTCAACGACACCGACAACAAGGCATTCTTCTTCTTCGCCATACAAAGTTTATTAATGATATTGTTAAGAAGTTTGGGTTGACAAATGCGCACTCTGCTAACACTCCCATTCTTTCAAGCTCTACCAAGGGTACATCTACAACACGCAATGAAGAATCAGCCATTCATCAACCTTTTGCTAATCTTGTTGGTTGTCTTCAATTTATTGGTTTAAACACAAGACCAGATATTTTATTTGCAGCTAACTTTTTGGGACAATATCTTTCTTCCCCTTCCACTATTCATTGGAGTACTGCAAAACGTATTCTTAAGTACCTCAAGGGTACTAAGGAATTTGGTCTTATTTATCGTCGTCAAGAGGATTCTTCTTTATCTTCTTCAACTTCTCTTGACCTTATTGGATATACAGACGCTGATTGGGCAAGTTCACACTTATCCATGCGATCTACAAGTGGGAATTGTTTCTTTGTAAATGGATGTTTGGTTTCTTGGTCCAGCAAGAAACAACGATGTATTGCGGTTTCTACAACTGAAGCCGAATATGTTGCTGCATCATTAGCAGCTCGCGAGCTAGTTTGGCTTCGACAACTACTTGCAGATTTGGGACATCCTTTATCATCTAGTACACCTCTTCGATGCGATAACCAAAGTGCTATTAGTCTTACCAAAGACTATATACAACATAGTAAATCAAAGCATATTGCTATTCATTATCATTATGTTCGACATGAAGTCAAGAAAGGTTCCATTATGGTGGAGCATTGTCCCAGTGATCAAATGGTTGCAGATATCTTCACAAAAGCTCTTAGTGAAGCTCGCTTTAGCTCATTAAGACATGAACTTGGTATTGTTCCAAGTTCTTGTCTCACTGATTGAGGCATGTATCATTGTATTCAAGAAAACTTTATAGTAAATCATTTTTGTATCGTAAGTATGTGTAGGGGCTCGGGTTTTTCCCTTGTTCTCCCCAAGGGTTTTTTCACTCGCAGCCAGAGACCTTTGTTTGAGTGGGGATGTTACAACTATATATATCATCTCTCACTTGACTTGGGTCTCACCTATATATACTAACTCTACATCAATATGAATCATTCTTTGGGAGCATGTCTTGTGTATCTCTCTCGTACTCTCTCTCTCTCTTAACACTCTTTACCAGCAGGCCAAGGATGTTGTTTCCAAACCTAGGTAGGTCAGTCATAAATATATATATGTATCACATGGGTTCAATATAAGGAATTTTTTAAATACCATTTTTACACGTTTTTTACATACAAAAGGGTCCTATATAAAGGGGCTACTTATAGATTGAATAGAAAATGGTTATGTTTTACTAAGAAAAAATTCACAAGATAAGGATATTTATAAATAGGCCTTGACTGCATGTGATATAGAGAATATATATATAATGAATTACCCAAGCCCCGAATCCCCATCCTCACCCCGCAACTGGATGCATTGTGCATCAAGTTGCTACCAACATAAGTACTCTATCTACCCCAAAGACTAGATCCGCAAAGGTCACTTTTTTGGCATCCGGTCACATAGATCTTATATGACATACAAGTGAGGACCCAACCAATGCAGACTCACAAATGTCTTCTCTTCATATTGGAGGCCTTACAATATAGGGCACATGGGTCATTGGTGGCACATTATGAGGGTGGGACATTAAGCATATCTAACATCCCCTCTTAATGTCCACTTGTAGGTGAACTATATCCTCAATCCATCATGGAGTCTCTGAAGATGAACTCGAAGTAGATCCTTCATAAGAGATTTGGTGAAGATATGTGGTCCATTCTCCTCCATTGGACAATAGACAAACTCTATCATCCCATCCTCAATCAAATCATACACATAGTGATACAAAATCTCAATGTGTCTGGTGCGTGTATGAAAAATTGGATTTTTAGCAATGGCAATGCAACTGTGAATGTCACATCTTAGCACTATTGGATCTTTATTTGGCATCGTCTTGTGGGAATTTCTTCCATTGTACAAGATATTCATAGATAAACACCATATTAGAGAAATTGGGAATCTTCCAAGTTCCACTTTCAAATAAGGAGTAAAGATTTGACCAAGTGGCTAAATCTTAACTCCATATTTGAGAGTGGGACTTGGGGCGATTGCTTATATAGTATATAGGAAAAAAGTCATCTTCAAGTAAGGAGATAATATTTGACCATGCACTACAAGGAAACTAGGCCATAGAGACACCAATTAGCGACACAAAATAGCGGCGTTGCAATGCTAATAGCGGCGCATATAGCGACACCCCATAGAGAAAAAAAGTGGGCCGAAACCCGAGCGCGCTTCATTTCGCGCATTCGAGAAAGTTTTCGAGAGGGAGAGTAAGAGAGAGAGAGAGAGAGAGAGAGAGAGATTGTTTTGCATAGAGGGTGAGAGAGGGAGAGGAAGAAGGCTTCTCACAGCCACCGCCGTTGCCGTCGTTTGCGAAGGAGAGGAGGAGCGGCCGTCGCGAAGAGGAGCCGCCAAACCCTCCTTAAAATCTTTACGATGAGTCCATTCTCTCTCTCTTTTACTTGTTTAGGGTTTAATTTGTGTATATTGAGAGAGGGAGAGGAAATGAGAGAGAAAGAGAGGGAGATGAAGAGGGAGGGAGAGAAAGAGAAAGAGAGGGAGGGGAAGGGGGAGGAAATGAGAGAGGGAGAGGGAGGGAGAGTGCATTCTCCCTCTCTTTTATTTTTTTTGATATAGTTTGTGTATATTGAGAGAGGGAGAGGAAATGAGAGAGAAAGAGAGGGAGAGGGAGAGGGAGAAAATGGGAGAGGGAGGGGGAGGGAGGGAGAGAGAGAGAGAAAGAGAGGGAGAGGGAGAAGGAGGAAATGAGAGAGGGAGAGGAAGGGAGAGAGAGATAGGAAATGAGGGAGGGAGAGAGAGAGAAAGAGACGGAAAGAGAGGGAGAGGGAGGAAATGGGATAGGGAGAGGGAGGGAGAGAGAGAGAAAGAGAGGGAGAGGGAGAGGGGGAGGGGTAGGAAATGGGAAAGGAAGAGGGAGGGAGAGGAAATGAGAGAGGGAGACATTAAACATAATAGGAAAATGAGAGAGAGGGAGAGGGAGAGGGAGGAAATGGGAGAGGGAGAGGGAGAGGGAGGAAATGAGAGGGAGAGGACATGGAGGGAAAGAGAGAAAGAGGACATGGAGGGAGAGAGAGAAAGAGAGGGAGAGGGAGAGGGAGAGGGGGAGGAAATGGGAAAGGAAGAGGGAGGGAGAGGGAGAGGGAGGGAGAGAGAAAGAAAGGGGGAGGGAGAGGGAGGGAGAGGAAATGAGAGAGGGAGAGGGAGAGAGAGAGGGAGGGAGACATTAAACATAATAGGAAAATGAGAGAGGGAGAGGAAATGAGAGAGGGAGAGGAAGAGGGAGAGGGGGGAGACGAAAACATAATAGGAAAATGAGAGAGGGAGAGGAAGAGAGAAGAAATGAGAGAAGGAGAGGAAGAGAGAAAAAGGAAATGAGAGAGGGAGAGGAGAGAGACAAAATGAGAGAATGAGAGGAGAGAGAAAATATGTTAAACATAATAGGAAAAGAGAGAAAGAGAGGGTGTGGGTGAGGGTGAGGGTGAGGGAGGGAGAGGAAGACAGAAAAGGAAATGAGAGAGGGAGAGGAGAGAGAAAAAGAAATGAGAGAGAGAGAGAGGAGAGAGAAAAAGAGAGAAAAATTATTAAACCTAATGGGAAAAGAGAGAAAGAGAGGGTGAGGGTGAGGGAGGGAGAGGAAATGAGAGAGGGAGAGAAAGAGAGAAAAGGAAATGAGAGAGGGAGAGGAGAGAAAAAAAGAGAGAAAAATCATTAAACCTAATAGAGAAAGAGAGAAAGAGAGGGTGAGGGTGAGAGAGGGAGAAAGAAAGAAAGAAAGAAAGTTATATTAACGTCTTCTAAAGACCAAAACTAGCCTATGAGACAAACTGTGATACAACTGATGAGGTCCAGCTATCCAAAAATAAAAGTGCTGAATGAAAAGCTAAAAATTGGAAACTGAAAATACGGTGCTATGAGTGTGATAAGTGTCATGTATGTGTATGTGCGTATGTAGCTTTGGTACTCCAGATAATGGCTACAAAAGGGGAACAAATGTCGGCTGTGATAGGGGAACAACTGTCGGCTGTGATAAAGTGGTGCGATGTGTATATGTAACAGATGCAGGGAGATATACTATCCTGGGATGTAGTAGTAGTCGTCGAAGTCGCTAATAGCAGGTGATCCCTCCCGGATGCAAGATGTGGTACATCGGCGGTGGAGAAAGAGCAAACTGGAGATCTGAGATCCAATGTGTCGAGTGTCGTCGGATCTAAGTCTGCTGTCGATGTAGATCAAGAATCCTCCGGATCTCCTGTCGGTGTGGATATTCCATAAAAATCAATCTCTTGTTAAAAAGACAAATACAGAAAACTAAAACAGTATAATTCATATGCTTGGCAAAACTAAAATAGCATCACCACAAGATCTCTTAGGAAACTCATCTTCAACTATCAATTTTAATTAATAAATATAATATAAAATCACTTGCAAGGAAGGACACTCTTTTATCATTAACCCTCTTTCTTCCTAAGAATAGTCTTAGGAACAAATTTCTGCTCTAACAAGCATATATTTGAGCATAATAACTATTTTAAGGTTTATTCCATGAGTAGTAGTAGTATATATGCAATCATCAAGCTAGAGATCATGCTTTGGTATCTATGGAGATCCCAATCTCATGCCCTCATAGAGATTGTAGTCTGCAATAGTGTGGAGATAAGATGGGTGAGTTGTAAATGGTAAAGAAGAATTCTATTGATGATGGAGAGAAGATGAGGTGAATCACCAATCTTATTCTTAGTGAGTGCAACCTACCCATACTCATGGTCATGGTCGCGGTCGTGGTCATGGTCGTGGTCGTAGTCATAGTCGTGGTCGTATTTGTAGTTGTAGTCATAGTCATGGTGTTGGTGGTACTGGTGGTCATAGTCGTAGTCGTAGCTGTGGTCGTGGTCGTGGTAGTGGTGGTGGTGGTGGTGGTGGTCGTAGTCATAGCCGTGGTCATGGTCGTGGTCATAGTTGTCGTGGTCATGGTCGTGGTTGTGGTCATTGTCATGGTCGTGGTCCATGGCTTTCTATGAAGAAAGGACATCTCATCCTTAGCTTACTTGTCCCCGTTCGCTACAACGTAAAAAATATGGACGTGTATCTTCGTCCATTAGTCGATGAGCTTAAGATTTTGTGGGAGGAGGGGGTCACCATGCAAGATATGAGCAAGCGCGATGGTCGGCGGTCTGCCAATATTCGAGCCATTCGCATGTGGACAATGCATGACTTTTCGAGATTCGGAGAGGGCTCAGGTGAATAGGCCTCCGTTCTTGTTTGTAATATCTATATTTTATCTCGTTCAAGCTTGTATTCACTAGGTTGTAGTGTTGGAATAGGTCTGGTTACCTCACGTTATCATGCATGTCCATTGTGCGGGCCACACTTAGACTCCCGAAGGTTACGAACCATGAAGAAGATGGTATATCAAGGATACACCGCTTTCTTGCCAGAGGATCATGAACTCAGGGAAGGTTTTCTTGGACAACCTTCAACACGTATGAACGCTGCAAGCTGGTACGAGCTGAAAATGGTCCACGAGGAGTCACATTCAAATGGAATGCAGCGGTTCTCAATTTTCTATAAGTTTCCATATTGGACCCACTTACAGGTCAACCACTTGCTAGATCCCATGTATATTTTCAAGAATGTGGGCAGCTTGCTATGGGACCACATAATAGGAAAGAGAGCCACTATAAGGGCACGAATGGATTTGAAGGAGGTAGGTAAGATGGAGGCGCTTTGGCCGCAGTCGAGTGATGATGGTCATGTGCACCTACCTCGCGTTCCTTTGGTTTTGTCCACTAAAGAAGAGCGCATTGTGAAGCAAGTAGTCAAGTCTATCCGCACTTCGACGGGTATGATGCGTTCTCTCAAGTCTGCATTTTCTAAAGACAACCATTTATCAGGGCTAAAATTCCATGACTAGCATAAGATATGTTAGGTTTATACTACGAATGGAATGTAATTGGCATGCACATTTTGCTATTTGGAGTGTAGCCATTATTCATAATGCTTTCTCATTTGTGACAATTTATACTACCGATCACGATCGCAGGATGTGTTACTCTAGAAATATGCGGGGCCATTTACAGGTTGTTGACTTTGGTGCAATGGATCTCACAGAAGGAGATTAAGACGGCCTCTATTGAGTCCGTGAGGCGGGGAGCACTAGAGACGGTCTGTCTCTTTGAGAAATACCTGCCCACTAGCATGCTCACGATACAAATCCACCTTCTTGTGCATCTTGTAGATGAAGTGGGGATTGCTGGACCTGTTCATACACGATGGATGTTCTTCTTGGAGTGCTTCATGAAAACCCTGAAAGGCTTTGTGTGACAATGAGATCGGCTAGAAGGTAGCATGACTCAAGGTTGGTTGGTGTTTGAGGCGCTAGTGCACATTTCACAATGGCTACCAACGGTGGATCCAAACAACAAAATGCTATGGTCGCTGAAGGACGATGATAGACTGAATGGAGATGTGGTGGTTGAAAATGGGGTAGAAAAAAGAATGTGGATGCTACAATGGAGGAGAAGGTGAATCACTTTTGTATGTTGCACCATGCCTCTATGGAGACGTGGCTCGCCAAGTACCATATCGCTAGGCATGATCAAGAGAAAGTACGATATGAATTCCGACGTAGTACGCATCATCAACCGATTTGATATCTTGAGGGCATGGAGGAGATGCCATGGTTCATGTCAACGTGATGGTTGCATGGAGCTTTGACCGCAAGATCTCGCGAAGGGACAGAGGTCCCAATAGAGGAGTGGGAATTCTCGAGGGAATGTAGTCCAAAGGTGATGAGGTTTTTAGGATTTGTCGTATCCATATTTTATATGGAACATCTAATTTGAGTGTTTTAATGTACAATACAAAATATATAGTGCACCGTGGTCGCATGGACGGCATTTTCGTGTGGAGCGTATTGACAAAATGCACTCCACAATGGACTATGGTATCATGGCAAGGTTCGAGCAAGAGAGCTGGCGACGAGCAACCGATCCAAACATGGTTATAGATGAGATGGAGTATTTTGGGAACTTGCAAAGTATTGTTACCGTGGATTACCGTAGCTTCTCCGTGATACTATTCGATGTGCAATGGTTCAAAGTGGTACTTGGAGGAGCTGGAGCAATAGTTCCACAAGGTCCATCTAGATTTCTCGAAATAGATTCCAAAAAAAAATGGACAGATTTGCATGACACCTTTGTGTTGCTAGTCCATTGTGAACAAGTGCATGGACTCATTTGTTTGTTAATTGTATTACAGCATGGTACATGTCACAATAGTTTAAACTCTCTTGTACGTGTTTGTGAATAGGTAATCTTCTATCCAAACCCCCGACTACCTCGATGGTGGTATATTATACCTTCAGCTCCCCGAAGTGCGAGAGTATATGATCAAAGCGATGTTCCAAGCATAGATGAAGACAATATGCAAATAGAGGGGTCAATATTGCAAGTAGTGGACGCCACCGAAAGCTTGAAGGCAGCATCGGTTAACAATGATGGAAATACAGGAGTCCAAGAATTCTTTGAGAACGAGGTGGACTCATCCTTTTGTGGTGACATGTCTATCGACCTTCCAGTGTATGCAGAGTTGTGTCAGGAGATTGACATGGGGCCATAGGATACTTCATACTTGGAGCATCCACTTACTCAATTCGTTGACCAATCGCTTATAAGGGTACATAAGATATGCATTTTAAATGAGGTCTTATTTTAAGGATTTATATTACTATGCTTTGTATGATTTAAATTGATTATTCTAACATCATTTTTTATTTTTGTAGGTGACATTTTCAGGATGAGTCGAGGGATGAGCGATAAGGAGTTACAGGATATCTTCACGTGCATGTCTCTAGACCAAATCGCGAGATTCAGAGACATGGCAGACCAGGAGCTATCTCAATCTTCGTCAGGCCGCTATGCTAGATCTACTTCAGTGCTATTGGATGCTTTAGCTTTAAGCAGACGAGCTCGGCACTCCAGACTTGGGCCGGAGGGAGGGAGTGCTTCAAGGTGAGGGGGATGCTGCAAAGATACAGAGGCAGTGAGCCTGTGGTCGACAAGGGATATAGGTGCGACTCCTCACTCTGGTGGCGGTTCCAAGGAGTGTGGCTCAGGCTCAGGTGGATGTTGTGGATGCATGGACCCAGTGTGTCCGTCTCGTCGTTCAGCTAGAGTTGCATCACCTCCAGGATTTGTCACACCTGTGGGAATGCCTACTCTAGTTACTCCGCGGCTTTTGCTTAGCCGTTTGCAGCAGGTGGCACCCCTATGGGTGTTACTCCAACATATATTACCCTAGTCGATACACCGGATGCACAGGGGTCTCCTAGATATGCCCAGGAGCGTGGATGCAGATGGGAGAGGACCCATCTTAGGCATACCCTAGGGGGATATGTATATCTAGTCGATGATAGGTTAGAAGCCATCATCATGAATGATGAGGGGAGCAGGGTGATGGTTTGCATGAGAGAGTTGTGCCAACAAGTTTTTCGGCACAATGTCTTAGATCATTGGAAGAACATACTAGAGGAGAGCAAGGACTACATAGTAGCATCCTTGCATGAGGAGTTTCTGCCTCAGTAGATAGATTTTCTACGGGTTGGATGATGTATTGCATGCGTGCATATATGTCACACACACGATCCGATGCACGCAAGGCACTCAAGAGTGGGGCTGCAAAGCCCGAGTGGTTAGAAGCGGACGGCTGGCGCCGACTAAGGAGGCTATAGATTCTCCAAGACGTTGGAGTCAGTAGTGCAAGGCAGCGAGGGCACGACTCGAGGCCGGATTGGTCCACCATCTTGCGAGTGGCGGCCACATGACATATTTGGAGGACTTTGTAAGTTTTTCTTTTGTTTTGCTTGTTTATTTTTTTGCAATATCCTTTGTACTGACAATCATATTTCTAACAGTTAGTATTTTATTTTCTTTGCAGCACTCCATTACAAATCACAATCCGACCGGCCTTGAGACTCAATGTGCAGAGAGGCACGGTCTCACTTCATTGATCGACCGATTGTATAGACGTGGCGGCCCTGTAAGTCACTCATCTTTCTTGTCCGTAGTTACTATGTTTGATTAGAATGCATTATTGTATGGTGGACTGATGTGTTGTTTCTTTTTTTGCAGAGTCCGTTCGATGCTCCTTTGTTGCGGTGGGATGAGCTTTCGGATGGCAAGGATATGTAGCTCGCCCTTGGATCCCAGCAGCTCACACACCTTTATTTTTTGGTCACCTGATCTGTGTAGACATTTTCTATGTATTGGTGATATCTTGTCATGATTATACCAATCGCTTTCATTATGCAATCATGTATTTATTTCATGTATCAATGTTATGATTTCAGTATACTTTGTTTTGTTTGCACGAGCATTGTACACAGTGCAGAAACTATTTCGTCTGGCTCAAATAAAGCACGTAGTGCTATACCGTTGGTATCAGCATCATTATTGGCGTTGGTATCAACGTCGCATTTGATATCGATGCCAATAACGACGCTGATACCGACTATTCTATGGCATTGCCATCGTTATTGGCATCGATATCAACATCGCATTTGATACCGATTCCAATAACGACGTTGATACCGACTGTTCTATGGCGTCGAAAATAACGATGCCATAGAACAGTCGATATTTGATACCGATGCCAATAACGACGCTGATACCGACTGTTCTATGCCGTCGCCAATAATGACACTTTTTGCAATGACGGGGGCAAATTTTGTTATTTACATTTTCGTCGCTTTTAACATCGGTATAAGGCCTATATCTTGTAGTGATGTGTTTAAATATTAATCACATTAGGAATTTCTAAACTTTATAAAAATGTCCAAATTCTTGAATATGTGATTGATAGTTCGATTCCTAAGAATTCTCTCTTTGGCATTGTGGTGGATGTTTTATGATGGCCATTAATACCCAACAATTCACTTATAGGGAAAGAAAAGCTAAAGACCTTATGCTCAAAGACAACTTGGCCACATTGAAATCTAATTTTCTATATCCAACACTCATGGCCAGGAACCCCAACTTACCAATCAAACCACCTCTATGGAGTCTTCTGAAACCTCTGTACTTACTTGAGATTTGAATCTTTTCAAGTCTTATCACCTTTATCTTGTGCTAGAGAAATCTTGATTCTCGTCCTTTAAAAAAGCTTACCCAACAATAAGGTCACTCAACAAGTCACTGCATTTCTTCTTTTATGAACAATGGTGTTCAAAGCATTCTTAACTTTTTCTTTGTCATAGGGGGGATTCAGATCATGGCAAACAAGATTGGAAAGGAAAAAGGGTGGGAAATCCCTATATGACAGGTTAGAGTTAGTAGTCACATCTAGGTGGATGGTTAATAAAGAAAGCTTGATGTGGCAAGACCATTTGTATCTTGGCACTAGTTTATTGGGTAGCAGGAAACCCACACCCAAAAGGCTGTCTCTTGCATCTATCCCAATAAAATGTGTATGCCTCTCAATGAGATTCACAGCCAGGGAGTTGTTATATGGGACTAAATATGCCAATCATGCTAGTAGGTGGAAAGAAGAAGCCTCTCAAAAAAAGACCATTTGTATCTTGGCCCACTATTCTAAACCGTTTCGACGTAGTCTACAACTTTGTAGAAGAATCAGATTTTGAGATATTTAGCATAGACCTATGCAGACTCGCTGTTAGCGGTAGTAAACAGCAGGTGGTTCTAGGGCATTGGTGGCTTTCATCCTAACAATTTATATGCCCTTATTATTATGCATTTGAGCATGATATTGGAGTGTTAAATGCTCAATTTTGGAGCTTATTTGTAGGCTAGAAACAGTGAACTGGTTACTATCCTAAATTTGGAAACAATATACATATAGGGTTGAAGTATCTGTAATGCTTATTTGCTACTAGCAAATGCTTGGATCATACCACTTGAGTGGTAGATGCTTTTTGGGATATTGTGAGTGCTAAAAGTCCAAATTTTGGAGTGATTTTTTACTAGTTATACCAGGGTATTGACTAGTTAATGTTTGCAGGAAGGATACCTATCATCTTCACTTGACATACATGCAATATATTCTGATTGGTTAGACAGGTATCAACTCTTAAATAAAATGACAACTGAATGAGATGTTTTGGGGTTGTTTTGAGGTCTAAATAATCTTGCTTTAACAGAGAAAATATTGCTAGTTATAGCAGTGTACTGGTTGTATTTGGTACTACTACATGCATATAGTATAAACATTGATGCTTGTTTGGTCACATATTGAATCCCCAATGTATTGGGACATGTCTATGGTTGTTTAAGGATATTTCTGAGCTGAGAATACCCTGATTATTGCAAATTTTATGCTGTTGGTCATAACATGCTGCTTGTATGTCATCAACTATGGAAAAGTCTACTAAATGTCAACATCAGTTCTATGCATCTATTGATACTTGTATGGACATAGTTTGTTTTTTGGGATATTTTACCACTACCATAGAATGTTTTGAACTGATTTGAGCTTGTTTTCTACTTAGTTGATTATTTTTTTAAATTTTTGGAATACAATTTATAGCAAGCAGGTTGTCAGGAAAACTATACCTGAACTACAAGAAACTGTTCCTTAACTGTAGGAAACTATTCCTGAACAGCATGAATACTGTTTTTAACTGCAGGAAGTTTTTTCCTGAACTGCATGGAGTTAAGCACTTACAGATTACATATAACATTGTATAGCTTAGTTGCAAATATGGTAAATGCTCAAGGCATTAACAATATCACTCAAATTGTGGGAGAGAAGCTTAATAACAAAAAATTTGCTCTATGGAAGTTCAAGATGCAAAACTTTTTGATTGGCAGAGGAGGCTATTGGGATTTATGTACAGGGGTTGAATATGAACCTTAATTTCTTGAATGGAATCCTACACAAGAACAATGGAGAGCTCACCAACAATGGTCGAAAAGAGCTAGTAAAGTACTACATTGGTTTTCTTTATGCATTTTTTATGTAATGGCTATGCAGATTACCAATTGCTATTTCCCATCGGGTCTTACTCATGAAGAATTATGGTAATGTCACGCATGCAAGAAAGATACAGCTAAAGCAATAGTTCAACAACATGTCTAGGAATGGCAGGAGCATTCAAGCATACACAACTAAAATAAAGACAATACCTAACTAGTTGGCTACTATTGGATCTCATATTTTAGAGGATGATATCATTGCAGTGACATTGAATGGCTTAGGCAAGGAGTATAAGGCATTTGATACATCTATTTCTATGAGAACAAAACCCCCCAATTGGGATGAGTTACTTGCACTGCTCCTACATGAAGAAGTAAAGCTTAGCTTAAATACAGGTTCAAGCACATATCCAGGCAAAGGCATTATCTTTTACTCTAGTCAGCGAGCTAGAGGTGGTAGAGCTCATGGATCTTTTTGGGGTCGAGGAGATACTCAAAACACATATGGACAGCAGCAACAAAATGCTTAGCTCAAATACACAAGGACAACGAGGATTTAGAGCCTTTAAAGGCAAGGGAAGATTACCTAGAGGCAGAGGTGGTTCCTGGCAGTAGCATGAGCAATCTAACAGAGATAAAGACTATCATTATTGCGAAAGATATGGGCATATTGCAAAGGATTGTCATAAAAATCAAGCTAATATGAAGGCAAAAGGTAGGAAACATGGACATTATGCATCTTCCAGTGGTACTCACAATGACCAGGGAGATAGACTTTTTGCTATGCAGCATGTATCTAAGAATATGCCTAAGCAAGGCAAAGATGAGAAGTGATACATAGACTCAAGAGCATCCAATCATATGACTTCTCATGGTGAATGTTTTGATGAGTTAGTAGTAGGGTCTCATGGATTTTTATGTAATACTGGTGATGATACATAGCATGATATTAAACATACAAGTGTGGTTCTATTGCTCATGCCCTTGATGGTTACAAGTCAGATTCAATAGGGATGATTGTTTTATTGAAGAATATGGCAATGGTTGTATATTGATTGCTAAAGGCAAGAGAGATGGCATAATGTGTACTTTGGATGAATCTATCCCGGAATTGAAGGCAGCCATGTTTGCCCATGATAATGGAGTAGCTCGGGATATAGTAATCTGGCACAAATGCATTGATCATGTTAATGTACATAAGCTAAAAAATATGCATCAGAAAGTGGTTGTACTTGGCTTGCCGAAGTTCAAGTATATTGATCTTGGTCATGTATACTCTACTTGTCAGTTTGGGAAACAAGCGAGATTCCCGTTCACGAGACATGTCAGAAACAGTTCTCGGCCTTTGTAGTTGATACATTTGGATGTATGGGGTCTTGTCCATAATGCATCTTTTGGTGGTGCTAGGTATTTTGCATACTTTATTTATGATTTCAATCGATACACATGGCTATATATTCTAAAGCACAAGGATGAGGTGCTTGATGTCTTTAAGGACTTTAAGAAGCATGCTGAAAATGAACTTGGATGTTATATCTCATTTTTGAGATCTGATGGAGGTGAAGAATATGTATCCGAGAGTTTGACATGTATCTTGCTAAATATGGCATAAAAAGGCAGCTCATATACAGTTACACACCTCGGCAGAACGGTGTGGTAGAGAGAAAAAATCGGGTGCTTATGGAAACTGTCAAGGCAATGCTTAATGAAAAGAATTTGCCAAATATTTATTGGAGTAAAGTAGTGGTTACTATAGTTTATGTGTTAAACAAAACACCTACATCTAGGATTCATGATTTGACTCTGTATGAGAAACTATATGGGCACAAGCCAGACATTAGTCATCTAAAAGTATTTCGTTGCATTGCCTACATACATGTACCTGATGAAAAGAGGAAGAAGTTAGACCTGAAAGTTGTCAAAAGTGTTTTTCTTGGCTATGCACAGGAGAGAAAGGCTTACAAATGCTATGGCGTCTGCTTCTCGGGAAACCTTGATCAACAAGGATGTAGTTCTTGATGAGCTGGCCTCATGGTACAGTTATTTGAATGAAATGGTCTTTGATGAACTAGCCAGCCTTACTTATGCGAAAAATTATCCTTCAGCTAGTACGTTTATGAGTGGGGACTGATAGGTGATGGTTCATCTATTGGTAGTCCTTGGACAAGACGACTCTGCAGTCGTGCTATTGCATCCACTCACACAGATATATCAATGAGGGGGGGATTGGATAAAGGCAAATAAAAGATATTTGACAATGTGATTGGCCCACTTACATCTGGATATGAGTCACCTGGTAGTGATAGTCTTGATAGTGAATTGGGCATACCATCAATTATGACGCCTGGTGCGAGGCAAAGCAAGTATGTGCTGCCTCATGAGAGGCAAGGCACAGAGTGCACCGTAGTTGAGGAGGACTGAAAGGGTTAGAAAACCAATTGATAGGATGACATACATTGGGTATTCAGGTAGACATTATGCATATATTACTAAAGCGCCAGGCTACAAAGAGCCCAGGAAGTTTAGTGAGGCAGTTACATATGAGAATTGGTGTGCCGCTATAACATGCCCGCTCCTCAAATCGCGTGACACATTTTAGTAGTCCATTGAGAGATATATCTAGAAGACGCTGCCTAGCACTCTCAAGGAATGACACGGGGTTTGCCAACTAGGGTCTCTAGAGTCTACCCCGCAACGAAACTTGTTCGACCATTCTCACTAGGATCAACCTGAAGTTTTGGCTCCTAGCCAACATTGTCTAAGGTCATAGACCGTTTTCCTAACATTTCTCGTTAACATTTCCTTTGAGGAAAGCTCTCAGCTAACCCAGACCACCCTTCCGTAGGATAGACCCATTGGTCACATCCACCACACTTCCCTCGGGGGTTGTTTTAGTTATCTAATTACCTACCACATTATATTGACACATAAAAGCAGCTTCCTCAATTAACCTATTAATCACAGGTTCCTTTACGTAATTTAGGACACTGACACGAAAGCAAGATAAAAAAAGATCAAACACTTCCTTAACTTATCTTCAGATTGATGTTTGTCTCCCGCCCATACAGGAGAATTAAGTGTTCCTTTCTGCCTCCGCAGAAAAATCCTTCCGTCTTCCGACAATAAAAATCTGAAGGTTTATCCTCCCAAGATTTCACCTCATAACTAGTATCAAGGCCTCGAGATCCCATTTGGAGTCACGTAGAACACTTATGTAGGGCCCAGAGGCATTGGGATTTATGGCCAAAGCTCCCACTGGCACCCAAATGTCCTCCTACGCCAAGTAATTTCCACAGAGAGACCTCTCGCGGTGGGTCTGGTCCACATTTCCGGTGGGAATTCATAACCCCCCTGGTTAGGATTTGGTGGTTCACGGGGGGTAGCTAGCTCCATCCTTCCTTAATTAACCCTTTAGGAAATCAACCACAACTGAAGCAACTAGCATAACATCCTTTAACTAGGAAAACATCCTTTTGTTCCCATGGCAATCAATTATCACAAACCTGGCCATGAAATCATCAACCACACCCCATTTGGGTTAACATCCAAAACCACATTAACAAATGGTTGAATGCACAACCTCTTGCTTCAAGGCATCGCAATCACTACAAGTTATAGACCTTATACCGACGTTTAAAGCGACAAAAATACAAACAACAAAATTTGCCCCCGTCGCAAAAAGCGTCGTTATTGATGACGCCATAGAAACGTTGCTATTGGCGTCGCTATATGCGTCGCATATAGCGACGCAACCAGTAAATTTGCGACGCACATAGCGATGACAATAGCGGCACGAGCAGTAAATTTGCGACGCAAATAGCCCTGCCACATATAGCACTGTGTGCTGTATGAGAGCCATACAAAATAGTTTCTACACTACTGCATACAAAGTGCTTGCAAACAAAAAGAATGTATACTGAAATCATAAAACTGAAACATGAAATAAATACATGATCGCATAAAATGCGATTGGTACAATCATGAAAGGATATCACTAATACATAGAAAATGTCTACATAGATCAGGCGACTAAAAACTAAAGGTGTGTGAGCTCCAAGGATCCAAGGGCGAGCTACAAATCCTCGTCCCCCGAAAGCTCGTCCCACCGCAAAGGAGCATCGAATGGATTCTGCAGAAAAAGAAATAACACATCAATCCACCATACAATAATGCATTCAAATATCTCATGGTAACTACCGACAAGAAAGATGAGTGACTTACAAGGCCGCCACGTCTATACAATCGGTCGATCAATGCATTGAGACCGTGCCTCTCTGCATATCGAGTCTCAAGGCCTTGCGGATCCTGATTTGTAATGGAGTGCTGTAAAGAAAACAAAATGCTAACTGTTACAAACATGATTGTTAGTACAAAGAATATTTCAGAAAAACAAACAAGCAAAACAAAAGAGAAACTTACAAAGTCCTCCAAATATGTCCTGTGGCCACCACTCCCAAGATGATGGACCACTCCAGCCTCAAGTCGTGCCCTCGCCGCCTCCTGCGCTGACTCCAACATCCTGGCGAATCTGTAGCCTCCTCTGTCAGCCGGCGCCAGTCGTCTGCATCTAACCACTTGGGCTTTGCAGCCCCACTCTTGATTGCCTTACATGCGTCGGATCATCTATGTGACATGTATGCACGCATGCAATCCATCATCCAGCCCGTAGAGAATCTATTTACTGCGGTTGGCACTGGAAACTCCTCGTGCAAGGATGCTACTATGTAGTCCTTGCTCCCCTCTGGTATGTTCTTCCAATGATCTAGGACGTTGTGCCGAAAAACTTGTTGGCACAACTCTCTCATGCGAGCCATCACCCTCCTCCCCTTATCATTCATGATGATGGCTCCTGACCTACTATCAACTAGGTATCCATAACCCCTAGGAGTCTGCCTAAGATGGGTCCTCTCCCATCTCCGTCCATGCTCTTGGGTATATCCAGGAGACCCCTCTACATCCGGTGTACCGACGGGGGTAACCTCTCTCAGAGTGGCACTCAAAGGGGTGCCACCAAAGGGGGTGCCACCAAAAGGGGTGCCACCTGCTGATGGCTGCGGAAAAGCTGGAGTAACTGGAGTAGACGTCCCCACAGGTGTGATAAATCCTGGAGGTGACGTAGCTCCAGCTGAACGACGAGACGGAGACACCACATCCGTGTCTCCACAGCAGCATCCCCCTGATCCCGATGCAGTCCCTCCCTCTGGCCCAAGTCGTGAGCATCGAGATCGTCAGCTCGAAGCTGAAGCATCTGATCGCGTTGAAGCATCTAATCGCGCTGAAGCAGATCTATAGAGCGTCCTAACGAAGAACGAGACTGCTCCTGGTCTGCCATCTCTCTGAATCTCGCGAGCTGGTCTAGAGACATGCATGCCATCATGTCCTGAAACTCCTCATCGCTCATCCCTCAACTCATCCTGAAAATGTCACCTGCACAGATAAAAAATAGTGTTAGAATAATCAATTTAAACTATACAAAGCACAGTAATATAAATCATTTTTGAAAAATCCCAAGAATGAATTGAGTAATACAATTCTCCAAGAATGAAGTATCCTATGGTCCCATGTTAATCTCCTGACACAACTCTGCATATACTGGAAGGTCGATAGACATGTCACCACAAAAGAATGAGTTTGCCTCGTTCTCAAAAAATTCTTGGACTCCTGTATTTCCATCTTTGTTAGCCGATGCGGGCTCCAAGCTTGTGGTGGCCTCCACCCCTTGTAATATCGACCCCTCTATTCGCATATTATCTTCATCTATGCCCGGAACATCACTTTGATCATATACTCTCGTACTTCGAGGAGTTGAAGGTATAACATACCACCATCGAGGTTGTCGGGGGTTTGGATAGAAGATTACATGTTCACAAACACTTACAAAGCGAGTTCAAAACATTGTGACATAAACCATGTCGTATTACAATTAGCAAGAAAATGACTCTCTGCACCTGTTCACAATGGGCCCGCAACACAAAGGTGTCGCGCAAATCTGTCCATTTTTTTTCGGAATCTATTTCGAGAAATCTAGATGGACCTCGTCAAACTGTTGCTCCAGCTCCTCCAAGTACCACTTTGAACCACTACACATAGAATAGTATTATGGAGAAGCTACGGTAATCCACCGTAATAATACTTTGCAAATTTCCAAAATACTCCATCTCATCCACAATCGTGTTCGGATCCGTTGCTCGTCGCTGGCTCTCTTGCTCAAACCTTGCCATGACACCACAGTCCATTGTGGAGCACATTTTGTCAATACGCTCCATGCGAAAATGCCATCCGCGTGACCACGCTGCACTATATATTTTGTACTGTACATTGAAACACTCAAATTAAATGTCGCATATAAAATTTAGATACGACATATTCTAAACCCCTCATCACCTTTGGACTACATCCCCTCGAGAACTCCCACTCCTCCATTGAGACCTCTGCCCCTTCGTTGGATGCTGCGGTCAAGGCTCCATGTAACCATCGTGTTGACATAAACCGCAGCATCTCCTCCATGCCTTTGAGATATCGAGTCGGTTGATGACGTGTACTATGTCAGAATTCAGCTCGTGCTTCCTCTCGATCTTGCCTTATAATCTGGTACTTGGCGAGCCACGTCTCCATGGAGGCATGGTGCAACATACAAAAGCGATTCACCTTCTCTTACATTGAGGCATCCATTCTTTTTTCTACCCCATTTCCAACCACCACATCTCCAGTCAGTCTATCATCATCCTTCAGTGTCCATAGCATTTCATTGTGTGGTTCCATCATTGGTAGCCATTGTGAGATATGCACTAACGCCTCTGACACCAACCAACCTTCTGCCATGCTACCTTCTGGATGAGCTCGTTCTCGCACAAAGCCTTTCAAGGTTTTCATGAAGTGCTCCAGGAAGAACATCCATCGCGTATAGACAAGTCTAGCAATCACCACTTCATCCACAAGATGCACAAGAAGGTGAACTTGTATCGTGAGCATGCTAGTGGGCAAGTATTTCTCAAAGAGACAGACTGTCTCCACTGCTCCCCGCCTCGCGGTTTCAATAGAGGACGTCTTAATCTCTTTCTATGAGATCCATTGCACCAAAGTCGACAACTTGTAAATGGCCCCGCGAATTTCTAGAGTAAGGCATCCTACGATTGCGATCGGTAGGACAAACTGCCACAAATGAGAAAACATTATGAATAATGGCCACTTTTCAAATTGTAAAATGCCCACGCTAATTACAATCCATTATGTTCACAAACCTGACATATCTTATGCCAATCATGGGATTTTAGCCCCAACAATTGGTCATCTTTAGAAAATGCGGACCTGAGAGAACGCATCATACCCGTCGGAGTGTGGATAGACTTGATTACTTGCTTCACAATGCGCTCTTCTTTGGTGGACAAAACCCAAGGAGTGTGAGGAAGCTGCACTCCCCCTTCAGCACTCGATTGCCGCTAAAGCGCCTCCATCTTACCTACCTCCTTCAAATCCATTCATGACCCTATAATGTCTCTCTTTCCTGTGATGTGGTCCCATAGCAAGCTGCCCACATTCTTGAAAATATGCATGGGATCCAACAAGTGGTTGACCTGTAAGTGGGTCCAATATGGCAACTCGTAGAAAACTGAGAACCGTCGCATTCCATTTGGATGTGATTCCGGGTTTACCATTTTCAGCTCGTACAAGCTTGCAGCGTTCATACGTGTTGGAGGTCATCCAAGAAAACCTTCCTTGAGTTCATGATCCTTCGAAAAGAAAGTGGCGTGTCCTTGATATACCATCTTCTTCATGGTTCGTGACCTTCAAGAGTCTAACTGTGGCCTACACAATGGACATGCATGATAACCTGAGGTAACCAGACCTGTAAGGCAAGCCACGACCTAGTGAATACTTGATTGAATGAAATAAAATATAGATATTACCAGCGAGAATGGAGGTCTGCTCACCTGAGCACTCTCCCAATCCCGGAAAGTCATGCATCATCCACATGAGAATGGCTCGAATGTTGGCTGACCGCCGACCATCGCGCCTGCTCATATCTTGCACAGTGACCCCCTCCTCCCACAAAATCTTAAGCTCATTGACTAATGGACGAAGATACACATCCATATTTTTTACTTTGTAGTGGCCCGGGATGAGCAAGCTAAGGATGAGATATTCTTTCTTCGCAGAAAGCCATGGAGGGATGTTGTAGTTGACAAGCACTATAGGCCACACATTGTAAGAAGTCGAGCGCAGACCGAATGGGTTCACACCATCCATGGCGAGACCGAGCCGAAGATTCCTTGGCTCTCGCACAAAGCCTGGGAAGGTAGAGGCAGTGTGGCTCCATGCGCACGAATCCGCTGAAATTTGTTAAACTCCATCCGTGGACCTATTCTGCATATGCCACATTGTCAAGCTTGCCATGCTAGACGTGCAAAACATGTGGTTTATGCGTGGGATGAGCGGAAAGTGTCTGAGAACTTTTTAAGGGATGGTTTGCCCTTGCAAGTCCTGTCAATACCTGTGAGCACCACACTTTGGACATGTCTCCATAGTCTCGTATTCATCTCGAAACAATATGCAGTCTTTGATACATGCATGGATGTTATTGTAGTCCATGCCAAGCTTCTGTAAAACATGTCGTGCATCATCACGAGGCTTTCACATTCTGGGAATTGGCCCACTCACTAGTTTATAGGGGGCAAGGGAATCCACGCCCCAAAGGCTGGTCATCGCATCTAGGTATCCAATAAAATGTATATCCCGACTAGTCCTAGAACACCTCAAGGGCTAACTTGTGCACCACCAGGCTACCACGCGGAGAGGTAAAAGGAAATTGTGCGGACAGTCCGACACTTATCGTGGTAACAGGGGCATTGAGTGATGCTTTGCCTGCTGCCCTGTGCTTTGTCAGAGACGTAGCAAACACAAAGAGAGATTGCCCGGTGCTTTGGCTTTCATTGGAGTGTTTGATCAGAGCGAGAAGTCCGCCATGTTGGATTGATTCCTCCATTCAGGACTCGCGACACTTTGATAATGTCTCTCAAAGGATACATGATATGTAAATGAAAAGTACAATTAAAAAGTCTCAATCAACATAAATAAAACACGATTTTGAATGCTCATAGGTCATAACATCAAATAGACAAATCCAATTTCAATCTCATGACTATATAGCTTACTATTAATACTTCAATCATAACATAGACATTTGATGATTGAGACATCGATATAACCCCATTGCATAAGTATCAATCACATGAATCATTCTAGTAGGAACAATGAGCCCGTCTGCTCAATGAAATCCACAAGTGAACCGACAATAACATGAATCCGTTCAATCAATCTAGTGGCATTGCCCTTCTATTCTTTGCTCACTTCCAAAAATCCCAAACATCATTCCAATCAATTTGAGAGCTCTCACGCGCATCAATGGTTAGTAACATTAAGGCATCCAAAGTGTCGAGGCATAAGCCACATCTTGAGTTACTCTTTATCAAATTTTGCCTTGGAAATCCATGCTTACAAGATGTTGTGCTTGTTGGGATGACCGTGCTAGTCTACCATAGATGCATCATACTTGGATATAAATCCCACCATGTCTTTCTAATGTTGCAAACTTCCCAAGCATCATGCATACCTCTATTTCGAGCAACTCGATATAACATGCTAGCAAAATCCTCCCATTCATTCATACACCTTCTAATGTCAACTGTCTAACTATCAACATTGAGTTTGTTGATCACCCTTTCTAATAACCATTATTGAGTCATTTTATCCCAAACAATGGAATCCATATGATATGAAGAAGGATTAAATATCTTGAATGCATTGAATATTGATAAATCCTCAAACCTACTAGTCAAAGCATCTAGAATGTTTTGCACATGTGCTCGTGCAATAGAGATACATTCAACTAGAGAACCCGTTTCTTCATTTGCATCACCTTCAAGGGATATATTCAAGTTTAATCCCTCATGCTCGCTTTCTGAATCACTTGTAGCCTTATTTTTTTCATTCTTTTTAGACACTTTGGGAGTTGGAATGTACTTCAATACATGTACATGTACAACACCATTAGGGTCTATATACTCCAACTTTCCATTGCTTGCCATCTTTAGAAATTCAGTAAGATCTTTTGACCCAATAACAAACTTATCATCATCAGATATAATATATCTTTTTTTTTAGTTTTTCAAAAGTCAAGTCAATAAGTGCACAAATCATAGTGACATCCATCTCTTGCCTTTGAAATTTTGAATTTAATTTATTCAACTCTGCAAGCACATCTCCTAGAAGATGTATAATAAATTGCACCACAAAATTTGTAGCATATCCATACCACTTTTTCTCATGTATTTTCCATTGCTCAAGAACAACACGCATGATTTTCACAAATCTTTCCATGACTTGACTTCCGAAAAGCCATCGAACTGCATGAATTCACAACATCTTTGCATCAATAATATCATACTCATGCATGATCTTCCATAGCTCCAAGTGTGGTGGTTTGTTGATCTACATAACCATGCATACACTTTGTTTGCAACTTTATCAATAAAAGAAAATACATGAGGATGTGAAATAAATCCATCCTTTGTTGCCAATGCTTGTCAATGTGCAACAGAATGTATGCCCATAATACATGGAATTACTGCTTGAAAGCGTGCCACTTCATCCCATTATCCACTGACAATAATCGCATAAATCTATAAATTGCATCTCCTTTGCCTCCATTGATGATATACAAAATATAAATAATCAAATGTTTCTCCAAGGTGCCATCACTACTCTCATCAATGAGCATAGAAAAGAAGGGATGTTTACATACTTCTGCGTACATTTACTTCCTTACATGGTCTCTCATAGCCAATAACGTCTCTCTTCCTGAAACTAGATTGACATATGATCCATATTCGTTAGATGTAGGCATATTTGGAGTGGAAATCTCTCTTTGCAACCTACACAATTGTGGATATTTCTCTAGTGGTAAATCGTCACATGCGCAAAAGTATACAAGATTTATACATGATATAATACAATTTTGCTTACTATGGACTATTGTGTCCACCCCATGACCCATAGGTCCTTTACCATCACTGCCAATTTACCATCACTGCCAATTTTTGTCTTCACAATTTGGGCACGCATAACATTAATATGATCAGTAGTTTTTGCATGATCATTCAATGCAGCTAATTGGATGCTCTGAGAACCAACTTGAGTGTAGATATTCACTTTACCAGCATCTTCACACCACTGACATTTTATCATTTACATATGTTTTTGCATATACAAACCCATGGATGAAGCAAAGTCCACTGGTGTCACCACTTTCTTTTGACTCTTTTAGAAGAAACATCACCACGAGATGAGCTCTCCATCTGATCATTTTCCACAATTACATTTGCATTCTCTATATTAGGTCCTTCTTGAGTTATATTGACACTAGATTCCCCTTGAGGTTTGTCATTATTGTCCCCCAACATCGTACCCTATTGCCTTGTAAAAATATTTTGACTTCTAGAAAAGAAAGATGTGATAGAAGGATTTGCCTTTCTTTTTCTAGCCACACGCTTTTGAGGTCCTGATGTATCCATCCTTGATTTATCTATTTGTACATAAACAAACCATATAAATAAATATTACATTATGATGATACATATAAACACTTCAACTAGAACTCATACTCAATAATAAGAGAACTTTGTAACTATGTATCTAGAAAACAAATATATGTACATATAGGTGAATCCACAAGAAACTAAAAGAGTCTCAATCCCAAGCTCAAAATTCAAAAGCATTTGTACATAATGTGAGCTACAATATGAAGCCATAACTATAACCATTGAATCATGAGGATGATCATAGGGCAAATGTATCACTTGCCCAAGGTATGGGCAAAGAAAACATTGAACCAAGATTCCCAAACTAGAAACCATAAGCCTAGAATACTTGATAGAGAATGAAAAATTTCCATCTATGAATAAAATAAGGGGATAGCTTAGGTGCCTTGGATCTATTATTAGAGAAAGATATCATAAGAATCCTTAACACAGCATGGACCTATATCAGAGTCTTGGTCTTATGCAAGGCACTTAGATTAATTTTGGTTCAAATCTTGAAAAACATATACCTAATGCATTACATTTTTATTTCCACCAAAGCCTATAGTAGAAGTATTACATTCGAAGGATAGATGTAAGAAATTCCAAATAGATTTCATACATAGAAGAAGAGAATGAGATATTCCCACATATGAATACCATAGAAGAGGGTAGTCTAGTTGCCTTAGGTCCATTATTACATAAAGATGTTGTAAAAATATCCTTAAGATAGTGTGGACCTATACCAAAGCCTCGGTCTTATGAAAGGGACTATGTCTAAATTAGGTTTTGAAGTCAGTAAAGGATGTGCCACATAATTATTTGTATCAAAGTTTGTATAAACATTGTAGAATAGATCTTATACAATACAATAAGAGAATGAACTATAAATTTGTACTTGAAAGGTTATAACTGACAGTCAACGTCGTAGATGAATTCACAAGTAACTCTCAAGTTGTTCGAGTATTGAATCCCACGCTGAAATGCAATAGTATCTATAGAAAATGCATCACTTTCATATATATAGATGAAACGTTTTTACATGATGAGTTCTAGTGCTTGTGACCTCAAGCATGGTCATGGTCGCAAGCACTATAGGTGAATGTAATACATATCAAAAATGAAAACTACAAGCTAAGGGGAGGCATGCATACATGGGGCTCCTCTACATCTCCTTAGAAGAGGCATCATCCTCGCTACCACCACCGCTGCCGCTGCCGCCACCACTACTGCTAGTCCCCCCTTCACTATCTTCAACTGCATCAGGGTTCGCCTCCACAAAGGATTAAGGTATATAAATACCATTACAAATAATAAATTAGAGTTACCTATACTTTTCATGTAGAAAATAAAACGTACCTCTTCTGGTTGTGGAATCCTCATGGCACGATTATATTGCTCCTCCATAATGAGTCCCTCCTCGTAGAAATGCTACCAAGTGGACGCCCGATTATGACCTCGATGGTAGCCTACCTCTCTAGGAGTTGGCATCCTACCAACGATATGATACTACAAAACAATTTGAACATACAATGTATTAGAACACACTACATAATGAAGTGAAACAAATTACAAAATTTAATTTAAAAAAAGAAATCAAATATTACTTACAAGCTCAACCTCCCATGACTCCCTGCCACCCGATCCATAATGTGATCCCATGGTTGCCATCCGGATACGTCGTGCCTCTACATGCTGGCGACTTGTCATTTTCTCTGCTACTCTCTTCTTGGCCTCTTTCCACTCCCTGCGGTGGCAATTGGGTGGTTGGCCATATCTAGGGCGCCCCTGCTCTTGTCTCCGTAGTGGCTCCTTGGCGCGCGTCATAAGGTGAGACCTCTTGTTATGAAGCGCGTCTCTCACCTTTGACCGTCCCCAATCATCTGAGAATCGTGAATTCTCGGGATTAGGGTACCTTCTATGTACTGCGCGCAGAACCTTTTGCCACAAACCATTTTTTTAATGCTTGAAGGAAATCATGCAATCTTTGTATGTGGCATGCACGACACTCCTTAAGTAGGCTATCACTTCCCTCCCCTCATAGTCATGCAAGATACCACCAACATTAGTGATAGAGTAGTACATTTGTGGAGGCTCACCTTTCTCATTTCCCGGTGAGGGTGATCGAGAGCCACCTCCTAGGCAACTCCCACAAAGCCCTCGACCTCCTGGTCCTCCCACACGACTCTCCCTCCTCCCTCGACGGGAACTACCCTCTATCTCACTCGATGCATGTGCTTCTAAAGATGCACATGCTTCGACCGATCCATGTACTTCAGCTGATCCCTGTGCACCAGCTGATCCCTATGTATGCATAATGCGTGGAGTACCTGTTAGTAGAGGTGTACCAAGGTTTGGTGTTTGTGCAGTAGTGCTAGGCAAAGATGTGATAGGTGTCCCAGACATGACACTAAAAACCTCATTTGCAGTGGGAGGGCGACCAAGATAATTGGTCATCTCCCCCATGAATTGCTCCTTGTTTGAAAAACCTCCAAAAAAGGTATTAACACCTCTAGAAAACTCCACTAAGGTGTTGTCCATGCGTTTCTACTCAGGATCAGTGCTGGAAGATCTAGGATTCCACATCTACACAAGAAAAATCATATTACCTTGTGCAGATAAAACATATTACATGCTGCGTCTATACCTGCATCTATACCCACGTATGTCAGCGCGTCTATTCCTGTGTCTATACATGTGTCTAAACTGTCATCTAGACGCGCTGACAGACGCATACAGTCGGACCATATTTTTCAAAATTTTATAAAAAATGTGCAAAAAAACCTCCATAGATGATAGTTTATAGCATGTAAAGAGAAAGAGAGTGTGACAAACAGATAGAGAAAGTAAACAAGATTGAGAGAGAGAAATAGAACTCACCTTCTTTGCTTGTTGCAACGGGTGGCGGCTAGGTTGCAAGCTCCTTTTCCTCCTTCTCCATTCCCTTGGTAAGTTGCTTGAATCTTCTTCTCTTGTCTTCATGAAGTGATAAATAAACATGATTAGTGATGTCGAGCTCGAACTGCAGAAAACACGCCAAAAATGCAAGAAAGCACTGGTTTGAAAAGAAAGCCATAACTTTTTTTAAAATAAAATTATATTTGTGTGCGCATCTGTAAGCACGCGTAATTGCGCGTGTATATGCGTAGATAAGATATATTACACGCATTGATAGACGCGCAGTTACAATTAAACTAACTAGATGCTAGCTTTTGGTTGTTTTTGGATCAACGTGACATGACTTTCCTAGTCTTTCAATATCAAAATGTTTGCCTCCATGTTGCAAGTATCAATGCATGCATTTAGGAAATATGACATATATACCAAATGAAATCACATTTGTCCTTATGATCTAGGTGTAATTATGTCGTCAGCTTCTACTAGTATGGGACATGCTGAGTCAACAAACAGTACATCCTCCAGTGAGGATGAGACATTGCGTCTTCAAAATCGAGACGCTTGGCTATGACGGAAAATCAAATGTATGTGTGATCATTGTCGAGGATGTTTTTTTTAAGCACGTCGAATCACAATGTCACACCTCAACATGTACGGAGAGTGGGACCAAGAAAAAGACCCAGTAATTTTTATTACTTTATTTGCACAAATATTATTGGTCTATGTTGCGTCTTCACCATTAAATAAAACCTTTTTTTTTAAATTGAGTAGGATGCGGTACCACATCCTCAAATGGTCTCTCCAGGGCATCGAGAGGTTGCAAAGCGTGGACGCAAGGAGGCAAAGTCCTCAAGAAGAGTAGAGACTGATGACGACAATAGCAGCCCTCTTCAAATGCCCCATCAAGTTTTGGAGGAAGAGATTTTGGACAACATGGTTTACGATTTATTTTCCCATGAGGTTCGGGGGGAGGGTGCCACTAGAGAGACAGATGACCCGCTACACATAGCGTCGAAAACTCCATTATACGAAGATTGCACCTACTCCGTTCTACGTGCATATCTCGAGATACTGAACTTACAAACCATTTATGGATAGAGTAATGCTAGCTTGAATGCATTATTGAAGTATGTATCATTTGATATTAATTCATAAATGCTTCTAGACAATATTCGTGGTTTGTTAACTTTGTTTGCACAATATATGCAGGTTATTGTTATAAATGCTTCCAAATGGAAATAAATTAAAAACTAGAAGGGAGCAAGCAAGGCGTTTCCTGACGTCTCTCTTGGAGGTCTCGATTATATTAAAATCCATGCATGTGTCAATGATTGCATCTTGTTTCGTGGGGATAATGCATCTGCACGACAATGTCCTATTTGTGGTGAACCAAGATACAAGAGATGAAATCAATGGATGTGTCTTGTAAGGTTTTGCAACATTTTCCTATTATTCCACGTATTTAACTTATGTTTAAGTGTGAATCTATTGCGAGACTCATGTCATGGCATGCTAGTCACCATTCAAGTGATGAAAAGCGGAGATTTCCTTCAGACACACCAGCTTGGTAACATGTAGACAATTTGTGGCCTACTTTCAAAGAAGAGCCCAGAAATTTGAGATTTGGTTTAGGATTAGATGGAATAAATCCATTTGGCATCAAAAGCACCTCATATAGTGTATGGCCAGTGGTATTGGTGAACTATAATATCCCTCCGTCCATGGCAATAAAAAAAGGACATGTAATGTTGTCCCTTTTGATTCCTGGAAAACGCAAAGTAAAAAACATGGATGTTTACTTAGAGCCTTTGATCGAGGAGCTAGAAATGCTATGGAGAGCTATTGAGGTGCAAGATGTGAGTGCATCATTGTCCTCTAGAGATTTCACTTTAAAAGGCATGTTGTTGTGGACCATGCATGACTTTCCAGGCTATGGAGAGTGTTCATGTAGTTGCATACTCTATTTTATTCATTCTTACCCTTAATCAAATATATGTCATCATTAACCCACTTGTTTTTACAGGTTTAACTACATCAGGATATCATGCATATCCAATTTGCGGTCCCTCTCTGGTTTCTTCTAGACCGACACGCTTGAAGAAGGTTATCTATGACAATCATCATCATTTTCTTCCTATTGACCACCCCAAATATGCACCCCCCACTAATGGAAGAACTCCATAATCTCTGACCATTCAAGATTTTTAAAGTACACTCCATTATGAGAATAAGAAATAATATATTGTTTGTGCCTTAGATTCTCTTTATTTTTTCATCTCCTATATTGGACTGAACTCAAGATCAATCACCTGTTGGACCCCATGCATATATTCTAGAATGTTGCCTCTACATTATGGGATCACTTACTCGGGGCTCGTGATTCTGTCAATGTAAGGGAGGATTTACGTAGCATTGGACGTATGAGACGAGCTTGGCCATGCATTGGACCCAGAGGAAAGATGAGTTATCGCGTGCACCTTGGATGTTGTCGAAGACCAAAGAAAAGATGGTAAAGCAGTAGATATGTAGCTTTCAAACTCCCACAGGATATATGAGATGCCTCAAGGGAGCCTTCATAAAGAAAAAGAAAAGAGGTGTGGAGAAACTATCCGGTTTAAAGTCTCACGATTGGCACAAAATGATTCAGGTAAGGATTTTCATAGCCATAAATAGATTAATTAGTGGAGTAACTATGTAGACTAATTAACAATGTATGAATATTTACATACAACTCATCCTTCCTACTAGCATATCCCATTGTGTTTCGAAAGATGTGTGTGATATCATTTACAAGATGGGTGAGCTCGCGAGGTATGTATACTTTATACATATTTTTTAGTTTACATATTACGTACATCATATAGTAAACCCGCTTGAATTTATGGACAAAATTAATCATCGTTCTCAATTGCATGTTGGTAGATTTGTGAGTTTGAAGGAAATTGATCCAAATACGTTGCAAGAGGCTAGAGTATTGTCCATTGAGGTGGTTTGTTTCATGGAGGAAACTTTTCCTCCCTCCATTTTGACTATTCAAGTACACTTACTCGTATATCTAATTGATGAGATTGCAATTTGTCGGGTAGTTCATGCAAAGTGGATGTTTTTTCTAGAGCGCTTTATGAAAACCCTAAAAGATTTTGTAAGGCAAAATGCACGGGCCTAGGAAAGCATGGCTGAGGGTTGGTTAGTGCAATCATCCCTTGTACAAATCTTTGAATATCTTACTAAAGTGGAATCCTCTTTACCACGACTATGGAAAGATGATGAAGATTTGAGGATGACCTCTATAATACCTCAAGGAAAAGGAAGGAGCAAAGTGCTAATGAAAGAGGAACTTCGTAAGTTAAATGTATTTTGTGTGCTTAACAGCGAAGTAATGAGCAAATGGGTGATACTATATAAAGAAGCAAGGGCAAGAAGGTTAAGCGAAAGGCAAGCATTTCATGCTAGACATGGACCTAATGTCTCATATCCAGAACATTTAAGTGCGCTTCCATGTCATATTGATATAGATTGGCTACATGAAGAAATGGAGAATATGGAAAAGAAGGAGCCGATGGATATATCGCAAGAGGAGTGGGAATACGCATGACCTTGCTTATCAAAGGTGAGACATACTTATAATGAAATTATCTTTAGTTATATATGATATAATAATTTCACATGTTTCATATTTAACTAAATCATTAATATGATCTCAACAATGTACTACTAGTGCACATTATTCAATACTATTTGGTGTGAAGGCAAACATTTTCGAACTCAATGCATAGATGATAAGAGAAATATCCAGGATTGTGGTATCCTTGCAAACTTCTAGGATACCAATGGCACCATGAAATGTTATTGTGGCTTGATCCAAGATATTTTGAAGCTTGACTTTAGGCGATTTTTTATATATGTGCTAGATGTGAAGTGGTTTAAAAAAGTAGTAACAACGGGTGAGCATTGCACAATTAGACATCATCCAAGTGGTTTTGTAGTAATTGACTCTACAAAATTTCACCAAGGCAAGAATGACACATTCGTACTACCTCAACAATGCAAGCAAGTATATTAGAAGCTATTTATTTATATATATATTATGTCTTGATACATTCTCAAAATACAATAAATATCTAAGCTGCTTACTTTTTGTTTTTTAAATGCAGGTTGTGTATCACCCAATGGTAAACAATAACCGATGGTGGCACGTCATCCCCATATCTAATCTTTCAAAACCAAAATATGGCAATGCTATCAACATAGAGATAGTTGATAACAATCCAACAATCAATGATGATACAATAAATGATGATGTACATGATGATGCCATGATCCCCGCGAGGATGTTCAAGGAAGCGCAAAAAAGGATAACAATATGGTTGTAGATAATGATGAAGAAATTGAGCATAGCAGTACATCTGACAGTGGGATAGACTTATTTGTTTCATTGCCTATTTGTAACATAGACCTAGAGGTAGATAGTCTAGCAAGGGTCGATCTCATTGAAGATGAGATTGATCATTCATTGTAGCATATATAATTAGCGTTGAATGATTGGATGTATATTTGTAATACTCAGAAAGAAGTAAAGTTGGTAATGTATTCAAACAAATACTAGCTCTTAAGATGTTTGGTCATATTTAGGGACTTTATGAGAAATGAAAAATATGTGCGTTTATTTTCACATCTATAGGCGCGTTTATAAACGCGGATATATAGACACGTTCTGTATACTAGCATGAATAGACACGCTGATACATGCGCTTATAAACACGCATGCTATTTTGCGTATATAGTGCGTGTCTATAGGGCCTTTCTCTTCTACTGTAGTGTTTGGTGAAACTCTAAAACGGTGGATTATTTTTGTGTGAATTAAAGCCTGATCTTGTATAAATAAATAGATTATGTTGTAGAACTAGTTCATGCATGAGAGGACTATTATCTAACAAAGATAAAGACAAATTTGATCATGGATCATTAATCAATTTCATTTTTATTCACACAAAAATATTGAGTTTCAAGTATGAGATCTTGAATGAAAATCATTTCTTTTTTGTTTATTATAAGAAAAATTTTCAAACTTGTTCTACTAAAGATTTTGATTCTCAGGTACTTATAATCCTTGAGAAACACTTGAAATTATTTGTCCATGAAAAAGAAACTAGAGATTTCTTCATGTTACTATCTGAAAATCTTAATAAGGACTCTAGATTAATTTTCTGGTACTAGAATGATGAAGATATGTGACACAATTGGGTTGATAAAAGTAGAGTTGAGAGATATTGATGTGTGCATATTGCAAATTGAGAATATGTGTTTTAGATCCTATTAGCCTTCCATCATTGAGGTAATAATAAAGAGTTTATATTTTATTGATCTTGTATGCTTATTAAATAGTCCAGATTCTAGATTTTGATATGCAAAAAATAAAAAATAGGATTCTAAGATCATAGTCGAGTCTTGAGCAATAGAAGAGTCTACTAGTTATAGATCTATTAGTGTCATTATGTTTGCAATCAAGATCTAGAGTTGACATATGTTTATGACATTACAAATCCAAGAAATTTGATTATTTAATTTTTTCTTATAACAACAAGTATTATCATTTTATCTTTTAAATATATATAGTTCGAAGGTTAATGGGTGTAACCTAATTCAAAAACTTGATGTGATCATTAAAATTAAAGTCTTATTATTTGAATGGATTTGTGTGATAAAAAATACTATTTAATAAAAAATTTGATGTAGCAAGCATTGGAATCTTACTTTAGGAAAAGCATAAACTGAATAGGTATCTATGGGAGATTCCCTTCCAAATTGAGCTCTAATAATCCATATTATTTTGGTTGAATCTATCCAAAATAACTTGCATGCTTTTATATTCTGCAAGGCATAGGTTCAATTCTCTAGCTTTTTATCTTTACACTTCTTCTCAATCTGCAGTCCATAGGTTGCAACATCTATAGTGACATATGTAGTCCATGCATAAAAATTCTATGAAATCTTCTGAGACAATAATACCAACGCCTCATGTGCCAACACTGTTACTACTGATATAGCAAATGACATTTCTCCTCTTTGCTATTGAAGTTCTTGTCTCTCGCGTACTCTTCACTCCTCAGAGTCCCTAGTTCCACTTGTAGGTGAACTATTTCCTCAATCCAACGTGGAGTCTCTGAAGATGAACTCGAAATAGATCCTTCATAAGAGATTTGGTGAAGATATCTGGTCCATTCTCCTCCATTGGACAATAAACAAGCTCTATCATCCCATCGTCAATCAAATCATACACATAGTGATACTAAATCTCAATGTGTCTGGTGCGTGTATGAAAAATTGGATTTTTAGCAATGGCAATGCAACTCTGATTGTCACATCTTAGCACTATTGGATCTTTATTTGGCATCGTCCTGTGGAAAGTTCTTCCATTGTACAAGATATTCATAGATAAACACCATATTAGAGAAATTGGGAATCTTCCAAGTTCCACTTTCAAATAAGGAGTAAAGATTTGACCAAGTGGCTAAATCTTAACCCCAGAGTGGGACTTGGGGAGATTGCTTATATAGTATCTAGGAAAAATTTCATCTTCAAGTAAGGAGATAATATTTGACCATGCACTACAAGGAAACTAGGCCATAGCAACGCCAATTAGCGACGCAAAATAGCGGCGTTGCGATGCTAATAGCGGCGCATATAGCGACACCCCACAGAGAAAAAAAAGTGGGCCGAAACCCGAGTGTGTTTCATTTCGCACATTCGAGAAAGTTTTTGAGAGGGAGAGAGAGAGAGAGAGAGAGAGAGAGAGAGAGTTAGTGTTTTGCATAGAGGTTGAGAGAGGGAGATGAAGAAGGCTTCTCATCACCACCACCATTGCCGTCATTCGCGAAGGAGAACAGGAGTGGCCGTCGCGAAGAGGAGCCGCCAAACCCTCCTTCAAATCTTTATGGTGAGTCCATTCTCTCTCTCTTTTACTTGTTTAGGGTTTAATTTGTGTATATTGAGAGAGGGAGAGGAAATGAGAGAGAAAGAGAGGGAGAGGGAGAGGGAGAGGGAGGGAGAGAAAGAGAAAGAGAGGGAGGGGACGGGGAGGAAATGAGAGAGGGAGAGGGAGGGAGAGTGCATTCTCCCTCTCTTTTATTTTTTTGATATAATTTGTGTATATTGAGAGGGAGAGGAAATGAGAGAGAAAGAGAGGGAGAGGGAGAGGGAGGAAATGGGAGAGGGAGGGGGAGGGGGAGGGGGAGGGAGAGAGAGAGAGAGAAAGAGAGGGAGAGGGAGAGGGAGGAAATGGGAGAGGGAGGGGGAGGGGGAGGGGGAGGGAGAGAGAGAGAGAGAAAGAGAGGGAGAGGGAAAGGGAGGAAATGAGAGAGGGAGAGGAAGGGAGAGAGAGAGAGGAAATGAGGGAGGGAGAGAGAGATAAAGACAGGGAAAGAGAGGGAAAGGGAGGAAATGGGAGAGGAAGTGGGAGGAAATGGAAGAGGGAGAGGGAGGGAGAGAGAGAAAGAGAGGGAGAGGGAGAGGGGGAGGGGGAGGAAATGGGAAAGGAAGAGGGAGGGAGAGGAAATGAGAGAGGGAGAGGGAGAGGGAGGAAATGAGAGGGAGAGGACATGGAGGGAGAGAGAGAAAGAGAGGGAGAGGGAGAGGGGGAGGAAATGGGAAAGGAAGAGGGAGGGAGAGGGAGAGGGAGGGAGAGAGAAAGAAAGGGGGAGGGAGAGGGAGGGAGAGGAAATGAGAGAGGGAGAGGGAGAGAGAGAGGGAGGGAGACATTAAACATAATAGGAAAATGAGAGAGGGAGAGGAAGGGAGAAGAAATGAGAGAAGGAGAGGAAGAGAGCAAAAGGAAATGAGAGAGAGAGAGAGGAGAGAGAAAAAAAGAGAGAATGAGAGAAGAGAGAAAAAGAGAGAAAAGATGTTAAACATAATAGGAAAAGAGAGGAAGAGAGGGTGTGGGTGAGGGTGAGGATGAGGGAGGGAGAGGAAGAGAGAAAAGGAAATGAGAGAGAAAAAGAAATGAGAGAGAGAGAGAGGAGAGAGAAAAAATATTAAACCTAATGGGAAAAGAGAGAAAGAGAGAGTGAGGGTGAGGGTGAGGGAGGGAGAGAAAGAGAGAAAAGGAAATGAGACGGGGAGAGGAGAGAGAAAAAAATGAGAGAGGGAGAGGAGAGAGAAAAAGAGAGAAAAATCATTAAACCTAATAGAGAAAGAGAGAAAGAGAGGGTGAGGGTGAGGGAGGGTGAGGGAGGGAGAGGAAATGAGAGAGGGAGAGAAAGAGAGAAAAGGAAATGAGAGGGAGAGGAGAGAGAAAGAGAGAGAAAAATCATTAAACCTAATAGAGAAAGAGAGAAAGAGAGGGTGAGGGTGAGAGAGGGAGAGAAAGAGAGAAAGAGAAATAAGAGAGGGAGAGGAGAGAGAAAAAGAAATGAGAGAGAGAGAGAGGAGAGAGAAAAATCATTAAACCTAATAGGAAAAGAGAGAAAGAGAGGTTAGGGTGAGGGAGGGAAAAATGAGAGAAAAAGAAATGAGAGAGGGAGAGGAGAGAGGAGAGAGAAAAAGAAAGAAAAATCATTAAACCTAATAGGGAAAGAGAGAAAGAGAGGGTCAGGGTGAGGGAGGGAGAGGAAATGAGAGAGGGAGAGAAAGAGAGAAAAGTAAATAGGACCTTACAATAAGCTCATCCTAGGCTCATAGGGGTTAGGCCGATCCTCAACAAACCTAACGGATATATGGCTAGAGAGCCCTAGCATACTTGTGCCTCCTAGCATAATGTCCTTTTTGCAAAGAGACCTCTCATACATGGGGCTTATCCTAGCCTCCACCATGCAAATATACAACAAAGGCAATCAATCTATTATTATGAAAAACATTCATTTTTCATAACGTAAATCCAAAAATAACTTTGGATATTCCATAAAAATCAATCTCTTCTTAAAAAGACAAATACAGAAAACTAAAACAGCATCACCACAAGATCTCTTAGGAAACTCATCTTAAACTATTAATTTTAATTAATAAATATAATACAAAATCACTTGCAAGGAATGACACTCTTTTATAATCAACCCTCTTTCTTCCTAAGAATAGTCTTAGGAACAAGTTTCTGCTCTAACAAGCATATATTTGAGCATAATAACTATTTTAAGGTTTATTCCATGAGTAGTAGTAGTATATATGTAACTATCAAGCTAGAGATCATGCTTTGGTATCTGTGGAGATCCCAATCTCATGCCCTCATAGAGATTGTAATCTGTAATAGTGTGGAGATAAGATGGGTGAGTTGTAAATGGTAAAGGAGAATTCTATTGATGATGGAGAGAAGATGAGATGAATCGCCAATCTTATTCTTAGTGAGTGCAACCTACCCATAGTCATGGTGGTGGTCGCGGTCATGGTCGTGGTCGTGATCGTGGTCATGGTCGTAGTCGTAGTAATGGTCATATTCGTAGTTGTAGTCATAGTCATGACGGTGGCGGTGGTGGTGGTCGTAGTCGTAGCTGTGGTCGTGGTCGTGGTCATCGTGGTCATGGTCCTAGTTGTGGTCCTATCCGTGGTCATAGTCGTAGCCGTGGTCATGGTCGTGGTAGTAGTGGTGGTGGTGGTGGTGGTGGTCGTAGTCGTAGCCGTGGTCATGGTCGTGGTCATAGTCGTCGTGGTCATGGTCGTATTCGTCATGGTCGTGGTCATTGTCGTAGTTGTGGTCGTAGTCGTGGTCGTGGTCGTCGTGGTCGTCATGGTCGTGGTTGTAGTCGTGGTCGTGGTCCATGGCTTTCTACGAACAAAGGACATTTCATCCTTAGCTTACTCGTCCCTGGCCGCTACAACGTAAAAAATATGGACGTGTATCTTCGTCCATTAGTCAATGAGCTTAAGATTTTGTGGGAGGAGGGGGTCACCATGCAAGATATGACCAAGCGTGATGGTCAGCGGTCTGCTAATATTCGAGCCATTTGCATGTGGATAATGCATGACTTTTCGGGATTCGAGAGGGCTCAATTGAACATGCCTTCATTCTCGTTGGTAATATCTATATTTTATCTCGTTCAAGCTTGTATTCACTGGGTCCTGTGTTGGAATAGGTCTGGTTACATCAGGTTATCATGCATGTCCATTGTGCGGGCCACAGTTAGACTCCCGAAGGTCACGAACCATGAAGAAGATGGAATATCAAGGACACACCGCTTTCTTGCCAGAGGATCATGAACTCAAGGAAGGTTTTCTTGGACGACCTCCAATATATATGAACGCCACAAGCTGGTACGAGCTGAAAATGGTCCACGCGGAGCCACATCCAAACGGAATGCGACGGTTCTCAGTTTTCTATGAGTTGCCATATTGGATCCACTTATAGGTCAACCACTTTGCTGGATCCCATGTATATTTTCAAGAATGTGGGCAGCTTGCTATGGGACCATATCACAGGAAAGAGAGACACTATAAGGGCACGAATGGATTTGAAGGAGGTAGGTAAGATGGAGGCGCTTTAGTCGCAGTCGAGTACTGATGGTCATGTGCAGCTACCTCGCGCTCCTTGGGTTTTTTCCACTAAAGAAGAGCGCATTGTGAAGCACGTAGTCAAGTCTATCCGCACTCCGAGGGGTATGATGCATTCTCTCAGGTCTGCATTTTCTAAAGACGACCAATTATCAGGGCTAAAATTCCATGACTGGCATAAGATATGTCATGTTTATACTAGGAATGGATTGTAATCGGCATGCACATTTTGCTATTTGGAGTGTAGCCATTATTCATAATGCTTTCTCATTTGTGACAGTTTGTACTACTGATTGCAATTGCAGGATGTCTTACTCCAGAAATACGCGGGGCCATTTACAGGTTTTCGACTTTGGTACAATGGATCTCACAAAAGGAGATTAAGACATCCTCTATTGAATCCGTGAGGTGGGGAGCACTGGAGACGGTCTGTCTCTTTGAGAAATACCTACCCACCAACATGCTCACAATACAAATCCACCTTCTTGTGCATCTTGTAGATGAAGTGGAGATTGCTGGACCTGTTCATACACGATGGATGTTCTTCTTGGAGCGCTTCATGAAAACCCTGAAAGGCTTTGTGTGACAATGAGCTCGGCCAGAAGTTAGCATGACTCAAGGTTGGTTGGTGTCTGAGGCGCTAGTGTATATTTCACAATAGCTACCAACGGTGGATCCAGACAACAAAATGCTATGGTCGCTATAATGTCTCTCTTTCCTGTGATGTGGTCCCATAGCAAGCTGCCCACATTCTTGAAAATATGCATGGGATCCAACAAGTGGTTGACCTGTAAGTGGGTCCAATATGGCAACTCATAGAAAACTGAGAACCGTCGCATTCCATTTGGATGTGATTCCGGGTTTACCATTTTCAGCTCGTACCAGCTTGCAGCGTTCATACGTGTTGGAGGTCATCCAAGAAAACCTTCCTTGAGTTCATGATCCTTCGAAAAGAAAGTGGCGTGTCCTTGATATACCATCTTCTTCATGGTTCGTGACCTTCGAGAGTCTAACTGTGGCCTACACAATGGACATGCATGATAACCTGAGGTAACCAGACCTGTAAGGCAAGCCACGACCTAGTGAATACTTGATTGAATGAAATAAAATATAGATATTACCAGCGAGAATGGAGGTCTGCTCACCTGAGCACTCTCCCAATCCCGGAAAGTCATGCATCGTCCACATGAGAATGGCTCGAATGTTGGCTGACCGCCGACCATCGCGCCTGCTCATATCTTGCACAGTGACCCCCTCCTCCCACAAAATCTTAAGCTCATTGACTAATGGACGAAGATACACATCCATATTTTTTACTTTGTAGTGGCCCGGGATGAGCAAGCTAAGGATGAGATATTCTTTCTTCGTAGAAAGCTATGGAGGGATGTTGTAGTTGACAAGCACTATAGGCCACACGTTGTAAGAAGTCGAGCGCAGACCGAATGGGTTCACACCATCCATGGCGAGACCGAGCCGAATATTCCTTGGCTCTCGCACAAAGCCTGGGAAGGTACAGGCAGTGTGGCTCCATGCGCACGAATCCGCTGAAATTTGTTAAACTCCATCCGTGGACCTATTCTGCATATGCCACATTGTCAAGCTTGCCATGCTAGACGTGCAGAACATGTGGTTTATGCGGGGGATGAGCGGAAAGTGTCTGAGAACTTTCTAAGGGATGGTTTGCCCTTGCAAGTCCTGTCAATACCTATGAGCACCACACTTTGGACATGTCTCCATAGTCTCGTATTCATCTCGAAACAATATGCAGTTTTTGATACATGCATGGATGTTATTGTAGTCCATGCCAAGCTTCTGTAAAACATGTCATGCATCATCACGAGGCTTTCACATTCTGGGAATTGGCCCACTCACTAGTCTATAGGGGGCAAGGGAATCCATGCCCCAAAGGCTGGTCATCGCATCTAGGTATCCAATAAAATGTATATCCCGACTAGTCCTAGAACACCTCAAGGGCTAACTTGTGCACCACCAGGCTACCATGCGGAGAGGTAAAAGGAAATTGTGCGGACAGTCCGACACTTATCGTGGTAACAGGGGCATTGAGTGATGCTTTGCGTGCTGCCCTGTGCTTTGTCAGAGACGTAGCAAACACAAAGAGAGATTGCCCGATGCTTTGGCTTTCATTGGAGTGTTTGATCAGAGCGAGAAGTCCGCCATGTTGGATTGATTCCTCCATTCAGGACTCGCAACACTTTGATAATGTCTCTCAAAGGATACATGATATGTAAATGAAAAGTACAATTAAAAAGTCTCAATCAACATAAATAAAACACGATTTTGAATGCTCATAGGTCATAACATCAAATAGACAAATCCAATTTCAATCTCATGACTATATAGCTTACTATTAATACTTCAATCATAACATAGACATTTGATGATTGAGACGTTGATGATATAAACCCCATTGCATAAGTATCAATCACATGAATCATTCTAGTAGAAACAATGAGCCCGTCTGCTCAATGAAATCCACAAGTGAACCGACAATAACATGAATCCGTTCAATCAATCTAGTGGCATTGCCCTTCTATTCTTTGCTCACTTCCAAATATCTCAAACATCATTCCAATCAATTTGAGAGCTCTCACGCGCATCAATGGTTAGTAACATTAAGGCATCCAAAGTGTCGAGGCATAAGCCACATCTTGAGTTACTCTTTATCAAATTTTGCCTTTGAAATCCATGCTTACAAGATGTTGTGCTTGCTGGGATGACCGTGCTAGTCTACCATAGATGCATCATACTTGGATATAAATCCCACCATGTCTTTCTAATGTTGCAAACTTCCCAAGCATCATGCATACCTCTATTTCGAGCAACTCGATATAACATGCTAGAAAAATCCTCCCATTCATTCATAGACCTTCTAATGTCAACTGTCTGACTATCAACATTGAGTTTGTTGATCACCCTTTCTAATAACCATTATTGAGTCATTTTATCCCAAACAATGGAATCCATATGATATGAAGAAGGATTAAATATCTTGAATGCATTGAATATTGATAAATCCTCAAACCTACTAGTCAAAACATCTAGAATGTTTTGCACATGTGCTCGTGCAATAGAGATACATTCAACTAGAGAACCCGTTTCTTCATTTGCATCACCTTCAAGGGATATATTCAAGTTTAATCCCTCATGCTCGCTTTCTGAATCACTTGTAGCCTTATTTTTTTCATTCTTTTTAGACACTTTGGGAGTTGGAAAGTACTTCAATACATGTACATGTACAACACCATTAGGGTCTATATACTCCAACTTTCCATTGCTTGCCATCTTTAGAAATTCAGTAAGATCTTTTGACCTAATAACAAACTTATCATCATCAGATATAATATATCTTTTTTTTTAGTTTTTCAAAAGTCAAGTCAATAAGTGCACAAATCATAGTGACATCCATCTCTTGCCTTTGAAATTTTGAATTTAATTTATTCAACTCTGCAAGCACATCTCCTAGAAGATGTATAATAAATTGCACCACAAAATTTGTAGCATATCCATACCACTTTTTCTCATGTATTTTCCATTGCTCAAGAACAACACGCATGATTTTCACAAATCTTTCCATGACTTGACTTTCGAAAAGCCATCGAACTGCATGAATTCACAACATCTTTGCATCAATAATATCATACTCATGCATGATCTTCCATAGCTCCAAGTGTGGTGGTTTGTTGATCTACATAACCATGCATACACTTTGTTTGCAACTTTATCAATAAAAGAAAATACATGAGGATGTGAAATAAATCCATCCTTTGTTGCCAATGCTTGTCAATGTGCAATAGAATGTATGCCCATAATACATGGAATTACTGCTTGAAAGCGTGCCACTTCATCCCATTATCCACTGACAATAATCGCATAAATCTATAAATTGCATCTCCTTTGCCTCCATTGATGATATACAAAATATAAATAATCAAATGTTTCTCCAAGGTGCCATCACTGCTCTCATCAATGAGCATAGAAAAGAAGGGATGTTTACATACTTCTGCGTACATTTACTTCCTTACATGGTCTCTCATAGCCAATAACGTCTCTCTTCCTGAAACTAGATTGACATATGATCCATATTCGTTAGATGTAGGCATATTTGGAGTGGAAATCTCTCTTTGCAACCTACACAATTGTGGATATTTCTCTAGTGGTAAATCGTCACATGCGCAAAAGTATACAAGATTTATACATGATATAATACAATTTTGCTTACTATGGACTATTGTGTCCACCCCATGACCCATAGGTCCTTTACCATCACTGCCAATTTACCATCACTGCCAATTTTTGTCTTCACAATTTGGGCACGCATAACATTAATATGATCAGTAGTTTTTGCATGATCATTCAATGCAGCTAATTGGATGCTCTGAGAACCAACTTGAGTGTAGATATTCAATTTACCAGCATCTTCACACCACTGACATTTTATCCTTTCTTCATTACATATGTTTTTGCATATACAAACCCATGGATGAAGCAAAGTCCATTGGTGTCACCACTTTCTTTTGACTCTTTTAGAAGAAGCATCACCACGAGATGAGCTCTCCATCTGATCATTTTCCACAATTACATTTGCATTCTCTATATTAGGTCCTTCTTGAGTTATATTGACACTAGATTCCCCTTGAGGTTTGTCATTATTGTCCCCCAACATCGTACCCTATTGCCTTGTAAAAATATTTTGACTTCTAGAAAAGAAAGATGTGATAGAAGGATTTGCCTTTCTTTTTCTAGCCACACGCTTTTGAGGTCCTGATGTATCCATCCTTGATTTATCTATTTGTACATAAACAAACCATATAAATAAATATTACATTTTGATGATACATATAAACACTTCAACTAGAACTCATACTCAATAATAAGAGAACTTTGTAACTATGTATCTAGAAAACAAATATATGTACATATAGGTGAATCCACAAGAAACTAAAAGAGTCTCAATCCCAAGCTCAAAATTCAAAAGCATTTGTACATAATGTGAGCTACAATATGAAGCCATAACTATAACCATTGAATCATGAGGATGATCATAGGGCAAATGTATCACTTGCCCAAGGTATGGGCAAAGAAAACATTGAACCAAGATTTCCAAACTAGAAACCATAGGCCTAGAATACTTGATAGAGAATGAAAAATTTCCATCTATGAATAAAATAAGGGGATAGCTTAGGTGCCTTGGATCTATTATTAGAGAAAGATATCATAAGAATCCTTAACACAGCATGGACCTATATCAGAGTCTTGGTCTTATGCAAGGCACTTAGATTAATTTTGGTTCAAATCTTGAAAAACATATACCTAATGCATTACATTTTTATTTCCACCAAAGCCTATAGTAGAAGTATTACATTCGAAGGATAGATGTAAGAAATTCCAAATAGATTTCATACATAGAAGAAGAGAATGAGATATTCCCACATATGAATACCATAGAAGAGGGTAGTCTAGTTGCCTTAGGTCCATTATTACATAAAGATGTTGTAAAAATATCCTTAAGATAGTGTGGACCTATACCAAAGCCTCGGTCTTATGAAAGGGACTATGTCTAAATTAGGTTTTGAAGTCAGTAAAGGATGTGCCACATAATTATTTGTATCAAAGTTTGTATAAACATTGTAGAATAGATCTTATACAATACAATAAGAGAATGAACTATAAATTTGTACTTGAAAGGTTATAACTGACAGTCAACGTCGTAGATGAATTCACAAGTAACTCTCAAGTTGTTCGAGTATTGAATCCCACGCTGAAATGCAATAGTATCTATAGAAAATGCATCACTTTCATATATATAGATGAAACGTTTTTACATGATGAGTTCTAGTGCTTGTGACCTCAAGCATGGTCATGGTGGCAAGCACTATAAGTGAATGTAATACATATCAAAAATGAAAACTACAAGCTAAGGGGAGGCATGCATACATGGGGCTCCTCTACATCTCCTTAGAAGAGGCATCATCCTCGCTACCACCACCGCTGCCGCTGCCGCCACCACTACTGCTAGTCCCCCCTTCACTATCTTCAACTGCATCAGGGTTCGCCTACACAAAGGGTTAAGGTATATAAATACCATTACAAATAATAAATTAGAGTTACCTATACTTTTCATGTAGAAAATAAAACGTACCTCTTCTGGTTGTGAAATCCTCATGGCACGATTATATTGCTCCTCCATAATGAGTCCCTCCTCGTAGAAATGCTACCAAGTGGACGCCCGATTATGACCTCGATGGTAGCCTACCTCTCTAGGAGTTGGCATCCTACCAACGATATGATACTACAAAACAATTTGAACATACAATGTATTAGAACACACTACATAATGAAGTGAAACAAATTACAAAATTTAATTTAAAAAAAGAAATCAAATATTACTTACAAACTCAGCCTCCCATGACTCCCTGCCACCCGATCCATAATGTGATCCCATGGTTGCCATCCGGATACGTCGTGCCTCTACATGCTGGCGACTTGTCATTTTCTCTGCTACTCTCTTCTTGGCCTCTTTCCACTCCCTGCGGTGGCAATTGGATGGTTGGCCATATCTAGGGCGCCCCTGCTCTTGTCTCCGTAGTGGCTCCTTGGCGCGCGCCATAAGGTGAGACCTCTTGTTATGAAGCGTGTCTCTCACCTTTGACCGTCCCCAATCGTCTGAGAATCGTGAATTCTCGGGATTAGGGTACCTTCTATGTACTGCGCGCAGAACCTTTTGCCACAGGAAATCATTCAATCTTTGTATGTGGCATGCACGACACTCCTTAAGTAGGCTATCACTTCCCTCCCCTCACAGTCATGCAAGATACCACCAACATTAGTGATAGAGTAGTACATTTGTGGAGGCTCACCTTTCTCATTTCCCGGTGAGGGTGATCGAGAGCCACCTCCTAGGCAACTCCCACAAAGCCCTCGACCTCCTGGTCCTCCCACACGACTCTCCCTCCTCCCTCGACGGGAACTACCCTCTATCTCACTCGATGCATGTGCTTCTGAAGATGCACGTGCTTCGACCGATCCATGTACTTCAGCTGATCCCTATGCACCAGCTGATCCCTATGTATGCATAATGCGTGGAGTACCTGTTAGTAGAGATGTACCAAGGTTTGGTGTGCCAAGGTTTGGTGTTTGTGCAGCAGTGCTAGGCAAAGATGTGATAGGTGTCCCAGACATGACACTAAAAACCTCATTTGCAGTGGGAGGGCGACCAAGATAATTGGTCATCTCCCCCATGAATTGCTCCTTGTTTGAAAAACCTCCAAAAAAGGTATTAACACCTCTAGAAAACTCCACTAAGGTGTTGTCCATGCGTTTCTACTCAGGATCAGTGCTGGAAGATCTAGGATTCCACATCTACACAAGAAAAATCATATTACCTTGTGCAGATAAAACATATTACATGCTGCGTCTATACATGCATCTATACCCACGTATGTCAGCGCGTCTATTCCTGTGTCTATACATGTGTCTAAACTGTCATCTAGACGCGCTGACAGACGCATACAGTCGGACCATATTTTTCAAAATTTTATAAAAAATGTGCAAAAAAACCTCCATAGATGATAGTTTATAGCATGTAAAGAGAGAGAGTGTGTGACAAACAGATAGAGAAAGTAAACAAGATTGAGAGAGAGAAATAGAACTCACCTTCTTTGCTTGTTGCAACGGGTGGCGGCTAGGTTGCAAGCTCCTTTTCCTCCTTCTCCATTCCCTTGGTAAGTTGCTTGAATCTTCTTCTCTTGTCTTCATGAAGTGATAAATAAACATGATTAGTGATGTCGAGCTCGAACTGCAGAAAACACGCCAAAAATGCAAGAAAGCACTGGTTTGAAAAGAAAGCCATAACTTTTTTTAAAATAAAATTATATTTGTGTGCGCATCTGTAAGCACGCGTAATTGCGCGTGTATATGCGTAGATAAGATATATTACACGCATTGATAGACGCGCAGTTACAATTAAACTAACTAGATGCTAGCTTTTGGTTGTTTTTGGATCAACGTGACATGAATTTCCTAGTCTTTCAATATCAAAATGTTTGCCTCCATGTTGCAAGTATCAATGCATGCATTTAGGAAATATGACATATATACCAAATGAAATCACATTTGTCCTTATGATCTAGGTGTAATTATGTCGTCAGCTTCTACTAGTATGGGACATGCTGAGTCAACAAACAGTACATCCTCCAGTGAGGATGAGACATTGCGTCTTCAAAATCGAGACGCTTGGCTATGACGGAAAATCAAATGTATGTGTGATCATTGTCGAGGATGTTTTTTTAAGCACGTCGAATCACAATGTCACACCTCAACATGTACGGAGAGTGGGACCAAGAAAAAGACCCAGTAATTTTTATTACTTTATTTGCACAAATATTATTGGTCTATGTTGCGTCTTCACCATTAAATAAAACCTTTTTTTTTAAATTGAGTAGGATGCGGTACCACATCCTCAAATGGTCTCTCCAGGGCATCGAGAGGTTGCAAAGCGTCGACGCAAGGAGGCAAAGTCCTCAAGAAGAGTAGAGACTGATGACGACAATAGCAGCCCTCTTCAAATGCCCCATCAAGTTTTGGAGGAAGAGATTTTGGACAACATGGTTTACGATTTATTTTCCCATGAGGTTCGGGGGGAGGGTGCCACTAGAGAGATAGATGACCCGCTACACATAGCGTCGAAAACTCCATTATACAAAGATTGCACCTACTCCGTTCTACGTGCATATCTCGAGATACTGAACTTACAAACCATTTATGGATAGAGTAATGCTAGCTTGAATGCATTATTGAAGTATGTATAATTTGATATTAATTCATAAATGCTTCTAGACAATATTCGTGGTTTGTTAACTTTGTTTGCACAATATATGCAGGTTATTGTTATAAATGCTTCCAAATGGAAATAAATTACAAACTAGAAGGGAGCAAGCAAGGCGTTTCCTGACGTATCTCTTGGAGGTCTCGATTATGTTAAAATCCATGTATGTGTCAATGATTGCATCTTGTTTCGTGGGGATAATGCATCTGCACGACAATGTCCTATTTGTGGTGAACCAAGATACAAGAGATGAAATCAATGGATGTGTCTTGTAAGGTTTTGCAATATTTTCCTATTATTCCACGTATTTAACTTATGTTTAAGTGTGAATCTATTGCGAGACTCATGTCATGGCATGCTAGTCACCATTCAAGTGATGAAAAGTGGAGAATTCCTTCAGACACACCAGCTTGGTAACATGTAGACAATTTGTGGCCTACTTTCAAAGAAGAGCCCAGAAATTTGAGATTTGGTTTAGGATTAGATGGAATAAATCCATTTGGCATCAAAAGCACCTCATATAGTGTATGGCCAGTGGTATTGGTGACCTATAATATCCCTCCGTCCATGGCAATAAAAAAAGGACATGTAATGTTGTCCCTTTTGATTCCTGGAAAACACAAAGTAAAAAACATGGATGTTTACTTAGAGCCTTTGATCGAGGAGCTAGAAATGCTATGGAGAGATATTGAGGTGCAAGATGTGAGTGCATCATTGTCCTCTAGAGATTTCACTTTAAAGGGCATGTTGTTGTGGACCATGCATGACTTTCCAGGCTATGGAGAGTGTTCATGTAGTTGCATACTCTATTTTATTCATTCTTACCCTTAATCAAATATATGTCATCATTAACCCACTTGTTTTTACAGGTTTAACTACATCAGGATATCATGCATATCCAATTTGCGGTCCCTCTCTGGTTTCTTCTAGACCGACACGCTTGAAGAAGGTTATCTATGACAATCATCATCATTTTCTTCCTATTGACCACCCCAAATATGCACCCCCCACTAATGGAAGAACTCCATAATCTCTGACCATTCAAGATTGGAAGGACACTTGGACACATGCCAATGATCATTCTCCACTCGGCATGAGTCAGTAACTAGTTTACTTCTTTTGTTTGTCTTTAAAGTACACTCCATTATGAGAATAAGAAATAATATATTGTTTGTGCCTTAGATTCTCTTTATTTTTTCATCTCCTATATTGGACTGCACTCAAGATCAATCACTTGTTGGACCCCATGCATATATTCTAGAATGTTGCCTCTACATTATGGGATCACTTAATCGGGGCTCGTGATTCTGTCAATGTAAGGGAGGATTTATGTAGCATTTGACGTATGAGACGAGCTTGGCCATGCATTGGACCCAGAGGAAAGATCGAGTTATCGCGTGCACCTTGGATGTTGTCGAAGACCAAAGAAAAGATGGTAAAGCAGTAGATATGTAGCTTTCAAACTCCCACAGGATATATGAGATGCCTCAAGGGAGCCTTCATAAAGAAAAAGAAAAGAGGTGTGGAGAAACTATCCGGTTTAAAGTCTCACGATTGGCACAAAATGATTCAGGTAAGGATTTTCATAGCCATAAATAGATTAATTAGTGGAGTAACTATGTAGACTAATTAACAATGTATGAATATTTACATACAACTCATCCTTCCTACTAGCATATCCCATTGTGTTTCGAAAGATGTGTGTGATATCATTTACAAGATGGGTGAGCTCGCGAGGTATGTATACTTTATACATATTTTTTAGTTTACATATTACGTACATCATATAGTAAACCCGCTTGAATTTATGGACAAAATTAATCATCGTTCTCAATTGCATGTTGGTAGATTTGTGAGTTTGAAGGAAATTGATCCAAATACGTTGCAAGAGGCTGGAGTATTGTCCATTGAGGTGGTTTGTTTCATGGAGGAAACTTTTCCTCCCTCCATTTTGACTATTCAAGTACACTTACTCGTATATCTAATTGATGAGATTGCAATTTGTCGGGTAGTTCATGCAAAGTGGATGTTTTTTCTAGAGCGCTTTATGAAAACCCTAAAAGATTTTGTAAGGCAAAATCCACGGGCCTAGGAAAGCATGGCTGAGGGTTGGTTAGTGCAATCATCCCTTGTACAAATCTTTGAATATCTTACTAAAGTGGAATCCTCTTTACCACGACTATGGAAAGATGATGAAGATTTGAGGATGACCTCTATAATACCTCAAGGAAAAGGAAGGAGCAAAGTGCTAATGAAAGAGGAACTTCGTAAGTTAAATGTATTTTGTGTGCTTAACAGCGAAGTAATGAGCAAATGGGTGATACTATATAAAGAAGCAAGGGCAAGAAGGTTAAGCGAAAGGCAAGCATTTCATGCTAGACATGGACCTAATGTCTCATATCCAGAACATTTAAGTGCGCTTCCACGTCATATTGATATAGATTGGCTACATGAAGAAATGGAGAATATGGAAAAGGAGGAGCCGATGGATATATCGCAAGAGGAGTGGGAATACGCACGACCTTGCTTATCAAAGGTGAGACATACTTATAATTAAATTATCTTTAGTTATATATGATATAATAATTTCACATGTTTCATATTTAACTAAATCATTAATATGATCTCAACAATGTACTACTAGTGCACATTATTCAATACTATTTGGTGTGAAGGCAAACATTTTCGAACTCAATGCATAGATGATAAGAGAAATATCCAGGATTGTGGTATCCTTGCAAACTTCTAGGATACCAATGGCACCATGAAATGTTATTGTGGCTTGATCCAAGATATTTTGAAGCTTGACTTTAGGCGATTTTTTATATATGTGCTAGATGTGAAGTGGTTTAAAAAAGTAGTAACAACGGGTGAGCATTGCACAATTAGACATCATCCAAGTGGTTTTGTAGTAATTGACTCTACAAAATTTCTATTAAGATTTTTAGATAGTAACATGAAGAAATCTCTAGTTTCTTTTTCGTGGACAAATAATTTCAAGTGTTTCTCAAGGATTATAAGTCCCTGAGAATCAAAATCTTTAGTAGAACAAGTTTGAAAATTTTTCTTATAACAAACAAAAAAGAAATGATTTGCATTCAAGATCTTATACTTGAAACTCAATATTTTTGTGTGAATAAAAATGAAATTGATTAATGATCCATGATCAAATTTCTCTTTATCTTTGTTAGATAATAGTCCTCTCATGCATGAACTAGTTCTACAACATAATCTATTTATTTATACAAGATCAGGCTTTAATTCACACAAAAATAATCCACCATTTTAGAGTTTCACCAAGCACTAGATAATCCTATCTCCAATGGAAGTGCATGGACTCTCATTCAAGTATACAAATAATCTTACCATTTCACTTGCAAATCATTGTTTCCATATAATAAAGTGATGCCTCATCATGAGGTTCACTTAAGAATATGTAAGTATATCATGTGGGCCTATGGGCTCAATGAAGTGTATTTCTTATATCCCTTGTGAGGACCTTCTATTTAAGAAAGGCTATAAGTTGTATCTTATTTCATTGCACACATGTATCCATTTAACAACAAAACCATCATCTTGTCATATCACTAAGAACTTTTGGGCCTAATCGAATAGCATTCACATAGTTAGTAGGACTATGATTTGAAAGCCCTGGCAATATGAGACCAATCAACCTTGTTATAGTCGAAAAAGTTGTTTCATGGAATCCATCGCCGTAAAACACCCTCAATAGTATAATGCCTTTCCAAAATTCCCAAATTGCATTGAGCCACATTACGACCACAAAGAATGGAGAGAAGTAGTTCTTATTTGGTTCTGACTGCATTGCCTACAATATCATCAATAGCGAACAAGTCAAAGGATGATGTGAAAAGTCTTGTTAAATGGTTATGAAGTACACAAATGTATTAATTTTAAGTATGCATTCAAAACTATGCGACATTATCATGTAATAAGAGTGACGTAATTTGTATGAAGAAATAAGAGCACTTCTAAGTATTTTTATATAAATTATCTAAAATAAAGAAACTCCTATTTTTATATAAATTAGCTAAAATAAAGCAGCTCTTAACGATGGCTTGCAAAATCAACTTCTTTTACAAAATAGTATTTTTTGTCACCTAGTCATTCATAAGATAAATATACTTATATACTGATGAAAATATCCAAGTAGAATAAATTTAACATATAGAATTCTTCTTAGTAGAGTATTATTTTGTTATGTGTTATGTGGCACTTAGTATAGATGAACATTGTGTCCATCACCCCCTAAGATCATCTTAAAGCTCCACTGTTGATGCACCTACCATGATGACAAACAATTGACCAATACTTTGGCCTAGCAAAACATGAAGTGAGAAATTCAGAAAAAACTAGTTCTACTACCCCAAACCTCGCCTTCAAGGTTGAAAGCATGGTGGCACAAATCTTCTACCTTTTGTAGTACTAGAAATAAAAAATGGGATCCTAGTAAAATTTTAATAATTACACTCAAATGTTCTTAAAGATTTGTATCTTTCAATTGTTATCTTCGAGATCTACAGATCAATACATAACATGGTAGGTAATTTTTGGTTTGACCTATGAACACCAAGGCACACATACATAATAATGTCACAAGAATGCTAATCCTTTTCACAAAAGTGCCCAATGTGACATGTTTATTTCAACTTGGAGCATTAAAGAATAAGATACCTACTTTTACATTCCAAAAGAGCCATTTTAGTTTACAATCCATATTGGATGAATTTAAGTTTGGTTTCAAAAGTAAGAGTTAGTCTAGATTACCATGTGCATTTCCTACCATATCTTCTTATACATTAGGTATGAGCCCACATCTAGCTACTACTAGGAATTATCCCATGTCAATAAGTGATTTTTTCCAAATCATGCCTTTTCAAATCCAAAGAATCGAGTAATAACTTGACTCCCCATTCCATAGCCCTAACACTTGAGATTCAAGATTAGTAGCATTGTCAATAGGATGTTATGAGGGTCTTCAACTAATTGAATGCACCATAAACATCAATCTAGAAGCAACAATCAATGCTAAAAGTCCTAATAATATTTGAAAATGGTTCTCTTTCTTGAAAATTTGACGACAATTTGTAACTAGTTCATTGTTTGCTTGGTGTCCCTAAATGATTCTATTCAAGCACAAAAGTCCAGTGGTGTTTTCTAAATAGTTTATTGTTTGTTTAGTCCATAATAAGTGATTCTATCATTTCTAAGAGTGCACCCACATGTAGACCTGCCAAACATTTCAAATATCAATAAGGCTGGGTTCACATTGAGCAACAGAAGGAAAAATGAAAGGCACAAGTCAAGGTTTCATTGTGTGGCATGCCCTTTTTCTCTCCGACTTACTGAAATTATAGTCACCTTTACTTTCAAATACAAGTAGTGAATAAATGTGTGACACGACTCTAAGCATAAAATCCCAAAGATGGCAAAACCTATGGAAATGCCACACAGAAGTGATGATCAAGGTGAGTCTCAAATTTAGACAAAATGAAAAGAAGATGGAGGAGATACCCGTTCTCGGTAGAAGCTGTCAAAGTAGTAGCAACAGTGCCCGCAATGCTTAAACCCAAATATTGTATTGTCAAAGGGAATCCTAGGCACAATATCATTGCAGTACACTATCCTGTAGTAGTCAACACTCCAGGCTGCCATGCTTTTGTTCATGAAGTTGGCAAAGGACTGGTCACCCACCCGCGGCTGCCCAAAAGTGTGAATAGCAGAAAGCCTGTGCAGCATGCCATTCTCCTCCTTTTGCTTGTTTTCCTTGAACATCAAGAGACCTGCAAACACCACTGCCAGTGCCCCTCCTAAACTGTGCCCTGTAATCACAAGCTTTGCTTTTGGATGCTGCTGCAGCAAATATCCCAGGTCTTCGCTGATCATATCAAACGCTATATTGGAGCAGTCGTGAAACGTCGGTGTCGTGGCGGCAGATACATCTTGCCTGCTGCCATTGACAAAGGACATTGTGGGTGTTTCAGCATGCAGTAGACTATCATCGAAGTCAAGGCCTGTCAATCGTGCTTGAATGCCTAGGAGCTTCTGATTCACCCATGTGTGGCTCTTCATGCAGTTTTCTGCGAATTTTACCAATGACGGTTCCTTCTTCCTGTTCACAAGCCCAAGTGCCTCCAGGAAGCCCATGTGAATCCTACCCAACTCTGGAGCAACCTCGTACCAAGAAAAATCAAAGTCTGTGCTCCAGTCATCCGTATTGAATGGCTCGGTGCCTCGAAACGCCAAAACCACGAACTCTGCATCCTCAGGCTTGTCTGAGAATGTGAAGGCTTGTGTTGTATTACGTTGTGCATAGTCTGGAAATTCAGCAGGCTCAGAAAAATCAGCGAAGTTTATGACCAACATAGTACATCCAAAGTTGTGATACATTAACTCCATAAACATATTACTATGACAGTCAATGTGATATATAAGACTGCATGCCACTAACACATAATCTGCATATACATATTACTATGTCAACTGTGATACATGGAAAGTTCTGCACAACAATGTTACAATTCATAAACCTGTTACTGCAGTTCCAGTTAGTAAACAAGAATTGGCTTGAATTATAAGATTCTTGGGATGAGATGTTATACCGTTCCAGCAGCTGTAAAATTTTTGGAAACACATCTGCATGCACACAAAATTTGATCCTGATCAGACTCGCATATGAATACACCAAACTTACTCATCACAACAATATGGGACTTCATACACACACAACTTAAAGTTTCAGATGGCTACACTGTACACTTTTATCTGATTGACGTTCAAATGCCTGAGAGTGATTTTGTATGTTGCATCATATGATGCTAAGATTGCTTACATTCCATCGATTAGTCAAAACATCTTTCTGTACAGCTTCTGACTCGTATGCCAACTTAGATGCCATGATACACAGGTCAATGAACATCTTTGAATTGAATTCCTTGAACTTTGCTGTCGCATCTATGAGATCCACCCTTGGATCCAACCAACCAATGGCGGAGTAGTATGATGGCGAGTCTTTCGGAGGAAACCATATGATATCTTCCAAAACAACAGGGAGCGACAGTCAGATAACAGTGTTGATTTGTCAGATTAGTAATTAATATTAGAGAGCATTTCTGCCAGTTTAGCAGTTGATATTGATATGGAATCCAATCAGGTAATCTATACATCAAACACATAATGACACCATAACTTAGACAAAACAAAGAGACTGCAACAATGAACACAGATTGCTTATAAAAGACCAACATTTGTGATTCATCTGAGAGAAGATATAGCTATTAGATAATACAGCCTCTAGCTTGCCATGCACTTTGAATAGCTTAGCGCTATCGGTGTGTGTTTATTATCATGAGACATTGAAATTATAAAACCCTTAATTGAAAGGAATAGAAGTAATCTCAAACAAATGGATAAACTCTGGAGCAACAGACATGCCTGGCAATTTTAATGGATACTAGTGGTTCTTTGGGGCAACTCAAAAGCAAACGAACTAGCTAGATATCCTGCGTGGTAGTTAGCAAAGCAAACCTCAGGAAGCTGGTCATGATATTTGAGAGTAGTTTGGGGTATCTCAAATGCAAAGAACTAACCAGATATCAAGGAGAATGCCTGATACAAGTTAGCAAAGCAAGGCTAATTATAAACACAGATTTAGTTACTCAAATGAAAGAGCAGCATGCAAACTGCAGAAAGAACTGCTTGAAGGCCAGGGATGAAGGGGGTAGCAAATATAAACACAGACACAGTCATGGAAAGGAGAAGCCTTATCTCTAATTTGTAGATTAATCATCCACGAACACTGTTGATCCTACCTTGTGGTATAACACACGTACCTTGGCCAAATACGAAGCTGAAAAGGATGCCGAGGAAGCCACCATTGATAAAGTAGAAGTTGAGAAACCATTCGATGGCGGCACCAAGCAGGCGCAAAGGGAACCGAAGAGAGTGGAGGAGCTGAAGTAAGATGAAGGAGAGCCTGCATTGCCACATGCCTGCAAGCTTGCGAGTCAGCCTTGCAGAATACGAGTACAACAGCCCATTGGGCACGCCTTCATGAATAGGAGACAGGGCCTTCCATGCCTTGCTCCATGGCCCCAACGTCTCAGTAATGAGCATAAAGGGCCGACGAGCCGCACCATCACCACACGTATTGTGGCCCTCATGCTGCTGATCCGGGGCATCACTGTCCCGATCATAATGTCCAAATCCATGTTCCTCCATTGCCTCCAGTACTGATATCAAGTAGCTAGTTTGGATAGTTTAATCCAAGCTTATAATCCCCACCTGACAGCTTAGAGCAACCGTGTGATTTTGAGTTGATGATTGATCTCTTCAAAGATTTCTGAGAGCTGATAAACAAATTCTTTCTTGCAACGTCCGATCAATCAAGCAATCTGGCTTTGCAGAATCATTGGCTTATCCCTGTCGTTAATCATACTATCTAGCAGGATTACGCCAAGTTTGCTTTGATCCTTGTTCATCTAGTAATATGGGCAATCCGGAACCTGTTCTTAAGTATATGGGTTTTCTGAGCCTGCAGCAGAATTTGACCCAGTAGGTACAAAAGTACCATGGAAGGAAAGGCCGCCGTGTTCTAATTAGAAGCTGGAAAATGTCAAATTTTCCGTAGCCTGCCAACATCATCAATGGATGCGTCCTCATTTCCATATGTGATTTGACGTCGTCGAATTCTGAGATTTGTGATGGATGATGACTATCGCCTTCCTTGCAAGCCACCGACCAGCAGATTGTGTGTGATTTTTATGTACTGATCCTGATCATCTTCCTTGCAAGCCACCGACCAGCAGAATGTGTGAGGTTTTTGTGTTATCCTGATATTCATCTTCCTTGCAAGCCACCCGACCAGCAGCAGCAATTCATTGCATAGGTATCTATGAAGTCTACTGGGCTTATGTTCACGTATTCGCATAATGATTATGAGCGTGGATCTATCTCGAATTTCGAGACACGCAACTAAGGTGAACCCCCACGTGAGACCGACCCGGTCAAGCAAAGGCAATCCTTAGGCGTGCTGACCTTACCGAGTCTCATAAGTTCAACCTTCTTGTGATTAAAGTTGAATGTTTTCTAGAAGCACACAACTCATACACATTGCCCCACCAATCTCTCACACTAACATACAACAGAACAAGGGTCCACGGCTACGCTTCAACATTCCTTGACAAGTAACTTTGATCGGTTTCTTACAAGCACATACGAAAACTAGGTATCCCAAGTGCATAAAACTAGTGATTGCACATATATAACACCGAAAGAGAGGAAAGACATAATGGAATAGATATATTCCATAGATACTACTAAACCTTACTAGATAGAAGAAGCATGTCAGCTAGCATTACTGACTTCAAGAGTGCAATTTTGTGTGCTCTTACCGTTTACCCTACTAGTTACTATCTCTAATATCCTATAAGGAGTCGAGGACTGTATTCAAGTTCAAAAAGCTTATCACTCTAAATGTCTAAAGGTCCAATTACAAGCCAAATGTATCACATTGGAGATGCTTGGAGAAAACTTTGTTGCAATGATTTAAATGGTAAACAATAGAGGGAAATGATGGTTTCTATGGAAAATGCAGCTAATGGGTACCTAGGATGTGTCAAGCATGGAAATACCTGATGTATTTAGGTCCCTTTGGTTGTTATTATTAGTTAGGAACACACAAGGGATTCAAAATACTCTATGTATTTAGGTCCCTTTGGTCATTATTGTTGGTTAGGAATGCACAAGGGATTCACAATATTGTAAAAGATCTGAAGAGCTTTTAGATGTGGTTGTTACCATTTATTGAATGAGTGCTATCTTGGGCCTAGATAAACCTTCTCAAGGAGAATAGCATCTTTGATCTTGCCATGGTTAGTAAACAAAACTTTACTTTAGTGAGAAGGGACATAAATACAAATTATGACTAAATCACTTAGATGTTTATCATGGGGGTGGTGAAATTGTTCAAGTTTGTTCAAGGTATATATGATGCTAAGTTGATCTAGGTATCGATATCAATTAGAGGATTGTGTAGATCATTGGTAAGTTCCTATATAAGGTGAAGGATTACAAAAATCCTCCATTGTCTATAGCAAGCAACCTTGAAGTGGCTTAATGTATCTTGCCTTAGTTTAAATGCCAATTAACAATTCTTCATTTACATAAGTATTATTGGAAGAAAATAAACAAGGCCTTTAGGTTGGATTCAGATAGACCTGCACGAACAATTCCTTCCTTGAGAAAACGGGTTGTGGTGGTTTCACACTAGTAGATTGAATGATATTATGTCAATAAGGCTTTATCTCTCAACATGTAAATTTGATTGGCACATGGGCTAGAAGCTTGCCAATTGCTTGTGAGACCACTTGTTCAATTGTTGATTAGCTCAACTATTGGTGCATTGGTGCCATGGGCGAGGCGTTGAGTGGAGATTGTGGAGTGGACTATTGGTGCATTACTTGGCATCCGAGATGTTAGAAGAGTGGAGATTGTGGAGTGGAGTGATGACAAGGCTAAAAGGTGTAAGTAAGACGAGGGGTCGTACTCGTATTCCCAAACACGATGATGGAGGCGGCGCCATAGTTCCGTGCCCCTGCAGGGCGGCTCACGACAGCTGCACGTGATCTTTTGGGCAAGGAGGGAGTACATCACACTCCAGAGCCGCCTATGAAAAGAACTCCTCTCGCGAAGGCCTAAATTTGCCATGTCATTTGACATGCCATGTTATAGAATTTACCTTTCATTTTTCTTAGGTAACTCTCGAAATAAAAATGGAGATATATATATATATATATATATATATATATCTCATAATTGTAATAGGGATAATAAATGAATACTTACCCAAAGTTAAAAGCTTTAAGGCTAGAAGTTAGAACATAAAGTTAAGTTAAATTATAAATATTAATAATTACAATTCAATTTTACTAAAGTCGAGCTTACTCGTATTTTTTATTTTTAAATATGTAAACCTTTTAGTTCTTTACCCGCAGTTCAAGACTCACCAATTGCCACTCTAGCGTGTTGTCACCTAAAACTGCCACCACCATCAACTCAAAACAGCTACTGCTACTACAGCGCTCAAGAGTCAAAACAGCCACCACCGACCTGTTATCTACTAACCTTTGGTGCCTTTCTATTGGGTGGGTAACTACTAACAACTCCACCTGCTGCAATTAGTGTTAATCATATTCTAAAGTTTTAAAAAAATTTCACTAGTTTTTTCTATTATTTTAACTATTTTCTTCACTTATTCTTCAATGGAAAATTGGAATGCAGGATGCAACATTTAGAGGAAATAAGCAAGATCTTGAGGACCTGCTATATGCACAATTTGAAATGCAAGTTGGTTGCAACATCAAACTTATGAATCAAAGGTAAACTTGGAAGCTAGTGTCTTGTGATGCATTATCATAAATAAATTAGGCTTCAATGGAAATAATTAAGTGATGCATTTTCTATAGATACTTTTGCATTTGAGCTTGGGATTCAAGACTCAAACAACTTGAGAGTTACTTGTGAATTCATCTACGACATTGATTGTCAGTTATCAGCTTTCAGGTACAAATTTATAGTTCATTCTCTTATTGTATTGTATAAGATTTATTCTACAATGTTTATACAAACTTTGATACAAATAATTTTGTGACACATCCTTTACTTACTTCAAAACCTAATTTAGACATAGTCCCTTTCATAAGACCGAGGATTTGGTATAGGTCCACACTATCTTAAGGATATTTTTACAACATCTTTATGTAATAATGGAACTAAGGCAACTAGACTACCCTCTTCTATGGTATTCATATGTGGGAATATCTCATTCTCTTCTTTTATGTATGAAATCTATTTGGAATTGCTTACATGTATCCTTCGAATGTAATACTTCTACTATACGCTTTGGTGGAAATAAAAATGTAATGCATTAGGTATATGTTTTTCAAGATTTGAACCAAAATTAATCTAAGTGCCTTGCATAAGACCAAGACTCTGATATAGATCCATGCTGTGTTAAGGATTCTTATGATATCTTTTTCTAATAATAGATCAAAGGAACCTAAGCTATCCCCTTATTTTATTCATAGATGGAAATGTCTCATTCTCTATGATCAAGTATCGTAGGCTTATGATTTCTAGTTTGGGAAGTTTCAATGTTTTCTTTGCCCATACCTTGGGCAAGTGATACATTTCCCCTTTGATCATCCTCATGATTCAATGGTTATAGTTATGGATTCATATTGTAGCTCACATTATGTACAAATGCTTTTGGATTTTGAGCTTGGGATTGAGACTCTTTAGTTTCTTGTGGATTCACCTATATGTACATATATTTGCTTCAACTAGATACATAGTTACAAAGTTCTCTTATTATTGAGCATGAGTTCTAGTTGAAGTGTTTATATGTATCATCAAAATGTGATATTTATTTATATGGTTTGTTTATGTACAAATAGATAAATCAAGGATGGATACATCGAGACCGCAAAAGGGTGTGGCTAGAAAAAGAAAGGCAAATCCTTCTATCACATCTTTCTTTTCTAGAAGTCAAAATATTTTTGCAAGGCAAGAGGCTACGATGTTGGGGGACAATAATGACAAACCTCAAGGGGAATCTAGTGTCAATATAACTCAAGAAGGACCTAATATAGAGAATGCAAATGTAATTGTGGAAAATGATCAGATGGAGAGCTCATCTCGTGGTGATGCTTCTTCTAAAAGAGTCAAAAGAAAGTGGCGACACCAGTGGACTTTGCTTCATCCATGGGCTTGTATATGCAAAAACATGTGTAATGAATAAAGGATAAAATGTTAGTGGTGTGAAGATGCCAGTAAAGTGAATACCTACACTCAAGTTGGTTCTCAGAGCTTCCAATTAAGTGCATTGAATGATCATGCAAAAACTACTGATCATATTAATGTTATGCGTGCTCAAATTGTGGAGACAACAATTGGCAGTGATGGTAAAGGACCTATGGATCATGGAGTGGACACAATAGTCCATAGTGAGCAAAATCGTATTATATCATGTATAAGGCTTGTATGCTTTTGTGCATGTGATGATTTACCACTAGAGAAATATCCACAATTGTGTAGGTTGCAAAGAGAGATTTCCACTCCAAATATGCCTACATCCGACGAATATGGATCATATGTCAATCCAGTTTTAGGAACAGAGATGTTATTGGCTATGAGAGACAATGTAAGGAATCAAATGTACGCAAAAGTGTGTAAAAGTCCCTTCTTTTCTATGCTCATTGATGAGAGCAGTGATTGCACCTTGGAGAAACATTAGATTATTTATATTTTGTATATCATCAATGGAGGCAAAGGAGATGCAATTTGTAGTTTTACGCAATTATTGTCAGTGGATAATGGGACGGCAAAGTGACACACTTTCAAGCAGTAATTCCACGTATTATGGGCATACATTGTATTGCAAATTAACAAGCATTGGCAACAAAGGATGGATTTATTTCACGTCCTCATGTATTTTCTTTTGTTGATAAAGTTGCAAAGAAAGTGTATGCATGGTTACGTAGATCAACAAACCACCACAGTTGGAGCTATGGAAGATCATGCATGAGTATGATATTATGGATGCAAAGATGTTGCGAATTCATGCAGTTCCATGGCTTTCCAGAAGTCAAGTCATGCAAAGGTTTGTGAAAATCATGCATGTTATTCTTGAGCAATGGAAAATACAAGAGAAAAAGTGGTATGGATATGCTACAAATTTTGTGGTGCAATTTATTATACATCTTCTAGGAGATGTGCTTGCAGAGTTGAATAAATTAAATTCAGAATTTCAAAGGTAAGAGATGGATGTCACTATGATTGGTGCACTTATTGACTTACTTTTGAAAAACTTAAAAAAAGATATCTTATATTTGATGATGATAAGTTTGGTATTGGGTCAAAATATCTTATTGAATTTCTAAAGATGGCAAGCAATGGAAAGTTGGAGTATACGGACCCTAATGGTGTTGTAGATGTACATGTATTGAAGTACATTCCAACTCCCAAAGTGTCTAAAAAGAATGAAAAATCTAAGGCTACAAGTGATTCAAAAAGTGAGCATAAGGAATTAAACTTGAATATATCCCTTGAAGGTGATGCAAATGAAGAAACAGGTTCTCTAGTTGAATGTATCTCTATTGCACGAGCACATGTGCAAAACATTCTAGATGCTAGTTCGACTAGCAAGTTTGAGGATTTATCAATATTCAATGCATTCAAGATATTCAATCCTCCTTCATATCATATGGATTCCGTTGTTCGGGATAAAATGACTCAACAATGGTTACTAGAAAGACTAATCAACAAACTCAATGTTGATAGTTAGACAGTTGACATTAGAAGGTGTATGAATGAATGGGAGGATTTTGTTAGCATGTTATATCGAGTTGCTCAAAATAAAGGTATGCATGATGCTTGGGACGTTTGCAACATTAGAAAGACATGGTGGGATTTATATCCAAGTATGATGCATCTATGGTAGACTAGCACGGTCATCCTAGCATCTTGTAAGCATGGATTTTCAAGGCAGAATTTGATAAAGAGTAACTCAAGATGTGGCTTATGCCTCAACACTTTGGATGCCTTAATGTTACTATCCATTGATGCATGTGAGAGCTCTCAAATTGATTGGAATGATGTTTGGGATATTTGGAAGTGAGCAAAGAATAGAAGGGCAATGCCACTAGAATGATTGAACGGATTCATGTTATTGTCGCTTCACTTGTGGATTTCATTGAGCAGACGGGCTCATTGTTCCTACTGGAATGATTCATGTGATTGATACTTATGCAATGGGGTTTATATCATCAATGTCTCAATCATCAAATGTCTATGTTATGATTGAAGTATTAATAGTAAGCTATATAGTCACCAGATTGAAATTGGATTTGTCTATTTGATGTTATGACCTACGAGCATTCAAAATCGTGTTTTATTAATGTTGATTGAGACTTTTTAATTGTACTTTTCATTTACATATTGTGCATGCCATGTGACTAGCACGAATTGTCTATATCATGTGTCCTTTGAGAGACATTATCAAAATGGAGGAAGACGCGGTCCATGGAATCAATCCAACATGGCGGACTTCTCGCTTTGATCAAACACTCTGATGAAAGCCAAAGCACCGGGCAATCTCTCTTTGTGTTTGCTACATTCTCTGACAAAGCACAGGGCAGCAGGCAAAGCATCACTCAACGCCCTTGTCCACCACTACGATAAGTTTCCTACATTTTATTGGATACCTAGATGCGATGACCAGCCTTTGGGGCATGGATTCCCACATTAACTCTCCTACATTCACTCTTTGCATATGTGAAAGCCTCAGCCTCACTCTGACGTGTCATATGCATATTATTGGATAGATGCAACCAACAACCTTTTGGGCAGTGTGGGTTTATGGCCACCAATAAATTGCTGCGCCAATATACAAATGGTATTTTGGGCAGTGTGGGTTTATGGCCACCAATAAATTGCTAGAAAAATTCAGCATATAGAGTATGAGGCTGCATCATGGCAGTCCATAGAGCAGAGGGCTGAAACAATTCAGCCAAGAGAGTTTAATGCTGAGAAATTTCAGCATACAGAGCTTCAGACTACACCTATGCAGTCCGTAGAGCAAAGGGCTGAAATATTTCAGCCAACAGAGTTGAGAGTTGCTGAAAATTTGCAGAAATTGCAACAAAGAAAAGAGTGCCTGACTGATGCCAAGGTTGACACGAAGTATAAAATAGTTGATAAGAAGGTTAAGCCAGTTGCAGGGCCACTTCCTCTTGATAGTGATAAGCAGATAGAAAAAGCTATGAAGCAGCCTATGTTGAGAGATCTTGCAAATATTGGACATGAATTTATAGCTGAAACTCTTGCAAAATTGAAAATTGGAAATGATGATTTCTTGCTTCTAGTGGAAAAAGAATGTTTTAGAGAGATGCTTGGACGACATGGTAAGGCATTTGCTTTCTTTTCTCATGAAATTGGATGCATTAGTCCCGAATTGGTTGCACCTATGGTCATCTTCACTGTTCCTCATATGCCATGGAATATACGTCCTATATATGTGTCTAGAGCACACTTGCCAAAGTTGATAGAGTTGCTGAATGAGAAGATTAAGATGGGAATTTTGGAACCCTCTTCTGTGTCCTATTCTAACAGGTGGTTTACTGTACCAAAGAAGAATGGTACCTTGAGATGTATTCAGGATATGCAGCCCGTGAATAAAGTGACAATCAGGAATGTGGGAACAGGTCCAGTTGTGGATGAGTTTGCTGAGGCTTTTGCAGGACGAGCCATCTATTCCCTAGGTGACTTGTATTCTGGTTATGACCAGTTTCAGCTTGCCTTGGAAAGCAAGGATATTACTACTATGTGGACACCTATTGGTCTTGTGAGGATGTGTACCTTACCTCAAGGTGCCATTAATTCAGTTGCTCATATGATGAATGCTATGCATAGAGCTATTATCCCTTCTGCGGTTGGGGCGCCTACCGAACATGGCAGCGGATAAAAGGCACAATCAGGGCAAGGGAGCTGATGAACCGGGCAAAGGACAAAGGGTATTGTTATATCTGTGTAAGTGTCAGCATCCGAACAGACCATCTTATACAGTTCTTCTTGATCATTGATTACAAGCAATGCTATAGCTGCAGCTGCTTGAGACTCTCGTGCTTTTTGGGTGAAAGTGCAATTTCCTCGGGTAGCCAAAGCAGCATATCCTGTAATCTGGGTAGAGAAATTTGAACAGCTATCTATAGGATTTGCCAACACCAAAAATGTAGTTGTTGCCTCTGCTTTACTTTTAGCCAATGTAGCACCAAACCTGGCGCTCAAACCCACCAATTCTCTGGTGGCTTTCTCATCTACTGAATAAAGAAATTTAACCAACTGGAATTTGTTATCGCATCCAGGCTGTTTGGGAGCGGCATCGTCATCATGAGAAATATCGTCAGCGCAGCAGACAACAAAGAAACAGACGCTGACAGATAGCACTTGATAAATTTGAAACCACCTTCGCAATCAAATTACTAGTATTGCCCATAACCTCCATTGGCATTAACATATGCTAAAGATTGCTGTTCTTCCCGCTCCCTGTTCCACTATTCTATCTTAGCTCTGCGCTTAGCACTGCCTTCTCTGACACAACAGCCTTTAGCATTGTTCACTTTTTCTCGTTTCCCCTCCTTCAATGTCACAAAGCTCCTTGGTTAATCTCATGGATCAGCTTCATGTCCGCATTATCAGTACCCCTCCGAAGAAGCTCCGCGATCTCCCTGCATCCGAATCAGGCTAGCTTTTTCCGTTGATTCCTTTTTCGGTGCCATGTACCCCGAAAGATATGCCGAGTTCCAGCAGCACTTTTTTCATCACACATCAGTAATTCTACCACCGTTTTTTGATGGAACTTGGATTTCTCATCTTTTAGCACTGAAGAATTAGTTTCCTTCCCTTGAGCAAAATCCATAAAAGCTTCCCTGCAAATGTCTCATGTGTCACTTTTGGAAACATGCAGGCTTCATCCAGTAGAGCAATTATTCCCAAATGTTTCTTTTCTATCATATCCAACACGTCCTGATTATCAACAAATTCAATGTAGCTCCAATTTATTTCTTCCTTTGTGTACTCTTCCTGCTCCATTTTAAACACATGTTGATTGAAATGTTGTTGCAACTTTTCATTCATAAGATTGATACAAAGCTGCTCAAAATTGTTGGTCTTGAAGCTTTCAAATCCATAAATATCAAGAATACCTATTAAGGTCTTTGAATCCGGATCTTGACCTATTGACTTATTCACCTTGTAGACAAGCCAATCAAATAGATGAGAATATGTAGTTTTTGCCAATGTATCACGATTTGTTAATGCAGAGAGAGGGTCCAGTGTTTTCTTTATGTTTTCATCCCTTGTGAGGACAATTCTTGTGCATAATGAGTCCAGCAGGCCTTGTTCACGTGCAACCTTTATCTTCATAGCTTAAATGTCGGCTTCTACAAAGCTTCATTTGATTCCACGGTATCCTGCACTTTTCTTGGAATTCATCATTGAAATTGACAACATAATATTACTCTTTGGCATCAGTTTTTCATATTTTTCTGACACACACACAACATGCATACAAACTGAAACACACACGAAAAGATAACACAGATGCACAACAAAAATGGAGGTTTTTACGGCTCATATGCGCAGCAGCACGACATCCACCCCCTCTAAACCTGCGCATCCTCCAGATGAGCCAACTATCCAGGATCATCCAAGGCCACAAATAGGTCCAATCCTTCATCAGTTTCTGGTAGACCTGTTTCTCCATCAGCTTCATCATCCACATTTTCTGCTTCTTCTGCTAGAATTTCTTCTAACTGCTCTTCTTCTTCCAATGCTTCAAGTGCATACTCGTCATCTTCTCTTCTCTTGAAAATCTTGACTCGTTTTCCAGTAATCGTCACCCTCAATATCGTCCCATCCAATTCAGCCAACTCATAGGTAGCATTGTCAAAAACCTGTTTCACCTCATATGGTCCAAACCATCTTTGAACCATTTTTCTCATGCTACTATGCTGATTCTCTAGGCTACTATCATAGACTAGAACCCAATCTCCTTCTTTTATGGCTCTAGGCCTCAAGCGATGCGTGAAATCAAACCTGTCCTTGTTTCTGAGTCGGGCTGCCTTCAAATGATCAACTGCTAGCTGCATATCTTCTGCCCTTCTCTCTAGTTGTCGAATCCGAAGAGCTAGAAGCTCCTCTCTTGATAAATTCTCATGCCATGGAAGAGCACTCCATGTGAGAGCACAAATTTCAATAGGCATGACAAGTTTTTGCCCATACATCAACTCTGTAGGCATATATCCAGTAGTCACGCTATGTGTAAGAGCCAACTTAATCCCAAGCCGTGAGAAAAATTCTCTAGCTTCATCTGCATCTAGCTCTCCATGATCAGCTGTAATCTTGCCTATACATCCATACCTGCAAAATATTTCTTCCAACAAGAATTTACATATTGTAGTGGTGGTCTTCATCCGGATAGATCTGCCTTCAACATAGTTTGTAAGATCCTCCCTGGCCAAGACAAGATATCTCATCTACCAAAGTCCCACTGGCAAAGTAACCAAGTCTACCACCCACTTATAATGCATACATAGTGGATAGGTCGGATGCAACTCATCACGATGCCGCACTAAAGAGTAAAGCTGACAGTCCCTACAAGTCTCCACAAAGTGGGAAACATCCTTATACATCCCTTTCCACCAGTATCTTTCTTTGATTTTCTCATAGGTAGCCCACACACCTCTGTATCCTGCCCAAGAACTCTCATGAAACTCTCGCATAATCTGTATATGCATCGCTGCCTCGCAAACTACTCTCAAGGATAGGCCGCCTCTCTTCTTTGGGTGCTTCCAAAGAAAACCATCTTTCAAGAAATACCCATAAGCCTTTCTTCTGATTTTCTTGAATACATCATCTGTCCAATCAGCTCTTCGAGTAAATGAACTCAGATACTGACCAATTTGCAGCCACTCGTCAACATAGAGTTCTTCAGTAAAGGCTTCAATAGTAGATACATGACAATCATGAATAAGAACAAAAGCTGTAAACTCTGTCTCATCATCTTTTGCAAGCATTGACTCCTCATCCTCATATCTCGCTCTAGACAGCATGTCAGCAACTGGATTATCTTTTCCTGCTATGTGTCAAAATTCTGGATTCAATGATTTGATGTAGGCAATCCACCGAAGCATCGCTATATCTGGAGTCGAATAGCTAGTAATCATGCCAAGCAAAGGCAAGCAATCTGTTTCCACAACAACTCAAGCACCAATAAAATACCCTTTATCACACTTCAGTGTAGTGACTACTCCCCACAACTCTCTTTTAATCTGCGGATATCTCCTCTGCCACTCATTAAGAACTTTAGCTCCAAAGCGGATTGCATATCTGTTTCCATCAGCATCATCCTGTCCCACTGCCCATCCTATGCCAATAGGGCTGGTATCAACTGTCAACATGATTGGCCGTCCACACTGATAATCCGCCTTGCAAAGAGTAGGAGCTGACTGCAACAGCTTCTTAATTTTACGCATGGCTTTTGAATGCTTCTCATCCCAATGAAATTTCTGCCCCTTTCGAAGCAGCTGATAAAGAACATCTGCTATGTGAGCAAAATGAGGAATCCAAATCATATAAAATACACAAGCTCCCACAAATCTCCGCACCTCTGAAGTAGTCGAGCAATACTCTGCAATCCTGCTTATGACATCCACCTTTGCAGGTGAAGGCTTCCTGCCATAATAACCAACCATATGCCCAACTATGATGACTTCATTAACACCAAAGATAGATTTCAGCCCTGAAAGAGTCAAATTCACTTTCTCTAATCGTGTCCATATTTTCGCACAAGCAACCAAGTGTTCAACCACCACAAACTGTCTACATCCTCGCAAATCAAGACTCTCATTATTTTTTTCTTCTGCACAACCCTTAATAGGCACATCAGGTAAGAAAGGCATGGTATACTACGAAATATAGTCTCGCAGAACTCTATGCATAGCATTCATCATATGAGCAACTGAATTAGTGGCACCTTGAGGCAAGGTACACATCCTCACAAGACCAATAGGTGTCCGCATAGTAGTAATATCCCTACTTTCCAAGGCAAGCTGAAACTGGTCATAACCAAAATACAAGTCACCTAGGGAATAGATGGCTCGTCCTGCAAAAGCCTCAGCAAACTCATCCACAACTGGACCTGTTCCCACATTCCTAATTGTCACTTTATTCACGGGCTGCATATCCTGAATACATCTCAAGGTACCATTCTTCTTTGGTACAGTAAACCACCTGTTAGAATAGGGCACAGAAGAGGGTTTCAAAATTCCCATCTTAATCTTCTCATTCAGCAACTCTATCAGCTTTGGCAAGTGTACTCTAGGCACAGGTATAGGACGCATATTCCATGGCACATGAGGAACAATGAAGATGACCATATGCGCAACCAATTCGAGACTAATGCAGCCAATTTCATGAGGAAAGAAAGCAAATGCCTTACCATGTCGTCCAAGCATCTCTCTAAAACATTCTTTTTCCACTGGAAGCAAGAAATCATCATTTCCAATCTTCAATTCTGCAAGAGTTTCAGCTGTTAATTCATGTCCAATATTTGCAAGATCTCTCAACATAGGCTGCTTCATAGCTTTTTCTATCTGTTCATCACTATCAGGAGGAAGTGGCCCTGCAACCGGCTTAACCTTCTTATCAACTGTTTTATACTTCGTGTCAACCTTGGCATCAGTCAGGCACTCTTTCCTTTGCTCCAATTTCTGCAAATTTTCAGCAACTCTCAACTCTGTGCTGAAAGATTTCAGCCCTTTGCTCTATGGACTACATGGGTGCAGTCTGAAAGTCTGTATGCTGAAAATTTTCAGCATTAAACTCTGTTGGCTGAATGGTTTCAGCCCTCTGCTCTATGGACTGCCATGATGCAGCCTCATACTCTATATGCTGAATTTTTCCAGCATTTAGCTCTGCTTCAGCCCTCTACAACTTTGAAAGGTGATCAAGATCAGCCATAGATTCAGTTTGCTGAGTTTTCTCAGCCTCTATCTCTGTTTTCAGCATAAAATCAAAAATTTCCTGATACATATCCAAGGTTTGCACAGGTATGATCTTTAAACCCTTACATACATCAGTTTTCAGTATATTTTCCATCTCAGATAATGTATCTGCCTAAGACATTCCTTCATACAGCCCATCCACATGTTCTTCTGCTTGCAAAATACCTACAGTCTTCAACTCTTTCTCCTTTCGACCAATGTACTGCCTGGCAGCTCTAGACAAATCTGAAAATTTTCTGATAACTCACTGAACTATCTGAAGATAAATCAACAAAATTAGTGGAGAAAGACTGGCTGCCAGGAGGCGAGATCTCCTCTTTTCTCCGCTCCGTACCACTAGCGTCTCGCAAGACAACGGTACCTAATGAAAATCCAACTCCTTCGCAGGTAGTGGTGCCTCACGCAAGGAATCCCTATTTCTCGGATGATTTACTCCAACAGTCATAAACTGAACAGCTCGCATACCATCCTTATTGCGTATCCGTGCATAGGCTGAACCATCATCCATCACTTTCGTCTCCATTCTTGCTTCTGTAATGAAAGGTTGTCCAAGAATAATCAGATAAGAGCAAGAATCTTGAACAAAGCAATGATAATCCTCTTCAACATTACCAATAGAAATTCTGATGCTCGGACAAGGAGCATACATATCACTAGAAGTATTATTGGCTGCTCTCATGCGCCAGCCATGCTCTGCATCCATAGGCCACTTGCCACTCTTATAAACACCTCGAGCAATAAGATTAATCTCACAACCATGATCGACTAAAGCAACCAAAGGAATCTGTTTCTCTCCAATCCTTACCACCGCCTCAGTGGTTGCTCTAGCCCAATGACTACGTGAAAAATGCCTGCGAGGAATGAGGATAGGGGTATCATCATCTTCATACTGCATAGGCTGAACTATTTTCTCCAACTGCGGATTGACAGAAGCATTCTCAACCATCACTGCATCATCATGCTCTTCCCCAAGAGCTCCATGCCATAACCCCTGTAAAGCACGTCCTTCCATTGCATGTCGTCTCCTCCGCAAATGATCCTGCATCTGATCTTGTATTTCCCTTCTAGCAATCCCAAGAGCTTCTCCAACAGTAAAAGTGACTTCACTATTTAAAATTCTTTCATGAAAAATCTTACTCATATCCGTCTGCATATCAAGGTCTGACAAGAGCTTGAATCCTGGCTCCTTTCTTGGTTGTCTCTTTTCTTTCATCTACTTGTCTTCCATAGGTTGTTCAGGACCTAATTGAGCTAGAGAACTCGTCATAGGTGGAGCTGTAACAGGTGGTGAAACAAAGTCACCCCCTCTAGTCTTTTTGGAGGTGCTGAGACCCTCCTCATCTCTTCTTCTCTTTTCCTCAACCATGCCATCTAAACCCTGTGTTTTCGCCATATAAGAAAAAATAGAATACCTGTCAACAGGAGAATCCCATCCCATTTCTCCTCGAATGCTAGAGCCCACAGAAGTCATAGTGGATGCCTGAACTTTCCCTCTTCTCGCTACCTCCAAGGCGGAGGACCATAAGGTAGAGTCTCCATCTGATTTCTGCTCAAGCTGGACTCCATAAGCTGAAGCATCTCCTCTAACACTCTCATAAGCTGATCGCGCAGCCATATCATCAACAAGCTTCTTCATGCCTCCCTTACCAAAGTTCGTTTCAAGAGGAGCACCAGTCTCTGTCAGCCATATCTTCCCATCTTGTCCCCAAAACACTACGTTCTTCTTACGCGCTTCCTGAAAAGCATCACAATCTTTGCAGTGTTGGTGCTCTGTACTATCGCACCAAATACATCGTCTCCCTTTTCTTTGGCCAGCTGGAAAAGCAGTCACTAAAGCAGGTGCTACAGCAGGTACTGACATAAGTTACTCTTTTAACTTTTCAACTTCAGCTTTGAGTGCCTCTATCGTCAAATGTGCCAAGCCTTCAATAACATCATCTACGGATAAGGGCACTGGAGCAACAGGAAGAACTGGTGGATTTACAACAGGAGGAGTAGGCTTAGGCATAGAACTTGTAGCAAGGGTAGAAGTAGAGGTCTCCAAGGATTTTTCAGAAGCAGATCCTGTACTACGATGCAATCGTACCCTCCTGTGCTGCTTCTTAACAAGCGCATTCACAGCATCAATGACATATCTCCACTCGGTCTTTAAACGTGAAGCCTGATCTTCCAAAAGATCATCCAACTTTTCTTGTAAATCAACATCAGCAACTTGTAAAAATAATTCCACTTTCTGCATCTCCAAAGCTTGTTGCTTAGTTCCATCCAACTGATCATAGCGGCTCTCAAACTCTTGCAGAAGGGCGGTAACTGAAAGTTCCTTATTAGGCATAGAAACTCATGCTAAGAATTTCCTGTGGTTCATAAGACTTGTATCCTCCAAGAAATATTCATCTTTTAATGCCTTCTTAAACTCTGTCCAACCAGCATGTGTTCCTTGAATTTCTGAAATTTGGACTTCAAGAGCACGCACCACGATCCGCAAGAAGTAGCGGCTCCAAACATCTTGAGAAACCCCAAAAAACTTCATCTTTTCTTCATACAAATGCAAGTACGTTGAAACTTGTTGGCCGTTGAACTGCTTCATCTCCTGTTGGACAGCTTTCAAGGCATCCATGGCATCACTATCGCGTTTCGCATGAGCTTGCTGCTGCATATAGGTTGTAAATGACTGAAATAGATGCTTCATGACATTCTCGTCCGTCATCTCTTCTTGCGAGTCTCCCAATCTTGCTGAAAATTGACGCAACGGTTTCACGTTGGGTTCACCAGAAATGTCGTAGAGATCGTGCAAGAGCTGTAGAACACAGGGTTCAAGATACAGCAAGGAAAGAGGCTAACAAGAAGATCTCAAATTTTTATGCCAAAGAACACTATATTTCTTATCAAGTTCTTAGAGTTACAACAAAGAAACTGCCAACAAACAAATTTTGTTCAAGTCCTTCAGCATGTAACTTTTGGCTATACTCCAAGGCTCTTAAGCAAGCTTAAACTTTCAAGCCGCTAACAAAGGTAGACAGCAGAAGGTTCACAATTAGTCTTCAAGCCCATGTATAAATCAGAGCAACATCAAGGGCCACCTGTACCTCAGCATTACTGAACTCCCATAAACCTGGGTGAAATTTTATTCATGTATTTCATGCAGAAGTGTGTCATCAACAAGTGCTGCTTTGTTCCATATCCAAACAGCTGTAACAAACACTTGAAGTATATGAGTTAGAGGGCTTCCACCAGGGGTATGTATAAGTGTGTGTGGCTTATCAAGTTGTTCCCTGTAAAAAGGACATACAAGTCTACACGGTCCACAGCTCGTAAACAGTCGTTCACTTTAAGCAGCAGCAGTAAAACTTGTGGCAACCTACCAAGAAGCCCCCAGATCTCAGAAACATATTTCGATGCATACATCTGGATCTCAGCCTTTGTATGGATGGTTTTTTATGGCCGCCTTACAGTAGGCTTTCTTCAGCTCATCTTGGGAGCAAGATTTTGAGACGCCTAGGATGTCATAATACTTGCTATTATCCCTTCTGCGCGGCTGGGGCGCCTACCGAACATGGCAGCGGATTGAAGGCACAATCAGGGCAAGGGAGCTGATGAACCGGGCAAAGGACAAAGGGTATTGTTATATCTGTGTAAGTGTCAGCATCCGAACAGACCATCTTATACAATTCTTCTTGATCATTGATTACAAGCAATGCTATAGCTCCAGCTGCTTGAGACTCTCGCGCTTTTTGGGTGAAAGTGCAATTTCCTCGGGCAGCCAAAGCAGCATATCCTATAATCTGGGTAGAGAAATTTGAACACCTATCTACAAGATTTGCCAACACCAAAAATGCAGTTGTTGCCTCTACTTTGCTTTTAGCCAATGTAGCACCAAATCTGGCACTCAAACCTACCAATTCTATGGTGGCTTTCTCATCTACTGAATAAAGAACTTTAACCAACTGGAATTTGTTATCGCATCCAGGCTCTTTGGGAGCAGCATCGCATCATGAGAAATATCGTCAGCGCAGCAGACAGCAAAGAAACAGACGTTGATAGATAGCACTTGATAAATTTGAAACCACCTTCGCAATCAAATTACTGGTATTGCCCATAACCTCCATTGGCATTAACATATGCTGAAGATTGCTATTCTTCCCGCTCCCTGTTCCACTATTCTATTCTAACTCTGCGCTCAGCACTACCTTCTCTAACACAACAGCCTTTTGCATTGTTCACTTTTTCTCGTTTCCCCTCCTTCAATGTCACAGAGCTCCTTGGTTAATCTCATCGATCAGCTTCATGTCCGCATTGTGAGTACCCCTCCGAAGAAGCTCCGCGATCTCCCTGCATCCGAATTAGGCTAGCTTTTTCCGTTGATTCCTTTTTCGGTGCCATGTACCCCGAAAGATCTGCCGAGTTCCAACAATGCTTTTTTCATCACACATCAGCAATTATGTTGTCATTTTTAGATGGAACTTGGATTTCTCATCTTTTAGCACTGAAGAATTAGTTTCCTTCCCTTGAGAAAAATCCATAAAAGCTTCCTTGCAAATGTCTCATGTATCGCTTTTGGAAACATGCAGGCTTCATCCAATAGAGCAATTATTCCCAAAGGTTTCTTTTCTATCATATCCAACACGTCCTGATTATCAACAAATTCAATGTAGCTCCAATTTATTTCTTCCTTTGTGTACTCTTCCTACTCCATTTTAAACACATGCTGATTGAAATGTTGTTGCAGCTTTTCATTCGTAAGATTGATACAAAGCTGCTCAAAACTGTTGGTCTTGAAGATTTCAAATCCATAAATATCAAGAACACCTATTAAGGTCTTTGAATCCAGATCCTGACCTATTAACTTATTCACCTTGTAGACAAGCCAATCAAATAGGCGAGAATATATAGTTTTTGCCAATGTATCACGATTTGTTAATGCAGAGAGAGGGTCTAGTGTTTTCTTTATGTTTTCATCCCTTGTGACGACGATTCTTGTGCATAATGAGTCCAGCATGCCTTGTTCACATGCAACCTTTATCTTCATAGCTTAAATGTCGGCTTTTACAAAGCTTCATTTGATTCCACAATATCCTGCACTTTTCTTGGAATTCATCATTGAAATTGACAACATAATATTACTCTTTGGCATCAGTTTTTCATATTTTTCTGACACACACACAACATGCATACAAATTGAAACACACACGAAAAGATAACACAGATGCACAACAAAAATGGAGGTGTTTACGGCTCGGATGCGCAGCAGCACGACAGCGAGGTAGCTGCAGGCGACCATCAACACTCAATTGCGGCCAAAGCGCCTCCATCTTACCTACCTTCTTCAAATCCATTTGTGCCCCTATAGTGTCTTTCTTTCCTATGATGTGATCCCATAGTAAGCTGCCCACATTCTTGAAAATATGCATGGGATCTGGCAAGTGGTTGACCTGTAAGTGGGTCCAATATGGCAACTCGTAGAGAACTGAGAACCACCGCATTCCGTTTGGATGTGACTCCGCATGGATCATTTTCAGCTCATACCAGCTTGCGGTGTTTATACATGTTGGAGTTCGTCCAAGAAAACCTTCCCTGAGTTCATGATTCTCTGGCAAGAAAGCGGCGTGTCCTTGATATACCATCTTCTTCATGGTTCGTGACATTGAGGAGTCTAACTGTGGCCCGCACAATGGACATGCATGATAACCTAAGGTAACCAGACGTGTTCCAATACCACGACCCAATGAATACAAGCGTGAACGAGATAAAATATAGATATTACCAATGAGAATGGAGGCCTATTCACCTAAGTACTCTCCGAATCTCAGAAAGTCATGCATCGTCCACATGAGAATGGTTTGAATATTGGCAGACTGCCGACAAATTGCGCTTGCTCTTATCTTGCACGGTGACCCCCTCCTCGCACAAAATCTTAAGCTCATTGACTAATGGACAAATATACATGTCCATATTTTTGACTTTGTAGCGGCCGAGGATGAGTAAGCTAAGGATGAAATGTCCTTTCTTCGTAGAAAGCCATGGACCATGACCACGACCACGACCACGATGACTACGACCACAACTACGACTACGACTACGACCACGATCACGGCTACAACTACGAACACGACCACGACTACGACGACCACGACCACAACTACGACTAGGACTATGACTATGACCATGGACACGATCACGACCAGGACCACGACCACGATGACTATGACCACGACCACGACCACGGCTACGACTATGACCACGACCACCATGACCACCACTACGACTACGACTACGATTACGACTATGACTATGACTATGACCATGACTACAACCACGACCACGACCACGACCACGACCATGACCACGACCATAACCACGACGACTATGACTATGGGTAGCTTGCACTCACTAAGAATAGGATTGGCGATTCACCTCATCTTCTCTTCATCATCAATAGAATTCTCCTTTACCATTTACAACTCACCCATCTTCTCTCCACACTATTGCATACTAAAATCTCTATGACGGCATGAGATTGGGACCTCCACAGATACCAAAGCATGATCTCTAGCTTGATGGTTGCATATATACTACTATTACTCATGGAATAAACCTTAAAATAGTTATCATGCTCAAATATATACTTGTTAGAGCAGAAATTTGTTCCTAAGACTATTCTAAGGAAGAAAGAGGGTTAATGAAAAAAGAGTGTTCTTCCTTGCAAGTGATTTTATATTATATTTATTAATTAAAATTGATAGTTAAAGATGAGTTTCCTAAGAGATCTTGTGATGATGTTGTTTTAGTTTTGCAAAGCATATGAATGATGCTGTTTTAATTTTCTGTATTTGTCTTTTTAAGAAGAGATTGATTTTTATGGAATATCCAAAGTTATTTTTGGATTTACATTATGAAAAATAAATGTTTTTCATATTGATAGGCTGATTGCCTTCGTTGTATATTTGCGTGGTGGAGGCTAGGACAAGCCCCATGTATGAGAGGTCTCTTTGCAAGAAAAACATTATGCTAGGAGGCACAAGTATGCTAGGGCTCTCTAGCCAGATATCCCTTAGGTTTGTTGAGGATCAGCCTAACCCCTATGAGCCTAGGATGAGCTTATTATAAGGTTCTATTTACTTTTCTCTCTTTCTCTCCCTCTCTCATCCTCTCCCTCCCTCACCCTGACCCTCTCTTTCTCTCTTTCCCTATTAGGTTTAATGATTTTCTCTCTTTTTCTCTCTCCTCTCTCTCTCATTTCTTTTTCTCTCTCCTTTCCCTCTCTCATTTTCCCCTCCCTCACCCTGACCCTCTCTTTCTCTCTTTCCCTATTAGGTTTAATACTTTTTCTCTCTTTTTCTATCTCCTCTCTCTCTCTCTCATTTCTTTTTCTCTCTCCTCTCCCTCTCTCATTTCGCTTTCTCTCTTTCTCTCCCTCTCATTTCTTTTTCTCTCTCCTCTCCCTCTCTCATTTCCTCTCCCTCTCTCACCCTCACCCTCTCTTTCTCTCTTTCTCTATTAAGTTTAATTATTTTTCTCTCTTTTTCTCTCTCCTCTCTCTCTCTCATTTCCTTTTCTCACTTTCTCTCCCTCTCTCATTTCCTCTCCCTCCCTCACCCTCACCCTCTCTTTCTCTATTAGGTTTAATGATTTTTCTCTCTTTTTCTCTCTCCTCTCCCTCTCTCATTTTTTTCTCTTTCTCTATTAGGTTTAATGATTATTCTCTCTTTTTCTCTCTCATTTTTTTCTCTCTCCTCTCCCCGTCTCATTTCCTTTTCTCTCTTTCTCTCCCTCTCTCATATCCTCTCCCTCCCTCACCCTCACCCTCACCCTCTCTTTCTCTCTTTGCCCATTAGGTTTAATGATTTTTCTCTTTTTCTCTCTCCTCTCTCTCTCTCATTTTTTTCTCTCTCATTTCCTCTTCCTCCCTCACCCACACCCTCTCTTTCTCTCTTTTCCTATCATGTTTAACATCTTTTCTCTCTTTTTCTCTCTCCTGTCATTCTCTCATTTTTTTCTCTCATCTCCCTCTCTCATTTCCTTTTGCTCTCTTCCTTTCCTTCTCTCATTTCTTCTCCCTTCCTCTCCCTCTCTCATTTCCCTATGATGTTTTCGTCTCCCCCCCTCTCCCTCTCTCATTTCCCTATTATGTTTAATGTCTTCCTCTCCCTCTCTCATTTCCTCTCCCTCCCTCTCCCTCCCCCTCTCTTTCTCTCTCCCTCCCTCTCCCTCTCCCTCCCTCTTCCTTTCCCATTTCCTCCCCCTCTCCCTCTCCCTCTCTTTCTCTCTCTCTCCCTCCCTCTCCCTCTCTCATTTCCTTCCCCTCCCTCTCCCTCTCTTTCCCTCTCTTTCTCTCTCTCTCCCTCCCTCTCCCTTTCTCATTTCCTCTCCCTTTCAATATACACAAATTATACAAAAGAGAGAGAGAGAGAGAGAGAGAGAGAATGCACTCTCCCTTCCTCTCGTTCTCTCATTTCATCCCCCTCCCTCTTCCTCCCTTTCTCTCCCTCTCTTCCATTTCCTCCCTCTCCCTCTCCCTCTCTTTCTCTCTCTCTCCCTCCCTCTCCCTCTCTCATTTCCTCCCTCTCCCTCTTCCTCTCTTTCTCTCTCTCTCCCTCCCTCCCCCTCCCTCTCCCTCTCTTTCTCTCTCATTTCCTCTCCCTCTCTCAATTTGCACAAATTATATAAAAAAAAGTAAAAGAGAGAGACAATGCACTCTCCCTCCCTCTCCCTCTCTCATTTCCTCCCCCTCCCCCTCCCTCTCTTTCTCTTTCTCTCCCTCCCTCTCCCTCTCCCTCTCTTTCTCTCTCATTTCCTCTCCCTCTCTCAATATACACAAATTAAACCCTAAACAAGTAAAAGAGAGAGAGAATGGACTCACCGTAAAGATTTGAAGGAGGGTTTGAGGGCTCCTCTTCGCAACGGTGGCTCCTCTTTGCGACGGCGGTTCCTCCTCTCCTTCACGAATGACGACAGCAAAGACGGCGGTGAGAAGCCTTCTTCCTCTCCCTCTCTCACCCTCTATGCAAAATGGTCACTCTCTCTCTCTCTCTCTCTCTCTCTCTCTCTCTCAAACTTTCACGAATACGCGAAATGAAATGCGATCGCCGCTATTTTGCATCGGTATGGCCTACTTTCCTTGTAGTGCATGGTCAATCTCCTTACTTGAAGATGACTTTTTTCCTAGATACTATATAAGCAATCTCCCCAAGTCCCACTCTCAAATATGGGATTAAGATTTAGCCACTTGGTCAAATCTTTACTCCTTATTTGAAAGTGGAACTTGGGAGATTCCCAATTTCTCTAATACGGTGTTTATCTATGAATATCTTGTACAATGGAAGAACTTCCTACAAGACGATGCCAAATAAAGATCCAATAGTGCTAAGATGTGACAATCAGAGTTGCATTTCCATTGCTAAAACTCCAATTTTTCATACACACACCAGACACATTGAGATTCAGTATCACTATGTGTATGATTTGATTGAAGCTGATTAGACTACAAAAGAGGAGGAGAATATAAGTTCTTCAACTTTATCATCTAGTGAAGAAGTAGTTCACTATGAATCTATCCCAAGAGCTAGCCCTACCCTTAAGGAGGAGGAAGCATCATCTTTGGATGATGAGGGAAGAGTTCATCAACCTACAATCATGCCACCAGAAAAGCCATTGCCATGATGGGTAAAGCAACTCTATGATTGAAGTAATCCTATGCCTACCACGGTTGAGGAAAAGGAAGATGGACCAAGGAGGTATCTGAGAATAGAGGAGCAAAGAAAGACTCCTACTCACATATCCAATATGGCCTTGATGGTTGAGGTTATGAGAGAAATAAAGGAGCCATCACACTTGGAAGAAACACTTGCCGATCTAGGATGAAGAGTAGCTATGCAAGCTAAGTATGACAACATAATGAAGAATGATACATGTTGGGAGCCAATTGATTAGCCCGAAAAGAGGAAGATTATTAGCACCAAGGAGGTCTGGAAGGTAAAGTACAAGGGTGATGGAAGCTTAGAAAAGTAAAAACCTAGATTTGTTGCACATGTATTTTCATAGGTTAAAGGATTTGATTTTTAAGGATTATGTGCTCCAATTGCTAGAATGACCATTATTCGCACAATACTTACTATGGCTGCTCATAAGAAGTGGCTAATTTACCAAATGGATGCTAAATTAATATTCTTGAATGAAGGCCTCAAGGAGGAGGTACATATACTATTTGTTGCAGTGTGTAATTTCTACATGATATTAGAGCCTAGGGGACTTTGAGGAGTGAAGAGTATGCGAGAGACAAGGGCTTCAATAGTGAAGAGGAGAAATGTCATTTGCTATATCAGTAGTAGTAGTATTAGCACATCAGGTGGTGGTATTATTGTATCAACAATTCAAGCATTGAGGTTTCGTCCATCAACCTTCAGTGAAGGTAAGTTAGATGGTATAAACTACACTTTTTTAGGAGTTTAAAAGTGTGCATATCCTTGATTCTTACAAGCTTCTAGAGACGATACTGGGGACTAACCCAAAACCACAAGCCATCCCTGCCCATGAAATTTGGTTCTTATGATTTCTCCAAATGTAGATCTTCTACGAGTTTGGAAACGAATGAACATAGATGTATTGTGTACCTTAGTTGTTACATAGCTATTCTAACAGTGTTTTGATCTTGATTCAACATGTACAACACCAATGCATCAGAGGCTTGGAACATTTTAAGGAGTTAGTATGAAACATAAAATCAAACAAGGATTCAACACTTGGAGAATCAACTAGCAGTAGAGACTTTGCTGAAGAAGAGGCAACTCGAATATTTATTACTCGGATTAAGAATCTGTGTAATCATATGGTTAGTGCTAGGATATCAGAGACTAGTGAAGAGCTATCTCCGAGGTGTCTTCAAATTTATCTACCAAAGGTTGATAGATTAGTTACTACCCTAAATACTTAGGTGAGACCAAGCTTTGACATTTGAGGAGTTTTGCAAATATGGTGTCTCTACCAATGGTGATAAGAAGAAGAAGGGTGGTACTAAAAAGTTTCAAGGAGAGTACTTCTACTAGAGAAAGGACATGCAATTGCAGATTTTTGTGTCAAGAAGAAAAATGGAAAGAATGGCACCATGAAGACTAAAGGGAAGGAGACAACCAATATGGTTGAAGGAGAGTTGGAGTTACTCATGGCGACCATTGAGGAAGTGTGTTACTTGATGTACTTCTACTAGAGAAAGGACATGCAATTGCAGATTTTTGTGTCAAGAAGAAAAATGGAAAGAATGGCACCATGAAGACTAAAGGTAAGGAGACAACCAATATGGTTGAAGGAGAGTTGGAGTTACTCATGGTGACCATTGAGGAAGTGTGTTACTTGATGTAAGAAATATCTACCAATGACTCATGGACATTGGTTAGTGGTGCCTCCCATTACATGACCAACACAAAAGGGCTTTATAGTTCTATGAAGCCTCTGCAAGAATCCATCACTGTGATAGTTGGAAATGATGTAAGATACCTTCTTGAGGGCACAAGTACTATTTCCTTTGTTGTTGCAAATGGTGAACAAAAAAATCTTTCAAATGTGTTGTATGTTTCAAACATTAAGAGAAATCTACTATTAGTTGCCTCGATAATTGATCCTAGCCATGAGATGAGGTTCACTAAGACAAATACATAAATCATGGACAGTGTTGGCAAAGTTGTTGGAAAAGGAGAAAGAAGAAACAACATGTATGAGCTAAGTGCTCTTACAACCACCGCTGCTGTGGGCACATGTAAACTTAAACATGAAAGATTTGATCACATTGGTTTCACAATGTTAAAGAATGTACATAAGAAATGTATGGTTACTCACCTACTTGCAATAATTGAGATGAAGAGACCATGTGAAGCTTTTATGATGGGTAAGTAGTAAAGAAAGGCATTTTCATAAGAAAGCAAGAATAGAGCAAAGGCTCCTCTAGAGTTGGTGCATACTAACTTGTGCTGTAAGTGCCTACACAAGCCTTAGGGGATCTTCTTATTTTATGTTGATTGTAGGACGAGTATAGTAGGAAGATGTGAGTATACTTCCTTTGTGATAAGGCTCAAGATTCTGGTAAGTTTAAAGAATGGCTAAAACTTATTGAGAATGATACAGGGAAAAGTATGAAAAAGTTAAGAACATATAATAGTGGTGAATTCAACTTAAAAGAGTTTTGAAGACTTTTACAAGAGCATAGGGACTAAGCATCAATTGACAATGCTTCATAAACCTTAGCAAAATCGCATTGTTGAATGCCAAAACCACACCATTGTGGTAATGGCAAGGTGCATGCCTAAGGGAAAGGGAACTGGTTTTGGGTAGAAGCTGTTAATACTACGATCTGCATTTTTAATTAGAGTTACACAAAGGCTCTTAAGGGAAAAACTCCTCATGAAGCCTATTTTGGTAAGAAACCATCTGTCTCACATTTAAAATTATTGAATGTGAATATTATGTACATGTTCCAAAGGATAAGAGAAACAAGTTAAAACTAAAAAGTATAAAATGTATCTTCTTGGGTTATAGTGTTGAGCAAAAGGCTTACAAATTGTATGACTAAGGGGCAAAGAAAATCATAGTGAGTAGTGATGTGCTATTCAAGGAGTAGCCACATTCAGTGGAGGAGGATAATATAACTTCTTCCACTTTATCATCCATCAAAATAGTCCAAGATAAACCTATCCAAGGAGCAGCCCCTATCCTTAAGGAGAAGGAAGCATCATCTTCAAATCATGAGGACAAAGTTTACCAACCTACAATCACACCACCAGAAAATCCATTGCTATAATTGGTGAAGCAATTCTATGATCACAGTAATTGTATGCCTACCATAATTGAGGTGAAGGCAGATGGACCAATGATGAGGTCTCTAAGAATAGAGGAGCAAAGAAAGGCTTATGCTCACATAGTTAATATGGCCTTGATGGTTGACTGAGATTATGAGAGAAGTAAAGGAGCCATCAAACATGGAAGAAGCACTTGCCAATCCATCATGGAGAGCAGCTATGCAAGTTGAGTATGACAACATAATGAAGAATGAGACTTGGAAGCTAATGGGTTGGCCTGAAAATAGGAAGATTATTAGCACCAAGTGGGTCTTGAAGGTATATTATTAAACTGATAGTAGTTTAGAAAAGTACAAAGTGATATTAGTTGCATAGAGATTTTCACAAGTTGAAGGATTTCAAGTTCAAGAATCACTTGCTTGAAGTGCTAGAATGACCACTATTCGCATAATACTCATAATGGCCACTCATGAAAACTAGGCTAAATTACCAGATAGATGTTAAATCAGCATTCTTGATTGGAGACCTCAAGGAGGAGGTATATGGGGCTTACCACCAGGATTTGAGGCTCCCTATTCTAAGAACAAACTTTGTAAGCTAAAAAAGGCATTGTATGGACTAAAACAAGCCCCTAGAGCATGGTATCATCAGATAAATAACTTCTTTTTCGGCTTAGATTTCAAAAGATGCGCCTTAGATGCTACCTTGTATGTTTACAAGGATGGTGAAAAGTCTATACTGATTGTCCTATATATGGAAGACCTTATTATTATAGGTGACTATGAAGATATGATCCATCAGACTCGAAAGGCTTTGAGCTTTCAGTTTGAAATGATGGACTTAGGCTTGTTACAGTATTGTTTGCGTATTGAAGTATATCTAGCAAAATCTTTATCTCTCAAAAGAAGTATGTATGGGAGATCTTAAAAGCATTTGGCATAACCGAGTGTAAGGAGATAGCTACACCTATGGAGGTCAATGTCAAGTTATCCATTGAGGATACATTGGCACTACTAGACATTGGGAGATACAGGAGTTTGCTTGGCAACCTCATCTACTTATGTAGCATCAAGCTAGATATCAATTTTAATGTTTTGAGCAGGTTCTCAAACAAACTATGAGAAAGTTATTGGGAAGTTAGGATGCGGGTGCTTAGAAATTTGAAGGGAACTCTTGACTATGGTATCACATACCGTTGCAAAAGTGCTCTTAAGTTGAATTGTGAATGAGATTGGGAAGGTGGCTATGATTTGAGGAAATAAATTTCTAGATATTGTTTTGCTTTAGGTCCTTGAATCTTCTCTTGGATTAGTAAGAAGTAACCAACTGTGGCATTATCTTCTGTCAAAGTAGAGTACAAGAGGGGGCTTGTTTTATTGCATGTGAAATAGTATGGTTAAGGAGGATCCTATGGCATATGTGAGTATAGGATGAAGATCCAATAATGCTAAGATGTGATAACCACAAATGCATTGTCATTGCCAAACAAAGCTGCGAATACCAAGCACTCGTCGTATATCCCCAAGTGCTATATTTGACTATTACTTTAAATATTAAAATAATATTCAAACATCATGTCATGGACTTGTAAAGAAAAATTACATCTTTAAGAGTAGGACTTTTTCGTATAACTTCATGCATAGAAAAATTTTAATAAAAGAGAAATTCTTAATCGCAAATTCCAAAGATTAAATTGGATTATACAATATGTAGTAGGAATAGGATGTAGGGAAGTTACTGCACTACCCGAAAAAATTTATGATTTTATTGCATCAAATAGGTTTTACTAAGAACTAGATTCAAGGAAAATTATTTTTGTAATAATAAAATTTTTAAGGAGTTAAAATTTTGAATCCATTTTGTATTAAATTGATGGAACCTCATATCAATAAATATGAACACAGTTCTTTGAAAAATCTTGAGATGAAATTATTAGAATCCTTTTCATAATAAAATATCCAAGGGTTTTAAATCTAGTGAATTATCACGAGATAAGAACCTACAGAATTCCGTTAAGAAAAAATAAATTTTTTTTATCACGAGAGTTGCTTAAAGAAGTTTTGGAAGGACTGATGGGTTGTCCGAACTCTCAAATATGGAAGTTTTCGAAAAATAAACTCTTGTTAAATTTTATCTTGGGCCGATCCCAAGGGGAAGAGTAATCCGAGAGGATTATTGGAAGATATTTCCACTTACACTAAGTCTAGCCTTAATATTGAAAAGGGTTTGTCTTGCAAGTAAATTCGTTAAAAATTGTTGTGTATAATACATTTGAAGTAAGTTGTTTGTCATTGTAAGTTAGTTTTTTATTTTTCTTAAATTATCAATATAAAATATTCGTAATTGGGTACAAATTCTCGTAACTGAGGTAGTATTTCGATGAGCAGAGACCCAACTGAGGTAGCGTTCCCTGATGGTGCTAGGCCTCCCTAAAGTGAGTGTAAATAAGATCTACTCCAAGGGGTTTTATTTTCACGTTAGTATATGGATAGATCATGACACGAAAGGTCCTATCGTAGGAAATTCTAATTGGTAGGAGGAGACGAGAATACCAAGGGGCTCTAGTCACAAATTCCTTAGAGTCTTACGAATTGTCAATTCTGCTTCAAACCCAGATAGTATTCTGGAAGTCTCGATACTAGTCTAGGGAGTGAACTTGGTGAGGATAATACATTCAGGATGATATTATGTCCAGTCAAGAGTTTCATAGCAAGACAACTTAATTATTTTACAATAGGAAACATTGTAAAAAGACATTTTTCTTAAAGGAACTATAATTGAGAAAGAATTGCTTTACATTGTTTTTGTGTCGTGAAATAGAGATGTGTGACGAACCAATGCTAGAAGATAATCAAAGAAGCTATCTTTATATGTCAAACCTAAAGTGGTAGGTAATTAGGGAATTCAAAATACTCTATTGAGAGAAGTGGATGGATGGACCCTTGACAAGGTTCAGACCTATAGCCCGGTTGTCTCAGTTAGCCCAAGAGCTTTTCTCATAAAAATTACATTAGCAAATAAGCAAACAAATGGCCATTACATGTTAGAAAAAACCCAACTTGTATTTTTTTAGGGAGTTGGAATGGGAATTTTCCTTACAAGTAGAAGGGTTGATGTGCCACACTCTCCTTCATCTCCCATTCTCTTTAAACCAAGTGCAATGTAAGTCTGCGTCAATTCGAGTAATCTTGTGAGAAGTGAGAACTCGAATTACTGACGCTAGCTGACTAATAGGTGACTTAACCGATATTAAAAACCCAAAAAAGAAAACGTGGCAATAAGGAAGTAGCTCGAGCGAGCATGCTATAAAGATCTACAAATAAAATAGGCCAAATTGAAAGATCTCGGGAGATCTTCTCCTTTGTAGACTTTGCTTAGTAGAAAATTTGTTTGCAAATGTGTATGATGTGATAATGATGACCATGATACAGGAACTATGAAGCCTATAGAGATGCTATGAAGAAAATCTAAATTTTTGGAAGGATAGAAATATCTGTGCCACTGAGACAAGTTTATTTATTGTAACATTTAACTTTGGAAAGGGAGGAACGAAGAAGATTTCTGAGAATTCTTTTGCATGGACTACATATGTCACTATAGATGTTGCAGCCTATGGACTGCAGATTGAGAAGAAGCGTAAAGATAAAAAGCTAGAGAATTGAACCTATGCCTTGCAGACTGTAAAAACGCGCAAGCTATTTTGGATAGATTCAACCAAAATAATATGGATTATTAGAGCTCAATCTGGAAGGGAATCTCCCATAGATACCTATTCAGTTTATGCTTTTCCTAAAGTAAGATTCCAATGCTTGCTACATCAAATTTTTTATTAAATAGTATTTTTTATCACACAAATCCATTCAAAGAATAAGACTTTAATTTTAACGATCACATCAAGTTTTTGAATTAGGTTACACCCATTAACCTTCGAACTATATATATTTAAAAGATAAAATGATAATACTTGTTGTTATAAGAAAAAATTAAATAATCAAATTTCTTGGATTTGTAATGCCATAAACATATGTCAACTGTAGATCTTGATTGCAAACATAATGACACTAATAGATCTATAACTAGTAGACTCTTCTATTGCTCAAGACTCGACTATGATCTTAGAATCCTATTACTTATTTTTTGCATATCAAAATCTAGAATCTTGACTATTTAATAACCATACAATATCAATAAAATATAAACTCTTTATTATTACCTCAATGATGCATGGCTAATAGGATCTAAAACACATATTCTCAAATTGCAATATGCATACATCAATTTCTCTCAACTCTACTTTGATCAACCCAATTGTGTCACATATCTTCATCATTCTAGCACCAAAAAGTTAATCTAGAGTCCTTATTAAGATTTTTAGATAGTAACATGAAGAAATCTCTAGTTTCTTTTTCGTGGACAAATAATTTCAAGTGTTTCTCAAGGATTATAAGTCCCTGAGAATCAAAATCTTTAGTAGAACAAGTTTGAAAATTTTTCTTATAACAAACAAAAAAGAAATGATTTGCATTCAAGATCTTATACTTGAAACTCAATATTTTTGTGTGAATAAAAATGAAATTGATTAATGATCCATGATCAAATTTCTCTTTATCTTTGTTAGATAATAGTCCTCTCATGCATGAACTAGTTCTACAACATAATCTATTTATTTATACAAGATCAGGCTTTAATTCACACAAAAATAATCCACCATTTTAGAGTTTCACCAAGCACTAGATAATCCTATCTCCAATGGAAGTGCATGGACTCTCATTCAAGTATACAAATAATCTTACCATTTCACCTGCAAATCATTGTTTCCATATAATAAAGTGATGCCTCATCATGAGGTTCACTTAAGAATATGTAAGTATATCATGTGGGCCTATGGGCTCAATGAAGTGTATTTCTTATATCCCTTGTGAGGACCTTCTATTTAAGAAAGGCTATAAGTTGTATCTTATTTCATTGCACACATGTATCCATTTAACAACAAAACCATCATCTTGTCATATCACTAAGAACTTTTGGGCCTAATCGAATAGCATTCACATAGTTAGTAGGACTATGATTTGAAAGCCCTGGCAATATGAGACCAATCAACCTTGTTATAGTCGAAAAAGTTGTTTCATGGAATCCATCGCCGTAAAACACCCTCAATAGTATAATGCCTTTCCAAAATTCCCAAATTGCATTGAGCCACATTACGACCACAAAGAATGGAGAGAAGTAGTTCTTATTTGGTTCTGACTGCATTGCCTACAATATCATCAATAGCGAACAAGTCAAAGGATGATGTGAAAAGTCTTGTTAAATGGTTATGAAGTACACAAATGTATTAATTTTAAGTATGCATTCAAAACTATGCGACATTATCATGTAATAAGAGTGACGTAATTTGTATGAAGAAATAAGAGCACTTCTAAGTATTTTTATATAAATTATCTAAAATAAAGAAACTCCTATTTTTATATAAATTAGCTAAAATAAAGCAGCTCTTAACGATGGCTTGCAAAATCAACTTCTTTTACAAAATAGTATTTTTTGTCACCTAGTCATTCATAAGATAAATATACTTATATACTGATGAAAATATCCAAGTAGAATAAATTTAACATATAGAATTCTTCTTAGTAGAGTATTATTTTGTTATGTGTTATGTGGCACTTAGTATAGATGAACATTGTGTCCATCACCCCCTAAGATCATCTTAAAGCTCCACTGTTGATGCACCTACCATGATGACAAACAATTGACCAATACTTTGGCCTAGCAAAACATGAAGTGAGAAATTCAGAAAAAACTAGTTCTACTACCCCAAACCTCGCCTTCAAGGTTGAAAGCATGGTGGCACAAATCTTCTACCTTTTGTAGTACTAGAAATAAAAAATGGGATCCTAGTAAAATTTTAATAATTACACTCAAATGTTCTTAAAGATTTGTATCTTTCAATTGTTATCTTCGAGATCTACAGATCAATACATAACATGGTAGGTAATTTTTGGTTTGACCTATGAACACCAAGGCACACATACATAATAATGTCACAAGAATGCTAATCCTTTTCACAAAAGTGCCCAATGTGACATGTTTATTTCAACTTGGAGCATTAAAGAATAAGATACCTACTTTTACATTCCAAAAGAGCCATTTTAGTTTACAATCCATATTGGATGAATTTAAGTTTGGTTTCAAAAGTAAGAGTTAGTCTAGATTACCATGTGCATTTCCTACCATATCTTCTTATACATTAGGTATGAGCCCACATCTAGCTACTACTAGGAATTATCCCATGTCAATAAGTGATTTTTTCCAAATCATGCCTTTTCAAATCCAAAGAATCGAGTAATAACTTGACTCCCCATTCCATAGCCCTAACACTTGAGATTCAAGATTAGTAGCATTGTCAATAGGATGTTATGAGGGTCTTCAACTAATTGAATGCACCATAAACATCAATCTAGAAGCAACAATCAATGCTAAAAGTCCTAATAATATTTGAAAATGGTTCTCTTTCTTGAAAATTTGACGACAATTTGTAACTAGTTCATTGTTTGCTTGGTGTCCCTAAATGATTCTATTCAAGCACAAAAGTCCAGTGGTGTTTTCTAAATAGTTTATTGTTTGTTTAGTCCATAATAAGTGATTCTATCATTTCTAAGAGTGCACCCACATGTAGACCTGCCAAACATTTCAAATATCAATAAGGCTGGGTTCACATTGAGCAACAGAAGGAAAAATGAAAGGCACAAGTCAAGGTTTCATTGTGTGGCATGCCCTTTTTCTCTCCGACTTACTGAAATTATAGTCACCTTTACTTTCAAATACAAGTAGTGAATAAATGTGTGACACGACTCTAAGCATAAAATCCCAAAGATGGCAAAACCTATGGAAATGCCACACAGAAGTGATGATCAAGGTGAGTCTCAAATTTAGACAAAATGAAAAGAAGATGGAGGAGATACCCGTTCTCGGTAGAAGCTGTCAAAGTAGTAGCAACAGTGCCCGCAATGCTTAAACCCAAATATTGTATTGTCAAAGGGAATCCTAGGCACAATATCATTGCAGTACACTATCCTGTAGTAGTCAACACTCCAGGCTGCCATGCTTTTGTTCATGAAGTTGGCAAAGGACTGGTCACCCACCCGCGGCTGCCCAAAAGTGTGAATAGCAGAAAGCCTGTGCAGCATGCCATTCTCCTCCTTTTGCTTGTTTTCCTTGAACATCAAGAGACCTGCAAACACCACTGCCAGTGCCCCTCCTAAACTGTGCCCTGTAATCACAAGCTTTGCTTTTGGATGCTGCTGCAGCAAATATCCCAGGTCTTCGCTGATCATATCAAACGCTATATTGGAGCAGTCGTGAAACGTCGGTGTCGTGGCGGCAGATACATCTTGCCTGCTGCCATTGACAAAGGACATTGTGGGTGTTTCAGCATGCAGTAGACTATCATCGAAGTCAAGGCCTGTCAATCGTGCTTGAATGCCTAGGAGCTTCTGATTCACCCATGTGTGGCTCTTCATGCAGTTTTCTGCGAATTTTACCAATGACGGTTCCTTCTTCCTGTTCACAAGCCCAAGTGCCTCCAGGAAGCCCATGTGAATCCTACCCAACTCTGGAGCAACCTCGTACCAAGAAAAATCAAAGTCTGTGCTCCAGTCATCCGTATTGAATGGCTCGGTGCCTCGAAACGCCAAAACCACGAACTCTGCATCCTCAGGCTTGTCTGAGAATGTGAAGGCTTGTGTTGTATTACGTTGTGCATAGTCTGGAAATTCAGCAGGCTCAGAAAAATCAGCGAAGTTTATGACCAACATAGTACATCCAAAGTTGTGATACATTAACTCCATAAACATATTACTATGACAGTCAATGTGATATATAAGACTGCATGCCACTAACACATAATCTGCATATACATATTACTATGTCAACTGTGATACATGGAAAGTTCTGCACAACAATGTTACAATTCATAAACCTGTTACTGCAGTTCCAGTTAGTAAACAAGAATTGGCTTGAATTATAAGATTCTTGGGATGAGATGTTATACCGTTCCAGCAGCTGTAAAATTTTTGGAAACACATCTGCATGCACACAAAATTTGATCCTGATCAGACTCGCATATGAATACACCAAACTTACTCATCACAACAATATGGGACTTCATACACACACAACTTAAAGTTTCAGATGGCTACACTGTACACTTTTATCTGATTGACGTTCAAATGCCTGAGAGTGATTTTGTATGTTGCATCATATGATGCTAAGATTGCTTACATTCCATCGATTAGTCAAAACATCTTTCTGTACAGCTTCTGACTCGTATGCCAACTTAGATGCCATGATACACAGGTCAATGAACATCTTTGAATTGAATTCCTTGAACTTTGCTGTCGCATCTATGAGATCCACCCTTGGATCCAACCAACCAATGGCGGAGTAGTATGATGGCGAGTCTTTCGGAGGAAACCATATGATATCTTCCAAAACAACAGGGAGCGACAGTCAGATAACAGTGTTGATTTGTCAGATTAGTAATTAATATTAGAGAGCATTTCTGCCAGTTTAGCAGTTGATATTGATATGGAATCCAATCAGGTAATCTATACATCAAACACATAATGACACCATAACTTAGACAAAACAAAGAGACTGCAACAATGAACACAGATTGCTTATAAAAGACCAACATTTGTGATTCATCTGAGAGAAGATATAGCTATTAGATAATACAGCCTCTAGCTTGCCATGCACTTTGAATAGCTTAGCGCTATCGGTGTGTGTTTATTATCATGAGACATTGAAATTATAAAACCCTTAATTGAAAGGAATAGAAGTAATCTCAAACAAATGGATAAACTCTGGAGCAACAGACATGCCTGGCAATTTTAATGGATACTAGTGGTTCTTTGGGGCAACTCAAAAGCAAACGAACTAGCTAGATATCCTGCGTGGTAGTTAGCAAAGCAAACCTCAGGAAGCTGGTCATGATATTTGAGAGTAGTTTGGGGTATCTCAAATGCAAAGAACTAACCAGATATCAAGGAGAATGCCTGATACAAGTTAGCAAAGCAAGGCTAATTATAAACACAGATTTAGTTACTCAAATGAAAGAGCAGCATGCAAACTGCAGAAAGAACTGCTTGAAGGCCAGGGATGAAGGGGGTAGCAAATATAAACACAGACACAGTCATGGAAAGGAGAAGCCTTATCTCTAATTTGTAGATTAATCATCCACGAACACTGTTGATCCTACCTTGTGGTATAACACACGTACCTTGGCCAAATACGAAGCTGAAAAGGATGCCGAGGAAGCCACCATTGATAAAGTAGAAGTTGAGAAACCATTCGATGGCGGCACCAAGCAGGCGCAAAGGGAACCGAAGAGAGTGGAGGAGCTGAAGTAAGATGAAGGAGAGCCTGCATTGCCACATGCCTGCAAGCTTGCGAGTCAGCCTTGCAGAATACGAGTACAACAGCCCATTGGGCACGCCTTCATGAATAGGAGACAGGGCCTTCCATGCCTTGCTCCATGGCCCCAACGTCTCAGTAATGAGCATAAAGGGCCGACGAGCCGCACCATCACCACACGTATTGTGGCCCTCATGCTGCTGATCCGGGGCATCACTGTCCCGATCATAATGTCCAAATCCATGTTCCTCCATTGCCTCCAGTACTGATATCAAGTAGCTAGTTTGGATAGTTTAATCCAAGCTTATAATCCCCACCTGACAGCTTAGAGCAACCGTGTGATTTTGAGTTGATGATTGATCTCTTCAAAGATTTCTGAGAGCTGATAAACAAATTCTTTCTTGCAACGTCCGATCAATCAAGCAATCTGGCTTTGCAGAATCATTGGCTTATCCCTGTCGTTAATCATACTATCTAGCAGGATTACGCCAAGTTTGCTTTGATCCTTGTTCATCTAGTAATATGGGCAATCCGGAACCTGTTCTTAAGTATATGGGTTTTCTGAGCCTGCAGCAGAATTTGACCCAGTAGGTACAAAAGTACCATGGAAGGAAAGGCCGCCGTGTTCTAATTAGAAGCTGGAAAATGTCAAATTTTCCGTAGCCTGCCAACATCATCAATGGATGCGTCCTCATTTCCATATGTGATTTGACGTCGTCGAATTCTGAGATTTGTGATGGATGATGACTATCGCCTTCCTTGCAAGCCACCGACCAGCAGATTGTGTGTGATTTTTATGTACTGATCCTGATCATCTTCCTTGCAAGCCACCGACCAGCAGAATGTGTGAGGTTTTTGTGTTATCCTGATATTCATCTTCCTTGCAAGCCACCCGACCAGCAGCAGCAATTCATTGCATAGGTATCTATGAAGTCTACTGGGCTTATGTTCACGTATTCGCATAATGATTATGAGCGTGGATCTATCTCGAATTTCGAGACACGCAACTAAGGTGAACCCCCACGTGAGACCGACCCGGTCAAGCAAAGGCAATCCTTAGGCGTGCTGACCTTACCGAGTCTCATAAGTTCAACCTTCTTGTGATTAAAGTTGAATGTTTTCTAGAAGCACACAACTCATACACATTGCCCCACCAATCTCTCACACTAACATACAACAGAACAAGGGTCCACGGCTACGCTTCAACATTCCTTGACAAGTAACTTTGATCGGTTTCTTACAAGCACATACGAAAACTAGGTATCCCAAGTGCATAAAACTAGTGATTGCACATATATAACACCGAAAGAGAGGAAAGACATAATGGAATAGATATATTCCATAGATACTACTAAACCTTACTAGATAGAAGAAGCATGTCAGCTAGCATTACTGACTTCAAGAGTGCAATTTTGTGTGCTCTTACCGTTTACCCTACTAGTTACTATCTCTAATATCCTATAAGGAGTCGAGGACTGTATTCAAGTTCAAAAAGCTTATCACTCTAAATGTCTAAAGGTCCAATTACAAGCCAAATGTATCACATTGGAGATGCTTGGAGAAAACTTTGTTGCAATGATTTAAATGGTAAACAATAGAGGGAAATGATGGTTTCTATGGAAAATGCAGCTAATGGGTACCTAGGATGTGTCAAGCATGGAAATACCTGATGTATTTAGGTCCCTTTGGTTGTTATTATTAGTTAGGAACACACAAGGGATTCAAAATACTCTATGTATTTAGGTCCCTTTGGTCATTATTGTTGGTTAGGAATGCACAAGGGATTCACAATATTGTAAAAGATCTGAAGAGCTTTTAGATGTGGTTGTTACCATTTATTGAATGAGTGCTATCTTGGGCCTAGATAAACCTTCTCAAGGAGAATAGCATCTTTGATCTTGCCATGGTTAGTAAACAAAACTTTACTTTAGTGAGAAGGGACATAAATACAAATTATGACTAAATCACTTAGATGTTTATCATGGGGGTGGTGAAATTGTTCAAGTTTGTTCAAGGTATATATGATGCTAAGTTGATCTAGGTATCGATATCAATTAGAGGATTGTGTAGATCATTGGTAAGTTCCTATATAAGGTGAAGGATTACAAAAATCCTCCATTGTCTATAGCAAGCAACCTTGAAGTGGCTTAATGTATCTTGCCTTAGTTTAAATGCCAATTAACAATTCTTCATTTACATAAGTATTATTGGAAGAAAATAAACAAGGCCTTTAGGTTGGATTCAGATAGACCTGCACGAACAATTCCTTCCTTGAGAAAACGGGTTGTGGTGGTTTCACACTAGTAGATTGAATGATATTATGTCAATAAGGCTTTATCTCTCAACATGTAAATTTGATTGGCACATGGGCTAGAAGCTTGCCAATTGCTTGTGAGACCACTTGTTCAATTGTTGATTAGCTCAACTATTGGTGCATTGGTGCCATGGGCGAGGCGTTGAGTGGAGATTGTGGAGTGGACTATTGGTGCATTACTTGGCATCCGAGATGTTAGAAGAGTGGAGATTGTGGAGTGGAGTGATGACAAGGCTAAAAGGTGTAAGTAAGACGAGGGGTCGTACTCGTATTCCCAAACACGATGATGGAGGCGGCGCCATAGTTCCGTGCCCCTGCAGGGCGGCTCACGACAGCTGCACGTGATCTTTTGGGCAAGGAGGGAGTACATCACACTCCAGAGCCGCCTATGAAAAGAACTCCTCTCGCGAAGGCCTAAATTTGCCATGTCATTTGACATGCCATGTTATAGAATTTACCTTTCATTTTTCTTAGGTAACTCTCGAAATAAAAATGGAGATATATATATATATATATATATATATATATCTCATAATTGTAATAGGGATAATAAATGAATACTTACCCAAAGTTAAAAGCTTTAAGGCTAGAAGTTAGAACATAAAGTTAAGTTAAATTATAAATATTAATAATTACAATTCAATTTTACTAAAGTCGAGCTTACTCGTATTTTTTATTTTTAAATATGTAAACCTTTTAGTTCTTTACCCGCAGTTCAAGACTCACCAATTGCCACTCTAGCGTGTTGTCACCTAAAACTGCCACCACCATCAACTCAAAACAGCTACTGCTACTACAGCGCTCAAGAGTCAAAACAGCCACCACCGACCTGTTATCTACTAACCTTTGGTGCCTTTCTATTGGGTGGGTAACTACTAACAACTCCACCTGCTGCAATTAGTGTTAATCATATTCTAAAGTTTTAAAAAAATTTCACTAGTTTTTTCTATTATTTTAACTATTTTCTTCACTTATTCTTCAATGGAAAATTGGAATGCAGGATGCAACATTTAGAGGAAATAAGCAAGATCTTGAGGACCTGCTATATGCACAATTTGAAATGCAAGTTGGTTGCAACATCAAACTTATGAATCAAAGGTAAACTTGGAAGCTAGTGTCTTGTGATGCATTATCATAAATAAATTAGGCTTCAATGGAAATAATTAAGTGATGCATTTTCTATAGATACTTTTGCATTTGAGCTTGGGATTCAAGACTCAAACAACTTGAGAGTTACTTGTGAATTCATCTACGACATTGATTGTCAGTTATCAGCTTTCAGGTACAAATTTATAGTTCATTCTCTTATTGTATTGTATAAGATTTATTCTACAATGTTTATACAAACTTTGATACAAATAATTTTGTGACACATCCTTTACTTACTTCAAAACCTAATTTAGACATAGTCCCTTTCATAAGACCGAGGATCTGGTATAGGTCCACACTATCTTAAGGATATTTTTACAACATCTTTATGTAATAATGGAACTAAGGCAACTAGACTACCCTCTTCTATGGTATTAATATGTGGGAATATCTCATTCTCTTCTTTTATGTATGAAATCTATTTGGAATTGCTTACATGTATCCTTCGAATGTAATACTTCTACTATACGCTTTGGTGGAAATAAAAATGTAATGCATTAGGTATATGTTTTTCAAGATTTGAACCAAAATTAATCTAAGTGCCTTGCATAAGACCAAGACTCTGATATAGATCCATGCTGTGTTAAGGATTCTTATGATATCTTTTTCTAATAATAGATCCAAGGAACCTAAGCTATCCCCTTATTTTATTCATAGATGGAAATGTCTCATTCTCTATGATCAAGTATCGTAGGCTTATGATTTCTAGTTTGGGAAGTTTCAATGTTTTCTTTGCCCATACCTTGGGCAAGTGATACATTTCCCCTTTGATCATCCTCATGATTCAATGGTTATAGTTATGGCTTCATATTGTAGCTCACATTATGTACAAATGCTTTTTGGATTTTGAGCTTGGGATTGAGACTCTTTAGTTTCTTGTGGATTCACCTATATGTACATATATTTGCTTCAACTAGATACATAGTTACAAAGTTCTCTTATTATTGAGCATGAGTTCTAGTTGAAGTTTTTATATGTATCATCAAAATGTAATATTTATTTATATGGTTTGTTTATGTACAAATAGATAAATCAAGGATGGATACATTGGGACCTCAAAAGGGTGTGGCTAGAAAAAGAAAGGCAAATCCTTCTATCACATCTTTCTTTTCTAGAAGTCAAAATATTTTTGCAAGGCAAGAGGGTACAATGTTGGGGGACAATAATGACAAACCTCAAGGGGAATCTAGTGTCAATATAACTCAAGAAGGACCTAATATAGAGAATGCAAATGTAATTGTGGAAAATGATCAGATGGAGAGCTCATCTCGTGGTGATGCTTCTTCTAAAAGAGTCAAAAGAAAGTGGCGACACCAGTGGACTTTGCTTCATCCATGGGCTTATATATGCAAAAACATGTGTAATGAATAAAGGATAAAATGTCAGTGGTGTGAAGATGCCGGTAAAGTGAATACCTACACTCAAGCTGGTTCTCAGAGCATCCAATTAGCTGCATTGAATGATCATGCAAAAATTATTGATCATATTAATGTTATGCGTGCTCAAATTGTGAAGACAACAATTGGCAGTGATGGTAAAGGACCTATGGATCATGGAGTGGACACAATAGTCCATAGTGAGCAAAATCGTATTATATCATGTATAAAGCTTGTATACTTTTGTGCATGTGACGATTTACCACTAGAGAAATATCCACAATTGTGTAGGTTGCAAAGAGAGATTTCCACTCCAAATATGCCTACATCCGACGAATATGGATCATATGTCAATCCAATTTTAGGAAGAGAGATGTTATTGGCTATGAGAGACCATGTAAGGAAGCAAATGTACGCAGAAGTGTGTAAAAGTCCCTTCTTTTCTATGCTCATTGATGAGAGCAGTGATTGCACCTCCGAGAAACATTAGATTATTTATATTTTGTATATCATCAATGGAGGCAAAGGAGATGCAATTTGTAGATTTATGCGATTATTATCAATGGATAATGGGATGGCAAAGTGACACACTTTCAAGCAGTAATTCCACATATTATGGGCATACATTGTATTGCACATTGACAAGCATTGGCAACAAAGGATATATTTATTTCACATCCTCATCTATTTTCTTTTATTGATAAAGTTGCAAACAAAGTGTATGCATGGTTATGTAGATCAACAAACCACCACACTTGGAGCTATGGAAGATCATGCATGAGTATGATATTATTGATGCAAAGATGTTGTGAATTCATGCAGTTCGATGGCTTTTCGGAAGTCAAGTCATGGAAAGATTTGTGAAAATCATGCGTGTTGTTCTTGAGCAATGGAAAATACATGAGAAAAAGTGGTATGGATATGCTACAAAATTTGTGGTGCAATTTATTATACATATTCTAGGAGATGTGCTTGTAGAATTGAATAAATTAAATTCATAATTTCAAAGGCAAGAGATGGATGTCACTATGATTTGTGCACTTATTGACTTGACTTTTGAAAAACAAAAAAAAAAGATATATTATATCTTATGATGATAAGTTTGTTATTGGGTCAAAAGATCTTACTGAATTTCTAAAGATGGCAAGCAATGGAAAGTTGGAGTATACAGACCCTAATGGTGTTGTACATGTACATGTATTGAAGTACACTCCAACTCCCAAAGTGTCTAAAAAGAATGAAAAATCTAAGGCTACAAGTGATTCAGAAAGCGAGCATGAGGGATTAAACTTGAATATATCCCTTGAAGGTGATGCAAATGAAGAAACGGGTTCTCTAGTTGAATGTATCTCTATTGCACGAGCACATGCGCAAAACATTCTAGATGCTTCGACTAGCAGGTTTGAGGATTTATCAATATTCAATGCATTCAAGATATTTAATCCTTCTTCATATCATATGGATTCCATTGTTTGGGATAAAATGACTCAATAATGGTTACTAGAAAGGCTGATCAACAAACTCAATGTTGATAGTCAAACAGTTGACATTAGAAGGTGTATGAATGAATGGGAGGATTGTGTCAGCATGTTATATCGAGTTGCTCGAAATAGAGGTATGCATGATGCTTGGGAATTTTGCAACATTAGAAAGACATGGTGGGATTTATATCCAAGTATGATGCATCTATGGTACCCAGCAAGCACATCTTGTAAGCATGGATTTTCAAGGCAAAATTTGATAAAGAGTAACTCAAGATGTGGCTTATGCATCGACACTTTGGATGCCTTAATGTTACTATCCATTGATGCGCGTGAGAGCTCTCAAATTGATTGGAATGATGTTTGGGATATTTGGAAGTGAGCAAAGAATAGAAGGGCAATGCCACTAGAATGATTGAACGGATTCATGTTATTGTCGGTTCACTTGTGGATTTCATTGAGCAGACGGGGTCATTGTTCCTACTGGAATGATTCATGTGATTGATACTTATGCAATGGGGTTTATATCATCAATGTCTTAGTCATCAAATGTCTATGTTATGATTGAAGTATTAATAGTAAGCTATATAGTCATGAGATTGAAATTGGATTTGTCTATTTGATGTTATGACCTACGAGCATTCAAAATCGTGTTTTATTTATGTTGATTGAGACTTTTTAATTGTACTTTTCATTTACATATCATGTGTCCTTTGAGAGACATTATCAAAGTGTCGCGAGTCCTGAATGGAGGAATCAATCCAACGTGGCGGACTTCTCGCTCTGATCAAACACTCCGATGAAAGCCAAAGCACCGGGCAATCTCTCTTTGTGTTTGCTACGTTCTCTGACAAAGCACAGGGCAGCAGGCAAAGCGTCACTCAACGCCCCTGTCCACCACGATAATTGTCGGACTGTCCGCACAATTTTCTTTTACCTCGCCGCGTGGTGGCCTGGTGGTGCGCAAGTTAGCCCTTGAGGTGTTCTAGGACTAGTCGGGATATACATTTTATTGGATACCTAGATGCGATGACCAGCCTTTGGGGCGTGGATTCCCTTGCCCCCTATAAACTAGTGAGTGGGCCAATTCCCACATGTGAAAGCCTCAGCCTCACTCTGACGTGTCATATGCATATTATTGGATAGATGCAACCAACAACCTTCTGGGCGGTGTGGGTTTATGGCCACCAATAAGCTGGTGGGCCAAGATACAACTGGTCTTGCCACGTCAAATTTCCCACATTAACCATCCGCCAAGATGTGAAAGCCTAACTGTGACACGTCATATTGCAATTGCCCACTTTTTCGCCTTCCCAATCTTGTTCACTTTGATCTGAATCCCCATATGACAAAGTGCTGGGATCGTGAAACACTTAGAAGTGATAACCTTTTGCCCATTCTCACTATGTTTCTTTTTTGGAGAGGCTTCTTCTTTCCACCATGTGGAGTAGCTACAACCTACTAGGATAATTGACATATTTAGTCCCATATAACAACTCCCTAGCTATGAATCTCGTTGAGAGGCATACACATTTTATTGGGATAGATGCAAGAGATAGCCTTTTGGGTGTGGGTTTTCTGCTACCCAATAAACTAGGGCCAAGATACAAACGGTCTCACCACATCAAGCTTCCTTTATTAACCATCCACCTAGATGTGAAAGCCTACTAACTCTAACGTGTCATATAGGGATTTCCCACCCTTTTTCCTTTCCAATCTTGTTTGCCATGATCTGAATCCCCCCTATGACAAAGAAAAAGTTAAGAATGCTCTGAACACCATTGTTCATAAAAGAAGACATGCAGTGACTTGTTGAGTGACCTTGTTGCTGGGTAAGCTTTTTTAAAGGACGAGAATCAAGATTTCTCTAGCACAAGATAAAGGTGATAAGACTTGAAAAGATTCAAATCTCAAGTAAGTACAGAGGTTTGAGAAGACTCCATAGAGGTGGTTTGATTGGTAAGTTGGGGTTCTTGGCCATGAGTGTCGGATATAGAAAATTAGATTTCAATGTGGCCAAGTTGTCTTTGAGCATAAGGTCTTTAGCTTTTCTTTCCCTATAAGTGACTTGTTCGGTATTAATGGCCATCATAAAACATCCACCACAATGCCAAAGAGAGAATTCTTAGGAATAGAACTATCAATCACATATTCAAGAATTTGGGAATTTTTATAAAGTTTAGGAATTCCTAATGTGATTAATATTTAAACACATCACTACAAGATATAGGCCTTATACCGACGTTAAAAGCGACGAAAATGTAAATAACAAAATTTGCCCCCGTCATCACAAAAAGCATCGTTATTGGCGACGCCATAGAACAGTCGGTAATAGCATCGCTATTGGCATCGGCATCAAATACCGACTGTTCTATGGCGTCGCTATTGGCTACCGACTGTTCTATGGCGTCGCTATTGCCAATAGCGACGCCATAGAACAGTTGGTATCAACGTCGTTATTGGCATCGGTATCAAATGCGACGTTGATACAGACGCCAATAACGACGCTGATACCAACAGTTTGTGACGAAAGTAACGACGCCAATAACGACGCGAGTAGTAAATTTGCGACGGTAACGTGGGGAAAATTTTTTTTGACAGGGCAGTATAGCACTGCGTGCTTTATTTGAGCCATACAAAATAGTTTCTGCACTGTGTACAATGCTCGTGCAAACAAAACAAAGTATACTGAAATCATAACACTAATACATGAAATAAATACATGATCGCATAATGAAAGCGATTGGTATAATCATGACAAGATATCACTAATACATAGAAAATGTCTACACAGATCAGGTGACCAAAAAATAAAGGTGTGTGAGCTGCTGGGATCCAAGGGCGAGCTACATATCCTCGCCATCCCAAAGCTCGTCCCACCGCAACAAAGGAGCATCGAACGGACTCTACAAAAAAAGAAACAACACATCAGTCCACCATACAATAATGCATTGTAATTAAACATAGTAACTACGGACAAGAAAGATGAGTAACTTACAGGGCCGCCGCGTCTATGCAATCGGTCGATCAATGAAGTGAGACCGTGTCTCTCTGCACATCGAGTCTTAAGGCCGTTCGAATCTTGATTTGTAATGGAGTGCTCCAAAGAAAATAAAATACTAACTGTTTGAAACATGATTGTCAGTACAAAGGATGTTGCAAAAAAATAAACAAGCAAAACAAAAGAAAAACTTACAAAGTCCTCCAAATATATCCTGTGGCCACCACTCCCAAGATGGTGGACCACTCCGATCTCGAATCGTGCCCTCGTTGCCTCATGTTGCTGACTCCAACGTCCTAGAGAATCTATAGCCTCCTTAGTCGGCGCCAGCCGTCCGCTTCTAACCACTCGGGCTTTGCAGCCCCACTCTTGAGTGCCTTGCGTGAGTCAAATCGTGTGTGTGACATATATGCACACATGCAATCCATCATCCAACCCGTAGAAAATCTATCTACTGAGGCGGAAACTCCTCATGCAAGGATGCTACTATGTATTCCTTGCTCTCCTCCAGTATGTTCTTCCAATGATCTAAGACATTGTGCCGAAAAACTTCTTGGCACAACTCTCTCATGCAAGCCATCACCCTGCTCCCCTCATCATTCATGATGATGGCTTCTAACCTATCATTGACTAGATATACATATCCCCGTGGGGTATGCTTAAGATGGATCCTCTCCCATCTGCGTCCACGCTCCTGGGAATATCTAGGAGACCCCTGTGCATCCGGTGTACCGACCGGGGTAATATCTGTTGGAGTAACACCCATAGGGGTGCCACCTATAGATGGTTGAGCAAAAGCCAGAGTAACTGGAGTAGACATTCCCACAGGTGTGACAAATCCTGGAGGTGATGCAACTCCAGCTGAACGATGAGACGGAGACATCGGGTCCATGCTTCAACAGCATCCATCTCAGCTTGAGTCATGCTCCCTGGAACCGCCATGAGAGTGAGGAGTCGCACCTGTATCCCGTGTCGACCGTAAGCTCTCTGCCTCCGTATCTTTGCAGCATCCCCCTGACCCTAAAGCATTCCCTCCCTTTGGCCCAAGTCTGGAGCGTCGAGCTCATCTGCTCAAAGCTAAAGCATCCGATCGCACTAAAGTAGATCTAGCAGAGCGGCCTAACGAAGATCGAGACAGCTCCTGGTCTGCCATGTCTCTAAATCTCACGATCTGGTTTAGAGACATGCACGTGAAGATATCATGTAACTCCTTATCGCTCATCCCTCGACTCATCCTGAAAATATCATCTGCACAAACAAAAAATGGTGTTAGAATAATCAATTTAAATCATACAAAGCACAGTAATATAAATCCTTAAAAAAAGACCTCACTTAAAATGCATATCTTATGTACCCTTATAAGCGATTGGTCAACAAATTGAGTAAGTGGATGCTCCAAGTATGAAGTATCCTATGGTCCCATGTCAATCTCTTGACACAACTCTGCATACACTGGAAGGTCGATAGACATGTCACCACAAAAGAATGAGTCCATCTCGTTCTCAAAGAATTCTTGGACTCCTGTATTTCCATCATTGTTAGTCGATGCTGACTTCAAGCTTTCGGTGGCCTCCACCCCTTGCAATATCGACCCCTCTATTTGCATATTGTCTTCATCTATGCTCGGAACATCGCTTTCATCATATACTCTCACACTTCGGGGAGCTGAAGGTATAATATACCACCATCAAGGTTGTCGGGGGTTTGGATAGAAGATTACATGTTCACAAACACGTACAAGAGAGTTTAAACTATTGTGACATGTACCATGTTGTAATACAATTAACAAACAAATGAGTCCATGCACTTGTTCACAATGGGCAGGCAACACAAAGGTGTCGCGCAAATCCGTCCATTTTTTTTCGGAATCTATTTCGAGAAATCTAGACGGACCTCGTGGAACTGTTGCTACAGCTCTTCCAAGTACCACTTTGAACCATTGCACATCGAATAGTATCACGGAGAAGCTACGGTAATCCACCGTAACAATACTTTGCAAGTTCTCAAAATACTCCATCTCATCTATAACCGTGTTTGGATCCTTTGCTCGTCACCGGCTCTCTTGCTTGAACCTTGACATGATACCATAGTCCATTGTGGAGCGCATTTTGTCAATACGCTCCACACGAAAATGCCGTCCGCGTGACCACGGTGCACTATATATTTTGTATTGTGCATTAAAACACTCGAATTAGATGTCGCATATAAAATATGGATATGACAAATCCTAAACACCTCATCACCTTTGGACTACATTCCCTCGAGAATTCCCACTCCTACATTGAGACCTCTGTCCATTTGCGAGATCCTGCGGTCAAAGCTCCATACAGTCATCACGTTGACATGAACCACGGCATCTCCTCCATGCCCTCGAGATATCAAATCGGTTGATGATGCATACTACGTCAGAATTCATATCGTGCTTTCTCTTGATCTTGCCTAGCGATCTGTGGTACTTGGCGAGCCACGTCTCCATAGAGGCATGGTGCAACATACAAAAGCGATTCACCTTCTCCTCCATTGTAGCATCCACATTCTTTTTTCTACCCCATTTTCAACCACCACATCTCCATTCAGTCTATCATCGTCCTTTAGCGACCATAGCATTTTGTTGTCTGGATCTACCGTTGGTAGCTATTGTGAAATATGCACTAGCACCTCAGACACCAACCAACCTTGAGTCATGCTACCTTCTAGCCGAGCTCATTGTCACACAAAGCCTTTCAGGGTTTTCATGAAGCGCTCCAAGAAGAACATCCATCGCGTATGAACAGGTCCAGCAATCTCCACTTCATCTACAAGATGCACAAGAAGGTGGATTTGTATTGTGAGCATGTTGATGGGCAGGTATTTCTCAAAGAGACAGACCGTCTGCAGTGCTCCCCGCCTCACGAATTCAATAGAGGACATCTTAATCTCCTTTTGTGAGATCCATTGTACCAAAGTCGACAACCTGTAAATGGCCCCGCGTATTTCTGGAGTAAGACATCCTGCAATTGCAATCAGTAGTATAAATTGTCACAAATGAGAAAGCATTATGAATAATGGCTACACTCCAAATAGCAAAATGTGCATGCCGATTACAATCCATTCGTAGTATAAACCTGACATATCTTATGCCAGACATGGAATTTAAGCTCTGATAATTGGTCGTCTTTAGAAAATGCAGACCTGAGAGAATGCATCATACCCGTCGGAGTGCGGATAGACTTGACTACTTGCTTCACAATGCGCTCTTCTTTAGTGGACAAAACCCAAGGAGCGCGAGGTAGCTGTACATGACCATCAGCACTCGACTGCGGCTAAAGCGCCTCCATCTTACCTACCTCCTTCAAATCCATTCGTGCCCTTATAGTGTCTCTCTTTCCTGTGATGTTGGTCCCATAGCAAGCTGCCCACATTCTTGAAAATATACATGGGATCCAGCAAAGTGGTTGACCTATAAATCGGTCCAATATGGCAACTCGTAGAAAACTGAGAACCGCCGCATTCCATTTGGATGTGACTTCGTGTTGACCATTTTCAGCTCGTACCAGCTTGCGGCGTTCATATGTGTTGGAGGTCGTCCAAGAAAACCTTCCCTGAGTTCATGATCCTCTGGCAAGAAAGCAGTGTGTCCTTGATATTCCATCTTCTTCATGGTTTGTGACCTTCGGGAGTCTAACTGTGGCCTGCACAATGGACATGCATGATAACCTGATGTAACCAGACCTATTCCAACACAGGACCCAATGAATACAATCTTGAACGAGGTAAAATATAGATATTACCAACGAGAACGAAGGCATGTTCACTTGAGCCCTCTCGAATCCCGGAAAGTCATGCATTATCCACATAGGAATGGCTCAAATATTAGCAGACCGCCGACCATCACGCTTGCTCATATCTTGCATGGTGACCCCCTCCTCCCACAAAATCTTAAGCTCATCGACTAATGGACGAAGATACACGTCCATATTTTTTACCTTGTAGCGGCCGGGGACGAGTAAGCTAAGGATGAGATGTCCTTTGTTCGTAGAAAGCCATGGACCACGACCACGACTATAACCATGACCATGACGACCACGACGACCACGACCACGACTACGACCACAACTACGACAACGACCACGACGACTACGACCACGACCATGACCACGGCTACGACTACGACCACCATCACCACCACCATCACTACCACCACGACCATGACCAAGACTACGACTACGACCACGGATAGGACCACGACTAGGACCATAACCACGATGGCCACGACCATGACCACGACCACAGCTACGACTACGACCACCACCACCACCACCACCATGACTATGACTATAACTACGCCACAGCTACGACTACGACCACCACCACCACCACCACCATGACTATGACTATAACTACGAATATGACCATTACTACGACTACGACCATGACCACGACCACGACCATGACCGTGACCACCACCATGACTATGGGTAGGTTGCACTCACTAAGAGTAAGATTGGCGATTCACCTCATCTTCTCTCCATCATCAATAGAATTCTCCTTTACCATTTACAACTCACCCATCTTATCTCCACACTATTGCAGACTACAATCTCTATGAGGGCATGAGATTGGGATCTCCACAAATACCAAAGCATGATCTCTAGCTTGATAGTTGCATATATACTACTACTACTCATGGAATAAACCTTAAAATAGTTATTATGCTCAAATATATGCTTGTTAGAGCAGAAATTTGTTCCTAAGACTATTCTTAGGAAGAAAGAGGGTTAATTATAAAAGAGTGTCCTTCCTTACAAGTGATTTTATATTATATTTATTAATTAAAATTAATAGTTGAAGATGAGTTTCCTAAGAGATCTTGTGGTGATGCTGTTTTAGTTTTCTGTATTTGTCTTTTTAAGAAGCGATTGATTTTTATGGAATATCCAAAGTTATTTTTGGATTTACATTATGAAAAATGAATGTTTTTCATAATAATAGACTGATTGCCTTTGTTGTATATTTGCGTGGTGGAGGCTAGGACAAGCCCCATGTATGAGAGGTCTCTTTGCAAGAAGAACATTATGCTAGGAGACACAAGTATGCTAGGGCTCTCTAGCCATATATCCGTTAGGTTTGTTGAGGATCGGCCTAACCCTTATGAGCCTAGGATGAGCTTATTGTAAGGTCCTATTTACTTTTCTCTCTTTCTCTCCCTCTCTCATTTCCTCTCCCTCCCTCACCCTGACCCTCTCTTTCTCTCTTTCCCTATTAGGTTTAATGATTTTTCTCTCTTTTTCTCTCTCCTCTCCCTCTCTCATTTCTTTTTCTCTCTCATTTTTCCCTCCCTCACCCTAACCTCTCTTTCTCTCTTTCCCTATTAGGTTTAATGATTTTTCTCTCTGCTCTCTCTCTCTCTCTCTCTCTCCTCTCCCTCTCTTATTTCTCTTTCTCTCTTTCTCTCCCTCTCTCATTTCCTCTCCCTCTCTCACCCTCACCCTCTCTTTCTCTCTTTCTCTATTAGGTTTAATGATTTTTCTCTCTTTTTCTCTCTCCTCTCCCTCTCATTTCCTTTTCTCTCTTTCTCTCCCTCTCTCATTTCCTCTCCCTCCCTCACCCTCACCCTCTCTTTCTCTCTTTCTCTATTAGGTTTAATGATTTTTCTCTCTTTTTCTCTCTCCTCTCCCTCTCTCATTTTTTTCTCTCTCCTCTCCCCGTCTCATTTCCTTTTCTCTCTTTCTCTCCCTCCCTCACCCTCACCCTCACCCTCTCACTACAAGGGAATGGGGCAATAGCGACGCCAGATATCGGCGTCGCTATAGGCGTAATGCGATGCAAATAGGGACGCCAATTGCGACGCCGCAGGGAAAAAAAGCGCGGCCGAAACCAGAGCGCCATTTTCATTTTCTTTTCTTCGCCTTTTGAGAGCGAGAGCGAGGGAGAGAGCGAGGGAGAGAGCCAAGGCTTTGTGAGAGAAGAGGAGGAAGAGACTTGCTGCCGTCGCCACCGCCGCCACCGCCACCGCCGTTGTTCGCGAAGGAGAGGAGGAGCCCTCGTTGCAAAGAGAAGCCACCCACGCTCGCCATATCTCATTGGTGAGTCTCCTTCTCTCTTTCTTTTACTTGTTGAAGGTTTAAATCGTTCTCTTTTGTTTGTTTAGGAGAGGAAAATGAAAGAGAAGGAGAGGGAGAGGGAGAGAGAGGGAGAGGGAGAGGGAGAGGGAGAGTGCATTCTCTCTCTCTCTCTCCCTTTTGCTTGTTTAATGTTTAAATTACTTTCTTTTTTGCTTATTTAGGAGAGGAAACGAGAGAGTAAGAGAGAAAGAGAGGGAGAGGGAGAGGGAGAGGGAGAGGGAAAGAAAGAGAAAGAGAAAGAAAGAGAAAGAGAAATAGAGGGAGAGGGAGAGGGAGGGGGAGGAAATAGGAGAGGGAGAGAAAGAGAAAGAGAGGGAGAAGGAGGGAGAGTGCATTCTCTCTCCCCCTCCCTCTCCCTTTTGCTTGTTTAATGTTTGAATCACTTTATTTTTTGCTTGTTTAGGAGAGAAAATGAGAAAGAAAGAGAGTGAGAGGGAGAGGAAGGGGAAGGAAATGAGAGAGGGATAGAAAGAGAAAGAGAGGGAGAGTGCATTGTATCTCTCCCTCTTCCTTTTGCTTGGAGGATGTTTAAATCACTTTATTTTTTGCTTGTTTAGGAAATGAGAGAGAAAGAGAGATAGAGAGGGAGAGGGAGAAAAAGAGAAAGAGAGGGAGAGGGAGAGGGAGAGGGAGGGGAAGGAAATGAGAGAGGGAGAGAAAGAGGGAGGGGCAGGGAGAGGGAGAGGGAGGGAGGGAGAGGGAGAGGGAGAGGGAGAAAGAGGGAGGGAGAGGGAGAGGGAGGGGGAGGGAGGAAATGAGAGAGGGAGAGAAAGAGAACGAGAGGGAGAGGGAGAGGGTGAGAGAAAGAGAGGAAGAGAGGGAGAGGGAGAGGGAGAAAGAGGGAGGGAGAGGGAGAGGGAGAGGGAGGGGGAGGGAGGAAATGAGAGAGGGAGAGAAAGAGAACGAGAGGGAGAGGGAGAGGGTGAGAGAAAGAGAGGAAGAGAGGGAGAGGGAGAGAAAGAGAGGGAGAGGGAGGGGAAGGAAATTTAAGATAATATACGTATTGGTAATGGTATGCAATGTGCTTTGCATACGGCCACGTACTTCATCAAAATGAACCCAAAATTATTGTTATAGAAGAAGAAACCCTTAAATTGAGTATAGGATAATTTCTCTCAGGTCTTATGACTATGAGTAGAATTGATTGAAATAAATTTTATAACCATAGTTATAAAATTTCATAGATGGCGCACATTAATTTTAAAATGGATTACTTATACTCAAAGCCAAGATATAACAAAAAATTATCTACCGGGACAAACAAATCGTTGAGCATGATACAAGGCCGAGATATAACATCGGAAAATCTCTCGACTACTATATACAATGCAAGGTTTATGGTCAACTTGCAACTTGACGTACATCTCCATAAAGCTTCCATTTAAGCCTCGTTTGCTGTAATGTAGATAAGATGGCAAACGAAGAAGGTCCTATTGTTCAAGACCGCGAGTCGTATCTTAATCAGCGTGCCCCATGTCCTTGCTCTCAATGCAAGTTGGCAATTAGACGAAAATGCCGATTGTCTATAGAACACGTATGACGATTTGGCGAGTTTCAATCTGAGATCATTGATCAGGCGATTGCAGATTTTCAGCAAACGGTAATTGGAAGTTAGCATTTTTCATGCATTGTACTCTCAAGCTAATTGAAAACCATACACAATAAGATTGGGTCTTGTTGGCAAATTTTGTATCCAGGGGGGTGATGTCTCGACCCAAGGGGGAGCCCTTTGCGGCCAATTAGAAGAGTTCATGGACGTGCGATGGATGGATTGCAGGAGCCAATCGACCACTCGCAAGGCCCATCTACACCGTCAATGCCAGAGGAGATGTACAGTGGTTCAAAGTGGTACTTGGAGGAGCTGGCGCAACAGTTCGACGAGGTCCATCTGGATTTCTTGAAATAGATTCCGAAAAAAAATGGATGGATTTGCGCGACACCTTTGTGTTGCCGGCCCATTGTGAACAGGTACAACTAGTCATTTGCTTGCTAATTGTAATACGACATGGTTTATGTCACAATGGTTTGAAGCCGCTTTGTAAGTGTTTATGAACAGGTAATCTTCTATCCAAATCCCCGACAACCTCGATGGTGGTATGTTATACCTTCAACTCCTCGAGGTGTGAGAGTATACGATCAAAGCGATGTTCCAGGCATAGATGAAGAAAATATGCAAATAGAGGGATCGAAATTACAAGGGGTGGAGGCCACCGCAAGCCTGGAGCCCGCATCGGCTAACAATGATGGAAATACAGAAGTCGTAGAATTTTTTGAGAACGAGGCAGACTCGTTCTTTTGTGGTGACATGTCTATCGACCTTCCAGTGTATGCAGAGTTGTGTCAGGAGATTAACATGGGACCATAGAATACTTCATTCTTGGAGAATTGTATTACTCAATTCGTTGTTTAGATCTTCCATAAAGGTAGATAAGATATGCATTTTAAGAGGGATTTTTCAAAAATGATTTATATTAATGTGTTTCGTATAGTTTAAATTGATTATTCTAACATTATTTTTTATCTGTGCAGGTATCGACATTTTCAGGATGAGTCGAGGGATGAGCGATGAGGAGTTTCAGGAGATGATGGCACGTATGTCTCCAGATCTGCTCACGAGATTCAGAGAGATGGCAGATCAGGAGCTATCTCGTTCTTCGTCAGGGCGCTCTGCTAGATCAGCTTCAGCGCGATCAGATGCTTCAGCTTCGAGCAGACGATCTCGACGCTCGCGACTTGGGCCAGAGGGAGGGCCTGCGACTGCAGGAGGATCAAGGGGGTGCTGATGTGGAGATACGGACGCGGTGTCTCCGTCTCGTCGTTCAGCTGGAGCTCGGTCACCTCCAGGATTAATCACACCTGTGGGGACGTCCACTCCAGTTACTCCGGCTTTTGCGCAGGCATCGCCAGATGTCACGCCTTTTGGTGGCACCCCTTTGAGTGGCACTCCGGGAGAGGGTACCCCCGTCGGTACACCGGATGTACAGGGGTCTCCTGGATATGCCCAGGAGCGTGGACGGAGATGGGAGAGGGCCCATACAAGGCACACTCCTAGGGATTATGGATACCTAGTGGATGGCAGGTCAGGAGCCATCATCATGAATGATGAGGGGAGGAGGGTGATGGCTCGTATGAGAGAGTTGTGCCAACAAGTTTTTCGGCACAACGTCCTAGATCATTGAAGGAACATACCGGAGGGGAGCAAGGAGTACATAGTAGCATCCTTGTACGAGGAGTTCCCGGTGCCAGCCGCAGTGGATAGATTCTCTACGGGCTGGATGATGGATTGTATGTGTGCATACATGTCACATAGACGATCCGACGCACGCAAGGCAATCAAGAGTGGGGCTCCAAAGCCCGAGTGGTTAGATGCAGACGACTGGTGCCGACTGAGGGAGGAGGCTACAAATTCGCCAGGACGTTGGAGTCAGCAGCGGGAGGCGGCGAGGGCACGAATCGAGGCCGGATCGGTACATCATCTTGGGAATGGCGGCCACAGGACATATTTGGAGGACTTTGTAAGTTTCTCTTTTGTTTTGCTTATTTGTTTTTTTGAGATATTCTTTGTACTGACAATCATGTTTCTAACAGTTAGCATTTTGTTTTCTTTGCAGCACTCCATTACAAATCGTGATCCGCAGGGCCTTGAGACTCGATATGCAGAGAGGCACGGTCTCAGATCATTGATCGACCGATTGTATAGACGCGGCGGTCCAGTAAGTCACTCATCTTTCTTGTCCGTAGTTACCATGAGATATTTGAATGCATTATTGTATGGTGGATTGATATGTTGTTTCTTTTTCTGCAGAATCCGTTTGATGCTCCTTTGCAGCGGGAAGAGCTTTCGGGGGATGACGATTTGTAGCTCGCCCTTGGATCCTTAGAGCTCACATACCTTTAGTTTTTAGTCGCCCGATCTATGTAGACATTTTCTATGTATTAGTGATATTGTTTTATGATTGTATCAATCGCATTTTATGCGATATAACATAATATTAGTGAGTTTGGGAATCTCCCAATTCCCAATTTTTTGAATACTAAAAAGGTGGCACCCGGATAACATGCCCATAAGTTTCTCAAAACCATATGATGTGACCTATCATTGGAAAGCGCTTGAGAAATGGAATCTATTGAGCTATAGACTGCTTGATTTGGAGTTATAGTGTTCAAGTTATGACAAATCCAAAGATTTGACCACATGTCCCAAACTTGTGGGAAATTCCTATATTCCCCAATATGGTGTTATATCATGTATTTATTTCATCTATCAGTTTTATGATTTCAGTATACATTCTTTTTGTTTGCAAACGCTTTGTATGCAGTAGTGCAGAAACTATTTTGTATGGCTCTCATACAGCACACAGTGCTATATGTGGCAGGGCAGCTTGCTGCCCTACCACAAAAAAAAAAATTTCTCTGTTACCGTCGCTATTTGCGTCGCAAATTTACTGCACGCGTCGCTATTGTCATCGCTATCAGCGTCGCAAATTCTCTGTAACCGTCGCTATATGCGTCGCTATATAGCGACGATTCTATGGCGTCGTCAATAACGACGCTTTTTGCGACGATGGGAGCAAATTTTGTTGTTTGTATTTTTGTCGCTTTAAACGTTGCTATAAGGTCTATATCTTGTAGTGTCTCTTTCTCTCTTTCCCCATTAGGTTTAATATTTTTTCTCTCTCCTCTCTCTCTCTCTCATTTCTTTTTCTCTCTCCTCTCCCTCTCTCATTTCCTTTTCTCTCTTCCTCTCCCTCCCTCACCCTCACCCTCACCCACACCCTCTCTTTCTCTCTTTTCCTATTATGTTTAACATCTTTTCTCTATTTTTCTCTCTCCTCTCATTCTCTCTTTTTTCTCTCTCCTCTCTCTCTCTCTCATTCCTTTTGCTCTCTTCCTCTCCTTCTCTCATTTCTTCTCCCTTCCTCTCCCTCTCTCATTTGCTCTCCCTCTCTCATTTTCCTATTATGTTTAATGTCTCCCTCCCTCTCTCTCTCCATCTCCCTCTCTCATTTCCTCTCCCTCCCTCTCCCTCCCCCTTTCTTTCTCTCTCCCTCCCTCTCCCTCTCCCTCCCTCATCCTTTCCCATTTCCTCCCCCTCTCCCTCTCCCTCTCTTTCTCTCTCTCCCTCCATGTCCTCTCCCTCTCATTTCCTCCCTCTCCCTCTCCCTCTCTCATTTCCTCTCCCTCCCTCTTCCTTTCCCATTTCCTCCCCCTCCCCCTCCCCCTCTCCCTCTTTTTCTCTCTCTCCCTCCCTCTCCCTCTCCCATTTCCTCCCCCTTCCTCTCCCATTTCCTCCCTTTCCCTCTCTTTCCCTATCTTTATCTCTCTCTCCCTCCCTCATTTCCTCTCTCTCTCTCTCCCTTCCTCTCCCTCTCCCTCTCTTTCTCTCTCTCTCCCTCTCTCCCCCTCCCTCTCCCATTTCCTCCCTCTCTTTCTCTCTCATTTCCTCTCCCTCTCAATATACACAAATTATATCAAAAAAAATAAAAGAGAGAGAGAATGCACTCTCCCTCCCTCTTCCTCTCTCATTTCCTCCCCCTCCCCCTCCCTCTCTTTCTCTCTCTCCCTCCCTCTCCCTCTCCCTCTCCCTCTCTTTCTCTCTCATTTCCTCTCCCTCTCTCAATATACACAAATTAAACCCTAAACAAGTAAAAGAGAGAGAGAATGGACTCACCATAAAGATTTGAAGGAGGGTTTGGCGGCTCCTCTTCGTGACGGCCACTCCTCTTCTCCTTCGCGAACGATGGCAACGGTGGTGGTGATGAGAAGCCTTCTTCCTCTCCCTCTCTCACCCTCTATGCAAAATGCTCTCTCTCTCTCTCTCTCTCTCTCTCTCTCTAAAACTTTCTCGAATGTGCGAAATGAAACGCGCTCGGGTTTCGGCCCACTTTTTTTTCTTTGTGGGGTGTCGCTATATGCGCCGCTATTAGCATCCCAACGCCGCTATTTTGCGTGGCTAATTGGCGTTGCTATGGCCTAGTTTCCTTGTAGTGCATGGTCAAATATTATCTCCTTACTTGAAGATGAAATTTTTCCTAGATACTATATAAGCAATCTCCCCAAGTCCCACTCTGGGGTTAAGATCTAGCCACTTGGTCAAACCTTTACTCCTTATTTGAAAGTGGAACTTGGAAGATTCCCAATTTCTCTAATATGGTGTTTATCTATGAATATCTTGTACAATGGAAGAACTTTCCACAGGACGATGCCAAATAAAGATCCAATAGTGCTAAGATGTGACAATCAGAGTTGCATTGCCATTGCTAAAAATCCAATTTTTCATACATGCACCAGACACATTGAGATTTAGTATCATTATGTGTATGATTTGATTGAGAATGGGATGATAGAGCTTGTTTATTGTCCAATGGAGGAGAATGAACCAACCAAATCTCTTATGAAGGATCTACTTCGAGTTCATCTTCAAAGACTCCATGTTGGATTGAGGATATAGTTCACCTACAAGTGGACATTAAGAGGGGATGTTAGATATGCTTAATGTCCCACCCTGATAATGTGCCACCAATGACCAATGTGCCCTAAATTGTAAGGCCTCCAATATGAAGAAAAGACATTTGTGAGCCTACATTGGTTGGGTCTTGACTTGTATGTCATATAAGATCTATGTGACCGGATGCCAAAAAGGTGACCTTTGGGGATCTAGTCTTTGGGCTAGATAGAGTACTTATGCTGGTAGCAACTTGATGCACAATGCATCTAGTTGCGGGGTGAGGATGGGGATTCGAGCTCGGGTAATTCATTATATGTATATTCTCTATATCACATGCATTCAAGGCCTATTTATAAATATCTTTATCTTGTGAACTTTTTCTTAGTAAAACATAACCATTTTCTATTCAATCTATAAGTAACCCCTTGATATAGGAACCTTTTGTATGTAAAAAACGTGTAAAAATGGTATTTAAAAATTTCCTTATGTTGAACCCACGTGATACATACATATATTTATGACTGCCTACCTAGGTTCGGGAACAACATCCTTGGCCTGCTGGTAAAGAGAATATTTCTTGGAATATTATATGGCCAACTAGAGAAGGTTCATGATATAGTCAGACCAGCTGATTAGACTACAAAAGAGGACGAGAATATAAGTTCTTCGACTTTATCATCTAGTCAAGAAGTAGTTCACTATGAATGTATCCCAAGAGCTAGCCCTATCCTTAAGGAGGAGGAAGCATCATCTTTGGATGATGAGGAAAGAGTTCACCAACCTACAATCATGCCACCAGAAAATCCATTGCCATGATGGGTAAAGCAACTCTATGATTGAAGTAATCCTATGCCTACCACGGTTGAGAAAAAGGCAGATGGACCAAGGAGGTATCTGTGAATAGAGGAGCAAAGAAAGACTGCTGCTCACATATCCAATATGGCCTTGATGGTTGAGGTTATGAGAGAAATAAAGGAGCCATCACACTTGGAAGAAGCACTTGCCGATCTAGGATGAAGAGCAGCTATGCAAGCTAAGTATGACAACATAAGAATGATACTTGTTGGGAGCCATTTGATTAGCTCGAAAAGAGGAAGATTATTAGCACCAAGGGGGTCTAGAAGGTAAAGTACAAGGGTGATGGAAGCTTAGAAAAGTAAAAACCTAGATTTGGTGCACATGTATTTTCATAGGTTAAAGGATTTGATTTTTAAGTATTATTTGCTCCAATTGCTAGAATGACCATTATTCGCACAATACTTACTATGGCTGCTCATAAGAAGTGGCTAGTTTACCAAATGGATGTTAAATTAACATTCTTGAATGGAGACCTCAAGAAGGAAGTACAGATATTGTTTGTTGCAGTGTGTAATTTCTACATGATATTAGAGCCTAGGGGACTCTGAGGAGTGAAGAGTACGCGAGAGACAAGGACTTCAATAGCGAAGAGGAGAAATGTCATTTGCTATATCAGTAGTAACAGTGTTGGCACATGAGGTGGTGGTATTATTGTATCAACAATTCAAGCATTGAGGTTTTGTCCATCTACATTCAGTGAAGGTGAGTTAGATGGTATAAACTACACTTTTGTAGGAGTTAAGAATTGTGCCTATCCTTGATTCTTACAAGCTTCTAGAGACGATACTGGGGACTAACCCAAAACCACAAGCCATCCCTGCCCATCAAATTCGATTGTTATGATTTCTCCAAATGTAGATCTTCTACGAGTTTGGAAACGAAGGAACATAGATGTACTGTGCACCTTAGTTGTTACATAGCTATTCTAACAGTGTTTTGACCTTGATTCAACATATACAACCAATGCATCAGAGGCTTGGAACATTTTAAGGAGTTAGTATGAAACATAAAATCAAACAAGGATTCAAAACTTAGAGAATTGTAATATTTCCGCAACTGCGTACCGTAAATATTGACGTCCCGCACACGACGTAAACCTTGTGCAAAGGTTATCTCTTGCATTGAAATTATTGGCAGTGTAATGTGTGACCCGCACGCGTGAAATGGGATCCTCCGCATTGGTAAATCAAAACCGGGAGTTCAAAACCGCAAGTCTCACAAAAACACCCTCTTGGGAGAGGCATTTTGAGTAATTCAAGGCAATTTTTTATTTTTAATTTTTTTTTCCTTTTTTCTCCAGCCGATGCATGGCTGGAGAAGGGGGAGTGTGGGGAGGATGGGGATATGGCAGACGTGGCCTGCATGGGGGGGGGGGGACCCATGCAAGGGGGCCCCGTGGTGGATGCCCTCTTTTCCCCCCATGCCTATATAAACACCCCCCTAGCTAGAGGGGGGGAGGCTAGATAGAGCAAGGGCCGTGCAGAAGGGGCGGGCTGTGAGAGGGAGGTGGAGGTCGCCGCCGTGTAGGAAGTCGCCAGCCGCCGCCGTGTAGGAGGTCGCCAGCCGCCGCCGTGCAGGAACCGCAAGGCCACCTCAGTCCGCCCCATCCCCGCCCTCTTCACGACGAACCCCCCCCTCCTCGTCATCGCTGCTGCCCAGAAGCTTCTTAAGAAGCTTCTAAGGGGGGGCTTCCTTAACCCCCCCTTCCCACGACATCTCCCCAAAGGTCCATTCATACCCCCTCCCCGGGACCTTGAAGAGGAGAAGGTGAAGCCCATAAAGACCTCCCACAAGACCCTTTGAAAAAGGCTTTCGCAAAAAGACTTTGAAGCCGCAAGCCATCCAGGAATCAATTCCGTACCAACTCGAGTTTTTCCTAAAAGAACTCCTAAAGCCTTTGCCGCGAGCGCCATCCCGCAAAGGAATCTTCTGTATACGAGGAAAAAGGCCAAGGACGGAAGGCTGCATTCCGAGGCAAGTCAATCCGTAGACCACAAAGGCAAATCAGAAGCCGACTCTACACCTACGATGGCCCCAAAAAGGACACAAGATGCGACTGCGGGAGGTTCATCTCCGAGTATACAAGTGGATATCTCCCCGAGCCCTCAAGTCCAGGTTCTTTCGAGTTATTTTCGCATAAAGAAATGATTAGGCGCACTTAGTTCATAAAGGGAATTGCATTTTTACGCTTAATTTTAATGCATGTGGAAATTGGAAAAAAATACATTTGATAAAGTATCTCTTGAAACATTAGGCAAGGTTGAAATATGTCATGAATTTGAAACGAGTTGTCCGTCTTAGAAGACTAGTTGCATGTAGCTATTTTAGTACATTGTCAAAGTAATGAGCCTAAACACATATTCTTAGGCAAAAGAAATGAAATTGATGAGTGCATTTGGTTTCTAGACATGGTAGAAATAAGCGTGTGCCGCATGTCAGGCAACATCCTCCTCGTAATGATTTCTTGAGGAAAGGTTAACACCCATAAGATATTATCCGAAAAGAAATAATAGAGTACGAAAATGATCTTATGGACTTGCAAATAGCATGTAAAATGGAATGAGTTAACACTAGCTTTAGTTTGGTATAAACTTCGTTAACTACATTATAGCTAGGAGAATGTTGCGTATTGCATAGTCATCATGCGAAAACGTCATTCATCAGAAGCCGCATTTAGGAAAGGTTGCATGGTTCGTCAAAACATAAGATTCGAAAGTATAGGATACAAGGTTGTAGGCATGATTAATAGGTCTTAGGAAAAGTTAGTATCCAGATTATCATGCATTTTTGCTACACCAAGGAAAGATAAAATTATCATAAACCATGTGATGCGTAAAAGCAATAAATCGCATGTTTACGCGTATTGGTGTAGTTGTAACTATTGTTCTCCATTAGATGTAGTTTATTACCTTTAGAAGGTTCATCCTTGTTGCAATACAAGAATATTGAGTTGTCTAAGTAACCTAAAACACAAGGGATTCATATGGGCGTGGCTCAGACGATATGATAGGTATCCCAAGTGCCAAGTGCAATAAGAATTCGACCTAGTTTTACACTTGTTGCCAAGTCTAAACCCGCAAACCCAAAGATCTTACACACGTTCACGAAATGTCGAATCAATTGGATGTTCATACATAAAATGATCTAAGGTTTTATCCTAAGGATCATTCGTTCAAATGATGAAACTCCGACGGAGTTGCAAATTCTAGGACCATGGGCCAACATAATTAGGAATGGGTTGGAGGATACCCTAAACCCTGCTACTCGGCTAGAGGTAATTCCATGGCCGGAGGACGCCATTCAATGGGTGGAATGATCCCGTGGAATGATGCAACACATGTGCAAAAAGGTTGCAACATTGTATAGACTTGAGATTTGTCCACAAGAGAGTTTTGTCATCTCTCGAAATGAGGTTGGCAAGTTATTGCGCTAAGATAACTTACAAAAGGGATGGGTAATCATCCTGTTACATCACTTTTCTTGGGGGAATAATTGCCAAGGAAAAGGAAAGTTAGGTATTTGCCTGGAAGCAATTGACCAATCAATAAATTGAAGCGACATGGTCGCTGGAATCTACCATAACAAAACCTAAAGTATTGGTAGGGTATGACCCTAACCCAAGAATGATAGGAATCTTGCCAAGTTGCAATTGATTCCGGAGCGAATGCGGGTTGCATTCGGAGAAAAGGAGTCACTCCTTAACAGTTTGCCAGCTAAACGATCACTGGAAATTGATTGTGCTTGTAACAGTTTAGAAAGCACTGTTTGCATTGTTTGCTCAATGAACTAAAGGATGAGAATATATCTAAATACTTCAGGTTGAAGGCCTAAAGGGAGAGGTAGCTTCAGTTATCCCCGACTGCCTGCCTGACCCTAACCAAGGGGGTTGTTAGCCGCGCCGGGAACGTGGACCGAACCCGCCGCGAGAGGTCTCTCCGTTGAGTTCTACTTGGAGCAGGAGGACGCTTGGGTGCCAGGGGGGGCTCTGGCTGTAAATCCCTCGCCTTCCGGGCCCTGCACAAGAGACTAACGTGACTCGGGATTGGATCTCGAGGCCCGCATACTAGTCTACGGGCGGAAACTTGGATTAGTGATCCCTAGTGGATTACTGGATAGCCTTCGGGCGGATTATGAATACGCCTACGGGCGGGAACTCCTTGTATTTCAAAGATAAAAGGATAAAATGATAATAAAGGAGTTGTTTGACATTGTTTTCTTTATGTCCTGTGATAAGATTACGTGAAGGAACCAGTGCTTAACAGGGCTAATCAAGGAAGCTGGTTGTTATATGTCAAATTAATGTGGTAGGTAATTACATAACTAAAACAAACCGAGGAAAGTGCGGAGGATGGACCATGGGTCCGTCCTATGGATGGGTGGTCCCGGTTAGCCGGGAACTTTTCTCAAAGTCTTCGACGGACAGAGGATGATCGTCATCTCCAAAACAAGTAACGAGAACGATGACTTAGAATTAACTATTACCCGATTCACGCTGTTTTAGGGGAACGGAATGGGACTATGCCTTATGGCAGAGAGGTCGAGCCTTGCATCCCTCTCGTTTCCCATTCTCCTTGAACCAAGTGCAGCGTAAATCCGCTTCGGACCTGGCGTTTCTGCGTAAAGTAGTTCGCTCGGGTCTGACGCTAGTTGTTGCTAGCTAATGACCAAACAAGAAAACCCAAACTCAGGTCGATCCTAAGTGGGAACGGCCAGGATACTTCCGCTACGTGGCAGACGCGGGAAGACCTAGATCGCAAGTCCCGTAACATTCCATGGGAGTGACGGGCGGAGCTTTCTAGACATCCTTCCCGATGGACTGCTAAGACGTGTCCGGGATGGTTCTAGTGGACACGTTACAAGAATCAACTAGCAGTAGAGAGTTTGCTGAAGAAGAGGCAGCTGGAATATTTATTACTCAGATCAAGAATATGTGTTACCATATGGTTAGTGCTAGGATATCAAAGACTTGTGAAGAGCTATCTCCGAGGTGTCTTCGAATTTATCTACCAAAGTTTGATAGATGAGTTACTACCCTAAAAGCTTAGGTGAGACTCCAAGGTTTAACATTTCAGGAGTCTTGCAAATATGGTTTCTCTACCAATGGGGATAAGAAGAAGAAGGGTGGTACTAAAAAGTTTCAAGGAGAGTACTTCTACTAGAGAAAGAACATGCAATTGCAAATTTTTGTGTCAAGAAGAAAAATGGAAAGAATGGCACCATGAAGACTAAAGAGAAGGAGACAACCAATATGGTTGAAGGAGAGTTGGAGTTACTCATGGCGACCATTGAGGAAATGTGTTACTTGATGTAAGAAATATCTACCAATGACTCATGCACATTGGATAGTGGTGCCTCCCATTACATGACCAACACAAAAGGGCTATATAGCTCTATGAAGCCTCTGCAAGAATCCATCACTGTGATAGTTGGGAATAATGCAAGATACCTTGCTGAGGGCACAAGTACTATTTCCTTTGTTGCTGCAAATGGTGAACAAAAAAATCTTTCAAATGTGTTGTATGTTTGAAAGATTAAGAGAAATCTACTATTAGTTGCCTCTATAATTGATCCTAGCCATGAGATAAGGTTCACTAAGACAAATACATAAATCATGGACAGTGTTGGCAAAGTTGTTGGGAAAGGAGAAAGAAGAAACAACATGTATGAGCTAAGTGCTCTTACAACCACCGCTCGTGTGGGCACATGTAAACTTAATCATGAAAGATTTGGTCACATTGGTTTCACAATGTTAAAGAAGGTACATAAGAAATGTATGGTTACTCACCTACTTGCAATAATTGAGATGAAGAAACCATGTGAAGCTTTTATGATGGGTAAGTAGTAAAGAAAGGCATTTTCATAAGAAAGCAAGAATAGAGCAAAGGCTCCTCTAGAGTTGGTGCATACTAACTTGTGCGGTAAGTGCCTACGCAAGCCTTAGGGGATCTTCTTATTTTATGTTGATTGTACGATGAGTATAGTAGGAAGATGTGAGTATACTTCCTTTGTGATAAGGCTCAAGATTTTGGTAAGTTTAAAGAATGGCTAAAACTTATTGAGAATGATACAGGGAAAAGTATAAAGAAGTTAAGAACATATAATAGTGGTGAGTTCAACTTAAAAGAGTTTTGAAGACTTTTGCAAGAGCACAGGGACTAAGCATCAATTGACGATGCTTCATAAACCTTAGCGAAATCGCATTTTTGAATGCCAGAACCACACCATTGTGGTAATGGCAAGGTGCATGCTTAAGGGAAAGGGAACCGGTTTTGGGTAGAAGCTGTTAATACTACAATCTCCATACTTAATCAAAGTTACACAAAGGCTCTTAATGGAAAAAATCCTCATGAAGCCTATTTTGGTAAGAAGCCATCTGTCTCACATTTTAAATTATTGAATGTGAATATTATGCACATGTTCCAAAGGATAAGAGAAACAAGTTAAAACTAAAAAGTATAAAATGTATCTTCTTGGGTTATAGTGTTGAGCAAAAGGCTTACAATTATGCACACATGCAATCCATCATCCAGCCCGTAGAGAATCTATCCACTGCGGCTGGCACCGGGAACTCCTCGTGCAAGGATGCTACTATGTACTCCTTGCTCCCCTCCGGTATGTTCCTCCAATGATCCAGGACGTTGTGCCGAAAAACTTGTTGGCACAACTCCCTCATGCGAGCCATCACCCTCCTCCCCTCATCATTCATGATGATGGCTCCTGACGTGCCATCCACTAGGTATCCATAATCCCTAGGAGTGTGCCTTGTATGGGCCCTCTCCCATCTCCGTCCACGCTCCTGGGCACATCAAGGAGACCCCTGTACATCCGTGTACCGACGGGGGTACCCTCTCCCGGAGTGCCACTCAAAGGGGTGCCACCAAAAGGCGTGACATCTGCCGACGCCTGCGCAAAAGCCGGAGTAACTGGAGTGGACGTCCCCACAGGTGTGACAAATCCTGGAGGTGATCGAGCTCCAGCTGAACGACGAGACGGAGACACCGCGTTCGTATCTCCACATCAGCACCCCCCTGATCCTCCTGCAGTCGCAGTCCCTCCCTCTGGCCCAAGTCGCGAGCGTCGAGATCATCTGCTCGAAGCTGAAGCATCTGATCGCGTTGAAGCTGATCTAGCAGAGCGCCCTGACGAAGAACGAGATAGCTCCTGATCTGCCATCTCTCTGAATCTCGCGAGCAGATCTGGAGACATACGTGCCATCATCTCCTGAAACTCCTCATCGCTCATCCCTCGACTCATCCTGAAAATGTCGATACCTGCACAGATAAAAAATAATGTTAGAATAATCAATTTAAACTATACGAAGCACATTAATATAAATCATTTTTGAAAAATCCCTCTTAAAATGCATATCTTATCTACCTTTATGGAAGATCTAAACAACGAATTGAGTAATACAATTCTCCAAGAATGAAGTATTCTATGGTCCCATGTTAATCTCCTGACACAACTCTGCATACACTGGAAGGTCGATAGACATGTCACCACAAAAGAACGAGTCTGCCTCGTTCTCAAAAAATTCTACGACTTCTGTATTTCCATCATTTTTAGCCGATGCGGGCTCCAAGCTTGCGGTGGCCTCCACCCCTTGTAATTTCGATCCCTCTATTTGCATATTTTCTTCATCTATGCCTGGAACATCGCTTTGATCGTATACTCTCACACCTCGAGGAGTTGAAAGTATAACATACCACCATCGAGGTTGTCGGGGATTTGGATAGAAGATTACCTGTTCACAAACACTTACAAAGTGGCTTCAAACCATTGTGACATAAACCATGTCGTATTACAATTAGCAAGCAAATGACTAGTTGTACCTGTTCACAATGGGCCGGCAACACAAAGGTGTCGCGCAAATCCATCCATTTTTTTTCGGAATCTATTTCAAGAAATCCAGATGGACCTCGTCGAACTGTTACGCCAGCTCCTCCAAGTACCACTTTGAACCATTGTACATCTCCTCTGGCATTGATGGTGTAGATGGGCCTTGCGAGTGGTCGATTGGCTCCTGCAATCCATCCATCGCACGTCCACGAACTCTTCTAATTGGCCCCAAAGGGTGCACTCCCCCTTGGGTCGAGACATCACCCCCCTGGATACAAAATTTGCCAACAAGACCCAATCTTATTGTGTATGGTTTTCAATTAGCTTGAGAGTACAATGCATGAAAAATGCTAACTTCCAATTACCGTTTGCTGAAAATCTGCAATCGCCTGATCAATGATCTCAGATTGAAACTCGCCAAATCGTCATACGTGTTCTATAGACAATCGGCATTTTCGTCTAATTGCCAACTTGCATTGAGAGCAAGGACATGGGACACGCTGATTAAGATACGACTTGCGGTCTTGAACAATAGGATCTTCTTTGTTTGCCATCTTATCTACATTACAGCAAACGAGGCTTAAATGGATAGCTTTATGGAGATGTACGTCAAGTTCCAAGTTGACCATAAACCTTGCATTGTATATAGTAGTCGAGAGATTTTCCGATGTTATATCTCGACCTTATATCATGCTCAACGATTTGTTTGTCCTGGTAGATAATTTTTTGTTATATCTTGGCTTTGAGTATAAGTAATCCATTTTAAAATTAATGCGCGCCATCTATGAAATTTTATAACTATGGTTATAAAATTTATTTCAATCAATTCTACTCATAGTCATAAGACCTGAGAGAAATTATCCTATACTCAATTTAAGGGTTTCTTCTTCTATAACAATAATTTTGGGTTCATTTTGATGAAGTACGTGGCCGTATGCAAAGCACATTGCATACCATTACCAATACGTATATTATCTTAAATTTCCTTCCCCTCCCTCTCCCTCTCTTTCTCTCCCTCTCCCTCTCTTCCTCTCTTTCTCTCACCCTCTCCCTCTCCCTCTCGTTCTCTTTCTCTCCCTCTCTCATTTCCTCCCTCCCCCTCCCTCTCCCTCTCCCTCCCTCTTTCTCCCTCTCCCTCTCCCTCTCCCTCTCCCTCTCCCTCTCCCTCCCTCCCTCTCCCTCTCCCTGCCCCTCCCTCTTTCTCTCCCTTTCTCATTTCCTTCCCCTCCCCCTCCCTCTCCCTCTCCCTCTCCCTCTCCCTCTCTTTCTCTTTCTCTTTTTCTCCCTCTCCCTCTCTATCTCTCTTTCTCTCTCATTTCCTAAACAAGCAAAAAATAAAGTGATTTAAACATCCTCCAAGCAAAAGGAAGAGGGAGAGATACAATGCACTCTCCCTCTCTTTCTCTTTCTATCCCTCTCTCATTTCCTTCCCCTTCCTCTCCCTCTCACTCTCTTTCTCTCTCATTTCCTCTCCTAAACAAGCAAAAAATAAAGTGATTCAAACATTAAACAAGCAAAAGGGAGAGGGAGGGAGAGAGAGAATGCACTCTCCCTCCTTCTCCCTCTCTTTCTCTTTCTCTCCCTCTCCTATTTCCTCCCCCTCCCTCTCCCTCTCCCTCTATTTCTCTTTCTCTTTCTTTCTCTTTCTCTTTCTTTCCCTCTCCCTCTCCCTCTCCCTCTCCCTGTCTTTCTCTCTTACTCTCTCGTTTCCTCTCCTAAACAAGCAAAAAAGAAAGTAATTTAAACATTAAACAAGCAAAAGGGAGAGAGAGAGAGAGAATGCACTCTCCCTCTCTTTCTCTCCCTCTCCCTCTCCCTCTCCCTCTTCCTCTCTTTCTCTCCCTCTCTCTCCCTCTCCCTCTCCTTCTCTTTCATTTTCCTCTCCTAAACAAACAAAAGAGAACGATTTAAACCTTCAACAAGTAAAAGAAAGAGAGAAGGAGACTCACCAATGAGATATGGCGAGCGTGGGTGGCTTCTCTTTGCAACGAGGGCTCCTCCTCTCCTTCGCGAACAACGGCGGTGGCGGTGGCGGCGGTGGCGACGGCAGCAAGTCTCTTCCTCCTCTTCTCTCACAAAGCCTTGGCTCTCTCCCTCGCTCTCTCCCTCGCTCTCGCTCTCAAAAGGCGAAGAAAAGAAAATGAAAATGGCGCTCTGGTTTCGGCCGCGCTTTTTTTCCCTGCGGCGGCGCAATTGGCGTCGCTATTTGCGTCGCATTACGCCTATAGCGACGCCGATATCTGGCGTCGCTATTGCCCCATTCCCTTGTAGTGAGAGGGTGAGGGTGAGGGTGAGGGAGGGAGAGAAAGAGAGAAAAGGAAATGAGACGGGGAGAGGAAGAGAGCAAAAGGAAATGAGAGAGGGAGATGAGAGAAAAAAATGAGAGAATGAGAGGAGAGAGAAAAAGAGAGAAAAGATGTTAAACATAATAGGAAAAGAGAGAAAGAGAGGGTGTGGGTGAGGGAGGGAGAGGAAATGAGAGAGAGAGATAGAGAAAAAGAGAGAAAAATCATTAAATCTAATGGGCAAAGAGAGAAAGAGAGGGTGAGGGTGAGGGAGGGAGAGGAAATGAGAGAGGGAGAGAAAGAGAGAAAAGGAAATGAGACGGGGAGAGGAGAGAGAAAAAAATGAGAGAGAGAGGAGAGAGAAAAAGAGAGAATAATCATTAAACCTAATAGAGAAAGAGAAAAAAATGAGAGAGGGAGAGGAGAGAGAAAAAGAGAGAAAAATCATTAAACCTAATAGAGAAAGAGAGAAAGAGAGGGTGAGGGTGAGGGAGGGAGAGGAAATGAGAGAGGGAGAGAAAGAGAGAAAAGGAAATGAGAGAGGGAGAGGAGAGAGAAAAAGAGAGAAAAATCATTAAACTTAATAGAGAAAGAGAGAGAGAGGGTGAGGGTGAGAGAGGGAGAGGAAATGAGAGAGGAAGAGGAGAGAGAAAAAGAAATGAGAGAGGGAGAGAAAGAGAGAAAGCGAAATGAGAGAGGGAGAGGAGAGAGAAAAAGAAATGAGAGAGAGAGAGGAGATAGAAAAAGAGAGAAAAATCATTAAACCTAATAGGGAAAGAGAGAAAGAGAGGGTCAGGGTGAGGGAGGGGAAAATGAGAGAGGGAAAGGAGAGAGAGAGGAGAGAGAAAAAGAGAGAAAAATCATTAAACCTAATAGGAAAAGAGAGAAAGAGAGGGTCAGGGTGAGGGAGGGAGAGGATGAGAGAGGGAGAGAAAGAGAGAAAAGTAAATAGAACCTTATAATAAGCTCATCCTAGGCTCATAGGGGTTAGGCTGATCCTCAATAAACCTAAGGGATATATGGCTAGAGAGCCCTAGCATACTTGTGCCTCCTAGCATAATGTTCTTCTTGCAAAGAGACCTCTCATACATGGGGCTTGTCCTAGCCTCCACCACGCAAATATACAATGAAGGCAATCAGCCTATCAATATGAAAAACATTCATTTTTCATAATGTAAATCCAAAAATAACTTTGGATATTCCATAAAAATCAATCTCTTCTTAAAAAGACAAATACAAAAAATTAAAACAGCATCATTCATATGCTTTGCAAAACTAAAACGGCATCATCACAAGATCTCTTAGGAAACTCATCTTCAACTATCAATTTTAATTAATAAATATAATATAAAATCACTTGCAAGGAAGAACACTCTTTTTTCATTAACCCTCTTTCTTCCTTAGAATAGTCTTAGGAACAAATTACTGCTCTAACAAGTATATATTTGAGCATGATAACTATTTTAAGGTTTATTCCATGAGTAGTAGTAGTATATATGCAACCATCAAGCTAGAGATCATGCTTTGGGATCTGTGGAGGTCCCAATCTCATACCGTCATAGAGATTTTAGTATGCAATAGTGTGGAGAGAAGATGGGTGAGTTGTAAATGATAAAGGAGAATTCTATTGATGATGAAGAGAAGATGAGGTGAATCGCCAATCCTATTCTTAGTGAGTGCAAGCTACCCATAGTCATAGTCGTCGTGGTTGTGGTCGTGGTCATGGTCGTGGTCGTGGTCATGGTCGTAGTCATGGTCGTAGTCATAGTCATAGTCGTAGTCGTAGTGGTGGTCATGGTGGTCGTGGTCATAGTCGTAGCCGTGGTCGTGGTCGTGGTCATAGTCATCGTGGTCGTGGTCCTGGTCGTGGTCGTGTCCGTGGTCATAGTCATAGTCCTAGTCATAGTTGTGGTCGTGGTCGTCGTAGTCATAGTCGTGTTCGTAGTTGTAGCCGTGATCGTGGTCATGGTCGTAGTCATAGTTGTGGTCGTAGTCATCGTGGTCGTGGTTGTGGTCGTGGTCGTGGTCATGGTCCATGGCGTTCTACGAAGAAATGACATTTCATCCTTAGCTTACTCGTCCCCGGCCGCTACAAAGTCAAAAATATGGACGTATATATTTGTCCATTAGTCAATGAGCTTAAGATTTTGTGGGAGGAGGGGGTCACCGTGCAAGATAAGAGCGAGCGCGATGGTCAGCAGTCTGCCAATATTCAATCCATTCTCATGTGGACAATGCATGACTTTTTCGGAGAGTACTTAGGTGAATAGGCCTCCATTCTTATTGGTAATATCTATATTTTATCTCGTTCAAGCTTGTATTCATTGGGTCGTGGTGTTAGAGAAAAAAATGAGAGAGGGAGAGGAGAGAGAAAAAGAGAGAAAAATCATTAAACCTAATAGAGAAAGAGAGAAAGAGAGGGTGAGGGTGAGGGAGGGAGAGGAAATGAGAGAGGGAGAGAAAGAGAGAAAAGGAAATGAGAGGGAGAGGAGAGAGAAAAAGAGAGAAAAATCATTAAACCTAATAGAGAAAGAGAGAAAGAGAGGGTGAGGGTGAGAGAGGGAGAGGAAATGAGAGAGGGAGAGAAAGAGAGAAAGAGAAATAAGAGAGGGAGAGGAGAGAGAGAGAGAGAGAGGAGAGAGAAAAATCATTAAACCTAATAGGGAAAGAGAGAAAGAGAGGTTAGGGTGAGGGAGGGAAAAATGAGAGAGGGAGAGGAGAGAGAAAAAGAAATGAGAGAGGGAGAGGAGAGAGAAAAAGAGAGAAAAATCATTAAACCTAATAGGGAAAGAGAGAAAGAGAGGGTCAGGGTGAGAGAGGGAGAGGAAATGAGAGAGGGAGAGGGTCAGAGTGAGGGAGGGAGAGAAAGAGAGAAAGAGACCTCTCATACATGGGGCTTGTCCTAGCCTCCACCACGCAAATATACAACAAAGGCAATCAGTCTATTATTATGAAAAACATTCATTTTTCATAACGTAAATCCAAAAATAACTTTGGATATTCCATAAAAATCAATCTCTTCTTAAAAAGACAAATACAGAAAACTAAAACAGCATCACCACAAGATCTCTTAGGAAACTCATCTTCAACTATTAATTTTAATTAATAAATATAATATAAAATCACTTGTAAGGAAGGACACTCTTTTATAATTAACCCTATTTCTTCCTAAGAATAGTCTTAGGAACAAATTTCTGCTCTAACAAGCATATATTTGAGCATAATAACTATTTTAAGGTTTATTCCATGAGTAGTAGTAGTATATATGCAACTATCAAGCTAGAGATCATGCTTTGGTATCTGTGGAGATCCCAATCTCATGCCCTCATAGAGATTGTAGTCTGCAATAGTGTGGAGATAAGATGGGTGAGTTGTAAATGGTAAAGGAGAATTCTATTGATGATGGAGAGAAGATGAGGTGAATCGCCAATCTTATTCTTAGTGAGTGCAACCTACCCATAGTCATGGTGGTGGTCACGGTCATGGTCGTGGTCGTGGTCATGGTCGTGGTCATGGTCGTAGTCGTAGTAATGGTCATATTCGTAGTTGTAGTCATAGTCATGGTGGTGGTGGTGGTGGTGGTCGTAGTCGTAGCTGCGGTCGTGGTCATGGTCGTGGTCATCGTGGTCATGGTCCTAGTCGTGGTCCTATCCGTGGTCGTAGTCGTAGTCTTGGTCGTGGTCGTGGTGGTAGTGATGGTGGTGGTGATGGTGGTCGTAGTCGTAGCCGTGGTCATGGTCGTGGTCGTAGTCGTCGTAGTCATTGTCGTAGTTGTGGTCGTAGTCGTGGTCGTGGTCGTCGTGGTCGTCATGGTCATGGTTATAGTCGTGGTCGTGGTCCATGGATTTCTACGAACAAAGGACATCTCATCCTTAGCTTACTCGTCCCCGGCCGCTACAACGTAAAAAATATGGACGTGTATCTTCGTCCATTAGTCGATGAGCTTAAGATTTTGTGGGAGGAGGGGGTCACCATGCAAGATATGAGCAAGCGTGATGGTCGGCGGTCTGCTAATATTCGAGCCATTCGTATGTGGATAATGCATGACTTTCCGGGATTCGAGAGGGCTCAAGTGAACATGCCTTCGTTCTCGTTGGTAATATCTATATTTTACCACGTTCAAGCTTGTATTCACTGTGTCCTGTGTTGGAATAGATCTGGTTACATCAGGTTATCATGCATGTCCATTGTGCAGGCCACAGTTAGACTCCCGAAGGTCACAAACCATGAAGAAGATGGAATATCAAGGACACACTGCTTTCTTGCCAGAGGATCATGAAATCAGGGAAGGTTTTCTTGGACGACCTCCAACACATATGAACGCCGCAAGCTGGTACGAGCTGAAAATGGTCAACACGGAGTCACATCCAAATGGAATGCGGCGGTTCTCAATTTTCTACGAGTTGCCATATTGGACCGATTTATAGGTCAACCACTTTGCTGGATCCCATGTATATTTTCAAGAATGTGGGCAGCTTGCTATGGGACCAACATCACAGGAAAGAGAGACACTATAAGGGCACGAATGGATTTGAAGGAGGTAGGTAAGATGGAGGCGCTTTAGCCGCAGTCGAGTGCTGATGGTCATGTACAGCTACCTCGCGCTCCTTGGGTTTTGTCCACTAAAGAAGAGCGCATTGTGAAGCAAGTAGTCAATTCTATCCGCACTCCGACGGGTATGATGCATTCTCTCAGGTCTGCATTTTCTAAAGACGACCAATTATCAGAGCTTAAATTCCATGACTGGCATAAGATATGTCAGGTTTATACTACGAATGGATTGTAATCGGCATGCACATTTTGCTATTTGGAGTGTAGCCATTATTCATAATGCTTTCTCATTTGTGACAATTTGTACTACTGATTGCAATTGCAAGATGTCTTACTCCAGAAATACGTGGGGCCATTTACAGGTTGTCGACTTTGGTACAATGGATCTCACAAAAGGAGATTAAGATGTCCTCTATTGAATTCGTGAGGCGGGGAGCACTGCAGACGGTCTGTCTCTTTGAGAAATACCTGCCCATCAACATGCTCACAATACAAATCCACCTTCTTGTGCATCTTGTAGATGAAGTGGAGATTGCTGGACCTGTTCATACGCGATGGATGTTCTTCTTGGAGCGCTTCATGAAAACCCTGAAAGGCTTTGTGTGACAATGAGCTCGGCCAGAAGGTAGCATGACTCAAGGTTGGTTGGTGTCTGAGGTGCTAGTGCATATTTCACAATAGCTACCAACGGTAGATCCAGACAATAAAATGCTATGGTCGCTAAAGGACGATGATAGACTGAATGGAGATGTGGTGGTTGAAAATGGGGTAGAAAAAAGAATGTGGATGCTACAATGGAGGAGAAGGTGAATCGCTTTTGTATGTTGCACCATGCCTCTATGGAGACGTGGCTCGCCAAGTACCACAGATTGCTAGGCAAGATCAAGAGAAAGCACGATATAAATTCTGACGTAGTATGCATCATCAACCGATTTGATATCTCGAGGGCATGGAGGAGATGCCGTGGTTCATGTCAACATGATGGCTGTATGGAGCTTTGACCGCAGGATCTCGCAAATGGACAGAGGTCTCAATGTAGGAGTGGGAATTCTCGAGGGAATGTAGTCCAAAGGTGATGAGGTGTTTAGGATTTGTCATATCCATATTTTATATGCGACATCTAATTTGAGTGTTTTAATGCACAATACAAAATATATAGTGCACCGTGGTCACGCGGACGGCATTTTCGTGTGGAGCGTATTGACAAAATGCGCTCCACAATGGACTGTGGTATCATGGCAAGGTTCAAGCAAGAGAGCAGGTGACGAGCAAAGGATCCAAACATGGTTATAGATGAGATGGAGTATTTTGAGAACTTGCAAAGTATTGTTACGGTGGATTACCGTAGCTTCTCCGTGATACTATTCGATGTGCAATGGTTCAAAGTGGTACTTGGAAGAGCTGTAGCAACAGTTCCACGAGGTCCGTCTAGATTTCTCGAAATAGATTCCGAAAAAAAAAGGACGGATTTGCGTGACACCTTTGTGTTGCCTGCCCATTGTGAACAAGTGCATGGACTCATTTGTTTGTTAATTGTATTACAACATGGTACATGTCACAATAGTTTAAACTCTCTTGTACGTGTTTGTGAACATGTAATCTTCTATCCAAACCCCCGACAACCTCGATGGTGGTATATTATACCTTCAGCTCCCCGAAGTGTGAGAGTATATGATGAAAGCGATGTTCCGAGCATAGATGAAGACAATATGCAAATAGAGGGGTCGATATTGCAAGGGGTGGAGGCCACCAAAAGCTTGAAGCCAGCATCGACTAACAATGATGGCAATACAGGAGTCCAAGAATTCTTTGAGAACGAGATGGACTCATTCTTTTGTGGTGACATGTCTATCGACCTTCCAGTGTATGCGGAGTTGTGTCAGGAGATTGACATGGGACCATAGGATACTTCATACTTGGAGCATCCACTTACTCAATTTGTTGACCAATCGCTTATAAGGGTACATAAGATATGCATTTTAAGTGAGGTCTTTTTTTAAGGATTTATATTAATGTGCTTTGTATGATTTAAATTGATTATTCTAACACCATTTTTTGTTTGTGCAGATGATATTTTCAAGATGAGTCGAGGGATGAGCGATAAGGAGTTACAGGATATCTTCACGTGCATGTCTCTAAACCAGATCGTGAGATTTAGAGACATGGCAGACCAGGAGCTGTCTCGATCTTCGTTAGGCCGCTCTGCTAGATCTACTTCAGTGCGATCGGATGCTTTAGCTTTGAGCAGAATGGCTCGACGCTCCAGACTTGGGCCAAAGGGAGGGAATGCTTTAGGGTCAGGGGGATGCTGCAAAGATACGGAGGCAGAGAGCTTATGGTCGACATGGGATACAGGTGCGACTCCTCACTCTCATGGCGGTTCCAGGGAGCGTGACTCAGGCTGAGATGGATGCTGTTGAAGCATGGACCCGATGTCTCCGTCTCGTCGTTCAGCTGGAGTTGCATCACCTCCAGGATTTGTCACACCTGTGGGAATGTCTACTCCAGTTACTCTGGCTTTTGCTCAGCCGTCTATAGGTGGCACCCCTATGGGTGTTACTCCAACAGATATTATCCCGGTCGGTACATCGGATGCACAGGGGTCTCCTAGATATTCCCAGGAGCGTGGACGCAGATGGGAGAGGACCCATCTTAAGCATACCCCAGGGGGATATGTATATCTAGTCGATGATAGGTTAGAAGCCATCATCATGAATGATGAGGGGAGCAGGGTGATGGCTTGCATGAGAGAGTTGTGCCAAGAAGTTTTTCGGCACAATGTCTTAGATCATTGGAAGAACATACTGGAGGAGAGCAAGGAATACATAGTAGCATCCTTGCACGAGGAGTTTCCGCCTCAGTAGATAGATTTTCTACGGGTTGGATGATGGATTGCATATGTGCATATATGTCACACACACGATTTGACTCACGCAAGGCACTCAAGAGTGGGGCTGCAAAGCCCGAGTGGTTAGAAGCGGACGGCTGGCGCCGACTAAGGGGGCTATAGATTCTCTAGGACGTTGGAGTCAGCAACATGAGGCAACGAGGGCGCGATTCGAGGTCGGAGTGGTCCACCATCTTGGGAGTGGTGGCCGCAGGATATATTTGGAGGACTTTGTAAGTTTTTCTTTTGTTTTGCTTGTTTATTTTTTTGCAACATCCTTTGTACTGACAATCATGTTTCTAACAGTTAGTATTTTATTTTCTTTGGAGCACTCCATTACAAATCAAGATCCGAACGGCCTTAAGACTCGATGTGCAGAGAGACACGGTCTCACTTCATTGATCGACCGATTGCATAGACGCGGCGGCCCTGTAAGTCACTCATCTTTCTTGTCCGTAGTTACTATGTTTAATTACAATGCATTATTGTATCCTGGATTGATGTGTTGTTTCTTTTTTTGTAGAGTCCGTTCGATGCTCCTTTGTTGCGGTGGGACGAGCTTTAGGATGGCGAGGATATGTAGCTCGCCCTTGGATCCCAGCAGCTCACACACCTTTATTTTTTGGTCACCTGATCTGTGTAGACATTTTCTATGTATTAGTGATATCTTGTCATGATTATACCAATCGCTTTCATTATGCGATCATGTATTTATTTCATGTATTAGTGTTATGATTTCAGTATACTTTGTTTTGTTTGCACGAGCATTGTACACAGTGCAGAAACTATTTTGTATGGCTCAAATAAAGCACGCAGTGCTATACTGCCCTGTCAAATTTTTTTTTCCCCACGTTACCGTCGCTATTAGCGTCGCAAATTTACTACTCGCGTCGTTATTGGCGTCGTTACTTTCGTCACAAACTGTTGGTATCAGCGTCGTTATTGGCGTCTGTATCAACGTCGCATTTGATACCGATGCCAATAACGACGTTGATACCGACTGTTCTATGGCGTCGCCAATAACGACGCCATAGAACAGTCGGTATTTGATGCCGATGCCAATAGCAATGCTATTACCGACTGTTCTATGGCGTCGCCAATAACGATGCTTTTTGTGATGACGGGGGCAAATTTTGTTATTTACATTTTCGTCGCTTTTAACGTCGGTATAAGGCCTATATCTTGTAGTGATGTGTTTAAATATTAATCACATTAGGAATTCCTAAACTTTATAAAAATTCCCAAATTCTTGAATATGTGATTGATAGTTCTATTCCTAAGAATTCTCTCTTTGGCATTGTGGTGGATGTTTTATGATGGCCATTAATACCGAACAAGTCACTTATAGGGAAAGAAAAGCTAAAGACCTTATGCTCAAAGACAACTTGGCCACATTGAAATCTAATTTTCTATATCCGACACTCATGGCCAAGAACCCCAACTTACCAATCAAACCACCTCTATGGAGTCTTCTGAAACCTCTGTACTTACTTGAGATTTGAATCTTTTCAAGTCTTATCACCTTTATCTTGTGCTAGAGAAATCTTGATTCTCGTCCTTTAAAAAAGCTTACCCAGCAACAAGGTCACTCAACAAGTCACTGCATGTCTTCTTTTATGAACAATGGTGTTCAGAGCATCCTTAACTTTTTCTTTGTCATAGGGGGGATTCAGATCATGGCAAACAAGATTGGAAAGGAAAAAGGGTGGGAAATCCCTATATGACACGTTAGAGTTAGTAGGCTTTCACATCTAGGTGGATGGTTAATAAAGGAAGCTTGATGTGGTGAGACCGTTTGTATCTTGGCCCTAGTTTATTGGGTAGCAGAAAACCCACACCCAAAAGGCTATCTCTTGCATCTATCCCAATAAAATGTGTATGCCTCTCAACGAGATTCATAGCTAGGGAGTTGTTATATGGGACTAAATATGTCAATTATCCTAGTAGGTTGTAGCTACTCCACATGGTGGAAAGAAGAAGCCTCTCCAAAAAAGAAACATAGTGAGAATGGGCAAAAGGTTATCACTTCTAAGTGTTTCACGATCCCAGCACTTTGTCATATGGGGATTCAGATCAAAGTGAACAAGATTGGGAAGGCGAAAAAGTGGGCAATTGCAATATGACGTGTCACAGTTAGGCTTTCACATCTTGGCGGATGGTTAATGTGGGAAATTTGACGTGGCAAGACCAGTTGTATCTTGGCCCACCAGCTTATTGGTGGCCATAAACCCACACCGCCCAGAAGGTTGTTGGTTGCATCTATCCAATAATATGCATATGACACGTCAGAGTGAGGCTGAGGCTTTCACATGTGGGAATTGGCCCACTCACTAGTTTATAGGGGGCAAGGGAATCCACGCCCCAAAGGCTGGTCATCGCATCTAGGTATCCAATAAAATGTATATCCCGACTAGTCCTAGAACACCTCAAGGGCTAACTTGCGCACCACCAGGCCACCACGCGGCGAGGTAAAAGAAAATTGTGCGGACAGTCCGACAATTATCGTGGTGGACAGGGGCGTTGAGTGACGCTTTGCCTGCTGCCCTGTGCTTTGTCAGAGAACGTAGCAAACACAAAGAGAGATTGCCCGGTGCTTTGGCTTTCATCGGAGTGTTTGATCAGAGCGAGAAGTCCGCCACGTTGGATTGATTCCTCCATTCAGGACTCGCGACACTTTGATAATGTCTCTCAAAGGACACATGATATGTAAATGAAAAGTACAATTAAAAAGTCTCAATCAACATAAATAAAACACGATTTTGAATGCTCGTAGGTCATAACATCAAATAGACAAATCCAATTTCAATCTCATGACTATATAGCTTACTATTAATACTTCAATCATAACATAGACATTTGATGACTAAGACATTGATGATATAAACCCCATTGCATAAGTATCAATCACATGAATCATTCCAGTAGGAACAATGACCCCGTCTGCTCAATGAAATCCACAAGTGAACCGACAATAACATGAATCCGTTCAATCATTCTAGTGGCATTGCCCTTCTATTCTTTGCTCACTTCCAAATATCCCAAACATCATTCCAATCAATTTGAGAGCTCTCACGCGCATCAATGGATAGTAACATTAAGGCATCCAAAGTGTCGATGCATAAGCCACATCTTGAGTTACTCTTTATCAAATTTTGCCTTGAAAATCCATGCTTACAAGATGTGCTTGCTGGGTACCATAGATGCATCATACTTGGATATAAATCCCACCATGTCTTTCTAATGTTGCAAAATTCCCAAGCATCATGCATACCTCTATTTCGAGCAACTCGATATAACATGCTGACACAATCCTCCCATTCATTCATACACCTTCTAATGTCAACTGTTTGACTATCAACATTGAGTTTGTTGATCAGCCTTTCTAGTAACCATTATTGAGTCATTTTATCCCAAACAATGGAATCCATATGATATGAAGAAGGATTAAATATCTTGAATGCATTGAATATTGATAAATCCTCAAACCTGCTAGTCGAAGCATCTAGAATGTTTTGCGCATGTGCTCGTGCAATAGAGATACATTCAACTAGAGAACCCGTTTCTTCATTTGCATCACCTTCAAGGGATATATTCAAGTTTAATCCCTCATGCTCGCTTTCTGAATCACTTGTAGCCTTAGATTTTTCATTCTTTTTAGACACTTTGGGAGTTGGAGTGTACTTCAATACATGTACATGTACAACACCATTAGGGTCTGTATACTCCAACTTTCCATTGCTTGCCATCTTTAGAAATTCAGTAAGATCTTTTGACCCAATAACAAACTTATCATCATAAGATATAATATATCTTTTTTTTTTGTTTTTCAAAAGTCAAGTCAATAAGTGCACAAATCATAGTGACATCCATCTCTTGCCTTTGAAATTATGAATTTAATTTATTCAATTCTACAAGCACATCTCCTAGAATATGTATAATAAATTGCACCACAAATTTTGTAGCATATCCATACCACTTTTTCTCATGTATTTTCCATTGCTCAAGAACAACACGCATGATTTTCACAAATCTTTCCATGACTTGACTTCCGAAAAGCCATCGAACTGCATGAATTCACAACATCTTTGCATCAATAATATCATACTCATGCATGATCTTCCATAGCTCCAAGTGTGGTGGTTTGTTGATCTACATAACCATGCATACACTTTGTTTGCAACTTTATCAATAAAAGAAAATAGATGAGGATGTGAAATAAATATATCCTTTGTTGCCAATGCTTGTCAATGTGCAATACAATGTATGCCCATAATATGTGGAATTACTGCTTGAAAGTGTGTCACTTTGCCATCCCATTATCCATTGATAATAATCGCATAAATCTACAAATTGCATCTCCTTTGCCTCCATTGATGATATACAAAATATAAATAATCTAATGTTTCTCGGAGGTGCAATCACTGCTCTCATCAATGAGCATAGAAAAGAAGGGACTTTTACACACTTCTGCGTACATTTGCTTCCTTACATGGTCTCTCATAGCCAATAACATCTCTCTTCCTAAAATTGGATTGACATATGATCCATATTCGTCGGATGTAGGCATATTTGGAGTGGAAATCTCTCTTTGCAACCTACACAATTGTGGATATTTCTCTAGTGGTAAATCGTCACATGCACAAAAGTATACAAGCTTTATACATGATATAATACGATTTTGCTCACTATGGACTATTGTGTCCACTCCATGATCCATAGGTCCTTTACCATCACTGCCAATTGTTGTCTTCACAATTTGAGCACGCATAACATTAATATGATCAATAATTTTTGCATGATCATTCAATGCAGCTAATTGGATGCTCTGAGAACCAGCTTGAGTGTAGGTATTCACTTTACCGGCATCTTCACACCACTGACATTTTATCCTTTATTCATTACACATGTTTTTGCATATATAAGCCCATGGATGAAGCAAAGTCCACTGGTGTCGCCACTTTCTTTTGACTCTTTTAGAAGAAGCATCACCACGAGATGAGCTCTCCATCTGATCATTTTCCACAATTACATTTGCATTCTCTATATTAGGTCCTTCTTGAGTTATATTGACACTAGATTCCCCTTGAGGTTTGTCATTATTGTCCCCCAACATTGTACCCTCTTGCCTTGCAAAAATATTTTGACTTCTAGAAAAGAAAGATGTGATAGAAGGATTTGCCTTTCTTTTTCTAGCCACACCCTTTTGAGGTCCCAATGTATCCATCCTTGATTTATCTATTTGTACATAAACAAACCATATAAATAAATATTACATTTTGATGATACATATAAAAACTTCAACTAGAACTCATGCTCAATAATAAGAGAACTTTGTAACTATGTATCTAGTTGAAGCAAATATATGTACATATAGGTGAATCCACAAGAAACTAAAGAGTCTCAATCCCAAGCTCAAAATCCAAAAAGCATTTGTACATAATGTGAGCTACAATATGAAGCCATAACTATAACCATTGAATCATGAGGATGATCAAAGGGGAAATGTATCACTTGCCCAAGGTATGGGCAAAGAAAACATTGAAACTTCCCAAACTAGAAATCATAAGCCTACGATACTTGATCATAGAGAATGAGACATTTCCATCTATGAATAAAATAAGGGGATAGCTTAGGTTCCTTGGATCTATTATTAGAAAAAGATATCATAAGAATCCTTAACACAGCATGGATCTATATCAGAGTCTTGGTCTTATGCAAGGCACTTAGATTAATTTTGGTTCAAATCTTGAAAAACATATACCTAATGCATTACATTTTTATTTCCACCAAAGCGTATAGTAGAAGTATTACATTCGAAGGATACATGTAAGCAATTCCAAATAGATTTCATACATAAAAGAAGAGAATGAGATATTCCCACATATTAATACCATAGAAGAGGGTAGTCTAGTTGCCTTAGTTCCATTATTACATAAAGATGTTGTAAAAATATCCTTAAGATAGTGTGGACCTATACCAGATCCTCGGTCTTATGAAAGGGACTATGTCTAAATTAGGTTTTGAAGTAAGTAAAGGATGTGTCACAAAATTATTTGTATCAAAGTTTGTATAAACATTGTAGAATAAATCTTATACAATACAATAAGAGAATGAACTATAAATTTGTACCTGAAAGCTGATAACTGACAATCAATGTCGTAGATGAATTCACAAGTAACTCTCAAGTTGTTTGAGTCTTGAATCCCAAGCTCAAATGCAAAAGTATCTATAGAAAATGCATCACTTAATTATTTCCATTGAAGCCTAATTTATTTATGATAATGCATCACAAGACACTAGCTTCCAAGTTTACCTTTGATTCATAAGTTTGATGTTGCAACCAACTTGCATTTCAAATTGTGCATATAGCAGGTCCTCAAGATCTTGCTTATTTCCTCTAAATGTTGCATCCTGCATTCCAATTTTCCATTGAAGAATAAGTGAAGAAAATAGTTAAAATAATAGAAAAAACTAGTGAAATTTTTTTAAAACTTTAGAATATGATTAACACTAATTGCAGCAGGTGGAGTTGTTAGTAGTTACCCACCCAATAGAAAGGCACCAAAGGTTAGTAGATAACAGGTCGGTGGTGGCTGTTTTGACTCTTGAGCGCTGTAGTAGCAGTAGCTGTTTTGAGTTGATGGTGGTGGCAGTTTTAGGTGACAACACGCTAGAGTGGCAATTGGTGAGTCTTGAACTGCGGGTAAAGAACTAAAAGGTTTACATATTTAAAAATAAAAAATACGAGTAAGCTCGACTTTAGTAAAATTGAATTGTAATTATTAATATTTATAATTTAACTTAACTTTATGTTCTAACTTCTAGCCTTAAAGCTTTTAACTTTGGGTAAGTATTCATTTATTATCCCTATTACAATTATGAGATATATATATATATATATATATATATATAATATTCATCTTTATTTCGAGAGTTACCTAAGAAAAATGAAAGGTAAATTCTATAACATGGCATGTCAAATGACATGGCAAATTTAGGCCTTCGCGAGAGGACTTCTTTTCATAGGCGGCTCTGGAGTGTGATGTACTCCCTCCTTGCCCAAAAGATCACGTGCAGCTGTCGTGAGCCGCCCTGCAAGGGCACGGAACTATGGCGCCGCCTCCATCATCGTGTTTGGGAATACGAGTACGACCCCTCGTCTTACTTACACCTTTTAGCCTTGTCATCACTCCACTCCACAATCTCCACTCTTCTAACATCTCGGATGCCAAGTAATCCCCTTTGGCTTTTATATGGTACCTAGCAGGGTTGCAAAAATGTGCCACATGCCCTTTACTTGCTAAGAGACCCCCCCTCCACACTCCTTTAATTTGAGACAGTTGCCCTATTATCTTCTATCCACCATAGGTCCATACAAGGGACCATTACACAATAGTTTGGATGGTTGTGAACAACAAGGTCATCTAGATGATGTGGCAAACTTTTGTTGGAAGAAAAAAACAATCACAAAGAATAGAGTTGCCCGACCCAAACGCCTCGCCCATGGCACCAATGCACCAATAGTTGAGCTAATCAACAATTGAACAAGTGGTCTCACAAGCAATTGGCAAGCTTCTAGCCCATGTGCCAATCAAATTTACATGTTGAGAGATAAAGCCTTATTGACATAATATCATTCAATCTACTAGTGTGAAACCACCACAACCCGTTTTCTCAAGGAAGGAATTGTTCATGCAGGTCTATCTGAATCCAACCTAAAGGCCTTGTTTATTTTCTTCCAATAAGACTTATGTAAATGAAGAATAGTTAATTGACATTTAAACTAAGGCAAGATACATTAAGCCACTTCAAGGTTGCTTGCTATAGACAATGGAGGATTTTTGTAATCCTTCACCTTATATAGGAACTTACCAATGGTCTACACAATCCTCTAATTGATATCGATACCTAGATCAACTTAGCATCATATATACCTTGAACAAACTTGAACAATTTCACCACCCCCATGATAAACATCTAAGTGATTTAGTCAAAATTTGTATTTATGTCCCTTCTCACTAAAGTAAAGTTTTGTTTACTAACCATGGCAAGATCAAAGATGCTATTCTCCTTCAGAAGGTTTATCTAGGCCCAAGATAGCACTCATTCAATAAATGGTAACAACCACATCTAAAAGCTCTTCAGATCTTTTACAATATTGTGAATCCCTTGTGCATTCCTAACCAACAATAATGACCAAAGGGACCTAAATACATAGAGTATTTTGAATCCCTTGTGTGTTCCTAACTAATAATAACAACCAAAGGGACCTAAATACATCAAGTATTTCCATGCTTGAGACATGCTAGGTACCCATTAGCTGCATTTTCCATAGAAACCATCATTTCCCTCTATTGTTTACCATTTAAATCATTGCAACAAAGTTTTCTCCAAGCATCTCCAATGTGATACATTTGGCTTGTAATTGGACCTTTAGACATTTAGAGTGCTAAGCTTTTTGAACTTGAATACAGTCCTCGACTCCTTATAGGATATTAGCGATAGTAACTAGTAGGGTAAACGGTAAGAGCACACAAAATTGCACTCTTGAAGTCAGTAATGCTAGTTGACATGCTTCTTCTATCTAGTAAGGTTTAGTAGTATCTATGGAATATATCTATTCCATTATGTCTTTCCTCTCTTTTGGTGTTATATATGTGCAATCACTAGTTTTATGCACTTGGGATACCTAGTTTTCGTATGTGCTTGTAAGAAACCGATCAAAGTTACTTGTCAAGGAATGTTGAAGCGTAGCCGTGGACCCTTGTTCTGTAGTATGTTAGTGTGAGAGATTGGTGGGGCAATGTGTATGAGTTGTGTGCTTCTAGAAAACATTCAACTTTAATCACAAGAAGGTTGAACTTATGAGACTTGGTAAGGTCGGCACGCCTAAGGATTGCCTTTGCTTGACCGGGTCGGTCTCACGTGGGGGTTCACCTTAGTTGCGTGTCTCGAAATTCGAGATAGATCCACGCTCATAATCATTATGCGAATACGTGAACATAAGCCCAGTAGACTTCATAGATACCTATGCAATGAATTGCTGCTGCTGGTCGGGTGGCTTGCAAGGAAGATGAATATCAGGATCACACAAAAACCTCACACATTCTGCTGGTCGGTGGCTTGCAAGGAAGATGATCAGGATCAGTACATAAAAATCACACACAATCTGCTGGTCGGTGGCTTGCAAGGAAGGCGATAGTCATCATCCATCACAAATCTCAGAATTCGACGACGTCAAATCACAAATGGAAATGAGGACGCATCCATTGATGATGTTGGCAGGCTACGGAAAATTTGACATTTTCCAGCTTCTAATTAGAACACGGCGGCCTTTCCTTCCATGGTACTTTTGTACCTACTGGGTCAAATTCTGCTGCAGGCTCAGAAAACCCATATACTTAAGAACAGGTTCCGGATTGCCCATATTACTAGATGAACAAGGATCAAAGCAAACTTGGCGTAATCCTGCTAGATAGTATGATTAACGACAGGGATAAGCCAATGATTCTGCAAAGCCAGATTGCTTGATTGATCGGACGTTGCAAGAAAGAATTTGTTTATCAGCTCTCAGAAATCTTTGAAGAGATCAATCATCAACTCAAAATCACACGGTTGCTCTAAGCTGTCAGGTGGGGATTATAAGCTTGGATTAAACTATCCAAACTAGCTACTTGATATCAGTACTGGAGGCAATGGAGGAACATGGATTTGGACATTATGATCGGGACAGTGATGCCCCGGAGCAGCATGAGGGCCACAATACGTGTGGTGATGGTGCGGCTCGTCGGCCCTTTATGCTCATTACTGAGTTGGGGCCATGGAGCAAGGCATGGAAGGCCCTGTCTCCTATTCATGAAGGCGTGCCCAATGGGCTGTTGTACTCGTATTCTGCAAGGCTGACTCGCAAGCTTGCAGGTATGTGGCAATGCAGGCTCTCCTTCATCTTACTTCAGCTCCTCCACTCTCTTCGGTTCCCTTTGCGCCTGCTTGGTGCCGCCATCGAATGGTTTCTCAACTTCTACTTTATCAATGGTGGCTTCCTCGGCATCCTTTTCAGCTTCGTATTTGGCCAAGGTACGTGTGTTATACCACAAGGTAGGATCAACAGTGTTCGTGGATGATTAATCTACAAATTAGAGATAAGGCTTCTCCTTTCCATGACTGTGTCTGTGTTTATATTTGCTACCCCCTTCATCCCTGGCCTTCAAGCAGTTCTTTCTGCAGTTTGCATACTGCTCTTTCATTTGAGTAACTAAATCTGTGTTTATAATTAGCCTTGCTTTGCTAACTTGTATCAGGCATTCTCCTTGATATCTGGTTAGTTCTTTGCATTTGAGATACCCCAAACTACTCTCAAATATCATGACCAGCTTCCTGAGGTTTGCTTTGCTAACTACCACGCAGGATATCTAGCTAGTTCGTTTGCTTTTGAGTTGCCCCAAAGAACCACTAGTATCCATTAAAATTGCCAGGCATGTCTGTTGCTCCAGAGTTTATCCATTTGTTTGAGATTACTTCTATTCCTTTCAATTAAGGGTTTTATAATTTCAATGTCTCATGATAATAAACACACACCGATAGCGCTAAGCTATTCAAAGTGCATGGCAAGCTAGAGGCTGTATTATCTAATAGCTATATCTTCTCTCAGATGAATCACAAATGTTGGTCTTTTATAAGCAATCTGTGTTCATTGTTGCAGTCTCTTTGTTTTGTCTAAGTTATGGTGTCATTATGTGTTTGATGTATAGATTACCTGATTGGATTCCATATCAATATCAACTGCTAAACTGGCAGAAATGCTCTCTAATATTAATTACTAATCTGACAAATCAACACTGTTATCTGACTGTCGCTCCCTGTTGTTTTGGAAGATATCATATGGTTTCCTCCGAAAGACTCACCATCATACTACTCCGCCATTGGTTGGTTGGATCCAAGGGTGGATCTCATAGATGCGACAGCAAAGTTCAAGGAATTCAATTCAAAGATGTTCATTGACCTGTGTATCATGGCATCTAAGTTGGCATACGAGTCAGAAGCTGTACAGAAAGATGTTTTGACTAATCGATGGAATGTAAGCAATCTTAGCATCATATGATGCAACATACAAAATCACTCTCAGGCATTTGAACGTCAATCAGATAAAAGTGTACAGTGTAGCCATCTGAAACTTTAAGTTGTGTGTGTATGAAGTCCCATATTGTTGTGATGAGTAAGTTTGGTGTATTCATATGCGAGTCTGATCAGGATCAAATTTTGTGTGCATGCAGATGTGTTTCCAAAAATTTTACAGCTGCTGGAACGGTATAACATCTCATCCCAAGAATCTTATAATTCAAGCCAATTCTTGTTTACTAACTGGAACTGCAGTAACAGGTTTATGAATTGTAACATTGTTGTGCAGAACTTTCCATGTATCACAGTTGACATAGTAATATGTATATGCAGATTATGTGTTAGTGGCATGCAGTCTTATATATCACATTGACTGTCATAGTAATATGTTTATGGAGTTAATGTATCACAACTTTGGATGTACTATGTTGGTCATAAACTTCGCTGATTTTTCTGAGCCTGCTGAATTTCCAGACTATGCACAACGTAATACAACACAAGCCTTCACATTCTCAGACAAGCCTGAGGATGCAGAGTTCGTGGTTTTGGCGTTTCGAGGCACCGAGCCATTCAATACGGATGACTGGAGCACAGACTTTGATTTTTCTTGGTACGAGGTTGCTCCAGAGTTGGGTAGGATTCACATGGGCTTCCTGGAGGCACTTGGGCTTGTGAACAGGAAGAAGGAACCGTCATTGGTAAAATTCGCAGAAAACTGCATGAAGAGCCACACATGGGTGAATCAGAAGCTCCTAGGCATTCAAGCACGATTGACAGGCCTTGACTTCGATGATAGTCTACTGCATGCTGAAACACCCACAATGTCCTTTGTCAATGGCAGCAGGCAAGATGTATCTGCCGCCACGACACCGACGTTTCACGACTGCTCCAATATAGCGTTTGATATGATCAGCGAAGACCTGGGATATTTGCTGCAGCAGCATCCAAAAGCAAAGCTTGTGATTACAGGGCACAGTTTAGGAGGGGCACTGGCAGTGGTGTTTGCAGGTCTCTTGATGTTCAAGGAAAACAAGCAAAAGGAGGAGAATGGCATGCTGCACAGGCTTTCTGCTATTCACACTTTTGGGCAGCCGCGGGTGGGTGACCAGTCCTTTGCCAACTTCATGAACAAAAGCATGGCAGCCTGGAGTGTTGACTACTACAGGATAGTGTACTGCAATGATATTGTGCCTAGGATTCCCTTTGACAATACAATATTTGGGTTTAAGCATTGCGGGCACTGTTGCTACTACTTTGACAGCTTCTACCGAGAACGGGTATCTCCTCCATCTTCTTTTCATTTTGCTTAAATTTGAGACTCACCTTGATCATCACTTCTGTGTGAAATTTCCTTAGGTTTTGCCATCTTTGGGATTTTATGCTTAGAGTCGTGTCACACATTTATTCACTACTTGTATTTGAAAGTAAAGGTGACTATAATTTCAGTAAGTCGGAGAGAAAAAGGGCATGCCACACAATGAAACCTTGACTTGTGCCGGGTTCACATTACATCAATGGAAGTTTTATCAACCTAGATGTAGATCTACCATGGGTGTTCCTACTCGCAGTGGAAGTGCATGGAAATACGCGTTTCATTCTTTAAAATCAATCAATCACAAAAGTTTGTGAACACTTTTTGTTGAATTAGATTTTACCACATGTAAAGTTGAACATCTTCCACCAACCGAAATTTTCTTTCGAGGGTGTGAGTCCAGTAGAAGATTTGTACACACATTTGGATGCCATTCCTTTCATTTTTCCTTCTGTTGCTCAGTGTGAACCCAGCCTTATTGATATTTGAAATGTTTGGCAGGTCTACATGTGGGTGCACTCTTAGAAATGATAGAATCACTTATTATGGACTAAACAAACAATAAACTATTTAGAAAACACCAGTGGACTTTTGTGCTTGAATAGAATCATTTAGGGACACCAAGCAAACAATGAACTAGTTACAAATTGTCGTCAAATTTTCAAGAAAGAGAACCATTTTCAAATATTATTAGGACTTTTAGCATTGATTGTTGCTTCTAGATTGATGTTTATGGTGCATTCAATTAGTTGAAGACCCTCATAACATCCTATTGACAATGCTACTAATCTTGAATCTCAAGTGTTAGGGCTATGGAATGGGGAGTCAAGTTATTACTTGATTCTTTGGATTTGAAAAGGCATGATTTGGAAAAAATCACTTATTGACATGGGATAATTCCTAGTAGTAGCTAGATGTGGGCTCGTACCTAATGTATAAGAAGATATGGTAGGAAATGCACATGGTAATCTAGACTAACTCTTACTTTTGAAACCAAACTTAAATTCATCCAATATGGATTGTAAACTAAAATGGCTCTTTTGGAATGTAAAAGTAGGTATCTTATTCTTTAATGCTCCAAGTTGAAATAAACATGTCACATTGGGCACTTTTGTGAAAAGGATTAGCATTCTTGTGACATTAAATTATGTATGTGTGCCTTGGTGTTCATAGGTCAAACCAAAAATTACCTACCATGTTATGTATTGATCTGTAGATCTCGAAGATAACAATTGAAAGATACAAATCTCTAAGAACATTTGAGTGTAATTATTAAAATTTTACTAGGATCCCATTTTTTATTTCTAGTACTACAAAAGGTAGAAGATTTGTGCCACCATGCTTTCAACCTTGAAGGCGAGGTTTGGGGTAGTAGAACTAGTTTTTTCTGAATTTCTCACTTCATGTTTTGCTAGGCCAAAGTATTGGTCAATTGTTTGTCATCATGGTAGGTGCATCAACAGTGGAGCTTTAAGATGATCTTAGGGGGTGATGGACACAATGTTCATCTATACTAAGTGCCACATAACACATAACAAAATAATACTCTACTAAGAACAATGCTATATGTTAAATTTGTTCTACTTGGATATTTTCATCAGTATATAAGTATATTTATCTTATGAATGACTAGGTGACAAAAAATACTATTTTGTAAAAGAAGTTGATTTTGCAAGCCATCGTTAAGAGTTGCTTTATTTTAGCTAATTTATATAAAAATAGGAGTTGCTTTATTTCAGATAATTTATATAAAAATACTTAGAAGTGCTCTTATTTCTTCATACAAATTACGTCACTCTTATTACATGATAATGTCGCATAGTTTTGAATGCATACTTAAAATTAATACATTTGTGTACTTCATAACCATTTAAGAAGACTTTTCACATCATCCTTTGACTTGTTCGCTATTGATGATATTGTAGGCAATGCAGTCAGAACCAAATAAGAACTACTTCTCTCCATTCTTTGTGGTCGTAATGTGGCTCAATGCAATTTGGGAATTTTGGAAAGGCATTATACTATTGAGGGTGTTTTACGGCGATGGATTCCATGAAACAACTTTTTCGACTATAACAAGGTTGATTGGTCTCATATTGCCAGGGCTTTCAAATCATAGTCCTACTAACTATGTGAATGCTATTCGATTAGGCCCAAAAGTTCTTAGTGATATGGCAAGATGATGGTTTTGTTGTTAAATGGATACATGTGTGCAATGAAATAAGATACAACTTATAGCCTTTCTTAAATAGAAGGTCCTCACAAGGGATATAAGAAATACACTTCATTGAGCCCATAGGCCCACATGATATACTTACATATTCTAGAGTGAACCTCATGATGAGGCATCACTTTATTATATGGAAACAATGATTTGCAGGTGAAATGGTAAGATTATTTGTATACTTGAATGAGAGTCCATGCACTTCCATTGGAGATAGGATTATCTAGTGCTTGGTGAAACTCTAAAATGGTGGATTATTTTTGTGTGAATTAAAGCCTGATCTTGTATAAATAAATAGAATATGTTGTAGAACTAGTTCATGCATGAGAGGACTATTATCTAACAAAGATAAAGAGAAATTTGATCATGGATCATTAATCAATTTCATTTTTATTCACACAAAAATATTGAGTTTCAAGTATAAGATCTTGAATGCAAATCATTTCTTTTTTGTTTGTTATAAGAAAAATTTTCAAACTTGTTCTACTAAAGATTTTGATTCTCAAGGACTTATAATCCTTGAGAAACACTTGAAATTATTTGTCCACGAAAAAGAAACTAGAGATTTCTTCATGTTACTATCTAAAAATCTTAATAAGGACTCTAGATTAACTTTTTGGTGCTAGAATGATGAAGATATGTGACACAATTGGGTTGATCAAAGTAGAGTTGAGAGAAATTGATGTATGCATATTGCAATTTGAGAATATGTGTTTTAGATCCTATTAGCCATGCATCATTGAGGTAATAATAAAGAGTTTATATTTTATTGATCTTGTATGATTATTAAATAGTCAAGATTCTAGATTTTGATATGCAAAAAATAAGTAATAGGATTCTAAGATCATAGTCAAGTCTTGAGCAATAGAAGAGTCTACTAGCTATAGATCTATTAGTGTCATTACGTTTGCAATCAAGATCTACAGTTGACATATGTTTATGGCATTACAAATCCAAGAAATTTGATTATTTAATTTTTTCTTATAACAACAAGTATTATCATTTTATCTTTTAAATATATATAGTTCGAAGGTTAATGGGTGTAACCTAATTCAAAAACTTGATGTGATCGTTAAAATTAAAGTCTTATTCTTTGAATGGATTTGTGTGATAAAAAATACTATTTAATAAAAAATTTGATGTAGCAAGCATTGGAATCTTACTTTAGGAAAGGCATAAACTTAATAGGTATCTATGGGAGATTCCCTTCCAGATTGAGCTCTAATAATCCATATTATTTTGGTTGAATCTATCCAAAATAGCTTGCGCGTTTTTACAGTCTGCAAGGCATAGGTTCAATTCTCTAGCTTTTTATCTTTACGCTTCTTCTCAATCTGCAGTCCATAGGCTGCAACATCTATAGTGACATATGTAGTCCATGCAAAAGAATTCTCTGAAATCTTCTTCGTTCCTCCCTTTCCAAAGTTAAATGTTACAATAAATAAACTTGTCTCACTGGCACAGATATTTCTATCCTTCCAAAAATTTAGATTTTCTTCATAACATCTCTATAGGCTTCATAGTTCCTGTATCATGGTCATCATTATCACATCATACACATTTGCAAACAAATTTTCTACTAAGCAAAGTCTACAAAGGAGAAGATCTCCCGAGATCTTTCAATTTGGCCTATTTTATTTGTAGATCTTTATACCATGCTCGCTCGAGCTGCTTCCTTATTGCCACGTTTTCTTTTTTGGGTTTTTAATATCGGTTAAGTCACCTATTAGTCAGCTAGCGTCAGTAATTCGAGTTCTCACTTCTCACAAGATTACTCGAATTGAGGCAAACTTACATTGCACTTGGTTTAAAGAGAATGGGAGATGAAGGAGAGTGTAGCACATCAACCCTTCTACTTGTAAGGCAAATTCCCATTCCAACTCCCTAAAAAAATACAAGTTGGGTTTTTTCTAACATGTAATGGCCATTTGTTTGCTTATTTGCTAATGTAATTTTTATGAGAAAAGCTCTTGGGCTAACTGAGACAACCGGGCTATAGGTCTGGACCTTGTCAAGGGTCCATCCATCCACTTCTCTCAATAGAGTATTTTGAATTCCCTAATTACCTACCACTTTAGGTTTGACATATAAAGATAGCTTCTTTGATTATCTTCTAGCACTAGTTCGTCACACATCTCTATTTCACGACACAAAAACAATGTAAAGAAATTCTTTATCAATTATAGTTCCTTTAAGAAAAATGTCTTTTTACAATGTTTCCTGTTGTAAAATAATTAAGTTGTCTTGCTACGAAACTCTTGACTGGACATAATATCATCCTGAATGTATTATTCTCACCAAGTTCACTCCCTAGACTAGTATCGAGACTTCGAGAATACTATCTGGGTTTGAAGTGGAATTGACAATTCGTAAGACTCTAAGGAATTTGTGACTAGAGCCCCTTGGTATTCTCGTCTCCTCCTACCAATTAGAATTTCCTACAATAGGACCTTTCGTGTCATGATCTATCCATATACTAACGTGAAAATAAAATCCCTTGGAGTAGATTTTATTTACGCTCACTTTAGGGAGGCCTAGCACCATCAGGGAACGCTACCTCAGTTGGGTCTGTGCTCATCGAAGTACTACCTCAGTTACGAGAATCTGTACCCAATTACCCATATGTTATATTGATAATTTAAGAAAAAACAAAAACTAACTTACAACGACAAACAAGTTACTTCAAATGTATTATACACAACAATTTTTAACGAATTTACTTGCAAGACAAACCCTTTTCAATATTAAGGCTAGACTTAGTGTAAGTGGAAATATCTTCCAATAATCCTCTCGGATTACTCTTCCCCTTGGGATCGGCCCAAGATAAAATTTAACAAGAGTTTATTTTTCGAAAACTTCCATATTTGAGAGTTCGGACAACCCATCAGTCCTTCCAAAACTTCTTTAAGTAGCTCTCGTGATTAAAAAAATTCTTTTTTCTTAACGGAATTCTGTAGGTTCTTATCTCGTGATAATTCACTAGATTCAAAACCCTTGGATATTTTATTATGAAAAGGATTCTAATAATTTCATCTCAAGATTTGTCAAAGAACTGTGTTCGTATTTATTGATATGAGGTGTTGAGAGAGAGAGAGAGTACGAGAGAGATACACAAGACATGCTCCCACAGAATGATTCATATTGATGTAGAGTTAGTATATATAGGTGAGACCCAAGTCAAGTGAGAGATGATATATATAGTTGTAACATCCCCACTCAAACAAAGGTCTCTGGCTGCGAGTGAAAAAACCCTTGGGGAGAACAAGGGAAAAACCCGAGCCCCTACACATACCTACGATACAAAAATAATTTACTATAAAGTTTTCTTGAATACAATGATACATGCCTCAACCAGTGAGACAATACTCACATATTCCCATACGTGGATGAGATTTAAGATCCATACCTTGCACAAGACCATGACGATGAAGATCAAGAATTTTGGCAAAATCGGAGTGTGCAAATCGTTGATGCCATAATTTGCAATCTGCATCTCCAGGGGGCAGTAACAACATTTGCAACTGTATCGTTCAATGATAGCTCAAATAGATTACCATGTCGAGGAGCCACTGCTATAGTATGCCCGTCTTTCTCTATACGACATTGATTATGATCAAAGCCAACAAACAAACCAAGATCAACTAGACGAGCAACAGAAAGAAGATTTCTTTGCAAATCTGGAACATGAAGAACTCCTCTTAATATTCTAGTGGATGAAACAGTCCCCAGATATAAATCACCCACTCCTTTGACTTGACAAGTCGTATCATCCGCAAGGTAAACAAACTTCTTGACAGGAAGAGAATGATAATTGTGAAGCCACTGCGATTGATATGTCATGTTTCCAGTGGCACCTGAATCAACGATGAATAGAGAACCATCATGAACATGAAGTACCTTTTCTGGAGAGATATCATAATGGACGAAATTGAGCTCCTGATGAGTATGATCATCATCAGTTGAAGTTTGTTGAACAATATAAGCTCGAGAACGTTCTTCATCATATCTTCGTTTATAACAACGACGAGATGGATGATCTGTATGTGCACAATAATCACAAGGAGAAAAACTTTTGAACGAGCGAGGTTGCTTTGTAGTAACTCCATGCTCCTCATCATATTGACGTGCCCAGCAATCAGAAGCCACATGACCTTTCTTATCACAGTAAGAACAATGTTTGTTAGGATAAGCAAGACGAGAAGATTTACTACCTGGATTAGAGCGTCCACCCTACTGAAAACGTGAAGCAGGACGCTTGCGAGCAACAAAAGCAGCATCAAAATCCCTTTGTTCGCGAGTGACCAAAACAGCATCAGATTTTTCCAAATGATGCTCATGACATTGAGAATATTCAATAAGAGATATACATGCTTTATCAAAGTGGATATCATCCTTGTTAGACAAAATAGTGATGATATTGTCATATAAAGGATCTTTGATGGTATGAAGAAGTTGAGTAACAATCTGATTTTTAGCAACAGGAGCGCCGGCAGCACCGAGCTGATTGATAATGTCTTTAAAAGCCTCGATATGAGAGTGCATAGAAGTACCAACCTTATATTGAAGATTCTTCAAACAAGTGTGGAGATATAAAATTTCGGTGACCGATTTCTTCTCAAACGTTGAGATAAGATACTCCCAAATAGCATGAGAGGTTTCCAGATGAAAGACATCCAACATAAGTGAGTCAGGAAGTGCAGACAATATATAACGACGAGCCGCTTTGTCACGACGAATCCAATCGGTATGATCAATTTTCCATTGTTCAAATAATGGACCATCAGTAATCACAGAATTGTTATTCATCACATCAATAGGTTGAACTGGGCAAGACAGGTCCCCCAAAACAATATCAAATAATTCGTCACCTTCAAGAATTAGCATCATCTTTGCTTTCCACCCAGGAAAGCCTTGTCCTTGGAAGAAGGGAACCGAACGTTGGCCAGACGGATATCCATTAACAATTACGCAATTGGCCATGCCTGTATGTCGAGAGAAAACAAATAAGATGAGATCGCAGAATCTGCAAACCATGATCAAGACGAGCGTAGTTGAGACGCATGACAATCAAAATAGGGATATGCACGTAAGAACGGCGAAAAGTATTGAGTGACTAAAAAGAAAGCCCGAAATAGAGAGGCGTAACGTGCAAGACGAGATGACGCATATAAGAAAAGTGTTATTTCGGTCGAGCAAAGAACGTGAACGATAATAAAACATCGCTAAAAATAGCAAGATGTTTGCTTGTCGTAATCAACATCATTAACGAAGACGAGCGATTAATAAACTATAATTGGGGATTAACGAACTGTAATTAGAAATACAGTTTTAAATAAAGAATCGCAGATTCGAGCAGAATTGCTGTCTTGAATCCTGAACTGTCATAACTTTTGATCCAGAACTCCGATTGACAAGCGGTTTTGACAAGATTCGAGAGCACGACGAGAGCTACACATCTGGATCTGGTTTTGTTTTTAAAGACAAAATTAACTAATACTTCTAATTTGAACAAGTTCATGTATCAAATCATCACTTGTGCAAAGAATTCAATCAAGTATAAACAATAAAACAACTTATCTTCCTTGTTGTTGCTACACATCCATAGCTCTGATACCATGTTGAGAGAGAGAGAGAGTACGAGAGAGATACACAAGACATGCTCCCAAAGAATGATTCATATTGATGTAGAGTTAGTATATATAGGTGAGACCCAAGTCAAGTGAGAGATGATATATATAGTTGTAACATGAGGTTCCATCAATTTAATACAAAATGGATTCAAAATTTTAACTCCTTAAAAATTTTATTATTACAAAAATAATTGTCCTTGAATCTAGTTCTTAGTAAAACCTATTTGATGCAATAAAATCATAAATTCTTTCGGGTAGTGCAGTAACTTCCCTACATCCTATTCCTACTACATATTGTATAATCCAATTTAATCTTTGGAATTTGCGATTAAGAATTTCTCTTTTGTTAAAATTTTTCTATGCATGAAGTTATATGAAAAAGTCCTACTCTTAAAGATGTAATTTTTCTTTACAAGTCCATGACATGATGTTTGAATATTATTTTAATATTAAAAATAATAGTCAAATATAGCACTTGGGGATATACGACGAGTGCTTGGTATTCGTAGCTTTGTTTGGCAATGACAATGCATTTGTGGTTATCACATCTTAGCATTATTGGATCTTCATCCTATACTCACATATGCCATAGGATCCTCCTTAACCATACTATTTCACATGCAATAAAACAAGCCCCCTCTTGTACTCTACTTTGACAGAAGATAATGCCACAGTTGGTTACTTCTTACTAATCCAAGAGAAGATTCAAGGACCTAAAGCAAAACAATATCTAGAAATTTATTTCCTCAAATCATAGCCACCTTCCCAATCTCATTCACAATTCACCTTAAGAGCACTTTTGCAACGGTATGTGATACCATAGTCAAGAGTTCCCTTCAAATTTCTAAGCACCCGCATCCTAACTTCCCAATAACTTTCTCGAAGTTTGTTTGAGAACCTGCTCAAAACATTAAAATTGATATCTAGATTGATGCTACATAAGTAGATGAGGTTGCCAAGCAAACTCCTGTATCTCCCAATGTCTAGTAGTGCCAATGTATCCTCAATGGATAACTTCACATTGACCTCCATAGGTGTAGCTATCTCCTTACACTCGGTTATGCCAAATGCTTTTAAGATCTCCCATACATACTTCTTTTGAGAGATAAAGATTTTGCTAGATATGCTTCAATACGCAAACAATACTGTAACAAGCCTAAGTCCATCATTTCAAACTCAACGCTCAAAGCCTTTCGAGTCTGATGGATCATATCTTCATAGTCACCTATAATAATAAGGTCTTACATATATAGGACAATCATTATAGACTTTTCACCATCCTTGTAAACATACAAGGTAGCATCTAAGGCGCATCTTTTGAAATTTAAGCCGAAAAAGAAGTTATTTATCTGATGATACCATGCTCTAGGGGCTTGTTTTAGTCCATACAATGCCTTTTTTATCTTACAAAGTTTGTTCTTAGAATAGGGAGCCTCAAGTCCTGGTGGTAAGCCCCATATACCTCCTCCTTGAGGTCTCCAATCAAGAACGCTGATTTAACATCTATCTGGTAATTTAGCCTAGTTTTCATGAGTGGCCACTATGAGTATTATGCGAATAGTGGTCATTCTAGCACTTCGAGCAAGTGATTCTTGAACATGAAATCCTTCAACTTGTGAAAATCTCTATGCAACTAATATCACTTTGTACTTTTCTAAACTACTATCAGTTTAATAATATACCTTCAAGACCCACTTGGTTCTAATAATCTTCCTATTTTCAAGCCAACCCATTAGCTTCCAAGTCTCATTCTTCATTATGTTGTCATACTCAACTTGCATAGCTGCTCTCCATGATGGATTGGCAAGTGCTTCTTCCATGTTTGATGGCTCCTTTACTTCTCTCATAATCTCAGTCAACCATCAAGGCCATATTAACTATGTGAGCATAAGCCTTTCTTTGCTCCTCTATTCTTAGAGACCTCATCATTGGTCCATCTGCCTTCACCTCAACTATGGTAGGCATACAATTACTGTGATCATAGAATTGCTTCACCAATTATAGCAATGGATTTTCTGGTGGTGTGATTGTAGGTTGGTAAACTTTGTCCTCATCATTTGAAGATGATGCTTCCTTCTCCTTAAGGATAGGGGTTGCTCCTTGGATAGGTTTATCTTGGACTATTTTGATGGATGATAAAGTGGAAGAACTTATATTATCCTCCTCCACTGAATGTGGCTACTCCTTGAATAGCACATCACTACTCACTATGATTTTCTTTGCCCCTTAGTCATACAATTTGTAAGCCTTTTGCTCAACACTATAACCCAAGAAGATACATTTTATACTTTTTAGTTTTAACTTGTTTCTCTTATCCTTTGGAACATGTGCATAATATTCACATTCAATAATTTAAAATGTGAGACAGATGGTTTCTTACCAAAATAGGCTTCGTGAGGAGTTTTTCCCTTAAGAGCCTTTGTGTAACTCTGATTAAAAATGCAGATCGTAGTATTAACAGCTTCTGCCCAAAACCAGTTCCCTTTCCCTTAAGCATGCACCTTGCCATTACCACCATGGTGTGGTTTTGGCATTCAACAATGCGATTTTGCTAAGGTTTATGAAGCATCGTCAATTGACGCTTAGTCCCTGTGCTCTTGTAAAAGTCTTCAAAACTCTTTTAAGTTGAATTCACCACTATTATATGTTCTTAACTTCTTTATACTTTTCCCTGTATCATTCTCAATAAGTTTTAGCCATTCTTTAAACTTACCAAAATCTTGAGCCTTATCACAAAGGAAGTATACTCACATCTTCCTACTATACTCGTCGTACAATCAACATAAAATAAGAAGATCCCCTAAGGCTTGTGTAGGCACTTACCGCACAAGTTAGTATGCACCAACTCTAGAGGAGCCTTTGCTCTATTCTTGCTTTCTTATGAAAATGCCTTTCTTTACTACTTACCCATCATAAAAGCTTCACATGGTCTCTTCATCTCAATTATTGCAAGTAGGTGAGTAACCATACATTTCTTATGTACATTCTTTAACATTGTGAAACCAATGTGATCAAATCTTTCATGTTTAAGTTTACATGTGCCCACAGCAGTGGTGGTTGTAAGAGCACTTAGCTCATACATGTTGTTTCTTCTTTCTCATTTTCCAACAACTTTGCCAACAGTGTCCACGATTTATGTATTTGTCTTAGTGAACCTCATCTCATGGCTAGGATCAATTATTGAGGCAACTAATAGTAGATTTCTCTTAATGTTTGAAGCATACAACACATTTGAAAGATTTTTTTGTTCACCATTTGCAACAACAAAGGAAATAGTACTTGTGCCCTCATGAAGGTATCTTACATCATTTCCAACTATCACAGTGATGGATTCTTGCAGAGGCTTCATAGAACTATATAGCCCTTTTGTGTTGGTCAGTTCCTCAATGGTCGCCATGAGTAACTCCAACTCTCCTTCAACCATATTGGTTGTCTCCTTACCTTTAGTCTTAATGGTGCCATTCTTTCTATTTTTCTTCTTGACACAAAAATCTGCAATTGCATGTCCTTTCTCTAGTAGAAGTACATCAAGTAACACACTTCCTCAATGGTCGCCATGAGTAACTCCAACTCTCCTTCAACCATATTGGTTGTCTCCTTCCCTTTAGTCTTCATGGTGCCATTCTTTCCATTTTTCTTCTTGACACAAAAATCTGCAATTGCATGTCCTTTCTCTAGTAGAAGTACTCTCCTTGAAACTTTTTAGTACCACCCTTCTTCTTCTTATCACCATTGGTAGAGACACCATATTTGCAAAACTCCTCAAATGTCAAAGCTTGGTCTCACCTAAGTGTTTAGGGTAGTAACTAATCTATCAACCTTTGGTAGATAAATTTGAAGACACCTCGGAGATAGCTCTTCACTAGTCTCTGATATCCTAGCACTAACCATATGATTACACAGATTCTTAATCCGGGTAATAAATATTCGAGCTACCTCTTCTTCAGCAAAGTCTCTACTGCTAGTTGATTCTCCAAGTTTTGAATCCTTGTTTGATTTTATGTTTCATACTAACTCCTTAAAATGTTCCAAGCCTCTGATGCATTGGTGTTGTACTTGTTGAATCAAGATCAAAACACTGTTAGAATAGCTATGTAACAACTAAGGTACACAATACATCTATGTTCATTCATTTCCAAACTCGTAGAAGATCTACATTTGGAGAAATCATAACAACCAAATTTCATGGGCAGGGATGGCTTGTGGTTTTGGGTTAGTCCCCAGTATCGTCTCTAGAAGCTTGTAAGAATCAAGCTGGATATGCACACTTTTAAACTCCTACAAAAGTGTAGTTTATACCATCTAACTTACCTTCACTAAAGGTTGATGGACGAAACCTCAATGCTTGAATTGTTGATACAATAATACCACCACCTGATGTGCTAACACTGCTACTACTGATATAGCAAATGACATTTCTCCTCTTCACTATTGAAGCCCTTGTCTCTCACATACTCTTCACTCCTCAAAGTCCCCTAGGCTCTAATATCATGTAGAAATTACACACTGCAACAAATAGTATATGTACCTCCTCCTTGAGGCCTTCATTCAAGAATATTAATTTAGCATCCATTTGGTAAACTAGCCACTTCGTCCTTAAACCTATGAAAATACATGTGCAACAAATCTAGGTTTTTACTTTTCTAAGCTTCCATCACCCTTGTACTTTACCTTCTAGACCTCCTTGGTGCTAATAATCTTCCTCTTTTCGGGCTAATCAACTGGCTCCCAACATGTATCATTCTTCATTATGTTGTCATACTTAGCTTGTATAGCTACTCTTCATCCTAGATCGGCAAGTGTTTCTTCCAAGTGTGATGGCTCCTTTATTTCTCTCATAACCTCAACCATCAAGGCCATATTGGATATGTGAGTAGGAGCCTTTCTTTGCTCCTCTATTCTCAGATACCTCCTTGGTCCATCTGCCTTTTCCTCAACCGTGGTAGGCATAGGATTACTTCAATCATAGAGTTGCTTTACCCATCATGGCAATGGCTTTTCTGGTGGCATGATTGTAGGTTGATGAACTCTTTCCTCATCATCCAAAGATGATGCTTCCTCCTCCTTAAGGGTAGGGCTAGCTCTTGGGATAGATTCATAGTGAACTACTTCTTCACTAGATGATAAAGTCGAAGAACTTATATTCTCCTCCTCTTTTGTAGTCTAATCAGCTTCAATCAAATCATACACATAGTGATACTGAATCTCAATGTGTCTGGTGTGTATATGAAAAATTGGAGTTTTAGCAATGGAAATGCAACTCTAATTGTCACATCTTAGCACTATTGGATCTTTATTTGGCATCGTCTTGTGGGAAGTTCTTCCATTGTACAAGATATTCATAGATAAACACCGTATTAGAGAAATTGGGAATCTCCCAAGTTCCACTTTCAAATAAGGAGTAAAGATTTGACCAAGTGGCTAAATCTTAATCCCATATTTGAGAGTGGGACTTGGGGAGATTGCTTATATAGTATCTAGGAAAAAAGTCATCTTCAAGTAAGGAGATTGACCATGCACTACAAGGAAAGTAGGCCATACCGACGCAAAATAGCGGCGATCGCATTTCATTTCGCGTATTCGTGAAAGTTTTCGAGAGGGAGAGAGAGAGAGAGAGAGACAGAGACCGTTTTGCATAGAGGGTGAGAGAGGGAGAGGAAGAAGGCTTCTCACCGCCGTCTCTGCTGCCGTCGTTCGTGAAGGAGAGGAGGAACCGCCGTCGCAAAGAGGAGCCGCCATTGAGAAGAGGAGCCTTCAAACCCTCCTTCAAATCTTTATGGTGAGTCCATTCTCTCTCTCTTTTACTTGTTTAGGGTTTAATTTGTGTATATTGAGAGAGGGAGAGGAAATGAGAGAGAAAGAGAGGGAGAGGGAGAGGGAGGGAGAGAAAGAGAAAGAGAGGGAGGGGGAGGGGGAGGAAATGAGAGAGGGAGAGGGAGGGAGAGTGCATTCTCTCTCTCTTTTACTTTTTTTAATATAATTTGTGCATATTGAGAGAGGGAGAGGAAATGAGAGAGAAAGAGAGGGAGAGGGAGAGAGAGGAAATGGGAGAGGGAGGGGGAGGGAGGGAGAGAGAGAGAAAGAGAGGAAGAGGGAGAGGGAGGAAATGAGAGAGGGAGAGGGAGGGAGAGAGAGAGAAAGAGAGGGAGAGGGAGAGGGAGGAAATGGAAGAGAGGGAGAGAAAGGGAGGAAGAGGGAGGGGGATGAAATGAGAGAACGAGAGGAAGGGAGAGTGCATTCTCTCTCTCTCTCTCCTTTTTGTATAATTTGTGTATATTGAAAGGGAGAGGAAATGAGAGAGGGAGAGGGAGGGAGAGAGAGAGAAAGAGAGGGAAAGAGAGGGAGAGGGAGGGGAAGGAAATGAGAGAGGGAGAGGGAGGGAGAGAGAGAGAAAGAGAGGGAGACGGAGAGGGGGAGGAAATGGGAAAGGAAGAGGGAGGGAGAGGGAGAGGGAGGGAGAGAGAAAGAGAGGGGGAGGGAGAGGGAGGGAGAGAAAATGAGAGAGGGAGAGGAAGACATTAAACATAATAGGGAAATGAGAGAGGGAGAGGGGGGGAGACGAAAACATCATAGGGAAATGAGAGAGGGAGAGGAAGGGAGAAGAAATGAGAGAAGGAGAGGAAGAGAGCAAAAGGAAATGAGAGAGGGAGATGAGAGAAAAAAATGAGAGAATGAGAGGAGAGAGAAAAAGAGAGAAAAGATGTTAAACATAATAGGAAAAGAGAGAAAGAGAGGGTGTGGGTGAGGGAGGGAGAGGAAATGAGAGAGAAAAAAATGAGAGAGAAAAAGAGAGAAAAATCATTAAATCTAATGGGCAAAGAGAGAAAGAGAGGGTGAGGGTGAGGGAGGGAGAGGAAATGAGAGAGGGAGACAAAGAGAGAAAAGGAAATGAGACGGGGAGAGGAGAGAGAAAAAAATGAGAGAGAGAGGAGAGAGAAAAAGAGAGAATAATCATTAAACCTAATAGAGAAAGAGAAAAAAATGAGAGAGGGAGAGGAGAGAGAAAAAGAGAGAAAAATCATTAAACCTAATAGAGAAAGAGAGAAAGAGAGGGTGAGGGTGAGGGAGGGAGAGGAAATGAGAGAGGGAGAGAAAGAGAGAAAAGGAAATGAGAGAGGGAGAGGAGAGAGAAAAAGAGAGAAAAATCATTAAACTTAATAGAGAAAGAGAGAGAGAGGGTGAGGGTGAGAGAGGGAGAGGAAATGAGAGAGGAAGAGGAGAGAGAAAAAGAAATGAGAGAGGGAGAGAAACAGAGAAAGCGAAATGAGAGAGGGAGAGGAGAGAGAAAAAGAAATGAGAGAGAGAGAGAGAGGAGATAGAAAAAGAGAGAAAAATCATTAAACCTAATAGGGAAAGAGAGAAAGAGAGGGTCAGGGTGAGGGAGGGGAAAATGAGAGAGGGAAAGGAGAGAGAAAAAGAAATGAGAGAGAGAGGAGAGAGAAAAAGAGAGAAAAATCATTAAACCTAATAGGGAAAGAGAGAAAGAGAGGGTCAGGGTGAGGGAGGGAGAGGATGAGAGAGGGAGAGAAAGAGAGAAAAGTAAATAGAACCTTATAATAAGCTCATCCTAGGCTCATAGGGGTTAGGCTGATCCTCAACAAACCTAAGGGATATATGGCTAGAGAGCCCTAGCATACTTGTGCCTCCTAGCATAATGTTCTTCTTGCAAAGAGACCTCTCATACATGGGGCTTGTCCTAGCCTCCACCACGCAAATATACAACGAAGGCAATCAGCCTATCAATATGAAAAACATTCATTTTTCATAATGTAAATCCAAAAATAACTTTGGATATTCCATAAAAATCAATCTCTTCTTAAAAAGACAAATACAAAAAATTAAAACAGCATCATTCATATGCTTTGCAAAACTAAAATGGCATCATCACAAGATCTCTTAGGAAACTCATCTTCAACTATCAATTTTAATTAATAAATATAATATAAAATCACTTGCAAGGAAGAACACTCTTTTTTCATTAACCCTCTTTCTTCCTTAGAATAGTCTTAGGAACAAATTACTGCTCTAACAAGTATATATTTGAGCATGATAACTATTTTAAGGTTTATTCCATGAGTAGTAGTAGTATATATGCAACCATCAAGCTAGAGATCATGCTTTGGGATCTGTGGAGGTCCCAATCTCATGCCGTCATAGAGATTTTAGTATGCAATAGTGTGGAGAGAAGATGGGCGAGTTGTAAATGGTAAAGGAGAATTCTATTGATGATGAAGAGAAGATGAGGTGAATCGCCAATCCTATTCTTAGTGAGTGCAAGCTACCCATAGTCATAGTCGTCGTGGTTGTGGTCGTGGTCATGGTCGTGGTCGTGGTCATGGTCGTAGTCATGGTCGTAGTCATAGTCATAGTCGTAGTCGTAGTCGTAGTCGTAGTGGTGGTCATGGTGGTCGTGGTCATAGTCGTAGCCGTGGTCGTGGTCGTGGTCATAGTCATCGTGGTCGTGGTCCTGGTCGTGGTCGTGTCCGTGGTCATAGTCATAGTCCTAGTCATAGTTGTGGTCGTGGTCGTCGTAGTCATGGTCGTGTTCGTAGTTGTAGCCGTGATCGTGGTCATGGTCGTAGTCATAGTTGTGGTCGTAGTCATCGTGGTCGTGGTTGTGGTCGTGGTCGTGGTCATGGTCCATGGCGTTCTACGAAGAAATGACATTTCATCCTTAGCTTACTCGTCCCCGGCCGCTACAAAGTCAAAAATATGGACGTGTATATTTGTCCATTACTCAATGAGCTTAAGATTTTGTGGGAGGAGGGGGTCACCGTGCAAGATAAGAGCGAGCGCGATGGTCAGCAGTCTGCCAATATTCAAACCATTCTCATGTGGACAATGCATGACTTTCTGAGATTCGGAGAGTACTTAGGTGAATAGGCCTCCATTCTTATTGGTAATATCTATATTTTATCTAGTTCAAGCTTGTATTCATTGGGTCGTGGTGTTGGAATACGTGTGGTTACCTTAGGTTATCATGCATGTCCATTGTGCGGGCCACAGTTAGACTCCTCAAGGTCATGAACCATGAAGAAGATGGTATATCAAGGATACGCCGCTTTCTTGCCAGAGAATCATGAACTCAAGGAAGGTTTTCTTGGACGAACTCCAACATGTATGAACACCGCAAGCTGGTATGAGCTGAAAATGGTCCACGCGGAGTCACATCCAAACGGAATGCGGCGGTTCTCAGTTTTCTACGAGCTGCCATATTGGACCCACTTACAGGTCAACCACTTGCTAGATCCCATGCATATTTTCAAGAATGTGGGCAGCTTACTATGGGACCACATCATAGGAAAGAAAGACACTATAGGGGCACAAATGGATTTGAAGGAGGTAGGTAAGATGGAGGCGCTTTGGCCGCAATCGAGTGTTGATGGTCGCGTGCAGCTACCTCACTGTCGTGCTGGTGTGCATTCGAGCCGTAAACACCTCCATTTTTATTGTGCATCTGTGTTATCTTTTCGTGTGTGTTTCAGTTTGTATGCATGTTGTGTGTGTGTCAGAAAAATATGAAAAACTGATGCCAAAGAGTAATATTATGTTGTCAATTTCAATGATGAATTCCAAGAAAAGTGCAGGATACCGTGGAATCAAATGAAGCTTTGTAGAAGCCGACATTTAGGCTATGAAGATAAAGGTTGCACGTGAACAAGGCCTGCTGGACTCATTATGCACAAGAATCGTCGTCACAAGGGATGAAAACATAAAGAAAACACTGGACCCTCTCTCTGCATTAACAAATCGTGATACATTGGCAAAAACTATATATTCTCGCCTATTTGATTGGCTTGTCTACAAGGTGAATAAGTCAATAGGTCAGGATCTGGATTCAAAGACCTTAATAGATGTTCTTGATATTTATGGATTTGAAAGCTTCAAGACCAACAGTTTTGAGCAGCTTTGTATCAATCTTACGAATGAAAAGCTGCAACAACATTTCAATCAGCATGTGTTTAAAATGGAGCAGGAAGAGTACACAAAGGAAGAAATAAATTGGAGCTACATTGAATTTGTTGATAATCAGGACGTGTTGGATATGATAGAAAAGAAACCTTTGGGAATAATTGCTCTACTGGATGAAGCCTGCATGTTTCCAAAAGCGACACATGAGACATTTGCAGGGAAGCTTTTATGGATTTTTCTCAAGGAAAGGAAACTAATTCTTCCGTGCTAAAAGATGAGAAATCCAAGTTCCATCTAAAAACGGCGGCATAATTGCTTATGTGTGATGAAAAAAGTGTTGTTGGAACTCGACAGATCTTTCGGGGTACATGGCACCGAAAAAGGAATCAATGGAAAAAGCTAGCCGGATTCGGATGCAGGGAGATCGCGGAGCTTCTTCGGAGGGGTACTGACAATGCGGACATGAAGCTGATCGATGAGATTAACCAAGGAGCTCTGTGACATCGAAGGAGGGGAAACGAGAAAAAGTGAACAATGCAAAAGGCTGTTGTGTCAGAGAAGGCAGTGCTGAGCACAGAGCTAAGATAGAATAGTGGAACAGGAGCGGGAAGAACAGCAATCTTCAGCATATGTTAATGCCAATGGAGGTTATGGGCAATACCAGTAATTTGATTGCGAAGGTGGTTTCAAATTTATCAAGTGCTATCTGTCAGCGTCTGTTTCTTTGCTGTCTGCTGCGCTGACGATATTTCTCATGATGATGATGCCGCTCCCAAACAGCCTGGATGCGATAACAAATTCTAGTTGGTTAAAGTTCTTTATTCAGTAGATGAGAAAGCCACCAGAGAATTGGTGGGTTTGAGCGCCAGGTTTGGTGCTACATTGGCTAAAAGCTAAGCAGAGGCAACAACTGCATTTTTGGTGTTGGCAAATCCTGTAGATAGCTGTTCAAATTTCTCTACCCAGAGTACAGGATATGCTGCTTTGGCTGCCCGAGGAAATTGCACTTTCACCCAAAAAGCGCGAGAGTCTCAAGCAGCTGGAGCTATAGCATTGCTTGTAATCAATGATCAAGAAGAACTGTATAAGATGGTATGTTCGGATGCTGACACTTACACAGATATAACAATACCCTTTGTCCTTTGGCCGGTTCATCAGCTCCCTTGCCCTGATTGTGCCTTCAATCCGCTGCCATGTTCGGTAGCCGCCCCAGCCGCGCAGAAGGGATAATAGCAAGTATTATGATATCCTAGGCATCTCCAAATCCTGCTCCCAGCATGAGCTGAAGAAAGCCTACTATAAGGTGGCCATAAAAAACCATCCATACAAAGACTGAGATCCAGATGTATGCATCGAAATATGTTTCTGAGATCTGGGGGCTTCTTGGGAGGTTGCCACGAGTTTTACTGCTGCTACTTAAAGTGAACGACTGTTTACGAGCTGTGGACCATGTAGACTTGTATGTCCTTTTTACAGGGAACAACTTGATAAGCCACACACACTTATACATACCCCTGGTGGAAGCCCTCTAACTCATATACTTCAAGTGTTTGTTACAGCTATTTGGAGATGGAACAAAGCAGCACCTCTTGATGACACACTTCTGCATGAAATACATGAATAAAATTTCACCCAGGTTTATGGGAGTTCAGTAATGCTGAGGTACAGGTGGCCCTTGATGTTGCTCTGATTTATACATGGGCTTGAAAACTAATTGTGAACCTTCTGTTGTCTACCTTTGTTAGCGGCCTGAAAGTTTAAGCTTGCTTAAGAGCCTTGGAGTAAAGCCAAAAGTTACATGCTGAAGGACTTGAACAAAATTTGTTTGTTGGCAGTTTCTTTGTTGTAACTCTACGAACTTGATAAGCAATATAGTGTTCTTTGGCATAAAAAATTGAGATCTTCTTGTTAGCCTCTTTCCTTGCTGTATCTTGAACCCCGTGTTCTGCAGCTCTTGCACGATCTCTATGGCATTTCTGGTGAACCCGACGTGAAAGCGCTGCATCAATTTTCAGCAAGATTGGGAGACTCGCAAGAAGAGATGACGGACGAGAATGTCATGAAGCATCTGTTTCAGTCATTTACAACCTATATGCAGCAGCAAGCTCACGCGAAACGCGATAGTGATGCCATGGATGCCTTGAAAGCTGTCCAACAGGAGATGAAGCAGTTCAACAGCCAACAAGTTTCAACGTACTTGCATTTGTATGAAGAAAAGATGAAGTTTTTTGGGGTTTCTCAAGATGTTTGGAGCCGCTACTTCTTGCAGATCGTGGTGTGCGCTCTTGAAGTCCGAATTTCAGAAATTCAAGGAACACATGCTGGTTGGACAGAGTTTAAGAAGGCATTAAAAGATGAATATTTCTTGGAGGATACAGGTCTTATGAACCGCATGAATTTCTTAGCATGGGTTTCTATGCCTAATAAGGGACTTTCAGTTACCGCACTTCTGCAAGAGTTTGAGAGCCGCTATGATCAGTTGGATGGAACTGAGCAACAAGCTTTGGAGATGCAGAAAGTGGAATTATTTTTACAAGATGCTGATGCTGATTTACAGGAAAAGTTGGATGATCTATTGGAAGATCACGCTACTGATTCACGTTTAAAGACCGAGTGGAGACATGTCATTGATGCTGTGAATGCACTTGTTAAGAAGCAGCGCAGGAGGGTACGATTGCATCGTAGTACAGGATCTGCTTCTGAAAAATCCTTGGAGACCTCTACTTCTACCCTTGCTGCAAGTTCTATGCCTAAGCCTGCTCCTCCTATTGTAAATCCACCAGTTCCTGCTACTCCAATGCCCTTATCCGTAGATGATGTTATTAAAGGCTTGGCAGATTTGACGATAGAGACACTCAAAGCTGAAGTTGAAAAGTTAAAAGAGCAATTTATGTCAGTACCTGCTGTAGCACCTGCTTTAGTGACTACTTTTCCAGCTGGCCAAAGAAAAGGGAGACGATGTATTTGGTGCGATAGTACAGAGCACCAACACTGCAAAGATTGTGATGCTTTTCAGGAAGCGCGTAAGAAGAACGTAGTGTTTTGGGGACAAGATGGGAAGATATGGCTGACAGAGACTGGTGCTCCTCTTGAAACGAACTTTGGTAAGGGAGGCATGAAGAAGCTCGTTGATGATATGGCTGCGCGATCAGCTTATGAGAGTGTTAGAGGAGATGCTTCAGCTTATGGAGTCCAGCTTGAGCAGAAATCAGATGGAGACTCTGCCTTATGGTCCTCCACCTTGGAGATAGCGAGAAGAGGGAAAGTTCAGGCATCCACTATGACTTGTGTGGCTCTAGCATTCGAGGAGAAATGGGATGGGATTCTCCTGTTGACAGGTATTTTATTTTTGCTTATATGGCGAAAACACAGGGTTTAGATGCCATGGTTGAGGAAAAGAGAAGAAGAGATGAGGAGGGTCTCAGCACCTCCAAAAAGACTAGAGGGGGTGACTTTGTTTCACCACCTGTTACAGCTCCACCTATGACGAGTTCTCTAGCTCAATCAGGTCCTGAACAACCTATGGCAGACAAGCAGATGAAAGAAAAGAGACAACCAAGAAAGGAGCCAGGATTCAAGCTCTTGTCAGACCTTGATATGCAGACGGATATGAGTAAGATTTTTCATGAAAGAATTTTAAATAGTGAAGTCACTTTTACTGTTGGAGAAGCTCTTGGGATTGCTAGAAGGGAAATACAAGATCAGATGCAGGATCTTTTGCGGAGGAAACAATATGCAATGGAAGGACCTGCTTTACAGGGGTTATGGCATGGAGCTCTTGGGGAAGAGCATGATGATGCAGTGATGGTTGAGAATGCTTCTATCAATCCGCAGTTGGAGAAAATAGTTCAGCCTATGCAGTATGAAGATGATGATACCCCTATCCTCATTCCTCGGAGGCATTTTTCACGCAGTCATTGGACTAGAGCAACCACTGAGACGGTGTTAAGGATTGGAGAGAAACAGATTCCTTTGGTCGCTTTAGTCGATCATGGTTCTGAGATTAATCTTATTGCTCGAGGTGTTTATGAGAGTGGCAAGTTGCCTATGGATGCAGAGCATGGCTGGCGCATGAGAGCAGCCAATAATACTTCTAGTGATATGTATGCTCCTTGTCCGAGCATCAGAATTTCTATTGGTAATGTTGAAGAGGATTATCATTGCTTTGCTCAGGATTCTTGCTCTTATCCGATTATTCTTGAAAATCTTTCATTACAGAAGCAAGAATGGAGTGATGGATGATGGTTCAGCCTATGCACGGATACGTAGTAAGGATGGTATGCGAGCTGTTCAATTTATGACTGTTGGAGTAAATCATCTGAGAAACACGGACTCCTTGCGTGAGGCACCACTACCTGCGAAGGAGTTGGATTTTCATTAGGTACCGTTGTCTTGCGAGACGCTAGTGGTACGGAGCGAAGAAAAGAGGAGATCTCGCCTCCTGGCAGCCCATCTTTCTCCACTAATTTTGTTGGTTTTTCTTCAGATAGTTCAGTGAGTTATCAGAAAATTTCAGATTTGTCTAGAGCTGCCAGGCAGTACATTGGTCGAAAGGAGAGAGAGTTGAAGACTGCAGGTATTTTGCAAGCAGAAGAGCATGTGGATGGGCTGTATGAAGGAATGTCTTAGGCAGATACATTGTCTGAGATGGAAAATATGCTGAAAACTGATGTATGTAAGGGTTCAAAGATCATACCTGTGCAAACCTTGGATATGTATCAGGAAATTTCTGATTTTATACTGAAAACAGAGATAGAGGCTGAGAAAACTCAGCAAACCGAATCTATGGCTGATCTTGATCAGCTTTCAGAGTTGCAGAGGGATGAAACCTTTCAGCCAGCAGAGTTAAATGCTGGAAAAATTCAGCATATAGAGTATGAGGCTGCATCATGGCAGTCCATAGAGCAGAGGGCTGAAACCATTCAGCCAACAGAGTTTAATGCTGAAAAATTTCAGCATACAGAGTTTCAGACTACACCCATGCAGTCCATAGAGCAAAGGGCTGAAATCTTTCAGCCAACAGAGTTGAGAGTTACTGAAAATTTGCAGAAATTGCAGCAAAGAAAAGAGTGCTTGACTGATGCCAAGGTTGACACGAAGTATAAAACAGTTGATAAGAAGGTTAAGCCGGTTGCAGGGCCACTTCCTCTTGATAGTGATGAACAGATAGAAAAAGTTATGAAGCAGCCTATGTTGAGAGATCCTGCAAATATTGGACATGAATTTACAGCTGAAACTCTTGCAGAATTGAAGATTGGAAATGATGATTTCTTGCTTCCAGTGGAAAAAGAATGTTTTAGAGAGATGCTTGGACGACATGGTAAGGCATTTGCTTTCTTTCCTCATGAAATTGGCTGCATTAGTCCCGAATTGGTTGCACCTATGGTCATCTTCACTGTTCCTCATGTGCCATGGAATATACGTCCTATACCTGTGCCTAGAGTACACTTGCCAAAGCTAATAGAGTTGCTGAATGAGAAGATTAAGATGGGAATTTTGGAACCCTCTTCTGCGCCCTATTCTAACAGGTGGTTTACTGTACCAAAGAAGAATGGTACCTTGAGATGTATTCAGGATATGCAGCCCGTGAATAAAGTGACAATCAGGAATGTGGGAACAGGTCCAGTTGTGGATGAGTTTGCTGAGGCTTTTGCAGGACGAGCCATCTATTCCCTAGGTGACTTGTATTTTGGTTATGACCAGTTTCAGCTTGCCTTGGAAAGCAGGGATATTACTACTATGCGGACACCTATTGGTCTTGTGAGGATGTGTACCTTGCCTCAAGGTGCCACTAATTCACTTGCTCATATGATGAATGCTATGCATAGAGTTCTGCGAGACTATATTCCACAATATACCATGCCTTTCTTAGCTGGTGTGCCTATTAAGGGTTGTGCAGAAGAAGAAAAGAATGAGAGTCTTGATTTGCAAGGCTGTAGACAGTTTGTGGTGGCTGAACACTTGGTTGCTTGTGCGAAAATATGGACACGATTAGAGGAAGTGAATTTGACTCTTTCAAGGCTGAAATCTGTCTTTGGTGTTAATGAAGTCATCATAGTTGGGCATATGGTTGGTTATTATGGCAGGAAGCCTTCACCTGCAAAGGTGGATGTGATAAGCAGGATTGCAGAGTATTGCTTGACTACTTCAGAGGTGCGGAGATTTGTGGGAGCTTGTGTATTTTACATGATTTGGATTCCTCATTTTACTCACATAGCAGATGTTCTTTATCAGCTGCTTCGAAAGGGGCAGAAATTTCATTGGGATGAGAAGCATTCAAAAGCCATGCGTAAACTTAAGAAGCTGTTGCAGTCAGCTTCTACTCTTCGCAAGGCGGATTATCAGTGTGGACGGCCAATCATGTTGACAGTTGATACCAGCCCTATTGGCATAGGATGGGCAGTGGGACAGGATGATGCTGATGGAAACAAATATGCAATCGGCTTTGGAGCTGAAGTTCTTAATGAGTGGCAGAGGAGATATCCGCAGATTAAAAGAGAGTTGTGGGGAGTAGTCACTGCACTGAAGTGTGATAAAGGGTATTTTATTAGTGCTTCAGTTGTTGTGGAAACAGATTGCTTGCCTTTGCTTGGCATGATTACTAGCTGTTCGACTCTAGATATAGCGATGCTTCGGTGGATTGCCTACATCAAATCATTGAATCTAGAATTTCGACACATAGCAGGAAAAGATAATCCTGTTGCTGACATGCTGTCTAGAGCGAGATATAAGGATGAGGAGTCAATGCTTGCAAAAGATGATGAGACAGAGTTTGCAGCTTCTGTCCTTGTTCATGATTGTCATGTATCTACTATTGAAGCCTTTACTGAAGAACTCTATGTTGACGAGTGGCTGCAAATTGGTCAGTATCTGAGTTCATTGACTCGAAGAGCTGATTGGACAGATGATGTATTCAAGAAAATCAGAAGAAAGGCTTATGGGTATTTCTTGAAAGATGGTTTTCTTTGGAAGCACCCAAAGAAGAGAGGCGGCCTACCCTTGAGAGTAGTTTGTGAGGCAACGATGCGAATACAAATTATGTGAGAGTTTCATGAGAGTTCTTGGGCAGGACACAGAGGTGTGTGGGCTACCTATGAGAAAATCAAAGAAAGATACTGGTGGAAAGGGATGTATAAGGATGTTTCCCACTTTGTGGAGACTTGCAGGGATTGTCAGCTTTACTCTTTAGTGTGGCATCGTGATGAGTTGCATCCGACCTATCCACTATGTATGCATTATAAGTGGGTGGTAGACTTGGTTACTTTGCCAGTGGGACTTTGGCAGATGAGATATCTTGTCTTGGCCAGGGAGGATCTTACAAACTATGTTGAAGACAGATCTATCCGGATGAAGACCACCACTACAATATGTAAATTCTTGTTGGAAGAAATATTTTGCAGGTATGGATGTATAGGCAAGATTACAGCTGATCATGGAGAGCTAGATGCAGACGAAGCTAGAGAATTTTTATCACGGCTTGGGATTAAGTTGGCTCTTACACATAGCGTGACTACTGGATATATGCCTACAGAGTTGATGTATGGGCAAAAACCTGTCATGCCTATTGAAATTTGTGCTCTCACATGGAGTGCTCTTCCATGGCATGAGAATTTATCAAGAGAGGAGCTTCTAGCTCTTCGGATTCGACAACTAGAGAGAAGGGCAGAAGATATGCAGCTAGCAGTTGATCGTTTGAAGGCAGCCCAACTTAGAAACAAGGACAGGTTTGATTTCACGCATCGCTTGAGGCCTAGAGCCATAAAAGAAGGAGATTGGGTTCTAGTCTATGACAGTAGCCTAGAGAATCAGCATAGTAGCATGAGAAAAATGGTTCAAAGATGGTTTGGACCATATGAGGTGAAACAGGTTTTTGACAATGCTACCTATGAGTTGGCTGAATTGGATGGGACGATATTGAGGGTCCCCATTACTGGAAAACGAGTCAAGATTTTCAAGAGAAGAGAAGATGACGAGTATGCACTTGAAGCATTGGAAGAAGAAGAGCAGTTAGAAGAAATTCTAGCAGAAGAAGCAGAAAATATGGATGACGAAGCTGATGGAGAAACAGGTCTACCAAAAACTGATGAAGGACTGGACCTGTTTGTGGACTTGGATGATCCTGGATAGTTGGCTCATCCGGAGGATGCGCAGGTTTAGAGGGGGTGGATGTCGTGCTGCTGCGCATACGAGCCGTAAACACCTCCATTTTTGTTGTGCATCTGTGTTATCTTTTCGTGTGTGTTTCAGTTTGTATGCATGTTGTGTGTGTGTCAGAAAAATATGAAAAACTGATGCCAAAGAGTAATATTATGTTGTCAATTTCAATGATGAATTCCAAGAAAAGTGCAGGATACCATGGAATCAAATGAAGCTTTGTAGAAGCCGACATTTAAGCTATGAAGATAAAGGTTGCACGTGAACAAGGCCTATTGGACTCATTATGCACAAGAATCGTCGTCACAAGGGATGAAAACATAAAGAAAACAATGGACCCTCTCTCTGCATTAACAAATCGTGATACATTGGCAAAAACTATATATTCTCGTCTATTTGATTGGCTTGTCTACAAGGTGAATAAGTCAATAGGTCAAGATCTGGATTCAAAGACCTTAATAGGTGTTCTTGATATTTATGGATTTGAAAGCTTCAAGACCAACAGTTTTGAGAACCTTTGTATCAATCTTACGAATGAAAAGCTGCAACAACATTTCAATCAACATGTGTTTAAAATGGAGCAGGAAGAGTACACAAAGGAAGAAATAAATTGGAGCTACATTGAATTTGTTGATAATCAGGACGTGTTGGATATGATAGAAAAGAAACATTTGGGAATAATTGCTCTACTGGATGAAGCCTGCATGTTTCCAAAAGCGACACATGAGACATTTGCAGGGAAGCTTTTATGGATTTTGCTCAAGGGAAGGAAACTAATTCTTCAGTGCTAAAAGAATGAGAAATCCAAGTTCCATCTAAAAACGGCGGCAGAATTACTGATCTGTGATGAAAAAAGCGCTGCTAGAACTCTGCAGATCTTTCGGGGTACATGGCACCGAAAAAGGAATCAACGGAAAAAGCTAGCCTGATTCGGATGCAGGGAGATCGCGGAGCTTCTTCGGAGGGGTACTGACAATGCGGACATGAAGCTGATCGATGAGATTAACCAAGGAGCTTTGTGACATCGAAGGAGGGGAAACGAGAAAAAGTGAACAATGCAAAAGGCTGTTGTGTCAGAGAAGGCAGTGCTGAGCACAGAGCTAAGATAGAATAGTGGAACAGGGAGCGGGAAGAACAGCAATCTTCAGCATATGTTAATGCCAATGGAGGTTATGGGCAATACCAGTAATTTGATTGCGAAGGTGGTTTCAATTTTATCAAGTGCTATCTGTCAGCGTCTGTTTCTTTGCTGTCTGCTGCGCTGACGATATTTCTCATGATGACGATGCCGCTCCCAAAATGCTTGGATGCGATAACAAATTCCAGTTGGTTAAAGTTCTTTATTCAGTAGATGAGAAAGCCACCAGAGAATTGGTGGGTTTGAGCGCCAGGTTTGGTGCTACATTGGCTAAAAGCTAAGCAGAGGCAACAACTTCATTTTTGGTGTTGGCAAATCCTGTAGATAGCTGTTCAAATTTCTCTACCCAGATTACAGGATATGCTGCTTTGGCTGCCCGAGGAAATTGCACTTTCACCCAAAAAGCGCGAGAGTCTCAAGCAGCTAGAGCTATAGCATTGCCTGTAATCAATGATCAAGAAGAACTGTATAAGATGGTCTGTTCGGATGCTGACACTTACACAGATATAACAATACCCTTTGTCCTTTGCCCGGTTCATCAGCTCCCTTGCCCTGATTATGCCTTTAATCCGCTGCCATGTTCGGTAGGCACCCCAGCCCCGCAGAAGGGATAATAGCAAGTATTATGACATCCTAGGTGTCTCAAAATCCTGCTCCCAGGATGAGCTGAAGAAAGCCTACTGTAAGGTGGCCATAAAAAACCATCCATACAAAGGTTGAGATCCAGATGTATGCATCGAAATATGTTTCTAAGATCTGGGGGCTTCTTGGGAGGTTGCCACGAGTTTTACTGCTACTGCTTAAAGTGAACGACTGTTTACGAGCTGTGGACCATGTAGACTTGTATGTCCTTTTTACAGGGAACAACTTGATAAGCCACACACACTTATACATACCCCTGGTGGAAGCCCTCTAACTCATATACTTCAAGTGTTTGTTACATTTGTTTGGAGATGGAGCAAAGCAGCACCTGTTGATGACACACTTCTGCATGAAATACATGAATAAAATTTCACCCAGGTTTATGGGAGTTCAGTAATGTTGAGGTACAGGTGGCCCTTGATGTTGCTCTGATTTATACATGGGCTTGAAGACTAATTGTGAACCTTCTGCTGTCTACCTTTGTTAGCGGCTTGAAAGTTTGAGCTTGCTTAAGAGCCTTGGAGTAAAGCCAAAAGTTACATGCTGAAGGACTTGAACAAAATTTGTTTGTTGGCAGTTTCTTTATTGTAACTCTACGAACTTGATAAGCAATATAGTGTTCTTTAATGGCATCAAAAATTGAGATCTTCTTGTTAGCCTCTTTCCTTGTTGTATCTTGAACCCTGTGTTTTGCAGCTCTTGCACGATCTCTACGACATTTCTGGTGAACCCGACGTGAAATTGCTGCGTCAGATTTCAGCAAGATGGGAGACTCGCAAGAAGAGATGACGGACGAGAATGTCATGAAGCATCTGTTTCAGTCATTTACAACCTATATGCAGCAGCAAGCTCACGCGAAACACGATAGTGATACCTTGAAAGCTGTCCAATAGGAGATGAAGCAGTTCAACAGCCAACAAGTTTCAACATACTTGCATTTGTATGAAGAAAAGATGATGTTTTTTGGGGTTTCTCAAGATGTTTGGAGCCGCTACTTCTTGCGGACCGTGGTGCGCGCTCTTGAAGTCCGAATTTCAGAAATTCAAGGAACACATGCTGGTTGGAGAGAGTTTAAGAAGGCATTAAAAGATGAATATTTCTTAGAGGATACACGTCTTATGAACCGCAGGAATTTCTTAGCATGGGTTTCTATGCCTAATAAGGGACTTTCAGTTACCGCCCTTCTGCGAGAGTTTGAGAGCCACTATGATCAGTTGGATGGAACTGAGCAACAAGCTTTGGAGATGCAGAAAGTGGAATTATTTTTACAAGCTGCTGATGCTGATTTACAGGAAAAGTTGAACGATCTTTTGGAAGATCAGGCTACTGATTCAGGTTTAAAGATCGAGTGGAGACATGTCATTGATGCTGTGAATGCGCTTGTTAAGAAGCAGTGCAGGAGGGTACGATTGCATCGTAATACAGGATCTGCTTCTGAAAAATCCTTGGAGACCTCTACTTCTACCCCTGCTGCAAGTTCTATGCCTAAGCCTACTCCTCCTGTTGTAAATCCACCAGTTCCTGCTGCTCCAGTGCCCTTATCCGTAGATGATGTTATTAAAGGCTTGGTAGATTTGATGATAGAGGCAGTCAAAGCTGAAGTTGGGAAGTTAAAAGAGCAACTTATGTCAGTACCTACTGTAGCACCTCCTCTAGTGACTGCTTTTCCAGCTGGCCAAAGAAAAGGGAGACGATGTATTTGGTGCGATAGTACAGAGCACCAACACTGTAGAGATTGTGATGCTTTTCAGGAAGTGCGTAAGAAGAACGTAGTGTTTTGGGGACAAGATGGGAAGATATGGCTGACAGAGACTGGTGCTCCTCTTGAAACGAACTTTGGTAACGGAGGCATGAAGAAGCTCGTTGATGATATGGCTGCGCGATCAGCTTATGAGAGTGTTAGAGGAGATGCTTCAGCTTATGGAGTCTAGCTTGAGCAGAAATCAGATGGAGACTCTACCTTATGGTCCTCCGCCTTGGAGATAGCGAGAAGAGGGAAAGTTCAAGCATCCACTATGACTTGTGTGGGCTCTAGCATTTGAGGAGAAACGGGATGGGATTCTCTTGTTGACAGGTATTCTATTTTTGCTTATATGACGAAACAACAGGGTTTAGATGCCATGGTTGAGGAAAAGAGAAGAAGAGATGAGGAGGGTCTCAGCACCTCCAAAAAGACTAGAGGGGGTGACTTTGTTTCACCACCTGTTACAGCTCCACCTATGACGAGTTCTCCAGCTCAATCAGGTCCTGAACAACCTATGGCAGACAAGCAGATGAAAGAAAAGAGACAACCAAGAAAGGAGCCAGGATTCAAGCTCTTGTCAGACCTTGATATGCAGACGGATATGAGTAAGATTTTTCATGAAAGAATTTTAAATAGTGAAGTCACTTTTACTATTGGAGAAGCCCTTGGGATTGCTAGAAGGGAAATACAAGATCAGATGCAGGATCTTTTGCGGAGGAAACGACATGCAATGGAAGGACCTGCTTTACACGGGTTATGGCATGGAGCTCTTGGGGAAGAGCATGATGATGCAGTGATGGTTGAGAATGCTTCTGTCAATCCGCAGTTGGAGAAAATAGTTCAGCCTATGCAATATGAAGATGATGATACCCCTATCCTCATTCCTTGCAGGCATTTTTCACACAGTCATTGGGCTAGAGCAACCACTGAGACGGTGGTAAGGATTGGAGAGAAACAGATTCCTTTGGTCGCTTTAGTCGATCATGGTTCTGAGATTAATCTTATTGCTCGAGGTGTTTATGAGAGTGGCAAGTTGCCTATGGATGCAGAGCATGGCTGGCACATGAGAGCAGCCAATAATACTTCTGGTGATATGTATGCTCCTTGTCCAAGCATCAGAATTTCTATTGGTAATGTTGAAGAGGATTATCATTGCTTTGTTCAGGATTCTTGCTCTTATCCGATTATTCTTGGACAACCTTTCATTACAGAAGTAAGAATAGAGACGAAAGTGATGGATGATGGTTCAGCCTATGCACGGATACGTAGTAAGGATGGTATGCGAGCTGTTCAGTTTATGACTGTTGGAGTAAATCATCCGAGAAACAGGGACTCCTTGCGTGAGGCACCACTACCTGCGAAGGAGTTGGATTTTCAATAGGTACCGCTGTCTTGCGAGACGCCAGTGGTACGGAGCGGAGAAAAGAGGAGATCTCGCCTCCTGGCAGCCCATCTTTCTCCACTAATTTTGTTGGTTTTTCTTCAGATAGTTCAGTGAGTTATCAGAAAATTTCAGATTTGTCTAGAGTTGCCAGGCAGTACATTGGTCGAAAGGAGAGAGAGTTGAAGACTGCAGGTATTTTGCAAGCAGAAGAGCATGTGGATGGGCTGTATGAAGGAATGTCTTAGGCAGATACATTGTCTGAGATGGAAAATATGCTGAAAACTGATGTATGTAAGGGTTCAAAGATCATACCTGTGCAAACCTTGGATATGTATCAGGAAATTTCTGATTTTATACTGAAAACAGAGATAGAGGCTGAGAAAACTCAGCAAACCGAATCTATGGCTGATCTTGATCAGCTTTCAGAGTTGCAGAGGGATGAAACCTTTCAGCCAGCAGAGTTAAATGCTGGAAAAATTCAGCATATAGAGTATGAGGCTGCATCATGGCAGTCCATAGAGCAGAGGGCTGAAACCATTCAGCCAACAGAGTTTAATGCTGAAAAATTTCAGCATACAGAGTTTCAGACTACACCCATGCAGTCCATAGAGCAAAGGGCTGAAATCTTTCAGCCAACAGAGTTGAGAGTTACTGAAAATTTGCAGAAATTGCAGCAAAGAAAAGAGTGCCTGACTGATGCCAAGGTTGACACGAAGTATAAAACAGTTGATAAGAAGGTTAAGCCGGTTGCAGGGCCACTTCCTCTTGATAGTGATGAACAGATAGAAAAAGTTATGAAGCAGCCTATGTTGAGAGATCCTGCAAATATTGGACATGAATTTACAGCTGAAACTCTTGCAGAATTGAAGATTGGAAATGATGATTTCTTGCTTCCAGTGGAAAAAGAATGTTTTAGAGAGATACTTGGACGACATGGTAAGGCATTTGCTTTCTTTTCTCATGAAATTGGGTGCATTAGTCCCGAATTGGTTGCGCCTATGGTCATCTTCACTGTTCCTCATGTGCCATGGAATATACGTCCTATACATGTGCCTAGAGCACACTTGCCAAATTTAATAGAGTTGCTGAATGAGAAGATTAAGATGGGAATTTTGGAACCCTCTTCTGCGCCCTATTCTAACAGGTGGTTTACTGTACCAAAGAAGAATGGTACCTTGAGATGTATTCAGGATATGCAGACCGTGAATAAAGTGACAATCAGGAATGTGGGAACAGGTCCAGTTGTGGATGAGTTTGCTAAGGCTTTTGCAGGACGAGCCATCTATTCCCTAGGTGACTTGTATTTTGGTTATGACCAGTTTCAGCTTGCCTTGGAAAGCAGGGATATTACTACTATGCGGACACCTATTGGTCTTGTGAGGATGTGTACCTTGCCTCAAGGTGCCACTAATTCACTTGCTCATATGATGAATGCTATGCATAGAGCTATTATCCCTTCTGCAGCTGGGGCGCCTACCAAACATGGTAGCGGATTGAAGGCACAATCAGGGTAAGGGAGCTGATGAACCGGAAGGGTATTGTTATATCTGTGTAAGTGTCAGCATCCGAATAGACCATCTTATACAGTTCTTCTTGATCATTGATTACAAGCAATGCTATAGCTCCAGCTGCTTGAGACTCTCGCACTTTTTGGGTGAGAGTGCAATTTCCTCGGGCAGCCAAAGCAGCATATCCTGTAATCTGGGTAGAGAAATTTGAACAGCTATCTGCAGAATTTGCCAACACCAGAAATGCAGTTATTGCCTCTGCTTTGCTTTTAGCCAATGTAGCACCAAACCAGGCGCTCAAACCCACCAATTCTCTGGTGGCTTTCTCATCTACTGAATAAAGAACTTTAACCAACTGGAAATTGTTATCGCATCCAGGCTGTTTGGGAGCGGCATCGTCATCATGAGAAATATCGTCAGCGCAGCAGACAGTAAATAAACAGACGCTGACAGATAGCACTTGATAAATTTGAAACCATCTTCGCAATCAAAGTACTGGTATTGCCCATAACCTCCATTGGCATTAACATATGCTGAAGATTGCTGTTCTTCCCGCTCCCTGTTCCACTATTCTATCTTAGCTCTGCGCTCAGCACTGCCTTCTCTGACACAACAACCTTTAGCATTGTTCACTTTTTCTCGTTTCCCCTCCTTCGATGTCACAGAGCTCCTTGGTTAATCTCATCAATCAGCTTCATGTCCGCATTATCAGCACCCCTCCGAAGAAGCTCCGCGATCTCCCTGCATCCGAATTAGGCTAGCTTTTTCCATTGATTCCTTTTTCGATGCCATGTACCCCGAAAGATCTGCTGAGTTCCAGCAGCGCTTTTTTCATCACACATCAGCAATTCTGCCGCCATTTTTAGATGGAACTTGGATTTCTCATCTTTTAGCACTGAAGAATTAGTTTCCTTCCCTTGAGCAAAATCCATAAAAGCTTCCCTGCAAATGTCTCATGTGTTGCTTTTGGAAACATGCAGGCTTCATCCAGTAGAGCAATTATTCCCAAAGGTTTCTTTTCTATCATATCCAACACGTCCTGATTATCAACAAATTCAATGTAGCTCCAATTTATTTCATCCTTTGTGTACTCTTCCTGCTCCAGATGTATGCATCGAAATATGTTTCTGAGATCTGGGGGCTTCTTGGGAGGTTGCCACGAGTTTTACTGATGCTCCTTAAAGTGAATGACTGTTTACGAGCTGTGGACCGTGTAGACTTGTATGTTCTTTTTACAGGGAACAACTTGATAAGCCACACACACTTATACATACCCTTGGTGGAAGCCCTCTAACTCATATACTTCAAGTGTTTGTTACAGCTCTTTAGAGATGGAACAAAGCAACACCTGTTGATGACACACTTCTGCATGAAATACATGAATAAAATTTCACCTAGGTTTATGGGAGTTCAGTAATGCTGAGGTACAGGTGGCCCTTAATGTTGCTCTGATTTATACATGGGCTTGAAGACTAATTGTGAACCTTCTGTTGTCTACCTTTGTTAGCGGCCTACAAGTTTGAGCTTGCTTAAGAGCCATGGAGTAAAGCCAAAAGTTACATGCTGAAGGACTTGAACAAAATTTGTTTGTTGGCAGTTTCTTTGTTGTAACTCTACGAACTTGATAAGCAATATAGTGTTCTTTGGCATCAAAAATTGAGATCTTCTTGTTAGCCTCTTTCCTTGCTGTATCTTGAACCCTGTGTTCTGCAGCTCTTGCACGATCTCTACGACATCGCGCTCCTTGGGTTTTGTCCACTAAAGAAGAGCGCATTGTGAAGCAAATAGTCAAGTCTATCTGCACTCCAATGGGTATGATGCGTTCTCTCAGGTCTGCATTTTCTAAAGACGACCGACTATCAGGGCTAAAATCCCATGACTGGCACAAGATATGTCAGATTTGTACTACAAATGGATTGTAATATGCGTGTGCATTTTGCTATTTGAAATGTAGCCATTATTCATAATGCTTTCTCATTCGTGGCAGTTTGTACTACCGATCACGATCGTAGGATGTCTTACTCCAGAAATACGTGGGGCCATTTACAAGTTATTGACTTTGGTACAATGGATCTCACAGAAGGAGATTAAGACATCCTCTATTGAATTCACAAGGCGGGGAGCAGTGAAGACGGTTTGTCTCTTTGAGAAATACCTTCCCACCAGCATGCTCATGATACAAATCCACCTTCTTGTGCATCTTGTAGATGAAGTGGGGATTGCTGGACCTGTTCATACGAGATGGATGTTCTTCTTGGAGTGCTTCGTGAAAACCCTGAAAGGCTTTGTGTGACAATGAGCTCGGCCAGAAGGTAGCATGGCTGAAGGTTGGTTGGTGTCTGAGGTGCTAGTGCATATTTCACATTGGCTACGAATGGTAGATCCAGACAATAAAATGCTATGGTCGCTGAAGGATGATAATAGACTGACTGGAGATGTGGTGGTTAGAAATGGGGTAGAAAAAAGAATGGATGCTACAATGGAGGAGAAGGTGAATCGCTTTTGTATGTTGCATCATGCCTCTATGGAGACGTGGCTCGCCAAGTACTAGATCGCTAGGTAAGATCGAGAGGAAGCGCGATCTGAATTTTGACGTAGTACGCGTCATCAACCAATTTGATATCCCGAGGCATGGAGGAGATGCCGCAGTTCATGTCAATGCGATGGTTGCATGGAGCTTTGACCAGCATCTCGCAAAGGGAGAGAGGTCTCAATGGAGGAGTGGGAATTCTCGAGGGGATGTAGTCCAAAGGTGATGAGGTGTTTAGGATTTGTCGTATCCATATTTTATATGCGACATTTGATTTGAGTGTTTCAATGTACAGTACAAAATATATAGTGCACCATGGTCGCGCGGATGGCATTTTCGTGTGGAGCGTATTGACAAAATGTGCTCCACAATGGACTGTGGTATCATGGCAAGGTTCGAGCAAGAGAGTTGGCGACGAGCAACGGATCCAAATACAGTTATAGATGAGATGGAGTATTTTGAAAACTTGCAAAGTATTGTTACGGTGGATTACCGTAGCTTCTCCATGATACTATTCGATGTGCAGTGGTTCAAAGTGGTACTTGGAGGAGCTGGAGCAACTGTTCGACAAGGTCCATTTGGATTTCTCGAAATAGATTTTGAAAAAAAATGGACGGATTTGTGTGACACCTTTGTGTTGTCGGCCCATTGTGAACAAGTGCATGGACTCATTTGTTTGTGAATTGTATTACAACATGATACATGTCACAATAGTTTAATCTCTCTTTTATGTGTTTGTAAACATGTAATCTTCTATCCAAACCCCCAACAACCTCGATGGTGGTATATTATACATTCATCTCCCCGAAGTGCGAGAGTATATGATCAAAGTGATGTTCCTAGCATAGATGAAGACAATATGCAAATAGAGGGGTCGATATTACAAGGGGTGGAGGCCACCGAAATCTTGGAGCCAGTATCGGCTAACAATGATGGAAATACAGGAGTCCAAGAATTCTTTGAGAACGAGGTGAACTCATCCTTTTGTGGTGACATGTCTATCGACCTTCCAGTGTATGTGGAGTTGTGTCAAGAGATTGACATGGGACCATAGGATACTTCATACTTGGAGCATCCACTTACTCAATTCGTTGATCAATCGCTTATAAGGGTACATAAGATATGCATTTTAAGTGAGGTCTTTTTTTAGGATTTGTATTACTGTGCTTTGTATGATTTAAATTGATTATTCTAACATCATTTTTTGTTTGTGCATGTGACATTTTCAAGATGAGTCAAGGGATGAGCGATGAGGAGTTACAGGATATCTTCACACGCATGTCTCCAGACTAGATCGCAAGATTCAAAGATATAGCAGACCAGGAGCTATCTCGATCTTGGTTAGGGCGCTCTACTAGATCTACTTCAGCGCAATCGGATGCTTCAGCTTCGAGCAGACGAGCTCGACGCTCTAGACTTGGGCCAAAGGGAGGGAGTGCTTCAGGGTCAGGGGGATGCTGCAGAGATACGGAGGTAGTGAGCCTGCGGTCAACACAGGATACATGTGCGACTCCTCGCTCTCATGGAGGTTACAGGGAGCATGGCTCAGGCTCAGGTGGATGCTATGGAAGCATGGACCCGGTGTCTCTGTCTCGTCGTTCAGCTGGAGTTGCATCACCTCTAGGATTTGTCACACCTGTGGGGACGTCTACTCCAATTACTCCGGCTTTTGCTCATCCGTCTGTAGGTGGCACCCTTATGGGTGCCACTCCGAGAGATATTACCCCGATTGGTACACCAAATGCACAGGGGTCTCTTGGATATGCCCAGGAGGGTGGTTGTAGATGGGACAGGACCCATCTTAGGCAGACCCCAGGGGGATATGCATATCTAGTCGATGATAGGTCAGGAGCCCCATCATCATGAATGATGAGGGGAGTAGGGTGATGGCTCGCATGAGAGAGTTGTGCCAACAAGTTTTTCATCACAACGTCTTAGATCATTGGAAGAACATACCGGAGGGGAGCAAGGTCTACATAGTAGCATCCTTGCATGAGGAGTTTTCGGTTCCAGCCTCAGTAGATAGATTTTCTAGGGACTGGATGATGGATTGCATGCGTGCATATATGCCACATACACAATCCGACACACGCAAGGCACCAAGAGTGGGGCTGCAAAGCCCGAGTGGTTAGACGCATACGACTAGCGCCGACTGAGGGAGGAGGCTACAGATTCTCCAGGATGTTGGAGTCAACAGTGCGAGGTGGCGAGGGCACGACTCGAGGCCGGAGTGGTCCACCATCTTGGGAGTGGTGGCCACAAGACATATTTGGAGGACTTTGTAAGTTTTTACTTTGTTTTACTTGTTTATTTTTTTGCAATATCCTTTGTACTGACAATCATGCTTCTAATAGTTAGTATTTTGTTTTCTTTGCAGCACTCCATTACGAATCACGATCCGACCGGCCTTGAGACCTAATATGCAGAGAGACATAGTCTCACTTTATGGATCCACCGATTGTATAGACGCGACGGCCCTGTAAGTCACTCATCTTTCTTGTCCATAGTTACTATGTTTAATTAGAATGCATTATTGTATGGTGGACTGATGTGTTGTTGTTTCTTTTTTTGCAGAGTTCGTTCGATACTCCTTTGTGGCGGGATGAGCTTTCGGATGGCGAGGATATGTAGCTCGCCCTTGGATCCCTGAAGCTGACACACCTTTATTTTTTTGTCACATGATCTGTGTAGACATTTTCTATGTATTAGTGATATCTTGTCATGATTGTACCAATCACTTTCATTATGCGATCATGTATTTATTTCATGTATCAATGTATTTATTGCATCTAGGTATCCAATAAAATGTAGGAAACTTATCCTGCTGGTGGACAAGGGCGTTGAGTGACGCTTTGCCTGCTGCCTTGTGCTTTGTCAGAGAACATAGCAAACACAAAGAGAGATTTCCCGGTGCTTTGGCTTTCATCAGAGTGTTTGATCAAAGCGAGAAGTCCGCCACATTGGATTGATTCCATGGACCGCGTCTTCCTCCATTTTGATAATGTCTCTCAAAGGACACATGATATAGACAATTCGTGCTAGTCACATGGCATGCACAATATGTAAATGAAAAGTACAATTAAAAAGTCTCAATCAACATTAATAAAACATGATTTTGAATGCTCGTAGGTCATAACATCAAATAGACAAATCCAATTTCAATCTCATGACTATATAGCTTACTATTAATACTTCAATCATAACATAGACATTTGATGATTGAGACATTGATGATATAAACCCCATTGCATAAGTATCAATCACATGAATCATTCTAGTAGGAACAATGAGCCCGTCTGCTCAATGAAATCCACAAGTGAACCGACAATAACATGAATCCGTTCAATCATTCTAGTGGCATTGCCCTTCTATTCTTTGCTCACTTCCAAATATCCCAAACATCATTCCAATCAATTTGAGAGCTCTCACGCGCATCAATGGATAGTAACATTAAGGCATCCAAAGTGTTGAGGCATAAGCCACATCTTGAGTTACTCTTTATCAAATTCTGCCTTGAAAATCCGTGCTTACAAGATGCTAGGATGACCGTGCTAGTCTACCATAGATGCATCATACTTGGATATAAATCCCACCATGTCTTTCTAATGTTGCAAACTTCCCAAGCATCATGCATACCTCTATTTCGAGCAACTCGATATAACATGCTAACAAAATCCTCCCATTCATTCATACACCTTCTAATGTCAACTGTCTGACTATCAACATTGAGTTTGTTGATTAGTCTTTCTAGTAACCATTGTTGAGTCATTTTATCCCGAACAATGGAATCCATATGATATGAAGGAGGATTGAATATCTTGAATGCATTGAATATTGATAAATCCTCAAACCTGCTAGTCGAACTAGCATCTAGAATGTTTTGCACATGTGCTCGTGCAATAGAGATACATTCAACTAGAGAACCTGTTTCTTCATTTGCATCACCTTCAAGGGATATATTCAAGTTTAATTCCTCATGCTCGCTTTCTGAATCACTTGTAGCCTTAGATTTTTCATTCTTTTTAGACACTTTGGGAGTTGGAATGTACTTCAATACATGTACATGTACAACACCATTAGGGTCCGTATACTCCAACTTTCCATTGCTTGCCATCTTTAGAAATTCAGTAAGATATTTTGACCCAATACCAAACTTATCATCATCAGATATAAGATATCTTTTTTTAAGTTTTTCAAAAGTAAGTCAATAAGTGCACCAATCATAGTGACATCCATCTCTTACCTTTGAAATTCTGAATTTAATTTATTCAACTCTGCAAGCACATCTCATAGAAGATGTATAATAAATTGCACCACAAAATTTGTAGCATATCCATACCACTTTTTCTCATGTATTTTCCATTGCTCAAGAATAACATGCATGATTTTCACAAACCTTTCCATGACTTGACTTCTGGAAAGCCATCGAACTGCATGAATTCGCAACATCTTTGCATCCATAATATCATACTCATGCATGATCTTCCATAGCTCCAAGTGTGGTGGTTTGTTGATCTACGTAACCATGCATACACTTTGTTTGCAACTTTATCAACAAAAGAAAATACATGAGGACGTGAAATAAATCCATCCTTTGTAGCCAATGCTTGTTAATGTGCAATACAATGTATGCCCATAATACGTGGAATTACTGCTTGAAAGTGTGTCACTTTGCCGTCCCATTATCCACTGACAATAATTGCGTAAAACTACAAATTGCATCTCCTTTGCCTCCATTGATGATATACAAAATATAAATAATCAAATGTTTCTCCAAGGTGCAATCACTGCTCTCATCAATGAGCATAGAAAAGAAGGTACTTTTACATACTTCTGCGTACATTTACTTCCTTACATGGTCTCCCATAGCCAATAACATCTCTCTTCGTGAAACTAGATTGACATATGATCCATATTCGTCGGATGTAGGCATATTTGGAGTGGAAATCTCTCTTTGCAACCTACACAATTGTGGATATTTCTCTAGTGGTAAATCGTCACATGCACAAAAGTATACAAGTTTTATACATGATATAATACGATTTAGCTCACTATGGACTATTGTGTCCACTCCATGATCCATAGGTCCTTTACCATCATTGCCAATTTTTGTCTTCACAATTTGAGCACGCATAACATTAATATGATCAGTAGTTTTTGCATGATCATTCAATGCAGCTAATTGGATGCTCTGAGAACCAACTTAAGTGTAGGTATTCACTTTACCAGCATCTTCACACCACTGACATTTTATCCTTTCTTCATTACACATGTTTTTGCATATATAAGCCCATGGATGAAGCAAAGTCCACTGGTGTCGCCACTTTCTTTTGACTCTTTTAGAAGAAGCATCACCACGAGATGAGCTCTTCATCTGATCATTTTCCACAATTACATTTTCATTCTCTATATTAGGTCCTTCTTGAGTTATATTGACACTAGATTCCCCTTGAGGTTTGTCATTATTGTCCCCCAACATCGTACCCTCTTGCCTTGCAAAAATATTTTGACTTCTAGAAAAGAAAGATGTGATAGAAGGATTTGCCATTCTTTTTCTAGCCACACCCTTTTGAGGTCCCGATGTATCCATCCTTGATTTATCTATTTTTACATAAACAAACCATATAAATAAATATTACATTTTGATGATACATATAAACACTTCAACTAGAACTCATGCTCAATAATAAGAGAACTTTGTAACTATGTATCTAGAAAGCAAATATATGTGCATATAGGTGAATCCACAAGAAACTAAAGAGTCTCAATCCCAAGCTCAAAATCCAAAAGCATTTGTACATAATGTGAGCTACAATATGAAGCCATAACTATAACCATTGAATCATGAGGATTATCAAAGGGGAAATGTATCACTTGCCCAAGGTATGGGCAAAGAAAACATTGAACCAAGATTCCCAAACTAGAAATCATAAGCCTAGAATACTTGATAGAGAATGAGATATTTCCATCTATGAATAAAATAAGGGGATAGCTTAGATACCTTGGATCTATTATTAGAAAAATATATCATAAGAATCCTTAACATAGCATGGACCTATATCAGAGTCTTGGTCTTATGCAAGGCACTTAGATTAATTTTGGTTCAAATCTTGAAAAACATATACCTAATGCATTACCTTTTTATTTCCACCAAAGCGTATAGTAGAAGTATTACATTCGAAGGATACATGTAAGCAATTCCAAATAGATTTCATACATAGAAGAAGAGAATGAGATATTCCCACATATTAATACCATAGAAGAGGGTAGTTTAGTTGCCTTAGGTCCATTATTACATAAAGATGTTGTAAAAATATCCTTAAGATAGTGTGGACCTATACCAAAGCCTCGGTCTTATGAAAGGGACTATGTCTAAATTAGGTTTTGAAGTAAGTAAAGGATGTGTCACATAATTATTTGTATCAAATTTTGTATAAACATTGTAGAATAGATATTATACAATACAATAAGAGAATGAACTATAAATTTGTACTTGAAATCTGATAACTGACAATCAACGTCGTAGATGAATTCACAAGTAACTCTCAAGCTGTTCGAGTCTTGAATCCCAAGCTCAAATGCAATAGTATCTATAGAAAATGCATCACTTAATTATTTCCATTAAATCCTAATTTATTTATGATAATGCATCACAAGACACTAGCTTCCAAGTTTACCTTTGATTCATAAGTTTGATGCTGCAACCAACTTGCATTTCAAATTGTGCATATGGCAGGTCCTCAAGATCTTGCTTCTTTCCTCTAAATGTTGCACCCTGCATTCCAATTTTCCATTGAAGAATAAGTGAAGAAAATAGTTAAAATAATAGAAAAAACTAGTGAATTTTTTTTTAAACTTTAGAATATGATTAACAATAATTGCAGTAGGTGGAGTTGTTAGTAGTTACCCACCCAATAGAAAGGCGCCAAAGGTTAGTAGATAACAGGTCGGTGGTGGCTATTTTGAATCCTAACAATTGTAGTAGCAGCGGCGGCCGTTTTGAGCTGATGGTGGCGGTAGTTTTAGGTGACAACATGCTAGAGTGGCAACTGGTGAGTCTTCACCTGCGGGTAAAGAACTAAAAGGTTCACATATTTAAAAATAAAAAATACGAGCAAGCTCAACTTTAGTAAAATTAAATTGTAACTACTAATAGTTATAATTTAACTTAACCTTACATTCTAACTTCTAGCCTTAAAGCTTTACATACATATATACATACATACATATATACGTACATACATACATACATACATATATACATATATATATACATACATATATATATACATATATATATACATATCATATTCATTTTTATTTCGAGAGTGACCTAAGAAAAATGAAAGGTAAAATCCATAACATGGCATGTCGAATGACATGGCAAATTCAGGCCTTCGCGAGAGGAGTTCTTTTCATAGGCGGCTCTAAAGTGTGATGTACTCCCTCCTTGCCCAAAAGATCATGTGCAGTTGCCTTGAGCCGCCCTGCAGGGGCACGGAAATATGGGGCAGCCTCCATCATCGTGTTTGGCAATACGAGTACGACCCCTTGTCTTACTTACACATTTTAGCCTTGTCATCACTCCACTTCACAATCTCCACTCTTTTAACATCTCGGATGCCAAGTAACCCCCTTTGGCTTTTATATGGTACCTAACAGGGTTGCAAAAATGTGCCACATGCCCTTTACTTGCTAAGGGACCCCCTTCGCACTCCTTTAATTTGAGACAGTTGCCCTATTATCTTCTATCCACCATAGGTCCATACAAAGGACCGTTACACAATAGTTTGGATGGTTGGGAACAACAAGGTCGTTTAGATGATGTGGCAAACTTTTGTTGGAAGAAAAAAACAATCGCAAAGAAAAGAGTTGTCTGACCCAAACGCCTCGCCCATGGCACCAATGCACGGATAGTTGAACTAATCGACAATTGAACAAGTGGTCTCACAAGCAATTGGCAAGCTTCTAGCCCATGTGCCAATCGACTTTACATGTTGAGAGATAAAGCCTTATTGACATAATATCGTTCAATCTACTAGTGTGAAACCACCACAACCCATTTTCTCAAGGAAGGAATTGTCCATGCAGGTCTATTTGAATCCAACCTAAAGGCCTTGTTTATTTTCTTCCAATAAGACTTATGTAAATGAAGAATAGGTAATTGACATTTAAACTAAGGCAAGATACATTAAGCCACTTCAAGGTTGCTTGCTATAGACAATGGAGGATTTTTGTAATCCTTCACCTTATATAGGAACTTACCAATGGTCTACACAATCCTCTAATTGATATCGATACCTAGATCAACTTAGCATCATATATACCTTGAACAAACTTGAACAATTTCACCACCCCCATGATAAACATCTAAGTGATTTAGTCATAATTTGTATTTATGTCCCTTCTCACTAAAGTAAAGTTTTGTTTACTAACCATGTCAAGATCAAAGATGCTATTCCCCTTAAGGGGAGAAGGCTTATCTAGGCCCAAGATAGCACTCATTCAATAAATGGTAACAACCACATCTAAAAGCTCTTCCAATCTTTTACAATATTTTGAATCCCTTGTGCATTTCTAACCAACAATAATGACCAAAGGGACCTAAATACATAGAGTATTTTGAATCCCTTGTGTGTTCCTAACCAATAATAACAACCAAAGGGACCTAAATACATCAGGTACCCATTAGCTGCATATTCCATAGAAACCATCATTTTCCTCTATTGTTTACCATTTAAATCATTGCAACAAAGTTTTTCTCCAAGCATCTCCAATGTGATACATTTGGCTTTTAATTGGACCTTTAGACATTTAGAGTGCAAAGCTTCTTGAACTTGAATACAATCCTCGACCCCTTATAGGATATTAGCGATAGTAACTAGTAGGGTAAATGGTAAGAGCACACAAAATTGCACTTTTGAAGTCAGCAACCCTAGTTGACATGCTTCTTCTATCTAGTAAGGTTTAGTAGTATCTATGGAATATGTCTATTCCATTATGTCGTTCCTCTCTTCTAGTGTTATATGTGTGCAATCACTAGTTTTATGCACTTGGGATACCTAGTTTTCGTATGTGGTTGTAAGAAACCGATCAAAGTTACTTGTCAAGGAATGTTGAAGCGTAGCCGTGGACCCTTGTTCTGTTGTATGTTAGTGTGAGAGATTGGTGGGGCAATGTGTATGAGTTGTGTGCTTCTAGAAAACATTCAACTTTAATCACAAGAAGGTTGAACTTATGAGACTTGGTAAGGTCGGCACGCCTAAGGATTGCCTTTGCTTGACCGGGTCGGTCTCACGTGGGGGTTCACCTTAGTTGCGTGTCTCCAAATTCGAGATAGACCCACGCTCATAATCATTATGCGAATACGTGAACATGTGCATGCCCTGTCTTTTTGGTGGGGCATAAGCCCAATAGACTTCATCCATTGCAGATGATGTTGGCCTACAGAAAATTTGACATTTTCCAGCTTCTAATTAGAACACGGCGGCCTTTCCTTCCATGGTTTTGTACCTACTGGGTCAAATTCTGCTGCAGGCTCAGAAAGCCCATATACTTCCTGCTAGATAGTATGATTAACGACAGGGATAAGCCAATGATTCTGCAAAGCCAGATTGCTTGATCGATCGGACGTTGCAAGAAAGAATTTGTTTATCAGCTCTCAGAAATCTTTGAAGAGATCAATCATCAACTCAAAATCACACGGTTGCTCTAAGCCGTCAGGTGGGGATTATAAGCTTGGATTAAGCTATCCAAACTAGCTACTTGATATCAGTACTGGAGGCAATGGAGGAACATGGATTTGGACATTATGATCGGGACAGTGATGCCCCGGAGCAGCATGAGGGCCACAATACGTTATGGTGTCATTATGTGTTTGATGTAGAGATTACCTCATTGGATTCCATACCAATATCAGCTGCTAAACTAGCAGAAATGCTCTCTAATATTAATTCCTAATCTGACAGAAACACTGTTATCTGACTGTCGCTCCCTGTTGTTTTGGAAGATATCATATGGTTTCCTCCGAAGGACTCACCATCATACTACTCCGCCATTGGTTGGTTGGATCCAAGGGTGGATCTCATAGATGCGACAGCAAAGTTCAAGGAATTCAATTCAAAGATGTTCATTGACCTGTGTATCATGGCATCTAAGTTGGCATACGAGTCAGAAGCTGTACAGAAAGATGTTTTGACTAATCGATGGAATGTAAGCAATCTTAGCATCATATGATGCAACATACAAAATCACTCTCAGGCATTTGAACGTCAATCAGATAAAACTGTACAGTGTAGCCATCTGAAATTTTAAGTTGTGTGTGTATGAAGTCCCATATTGTTGTGATGAGTAAGTTTGGTGTATTCATATGCGAGTCTGATCAGGATCAAATTTTGTGTGCATGCAGATGTGTTTCCAAAAATTTTACAGCTGCTGGAACGGTATAACATCTCATCCCAGGAATCTTATAATTCAAGCCAATTCTTGTTTACTAACTGGAACTGCAGTAACAGGTTTAGGAATTGTAACATTGTTGTGCAGAACTTTTCATGTATCACAGCTGGCATAGTAATATGTATATGCAGATTATGTGTTAGTGGCATGCAGTCTTATATATCACATTGACTGTCATAGTAATATGTTTATGGAGTTAATGTATCACAACTTTGGATGTACTATGTTGGTCATAAACTTCGCTGATTTTTCTGAGCCTGCTGAATTTCCAGACTATGCACAACGTAATACAACACAAGCCTTCACATTCTCAGACAAGCCTGAGGATGCAGAGTTCGTGGTTTTGGCGTTTCGAGGCACCGAGCCATTCAATACGGATGACTGGAGCACAGACTTTGATTTTTCTTGGTACGAGGTTGCTCCAGAGTTGGGTAGGATTCACATGGGCTTCCTGGAGGCACTTGGGCTTGTGAACAGGAAGAAGGAACCGTCATTGGTAAAATTCACAGAAAACTGCATGAAGAGCCACACATGGGTGAATCAGAAGCTCCCAGGCATCCAATCACCATTGACAGGCCTTGACTTCAATGATAGTCTACTGCATGTTGAAACACCCACAATGCACTTTGTCAATGATAGCAGGCAAGATGTATCTGTCGCCACGACACCGACGTTTCACGACTGCTGCAATATAGCCTTTGATATGATCAGCGGAGAACTCGGATATTTGCTGCAGCAGCATCCAAAAGCAAAGCTTGTGATTACAGGGCACAGTTTAGGAGGGGCATTGGCAGTGGTGTTTGCAGGTCTCTTGATGTTCAAGGAAAACAAGCAAAAGGAGGAGAATGGCATGCTGCACAGGCTTTCTGCTATTCACACTTTTGGGCAGCCGCGGGTGGGTGACGGCCAGTCCTTTGCCAACTTCATGAACAGAAGCATGGCAGCCTGGAGTGTTGCCAACTTGATCGTTGTATGGCAGTCCTCGACCCTGCCAACAGTCCTAGTATCGTGCCACAATAGAGCCACATTAATGTCATTAGTGCCCTCGAGAAGACGGCTTAAGTGGCTTATTGCACCATACTGCCAATGACTTCAGCGGCGTCCAAGAAAATACATATTTGGCAACCATGCAGTGACTGAATTGCGGAGGTCATTCAGAAGGTCTGTTAATACTGCTCATCTTCTCTCATTTCTTCTTGCCCCCGCATCCAGGCCCTCTATAGTCTTCTCACCACAATATCGTTGGTAATGTTCGAGCACGGCGACTTTGGCTAGCACCTTTTTGGGTATGCCTTGAAGGTCTTCTCATCCACCTACAAGGAGATTACATACGAGGCACGTTGGCTAGGAAGGTCGAATTATCCAGCATCTTCTTGTGTATACCCCACTAGATGGAGGAGGAGGAAGGAGTGTCACTCGGTTGAACCTCTCCGTCCCTTGGTTGTGTGCAATCTGCAAGGCATAACGGAAAAATGGGATGGGCATCACAAATCCCTCTTGCATTTCCTTGTCAAAGGCCTTGTGATCATGAACAGAAGCATGGCAGCCTGGATAGTGTACTGCAATGATATTGTGCCTAGGATTCCCTTTGACAATACAATATTTGGGTTTAAGCATTGCGGGCACTGTTGCTACTACTTTGACAGCTTCTACCGAGAATGGGTATCTCCTCCATCTTCTTTTCATTTTGTCTAAATTTGAGACTCACCTTGATCATCGCTTCTGTGTGGCCTTTCCTTAGGTTCTGCCACCTTTGGGATTTTATGCTTAGAATCGTGTCACACATTTATTCACTACTTGTATTTGAAAGTAAAGGTGATTATAATTTTAGTAAGTCGGAGAGGCAAAGGGCATGCCACACAATGAAACCTCGACTTGTGCCGGGTTCACATTACAGCAATGGAAGTTTTATCAACCTAGATGTAGATCTACCATGGGTGTTCCTACTCACAGTGGAAGTGCATGGAAATAGAGACTTGAATCAATTGAATTTTATTAATTCACTTGTTTTTTCAAGTTTAATCACGTCAGGATATCATGCATGTCCTATTTGCGGTCCCTCTCTAGTTTCCTCTAGGCGGGCATGTTTAAAGAAGGTTATCTACAACAATCATCATCGATTTCTTCCTATTGACCATCCCAAATACGTTCTCCCTACTAGTGGAATGACTCCACAATCTCTAACCATTCGAGATTGGAAGGAGAGATGGATTAATGCTGACAGCCACCCTCGACTCGGCATGAGTCGGTAAGAAGTGCATTTCTCTCGATTGACTTTAAAGTATTTAGCATGATGAATTGTTTACATAATATATTGTTTGTTTGTTAGGTTCTCTATATTTTTTCGTCTTCCGTACTGGTCTGAACTCAAGATCAATCACATGTTGGACCCCATGCACATATTCAAAAATGTTGTATCTACATTATGGGATCACTTGATAGGGGCTCGTGATTCAGTTAATGTAAGGGAGGATTTACGTAACATTGGTCGCATGAGACGAGCCTGGCCACGCATTGGACCCAAAGGAAAGATTGAGCTACCCCATGCACCTTGGATGTTGTCAAAGAACGAGGAAAAAATAGTGAAGGAACAAATATATAGCTTTCGAACACCCACAGGATGTATGAGATGTCTCAAGGGAGCCTTCATAAAGAAAAAGAAAAGAGGTGTGGAGCAACTATCTGGTTTGAAGTCCCACGGTTGGTACAAAATGATTCAAGTAAGGGTATCTCTAACCATGAATATAGTAATTGGTGGAGTAACTATGTGTAAAATTTGGGGTATGATGACTTTTTTCTCAACTAATCATTTGATCTATGAATATTGTTTACATTCAGTTCGTACTTCCTACTAGCATATCCCATTGTGTATCCAAAGATGTACGTGATATCATTTATAAGATGGGAGAGCTTGTGAGGTGTCTATACATTGTATTTTTTCATTATATATCTTTGAATTTCTACACAAAAATAAACAATTCTCAAATACATCTTGACAGATACGTGAGCTCGAAGGAAATTGATCCAAACACATTGCAAGATGCTCGAGTATTATCTGTTGAGGTGGTTTGTTTGGTGGAGGAAATTTTTCCTCGATCCATTTTGACTACTCAATTACATTTACTTGTACATTTGATTGATGAGATCGCACTTTGTGGGGCAGTTCATGTAAGGTGGATGTTTTTTCTTGAGCGCTTCATGAAAACCTTGAAAGATTTTGTGAGGCAAAACGCACGACCTGAGGGAAGCATGGCTGAGGATTGGTTAGTGCAATCATCCCTTGTTTATATCTCTGAATATCTTGCTGAAGTGGATCCCTCTCAACCACGACTATGGAAAGATGATGAAGACTTGAGGATGACCTCTATAGTACCTCAAGGATAAGGAATGAGTATTTTGCTAACAAAAGAAGAACTTAGTAAGTTAAATAGTTTTTGTGTGCTCAATAGTGATGTAATGAGTAAATGGGTGACACTATATAATGAAGCAAGGGCAAGAAGAAAAAGCGAAAGACAAGAATTTTGCACTAGATATGGACATAATGTCTCATTTCTAGATCATCTAAATGCGCTCCCACGTCATATTGATATAGATTGGTTACATGAGGAAATGGAGAGAATGGAAAAAGAGGAGGAAATTAAGATATCTCAAGAAGAGTGGGAATACGCACGAGGTTGCTTGTCAAAGGTGAGACATACTATCAATTAATTTGTTTCTATAAGTTTTATTTTATATAAATAATTGACATGTTTGATCTTTTATCTTTTACTACTAGTGCACATTATTCAATGCACTTTGGTGTGAGGTAAACATCTTCGAACTCAACGTATAGATGGAAAGAGAAATACCCAAGATTGTGGTGTCCTTGCTCACTTCGAGGATGCCAATGGTACCATGGAAGGTTATTGTGGCTTGATCCAAGATATTCTGAAGCTTGACTTCAGACGATTCTTTATATATGTACTGGATGTGAAGTGGTTTAAAGAAGTGGTAACAAATGGTGAGCATTGCACAATCAGACGTCATCCAAGTGGTTTTGTAATCATTGACTCTACAAAATTTCACCAAAACAAGAATGACACATTAGTACTGCCTCAACAATGCGAGCATGTATATATGCAAAGGCTAATTTTTTTATATGTATACATGTGATACATATACACAATATAATAAGTACTTAAGTTTTTTGCTTTTGTTTTTCAAATACAAGTTGTGTATCATCCAATGGTAAACAATAACCGATGGTGGTATGTCATCCCTATATCTAATCATTCAAAACTAATATATTGTAATATTACCAACATGGAGATAGCAGATGATAATCCAACAATTAATGATGATGTGCATTATGACATCATTATGGATGATATGCGTGATATAGTACAAGATGAACCTCCCGAGGATGTTCAAGGAAACGCAGAAGAAGACAATAATGTGATTGTCGATGATATTGATGAAGTTATTGAGCAATATAGCAACACATCTGATAGTGGGATAGACTTATTTGTTTCGTTACCTCTTGGTAACATAGACCTAGAAGTAGATAGTTTAGCAAGGGCTGATCTCATTGAAGATGAGATGGATCATTCACTGTAACGTACTTAATTTGCTTATTGATTCAATGTGTATTCCTAATTCTATGCTTTTTATCATGCGCACACGTGCATACTCAAGAATCAATAGTCAATTTTAAAGCTAAATTGAATTTTCCTTAATAAAAAGGAAGTATCTTTTATCATCTTCAAGTACGTAGAGAAATTACGAGATACATATTGCAATGCTTGCTACTAATTGTAAGGTTTCTGTCGCTTGCCGCTAATTACTTATATCAGGCTTGTCAACTGGAGGAATTGCCATTCATTAGAGAGCAATGAAAAAGTAATTATTGACTCTATTTTTTTAATTCAATGATTCAATGTGTATTCTTAATTCTATGGTTTTTATCATGCGCACATGTGCATGCTCAAGAATCAATTTCAAGTGGTTAAATAATTATTAACTTTGGTTTTTTAATTATGTGAATTGCTAATTTTAGGTGGTTAAATAATTGTGCGTCTGCTGGCGCATCTATATTAGCGTCTATTTGCGCGGATATATAGACGCAAAATTCGCGTCTATTTACACGCACTTATAGACGCTCTGATAGATGCGCCCGACTTTGCGTGTCTAACATGTGCATCTATGCCTCGTTTCTGTTGTAGTGCAACCAAAATTTTCTTTCGAGGGTGTGAGTCCAGTAGAAGATTTGTACACACATTTGGATGACATTCCTTTCATTTTTCCTTCTGTCGCTCAATGTGAACCCAACCTTATTGACATTTGAAATGTTCGGCATGTCTACATGTGGGTGCACTCTTAGAAATGATAGAATCACTTATTATGGACTAAGCAAACAATAAACTATTTAGAAAACACCATTGGACTTTTGTGCTTGAATAGAATCATTTAGGGACACCAAGCAAACAATGAACTAGTTACAACTTGTCATCAAATTTTCAAGAAAGAGAACCATTTTCAAATATTATTAGGACTTTTAGCATTGACTGTTGCTTCTAGATTGATGTTTATGGTGCATTCAATTGAAGACCCTCACAACATCCTATCAATGCTACTAATCTTGAATCTCAAGTGTTAGGGCTATCAAATGGGGAGTCAAGTTATTACTTGATCCTTTGGATTTGAAAAGGCATGTTTTGGAAAAAATCACTTATTGACATGGGATAGTTCCTAGTAGTAGCTAGATGTGGGCTCATACCTAATGTCTAAGAAGAGATGGTAGGAAATGCACATGGTAATCTAGACTAACTCTTACTTTTGAAACCAAACTTAAATTCATCCAATATGGATTGTAAACTAAAATGGCTCTTTTGGAATTTAAAAGTAGGTATCTTATTCTTTAATGCTCCAAGTTGAAATAAACATGTCACATTGGGCACTTTTGTGAAAAGGATTAGCATTCTTGTGACATTAATTATGTATGTGTGCCTTGGTGTTCATAGGTCAAACCAAAAATTACCTACCGTGTTATGTATTGATTTGTAGATCTCGAAGATAACAATTGAAAGATACACATCTCTAAGAACATTTGAGTGTAATTATTAAAATTTTACTAGGATCCCATTTTTTATTTCTAGTACTACTAAAGGTAGAAGATTTGTGCCACCATGCTTTCAACCTTGAAGGTGAGGTTTGGGGTAGTATAACTACTTTTTTATGAATTTCTCACTTCATGTTTTGCTAGGCCAAAGTATTGGTCAATTGTTTATCATCATGGTAGGTGCATCAACAATGGAGCTTTAAGATGATCTTAGGGGGTGATGGGACACAATGTTCATCTATACTAAGTGCCACATAACACATAACAAAATAATACTCTACTAAGAACAATGTTATATGTTAAATTTGTTCTACTTGGATATTTTCATCAATATATAAGTATATTTATCTTATGAATGATTAGGTGACAAAAAATTACTATTTTGTAAAAGAAGTTGATTTTGCAAGCCATCGTTAAGAGTTGCTTTATTTTAGATAATTTATATAAAAATAGGAGTTGCTTTATTTCAGATAATTTATATAAAAATACTTACAAGTGCTCTTTTTTCTTCATACAAATTACGTCACTCTTATTACATGATAATGTCGCATAGTTTTGAATGCATTCTTAAAATTAATACATTTGTGTGCTTCATAACCATTTAACAAGACTTTTCACATCATCCTTTGACTTGTTCGCTATTGATGATATTGTAGGCAATGCAGTCAAAACCAAATAAGAACTACTTCTCTCCATTCTTTGTGGTCGTAATGTGGCTCAATGCAATTTGGGAATTTTGGAAAGGCCTTATACTATTGAGGATGTTTTACGGCGATGGATTCCATGAAACAACATTTTCGACTATAACAAGGTTGATTGGTCTCATTGCCAGGGCTTTCAAATCATAGTCCTACTAACTATGTGAATGCTATTAGATTAGGCCCACAAGTTCTTAGTGATATTATAAGATGATGGTTTTGTTGTTAAATGGATACATGTGTGCAATGAAATAAGATACAACTTATAGCCTTTCTTAAATAGGAGGTCCTCAAAAGGGATATAAGAAATACACTTCTTTGAGCCCATAGTCCCACATGATATACTTACATATTCTTAAGTGAACCTCATGATGAGGCATCACTTTATTATATGGAAACAATGATTTGCAAGTGAAATGGTAAGATTATTTGTATACTTGAATGAGAATCCATGCACTTCCATTGGAGATAGGATTATCTAGTGTTTGGTGAAACTCTAAAGTGGTGGATTATTTTTGTGTGAATTAAAGCCTAATCTTGTATAAATAAATAGATTATGTTGTAGAACTAGTTCATGCATGAGAGGACTATTACCTAACAAAGATAAAGAGAAATTTGATCATGGATCATTAATCAATTTCATTTTTATTCACACAAAAATATTGAGTTTCAAGTATGAGATCTTGAATGCAAATCATTTCTTTTTTGTTTGTTACAAGAAAAATTTTCAAACTTGTTCTACTAAAGATTTTGATTCTCAGGTACTTATCCTTGAGAAACACTTGAAATTATTTGTCTACAAAAAAGAAACTAGTGATTTCTTCATGTTACTGTCTGAAAATCTTAATAAGGACTCTAGATTAACTTTTTGGTGCTAGAATGATCAAGATGTGTGGCACAATTGGGTTGTTCAAAGTAGAGTTGAGAGAAATTGATGTATGCATATTGCAATTTGAGAATATGTGTTTTAGATCCTATTAGTCTTGCATCATTGAGGTAATAATAAAGAGTTTATATTTTATTGATCTTGTATGCTTATTAAATAGTCAAGATTCTAGATTTTGATATGCAAAAAATAAAAAATAGGATTCTAAGATCATAGTCAAGTCTTGAGCAATAGAAGAGTCTACTAGTTATAGATCTATTAGTGTCATTACGTTTGCGATCAAGATCTAGAGTTGACATATGTTTTTGACATTACAAATCCAAGAAATTTGATTATTTAATTTTTTTATTATAACAACAAGTATTATCATTTATCTTTTAAATATATATAGTTCAAAGGTTAATGGGAGTAACCTAATTCAAAAACTTGATGTGATCGTTAGAATTAAAGTCTTATTATTTGAATGGATTTGTGTGATAAAAAATACTATTTAATAAAAATTTTGATGTAGCAAGCATTGGAATCTTACTTTAGGAAAAGCATAAACTGAATAGGTATCTATGGGAGATTCCCTTCCAGATTGAGTTCTAATAATTCATATTATATTGGTTGAATCTATTTGAAATAGCTTGCGCGTTTTTATAGTCTGCAAGGCATAGGTTCAATTCTCTAGCTTTTTATCTTTACGCTTATTCTCAATCTGTAGTCCATAGGCTGCAACGTCTATAGTGACATATGTATTCCATGCATAAAAATTCTCTGAAATCTTCTTCGTTTCTCCCTTTCCAAAGTTAAATGTTACAATAAATAGACTTGTCTCACTAGCACAGATATTTCTATCCTTCCAAAAAATTAGATTTTCTTCATAACATCTCTATAGGCTTCATAGTCCCTGTATCATAGTCATAATTATCACATCATACACATCTGCAAACAAATTTACTACTAAGAAAAGTCTACAAAGGACAAGATCTCCTGAGATCTTTCAATTTGGCCTATTTTATTTGTAGATCTTTATAGCATGCTTGGTCAAGCTGCTTTCTCATTGGCATGTTTTCTTTTTTGGGTTTTTAATATCGGTTAAGTCACCTATCAGTCAGCTAGCGTCAGTAATTCGAGTTCTCACTTCTCACAAGATTACTCCAATTGAGGCAGACTTGCATTGCACTTGGTTCAAAGAGAATGGGAGATGAAGGAGAGTGTAGCACATCAATCCTTCTACTTGTAAAGAAAATTCCCATTCCAACCCCCTAAAAAAATACAAGTTGGGTTTTTTCTAACATGTAATGGCCATTTGTTTGCTTATTTGCTAACGTAATTTTTATGAGAAAAGCTCTCGGGCTAACTGAGACCACCCGACTATAGGTCTGGACCTTGTCAAGGGTCCATCCATCCACTTCTCTCAATAGAGTATTTTGAATTCCCTAATTACCTACCACTTTAGGTTTGACATATAAAGATAGCTTCTTCAATTATCTTCTAGCACTGGTTCGTTACACATCTCTATTTCACGACACAAAAACAATGTAAAGCAATTCTTTCTCAATTAGAGTTCCTTTAAGAAAAATGTCTTTTTACAATGTTTCCTGTTGTAAAATAATTAAGTTGTCTTGCTACGAAACTCCTGACTGGACATAATATCATCCTGAATGTATTATTCTCACTAAGTTCAGTCCCTAGACTAGTATCGAGACTTCCATAATACTATCTGGGTTTGAAGGTGAATTAATAGTTCGTAAGAGTCTAAGGAATTTGTGACTAGAGCCCCTTGGTATTCTCATCTCCTCCTACCAACTAGAATTTCCTACGATAGGACATTTTGTGTCATCATCTATCCATATACTGACGTGAAAATAAAACCCCTTGGAGTAGGTTTTATTCACGCTCACTTTAGGGAGGTCTAGCACCATTAGGGAACACTACCTCAGTTGGGTGTTCTGTGCCCATCGGAATACTACCTCAGTTACGAGAATCTGTACCCAATTACCCATGTTTTATTTTGATAATTTAAGAAAAATCAAAATCTAACTTACAACCACAAACAACTTACTTCAAATGTATTATACACAACAATTTTTAACGAATTTACTTACAAGACAAACCCTTTTCAATATTAAGGCTAGACTTAGTGTAAGTGGAAATATCTTCCAATAATCCTCTCAGATTACTCTTCCCCTTGGGATCTAGCCCAAGATAAAATTTAACAAGAGTTTATTTTCCCAAAACTTCCATATTTGAGAGTTCGGACAACCCATCAGTCCTTCCAAAACACCTTTAAGCAACTCTCGTGATAAAACTTTTTTCTTTTTTCTTAACGGAATTTTGTAAGTCCTTATCTCGTGATAATTCACTAGATTCAAAACCCTTGGATATTTTATTATGAAAAGTATTCTAATAATTTCATCTCAAGATTTCTCAAAGAACAGTGTTCGTATTTATTGATATGAGGTTCCATCAGTTTAATACAAAATGGATTCAAAATTTTAACTTCTTAAAAATTTTCTTATTACAAAAATAACAGTCCTTGAATCTAGTTCTTAGTAAAACCTATTTGATGCAATAAAATCGTAAATTCTTTCGGGTAGTGCAGTAACTTCCCTACACCCTATTCCTAGTACATCTTGTATAATCCAATTTAATCTTTGGAATTTGCGATTAAGAATTTTTTATTTATTAAATTTTTTCTATGCATGAAATTATATAAAAAAGTCCTACTCTTACAGATGTAATTTTTCTTTACGAGCCCATGACATGATGTTTGAATATTATTTTAATATTTAAAATAATAGTCAAACATAGCACTTGGGGATATACGACGAGTGCTTGGTATTCGCAACTTTGTTTGTAATTCTGATATACTTGCCATTCCATTTGCAGTGGTTACACCTGCAACATCATTGACAACTACCGCTTCTACGGCCTTCGTAATTTTCTTCTTCAGGGCCATGGTCTTCGATCAAGAAATTGCAGAGAAGACTTCAATAATAGAGCTATGGGTCATCTTGATTGCATCGTTAGAGATTTCTATAATAGGAATTGAGAAGAAATCGAGTAGATTCTTGATTCTATAAGGAAATGAAGGTAGAAGAGATGGGATTTGATCAAAGCATCCTCCTTATTTTCCCAATAAGAATTGCTCTCCTCTTGCCTCTCTCTCTCTTGCTCTTCTCGCTTGGTTCGAGAAGAGTCTTTCCTCTTGATTCATGCCGATATCTCTATGGCTATTCATGTTCCATATTTATAATTAAATTGAAGGGAGGGGGATCTCATGAGTTGTGGCCAAGAAGAGGAGTTCTTTATGGAGAGTATCTTGCCAATCCAGTGGGAAGCTTTCGACATGCAATATGATGTTGCCGATCTATTCTTTGAGGTCCAAAGAGGTTGCTAGAGATGCCATGACTAATTCGTCAAGCTTTGGGGTCATCTTGCTTCAATATGAGCCTCTTGTAGGAGTATCTTGTTGAGATTGAGAAGGGAGATCTCAAACTTTTTCTCTGTCTTTTAGTTTTCCAAATTGAGAGGGGAGAATATGATGGTGATGATTTGCCAAAAAGGGAGGGGAGGGGGCGGCGCAATAATCAGTCAACGTCTCCTTCTCTATTAAGCTTTTAAAAAAAGCTTTAGCTTTTTTCTTTTCTATGGCTTTAGTATTAAATGCATTTGGTCTACTCCATACTTACTAGCCACAATCGTCGTACACATGGCAATTCTCATGTAGAGATATTTGCATATGTATTGATCTCGGTGTGGGGGTATGAGATAAAGACTATTTTATGCGAGACATTGCTTTTGATAGTCTAAGTTCTTCAAACTTAATGTACAAGAATTTGGGAAAGTCGAAACATCACAATCTCTCACATTCTTTACAAGCTCATCCATGACTTCATCCTTTATTGGTGTTGAAGTAGGTGTAAGAGGTTGTGGGACCTAAGTAAAGGCTCAAGCCATGCAGGGGTAGCCATAGTCTAGAGGCCAATTTCCTTAGCTTATATATGAGTTGTATATAAACATGCATAATGTTTTTCAAACTTCATTATCATAAATAAAGTTGACAAAGGCATTTAATGGCATTGGGATTGTGATTGTGATATTGACAAACAACTTATCACATCAACTTGTACACATATGTGATATCATTACATATCTTTCATTTGAAAGGCTCACTTGTTTCTAATTTTGAGAATAGCCCATTCTATGCTCTCTAGACCTGGGAGTGAAGGAGGATCTAGAGATCTATATCCTATGACACTTGAGAATGCTACATAATATTTTTTGTGAAAAAATTCACAAATATTGACCAACAACCTATTTAATATAATGTCATAAAATTATTAGCAATAGAACCATGAAATGTGTAAGAATATCCAATAATTATTTCAATAGATTCACCACTCTTTGAGATTTGAAGGATGTATATCTATAATTATGGATATTAGAATATTTAGAAAATTACTCAAATATATAATCCAATATAAAGTCTTATTGATAAAACTTAACATACAATTAATTATTCTTTGGTGCATGCCAATGGGTCCATTTTGTAAATCTAGTTCCCAATGTGTAAGTGCATGTGCTATAAGCACTTCCTTGATTGTTGTTCTTGATCCCTTGAGGTTGAAATCATTGAAAACTCCAATCTTCTGCATAGGACTAAATTTATTTCCCGCCTAAGAAAGGTGACAATAGATCTCAAAATAATTCAGCAAACAATGGCAAGTTTATGCCTATAGATCTTTTCAAGGAAAGAAAAGAAAAGGGTCTAAGTTTCAAATGTAAAGAAAAATATATGGCTGATTATGCATCCAAGTGCACTTACAAGAATGCGAAGGCCAAGAATTACAATATGATCGTACTTGAAGATGTGGATGATGAGGTTATTGAAGAACCAACAGTGAGTGCACAAGTTGAATTTGAAGAGCATGATGAGGATCTTGATCCTGATCAGTCTTACAATGTTGCAAATGGATTTCCATTTGACCATCCTGGTGGGCATATTCCTTTTGATCCAGTGGGACAAATTTACCTCTTACTACCACTACTCTTTGTTATATTTTCATTGTTGATTGGATCGGTTTAAAAAGCCCTAGTATAATTCATATGAAGGGTAGCATTCATAGAAAGGATGTGTTTATCGTAATAGACAGTGCCAGTATACCTAGTTTTGTGAATAAGTTAGTTGTGGATAGGTTACACTGTTTTCCCACCATTGATTTACATCAACCCATAAGAGTACAAGTGGCTAATGGTGAAGAGTAAATCAACACTCAAATGTGCCCAAAGGTTCCCATATAGTTAGTTGAAAATTACGAGATATAGGTGAACTTAATTGCCTTAGAAATGGAACCCATAGATATTGTGCTTCGGTGTGATTGGCTGATGACTTTAGGAAAAATTACTATGGATTTTTTGCCATTTTACATGGAGTTTTCCATTGATGGAAAGCTTATCCATCTATAAGGAATCCTTTGTAAATTTGATTTTTAGCTTATCACCATTAAACAACTCAAGAAGGAGTACAAACAGTGATGTCATATTTTTGTTTTATACTTGAATAAAGAGGTAGAAGATCAATCCAAGAATATAGCTAAGCATAAAACTTTGAAAGGTCTACTTGAGGAATATATGGACTTATTTGAAGTGCCTACTTCATTACCTCTTAAGAGAGTAGTGGATCACCCTGTAGATTTGGAGTGTCATTGAAAGCCAGTCAATGAGCCACCCTATAGAATGTCTAAATGTGAGCATGAAGAAGTAGCCAAGAAAATCAAAGAGCTTTTATAGATTTGTTGAGATTTACAATCACACCCAATGTGGCCTCTTTGTATGAGGTAGTTTTGGGCTTAGGATATGTAGGAAGACTGAATCCCATATGCACAGAGAGGGAAACTGGTACCCATCTAGCAACTATAAAGCCTTGTACTTGACTACCAGTTTTTCAAATATATGATGAATGCAATATCATGATGCTTTCCTCTTTTAGTTAGTGTCTTGGTCATTGTCAGTCTTATACACAAGATTGTGTTTATGAGTCCAAGCTTCCATCTTGGAACTTAATTCACTTGTGTAACAGGTCAAGTCTTTGTCTATGTCATCATGAGCTTCATCTTCATCTTTGATCTGCCATAGCTATTGCCATGGTGTAGATCCCACAACTTTTTTCATGGTATCAGAGCTCAATTGAGCATGGCACTGCCTCTCCGGTCTCTTCTCACCTCTGATCATCTTTTCCCAGCTCACATCCAACTCAATTCTTCATTTTCAACTTCATCCTCATCTTGACCTTGAGTCTGCCATAGCCAAAACAGCACATACCTCTATTGGAGCTTCTTGATCTCCTCATCTAGGCCATAACTCTTGAAGCTTTCTTCTAGGAATACCTTCTCTAGGTCAAGGCGATCCTCTCTGCCCATCAAAGCTCGACATTGCTTGTCATTGTGTCCAACATTGTGTGAATTCCAACTTCACAATTTTGTTTTGCATAGCCTGCAGTTCGTACATATTGTTATTCCATCTATTTCTTCTTTCAGGCTAAAAATTATTGAAGAGTTATATTCTTCACCTATAGTTTGACATTTTGGAGTGTTTAAGACCTATGATAAGATTAGCAAAAGCTTTCATTGGAAAGGATTTTGGAGAGATGTTAAAGACTATGCCATGAAGTGTATGTAGTAGAACAAGGATAGCACCCATAAGCTAGGTGGTTTGCATATTACCATGAATTTTATTACTGCTTTACCTACTACCTAAAAGAGTTAGAAAAGCATTTATGTAGTAGTGGAAAGACTCACAAAGGCAACCCATTTTATTCCTACTAAGACCCAATTCACTGCTTCACAACTAGCTAGTTAGTTCATGGAGCAAATCTTTAGATTACATGGACTACTACATATGATTATGCATGATAGGGATACCAAGTTCATGAGTAACTTTTGGCAGGTAGTATTCAACTCCATTGGTACTAAATTGACTCCTTCTATAGCCTATCATCTACAAATTAATGATCAAACAGAAAGAGAAAATAAGTGGTTGGAGTCTCATCTTCGTCATTTCTATCATGATGTATAGCATGTATGGGATTGATGGTTGCATTTGGTTAATGATAGAGGTATAAAAGTGAGAAATGTAATTTTTGACATCTTTTACCATAATACAATTACTGTCTCTCATCTCACCTGCTTATACTTAGCTTTTATGGCTTCTCTCTCTTCTTTCCTATCTTTCTAGTCTTTCACTCTCCTTGTGACTCATTCTTTCTCTCACCTCTCAGCCCTCTCCTTGACAACACATAAGTAAGGAAAGTAAACAATAGAAAAAATAAAACGTTTTCTGATTAGAGAAACTAAGGAATGATCACATAGGAAATTTCAAACACAGGGAAATTTTCCTATGTAAAGCCCTATATAGGGAAATGGAGAGGAGAAAATAGGGAGCCAAATAGGGAATTTCCTAATAGGGAGATTTTCCTAGTATCATATAGAAAACTAGGGAATCCCATAAGGAATTCTCTACATAAGAAAATTATCCTAGAATCACATAGGCAATTTCTACATAAGGCCCTACATAGGGAAATTTTCTTATGTAGGAAATTTCCTATGTGATTCTCTAGTTTCTCTAACTAGGAAATATTCCATTTTTCCTATTATTTACTTTTCCTACTTATGTGTATTTTTAACTAGGAAATTGATAGAAAATTCCCTTTTTTTCCCTATGTAGGGAATGATTAAAAGTTCCTTTTGACAGTTTTTAAGAGGATCAGAGTATGTGGGGGAGATCTCTTGAGTGTTTAAGGGAGGAAGGAACCTATCATAGTGCTAAAAGCTACCTACATATGGGATTAGAAGCTCTATGTTTTCTGGATGATGATTATTTGTTGAACTTGTTGGTGGGATTTTTGGTTGAATTGCTTGCATTTGAGCTGACCAAGGTGGCATGTTGGCATGTGTTTTGTCATGGAAGTTGACTATAATTTTGGAGGGGCCCTTAGTCACCGTTGACCGGCTAGCATGATCAAGGGGAGAAGAAAATCATGTTTTTAAGGTGTTGGTTGACATGAAGAGTTCTTCAACCTATGATTGGATCATGGAATGCCACGCATGATGATAATAATGGACCTGGCTGACAAGGAACTTGATGCTTAATGTTAAGATGGCATAGAATTTTAACAAGTATGGCCTATTATTTTATGTAGCATACATTGCATCACATTTTTAGAGTACTACTGAGTTTCTTCATTAGAATTGCTAAATAGTTGTAAGAGTGTTAGTATGTGATTGTTTTGATTCAAGAATATAAGAGCTTTTGGAAGTTGGAATTGTTTCAAGTCTTGTCTTTGAGTTTTCATATAAGCATTTGAGTTACATGATGCAAATGAACTCATTGAATTTTTAGAAAGAAAGAAAAATCGATATTGATGCTAATCTAAAAATATAGAAGCATTGTTGTGATTTGTGGTTGTGATTCATTGCTCTTGAAAATTTGCAGTGATTATATTTTTATGGATGTCATGCGTTCTTGAGTGGAAGGGTACTGTTCTTCCTCAAGTAGTACATGTGTTATGAATGAAAATCGAACTCAACACCTTTTAGAATCATCTTGTGGTTTTTTATGCTCCACATTCTATGTGTTTTTGAGGCTACCATGGGCATTATCATTCTTATTGTGGTCAGTTCTCTAGTATTTGGTCATGCATTGATAAAGTTTCCAATCCAGTTTAACTCTTAGGTGAAGTCTACATCACAATTGGCACTCCTCATTTTGTCTTTAGGTTGTGAGGTGTGTTTTTATACTTTACCACTCGTGTGACATATTTTTTGTTGCCCCCACTAAAGAATGTCAATTTGACTTTGTCTTGGTTGTTTTGACTTGATTATGACCTTGCTTTGGGTATTTGATTGTAATTTTTGATTGATTGAGGACATGACTGATGATTTTCCTTGACTTTCATGGGAGCTAGGAAGACGGAGCATCCCATGATAAATTTGAGCTAAATTTTTTGATCTAGAGTGTGACAAAGATTTTTAGATAAAATTGAGCTAAATTTTTTGATCTAGAGTGTGACAAACTTTCATGATAAGCTCCAGATACTTAGGTATCAATTGTAGGGAGTAGCGTCATGACACGTTTTCTGTGTAAGCTTGTTCTATTCTCAATAAGAGAGAAACATCTCTTAAGTGAGGCAAAGTTGGCACAAACTAGCATGCAGGTTGGAAATAATGAATTCATTATTCAAAGATTTAATAGGTTGAGAATTATGATAGCTTGCATTTATATGACTTGAAATCTTTAGCATCCATGAAATTGATACCATAATGTAGTGGACTCCACTTGGACAACATAAGAGAACTTGATTTTCATGTAGATTTTGAAAAGTTTCTCTAAATTAAGACATGTTTGGATATTTTGAAAATATTTTGGCATGAGAATGTACTCAAGGCTTTATTATTCTTATAAATTGAGAAAAGGAAAAACACACACTGAATAGCATGAAGGAAGAGTGACGTTCAAAAGGAAAAGCTTTTGAAAAAGTAGGCCTTATGAAATGCAAGGTGCATTTTATTGTAGAGAGTATATAATTGTGGTAGAGGGGCGGATGATTGGAAAAACGAGTCGACATGTAGAAGGAGGAGTAATGACTACCGTATTGCTAGCCATAATTTCTTGAGGATGATGGAGGCCATGGTGTAAGTTCTGGCTACTAGTGCGTTGTCAAAACCTATTGTGGAAGGGTGAAGTGTTGGGAAAGCAAAAATACGATATAATTTTGGGGAGTATGGCTTATGAGGAGCTATAATTGAGATCCCAAGCTCTATGTATTCTACTACAGTAGCATCATGAATATCAACTTGACAAATTATACTTGACATGTAGCACCAATTTGGCTAGCACATTCCAATATCAAACCTTTTTTGGGGCATGCAAGGAGAGAGCTGATGAAGGTTGTGATTGTGGGCGTTATTTTTTGCTATTAATCAAGAACGTAAATGTAGAATACAAACTATATATATATATACATATATATATATATATATATATATATATATATTCTTGATATACACTAATTATCATATTGATGAAGAGTGCGTATTTACAAGGTTTCAGTGCGACCCTCTTTTCCTCACTGTTTGGATTATTTTAGCTTTATTGTTTTATTTTAGGATTTAATTTTTTTATTTTAAACTCTCCACACCCACCCATAATATAAAATAGAGTTTCGATGTGTTCTAGTCCAGCCAAAACACTGCAAGCATTTAGCTTGTCTCTTGAAAGAGATTATGTAAGAAAACTAGTTGTATTCTTTGTAGTTGGAACATCTTCTAGCTTTATGATATGGTTTTCCACTTATTGCCGAATGAAATGGTCTTGAATGTCAAGATGCTTTAATTTCTCCGATTGCTTCAATTTCTTTAATGTGTCTATCACTACCGTGATGTTGCACCAAATTGTGTATGGTCTTTGAACTGAAATTCTCAATTCCTTGAATGAATGTTAACCCTCAGATGAACAAGGTGGAAAATCCAAAAAATCTAAAGTAGAAGACAAGGCCAAGGCAAAAGTGAAATAGAAGACAAAGGTACGCCAAGAAAAATGTGGAAACATAAGAAGTGCAGAAAAGTCCTAAATCAAGGAGAAAGGCACATAAGAAAAAGCACAAATCAATAATTTTGTAAAAGAGCACAAGGCACACCATGATTTATTTTAAGAGCATCGCTATGCAAATTGTAAAGGTAGATGGGAAGCTAGGAAGATAAGAGGATAATGGGAAAAAAGGACCTTGCCACAATGGCCGGTCATGTAAAAAAGGGGATGGGTGCCCATGGAATTTTAGGGCATGTATATAAAGCTCAAAAAGTGAATAAGAGCTCATTATTTGGTATGTGGAAAAGTGGACTCTTCTTCTTCTCTCCTTCTCGTCTCTTGCTTGTTTTCTTGCGAGTGCTTGAGGGAGGGAGTGTAAGTGAGTGAGGGAGTGAGTGTGTGAGGGTGAGGGATCTTGGAGGTGAAGCCCTCCACCATCTCCTCTCTTCTTCTTCTCTTCTCTTCTCTCATCTAGCACATGGCTATGGAGGATGGAGCTTGGAGAACAAGGCTTGAGGATGCTTGAGCTTGCATCAGGAATCATAGAGCTATCAGAGTGCTTGAGAGAGGAAGCAACTCAATGGAGCATCAAGGTAAGCTCACTAAACTCGTAGAGAGGCATAGCGCATCGGCTATGTGAGAGGTAGCCATTCGTGCTCACTTGAAACGCTTGAAGGAATAAACAATCCATGGGTCTTGGCGGTTGAGCCTGAGCTTGTTGCCTCTAAATTTTGGTTCCATTGCTGGGACAAACGGATTCAAGCTTGAGCGCTTGCGCGCTTTAAATCGAGCATCAAAGTAATAGTTTCATCCCCAAACCAAAGCTTGAGATAGATAGGAGGTTTTGGGTTTTTAATCCATGCTACAAGTAAGTATTTTTGGTTTTTGATGATTAGTTGAGTAGGAGAAATAATTTCAATACTTTACTTTTGAGTTTTGTTGCATTTAAAGTAGGATAGGAGGGAGAAATCATAGTGGAAAGCATAGGGTTCGTTGCTGTAAAGTAGGCCTGAAGAGGGCACAAACATGGAAAAAATGGAAAAAAGGAGTGCTCAGATGTATCAGAATCACAAGGGGAGTGATCGGGAAGGCTAAGGTGGTGCTCAGCAAGGGTTTAAGGTCTTGGGTAACCATGGAAAGCCTCATTTGCAGTCCTGCCTTTGTGTGTGTGTGTGTGTGTGTGTGAGAGAGAGAGAGAGAGAGAGAGAGAGAGCTTGTAGGTCACGAGTCCACATCAGATTGATCAAAGCGTGTCAAAGCTTTTTACGAGATTCAGGTATAGGATACCCTTGGCCTACACCCTTGCTTGAATTCTAGAAGGTCTTGTAGGTGGTGATAGCTTTAGAGTGGAGATTTTCAGCAAATCATAGTCGAAGTGTGTTTTGACTGGTGCAATTGGATGCTTTTCCCAGTGTCCGATTCCATGGAATCAGACGCTCAAAATTGGACACAAAAATTTGACCTATCCGATTGGACAACCCACTTTCGTCCGATTCCGAGAATCAGAGGAGAAGAAATTGGAGGCACCACCTAGTTGGATCGGATGCTCAACCCGTTCGATCGCAACAATCGGACCATGAAATCAGACCCAATGACCTTTCCAATCAGACACATATTCAAATTGGACCAAGCACCCTTGTCTGATTTCAAGAATCGGACATATTCAAATTGGACCAACCCACGCTGTCCAATGATCAAACACACCTTGTCCGATTGTGACAATCAGACCTGAACCTGTCCGATTCCTAGCATTGGACATTGGTAAATCAGACGTTCAATTTTCAAAATTAGATTCTGGTAAATCGGACACAACCTAAGAGAGAAAACCTAGAAATTTGACAAATCCCGAACAACGAGGATCGTAACCTGTGCCGAAAGAATCCACCGAATGCCTCACATGTAGTTATAGACCTAGAAATCATGGCTGAACAGCCAAGAATCGTGCAACAATGCATTTTCACAAGCTTGACATGTGTGATACTATGGGCTGGTTGTAAGACCCAAAATTGACCCTGAACAAGTTGAACAGAATAGCGTAGCCAAAACCCTATAAGTCGATGAGGACAACTAGAAACAGAACATACAACCCTATCAAGCCAACCCATAAACAAGAGTGGTAGAGCTGCGTAGACACTTTGTTTTCTCACTCACTTTGATTTCTAGCACCACCCAAAACACACTTAGGAAGAGATGAGAGCCTGGTTGTGCACAGTGCACAGAAAAGAATACACCCGCACACACATGCACAGAGTGATGGTAAGTTGAGGACTGGTTGTAGTTAACAAGGAACTCACTTAGACATAAAACCTTGAAGGAACCCACCGGTAAGAGAAGATCCCAAGACATAGAAGGGTGATCGAATCCCCAAAAGTAGGACCAAGCAAAGAAGACAGCTAAGAAGTGGGATGCAACAAGGATAGACACTATCCTGGAAGTGGATCTACCTGGCCTCATCAACCTAATCCAGAACTTGGCAGAATAAGAAGTCTTGGACATGGAAGAGGGCAGGTCAAACTGTAGAAGTGAGGAAGAACTTAACTTAGGAGATTTTCCTGAGGCTATCCAGTAGTTAGTGAAAAAATACGATGCTCGAACCCGGCTAGAACACCGCGGCACACCTGTAGAGGATATCATAGCAAATCTTGAGGAGGAGAGGAAGCTAGCACACAAGGCTCTACCAAGTCTAGCCACATACAACTAGGATCAACAAACTAGGAGCTTACGCAAAAGCATGGAAATGCGAGAGATCCAGAGGGTGGTAGCCCTAGCAAGTAAAAATTGGTCAGAGAGTGAGAGATCGCTAGAAGGGGACCTCACACTGAGCGCAAGCGCATGCTAGATAACATGACAAGAGAGCAAAGCGCTACAGTATTAGCAACATCGCTACTCGCGCGGTTAGGAGTCAACCAAGGATCTAAGAGCCAATAAAAAATTCCTGTGGTAGCAAAGGAGTTGGACAAATACTAAGAAAACGACAACCCGTACAGCTTTGTAGAGCAATTCGAGCAGGTATGTGAGGCCAATGGTCTCACTAATCCCACTCAAGGCTCACAAGCTTTTGGTCTATGCTTGGGTGATAAGGGTCCAGGACTTGGTACACAAGCCTTGATGCTACGGAGTGTGGCAATTTCAATGTCTTGAAAAATCTCTTCATTAAGAGATTTTCCAAATCGGGGTACTCCAATAACTTGCTAGTGCGACTTCTGAACTTCAAGCAGAGAGAGAAAGAGGACATCTGAGATTACGTGACCCATGTGAGGAGCCTCTTCAGGGGAATCCCTATGGGCGAGAGACCAACTAAAATAACGGTATCCATGGTATTCTTTAACAGAATATGAAGTGAAGAGCTCTACAAAGCCTTGGCAACAACTCGAGCTTGCAGCAAAATGCACTAGCAAGGGTCTATGAAGAAGCTATTAGAGTGGATGACCAGCTCAATGAGAGAAGCTCCAAAGGCTCGAATTGAGAAGAGTCCAGGGCCAAGAATTTTGAGAGGGTGTCAAATCTGAGTGAGAGACTAGGCCCAAGCGCTCAAGATAAAGGCAAGGGCACTGATTCAGGACAAGAGCTAGCAGAGATTAGGATGGACATAGCCAAGTTGTAGGAGATGATGATACGACCAATGTGCCCACACGTCCCATGCATGCATTATGGCAGAAATCACTTGCCAATTGAGTGTCACGACCCTAGGTCATGACCTTGCACTAATTGCGGTAGCTTTGGCCATGACGCCATGCTATGTTGACTACCTCGGAGACTCCCATATCCGCAGCCTTACGGTCAACCCTACCTTGTAAACAGGCCATTGAACTTCTTTGGAAGGGGATCCCCATTGGCTCTTCCGACACCTAATGATGTTAAGATGACCATCCCTAGTGTGGAGATAAATCCTACAGGTATCCCTAGACCACCTCGACCCTGCATAAGCCATCCCCCGACTGATACTCCAATCCACTATGTGGACAAGACAAACAACGATGAGCCTTATGTAAACCCATATGTATCATACGATGAAGAGGAAAACATAGTCCTTATGGAATACCGACCAATATTGGTGATGGCATTAGGTAGAGGGAGAGGTAGAGGCCTAGGAGGGTAGACCCAAGAGCCAATCATGTCTTGGACTTGCAATCACCCAGGACACGTTTTTTCATGATGCCCCGAGAGGGAGCAAGCTAATAGAGACAAGGCTAACCTAAGATGTGTTGAGTGTGGAATCACTCATTTGTTTATTGATTGCCTTTAATGAAAACCAGCCTCTAGTTTGGCAAATAAGCCATTGGTTCCATTGGGATTGTTTGATGTCGAGGCACTTGATGGGGAGACAATTTCTATCCCATTGCATGTCATGACCCGTGCGTAGACAAAGCAGACTGTCGAGACGTAGCAACCTTGAAACAACCTCAATTCGAAAGAAGAGTTAGAGATGGAGGAAGAAAAGGCCACACGCTAAGGTCACTCTCAAAACCGAAAGTGCCACAACATTGCCTGTTGGAAAGAAAGTCATTAATATAGAGGAAGAACCATTAGCTCCATAGACGACTGAAAAGGGAAGTGCTAAGGTTAGGTTGGGGAGTACCCCAACCCGAAACGCCAACTCGAAGCCATCAAGAAGGTGAAGGAGTGGGTGAAGGAGGCCCAAGAGAACCTAAAAGACACTAAGCCCGTACTAGAAGATGAGATCGATGATCTCTCAAGCATAAGTATGCTAGTCTCTCTCCCACAACGAAAATCAAGGATGTGATGATACCACAAGCAATGATGCCTAGATAAATTCTAAATGCTATGGGCCAGTAAACCAGTTAGGACCATTGGCCAAGAACTACAGAGTTAGAAGAGAGGCAAGCAGGTAGCAACCTCCTTAATACATTGGTGACCACCCATGTGACTCTAAACTTAGGCGACCTGCTTAGGCAACATCGAACGCTATGGCAAGAGATGAAATTGTGGGTCCAAGAATCAAATGAGCCAGTTGCCACAGACTTACTAGAGCACAATGCAGTAACTCAAATACCGAGTCTGATGCTGCACTCCATGCCTAAATCCTTACATATCAATGCTTTTTGGAAATGCATGAAAATGCATGTAGTCATGCCAGTCTTAGCTCTGGGGGATGTCACAAGAAAGGGGATCATAGATATGGGATAGAAGTGAGTATGCTAAGCCAAGCGGTACTCCAAATATGGGGTAACCCATCGATTGAGACTGCTAGGTTGAACGTCACACTGGCGAATAGAATGAAGGTGAAACCATTTAGAGTGTTGAAAAATTAGCTAGTGAAAATCATAGGAATCCTCGACTTTATAGTCATGAAGGGAGTGGACTACGACATCCTTCTAGGACAACCCTAGATGCACAATGTGAGAGTTGTAGAAGACTGGGGCAATGGTTTTATCTTCTTGGGCAATTGAATGGAGGTTGGAAGAGTAGAGATAGACACTTGGAAGACTACGCCAGTCGACCTAGATGCCATGTCCACCATGCTTAAGGATGAGGAATAGATTAGGAGATCTTATGGGGACCCAACCAAGTATATCCCATGCTCTGAGGATGAGCGAGATTTGATGCATGTTCTTTCTACCATCAACTTGCCCTTCTTGAACACTGAGGAGTACGAACAAGTCATCAAGTCAACTAGCCAGCCCAAGGACACATGCTCAGTGCTAGTCTGCATGATGATTGGAAGCCTATGTAGAAGACATTTTGAGTCCCGAACCATAGACAAGAGCTCCTAGTGGAGATTCTAGGATATCTGACAGACAAGTTGGATGGAAATCCAACAATGAATCTCAAGCCACTCCAAGATCTCTTGGACCAGCCTGAATGGCGATGGTCCAAGGTGCACAATTTAAACTTGAGGTACAATTGGGCTTTAATCCTCAACTAGAAAGAAGAGACATATCAAAACTTAGAGAATGATGAGCAATCGGACAGAGGCATCTCTAACGATGAATACGAGGACTTTTGTTCCTTCAATGATGAGAGCGAAAAGGAAACCGATACTATAGAATACGACACTAGGGGGGATGTATAATCTAACAAATATGAGTGGCCTCTAGAGACCACGCAAGTAGAGCACCCTTAGGGTAGAGAAAGGAGTCAGGCACAAGGACTGTGATTGAACTTGGTTGGAGCACACAGGCGCAATTGACTACGAGCAGCCTGACCTAGCCCAACTAAGTGACACACCACTGCTGTGAACAAACTCACCTTTCAAGTGATCACCAAGAGAGAGCCCCTCTTCTAGCAACGATAGAGAGTTTTATTCTGAGTCAAAAGTCAGTTCAGATAGTGATACTGAGATACCTTGCCTCCCCAAGAGTAGATGCACCAAGGGGGACCTATTGGTCCACCTAAGATGGCGACGGTTAGGGGAGGAACAACGGAAGCTGCCTAAGGAAACACAGATAGACCTGAGTGTGGTGACTCACAACATACCCATGACACCTGATGCAACACCGGTCAAGCAATGATCGTATCCTGTGAATCCAAAGCATGTCCACGCCATCAAGGAAGAAATTGACAAGCTAATAAAACATAATATTAATGAGTTTGGGAATCTCCCAATTCTCATTTTTTGAATACTAAAAAGGTGGCACTCGGATAACGTGCCCATAAGTTTCTCAAAACTATATGATGTGACCTATCATTGGAAAGTGCTTGAAAAATGGAATCTATTGAGCTATAGAGCGCTCGATTTGGAGTTATAGTGTTCAAGTTGTGACAAATCCAAAGATTTGACCATATGTCCCAAACTTATGGGAAATTCCCATATTCCCCAATATGGTGTTATAAGAGTAGGATTCATCTATGAAATTGAACACATGTACTGGGTTTCTCCCATAGTCATTGTATTAAAGAAGAATGTAAAGATTAGAGTGTGTGTCAATTACAAGAAGGTAAACGTAGCTACAAAGAGAGATAACTATCCAATGCCGTACACCAAGCACATGCTTGAGAGAGTAGCAGGCAAAGAGGCTTATAGTTTTCTAGAAGGCTTTTGCGAATACAATCAGGTGCAAGTGCATCCTAACCATAGGCATAAGACCGCGTTCGTCATAAATGGGGTGTCTTTGCCTACATAGTCATGCCTTTTGGGTTGACTAACGCACCAGCAACCTTCCAATGATTGATGTGCACTATATTCAAAGGCATGCTCAGGAAGGAGCTAGAGGTCTTCGTGGATGACTTGTGTGTTCACTCATCTTAGAGGGAACACTTAGACATCGGTCTTTGAACGGTGTTGACTGTATCGTCTTTCATTGAACCCCTTGAAGTGCCAGTTTTGGGTGAAGTATGGATGCATCCTAGGACATGTGGCATCGAAGAATGACATTGCTACAGATTTCTCAAAGATCAGGGTCATTGTTGACCTTCCACCCGAAATTGATTACAAGCGAATTAAGTGTTTCTTAGGCCATATAGGGTATTATCGATGGTTTGTGTTGAACTGTGTATTGATTGCTAGACCTCTATACAAGCTATTGATAATATTCGAATGGACCGAGAAATGCCAACGTGCATCTGAGAAACTAAAAAAGGCTCTGAACACGGCACCAATTCTATGAGCCCTAAAATTGGGCTCTCACGTTCCATGTGCACATTGATGCTTCAAAATTCATTGTAGGAGTCATGTTGTGCCAACTTGGATTACCTAGTGAGCTTTGCTAGCAGACAACTCACTGAGACCGAAATAAGTTACTCAACAATGGAGAGAGAGGGCTTGGCCATGGTGTTTGGTGTAAAGAAGTTTTGGCATTATGTTCTGGATATGTCTTTTACCTTCTTTGTTGACTATCAAGTCTTGTTGTATCTGGTTAACAAACCTTGCGCTATAGGACGCTGTCGTGTTGCTGCGCATCCGAGTCGTATACACCTCCATTTCTTTTGTTGTGCATTTGTGTTAATTTCCGCGTGTAATTCATTGTTTGTGAGGTGCATTTTAATAATCCGCAGCCAATGTATATATTCCCTTAATGCATTGCACACTGATTATGTTCTGGAGTTACTATCTGAAGTTGAGAAGACTGACCTCAAACCACTCCAACCATGTTTTGACAGTGCCATGAATATGTATTTGCAATTGAAGTGCTATAAAGAAGTGGAGTATTTGTTTGACAGGGCAAAGGTTGTGAATGTGCGGCCTACACATGCTACTTTTAATATGCTTATAAAGGCTTACATAAACAGTGGACAGATGGAAAAGGCAGAACGTGTTTATCAAGAAATGAAGCAAACAGGTGGTATTGTTTTGAAGGCATTAAAGTACTCAGCAAAACAGTTGCAACTAGTAATGAAAGCTCTTAAGGCTAGAGCAATGGATTGTTGGAGAACATATGATGGACATTAAGTTTGCTTTTAAGGCAAATCAGCATCTAAGATTTGGATGTTCATGAGCCTCATTTATTACCTGAACTTAAGGATGCACTAAAGTCTGAAGAGGTATGCTATAGCTGAAAGGGGGTAAAAAGGTAGGCAAGAAGTTCTAAAGAAAAGAAAAGCAATGCTAATTGGGGAGGAAAGGAGAGAAAAAGCAGGGGAGGTCACGAATGGATGAGGGAAAAAGCTAAGAAAAGAGAGGTATATTTTTGAAAAGGCAGAAATGGCGGGCTGCGCCTGGATTGGAGGGGGAGTGAGCTGAAATCGTGGGGGGGAAAACGCAGAAAAAGGAGAAAGCTGTGAGGATAAAAGAATCGTCCGACAGTTGAAGGGAAAGGAAGCAATGTTGATCATGTTGAAGAAACAAATGAAGGGAAGGACAACATCGATGAGCTTGGACGTCGGAGGAGGAGAGTGGAGCTGGATACGATGACTCGAATGAGACTGCCGACGAAGCTGATATCAATGACAAGGAAAGAGTGTTGCAATAATGACGCAGAAGATGAGGACACAGAGGATCCGAAGGCCCTGACACGTCATGGAACTTCGAAACAGCACCTATCAAAAGCCAGCAAAATGCGCGTACAGCCGATGAACAGAAAATAGGAGGTGAGGCAGAGCCTCAGCCCTTTGCACAAGTGGGACAACGTTCAACCAAGAAGAAATCGAAGAAGCCACACGAGGATGGGGTTTCAATATCGGATACTGATCCGCTTCTGAATGTCAATGACAATACGGAAGAAAGAAATCCTATGAACTCTAGGATAGTATACGCAGGTGGATTACCATACTACTCTTCCGAGGATGACAAACTGTAGTTTGGGAACACCGCAAAAGCTCTGTCACCTAAATCCAACCAACATGGCTGTTTGCTTGTATCAGAACTTTGATTCCATCGTTCGTCGCATAATTCTTCACAGCGTGCCTGAACTCTCTTTCTCCTTTTTGGGAAAATTCTCTCTGTGATCAGGCTCAGGGGTGGAGCTAAGAAGAGAAAAAAGAAGACATACACTAAGCCAAAGAAAATCAAGCATAAGAAGAAGAAGGTCAAACTCGCAGTTTTGCAGTTTTATAAGGTGGACGATTCCGGGAAGGTGCACTGCCTCCGTAAGGAGTGTCCTAATGCAGAGTGCTCCGTAAGGAGTGTCCTAATGCAGAGTGTGGGGTGGATCTTGGAGGTGTTGTGGATTGATACCTTCCGTCTGTGATCGCGTGGGAAAGGAGGGGTCGACCTTGGTCTGAAAATTCTTTGACCATCATTGGAGTCGACCTCAGTCTGATAGAAATTTCATACCCAGCCAACCGACAAGTGTTGGGTCGATAAGCTTTATATATATGTGTGTGTTCTTGTCCTCATCTCACCCGAAACAGACGCACTGCAGTCTGCCATAGCCTAACCAGAGGAAGGAAGCAAGGATGGGGAGGACTTTGATTTTTCATTCTGGACTGAAGCGATTGCAGACGCTTGCATCACGCCCGTATTACAATCACTTTGCCTGATGACATGCAAGTACATTAGTTGTTGCTGAACATGAAGGTGGTGCACTGAAGGGTGCTTCATTGAATGCTATAGTGGCAGCAGGCTTAATAAGTGCAGGCAACAAGGTTTCTTTGCTAATAGCAGGATCTGGACCAGCTGTAGAATCAGCTGCAAAGCATGCTTCTTCAGTTCATTCCTCAATTTCTGAGGTACTCATTGTGGAGTCTGACAAGTTAAAGCATCCATTAGCAGAACCATGGGCAGAGGTCATTCGTTTGGCACAGCAGAAAAACAAATATTCACACATTGTAGTAGCCTCAACATCTTTCGGAAAGAATGTTCTTGAATAGCAGCCTCTGTATCCGATTGACCAGGCAATGTAATGCTTTTGCATGTGAGTGAAGACGATGTGAAGAAGACAAGCAGGACGATTTGATAGATGCAGTCAGGCTATGCCATGGTGATGAAAGCTTTGAAGGTGAAAGGAAATATCATGGAGCTCAGAGAAATAAACTGCGCCAGTCGAGGTCCCTGGGACTGAAAGCTGTTGAGAAACAGCATATACTGACGTGGATCTTCTTCCTTCAGGGAATCAGTAATGCAGACATGTGGACACAAATTCAGGTTCAGACACGACTGTGAGCCATTTCATGCACCAACTAGGTGCTGGATTACAGATCTTACGTGCAAACAAACTGATACATAGAGATCTGAAGCTTCAGAATCTTCTTCTTTCGTCAAATGATGGAGATGCGGTTCTGAGATCAGCAGATTTTGGATTTACAAGATCTTTTCAACTATTGAGAATGACTGCTGTTGATTGCCACTAGGCACAGAAAGTTATGAGCTGATTGAAAGGCTTGCATATTATGGTATCACTTCAAATCATGTCCTATACTTCACAGAGGTGTTGAATTTACAAACAGTTTCTGCAGCCAAAAGTGTAAACTTTTGGACTGGGTCTTCATCATATTGCCTAACCTAGGAGCCTTCTTTGCTGATGCATATTGAGGATAATGCAACTAAGTCCTGAAATTGGATGAATTACTTGGAACCCTGAAAAGCAAGCTCTTATGCTTTATTGTGAAGCAATGTACAGTTTGTCATACTTTGTCATTTATTTTGACTCTTCTCTTGTAATGAACTTGACAAGCAATTTAGTGATCTTTGGCATCAAATTTTGAGATCTTCTTGTTAGCGTCTTTCCTTGCTGTATCTTGAACCCCGTGTTCTGCAGCTCTCGCACGATCTCTTTGACATTTCTGGTGAACCCGACGTGAAAGTGCTGCGTCATTAGCAAGATGGGAGACTCGCAAGAAGAGATGACAGATGATAATGTCATGAAGAACCTGTTTCAGTCATTTACCATGTATATGCAGCAGCAAGCTCATGCAAAACGTGACAGTGATGCTATGGATGCTTTGAAAGCTGTCCAACAGGAGATGAAGCAGTTTAATGGCCAGCAAGTGTCAACTTACCTGCATTTGTATGAAGAAAAGATGAAGTTTTTTGGGGTTTCTCAAGATGTTTGGAGCCGCTACTTCTTGCGGATCGTGGTGCGCGCTCTTGAAGGTCGAATTGCAGAAATTCAAGAGGCACATGCAGGTTGGGCTGAATTTAAAAAGGCATTAAAAGATGAATATTTCCTGGAGGATACAGGTCTTATGAATCGCAGGAATTTTTTAGCATGGGTTTCTATGCCTAATAAGGGACTTTCTGTTACCGCTCTTCTGCGAGAGTTTGAAAGCCGTTATGATCAGTTGGATGGGACTGAACAGCAAGCTTTGGAGATGCAGAAAGTGGAGTTATTTTTGCAAGCTGCAGATGCTGATTTACAGGAAAAGTTGGATGATCTTTTGGAAGATCAAGCTACTGATTCAGGTTTAAAGACTGAGTGGAGACATGTCATTGATGCTGTGAATGCTCTTGTCAAGAAGCAGCGCAGGAGAGTCAGATTGCATCGAAATACAGGATCAGTTCCTGAAAAATCCTTGGAGACTTCTTCTTCTACCCCTGCTGCTTCTTTGCCTAAGCCTACTCCTCCTGTTATGAATCCACCAGTTCCTGCTGCTCCAGTGCCCTTATCTGTAGATGATGTTATTAAAGGCTTGGCGGATTTGACGATTGAAGCAGTCAAAGCTGAAGTTGGTAAGTTAAAGGAGCAACTTATGTCTGTACCTGCTGTAGCACCTGCTCCAGTGACTGCTTTTCCAGCTGGTCAAAGAAAAGGGCGTCGATGTATTTGATGTGATAGTACAGAGCACCAACACTGCAGAGATTGTGATGCTTTTCAGGAAGCACGTAAGAAGAATGTAGTGTTTTGGGGACAAGATGGGAAGATATGGCTGACAGAGAATGGCGCTCCTCTTGACACGAACTTTGGTAAGGGAGGTATGAAGAAGCTTGTTGATGATATGGCTGCGCGATCAGCTTATGTGAGTGTTAGAGGAGATGCTTCAGCTTTTGGAGTCCAGCTTGAGCAGAAATCTGATGGAAACTCTGCCTTATGGTCTTCTGCCTTGGAGATAGCGAGAAGAGGGAAAGTTCAAATTTCTACTATGACTTGTGTGGGCTCTAGCATCCGAGGAGAAACAGGATGGGATTCTCCTGTTGACAGGTATTCTATTTTTGCTTATATTGCTAAAACGCAGGGTTTAGATGCCATGGTTGAAGAAAAGAGAAGAAGAGATGAGGAGGGTCCTAGCTCCTCCAAAAAGACTAGAGGGGGTGACTTTGTTTCACCACCTGTTACAGCTCCACCTATGTCAAATTCTCCAGCTCAAACAGGTTTTGATCAACCAATGGAAGACAAGCAGAAGGAAAAGAGGCAACCAAGAAAAGAGCCAGGATTCAAGCTCTTGTCAGACCTTGATATGCAAACGGATATGAGTAAGATTTTTCATGAAAGAATTTTGAATAGTGAAGTCACTTTTACTGTTGGAGAGGCTCTTGGGATTGCTAGAAGAGAAATACAGGATCAGATGCAGGATCTTTTGCGGAGGAAACGGCATGCGATGGAAGGACCTGCTTTACAGGGATTGTGGCATGGAGCTCTTGGAGAAGAGCATGATGATGCAGTGATGGTTGAGAATGCTTCTGTTAATCCGCAATTGGAGAAAATAGTGCAGCCTATGCAGTATGAAGATGATGAGACCCCTATTCTTATTTCTCGCAGCCATTTTTCACGAAGTCATTGGGCTAGAGCGACCACTGAGACAGTGGTAAGGATTGGAGAGAAACAAATTCCCTTGATTGCTTTAGTTGATCATGGTTCTGAAATTAATCTTATTGCTCGAGGTGTTTATGAGAGTGGCAAGTGGCCTATGGATGCAGAGCATGGCTGGCGCATGAGAGCCGCCAATAATACTTCTGGAGATATGTATGCTGCTTGTCCGAGTATCAGAATTTCTATTGGTAATGTTGAAGAGGATTATCATTGCTTTGTTCAGGATTCATGTTCTTATCCGATTATTCTTGGACAGCCTTTCATTACAGAAGCAAGAATGGAAACAAAAGTGATGGATGACGGATCAGCTTATGCGCGGATACGCAGTAAAGATGGTATGCGAGCTGTTCAGTTTATGACTGTTGGGGTAAATCATCCGAGAAACAGGGACTCCTTGCGTGAGGCACCACTACCTGCGAAGGAGTTGGATTTTCATTAGGTACCGCTGTCTTGCGAGACGCCAGTGGTACGGAGCGGAGAAAAGAGGAGATCTCGCCTCCTGGCAGCCAGTCTTTCTCCAATAACTTTGTTGGGTTTACTTCAGATAGTTCAGTGAGTTATCAGAAAATTTCAGATTTGCCTAGAGCTGCCAGGCAGTACATTGGTCGTAAGAAGAAAGAGTTGAAGAATGCAGGTATTTTGCAAGCAGAAGAGCATGTGGATGGATTGTATGAAGGGATGTCTTATGCAGATACATTGTTTGAGATGAGAGCAATGCTGAAAACTGATGTATGCAAGGGTTCAAAGATCATACATGTGCAAACCTTGGATATGTTTCAGGAAATTTCTGGTTTTATGCTGCAAACAGAGTTAGAGGCTGAGAAAACTCAGCAAACTGAATTTATGGCTGATCTTGATCAGCTAATAGAATTGCAGAGGGCTGAATCCATTCAGCCAACAGAGTTGAATGCAGAAAAATTTCTGCATACACAGTTTCAGGATGCATCTATGCAGTCCATAGAGCCGAGGGCTGAATTCATTCAGCCAACAGAGTTGAATGCAGAAAAATTTCTGCATACAGAGTTTCAGACTGCACCCATGCAGTCCATAGAGCTAAAGGCTGAAATTTTTCAGCCAACAGAGTTGAAAGATGCTGAAAATTTACAGAAATTGCAGCAAAGAAAAGAGTGCTTGAATGATGCCAAGGTTGACACAAAATATAAAACAGTTGATAAGAAGGTTAAGCCGGTTGCAGGCCCGCTTCCTTCTGATAGTAATGAACAAATTGAAAAAGCTATGAAGCAGCCTATGTTGAGGGAACCTGCAAATATTGGACATAAGTTTTCAGGGCTGAAATCTGTCTTTGCTGTTAATGAAGTCATCATAGTTGGGCATATGGTTGGATATTATGGCAGAAAGCCTTCTCCTGCAAAGGTGGATGCCATAAACAGGATTGCAGAGTATTGCTCGACTACTTCAGAGATGCGAAGATTTGTGGGAGCTTGTGTATTTTACATGATTTGGATTCCTCATTTTGCTCATATTGCAGATGTTCTCTATCAGCTGTTTCGAAAGGGGCAGAAATTTTATTGGGATGATGAAGATGATGGAAAAACAGGTTTACTAGAATCAGAAGTTGGACTTGACCTGTTTGAGGACTTGAATGATCCTGGATAGTTGGCACATCCGGAGGATGCGCAGGTTTAGAGGGGGTGGATGTCGTGTTGCTGCGCATCCGAGTCGTATACACCTCCATTTCTTTTGTTGTGCATTTGTGTTAATTTCCGCGTGTGATTCATTGTTTGTGAGGTGCATTTTAATAATCCGCAGCCAATGTATATATTCCCTTAATGCATTGCACACTGATTATGTTCTGGAGTTACTATCTGAAGTTGAGAAGACTGACCTCAAACCACTCCAACCATGTTTTGACAGTGCCATGAATATGTATTTGCAATTGAAGTGCTATAAAGAAGTGGAGTCTTTGTTTGACAGGGCAAAGGCTGTGAATGTGCGGCCTGCACATGCTACTTTTAATATGCTTATAAAGGCTTACATAAACAGTGGACAGATGGAAAAGGCAGAACGTGTTTATCAAGAAATGAAGCAAACAGGTGGTATTGTTTTGAAGGCATTAAAGTACTCAGCAAAACAGTTGCAACTAGTAATGAAAGCTCTTAAGGCTAGAGCAATGGATTGTTGGAGAACATATGATGGACATTAAGTTTGCTTTTAAGGCAAATCAGCATCTAAGATTTGGATGTTCATGAGCCTCATTTATTACCTGAACTTAAGGATGCACTAAAGTCTGAAGAGGTATGCTATAGCTGAAAGGGGGTAAAAAGGTAGGCAAGAAGTTCTAAAGAAAAGAAAAGCAATGCTAATTGGGGAGGAAAGGAGAGAAAAAGCAGGGGAGGTCACGAATGGATGAGGGAAGAAGCTAAGAAAAGAGAGGTATATTTTTGAAAAGGCAGAAATGGCGGGCTGCGCCTGGATTGGAGGGCGAGTGAGCTGAAATCGTGGGGGGGAAAACGCAGAAAAAGGAGAAAGCTGTGAGGATAAAAGAATCGTCCGACAGTTGAAGGGAAAGGAAGCAATGTTGATCATGTTGAAGAAACAAATGAAGGGAAGGACAACGTCGATGAGCTTGGACGTCGGAGGAGGAGAGTGGAGCTGGATACGATGACTCGAATGAGACTGCCGACGAAGCTGATATCAATGACAAGGAAAGAGTGTTGCAATAATGACGCAGAAGATGAGGACACAGAGGATCCGAAGGCCCTGACACGTCATGGAACTTCGAAACAGCACCTATCAAAAGCCAGCAAAATGCGCGTACAGCCGATGAACAGAAAATAGGAGGTGAGGCAGAGCCTCAGCCCTCTGCACAAGTGGGACAACGTTCAACCAAGAAGAAATCGAAGAAGCCACACGAGGATGGGGTTTCAATATCGGATACTGATCCGCTTCTGAATGCCAATGACAATACGGAAGAAAGAAATCCTATGAACTCTAGGATAGTATACGCAGGTGGATTACCATACTACTCTTCCGAGGATGACAAACTGTAGTTTGGGAACACCGCAAAAGCTCTGTCACCTAAATCCAACCAACATGGCTGTTTGCTTGTATCAGAACTTTGATTCCATCGTTCGTCGCATAATTCTTCACAGCGTGCCTGAACTCTCTTTCTCCTTTTTGGGAAAATTCTCTCTCTGATCAGGCTCAGGGGTGGAGCTAAGAAGAGAAAAAAGAAGACATACACTAAGCCAAAGAAAATCAAGCATAAGAAGAAGAAGGTCAAACTCGCAGTTTTGCAGTTTTATAAGGTGGACGATTCCGGGAAGGTGCACTGCCTCCGTAAGGAGTGTCCTAATGCAGAGTGCTCCGTAAGGAGTGTCCTAATGCAGAGTGTGGGGTGGATCTTGGAGGCGTTGTGGATTGATACCTTCCGTCTGTGATCGCGTGGGAAAGGAGGGGTCGACCTTGGTCTGAAAATTCTTTGACCATCATTGGAGTCGACCTCAGTCTGATAGAAATTTCATACCCAGCCAACCGACAAGTGTTGGGTCGATAAGCTTTATATATATGTGTGTGTTCTTGTCCTCATCTCACCCGAAACAGACGCACTGCAGTCTGCCATAGCCTAACCAGAGGAAGGAAGCAAGGATGGGGAGGACTTCGATTTTTCATTCTGGACTGAAGCGATTGCAGACGCTTGCATCACGCCCGTATTACAATCACTTTGCCTGATGACATGCAAGTACATTAGTTGTTGCTGAACATGAAGGTGGTGCACTGAAGGGTGCTTCATTGAATGCTATAGTGGCAGCAGGCTTAATAAGTGCAGGCAACAAGGTTTCTTTGCTAATAGCAGGATCTGGACCAGCTGTAGAATCAGCTGCAAAGCATGCTTCTTCAGTTCATTCCTCAATTTCTGAGGTACTCATTGTGGAGTCTGACAAGTTAAAGCATCCATTAGCAGAACCATGGGCAGAGGTCATTCGTTTGGCACAACAGAAAAACAAATATTCACACATTGTAGTAGCCTCAACATCTTTCGGAAAGAATGTTCTTGAATAGCAGCCTCTGTATCCGATTGACCAGGCAATGTAATGCTTTTGCATGTGAGTGAAGAGGATGTGAAGAAGACAAGCAGGACGATTTGATAGATGCAGTCAGGCTATGCCATGGTGATGAAAGCTTTGAAGGTGAAAGGAAATATCATGGAGCTCAAAGAAATAAACTGCGCCAGTCGAGGTCCCTGGGACTGAAAGCTGTTGAGAAACAGCATATACTGACGTGGATCTTCTTCCTTCAGGGAATCAGTAATGCAGACATGTGGACACAAATTCAGGTTCAGACACGACTGTGAGCCATTTCATGCACCAACTAGGTGCTGGATTACAGATCTTACGTGCAAACAAACTGATACATAGAGATCTGAAGCTTCAGAATCTTCTTCTTTCGTCAAATGATGGAGATGCGGTTCTGAGATCAGCAGATTTTGGATTTACAAGATCTTTTCAACTATTGAGAATGACTGCTGTTGATTGCCACTAGGCACAGAAAGTTATGAGCTGATTGAAAGGCTTGCATATTATGGTATCACTTCAAATCATGTCCTATACTTCACAGAGGTGTTGAATTTACAAACAGTTTCTGCAGCCAAAAGTGTAAACTTTTGGACTGGGTCTTCATCATATTGCCTAACCTAGGAGCCTTCTTTGCTGATGCATATTGAGGATAATGCAACTAAGTCCTGAAATTGGATGAATTACTTGGAACCCTGAAAAGCAAGCTCTTATGCTTTATTGTGAAGCAATGTACAGTTTGTCATACTTTGTCATTTATTTTGACTCTTCTCTTGTAATGAACTTGACAAGCAATTTAGTGATCTTTGGCATCAAATTTTGAGATCTTCTTGTTAGCGTCTTTCCTTGCTGTATCTTGAACCCCGTGTTCTGCAGCTCTCGCACGATCTCTTTGACATTTCTGGTGAACCCGACGTGAAAGTGCTGCGTCATTAGCAAGATGGGAGACTCGCAAGAAGAGATGACAGATGATAATGTCATGAAGAACCTGTTTCAGTCATTTACCATGTATATGCAGCAGCAAGCTCATGCAAAACGTGACAGTGATGCTATGGATGCTTTGAAAGCTGTCCAACAGGAGATGAAGCAGTTTAATGGCCAGCAAGTGTCAACTTACCTGCATTTGTATGAAGAAAAGATGAAGTTTTTTGGGGTTTCTCAAGATGTTTGGAGCCGCTACTTCTTGCGGATCGTGGTGCGCGCTCTTGAAGGTCGTATTGCAGAAATTCAAGAGGCACATGCAGGTTGGGCTGAATTTAAAAAGGCATTAAAAGATGAATATTTCCTGGAGGATACAGGTCTTATGAATCACAGGAATTTTTTAGCATGGGTTTCTATGCCTAATAAGGGACTTTCTGTTACCGCTCTTTTGCGAGAGTTTGAAAGCCGTTATGATCAGTTGGATGGGACTGAACAGCAAGCTTTGGAGATGCAGAAAGTGGAGTTATTTTTGCAAGCTGCAGATGCTGATTTACAGGAAAAGTTGGATGATCTTTTGGAAGATCAAGCTACTGATTCAGGTTTAAAGACTGAGTGGAGACATGTCATTGATGCTGTGAATGATCTTGTCAAGAAGCAGCGCAGGAGAGTCAGATTGCATCGAAATACAGGATCAGTTCCTGAAAAATCCTTGGAGACTTCTTCTTCTACCCCTGCTGCTTCTTTGCCTAAGCCTACTCCTCCTATTATGAATCCACCAGTTCCTACTGCTCCAGTGCCCTTATCTGTAGATGATGTTATTAAAGGCTTGGCGGATTTGACGATTGAAGCAGTCAAAGCTGAAGTTGGTAAGTTAAAGGAGCAACTTATGTCTGTACCTGCTGTAGCACCTGCTCCAGTGACTGCTTTTCCAGCTGGTCAAAGAAAAGGGCGTCGATGTATTTGATGTGATAGTACAGAGCACCAACACTGCAGAGATTGTGATGCTTTTCAGGAAGCACGTAAGAAGAATGTAGTGTTTTGGGGACAAGATGGAAAGATATGGCTGACAGAGACTGGCGCTCCTCTTGACACGAACTTTGGTAAGGGAGGTATGAAGAAGCTTGTTGATGATATGGCTGCGCGATCAGCTTATGTGAGTGTTAGAGGAGATGCTTCAGCTTTTGGAGTCCAGCTTGAGCAGAAATCTGATGGAGACTCTGCCTTATGGTCTTCTGCCTTGGAGATAGCGAGAAGAGGGAAAGTTCAAATTTCTACTATGACTTGTGTGGGCTCTAGCATCCGAGGAGAAACAGGATGGGATTCCCCTGTTGACAGGTATTCTATTTTTGCTTATATTGCTAAAACGCAGGGTTTAGATGCCATGGTTGAAGAAAAGAGAAGAAGAGATGAGGAGGGTCCTAGCTCCTCCAAAAAGACTAGAGGGGGTGACTTTGTTTCACCACCTGTTACAGCTCCACCTATGTCAAATTCTCCAGCTCAAACAGGTTTTGATCAACCAATGGAAGACAAGCAGAAGGAAAAGAGGCAACCAAGAAAAGAGCCAGGATTCAAGCTCTTGTCAGACCTTGATATGCAAACGGATATGAGTAAGATTTTTCATGAAAGAATTTTGAATAGTGAAGTCACTTTTACTGTTGGAGAGGCTCTTGGGATTGCTAGAAGAGAAATACAGGATCAGATGCAGGATCTTTTGCGGAGGAAACGGCATGCGATGGAAGGACCTGCTTTACAGGGATTGTGGCATGGAGCTCTTGGAGAAGAGCATGATGATGCAGTGATGGTTGAGAATGCTTCTGTTAATCCGCAATTGGAGAAAATAGTGCAGCCTATGCAGTATGAAGATGATGAGACCCCTATTCTTATTTCTCGCAGCCATTTTTCACGAAGTCATTGGGCTAGAGCGACCACTGAGACAGTGGTAAGGATTGGAGAGAAACAAATTCCCTTGATTGCTTTAGTTGATCATGGTTCTGAAATTAATCTTATTGCTCGAGGTGTTTATGAGAGTGGCAAGTGGCCTATGGATGCAGAGCATGGCTGGCGCATGAGAGCCGCCAATAATACTTCTGGAGATATGTATGCTGCTTGTCCGAGTATCAGAATTTCTATTGGTAATGTTGAAGAGGATTATCATTGCTTTGTTCAGGATTCATGTTCTTATCCGATTATTCTTGGACAGCCTTTCATTACAGAAGCAAGAATGGAAACAAAAGTGATGGATGACGGATCAGCTTATGCGCGGATACGCAGTAAAGATGGTATGCGAGCTGTTCAGTTTATGACTGTTGGGGTAAATCATCCGAGAAACAGGGACTCCTTGCGTGAGGCACCACTACCTGCGAAGGAGTTGGATTTTCATTAGGTACCGCTGTCTTGCGAGACGCCAGTGGTACGGAGCGGAGAAAAGAGGAGATCTCGCCTCCTGGCAGCCAGTCTTTCTCCAATAACTTTGTTGGGTTTACTTCAGATAGTTCAGTGAGTTATCAGAAAATTTCAGATTTGCCTAGAGCTGCCAGGCAGTACATTGGTCGTAAGAAGAAAGAGTTGAAGAATGCAGGTATTTTGCAAGCAGAAGAGCATGTGGATGGATTGTATGAAGGGATGTCTTATGCAGATACATTGTTTGAGATGAGAGCAATGCTGAAAACTGATGTATGCAAGGGTTCAAAGATCATACCTGTGCAAACCTTGGATATGTTTCAGGAAATTTCTGGTTTTATGCTGCAAACAGAGTTAGAGGCTGAGAAAACTCAGCAAACTGAATTTATGGCTGATCTTGATCAGCTAATAGAATTGCAGAGGGCTGAATCCATTCAGCCAACAGAGTTGAATGCAGAAAAATTTCTGCATACACAGTTTCAGGATGCATCTATGCAGTCCATAGAGCCGAGGGCTGAATTCATTCAGCCAACAGAGTTGAATGCAGAAAAATTTCTGCATACAGAGTTTCAGACTGCACCCATGCAGTCCATAGAGCTAAAGGCTGAAATTTTTCAGCCAACAGAGTTGAAAGATGCTGAAAATTTACAGAAATTGCAGCAAAGAAAAGAGTGCTTGAATGATGCCAAGGTTGACACAAAATATAAAACAGTTGATAAGAAGGTTAAGCCGGTTGCAGGCCCGCTTCCTTCTGATAGTAATGAACAAATTGAAAAAGCTATGAAGCAGCCTATGTTGAGGGAACCTGCAAATATTGGACATAAGTTTTCAGGGCTGAAATCTGTCTTTGCTGTTAATGAAGTCATCATAGTTGGGCATATGGTTGGATATTATGGCAGAAAGCCTTCTCCTGCAAAGGTGGATGCCATAAACAGGATTGCAGAGTATTGCTCGACTACTTCAGAGATGCGAAGATTTGTGGGAGCTTGTGTATTTTACATGATTTGGATTCCTCATTTTGCTCATATTGCAGATGTTCTCTATCAGCTGTTTCGAAAGGGGCAGAAATTTTATTGGGATGATGAAGATGATGGAAAAACAGGTTTACTAGAATCAGAAGTTGGACTTGACCTGTTTGAGGACTTGAATGATCCTGGATAGTTGGCACATCCGGAGGATGCGCAGGTTTAGAGGGGGTGGATGTCGTGTTGCTGCGCATCCGAGTCGTATACACCTCCATTTCTTTTGTTGTGCATTTGTGTTAATTTCCGCGTGTGATTCATTGTTTGTGAGGTGCATTTTAATAATCCGCAGCCAATGTATATATTCCCTTAATGCATTGCACACTGATTATGTTCTGGAGTTACTATCTGAAGTTGAGAAGACTGACCTCAAACCACTCCAACCATGTTTTGACAGTGCCATGAATATGTATTTGCAATTGAAGTGCTATAAAGAAGTGGAGTCTTTGTTTGACAGGGCAAAGGCTGTGAATGTGCGGCCTGCACATGCTACTTTTAATATGCTTATAAAGGCTTACATAAACAGTGGACAGATGGAAAAGGCAGAACGTGTTTATCAAGAAATGAAGCAAACAGGTGGTATTGTTTTGAAGGCATTAAAGTACTCAGCAAAACAGTTGCAACTAGTAATGAAAGCTCTTAAGGCTAGAGCAATGGATTGTTGGAGAACATATGATGGACATTAAGTTTGCTTTTAAGGCAAATCAGCATCTAAGATTTGGATGTTCATGAGCCTCATTTATTACCTGAACTTAAGGATGCACTAAAGTCTGAAGAGGTATGCTATAGCTGAAAGGGGGTAAAAAGGTAGGCAAGAAGTTCTAAAGAAAAGAAAAGCAATGCTAATTGGGGAGGAAAGGAGAGAAAAAGCAGGGGAGGTCACGAATGGATGAGGGAAAAAGCTAAGAAAAGAGAGGTATATTTTTGAAAAGGCAGAAATGGCGGGCTACGCCTGGATTGGAGGGGGAGTGAGCTGAAATCGTGGGGGGGAAAACGCAGAAAAAGGAGAAAGCTGTGAGGATAAAAGAATCGTCCGACAGTTGAAGGGAAAGGAAGCAATGTTGATCATGTTGAAGAAACAAATGAAGGGAAGGACAACGTCGATGAGCTTGGACGTCGGAGGAGGAGAGTGGAGCTGGATACGATGACTCGAATGAGACTGCCGACGAAGCTGATATCAATGACAAGGAAAGAGTGTTGCAATAATGACGCAGAAGATGAGGACACAGAGGATCCGAAGGCCCTGACACGTCATGGAACTTCGAAACAGCACCTATCAAAAGCCAGCAAAATGCGCGTACAGCCGATGAACAGAAAATAGGAGGTGAGGCAGAGCCTCAGCCCTCTACACAAGTGGGACAACGTTCAACCAAGAAGAAATCGAAGAAGCCACACGAGGATGGGGTTTCAATATCGGATACTGATCCGCTTCTGAATGCCAATGACAATACGGAAGAAAGAAATCCTATGAACTCTAGGATAGTATACGCAGGTGGATTACCATACTACTCTTCCGAGGATGACAAACTGTAGTTTGGGAACACCGCAAAAGCTCTGTCACCTAAATCCAACCAACATGGCTGTTTGCTTGTATCAGAACTTTGATTCCATCGTTCGTCGCATAATTCTTCACAGCGTGCCTGAACTCTCTTTCTCCTTTTTGGGAAAATTCTCTCTGTGATCAGGCTCAGGGGTGGAGCTAAGAAGAGAAAAAAGAAGACATATACTAAGCCAAAGAAAATCAAGCATAAGAAGAAGAAGGTCAAACTCGCAATTTTGCAGTTTTATAAGGTGGACGATTCCGAGAAGGTGCACTGCCTCCGTAAGGAGTGTCCTAATGCAGAGTGCTCCGTAAGGAGTGTCCTAATGCAGAGTGTGGGGTGGATCTTGGAGGCGTTGTGGATTGATACCTTCCGTCTGTGATCGCGTGGGAAAGGAGGGGTCGACCTTGGTCTGAAAATTCTTTGACCATCATTGGAGTCGACCTCAGTCTGATAGAAATTTCATACCCAGCCAACCGACAAGTGTTGGGTCGATAAGCTTTATATATATGTGTGTGTTCTTGTCCTCATCTCACCCGAAACAGACGCACTGCAGTCTGCCATAGCCTAACCAGAGGAAGGAAGCAAGGATGGGGAGGACTTCGATTTTTCATTCTGGACTGAAGCGATTGCAGACGCTTGCATCACGCCCGTATTACAATCACTTTGCCTGATGACATGCAAGTACATTAGTTGTTGCTGAACATGAAGGTGGTGCACTGAAGGGTGCTTCATTGAATGCTATAGTGGCAGCAGGCTTAATAAGTGCAGGCAACAAGGTTTCTTTGCTAATAGCAGGATCTGGACCAGCTGTAGAATCAGCTGCAAAGCATGCTTCTTCAGTTCATTCCTCAATTTCTGAGGTACTCATTGTGGAGTCTGACAAGTTAAAGCATCCATTAGCAGAACCATGGGCAGAGGTCATTCGTTTGGCACAACAGAAAAACAAATATTCACACATTGTAGTAGCCTCAACATCTTTCGGAAAGAATGTTCTTGAATAGCAGCCTCTGTATCCGATTGACCAGGCAATGTAATGCTTTTGCATGTGAGTGAAGACGATGTGAAGAAGACAAGCAGGACGATTTGATAGATGCAGTCAGGCTATGCCATGGTGATGAAAGCTTTGAAGGTGAAAGGAAATATCATGGAGCTCAGAGAAATAAACTGCGCCAGTCGAGGTCCCTGGGACTGAAAGCTGTTGAGAAACAGCATATACTGACGTGGATCTTCTTCCTTCAGGGAATCAGTAATGCACACATGTGGACACAAATTCAGGTTCAGACACGACTGTGAGCCATTTCATGCACCAACTAGGTGCTGGATTACAGATCTTACGTGCAAACAAACTGATACATAGAGATCTGAAGCTTCAGAATCTTCTTCTTTCGTCAAATGATGGAGATGCGGTTCTGAGATCAGCAGATTTTGGATTTACAAGATCTTTTCAACTATTGAGAATGACTGCTGTTGATTGCCACTAGGCACAGAAAGTTATGAGCTGATTGAAAGGCTTGCATATTATGGTATCACTTCAAATCATGTCCTATACTTCACAGAGGTGTTGAATTTACAAACAGTTTCTGCAGCCAAAAGTGTAAACTTTTGGACTGGGTCTTCATCATATTGCCTAACCTAGGAGCCTTCTTTGCTGATGCATATTGAGGATAATGCAACTAAGTCCTGAAATTGGATGAATTACTTGGAACCCTGAAAAGCAAGCTCTTATGCTTTATTGTGAAGCAATGTACAGTTTGTCATACTTTGTCATTTATTTTGACTCTTCTCTTGTAATGAACTTGACAAGCAATTTAGTGATCTTTGGCATCAAATTTTGAGATCTTCTTGTTAGCGTCTTTCCTTGCTGTATCTTGAACCCCGTGTTCTGCAGCTCTCGCACGATCTCTTTGACAACGCATCGCTAGATGGCTACTTCTGCTGCTTTTGGAGTTTGACTTCTCCGTGGTGGTGCGTAAAGAAAAGCAGCATTACATGGCTAACCATATGTCTCGCATCCCTAGAAGAGAATCCATTGGGCAAGGCATTGTAGACAAATTGCTAGCAGACGCACATCTATTCAGCTTGTCCAATGAAAGGGATTTGTTTAGAACCGACATGACGTCATATTGGGAAAATGACATAGTTCAAGTGCTTGAGCATGGACTATTGGAATGACCAATTGAAAAGGCCTAACTTAGGCAACTCATCCTGAAGATCCAACCCTATCAGTTGATAACAACCAACTCTACAGGTCACAAAGGCACATTACACAATCATAGGACACTTTAGCAGAGACATGACAGCCTGCAAGGTGTTGCAATCCTTGCTGTGGTGGCCTAGCCTATTTTGAGATGCAGCATGATTTGTGAAGAATTGTGATGAGTGCCCAAATAGAGTAACGTCCCTATTCGTAAGGATCACATGAAGCTAATCCCAATTATCATACAACAACCCTTCGAGAAGTGGAGGATTGACTTCATCAAACCCATTAGTCTTGTGGCAAAGTATTCACAAGTCAAATACATCATTGTTGCCATTGACTATTCAAAAAAATGGGCAGAAGCATGAGCTATGAGAAAAATTGATGCTAGGACCACTACCAAGTTCATATGGGAGCAAGTGATCTCACGATTCGCGGTTGCCCCATCAAACTAGTCAGTGACCAAGGCACATGCTTCATCAACGAAGTGATAGCTCACCTCCTATCCTCCTTCCTAATCATCCCCATTAGAAATCTTCCCCTTATTACCCTCAAGAAAAAGGTGAAGCTGAATCCACAAAGAAAACCTTGGTAAACGTCCTGACCAAGGTCATCTTTGCTTCGCACAGTGATTAGAATAACAAGTTGATGGCGGCCTTGTGGACCTATCACAAGGCTTACAAGATGGGTGTAGGACAGACAAACCCCCTTTAGGTTGAACTATGGTATGGAGGCAATTCTACCCTTGGAGTTCTTTGTGCCTAGCCTCAAGATATCCCTTCAAGAGAGATGGGACGGGAAGGAGGCATGGACGGAACACCTAATTAAGCTCGAACGCTTATCAAAAACCCAACTTCTAGCCACCCATGTGCCAATATGCAAGAAGGAAAGACACAAATGCTAGCTTGAAAAGCATGTCAAGTAAAGCAACTTTGAACAGGGTGACTTAGTGCTACTATACTCAGTCAAAGGACATAAGTAAAAATTAATGTTTCAGGAACTAGGTCCTTTTAGGGTTTGAAGCATCAGCCAAACTGGCAACATAGAACTTTAAACCCTAGAAGGTGAGAGCATAGGCTTCTTCAATGGTAGCCACATAAAGAAGTACTTTCCTCCTACGCACCCATTGCATGAGCCTCCAAGGCTAGCACCCGCTTGGATGCAAATTGGAAAACTGCAATTACAGCCCACTAATGCTAAGCTCAGCTCATATGGAGGCCGATTAAACACACTTTTGGAAAAGTGCAAGGTTGTAGTTTCTATAGAGTTTGAACCTTTAAGAAGTGACCTTGTTGTAATATTAACTATGAGTCGCAACGTATCCACCTAGCCATGGGCAATGTCCGAATAGTTACATCTTTCAGCAGTGGCAACACGATTCCTTCCAAGTCCACAAAGCCACCAGTAGAGAACCCCACTGTCAAGTCTAAGGGGAGGGGTCGTGAATCATCACAACCCACCAAGCCTCAATGTCGAAAACCCAACACTGAAGCCAATAAACCCCAGTTCAAATGGGTACCTAAACATCAAGCACTACCACCTAGAGGTAGACACCCACGCCCTCACAAAGCTAAGGGCCCACACTCGAAACCTAGGAGGCCAAGAAGAAACTATAAACATCGACGCACAGTCAAGCCACAATGGAACCCCAAAACCTTATTGCAAGCGCAAGGCTACTATGAGAGTAACCCTTCGTAGTTTCTAAAAATCTCCATAGCTTTTTAGGATATTTACAATAAGTAATATCTAAAATATTTTAGTTTTTCCCAAAATCTAATATTTTTGGACCATCCATACTACACACATTAACACTCCTGATTAATACAGCTCATAACTCTCATTCACATTGTAACTTCTGTGAAGGGTGGCTACAGTCCTTGTCAATCTGAGAAAAATATTAGATTACAATTCTCAATTTTTTAAATACTTTTAATTAAAATAAAAATTGTTAGTTATTCATGTTAGTTAGTTTTTTTACTTTAGTTAGTCTTCAGTTAGTAACCTTACTAACTTATTAATTGACTAACTAACTTTTGAATTAACCAACTAATTTTTAATTGTGTGGAAGTATTACATCCTCCTCCCCTTAAAGAAATTGAGATGTCCTCATCTGGAGAGAAATCGTGGGTATTGTTGATGAAGATCATTCTCATCTATCCATGTAGCATCTTCTTCAGGATAATCCTTCCACTGGACAAGGTGTTCTATAAGGTTTCTACTCCTCAATTGTCTCTCCCTAATATCTAGGATTTTATTTGACTACAGCTCAAGGACTCCTTGGCTAGGCATGATAATTTGTAAGTATTTCTTTAGTAGACTAACATGAAATATGTTGTGACCTTTTACATTTTCAGGGAGTTGAAGTTTGTAAGCATTGGGTCCTAGGCTTTTGAGGATCCTGTAAGGACTGCAATACCTTGGGCTAAGCTTTTTAAATTCTCCAAAGGATAATGAACACTTCTTGGGTTGTACACGAATGAAAACTATATCCCTCTCCTTGAAGAGCCGCTCTTGCCTATTCAAATCCGCATATGCCTTCTGCTTATCTTGACGGCTTTGATATCTTGCCTAATGGCCTTAACTTATCCATTTCTTCTATCATCTTCTTGAAAGCCTCTACCCTTAAGATAGGGTCTGAGAAATTTAATGGAGAATAGTAATCATGCCCATATATTACTTGGAAAGGTGTCATTTAAATGCTTTGCTAGACGTGCCTAGGTCGCAACACATTTTATAGTCCATCTGATCTAAAGCATGCCGCCTGGAACTGCCACGAAATGTCACAGGGTTTGTTGATTAGAAACCCTCGAGTCTACTCTGCAACGAAACGTATCAGCCAACCCTATTAGGATCGACCTAAATCTTTCTGGGTTTCTAATGGTTAAGTCATTCTACTGCCTTCTAGCGTCGATGATTTACTTTGCACAGAGCATCTAAACTGAGGCGAACTCATATCACACTTGGACGTTCTAAGAGATTGGGAAACGAGAGAGATGCATCACTCGACCTCTCTACCCATAGGGTAAAGTCCCATTTTGGTCCCCTAAAATGATATGAGCGAAGATTCTACCCTACATTATCTAAGGTCAATATGTCATCACAATTTGAATGTTGAGAAGCCTCCCAAATTTATGGGACCACCTTGCCATAGAAGAGACCTATTAGGGGTTCCGCCAACCCACTTCCCTTGATAGCTTTAGTTTCCTACTTACCTAAGGGCACATTAGTGGTAACACATATAAGCACCTCCCTTAATTAACTCATCAGTCACATGTTCCTTTACATAATTTTATGCACTCGCACGAAAACAGATTAGATAAATTCCTTTAATGTAAACTTTATATTAAAATTTCAATTGAGATTTAAATCCTGTCCATGGGACAATTCCCGCAATCAATAAGGATGCATCTTATTTTCCTTCAAGTTTTCACCCTTGCACTAGTAACAGGACCTCCAGATTCCTTCCACAATCACGTAGACCATCTAAGTAGGATTTGGGGGTAGGGGATTTCTAGCCAGAGCCCCTTGGCACTCGAGCATCCTCTTACAAACAAACATTTCTACAGAGAGACCTCTCATGACGGGTTCGGTCCACATTCATGACGTGGCTATCGAAAATCCCCTTGGATAGGATTGGCGGCTAGCTGGGGGTGCTCAATAGGCCTTTCCTAGGTGTTTCAACCTGAACCAATTTGAAGGATTTTCTTCTTATTAATTCCTTTGTTAGATGACTCCTTTTTCAAACAAGTGTTCCTAAGTACAAACACAAGCAGGAGTGCACAATATGTACTACACAATTCTTTGTTCTCTCTACCGAAGGAAATTTCGATTTGATGTGATAGCATCTAGTCTTGGCTTTATCCCCGTTATCATTTGAGATTTCCAGAGATAACCTGATTTAATTTTCTCATTATTTTGAAAGGAGTATCCTTGCAATGTTGATTGGAATTTGGGGCATTGGCTTCCCTACAACGAAACCCTACGTATTCATTTAAACTAGGATTTGTCACGTAATTCATATACTTACTTAAGGACTTTGAATTCCTTTCAGCTTCAAGCAAGATGGGCCTTGAGAAAAATCCTTCAACTCTTTAAGGCTTGAAATTATTTCAACTTCCTAGGAACCCTACACATTCTATCACAAGTTCAATCTATGTTTTGTGAGATGTAATATGATTTCCTATTATTTCAAGCAAGCAAATGGATGCGGATGCATAAAATCTATCTGTCTTAATTACAGTTTAATCGGTATTCTTGAAACTTTTCATATATATATTAGTATGAAATTTCCATGTAATTAATGTTCAATTTAACGGCTTCTAAGTGAAATTTTAATCAATTAGCTAAGATGAATGTGATGAACAGAATTTTCCTAGTACGCTCATTATCCTGAAACATGTTCAATTAAGTTTTGATAATTAATGTAAACTTTTCTTTTCTCACAGATTTTTTTCCTAATACAATGGGGTGCACCTAATTCATAAGAGATGTGTTTCCCGTAGTTGCGGTCCCTTGCTTTGTGGTCCCGTTGGTTGTGGTGGGAGTTTCAGCATTTGGAGATATCTTTCATTTGGGGGCAATCGTCTACAAGTGGATTTGAGAGATAAAGAAGGAGGAATTGATTTAAGATGGGAGAGCGTAAGAGAAGATGGCTTAATCAAAGATCGAGATAGGGGGAATTGAGCTAACTCTCTCCCTCCCAGCTGCTCACGGTACTCCTCTCTCTCTCTCTCTCTCTCTCTCTCTCTCTCTCTCTCTCTCTCTCTCTCTCTCAAGCTCCTTCCCAGAATCTCTTGGAGGGGTATCCTTCTACCTCCCTCTCTCTACCTCTCTCTCGCAGTCTCTTGGGGTCTCCTTATCCTCCTTAACTACTCCCCATGCCTCATATTTATAGCTAACAAAGAGAAGAAGAGTTTTAGCTAAGAAAAAGAGCTGGTAGTTTCAGTGATTGGAGAGATCTTTCACTTAAGGGCCATCATCCACAAGTGGATTCGAGAGATAAAGAAGGAGGAATGGATTTGAGATGGGAGAGCGTAAGAGAAGATGGCTTAGTCAAAGACCGAGATAGGGGGAATTGAGCTAACTCTCTCCCTTGCAACCTCTCGGGGTACTCCTCTCTCTCTCTCTCTATGTCTCAATCTCCTTCTCACAATCTCTTGGAGGGGTATCCTTCTACTTTCCTCTCTCTACCTCTCTCTTGCAGCCTCTTGGGGTCTTCTTGTCCTCCCTAACCCCGTGCCTCATATTTATAGCTAAACAAGAGAAGAAGGGTTGTGGCTGAGAAGAAGAGCTCTTTATTGAGGGGATCTTGGAAAAATCATCAATCTGATGCTCAAATTGCAATTTTGATAGTTCCGTTGGCTCCAAAAGTGGGGTAAAACACCAAGACACAAGGGGAAAGTTCAAGTCCCTTGGTTCACGGTCCCATTGGTTGTGGTGGCAATTTCAGTGAGATTGGAGAGATCTTTCACTTGATGGCCATCGTCCGCAAGTGTACTCGAGAGATAAAGAATGAGAAATAGATTTGAGGTGGGAGAGCGTAAAAGAAGATGGCTTAGTCGAAGACGGAGATAGGGGGAATTGAGCTAACTCTCTCCCTCGCAGCCTCTTGGGATAGCTCCTCTCTCTCTCTCTCTCTCTCTCTCTCTCTCTCTCTCTATATATATATATATATATATATATATATATATATATATATATTGGAGGGATATCCTTGTACCTCCCTCTCTCTACCTCTCTCTCGCGGCCTCTCGGGGTCTTCTCCTCCTTCCTAACTGCTCCCCATGCCTCATATTTATAGCTAAACAAGAGAAGAAGAGTTGTGGCTAAGAAGAAGAGCTCTTTTTGGAGGGGATCTTGGAAAAATCAACAATCTGATGCTTAAATCACAATTGTGATAGTTCTGTTGCCTCCAAAAGGGGGATAAAACCCCAAGACACTTGATTAGACTTCTTCCCGATCACTCCTTCTTCTCCCTGTTCGAAGTGTTGTTTATTGCTTGTAAACTGCGATTGCGATGCACGTGATTTCACCAATCCTTATTTTTTTGGTATTAAATCTCCAAAACAAGCTAAAAAAACCACTTACTTTTTTTTACATGACATCCCTTTCTGAAAATGTCCATAGCTTTCATTGGGAGTCTGATCTAAAAGATGTCGCCTGGCACTCCCACGGAATGTGACACGGTTTGTCAGTTAGCGACTCCCGAGTCTACTCCACAACGAAATGTATACGTCAACCCTATTAGGATCAACCTAAATCTTTATGGGTTTCTAATGGTCAAGTCATTCTACAACCTTCTAGAATCGGGTGATCTACTTTCATAGAGCATCTAAACTGAGGCGTATCGCACTTAGTTTAAATAGAATGGGAAATGAGAGGGATGCATTGCTCGACCTCTCTGCCCATAGGGTAAAGTCCCATTCTGATCCCCTAAAACGATATGAGCCAGGTTCTACCCTACATTATCTAAGGTCAATATGCCATCCCAATTTCAATATTGAGAAGCCTCCCAGTCCTCTAGGATCACTCTTCCATAGGACGAACCCGTCAAGGGTTTCGCCCACCCGCTTCCCTTGATAGCTTTAGTTTCCTACTTACTTAAGGGCACATTAATGGTAACACATACAAGAAGCTTCCTTAATTAACCCGTTAGTCACATGTTCCTTTACATAAGTTTATGCACTGACGTGAAAACAGAACAAACAAATTCCTTGAAAGTAAACTTTATATTAAAATTTCAACAGAGATACAAATCCCGTCCATGGGACGATTTTCGCAATCCGAAAGAATGCATCTTATTTTCCTCCAAGTTTCTACTTGTGCACTAGTAACAAGGCCTCGAGATTCCTTCTCGAGTCACATAGACCATCTGAGTAGGATCGGAGGGCAAGGGATTTACAACCAGAGATGTCTTTAACACTTGAGCATCCTCCTATGAACAAAAGTTTCTACGGAGAGACCTCTCACGATACGTTCAATCCATATTTTCAATATGGCTATTAAAAACCCCCTTGGATAGAGTTGGCGGCTAGCTGGGGGTTCTCAACAGGCCTTTTTCAAGTGTCTCAATCTGAATCCAATTTGAAAGATTTTCTTCTTGTCAATTTATTTGTTAGATGACTCCTTTTCCAAACATGTGTTCCAAAAGTACAAAGAGAAGTAGAAGTGGACAATATGTACTAGACAATTCTTTGTTCTCTCTACGGAAGGAAATTTTGATTTTATGCGATAGCATCTAGTCTCAGCTTTTTCCTCATTATCGTCTGATATTTATAGAGATAACCTAATTTAATTTCCTCATTCTTTTGAATGAAGGAGTATCCTTGCAATGTTGATTGCAATTTGGGACATTGACTTCCCTAAAAGGAAACCCTACATGTTCATTTGAGCTAGGGTTTGTCGTGTAATTTATATAGTTACTTAAGGACTTTGAATTCCTTTCAGCTTAAAGCAAGATGGGATTTGAGAACAATCCTTCAACTCTTTAGGGTTTGAAATTCTTTCAACTCTCTAGGAACCCTACGTATTCTATCACAAGTTTAATTTATGTTTTGTGAGATGTAATAGATTTCCTATTATTTCAACCAAGTAGACGGATGTGGATGCATAAAATCTATTTGGTTTGATTGTAGTTTAATATGTATTCTTAACAATTTTCATATATATATTAGCATGAAATTTTCATGCAATTTATGTACAATTTAACGGGTTCTAAGTTCAATTTTAATTGATCACCTAAGATGAATGCGATGAAAAAAAATTTCCTAGTATACTCAATACCTGGAAACATGCTCAATTAAGTTGGGATAATTAATGTAAACATTATTTTCTCCAAAATTCTTTTCCCTAATACAATGAGGTGCACTTGAATCATAAGAGATGTGTTTCTTGTAGTTTTGGTTCCTTGGTTCGCGGTCCCGTTGGTTGTGGTGGGAGTTTCAGAATTTGGAGAGATCTTTCACTTGAGGGCCATCATCTGCAAGTGGATTCAAGAGATAAAGAAGGAGGAATGGATTTGAGATGGGAGAGTGTAAGAGAAGATGGTTTAATCAAAGACCAAGATAGGGGAAATTGAGCTAACTCTCTCCCTCACAGCCTCTCGGGGTAACTTCTCTCTCTCTCTCTCTCTCAATATATTGGAGCAGTATCCTTCTACCTCCCTCTCTCTAGCTCTCTCTCGTAACCTCTCGAGGTCTCCTTGTGCTTTTCTAATTGCTCCCCATGCCTCATATTTATAGCTAAATAAGATAAGAAGGGTTGTGATTGAGATAAAGAGCTCTTTATGGAGGGGATCTTGGAAAAATCAGCAATTTGATGCTCAAATCACAATTGTGATAGTTCTATTGACTTCAAAAGGGCATTAAAATCCCAAGACACTTGATTAGAAATCTTCGAGATCACTCCTCCTTCTTCCGGATTTAAGTGCTATTTACTGCTTGTAAACTGCGATCGCGACGCGCACGATTTCACCACTCCTTTTTTTGTATTAAATCTCTAAAACTAGCTTTAAAAACCACTTACTTTTTTAAACATGACATCCTACTTTAGAAATCTCCATAGCGTTTTAGGATATTTATAATAAATAATATCTAAAATATGCTAGTTTTGCCCAAAATCTAATAATTTTGGACCATCCATACTATACACATTAACACTAATGATTAATATGGCTCAAAACTCTCGTTCACATTGTAACTTTCTTGAAGGGTGGCTACAGTACTTGTCAATCTGAGAAAAATATCAGATTATGACTCTCGATTTTTGAAAAAAATATATTTTTAGTTAAATAAAAGTTGTTAGTTATTTTTTGCTTTAGTTAGTAACCTCACTAACTTATTAATTGACTAACTAACTTTCAAACGAACTAACTAATTTTTAATTGTGTGGAAAAACTACAACTGTAACATGCCTAGGTTGCGACACATTTTAGTAGTCCATTGAGAGTTTGATCTAAAAGATGTCGCCTGGCACTCCCACAAAATGTCACAGGGTTTGTTGGTTAGCGACTTCCGAGTCTACCCTTCAATGAAATGTATCAGCCAACCCTGTTAGGATCTCGACTTGAGTCTTCCTAGGTTTCTAATGGTCAAGTCATTCTACAGCCTTCTAGCATCGTTCTTCAGACGATCTACTTCACGCAAAGCATCTAAACAGAGGCAAACTCATATCGCACTTGGTTCAAAGAGAATGGGAAACGAGAGGGATGCATCGCTCGACCTCTCTACCCATAGGGTAAAGTCCCATTCCAATCCCCTAAAACGATATGAGCCAGGATTCTACACTACATTATCTAAGCTCAATATGTCATCGTGATTTGAATGTTGAGAAGCCTCCTAGTTTTCTAGGACCACCCTTCCATAGGACAGGGACCAGTCAGGGGTTCCGCCCACCCACTTCCCTTCATAGCTTTAGTTTTCTACTTACCTAAGGGCACATTAGTGGTAACACATACAAGCAGCTTCCTTAATTAACCTGTTAGTCATATGTTCCTTTGTATAATTTTATGCAATGACACAAAAATAGATCAGACAATTTCCTTGAACGTAAACTTTATATTAAAATTTCAACTGAGATACAAATCCTATCCATGGGACAATTCCCACAATTCATAACGATGCTGCTTATTTTTCTTCAAGTTTCCACCCTTGTACTAGTAACAAGGCCTCGAGATTCCTTCTAGAGTCACGTAGACCATCTGAGTAGGATCTGAGAGGGTAGGGGATTTACAATCAAAGCCCCCCTTGGCACCCAAGCATCCTCCTACGAACAGATGTTTCTACAGAGAGACCTCTCATGACGGGTTCGGTCCACATTCTCGATAGACGTGGCTATCAAAAATTCCCTTGGATAGGGTTTTCGGTTAGCTGGGAGTGCTCAACATGCCTTTCCTAGGTGTTTCAACTTGAATCCAATTTGAAATATTTTCTTCTTATCAATTCCTTTGTTAGATGACTCCCTTTCCAAACAGGTGTTCCTAAGTACAAACACAAGCAGAAGTGCACAATATGTACTAGACAATTCTTTGTTCTTTGTGTTGAAGGAAATTTGGATTTGATGTGATAGCATCTGGTCTCGGCTTTATCCTTGTTATCGTCTGAGATTTCCAAACATAACCTAATTTAATTTCCTCATTCTTTTGAATGAAGGAGTATCCTTGCAATGTTGATTGCAATTTGGGACATTGGCTTCTCTACAACGAGACCCTATGTATTCATTTGAACTAGGGTTTATCGCGTTATTCATATAGTTACTTAAGGACTTTGAATTCCTTTCAGCTTCAAGCAAGATGGGCCTTAAGAAGAATCTTCAACTCTTTAGGGTTTGAAATTCTTTTAACTTCCTAGGAACCATACACATTATATCAAAAATTCAATCTATGTTTGGTGATGTGTAATAGGATTTTCTATTATTTCAACCATGAAAACGGATGCGAATGCATAAAATCTATTTGGCTTCATTATAGTTGAATCTATATTCTTGAAACTTTATATATATATATAAACACCATATTGGGGAATATGGGAATTTCCCATAAGTTTGGGACATGTGGTCAAATCTTTGGATTTGGCATAACTTGAACACTATAACTCCAAATTGAGTGCTCTATAGCTCAATAGATTCCATTTTTGAAGCACTTTCCAATAATAGGTCACATCATATGGTTTTGAGAAACTTATGGAAATGTTATCCGGGTGCCACCTTTTTACTATTCAAAAAATGGGAATTGGGAGATTCCCAAACTCACTAATATTGTGTTTATACATATATTAGCATGAAATTTTCATGCAATTTATGTGCAATTTAACGGCTTCTAAGTGCAATTTTAATTGATCACCTAAGATGAATGCGATGAACAAAATTTTCCTAGTACTCTCATTATCTCAAAACATGCTCAATTAGGTTTTGATAATCAATGTAAACATTCTTTTCTCCCAATTTCTTTTCCCTAATACAACGGGGTGCACCTAATTCATAAGAGATGTGTTTCCTGTAGTTGCGGTCCCTTGGTTTGTGCTCCCATTGGTTGCGGTGGGAGTTTCAATGTTTGGAGAGATGCTTTGCTTGGGGCCCATCATCTACAAGTGGATTCAAGAGATAAAGAAGGATGAATTGATTTGAGATGGGAGAGTATAAGAGAAAATGGCTTAGTCAAAGACGAAGATAGGGGGAACTGATCTAACTCTCTCCTCTCAGCCTGTTGGGGTAACTCCTCTCTCTCTCTCTCTCTCTCTCTCTCTCTCTCAATCTCTTGGAGGAATATCCTTCTATCTCTCTCTCAGAGCCTCTGGAGGTCTCCTTGTCTTCTCTAACTACTCCCCATACCTCATATTTATAGCTAAACAAGAGAAAAAGGGTTGTGGCTAAGAAGAGGATCTCTTTATGGAGGGGATCTTGGAGAAATCAGCAATTTGATGCTCAAATCACAATTGTGATAGTTCCGTTGGCTTCAAAAGGGGGGTAAAACCTCATGACACTTGATTAGAAATCTTCCAAATCACTCATTTTCCCGGTTTGAAGTGTTGTTTACTGCCTGGAAATTGTGATCGCGACACACACGATTTTGCCAATCCTTTTTTTTTAATTAAATCTCCAAAACAAGCTTAAAAAACCACCTTCTTTTTTTTCAAGACATCGTCCCGTTCTAGAAATCGCCATAACTTTTTAGGATATTCACAATAAGTAATATCTAAAATATGTTAATTTTGTCCAAAATCTAATATTTTTGGACCATCTATACTATACACATTAACACTAGTGATTAATATGGCTCATAACTCTTGTTCACATTGTAACATCCGTGAAGGGTGGCTACAGTCCTTAGTCATTCTATAGCCTTCTAGCATTGGTCTTCAGTCAATCTACTTTGCATGGAGCATCTAAACTGAGGCAAACTCATATTGCACTTTGTTCAAAGAGAATGGAAAACAAGAGAGATGCATCACTCGCTCTCTCTACCCATAGAGTAAAGTCCCATTCCAGTCCCCTAAAATGATATGAGTCAGGGTTCTATCCTACATTATCTAACCTCAATATGTCATCGCGATTTGAATATTGAGAAGACTCCCAAATTTATGGGACCACCCTGCCATAGAAGAGACATATCAGGGGATCCCCCACCCACTTCCCTTGATAGCTTTAGTTTCCTACGTACCTAAGGGCACATTAGTGGTAACACATATAAGCAGCTCCCTTAATTAACGCATTAATCACATGTTCCTTTACATAATTTTATGCACTCACACAAAAACAAATTAGAAAAATTCTTTGAAAGTAATATTTATATTAAAATTTCAATTGAGATTTAAATTCTATCCATGGGACGATTCTCGCAATCAATAAGGATGTGTCTGATTTTCCTTCAAGTTTTCACCCTTGCATTAGTAACAGGGCCTCCAGATTCCTTCCACATTCACGTTGACCATCTGAGTAGGATCTGGGGGTAGGGGATTTATATCCAAAGCCCCCTTGGCACCCAAGCATCCTCTTACAAATAAACGTTTCTACATAGAGACCTCTCATGACGTGTTCAGTCCACATTCATGACATGGCTATCGAAAATCCCCTTGGATAGGATTGACGGCTAGTTGGGTGTGCTCAATAGGCCTTTCCCAGGTGTTTCAACCTGAATCCAATTTGAAGGATTTTCTTCTTATCAATTTCTTTGTTAGATGACTCCTTTTGCAAACAAGTACCCTTACAATGTTGATTGCAATTTGGGACCTTGGCTTCCCTACAACGAAACCCTGCGTATTCATTTGAACTAGGATTTGTCATGTAATTCATATAGTTACTTAAGGACTTTGAATTTCTTTCAACTTCAAGCAAGATGGGCCTTGAGAAGAATCGTTCAACTCTTTAGGCCTTGAAATTCTTTCAACTACGTATTCTATCACAAGTTCAATCTATGTTTATTAAGGTGTAATAGAATTTCCTATTATTTCAACCAAGCAAACGGATGAGGATGCATAAAATCTATCTAGCTTCGTTATAGTTCAATCCCTATTCTTAAAAGTTCATATATATATATATATATATATATATATATATATATATATATATATATATATATATATATATATATATATATATATATATATATATATATATATATAAACATGAAATTTCCATGCAATTTATGTGCGATTTAACGGCTTTTAAGTGCAATTTTAATTGATCACCTAAGATGAATGCGATGAGTAAAATTTTCCTAATACGCTCATTATCTCAAATGTGCTCACATTAAGTTGCGGTGGGAGTTTCAGTGTTTGGAGAGATCTTTCGTTTGGGAGCCATCATCCACAAGTGGATTCAAGAGATAAAGAAGGAGGAATGGATTTAAGATGGGAGAGCGTAAGAGAAGATGGCTTAGTTGAAGGCCAACATAGGGGGAATTGAGCTAACTCTCTCCCTCACAGCCTCTTCGGCTATTCCTCTCTCTCTCTCTCTCTCTCTCTCTCTCAAGGTCCTTCTTGCAATCTCTTGGAGAGGTATCCTTCTACGTCCCTCTCTCTACCTCTCTCTCACAGCCTCTTGGGGTCTCCTTGTCCTCCCTAACTGCTCCCCATGCCTCATATTTATAGCTAAACAATAGAAGAAAGGTTGTGGTTAAGAAGAAGAGCTCTTTTGATAGTTTCGTTGGCTGTGAAAGTGGGGTAAAACACCAAGACACAAGGGGGTAGTTACGGTCCCTTGGTTCACAGTCCCATTGGTTGTGTTGGCAATTTTAGTGATTAGAGAGATCTTTTGCTCGAGGGCCATCGTCCACAAGTGGATTTGTGAGATAAAGAAGGAGGAATGGATGTGAGATGGGAGAGCGTAATAGAAGATGGCTTAGTCGAAGATGGAGATAGGGGGAATTGAGCTAACTCTCTCCCTCGTAGCCTCTTGAGGTAACTCCTCTCTCTCTCTCTCTCTTTCTCTCTCTCTCTCTCTCTCTCTCTCTCTCTCTCTCTCTCTCTCTCTCAATCTCTTGGAGGGGTATCATTGTACCTCCCTCTCTCTATCTCTCTCTCGCAGCCTCTCGGGGTGTCCTTGTCCTCTCTAACTGCTCCCCATGCCTGAGAAGAAGAGCTCTTTATGGAGGGGATCTTGGGAAAGATCAGTAATATGATGCTCAAATCCTTATGGAGAAGAGGATCTCTTTATGGAAGGGATCTTGGAAAAATCAGCAATCTAATGCTCAAATCACAATTCTAATAGTTTCGTTGGCTTCAAAAGGGAGGTAAAACTCCAAGACACTTGATTAGACTTCTTCCAGATCACTCCTTCTTCTCTGTGTTTGAAGTGTTGTTTACTGCCTATAAACTACGATCGTGATGCCCGTGATTTTGCCAATCTTTTTTTTTTTCTATTAAATCTCCAAAACAAGCTTTAAAAACCACTTACTTTTTTTACATGACATCATGTTCTGGAAATATCCATAGCTTTCATCAGGAGTTGAATCTAAAAGATGCTGCCTCGCACTCCCATGGAATGTCATAGGGTTTGTCGATTAGTAACTCCCGAGTCTACTCCACAACGAAACATATCGGCCAACCCTTTTAGGATCGACCTGAGTCTTCCTTGGTTTCTAATGGTCAAGTCATTCTATAGCCTTCTAGCATCAGATCTACTTTGCAAGGAGCCTCTAAACCGAGGCAAACTCATATTGCACTTTGTTCAAAGAGAATGGAAAATGAGAGAGATGCATCACTCGACCTCTCTATGTGTAGGGTAAAGTCCCATTCCAATCCCCTAAAACGATATGAGCCAGGGTTCTACCCTATATTATCTAAGGTCAATAATTCATCGCAATTTGAATGTTGAGAATCCTCCCAGTAATTAGGACCACCTTGCTATAGGACAGACCTGTCGGGGGTTTCGCCCATGCGCTTCCCTTGAAAGCTTTAGTTACCTACGTATCTAAGGGCTCATTAGTGGTACCATATACAAGCAACTTCCTTAATTAACCCCTTAGTCACATGTTCCTTTACGTAATTTTATGCACTCACACGAAAATAAATCAAACAAATTTCTTGAAAGTAAACTTTATATTAAAATTTCAACTGAGATACAAATCCCGTCCATGGGACGATTCCTGCAATTCGTAAGGATGCGTCTTATTTTCCTCCAAGTTTCCAAGTCACGTAGACCATCTGAGTAGGATTCGAGAGCAGGGGATTTACAGCCAGAGGCCCCCCTGGCACCTCAACATCCTCCTACGAACACACATTTCTACGAAGAGACCTCTCACGATAGGTTTAGTCAACATTCCCGACATGGCTATCAAAACCCCCCTTAGATAGGGTTGGTGGCTAGCTAGCGCTGCTCAACACACCTTTCCCAGGTGTTTCAATTTGAATCCAATTTGAAATATTTTCTTCTTATCAATTTCTTTGTTAGATGACTCATTTTCCAAACAAGTATTCCTAAGTACAAACACAAGAAAAAGTGCACAATACGTACTAGACAATTCTTTGTTCTCTCTACCGAAGGAAATTTCGATTTGATGCAATAACATCTAATCTCAGCTTTATCCCCATTATCATCCAATATTTCCAGAGATAACCTAATTTAATTTCCTGATTCTTTTGCATGATGGAGTATCCTTGCAATGTTGATTGCAATTTGGGACATTGGCTTCCCTAAAAGGAAACCCTACATATTCATTTGAGCTAGGGTTCGTTGCATAATTCATATAGTTACTTAAGGACTTTGAATTCCTTTCACCTTCAAGTAAAATGGGCTCTAAGATGAATCCTTCAACTCTTTAGGGTTTAAAATTCTTTCAACTTCCTAAGAACCCTACGTATTCTATCACAAGTTCAATCTATGTTTTGTGAGATGTAATAGGATTTCCTTTTATTTCAACCAAGTAGACGTATGTGGATGCATAAAATCTTTTTGGACTAATTGCAGTTTAATGCATATTCTTAAAACTTTTCATATATATTAGCATGAAATTTCCATGCAATTTATGTACAATTTAACGACTTCTAAGTGCAATTTTAATTGATTACTCAAGATGAATGCGTTAAACAAAATTTTCCTAGTATGCTCATTATCTCAAAACATACTCAATTAAGTTGTGATAATTAATGTAAACGTTCTTCTCCCAATTTATTTTCCCTAATACAATGGCATGCATATGATTCATAAGAGATGCACTTCCCATAGTTGTGGTCCTTGGTTCGCAATCCCATTGGTTGTGGTGGAAGTTTCAGCATTTGGAGAGATCTTTCGCTTGGGGTCCATCATCCGTTAGTGGATTTGAGAGATAAAGAAGGAGGAATGGATTTAAGATGGGAGAGTCTAAGAGAAGATGGCTTAGTAGAACACGAAGATAGGGGAAATTGAGCTAACTCTCTCCCTTGCAGCCTTTCAAGGTGACTTCTCTCTCTCTCTCTCTCTCTCTCTCTCTCTCTCTCACACACACACACACACACACTCTCTCTCTCTCTCTCTCTCTCTCTCTCTCTCTCTCTCTCTCACACACACACACACACACACACACACTCTCTCTCTCTCTCTCAATCTATTGGAGGGGTATCCTTCTACCTCCTTCTCTTTACCTCTCTTTGGCAGCCTCTCGGAGTCTCATTGTCCTTTTCTAATTGCTCCCCATGCCTCATATTTATAGCTAAACAAGAGAAGAAGGGATGTGGCTAAGAAGAAGGGATGGGATCTTGGAAAAATCAGCAATTTGATGCTCAAATCATAATTGTGATAGTTCCAGTGGCTTCGAAAGGGGGGTAATACCCCAAGATACTTGATTAGAAATCTTCCAGATCACTCCTTCTTCTTCTCCTGGTTTGAAGTGTTTTTTACAGCTTGTAAAATGTGATCGTTATATGCACGATTTCACCAATCCTTCATTTTTTCTATTAAATTTTCAAAACAAGCTGAAAAAACACTTGCTTTTTTTTACATGGCATCATGTTCTAGAAATCTCCATAGCTATTTAGGATATTTACAATAAGTAATATCTAAAATATGCTAGTTTTGCCCAAAATCTAATATTTTTGGACCATCCATACTATACACATCAACACTAGTGATTAATATGGCTCATAACTCTCGTTCACGTTGTAACTTCCGTGAAGGGTGGCTGCAGTCCTTGTCAATCAAGAGAAAATGTCAGATTACGACTACTGGTTTTTATATTTTTAATTGAATAATTTTTTTAAGTTATTAATGTTAGTTATTTTTTTACTTTAGTTAGTCTTTACTTAGTAACCTTACTAACTTATAAATTGACTAACTAACTTTCGAACTAACCAATTTTTTTAGTTGCGTGGAAGTATTACATCCTACGATACCAACTGTAACATGCCTAGGTCGCGACACGTTTTTGTAGTCCATCGCGAGTCTGATCTAAACGATACAACCTAGCACTCCCATGGAATGTCAGAGGGTTTGTCAGTTAGAAACTCTGGAGTCTACTCCACAGCAAAACATATTGGTCAATCGTAATAGGATTGACCTGAATCTTTTTGGGTTTCTAATGGTCAAGTCATTCTACGGTCTTCTAGCGTCGGTCTTCAGACGACTTTTTGCAGAAAGCATCTAAACTGAGGTGGACTCATATCACACTTGGTTCAAAGAGAATGGGAAACGAGAGGGATGCATCGCTCGACGTCTCTACCTGTAGGGTAAAGTCCCATTCCGGTCCCCCTAAAATGATATGAGCCAAGGTTCTATCCTACATTATCTAAGGTCAATACATCATCGTGATTTGAATGTTGAGAAGCCTGCCAGTTTGCTGGGACCACCCTACTATAGCATGGACCCATGGGGGTTCCGCCCACCTGCTTCCCTTGATAGCTTTAGTTTCCTACTTACCTAAGGGCACATTAGTGGTAACATATACAATCAGCTTCGTTAATTAACCCATTAGTCACATGTTTCTTTACGTAATTTTATGCATAACACAAAAACAGACCATACCAATTCCTTGAAAGTAAACTTTATATTAAAATTTTAACTGAGACGCAAATCCCATCCATGGGACAATTTTCGCAATCCATAAGGATGTATCTTATTTTCCTCCAAGTTTCTGCCCTTGTACTAGTAACAGGGCCTTGAGATTCCTTCTCGAGTCATGTAGACCATTTGAGTAGGACCCGGAGGTAGGGAATTTACATCCAGAGTCCCTTTGCCACCCAAGCATCCTCCTACAAACAAACATTTCTGCGGAGAGACCTCTCATGATTGATTCGTCCACATTCCCAACATGGGGATCAGAAAAACCCCCTTGGATATGGTTGGCGGCTAGCTGGGGGTACTCAACACACCTTTCCTAGGTGTTTCAACCTGAATCCAATTTGAAAGATTTTCTTATTAATCAATTCCTTTATTAGATGACGCCTTTTCCAAACAGGTGTTCCTAAGTACAAACACAAGAAGAAGTTCACAATATGTCCTAGACAATTCTTTGTTCTCTCTGCCGAATGAAATTTCGATTTGATGGGATAGCATCTAGTCTCGGATTTATCCTTGTTATCATCTGAGATTTCTAGAGATAACCTAATTTAATTTTCTTATTCTTTTGAATGAAGGAGTATCCTTGCAATGTTAATTGCAATTTGGGACATTGGATTCTCTACAACCAAACCCTAGGTATTCATTTGAACTAGAGTTTACCGCATAATTCATATTTTATTTAAGGACTTTGAATTCCTTTTAGCTTCAAGTAAGATGGGCTTTGAGAAGAATTCTTCAACTCTTTAGGGTTAAATTAAAATTCTTTCAATTTCCTAGAACCCTACGTATTCTATCACAAGTTCAATCTATGTTTTGTGAGGTGTAATAGGATTTCCTATTATTTCAACCAAGCAAACGGATGAGGATGCATAAAATCTATCTAGCTTAGTTGCAGTTTAATGCGTATTCTTCAAACTTTTCATATATATATTAGCATGAAATTTCCATCGAATTTATGTATAATTTAATGGTTTCTAAGTGCAATTTTAATTGATCACCTAAGATGAATGCGATGAACAAAATTTTTCTAGTAAACTCATTATCTCGAAACATGCTCAATTAAGTTGTGAAAACTTATTAATGGACTAACTAACTTTGGAACAAACCAACTAACTTTTAATTGCATGGAAGTATTACAACTGTAACGTGCCTAGGTCGTGACACATTTTAGTATTCCATTGGGAGTCTGATCTAAAAGATTTGTCTCGCACTCCCACGGAATGTAACAGGGTTTGTCGATTAGCGACTCATGCCTTTCCTAGGTGTTTCAACCTAAATCCAATTTGAAATATTTTCTTCTTATTAATTCCTTTGTTAGATGTCTCCTTTTCCAAATAGGTGTTCCTAAGTACAAACACAAGCAGAAGTGCACAATATGTACTAGACAATTCTTTGTTCTTTGTGCTGAAGGAAATTCTGATTTGATGTGATAGCATCTAGTCTCGGCTTTATCCCTGTTATCGTTTGAGATTTCCAAAGATAACCTAATTTAATTTTCTCATTCTTTTGAATGAAAGAGTATCCTTGCAATGTTGATTGCAATTTGGGACATTGGCTTCCCTACAACGAAACCCTATTTATTCATTTGAACTAGGGTTTGTTGCATAATTCATATAGTTACTTAAGGACTTTGAGTTCCTTTCATCTTCAAGCAAGATGGGCCTTGAGAAGAATCATTCACCTCTTTAGGGTTTGAAATTCTTTCAACTTCCTAGGAACCCTACATATTCTATCACAAGTTTAATCTATGTTTTGTGAGATGTAATAGGATTTCCTATTATTTCAACCAAGCAAACTGATGCAGATGCAAAAAATCTATCTGGCTTAGTTGTAGTTTAATGTGTATTCTTGAAACTTTTCATACATATATATTAGCATGAAATTTCCATACAATTTATGTGCAATTTAATGGCTTCTAAGTGCAATTTTAATCGATCACCTAAAATGAGTGTGATGAATAAAAATTTCCTAGTATGCTCATTACCTCCAAACATGCTCAATTAAGTTGTGATAATTAATGTAAATTTTCTTTTCTCCCTATTTATTTTCCTTAATACAATGGGGCACGCCTGATTCATAAGAGATGAGTTTCCCATAGTTGCGGTCCCTTGGTTCATGGTCCCGTTGGTTGTGTTGGGAGTTTTAGCATTTAGAGAGATCTTTCCTTTGGGAGCCATCATCCGCAAGTGGATTCAAGAGATAAAGAAGGAGGAATGGAGTTGAGATGGGAGAGAATAAGAGAATATATCTTAGTTGAAGACTGAGATAGGGGGAATCGAGCTAACTCTCTCCCTCATAGCCTCTCGGGGTACTCCTCTCTCTCTCTCTCTCTCTCTCTCTCTCTCTCAAGCTCCTTCTCGCAATCTCTTTGAGGGGTATCCTTCTACCTCCCTCTCTCTACCTTTCTCTTGCAGCCTCTCGAGGTCTCCTTGTCCTTTTCTAACTGCTCTCGATGCCTCATATTTATAGCTAAACAAGAGAAGAAGGGTTGTGGCTGAGAAGAAGAGCTCTTGATTGAGGGGACATGGGAAAAATCAGCAATCTGATGCTCAAATCACAATCCTGTTAGTTTTGTTTGCTCCAAAAGGAGGTTAAAACCCCAAGATACTTAGTTAGAAATCTTCCAAATTACTCCATGTTCGAAGTGTTGTTTACTGCCTATAAACTGCGATCGCGACGCATGCGATTTCGCCAATCCTTCTTTTTTTGTATTAAATCTTCAAAACAAGCTCAAGAAACCACCTGCTTTTTTTACATTACATCCCGTTCTAGAAATCTCCATAACTTTTTAGTATATCTACAATAAGTAATATCTAAAATATGCTAGTTTTTCCCAAATCTAATAAGTTTGGACCATTCATACTATAACATTAACACTAGTGATAAATATGGCTCATAACTCTCATTCACATTGTAACTTTTGTGAAGGGTCGCTACAATCCTTATCAATCCAGGAGAAATGTCGAGTTTTAATTGAATAAAAATTGTTAGTTATTAATGGTTAGTTTTTTTAATTTAGTTAGTAACCTTACTTATTTATTAATTGGCTTCCCTACAAGGAAACCCTACATATTCATTTGAACAAGGGTTTGTCGCGTAAGTCATATAGTTACTTAAGGACTTTGAATTCCTTTTAGCTTCAAGCAAGATGGGCCTTGAGAAGAATCCTTCAACTCTTTAGGGTTTGAAATTCTTTCAACTTCCTAGGAACCCTATGTATTCTATCACAAGTTCAATCTATGTTTTGTGAGATGTAATAGGGTTTCCTATTATTTCAACCAACCAAACGGATGTGGACACATAAATCTATCTAGCTTCATTTGCAGTTTAATGCATATTCTTGAAATTTTTCATATATATATATATATATGAGCATGAAATTTTCATGTAATTTATGTGCAATTTAATGGCTTCTAAGTGCAATTTTAATCGATCACCTAAGATGAATGCAATGAACAAAATTTTCCTAGTACACTCATTATCTCGAAAAATGCTCAAATAAGTTGCGATAATTAATGTAAATGTTCTTTTCTCCCGATTTCTTTTCCTGAATACAACTCAGTGCACCTGATTTATAAGAGATGTATTTCCCATAGTTGTAGTCCTATTGGTTGCGGTTGGAGTTTCAACGTTTGGAGAGATCTTTCACTTAGGGGCCATCGTCTGCAAGTGGTTTTGAGAGATAAAGAAGGATGAATGAATTTGAGATGGGAGAGTATAAGAGAAGATGGATTAGTCAAAGACCGAGATAGGAGGAATTGAGCTAACTCTCTCTCTCTCGTAGCCTTTTGGGGTACTCCTCTCTCTCTCTCTCTCTCTCTCTCTCTCTCTCTCTCTCTCAAGATCCTTCTTGCAATCTATTGGAGGGGTATCCTTCTACCTCCCTCTCTCTCTCGTAGCCTCTAAGGGTCTCCTTGTGATTTTTCAACGCTCCCCATGCCTCATATTTATAGCTAAACAAGAGAAGAAGGGTTGCGGGGTTGATAAGAAGAGCTCTTTATGGAGGGGATCTTGGGAAAATCAGCAATCTGATGCTCAAATCACGATTCTCATAGTTTCGTTGGCTCCAAAGGGGGGGTAAAACCACAAGACACTTGTTTAGAAATCTTCCTGATCACTCCTTCTTCTCCCTATTCGAAGTGTTGTTTATTGCCCGTAAAGTACAATCGTGATACATACGATTTCACGAATCCTTTTTTTTTTGTATTAAATCTCCAAAACAAGCTTAAAAAACCACTTGCGTTTTTTACATGACATCTTGTCCTAGAAATCTCCATATATTTTTAAGATATTTATAATAAGTAATAACTAAAATATCTAAAATATGCTAGTTTTATCCAAAATCTAATATTTTTGGGCCACCCATACTATAAAAATTAACACTAGTGATTAATATGGCTCCTAACTCTCGTTCATGTTGTAACTTCCGTGAAGGGTGTCTATAGTCATTGTCCTCCGAAAAAAATGTTGGATTACGACTCTCGATTCAGGACTGTAGCCACCCTTGAGAGAAGTTACAATGTGAATGAGAGTTATGAACCATATTAATCACTAGTGTTAAGGTTTATAGTATGGATGGTTTTTTCAGCTTGTTTTGGAGATTTAATACAAAAAAAGGACTGGTGAAATCACGTGCGTTATGATCGTAGTTTACAGGTAGTAAAGACTACTTCGAACAGGGAGAAGAAGAAGGAGTGATTTGGAAGATTTCAAACCAAGTGTCTTCGGGTTTTACTCCCCTTTCTTCGGACCCAACAAAACTATTAGAATTGTGATTTGAGCATCTGATTGCTGATTTTTACAAGATCCCCTCTATAAAGAGCTCTTCTTCTCACCCACAACCCTTCTTCTCTTGTTTAGCTATCAATATGAGGCATGGGGAACAATTAGAGAGGACAAGGAGACCCCGAGAGGCTGCGAGAGAGAGGTAGAGAGAGGGAGGTAGAAGGGTACCCCTCCAAGATATGAGAGAGAGAGAGAGAGAGAGAGAGAGAGGCTGCGAGAGGGAGAGAGTTACACACACAAGCAGCTTCCTTGATTAACCCGTTAGTCGCATGTTCCTTTACGTAATCTGATATATTGACACGAAAAAAGATTAGAACAATTCCTTCAAAGTAAACTTTATGTTCAAATTTCAACTCAGATACAAAACCCGTCCATGGGATGATTCTCGCAATCCGTAAGGATGCGTCTTATTTTCCTCGAATTTTGCACCCTTGCACTAGTAACAGGGCCTCAAGATTCCTTCCCAAGTCACGTAGACCATCTGAGTAGGATCTAGGGGTAGGGTATTTACAGTCAGAGCCCCTTGGCACCCGAGCAGCCTCCTACGAACAGACATTTCTGCGGAGAGACCTCTCACCATGGGTTCGGTCCACATTCCTGACATGGCTATCAAAAACCCCCTTGGATAGGGTTGGCCGCTAGCTAGGGATGCTCAACATGCCTTTCCCAGGTGTTTCAACTTGAATCCAATTTGATAGTTTTTCTTCTTATCAATCACTTTCTTAGATGACTCGTTTTCCAAACAGGTGTTCCTAAGTACAAATATAAGTAGATGTGCGCAATATGTACTAGATATTTCTTTGTTCTCTCTGTCGAAAGAAATTTTGATTTGATGTGATAGCATCTAGTCTCAACTTTATCCCCGTTATCATCCAAGATTTTTGGAGATAGCCTATTTTAATTTCCTCATTCTTTTGAATGAAGGAGTATCCTTGTAGTATTGATTGCAATTTGGCACATTGGCTTCCCTACAACGAAACCCTACTTATTCATTTGAGCTAGGGTTTGTTGCGTAATTCATATAATTACTTCAGAACTTTGAATTGCTTTCAGGTTCAAGCAAGATGGGCGTTGAGAAGAATCCTTCAACTCTTTAGGGTTTGAAAATCTTTCAACTTCCTAGGAACCCTACGTATTCTATCACAAATTCAATCTATGTTTTATGAGAAGTAATAGGATTTTCTATTATTTCAAGCAAGCAAACAGATGCGGATGCATAAATCTATTTGGCTTAATTACAGATTAATGCATATTCTTGAAACTTTTCATATATACATATTAGCATGAAATTTCCTTGCAATTTATGTGCAATTCAATAGCTTTCTAACTACAATTTTAATCGATTACCTAAGATGAATGCCATGAAATGTTTTTTTCCTAGTATGTTGATTATCTTGAAGCATGTTCCATTAAGTTGTGATAGTTAATGTAAATGTTCTTTTCTTCCAATTTCTTTTTCCTAATACAACGGGGTGCATATGATTCATAAGAGATGTATTTACAATAGTCGTGGTCCCTTGGTTCATGGTCTTGTTGGTAGTGGTGGGAGTTTCAGTGTTTGGAGAGATCTTTTGCTTGGGGACCAATGTCCACAATTGGATTCGAGAGATAAAGAAGAAGGAATGGATTTGAGATGGGAGAGCGTAAGAGAAGATGGCTTATTCAAAGACCGAGATAGGGTGAATTGAGGTAACTCTCTTCCTTGTAGCCTCTCAAGGTACTCTCTCTCTCTCTCTCTCTCTCTCTCTCTCTCTCTCTCTCTCTCAAGGTCCTTCTTGCAATATCTTGGAGGGGCATCCTTCTACCTCCCTCTCTCTATCTCTCTCTCATAGACTCTTAGGGTCTCCTTGTCTTCTCTAACTACTCGCCATGCCTCATATTTATAGCGAAACATGAGAAGAAGGGTTGTGATTGAGAAGAAGAGCTATTTATAGAGGGGATCTTGGAAAAATGAGAAATCTCATGCTCAAATCACAATTCTGATAGTTCTGTTGGCTCTGAAGGGGAAGGTAAAACCCCAAGACATTGGTTAGAAATCTTCTAGATCACTCCTTGTTCTTCTTCCCATTCGAAGTGTTGTTTACTACCTGTAAACTGCAATCATGACATGCACAATTTTGCTAGTCTTTTTTTATATTAAATCTCCGAAACAAGTTGAAAAAACTACTTACTTTTTTTTTACATGGCATCCTATTCTAGAAATCTCCATAGATTTTCAAGATATTTATAATAAGTAATATGTAAAATATCTCAAATATGCTAGTTTTGCCCAAAATCTAATATTTTTGGACCATCCATACTATACACATTGACACTAGTAATTAATATGGCTCCTAACTCTCATTCACATTGTAACTTCCATGAAGGGTGGCTACAGTCCTTGTCAGTCTAGGAAAAATATCGAATTACGACTCTCAGTTTAGGACTGTAGCCACCCTTCACGGAAGTTACATCATGAACGAGAGTTATAAGCCATATTAATCACTAGTGTTAATGTTTATAGTATGGATGGTATTTTTAGCTTGTTTTTTGAGATTTCGTACAAAACAAGAAAGATTAGGGAAATTGCGCACATCACGATCACAGTTTACAGGTAGAAGATAGTACTTTGAACAAGGAGAAGAAGGAGTGATTTGGAAGATTTCAAACCAAGTGTCTTCGGGTTTTACCCCCCTTCTGGAGCCAACGGAACTGTCAAAATTGTGGCTTTAGCATCAAATTACTGATTTTTCCAATATCCCCTCCATAAAGAGCTCTTCTTCTCACCCACAACCCTTCTTCTCTTGTTTAGCTATAAATATGAGCCATGAGGAGCAGTTAGAGAGGACAAGGAGACCCCCAGAGACTGCGAGAGAGAGGTAGAAGGATACCCCTCCAAGATATTGAAGAGAGAGAGAGAGAGAGAGAGAGAGAGAGAGAGAGAGAGAAAGGAGTTACCACGAGAGGCTACAAGGGAGAGTTACATAAACAAGCACCTAATTCAATTAACTTGTTAGTCACATGTTCCTTTACGTAATTTTATACATTGACACAAAAATAGATTAAACAAATTCCTTGAAAGTGAACTTTATGTTCAAATTTCAAATGAGATACAAATCCAATCCATGGGACGATTCCCACAATCCATAAGGAAGCGTCTCATTTTTCTCTAAGTTTCCGCCCTTGCACTAGTAACAGAGCCTCGAGATTCCTTCCCAAGTCACGTAGACCATCTGAGTAGGATCCAAGGGCAAGGGATTTACAACCAGAGCCCCCTGGCACCAAGCATGCTTCTACGAGGCATACGTTTCTATGAAGAGACCTCTCATGATTGGTTCGGTCCATATTCCCGACATGGGGATAAGAAAAACCCCCTTGGATAGGGTTGATAGCTAGCTGGGAGTGCTCAACAGGCCTTTCCTAGGTGTTTCAACCTGAATCAATTTTGAAAGATTTTTTGGTTATTATCAATTCCTTTCTTCGATGACTCCTTTTCCAAATAGATGTTCCTAAGTACAAACATAAGCAGAAGTGTGCAATATGTACTAGATAATTCTTTGTTCTCTCTGCCAAAGGAAATTCCAATTTGATGCAATACATCTAGTCTCGACTTTATTCTCGTCATCGTCTGAGATTTCCAGAGGTAACCTAATTTAATTTCCTCATTCTTTTAAATGAAGGAGTATCCTTGAAATGTTGATTGCAATTTGGGACATTGGCTTCCCTACAACAAATGTGTTCATTTGAACTAGGGTTTGTCGCGTAATTCATATAGTTACTTAAGGACTTTGAATTGCTTTCAACTTCAAGCAAGATGGGCCCTGAGAAGAATCCTTCAACTCTTTAGGGTTTGGAATTCTTTCAACTTCCTAGGAACCCTACGTATTCTATCACAAGTTCAATCTATGTTTTGTGAGATATAATAGAATTTCCTCTTATTTCAACCAAGCAAACGGATGTGGATGCATAAAATCTATTTGGATTAATTGCAGTTTAATACGTATTCTTGAAACTTTTCATATATATATATATTAGCATGAAATTTTCATGCAATTTATGTGCAATTTAACCATTTCTAAGTGCAATTTTAAATGATCACCTAAGATGAATGTGATGAACAAAATTTTCCTAGTACTCTCATTATCTCGAGACATGGTCAATTAAATCGTGATAATTAATATAAACATTCTTTTCTCCCAATTTCTATTTTCTACTACAATGGGGTGCACTTGATTCATAAGAGATGTGTTTCTCATAGTTATGGTCCCTTGGTTCGTGGTCCTATTGGTTGTGGAGGGAGATTCAGCGTTTGGAGAGATCTTTTGCTGGGGAGCCATCCTCTGCAAGTGGATGCAAGAGATAAAGAACAATGAATTGATTTGAGATGGGAGAGCGTAAGAGAATATGGCTTAGTTGAAGACCGAGATAGGGGGGATTTAGCTAACTCTCTTCCTCGGAGCCTCTCGAGGTACTCCTCTCTCTCTCTCTCTCTCTCTCTCTCTCTCTCTCTCTCTCAAGATCCTTCTTGTAATCTCTTGGAGGGATATCCTTGTACCTTCCTCTCTCTACCTCTCTCTTACAGCCTCTCGAGATCTCCTTGTCTTCTCTAAGTGCTCCCCATGCCTCATATTTATAGCTAAACAAGAGAAGAATGGTGTGGCTGAGAAGAAGAGCTGTTTATGCAGTGGATCTTGGAAAAATCAGCAATTTGATGCTCAAATCACAATTCTGATAGTTCCATTGGCTCCGAAAGGGGGGCAAAATCCCAAGACAATTGATTAGAAATCTTTCAGATCACTCCTTCTTCTCCATGTTCGAAGTGATGTTTATTGCCTGAAAACTGTGACTGCAACGTGTGTGATTTCGCCAATTCTTTTGTATTAAATCTCCAAAATAAGCCGAAAAAAAAACTTACTTTTTTTACATGACATCATGTTCTAGAAATCTCCATAGGTTTTTACGATATTTATAGTAAGTAATATCTAAAATATTTAAAATATGTTAGTTTTGCTCAAAATCTAATATTTTTGAACCATCCATACTATACACATTAACATTAATGATTAATATGGCTCATAACTCTCATTCACATTGTAACTTCCGTGAAGGGTAGCTACAGTCCTTGTCAATATGGGAAAAATGTTGCATTACGACTCTCGATTTTTTTCAATATTTTTAACTAAATCAAAATTGTTAGTTATTAATGTTAGTTAGTTTTTACTTTAGTTAGTAACCTTACTAACTTATTTATTGACTAACTAACTTTTGAACTAACCAACTAATTTTAAATATGGTTTTTATTCGTGTACAACTCAAAAAGAGTTCCTAATCCTTGGGAAAATTTAGAAAACTTAGCCCAAGGTATTGCAAGCCTTACAAGATCCTCAAAAGCCTAGGAACTAATCCTTACAAACTTCAACTCCTTGAGAATGTAAAAGCTCACAATGTATTTCATATTAGTCTACTAAAGAAATATGTGCATAATCCTAGCCATGTACTGAGTGATAAAAAAATTGTAATACCTAGCCAAGGAGTCCTTGAGCTGTAGCCAAATAAAATTCTAGATACTATGGAGAGAGAATGAGAAACAATTGAGGAGTAGGACCCTTAGAGAATACCTTGTCCAGTGGAAGGATTATCCTGAAGAAGATGCTACATGGATAGATGAGAATGCTCTTCATCAACAATATCCACGGTTTCTCTCGAGATGAAGACATCTCGATTTCTCTAAGGGGAGGAGGATGTAATACTTCCACGCAATTAAAAATTAGTTGGTTAGTTTGAAAGTTAGTTAGTCAATTAATAAGTTAGTAAGGTTACTAAGTAAGGTTACTAACACTACAACACAATGCCGCCATACACGCGTCCATTACACGCGAAAAGTTACGGGCGCGTGTATGGTCGTTTATACTTACAGCAATATCGGGCGCGTGTATACATGCATGTAACAGCGCGTGTATAATTGCATGTGTGGGCGCGTGTATTTGCGCGTTAAGTCTGTCATAATACACGCTCTGTTACACGCGACACAGAGCCTAACTACAGAAATCCATTTCTTTTCAAAAAGAAAACCATTAAGTTTTAAAAATGTCATTGTGCATTGCAGTGTTTACAAACCATTACAAAATCCCACTACATGCACTTACAACAACGTAATATATTGAAAAATATATCTTCATATGGTTATTGAAAGACAAAGTATACAATAGAAATGTCATGAATTTGGAACAATACAGTGATGGATTGGTTAGGGTTCGATCTCATCTTCAATAAGATCCATCCTTGCCAAACGATCAATATCAATATCCATTTGATCAATTTGTAAGGCTACGATTAAATTTATTCTACTATCGCTATTTTGCCCATTGATAATGGTACCAATGCCTTGATCATTCTCATCATCATCACCATCATCCTCAATGGAAGGGTCATCCTCATGATCATGAGAAATGGCACGCTCATCCTCATTATCATGATCATCTACATTGGCATGTTCGACATCATCTTCTTTGCGGCTTGCCACATCCTCCATATGCTCCATATCAGTGAATGTATTATACATTACTTTGGAACGTGGTGCAATAGGGATGACATACCACCATTTACTGTCATGCACCATTGGCAGATAGATAACCTGCTCAAATACACATAATTCATTAATTAATTAGCATATCAAAAGTCAAGGGGTGCGCGAGCTTAGATATATATGTACATGAAACACATTTGTAAAAAAATGCATACCTGCTCACATTGTTGTGGCAATACGAGCCTATCTTTCTTTGTTTGCCAAAACTTTGTAGAGTCAATAGTTACATAGCCACTTGCATGGCGTTTTATCGTTGCGTTAGGCCCTTTTTCCACCACGTTCATTTGCCATTTGACATCCAAAACATACACAAAGAAGCGGCGAAAGTCAAGTCTGTATATGTCTTGGATTGTGCCACAATAATCATCAATTTTTCCATTGGCTCCCTCAAAGCTACTAATGACACCGCAATCTTGTGTATTCCTCTTTTCATCTATTCTTTGTGTTCGAAAATGCTTGCCTTCACACCATATAGCATTGAACATAGTGCACTGGACCAAAATATAAGCAATATCTATGTAAGCAATTAATGTGAATAAATATGAAAAGCCAATCACTTACAAAGAATGCAAATTTACATTTGTTCTATGTACCTTTAACATGCATCCTCGTGCATACTCCCATTCTTCCGCCGTGATATGCAGCCCCTCATCTCTCTCTGCTCTCTCCATTTCCTCATGCAACCAATCAACATGAATATCATTCGGAAGTGTTGCTAGATGCTTAGGGTATGCCTTACGAGAGCCATGTTGCCTCCGAAAGAGAGCTCTGTCTGCTTGCCTTTTTGTCTTTGCATCCTCGTATCTTGTAACCCATCTGCTCATCACATCACTATTAAGGATGCAAGTGAAATTAAGATCATCAATCAATGTTCTCTCAATTACTTTGCTCTGTCCTTTTCCTTGAGGCACAATAGACGTCATCCTCAAGTCCTCTTCATTGCTCCATAGTCGCGGCAAAGAGCTATCCACCTGATCAAGAAATTCTGATATATATACAAGAGACTCTTGTATCAACCAACCCTCAGCCATGCTTCCTTCGGGCCTTGCACTTTGCCTCACAAAGTCTTTTAAGGTCTTCATGAAGCGCTCTAGGAAGAACATCCAACGGGCATGCACAGTGCCACATAAAGCAATTTCATCCACTAAATGCACAATGAGATGTAGTTGACTTGTGAGAATGGTTCGCGGAAAAGTCTCCTCTACCATACAAACCACCTCCACTGCCATAACACGCGCATCATCCAATGTGGCTGGATCAATTGCTTTGGAACTAACATATCTGAAAAATAAATGCACAGTACGTTATACCTCATGCACATTCATTTTGCAAGGTATAATGAAGGGTGATCTTACATGGGATTTACATACCTCACAAGCTCGCCCATCTTATAAATACATCTTTTCAAACTCCTGTCTGCACAATGGTCGATGCTAGTAGGTAGTATGAACTGCGCACATAAGAGCACATGTATATTTGGGTTAGGGCATTACAAAATTTAATTTCAACCTACAATAATTGGAAAACACTTACTTGGAGCATCTTGTGCCAATCGTGGGACTTCAACCCATGTAGTTGCTCAACCCCTCTTTTCTTAGTGGTTGTAAACGCTCCCTTCAACGATCTCATGCATCCAGTGGGAGTACGCAAAGTGGTGATGGCTTGCTTTACCTGCTTCTCCTCCTTCTTTGATATAATCCAGGGAGCAGGCGGAAGACGAACGTGCCCACCCTCCTCTCGTGGCCAAGCTTGACGCATACGTCCTGCGACCTGCAAGTCCTCCCGTACGCTAACATTGTCTCTTTTACCAATAACATGTTCCCAAATACTAGATCCCACATTCTTGAAGATGTGCATGGGATCAAGAAGATGGTTGATCTTGAGATGGGTCCAATATGGTAGCCGGAAAAAAATGGAGTACCTACACAAGGGATTGCAGACTGTCATCTTTATTCCAACTTTAGAGACTACACAAAACAAGATTGAAAACAATGGAGATGTACCTGTTCATGCCATCTGGAGGAAGAACATTTGAAGACTCCCAAATACGCTTCCAATCTTTTGCACGAAGTGTCTGTGGATGAATGTTCCTCTTACTAGGAGCATATTTAGGGTGATCTGATGGGAGAAATCGATGATGATTATCGAATATGGTCTTACACAAACCATCAGCATACTCATGTACCAATGAAGGGCCACATATAGGACATGCATGTTTACCCGATGTCCTCAAACCTGTTAAAATAAAAAAAAAGTTAGAATAATAAAGTCAATAGTTATAATTGATATAGCTAGTAGTATTAGAGTCGGGAGGTAGTTAGAATTCTTACCAGAACAATCGCTGTATCCTGGAAAGTCATGCATTGTCCACATCAACACTGCTTTTAAGTCGAAGTGTCGAGAGGAGGGAGGCCTACTAATGTCCACTACCGCAACACCTCTCCATAGTTCCTCCAACTCATCAATCAACGGTTCAAGATAAACATCCATATGCTTGACTTTATGTTTCCCTGGAATCAGAAGGGATAACATAAGATGTCCCTTCTTGATCGCCATTGATGGTGGAAGGTTGTAATTCACCAACACAACCGGCCACACGCTGTATGCGGTGCTCTTGAAACCAAACGGATTCACTCCATCCATACCTAGGCCAAGTCTCAAGTTTCTGGGCTCTGTTTTAAAGCTGGGCCACTCATCTTCAATATGCGTCCAAGCAGGAGTGTCTGCAGGAATTCTCCACATGCCATCATCCGATCGATGCGAGGAATGCCATGACATGAGCTCTGCTATGGATTTTCACTTGAACATGTGTTTGATGCGAGGAATTATAGGAAAGTGTCGCAAGACTTTACGAGGTACATCAAAACTCTTCACATCTGTTCTATACCTTGCTTCACCACAAGTGGGACACTGTCGAGCCTCCTTATGCGTCCCACGAAAGAGAATGCAATCATTGACGCATGCATGTATGCGATCATAATCCAATCCTCCAAGAGATGTCACATAGCGCCTCGCTTTGTCTCTTGAGGTGGGTAGTCTATTCCCCTTTGGAAGCATGTTTGATAATAGCCTGCATCCAATATCATCAATTAGCCCATAACCCTAAACCCTATACTGTAAACCAAAAACCACTAACTGAAATTTGCAAGTTACAATGCTTACTTCAATAATGCGTCAAGACTTGCATTGCTCCATCCATAAACTGTTTGTATATTGAGCAGTTCAAGTGAAGCACGCAAAATAGAGAATGTGCACCCTTCAAAAACCGGTGTCGATGAAGCGTTGTAGAGATGCTCTTGTTCCATATCATTGTCGTCCACACCTTTGCGATCATCCCTAAAAAGATTCCGCACCATGTCATCAAACACTTCCTCTTCCACAACTTCGTGGGGTGCAGGGCTATTGTCATCCCTTTCCCACTCATCTCCGACAACAGATCCCGAAGCTCCAGCATCATCTCATCGACGCTTTGCATGCTCTCGCCGTGCGTATGGCACCATGTTAGGGTGTGGTACTGCATCCTGCTTCAATCACAGTATATATATTACAACGCGCTCCATTAATTTGCACACCATGAGTTATTTTAATACTTTCAATTCACATCTTCTCACCTCTAAACCTGTTTGAATCCATTCTCCATACATCGAGATGTGATTCAATGTAATTCGACGCGCTCGTACAATGCACCCTTGACATCGATTACACGTACACTTGATCCTTTGTGCCAGCCACACGTCGCGATCACGATGACGCATTGTCTCATCCTCACCAGAACTGCTTGAAGAGGATGATGACATGCTATGTCCAAAATAACCAATACAGAAGTAGGATCAGTTTTTAGTGAAATCATACACATCCTATGCACAAAACAATGGATACACAAGAACAATCAGTTTTTAAAAAAAGTATAAACAGGCTCTGTGTCGCGTGTACAGGCGCGTCTAAAATGTATTCTGCTGCGCTTTTACACGCGTGATTTTCGCGTTTACCTACCGCGCGCGCCGCTTTCTTTCTTTCAAAAGCCCTCTTTCAAAACACTTCTTCTTCTTCTTTCTGCGTCGCTTTCTTTCTTTCAAAAGCCCTCTTTCTCCCTCTTGGACTACCCAAAAGAAGCAAAGGGTGCAGACAACACAGAAAGGGAGAGAGAAGCAAGAATCAACGAACTCACTTTTCAAAGACTTTTCAAAGAGGTTGGTTGTCGTCTGTTTGTTTTGGCAAATCTGTTGCTTTCTTTCTTTCCACCCGTGCTATGTGTACTTGAAAGCGACAGAGGATAGAATTCACACACATTGTATATGTGCTTAACTATTTATTTCTTGACAAACGACATCCGTCAAGATAGAGGAAAGAGAGAAGAAGGAACCCTTGTGTATGTGTTTAGTCATTTCTCCCTTGATGGACAATGTCCGTCAAGATAGAGGAAAGAGTTTTTGTTTTTCATGAATTTCGTCACTAATTCGAAATGAACTTCTTCTTTTGGCTTATGATCTTCTACTAATTCGATGTTTGGTATTGTAAGAGATATGTTTATTTTCTAGAATGGTAGATATATGTTGTAGGTTATATATTGTAGGAGATATATTGAGGAGATATATTGTAGGAGATATGTTTATTTTTTATATGCATGTTTTGCTTGGTTCATTGAGGCGGAATTTCGACGCTTTGCAGATTCTTCATGGATCCAGGCTCTTCCTCCGATCCGTGGGCATACGCCACTTGGATGATGGAGATGATAAACCATTTTGGGCGCCATCCTAATCTAGTGGAGCTGACAGAGTATATGTATGCCCATCCTCCTCCTAGACTCCCAGGTCACACCGCGCCCCCAAGTACACAAGCCTCTCCACTGCCGTCTATGCCTGCGAGTCCGGCGAGACGTACCCCTGCGCATACACGCTCACCGAGGAGACACACCCCTGCACGGACACACTCACGCACACCCTCCTCTGTACCGTCACGTGAGGGCTCACGGCCACCATCACGTGCTCCCTCACAGCCACAGTCACGTACACAGTCACGTGCAGCCACCCCTAGTCATGGCTACTCCCGCAGTACAGATGAGAGCCGACGCCGCAGTAGGGAGAGCGGGAGTGGAGGATTATGCGGCGGGTGCTTTGGTGGGGGGGGTAGTAGGGCACGCGGTGAGAGAGGGCATGGAGGGAGGCATGTACGAGGAGACAGTGAGGAGTCGGAGGAGGCGAGAGAGGTGGAGGGAGAGATTTTCTACGATGTTACGGATAGGGGCGGGGTAGTCATGGATGCGAGAGGGAAAGAGGTGATGGAGTATATGCAGGGGGTAGTTTCAAACATGTATAGAAACTGTTTTGTAAAATTTAAAGATCAGGATAGCCGGTTAGTTAGGGAGGTCCTAGATAGTGTACATAGTCGGTACCCCAATCCCCCACGAGCGACATTCTCGGATGTATGGGGAAGGACGCGAATAAGGGAGATCTTAAGTAATAAAAGATCTCACCTTAAGAAACTCGCGTACGATGATGGGGTGAATGTAGCTGCGGGTGGCTATCCTTGTGAGAAACCTGCCACTGCCCACAAACACGAGTGGAAGGAGGCAAAGAAGCGCGCAGAGGGAGGCGTGAAGAGCAGGCAGCATGTGGAGGCACGACGGATCCAGATGGAGACCATTGGATCGTCGCATTTCGGATCTGGCGGCGTCGAGTCGTGGGAGGCAGAGTTCGTAAGTAACTTGCCTCTTTATTTGATTGTTTGCCAAATTCATTGATTCTATGATTGTTTTGATCTTACAAACTATCTTGATTATGTTACAGCGACGGGTTATGGGGAGAGGGCCCACAGCCCACGAGACTGGGTATGCTCGCCGCAATAGCAGACGTGACACGTGGGCCATCTTCAGAAACGAGGGACGTATTACGGATGCGCAGTTTGACGCGGCCATGAGACCATACGGTCGACAGGTACTTGAAAACTCTAAATGAATGATTTCGGTTTATTTAATTGCATATATACGTATACTTACATACGGTATATTTCTTGAACAGGCACAAGCTGCTGATGCTCCTGCCCCTGATGATCCAGCCGCCACTGCTGATGTTCGTGCCACTGCTCCTGGTGGAGGCGAGCACCACTCATCGGAACATACCGATGCGAGCTCCTCTGATCATGGAGAGAGCACAGGGTCCTCATCATCCTCTGATTAGCTTTCAGAATACTGTAGGATGTGGTTGTACAAAAAATTTTTGTGACTGAAGCCATGGGCTTTTTTGCACCTAGCTCCCTATTTGACTTTGTATATATTTGTTCCTAATTAAAGCCATGGGCTATTTTGACATATGGACTCCCTTGTACACAAATGTATCATGTATTGACAATGTATTGAATCGTGAGTCTTGAGTCGTGTATTAAGTTTTAGATAGTAATATTGAATCGTGTATTCATAGAGAGTGAGTCTTGAAATCTAAATCGCTCTTTTTTTATGGTGCAATGCACCAAAAAAAAAATCCAGAGAGTGCCTTTGGGTGGCTGGATGCTGGAACAGCATCCAGGCACCCAAAAGCACTCTCTGGATTTTTTTTTTCCCTCTGCGATCGCGTGTATAAGCGCGTGTCATCTGTCAAAATCGCGTATATTTGCGCGGATAGTCTGTTAGATTCGCGTGTAAATTTGCAGCAAAACTGCGCAGAACGCGTGTATGGGGTCGTGTATTCGCGCGACTGGCTATCACTGTACACGCGCTTTTACACGCATGTCTCTGGCCGCGATGATACACGCGCTATTACACGGGCCCGACACTTTTTTTCCCAAGTCATTTTGTGCAGCTAGGAGCGCGGGTATGAGCCCGATCCCTTGTAGTGTAACTAAAGTAAAAACTAACTAATAATTTTTATTTAATTAAAAATATTAAAAAATTGAGAGTCATAATCTAACATTTTTCTTGGATTGACAAGGACTATAGCCACCCTTCACGGAAGATACAATGTGAGCGAGAGTTATGAGCCATATTAATCACTAGTGTTAATGTGTATAGTATGGATGGTCCAAAAATACTAGATTTTGGGCAAAACTAGTATATTTTAGATATTTTAGATATTACTTATTGTAAATATCATAAAAAGCTATGGAGATTTCTAAAACAAGATGTCACGTAAAAAAAGCAAGTGGTTTTTTCAGCTTGCTTTGGAGATTTAATACAAAACAAGAAGGATCGACAAAATCGCGTGTGTTGTTGTGACACTGCGCATCTACCACTGCAAATCTAAGGGTGGAGCTTTTTGCCAAGAATTTGTATACATTATTCAGCGTCATTAGGAATTTATTTTTCATTGTGTGTGTCTCTTTGTTTGCATTTGCATGACGCAGGAGCACCTATAGTTAGGCTAGGCACAATTTCTTCAATGCATTCATATTCTTTTGTATGGAAGCATCTTTTGATTGATTACATTGTATGGATTTTAATTTTCAAACAGCATGAATGTTTGGGCATAAAATTCTTTTCCAAAGCATATTCTTGATAGGACACACTGCATGGAAAAACAAGTTCATATGAAGGTTTCCGTTTTGAAGACTCAATGATCAAAGGAAAAGGTCGTAAGTTTTACATTGTTAGAGAGTATTTCTTGAAAAAAAAGAGAACATGTATGCTGAAAGTGTGTGCAACCACAAGAACAATAGGACAAGAAATGTTGGTACATGAACAGGCCTATCTTGGATCTCAAAAGCTCCAGTTTGTGTGAACTTTAAAGCACAAAGGAAGCAAAATTGGTTTACTAAAATAGTCTGAAATCTCTAGTATCATGTTTAGATGACCTAATTCCCACTTTAGATAGATCGAAACATATACTGTGACTTATTTTGAAGGGAATAAGCTGTTCAAGATAAAAGATGAAGAAAAATAATGTCATTTACAAACATTGATATTTTAGCCTATTTTTTATGGAATTTTGCAAATTTGTCCACGCAAGCTTGTCGATTAGATGCGTTCCAATTGTTTTGAGTACTTTGATGTCTATATTCAGAGTTCATATGACGAAGTTATGATCCAAACAAGTAGCAAGAAAAAAAAAACAAAATAGAAAAAAGCAGTTAAAAAGCATAAGCTTTAAAGCTAAACGCCTTAAGATTTTATGAGTGAAAGGGAGTGGATAAAAACTATAAACGGGAGGACAAGGAGAGAAGGAGAGCCATCATCAAATCAAGGGAGAGAGGCTAGAGTTGGTTGAGCTTGTATCCATTGCCTTCTTTGAAGACCGTCATCAACTTTTGGAGAGAAGGCTTGAGGACCGAGCTTTAAGCCCCTCACCTACATCAAAGTTTCCATCATCGCGAGTTGCTATGAAGATTGGCTTGAGTCAAGCTTGATGCTCCTCACCTTCCTTGAAGATCTTCACACAAATCATGACATCTCACCTTCTTCTCTTCTCTCTCAGTTTGAAATCTATGAACTTGTATTTTGCCTATATTTTGAAATCAAGAATTTGTTTTCCTCATTCAAAATTATTCTGAATAAGTTTTATTTCATTGAGTTTCTCTCTCATCTCAAAGCGTCCTTACAGCGAGCAAATTTTTACAAATCCCTCGCGCATATTATTTTGTGCGACATCATCACGATCGTAGTTTACAGGCACTAAAAAACACTTCGAATAAGGAGAAGAAGAAGAAGTGATTTGGAAGATTTCATAGAAAGTATCTTGGAGTTTTACCCCCCTTTCGGAGCCAACAGAACTATCAGAATTGTGATTTGAGCATCAGATTACTAATTTTTCCAAGATCCCCTCCATAAAGAGCTCTTCTTCTCAGCCACAACCCTTCTTCTCTTGTTTAGCTATAAATATGAGGTATGGGAAACAATTAGAGAGAACAAGGAGACCCTAAGAGGCTCTGAGAGAGAGGGAGGTAGAAGGATACCTCTCCAAGAGATTGAAGAGAGAGAGAGAGAGAGAGAGAGAGAGCCTGGGGGCAATAGGGTTTATCGTATGGTACCACGTGAGTTTAAGGGAAGGGGGTTATTGAAGGGAAGGAAGATACATTTTATAAGGTAAGGTCCCATAAATAAGGGGTAGATAAGGGGTATTTTCATATATTTCTTGCATGTAGGTGATATCTCCTTATTACTACTAGTGAATCCCAAGAGAGAGAGAGAGAGAGAGAGAGAGGAGTTACCCCGAGAGGTTGCGAGGGAGAGTTTTATCTAAATTCTCCCTATCTCGGTCTTTGACTAAGCCATCTTCTCTTACGCTCTCCCATCTCAAATCCATTCCTCCTTCTTTATCTCTCAAATCCAGTTGTGGATGATAGCCCCCAAGCAAAATATATCTCCAAACGTTGAAACTCCCACCACAACCAACGGGACCGTGAACCAAGGAATTGCAACTACATGAAATGCATCTATTATGAATTAGGTGCACCCCATTGTATTAGGACAAAGAAATTGGGAGAAAAGAATGTTTACATTAATTATTGCAACCTAATTGAGCATGTTTCGAGATAACGAGTCTACTAGGAAATTTTTATTTATTGCATTCATCTTAGGTGATAGATTAAAATTGCACTTACAAGTCGTTAAATTGCATGGAAATTTCATGCTAATATATATATGAAAAGTTTCAAGAATACGCATTAAATTGCAATTAAGCCAGATAGATTTTATGCATCCGCATCTAGTTGCTTGGTTGAAATAATAGGAAATCATATTACACCTCACAAAACATAGATTGAACTTGTGATAGAATACGTAGGGTTCCTAGGAAGTTGAAAGAATTCCAAACCCTAAAGAGTTGAATGATTCTTCTCAAGACCCATTTTGCTTGAAGCTGAAAGGAATTCAAAGTCCTTAAGTAACTATATGAATTATCCGACAAACCCTAGTTCAAATTAATATGTAGGGTTTCGTTGTAGGGAAGTCAATGTCCCAAATTGCAATTAATATTGTAAGGATACTCTTTCATTCAAAAGAATGAGGAAATTAAATTAGATTATCTCTGGAAATCTCAAAAGATAACGGGGATAAAGCCAAGACTAGATTTTATCTCATCAAATTGGAATTTTCTTCGACAGAGAGAACAAAGAATTGTCTAGTACATAGTATGCACTTCTACTTGTGTTTATACTTAGGAACACTTGTTTGGAAAATGAGTCATCTAACAAAGGAATTGATAAGAAGAAAATCTATCAAATTGGATTCAGGTTGAAACACCTAGGAAAGGCATATTGAGCACCCCCAGCTAGCCGCCAACCCTATCCAAGGGGGTTTGTGATAGCCACGTTGGGAATGTGGACTGAACTTGTCATGAGAGGTCTCTCCATAGAAATTTCTGTCCTACTCAGATGGTCAACGTGACTTGTGAAGGAATCTCAAGGCCCTATTACTAGTACAAGGGCAAAAACTTGCAAGAAAATAAGACGCATCCTTACGGATTGCGGAAATTGTCCCATAGACATGATTTCTATCTCGGTTGATATTTTAATATAAATTTTACTTTCAAGGAATTTGTCTGATCTGTTTTCGTGTCATTGCATAAAATTACGTAAATGAACATGTGACTAACAGGTTAATTAAGGAAGTAGGTTGTATGTGTTACCACTAATGTGCCCTTAAGTAAGTAGGAAACTAAATCTATCAAGGGAAGCGGGTGGGCGAAACACCTGACGGGTCCGTCCTATGGAAGGGTGATCCTAGAGGACTAGGATGCTTCTCAATATTGAAATCGGGATGACATATTGACCTTAGATAATCTAGGGTAGAACCCTGACTCATATCGTTTTAGGGGACTGGAATGGGACTTTACCCTATAGGTAGAGAGGTCGAGCGATGCATCCCTCTCATTTCGCATTCTCTTTGAACCAAGTGCCATATGAGTCCTCTGCCTCGGTTTAGATGCTCTACACAAAGTAGATCGGATGCTAGAAGGCCATAGAATGACTTGACCATTAGAAACCAAGAAAGATTCAAGTTGATTCTAACAGGGTTGACTGATACGTTTTGTTGCGGAGTAGACTCCGAAGTCGCTAACTGACAAACCCTATGACATTCCATGGGAGTGGCAAGTTGATACTGACTGTAACGTGCCTAGGTCGCGACGCGTTCTAGTAATCCATTAGGAGTCTGATCCAAAAGATGCTACATGGCACTCCCATAAAATGTCACAGGGTCTGTCGGTTAATGACTATCGAGTCTTCTTTGCAAAAAAATGTATTAGTCAAAACCCTGTTAGGATCGACCTGATTCTTCCTGGGTTTCTAATGGTCAAGTCATTCTATAGCCTTCTAGCGTTGGTCTTTAGACGTGGTCTTCAGACGATCTACTTTGTGCAGAGCATCTAAACCGAGGCAAAGTCATATCACACTTGGTTAAAAGAGAATGGGAAAGGAGAGGGATGCATCCCTCAACCTCTCTACCTGTAGGGTAAACTCCCATATTCTGGTTCCCAAAAACGATATCTGCCAGGGTTCTACCCTACATTAACTAATCTCAATACGTCATCGTGATTTGAATGTTGAGAACCCTCCCAATTCTTCGGAACCACCGTGCCCTAGGATGGACCCATCGAGGTTTCGCCCACATGTTCCCCTTGATAGCTTTAGTTTCCTACTTACCTAAGGGCACATTAGTGGTAACACATACAAGCAGCTTCCTTAATTAACCTGTTAGTTATATATTCCTTTATGTAATTTTATGCACTCACAAAAAAACAGATCAGAAAAATTCTATGAAAGTAAACTTTATATTAAAATTTCAATTAAGATACAAATCCCATCCATGGAACGATTCTCGCAATCCATAAGGATGCATCTTATTTTCCTCCAACATTCTGCCCTTGCATTAGTAACAAGGTCTCTGAGTAGGATCCAAGGGCAGGGGATTTATAGCCAAAGCCCCCTGGCACTCGAGCATCCCCTCTCACGATGGGTTCAGTCCACATTCCAAGGTGGCTATCAAAAACCCCCTTGGATAGGGTTGGCGGCTAGTTGGGGGTGCTCAACACACCTTTTATACGTGTTTCAACCTGAATCCAATTTGAAATATTTTCTTCTTATAAATTCCTTTGTTAGATGATTCCTTTTCCAAACAGGTGTTCCTAAGTACAAATACAAGTAGAAGTGCACAATATGTACTACACAATTCTTTGTTCTCTCTCTCAAAGGAAATTTCAATTTGATGCGATAGCATCTAGTCTTGGCTTTATCCCCATTATCATCTAAGATTTCCAGAGATAACCTAATTTAATTTTCTCATTCTTTTGAATGAAGGAGTATCTTTGCAATGTTAATTGCAATTTGGGACCTTGGTTTCCTTACAACAAGACCCTAAGTATTTATTGAAACTTCTATTTGTCGTGTAATTCATATAGTTACTTAAGGACTTTGAATTCCTTTCAGCTTCAAGCAAGATGGGCCTTGAGAATTTTCCTTCAACTCTTTAGGGTTTGGACTTCTTTCAACTTCCTAGGAACTCTACGTAATCTATCACAAGTTCAATCTAGATTTTGTGAGGTGTAATAAGATTTCCAATTATTTCAACCAAGCAAACGGATGTGGAAGCATAAAATCTATTAGGATTAATTGCAGTTTAATACGTATTCTTGAAACTTTTCATATATATGGATATATTAGCATGAAATTTCCATGCAATTTATGTGCAATTTAACGGCTTCTAAGTCTAATTTTAATTGATCACCTATAAGACGAATGAGATGGAAAAAAATTTCCTAGTATGCTCATTATCTTGAAACATGCTCAATTAAGTTGCAATAATGAATGTAAAAGTTCTTCTCTCCCAATTTCTTTTCCCTAATAAAATGGGTTGCACTTGATTCATAAGAGATGCGTTTTCCGTAGTTGCGATCCGTTGGTTCCGCAGTCCCATTGGTTATGGTGGGAGTTTTAGCATTTGGAGAGATCTTTAACTTGGGGGCCATCGTCCAGAAGTGGATTCAAGAGATAAAGAAGAATAAATGGATTTGAGGGGGGAGAGCGTAAGAGAAGATGGCCTAGTCGAAAACTGAGATAGGGGGAATTGAGCTAACTCTCTCCCTCGCAGCCTCTTGGGGTACTCCTCTCTCTCTCTCTCTCTCTCTCTCTCTCTCTCTCTCTCTCTCTCAAGCTCTTTCTTGCAATCTCTTGGAGGGGTATCGTTCCACCTCCCTCTCTCTACCTCTCTCTCATAGCCTCTTGAGGTCTCCTTGTGCTTTTCTAACTACTCCCCATACCACATATTTATAGCTAAACAAGAAAACAAGGGTTGTGGTTGAGAAGAAGAGCTCTTTATGGAGGGGATCTTGCAAAAATCAGCAATCTGATGCTCAAATCACAATTCTCATAGTTCTCTTGGCTCTGAAGGGAAGATAAAACTTCAAGATGGTTGGCTAGAAATCTTATAGACCACTCCTTCTTCTTCTTCTTGTTCAAAATGTTGTTTATTGCCTGTAAACTACGATCATGATGCACATGATTTTCCCAATCCTTATTTTTTGTATTAAATCTCCAGCCAGTGCCTAACAGGCTAATTAAAGAAGCTGATTGATACATGTCCAACTAATGTGTTAGCTAATTAAATAACTAAAACAACCCGAGGAAAAAGCGGAGGATGGGCCATAGGTCCGTCCTATGGATGGGTGGTCCCGGTTGGCCGGGAACTTTTCTCAAATCACGATGGACAGCAGGAAGATCGTCAAAGAACATGAACAACAAAAGCGTTGACCTAGAGTTATGATTGATCCCGATTTACGCTGTTTTAGGGGAATGGAATGGATTTATGCCTTATGGCAGAGAGGTTGAGCTTTGCATCCCTCTCATTTCCCATTCTCCTTGAACCAAGTGCAACATGAATCCACTTCAGACTTGGTGTTTCTGCATAAAGTAGTTCGCTTGGGTTCGACGCTAGTTGTCATCAAGAAATGACCAATAAGGAAAACCCTAGTTCAGGTCGATCCTAAGTGGGAATGGCCGGAATACTTCCGCTATGTGGCAGACGCGAAAATCCCTAGATCGCAAACCCCGTAACATTCCATGGGAGTGCCGGGCGGAGCTTTCTAGACATCCTTTTCGATGGACTGCTAAGACGTGTCCTGAAGATACAAGTGGACACGTTACAGTTGGTATCAGAGCCAACCAACAATAGAATTGTTTTTATGAAATCTTAATAAGATAAAGTAAAGAAAATGTTGCTATCCAAACATTTCCTTACTTTCAATGGTGTCTTGCAAAATTACGAAGCATGGAACAAGTTCTTGGTATTCCGCGTCATGTTTATGACTGCAATGCATTCTCTGCATTATCGACAAAGGGTTGAGATGATGAACATCCTAGAGCAAATCTATAATCCATCGCCTTTGTACATGGAACGAAGATTGACGGGTGCCTCAGGAATCTACTATATAGCCGCCCACCGGTTTTCTTATCTACAAACCAACCTAAAGAGGATCAAGTGGTTGGAAGACCTGAAAGTCGTGAAGCTGTTCATTTTTGTGGAAGCTCACGTAAACTCAACTTTACATATTCGAGGTCGGAGGGTTGAGATGAACTAATATGTATATGAGGAAGTAACCTGTGTAATCCCCGCCGACAGGATTAAAGTGTTGGGGCACCATGAGAATAATGGGTTCCAAAGGAAAGGATACCCTGAACTTCCAATGACTTACCGATTCCTGAAGATCCACGACCGGAAAGCATACTATTATACAGTTCCTGTAGATAAATGTAATACAATGTTGTTCTCCCCAAACTAAATGTAATAGTTGGCTTATCATCACAAGAAATGTTGTATTCCGAAAGGGCTATGCCCATATAAATACAAATAAGACTTCTTTTTATCAATGTCCGATTGTGCATTAGAATTGATAAAAAGTTAAGTGGTTAGATTTCTTAGTTGATAGCGAAATTGGAGATGTAATATAAATCAGTAACGATTATCGTATAATAACGTTAAGAAACCTTTATCCAGGCACAACCCTAGGTACAGGTTCCTAGTTCGCCTCCTACATCAAGTACTGCTGTAATCCAAGAGAAGAAGTTTCTTCTCACGCAGTTTAAGCCGCCCAAATTTGACGGGAGAGGCAGGTCCGTCCAAGCAGATGCTAAAATTTGGATTGAATCCATGGAGGATTACTTCGAAGCAGCCGGTACTGCACCTACCAATCAGGCTATGCTTGCCAAGCTGAAGCTCACTAGCGAAGCCAGACTTTGGTGGAAGCAATGGTGCAGGGATCAAGGGATCGTGGAGGGATCCGTTACCTGGGAGAAGCTGAAGAAAGTCGTGCAGGGAAGATACTTACCACTTGCATATTGCACACAGAAAATGAATGAGTTCTACGAGCTAAAATAGCTAGGACTCACTCTTGATGCATACTATTCTAAATTTGTCTCACTTCTTAAGTATGCGCCGCAGATGGACATGACACAGCAGGTGTTCAAATTTTGTGCTAGTTTAAATCCACCAGTAAATACCCGTCTCAAATCTATGCATCCATCAGATCTTCAAGACGCTCTCATTCGAGCTGCGCCTATAATTCAGGAGGTGTAAGCTAGACCAAGGGGTAACAAAACCTAGTCTTATATTGACCCAAACAGAGGAGCATTCAGACCTCAAATGAAGAGAGTTCAAGGTCATAATCAGGGACAAAGAAAGAAAGCAAGGACTAATAACGTCAACAACTTTGTTCCTAATCAAAGCAATGGCCAAAACCTTCATTGTTTCCACTGCAACGAGCCCGGTCACTTTAAGAGGCAGTGTCCCAAACTTGGAGGAGGACATCGCCAAGCACCTTTCCAAGGAACGGGCCGTAGTCAAGGAGTCGCTGCCCGAGGCAGAGGAAGAACCACTTGCATTGCCAATAGGCAAATGTGCGAAGAAGAAGAAGATCCGACCATGGAAGCAAAATTCGAAAGGGCAATAGTCCATGCCGCTCTACACAAGAAAGGCCCGAATCGCCAGTTCTCGGTGATTCAGACACCATAGGACTATCAAGGTAAAAGTTTCAAGACCTTGATTGATTGTGGCAGTACACATTTCTTTATCTCACCAGCTTGTGCAAAAAGATTAGGAATAGCCATAGTAGAAGCACCTACCTTGCTTGTGGAATTGGCAAATGGTCCTGAGGTTACTTGTACCAGGAAAACTGCTAAGGTGGAATTCTTCTCGGGAGGAAAGAAGACTTCAGTTAAATTCAGAGTCATGAATTTAGGTATCATGAGTGTCTACTCGGAATGGATTGGCTTAAGCCCAATGACGCCCACATTCATTGTGGAAAGGGCCAAGTTTCCTTTTGAAACTCTGAAAGGAAATTAGTCACAACTCAAGGTGAGGCAGGAATGCCAAAAATCCAATTGGCCAAAGCATCTCAGATCATAAAAGGAGTTAGAAAAGGATTGCCTGTCTACTTAATTAAGCTCAACAAGTTAGATCAGAAGCAAGAGTCTAGTGAAGGACCTTCTTGGCTAAAGGAATTCACGGATGTATTTCCTGAAGAGTTGACAGAACTCCCACCTCAAAGAGAAGTGGATCATGAGATTAAGCTAGTACCAGGAGCTGCGCCAATTGCAAAAAGACCTTATAGAATGTCTATACTGGAAGCAATTGAGCTGAAGGAATAACTCAAGCAACTGCTAGAACAGGGCTACATCCGTCCTAGTAGCTCACCATGGGGAGCTCCAGTATCGTCCAGAAAAAGAAAGATGGGACGCTTCGGCTATGTATTGATTACAGAGGACTAAATCAATCGACTGTCAAGAACAAGTACCCTATTCCTAGAATAGATGAGCTTCTTGATCGTCTTCAGGGTGCAAAGATCTTCTCCAAGATTGACCTCAGGTCAGGTTACTATCAGATAAGGATCAAGGAAGAAGATATCACCAAGACGGCCTTCAATACAAGATATGGGCACTTTGAATTCCTAGTTATGTCATTTGGGCTTATGAATGCACCTGCCACTTTCAGCAGGTTAATTCAGGATATCTTTAGGCCATATCTTGATGATTTGGTGCTTGTCTTCTTCGACGACACTTTAGTCTATTCCAAACAGGAGGAAGTTCATGAATCCCAACTTCGGATTGTCCTTGAAACAATGAGGTCACATAAGTTGTATGCTAAGATGAAGAAGTGTGCATTCTTCAAATGTCAGATTGAATATCTGGGATTCATAGTATCAACAGAAGGAATCTCAGTGGACGTAGCCAAGGTCAGAGATGTGCTTGAATGGCCAATACCAACAACTGTCAAAGAAATACGTAGCTTTCTGGGATTTACAGGATGGTATAGGGTCTTCATCAAAAACTATGCTTTGATTGCAGCACCTCTAACGAACTTACTAAAGAAGCAAACTTCCATTGCATGGTCAACTCCCAAACAAACTAGCTTTGATAGGTTGAAGCAGAGTTTGGTATCAGCACCTATCCTAAAACTTCTCGACCTCAATAAGGAATTCGAGGTAGTAACCGATGCTAGCACACTTGCCTTGGGATGTGTGCTCATACAGGAAGGTCATCCTGTAGCATACACTTCAACGAAATTGAAGAGTCATGAGAAGAATTATGCTATGCATGATCTAGAATTGCTAGCTGTCATCCATGCTCTAAAGCTTTGGAGACACTACCTGTTGGGTAACAAGTTTACTCTAATAACTGGTCATAAGAGTCTCAAGTGGATCTTTACCCAGAACGAGCTCAACATGAGGCAACGTCAGTGGATTGAAGTATTGGAGGAATATGACTTTGAAATCAAGTACCCACCAGGTAAAGAAAATGTAGTTACCAATGCACTTAGTCGCAAGGCATTCCTTAATTCTCTAATCCTGCAGAATCCATCAACAGCTAGATCTCTAGCTACAAAAGTATCTATGCCAAACAATCCAATACTTGAGTTAGCTAGAGAGGATGCATGCCATGACCCGGCCTACCAAACAATGCTAAGGGAGATCTCTATCAAGGATCAGAACCAAAAGTTGCAGGCTAAGTATCATGAATTTTCTATCAATAGTGGACCTATCTACTATAGAATAAGGCTGTGTATACCGGCAAGCCAGTCACTTAAGCAGAAGATATTGTGGGAAGCTCATGATTCCCCTTTCGCAGGACATCCTGGCTATGCCAAGACTCTTAATGCAGTCAGGAAGAGCTACCATTGGGAGAGACTCAAAGGTGATGTTCTCAAATATGTCACCGAGTGTTTGTCTTGTCAACGTATCAAAGCCGAACATGTCAAGATGCCAGGGAAACTGCAACTGCTTGACATCCCCCAAATGAAATGGAAATTCATCAGTATGGACTTTGTTGTTAGCCTACCCCAAGTTCAGGGAGGATACAACTCCATCATGGTTGTGGTTGACATGCTAACTAAGGTTGCACACCTTATTCCAGTAAAGACAAACTATAAAGCCTCAGACATTGCAAGGTTGTTTATCAAGGAGATATTCAAGCTACATGGGTTACCCAGAAGAATCATTAGTGATCGTGATTCTCTCTTCACATCACACTTCTGGAGAGCTATCTTTGAAGCTATTGGGACTCAACTCTGCTTTAGCACCGCTTACCATCCCCTATCGGATGGCCAAACAGAGCGAGTAAATCAAGTCATCGAGGATATGCTTAGGGCATACTACTGTCGTGAGCCAAAGAGGTGGATTCAATACTTGTCTTTAGTTGAATTTGCCTACAATGCTTCTTACCAACAAAGCATTCAAATGACCCCTTTCCAAGCATTGTATGGTCATGTCTGTCGAAGTCCCCTAAACTTCTCAGATCCAACCTTAAGGGTTGAAGCTTCAAGGCAGATGTTGGATGAGATGGATGACCAAATAAATTCAATAAGACAGGACATCCAAGCTGCCAAGGATAGACAAAAGGCCTACGCAGATTTGAAGCGTCAAGATAGAGTCTTCGAAGAAGGAGACATGGTCTTCATTCATGTATGCCCAAAGAAGAGTTCCCTATCCTTAGGAGATTGCAAGAAGCTAAGCCCAAGGCATTGTGGACCGTACAAGATCCTCAAGTGCCTAGGACCTAATGCTTATAAATTGCAACTCCCTCAAAACATAAAGGTTTATAATGTATTCCATATCATCCTATTAAAGAAGTATGTACCTAATCCTAACCATATACTTGATGATCAACAAGTTGTAATGCCTAGTCAAGGAGTCCTTGAACTAAGGCCTGACATGATCTTAGATGTTAGAGAAAGACAATTGAGATCCAGAACCTTGAGAGAATGCCTTGTCTAATAGAAAGATTATCCTAAAGAGGATGCCACTTGGATAGATGAAAGCACTCTCAACCATCAATATCCCCAGTTTATCTCGAGATAAGGACATCTCAATTCCTTCAAGGGGGAGAGAATGTAACGTTCTGATTTTTTTTCGACGCGTGAACTACTTCTATAAGACATAGGGATTTTTTTAAAAAAAATAAAGGCAATTTTTTTTCCCTCTCCTCCAACCGACTGTCGAGCTGGAGGAAGAGGGGACTAGAATGTGAAGCAAGCTCCTTGCTGTAGCTTGCTTACACTCTGAAGCATGCAGCTCGACGTGTGGGGGAGGGAGGATCTTATCCCCTCCTCCTATTTAAATCATGGCTGCTAGGAGAGGCAGGACGGCGCTTCCGTGAAGACCTTAATGATGCTGTTGTGAAGGAAAGTGCCCAACTCTGAGTAAGGAAGAGAGAGGTGATCATCGCTGCCTCAGGAACAAGGGAGTGAAGAATCTGGCCATGAGGGAGAGAGAAGGAGAGGAGGCGCTGATTGCCACCGAATGCCAGGACAGCGTCGCCCTCTGCCGTCATAGTCCGCGCCCCCAACTGTCAGAACGCTGCCAAATCGGCGTCGCCCTCTGCCATTGCAATCCGCACCCCCAACTATCAGAACGCCGCCAAATCGGCGTTTGTTTCCCCCCCCCCCCCCACCTAGCTCAGAAGCTTTAGAAGCTTCTTGGGGGGAAGCTTCTAAGGGGCTTCATAAGCCCCCTTTCCCCCCCAAAAGAAATCTGACCTTGAAGGTCTTCTTCTTCCCCCCCCCCGTATCTTAAAAACCTCCTTAGGCCCCCCTTCCTGTGGCATCTTGAAACTCCACCCCCTTAAAATTCCTCTCTAAGGCTCCCTTAGGGCCTTTTCCCCCATAAAAGGGTTTTAACCTAAAGGCCTTTTTCTCCCCGTGTCTTTAAAATCTCTCTAAGGGCTCCCTAAGCCCTTTTTCTTTCCCCTCCTCAAATTTCCCCCTTGAATCCCCCTTAGGCCCTTTTCCCACCCCCTCAAAAGCTTTTATCTTATAGCTTTTTTTTTCGTAAATCCCCCCTAAGGGCCCCCATTAGGCCCCTTTTTCCCATGTAAAAATGAGCCGTACTCGCGGAGGGTTTTCACAATACCCCCTTTCCGGATTTTAAACCCCTTTCCGTGGTTCTTCCCTCCTCCACACACCCATCCCTTCAAAGAGTTTCTACGAAGGGAAGCAAAAGAAACTTGTAAAGGACGCTGGAACTTAAGAAGGAAATTCGCAAAGCAGCATCTACGACGGAAAGGCTGCACTCGCAATGTCTCCTAAGAAAGCCCAAGGCGTAGCTGCAGGAGGGTCGTCTCCTAACATCCACGTGGACATCTCACCCCAAGTCCAGGTTTTCCTTACTCGTTTTTATTTGGTATTGTTATAAGTCAATCGTGTAAAGGATAATTGTTGGAAATAGGATGCATTTGTTGTCTTAAATAAATTAGCTCACGACGGACGAATTCAGTCATTAATATTTTCAATAGAACATGCAAAATAAAGGGACCATAAATGCATTTCTAGTAAATAGCTTTATGTAGTGCAATGAATTAGAATTAGATTAATGTCCATTGTTATAGAACGGAATTAAAATAGTATACCTCATTTAAACATCGAAGTATAAACTGCATATCGCATTATTAACCCATATCCTCTTCGCAATGAATCATCATGGAAAGTGTTAGGAATCCTTAGGAAAGTGCAAGGCATGAAATGATTCTTACGATGCATAACTCTAGGCAATTACTATTTGTCAACTACATAAGCTATCAAGTAAAAGGTTGCTTGTTTAGCTTGAATTTTGTTCGCAAGTTATAGGAAGATTAGTTGGAATTAACCTAACCTATGCTTGACCTTAATCGATAAGTTAATTTTGAAAAATTAGTTTACGCGTAGACAACGAGTCATAAGTTTATGAACTGTTAACGTAACTATCTTCAAGAGTTAAAACAAATTGGCACAAATCTAAACACCTAAACCTCGGAGTACTTGTTTAGAATGAGCTAAATTCCAAGAAATTCACTAGGAATTAATACGTGACCTAATCGTATTTATTGCTAAAATTGAAACTCCTATACCTTAAATACTTGTCCACATTCACCGATTGTAGGGACAGTGAAACATATTTGGAAAGTGAACTAGGGTTTGTCCCTAAGAATCTTACGAGATGGAACTTGGAACTCTAGGATTGACGACGTCAGCCTAATGTAATCAGGAACAGATTGTTTCGCGACTCCATTCAATGAGTAGTATAGTCTCATAGTTCGATGCGACGCTTGTGCAACAAGTGCGGAGTCGTATGATCTTGTGATTGGATCACAAGGGAATGGCCAACTCTCGCCATGAGGTTGGCCGGTCCTTACACAAGTTATCTTGCAAGAGGATGAATAATCATCCTAATATAGCATCTTCTCGAGTGAAGAAATTTTTTTGGAAGCTGAAGACCAGTCGATAAACTTAAATAACCTATGAACTTAAGGTTTGACCAAGTCAGGTTAATAGGGTACGCCCTAACCCAGGATATAGGGGATCTTGCCAAGTTGCAAGTCATCCCGGATCGAGTGCTGGATGCATTCGAAAGGAAGGATTCATTCCTTAGCAGTTTGCGAACAAAAATGACCAATGGAAATGTTTGTGCTTGTTACAGACTTAAGAGCACTGTTTGGTTTTGTTTGATCAATGAATTAAAAGATAAATGGATATCTAATACTTCAAGTTGAAGGCTTTAAGGGAGAGGCAGCTTCAGTTACCCCCGACTGCCTGCCTGACCCTAATCAAGGGGGTTGTTAACCGCGCCGAGAAAGTGGACCGAACCCACCGCGAGAGGTCTCTCCGTTGAGCGCTACTTGGAGCAGGAGGACGCTTGGGTGCCAAGGGGGGACTCTTGCCGTAAATCCCTCGCCTTTTCGGCCCTGCACAAGAGGCTAACGTGACTCTGGATTGGATCTCGAGGCCCGCATACTAGTTTGTGGTGGAAACTTGGATTAGTGATCCCTGTGGATTGCTGGATAGCCTTCGGGCGGATTGTGGATAAGCCTATGGGCTGGACTTTTTGTATTTCAAAGATAAATATGATAACCTGTTAATAAAGAACTTGTCTGATATTGTTTTTCTATGTCAAGTGATATGATTACATGAAAGAACCAGTGCGTAATGGGCTAATTAAAGAAGTTGATTGATACATGTCCAACTTATGTGTTAGGTAATCAAAGAACTAAAAAAACCCGAGGAAAGTGCGGAGGATGGGCCATAGGTCCGTCCTACAGATGGGTGGTCCCGGGTGGCCAGGAACTTTTCTCAAATCATGATGGACAGTAGGAAGATCGTCAAAGAACACGAACAATAAAAGTGTTGACCTAGAGTTATGATTGATCTTGATTTATGCTGTTTTAGGGGAACGGAATGGGACTATGCCTTATGGCAGAGAGGTTGAGTTTTGCATCCCTCTCGTTTCCCATTCTCCTTGAACCAAGTGCAGCGTGAATCCACTTCGGACCTGGCGTTTCTGCGTAAAGTAGTTCACTTGGGTCCGAACTAGTTGCCGTTAGAAAATGACCAATAAGAAAAACCCTAATTCAGGTTGATCCTAAGTGAGAACGACCGGAATACTTCCACTATGTGGCAGACGTGAGAAGCCCTAGATCGCAAATCCCGTAACATTCCATGGGAATGCCGGGTGGAGCTTTCTAGACATCCTTTCCGATGGACTGCTAAGACGTGTCCTGAAGATACAAGTGGACACGTTACAATATTTTACTCTACTAAAAGAGGTAGAGGTTTTGGTAGAGGCCAAGGTGGTGGCAATGGTCAAAGTTATGATGCACAACAAAATAGAGGAGGATAGTCTTGAGGATGTGGGGATCAAAGAGGCCAAGTTGCAGATTCTAATAGAGGCAACAGAATTCTAGCCATAGTAGGGAGTGTGGTATTGTGGTCAAAAATGTATTTTTTCTAAATGTTGCTTCAAAAAGAAGGCTGAAATTAGAAATGGAAAAAATCACTAAGTTAATTATGCATCTAGTATCATTTGATTACCTACTACACTGATTATTGTAAATCTTGGAGGCATAACTGCTTAACATATTAGAGCTAGTCCTATTGGATTAGCTGCCCTGATATAGATCCGTCTATTACTATGCATCATGCCTTTTGTCCTAATATCCTTATGCTCTTTTCTATCTTCTTCACTTGTTTGTTATGCTAGTTAAGAATCTTGAGATATCTATTGACTAATTCCCTACCCTTTTGACATGCATGCATATGGTAGCCTTTGGCTCTATATATGATGATATTATGTGAGACTTACGGCCATTATTCTCTGCACACTGATGATTTTGTGTTATTTCTATATATATGATCTTTATGCATTGATTATTGTCAATCATGCATGCCACCCTCTTATTACAAGTATATTTTTTAGCTCAAAGGGATTGCACTCTAGTCTAATTTATTGGTAATTGTTGGCTATATTGAAGTTGTAACCTAAAATTTTATGTTTTATTGGTTATTGGTATGCATGTAATTAGTCAATAATTTTTAATATACATTGTATATGCAAGTGAAACATGGGGCTATGAGGATATGATTGGGCCATGCCTAATACTAGTATGGTACGTCATGGATCCCTCGGTCCCCGTTTACCCTTGCTCGTCTTCCTACATGCATGGGTACTAAGGTAGCATGCTTAAAAGTTAAGACCTAACTTTTTCACTTGAAACTACATTAGGTCATAGCTAACCACTGCCTCCATGGAAAACTATTTCTATTACCCCTTGAAGAATATATACTCATGGTAAGTTTGTGAATAATATTTTCCTGGTTTCTTAAAGCTATTGATGAGTGCAATTTATTAAAATTTCACTTTCATTTTCTTAGTGTTAACCAATATCTCGATTACCGATAGGTATTGCAATTTCTAATTCTTACATGTTATTAACATTTTTTGTTTAAAATGTGTGTGTGTGTCTGTGTGTGAACCACCTATTCAAGAATTTGGGAATTTTTATAAAGTTTTGGAATTCTTAATGTGATTAATATTTGGACACAATGTCAAATCTTATCCCCTTACTTGAAGGTGATAGCCCATCCCCCCAATTCCAACTCTCAAATGTGAGGTTAAGATTTAGCCACTTGGTCAAATCTTTACTCCTTATTTGAAAGTGGAACTTGTGAGATTTTCAAATTCTCTAATATGGTGTAAACGCACGCACGCACACACACGCACATGCACATGCACGCGCACACGCACGCACGCACGCACACACACGCACATGCACACGCACGCGCACACGCACGCACTCACGCACGCACGCGCGCGCGCGCGCACACACACACACACACACACACACACACACACACACACACACACACACACGCACAATGCAATGGTACAGAATTGATTTTACTCTATTGACCAACATATTGATTTATAAGGGCTATTAGGTCATGATTGGCCCACTTTGATTATTGGTAGGATATTGTATTTATCAATCCCAATTTACCATTTCCCCTCTTCCTATCTACTTGTGTTCTTTGACGGCCTATTTTAGTTCTAACTTTTCCTTAATTTTGTCACTTGGACTTTTATTGGTTTATATCTAATTTTTTGGGTTGGAATTAGCCACTAACCCCATGTAAAAATTATTATTTATTCTTTGTGGGGTTATACACATAATAAGTTTGAAATAATATTTTTTGCCTCTTTTGGTGTTTTAAATTTATGTTTAAGTATTGTTTCAATCCTCTATAATTGATTCTTCATTATTTATCTATTTATGATCTTGTATCCTCCATTCTTGTAAATATATATCTTATGCATTAACTAATAATCTACTTTGCAAGTTGTAATTGTTATATGTGATGTTCGTAGTGTAATGGTACAAGTTGGGGTTTGTGTGATTAGCTTGAATTTTATGAAAAATCTTTTCTTTTACCAAAAATTTAATAATATTATCTCCACCCTAGGGCATGTAGAACCAATTATAGAGATCCACCCCATCGGCTTTTTAAATGTTTACTAATCCACTCTCTTGTACCTCACATCTTGCTTTACTACTACTACCTACTCCTCTATCCTCTGGAACCTTAGGTTCCAAAGAAAAAAAATAATTGTAATCCCACACATTATGTAATGTAATTTCCCTAGCAGAATGATGCATAATCTTTCACCCCCTAAACTACCCAAGGGCATACCAAACTTACCCCTCTCTCTCAAATCTATGGTTAAAACTCTAACCTACTTTATTCTCTAACTTGGTAGTCCCCATTTCCCACTATGGAAGTATGATACATTTTGGGTAACTTATTAACCACTCCTTGCCCTAACCCTAAATATCTCTCGGACATCTTTTTCTAGCAGCCAAACCTATGTTCACTTGTACAATTCATACTTGTTTTAAGGCCTATAAAAGCTCAGTGTTGGCCATGAAACCTCTATACCATCAAAGTCTACCTTTCTTTTCCCACGTACTTGGCAACTATGGACTAACATTTTGAGTAGAAACATGGACATCAACAAGGTATGCTTGCTCTAATGGGTGACCAGGATAGCAATTGGATGCTACTTTTGACACCTACAACGCATGTTGGATTATCTAGTCCTTACTAATAATTTGCATGCTGGATTTTGTAGGTAACAGGTGGCATCTTTGCCTATAGTGCATATATCTTTGCTTATGTTCATCTTACTTATATTGAAGCTTGAGATATTATTGAACTCTTGGCCTATAGATATCTTACTCTAGCTCTTATTTTAATGTTTAAATTCAAAATGTTAATTCTTTGAATAGTATTGCAATCCTTTATAGAAAAACACACATATAGATATACACATAGACACACAAAACACTCATTTACCACACACATACACATAGCCTAGACACATACATCATTTACTTGCACATCATGACACATGCTAGCATACCCTCACATATGCTCAAGACTCTATGTGTACACAAACATCCATAACACTTGGAAGTCGTCTACTTGGGGTGATACATGCATGTGCTTTGTGTTGTTGATTTTCTCTCAACTCACCCCTATATCCACCCTATTGGCAAGGGAGGGTTAAGGGGGGGGGGAGGGAGGGAGGAAAGAGGCATAGACACTACTCACATGCAAGCATACCCACACATATACACACACATATAGACACACAACTATACACACGCATGCACAACTAGTAGACACACCCACACACATGTATCACTACATTAACACACATACTCAGAGCAACTACATTGCACAACTCACGTGCACACACATAAGCATAATACCACATACATAAACATACATTACACCACCATAAACTCACCTTAAGCACACATACTCACTACATATGTATAGACCATACTCATACACCTACTAGACAACTACATGTACACTACACATTTGCACAAAGACACCACCCTACTCACACACAACACAAACATCCTCACATGCACATAGGTTGCATATGCAATACACTTGCATAGACACATGTAGAATCACATCAACGCACATACACTAAACCCCTAGACACACTACTCACATCATTTCATATACCTTTCCCACTCTCATGTCAAACATTGGTGCCTCATATGCAAGTGCACTCACAACTCCCTACTCTAAGTGCATGACATGCACACCTTTGTGTGCAATCCACTACACATAGTGTATCCACTTGTGCAACATAATGCATCCTCATTGAACTTAGTGCATACACTATTGTATCCCCCTTTGCACTGTATCCCACCACTTTTCACAAGTGTGCAACCATGCACCCACGTGTGCAACCGCACATGTGTGCATTTGTGTGTGTTTGACTACATACATGTGCATAGTGTGCATCCCACTACACATGTGTAAATTGCCCTACATAGTAGTGCACTCATCACACTCACATAGTCACTTGTGAATGTACCACCTCACATAGTGCATTTGTGCATTTGTATGTATCCATAGTTTGCATCACATTTCAATGCAACCATGTGTCCATTCGTGTGCATCTGACTACACATACAGTGGGTCCCACATAATATATATGTACATTGTGTATCCATGTGTGCATCTATATGTCCATAGTGTGCATCATGACCATATTCTAGACACCCTTGTGCATCTATTCATTCTAGTGGGTCTGTTACTCTCATAAACTCCACGAACTATGAGATTAATCTCTGAACCATGATCCACCAAAGCAACATAAGGCACTTGTTTCTCTCCAATTTTTACCATCGTCTCTGTAGTTGCCCTAGCCCAATGACTCCGCGAAAAGTGAATACGCGGTATCAAGACAGGCTCATCAGTTTCAGCATAATGCATAGGCTGAACCCTCTTCTCTATCTGTGGAAAAACAGAAGCATTCTCAACCATAACCTCATCCTCATCCTCATCCAACTCCCCAATCAAAACTCCTTGTGTATCAGTAGTAGGCAATGCATGTCTTTTCCTCTTCAGGACCTCTTGGAATTGATCTTGAAACTCTCTTTTCGAGATGCCCAAAACCTCAGAAATAGTAAAAGTCACCTCACTGCCAAGTATCTTGTCATTAAAGATTTTCCTCATGTCCATAGATGTCTCAATATCGGACATCAATCTAAACCCTGGCTGCTTTCTCTCTCTAGGCTCTTGCCTCTTTTCTCTCTTTTGAGCATTTTCCATCTGTCGTTCTGGCCCTGGTCTCAAAGACGGTCTTGCAGTAGGTGGAGTAACAAATTCACCCCCTCTAGTCTTTTTAGCTGCACTTGGATTTTCTTCATCCCTCTTACGCTTCTCCTCAACAAGTACATCTGCTCCCTGAGACTTAGCCAAGTAGGCATAAATAGAATACGTGTCAACAGGCGAATCCCAACCTGTCTCAGATCTGATGCTAGAGCCTGCACTAGTCAAAACAGTTTGCTAAATTTTTCCCTTGTTTGCAGTCTCCATAGCATAAGTCCAATGCTGACTGATTCTCTGATCCCTTCTCAATCTGGACTCCATATGCAGAAGCATCTCCTCTAGCTGTCACATAAGAAGTACGCGCAGCCATGTCATCCACCAACTTCTTCATTCCACCTTTACCAAAGTTGGTAGCAAGCGGAGCTCCTGTTTCAGTCAACCAAATCTTACCATCTTGTCCCCAAAATACCAAATTCTTCCTCCTTGCATCCTGAAAAGATTCACAATCCCTGCAATGCTGATGATCCGTACTATCACACCAAATACATCTTTGATCTCTCCTAGATGCACTAGGAGCACTCCTAGGTGCAGTAGGAGCACTAGAAGAAATAGTAGGTGCAGTTGAAGCAAACTGCTCTTTCAATTTTCCCACCAACTCCGCTTTAACTGACTCCAATGTCAAATCCGTTATGCCTTTGATTATGTCATCAAAAGAGGTAGGCACCGACGGAGTGGATGTTTTTGGAGCAGAAGGAACCGGCATTAGTCGTGGAACAGGAGGAATAGGAGGAGTAGAAACAGTAGGCACTGGCATAGGCCAAGAAACTGGCTGAGGAGGAGAAGAAATAACAGGAATAGAAGCAGGCATAGAAGCAGAAGATGGTGTCGATGTCATAGAACCATTGTGTAGGTGGGTCTTCCATATCCTCCTCTTGGTCAAAGTCGAGACTGCATCCTGGGCATCCTGCCAATCCATTTTAAGACCCATAGGCTTCGTGCGATCCTCAAGAAGCTCTCCCAATTCTTCCTGAAGAGCAGGATCTGCAGCTTGCAAGAAAATCTCAACTTTTTCAACATCCAATGCTCTTTGTTCAATAGCATCAAGCTGACTATACCTCTCTTCAAATTCTCGAATCAACTTTGAAGCAGCTAGACCTTTGTTTGGCATGTAGACCCACTCTTGGAATGACCGCCGTGTAGCCATCCCAAAGTCCTCAAGGAAATACTCTTCTTTCAGGGCCTTCTTAAAATCTTGCCAATGCGAATTTTGAATAAAAAGATCAATCACTTTTGCCCTCAAGGCGGGTGTGACAAGATGAAGGAAGTACTTACTCATAAGTCCAGCTAGAACTCCAAAAAAACCCCATCTTGATCTCATATGTCTTCAAATATGCTGAAACATTACGGCCATCAAATAGCTTCTTCTCATTCTCAACTGCTTCAATCGCCTTAGTCATGCTGTTTGCATTCTCCTGCTCTGAATATAGTTTCCTTTGCTGAGACAACTGTTGTTGATGCAATTGTTGCTTCTGCTGCATATACAATTGTGTCTGCTGATTTTGAAGCTGCATATACATGGACATATTCTGCAAAATCTGCTTTAGATTATCTGTTGAAGTACTTGATGCAGCAGTCATTGATGGAGCTGAAGTAGAGGACGCAGTTGGAATTGTAGAAGAGGCTGAAAATGATGATGAAGTATCCCCCATCCTAAAATTTCTGCGATGCTTTCACGTCGGGTTCACCAAAGATGTCGAAGGGTTTTCGAAAGCAAAGTCGCGTCCACGGAGGACCTTGACAAATTTTAGGATAGAAGATTCAACATGCGAATAATCCTATTGTCCAATTTTTCACACAGCAACAAGTTCTAGACAGGTTTGTTTTATGGTTGTGAGTGTATGCTCAAGCATATGATTATGGGGAGCATCTTCCATGGACAAGTCAGTTAATCCTTCAGATTTCATGACATCATTACAATATGAATGGATTATGGCATCTACACATGACTCTTGTAAGTTTCGTAAAGCTGATTAATGCTAGACATCACAAACTCCAACATACATGTGAATGCAGGAAATAGCCGGTCTTCGAGCCTCTTTGAAGAGGTTTAGTATTAAATGTCAATCTGAGAAGCATCAGTAGGTGCTAGTTGTGACCCAATACAAAAATCAAATTCACATGACATTGCATGGTCAAACGAGCAATAAGTCTTTGCTAATGTTCTCTGATTTTGTTTTTAATGTCTTCACATGCATCAGGTTGCAATGCCACTAAAAACTCTGGTAGATCTGGTATCTTTTATGAAACCTTCTCAAGGCTGCTGTCACTTTGTTTGCGTGCTTTGCTGGTTGCATCCTTTGGTGTCTTCTCAGACAAGTATTTCATGGCACTCCATAGAGGAGGGGCCCTTGTTGCTGGAGTGCTCGCACAGAAATCAGCACAGAACTTCTTGCTCTTCATTAAAGAACTCTCAGATAGTTGTAGGCATGCTGCTGCCTTTGCATGATTAGATCCCTCATCCAAAATCAGCCCATGGAAATAGTATGCCATAGCCTGCTAATAGTCCACCCTATGGTTCAAATAGGCTCTGTATTGTGTTCACTGAAACAGCCCAACCATCAATACTGCTTGAACATTTCCAATTTGGATGATGTTTTCTCAACACCAATTGTTCCATAAACTCCTTATGCTGTGTGTTGATAAGGGATCCCTGATGATGACCCTGAATCAAGCTACTCAGAGATTTATCTCGCACATGCCCCTGCCTTCGATAACTTCTTGGAAAGGTTCAATAGAGTTAATTCATACATGTGCTCAGACATGATTCGTGTAGCCACTTGCCGATTAGCAGCATCGCGCATTGTGCTTCTTTTCATCTACCTTCAGTTAGGACTGAAGAATCGTCATCCGACTGCTTCAACGTCTTCATCCTCCCGATAGCTTCCGTCATAATAGCAATCTTTTCTACAACACGGTCTTCAATGTCTTCTTCAGCTACGACTTCCGTTCCGTCTTTGAAGAGCCGCCACCATTTCCTTCATCGCAGATCACTTCATACTGTCAATCTCCTCTTCCGATGCATCAAGGCCAATGCCATAACTCGTCCACTGAAGCGGAAATATGTGAGGTCTCCAGGATTCACACCAGAAGCAAGATTGGGAAAAATTCTTCTTCGATCACTTGGGCTAGACAAAAAGAGAGCATTTTGAGGATTGAAAATCTCACGGAAATTCAAAGAAAACCATTCTCGAAGAACACCCAGTCCTCTAAGCATAGCAAATGCTCTATACGCGGTGATTTATATTGTTGACATGGAAAAAAAAAACTGTCATATGTAGGCATCCTTTCAGTGATTTTGTTCTCTGGAGAAAGCAGAATGCAGCTCTTGAAGTCCTTCTGTTCATCCAGTCGAGCTTGAGCCTCTCACCGCAGCAGCTCTTGCTCCTTCAGACTAGATAAGCGTATTGTGGATTTCTTCAAAATAACTTGATGGTGGAGTGATTGTGCATATCAATGAAACACGACCATGACCACTCTATTGCCACTGCAATAAACGTGTTAGCTTTCAATCATGGAAAGGGACATGCGACGGTTTTCCATCGACCTCTCTTGATCCGATCATACCGCTTCCTTTAGCCTTCATCATCGTTTTCAGACTTCATCGTTCCCTTCGCCTTCCTCAACTTCTTTTTTTTTTCTTCCTCTCCTTCGACCAGAAAAGCGGCTCCTTTCTTTTTCTCCTCATCTTCCATTCTTGCTTCCCTCCAAAAAGCCCTCATTTCAAAAATAGTCATCCCCTTCTTGCTTTTTCTTTCAGCTCCTCTATTCCTGCCCCATCATGTACAACCAAAGTACCTCAATTGTAGATACCTAGAGAAGATATAGCAGCAGTCATAGAAGATCTAATACGGAAGCTAACATGCATGTCATTCTGAAATTATTGAACTTCACAAAGAACTCCACCATCCACACCTACGAATATCAAAGCACCATATACATAACCAATCTCAGAATCTGTGCTAGTCTCAACCACATCTCCCAAAGCTCCTGTGAACTGTTGATCAAAACCTCCTCGTCTAAGTTGACTGACCACTTAGCAAGACATGCCAACTAGAGCATTATTGATAAGTTCCTCTTGCTCCAAACCCTCTTCACTATACTGCCTACGCAGAACAAAAGTATAATCACAACAACTAAATATGTACAAAGTATCAAATCTCACACACAACTTTTGGGTGAATTTCACACCTCGAATGCGCAGTAATACGACACCGCCATTGAACGTGGAGCTGGGCTGCCGTGTAGCCAGGGGGGAGATGCCAATACGGTGAGGAGGAAGAGTGTCTGTTTCATCGAGAGAAGGAGGGGCCCATCATCGCTTGTGCCAAGGAGGAGGCACCTGATCTATGCCAACCGCCACTACCGCTTGATATCGCAGTCCGCGCTTCCAGCCGTCAAGATGTCGCCGAATCGGCGTTTGTATTCCCCCCCCCCCACCCCAAAAAAATTTTGACCTTAAAGGTCTTACTCTACCCTCCCCCCCATGTCTTAAAACCCCCCCTTAGCCCCCTTCCTATGGGCTTTTAGTACTACCCCCCCCCCTGAATTTCCTAAAAGGGTCTTCATATGGTATCTTTAACCCTTATTTCCCCCCATATAAAATACCCTCATATGTCTCTTTAAGGCCTTTCCCATTCTCACACAAAATAACCTCTTGAAGGTCTTACACATCCTTTTCCCCCCTTTCTTTTCCACCCAGTCCCAGGATCCAAAGCCCTTTTTCGTGAACCCTTGTATTGCCCTCTCAAGTGGAGTTTAAAAGCCCGTTACCCCATTGAGATCAAGGCCTTTTGCCCACTTTTAAGCCGGGGTTTTAAAGACCCTTCCTGTAGGAAATCCCCACTCAAGTTCGTAGGAGGAAACCTTCTAGAAACCATTTCCGAAAGACCGGGCAAGCTGTCACAAAGGGGATCTATGCATGAAAAGGAGACAGACAAGTCATAAATATGCATCCAAGTTGGATAGGCCGCATTCATGATGCCTCCTAAGAAAACCCAAGGCGCAACCGCAGGAGGATCGTCTCCTAGCATCCACGTGGACATCTCACCCCAAGTCCAGGTTTTCCTTCCTCATTTTTATTTGGTATTGTTATAACTCAATCGTATAAAGGATAATTGTTGGAAATAGGATGCATTTGTTGTCTTAAATAAATTAGCTCACGACGGAGGAATTTAGTCATTAATATTTTCAATAAAACAAGAAAAATAAAGGGAGCATAAATGCATTTCTAGTAAATAGCTTTATGCAGTGCAATGAATTAAAATTAGATTAATGTCCATTGTTATAAAATAGAGTTAAAATAGTATACCTCGTTTAAACATGGAAGTATAAACTGGATATTGCATTATTTACCCATATCCTCTTCGCAAATTGAATCATCACGGAAAGTGCTAGGAATCCTTAGGAAAGTGCAAGGCATGAAATGATTCTTACGATGCATAACACTAGGCAATTATCGTTTGTCAACTGCATAAATTATCAAGTAGAAGGTTGCTTGTTTAGCATGAATTTTTCGCAAGTTATAGGAAGATTAGTTGAATTAACCTAACGTATGCCTGACTTTAATCGATAAGTTAAGGTTGAAAAATCAATTTACGCGTAGACAACGAGTCATGTGTTTATGAAATGTTAACGTAACTATCTTCAAGAGTTAAACAAATTGGAACAAACCTAAACACCTAAACCCTGGAGTACTCGTTTAGAATGAGTTAAATTCCAAGAAATTCACTAGGAATTAATACGTAACCTAATCGTTACGTATTGCTAAAACTGAAAATCCTATACCCTAAATACTTGCCCACTTTCACCGAAATGTAGGGACAGTGAAACATATTTGGAAAGTGAACTAGGGTTTGTCCCTAAGAATCTTACAAGATGGAACTTGGAACCCTAGGACTAACGACGTCAGCCTAATGTAATCAGGAACAGATTGTTTCGTGACTCCATTCAATGAGTAGAATAAGTCTCATAGTTGGATGCGACACTTGCGCAGCAAGTGCAGAGTCCTATGATCTTGTGATTGGATCACAAGGGAATGACCAATTCTCGCAATAAGGTTGGCAGGTCCTTACGCAAGTTTTCTTGCACGAGGATGAATAATCATCCTAATTTAGTATCTTTCTTGAGTAAAGATAATTTCTTGGAGCAAAGGACAAACCAATAAATTGGTATAACATATGAACTTAATGTATTGACCAAGTTGGGTTAACAGGGTACGCCCTAACCCAGGATATAGGGGATCTTGCCAAGTCACAAGTCATCCCGGATCGAGTGCTCAATGCATTCGAAAGGAAGGACTCATTCCTTAGCAGTTTGCCAACAAAAAACGGCCAATGGAAATGTTTGTGCTTGCTACAGATTTTAGAGCACTATTTGTCTTTGTTTGATCAATGAATTAAAAGATAAATGGATATCTATACTTTTGGTTGAAGGCCTGAAGGGAGAGGCAGCTTCAAATACCCCCGACTGCTTGCCTAACCCTAACCAAGGGGGTTGTTAACCGCGTCGGGAAAGTGGACCGAACCCGCCATGAGAGGTCTCTCCATTGAGCGCTACTTGGAGCAGGAGGATGCTTGGGTGCCAGAGGGGGCTCTGGCCGTAAATCCCTCGCCTTCCGGGCCCTGCACAAGAGGCTTACGTGACTCAGGATTGGATCTCGAGGCCCGCATACTAGTCTATGGGTGAAAACTTGGATTAGTGATCCCTGTGGATTGCTGGATAGCCTTCGGGCGGATTGTGGATAAGCCTACGGGTTGGACTTTTTGTATTTCAAAGATAAATATGATAACTTGTTAATAAGGAACTTTTCTGATATTGTTTTTCTATGTCAAGTGATATGATTATGTTAAAGAACTAGTGCCTAACGGGCTAATTAAAGAAGCTGATTGTTACATGTCCAACTAATGTGTTAGGTAATTAAATAACTAAAAAAACGTGAGGAAAGTGCGGAGGATGGGCCATAGGTCCATCCTACGGATGGGTGGTCCCGGTTGGCCGGAAACTTTTCTCAAATCACCATGGACAGCAGGAAGATCGATTTAATCCTCATGGATGCTTTGTTGAGGATATGAAAAATAAAGGTCGCTTGATAGCAAAAGGAAAGAAGAAGGGCAGAATGTTAACGTTGGATACAGACATGTCTGAATTGAGTGCAGCAATGTTTGCACATGGGACCGGTGTAGTTGCAGATATTGATATCTGGCATAAACGCATTGGTCATGTTAATGTACAGCGACTTAAATCAATGCAGGCCCAAAATATTATTGCAGGATTGCCTAAATTCAAGGTTGCAGAAATGCATAAGGTATGTGAAGCCTGTCAATTTGGAAAACAGGCAAGGAAACCATTTCCTAGACATGTTCAAGAGAGTAAGAAGCCATTGGAATTAATCCACTCTGATGTGTGGACTACTAAAGCTGCATCTCTTAGAGGCTCTCATTATTTTGTCACTTTTATTGATGACTATAGCAGAAAATTTTGGGTGTATTTTATGAAAAAGAAAAGTGAAGTTTTTGGGCATTTCAAAACTCTTAAAGCTATGATTGAAAAAGAAACAGGCCTGCAAATAAAATGCCTAAGGTCAGATGGAGGGGGAGAGTACCTCTCAAATGAGTTTGCAAGGTTCCTGCAGGAGCATGGCATAAACCAGCAATATTCATGCAGTCATACCCCACAACAAAATGGAATTGCAGAAAGGAAAAATAGGCATATTGGAGAGGTATCTCGTGCCATGCTCAACGAAAAAGACTTGCCAGATTTTTACTGGGCTGAAGCAGTTGCTACAGCAGTCTACATAATGAACAGGACTCCCACTGCAGCAATACATGGGATGACTCCAGAGGAGAGGTATACTGGTAGGAAACCAGATATTTCTCATTTGAAAATTTTTGGTTGCATTGCCTATGTTCATGTGCCAGATGAGTTGAGATCCAAGTTGGATCCAAAAGCTGAGAAGTGCATCTTTATTGGTTACTCTCTGCAGCAGCAGAAAGGGTATAGATGCTATAACCCTTCTACTCGTAAGTTTACAGTGAGCAGAGATGTTGTTTTTTATGAGATGAGTAGCTGGTATAAACCAGTAAATGTGATTAATAATGTAGATGTACAAAATGGTAATGCTGCACAGAATTCACAGCAGCAGTCACAAGATATTAGTGGACCTGGAGCGTCCTCTAGCAGTGGTTCACATTCTTCGCCATGGCCAAGCAGATTGAGATCAGGAGAATCTTCTCAAAGCAATGCAAATAGTGGTATGCAGGTATCATGAAAAGGAAAAGAGAAGGTAGATCAGTCCATGTTTGATGTGAATGCAAGTCACTCTTATATGGATGGTGAATCCAGTGGCTCAGAACAGAGCATTGATGATGAGTTGGGTATTCCTTCTATTGTTACACCTGGAGTAAGGAAGACCAGGGATGTTTTGAGAGCTCCTGGGAGTGAACCTGCTTTGCGCAGGTTTACCAGAGCTAGGTATCCTATGGAAAGGCTGAAATATGATGGATTTACAGCCATTCACTATGCATATATGGTCAAAGTGATACAGGAACCAGAACCCACTTCTTTTGAGCAAGCCATGGGAAAAGAAAAATGGGAGAAAGCCATGGATGAAGAAATGGATGCCTTGTAAGCAAATGCTACATGGGAATTGGTACCTTTGCCTAAAGGTAAGAATGCAATTGGCTGTAAGTGGGTTTATAAGGTGAAGCACAATGCAGATGGTTCTGTGAACAGATACAAGGCAAGATTAGTAGTCAAGGGGTATGCACAAACATATGGCATTGATTATGAAAAAACATTCAGTCCGGTTGCAAGGATGGCAACCGTAAGAGCAGTCATTGCTATGGCTGCATCAAAGGAATGGTCTTTACATCAGATGGATGTAAAGAATGCCTTCTTGCATGGTGATTTGCAAGAAGAGGTCTATATGGAGCAGCCACCAGGTTATGTGCATGTTGTTCATCCTGAGTTTGTTTGCAGGTTGAAGAAAGCATTGTATGGCTTGAAGCAAGCACCTAGAGCATGGTCTGACAAGATAGGACAATATCTTCTCACTATTGGCTTTCAGATTTCCAAGGCAGACTTCTCACTTTATGTGAGAAAAACAGAGAAAGGTTGACTGGCCAAAGACCAAGCCACTTTTAACCCAGATGTCAAGCCAACTCCTAGGAGTTGTTGCACTGAATAGGTGATATTGATAACTAATTTCTATGATTTGTACTAGCCTTCCTCAATAGTTACGACACTCGTTTGTAGTAGTCCAACTAATTTAATATCGGAAACTCAAAAAGTTTGCTTAATCTTGCTCTTCATCTCTATACTGGACGCTTAAATACTAACCCTAGGATTTTAATCCCTTCGCGAATTAACTTCAAAGCATAAACCCTATAGTTCTTTCTCATTCCTTTTATTATCAAATCAACTAACATCCCTCAATCCCATAAACTCTAATTTTATTTTATTTTTTTAAATTCTTTTTCTAATGTTGATATAACTTAATACCTTGTCAACACTTTTAATTTGCATAAAGTTAGACACATCATCTTTTATATTAATAATGTTCAAACAAACAGATAACATCAAATTAATTTTATTTTTCTCTAACCCTAAGAACTTTTCATAAAACAACAAAACTATATTCTTAGGTTTTCTATAGAAGATCCTAATTTTTGGTTGAATTAAAAACATGATTTTTATTTAAAAAATTAATGTAATGTTCATCCAAAATAACTATTTTTTATTTTTAAGATATAGTAATCAGTTTTTAAAAACTCTAGAAAAAATTAAAAATACTTTCAAAAATACATAATTTATCAAAAAATATCACATCTCATAATTGTTTAACCAAATATTTCATAAAAATTTATATATATCATTTTTAAGCCATTTAAAATATTTTTAAAAGTTTTTGATTTTTTAAAATAAAATAACACCTACATAAATTCTAAAAACTATCGAGAGTTGAAATTGAGATTCAAAGGTATTTTATAAAAATTCCAAACTAAAGAAATATTTATGTAAATTTTTTTTTTTAATGTTAAACAAGTTAAGGCGCTTACGTAAAGTACGAGATTCGTAATTGCGTCTTTGGGAGCCGTGTCCTTTGCAGTCCAACAAAGGGGAGTCTATCCAATCGTTCCCAATGGTGAGCTCATCATTTTCCCTCTCTCAAGACATCAATTGGTCAATTGCATTGTTGCCATGGAAAAGCCACTTGTAACTCTTTTAAGACTTAATCTTGATTAAGTCCAAACATATGAGCTTAGCTTCCATGGTTTTATGTTGATGACTAAGAGAGAAGAGAAGAGAAAGGCTCCAAAATGGAGGTAGAAGGAGAAGACATGGTAGTGGCTATGGAATAGGCATGGGCTTCAATTCTCTCTTCTTGCTCTCTCCAACTTCAATTGTTTCTTCAAATCCTCTTGCTTGGATGGCTTGAATTGATGGCACTTCCTTCAGGATGATAGTGTCCCCTTCTTGATGATCGCGCCCTTCTCTCTCTTTAGTTTGCTCTCTCTCCCTCTTTATAGGATGGTACCCCCTCCTCTCTTTCTCATGACTCTTCAATTTCCACTAACTCCTCCCCTTCCTCTTCTCCAATTGGCTTTTGGACTTCCTCTCCGTTTCCTCTTCCTCTTCCAGTTAGTCTTTTCCCATTCTCCCTCTCTTCATCTCCCACTATGATGTGCCCCCTAGGATGAGGGCGCCCTCTCCTTGGTCATAACCTCTTCAAATCCACATGCAACATTTTAGTTATGGTTTTTTTTTTTAAAACTCATTTCCTAACCTTTAGAACCATAACACATAAAAGAACACCCCCCCTTCTCTTTCAACTAGCATCCTCTCTTACATAATTTTTTTTTTTTGTTAGGCTAAAATGTTAGCTACTTTTCCACTTTCATTATACAACTACCCTCTCTTGCATTTTTGCCTATGAGGTTGCCATTATCAAAATGTTTCCCTTCCTTGCTCATATTAACTCAAATACTCATGGTTCCACTAATAAAAAATAATCCCTTCTGATTAGATAAAACTATCGAATTCTATTTGGTATTTTCCTAAGTCCACCCTCTAGCACAAAAATCCTTTGAACTAGGATTTTCCACTTGTCGGACTACAGAGACACATCCTCCAAAGACGAAATTACGATCGCATCTGCATTAAATTAATGTGAAAATTTGGTAACAATGTGTCAATTGTATAGAATATTGCTAAAAAGTTTTGCAATGCTAGGCATTGTTTCTAGGTGTTGTCATTTCTCCCCCACTTAATTGCGAAGTGTCCTCACGAGCACATCTTCATCACGAACATTCAGCATCATGAACACTGCTACGCAACTTCAAGAAAAAATATACTCTCCCGCACTTCATTGCGAAGCGTCCTTGCGAGCACATCTACAAAATCTGCAAAACCACACATGGACAACTAGTAGACACTGCAAAGGTAGAAAAATACTGATTGGTGTCATAGTAAAACGCAAACAATACAAACATGTCAAGGAAATTATGTAAAAAATAGTGAAAACTAACATTCCCCTTACTCACTTTGCCCATTAAAGTGCATAATAGAGCGTCATCCATTGCATAGAATATACCAACTAGGAAGCTTTCTAGAGCCGCTAAACAACAATAATCCCTCTAGGCAATAAATTGCCACACTACTATCCTACTAGAAATATTGCTTCTGAAATAGCGTCACTGATAAGGTCCATGCCTATCAAAGAACCCAAACAAGGCAATCCAATACTACAATACCAAATAGGACTCCTATGGTTTAACTGCTAACCCTTCATGGTCTACTAGAACAACCAGTAAATGGTCCCTAACTCCAAACTTTCCTGATTTTTTTTAGAATAACTTTTCTTTGTTTTGTTTTTGGATTTTTTTTAAAAAAGTCAAAAGAGTATATATATTTATTCTCCTTCCCAAAAGGTCCCACCCCAAAGAGATGCAAGGCATTGGACGCAGGGCACCCGTCAAGGAAATCCCTACAGCCTACCAGAGGCAATGGTTATCTTCTTTTGATTTTTTATTTTTTTTTCAACCCTGCAGTTTCAGGGCATTTTTTTTTCCTTTCTTTCTTTTTCTTTTTATTCTTTGTCTTTTTAGAAGAATAAATAGATCAACTCTCCCGAACTTAATTTATTATTATTACTTTACTTTTGAATCTCGTGACTTATAGGAATGACTAGAAGGCTAGGAATACATCACCAAATTGAACTTTCAAACATTTTAGCTCAACAGCGTCGCGCAAGGAATCTAATCTAGCACATAATATCAGTCACCTTGCCTAGGCAAATGACAAGCAAAGATACTCACCAGCTCAACATCTCTCTTCCACTCTACTCCTAATCAAAATTTCGTGGAGAGAATCTTGTTATTCAGCTACCCCACATCGCTAAAAAGTGACAAAAAGTCCAGGGAAAACTCGATTGGATTCCTAATTAGACATCCATACAATGGAATTCACTATGTCATGCACACACATCACCCCCTTTTAAGCACTCCCTGGTACTAAGTCCCATCCCATGTGAGTGGACTCTCATATAGACTAAATTGTTTATGTATCTTTCAGTGTATTTATGTTTTAAATGTTCTATGTTCCTTCTGTAATTACTTAGGTTGTGAAATCTCTAAATTATTTCAATCAAGTTATAGAGATTGTTATTGTCCTTTATTTCAAATGAATATAAATAGATAGATTAGATATGAAACAACCTATTATGAATGTTGACGTGGCGGCTTCAAAATAATGCGAGAATAAACACGTAGTGGTTCACAAATTTGCAAAAATCATTAAACCTGCACAGAACGCAACCACTAACTACTAAACCATTAATAGGTTAGCTCAATAAAGAATGAAACTCTTTTAGAAACTGGCCACCTAGTCAAACTCCCGTGTAATAAGTTCCTAGCTGAAGGAGTATCCCGACCGTGCGTGCAACTAACTACCTAACCAGGTGAAGACTAACTAAGCTAAGGTGTGCAAAAACCTAAAATATGAAGTTAACAACAAATCAAAAGTTTTTTAAAAGGATTATTTGGTACTTTTTTTAAAATTTTTTCCTTCCTTTTAAATAATGATACGACTTTTGTCTACTGCTCATAGAGCGCTTAAGGGAATAATATAGCCAAGGAGCAGTAGTCGAGTTTTTCTCTTGCAATCCAATTCCAGAAATAGCCAGAGGTTTACTTCTTGTATAAAATTCATTTGTTTGCCCACATTCCACTGAGCATTTCCTAGGAATAGGCGATATTCGTTCCATTTGTTGTACATCATTTTTTAATTTAGATTCTTGCTCTTCTAAATACATCTCTAGAAGTGAAATTTCTTCTAGATACCGCCTCTCCCTAAATTGGAATTCTGACTTTTCTTTTTGTAACTCCGCAATTTTCTTCATTACTTCATTCACAGCTGTCACTGCTGCCTCATGTTCTATTTCCAAAGTCTCATTTAAATCATTGATTATCCTATCATAATTACCATGGCATTCATTAAAAGTCTACGCAAATCTATTTAAAGCTGGAGATGGGTCATCTCTATCATCATGTAATATCCGCTGTTGTAAAGGTTTGCAACCATTCCTTTTTCTTCATTCTCTTTCTTTCTTTTCTAGCTGACGATAGTAAGATCTTTTAGCAACAACTGGAAGTTGTTCGAACCCAAAAGGCAGAATATCTAACTCATAAGGAGATGTTGTAACTAAACTCTCCTCAGGTTCGTCATGATCATTCTCAATAGTATTGACTTCCTCCATAGAGGAGCTTACTGAAACTTCATCTAAGTCTGATGTTCCTGCCTCATTCTCCCCCTCCTCTTCTAAGTCATTAGGGGAAAAGATTTCCGATCTGTTATATGCAAAAAATGCATCTCCAAGGTCACCTTCTTCCTCATTTTTACCAAATCCAGGACATGCATCGAAAAATGAATCATTCAAATCTTCAAAGATCATGCTCACTTTGACATTCTTGGCTTTGCATTTTGTCTTGTGATCGGGAGACCATTTCTCCCCACATTTGAAGCATAGACATTTCGCATACATGTCCTTCAGCTTGTCATTAGACACATGATTTCCTTGCACCATAGGAGCTGAGTTTTTGCCACTTATTTTAGTCCTCTTTCCATCTGATTTATTTTCAGCATTTAATTTGAAATTACTATCGTGTTTTGATCCATAAACAATAGGAAATATAGGGATCTTGTTGTAGGTATTTGTTGGCTTCCCTCTTTGCTAAAATTCAGTCTTTGTTTGCCCATAATTTGTAGATGTTCTAGTGGACTGGTTTGGTTGAAAATGTTGCCTTGTTCTTGGCTGAAAACTCTTGTATTTTTTACCATACCTTTCAGCCAATTGTATGGCAGCTTGTAAAGAGGATGGTTTCATAGATCCCACTTTCGAAGATAGAGAAGATTCAAGCCCAAATATATACTCATTCAGCTTGGCATTGTCGGATACTCCATCCACATACATGGAGAGGTTAAGAATTTGGTTAGAATAATCTCTAACTGATAATCCCCTTTGCTCAAGAGCATACCACTTCTTCTCTAACTTCTCTTTTTCAATAGGAGACACGAAAACTTCGATCATTGCCCTCTTCAATGCATCCCATCTCAAGAATTCTTTACCAATCCTTGACATGTACCGCCACCAAGTGTGTGCATATTCCTCCAAATGTAGGGCTACAGATTTAATCTTGGCATTCTCCGGTCTAGGATACAAAGAGAAATATATCTCAAGCTTGTCAAACCATTCTTCTAATTTGGTAGGGAATGGATTTCACATTTGAAATTAGAAATTGTTATTTTCTCCTTGTATTCCCACTCATATTGATGAGATTGGTCATTATTGTGTTGCTGTCCATAAAATTTTGGATCAAAAGAATTTTGTATTTGAACATCATTAAGTCTCCATGTTTCATGAACATATGGTTGTTTTTGTCCATGAATATTTGCAAACCCATTTGGCTTATTAAATTTTTCTTGTGGCGAAGAGAAATAGGTGCCAACAACATGAGGTGTTGAGAGTGGAAAAAGACTGAAATTTTTATTTATTTTTGTTATTTTTGAGGTCTGAATGATTGATTCTTGATGGATTTAGAGTGATGTATGATTGTTAATGGAAGTGTTTGAGAGTATTTTGGATCATATTGATTATGTTTTGGAAGTTCATGATGATTTTCAGTGGAAATATGAAGCTCTGTTATGTTCTGATAGGTTCTGTTGTTCTGATTGGTTCTGATACCCTCTATATAGCTTCTATTTTCTTTTGATTTTCTTCTGTATGAAGCATGGATTGATGATTGATGAAGGTTGAAATATTTTGAAGGTTTATTGAATAGTTTTTGATATTTTGGAATGGTTTTAGTATGAGTTATGAGGATTTGATGTTCTCTGATGACCTTCTGTAACCCTCTGTAGACCTTTTGTAGAGCCTTTGTCTCTATTCTGTCTCTGCTTTATTCCTGTTCTGTTCTGTGTAAATCTTCTGTAAGTGTTCTCTAGAATGTATGTGTGACTTTGGAAAAGTTTTCTAAATTTTGGAAAGGATGAATCTAAGTTCAAAAGAGATAAAATAAATGGAAGAAGCAGTTGCTGAACTGAAGAGAAGACTGGAGTGACAGTGACAATAGTGATCTATGAAGAGACACTATAGTGGCTTTGGTGCCTCTTCGCATCAGACATACCTCTTGGGAGGTGCATCCACGACCTAAGAAGGATTATTGAGATTCATTATTAAGTATCGTAGTGAGGAGATAATGTACTATTGAGAGTGAGAGAGAGAGAGAGAGCCAGAGATAGCCAATTGTATCAAAACAGTGTATCTGTATATGAGAGATTGAGAGAGAAAACTATGAAGACATTGAAGATGAATACTATGTGATTGATTTCCATGCAAAAAATGGTGTATTCTTTTACATTATTTATTCTATTGAAGGATTCTATGAAGATGTTGAAGATATTGGTTGATTCTATCAAATCCGTGGGAGATATTTACTATGATGCTATGTGAAGATTTGCTATTTTCTTTGTTTTGGTCATCAAAAGAATGAAATAAAAGCTTGTTGATGTTACAAGATAGATTTTCTTGCAGTAGAATCCCCTTTTCCTTGGTGTATCTGTTGGGGCTCCATGTTTTTGGTGCACAGCCGGGGAAACTTGCCATCAACAAGCATTAAAAGAGACTGAAAATGAAGGAAATGGCATTGCCAAGAAGAGAAGAATTTAATGGATGCTTGTAAAGTTCCTTCTTCCATTGAAGAGTTGGAGATTCTCATTGCCAAAGACACTTTCTACAAGAAGTTCATCCCATAATGACGGAAACATATTACCATCATGATGCAAGCTCTATGTGGTGGACTATTTCCTCTTCCTATTGAGGCAAAAGGCGTGCATCTTGGTGGCAAATTGTTTGGGAACATACTGAAGAGCAGAAGCAGAGAGAATGACTATCCATGGAAGATTTGGTATTCATTGAGAAGTTTCTAGACATCATCAAGTGGGAGATCGTGAAGAAGCTTGGTCTGTGGAGGTTCACGAAAACAAGAAGGAAAAGAGTTGGAATTTGTTCGTGGATGCTCAACAGCAAGATACGTGGGATGCTTGGTGCACTGACAATCTTTTGTTTGTCCAATTAGCAACCCACTGGAAGTTGGTAAACAGAGTGTTTTTCATAACATACATTTTTGAAACCCTCTGAAGCTGGCATTATTATAATGATGGTACAATAATGATCCTAAGAAGAATGAGTTTTGATACTTTCAGAATGGAATATCTCCCCCTATGTAGTGGTTTGAAAGCTGAATTCAGAGACGTTGAAAAGAAGGAAGTAGAGGAGATGTTGGCCAGAGAATCCCCCAGAGATTAAAGCCCCTCTCTAATTCTATTTTGTTGAGTACTGAACAACTGGTTGGAGCCAAGCCCCTGATGAATAATGCAATCAAGAGGCAAGCATTAGAACGATTCCAGAGGTACGTGAGAAGAGAGAAGGCAAGAATCAAAAGCTGAGAACAAGCTCACCGATGAAGCCTCCTTTGACGCCCTAAAAGGACTCTTTACAGAAGTCCCCATGGCAACTCAAGGTCCCCTTCCTAGTCAGATTCATCTTGAAAATATTGATGATAGGCTAGCAAATGTAGTCCCATTTCCAATTTTTAAGGGAGAGTACAATGAAGACCCTGATCTTCATATAGCAGAGTTTATGGTAGCATGTGTGGCTAACAATGCCAGAACCCCTAAGCATTGGTTACCAATATTCCCCGCCACTTTCAAGGGCACGGCATTTTAGTGGTATGAGAGACAAGCAACAGGAACTTTTGGCACATGGGATGACCTGAAGTTTCTCTTCCCCAATAAATTCAGGCGTGAAGGTTTTGAAGAGCGGATACGAGAGGAGTTCATGAACCTAAGTCAGTCCTCTAGAGAAAGAGTAGAAGCGGGGGGGGGGGCGCTAGGGTCACTAAGGGGGAGGGGGTTCTACGAGGGGATGGGTCTAGGGGGGGTAGGGATTTGTTTTTGTGTATGTGTGTGTGTTTTTCTTAAATTTGGAAATAAATGACAGTTGGCACCCTGATCCGTGCATGTGCACGGGGCAAGGGTTTTAAAAAAATTATTCGAGGGATGGAGAGGACGTGTGGGAACACACATGGGGAGGACGTGTGGGAACACGCATGGGGGGAGGGCGACGGGATGAACGCGTCGATGCACCTGAGAAGCCGGAATTAGGAATGTGCGCATGCAAACACGCGTAATATCTGAATGTAAATTCATAGAAAAATTAATTCCAAAAAGTTTGGCCGCCAAAAAAAAGTGTGCAGAATGACGTGCCGGATAGGCATGTTAGATGAGAACACAGTTTCGACAGGGATAGGATGTGTTCACATGGGAAAAAGAAGAAAAAGGAGCACAAAATTTCTGAAAATCTTAATAAAATCAAATTGGGAGGTCGAATCAGAATGGAAAAAAGAAAAATCATGTAAGGGACCAAGTCGGATAGGGCTATGTAAGAAAAAGTAATTTTCGAGGTGATTAAGGTAGATTCACATGGAAAAATGGTTAAAAACAAACATGAAAACTCTCAAAATTACGAAAATTTTAATTTTAAAAAAATCAAACATCAAAATGATAGGTAGTAAAAAGAAAAAATATCCAAAGGAAGGTGTAGGTCAAGGTTGTCATGTCGAATTGCTATTCTCAAGTAAAAAAGGTATGTTCATATGGAAACACGTTAAATGGGCAAAAAAATCTTCAAAAAGTAAAAACTCATGATCCATGGCTCAAAATAGGGGGTTGTCAAAAGGAAAACTGACCAATTCAAAGGAACAAAAATGGTTGTAAGGTCAGATTGTAAGTTTGATGAACGTAGGATGCGTTCACAAAGAAAAGCGATAAAATAAAGGAAAAAGATAAATGGACAAAGAGCAACCCCAAAACGGGTTGAAAAGAGGCTGGGTGGGTAGGGAAGGGACCCCATTAGGGCAGGATCAGGACATGGTATGCTTAAATCGTCTGATAGGGATGTTTCCATAATATAAGAATATGCACACAGGGGATGCACATGGACATATCCCCACACTTAAGACCTTAATAAATCAAATTAATGACACGACAAGGGCCCTAACATGGGATCATAACCCATACATGTATGTCTCCACACTTAAAACATGACTAACTCTTGAAATCAAAAGGGGTAAGGTTAAAAAAACTTGGCCCAATTCGCAGATGATCGAGGGAAACATCGATGTCGCATGAAGGATCGTTGTCGTCAACAGGAGGTACCATAGATTGCCATATCGCACTCTTCCAGCATGGCAAGGACCACGCAACACCACCCAAGGAGGTAGCTTTGTTGATGAAGCATTGGTTAGGTTATAAAGTATACAACACTCAATCTCGATAGTCACTCATGTTGAAATAATAGATCAGTCACCCACCCCATGGTGCACATCACTCGAAGAATAATGAGTGAAACCCATAGCTCACATCGAGTTTAGAAATCGACAAAGGGAATGGTTTAGAGGGAGTATGCCAATGTGCACAGTTGATGGTGCATCAGTGCATCCCAACCCATTTGGCATAGGTGCAATAAGGAAGGCTAAGGAGCCTTATAGTGCAGTGTGCCAAAGAAAATGAGGTGTAGAGTGATGGCGGAGGAGGCCTGTCCCATGTGTGCATAGGGAAACCAGAATGTACCTATCTCTCCAAGTGTTGGAGCATCCCTCAATCCTCACCTCTCAGTTAATGATAGGAAAATCAATCATGTTTAACCCCCCCTCTGTCTCATGCTCTGTTGATGATTACAGGAGGGCAGCTAAGTTCCTCACATCCCATTGATTGAATCCAACCCTATGCAAGCATACGGTTTTATATCTTGTGTGCAATTGATGGTGCAATTGTGCATCCCACCCTATGCCGGCATACGATGCAAAAAGGTTGTATATCTTATGCAAAGGTTGTATATCTTGTGGGCAATTGATGGTGCAATTGTGCATTCCAGCCTATGCCGGCATACTGTGCAAGAAGGGAAGGCCAAGGAGCCTTATCGTGCCATGCACAGGAACAATTTTGTGCTTTGTGCATTGAGAGGCCCATCACATGCATGCAATACTCCATTCACACATCACACCTCTCTATTGGATATAAAGAGCAAGAATTGATCACTCACCCCACCCTCTGTCTCACACTCTATTGATGATAACATGAGGTAGCCCATCATCACATTCCCATCCAGTTAGGATGAAAGCTGATATTGCTCAAGGTTTGTCAATGAAGATCAGCTTTGTCGAGTTAATGATGTCACCATGGATCGGTTGATGAAGAGGCGTACCCAAGGAGGTAGCCAACAAGTCTAATACCTGGATTGCATGTTGGAAACATTGTCTACTATAGAAGTCAAAAGCACTGATAGGTTTATAGGATTCACTGCACCAAGGGAGATGGTTTTGGAACTTCTACTGCAAGAGTTATGCTAGATATTCAACTATCCTAGACTCTACAGTGCATAGAAGCCACATAAGCTCATAGAAAGGCCTATCATGATAACTTCATTAAGTAGAAGAAGTTCAAGGAAGGTGACTTTGTCCTAGCCTATGATTTGCAATTTGGCAAGTTTCCAGGCAAGCTTCAACAACGATGGATTAGCCATCCTGCGAGTCTCATCTAGACATTCCAAGTGCAAGAGATGGTGGTGCAATGACTTGTCATCTCCCAAGCATTCTTTGATAGCCACATGCAAAGAGGGTAGCTTGAGTTCAATAGGAAAGACAACTTTGAATCTAATTCACTTGTGTAATAGTCAATCATGTCAGTGTCTTGATGAACTCACTCTTTCTCTTCCAACCTCCATAGCTTCCACATTGGCCTTTGTTCATCACGAGGCTTCTTTTCTTTTCCAATGGTAATGGCCCAAAGGCCCTTCTTCATCAGGATGAGTGTGATGCGGGTTTGCCAGGTGTGAAACCCAACTCCTTTGAAGTGAGCTATTGGAGAGTCTTTTCCCATGTTGGATTTGCAGGGACAACAGCAAATCAACTTCAGAATTCTCAGATTTTATTAGTAGAAGAGCAGATTATAGTGTGTCAAGAGACACAAGTAATGACAGTGTGAAAACACTTATGTAAAGACCATGTCTAAGTCTTGGGTCGTCAATCCTTCTTCAATGTTTCCAGGTCCTTCCCCTTCTTGATTTGATGCTCCGATAGTAGATAAGAGTGGCAGTGGGTTGCTCCAAGTGGCAGGAGAGAGAGAATAATGAGATTTTTGAGCTTTAGTAAAGTTTTTGGCTGTGGCTTCCTGGATTAGGGTTTTGACCCATACCTAGTTTTTCACTGATTGTAGGAGCTACAGTGGATCATTTTGAAAACTTTTTTAATGGAAATGGAGCTCTCTTTATGCTCAATAAAATCCCTATGATCATAATGTAGATTGATGTAGAGTCATCATGTGTAGAGAAAACAAATGCAGGCATGTGCAATTTGAGACAGTAATGAAAAATTTTGATAATGCTAGGCTGGATGATGAGCAATGTCATAGTACTTTTGTCCTTCAGTAAAGTCTCTGTGTCATTGTTACTCAATACACAAGATTGTGTTTATGAGTCCAAGCTTCCATCATCTTGGAACCTAATTTACTTGTGTAATAGTCAGTCATATCAGTGTCTTCATGAACTCACTCTTTCTCTTTAAACCTCCATAGCTTCCACATCTACCATGCTCTATATCCCGCATATTTAACATCATGATCCACGTAGAATTTGAAGTGCGTCGATAGCAGGTGGTGTCAGAACTTCTCCAAGGCAAACACCATTGCTAGGCACTCAAGCTCCATCACTATATAGTTTCGTTCTCTATCGGTTACCTTCTGGCTTGCATAATAGATATGTTGATCTAACTTTGAGGGGCCCTTTTGGCATAAGACCGCACCTAGACTTCTGACTGATGCATTAGTGTGCACATAAAACTCCTTCATCCAATCAGGTGCATGGTGGGTACTACAATCAGGTACTGTTTCAGGGTATTGAATGCCTCATCACAATCAATGGTCCATGTGAACTTTGCATCTTTTCTAAGGAGTTTATGCAAGGGAGCTGCCTTTGTCACAAAGTGTGCAACAATGAATCTTCTACAATAACCCATATGGCCAAGGTATCCCCTCAATTGTTTAAGGTTGGTTGGCACTGTTAAGGTGGCAATCTTCTCAATCTTGGCAGGATCCATTGTTATCCCTTGTGTAGAGATAATGTGCCCTGAAGAACTCTTGAAGAGACTCCAAAGATGCATTTGTCGCGGTTGAGAGAAATCCCATACTCTTGGCATTTTGTCAAATCACTGCTCTAGGTGTCCCCAATGCTCACAGATTAGGCTATAGATACAAAAGGCATGTAGGTACACCTCAATGAAATCATGCAGATGGTTTTGGAATGCGACCATCATCACTTGTTGGAAGGTAGCAGGAGCGTTACAGAACCCAAACGGCATCACTCTATAAGCATAGGTCCCCATTCTGTTGTGAAGGTTTTTTTTAATTGTTCTTCTTCTACGATTAGGACTTGATTGTATCCACTGAATCCATCTAAGAGAGGAAAAAGCTCGTGGCCTACCAGTATGTCCAACAATTTGTCTGTAAAAGGGATATCAAAATGATTCTTCTTCATCTCAAAATTCTACTTTTGAAAGTCCACACATATTCACACCTTTCCATTCTTCTTGGATACTACCACAATGGGTGAAACCCATTCACTATTAGCCACTGGATAGGTAAACTCAACTTCTAGGAGGTTTAGTAATTCGGTTTTCACTAGGGCAGAGTAATTTGGATTCATACGCCTCTATCTTTGCCTCATAGGTTTGGCATTAGACTCTAGGTCGATGTGATGTTGGCACACCTTGGGATCAATCCCCTTTAGATCTTTGTATGACCAGGCAAACACGTCTAAGTTATCCTTCAATAGCTCATAGAGGACAAATAGCTCTTCTTCTGGAAGATTGATACCCACCTTCAGGTGACATTCAATACCCTCAACATCCATGAAATTTAATTACTTTTCACCTTCCACTTCACGGATGAATGTCTCATGGATGACTTTTGGGTTTAAATCGACTCCTTCAAGGGAGTAGTCTCCTCTACTGATGATTCATTGGAACTAACTTCCTCTTTCAGTGGAGGATTAGCTTGCTTCTTGGGAAGCTAAAAGGTTATTAGAGTAGTTTCGGGTTTGGTTTGGGGATGAGTTACTTCTTGGCTCCAGGACTCATCTTTTGAGGATGCATCCAAGAACATCACATGGTAAGAACCTTTTGAGTTTCATTTAAGTTTCCAAACTGGTGGTTATTGGCAAGGTGTATCCTCATCATCTTCTCGTGAGAGGGTGGATTAGGGCAGCAAGAACCAATGCTGAGAAAGGCTTATTCTTCTACACCCATTTCTTATGGACCTTTTGCATAAGATGTGACCCATTAGCCAATCCAAAGGGTACTAGAGTCATTCTGTCGAATAGCATGGGATTTTCTGCCTTTGAGGCTTCTAGAACTTCTCTCTCATCTCTGCCTTCTACGAGTAGGATAGATTCTTCTAGCTCACTCTCATAGTCTTCTTCTACATTATCATATTCCTCCTCTTCAGATTCTGTTTCTACCTCTATGGGGTCTCTGTAAGAGAATAACAGACTCTCTATTATGTCCTCTACATCTGCTTCTCTGTCTATCTCGGCTTCTCTCTCTGTCTTTGATTCTATCTCTGTCTTTGTCTCTACTAGTGTCTCTATCTCTGGCTCTACTACGAGTATGTAACAGGGAGAATAGTACATCCATGCTTCTATCTCATTGTCAGAGGTGATTTCAGAAGTCAATTCATGTTCAAGTAGGAAGTATTTACCTATTGACAAAGACTTTGCTTTCTTCTGGAGTTGGCTTACAATGCCCACTGTCAAGGATTGTGCCTTTGTTTTCTTCAGAAAGATTTGTTTGACAACTTCTTTGTCTCTTGATATACCATTTGTTACTTCATTGGAAGAGTCTCAATGAAAGTGGATCCATTGCCTTTTTGTGATCCATACAACTTCAACACCACTTTGTTGGGTCCTTTGCCTAGGGTTAGGGTTCCTTTGAACCAATCTTTGGGGTTCTAGGATCCAGGAAGGCATTAGCTACATCTCTCTTTTATCATGTACCTCTCGACTCATTCTAGTACTTGCCTCTTGATTGTGTCATTTATCAAGGAGTTATCTCCACCCAGTTGGTCTGTACTCAACAAAATAGAATCAGGAAAGGCTTCAGTCTCTCGAGGACTCTCTAGCCAACCTTTTTTCTACTTTCTTCTTTTTGGCATCTCTGAATTCAGCTTTCACTCTGCTATAAGGGGAAAGATATTCCATTCTGAAACTGTCAAAACTCATTCTTCTGAGGATCGTTGTGGTGCCATCATCATAGGAATGCCAGCTTTTGATGGTTTCAATAGTGTATGTTGTGAAGAACACTCTATCTACTAGCTTCCAATGGTTTGCTAATTGGACAAATAGGAGATTGTAAGTGCACCATGCATCCCACATATCTTGCTGTTGAGCATCCACGAATAAATTCCAACTCTTTTCTTTCTTGTTTTTGTGAACCTCCACTGACCATGACTCCTGAAGCTTTGTCACTATCACCCACTTGATGATGTTTGAAAACTTCTCAATGAATGCCAAATCTCCCATGGATGATCATTCTCTCTGTTTTTGCACTTCAGTTTGTTCCCAAACAATTTGCTACCAAGATGCACGTCTCTGTTTTTCAATAGGGAGAGGAAATAGTCCACCACATACTACATCATTATGGTAATGTATTTCCACCATTTTGGGATGAACCTCTTGTATAAAGTGGTTTGGCAATGAGAATCTCCAATTTTTCAATGGTTGAAGGAAATTTGCAAGCATCCATTGAATTCTTCTCTTCTTGGCAATGCCATTTCCTTCATTTTCAGCCTCTTTTGATGCTTATTGATGGCAGTCTTCCCCGGCTGCACACAAAAAACATGGAGCCTCAAGAGAGACACCAAGGAAATGGGGTTTCTACTACAAGAAAATCTATCTTGTACTATCAACAACCATCTTCTTCATATTTGATATTATCTCAATAAACAAAAGAATACCATGAACAAGAAATCTTCATGCAACTTCATAGAAACAATTCTCCCACGACTTTAACTTATACAAAATCCATTATTCTCTTCATATTCTTCATAGAATTCTTGATAGACCACAAAAACACAAGGTAATACACCACTTTTAATGGAGAGATTTCACATATGATTCATCTTCAAAGATTCCATAGCTTTCTCTCACAATCTCACTTATAAATACATTGTATTTCATAGAATTGGCTATCTCTCACTCACACACACACACTCTCTCAATAGTACATCGTCTCCTCACTAAAATACTCAATAATCACTCAGAATAACCCTTCTTTGGTCATGAATACCCCTCCCAAGAGGTATGTCTGATATAAAAGTCACTAGAGCCACTACAATGACTCTTCATAGCTCATCACTATCACTTCACTCCAATCTTCTCTTGAGTCTTTAGTAGCTAATTCTTCTAATTCTTTAAACTATTTTGAACTTGAATTTACCTTTTTCTAAGGCTAGAAAACTTTCCCATACTACACCCTCATCCAACAAAACACTTACAGAGGCATACATAACAAAACAAAACAGGAAAAATGCTCTACAGAAGCTCAACAATGGTTATAGAAGGTCAACAAAAAGCATCCAAATCAGCTAAAACCAATTAAAACCATTGAAAACCATTCAATGAGCTTTCAAAAAACCTCAAACTTCATCAATAATTACTCCATCCTTTGTACAGAAAGAGAAACAGAACAAAGGAGAAGCTATCAGAACCATCAAAACATAAGAGAACATCACAGAACCTCATATCTCTACTGAAAAACATCATGAGCTTTTCAAAACCATTCTACCCTATCTGAAACACTCTCAAATCATTTCCAAACCAATCAATCGTCATGTAAACTCAAACATTCAACCTACAAAAATCAACAAAAAAGAGGTCATTTCAGCATTCAACACGATGCATTGACCTGTTGCATTCCATGCTCCACTTGAAAATACTGTACCTTAGTACTGTTGGAGTCCTTGTATATTTTAGTGCAATATTTTAAATCTGAAGGAAAATAACTAGTATTATCTATAGTGGCTTCAACACATTGTCCAAAAAGGAACCTTGGCCAATGACTCTACCTAGCTTAATGGCATCGAAGGGAATGCCAATTGTTGGCGCACGTTGGTGATTCCTCGGTGTACGCAACATAGTTGCTACCCCTGATAAGTCATCTCACTATCCTATGGGATCAAAACTAGGACTTACACCTATGGCAGTCCTTAAACGTTTTGGCAATGAGGTTGCACTTGACAAGTCCTTTGTGTGCTTTGAATGTGCCACCTCCTCTCTCCACTTCGTGTTCACCAGAGAGCTAACTTCTCTCGAGGCAAACACCGCTGCTAACTCCTTAAGATCTTCCAACATCCTCAGTTTATTTCCAATAAATGTTCAAGAAAGATGTAAATTTTTCTCAATATCCCAAAGCATATCAATGACTAAGTGTGAAAGCTGCAACATAGTACACATGACTACACATACCCGATTATAAAAATTGACAAAGGCAACATCGTTACTATTGGTGAGTGATATTTTCTCTTCCATGCTGGATGAAATGGCCTCTATCAAGAAAATGCAGAGTGATTTTGCAATATTGAGGGCCATCTTTACAAACTTTATACAAAAAGCGAGAGCAAGAATGCAAGCATGATATCCAATGCTTAACCTACAAACTATAAGTTAAGTTATGTCAATTGAACATAGACTTGTAACATATCTTTGATTAAAAACATAATTTCATATCATCTAAATGTTCAAAACGTAACACAAATTATATCAGATGTTACTCACCATGAAAGTATAAAAATGCAAGAATTTGCACCATTTTAAATAATTATATATAGGTGAGGACACTTTTTGGTCAAATATACAACCTAAATGCCCATCCCATCAAACAATACCAAACAATTATCATATCAAGACATTGTGTAGCTGAATACACAACCAAATGTCCATCATTTAATTATAAATTTATAGCCTGTCAAGGCACTATCTAGCCGAATTCACGACGTAGTGCCAAGTTGATTATGACATACTTGTCAAAAGACACTCACTTGCCGAATTCACGACTAAGTACCTATTTTATAAGCACCTTTGGACCCTACACACACTCATTATGCGATAGAGGTATCATGACATGTATATGTCAAATACATGACACATGCCAATCCACATATCCCCTCAAGAAGATCACTATGCATAAATCCAATATATCACATTCGTTCATGGCATATTTTATATATCCCTATATATCCTATTTTGTGATATTTAATCACCCTTCTGTGATTTTTTACCACAATTTATAAATCCCTTGCAGTAAGTTTATTTTTTTCATGAAAAATCTAACAAACCCTTGTATAATAGATATAGGACACTAGTTGTACCATAGAATTGACCATAAACTAGCTCTTAAGGATTCATAACATAGTTTTAGTAGCTTTAATGATGATGAGACTTTATTGAGTATCTTCATACTATGTGACATCCAATGGTAAAATTTACAGCTCTATAAATAAAAGTGGGATTTTGAATAAATTTCCAATAGAGGTACTAGATGTATAACTAGTGTATACTTTTCTTAACTTGGAAATAGTTAGCAAAGGGCATTCACATTAATAGCTTTGGTACCAAGTTTAAGCACATTTTAGTATTATCAATGGATTCACAAGCTATGATACAAAATTACTAGTGAGCTACTTGCTCAAGCCTACTTTAAAGTGAGTAACGAGTGAGCCTTTTGGGCATTTAAACATGAAAGTAAATCTATGTATCTAATTCATCTTAAATTATTGTATCCACCATTCCTACAAAGCATATCAAGTGTATATATAACACATATACACATATAGATTCTAGAGATAACAAGAGACAAATACTAAAAAATTTTCTACCTAGTTGAAATATTATCAAGTTATAATTGAAAAAAGAAAAGGAAAGAAAAAACAAATATAAGCTCATTGAACAACTTAATATGAACTTTGTATGCTCTAAGAGCAACTTGCCCTACAAGTCAAAGATATACCAAAATTTGAATCTTTATTTATGCTTGATGGTCACATCTCCTCTTTAGACAACTGATACTTAGGATTACTTAAGAGACAAAGAGGAAGAATATCCATGGTAGTCTGGCACCTAGAGCATCAATACTCTCTTCTCAAAGAGCATCCATTTGGTCACTCTACTAGAACACCATTACTTTACAACTGATTGCCCCATGTAAAATAATACATTTTTATGTGAATGATTGAGAAAATGATCTAGTAAAAAATGGATTATGTATAATTGTCATACACCAACTTTTGAACAACCAAAAACTATGTTAGACTTTCAAAGTTTTAGGCTATACTTGTTGTCTTCTTTGAAACCACACACATTTGGAAGAATTAGGAGATGGGAAGCTTAAACATCCACTCTAAGATTTAATCTAAAAGCACCAATAACCATCAATTTTATTGGGCTATTGTTCTATACTTGTTTTCTTTAAAAGCACATACATATGAAAGGATTTGGAGATGGTAAACTTAAATATCAAATCTAACATTTATCTAAGGTCACTAGCAAGAACTAATTATTGGAAAAAAAAATTGAAATGGAGAAACTTATTTAAGCTAGATACATCATTAAAAATCACATATATACCATGAACCCTCACTATACAAAGCTTCTATAGGTAGTCATGGTATAAGGCATGGAGCTTGTTCAAGCTAGCTTCCCATTATCCATAGTTGGTATCATGGAAGTTTTGGTCTATGGGATGAGGTAGTAAGTTTACATGATGATATGCTTTCATAGTTTTGTCTTGAACAAATGTCTTGTACACAACCTTTGAGTTTTAATTCATTGCATTGTTTAGAATCTTAGAGTCAAATGGAGATTTGTAAGCTGTAAAAGGTCTCCAGAACAAAGCCAATATAAAGTCAAAGAGGCACTACAACAGAAACGAGGCATAGATGCGCATGTTAGACGCGCAAAGTCGTGCGCATCTATCATTGCGTCTATATGTGCATGTAAATAGACGCGAATTTTGCGTCTATATATCCGCGCAAATAGACGCCAATATAGACGCGCCAGCAGATGCGCAATTATTTAACCACCTAAAATTGGAATTAATATAATTAAAAACCAAAGTTAATAATTATTTAACCACCTGAAATTGATTCTTGAGCATGCATGTGTGTGCATGATAAAAACCATAGAATTAAGAATACACATTGAATCATTGAATTAAAAAAATAGAGTTAATAATTACTTTTTCATTGCTCTCTAATGAATGGCAGTTCCTCTAGTTGACAAGCCTGATATAAGTAATTAGCGGCAAGCGACAGAAACCTTACATTTAGTAGCAAGCATTGCAATATGTATCTTGTAATTTCTCTACTTGAAGATGATAAAAAATACTTCCTTTTTATTATGGAAAATTCAATTTAGCTTTAAACTTGACTATTGATTCTTGAGTATGCACATGTGGCATGATAAAAACCATAGAATTAAGAATACACATTGAATCATTAAGCAAATTAAGTATGTTACAGTGAATGATCCATCTCATCTTCAATGAGATCAGCCCTTGCTAAACTATCTACTTCTAGGTCTATGTTACCAAGAGGTAATGAAACAAATAAGTCTATCCCACTATCAGATGTGTTGCTATATTACTCAATAACTTCATCAGTATCATCGACAATCACATTATTGTCTTCTTCTGTGTTTCCTTGAACATCCTCGCGAGGTTCATCTTGTACTATATCACGCATATCATCCATTATGGTGTCATCATGCACATCATCATTAATTGTTGGATTGTCATCTGCTATCTCCATGTCGGTAATATTACCATATATTGGTTTTGAATGATTAGATATAGGGATGACATACCACCATCGGTTATTGTTTACCATTGGATGATACAGAACCTGTATTTGAAAAACAAAAGCAAGAAACTTAAATACTTATTATATTTTGTATATGTATCACATGTATACATATTAAAAAATTAGCATTTGCATATATACCTGCTCGCATTGTTGAGGTAGTACTAATGTGTCATTCTTGTTTTGGTGAAATTTTGTAGAGTCAATGATTACAAATCCACTTGGATGACGTCTGATTATGCAATTCTCACCATTTGTTACCACTTCTTTAAACCACTTCACATCCAGTACATATATAAAGAATTGTCTGAAGTCAAGCTTCAGAATATCTTGGATCAAGCCACAATAACCTTCATGGTACCATTGGCATCCTCAAAGTGAGCAAGGACACCACAATCTTGGGCATTTCTCTTTTCATCTATACGTTGAGTTCGAATATGTTTACCCTCACACCAAAGTGCATTGAATAATGTGCACTAGTAGTAAAAGATAAAAGACCAAACATGTCAATTATTTATATAAAATAAAATTTATAGAAACAAATTAATTGATAGTATGTCTCACCTTTGATAAGCAACCTCGTGCGTATTCCCACTATTCTTGAGATATATTAATTTCCTCCTCTTTTTCCATTCTCTCCATTTCCTCATGTAACCAATCTATATCAATATGACGTGGGAGCGCATTTAGATGATCTGGAAATGAGACATTACGTCCATATCTAGTGCGAAATTCTTGTCTTTCGCTTTTCCTTCTTGCCCTTGCTTCATTATATAGTGTCACCCATTTGCTCATTACATCACTATTGAGCACACAAAAACTATTTAACTTACGAAGTTCTTCTTTTGTTAGCACTTTACTCACTCCTTTTCCTTGAGGTACTATAGAGGTCATCCTCAAGTCTTCATCATCTTTTCATAGTCGTGGTTGAGAGGGATCCACTTCAGCAAGATATTCAGAGATATAAGCAAGGGATGATTGCACTAACCAACCCTCAGCCATGCTTCCTCAGGCCGTGCTTTTTGCCTCACAAAATCTTTCAAGGTTTTCATGAAGCGCTCAGGAAAAAACATCCACCTTACATGAACTGCCCCACAAAGTGCGATCTCATCAATCAAATGTACAAGTAAATGTAATTGAGTAGTCAAAATGGATCGAGGAAAAATTTCCTTCACTAAACAAACCACCTCAACAGATAATACTCGAGCATCTTGCAATGTGTTTGGATCAATTTCCTTCGAGCTCACGTATCTGTCAGGATGTATTTGAGAATTGTTTATTTTTGTGTAGAAATTCAAAGATATATAATGAAAAAATACAATGTATACACACCTCACAATCTCTCCCATCTTGTAAATGATATCACGTACATCTTTGGATACACAAGGGGATATGCTAGTAGGAAGTACGAACTGAATGTAAACAATATTCATAGATCAAATGATTAGTTGAGGAAAAAGTCATCATACCCCTAAGTTTATACATAGTTACTCCACTAATTACTATATTCATGGTTAGAGATACCCTTACTTGAATCATTTTGTGCCAATCGTGGGACTTCAAACCAGATAGTTTCTCCACACCTCTTTTCTTTTTCTTTATGAAGGCTCCCTTGAGACATCTCATACATCCTGTGGGTGTTCGAAAGCTATATATTTGTTCCTTCACTATTTTTTCCTCGTTCTTCGACAACATCCAAGGTGCATGGGGTAGCTTAATCTTTCCTCTGGGTCCAATGTGTGGCCAGGCTCGTCTCATGCGACCAATGTTACGTAAATCCTCCCTTACATTAACTGAATCACGAGCCCCTATCAAGTGATCCCATAATATAGATACAACATTTTTGAATATGTGCATAGGGTCCAACAGGTGATTGATCTTGAGTTCAGTCCAGTACGGAAGACGAAAAAATATAGAGAATCTAACAAACAAACAATATATTATGTAAACAATTCATCATGCTAAATACTTTAAAGTCAATCGAGAGAAATGCACTTCTTACCGACTCATGCCGAGTGGAGGGTGGCTGTCGGCATTAATCCATCTCTCTTTCCAATCTCGAATGGTTAGAGATTGTGGAGTCATTCCATTAGTAGGGAGAACATATTTGGGATGGTCAATAGGAAGAAATCAATGATGATTGTCGTAGATAACCTTCTTTAAACATGCCGGCCTAAAGGAAACTAGAGAGGGACCGCAAATAGGACATGCATGATATCTTGATGTGGTTAAACTTGAAAAAACAAGTGAATTAATAAAATGCAATTGATTCAAGTCTTGAAATTTAAATATAGAGTTATATACATGTACCTCAACACTCTCCGTATCCTGGAAAGTCATGCATGGTCCACAACAACATGGCCTTCAATGTGAAATCTCTAGAGGATGCAGATGCACTTGTATCTTGCACCTCAATACCTTCCCATAACATTTCTAACTCTTCAATCAAAGGCTCTAAGTAAATGTCCATATTTTTTACCTTGTGCTTTCCAGGAATCAGAAGGGACAACATTACATGTCCCTTTTTAATTGCCATGGATGGAGGAATATTATAGTTCACCAATACCATTGGCCATACACTGTATGATGTGCTTTTGATGCCAAATGGATTGATTCCATTCATACCTAAACCAAATCTCAAATTTCTTGGCTCTTCTTTGAAAACGGGGCAGAAATTATCTATATGTTGCCATGCCGGTGTGTCTGTAGGGATCCTCCATTTTCCATCACTTGAATGATGACTAGCATGCCATGACATGAGCTTTCCAATAGACTTACACTTGAACATAAGTTTTATACGTGGAACAATCGAAAAATATCGCAAAACCTTATGAGGCACATCCATTGACTTCATCTCCACTTCGTATCTTGATTCGCCACAAACAGGACACTCTCGTGCGAACTCATGAATCCCACGAAATAAGACACAATCATTCACACATGCATGGATCTTGACATAATCGAGGCCTCCCAGAGATGTCAAGTAGTGTCTTGCTTGCTCTCTCTTAGTTGGCAATTTGTTTCCTTTTGGAGCATTTGTGATAATAACCTACATATATTTTTAAAAGTGAGTTAAAAAACCACCAACATATATTTCTGTCTGATTTCAAAATAGAACAATTAATATTATGATTCATAAGCCAAACTGAATTGATACCTGCTTCAATAACGCATCCAAACTGACATTACTCCATCCATAAATTGTTTACAAGTTAACTATCTCGAGGGACGCACGAAGAACGGAGTACGTACAACCTTCATACAACGGAGTAGATGATGCTACATATAGTGGATCATCTGGCTTCGTAGAGTGACCTTCTCCCTGAACCGGTTGCGAAAATAGATGGTGTACCATGTTGTCCAAAATCTCATCCTCTATGACTTGATGGGGCATTTCATGAGGGCTACTATCATGGTCGTGAGTCTCTACTCTTCTTGAGGACTCTGCCTCCTCGCGTCGACATTTTGCAGCCTCTCGACGCCCGGGAAGGAGCATCTGAGGATGTGGCACTGCATCCTGCTCAACCACAAAAGGGAGTTTCATGTACGTTGATATATAATTTCCGTAACATAGACTAGCAATCTTAGTGGTAAAAAAAACAATGAATACTGGTGATTTTTCTTGGTCCCATTCTCCATACAAGCTGAGGTGTGACATTGCAATTCGAGGTGCTCGAAAAATACACCCTCGACAACGATCACACATACATTTAATTTTTTTGTCGTAGCCATGCATATCGATTATGAAGACGCAATGTTTCATCCTCACTTGAGGATGTGCTCATTGACTCATCAGCATGCACCGCACTAGGTGATGACGACGACATGATTAAACCTAATTCATGACAACATCAAAATATTTGTCATTCATATGTTTACATAAAAACTTAAAGCTAGCGTATTAATTATTCTAAGATCTCAATTTTAAATACACAAAAATCATCATAAATACATTAAAACTTATGATAAGAATTCACTATCAAAACTTATCTTAAAAACAAAAAATTATGATAAAGCCTTAATGCGCGTCTATATCCGCGTTTACGTGCACGTCTATATTAGCATCTATTTGCGCATCTATACTCGCGTCTACATGAACAATAGATGCACATATACATGCAAAAATAGATGCACACATCAAAATTCAAACCATACTTAAATCATTTCTTTTCAAACTGCGCCTTTCCTTTCCTGCGTTTTTTGTGGTTCTGAAGCTTGAGTTTAGCCAACATGCAATCTCTTCATGCCTCACCTAGTCTCTTCATGCCTCACCTCCTCATGACTCACCTCTTCTTTCATTTCAAACACACAAGAAGGGAAAAAAGAAAGCCAAGGAGAGGAAGAAAGAGAGAACAAGAGAGAGGAGAACAAGAAGAAGCAGCAAGCAAGCAAGCAAGCATCAAGGGAGGGTAACTTACCAAGGAGAGGAAGAAGGAGAAGGATGAAGCGCCACCACCCGCCACACCAAACACCCAAGGTGAGTCTCTCTCTCTCCTCTCTCTCTCTCTCTCTCTCTCTCTCTTTGTTTCTCTCTTTCTCTCCTTGCTCTGTCTGTGTATTAGGATTTTTGATTCCATTATGTATTGCATTTTGTAAATCATCAATGGCGGTCGTCAGACTAAAATCAGCCGACTGAGCGCATCTGCTAGCGTGTCTACATTTCAGTGTAGACGCAGGTATAGACGCAAAAAAATATTTTCTCTCATTGCGTCTGAGGACGCGTCTTAGAGTGCATGTGCTGGCGCGTGTGCAGGTCAATCTACACGTGATGATACACGCACGCGCAGATTGACCTGGAATATGCGTCTAACAGCGCATCTATACTGCACCTCAGATGCAAATATAGACACGCTCAAAAGAAGGTTGACTTTAGGAGCGCGTCTGAGAGCGCATCTAACCTGAAATTTAGACGCGGTTATACACGCACCAGCTCTCCCAGCTCTGATAAAAAATAATATATTTTTGCAATAATGAATGTGACCAATCCCATGTTTGTGTTTATCATTTTTCTTGTTTATGAGAAGCATTAGCACTTAAGTTTTATGCTCAATGTCTAAAGAAAGCTCTTTGAAAATATAGGTAATATATGATTTTTTGTATGCAAACAAATTTGTCTTTTTCCTGTGTTTTTTTTGCAGATGTCGTATCCTGGTTCATCTAGCAATGACCCAGATTTGGATCGCATGAATGATACATTGGCCTCATTTGGTAGGGGGGTCAATGCATTTTTTGGAGGTTTTCCTAGTAGGGAAGACTTCATGGGAGAGATGACCAGACACCTTGGCCGCTCTCCCACAGCGGACGAGGTGTTCAGTGTCATGTCTGGAATGCCTCTGACGTCTTTGCCTGGCACTACTTCCCAAACTCCAATTGCAGGTACTCCACATGCAAGTACTCCACATGCAGGTGCTCCATTTGCAGGTACTCCACGTGCAGCACCTGTAAATGCATCGAGTGAAGCACAAGCATATGCAGAAGCACATGCATCTGCAGAAGCATGTGCATCCAGCGAGGCAGAGGTCGATAGAGAGGGAGGAGGGAGAGTCGAGGGGAAGAACGAGGCTTGTGTGGGGGTTGCCTAGGAGGTGGCGAGCGATCACCCTCACCAGTAGATCACGTAGAGGAGCTTGTACGCCAGTACTATAGAGTTACAGATGCTGGTGGCATCTTCCATGATGATGAAGGAAGGGATGTAATGGCGTACATGAGGAGCGTCGTGCATGCGACGTATAAAGATTGTCTCATTGCCTTCAAAAATCAGAAAAGAGGCTTGTGGCAGGAGGTGTTGAGGGCAGTCCATGTTAGCTATATATAGTGTTAGCTATATATAGATAGACTATATATAGCTAACACTATATATAGCTAACAGCTCCTAAGGGCTCCTGCTTGAATCAATCATTCAATACAGACACAGTGCCCTCTCTCATCCGATCATGGCTTCACTAGCGATGGATCTGACGTATTCGCGGTCGCCTTCGGCTTCCTGCTGACCTCTGCCCTCGAGTCTATCCTCGGCCACCGCAAGATACTGCCGTAGCAGCTGCAATTCCCGTCATCGTCGTCCTTCCTCGCGTTCTTGTTGCATTGTGTTGTAGGTGTCTCCTTGCGCAATCCTCTGTCTATGAAGGTTCGTACTATCTCAATCTTGTGAGAATCTTGCATGCTGTTCACACGGCACTTGTTTCTACCATGGATTAGTTCGCGTGCCTGTGTCGAAATAATTTGCCAAGAGCGATTGTTAGTGGGGCTAAAATATTCCGGAAGACTGCTTTGATGGATTAAAGTCTGAAAATGGCTTGCATGTGGCCATCTTTGCACAGTCCTAGTGGTTATATTTGGACAGATCAGATGACTGTCTTTGGCAATTCATTGTAAAACAGTGCCCTTGTTGATTTGTTACCTTTGACTCACTCAGCGTATGAGATCGTTGGACTGGTCCAAATTGGACATATATGGCCTTTGATAATCAAGTCATCTCTTAGAAGGACATGTCTATGAAAACTCGATTAACTATTTGCGAGAGTCGCAATGGCACTAATTCCTCCAATGGGGATGTACTAATATTTCCAGACATTGTTTGATACAGGGGACTAACTCATTTTGATGTGGATGCCTTTGTGAAAGAAGTCCTAGTACATAACCGAGAATGGGTACCAGGAAGGCCAGAGAGGCTACGTGGCATGCATATCTTTGTGTGTGCACATCAGAGTCATGATATTGTTGTGGCTAGACAAATAATCCAAAGGAACAGACTATGCAAAATCTAGTTGGGCATGCTGATGAAGTGCTTTCTTTTAGAATTGAGGATGGGCAAGTCAGGGAGCAGGTTGTGAGGCAAACTGTAATTCAGGGTACTCATTGTGAGAGTTTATTAATATCTTGACTTTTACTCAGATTCATGATGATCGTCCTCGTTCGTTATTCCAACTGATGAGGGTCTATATTCCAGTTGATGACACATTAGCTGATGACACATTATTTCGTTTATATTCTTTGCAGGCTGATGATCGTCCTTTGACGAGGGTCTATATTCCAACTGATGACACATTGTTTCGTTTATATTCTTTGCAGCTGATGATCATCCTCGTTCGTCTATATTCCAGCTGATGACACATTATTTCGTTTATATTCTTTCCATCTTATGACACATTATTTCGGTTATATTCTTTCCAGCTGATGATCGTCCTCGTTCGTTATTCCAGCTGATGACACATTATTTCGTTTATATTCTTTCCTGTTGATGAGCGTCTATATTCCAGCTAATGACAAATTGTTTTATTTATATTCTGTTTATGGGGCCCCACATGTGTTATGTTGTCTATAGAGCGGCGTCACGAACCATCTCTATAGACTTTGTGTTGTTCTAATGTCATTGTAATGTTTTCTTTTTCTTTTTCTTTAAGTTTTGATGTGACAGATATACTGCTTACATCCCAAGTTCAGTTGAAGGAATTTCTTGGAGATTTTATCTTTTGTAGTGATGTCGCTTATCCTTATTTTACATGTTGTATATTTAGGAGTGACAAGGCTCTTTTGATGCCTCTCAATAGGCTGTTGTAATTCAGGAGTGATATAGCTCCTTTGATGCCTATGAATAGGTTCTTGTAAGTTCAACTTTGTAATTTTATATTTTGAATATTAATATAACGGTAGGCCTATATAGAGCTGTGGGTTTTTCCCTTGAACCCCCAAGGGTTTTTTCATCCATAGTAAGGGACCTTTATTTGAGTGGGGGTGTTAGCTATATATAGTGTTAGCTATATATAGTCTATCTATATATAGCGCCCCAAGTCCCCTCTATATATTCCTATCATGTGTGCTCAGTTGACACACTTCTGGGGTTCCACTTTTGGTGTCTCGTGTCTCTCTTCTCCTCTCTCTTTCTCCGTTCCTCGTCTCCCTCATGCACTGTTCAACATGTTAGCTATATATAGTGTTAGCTATATATAGTCTATCTATATATAGCGCCCCAAGTCCCCTCTATATATTCCTATCATGTGTGCTCAGTTGACACACTTCTGGGGTTCCACTTTTGGTGTCTCATGTCTCTCTTCTCCTCTCTCTTTCTCTGTTCCTCGTCTCCCTCATGCACTGTTCAACAGTCCATAGGAGGTACCCAAATCCTGAGAGTCAGCGATTCTCGGATGATTGGGGATGCACAAAAGTGAGGGATATGCTTCACAACAAAAGATCCCACCTCATGACACGCGCCAGGGACTCACTGCGGAGGTAGGAGGAGAGGCGTGGAGCCTATAGCCAACCACCTATGTGCCACCGCATAGAGTGAAAGAAAGCCAAGAAGAAAGCAGCAGAGAAAGTGAAGAGTCGCCAGCACGCAGAGGCACAACGGATCCAAATGGAAACAATGGGATCATCGCATTAGGGATTGGGTGGCACAGAGTCGTGGGAGGCAGAGTTTGTAAGTATATTTTGATTTTTAGTTTCTTAAAATTTATATTTCTTTCAATTCTTTATATAATTTGTTCTAATATATTGTGTCTCATAATTGTTTGTATATATCATAATTGTTTTGCAGACTACTATCGTTGGTAGGATACCTACTCCTAGAGAGGTAGGTTACCATCGAGACCATAACCGCGTAGCCACATGGCTTCACTTCTATGAGGAGGGTCTCATCACTGAGGACCAATACAACCGGGCTAAGAGGATTCGATAGCCAGAGGAGGTATGTTTTTCTTACTTTCCTATTAAAAGTATAGCTAATTATAACTTTTTCTCCACCATGTCTACGTAAGCAACCTTGATCTTTTGTGTGTGTAGGCAAACCCGGATGTGAAGCATAGCGAGGAGGGGGATAGCGACGCCAGTAGCCATGGTGGTACTAGCGAAGATGTTTCTTCTTCAGATTCGTAGAGGAGCACCATACCTCCTCTATGGCCTTGTTTTCTTGTATATGTATGATCCATCTTTGAGCCTACTGCTTGCGGCCACGCTTTAGGTCGCAAGTACTTAAACTTCCCATGTAAATGCTTTTGATCTATAATGAATACATGGACTTTTATTTTCAATTCTCGTGCTTTTAGATCCATTGTCTTTTTCCCAAATGCACAATTTGATGTATGGGAGCCAGTTCTGTTTTGTGCATCTATCTGCGTGTCTAAATTGCAGAAAATGCACGTTCATACGCGCCTCTACAGTGCAAAGTATACACACTTATACACGCGCTAGATAATTCAAATTTAAAAAAGAAATTAAATATCTTTTTTTTTTAAAGGAGATTTTTTGTTTTCTGTTCGCGTCCACGGGTGCTTGTAAAAGCGCGTCTATAAGCGTGTCTATATGCCCGTCTATCTGCCAAATAGACGTGCTAAATAGCAATTTTGGTTTATTATGCACATGTATTCACGCGTGTATATGTGCGTCTATTGTGCATCTATTTTTGCGTGTAAATTCGTTCATACATGTGATTATAGACGCGACACGGTAGACGCGCAAATAGACGGGCGGATAGTCGCGCCCGTAATATTTTCTCTATATTCAAAAATCGCGTCTAAAAGTGCGTCTATGAGGCCTTTTTGTTGTAGTGAGGTAATTTGGGAAACCACTTTGGGGCATGAGACTAGTTGCCCCTTGTCCAAACAGACCAACTCTGAATGTGCACTTACATATTTTGTTAAGCCCACACTTAGATCAACTTGCAAAATCCTCCATGACAACAAATGCAAGCAAAGCTTAGAACATGGATTGTCATCAGATTCACTTTCCAACCATAGTTTGTCTCACCTTGCAGTCTCTAAGAGTGGCCTCACATATACGCCATCTAACTATGAATAAATAATGCTTACAAATTTGCTTACATCATAGTCTAATCTGCATGTGGTGTTTATATCCATGCCTATTATGTATATATAAATATTGTTTGATTACTACTAGTTGCATTATTTAATTTAATAATAACTTAGAAATGGCGGTGAGTCTTTGCATGTATGATTGTAACAGGTAAACTAGAAACGGTGGTGAGCCTTTGCATGTATGATTGTAATAGGATGTCAGCTGTTGGTGTAGCATATTTGGCTAGCTTTCTTGCTCGCGCTAAATACTTGCCTTTAAGTGTTATTACATCATCATTGAAAAGGTTAGTGTTCATTACAACAGCTTATTGGCTTTTCATGTATTTTATTGCTCTCAATCTGGAGTTCATACATAATGAATAGAATATTTATTGTATGCAAAGCTGTGGATTGGTGTATAAATTTCACTCCTAGGCATCCTAAAGGAACCCTCAATAACACCAATTTCTTTCTCTATATTGCAAAATTCTTGCAAAACACGGTATAGGCTATATTTTTTGCAAACTTGTAATGACAGCTTTTTGCAGACCCAAGTAGTTTGTTAAATCATAGTTTTTTAACATGTTGGAACCTTTTTGTCCACAAGCTATTATGTATGTTCTATGTTTCAGAATGAAAAAACTGATGGAAGATCCAAATCATTGTGTTACTCTTCCTAATTTGCACATTGAACAAATTTTAATGTATAGTATGAATTCTCTAAAGGTAATTAATTTTTACAATGGTTTGAAGAAGACAATGTCTATGTGAGACATACTTTGACACAAGGGTGGTTGTTTCAGTTGTGTCTACCATATGTAGTGGAAGAAATCATGAAGCAGGCTACCTCTTTACATCTTGTATACACTAGCATGTCAGAAGAAATCAATGGGATGATTGAGACTAAATCTGCCAAGAGTTTTGGTGGTGTTGACATGCCTAATATGTTATTTCCCTTTGATCCTTATTTACTTAAGCATTCATATAGGTAATAGAATCTACATGAAGCTTATGAATCCTTCAATGCTTGGTATGATCTAGATCTTTAAATGAGTTAAATTGTGGTTAATACATGTAGATTCATAAGGCCAAACTTTACTTTCTGGTCAATGGTATAGTCTAAATGGGAAGAATAGAGTTCTGATGATGATGAGAGTGGATTGGAAGATGATTTTGAATCTGAAGACACTAGTGCTAGACCAATTGCAAAACATGTCCATAGAACCCAAGTGGAAATCATGAGCAAAGTGAGCCAACAACTATGGCTAGTAAGTAACTATTTTGTGGGTTTTGCTTGTCTAATGAAACATCCATGGCAAGACAACCTTTAATTAACCTCTATGCTATAAGGTTAATGCATTCAAAATTTGACCTAAATAAAAAAGAATGGTAGAGGCTCGAGAGGCTGGATCCTTCTATGCGTGTTGATGATAGTGTGAAATAGTTGATATATGATGTATCCGTAGCTCATAGGTCCCTTTAGACTCCAAACTCCTCAATAAATGCACTTGAAACTTATTGTGAAGGTTGTTTTGGATTGATCTTCTTCTACGATTTGGACTTTTTGAATCCATCCAAGAGGGAATCATGGCATGCCACTATGTCCACAATAGTTGGTCTATGAAAGGAATAGGGAAATGATCCTTCTTAGTCTTGGATTTCAGCTTTCAAAAGTCCACACATAATCGTAGCTTTCCATTCTTCTTAGATACTACCATTATGGGCAAAATCCATTCACTATTGGCGCTATTGTTAGGCCACGTGGTTAGTTTAGTAGGGATTGTGATTGACCCTGAAAAGATCAAGGTCATAGTTGCCATGCATGTGCCGTGCACTTTGAAAGAGGTACATAGCTTTTTGTCATCAGTAGGGTATTATCGAAGGTTTATCAATGCCCTAGCAGAAATAACATTGCCACTGACGAACCTATTGTCCTTTAACTATCTGTTTGCATGGAGTGATGCTTGCAAAGTATATTTTGACGATGTGAAGAAGGAGCTTGCCAAAGCACTTGTTTTAAAAGCACCTAAAAGGGGCGATATGTTTTATATATTTTCAATAGAAACAATGCATAGTATTGCAATTATTGTGAACTTTGAAGATTAACCTAGCAACTTGAAGTACTCAATAATGGCATCGTGGAAGTTGGAACTATCCGATGGAAGCAGAGAAAATTGTAAGAAGTCGTCTCAGTGCTCAGGATTCAATGCAACATGGCAACTTGTGCAATCTACACCAGTAGTTTGGAAGTAGTACTCACACACTCACATCCTTGATCAGCATCTCCTCTTAAATTGTAGCACCCTCAGTCTGTGCACCCCAGCCTACTAACATTCTCTCCTCAAATGATGAGGAAGCCTCAAGGAAGTTCAATCCCTTATAAATGGCTTTGCAGCTTCTTTAATTCAAATGGGGTTCTATAACTCCATTCTTAGAAATCTTTGCTCACTGTAGGTAATGGTGCATGGAGGTAGCCTGCTCTCAGGAGTAACCACAATTGCATGCAGTACAAGGTGTTGATCAGGAGTCAAGACTCATCACTACTTGTGCAATCTAGGGAACACGAAATGGTGGGATTGGGGGATGCTACAGCCTGCTACCCAGAGAAATGTACTTGAAACTTTGCAAGGTGGAGTTAATGAGGAGAGTGTAAGTAATGGTGCAAAGAGGCTGACACAGTTATGCAAGAGGAACATTAGATCATGATGTGGAGATATATATATATATGTATGTATGTATGTATGTATGTATGTATGTATGTATGTATGTATGTATGTATGTATGTATGTATGTATGTATGTATGTATGTATGTATGTATGTATGTATGTATGTATGCATGCATGCATGCATATATGTATGTATGTATGTATGTTTAGAAAATAGGAAAGATAGATAGATAGATAGATAAAGAGAGAGAGAGAGATATCTTGATTTTTCAATTTATGTTTTCAATAGGGAGAGGGAGTGTATGGGTTCATCATTATAGACAGAGGGGGGGGGGGTTTGGATTTGTCATAATGAAGGGGTATTTGTCATAATGGGCATTAATAACCTACCAAGGCTAGCCAACATCATGCAATAGGTTGGTATGTTGCCAATTTTTTAATTCTGTTGATAACTCCTCTCTCCCATGTGTAGATTCTAAAAGAATATTTGTTAATTATTGACTCTCGTAGTATGATACTTAATTTGAATGAGTAAGATCAATATAATTGCAAGACAATTTGGTAGTCACCAATAGCTTGTGAGTTAATTCTCGCTTATCCAAATTAGTTAGGCTCAGCTAGATGATCCAATTTTCTTAGTTGCCTCCAACATCAAGGCTTTGACTCAACTCCAATTTTTGGGTCATTACCAAGTCCTTTGATACTAGGTAGCACATAAGAGATGGCAGGTAGACTTTCAGTCTCGACGATTAAGGTAATTTGACATTTTCCCAATAATGCATAAGGAGGTCCACGTTATGTATTTACTTTTGCCATTGTAGTGGTCATAGCTTTGAAGCAATTCTGACTTTGTATAGTGTCACTGTATTACTTTGGTTGAGCCCTACTCACTCATAGTCCACTACTCCTAGATATTCCAACCAAGTATGAATGCAATCCATTTTGACTATTCCATTGATAAGTAACACTAGGGGTTCTGTGGATTTAGAATCAATGATTATTTGCTCAATTCTATGCTTGTTAGAGTCATAGTCAATTGTTTCAAGGTCTAGGACATGAGGTTTTATCCCTAGTTCACAATCTATATGGGTGCTTTCTTGGTTCTCCTCATAAAGGAGGTGTACTTGTTTCAAGAAAATAGGGTGCATATCAATTTAGCTTGAATCTTGATTGAGGGATCTGGAATGTCCTCAAGTGTGGTTCCATCATTGGTAAAAAGCTTGTGCAATTTTCACTAGTCTACTAATTCTCAAGTATCTGGATTTTTTGCAACCATTTTTTTAGGTTGTAGATCTATTTATACCACAACTAGCAATATCCTTTGACTTTTGTGCTTAGCTTGTAGGCACCCTATTCTTCTTTAGAAAATGGTGTTTGAGACTTGGTCATCCTTTTGCGTGTGACTTTGTCTACCTGTCCACAATATTGAAGGTCTAACAACATCTTGTGATGAGTTTTCAAGAAGTACCAAATTTATTAAGAATGAAACCTACATCTACAACTTGTGAAAAGAAAAAAAAGCTTTACCCTCGCACAAATATACAAAAATTTGAAATCTTTACCTTGAGGCTTCACATCTAATAGAATGAAATTTTTGAACATGATGAATGGAGGATCTCTAGGTAGACATGTATAGAATTCACAATGAAATTTTGTTCATTCCCTGCATAGGGAGTTCAACAAAATCTACAAAATCTAGGAAATTTTCCCAAATGTCATACATATATACATATGTAATCCCTATATATAATTAGGGATTTCAATTTTCTATAAGTGATTACAAGGAATTATAAAAAAACCTATACATAACTAAGAAATAAATTTCCTATATGCAATTGGAAAGATTGTAGGCCAATGGAGAGAATTATCTAGATTCTCTAAGAACTTTCTATGTAGGAAAAAGTTGGAAAATCCATGATTTGATTTAGGTATCATGGAAAAAATTTGCAAATAGGTTCTAAAAAGGTGTGATTATTGGATGTTCATGTACATTATAGGAAAGAGAGCATGAATTCAATTTTATATGCTTATCATTATTTCCCTCAAACTCCATGGAAATACAATTATCCTAGAGATGTATGTTTGCAACAACCTCTAGAGTCTACATTTATCTTTCTCATATCTTGAACATGTATTCTAGAGCCTAATTAATTCTCCTAGCATGGATGAAAATTTTCATATGATTTTTCGTACTTGTGCTAAGTGCAATATAAGGTTTAGTATATGTAACCATTAAAAAAGTAGCTTTAAGCATCATATCTCTCTAAGAATTATTGTCATGTACAATACATTTAAAAATTTTCAATACACTTTTTAGTGTGTTTCTAGCCATTTTTAGTTAGTATGCCATGAGCCATTATATTTATATATTGACAATATTGCACAGCATGATTACACTTCCTAGTTTGAGTAATCTAACTATAGAATCCAAATACACTTTCTAATATTGTCACTTTGTGATAGTTTTATACTGATATGCAATCTGCAAATGTATGTGGATATTCTTCTATAGACTAGATCTTAATACAATGGTTATATATTAAAGTCTTAAATTAATAAGAAATTGGTAATATATTATTTCTATGTAGAGTCTTGAACACAAGTATACTATCATGGAGTTGAAGAAGATGTCAATGGATGGGCCTACCTTAGTTAGTTGCTTTATTGGCCTAACAACTTACGTATTACACAACATACCACTAATTATCCTTATGTACACCTTTCATAGGACTCTTGTGAAACTCATGCCTCATGAGATCAGGTTCTTTTAAGATCTCTAATCTTCCTTTATAAAATTTTGAGGTATCCTTTACAAAATCTTAAGGGGTCACTACTGTGAAACATCAATCATGAGGAAATCATTAGTTCATAGGGTATTTCCTCACGGGGGTTACCTCAAAATATGTAAGCATATCACATGGGTTCAAAAGATGGGTTTTTATTAATACTAGTTTTATACATTTTTTTCATATAGAAGGGTGCCATATAAATGGGTCATTTAAAGATTGAATAGAAAAGGGTATGTTTAATTTTGAAAATATTCACAAATAAGGTTATTTTTAAATTTCAAAGTCATGCCACAAGTTCTCATTTAAGAAAGTCTAAGAGGTAAAGATAACATATTAAAATGGAACCATGGGGTGAAAAACATACACCGCAAAACTTATTTTTCCTATTTGACTTTTGGAAGGTTTAATTAGAGCACATATGTGGCTTTTTTGTTAAACTTTTTAGAGTCTTTTCATAAAACTAGATATGAGTAACAATGTTTAAACTTGAGTTATCAAAATAAAGAAGATATGAACCACTAATTGCAAGCCATTTGTGTTGGATAAAGAGTAATATGTGATTTGTGAAATAGTTCCAATTTTTCATAATGTGTAAACTTACAAAACCATTGAAGTTTTTTGAGATAGATAGCTTATAAAGAATAAAGTTGTTGCATAAAGGGGGGACCAATGTCATAGAGGCCCCTTGATCTCTTTCACTAGACCCCCCCTTTTTTGGCATAGTGGTATGCTACTATATAGAAACACATGGGAAGAGCAATTTGAGGAAGATTGATTGTTTTCCAAATGTGTTGCCCAACAAGACCCTCCTTGTTATTGGGGCACACTTGAAACTTGGCTAGGTAGGGTAATTACTATTTAAGAAAGTACGCCAATCATTTTCTTTAAGCTTCTATAAGAAACCCCTTATGGTAGAAAAAGCCTTTTGCATTAATATATAAGAATCTCTATATGTATACTTTTCCCCCTTGATTTCTACTACCTTGTATATATAAAATATTGTCACTATATATATTTTAGTAAGATAAAGAAAATTTATATTCAAAATTCATATATTTACAAAACGCAGGTGCTTGGACCTATAAAATGGGTTTCCTTTACTCCATTATACGATAAAATCCCATTTATTGCATGCACATGCTTCCTTACATATCCCAAAAGAAAACTCCCTAGACCTTAGTTGGGAAAAGCTATACATCAAGGGATTCCCACATGTATTGGTTCCTAGGCTATTTCAAAAAGGGTATGACATAGTAATTGCTATACCATTACGACCCCCACTGACGATTCTGTGGTATTAGGAAAAGCCAAGTAAAAGCCAATATATAATGGGAATAGTTCATTGAATAGTTGCATCCTCAGTATATGCTTTCAACTTGTTGCCAACAAAAATGTATGAAGCATTCAAGTTGTCAAAAAAGAACTATTAGCAAATAAGTAGATTTTTGATTCATTAGCACTCTTGTATTCATGCTAGACTTTCACTTCAAAAGGATTACCAAGGCTTACTAAGAGTTAAGGAAACCCTACTCTCCCCTTAACTATTTAGTGTGACAGTGTGGTAGAAACCTTACACCTTGTGCCATTACCACTAGATGTGGTCTATCTCTTACCCTAGGTTGATGTAATTGGGAAGCTTATAGATAACTATGTAGGAAATATTGGCATGTGTTTTTATTTGGAAAAGTGGTTCATGTACATCAAGGGTTAGGCTTCCTTCTTAAGAAATGGAAAGTCTATTTTGGATTGGATCATTGCCTTATGGAGAAGTAGGAAGGAAAGGTTACTAAGAGACATTAAAGAACTTAGGAAAAGAAGATAAAGAAGACGAGATGAGGATACTTGAGGACAAGAAAAAAGCATTATTTTTTGTGTCTACCATGCTCGAATGGGGGCGGGGGGGGTCACTATGTATAAATCCTATATATGATGTGCATTCATGGCGTGTTTTATATATTCCCATGTAATTTTTTTTGTGATTTTTAAAAACTCTTATGTAACTTTTTACCATAATTTATAAATCCCTTATTTTAATTAATTTGTTTAAGAAAATAATTTAGCAAATCCTTATATAATAAATACAAAACACTATTTTTATCATAGAATTAATTACAACTAATTTTTTTAGGGTTCATAAAAGATTTTTAGCTTTTTAGTGATGATGAAGCTTTGCAAAATATCTTCATGCAATATAGCATCCAATGATAAAATATAGAATTTTATGAATAAAGCTAGGGTTTTGAAAAAATATCCAAATAGAGACACTAGATGTATAACGAACACATGCTAGTAAGCTAGTTGCTCAAGTCTATCATAGAGTAGGCCTTGCGGTCTTTAATCACAAAAAGTGAAATAGAAACGTCGAAATACACAAGTCGTTAATCATAGAGTAATCCTTGTGGTCTTTAATCACAAAAATTGAAATAGAAATTCCAGAATACACATCTTGACCATCCTAGTATTATCTGAGGGCTCTCTTAATTGCAATATTGATCTCGGTGTTGTCCTATTGTAATAGCAACAGGCTATCATTATAGCTTTTGCATCTAATTCATCTTAAACTTTTTTCTCCACCATTCCTATAAAGCATATGGTGTGTACGTAATACATACACATACATAAACTTTCAAGCTCTAACAAGAAACAAATACTCTAAATTTTCCACCTAGTTGAAATATTATGAAGACATAAAAAAAGACACAATGAATACGAGCTTGATTTGTAGTCGAAGAAGGTAGCTATATTAAATGGAAAAACATATAGCCTTTCTATGGTATATGACTAAATTCTAGAATTATTTGCATGATGATGTAATTAAAAGCATTATTTTTTATGTTTGCATCTTTGCAAAATTTACATGGATTTCTTTTATAAAGTAGATATAGCTATACAAAAGAGTTTAATATAAAAAAAATTCATCTAGCCCATAAATGTGTTCTACTCAACACCTCAACATTGTCAATGATGGACTCCATCCTCATTCTCACATCTTTAGATTCATCACCATAGTATATTAGTCATGTTTCTGAAGCAAATAAAAAAATACAAGCAATTAACATCAAGGAAAATGCCAAAAAAGAGATTGACAAGATATTTTTTAATGTCATTTTACATTGCAAGCAATATTGAAGGAGAGAAAAAATAATGTTTGTTTACCTATTCTCAATGGTCCTTTACAAATTCATTGAAGATCTTCCAATCATGTTCGTCAAGTTCATATTTTCTATTGTTGCAATCATATGTGAGATTTGTAAGGTCAATGATACTTTCAATATCTACCATATCAAGGTCTGTCGATCATATGTAAAACTCCTTAGTCCCTTTGATTTTTGATACCATCCAAGTTGACTAGGATGGCCTATTTGAGAGGCTAAACCCTCTCTTATAATCCACATAAGCACTTTTAACTTATCTTCTCATCTTTTGAACTCATTCCAAGTACCATACTATGGGAGCTATTGCTCAATTGCCAAGACCCACAGACTTCTTGTTGCTTCAAGCATTTCAAGACAAGTGTAATGGCTACCTCTCACATAGCCGTACGCACTCTCACACCTATGAGTATAGTGAGATTACCTCTATGATCAATCGAGTTGACTCCTCCCTTAAGCACTTCACTAGCTCCACGATCTAAGGGGAAAGCTCCAGCAAGCTCAATCCTCAAGCTCCAAGTTCCATGCTCCATTGCCATTTGCGAGAGAAGAGAAGATGGAGAGCTTCTCCACCATGGTCCCTCACCCTACCACACTCATTCTCTCACTCCCTCTCTCAAGCACAACCTCAAGCAAGCAAGAACAATAAGAAGAAGAGAAGAAGAAAGCTAGTTTTGGCCACACACAAGAAAATGCTTCTTCATTCACTTTTTCCTTTTTATACATGCCCTACTCCTCTTGGGTGTCCATCCATGTTTTACATGATCGACCATTTTAGCTTAAGTCCTCTTTCCCTATTCTCTTCCTATTTACATTGTGCCTTCATTATGCATGTCTACATTTACAAATTGCACAAGAGGGAGCCTAGCACTTTCTTACAAAAAATTCAAGGTGTACCTTTGCATTTAAAATGTGTCTTTTCTCTTTTGCACTTGCCCTGAACTTTTAAGGTTTTCCTTGCGCTTTTGGCATGTTTTTCACATATTTCTTCATTTAGACCACCTTTTTCCACTTTTCCTTGTGTCTTTTTAATTGTCCTTTTTCTTTTTTTGCACTGGATTGGTTAAGATTACCCTCCTCCTAGCTGAGTGCCAGTCCCATGGCACTTGCTAGCACTTGTTGATGAGGGATTGAGTGGGTGAATGGTTGCCAAGTGGATCAATGATGGGGCTTAGTGGTAGTTGGACATGGAGAAGAAGTGTTTCAATATAGATGTGGGTTATGGAGGCCAAGAGTAGATTGAGTGGGTGAGGGGGGCCTACAAAGTGAGTGGTTGGACATGGATTGTCGAATGTACTTGAAAAGGAAGAGGAAACGCACTACCTAGGGTCTAGCTCACTGTGCAATGCATGGTGTCTGTGCCACTGAAATTGGGAGTTGGGTCACAAATCTCAGAGAAACCTGTGGTATTGTCCCATGCTTGAGGACCTAGTTTTTGTACAAGGGGAGGTGTTGTAGGTGTGAGTTAGGGAGATAGATCTAACCGTAGGCATGCATAAACTCCCTAGGTGTGTCCTACTTGATGTGCCCTAAGTGTGTAGTGGGGGAACATGGAGGGAAAGGGGTTTAGGCATGGAGCTTGCCAACTAAGGACATTAGATGCATCTAACTTGAGAACCCCTAGGTGCTGTGTTTGTGGCACTCTAATGTTACATGAGAAAGCTCTTTGTTTCTTTCCTTTTGCACTTTGCGTGGGTCTTTTCTTCATTTTCTCTCTTTTTTTTGAGATACAATGGGGGGAAGTACCCTAGATCTCATCTTGATACTCTTCACTAGTTACACTTTGAGGGGGTCTAAGACATTTGCAAAGGAATACATGGCTTTGCATGTATCCATTTTGTTAATTCTTATATTGAGAGGGGTAGTAGAGAGGAAAGGATGATTACATTTTGAGAAGTTGCCATCACTCATATCTTCCAAAAGGCTCATGCAAAAAGCTGGCAAGAGATCAGCCCTTAACATTAGGCGGTTCATCACACAACTATCTATCCCTACATTGATATCAAAATAGAGAGGTGGTAGGTGCCCTTCTTGAACTACTAGTTTTTCTTATAGTAGGAGTCGCAAGAGGCGGAGGTAGTTACAAGTGGTAAGGAAAGCAGGGTGGTTGGGGCATGCCGTGAACTCATCCAAAAATTGAGTAATGGAAGGTCAGAGATCTTGTGCCCCAAAGGTTGGGCATTCTTCAAGAGTGGTAGCATTGACATTGTAGATCAAAGGGAAGTCATACCTATTATGATTTCCCCAGTCAAAATCCACATAATGGCGCCTCGGGTAAGCTATGTAGGTGGGGTCATCCCTTTCATATGGGAGTGTGTTGCACAAAGCCATCCATGCCTCAAAATTGGTGTCCCAAATCTTTTGGCACCATTTATTTTGGGATTTATAGCCTTTGAACTTTCTTGGCTCTTCCATGACCTTATCCTCCCAGGACTTTGCAAGCTGTCTTTTTCATAGTATGGGATTTATAACCCTCTCGTCTAGCCACCACTTTCCTAGCCTCTTCACAAACTGGATGGCTCCTTCAACCACTTGAGAAGGTAGCACTCAATTCAAGATAGAAGGGTAGAAATTTCTTATACACTTGGGCCTTGTCCATTCCTAGCATACTATAAACACCTCTTTTCGGCTACCTCTCAAGCTTGTTGACTAGCCCTAGAGCTCTTTCTACCATTTCAAGGCTCAATTCCACTTCTACTTTGTGAGTCTCTCCTCCTTGTCTCACTGTCCTAGTGCCACAGTTCCTATTTGCATTGAAAGTTCACAGGAACTCTACACACTTGTTGTAGTCGATGGCTTGGCTAACCCTCCCCATATATTTGCCAAGATTACCCTAGTTGACAATTTGTTTTACCACTTGCTCTTTCATTGCCACACTGTCTAAGTTCTAGATGCTTCTGAACTTAAGTTGATTAAAGGCCCTTATTTCCATCATTGGGATGTATTTGGCCTACTCTTCTTCCATGAATGGGAGCTTGTTGCCTTTGTCATGCCCGATCATCTCGAGTTCCTATCGTGATGCAACAACTTATTATTAGTTCACTTGAAATGAACTTTTACAAAAAGATGAGGGGGTTATAAATATATGCTATGGAAAGATAAAGTACTCAAGTACATAATGAAAATTCTGCTTCAAGCAATCCACATAGTTCGACCAAGAATTCCACGAAAATTTTCACTCAAGTACAAATTGACTTTTATGAGTCCTTTTTGCTTTCTAAAGTTTGGTTTAAGGTTCAAGTTGTGTCTTCTTTTCCTCCTTACCCTCTTCCTCCCCAAAAGTGATGAAAATCCTTCCTCAGATTGGAGGATAAGGGGTTAAGGGCATTAACTACATGCTTGTTGGGCTTTACTTTGTCTCATGAGCCAATCATAGAAGTTTGGGTTATACTCCAAGTGGGCATGATGGTCCATGTCATGAGGTCTAATGCCTACATGTGCAATGTAGGTCAGAACATTAGTGGAGGAAGTCATCGAAATAGGAGTGGGCTATGATGTGGTCCTCTAATAGTCGATTGCAACCAAGAGGCAATATTTTGAATGAGGTAGGAGCCACATAGATTGGATCGTACTCAGAGGTCATGATTGCCCATCTTTGCTTGACATTGGTCATAATTTGGCAACCCTCTTGTTCCCATTGGAGACGAAAAGCATACCATTCATGCAGAAAAAAAGAGTCAAAGCGGGCTAGATTTTCAATCTCTTTGAGCTCTTGGCTTGTTGTAGAGTCTTTGCTCCTGCTATAGGATGTGATTAGCCATTGTTTGCGAGCTTGCTCCCAAGAGATTTTGTTTGCGATCGGTTCCTTGACTATACCATTGTAATCTTGATAAAAATAAATACGGATTCTTTCCAGGTGCATGGCAAGGAGTGTACATCTACTCTACTAGTGGCTCATCTAGGAGGTCTAAGTCTAGCCATTTGTAGCTCCTAGCTAGCATGGTGAAAGTGGCATCCAATCTCTAATGTAGGTGACTAAGTCGTCCCCCGTATTTGTGGCTAGGACATCCAAGGCCAATGTAAGGATAGATCAATGCTCATAGGAGGGTCTTAGGCATGCGGGAGGTTGGGTTAGATTGGATAACTTATTATCAATGCCTGCTTTGTGGATTGGTTAGTAAGGTATTTTATAGCCACTTGTGTGATGGGTTGGTCTTGGGGCTCAGAGGATGCACTGCTATCTGCTTGTGGAGCAGTTGGGACTTTGGGAGTGCTAGGTTGAGTGGGTCTAGGGGTAGGTGATTGTGATTTTAGTCGATAGAATTGTTGAGGTTCTATGGATTTGGGGATTTTTGAGTCAATTAGTTTCTCATTCTTGGCTAGCTTACCATTTTTCAGAGATGGGCTGGAGGACTTGGATGGAGGGACATGTGTGTCACTCATAGTCTTAGGCAACCAAATCCAATTGTGCCTTTCTAGTAGCATTAGACGCGCAATAGGTCTTTGGGCACCCATCATGGCTTGACCGTTCGTCTGCTTCTGTAGTGCAAGCTTTGTCTCCTAGACCTAGGATGTGAGATTCTGTGGGTATGGGTTTGTGTGGTTTGGCTATGCAAGGGGGTTGTGGTTGCCATTTGTACACCCATTTGAGTTGTTGCTCAGTGGTATTGGGTGTGGCTCCTTTGGGTTGCAACTAATTTGTTTTGGCATGGTGGGACAAGTCATGATTCCCCTCCATAGACTTTATACTTGGTTCCTCTATACTGGTGGCATTGCATGTTTTAATGGAGCCATGCTACCCTTGCTGAAAGCTACCACTATCCGAACATTGCCAATGGCGAGATGAATGCACTATGCATCATAGTTGACATTGCAGGGTGTTTTTTTCTTAAATGTACATCCCAGCAATGATTCCTTACCAGCACCCTTCGTGTTAGGCAACACATGGAATATCATAGGTAGGCTTTCTGTCTCAATAGAGATTGCTAATTTTTACTTTTCCAATAGTGAGAGTAGGACTATCCCCCAAATGGATGGAGTTTAGCATTAGTAGGCTATAGTTGGAGGGCTGACCAATGAAGGTCCAATGATCATGTGTAAGAATATTAAAGCTAGCTCCCTCATCAATAAGTGCATCAAAGGCGTGTGTCTTCTAGGTAGCCCCACTGATATGGGTAGGTAAGTAGGTTGTACTACTTCCTCATCCTTATCCTCTATCTTGGTGATGGTGGCTACTCTTATGTTCACAAGGGGTTCTAGCATTGAAGGTTCATGTATGGATGCATTGGAGTGTAATACTTCTTGAGGTGATTGCCATTGAAGAAGCCTATGCCCTCTCCCTTTAAAGTCTCAAGCTCTACATTGCTAGTTTGACTAATGTTGCGGACCTTGAAAGGCCCCAATCCTTTGAACTCCATCTTCTACTTATGGCCCTTTTACAAAGTACAAAAGTACTAGGTCGTCTTTCTCAAAGTCATGTTTTTTGACGTATTTGTCAAATCAGCTCTTGCATGTCACCTTTTTGCTTATTAGTGCATGGATTGCTAGGAGTCGAGTCTTAGAAATGCATAGGGCAGGTGGTGTCTAAGAATGGCATTGCTACCGGTTTTTCCAAAATCAGAGTCATTTTTGATTTACCACCACCCACAAACTATAAAGGAGTTCAATGCTTCCTATGGGACACTATAAAGAGTTGAATTAGGGGTATATAAAAGGGCAAAGGCCACATGTAAAGACAATCAATTTTTACACAATAATACAACTTTGTCCTTCTTCTCTCTCTAGCTTCTCCTATCCTTTCATGGCTTCTAGCCATCTCTCTCCTTCTTTCATGTCTTTCTCTCTCCTATTCTAGTATTTCTCTCTCCTTGTCACGCTCTTTATCTCACTTCTCCACTCTTTTTTCTCTTCTATAGTCTTCTCTCTCTTCTTTATCTCTCTCTAGTTCACTTCTTGACAAGTGGTATTAGAGCATTGGTCTTTGATCCATTTTTCTTCTATTTCAATCTAATTTTTCACCATAAAAACCAATTTTAGATAAGTACTATAGGTACAAGACATGGACAATGACTAGAAGTGGCTTGCACGACCCCTACAATTGGAAGAAGACAAATATGGAGATATTTGAAGCTGGAAGGGATAGATATGGCAGTGGGTGGTCAAAATAGTAGGTCCTCACTCAATTTTAGGCATTTTTGGTACCCAAATTGGTTAAAGAGGACTTAGTTGGAGCAAAAAGAGAGATTAGTCATGGTTGCTTTTGAAAGCAAGCTTCTTCTTCTTCCTTATTCCTTCAAGCTTTCATGGTGGATTCATCAACATCTCTCTCTTTCGAGGAGTCCATGGCCAAAATACATGCCCTAGCTTGATTCTTCTCATCATTCCAAGCAAGATCATAACTATTTTGATGGCAAAAGCACCACATCTGATAAAGGGACATGCATGGATCTTATTTGCTCAAGATATGAAGCAAGCATTGCTTGCAAGAGAAGGAGCACTTCAACTAATATTTCAGAGAGTGGATTGACCTTCTCATCTAGGCTAGATTTAGAGAGACTAGATTCAAAAGCTCCTAAAAGCATCATAGAATAGATTGTTGCTTTCACTTCCCTTCCTTGTTAAACCTACTTTGGCATCATCCTTCTCCCTAAGAATATGGCATGGTTCCTTGAGCTTACTCTACAAATCCTGAGAGTAGAGATCATTCAAATCATGTGATCTCTACCTATTCTAATAACCAACAAGTGTCTTGATTGAAGCGTATGAAGGTGAGAGGACCAGGACAAGAGATGACAATCTCCTTGGAAAAATCAGAAAAGTCAAGTGAAGATCAGATGAAGGAGACATAGTGAGTACATAAAGGTGAGTGGAAACAGCTAGAAATCAAGGCACAAAAGTGCAATTGTTGAACGAGGAGCTTTCCATAAGGATTGCAGGCCTGAGAACCTAGAAGGGAGGATGCTTTGGTTACCTTGTTGCCAGCATTTGTCCTCAAAATTCATGATGGTATCTCATGATTGAGTGAGAAAGGTCATAAGACGGACACACTGGAGTATCAGGTAGGCAATTTTGGCATAGGAATGGATGAGTGAGTAGAGGACAATAAGCAACACGTTGCCATGAATTCTCATTGATGTTGTAGATGAGGCCTTGGTTGTGGAAGTAATGGCAAAAGAAGATGGGGTGCCCTTGTGCAATGCAATAGAAGCATTCAAAAGGGGATCTAAAGAACTGCTCACAAATCGCACGATTCATGTTGCCTACTTCTTTCCATCTAAAGATAGTCAGATCCAAGGACCATATGTAGAGTCCCAACGCATAGCAACAGAGGGCCTTCCCGATGATGGATCACAATGTTGCCCTGCATTCCACCAGATGTCTAAACTTTGAATAACCATTTATCCTCTCAGGTGTCAAATGTTTGCACTTGATTAATGAGGTTGATGCGCAGATGGAAATGACACCATTCACAAAAAGCTCTGGCATTTGCCACAATAAGTGACCCCTGTAGCCCTAGGGGCATCAAGGTATTTTATGATGGTGCATCAAGGTATCTTCTAATTTTTGGGGATTTAGATTTTTGGCATATCAAAAGTTGTAGTGGTGGACACAAAGGCTAGTACAGTAGCAATCAAGACTATTGATCTTGATGCAGTCTTAGGAGGCCATGTTGTGTAGTATAGAGAGATTCAAGGTCATGACACTGACAAGTTCCTGTCGTATTTCAATCCTTGCATCATACCTCTTGAAGTTGGTGTTGCAATATGGCCTTGAAAGAGTTGAATTGAAAAGTCCTACATTGGCTGATTGCAAATTTCTGCTGTTGAGCAAGATAATGCCTTTGTGGGAGAGGTACTAAAATACATGCTTCCAAGTGTTAGCACTCCTTAGTTGGGAGTTTCACACTCCATGTTTGCTAATGGATAATTTTTATTAAATGCTGACCTATGACAAAACTTGGAAGACAAAGCCAATTGGTTGCTGGCAATTTTCTATGTCTTAATAGTCAAATTCACATGTTGATGGAAATTCTTGAATGTAGGGCATTGAAAACCATTCACCACATATGTTGGAAGCAAGTTGGATATTTCAAAAGAGCTAAGTGGACTCTCTCACATCTACTTCAAATTTGGAAAAATATTTGCAAGAGCAATTTCATCTCCCAACATACTACTTGAGCTATTTGGTCCAACTCCTATGAACATTTTTGCAACAACAAGCATATGCAGCTCTGGATTCCAAAGAGATCCGACTGTTGTACCATCTGTTGCATTTTCAAGGAAGGGAGTCCAAGGTTGTTGATTTTAGAACATTCCTAACTCCTTGCTAGCTCCCCATTGGGGGAAATTAATGCTCATGGGCAGCTTTGGTTGACACTAATTTTGAGATGTCCTCTATTATTCTAGTAGATCTGAGATGTTACAAGGGGTACCATCATGTTTGGTGATAAATGGATGTGTCAAAAGTGCATTTGCCCTAGGTTTGTGAGCTAGATCCTTTGCCAAATAGTGTCAAGAAAGCCCTTGAACTATATAGGAGGGGAATGGAACCTTATCTGAGTTGTCTACAGATTTTCAAATTCAAGAGGGAATTCCACGGTGACACATTTTGATCCATGTTGTCTTCGGCTCCTAGATTTGTAAATTTAGGAGGGAATCCCGTAGTGACACATTTTGATGAAATGTGATTATTGAATGTGACAAAGCCAGTTCACGCAAGTAAAGCAGCAGCAAGTTGAGTTTCTCAAGTCTCCAAAGCCAACACTTCTTTGTGTTGATCTAAGGAAGAGGACTGAAATTCAGCTCCTGCTGTTGATTTGTAATGTGCCCGGCTATCAGCTATCTAGGCACACTTTTAGTGGTCCATCGAGAGACAAGTCTAAGCGACACTTTCCGGCACTCCCATGGGATGTCACGAGGTTTGTCACCCTAGGGTTTCCCGAGTCTGCCTCGCAACGGAATGTCCACGGCCCATTAGGATAGACGTGAAATTTGGGTTCCTAATGGACAAGGTCTCTTGATAGCATCCTAGCATCAAATTTTGGACATCCTACTTTACGTAGAGATATCCAATCCGAACCTGATCCATACCGCACTTGGTTCAAAGAAATGGGAAATGAGAGGGACGTGCCACTCAACCTCTCTGCCCATAGGGCATAGTCCCATTTCGGTCCCCTAAATAACATGAATCGGGTTCTAATTTAACAATATCTAAAGTCGAACGACATTAAAACCGTGTGAGAAGCCTCCCAGTTCTCTGGGACCACCCCAGACCTGTCAGGGGTTCTACCCTCCCACTTCCCTTAGTAGGCGTTCTTTAGTTATCTAATTAGGTCCTATCACATTTATGTATGACATTCAAAATCAGCTTCCTTAATTAGGCCTTTTAAGGAGCATGGTTCGTTCATGTAATTTATAGCACTGACACAAAAATAGAGCAAGCAATTCTTTTGACAAAAAAGTTCAAAAAAATTCCTTAATTTTTCTTCATGTTAATCTTTGTCTTCTGCCCATATAGGAGAAATTATGTATCTCCTCTCTCCAACAGAAGTACCCGGTCCAAATCACATGGCACCATAATTTTTAAATCCAGTATCTAGAATAGGATCTTCCAATGCCCTAGACGTTGGGCTCATGACAGAGTCTACAACTCCGTTACGGACTAGGCAAAGGGTGTCCAGAGCTCCACTGACCTAGGAGAGACACAACTTCTGTTGTTGGCCTTTTCACCACTCAACCTTCGGCCCGCAAATCGAGCAGTGCCCTCTCGAGGTAATCTGTGGTGCGATCTTAGAGATGATCCACCTATGCAAAATACCCTTCCTTAATTAATCCATTTAAGAATCAACCACAATTAAGGCAATACGCCTAATATCATTTTCCAAGGAGACATTCCTTTATTTCCCATGGCAATTTGTCATTACTAACCCCTGCCATGCATTTACCATCAAACATAAGCACTTGGAATAATTGTCCAGATCACATCCATGCAATCAGTTTAATGCAAAAGTATCTAGAACATTATTCGATCAATTTAAAAAAACAATGGTATCCTTTTCCAAATATTGCATGAATAGTCACGATAACCTTTCCATCGCATATATGCTCTCCCCCTTGGGGATCAGGAGCGGTTCTATGTAAGATTTACTTAACACACCCTTTTTTTGGCTAAGGCATATGTTAAGAATTCAAACACTGAACGTGACGTAAGTTTTATTATTCACTTCCATTGATCGATAACCCAGGCTTCTTCCCAACAAGTACAAAAGCATCGCGACTTAGGGTTTCCTAATCCCTATTGTTCTTGTCTTTGAGGCCTGGAGATGTTGCTTGCATCTAGCCCAATTCCCGAATAGGATTGACAAACATATTTGCTATCAAACAGATCTCAAGGCATCGTAATTTTAATCCTAATGATTGTTTTTGTACTAGCTACACACCACTTCAGGATCCCAATGAGTTAATAGTTCTTGGCATTAGTAAGACTTTAACAACATATTAATTTGTGTACCATCGATATATGTTTCATATAACCTTTCCCTATGCATGTAGCATCTATATGCACAACCCTTAAGGTAATCTTGAGAACCTTAAACAATATTTTCCTAAGTAAAGACTAATCGAAGTCTTATCGATGCCTACTACTTTAGAATCCTATATGTTTCTTATGCTATGTATGGGTCCATCACATAGCAATCATGTGCAAATAACTACCCTTGATACATGCGTTTGGGGAAACTCAACCCTTTGAATAAATGAGGCGAAGTTTATCTTTCTCAATGATCTATTCTCACATGGTATAATTTAGATCTAATGCACGTCATGTTGAAATCAAAGCAAGCAGCTAACAACTTAGAAATGTATTATTTACACCCGGTACTGTAGTTGTATTGGTAGTGATACCCTCGCGCAATGCTTTGTTGGAGTTTGTGGGATTGCCACTGGCACTCGACATTCTTTGCTTGGGGGCTATTCCCAATCTTCCTTTAAGTGCAATTCCCGCAAGAATTTTAGCAGCCTCTTGAGCACAAGAGGGGGGAGAAAGCTCATAGGATAGAGATTAATTTTGCGAAAAAGGGAATAAACCCAAGGAAGAAGGAAGAGGAAACGTATGTGGCCACCCTCCTCTAAGGAGGGGAAAGGGAGGAGACCCTTTTGGGGGGGTTCCATCTTTTCTTCTATGTCACCTCTCCCTTTCTCTCCCTCTCTCTTCCTCTCTCTCTCTCTCTCTCTCCCTTCTCCCGCTTCTTCTTTTCTCCTCCTCCTCCTCCTCCTCCTCCTCCTCCTCCACTCTCTCTCTCTCTCTCTCTCTCTCTCTCTCTCTCTCTCTCTCTCTCTCTCTCTCTCTCTCTCTCCCCCCCAGCGGCAGAAAAGGGGAAAAAAGGTAGTATCCCTTCCCCTTTTTTTCTACACGAGGGGGGGAGGGGTTTATATAGGTGCTTGGGGAGGGGGGGGAGGGGGGGGAGGGGGGTTGGAGGTTAATATTGGGGGGAAGACATGGAAAAGGTGGAGTGGTGTAGGGAATCCTTTGTAGTGGATTGATTGAGGTGGCATGGAGGGATGGTAGGCTCGTGGCCTCCTTTTCGACTTTATCGTCTTCTTCCACTCCTACTTTTGATCGTCGTCAATATCCTCCATCCCCTTGCCATCATCCTCCACCATGTCCACTTCTTCTTTCCTCCCGCCTTGGCATCCATGTCGTCCTTCTTCCCCTCGCCAGTTGTTTGAAGGTGGTCAGGGGATAATAAAAACAATTTTTATTATTCTTTAAAGAAAAAAGAGGGGTTTTCTGTGCCATGGAAGAACGTTACATCCTCTCCCCCTTAGAGAAATCAAGATGTCCTAATCTTGAAAGAGCTGGGGAGGAAGACAAGCATTAGTGGAGCTTAGGGCCTCTGGGTTAGGGCCCACCACGCTTCTGCTACGCTACTCCAATCACTCATAGGCATGCGGTATTTTGAGAAACAACATCTTATTGTATTAGATCTATCTAAATCTGGATTACAAGAGAAAAGTTTATTGTGATTACAAGAGAAAAGTTTATTGTGGTTACATCTCATGGATATCTTCTAGGTATTTCCTAAGTGTTTGGTATATTCTGAATCATTGGAACTTGTGCACTTTCATTCCTTGTAAGTTCAAGTTCTCTTTGAGTTCTGTTGGGAGAATTGACATAGTTATGTCCAATGTTGTGGCACTCGAAGCATCATTATTTAGGGTGCTTTGGACATTCCCTTTTGAAATGACCTAACTCTGTGCAATAAAAACAACGCAGAGCTTTATCACTTGGGGTCACAAGGTTCTTGGTTGTCATTGGCAGGAGTTTCTTCTTTAAACCAAATTGTCCTAGGATCCTTTTAGCAGATCGAAGTGGTCCTTTATCTCAAAAAATATGTTCTCGAATTTTCCTCTTCTTAGTTTGGGACTAAGCTCCATGGACAATTGGCTTCGCTTGTAATACTAAAGAATACTTCCAAGCTTCAACATTCTGGTAAGACCCAATCCATATTAGTTGAGAAGAAATGACTTAAGAGTAATTTATTGCAAGTTATAACTATCATTCCTTGCTGAGTATCTCTAATCATTTGCAAGTTCTAGGCTCAAAATAGATGCAACTCGTATTACTCAGGTTAACTGTAGTTACAAGAGTAAAGTTTATTCCAATACAAGTTGTATTTCATGTCGACAAAATTTCTAGGATTTCTAATCATCCTGAAGAGGTGTTGTAGGTTCTAGGTCTTTTTCTTCATGTGATTCCTCTATATATCCGAAGACTGCACTTGTGTAGCTTCGTTTCCCTGGAGGCTCCATATCAGGGCAGTAGTCTACTTGGATGTGCCCTAGCTCATTGTAGTGAAAACATCAATGGTTGCGACATCTCCTACGAATATGCCCTATCTCTCTACACAAGTGGCATCTCTTATTCTAATCTCGGAAATCATCTTTGCTACAACTGCTCAATTTAAGTTATTGGATGATTAGATTCACCCGAAGTAATGCATCTTACAAGTTTTTTTTGACACATCACTTTAAGAGGGTGATTCAAAGGAGTGTTCAGGCCACGACAAAACTTGGATACTTGTTGTGCAGGTGGCGCATGTTTTAGTAGAGTTATAAACTTTGAGTAGTAAGATTCCAAAGGTTAATTCGAGCTACTTGAGCTTGAAGAATTCATTCATTCTCAAAGTTTGGTAAGTTGGCGGAAGGTATCATCTGCGTACAACATCTTTGAGCTGAGCCCAAGTGACAACGACTTCAAAAAAACCTTGATCTTTGCACCATTGCTTCCATCATATCTGAGCCTAGTCAACTAACTTAAGTTTTGGCTATCAATGCTTGATTGGTAGGAGTAAGTCCCGAAGTAGAGAAATAATCATCCATTAACTCAATCCATATCTCCACCTCTACGGTGACGTCTATCTCTTCTCCATCAAACTCCAGTGCCTTAATTTCCTTGAGAATGAATTTCTTCTCTTGCATGTCAGCATTTGTGGGTACCGATGGTGCCTGACAATCAAGCCATACCATATAGGTTATTCTACTTAAGATATGTCTATGATCTATACATAAATCAATCCCATATTATTATGAGGTTTGCTCTGATACTAATTGTAATCTGCCCGCCTATCGACTATTCAAGCACGCTTTTAGTGGTCCATCGATAGACAAGTCTAAGCCATGCTACTCGGCACTCCCATGGAATGTCATGGGGCTTGTTGCCTAGGGTTTCCCGAGTCTGCCTTGCAACAGAATGTCCACAGTTGAACCCATTCGGATCAACCTAAAATTTGGGTTCCTAGTGGACAAGGTTTCTTGACAGCATCCTAGCGTCAATTTTGGACATCCTACTTTACGTAGAGATATCCAATCCAAACCTTATCCATACTGCACTTGGTTCAAAGAAATGGGAAACGAGAGGGATGCGCTGCTCAACCTCTCTACCCATCGGACATAGTCCCATTTTGGTCCTCTAAAACGGCATGAATCGTGTTCTAATTTAAAAATTTCTAAAGTCAGATGACAATAAAACCTTGTGAGAAGCCTCCAATTCTCTGGGACCGCCCCAGACCATTAGGAGTTTCGCCCTCCCACTTCCCTCAGTAGAGGCGTTCTTTAGTTATCTAATTAGGTCCTATCACATTTATGTGTGACATTCAAAATCAGCTTCCTTAATAAGGCCTTTTAAGGAACAGGGTTCGCTCGCATAATTTATAGCACTGACACGAAAACAAAGCAAGCAATTCTTTTGACAAACAAGTTCAAAAAAATTCATTAACTTCTCTTCATGTTAATCTTTGTCTCCTACCCATACAAGAGATATTATGTAACCCTTCTCTCCAACACAAGTACCCGGTCCAAATCACATGGCACCATAATTTTTTTAATCCAGTATCTAGAATAGGATCTTCCAACTCCCTAGACGTTGTGCTCATGGTAGTCTCTACAACTCTGTTCTAGACTAGGCAAAGGCAACCTAGGAGTGAGACACAACTTCCGTGGTAGGCCTTTTCACCACTCGACCTTTGGCCCGTGAATCGAGCAGTGCCCTCTCGGGGTAATCTGCAGTGCGATCTTGGAGATGATCTACCCTTGAAAAATATCCCTCCTTAATTAATCCATTCAAGAATCAAGCACGATCAAAGAAATAAGCCTAATATCATTTTCCAAGGTGACATTCCTTTATTTCCCATGGCAATTTGTCATTACTAATCCCTGCCATGCATTTACCATCAAACACAAGCACTTGAAATAATCATCCAGATCACATCCTCATAATCAGTTTAATGCAAAAGCATTTAGAACATTATTCGATCAATCAACAAAAACAATGGTATCCTTTTCCAAATATTGCATGAATAGTCTCGATAACCTTTCCATCGCGTATTTTCTCTCCCCTTTGAGGATCAGGAACGGTGTCGTATTGCTGCGCATTCGAGGTGTGAAAACCACCCAAAAATTGTGTGTATGATTTGATACTTTGTATATACTCAGTTGATGTGTTTACATTTATTTTCTGCGCATGAGTGAACATGATGAGATGCTTTCAGCCTATGTTGATACATGTTGCTGCAAAAAGGTTTGGAATCATTGCTTGCCAAAATCCATCAGCACTATTGCTCGTAGACTCAGCAAAAAGAGGAGCCATTGACTGTTGGACGGATTCATGGTTTAAGCTTAATGACTGAGGCTGCTTCATCATGTGGTTTTGGGTTTTCTACAGAGCGAAAGAGGATGGCCCTGTCCTTCTGGGTTTGTGGCATCCATGGGAGCACGGTGGCCATGGCCATGAGCACACACAGGTGCATGCATATGTGACTACACACGCATCGGAGGAGAAGGAAGAAGCTAAGGCTTATCATTGAATTTGAAGAACTGATGAGTTGTGGTTTAATGCTGATCCTTGAATGTGAAAAATAGGTGATTTTCAAACTACAATTGTTGGAGATATGCAGTATAGTCAAGAGCTTCTGTATAAGCTAAAACTTCTACAAGCTCTAGAATAGATAGTTTGAATTTGAACCAAAAATAATGATATGTGAGCTACGAAGGCTAAAGAGGGGATTTTGAAAGGTTAAAGAAGGAGGGAAAAGGAGAGTCGTGCTTTGAGGGGAAAAAGGTGAAGCTTTTGGAGCTATTTTGAGAAGGAGGTATTTTGGGGGAAAGAGAGGCTCCTCAATCGAATCAGGGCGAAAGAAAAAGCATGGCAGAAAAAGGAGCTTGACAATTTGAAGGGGAGTAAACCTTCGAAATCAGAAGGCAGGTGTTTTTTTTTGGGGCTTTCATGGACTTTGAGGATGCAAGCGCAGCTCAAACGGCAATAGAGGTTCTTCACATGATAATACAGATTTTCTGGAAGCTGAAGGTGACAGTAGGGTTGTGTATGTCAAAAATCTTCCTCTCAATGTGACAGTTTCTGAACTGGAGGTGGAATTCAGCAAGTTTGGGCAGTTAACGGAGAAGGGAATACGCTTTCAGAAAGAAATCGAGGACTTGAAGACGAATAGCTCATGGGCACAGTCAAAGTTTGATGATAAAATAGAGACGTCTATTGTGAATGGCTCGCATGATACTGCAAAATTAACAGGGCTTTTGGAAATTTTCATTAAGAAATGTGGACATGCGAGACAAGCTTACAACATTAATACTGAAAATCCTCCAGAGACAAAGAAGTCAGGGAAGGAGAAGAAGAATCTGCGCTTTGCGAGAGAAAATTCGCAACCTACAGAGATGGGATAGACCCTTCATCCATCGCTACCCTACTCTAGCGAGCACTCTTACTGGATTCTCAACAATTTCGCGTTGCTCTAAGGTAGCATCCATCTTGATAAAAAGGTTGAAGTAATTTCAAAGGCTAAAATTCCCAGACAGGAAGATATTAAGGGAAACAGGGAGCTGGATCCTGAAGGGACGATGCTTCTTGGGGATTCGCTCCTAATCAATCCTGTCTCTGCCCATTTCACTCTTTCCTCTCCTCTTTCGAAACTTTTCACCTCACGTAGTCGCGACACAGCACTGTCTCCCGACTTTCAACCTGCTGATTCTGCAAGCAAAGGAGATCCATAGCCTCGCGGTGCTTTCCTCTTCCTCCTTCTCTGTTCCCATGATGATAATTGATTGAAGCAGTCGTGAATTCTATTCAATTTGTCACATAACGATTTCAATTTCACGGAGATTCAGTCACCGACCTGCTTTGGACCTTATTGCAAGCTTTCTGTTGTTCAGGCAGACATAATAATTACAACTTTGCTGGAAGCTATACAGCTAATAGTGGGGTATCTCTGACATTAGGCCTTCAGCATAGTGATGGATTGTCACTGACAGGTGCCCAGCAGCATTACATGCAAGGACAGGGGCAAGTACAGTTGGTAAGAAGGGAAGAAGGTGCAGTTGCTCCAGCTAGTTTCTATGCCATGAATGAAAGCAATGCTGCTGGGCATAATAACATATATGCCACACTGGATAGCAAGAGATATGGAGCCCACTTACTTCATGACTTGGCATGATGGGAGATGTATCACAACACAGTGCACCCCTAGCATAATATGGTGGCTTTATGATCCAATTATTCTTCATGGATGAATGAGCTCTTTGTCTATAGTTAACGGCTATGCCTATTATTATACATTTTATGAGGTCAGGATGAAAATCATATCTTCCTGGTGCTTAATGTGGTCTGCTACTCTCATCCTAGTATTTTGTTAGTGGCCCTGCCTTGACTTCCTGCTGTCGAGACAGCAATCGTAACTGCCAGTATCTTCGAGCTGTGCAAGTTGGTTGTCATGTTCTGTTCACAATGGCATGCAAGTTGAAGCAGCTTTTCATTTTTACCTCTCTTTAGCTACATGCAACAACTTACCAACAGGAAGTCACTGCAACATTAGCACATGAAGAGAGCAGTGGCAGTTAAATTTAGTGTTTCTGTCTTCTCAAGGGATTACAAGAACATCATCCTTGTGTAGAGCAGATATAACTGGTGGACAAAGTTATGATTCATCATTTTCTCAAAGAGGTTTAGATAGTCCAGATGCAGTTCAAAAGAAGGGAACTTGGTCTGCAGCTGCTTCTCCTAAATCCAGACCATCAGCTTTCCTCTTCCCCAAGCTAAGCCCATGGTGAAGAAGGTGGCAGATAAAGTTCGCTCAACACCAACTGAGATGCTGAAAACTGTTCGCAAAGTATTGAGCCCAATTTTCATGACACATACCTTAAATTTTTGGATAAGATAAACTCCAAGGTTTTACATAAGGAGGTGGTAACCATGTATGAAAACTGCAAGGTTCTTTAAAAGTTACAGAAACAGCCCATCATAACAATATAATATCACCTATTCATCCCATTCAACTTGGAGTAACCCTGAAAACTTGATGATTGAGCTCACTATAAAGAGAGTCATATACCATCAGTGGATTACAAGAATGCTATTGGTATACTTTACCTGTATGACATGCTGAAACTAAAACAGAATTTATTGATTGAAATCTGGAATTATTGTATGGTTAATATATGTCTCAGAGTTGAATGTTAGAACCATCTCTGACATTGGATTATTTATTTGTTTGATCTTCCATCTTGATATATATCAAGGTCTTCTGAAGACGCGACTTTGCTTTCGCAATCCCTTCGACATCTTTGGTGAACCCGACGTGAAAGCGTCGCAGAAATTTCAGGATGGGAGATTCTTCAGCCTCTATTTCAGCTTCTTCTACAACTCTAGCTGTGTCTACTTCAGTTCCATCAATGACTGCTGCGTCAAGTACTTCTACGGAGGATCTAAAACAGATTTTGCAGAATATGTCCATGTATATGCAGCTCCAAAATCAGCAAACACAAATGTATATGCAGCAGCAACAACAATTGCATCAACAACAGTTGTCTCAGCAAAGGCAACTCTATTCGGAGCAGGAGAATGCAAACAGCACGACTAAGGCTATTGAAGCAGTTGAGAGTGAGAAGAAGCTATTTGACGGGCGTAATGTTTCAGCATATTTGAAGACATATGAGATCAAGATGGGGTTTTTTGGAGTTCCTGCTGGACTTATGAGTAAGTACTTCCTTCGTCTTGTCACACCTGCTTTGAGGACAAAGGTGACTGATTTATTTATTCAAAATACACATTGGCAAGATTTTAAGAAGGCTCTTAAAGAAGAATATTTCCTTGAGGACTTTGGTATGGCTACTCGACGGTCATTCTGAGAGTGGGTCTACATGCCAAACAAGGGTCTTGTTGCTTCGGAGTTGATTCGAGAATTCGAAGAGAGGTATAGTCAGCTTGATGCCATTGAACAAAGAGCATTGGATGTTGAAAAAGTTGAGCTTTTCTTGCAAGCTGCAGATCCTGCTCTTCAAGAAGAATTGGGTGAGCTTCTTGAAGATCGCACGAAGCCTATGGGTCTTAAAACTGATCGGCAGGATGCTCAAGATGCAGTCTCGACATTGACCAAGAGGAGAATATGGAAGACTCGCCTACAGAATGGTTCCATGACACCTACACCATCATCTGCTCCTATGCCTACTTCTATCCCTGTTATTTCTTCTCCTCCTCAGCCAGTTTCTTGGCCTATGCCAGTGCCTACTGTTTCTACTCCACCTATTCCTCCTGTTCCACGACCGATGCCTACACCTTCTGTTCCAAAACCATCCGCTCCATCGGTGCCTACTTCTCTTGATGACATAATCAAAGGTATCACAGATTTGACACTTGAGTCAGTCAAAGCGGAGTTGGTGGGTAAGTTGAAGGAGCAGTTTGCTTCGACTGTGCCTACTACTTCTTCTAGTGCTCCTACTGCACCTAGGAGTACTCCTAGTGCTCCTAGGAGAGATCGGAGATGTATTTGGTGTGATAGTACGGAGCATCAGCATTGCAGGGATTGTGACTCTTTCCAGGATGCAAGGAGGCAGAATTTGGTATATTGGGGGCAAGATGGTAAGATTTGGTTGACTGAGACAGGAGCTCCACTTGCTACCAACTTTGGTAAAGGTGGAATGAAGAAGTTAGTGGAGGACATGGCTGCGCGTACTTCTTATGTGACGGCTAGAGGTGATGCTTCTGCATATGGAGTACAGATTGAGAAGGGATTGGAGACTCAGTCCGCACTATGGACTTATGCTATGGAGACTGCAAACAAGGGAAAAATTCAGCAAACTGTTTTGACTAGCGCAGGCTCTAGCATCAGATCAGAGACAGGATGGGACTCGCCTGTTGACAGGTATTCTATTTATGCTTATTTGGCTAAATCTCATGGTGCAGATGTATTTGTTGAGGAGAAGCGTAAGAGGGATGAAGAAAATCCAAGTGCAGCTAAGAAGACTAGAGGGGGTGAGTTTGTTACTCCACCTACTGCAGGACCGTCTTCAAGACCAGGGCCAGATCGACAGATGGAGGATGCTCAAAAGAGAGAAAAGAGGCAAGAGCCTAGAGAGAGAAAGCAGCCAGGATTCAGATTGATGTCCGATATTGAGACATCTACAGATATGAAGAAAATCTTTAATGATAAGATACTTGGCAGTGAGGTGACTTTCACTATTTTTGAGATTTTGGGCATCTCAAAAAGAGAGTTTCAGGATCAGTTTCAGGAGGTCTTGAAGAGGAAAAGACATGCATTGGCTACCACTGATACACAGGGAGTTTTGATTGGAGAGTTGGATGAGGATGATGATGAGGTTATGGTTGATAATGCTTCTGTTTTGCCACAGGTAGAGAAGAGGGTTCAGCCTATGCATTATGCTGAAATTGATGAGCCTGTTTTGATACCGCGTAGTCACTTTTCGCAGAGCCATTGGGCTAGGGCAACTACAGAGACAATGGTAAAGGTTGGAGAAAAACAGGTGCCTTATGTTGCATTGGTTGATCATGGTTCAGAGATTAATCTCATTGTTCGTGGAGTTTATGAGAGTAACAGATGGCCTATGGATGTAGAGCATGGGTGGCGTATGAGAACCGCCAATAACACTGCAGGTGATTTATATGCTGCTTGCCCTAGTGTCAGGGTTTCTATTGGTGATGTAGAGGAGGATTTTCATTTCTTTGTGCAGGATTCATGCTCTTATCCCATAATTCTTGGTCAGCCATTCATTACAGAGATGCGCATGGAGACAAAGGTCATGGATGATGGATCTGCTTATACACGGATTCGCAGTAAAGATGGTATGAGAGCAGTTCAGTTTATGACTGTATGTGTGAACCATGTTAGAAACAGGGATACTCTCAGAGATGCACCCTTACCCACTGTGAGGGATTCGGGTTTTCATTAGGTACCGCCGTTTCGCGAGACGACGGTGGTACAGAGCAGAGGAGATTGGAGTTCTCGCCTCCTGGCAGCAGTGTTTTCTCCTCCGGTTATGTTGGGATTTCAGCAAACAGTTCGATGAGCTATCAGAAGACTTCTAGATTGTCTAGAGCTGCCAGGCAGTATATATGCAGGAAAGATAAAAATTTGAAAAATGCAGGAATTTTGGAGGATGATGAGCACATAGATGGTATGTATGACAGTGTGATTTGTGCAGATACGATGACAGAGATGGGAGATATGCTGAAAACTGATATGCTGAATTGTCATGGTAATGTATTAGTGCAATCCCTGGACATGTTTCATGAAATTGCAGATTTTGTGTCACAAATTGAGTCAGAGGCTGAGGAAACTCAGCAAAGAGTGTTGAGTGCTGAAGAAATTCAGCAAACAGAGTTTCCAGCTGGTTATGATCAGCTTTCAGAGGGACAGAGGGCTGAAAATTTTCAGCCAACAGAGTTTACTGCTGAAATATTTCAGCATTCAGAGTTTGGGGCTGTTTCTATGCAGTCCATAGAGCAGAGGGCTGAGAATATTCAGCCATTGGAGTGCAGAATTGCTGATTTACAGCAAGGTTTATGTAATGCAGAAGAGCATAATGAAGCCAGGGTTGACACGAAGTACAAAACTGTGGATAAGAAGGTGAAGCCGGTTGCTGTACCGCTTCCACCTGACAGTGATCAGCAAATAGAGAGGGCTGCTAAACAGCAAATTTTGAGGAATCCGGAGCATATTGGTCATAAATTTTCAGCAGAGACACTTGCTGAATTGAAAATTGGAAATGGTGATTTCTTGTTACCCATGGAGAAGCAATGCTTTCAGGAGATGCTTGAGCGTCATGGAAGGGGATTTGCTTTTGTCCCACATGAGATTGGATGTGTGAATCCTGATATTGTTGCTCCTATGGTTATTTTTACTATTCCTCATATTCCATGGAATCTCCGACCTATTCCAGTGCCTAAAGCACACTTGCCAAAGCTGATTGATTTATTGAATGAGAAAATCAGGATGGGAATCCTTGAGCCTTCATCTGCACCATACTCAAACAGGTGGTTTACAGTTCTAAAGAAGAATGGTACTCTTCGATTTATTCAGGACATGCAGCCAGTGAACAGAGTTACTATCAGGAATGTTGGTATTGGTCCAGTTGTGGATGAGTTTGCAGAGGCATTTGCTGGACGTGCCATCTATTCTTTGGGTGATTTGTATTCAGGTTATGATCAGTTTCAGCTGGCTTTGGAAAGCAGGGACATAACCACCATGAGAACTCCTATTGGGCTTGTCAGGATGTGTACCTTGCCTCAAGGTGCCACTAATTCTGTTGCACATATGATGAATGCCATGCATAAGGTCCTTCGTGATTACATACCTCAGCTTACTATGCCTTTCTTGGATGATGTGCCCATTAAGGGGTGTGCAGAAGAAGAGAAGAATGAGAGCCTAAATGAGCAGGGATGCAGATACTTTGTGGCTGATCATATTTCAGCATGTGAGAAGATTTTGGCCAGGTTAGAAGAAGTGAACTTGACACTTTCAGGGCAAAAATCTGTTTTTGGAGTGAATGAGGTTGTCATTGTTGGACATATGTGTGGATATTATGGCAGGAAACCCTCACCTGATAAGGTGAATGCTATAGGCAAGATTGCAGAGTATTGTTCTACTACTTCAGAGGTACGGAGATTCATTGGTGCTTGTGTGTTTTATATGATTTGGATACCTCATTTTGCACACATTGCAGATTGTTTGTATCAGCTGCTTCGAAAGGGGCAGAAATTCTATTGGGATGAGAGCCACACTAAAGCCATGCGGAAATTGAAGAAGTTATTGCAGAATGCTCCTACTCTCAGAAAAGCGGATTATAATTGTGATAGGCCTATTGTATTGACAGTTGACACTAGTCCAATTGGCATAGGTTGGGCTGTGGGTCAAGATGATGCAGATGGAAATAGGTATGCTATTCGGTTTGGGGCGAAAGTCCTAAACGAGAGACAGAGGAGATATCCGCAAATCAAGAGGGAGTTATTGGGGATTGTCACGGCTCTCAAATGTGACAAGGAGTACTTTATTGGAGCTTCAGTTGAGGTAGAGACAGATTGCTTGCCATTGATTGGTATGATTACCAGTTGCTCTACTCCGGATATAGCTATGTTGAGATGGATTGCATACATCAAGTCATTAAATCCGGAATTTAAACACATAGCAGGGAAGGATAATCCAGTGGCAGATATGTTGTCTAGAGCCAGATATGATGATGAGGAGACTCTACTTGCAGAAGAGGATGATGCAGAAATTTCAGCCACTATGGTTGATCATGTTTGTCATGTTTATGATATTGTGGCTTTCATAGAAGAACTCTATGTTGGAGATTGGTTGCAGATTGGCAGGTACCTTAGTACACTAAGCAAAAGAGATGAATGGACAGATGAAGAGTTTAAGAAGATCAGAAGGAAAGCCTATGGTTATTTTCTCAAGGATGGATTTCTTTGGAAGCATCCGAAGAAAAGAGGCGGATTACCTTTGCGGGTTGTCTGCGATAGAGAGACACAGTTACAGGTGATGAGGGAGTTTCATGAGAGTCCATGGGCTGGTCATAGAGGAGTATGGGCTACTTATGAGAAGATCAGGGAGAAATATTGGTGGAAAGGCATGTACAGAGATGTTTCTCACTTTGTTGAGACTTGCAGAGACTGCCAGATGTATTCAGTAGTGCGCCATAGAGATGAGCTTCATCCGACCTATCCACTATGCATTCATTATAAGTGGGTAGTTGATTTGGTTACCATGCCTATAGGTCTATGGCAGATGAGGTACATTGTTTTGGCTAGAGAGGATCTTACCAATCATGTTGAGGGCAGATCTTTGAGAACGAAGACCACTAGTGCAGTGTGTAAGTTCTTATTGGAGGAAATTTTCTGCAGGTATGGTTGTGTGGGTAAGATCACTGCGGATCGTGGTGAATTGGATGCAGATGAAGCTAGGGAGTTTTTCTCTCAGCTAGGAATCAAATTGGCTCTAACCACAGCATACAATCCAGAGGGAAATGGGAAGAGTGAAAGAGGGCATCCGCCAATAGTGAAAGCATTAGCCAAAGCATGCAGAGGACGGATTGGAGAATGGCCGAGACTTCTACCATTTGCTTTGTGGGCTGATCGTACGACTCATAGTGTTACTACAGGATATATGCCTGCAGAGTTGATGTATGGTCAGAAACCTGTTATGCCGATTGAAACTTGTGCTTTGACTTGGTCAGTTTTACCTTGGCAGGAGGATTTGACGAGAGAGGAGCTCTTAGCTCTTCGGATTCGACAGTTGGAGAGGAGACCTGAGGATATTCAGCTAGCTATTGACAGGTTGAAAGTTGCTAGACTAAGGAACAAGGACAGGTTTGATAGCAGGCATCGCTTGCGGCCTAGAGCAATAGAAGAGGGAGATTGGGTATTGATCTTTGATAGCAGCCTTGAGAATCAGCATACTGCACTTCGGAAGATGGTGAAAAGATGGTTTGGACCATACATAGTCAGACATGTCTTTGATAATGCAACATAAGAGCTGACAGAATTGGATGGAACAGTGCTTACAGTGCCTATTGCTGGAAAAAGAATCAATATTTTCAAGAAAAGAGATGATGAGGATTATGCATTGGAAGAATTTTCGAGAGAAGAGCAACGACAAGAAACTCCAATGGAAGAGACAGATGATATGGTTGGATATCTTGTTGATCTACCGGAAATGCATAACGAAGAGATTGATTTGTTTGTGGATCTTGATGATAATGATCATGGGTAGTTGGCCCATCCGGAGGATGCGCAGGATTAGAGGGGGTGGATGTCGTATTGCTGCGCATTCGAGGTGTGAAAACCACCCAAAAATTGTGTGTATGATTTGATACTTTGTATATACTCAGTTGATGTGTTTACATTTATTTTCTGCGCATGAGTGAACATGATGAGATGCTTTCAGCCTATGTTGATACATGTTGCTGCAAAAAGGTTTGGAATCATTGCTTGCCAAAATCCATCAGCACTATTGCTCATAGACTCGGCAAAAAGAGGAGCCATTGACTGTTGGACGGATTCATGGTTTAAGCTTAATGACTGAGGCTGCTTCATCATGTGGTTTTGGGTTTTCTACAGAGCGAAAGAGGATGGCCCTGTCCTTCTGGGTTTGTGGCATCCATGGGAGCACGGTGGCCATGGCCATGAGCACACACAGGTGCATGCATATGTGACTACACACGCATCGGAGGAGAAGGAAGAAGCTAAGGCTTATCATTGAATTTGAAGAACTGATGAGTTGTGGTTTAATGCTGATCCTTGAATGTGAAAAATAGGTGATTTTCAAACTACAATTGTTGGAGATATGCAGTATAGTCAAGAGCTTTTGTATAAGCTAAAACTTCTACAAGCTCTAGAATAGATAGTTTGAATTTGAACCAAAAATAATGATATGTGAGCTACGAAGGCTAAAGAGGGGATTTTGAAAGGTTAAAGAAGGAGGGAAAAGGAGAGTCGTGCTTTGAGGGGAAAAAGGTGAAGCTTTTGGAGCTATTTTGAGAAGGAGGTATTTTGGGGGAAAGAGAGGCTCCTCAATCGAATCAGGGCGAAAGAAAAAGCATGGCAGAAAAAGGAGCTTGACAATTTGAAGGGGAGTAAACCTTCGAAATCAGAAGGCAGGTGTTTTTTTTTGGGGCTTTCATGGACTTTGAGGATGCAAGCGCAGCTCAAACGGCAATAGAGGTTCTTCACATGATAATACAGATTTTCTGGAAGCTGAAGGTGACAGTAGGGTTGTGTATGTCAAAAATCTTCCTCTCAATGTGACAGTTTCTGAACTGGAGGTGGAATTCAGCAAGTTTGGGCAGTTAACGGAGAAGGGAATACGCTTTCAGAAAGAAATCGAGGACTTGAAGACGAATAGCTCATGGGCACAGTCAAAGTTTGATGATAAAACAGAGACGTCTATTGTGAATGGCTCGCATGATACTGCAAAATTGACAGGGCTTTTGGAAATTTTCATTAAGAAATGTGGACATGCGAGACAAGCTTACAACATTCATACTGAAAAATCCTCCAGAGACAAAGAAGTCAGGGAAGGAGAAGAAGAATCTGCGCTTTGCGAGAGAAAATTCGCAACCTACAGAGATGGGATAGACCCTTCATCCATCACTACCCTCCTCTGGCGAGCACTCTTACTGGATTCTCAACAATTTCGCGTTGCTCTAAGGTAGCATCCATCTTGATAAAAAGGTTGAAGTAATTTCCAAGGCTGAAATTCCCAGACAGGAAGATATTAAGGGAAACAGGGAGCTGGATCCTGAAGGGACGATGCTTCTTGGGGATTCGCTCCTAATCAATCCTGTCTCTGCCCATTTCACTCTTTCCTCTCCTCTTTCGAAACTTTTCACCTCACGTAGTCGCGACACAGCACTGTCTCCCGACTTTCAACCTGCTGATTCTGCAAGCAAAGGAGATCCATAGCCTCGCGGTGCTTTCCTCTTCCTCCTTCTCTGTTCCCATGATGATAATTGATTGAAGCAGTCGTGAATTCTATTCAATTTGTCACATAACGATTTCAATTTCACGGAGATTCAGTCACCGACCTGCTTTGGACCTTATTGCAAGCTTTCTGTTGTTCAGGCAGACATAATAATTACAACTTTGCTGGAAGCTATACAGCTAATAGTGGGGTATCTCTGACATTAGGCCTTCAGCATAGTGATGGATTGTCACTGACAGGTGCCCAGCAGCATTACATGCAAGGACAGGGGCAAGTACAGTTGGTAAGAAGGGAAGAAGGTGCAGTTGCTCCAGCTAGTTTCTATGCCATGAATGAAAGCAATGCTGCTGGGCATAATAACATATATACCACACTGGATAGCAAGAGATATGGAGCCCACTTACTTCATGACTTGGCATGATGGGAGATGTATCACAACACAGTGCACCCCTAGCATAATATGGTGGCTTTATGATCCAATTATTCTTCATGGATGAATGAGCTCTTTGTCTATAGTTAACGGCTATGCCTATTATTATACATTTTATGAGGTCAGGATGAAAATCATATCTTCCTGGTGCTTAATGTGGTCTGCTACTCTCATCCTAGTATTTTGTTAGTGGCCCTGCCTTGACTTCCTGCTGTCGAGACAGCAATCGTAACTGCCAGTATCTTCGAGCTGTGCAAGTTGGTTGTCATGTTCTGTTCACAATGGCATGCAAGTTGAAGCAGCTTTTCATTTTTACCTCTCTTTAGCTACATGCAACAACTTACCAACAGGAAGTCACTGCAACATTAGCACATGAAGAGAGCAGTGGCAGTTAAATTTAGTGTTTCTGTCTTCTCAAGGGATTACAAGAACATCATCCTTGTGTAGAGCAGATATAACTGGTGGACAAAGTTATGATTCATCATTTTCTCAAAGAGGTTTAGATAGTCCAGATGCAGTTCAAAAGAAGGGAACTTGGTCTGCAGCTGCTTCTCCTAAATCCAGACCATCAGCTTTCCTCTTCCCCAAGCTAAGCCCATGGTGAAGAAGGTGGCAGATAAAGTTCGCTCAACACCAACTGAGATGCTGAAAACTGTTCGCAAAGTATTGAGCCCAATTTTCATGACACATACCTTAAATTTTTGGATAAGATAAACTCCAAGGTTTTACATAAGGAGGTGGTAACCATGTATGAAAACTGCAAGGTTCTTTAAAAGTTACAGAAACAGCCCATCATAACAATATAATATCACCTATTCATCCCATTCAACTTGGAGTAACCCTGAAAACTTGATGATTGAGCTCACTATAAAGAGAGTCATATACCATCAGTGGATTACAAGAATGCTATTGGTATACTTTACCTGTATGACATGCTGAAACTAAAACAGAATTTATTGATTGAAATCTGGAATTATTGTATGGTTAATATATGTCTCAGAGTTGAATGTTAGAACCATCTCTGACATTGGATTATTTATTTGTTTGATCTTCCATCTTGATATATATCAAGGTCTTCTGAAGACGCGACTTTGCTTTCGCAATCCCTTCGACAACGGTTCTATGTAAGATTTACTTAATACACCCTTCTTTCGGCTAAGGCGTATGTTAAGAATTCAAACAGTGAACGTGACGTAAGTTTTATTATTAACTTCCATTAATCGATAACTGATCCGTCTTCCCAACAAGTACAAAAGCATCGCAACTTAGGGTTTCCTAATCCCTAGAGTTCTTGTCTTTGAGGACTAGAGATGTTGCTTGCATCTAGCCCGATTCCCGAATAGGATTGACAAACATAGTCACTATCAAACGGATCTCAAGGCATCGTAATTTAATCCTAATTATTGTTTTTGCACTAGCTACACACCACTTCAGGATCTCAATGAGTTAATAGTTTGTGGCATAGTAAGACTTTAACGCCATATCAATTTGTGTACAATCGATGTATGTTTCATATAACCTTTCCCTATGCATGTACCATCTATATGCACAACCCTGAAGGTAACCTTGCAAAACTTAAACAATATTGTCCTAAGTAAAGACTAATTGAAGTCTTATTGATGCTTAATACTTTAGAATCCTATATGCTGCTTATGCTATGTATGGGTCTATCGCATAGCAACTAAGTGAAATTAACTACCCCTGATACATGTGTTTGGGAAAGCTCAACCCTTTGAATAAACGAGGCAAATTTTATCTTTCTCGATGAAATATTCTCATGTGGTATAATTCAGATCTAATGCATCTCATGTGGAAAACAAAGCAAGCAACTAACAACTTAGAAATGTATTATCTACACCCGGTACCGTAGTTGTATTGACAATGATACCTCACCAGAGGCTTTGTTGCAATTTGTGTGATTGCCACCTGCACTCGACATTCTTCACTTGGGGGTTATTCCCAATCTTCCTTGCTTTAAGTGTAATTCTGGCAAGAATTTCAGCAGCCTCTTGAGCAGAAGAGGGGGGAGAAAGCTCGCAGGATAGGGATTAATTTTGCGCTCAGGGAAGAAGGAAGACGAAACATGTGTGGCCACCCTCCTCTAAGGAGGGGAAAGGGAGGAGACCCTTCTGGGGGGGGTTCTCTCTTTCTCTCTCTTTCCTTCTCTGTCATCTCTCCCTTTTTCTCCCTCTCTCTTCTTCTCTCTCTCTCTCTCCCTTGTCCCTCTTCTTCTCTTCTTCTTCTTCTCCTCTCCTCTCTCTCTCTCTCTCTCTCTCTGTCTCTCTCTCTCTCTCTCTATCTCTCACAGCGGCAAAAAAGGGGGAAAAAGGTGGTATCCCTTCCCCTTTTTTTCTACACGAGGGGGAAGTAGAGGAGATGTTGGCCAGAGAGCCCCCCAGAGACTAAACTCCCTTTGATTTTATTTAGTCGAGTATAGAATAACTAATTGGAGCCAACCCCCTGATGAATGACAGAATCAAGAGGCAAGCACTAGAACGAGTCCAAAGGTACATAAGAAGAGAGAATGCAAAAATCAAGATCGAGAATGAGCTTGCAATAGAAGCTTCCTTAGACTCCTTAAAAGAACTCTTTACAGAAGTCCCCACAGCAATCCAAGGTCCCCTTTCTAGTCAAATCCGTCCTGAAAATATTGATGACAAGCCACCAAATGTAGTCCCATTGTCCGTTTTTAAGGGAGAGTACAATGAAGACCTTGATCTTCATGTAGTAGAGTTAATGGTAGCATGTGTGGCTAAGAATGCTAGAGCCCCTAAGCAATGGTTACCAATATTTCTCACCACTTTCAAGGGCGCGGCATTTTAGTGGTATAAGAGACAAGCAGCATGAAATTTTGGCACATGGGATGACCTGAAGTTGGCCTTCCTCACTAAATTCAGGCGTGAAGGTTTTGAAGAGCGGATGTGAGAGGAGTTCATGGATCTAAGTTAGTCCTCTAGAGAAAGAGTTGAAGTTTATGTCTCGTGAATGGAATCCATTCTAAAGAGATGGACCAATCATGATTTGGATAAAGGCATCCAGAAAGGAGTGTTCCTTAGAGACCTACAACTAGAAGTTCACAAGTTTGTGGAATTGAGAAGACCATGCAATTTTCAAGCTGTAGTGGAAAGTGCAAGACTGTATGACGAAGTTGAAGCAAGGTTGACAATGACCTCAGGAAGAGGAGTCTTACCTCCTCCCATGCAAGGAATGGTATACCCACCAAATACAATCCTAGGGACAATTCCCTATCCCTACCCCCAGATGCAAACATTGCCACAGTACAATGCACCTAATCCACAGTGGCTGCAGACAACAATGCCTAAAATGGTGGTTGAACCACAACAACAATGGTCTCAAACAGTTCCTCCAATGGCGACTCAATAATTGTGGAATCCTACCCATTGGAATCAACAACCCCAAATCAGGAGCTTTAAATCAGAACCAAAATAGTGGACCTACTGGATCAACCCAACTAGTGTATGCAATAATTATAGAAGCTTCCCAAAACCCTACTACAAGTACTCCAGGAGGTGAAAATATGAAGGACTACCTATCCAATTTAGTGGCAAGTATCAAGAAAGAGCTTATGGATGTGATTACAGAACAACTGCAGACATTGAAGGTGAATACCGCCAATATATCCAATCCTACAGGGGGTGGGAGGGATTTGATGTGTTCTAATACATGGTGTGGAAAGTGCCATCAAGCGGGACATTTAACCACTGAATGTACCCAAAAACTAACTATTCATGGAGCCTTTTTTTCATACTGTTTGAGGAAGAATATAGAGGATATCTACTCTCTAAAAGATATACATGAACGAAGAAAGAAAGATGAAGACGCAAGATTCAACTTGCTAGAATCCAAAATGACAATGCAAGGCATTGGACCAAATCCTAGGGAGTTTGGTCCTAATTTTGGTCCAAGGAGGTTTTCCTCTCAGAGTTACAGAGGACGACAGTTTGGCGGTGGTCAAAGATCAGAGGTGGAGTATTTATATATGTGGAGAAAAGGGTCATATCTCACAAAATTTTCCAAACCCTAGAAGTTCTCTGGATTACAAGCCCTTATGCAGTGGATGCAAAGGAAAAGGAAACACTACAAAAGATTGTCCAAGTCCAGTCCTTGTGAAATCTACTTCTGATACCCAACAAAAGACCCAAGAACATGCTTTCAATTTGGTCGAATTGGAAGTGGCCACAATGACGTGTGCAAAGAAAGGAGAACCGGTAATTCCCAAAGAGAATGTTCCTTCTGGCAAGATTGTGAAGTTCAGTCTTCCTCAGGAAAAGTAAAACAATGCAATCCAAAGCAATGAAGTACAGAGCACTACAAAGCCATAGAGATAGTTGTAGAGATAGGACTAGATGTCTAGGAAATGGAGGATATGGAAGTACCTCCTCATGAAGAAGAAGCACAAATCTTGCCACTCCTAGAAGAAAAAGGGAAGATAAAAGTGGGTGTGGCCCCATTTCCCAGCCGATTGGAAAAGCCTGTGGATCCTATCAAAGAGGATGATTTGGTCAAAGGCCTAGATACTTTTAAACCAAACTTAACATTCTGATAGTTGCTAATGTTTTCTCCTAGCTATTGAAAGAAATTCAAAAGCATACTGACTAGAAGAAGAGGCCTAAGAATTGTTTCCTCCATGGTGACCAAGTCCAATAGAGCCTTAGAACGCGTGAAGAAAGTAGATGTGGCTAATATCTTCCTAGATTCTAGAACCCCAGAGATTGGCGTATGGATTGAAGGGTGATTTATTTTAGATGCATTGATTGATGGAGGCTTGTCAGTAAAGATAATGACGGATGTGACAATGAAGGATCTAGATTTGCAAGGAATGCAGCCTATGTAGTGGCTTATCAAATTTGGCAGACCAAAGTGGAATCAAACCATTGGGCATTCTCCCATATGTAAAGACAACCCTCGCACGAAGAGACTATTGGTTGACATTTTTGGTGGTCAAACCAAATTCCTACGGGACCTCATACCCTCTCTTCTTGGGAAGACCTGGGCTTTTTGAAGCAAGAGCAAGGATGGATTGGTTCAAAGGGACCCTAACCCTAGGCAGAGGACCCAATAAAGTAGTATTGAAGTTGTATGCATCGTAAATAGGCAATGGATCCACATCCATCAAAGTCGTAATAGACTTCTCCAATGAAGTAACAGATGGTGCATCAGGAGACAAAGAGGCCGTCAAAAACAGATCCTCCCCAAGAATTGAGGCATAGTCCCTAACAGTGGGCACTGTAAGTCAACTCCCAAAAGATGCAAAGTCCTTTTAAATGGGTGAATACTTCTTGGTTGAGCCAAGAACGACTTCTGAAATCACTACTAACAATGAAATAGAAGAATGGATGTATTTCTCTCCTTGTTACATGGCCATAGCAGAGCCAAAAACAAAGGCATAAGGTAAAGCAGAGAACATGTTCTTCTCTTACAGAGCTTCTATAGAGGTAGAGTTAGAGCCTAAAGAGGATGATGATGAACCTGAAGAAGAAGATTATGAAAGCAAGACAGAAGAATCTATTCCATCCAAAAAAGACATGGATGAAGAGGGAGTCCTAAAAGCCTCAGAAGTAGACGATTCATACTGTCAGAATGACGATAGTACCCTTGGGACTGGTAAATGGATCTTCATATATGCAAAGCCTTTATAAGAAATGGATTAAGAAAAATAAGCCATCTCAGTGGTTCTTGCCACCCTCATCTACCCTTGCTAAGAAAGGATGATGATGATGCCCCTTGTCAATAAGCAACAAAAGAGGAATCCTCAAAAGAGGAATCCTCGATCTCCAAGGTAATTAATACCCAAACCAAATTTGAGATAGCCTTGATATCATTTCAACATCCCAAGGAGGAATCTAAGTCCTCATTAAAACAAGAAGTCATGTCTAGTGGGACATCAGAAGAAGACACCACCCCCTTGAAGGAGTTAGATCTGTACCCAGAAGCAGTTTGTGGGACCTTTATCCACGAAATGGAAGGTAAAATTCAGTTAATGTTTATGAATGCAGATGGCATTGAATGCCACTTGAAGGTGGGTAGTAGCCTACCGGAAGGGGAGTTGTCAATCTTGTACAACTTATTGAAAGAGATTTTAGACATGTTTGCATGGTCCTATAAAGACCTGAAAGGGATTGATCCCACAATATGTTAGCATCACATTGACTTGGATCTTGATGCTAAGCTAGTATGATAATGACAGCGGTGCATGAATCCAAATTACTCCACCTTGGTGAAAGCCAAGCTGCTGAAGCTTTTGGAAGCTAAGATTATATATCTAGTGGCTAATAGTGAATGGGTTTCACCGATCGTGGTTGTACCCAAGAAGATTGGGAAGCTTCGCATATATGTGGATTTCCACAAATTGAATTCCAAAACCAAGAAGGATCACCCTTGTTAGATGGCTCTAGTGGATACAACCAAGTGCAAATAGCAGAAGAAGATCAGTCCAAAACAACATTCACCACAGAATGGGGGACCTATGCTTACAGGGTGATGCGGTTTGGGCTCTGTAATGCCCTTGCTATCTTCCAGAGAGTCATGATGGCCACATTCCAAAATCATCTACACGACTTTATTGAGGTATATCTGGATGACTTCTGTGTTTATAGTTTGATTCCTTAAACATTGGGGACATTTGGAGCAATGCTTTGATCGATGCCGGGAGTATGGGATCTTCCTCAACCCCGACAAACACATATTTGCAGTCTCTTCTAGAGTTCTATTGGGCCAAATTGTCTCTACACAATGGATATCAACAGACCCTACAAAGATTAAGAAGATCACAGCCTTAACAGCACCAACCAACCTTAAACAGTTGAGGGGATTTCTAGGCCATGTGGGTTACTACATAAGGTTCATAGCCCATTTTGCAACAAAGGCAGCCCCCCTACATAAGCTTCTAAGGAAAGATGTGGAGCTTATTTGGACATAAGAATGTGACAAAGCCTTCATGTAACATTTTTCCCCTTTTTTCTTTTTTTTATTTCTTTTTCTCCTTTTCCACCCCCCCGACAGTACGTTGGGGAGAGAGGGAGAGGGTGTGATGTGGAAGAAGAGGAGAGGCATGCCGCCCAGGTGGCGGCGTTCAGCTGCGCCCCCCCTTTAAAAGTCCACTGTCCTCGTCAGTACAGTTCCCCCCCCTCCGTTGCTACAGAAGTCCCCCCTGTTGTTGCAAAAGGCCCCCCCCACTCATTGTCAACTGTGCCATTTTCCCCTGTGAGCAATGTGAAGGGAAGGAGGAGGGAGAGAGAGGAGGAGAAGAGGGAGAAGGAGGAGGAGAAGGAAGGAAGAGAAAGAGAATAAAAGAAGGAGAAGAGAAGAAGGAAGAGGAGAGGGAGGGAGAGAGAGGAGGAGAAGAGAGAGAAGAGGAGGAGAAGAGGAGGAGAAGAGAAGAAGTGAAGAAGAAGGAGAGAGGAAGAAGGAGTGGGAGAGAGAAGGGAAGAAGAGGGAGAAGGAGAGAAGAGGAAGGAGAGAAGGAGGAAAGGAGGACAGGGAAAGAGGGAGAGAAGAGAAAAAAAAGGAGGGAAGGGAGGAAGAGGGAGAGAAGGAGTGAGGAGATAGAAAAAGGAGTGAGAAAGAGAAAAAAAGAAGGGGAGAGAAGTAGAAGGAGAAGAAGAGAAGGAGAGAGGTAGAAGAAGAAGAAGAAGAGTTAAAGGGAGAGAGGAGTGAGGTAGTAGAAGAAGAGAAGAAGAAGAGAAAGAGAGGGAAGGAGGAGAAAAGAGGTGGGAGAAGAGGGAAGGAAAAGAAGAGAAGGAGAGAGAGAGAGTAGAGGAATAAGAGAAAAGGAGAAGAAGAGAAGGAGAGGGAGAGAGAGTAGGAGAGTAAGAAAAAAGAAGAAGAAGAGAGAGAAAGAGAGTAACCACCACAAGTCACCCAAACCACTCTCTTGGCAACGAACCCATCCAACGGTCTTTCCGAACCGAACGTGTCAAACCGAAACCATTAAGGTCCGGACTGCCCAATCTCCACAAGGCGAATGGCTCCCAAGAAGAAAGTCGTGGGAAGCGTAGGCATCCAAGCCACCAGTAATGCTGGAGGGATGAGCGAAATGACCAACACAGCACACACGAATCAAGCCCAAGTTCTAAGCGTTAAAAAATTAATTTAAGAATTATTTCTCGTGGAAGGGATGAAAGGATTAATGTCGTGCATAAGGTTTTGTTTACTCTAAGAACTAAGTTGCATGCGCGAACGAAAGAGTTTGAAATTCACATAAAATGATGGGGTTATCACCTTATTTCACATAAAATGATAGCTTTTTAACCAGTTCAGTGCATGAATAGTCATTTAGAATTCACGTTTTGCAATCATGGTTAAAAGAAACACATGAAATGTTAATTTTTGTTCATGAGATACACTTGCATCGTTAGACAAAACCCTAGACTTTCATAGACGCAAGTCACATGTGATCCGGGGCATTAGGAATAAGTATAAATTGCCTGCGAACTATTTCATCGATCTTGCTGTGGATTATCGCAAATGGATATGACCTAGCTTAGTTGAAGCTGGTAACCTAACCCTAAATGGATTGTTGACCCAAGCTATGCTTGGCGGTTTGAAAAGGTTAAGCAAATGTTTTGATACATCCACTTAAAATTCTGATTGTGCATGCAATGGGATTGCGATGCCTTGAAGCAAGAGGTTGTGCATTCAACTATTTGTTAATGTGGTTTTGGATGTTAACCCAAGTGGGGAGTGTTTGATGATTTCATGGCCGAGTCTGAGATGACCGATTTCCATGGAAACGAAAGGGATGTTTTCCCTAGCAATTGTTACTATGCTGGTTGCTTCAGCTATGGTTGATTTCCTAAAGGGATAATTAAGGAAGGATGGCACTAGCTACCCCTCGCGAGCCGCCAAACCCTAAGCAAGGGGGTTATGAATCCGCGCCAGGAATGTGGATTAAACCCACCGTGAGAGGTCTCTCCATGGCAGTCACTTGGCGTAGAAGGACGCTTGGGTGCTAGTAGGGGCTCTGGCCATAGATCCCAATGCATCCGGGTCCTACAAAAGTATTCTATGTGACTCGCGATGGGATCTCGAGGCCTTGATACTAGTTACAAGGAGGAATCTTGGAATGATAAACCTTCGGGTTTCATTGCCAGAAGATGGAAAGATTTTTCTGCGGAGGCAGAAAGGAGCACTTAATTCTCCTGTATGGGCAGGAGACACACATTAATCCGAAGATAAGTTAAGTGTTTGATCTTGTTTTATCTTGTCTTCGTGTCAATGGCCTAAATTACGTAAACGAACATGTTAATTAATGAAGCTGCCTTTATATGTCAAGCATAATGTAGATAATTAGATAACTAAGACAACCCTCGAGGGAAACGTGGTGGATATGACTGATGGGTCTATCCTACGGAAGGGTGGTCTTGATTAGCCGAGAGCTTTCCTCAAAGGAAAGGTTAACAGGAAATATTAGGAAAATTCGGGTCTATGACGTTAGACAATGTTGACTAGGAACCCGGACTTCACGATCCTAGTGGGAACGGCCGGATAAGTTCCGTTGCGGGGCAGACTCGAGACACCCTAGTTGGCATACCCCATGTCATTCCTTGGGAGTGCCGAGTGGCATCTTCTAGATATATATCTCTATGGACTGCTAAGACGTGTCCTGCGATTCGAGGATCGGGCACGTTACACTTCAGTACTCTGAAGTAGTGTCTGATTGAAGCACCCATCATGCAACCTCCTAATTGGACAAAGGAGTTCCATGTACACATTGATGCATCAGTTAAAGACTTAAGTGCAGTCCTATGCCAGAAGGGATCCTCAAAGCTAGATCAACCCATTTATTATGCAAGCAAAAATGTCACTAATAGAGAGCGGAACTATACAGTGACAAAGCTGGAGTGTTTGGCAATGGTGTTTGCCCTAGAGAAGTTTCGCCACTACCTGCTGTCAACTCATTTTAAATTTTATGTGGATCATGAGGCCCTGTCCTTCTTGATGAGAAAAGTGGATGCGAAGGGAAGAATGATGAGATGGCTCCTTCTATTCCAAGAGTTTAACTTTGAGGTAATCACCAAACCTAGTTGTTCCCATATTCTGGTTAATCATCTGTCGCGTATCCCGCAGAATGTAGACGAGGAGCAGGATGATTCAGACCTCCCTGATGCTTCCCTGTTCCTAGTAGAAACTATCACCTTACACCTTGTTTGGTGGTGCATTGTACAAGAAAGGCAAAGATGAAGTGCTCAGAAGATGTGTTGTAGGACACGAGATTGGGATTGTTCTGAAGGTTTGCCATGACAAGCCATGTGGAGGCCACTTTGCAGGAGAAGCCACAACGAGAAAGGCTTTTTTAGCAAGATATTGGTGGCCGACCCTCCATAAGGATGCCTATGACTACTGTAAGCAATGTGATGCATGTCAACGCGGATGGGGAAACCCACCAAGACCAGTGCCATGCCACTGCAACCTATCCTTCCCTTGAAGCTGTTCGAGAAGTGGGGCATCAACTTCATAGGTCCAATTGATCCCCCCACTAGACGGAAGCAGAACAGATACATCGTGGTATGTACAGATTATATCACCAAGTGGTGTGAAGCTAAAGCTCTGAAGCGGGATGATGAAAATAGTGTGGCCTTATTCCTGTACGAGAATATCATCACCCATTTTGGCAGTCCCCTAGAGCTAGTAAGTGACAGAGGCACTCATTTCATTAATAAGGTCATGGAAGAACTCATATAGAGCTATATAAGATTTGCCATCGCAAGTCCACCCCCTATTACCCAGAGCCAACGGCCTAATTGAAGTCACCAATCGCACCCTCTACACATTCCTGACAAGGAGGAATGCCGCATATCGCCATGATTGGGATGATTGACTTATAGAGGCCCTCTGGGCATATAGAACCTCCCATAAGGCAGCTACAGGATAGATACCCTTCCAACTGGTGTATGGTACAGAAGCCATTTTTCCTGTTGAACTGGAGTTGCCCTCCTTGCGAGTGGTTATCAAGGAGTGCTTGGGAGATGACGAGTCCGTGCAACGCTATCTCCTGCCCTTGGAATGTCTAGATGAGACTCGCAGGGTGGCTCTATAGTGCATGGAAGCCACGCAAGCCTGACAAAAGGCTTATCATGACAGCTTCATCAAGCACAAGGAGTTCAAGAAAGGTGATCTTGTCCTGGCCTATGACTTGCGATTTGACAAGTTTCCTGGCAAGCTTCAACAACGATGGATGGGCCCCTATAAGGTACTTGTTGTCAACCCTAATGGATCTGTGCAGGCCATTGATGCCTCTTATGATCCTTTCCTGATCAATGGCTATTGCCTGAAGAAATACTTCCCTCCTTGGGGATCCTGACAATCACAATCGACTCACCCTCCCCCTTTTGGGCATCGCATTATCTTTATCCTCATGCTCGTGATAGCCCTTAAGATCTTCATGAGGTGGCCTCCTTCTGCTAGCCGCTCATAAATACCTCCCACCCCTACCTTGTTCTACCTATTCTTGTTATTTTAAAAAAATGAAAAATATATATATCGGTCATGGGAAAAAAGGAATTCGATCCCTATCATGCCAACCTATTCTTCGAGAAAAGGTGGAAATACCCTTGGGAGTAGGAAAAAAAAAAACAACAAACTGTTATGGGAGAAAAGGAAGCAATTTCCTGTCATAGCAGGCCTTGTTCTGAGAAAAGGTGCAAATACCCTCGAATGGGAAGCTGGCTGTGGAAGAGGTGGTAACACCCCACAGTCCAGGATAGCCAAATCATCAACAGACAATTTTCTAGAAGAAATTCCAAAGTCACCTCCCTTGGCGTGCTATCTATGTACTCCCCGCAGAACATGTGATTCCCTAACATAGACGACATGATCTCCAGAAAATCTACAATACCAGATATATGGGCTACCTTCCTAGGTATGCCTCGTCATAAACTCCCTAATGCTAGCACAGACGAGGCGATCTTCATCGACAAACAGTTGAGTGATATGAGCTTTCATCCTAACATGATGGGCTGTGAGTATGGGCTGCCCTCTATATTTATCAATAGAGCATGAGATAGAGGGTGGGGTGAGTGACAAGTCCTTTCCCTTCAATTCAAATGAGAGGTGAGCTGTGTGGAATGGAGGGTTGCACGCATGGGTTGGGCCTCTCAATGCACAACGTACGATCTGTTCCTGTGCACTATTGCACTATAAGGCTCCCTGGCCTTCCTTCTCACATTGTATGCCAACACATGACGGGATACACTATTGCACCATCAAATGCGCACAAGGCATACAACCTTTGCACAAGCGATTGTGAGGATAACAATAATGGGTGTAAGGATCAGATTGCCCTCCTGTATTCTCAAACAGAGTGTTAGTCAGAGGGGGGTCGAGTGTGACTGGTGTGTCCTCAAAACAATCATCGAGAGGTGAGATTGAGGGACATTATGACACTTGGTGCAAGGTATGTTTTCCTTTTCCTATGCACCCACGCGATGGGTCTCTGGGTCATCATAGGACATGTCACCCTGTTCTATACACTGCACCATAAGGCTCTATGGCCTTCCTACTTGCACCTATGCCTGACGAGGTTGGACATTTATGCACCATCAACTCTACACCCTAGCATACTCCTTCTGTCCCATTTCCCTTGTGAATTTCTATATCGGATGTACGTTATGGAACGAGTGACTGCTATTTCCTCCACATTTGAGTGACTGTGCACTAAGTGCAATATCCGTTTTTATCACGTGAATTCTTGCACCTTCATCAGCAAAGCTACCTGGGTGCTGTTGCGTGGTCCCTGCTATGTTGGACGTATGCTGTGAAGACATCTTGGTATCTCCTGCAGCCAATTGCGACACAAGACGCAATGCCAACACTCAACCGCAATGCTTGGCAAACTGGGCCAAGTTTTTATAACCCTACACCTTCAGTTTGCAAGTGACAGTCATGTTTTAAGTGTGGGGACATTAACATACAATCTGGTGACACGTCTTGTGTTCATGCAGAGTCATTTTACCCTACCGAGTAGGGTTTTAAGTGTGGGGACACCTCCTTGTGCGTCTACCAAGCATCCATCTTGCATATGTCATTCACAGAATCTGTGTATATCCCATGTCTTCACTTTATCTTAATGGGTCCCCTGCCCACCCACCAACCCTCATCTACCTTACCTACGACGTTATTCCTATTTCTATTTTTCTTTACACGACATTCTAGTTAATTTTTCATGTGAACACACCCTAAGTTTACAAAAACCCAAATCCACCCTTGTAGCCATGTGTATCCCTTTAAGTTGTACCTTTTTTCTTTATACCGCCCCCTGTTCCGAGCAATGGATTGAAAGTTATTAATTATTGAAGCAATTCTTGCACATTGGACATTTTTCCATGTGAACACTCTTGTATTGTTTTGAAACACTGATCAAATGTGAGCCTATCCTACATCTTCCACATTACATTTTTCCTTTTTACACCCTGTCATTCTGACATATGGTTTGTCCATTATTAATTTTTTTGGATTTTCGTGTCTTTTTCGTGCGTATTTTCATCATTTTTTCATGTGAACCTTCCCTATTCTCCTTGAAATTCAATTCTGAGTCAATACATTTGACCAGACCACCTTCTTGCCCATTTCTCCATTTTTCACTACCGTGTTTGGACCTATGGATTTTTCATTATTAATTTTTATAGGTGTTTTCAATCTTCATTTTATTGTTTTTTCCATGTGAACGCCTCCTAACCCCATCGGAACCGAGTTCTAATGTGCCAGCCCTGAAGATCATCTATGTCTTAATATTTCTCATTTTCACTGCCCTCCATTCCGGTGGATGGATCATTAACTCTTACTTTTTGAATCTCTTTTCGGGTATGATTGTTGGGTTTTTCCCATGTGAACGCATCTTCTCTTGATCAAATTTGTATTATGATGTGATAGAATTGTTGGGCACGTTCTTTGGCACACTTCTCATTATTCCTAAAATTCGTTCCGACGAACGGATTCTCTGATATTAATTCCCGTATACATTTTTTGGCTCCATTTTTGCCTTCTTCCCATGTGAACGCCCTGCATTCTTCGTGGACCCCCTGTTGCATTTTTCCACTATTTTTCCCCCTACCTTCAAATGAATACGTAGGGTTTCGTTGTAGGGAGGCCAATGTCCCAAATTGCAATCAACATTGTAAGGATACCCCATTTGCAAGAATGAGGAAATTAAATTAGGTGATCTCTAGAAATATTGAGCCATAACGAGGATAAAGCCAAGACTAGATGCTATCGCATCAAATCGGAATTTCCTTCGGTAGAGAGAACAAAGAATTGTCTAGTACATATTGTGCACTTCTACTTGTGTTTGTACTTAGGAACACCTGTTTGGAAACGAAGTCATCTAAGAACGGAATTGATAAGAAGAAAATCTTTCAAATTGGATTCAAGTTGAAACACTTGGGACAGGCTTGTTGAGCACCCCTAGCTAGCTGCCAACCCTATCCAAGGGGGTTTTTTTTTATAACCACGTTGGGAATGTTGATCGAACCCGTCGTGAGAGGTCTCTCTGTAGAAATGTCTCTTTGTAGGAGGATGTTCGGGTGCCAAGCAGAAGATTTGGCTGTAAATCCCTTGCCCTCGAATCCTACTCAGATGGTCTACGTGACTCAAGAAGGAATCTCAAGGCCTTGTTAGTAGTGCAAGGGCAGAAACTTAGAGGAAATCAAGACGCATCCTTACTGATTTTGGGAATTGTCTGATGGATGGGATTTGTATCTCAATTACACTTTTAATATAAAGTTTACTTTCAAGGAATCTATCTGATTTGTTTTCGTGTTAGTGCATAAAATTACGTAAAGGAACATGTGACTAACGGGTTAATTAAGGAAGCTACTTGTATGTGTTACCACTAATGTGCCCTTAGGTAAGTAGGAAACTAAAGCTATCAAGGGAAGCGGGTGGGCGGAACCCCGGACAAATTCGTCCTACAGCAGGGTGGTCCCAGAGAACTGGGAGGCTTCTTAACATTCAAATCGTGATGACATTGACCTTAGATAATGTAGGGTAGAACCTTGGCTCATATCATTTTAGGGGACCGGAATGGGACTTTACCCTACGGGTAGAGAGGTCGAGTGATGCATCCCTCTCCTTTCCCATTCTCTTTGAACCAAGTGCGATATGAGGTTGCGTTGGTTTAGATGCTCTACACAAAGTAGATCATCTGAAGAGTGACACTACAAGGCCATATGATGACTTGACCATTAGAAACCCATAAAGATTTAGGTCGATCCTAACAAGGTTGGCCAATACGTTTCATTGAGGAGTAGACTTGAGAGTCGCTAACCGAAAAACCCTATGGCATTATGTGGGAGTGCTAGGCAACATCTTTTAGATCAGACTCCCGATGGACTACTAAAACGTGTCACGACCGAGGCACATTACAATGATGCACTACTTCCATGCAAGTAAAAAATTAGTTGGTTAGTTTGAAAGTTAATTAGTTGGTCAATAAGTTATTCAATTGGCACTCCTCTCCTTCTCATTACAATAATTAATAGTCTAAATGAATCAATTCTGAGTACTTCTTTGTTAATGCTGAGGCTTACCCCCATGCCACTTCATTTATGTCTTTCACAAATAATTTTCGGATAGGCACATGAAATTTTTAAATATTCAAAGATTTTTATTATTATTTATTTATAAATAAAATATTTTGATAAAATGTATGGCCCACTTTAAACTTTTCAGACCCTTTAGTTCTAGTGTGAACACACAAATAACATGGTAAAGAATTAACCACATGTTCTTGCTTCAACAATTTAAGTGTGTAATTTGACTCAAAATTTTGATTTATAACTCTTCATTAGCTTATAAAAAATTTGAGAAAATTAAGTGAAACCAAAAGCATATTTCTTTCCATGCTCACAAATTTTTAGTTAATTTGGAGCTATTTTGATGATTTTTAATAATAAAAAGTGTATTTTTACATTAAAAACTTAGTTTTTAAGGTTTTCAAAATACCAAAAAGATTCTAAAAATTTTGGAAAATTTTAAAAAAGTTTCTTTTAGTGTTTTGAACACTTGAAATGTGTTAGATTTAACTAATATGCATTTTGTAATTTTCTATTATTTTTGAAAGGTCTATCTATGACAAGTTTAATGCATATTTCTTTTTTTTAAAATTTTTAGAAATTTTCAAACATGGTCTAAAATTCATAATGAATATATAAAATGCACAAATGGATTTCACTGCATAGATAAAAAAAATATTAAATATAGTAAATTGAAATTTTTTTCATGTTCTTAATTGATAAAGAAATACCATATTTACTTGGGAATTTAGCGGGTTTGTATTTGCATCTTTAGAGTTCATGTCTTTGCAGCCAAGCAAGGATATGTTAGTGTACTCAGCCTCTTACTCATTAAACCTTTTTCTCTCACTTCCCCACTATACTTCGTACTTCTTATGCGAGCTTGCGTCCCCATACGAGTATGAACTAGACTTCAAAGCTTTTTAATTAAACCTTTATATTCAAAGGAGGTTAATGTAGGATAGGTAGTTTAATTGACTTCTTCTTTGTCATATCCACAATTAGTGCCATGAATGCATGATTTGAGGGTGCACTTGGATGATGGATTGAGAAGGGGAACTGATGGCGATTTGGATTATGATGAAAGGAATGGTATCCAGAGTAATGGCAATGATGAACATGAAGATGATGGCGATGGCATTAATAGCAGGTTGGTGGTGATTATGAAGTGCATGATGATCCCAATATCAACCATCTCTCCCCTCTCTCTTTTCTAACAAGAATGGTGCACCCCCTCTTGCTCATGCCATCTTGGATCTTGCAACAATCCTCCCTTCATCACATGATATTTTTTTCCTTTTTCCCTCAATTTTATTTTATTTACCTTCTCAAAACCATTTAAACTTAGGCCTTGCAATCTCCCTCTCTAACCCTTCTTCATTCACCTCATTGCATAACCCTTGATCGTTGCATAAAACCTCATAGGTTGATAGTCGAAGTCCTACCATAGACATGGTCTTCATCCATATTCCTGATGACAATGATAATGATCATGCCTGCTCTATGGCCAATTTTTAATTAATCTTAGCTAGGATTTGTTAGATGCTAGAACTCTATCAAGAAAGCCTTCTATTCGTCCATTTCGTAATACTCTTTCCAAACTCTATACTACCGGTACATATACTCTTTCCTTTTGAAAATAACTTTGCTCTTTAATTACCTAAGGAAACCTACCAAATTTGGACTAGCTCCACCCTCATCTCATACAAAAAATCCCTTGCATTAACGTTTCCCTTTTTCCAAACTCCAAAGACATGTCCTTTGAAGGCATCAAGTATGAATACTACATTTGCATCAAATTGATATAAAATTTTGCTAATAATGTGTTAAATGCATACAAGTTTATTAAAAAGTGTTGCAATATTGGACATAATTTATGGGTTGTCAAAACTTTTTAGCCATCAATGCTCATGAAACTTTTGTAATATATCTATTTTTCCCTTCTATAATCCCATTTTGCTATGGGGGTGTAAACTATCTCTTTATACCATGAGATCTCAAGGACTCATTGAACAAATTAGAAAGGTACGCTTCCCCTCTATATTTGACCTCAAGCACTTAACTTTCAAGCATGTTTATGTTTGGAGAGCAACCTTGAAAGTTTTGAAGTGCTCAAATACATCTTTCTTTTCCTTCATGAAATGTACCCATAGCTTTCTTGAACAATCATAAATAAACATGACAAAATTTTTATTACCACCAAGGGATATGTTTTGTGTACGCATCCAAAAATTTGTATGCACAATATCAAGTATATTCTTGTTCACATCTCTATCATGCGAAAAATGTTGTCTTGCTTGCTTGCCAAACTGACATGCTTCACACATTTTATGAAAATTTGCAACTCTAAAAGCATGCAACCTTGTAACCAATCCCTTGTATAACATTAATTTCAACCATTGCACATTTAGATATCCGATATGTTTGTGCCATATTTCAATGTCTGCAACCATTCTTTGCCTTTAGCATACATAGTACCATTCATTGTAGGAATTCCTCTAGATAGAAATGTATTCTATTATATCCTCTTTCCAACCTCTAGAAATGTAAAGGAGCCAGAGTTGTGAGTGATCCTACAAATGCAAATGAATTAAAGACATATATATAATAGAATAAAAAGGACAAAATGGTGATGTATTGGCTATATACTTTGTATCAATTTTTTGATACTGATAGAGAATAGTGGAAACCCCATCATTGAGAAGCTAGACAAGAACAACTACCCATCATAAAAGTTTCGTGTGACAAAGTTTCTTAGTGGAAAATGTTTATTTGTTTCAAGTGAAAAAAAGAAACCAGAGCTGTGAGTGACCCTATGACGACTGCAAATGAATTTAAGATATAGAACAAATAGAATACAAAGGACAAAAAAGTGATGTATTGGTTTTCTATAGCCATTGATAATACTATGTTGGGATATATAAAAAATACAAAAATTTCACATGTTGCATGGACCACATTTGAAAATGTATTTTTTATGAATACAAAGGCCTGGAAGATTCAACTTAAGCAAGATCTAAAAACTTTGAAGAAAGAAAAAATGTATGTCAATGAGTATCTTTTGAAGGTGAGAAGCATTGCATATGCTTTGGCAATAATTGATACAATGCTTGATTATAATAGAGTGAAAATGTGTTAATGCCTTCGCCAATATTTAGTCTGCTAGGGTTAAGTATAAAAGGCTAATTTGTAACTAGCCAAGGATCTTTTTGCCATTTCTAACATGTCATATTTGAGGTCTCAACCTCTCACCATCTAAGAGGGTGCGTACTCTTAGCCACCATAGCTTGGGGTGCATACCATGTTGCAGCTTCTCTCAACTGATTCTCAACCATTAGTGGTAATATCATTTCAGCCTAGCCACCTTGGCTATGGTTTCTTGGCAAATTAATCTATTTATTTATATTTCCAGTTTAATTATTTCATGTGGGAATCAGCTTCTTTACATTGGTATCAGAGAAAATCTTTGATCCAATGGAAATGTCATTTTCATGGTGAATCTAGTTACAAGGCATACGGTAACTAGAGGTCAAGAATTAGTCACAGGACTTGATACAGTTAAAGCTATGACTAGTTAAGGTTCTTTGTAGTAAGTCAAGACTAAAGTTGAGGATCTTGAAGAAGCCTAAATGAATAATGGTGGATTCAAGGTTATTTTAGTGGCTCATGGTCAATTTGGGGCCATTTTGAAGGTTCTTGAACTTAACTAGAGTCTAAACAAGGTTTGAAAGAGTTAAAAGCAAGCTTCTTTTTCCTCTTTCCAAGATTCCTTGTGAGAGCTTTCATGGATTTTTCTTCTCATATCTCTTTCCTATGGCCATCACTTCTTATGCTACCTATAGAGGATGATTGTTGAGGTCTTAAGCAATTGTGGTAGACTACTTATATGCCTCATCTTCAGCCATTTGTCAACACGTGATGTAAGAGGAGGTGTGAGGATAGTTTGTGCTAATTTTACAGTAGTCTCTTCTCCTTTGAATCAGCAGACATGGTTATGAGGAAGCTATGCACTCTCTTGCCTAATCAAATGCAGCCTTGACATGAAGTACTAGCCATCTCTTACTTAATCTTTCACTCTTCTTCAATCTTGGAGCTTTCATCATAACCCTAGCTATGGTTGAGCCTGGATAACATGAAGGTTTTAGATATTCTTTGAATTTTTGAGTCAATCTTGGTACCTTTTAGCTTCAAGAAGTGAAAAGCACGCATCCACAACCAACATTGGGCATACACTATTTTTTTGTGATTTTTTAAGATTTTGATAGATTTTTATGCTTTCTTTTTTTATTGTTTTATGGTTTTTGGTGTTTTTAATGGATTTTTTAATGAGTTTGGATTTGAAAATTACATGTGAATAGGTGCTAGCACATATGAACTGCATAGGAATGGCTATGGCGTGTGAACGGCTGCTAACGTACGCACCATCGCACAAAGAAGGGGACACACACATCTACTTGCATGAACAACCGCTAAATAGCTCATGCGCAAGTCACGGACACGATCCAGGAGACACGAACTGCACATGAACGTGGCAGCTACAAACCCGTAGGAAACACTAGTGACAGTCCCACACACGAGCACAAGCACACAAGGGGATGGTGTGTTTGTTTTTGGTCCGGTTTAGATGGAGGTGGGGCAGTGGATTGTGGGAACATGGGCTGAGATAGGGAGTCTGCGGGGGGTGGGTGTGCAGGGGGGCTAAGGGAGGGTGGTGGGGAATAATGGGGAGTGTTGTGGGATTGCAAGGTGGGAAGGGGGGCTTAGGAAGGGGCGGGGGAGAGTGGGAGAAGAGTGTGATGGGGGTGGCTGGTAGGGTAGAGGGGAGTGGCAGGTGGGGTGTAGGGTGTGACGAGCGGGTGGGGGGTGGGGTGTCAGCACGGTGGCGGCGAGGGGCTGGTGGGGCGGCGGGCGCACAACAATGGGCAACGGCGATGGTTGTGGGGACCCGTTGCGTGGGGCAACTCCATCTCGCAAGTGGTGGCACCAATGTGGAGAAGGGAGCGGCAGCAATGTGGTAGAGGGGCGGCACTAGGGAGTCGGCGGGCAAGGAGGCAGGCGCTACGAGAGGAGGGAGAGAAGGAAAAGCGAAGGCGGAGGGGGAGGAAGAAAGGAGAAGAAGGGGGGGAAGGAGGGAGGCGAAGAGGAGGAGGAGAAGAGGAGGAATAGAGGCAAGGAGGAGGAGGAGGAGGGAGAAAAGAAGCAACAGGAGTAGGGAAAAAGAAGGAGAGAGAGAGAGAGGAAGAGAGAAGGAGAGGGAAGGAGCAAAGAAGGGGGTGTCACGGAGAGAGAGAGAGGGGGAGGAGAGAGAAAGACAGAGAGAAAGAAGGAAGAGAGAGGAGAGAGGAGGGAAGGAGGGGGAGGAGGGAACTGTTGGGGATGGGGGAGGATATTATTATTAATTTTAATTTAAAAAAACAATTAGTAGTTGATTTTTTAGTGAAAAAAAAGAAAAATCAAAGGTAGCCTCCCTCGTCCCGCGCACAAGCGCGAGGGAGGGGTAAAAAAAGTTTGCTCGGGCGGGACCCGTAGATGACTAGGACACTTTTACAAGGGCAAACGGTGCGACGGATGCATCAACGGACATGTAAATTGAAAAACATGAATATTCACATGCAACCCAGGAGACGTGTACACATGTAAAAACACGAATTGTTTTAAAAATAAAACCCAAACCATGCATCGGAATGAAATGCCATAAAAACTGGTTCATCGTGTAATTCATATAGTTAATCAAGGACTCTGAATTCCTTTCAACCTAATACAAGATGGGCTTTGAGAAGAATCCTTCAACTCTTTAGGGTTTGAAATTCTTTCAACTTCCTAGGAACTCTATGTATTCTATCACAAGTTCAATTTATGTTTTGTGAGATGTAATAGGATTTCCTATTACTTCATCCAAGCAAACAAGGGTATTTCTTAATATCATTTGAATTCAAGTTATATAGATTATTTCTTATAGGTGGACCCCCCCCAGGATTTTCATGTAGATTTTGACAAGTTGCTCTAAATTAAGACATGTTTGGATATTTTGTAAATGTTTGGGCATGAGAATGTACTCAAGGTTTTATCATTCTTATAAATTGAAAAAAAAAGAACACGTGATGAATAGAGTGAAGGAAAAGTTAATGATGTGGTTCAAAGGGAAAAACTTTTGAAAAAGCAAGCCTTACAAAATGCAAGCTGCATTAAGAGAGACTATAATACGATGAAGGTGGCCATCTTGTGGTAAAGGGGAGGATGATTGGGAAAACAAGTCGACATGCAAAAGGAGAAGCAATGATCGTCGTATTGCTAGTCATGATTGCCTGAGGATGACAGAGTCCATGGTGTGAGTTCTGGCTACTGATGTGTTGTTAAAACCTATTGTGGAAGGCTAAAGTGTTAGGGAAGTAGAAAGATGATATAATTTGGGGAGTACGGCATATGAGGATCTATAACTAATGTCCCAAGCTCTACCTATTTTGGTACAACAACATCACAAATATCAATAGACCGAATTATACTCAACCTGTAGTGCCAATTTGGCTATCGTATTTTGATATTAGTCCTTTTTTGGGGGCATGCTAAGAGAGAGTAGATGAAGGATGTGATAGCATGGAGAATAAGAGGAGAAGAAGCATGACTTATACAATGATGCAATTAAACCCTTCGACCATCACCACCAACATCATCATCGAATCCTGCAATTCATCTTGTGTCTGAAAGGTCTATTCCTAGTATTTTTTCTTGCATGTTTTGATTTGGAGAATCAAACTACAAAAGTTGGTCAAATTAGAGGGGTCATGTTGATTATTTTTAGTTCTTTTGAATGGCTATCATAGCCTTCATCCATTCTCTCCTAGCATGCCCCAAAAAAAGGACCACTATTAGAATATGCTAGCCAAATTGGTGCTACAAGTCATGTATAGTTCATTGTGTTCATATTTGTGATGCTCTTATAGCAAAATACATAGATCTTGGGACATCATTTACAGCTCCTAATAAGGCATACTCCCCAAAATTATGTTTTCTTTCTACTTTCCTGATGATTTAGGCTTCCATGATAGGTTTTGACAACACACCAGCTAGAAACTTGCAACATGGACTTCGTCGTCCTCAAGTGATCATGACTAGCAATATGATGATCATTGCTCCTCCTTTTGCATGTCAACTTGTTTTCACAATCATCCCCCCCCTTTACCACAAGATGGCCACCTTCATTGTATTATAGTCTCTCTTCAATAAAGCACACCCTATGTTTGTTAAGGCTTGCATTGTTAAAAGCTTTTCCTTTTGAACCACATCAATAACTTTTTCTTCATGCTATTAAGCATGTGTTTTTTCTTTTTTAAATTTATATGAATAATAAAGCCTTGAGTACATTCTCACCCCCAAACATTTACAAAATATCCAAACATGTCTTAATTTAGAGAAACTTTTCAAAAGCTATAAAGGATGCACATTACACATTCCACGATCCAAGTGAGTGCTCCTTTGACTCTCAACTCTCTATGACCTCCACATGCAAAAGAGAGGCATGGGCATGGAAAAAGAGAGTTCTTGGAGAGAAGATGAGTAGAGCTTCACCCTCTTGGTCCGTAACCCTCACTCTCTCACTGTCTTGCTCTTAATCTCTCACTCTCACCCTCACTCATTCTCTCACAACGAAAGTAGGAAGCCAAGTGCACAATGTTTACACACACACGAATAGCTTTTTCTATAATTTCTCATCCTTTTTATGCATGATTTCTAGGTTTGGGATTTTCACATCCCTCTTGGGCATCTAGTCAGCTTTGGGGCCTCAATAGCAGGTAATCTCTCATTGCATGATTTTCCTATGGTGAAAATGGGCTAAAACCTTTCTGGTTTTTCCAGGGGAGCCTATGCTATAAATACAACTTACACAGGATCATCCTCGTCTTGTGGATAAACAATACAATTGTTGAGAATATTTGGCAATTTAGATGTGCATGTGCTTCATGCACATTATATTATGTTTAATAATCCAAAGAGTGTTGGCTCCTTCTCATGCTTGCTTGCACCTTGCATGTTGTGTACTTCTCACGGTCAACTTTATTCTCCTCTTAAAAAAGTGCCAATCCCATGGCATTATTTGTCATAGGTTGCATACTTTAGTTGGCACCAAAGATGTGGATGCTGGGGAGTATCATGTGTCGGCTAGAGGAGTTCTTTAGACTATTGGTGACATGGAAACTTCGAATTGTAAGGTAAGCTATTGTTGGAGTGGTGGTAGGTGTCGTGGTTGTTAAAGTTGGTGGGATTCTTTTGGGATTATGCTGATGGATTTAGATGTTGATTATTCTTATAGTAAGTTCTCATGGTGAGACATAGGTTAGAAGTATTGCTTGAGGATGGAGGATCTTGAAGGACAAATGATTGCATGTTGATCCTTGGAATCTTTAGTATCAACAATTGAAAGCCTTTTCATCTCGAGGGGGGGGGGTCACTCATGAATATATGTATATATAACATGAGTTCAAAATAAGGGGTTTTTAAAATAGCATTTTTATACATTTTTTACATATAGAAGGGTGCCATATAAAGGGGTTACTTACATATTGAATAGAAAATGGTTGTGTTTTATTCAAGAAAAATTCATAGATTAGGATATTCATAAACAGGCCATGAACGCACATTATATAGAGAATGTATATACAATGAACTCCCCGAGCTTTTCATGCAGTCTCTCCTTGGCGGATAGTGCTAGTCTTCTTGTTGTGCACAAGACATATTCTGTTGGTTTTGGAGACAAGTCTAAACTTGAAGTGTTGTTCCACACTTAAGGAAATAGTGCATAGTTTATGGTGCAAATATTACCCGAGTGCTCATAAATACTTGCTAGTTAGAAGATGGTGATTCTAGTTCCTTGTAGCTATGTTATGGAAAGAGAGTTGTGGCTAGCTAAAATTATTATTGAATGAATTCTAAAGATTTCATCATTGTGCCCGATAAGATGTTTCATAGATAGATAGATTGAGAACAAGGGACTTCAATATTTGAAGCTACTTCTAGTGAGATTGAAGAGAATGGTCTCTTTTTCTAGCGCTTTTCCACCTTGATTTATCATGGGTTGATGTTGTCTAAGAAAGAAAATGTGCAAGTGACTTAGGAGGGTGACAGGTCAAAACCATAGGGAAGGCATGCTATCTAGGTATGTTCTATCATTGTTGTGCCCTAAGTGAGTGTGGGGGTAATGAAAAAAAAGGCTAGGGGATTAGGGACAGAGCGGGCCAATCAAGGCCACCAGATGTACCTAATTTAAGGGCCCCTAGGTGTTGTGCAATGATGGTGCATGCATTTTCTTATTTATTTACTTATTTATCTATCCTATTTTTCTCATCTTTTTTTAAAATAATGCAATCAATGCTATACAATGAGCCTTTCAGCCTTGCAAAAGAGATAGAAGATTTTTTAAGGCTCAAAAGGCTAAAAATGATTACTCCTTGAGAAGGTACATTTATTCGATCTTTTAAGCATCGATTTGAAGCGTGAAGAACCTATTGTTGATGAAGAGTAGAAAGTTGAAAGACGGTTGAAATTCTTGGGTAGCCATTGCTCTTCATGCTAGAATGGTAGAGAGCTTGAAACAGCGGGTGAGATTTGGTCGACAAAAACAACTCCTTAATACTAGTTTTTCTTCTTGCTTTCCCTTGGAGTTTGTTGAGAATCGTATGCACCCATGGATTTAGTCTTTCTTGTCTCATTTGGGTATTTCATAGCTTGTTGGCTTGTTGCTTCTTTATTTGTACTTTAAGCATATCATTCGCCACCTATTTATTTGCATTCACTTGATAATGCTTGAGACACATGTAGTCGAGTTAAACAAGGGCTTAGAGGAAATTTGAAATTTACTTTTTATATCACTTACTCATTTATGTTGTTAATCAGTTACTTTTTATTGCTCCCTCCTTGCACAAAAAATGTTACAATGCTCCTAGGCTTTGTAGGGATACTGAGTGTGGTGTGCATGTAATTTTTTATAGTATTGGTTTTTGGTTTTTTTTTTTGAAAATTTATTTTGTATAAAATTATACTGTTTAAGGTTTTATGGTACTAGGTTACTTTGCCAAGGTGTAAGCCATTGAAAAAAGTTAGGATTATACTCTAGTGTAGCATAGCTATCAAGAAGTTAAGGTAATTTTGCAATTACGGTTAGATATGCATCGATGCCAAGTATGCCACCTCCTTAATTTAATCTACTCGCAACATGGAGTTCTTCTTTTGTGAGAAGTTTGTTGAGTAAGGGAAGGTCTAAAGAGAGGTCCAATTAGCTTGACTTCTCATACAATGGAAAGCACTCAAGAGGGAAGTTGGAGCTACATTAGTTAGTAAATTTGGGATTTCTAGATGGCTCATCATTGCTCTCAAATAGTCAAGAGCTAACTTTCAAGTTTAGCAATTGAGGTTCTCAATGTGTACCAAACTTACTTGAATGGGCTACCATTCTCTACCTTCTCTTCTAGTGTTAATAATTCCTTGATGGTTGGCACACATAATGAAATATGGAATGTTGGGGTCAAATGGCATTCCTTAGGTTCCTCTTTTGAAATGAGTCACATAAGGTTATCTAGGTGATCACTGTATTGCTCATTGAGATGTTCTTGCTCCTCCGAAGATAATGGCCATAATAGGTAATCCTCAAATTCCTCAGTGAGGATTCCAACATTAGACTAGGTACAAACACAAGAAAGGAATGTGATTTTATCACACAATTATTGAAGGCAAATAGTGAGTCATTGTTTTTTGTTATGGGAAACTTCTTCTACAATGTCTTTTAATTTTCTCAACTAAAAGTTGGGTTTCAATTGAGCTAGAGGTTTTGGGTGAGTCTCTCGGGGAAGTTACTATATGTATATCCTCTACATCACGTATGTTCAAGGCCTATTTATAAATATCTTATCAGTGAATTTTTTCTAAATAAAATATAACCCTTTTCTATTCAATCTGTAAATAACTCATTTATATTACACCCTTTTGTATGTAAAAAATGTAAAAAAATAGTATCTTAAAAATACCTTATTTTGAACACATGTGATGCACCAATATATTCATGAGTAACTTACCCAAGGGGTGAGCTGAGCTTGACTTGAGAGCTATTGACTCCCTAGGGCTCATTGGGTTGGTGATTGTAGCACTCTTTTTTGAGGTATTAGGAGAATTTTCCTTGGCAAAGTTAGTGGATTTGGTTGCAATTGGGAAGTGTGACTATTGTGGTTCCACTTCTTGATGGGAAGTAGTGAGGAGTGATTTAGTGGGTTTGGAAGTTATAACCATTGAGGGAAACTATGGTTTTAGATCTTGGTTCTAGCTAGAAGGATTCCTAGGGTTAAGAGACTCTTATGTGTTTTGGGTTCTTTGTGGATGTGTCTTTAAGGGCAATGATTCGTCTACTTTAGAGCCTATGTTAAGGGTTTCATTAGGCGGTATGGATCCTTGGCCAGGATTTGCAATGTGATCGGCCATTTTTGTTTTAGTTGTGTGGGATGAGGACATAGGTAAGTCACTCTACTTTTCCTTTTTTAAGGAAGGAGTGGATGGCACTAGGGCAAAATCAGGGGTAGACTAGCTTTCATGTCACAGAGCTGTAGATTAAACCACCTGAATAAGTAAGTATTATATTGAGACAAAGCATAGCCTTCTAGGATTGTTGGAGCCTAGATAAGGCAAAACATGTATGCACTAGCATCAAGCACCATGCTTCCTTCTCTTAGTCTATTAGCTATATATAGGCCTTGTTCGATGAGAAGTTTATCAAATAAGGGATGATTTTGTGTAGTGGTTGAAAATTTGATATCATGATGAGTGATAACACTTGAAGGGATGTAGGAGTGACATATGTAGGGTCATGCACAAAAGTCCAAATAACTTATCTTTGCTCAACTATTATCATTGGTTGGTGGCCAATTTTGGGTTTCTAGATTGTGGTTAGAATGCCATTTGTGCTCAAGGGCATCTTGCCCTTTTCCTTTCCGTTCCATTGCTTCTAATTTCTCCTTATTCATCTCACAAAGGGTAGTATAGAAGGAAGAAATTAGATGAAATTCTTTAGTGGTGGCTTTCGGTATACCTTTCATAATATTCTAAGCAATGACCATGTAGTGAGAGAAATTATGTTGTTGCTTGTCCCATGTCAATGACTTTCGTATGAGATGCGTATGCTCATCTATTAGTTGGCCAATGTCATTTTAAATGTATGCGCATGCATGAGTGATGTTAGCTTTGCATCCAACTAGACTAAACACTTCATTACTAACTCATTGTTTTGTTTTGCTAGCTCATTAGCCATCTCCTCAAGAGTTATCTTTGTTGGTCTAGGCCTGAGGTGTGTTGGAGGTTCTAGAGATTCTTGTTGGAAAGTAATAGTAGCTGAGTTAGCAGACTTGGCTACTCATGTGATTTGAGATTGATTGCTTCATCAGATCCTTATCCCCATTGGGTGTGGCAATGTCCTTGGTTGATTTTTGTGATTCTATTTGTGTAGGTTGAGCAACGGTACAAGGTTTTTGCTACTAGGATTTCTATTTCTTCTTAGGTGAAGCATCTTTAGGAGACTTAAGACTCCTAAATAGGCTACTCGATGTCTCTAATCATTGCTTGTTGCTTATTGATAGTGTGACTCTTTTGTTTTGGAAACATTCTTGTGCAACAAGAATATTACCATGGAGTGGACACATTAATTCCTCTTTTGTGTTTGTTGTCCTATGAAGTATTACCATTGTCTCCTTGGATTCAATAATTGCATTACATAGTTGTACCCAATGTTAAGTTCTATCTCCTTTTTTCGACAAGCAAAGTTTGGCTTTTTGGTTTCTATCTTAGCTTTCTCAATTTCTTAAGTGGTTTCCTTTGTTTCTTTTGGTTGGGCTATGATTGATAGAGGTAGTAATGCATGTGGCTTGGGTAACCAGATCCCTAGATAATACCCTTGAGCATGTAGCAACATTTTTTGGGAACTCACTGTGGCATTGTGCCAACTCTCTGTCGGATTTTATGGTGGTATCCCTAGGATCTCCATTGTTTCTTGCATGGGGTTTTATGTTTGGTAGTATTAACAATATAATGGGAGCTATAAAATTTTTGGGGTCTCTTGCTAAGACTAGAGAACTTTGAGGGGCATTTGCTTGTAGTCTTGTGCTTCAAGTAGCTCTCTAAGAACTTTATGACTCTCATCACTTGACTTTCTATCTAGGTCAGAAATTGATTGCTTACCCTTGTCTTGAGCAACAAGGAGGTTGCTTTTGCTAAAGATCATGATGATCTTGACACCCAATAGGGTCAAGTGATCCATTTTGCCTCATAGTCTATATCGCACTTAGTTGCACATTTGAAAGGTTTGCCAAGTAGGATTTCCTTCTCGATATCCTCTCGATGAGAATAAGTGCATAAAACATAGCTAGCATCCATTTTTTAAAAGGTAATTAAGATTTTACATTTTCCTTGAAGAGAGTATGGCGATTCTTTGTAAGGAGTGACTATAGTGTCTGTGGGCACTAGTTTGGGCTATCCTATGCAAGTCCAAGCATGATAGGCAAGGATATTAGAATCATACCCTTCATTAATGAGAGCTTCAGTAGTGTGCTCTCGCTTTTCAACTAAGCTATAGGCAAGTGGAATTAGCTCATTGTCTTCAGGGTCAATGCCAATAGTCTTTTCCATACAAGTAGAAATTTTAGAACCAATAGCTGTAGGGACTTGTTACTAGTTGTTGCATGTTCAAGACCTTCATGACGCATGGGGATAAGCCCAATATGGTGACAAAATTTAGCATCGGTTAATGGGTTTGGGTGGTAGCAAGCTACATGGCCTAATTGATGGAAATTTTAATAAGCTCTAGGCTTCGGAGACTATGTGATAGATGAAGTGTGGGATGGGTCATGAGATGAGTGCATGGCGGTTGGGTTTTTGGCTCATTCGCGCACATAGACTTTTCATTTTATCTTTGAGTTGGTTTGTTGTGTTGTGGAGTTAAAGAAAAAGTTTGGTGTGTCTAAGCAAATAAGTTGGTTTGATTTAAGTTTGGATCATTGGAAGAATTAGGTATTCCTTGAGCAAGGTTAAGTGCACTATGACAGTCAATAGTGGAATTAGTAGGCCACTTGATCCTAACACTTTCTTTGGTGTTTGTGAGCTAGTTAAAATTTATGTCGTTTAGCTTTAGAGATTGTGAGATCATTGTGAAGAAGTCTGATGTGGACAAGAATTCTATGTAGCTAGGAAGTTGTTTAGGAGTTTGTGGTGATGCCAGGATTTCTATTTTGTGATGAGGATAAGAAGTTGAAAAGAAAAAGAGTTGAAGGTTCTGTTCATGAGGATTTAGGCATTTTTGGCTCCAAGAAAATTGTTGACCCTTAAAAATAATGGTTGCACTTTTTCGTGCTTCCAATTACATGCAAGTGGATAGTGCATAGTAGGCTTTCGATTCCTTGTAGTAGGCACTCGTAAATTGTTAATGACTTGCAGCACTTAAATCATGTAACATTCGCTTAAACTACCTCTTGAGGATAAATATATAACATTTTCTTATGGATAATGCAAATTTTTTTATTATTCCCCTCCCCAGCCGATTGTTGTACTGGAAGGGAAGGGGAATAGAAGGGACATGGAAGCTCCTCGGTGGAGCTCTCGGAGTAATACGACCATGCATGCTGACACGAAGGAGAGGGAGGATCCCTCCCCTCCCCTATTTAAGCGAAGGGGGCTGCTGCCGGGAAGGGAGGTACGAGAGACAGAAGACAAAGGGAGGGCCGCCATTATGAAACGGTGAGGGAGAGAGAGAAGGGCTTTTAAGTTGGGAGGACCCTGTGGAGCTGTTGTCGCCTGAAGGAGGACGAAGGGAGGCTGCCGCCTTGTCACACGGATGTGGAGCTGCCACGCCCCCAACTGTCAATTGCCGTCGACAGACGGCCCTATTACCCCCCCCCCCCCCCCATGTGGAAAGCTCTGGAAGCTCAGAAGCTTCCAAGGGAGGGGCCTTCTTAAGCCCCCTTCCTGTGCCTCATCAAATCCCCTCCCCCGGGTTTTAAAATCCTTTTAAGCCCCCTTTCTTTTGGGTTTATCACCCTTTCCTCCCCCCCCCCCCCCCATGTTTAAAACCCTCACAAGCCCTTAGGCCCTTTCCCATGAATGTTGGAAAATCACCCTTTCCCCCTCGTTCTTTTAAAGTTCACTTAGCCCCCTTTCCTTAAGCCCCCTTTCCTTAAGCCCCCTTTCCTTAAGCCCCCTTTTCCATTTTTTATAAACCCTTAAGCCCCCTTTCCCGTGGATATTGAAACCTCCCCCCCATGTGTAAAATTCCTTATCTCCCTTCCCTTGTGACATATTGAAACCCCCCCTCCCCCCCTCGTGTTTAAAGCTCATAAACCCTTTTTCCCCTTAGCCTTCCCATGCTTCCCATGGGCTTTGAAAACCCCGTGCCTTATAAATTTCCTTAAGCCCTTTTCCTTGGACTTAGGGATTACTCCCCATTTCTCCCCCGTGATTAAACCCCTTAGGCCGTTCCTTGCCCTATGCAAAATACCTTTGGGCCTTTGTTCTTTTTCCCCACTCGTAAAAGAGAAGAAGAGTGTTGAAGGTTTTTTTTTAACACCTCCCTTTCCCACTCAAAAACCCTCATAAGGGATTCCACACTTTATTTATTTTCCATTTGTGCGAGCCATTATAAGGCCATTAAGCCCCTCCCATGGCTTTAATGGGTCTTATCGGCAAAAGATTTTGAAACACCCCTTCGTTCGAAATCCCTACTTTAAGGAGGGAGCCTTCTAAAACTACTTTCGATAGACGGTGCAAGGGAGCGACGGTGGAATTACAAAGAGGAATTGTAAAGCTACTTCCATGTTCGAAAGACTACAATTGTGATGCCTCCTAAGAAAGTCCAAGGCGTAGCCGTGGGAGGGTCATCTCTGGGCATCCACGTGGACATCTCACCCCAAGCCCGGGTTTTCCTTCCTAATTTTTATTTGAAATTGTTGTAATTCAATCATGCAAGGTTAATTATTAGAAATAGGATATATTTTTGTCCTAGTTGTTCACGACAAAGGAACTTAGTCATCAATACTTTTAAATGAAACATGCAAATTAAGAAAGTATGAACGCATTTCTAGCAAATAGCTTATGTATTGAAATGAATTATAAGACTAGATTATTATCCATTAAAATAGTATACTTCGGTTAAGCCTAAAAGTATAAACTGCATCTCGCACTATTAACCCATATTGCAGTGAATCATCATGGAAAGTGCAAAGCATGAAACGATTCTTACGATTCATAAACCCTATGAAATTATCGTTGTCAACTGCATAAATTAGCAAGAAAAAGGTTGCTTATTTCGCATGAATTTTGTTCGCAAAGAAAAGGGAAGATTAGTTGAAATTAACCTAACCTATGCCTGTGACCTCAAACCGATAAGTTTAGGGTTCAAAAATCAATTTAAGCATAGACAACAAGTCATGTAGAAATGATCCCGTAATTATTTTCTAGAGTAAACAAATTGGCATAAACCTAAAACACCTAAACCGCGGAGTATTGGTTTGGAATGAGTTAAATTCCAAGAAACGCCTATACCCTAAATACTTGCCCACATTCACTGAATGTAGGGACAGTGAATTGTAATCGTAAAGTGAACTAGGGTTTGTCCCTAAGAATCTTATAAAGATGAAACTTGGAAACCCTAGGTCTAATGATGTCAGCCTAAAGAACCTGAAACAGATTGTTTCGTGACTCCATAGTCTCATAGTTTGATGTAGCACTTGTGCAACAAGTGCAGAGTCATATAACCTTGTGATTGGATCACAAGGGAATGGCCAAGTTCTCGCAATGAAGTTGGCATGTACTTACGCAAGTTATCTTGCAGGAGGATGAATAATCATCCTAATTTAGTAGTCTTTCTTGAGTAAAGAAGATTGATTGGAAACTAAAGAGCAGTCGATAAACTGAAGTAACCAATGAACTTAAGGTTTGACCAAGTTGGGTTAATAGGGTATGCCCTAACCCAGGATATAGGGGATCTTGCCAAGTTGCAAGTCATCCCGGATCGAGTGTTGGACACATTCGAAAGGAAGGATTTATTCCTTAGCAATTTACCAACAAAAATGATCAATGGAAATGTTTGTGCTTGCTACAGATTTTAGAGCACTGTTTGGCTTTGTTTGATCAATGAATTAAAAGATAAATGGATATTTATACTTCAGGTTGAAGGCCTGAAGAGAGAGGCAACTTCAGTTATCCCCGGCTGCTTGCCTAACCCTAACCAAGGGGGTTGTTGACCGCGCGGAGCAAGTGGACCGAACCCGCCGCGAGAGGTCTCTCCATTGAGCGCTACTTGGAGCAGGAGGACGCTTGGGTTCAAGGGGGGATCTGGCCGTAAATCCCTCGCCTTCCGAGTCCTGCACAAGAGGCTAACGTGACTCGGGATTGGATCTCGAGGCCCGCATACTAGTCTACAGGTGGAAACTTGGATTAGTGATCCCTGTGGATTGTTGGATAGCCTTCGGGCAGATTGTGGATAAGCCTACAGGCTGGACTCTTTGTATTTCAAAGATAAATATAATAACCTGTTAATAAGGAACTTGTCTGATATTGTTTTTCTATGTCAAGTGATAAGATTACCTGAAAGAACCAGTGCCTAACGGGTTAATTAAAGAAGCTGGTTGTTACATGTTCAACTAATATGTTAGGTAACTAAATAACTAAAACAACCCGAGAAAAGTGCGAAAGATGGGCCATAGGTCCATCCTACGGATGGGTGGTCCCAGTTGGCCGGGAACTTTTCTCAAATCACGATGGACATCTGGAATATCGTCAAAGAACACGAACAACAAGAGCGTTGACCTAGAGTTATATTTGAACCTGATATACGAGAGAGACATAGTTATAGGTGATGAGGGAGTTTCATGAGAGTCCTTGGGCTGGTCATAGAGGAGCATGGGCTACTTATGAGAAAATCAAGGAGAAATATTGGTGGAAAGGCATGTATAGAGATGTTTCTCACTTTGTAGAGACTTGCAGAGACTGCCAGATGTATTCAATAGTGCGTCATCGAGATGAGCTTCATCCTACCTATTCGCTATGCATTCATTATAAGTGGGTAGTTGACCTGGTTACTATGCCTATGGGTCTATGGCAGATGAGGTATATTGTTTTGGCTAGAGAGGATCTTACCAATCATGTTGAGGGCAGATCTTTGAGAACGAAGACCACTAGTGCAGTGTGTAAGTTCTTATTGGAAGAAATTTTCTGCAGGTATGGTGGGTAAGATCACTGCGGATCGCGGTGAATTGGATGCAGATGAAGCTAGGGAGTTTTTCTCTCAACTAGGAATCAAGTTGGCTCTAACCACAACATATAATCCAGAGGGAAATGGGAAGAGTGAAAGAGGGCATCTGCCGATAGTGAAAGCATTAGCCAAAGCATGCAGAGGACGGATTGGAGAATGGCCGAGACTTCTACCATTTGCTTTGTGGGCTGATCGTACGGCTCACAGTGTCACAACAGGATATATGCCCGCAGAGTTGATGTATGGTCAGAAACCGGTTATGCTGACTGAGACTTGTGCTTTGACTTGGTCAATTTTACCTTGGCAGGAGGATTTAACGAGAGAAGAGCTCTTAGCTCTTCGGATTAGATAGTTGGAGAGAAGACCAGAGGATATTCAGCTAGCTATTAACAAGTTGAAGGTTGCTAGACTAAGAAATAAGGACAGGTTTGACAGTAGGCATCGCTTGCGGCCTAGAGCAATAGAAGAGGGAGACTGGGTATTAGTCTTTGATACAGCCTTGAAAATCAGCATACTGCACTTCGAAAGATGGTGAAAAGATGGTTTGGGCCGTACATAGTTAGACATGTCTTTGATAATGCAACATATGAGTTGACAGAATTGGATGGGACAGTGCTTAGAGTGCCTATTGTTGGAAAAAGAATCAATATTTTCAAGAAAAGAGATGATGAAGATTATGCATTCGAAGAATTTGCAAGAGAAGAGCAACGAGAAGAAACTCCAATGGAAGAGACAGATGATATGACAGATAATCTTGTTGATATACCGGAAATGCACAATGAAGAGATTGATCTGTTTGTGGATCTTGATGATAATGATCATGGGTAGTTGGCCCATCCGGAGGATGCACAGGATTAGAGGGGGTGGATGTCGTATTGCTGCGCATTCAAGGTGTGAAATTCACCCAAAAGTTGTGTGTGAGATTTGATACTTTGTACATATTTAGTTGTTGTGATTATACTTTTGTTCTGCGTAGGCAGTATAGTGAAGAGGGTTTGGAGCAAGAGGAACTTATCAATAATGCTCTAGTTGGCATGTCTTGCTAAGTGGTCAGTCAACCTAGATGAGGAGGTTTTGATCAACAGTTCACAGGAGCTTTGGGAGATGTGGTTGAGACTAGCACAGATTCTGAGATTGGTTATGTATATGGTGCTTTGCTGTGGATGGTGGAGTTCTTTGTGAAGTTCAACAATTTCAGAATGACATGTATGTTAGCTTCCGTATTAGATCTTCTATGACTACTGCTATATCTTCTCTAGGCATCTACAATTGAGGTACTTTGGTTGAATATGATGGGGCAGGAATAGAGGAGCTGAAAGAAAAAGCAAGAAGGGGATGACTATTTTTGAAATGAGGGCTTTTTGGAGGGAAGCAAGAATGGAAGATGAGGAGAAAAAGAAAGGAGCCGCTTTTCTGGTCAAAGGAGAGGAAGAAAAAAAAAAGAAGTTGAGGAAGGCGAAGGGAACGATGAAGTCTGAAAACGATGATGAAGGCTAAAGGAAGCGGTATGATCGGATCAAGAGAGGTCGATGGAAAACCGTCGCATGTCCCTTTCCATGATTGAAAGCTAACACGTTTATTGCAATGGCCATAGAGTGGTCATGGTCGTGTTTCGTTGATATGCACAATCACTCCAGCATCAAGTTATTTTGAAGAAATCCACAATACGCTTTTCTAATCTGAAGGAGGAAGAGCTGCTGCGGTGAGAGGCTCAAGCTCGACTGGATGAACAGAAGGACTTCAAGAGCTGAAGAAGACATTGAAGACCGTGTTGTAGAAAAGATTGCTGTTATGATGGAAGCTATCGGGAGGATAAAGACGTTGAAGCAGTCGGATGACGATTCTTCAGTCCTAACTGAAGGTAGATGAAAAGAAGCACAATGCGCGATGCTGCTAATCGGCAAGTGGCTACACGAATCATGTCTGAGCACATGTATGAATTAACTCTATTGAACCTTTCCAAGAAGTTATCGAAGGCAGGGGCATGTGCGAGATAAATCTCTGAGTAGCTTGATTTAGGGTCATCATCAGGATCCCTTATCAACACACAGCATAAGGAGTTTATGGAACAATTGGTGTTGAGAAAACATCATCCAAATTGGAAATGTTCAAGCAATATTGATGGTTGGGCTGTTTCCGTGAACACAATACAGAGCCTATTTGAACCATAGGGTGGACTATTAGCAGGCTGCGGCATACTATTTCCATGGGCTGATTTTGGATGAGGGATCTAATCATGCAAAGGCAGCAGCATGCCTACAACTATCTGAGAGTTCTTTAATGAAGAGCAAGAAGTTCTGTGCTGATTTCTGTGCGAGCACTCCAGCAACAAAGGCCCCTCCTCTATGGAGTGCTATGAAATACTTGTCTGAGAAGACACTAAAGGATGCAACCAGCAAAGCACGCAAACAAAGTGACAGTAGCCTTGAGAAGGTTTCATAAAAGATACTAGATCTACCAGAGTTTTCAGTGGCATTGCAACCTGATGCCTGTGAAGACATTAAAAACAAAATCAGAGAACATTAGCAAAGACTTATTGCTCGTTTGACCATGTAATGTCATGCGAATTTGATTTCTGTATTGGGTCACAACTAGCACCTACTGATGCTTCTCAGATTGACATTTAATACTAAACCTCTTCAAAGAGGCTGGAAGGCCGGCTATTTCCTGCATTCACATGTATGTTGGAGTTTGTGATGTCTAGCATTAATCAGCTTTACAAAACTTACAAGAGTCATGTGTAGATGCCATAATCCATTCATATTGTAATGTTGTCATAAAATCTGAAGGATTAACAGACTTGTCCATGGAAGATGCTCCCCATAATCATATGCTTGAGCATACACTCACAACCATAAAACAAACCCATCTGGAACTTGTTGCTGTGTGAAAAATTGGACAATAGGATTATTCGTATGTTGAATCTTCTATCCTGAAATTTGTCAAGGTCCTCCATGGACGCGACTTTACTTTCGAAAACCCTTCGACAGCGGCCTCACTCCTACAGAGCATTAATGGAAGAGCCTCCTACCACAGAGCCTTCTATCTCCCACTCGCAGTCTCTCGTAATAGGCGGCAGCACTTTGTGTTCTCTCCCATCTCTGGCCACCCCCATGGTTTAACTAGGGGAGGGGAGGGGGATCCTCCCTCCCTTGCGTGTCGTCCTGCATGGCTACAAGCTTTGGCAAGCTCGAGCAAGGAGCTTTCCCACCCTACTAATCCCCTCTTCCTCCAGCTTGACAGTCGACTAGAGGAGGGGAAAGAAAAAAAATTCTTTTATCTAAAGGATAATTCCATTATCTTCTAATGGCCAGTTCACGTGACCCTACGCCTTCGGAATATTACATTCTCTCCCGCTTAGAGGAATCGAGATGTCCTCATCTTGAGATAAACTGGGGATATTGATGGTTGAGAGTGCCTTCATCTATCCAAGTGGCATCTCTTCGGGATAATCTTTCCACTGGATCAGGCACTCTCTCAAGCTTCTGGATCTCAATTGTCTCTCCCTAACATCTAAGATCCTATCAGGCCTTAGTTCAAGGACTCCTTGACTAGGCATTACAATTTCTTGGTCATCAAGTACATGGTTAGGATTAGGTATATACTTCTTCAATAGGCTGATATGGAATACATTGTGAACCTTTAGGTTCTCAGGGAGTTGCAGTTTATAAGCATTAGGCCCTAGGCATTTGTGGATCTTGTAAGGTCCACAATACCTTGGACTTAGCTTTTTGCAATCTCCTATGGATAGGGAACTCTTCTTAGGGCGTACGCGAATGAAGACCATGTCTCCTTCTTTGAAGACTCTCTCGTGACGCTTCAAATCCGCGTAGGCCTTTTGTCTATCCTTGGTAGCTTGGATGTCTTGTTTTATTGACTTTATTTGGTCATCCATCTCTTCCAACATCTGCCTTGAAGCTTCAACCCTTAAGGTTGGATCTGAGAAGTTTAGGGGACTTCGATAGTCATGGCCATACAATGCTTGAAAAGGGGTCATCTGAATGCTTTGTTGGTAAGAAGCATTGTAGGAAAATTCTATCAAAGGCAAGTATTGAATCCACCTCTTCGGCTCACAACAGTAGTATGCCCTAAGCATATCCTCAATGACTTGATTTATTGTTCTGTTTGGCCATCCGTTTGGGGGTGGTAAGTGGTGCTAAAGCAAAGTTGAGTCCCAATGGCTTCAAAGATAGCTCTCCAGAAGTAAGATGTGAAGAGAGAATCACGATCACTAATAATTCTTCTTGGTAGCCCATGTAGCTTGAATATCTCCTTGATAAAAAATCTTGCAATGTCCGAGGCTTTATAGTTTATCTTTACTGGAATAAGGTGTGCAGCCTTAGTAAGCATGTCAACCACAACCATGATGGAGTTGTATCCTCCCTGGACTTGGGGTGGGCCTACAACAAAATCCATACTGATGAATTTCCATTTCATTTGGGGGATGTCTAGAGGTTGCAGCTTCCCTGGCATATTGACATATTCGGCTTTGATACGTGACAAACACTCAGTTACATACTTAAGAACATCACCTTTGAGCCTCTCCCAATGGTAGATTTTTCTAACTGTATTGAGAGTCTTGGCATAGCCAGGATGTCCTGAGAAAGGGGAATCATGAGCTTCCCAAAATATCTTCTGCTTAAGTGACTGGCTTGCTAGTATACATAACCTTGTTCTATAGTAGACAAGTCCACTATTAATAGAGAATTCATGATACTTAGCCTGCATTTTTTGATTTTGATCCTTGATAGAGATCTCCCTTAGCATTGTTTGGTAGGCCGGATCATGGCATGCATCCTCTCTAGCTAACTCAAGTATTGGATTGTTTGGCATAGACACTTTTGTGGCTAGAGATCTAGTTGTTGATGGATTCTGCAAGATTAGGGAATCAAGGAATTCCTTGCGACTAAGTGCATCGGCAACTACATTCTCTTTTCCTGGTCGGTACTTGATTTCAAAGTCATACTCCTCCAACACTTCAATCCACCGACGTTGCCTCATGTTGAGCTCATTCTGGGTAAAGATCCATTTGAGACTCTTATGGTCAGTTACTAGAGTAAACTTGTTACCCAACAGGTAGTGTCTCCAAAGCTTTAGAGTGTGGATGACAGCTAGCAAGTCTAGATCATGTGTAGCATAATTCTTCTCATGACTCTTCAATTTCCTTCAAGAGTATGCTACAGGATGGCCTTCCTGCATGAGTACACACCCCAAGGCAAGTATGCTAGCATCAGTTTACTACCTCAAACTCCTTATTGAGGTGTGGAAGTTTTAGGATAGGTGATGATACCAAACTTTGCTTCAATCTGTCGAAGCTATTTTGTTTGGGAGTTGACCATGCAATGGCTGTTTGCTTCTTCAGTAAGTTCGTCAGAGGTGCTGCAATCAAAGCAGAGTTTTTTATGAAGACCCTATACCATCCTGTCAATCCAAGAAAGCTGCATATTTCTTTGACAGATGTTGGTATTGGCCATTCTAGCACATCTCTGACCTTGGCTACGTCCATTGAGATTCCTTCTACTGATATTATGAATCCTAGATATTCAATCTGACGTTTGAAGAATGCACACTTCTTCATCTTAGCATACAGCTTATGTGCCCTCATTGTCTCAAGGACAATCCGAAGTTGGGATTCATGATCTTGTTCTTGTTTGGAATAGATTAAAGTGTCGTCGAAGAAGACAAGCACGAAATCATCAAGATATGGCCTAAAGATATCCTGCATTAACCTCTTGAAGGTGGCAAGTGCATTCGTAAGTCCGAATGACATAACTAGGAGCTCAAAGTGCCCATATCTCGTATTGAAGGCCGATTTGGGGATATCTTCTTCCTTGATCCTTATCTGATAGTAACCCAACCTGAGATCAATCTTGGAGAAGATCTTTGCACCCTGAAGGCGATCAAGAAGCTCATCTATTCTAGGAATAGGGTACTTGTTCTTGATCGTTGATTGATTCAATCCTCGGTAATCAATACATAGTCGAAGTGTTGCATCTTTCTTTTTCTGGAACAGTACTGGAGCTCCCCATGGTGAACTGCTAGGCCAGATGTAGCCCTGATCTAGCAATTGCTTGAGTTGTTCCTTCAGCTTAATTGCTTCTGGTATGGACATCCTACAAGGTCTCTTTGCAATTGGCGCAGCTCCTGGTACTAACTTAATCTCATGATCAACTTCTCTTTGAGGCGGGAGTTCTGTCAACTCTTCAGGGAATACATTCGCGTATTCCTTTAGCCAAGAAGGTCCTTCACTAGACTCTTGCTGCTGATCTAACTTGTTGAGCTTGATCAACTAGACAAGTAATCCTTTCCTGACTCCTTTTATGATCCGAGATACTTTGGCCAATTGGATTTTTGGCACTCCAGCCTCACCTTGAGTTATGACTAATTCCCTTTCAGAGTTTCGAAAGGAAACTTGGCCCTTTCCACAATGAATGTGGGCGTCATTAGGCTGAAGCCAATCCATTCCGAGTAGACACTCATGGATACCTAAATTCATGACTCTGAATTTGATTGAAGTCTTATTTCCTCCTAGAAACAATTCCACCTTAGCAGTTTACCTGGTACAAGTAACCTCACGACCATTTGCCAATTCCACAAGCAAGGTAGGTGCTTCTACTGTGGCTATTCCTAATCTTTTTGCACAAGCTGGTGAGATAAAGGAATGTTTACTGCCACAATCAATCAAGGTCTTGAAACTTTTACCTTGATAGTCCGACGGTGTCTGAATCACCGAGAACTAGCGATTCCGGCCTTTCTTGTGTAGAGCGGCATGGACTGTCGCCCTTTCAAATTCTACTTCCATGGTCGGATCTTCTTCTTCTTCGCACATTTGCCTATTGGCAACACATGCGGTTCTTCCTCTGCCTCTGGTAGCGGCTCGTTGACCACGGACACCTAATGATGTTCTTCAACATGACGTTAAAAGGAAGAGCGGCAGTGTGGTATCACAGTCTAGAAGCTGGAACCATGACTAGCAATTCCCTATTCTTTACAGCTTTTCGTAGAGAGTTTTCCCCTAAGAAGGGTGGACAATATTGGTTGCGTGTTTTGAATGTAACACGCCAAGAGCCAAATGAGAATGTCCAGATATATGCCAAGAAACTAAAGCAAGTTCTTCACAAACTTAACGCTTATATTCCCATTCCAGTGGATGTACAATTGCAATATTTCCTACATGGATTGGATTTTAATATCCAAGTGCAGCTGAGTAGTGTTACTTTGGCCGATATTGACACTTCCATTACCCAAGCAGAAGTAGTAGAGTCGCGCTCAAGCAGCTTATGCAACAAGGATAAATTGAGATGGTAATAATTTGGCCTTAACCAATGGGAGTCAAGGGGACCCCATGTTAAATACGAGTGGCAGAGGGAGTATTATGCCGAATCTGCCTATGTTACCAGCTCCTCCTAGCATGACTATGCCTATGGCTAGTTAGGCGGCCTCACTAAATAGTGGTGGAAACCAAACAATGAATCCTAATGTTGTCCCAGTTGGTCAGCGGCGGCTGATTCCTAATCAAGTGGTTAGGCCCATGGGACGATAGACTGATGATCACGACTATGAGTCGAGTGCTTCTAATGTCCTTGGTGAAGTTAAGGACATGATGAAGTTCTACATTGATATGATCTTTCAATAGTATTGACAAATAGTTTTGGATGTCAATTTTCTTAAGAAGAAACAGAATTTGATAGGGAGCTGAGGCCCTGAAGAGAGTGGCCCCTCAAGATTCAATTGTAAGTGGTGTGGGGGCCAACATTTCCCTAGAAATTGCCCGAATGTCAAATGTGATATTTGCGGGAAGTCTGGCCACTTAGCTGCTACCTATTGGAGTAAGATCAGTTCTCTCCAACAAGGGAGTAAACAACCAGGTCCAGTTAACCATCGTGCACAAGGGAATAATCTCTAGCAAGACGATGGACCAAGGCAAATACTGCAAAGAGGAAAGGCTGTTGTAGAGGAGTTACCTCATGGCAGTGGAGTCAGCCTTATTGAGGCTGTACGTGTCAATGATGCTGAAACTTCTGATCTACGAGCCGTAACAAGAGGTCAAAAGATTAAAGAGGGTGACTAAGGAATTGTAAAACCTATCGAGGGAAGCCCTAAGCAAGATGCTAGGGAAAGCGAGTCCTGAATCCTTATAAAGAAGGTGGACCGTTAAGACCTGTTGGCAGTAAAGTCGATCCCCATGAGGATAAAGGATTGCCAATAAAGAAGGTAAAGGCTAAAAAAGAGGCACCAAAGCCGATGGAAAGAACAAGTGCAATGTTGTATGAGACAATTACAAAAGAAAGAGAGAAGTATACAAGGAACTAAGGCATATTTGCATATTGTGGCTGATTACACTGATGTTTTTTTATCGGCATATCTAGACTTGAAGGATCGTGTGGTGATGGCAGCTAAGGTTAGTTTCTTCTTCAAGATTTGGAGGTTGTGGATACATCAACATGCAACGTACAACTTGAAGATAAATTTCATGAGTAGAGATGCCTACACAGATATTTAACTTTCATACCATTTTGTTGTGCTTCTCATAAAGGTTTTTTTTGAATTTTATCCTACTCTCAAGTGTCCATTACATCTCACTAGATTGGGTGCAGCTGAAATTTATTTCCATAAATTTGAAGGTATGGTGGGACAAGAGAGATCCTTTGACTTTAGAGATTTGCTACATAGTGTTGGTACTTTGAATAAGATTGCCATGCATGAATGTAGCTCAGATGGGCTGCTTTTCTCAAGGGCTCATAAAAAACAAGAGCATATATGGAAATGCTTGAATAAAAAAGATGGAATTGTAGAAGTAGATTTAGGCAACTATGAATGTGTGTCTTCAGATGATGTAATAGTGAATGCCTTGAAAGAGGGCTTGCATCAAGTAGAAATATTGTGTCAGTCATTGGGATTGAAACCTAGCAAAGAAGATAACTTGAATTGGTGGTTACACTCTTGGGAGGATACAAATTTAACATGGTCAAAACTAGATGCTGAGATAGGGGAGGCTGATGAGTACGATGACTTTGCACAACCAAGCGATGATGACCAGCAATCACAAGAGGTTTTAGATGGGGATGATGAGATCATTGCTCTTAGTGAGATTCGAAATGAAATCGATGGGATCTTGGATGAAGTTCATGACTCAGCAACAACACTATTGCAAAGAGACAGAAGATCATCCCAATGGTAGAAGTTAATGGAAAGTATATCTTCAAGTTCACATTGGTTAGCCAATTGAATGGGAATTCAACATTTTCAAAAGATCGATTGACAAGAGTAAGGCAAGGTGTCTATTTCATTCTCGAATCAAAATTAAAATCATCAGGCAATGTGAATTTCTTTGGGATAGGTTCTGATTGTCTAGTATATTTTGTGTGTGACACGCAAGATCAAGGCAGTAGCAAGCATCCAAAGAGAGATGGAAAAGCCACAAAATTAAATAAAATGGATAAGTCTCATGGCACATGGTATCTTGGCCGAGTCCAAAAGATGAGGAAGAAAGTAGGATGTAGATATGTGGATTATAAATGAGGCTTTGATTTGACAAATAGACCTCAAGGGATAGAAATTTAACTTGGTTGGTACCAAAGGGTGAAAGGACAACATATGTTCACACATGACTTAACTGACTTGAATATGATTGCTATAGAGTTAGTCATCACATTGGCAAATTTAACATACAATGCATCAAATGATAGATACCAACTATATGAGAATGATTATAAGATATTTAATGACTTTCTCAAGTGCATTGAGTAGTCACTTTGATACTCAAAGTGATTTTAATCTATTATAAGCTTTGTGTTATCTTTCTAAATAAGGTCATTACCTTTATTGTAGTGTCTTATTTTTTATAGGTAATGGATGTTCAAGCTAGAACTTGGCAAGGCCGGGGTATACTTTTTGCAGCTGAAGTATTGCAACCAAAGAGTTCTTTTGAGATCTCTTCAAACTAGTCATATGGAAACATGCTACATTGATAGAAGTATATTTTTGTAGCTGAAGTACTAAGGTGATGTATCACTATTGCATCATGGTTGAAAAATGGTGCATATATTGTAAGTAATATCTAATCTTTTTCTTTTGATTTTAGTTATGCTATATACTTTGCATGCATTGTTGATGTGTGAGTGTTTGACGCGAGGGAATTTATTTTTGTTTTGATTTCATACCAATTTTGTGGTGTTTTGATCTTTTGGGATTCTCAAGCAGCATAATGCATGGAGATGGCTAGTCATGGAAGCAATGAAGTCAACATACTTATGTATTATTCTTTTTTATAGTATACAACCTTTATCATACTACACAATCCAAATGTATAAGACATGCTTTGGACATATGGATCTTGGAGTCTTTTGCGTATAGCTCTATGTTACAGTGCTATTGTAAAAGTTTCATAATATTAACATCATGTTTGGATATCCATCTTGGATCGTTGTGAGAATTCCATGGCTAAAATACTGTAGTATACTGTTTTAATTTGAATTGTACATAAGGGGTCATGAAAATGCACATTCAATTCGAATTTTAGATTTACAGAGGGGATATAACTATAATTGCCTTCAAAAGTCACAAAAGGAGTATCTAAAATGGTGATTTTTTTAAAAAAAAGGGGTTTTTAAAGTATCCTTTGAATGCATATTATATAGAGGGCTTCTATAAGGTGACCCCCCCCTCCCGGGAGCTATCCATGTGGCAAATCCCTCTTGTTGTCTATAAATATGTGTTACAAGCATATTTTGGCCTTTTTAGCAATTTTTGCACTCAAATCATTTTAGTCCTCCTAAGCTATTTTCGAGTTCCTCATGCTATTTTGGGTGCAATTTCATTAGTTTTTGTGTGAATCACGATGAGAGAGGATTGTTGTTCGTCAAGTGGTGGAGTTTTTCCACACTATATTAGTATTCCTTGATACGAAGCGAGTAGCCATTTTTCATCTAGTTAGCTTTTTCTATTTGCACCATATCGTACATCCTACGATACAAGGGCAAGTAAGCATTCTCTGTGTGGTCAGGTTCGTCTTTTTGCATCGTATTGTGTAACCTACGATATGAAGCAAGCATGCATTCTCCATGTGGTTGGCCTTGTCTATTCATGCTGTATCGTGTATCCTTTGATGTTTGAACTAAAAGATTTTGTAGGCTCCCAAGATGTGGTCACCCCAAAGAGGAAAAGAAGAAGATTGTCTTCTAGGTCAAGGGGTTTTGGTTATCCTGCCTTTTCTCCTAAAATTCCCACTACTTCTTCTCCTTACTTAGTAGCAAGTGTGGGAATGCCTAGAAAGTCTCTAGTTAAAGAAGGTAAGTCACCATTGAGGGTTCCTAGATTGTCTCAAATCACAAAGGTTTCTATCTCAAAAATGTTCCTAGACTTTCTTCTTCAAAATGGCATGGAGTCATCTTACTATGGAACTATAAAGGATATTTTCAACCTTGACGAGGATATTGACCATGTCTTGAATTCTTGAGAAATAAATTTTGTGGAGGAGTTTGCGGCATTTGAAAGTCTTGCATTTCCTATGGTTGAAAAGGATGCAAAGGAATATGTTCATATACCTATTGGGAGCTCACATTTAGAGAAGGCATCATTCACAAGGAAGTGTACATCTCATTCTCTTGATAGGTTTTATGCATCAGATTTGTTTTGTTTTGCTCATTCTAGGAAATGCAGGCTTATGTCAAAAGCAGTTACATTCGTTGCATATACTCTTGTTAAATATCCTATCAAATCTGATGAACAACGATTGGAAGAACCAAAATGTTCCAGCTTCTGCCTTTTGGATGAGGTGGCAAATGAGAAGGATGTAGACGAATGTTTGGACCCCCAACAAGAAGCATATATTATTGACAAAATAGATGTTGCCCAATTCAAAGTTGAGACTATAATTGAAGAAACCCATTTTATGTGACTCCTCTTCTTTCTATATTGTTCCTTCTCTTCCAACTTTCCCTATTAAGGACAAGGAATACATACTGCTATCAGACATCCAAAGGCTCTTCAATATCAATGAGGATTATTGTTTAGTGATCATTGCAGAGGCTTCTAATACTGCAAATGTCATTGTTGATGTTGAAAATGAATCAAAAGAAGAGTTACTTAAGCTGGATACTAAAATTACATATGACAAGTATATTGATGCCAGGGATGCCCTTTCTCTTTGTTTGAACAAGGCAAAGTATGTTGAGAAAGAGTATGGGATTACTAATGAGGAGTTCAACTGCCTACAAGACCAACTTGGAATTTCCAATTTTGGAATAGAGGAGTCAGAGTATGTTAAAGAATTGGAAGATACCAATGAGACACAATCATCAATTAATATATGGAATCCAACTAAGCTAGAGAATGATGAAAATCAATTGGTACTATTATCTCCAATTTTGTAAGATACATTAATATGTTTGATTTCAACTTTCATTTGACATTCATCTTTTTTGCAGTTGGATATTGAAGATTTTGAGAACTTTTTGGGATAGGGGAAAGGGTCGAGAGCTAGCATTAGTTCATTTAAAGGTGTTGCATTTGGCCATTACTTAGCAAGGATTGATTCCCATGTTTTCTTGGTATTTCACAACATCTTCTCAGAGAGAAAGCAACATGTCCTATACTATGTATCAAGGGACTTACAAGGCTACTTGGTTTCTCTGGGTTACAATATAATGCACACAAGGTAATGTTTTTGGAGAAGAAAACAACAATTAGGATTTTTTGTTATAGTCCTAGTTTCTCTGCTTCTAGAGCAGGATACTTTCTAGCCCTCTCATCTTATGCTTTGGTAGCAAATCTAACTTATATAAAGTCAGTAGTTGGCTACAAGAGAATAAAATTTCTATGTTATAGAGAAAAGATCCTTAAGGAGGAAGAAGATGTAAAGGCTCTTGAGAGCTGGCTTTGTAGTTTTCTATCGTGAAAAATACTATGAATTCTCAAGTTTCATTGTCATCTTTACTATTCATCCTTTGAAGCTATCGTTAAAAAAACCAATTGAATAGCTCCTCAAGAGCATTGCTTTTTGTAACTCCTTCTCTATGTCTTGTGCTTCGCAAAAAACTTGTACATGATTGATAAAGAGATTTTTCCATGCCTTGGCTGCTATAAGTTGCTAGGGGGCCTTGCTCCTCCACAAAGTAAGGCCCATGGATATGAAGGATATGTTGCAAATACAAGAGAGTAACAATCATTTTATGCCATTAGAAAATTTATCAAAGAAAGCTTGGACTAAATACTATCTCTTGCCAAATAAAATGCGATATCCTTTTCTCACTATGCTTCCTTTATTGCTTGAACAAGATTTGTAATTGAACATTTGAACTCTTCTAGATATGTGTAGGTTGTCTTTTGTTACTTGAGGAGCTATAGGAAGATATCAAGGTGTTTCCAAACCTCCATCCTTAGAAATGAAAGTCTTGGTGTGCTTGCAACATTTATTGTTATCCCGCATAGCTCTCTCCAATGCTTCCAAGTAATGCTAACCTATTTTCCTATATGGTTTCCTAAAAAGCATCTGGCTTTTGAGCCTCCCATTTAGACATCAACCAAGACATCTCTTTTTCCCCCCGAAAGTATTGGATCTTTTCTTAAGCTTCCTTTAAGTGTACTAGCTTTTCTTATAATGACTTATTAGCATTTTCTAGAACATCAATCTTATTTGTAAGCTTAAAAATTCTTGTATGTGCAATTAATAATGTTTTTTTCATTTCATTCATTTGAGATATGTATGTGTAAGATGCAGAGCATAACCTTGTACAATAGCCAAGCATCATGTTATAACCTTCCCCAAAATATCTCACATAGTCATGAACATTAAAAAATTAAGAGGTTTACTTGTGGAAGGATCCTGGGGATAAATATTTCCATCCACCCATAAATCTATATGTTTCTTTCCTTGAGTTTGCAATATGTTAGGCTCCCTCTCATTTGTTAGTGCTCTACAACGTATACCCCTCCAAGATGAATAAATTGGATCTAGTTGGATGGTAAGTTTACACTTGTATGTGCTTGCATCAGTATTATTACAAAGGTATTACTAAGCATTTTAGTAGATCAATGACAAATGAATCTCATAGTGATAAGAAAGTGAGCACAAAGAAGAGAATGGAGAAAGAGTGGTTGGTGTGTGAAAAGAAGACGCGGAAGTAGAGAAACATAATTTTGGTGGACATATCTCAAAAATACAAATCTGTAACGTGTCCACTAGTATCATCCAGGACACGTCTTAGCAGTCCATCGGAAAGGATGTCTAGAAAGCTTCGCCTGGCACTCCCATGGAATGTTACGGGTTTGGGATCTAGGGCTTTCCGCGTCTGCCATGTAGCGGAAGTATTCCAGCCGTTCCTACTTAGGATCGACCTGGATTAGGGTTTTCCTGATTGGTCATTTCCTAACAGCAACTAGCGTCGAACCCAAGCGAGCTACTTTATGCAAAAACGACAAGTCTGAAGCAGATTCATGCTGCACTTGGTTCAAGGAGAATGGGAAACGAGAGGGATGCAAAGCTCAACCTCTCTGCCATAAGGCATAGTCCCATTCTGTTCCCCCTAAAACAACGTAAATCGGGTTAAATCATAACTCTAGGTCAATGCTTTTGTCGTTCGTGTCCTTTGATGATCATCCCACTGTTCCTCGTGATTTGAGAAAAGTTTCCGGCCAACCGAGACCACCCATCCGTAGGACGGACCTATGGCCCATCCTCCGCACTTTCCTCGGGTTGTTTTAGTTATTTAATTATCTAATACATTAGTTGGACATGTAACAACTAGCTTCTTTAATTAACCCGTTAGGCACTGGTTCCTTCACATAATCTTATCACTTGACATAGAAAAACAATATCAGACAAGTTCTTTATAAACAGGTCATCGTATTTATATTTGAAATACAAAGAGTCCCGCCCGAAGGCTATCCAGTAATCCACAGGGATCACTAATCCAAGTTTCTGCTCGTACACTAGTATGTGGGCCTCGAGATCCAATCCTGAGTCACGTTAGCCTCTTGTGCAGGGCCCCCGGAAGGCGAGGGATTTATGGCCAGAGCCCCCCCGGCACCCAAGCGTCCTCCTGCTCCAAGTAACGCTCAACGGAGAGACCTCTCGTGGTGGGTTCGGTCCACGTTCCTGGCACGATCAACAACCCCCTTGGTTAGGGTCAAGTAGGCAGTCGGGGGTATTTGAAGCTGCCTCTTCCTTCAAGACTTCAACTTGAAGTATAGATATCCATTTATCTTTTAATTTATTGATCAAACAAAGCCAAACAGTGCTCTAAAATCTATAGCAAGCACAAACATTTCCATTGATCATTTTTGTTGTTGGCAAACTGCTAAGGAATGAATCCTTCCTTTCGAATGCATCCAACACTCGATCTGGGATGACTTGCAACTTGGCAAGATTCCATGTATCCTGGGTTAGGGCATATCCTATTAACCCAACTTGGTCAAACCTTAAGTTTATTGGGTACTTCAGTTTCTGGTCTTTAATTTCCAATTAATCTTCATTACTCAAGAAGGATACCAAAGTATTCATCCTCTTGCAAGATAACTTGTGTAAGGATCTGCCATCCTCGTTGTGAGAATTTGGCATTTTTCTTGTGATCCAATCACAAGACCATATGACTCCGTACTTGCTGTGCAAGTGTTGCATCGTACTATGCGACAATGGAGTCACGAAACAATCTGTTTTAGGTTTTTTAGACTGATGTCGTTAGACCTAGGGTTTCCAAGTTTCATCTTTGTAAGATTCCTAGGGACAAACCCTAGTTCATTTTATGATTACAATTCACTGTTGCTACATTCAGTGAATGCGGGCAAGTATTTAAGGTATAGGCATTTCCTGGAATTTAACTTATTCCGAACGAGCAATCCGCGGCTTAGGTGTTTAGGTTTTATGCCAATTTGGTTAACTTTAGAAGATAATTTCGAGATTACTTCCACATGATTCGTTGACTATGCATAAATTGATTTTTCAATTCTTAACTTATCGATTTGAGGTTAGGCATAGGTTAGGTTAATTTCAACTAATCTTCCCTTTTCTTTGCGACAAAATTCATGCTAAATAAGCAACCTTTTTCTTGCTAATTTATGCAGTTAACAACGATAATTTCATAGAGTTTATGCATCGTAAGAGTCATTTCATGATTTGCACTTTCCATGATGATTCATTGCAAAAAGAGTAGGGTTTAATAGTGCAAGATGCAATTTTGTACCTTTAGGCTTAATCGAAGTATACTATTTTAATGGGTAATAATCTAGCTCATAATTCATTTCAATGCATAAAGCTATTTGCTAGAAATACGTTTATGCTTTATTTATTCTGCATGTTCCATTAAATGTATAAGTGATTAAGTTCCTTCATCGTGAACAACTAGGACAAAATATATCCTATTTCTAACAATTAACCTTGCATGATTGAATTACAATGATATAAAATAAAAATTAAGAAGGAAAACCTAGGTTTGGGGTGAGATATCCACATGGATACTGGGAGATGACCCTCCCGCGGTTGCGCCTTGGACATTCTTAGGAGGCATTGCAATTGTAGTCGTTCGGACGTGGAAGCAGCTTTACAACTCTTCTTTGGAATTCATCGTTGCTCCCCTTGCACCATCCGTCGAAAGTAGTTTTTTTTTTTTTTGGGAAGGCTCTCTCCTTGAAGTTGGGAATTCGAAAGGGTGTTTCAGAATCTTTTATTGATAGGACCTTTAACACTCTTCTTCTCTTTTACAAGTGGGGAAAAGGGAACAAAAGGCCCAAGGGTATTTTGCATAGGGCAAGGAACGGCCTAAGGGGTTTAACCATGGGAGAAATGGGGAGTACTCCCTAAGTCCAAGAGAAAGGGCTTAAGGAATTTTATTAAGCTATGAATTACATGCTGATATACTCCCATTTCATTTGAGGGATGTCAAGTGGCTGGAGCTTTCCTGGTATCTTGACACACTTGGCCTTAATTCGTTGACAGTTTAGGCATTCAGTGAAATACTTGAATACATCACCCTTGAGTCTTTCTTCCTAGTAGAAGCTTCTTCTAATTGTATTAAGAGTCTTAGCATAACCAGGATGATCACAGAATGGGGAATTGTGAGCTTCCCAAAGTATTTTCCTTTTGAGTTCATGACTTGCACGAATACATAGTCTTGTCCTGCAATAGGCAAGCTCCTCGTTTATGGAAAAATCTTGATACTTAGTCTTGAGTTTTGGACTTGAATCCTTGATGGAAATTTCTCTTAACAAGTTCTCATAGCTTGGATCCTTCTTGCTGCCTCTTATTTAGCCATTTCTATGAGAGGGTTACTAGGCATCAAAATCATTGTGGCAAGAGTTCTAACCCTAGAGGTTTCTTCTAGGATTAGAGCATTAAGGAATGATTTATGGCTTAGGGAATTTGAAATCACATTCTCCTTGCCTGGTCTATACTTGATTTCAAAGTCGAATTCTTGCAAGGTGTCAATCCATCGGCGTTGTCTCATATTGAGATTTGGTTGAGTCAAAATCCACTTTAGGCTTTTATGATCACTGACTAGGGAAAACCTATTGCCAAGCAGGTAATGTCTCCATAATTTAAAGGCATGGATTAGAACAAATAATTCTAGATCATGTGTGGCATAGTTTCTTTTGTGGATCTTTAATTTTCTTGAAGCATAGGCTACTGGATGTCCTTCTTGCATAAGCACACAACCCAAAGCAAGAGAGCTTGCGTCATTTATGATTTTGAATTCTTTGCTAAGATAAAGTAGCCTCAAGATAGGGGTAGTTACCAAACTCTACTTAAGCTTCTCAAAGCTAGATTTTTTGGCGGACGTCTATGCAATGGAGACCTACTTTTTGAGAAGGTCAATGAGAGGTGCGGCAATTGAGGCATAGTCTTTAATGAAGACTCTATACCAGCTTGTTACCCCTAGAAAGCTTCGCACTTCCTTGACCGTTGTTGTGGGTGTCGAGTCTTGTACATCTTGGACCTTGGTAGGATCCACTAAAATGCCATCTTTGCTAATACTATGAACCCTAGATATTCAATCTGCTGCTTGAAGAAATCGCATTTCTTCTTTTTAGCATACAATTTGTGGGCCCTCATTGTTTCAAGAACTATTCGTAGCTATGATTCATGGAATTCTTCATTCTTGGAATATGCTAAGATATCATCAAAGAAGACGAGGACGAAGTCATTAAGGTAGGGTCAAAAAATGTATTGCATCAACTTGTTGAAGGTGGTAGGAGCATTTGTTAACCCAAATAACATCACAATAAACTCATAATGACCGTACCTTTTATTAAAAGCAATTTTAGGGATATCTTCCTCCCTATTTCTTATTTGATAATATCCTGATTTGAGATTAATCTTTGAAAAGAACTTTGCTCCCTAGAGTTGGTCAAGAAACTCATCTATCTTGGGAATAGGATATTTGTTTTTCATTGTCACGTGGTTTAATCCATGGTATTCGATACAAAGGCGGAGTGTTCCATCTTTCTTTTTTTAAAATAAAATCTAGGCTCCCCATGGTGAATTACTTGGCCAGATGTATGCGTGGTCTAATAGGTACTTGACTTTTTCTTTCAACTCAATGGCTTCAGGAATTTGGTAAGGTTGTTTGGTGACAGGGGTAGGGCTTGGAATAAGTTGAATTTCATGATCTACTTCCCTTGCTGGTAGGAGCTCTGTCAGGTCTTTTGGAAAAACATCTGCATATTCTTTTAGCCAAGATAGTTGATCCTTGTGAAATATGCGGGATCTAGAGCATGGCAGATGCGGAAGCTATGGAGGTTGAAAGAGGAAAAAGAAACTCATGAAGACATTGACCCTGACTAGGATAAATTGTTACACAAGTGAATTAGGTTTCAAGATTGAGACTTGGACTCATAAACATAATCTTGTGTATTGACAGTGACATGACACTTTACTGGAAAGAAAAGAGTACTATCATTGCATTAGAAAAAGAGTGCAAGTACAATGCTTTATTGAATTTGAGTGGTGGTACTTTCTTCTACTGTGCATATGGGATTCTGGTCCTGTGCCCTCACTGCTCCTCACAAAGGGAATAAAGTAGGTGTGATTGCAAATATCTCAACACCCCTCCTCAATCACAACCAAAAGTATAAAGTGTGTAGAGGCTTTAGTGCGGCCATACTCAACTGAGCTCTAATACCATGTGAAATACGCGGGATCTAGATCATGGCAGATGTGAAAGCTATGGAGGTTGAAAGAGGAAAAAGAAACTCATGAAGACATTGATCCTGACTAGGAAAAATTGTTACACAAGTGAATTAGGTCCCAAGATTGAGACTTGGACTCATAAACACAATCTTGTGTATTGATAGTGACATGACACTTTACTGGAAAGAAAAGAGTACTATCATTGCATTAGAAAAAGAGTGCAAGTACAATGCTTTATAGGATTTGAGTGGTGGTACTTTCTCCTACTGTGCATATGGGATTTTGGTCCTGAGCCCTCACTGCTCCTCACAAAGGGACTGAAGTAGGTGTGATTGCAAACATCTCAACATCCTTGGCTTCACTATCCTACTCAATCTTGTTGAGTTTAATCCTTTCTTCAGCCCCTTTACTATTTGGGAGGCTTTAGCCAGCTAAACCTTAGGGTTTCGTGCTTCTCCTGAGTGGTTACTTGTTCTTCCCTTGAGTTCTAGAATGTGATTTGGCCCTTTCTGCAATGGATATGGACATCATTTAGAATTAGCCAATCCATTCTTAGCAAACACTCATAAGCCCCGAGGTTCATAACTTGGAAGTTCATTTTGAAAGAATTGCCACCTAAGCTAAATTCTACCTTGTTAGTTTGTTGTGTTGATAGAACTTCTTTGCCATTTGCTAATTCCACAAGCATTCTAGGTGCGAGAATAGTGTTTATACCTAGCCTTTTTGCACATTTTAGTGATATGAAAGAGTGGGTACTTCCAAATCGATTAAAATTCAAAAGGGTTTACCTTGATAATCTACTGGTATTTGAATTACTAAGAATTGGCGATTTGGACCCTTCTTATTGAGAGTGGTGTGTACTATAGCTCTTTCCATATCAGATTCCATCATGGGATCTTTATCGTTACTAATATCCTTTTGGTTTATTCCATGGTGGTGGCTGATGTGACAGATGGATGCTTGATGTTGACTATCCATTGGTTAAATAAGTCGAGGCCTAAGTTGTCATGGACATGCCATGATAAAGTGTACGGATTAATTATTGCTCATGCCATATGAATCCAAACCCCATGCGAATACACCCTTAATAGGACATCCTCGAGGCAACCATGCGAATGCACCCTTGCAATGTCATCCTAGAACCTTCTAGAAGATATACCATGTCATTGCTTGCATAATCAATTATGTTATCATTGAACATTCTAGAAGATCTTTAGTTGCCCTCCAACACCTATAAAAGAAGGGGATCGCCATAGAGCTCCTTAGTCTTACCAATTCCAGTCTTGGGAGCTCAAGGAGTCAAGACTTCCAAGTAAGTAACTTTGAGCTCCACTTCTAGTTCTTGTCTAGTCATGGTATCTAGTCTTGTCTTGTCTTCCATTATACTCTTGTTGTCTTGTCGCCTTGTAATCTTGTAGTATGAGATATTGTCTAGTACTATCTTGTATCTTGTTCATCCCCATCAAGGGAGATCTTATTATTTTGATATCTTATAACCATACCTATAGTCCCATGTTGTGGGATCCTTCATATTCTATCAAGTCCTATTGTCTATACCTATGGTTCGAGATTGTGGGATTTTTCATCATTGTACCTTGTGCACCTACGTGGGATTATCTTGTAATTAGAATTCTTGTAAAAAATATTGCATCTAGTCTAGTCTTATGAGCACAATCTAGTGCTCCCATAATAGATTGGCAAGGCTACTTTCTAGCTCTACTGAGCACCATGGAGGTGACCCTTGAAATAATCATGTCCTCCATTCAAAACCTCTTACAACATTTTAAAGACTTGAATAAATGACAAGTGCAACTTCAAATACAATACCCCATGCATCTAGGCCCTACGCTTCAAGAGATGTAAGACCAGATTTGAGACTTGTAGAATAGAGGAAGTGATCATATGATTTTGAGTGTTTATCAATGCCCAACAAGAGAATCCAAGATCACCATGCCAGAGAAGTTCAATGGTGACCCTTCAAAGTTTAGGGGATTCTTGCAACAAGTAAAGCTCTATATTCGCATGCAACCAAATAGGTATCCAAATGATGCTTCCAAGGTAGAATTCATTGGGACTTTGCTTTGTGGTCAAGCTTTATCATGGTTTGTCTCAAACTTGGAAAATAATATGCTAGTACCTCATAACTATGAGGCATTTCTTTGCAAGCTCACTTCCACATTTGGAGACATAAACACTGGTCCAGAGCAAAAACAAGACTTTGGAAGCTATGAAAAGGTAACCACCCTTCCTCTACTTCTGCATATAAATTTAGGCAATTAATCTATGACCTCGTTGTCATGTGGAGTATTTTATTAGCTAATTTAGATGGGTTCTTTGAGATGATATCAAGGACCTCATGCTCACTATGCTTGAGGCGAAAACACTGAACGATTATATCATGCAAGCCATCCAGTGTAATAATAGATTGTTCAAGAGGAAGCAAGAAAAGAAAGAAGAATTAAGGCCTCACCAATGGAACCCTGCCCCAATCAGAGAACCAAGCAGAGAAGAAAACAAGCTTGAACTGATGCATATAGATAATATCAAATGCTAGCCCTTGACCCCAAAAGAAAAGCAAAGACAAAGAGAGAATCATCTATGCCTATATTGTGGAAACCCTAGACATATCCCCCTAAATTTCCCAAATAAGAGGGCAAGAATCCCAAGAGCTATTGAAACCACCCTCAAGTAGGAAAACAAAGATGTTTGATTGTAAATGAGATTGTACAACTAGACCTTGATATAAGAAAGGGTCTCTTGATCCCAACCATGCCCATGGAAACTTTCCTTGTCACAATCTAGATGAACTTGCCAAGAAAGACCGTTTCCCTCAAAGCCATGGTCAACTCCTGGGCCTCTGCATGTTTTATTGATGATGACTTTGTGAATAGATACTAGATTCAAGTACTCCAAAAGAGTAATCTTGCAACAGTTGAAGTTGTGGATGGAAGACCTCTAGCATCTAGATATATTACCAAGGAATTCTAACCACTCATGGTAACTATTGGCAATCACAAATCTCGTGTATGCTTTAATGTCATATCTAGTCCCAAAAATCTAATCATCCCTAAGATACCTTGGCTAAAGAAACACAACCCAGAAATTGATTGGGTTAAGCAAAAGATTACATGTAAAAATCAAGGAAAATTGGTATATCTAGGAGCAAAAGCCTTTATGCACACAGCAAGGAAGAAATCAAACTACATGATATATCATATACCAGCTCAAGAATCTAGTAAGGATGAGTTAATCAAGCTACCAAGCGAAGAAGAAAGATAGATCACTTCAAATGTGTGTGGATTATTGAGGACTCAACAAGATAACAGTCAAGAATTGATACCCTTTGCCATTGATACTGGAGCTCTTGGAACACCTTGAAAAAGCCAAGATCTTCAAAAGATTGATTTACGAGGGGCTTACAATCTTGTACATATCAGAGAAGGAGACAAAGGGAAGATAGCCTTTTACACAAGGTATGGTCACTTCTAGTATGTTGTTATGCCATTTGGTCTCACCAATGGTCTTCCAGTGTTTCAATATATGATGAATGATATCTTCTATAATATTTCCACGCAATAAAAGTTAGTTGGTTAGTTCAAAAGTTAGTTAGTAAATTAATAAGTTAGTAAGATTACTAACTAAAGACTAACTAAGGTAAAAACTAACTAACATTAAAAGCTAACAATTTTTATTTAATTAAAAAAATATATATATATAAATCAAGAGTCGTAAATCCGATATTTTTCTCGAATTGACAAGGACCGTAGCCACCCTTCACGAAAGTTACAATGTGAATGAGAATAATGAGCCATATTAATCACTAGTGTTAATATGTATAGTATGGATGGTCCAAAAATATTAGATTTTGGGCAAAACTAGCATAGTCTAGATATTTTAGATATTATCCTCAAAAGATATGGAGATTTCTAGAACTCAATGTCATTTAAAAGAAAAGACAAGTGATGTTTTAGTTAGTTTTGGAGATTTTATAAAAATAAAAAAGATAAAGAGAGTGATTGGAAATATCGCGCGCGCAACGATCACAGTGTATAGATTGTAGACAACACTTCGAAGAGGGAGAGAAAGGAGCGATTTGAAATCTTTCCAAGCAAGTGTCTTGGGGTTTTACCCTCCTTTTGGAGCCAATGGAACCATCAGATTTATGAGTTAAGCATCAGATCACTGAGTTTTCCAAGAGTCCCTCCACCAAGAACTCTTTTTCTCAGCCTCATCCCCTCTTCTCTAATTCATTATAAATATGAGCCATAAGGAGGCACAAGAGAGTATAAGAAGACCCTGAGAGGCTGCAAGAAAGAGGTAGAGAGAAGGATACCCCGAGAGAGAGAGAGAGAGAGAGAGAGAGAGAAAGAGAGAATAGCTACCCCGAGAGGCTACAATCCTAGACTTAGCCATCTTCTCCTACACTCTCCCATCTCGAATATATTCCACCTTCTTAATCTCTACAGTCTACTTGTAGATGATGGCCTCCAAGCAAAGAATGTCGCGTGCGGATGGCAATGTTACAACCAACAACAAAGCTTTGGGCGAAGGCAACACTATCAATCCAACTGCGGTTCCGGTCATAAGTAATGTATTTCTAAATTGATAGATGCTTGCTTTGATTCTCACATGAGATACTAGGCTCCATACTATGATTTAGGAGAATAGGTCATGGGAAGGGATAGGCCTCTTCTCAGATATTTGAAAGATGGAGTTGCAAAGTTCATGTATTAAGGAAAATTAATTGCATTTAGTTGTGTATGGCTTATTTGTTGATAGAGCAATCGGTTAAGGGTTATGAATAGCATAATAGTAAAAAGAATAACATTAGGAATTGCGCATACAAGTATTAAATAAATTTTTCATAGAATCACTCTTTGACCCCAAGGGGAAGAGCGAATATGCGATGGAATTATTATCGTGTCTATTCTTATATAAATACAATTAGTTTTGTTGATTGATTGTACAAAACCCTAAATGCTTTTTACAATTAACTGATTGTTGCATTGTGATTTGGATAAATACTCCAAGTGCTTTTGTTTGATGGTAAAAGCATGGAAAAGGTCAATAATGACAAGTAGCCATGGGAAATAAAGGAATGCTTCATTGGAAGATGATGTTAGGCTGATTATCTTGATAATGCTTGACTCTTAACTGGATTAATTAAGGAAGTATATTTTTGCACGGGTAGATCATCTTCAAGATTTCACTGTGAATTACCCCGAGAGGGAATTTCTCGATTCATGGGTCGAAGGTCGAGTGGTGAAAAGGCCAACCATGGAAGTTGTGTCTCACTCCTAGGTCGTTTGGGGTCAGTGGAGCTTTTAACACCCCTTGCCTAACCAGAACAAAATTGTAGATTGCTGTGAGCCCAACGTCTGGGCCGTTAGAAGTTCCTATTCTAGATAAAGGATGGAAATTATGGTGCCATGTGATTTGGACCGGGTACTTCTATTGGACAGAAGGGATACATAATTCTCTTGTATGGGCAAGAGACTATTTGTCAAGAGGACTACCTATTTTGTTTTCATGTCTGTGCTGTAAATTACGTGAACCAATACTATTCCCTAAAAGGCTTAACTAATGAAGTTGTTTTTAAATGTTGCACATAAATGTGGTAGGACCAAATTAGAAAACTAAAGCTATCAAGGGAAGTGAGTGAATGGAATCTTTGACGGGTCCGGCTTACGGCAAGGTGGTCCCAAAGAATTGGGAGGCTTCTCACAAGGATTTATCACCGTTCAACTTTAGGTATTGTTAAGTTAGAACTCGATTCATGACATTTTAGGGGATCGGAATGGGACTATGCCCTACGAAAAGAGAGGTTTAGAGGCACATCCCTTTCGTTTCCTATTCTCCTTGAATCAAGTGCGGCATGGGTCTGCTTCGGATTGGATATCTCTATGTAAAGTAGGATGTCCAAAACCCAACGCTAGAATGCTGTCAGGAGACCTTGACAACTAGGAACCTAGATTTTAGGTCGATCTTGGTAGGTTCGGCCGCGAACGTTTCGTTGCGAGGCAGACTCGGAAAACCCAAGGCGACAAACCCTAGAGCATTCCATGGGAGTGCCGGGCGGTGACGCTTAGATTCATTTCTCAATGAACTGCTAAAACATGCTTGGATAGCCAATAGGCGGGTACATTACAGTTTGTATCAGAGTGAAACTTCATGATGATATGTGATTGATTAATGTTTGGTTCATAGACATATCCTAAATAGAAATAACCCGAGTGGTATGGTTTGATTGTCAAGCACCTTCTACACCCACGAATGCTGACATGCACGAGAAGAAATTCCTTCTCAAGCAAATTAAGGCACTCGATTTTGATGGAGAAGGGTTAGACATCGTAGTAGAGGCGGAGACATGGATTGAGACGATGGATGACTATTTCTCTGCTTCAGGAACTGCCTCCATGAATCAGACAATGATAACCAAACTTAAGCTAGTTGGCCAGGCTGAGTTATGGTAGAAGCAATGGTGCAAAGATCAAGGTATTTTTGAAGCCGTTGAGCTAAAAGATGTTGTACGTAGACAATACCTTCTGCCAACCTACCAGACTTTGAGGATGAATGAATTTTTCAAGCTCAAGCAGCTGGAATTAACCTTGGAAGCTTACTACTCAAAGTTTGTAACCCTACTAAAATACGCACCGCCTATGGATATTGTGCAGCAAGTATCCAAGTTTTGCCATGGCCTAAAAACTCCTCTGAACCACTGTCTTGAAGCAATACATCCAACAGACTTGCAAGATGCATTACTCTGAGTGAATCCAATTGTCCAAGAACTTAAATTAGGCAATTGTAGCAAAGATGACTCCCAAGATCTGAGTAAGAGATTCCATACGTGCGGAGAGATAGGGCACATCCGTAGGAGATGTCCCTACCATCAATGCTTCCATTGTAATGAGCTAGGACACATCTAAGCAAACTACCCTGATCTAAGTCCAGAAGACATTGAGCCTCAAAGAAAACGAAGCTACACAAGTGCAGTCTATGGATATATAGAGGAATCAGATGAAGACGAAGACCTAGAACCTACAACACTTCTTCAGGATGAATAAAAATCCTAGAAATTTTATCGAAATGAAATACAACTTGTATTGGAATAAACTTTACTCTTGTAACTATAGTTAACTTGAGTAATATGAGTTGCATCTATTTTGAGCCTAGAACTTGTAAATGATTAGAGATACTCTAGTAAGGAATGACAGTTATAACTTGCAATGAATTCTTTTTAAGTCATTCCTTCTCAACTACTATAGATTGGGTCTTACCAGAATGTCAAAGCTTGGAAGTATTCTTTAGTATTACAAGTAAAGCCGATTGTCCATGGAGCTCAATCCCGAACTAAGAAGAGGACAATCTGGGAACATAGTTTCCGAGATAAAGGACCACTCCAATTTGCTAAAAGGATCCTAGGACAATTTGGTCTAAAGAAGAAAATCCTACCAAGGACAACCAAGAATCTTCTGGCCAAGTAAAGTGTCATGACGTTTCTATTGCAAGGAGTTAGGTCATTTCAAAAGGGAATGTCCAAAGCACCCTAAACACCGATGTTCCAAGTACCACAACATTGGACATACCCATGTCAATTGTCCCAAGAGGACTCAAAGGGAACTTGAACTTACAAAGAATGAAGTTGTACAAGCTCCAATGATCCAGAATATACAGGATACTTAGGAAAAACCTAAAAGATATTCATGAGATGTAACTACAATACATTTTCTCTTGTAATCAAGAATCAGATATATCAAATACAATAGGTTGTTGTTTCAAAAGACTCCATGCCTATGAGTGATCAAAATAATGTAACAAAAGTTTGGTGGGCCCATAACCCATAGGTTCCAAAATGATACCCCCGCTTTCTCTCGAGATGAGGACATCTTGATTTCTCTAAGGGGAGGAGGATGTAATATTTTCACACAATAAAAGTTAGTTGGTTAGTTTGAAAGTTAGTTAGTCAATTAATAAGTTAGTAAGATTACTAACTAAAGACTAACTAATGTTAATAGCTAATAATTTTTATTTAATTAAAATATATATTTAAAAAATTGAGAGTCATAAATCTGATAGATCTCGATTTACGTTGTTTTAGAGGAACGGAATGGGACTATGCCTTATGGCAGAGAGGTTGAGCTTTGCATCCCTCTCGCTTCCCATTCTCCTTGAACCAAGTGCAGCGTAAATCCGCTTCAAACCTGGCATTTCTGCGTAAAGTAGTTCGCTTGGGTCCGACGCTAGTTGCCGTTAGGAAATGACCAATAAGGAAAATCCTAATTCAGGTCGATCCTAAGTGGGAACGGCCGGAATACTTCCGCTACGTGGCAGACGTGGAAAGCCCTAGATTGCAAACCCCATAACATTCCGTGGGAGTGCCGGGCAGAGCTTTCTAGACATCCTCTTCGATGGACTGTTAAGACATGTCCTGAAGATACAAGTGGACACGTTACAAGCAATCCACAGGGATTACTAATCCTCCCGAAGGCTATCCAGCAATCCATTTGGATTACTAATCCAAGATTCCACCCGTAGACTAGTATACGGGCCACCTTCTCAGCGCGGCTAACAACCCCCTTGGTTAGGGTCAGGCAGACAGTCGGGGGTAACTGAGGCTGCCTCTCCCTTCAAGCCTTCAACCTGAAGCATTAGATATATTTTCATCCTCTAGTTCCTTGAGCAAAAAAAGCAAACAATGCTCTCTAAACTGTTAGAAGCATAATTGAGTTGGTCCAGAAGACACCGTTCATCTTTTGAGTTTCATCTTTTGAGATGAAACAATGCTCTCTAAACTGTTACTTGCATTCACGAATCATGCCACTAAGCTTTTAAGATTTTACGCTTAAATGAACCATGCGGCCTTTCCCTAAGTGTACCCTTGATTAATGAATTTCTTACATACGTCGAATGTGCAACATGCAACCTTTTCCTAACTACTGCGTAGTTAAATGAGATTCATGCCAATTAAAGCTAGAGTTAGCCTCCTCTTTTCCATGCTTTTCTATTTCCTAGAGTTGATAACGACTTTCTTAATGAATCATTATGAAGAATATTTTTCTAAAAATGCGACATGCGATTTAATCTTTCCATGCATAATCAAAGGTGTACTATAATAATTTTGACTTTGTAATGCTAGTCATTAGTTATTCTAGACTCGTCACTTTGCAATGCACAAAAGGTAACTTCCTAATAAGGTACTAAAATGCATAGACACCTTATGTTCTTTTTCGTTCATTCCATTGAAAATACAAATGACCAACTTCGTATCGTGAATTACTTTAAGTAAATTTCAACTAGCCAATTTATTTCAATCGCATTTAGCTAGGTGGATTTGACAAGCATAAGTGCATCCTAATTCCATGAAATAACCATGCATAAATGCAATACTTCTATGTAAATCAAAAATAGGAAGAAAACCTAGACTTGTGGCTCGGTGAAATATCCACATGAATATTAGGAGATGATCCTCCTGTAGTTGCGCCTTGTGACTTTTTAGGGGCCATTGCAGATGTGATTTAGGCTTCTGATATTCCTTCACAGTCTACGAACTACTCCCCTTGGTATGCAGCCTTAAAATCTTTGCCCATCTCCCTCGTACGCGGACATCCCCTTCGAAGTACGGATCCTTGTCAGAAGTACCCACTTGCGGAATTTGGCTTATGGAAGGCCTTAGGTTTCGGAGTTTGGGCCTTTTTGCGAGAGAGGAGGGGTTCACGAAAGGGTTCTTGTGAACGGCCGTTGCAGAAATGGAGGCTTGAGAGCTATTTTTCTCCTTGAAATTCCAGTGATAGGAATGGTTTTGTGGGGGCTTGCGGGAATGGGCACTTTAAATCTCGGCCTAGGAATGGGCTTGTGGTGATTGGTGGGAAGGGCTTTATAGGCTTCCCCTTCTTCTCTTCAAATTCCGAGGCTAGGGATGGATTTGTGGGTGATTGGTGGAAAAAGGAGGATTATGAACTTCTTCTTTCTCTCATAAAAATCCTGGGGGGAAAAAAGGGATCTAGTGGGAAGGGGGCTTAGGGAAACCCCTCTTCTTCTCTACAAAGAACTTGGCCTAGGGTGCTTGTGGGAGATTTGGTAGGATGGACCTTATAGGCTTCCTCTTCAAAGACCGGGGGGGAAAATTGGGCTTTTGGAGGATCTAGTAGGAAGGGGGGCTTAGGGAAGCCCCTTAGAAGCTTTCTGGAGAAGCTTCTAGGAGCTTCTACAAAACAGCAGCCCGACACCACGAGGTGGTAGATGGCGTCGTCGCGGGAGGAAGCAGGTGGATTTGACGGGGGGATGGTGGCGGTGTGATGGCTTAGCCTATGCTAGCAGTGATATCCGGCAGCCCCCGTGGCGGCACAATTGCGGCATCTCCTCTTGCGATGACGTTGACCGCCTGGACCTCACAGAGTCTCCCTCTTCCTCCTTACCCCCCCCTAGGGGGGGTTTTTATAGGTCAAGGGGGCGGAGAGGGCCCTCCCCCACATGGGCTGTGCATGCAGCCCACGACTCCCCCTTAGTTACCACCTCTCCCGCCTAGCCATCCCCTTCCCTCAGCCACGCATCGGCTGGGGAAAAATAAGTAAAAAAATTTGCAATAGATTTCCCCTTTATCCACTTAACCTCCTCCCAAGAGGGAGTTTTCCCACGGTTTATGCAGTTTTGAACCCCGGTCCCAGATTGCCAATGCAGAGTTCTCCATTTCTCGCGTGCGGTTATAGATTAACTGCAGGCACTGAAGATAATCTTTGCACGAGTTTACCATGCGCGGGAGGTTGCTTTAGTAATATTTTTCAAATGAGAATAGTACATTCTCTCCCCCTTGGAGGAATCGAGATGTCCATCTTGAGATGAATTGGGGATATTGTTGGTTGAGAGTGCTTTCATCCATCCAAGTGGCATCCTCCTCAGGATAATCTTTCCACTGGACGAGGCATTCTCTCAAGGTTCTGGATCTCAGTTGTCTCTCCCTAACATCTAAGATCCTGTCAGGCCGTAGCTCAAGGACTCCTTGGCTAGGCATTACAACTAGTTGGTCATCAAGTACATGGCTAGGATTAGATACATACTTCTTCAATAGGTTGATATGGAATACATTATGAACCTTTAGGTTCTTAGGGAGTTGCAGTCTATAAGCATTGGGTCCTAGGCACTTGAGGATCTTGTATGGCCCACAATACCTTGGACTTAGCTTCTTGCAATCTCCTAAAGGATATGGAACTCTTCTTTGACCGTACGCAAATGAAGACCATGTCTCCTTCCTCGAAGGTTCTATCTTGACGCTTCAAATCCACGTATGCCTTCTGTCTATCCTTGGCGGCTTGGATGTCATGTCTAATTGACTTCATTTGGTCATCCATCTCTTCCAGCATCAGCCTTGAAGCTTCAACCCCCAAGGTTTGATCTGAGAAGTTTAGGGGACTTCGACAGTCATGCCCATACAATGCTTGGAAAGGGGTCATCTGAATGCTTTGTTGGTAAGAAGCATTGTAGGCAAATTCAACCAAAGGCATGTATTGAATCCACCTTTTTGGTTCACAGTAGCAGTGTGCCCTTAGCATATCCTTGATGACTTGATTGACTCTCTCCGTTTGGCCATTAGTTTGGCGATGGTAGGCAGTACTAAAAAAAAGTTCAGTTCCAATGGCTTCAAAGATAGCTCTCTAGAAGTGTGATGTGAAGAGAGAATCACGATCACTAATGATTCTTCTAGGCAACCCATGTAGCTTGAATATCTCCTTGATAAACAACCTTGAAATTTCAGAGGCTTTATAGTTTTTCTTAATAGGAATAAGATATGCAACTTTAGTAAGCATGTCAACCACAACCATGATGGAGTTGTATCCTCCCTGAACTTGGGGTAGACCAACAACAAAGTCCATACTGATGAATTCCCATTTCATTTGGGGAATGTCAAGTGGTTGCAACTTTCCTGGCACTTTGACATGCTCGACCTTAATATGTTGACAAGACAAACACTCAGTGACATATTTTAGAATGTCACCTTTAAGCCTCTCCAAATAGTAGCTCTTCCTAACTGCATTGAGAGTCTTGGCATAGTCAGGATGTCCTGAGAAAGGGGAATCATGAGCTTCCCATATTATCTTCTGCTTGAATGACTAGCAGGAGGTGCAGGCTAGGCCAAGAAGTAACAAAACTTGGTCTTATAATGACCAGAATAGAGGAGCATATAGGCCCCAAGTGAAGAGAGTTCAAGGTCAAAACCAAGGACAAAGAAAGAAAGCAAGGACCAATAATGTCAATACCTTTGTCCCTACCCAAACCAATGGCCGAAATCTCCGTTGTTTCCACTGCAATGAGAGCTCAGTCATTTCAAAAGGAAATGTCCCAAGCTTGGCAAAGGACATCGTTAAGCTCCTTTCCAAGGAACTGGCCGTGGCCAGGGAGCCGCCACCCGAGGCAGAGGAAAAATTGCATGTGTTGCCAGCTAGAAAATAGGCAAAGAAGAAGACCTGACCATGGAAGCAGAGTTTGAGAGGGCAATAGTCCATGTTGCCCTTCACAAGAAAGGCCCGAATCGCCAGTTTTCGGTGATTTAGATACCATCGGACTATCAAGGTAAAGGTTTCAAAACCTTGATTGATTGTGGCAGTACACATTCCTTTATCTCACCAGCTTGTGCAAGAAGATTAGGAATAGCCACAGTAGAAGCACCTACCTTGCTTGTGGAATTAGCAAATGGTCGTGAGGTCACTTGTACCAGGAAAACTGCTAAGGTGGAATTCTTTCTAGGAGGAAAGACGACTTTGGTCAAATTCAGGGTCATGAATCTAGGTACCCATGAGTGTTTACTCGGAATGGATTGGCTTAAACCTAAGGATACCCACATTCATTGTGGAAAGGGCCAAGTTTCCTTTTGAAACTCTGAAGGGAAATTGGTTACCACTCAAGGAGAGGCTGGAAAACTGAAAATTCAATTGGCTAAAGCATCTCGGATTATGAAGGGAGTTAGAAAGGGACTACCTGTCTACTTGATTAAGATTAATAAGCTAGATCAGAAGCAGGAGTCTAGTGAAGAACCTTCATGGCTAAAGGAGTATGCGGACGTATTTCCTGAAGAGTTGACAGAAATCCTGCTTCAAAGAGAAGTGGATCATGAGATCAAGCTAGTGCCCAGGAGCTACGCCAATCGCAAAGAGGCCTTATAGAATGTCCATCCCGGAAGCAATTGAGCTAAAGGAGCAACTCAAGCAACTGTTAGATCAGGGTTACATCCATCCTAGCAATTCACCATGGGGAGATCCAGTGCTATTCCAGAAAAAGAAAGATGGAACGCTTCGATTGTGTATTGATTACAGAGGGTTGAATCAATCAACTGTTAAGAACAAGTACCCTATTCCAAGAATAGATGAGCTTCTTGATCGTATTCAGGGTGCGAATATTTTCTCCAAGATTGACCTCAGGTCTGGTTACTATCAGATAAGGATCAAGGAAGAAGATATCCCAAAGACGGCCTTCAACACAAGATATGGACACTTTGAGTTCCTAGTTATGTCTCACGAATGCGCCTCCCCACCTTCAACAGATTAATGCAGGATATCTTTAGGCCATATCTTGATGACTTCGTACTCATCTTCTTCGACGATACCCTAGTCTATTCCAAACAAGAAGAAGATCATGAACCCCAGCTTTGCATTGTCCTTGAGACAATGAGGGCACACAAGCTCTATGCTAAGATGAAGAAGTGTGCATTCTTCAAACATCAGATTGAATATCTGGGATTCATCCTATCAATGGAAGGAATCTCAATGGATCTGGCCAAAGTCAGAGATGTTCTAGAATGGCCAATACCAACAACTGTTAAAGAAATAAGCAGTTTTCTTGGATTGACAGGATGATATAGGGTCTTTATCAAAAACTATGCTTTGATTGCAACACCTCTGATGGATCTACTGAAGAAGCAAACATCCATTGCATGGTCAGCTGTCAAAAAATATAGCTTTGATAGATTAAAGCAAAGTTTGATATCAGCACCTGTCCTGAAACTTTCGAACCTTAGTAAGGAGTTCGAATTAGTAACTGATGCTAGCACGCTTGCCTTAGGATGTGTGCTCATGCAAGAAGGCCATCCTGTGGCATACTCTTCAAGAAAACTGAAGAGCCATGAGAAGAATTATGCCACCCATGATCTAGAATTGTTAGCTGTCATCCATGCTCTAAAGCTTTGGAGACACTACCTGTTGGGTAATAAGTTTACTCTAGTAACGGATCATAAAAGCCTCAAGTGGATCTTTACCCAGAACGAGCTCAACATGAGGCAACGTTGGTGGATTGAAGTGCTGGAGGAGCATGATTTTGAAATCAAATACAGACCTAGAAAGGAGAATGTAGTTGCCAATGCACTCAGTCGCAAGGCATTCCTTAATTCTCTAATCTTGCAAAATCCATCAATAGCTAGATCTCTAGCCACAAAGGTATCCATGCCAAACAACTCAATACTTGAGCTAGCTAGAGAAGAAGCATGCCATGATCCAGCCTATCAAAAGATGCTAAGGGAGATGCCTATCAAGGAACAGGACCAGAAGCTACAGGCTAAGTATCATGAATTCTCTATTAAGAGGGTGTAGCTCGAATGAATGTGTCCTATAGATCTATTGGGCGCATATATTCGAGGCGGGTATTTACTGGTGGGTTTAAACCGGCACAAAATTTTGACACTTGCTATATCATATTCATCTGTGGCGCATACTTCAGAAGTGAAATGAATTTTGAGTAGTATGCGTCTAGAGTGAGACCCAATTGTTTTAGCTCGTAGAATTCATTCATTTTCTGCGTAGATATGCAGGTGGTAAGTATCTTCCTTGCACAGCTTTCTTCAGCTTTTCCCAGGTAATAGATCCTTCCGAGATCCCTTGATCTCTGCACCATTTCTTCCACCAAAGATTGGCTTCGCTAGTGAGCTTCAGCTTGGTGAGCATAGCCTGGTTGGTGGGTGCAGTACTGGCTGCTTCAATGTAATCTTCCATGGACTCTATCCAAATCTCAACATCGGCTTGGATAGTCCTTCGTTTCCCGTCAAATTCTGGTGGCTTGATCTTCTTGAGAAGAAACTTCTTCTCATGGATCACGGTCGTACTTGATATAGGGGGCGGGCTCGGAATCTGTACCTGGGGTTGTGCCTGGATAGAGGATTCTTAACGTTATAACTCGCTAATCGTTATGATTTATATTTCATACCCAATTCAGCTATCAACCAAGAAACCTAGCCAGTTAACTTTTTATCAATTCTCATAGACAAGACATACATTGATAAAAAGAAGTCTTATTCCATTTATATGGGCCTAGCTCTTTCGGAGTACAATATTTCGTGGGATGGTAAAGCAATTGTTACATAAGTTTGGGAGAATAATGTTGTGTTACATTTAGCTATGGGAATTGGATAGTAGTATGGTTTCGGGTCATGGATCTTCACGAATCGATAAGTCATCGGAAGATTAGGGTATCCTTTCCTTTGGTACCCATTCTTCTCATAGAGTCGTAACACCTTGATCCTATCGGTGGGGATTATGTGGGTCACTTCCTTGTATACATATGAGTTCAGCTCGACCCTCCAACCCTCGACATGTAAAGTTGTGTTTACGTGAGCTTCAACAAAAATGAATAGCTTCACGATCTTTAGGTCTTCCAACCACTTGATCCTCTTTAGGTTGGTTCGAAGGTATGCAAACCGGTGGGCAGCTATGTAGTAGATTCCTGAGTCACCCATCCATCTCCGTTCCATGTACAAAGGCGATGGATTATAAATACGGTCTAGGATGTTTATCATATCGATCCTTTGTCGATAATATGAGGAGTGCATCGCGGTCATAAACATGACTGGGAACACTAAGAACCTATTCCATGCTTCATAATTCTGCAAGACAGCATCGAAAGTAAGGAAATGTTCTTAATAACAACATTTTCTTTACTTCTTCTTATTAATATTTCTTATAAAAACAAATCCTTTGTTGGTTCACTCTGATACCAACTGTAATGTGTCCACCTCTTCCCTTTCAGGACACGTCTTAGCAGTCCATCGGAAAGAGAGTCTAGAAAGCTCCGCCTGGCACTCCCATGGAATGTTACAGGGTTTGCGATCTAGGAATTTTTGCATCTGCCATGTAGCAGAAGTATTCTGGCCATTCCCACTTAGGACCAACCTGAATCAGGGTTTCCCCTAATGGTCGTTTTCCTAAACGACAACTCGCGTCGAACCCCAAGTGAACTACTTTATGCAAAAATGCCAGGGCCGAAGCGGATTCACGACGCTGCACTTGGTTCAAGGAGAATGGGAAACAAGAGGGATGCAAGGCTCGACCTCTCTGCCATAAGACATAGTCCCATTCCGTTCCCCTAAAATAGCATAAACCGAGATTATTGTAACCTAGACTCTAGGTCAGTGCCCTTGCTATTCATTTCCTTTGAGAAGATCTCCTTGCTGTCCATTACAATTGAGAAAAGTTCCTGGCCAAGCGAGACCACCCATCCGTAGGACGGACCCATGGCCACATCCACCGCACTTTCCTCAAGGTTACTTTAGTTGTCTAATTACCTACCACATTTAGTTGGACATGCATCAAGCAGCTTCATTAATTAGCCGGTTAGACATTGGTTCCTTCATGTAATCTTAGCACTTGACATTAAAAAAAACAATGTCAAACAAGTTCCTTTTCAATAGGTTATCATATTTATCTTTGGAATACATTCATAAGGTCCAGCCCGTAGGCTTATCCATAATCCACCTGAAGGCCAATCCATAATCCACCCGAAGGCTATCCAGCAATCCACAGGGATTACTAATCCACTCGAAGGCAATCCATAATCTTCCCGAAGGCTATCCAGCAATACACATGGATTACTAATCCAAGATTCCACCCGTACACTAGTATGCGGGCCTCGAGATCCAATCCCGAGTCATGTTGGCCTCTTGTGTAGGGCCCGGAAGGCAAGGGATTTACGGCCAGAGTCCCCCTAGCACCCAAGCATCCTCCTGCTCCAAGTAGCGCTCAACGAAGAGACCTCACACGGCGGGTTCAGTCCACCTTCCCGGCACGGCTAACAACCCCCTTGGTTAGGGTCAAGTAGACAGTCGGGGGTAACTGAGGTTGCCTCTCCCTTCAAGCCTTCAACTTGAAGCATTAGATATCTTTTCATCCTTTAGTTCCTTTAGCAAACAAAGCAAACAGTGCTCTCTAAACTGTTACAAGCATAATCATTTCCAGTGGTCGTTATTTGGCCAACTGCTAAGGAGTGAATCCTTCTCTCGGAATGCATCCAACATTCGATCTGGGATCAATTGCGACTTGGCAAGATCCCCAAGAGTTTGTCTATTCTCCCTTTTGTCCTTGGGTTAGGGCCGTACCCTATTAACCCAACTCAACCAATACCTTAGTTTTTATTAACAGTAAATCATGGTGACTATGTCGTTCCAAATTATTGATTGGTCCTTTGCTTCCCAGCAAGTACCCAATTTCCTTATCTTAACTTGGCAATTTTTCCCAAGAAAGGTGATATAACAGGATGACTACTCATCCTCTTGCAAGATAAACTTGCGCAAGAATCTGCCAATCTCATTCCAAGGAATTGGCAACTCTCTTTGATCGAACCACAAGATCATGTGACGTTGCAACTTGTTGCACAAGTGCCGCATCTATTCCGTGGGATCATTTCACCCATCGAACGGCGTCTTCTAGTCACAAAATCATGATTAGACAAGAAGCAAGGTTTAGGGTATCTTCTTACCCAACCTATTCCCAATTGCACTAGGCCAACAACGTTCGGTCCTAGGGGTTCCAACTCAATCCGAGTTTCATCTTTTGAACAAGTGATCCTTAGGGTAGAAACCCTAGATCGTTTCTTTCAAGTGCGTCCAATTGTCCCTACATTCCGTGAATGTGGGTAGGACCTTTGGATATGAGGGTTTCGACTTGGCAACAAGTGCAAAACTAGGTCAAGTCCTTAACGTCCTAAACCCTATTATGGGATATTTATTGTATCCATTTAACCATCCTATGCGAATCCTTTGCGATTTAGGTGTTTTAGGTAATCCACTTTACTTATCTCACGACAAGGATGAACCAATCCTAGGGATGCTAATTTGATCTAAAAGGGGAAAACTAGTCGCATTACGTCGCAATTCACATAAGCACGCGATTCATTGCCTCTACGTATGACTAGATTCACAATCCCTAACTTTACTTGTTAAGACCAAAGCACATGCTAAATTACGGCATAATTTCCATTGATCCTACTAGGACTTTCCTTCACGAATCATGCCACTAAGCTTTTAAGATTTTATGCTTAAATGAACCATTCGGCCTTTCCCTAAGTGTACCCTTGATGAACGAATTTCTTGCGTACGTCGAATGTGCAACATGCAACCTTTTCCGAACTACTGCGTAGTTAAATGAGATTCATGCCAATTGAAGCTAGAGTTAACCTATTTCATGCAGCCCTTAGAATCTTTTCCATGCTTTGCTATTTCCTACGGTTGATAATGACTTTCTTAATGAATCATTATGAAGAATATTTGTCTAAAAATGCGACATGTGATTTAATCTTTCCATTCATAATAAAAGGTGTACTATAATAATTTCGACTTTGTAATGCTAGTCATTAGTTATTCTAGACTCGTCACTTTGCAATGCACAAAAGGTAACTTGCTAATAAGGTACTAAAATGCATAGACACCTTATGTTCTTTTTCGTTCATTCCATTGAAAATACAAATGACCAACTTCGTATCGTGAATTACTTTAAGTAAATTTCAACTAGCCAATTTATTTCAATCGCATTTAGCTAGGTGGATTTGACAAGCATAAGTGCATCCTAATTCCATGAAATAACCATGCATAACTGCAATAATTCTACGTAAATCAAAAATAGGAAGAAAACCTGGACTTGTGGGCTCGGTGAAATATCCACATGAATATTAAGAGATGATCCTCCTACATGTGCGCCTTCTGACTTTTTAGGGGCCATCGCAGACGTGATTTCAGCTTCTAATATGGCTTCGTGGTCTACGAACTACTCGCCTTGGTATGCAACCTTAAAATCTTTGCCCGTCTCCCTCATACGCGGAGATCCCCTTCGAAGTATGGATCCTTTTCAGAAGTACCCACTTGCAGAATTTGGCTTATGGAAGGCCTTAGGGTTCTGAGTTTGGGCCTTTTTGCGAGAGAGGAGGGGTTAACGAAAGGGTTCTTGTGAACGGCCCTTGCGGAAACGAAGGCTTGAGAGCTATTCTTCTCCTTGAAATTCCAGTGTTAGGAATGGTTTTGTGGGGGCTTGCGGGAATGGGCACTTTAAATCCCGGCCTAGGAATGGGCTTGTGGTGATTGGTGGGAAGGGCTTTATAGGCTTCCCCTTCTTCTCTTCAAATTTCGAGGCCATGGATGGATTTGTGGGTGATTGGTGGAAAAATGAGGCTTATGAACTTCTTCTTTCTCTCATAAAAATCCCGGGTTAACCTCCTCCCAAGAGGGAGTTTTCCTGCGATTTATGCGGTTTTGAACCCCAGTCCCTGATTGCCAATGTGGAGTTCTCCATTTCTCACGTGCGGTTATAAATTAACTGCCAGCACTGAAGATAATCTTTGCACGAGTTTACGGTGCGTGGGAGGTCGCTTTAGTAATATTTTTCAAATGGGAATATTACATCCTTGCAGTGTTAAAATGGGAGTTTGAAGAATAAGTGTAGTAGTGTCTCAAGGTCAAAGAAGCCTTTTGATGAAGCAAAGTGATGAAGAGTTGCATGTCTTCACCAATCTTGGTTCGTAGGATCTCACCTTCCCAGTGTGCGAGAATGATGAAGCCTTATTTTGGTGCAATTTTTGTTGTTGTATGATGCTAGTCATTCTCTAATGTATTGCAATTGCAAACCATTTTCGACATGGATTATCAATTTGTACTTGGCCTATGGCTATGAACCTTAGTCTAAAGAACAAGAACAAAAACATTGTATTTGAAATTCTCATATGAAATAAAAGATTGAGGGTTTGAGGAGTCGCATGAGGAGGTGGTTGTGGGAGTACGTCTATAACTACTACTTCTTGCATGTCTTTTTCTCTCTCTCATTCTGTGTAACTCTCTTCCCTTCTCTTATCCTTCATGTTTGATCTTATGAGAGAGAGTGTTAGGATGAAATTTCTTGTGAAATATGTTGTGCACAGATGTTCATGGTTATTGTGTGGAGGAGAGAGCTTTGGTCCTTTCTTTGTGTGTTTTTGGGGTCCGTGACAGTATTCACAACCTCCCTTTTGTGGGATTTTTTGTGCTTGGAAGGCAATTATTCATTAACAAGAATGAGTGCTGGCTCACCCAACACACAAAGAAGCACAAAACCAAGGTACCGAGCAGCAAAGTATATGCTTGGAGCTTTGCTCTTCACCATGAAACTTGCAAACACACCTTTCTTGCAGTAAAATGCACACACACAAAAGACCCAAGACACATCCACTCTGATCAAGAAACAAGATCAGAGGGCTCCTCTTTCAATCTTACACACCAACAATCCATGGTTGCAGCACAAGTATGAGAGAGAATAGAGGATGGACAACAAGATTTTGGAAAAGAGGGAAGTTAAAGAGACACCACAATCTGCTGTGCTCCAAAGGGAAGTTAAAGAGACACCACAATCTGCTGTGCTCCAACCTCCTCAACCACTTTTTCCCAAGAACCCCAATCGCACCCTTTTGAACCTTTATTAAATCAAATATTTGACCATGCAAAAGCAAAGGTTGAAGGCCTTATGTGATACATGCATTTTTGGGCAAGTTACCTAAGGTTTTTAAAAAATGAAACAACATATGCAATGACTTTTATAACTTCAAGCCAAGCATTTACAATGCATAAATGTGTGACAATAAAGTACAATGAATATGTGCATAGTATATGATTTTGGATAGCATAAAATATTTATCGATGTTGAGCCACATGCTTTTAGCCTTTTTTGTGACAAAATTGGAGGCTATCATTCCTCCCACACCAGAATGGTGAGCTCCTGCGAACCAAAGAACCATGATAAACTGCCATTGTAAGCTTTAAGAAACTTTTCATATCCTTCTTCTCATTTGTTCACACTTCCATGGATCATTTGTCCACTTCTTCAACAACAACTATCTCTTCACATCAATATTTTGTCTTGATTTCAAACACCCATCAAGGAGTAATACATTGATAAGGATGAATACCACAACACTTCGGTTTTGGGAGACACACTATCTCCGTGAAAAATAAACATTGAAAATTCACCAATTTGACACCAAAAAGGTGAAACCCGGAAATGATCTTCAAAGTAGCACTCCCATCAATTTTAGCTTGAAGTTACTCCGGCCACCCGAAAAAATTATAATGCCTCGCTTATTCAGAGAAAAGATGGAAATAGAACATTGGATGCTTGATTTTCTTTGATGTGTTGCATATGAACTCCTGCAAAAGAGTGGTTAATCTTAGGGTTTTAATGTTTTCATAAAAGTAAAACATTATCTTATCCTTCTTTCTGGTTGGCATCTCATGTTGATGCCATGTGGATGAGGGCGTAAGAAGAAAGAAAAATTTACTGTAAATTTGTGAGAGAGGTGAGACCAGAACAAATCGCCATGGCCACACAAATGAAAGGAGAGGGATAGAAATGGAGTGCCACTGGTCTTGGACAAATGGTTATGTTGGTGCTATCATGTGGAAGAAAATTCTTGGTCTTCATTCACTTCTTCTTTTCCTTCATACCCGACACATTGTAGAAGCAAGACATTATATAGCAAATGGGGTGGGCCGCCAATAAGAATGGCATGAGTGGAAGAGGGCGACTCCAACGACTTTGCTACTTCTTCTCTTCTTCATTAATCTTCTTTTCTTCTTTATCCTCACAAACCAGACCTTTACCAAAGAAGCCACTGAAGAGAGGCACTAATTGGAGGCATTTTGAGGGTGTTGAAGAGGATTCTGACAAGTGAAGTAAAGATTAGCATTGGGGCACTTGCAAGTGGAGAGGCCACAATGGTGCGCAGATTGGATGCTGTATGCTCGCGTAGTGAATGCCGCAAGGTCCCCAAGAACAAAAGAACTCTAATTTTTGCACACAACTCAAGGTAAAAAGCATGCACGACATGAACAAGAGACCAATTGGGTGCAATCTCCCCCCATGCCTTGTGTGAGCGCTCCACAAAGCATGTATTTTATGTATTAATCATCTTCAAGCTCAAATAATAGCCCAAATTACAAAATAGCATGCTTTTGACTTTTGATTTTTCTTTAGCACAAAATAGAAATAAAGCTAATGGGCGGGCGCCCAAAGAGTCAGGTGTTCCCAATACAATATCCAAATACAAATATCATAATCGTGCACCCATGCGCATACAAAATAATAAATAAATATCCAACGCCTCAATAAATAGGCGCGACAAAATATAGGCGCCATGCCTAAGGTATGCGCCCATCAAAATATAAGTGATAACTCGAATACACGCTATCCTCCAATGCTTTCCTCCGCCACTGCTGCTATCTCTACACATCAACTGAAGCATTCACAATCGTTAGTAAAATAATACAATTAAACCGACAAAAGTGAATACCTAGTAATCTTCAGCTACATAAATAAATCAACTGGTTAGAAATCAATCCTAACCTTAATTTATTATGAGTGCGCACTCTAAACTCATAAATGTTTATTAATTTAATATGTATTTTACGGAATCACTCGCTATGGAATCACCCATGTACACACTAAATTAATGAAACGCCCGAAAATGATAGGCATCCCCATTAACTTCTCGCACAAATAATCCACTTTGTGTATGAGCCCCGGTCAACAAAGTTTACGGAATCCACCGTAAAACCTCACAGAATCCACCGTGGCATGGAATCCACCGTGAAATATACCTCCTGGCATCATACCCCCGGGGTGGGATAGCAATTGTCCTCAATTGCTATTAGCTCAATGTGGAGCTAACAGAGTGGGGAAAGCATTTAAGTCTCTAGCGTGCATCCATTGGGCTTCCTCTACAGGATGGTTTTTAAACTTGACTAAATATCTAGAATATCTTCGGCCAGTTCTAGTGGTCATAAAATCAGTATCTAGGATAGCTTCACGTTCAAGTATTTCAGTCTCTTCATCTAACAAAGGTGGGTTTTCATAAACAGTGTGTACAGGTAATTGGCCTCTAAAGGGTCGTAATAAACTAAGGTGAAATGTGTTGTGAATTTTCCAGTGAGGTGGTAATTCTAACTTGAATGCATTGTCATTGATTTTGTGAATGATCTTAAATGGTCCATAGAATCTAGGTGCTAATTTTACAACTGGGTGTTTATCTACACTTTGTAATCTACGTTTTTCTATTCTCAACCAAACATAGTCATCAACTTTGAAATTCATTGCTTGTCTTTTCTTATTGGCTTGTTTGGTATATGATTGCTGGGCTTTGGCAATCATGTCTTTAACCTCATCAAAAATAGTAGTGTGCATGTTAGCAATATCATCAGCACTCTGAATTCTATTTGATAAAGATGCAACTGGTGTAGACAGTCTATAACCATAAATCACTTCAAACGGTGCTTTCTTTGTAGATGTGTGTGGTGTATTGTTATATGTAAACTGCACTAAATGTAAATGTGTGTCCCATGTCTGTGGTTTAGAAATAGTGTAAGCACATAAAAGATCTAAAATAGTACTGTTAGTGGCTTCTGTTTGTCCATTAGTTTCAGGATGAAATGCAGATGAAAAATCAATCTTTGTTCCTAAGTTAGCAAGCAAAATAATCCAAAAATTATTTAAAAATCTAGAATCACAGTCAGAAATAATAACTTTTGGTAATCCATGATTAGTGAAAACAGTTTTCAAAAACAATTGTGCTACCTGAGATGCTATTAAAGTTTTCTTACATGGAATGAAATATGCTTGTGTACTAAACCTGTCTACTACAGTCCAAATGCATTGAATCAGACCTGCAAACCCTGCTCTACCATTTGGCCAACAGACACTAGATTCTTTGTGATTGATGGCACATGTGTCAGACTCTTTTTCTGGCCATCATGCAGCAAGGAAAAGGGAACCTTTCCAATGTGTGAAATTGGGTGGCATGAATCATCACCCGTCTACACATAACCTGGATTTTGTAAGTTCTACATCTCTCCAAACCATTCAACATGATTGGTCATATGATTATATGCACCTAAATCAACATACCATACATCATCATGTGTCCCCTTTCCTGTAATTGCATTCATCATATGATGCATAACAAATAAGTGCTCATTTTTGTCTTCATTCTGTGACGATGCATAGTTTCCTTACTACAATTTACCATTGCAAATATCATCCTTCTTAGCATAACAATGGGTTGCAATATGATCTATCTTGCCACAATAATGGCAAACAATAGAAGAATTTCTAGAACCTCAGTTCTGCTATCCACCTCTTCCTTTAGAGCTCCCCTTGCCCCTAAAGTTTCCTCGGCCTCCTGAAACTTGCATTTCACCAAATTGGTGATTGAACCTATTTTGTTGGTTATCGCCAACACATCCCATACCACGGCCTCTCGAAGAGGATCTACCACATCCCCTTTCTAAACTTGAGTAAAATGCTTGGACCTGTTCACCATTTTTTCAGATGAGTCACCCTGCATATTGATCTCTTCGATAATCATGAGAGAGATTAGCTCATCAAAATCTGGAAATGGCTTCCGTGTGTATATTGAAGTAACAAATGATTTCCATGCCTTCTAATTATTAATGCCACTCAAGGTGGATGAAACCAAATCATCATCATTAGGCATTGCATCAATTGCTGCTAAAGCATCTCCAATGCTTCTCACCTTCAAAACATACTCTTGCTTGAGTTGAATCTTCCGTGCCTTTGTATTTACTGAAAAAATGTTCTCAAAATTTATCCAAGCTACATGTGAAGTTTATACATTCCTGATTTGTCCCAACATCATAGTATCAATGAATGCAGATAGCCAGTACATCACCTTTTTATCTTTTGCATTCCATTCTTTCCATGCTTTTAATTCATCTGCAGTCGGAGGGATACCCAAATATGGCTCCTTTTCTTCACTTGAAACAAACTCATAAAGGCCCTTGATTTTCACTGTTCTTTACCATTATCACAAAAAAGGATACAACATAGCAAGCTAGTCTTCTACAGCCTTTCACAACAAGTGCACAACAATACACAAAGCAACCTTTTTCACTGATTGCTCAATAGTACATGTAATCTGTAACCTATTTGCAGATGAACCTTATGTTTGCTTCTTGGAAAAAACCTCAAAAATTATAGACTTGAAATCTGTAACCTGTGCACCCACTTTCGATCAATACAGCCAAAATCATACTAAAACTAGTGTCCGCAACTTTGCAGCTCTAAAACAGGGTCTAAAACGGCCTTACATGCCAAAAACAACTACAAGATTGTCCTAAAGGGCTTACCTACAAAATGTATAGTGCTCTGCTCAAACACCAAATCTCAGAGCAATCTAAGATTTTCACTCTACCCTGCTTCTGGTGCCTCCACAAGCACTATCCAAGAGAGAGAGTGGAAGAATGGGAGAGCTTTTTATCCATTGCTTGCTTGCTCAAACCTAACTTCTTCTCCTTCACGTTAGCCTTCAAAATTATCCTATCTCAATGGTGTGGCTCTGATACCATTTCAAGAATCATGTGGTGGGAGGACTTGCTTGAGCTGCTATGCCAAACACACTGTATACACAAGAGAAAGCTCACTCAAGAACACAAGAAGAGAGATGGAGGCCAAAACTTTTTCTTGTTGATTTCTTCTTCTTCTTTTACACACTATACAATGTACATAAAGAATAGATAAGATACAATATAAAGGAAAGTGGCCTACTAGGTCAAACAGTGTATAACAGACTACACTAATTGACTTGAACTATATATTTGCCGACTATAGGTAGGTGTAACAAAATAAATATAATAAGTGATAAGTTAGTGGTCATGTGAGTATCATAATGACCACCAATGTGCTAAGTGTAGACGTGCGGACCCATCTAGCCAGATGGTGCATCATCAATGTCCGCACGTATTGAGCTTGCCATCTCAACATTGGCCACAAGAAGCTTCTACGTAGTAAGAGGCTCCCTCAAGGTTCTACTAAATCTATCTAGCATAGTACTAAAACAAAATCAATTAATCACACCTACACTAAACAAACACTTGGCTGTCTTGGCCTAACGAAATGTGACATTTCACTACAGAATGGTTGGCCCTCTTAGCCCAATGAAATAATTCCTAAAAAAACCATTCAATAGCATATTGTTGAAACAAACCCTTGGTTTTGACATAACTCCATTGAAGCACAAGACCAACCAAGGATAAGGCCTCCTCAGGTCCTGCACTAAATGCAGCAGGTTATTGGTTAATCCCCCTTGTATAAATAGTAAGGTGTGTCCGATGAAAATTACGATAAACAATCCTATGCATCCATGTGACAGAATAGAAAGGAGCTCAATTTCTACCTGACTCATAACCCAACTAGCCATTGGCAACTAAAATAGGATATGATTCATAACCCAAACTAGCCATTGACTGCCAAAATAGGATGTGTTAGCAAGAAGACCCCAAAGTAGTCCTGTGCTAATGTCAGAAGGTAATTGTAAGAGCTCCCCCAGACCACAATTGTAAGAAATTTGCAGTAGATTTCCCCTTTATCCACTTAACCTCCTCCCAAGAGGGAGTTTTCCCACGGTTTATGCAGTTTTGAACCCCGGTCCCAGATTGCCAATGCAGAGTTCTCCATTTCTCGCGTGCGGTTATAGATTAACTGCAGGCACTGAAGATAATCTTTGCACGAGTTTACCATGCGCGGGAGGTTGCTTTAGTAATATTTTTCAAATGAGAATAGTACATTCTCTCCCCCTTGGAGGAATCGAGATGTCCATCTTGAGATGAATTGGGGATATTGTTGGTTGAGAGTGCTTTCATCCATCCAAGTGGCATCCTCCTCAGGATAATCTTTCCACTGGACGAGGCATTCTCTCAAGGTTCTGGATCTCAGTTGTCTCTCCCTAACATCTAAGATCCTGTCAGGCCGTAGCTCAAGGACTCCTTGGCTAGGCATTACAACTAGTTGGTCATCAAGTACATGGCTAGGATTAGATACATACTTCTTCAATAGGTTGATATGGAATACATTATGAACCTTTAGGTTCTTAGGGAGTTGCAGTCTATAAGCATTGGGTCCTAGGCACTTGAGGATCTTGTATGGCCCACAATACCTTGGACTTAGCTTCTTGCAATCTCCTAAAGGATATGGAACTCTTCTTTGACCGTACGCAAATGAAGACCATGTCTCCTTCCTCGAAGGTTCTATCTTGACGCTTCAAATCCACGTATGCCTTTTGTCTATCCTTGGCGGCTTGGATGTCCTGTCTAATTGACTTCATTTGGTCATCCATCTCTTCCAGCATCAGCCTTGAAGCTTCAACCCCCAAGGTTTGATCTGAGAAGTTTAGGGGACTTCGACAGTCATGCCCATACAATGCTTGGAAAGGGGTCATCTGAATGCTTTGTTGGTAAGAAGCATTGTAGGCAAATTCAACCAAAGGCATGTATTGAATCCACCTTTTTGGTTCACAGTAGCAGTGTGCCCTTAGCATATCCTTGATGACTTGATTGACTCTCTCCGTTTGGCCATTAGTTTGGGGATGGTAGGCAGTACTAAAAAAAAGTTGAGTTCCAATGGCTTCAAAGATAGCTCTCTAGAAGTGTGATGTGAAGAGAGAATCACGATCACTAATGATTCTTCTAGGCAACCCATGTAGCTTGAATATCTCCTTGATAAACAACCTTGAAATTTCAGAGGCTTTATAGTTTGTCTTAATAGGAATAAGGTATGCAACTTTAGTAAGCATGTCAACCACAACCATGATGGAGTTGTATCCTCCCTGAACTTGGGGTAGACCAACAACAAAGTCCATACTGATGAATTCCCATTTCATTTGGGGAATGTCAAGTGGTTGCAACTTTCCTGGCACTTTGACATGCTCGACCTTAATATGTTGACAAGACAAACACTCAGTGATATATTTTAGAATGTCACCTTTAAGCCTCTCCAAATAGTAGCTCTTCCTAACTGCATTGAGAGTCTTGGCATAGTCAGGATGTCCTGAGAAAGGGGAATCATGAGCTTCCCATATTATCTTCTGCTTGAGTGACTAGCAGGAGGTGCAGGCTAGGCCAAGAAGTAACAAAACTTGGTCTTATAATGACCAGAATAGAGGAGCATATAGGCCCCAAGTGAAGAGAGTTCAAGGTCAAAACCGAGGACAAAGAAAGAAAGCAAGGACCAATAATGTCAATACCTTTGTCCCTACCCAAACCAATGGCCGAAATCTCCGTTGTTTCCACTGCAATGAGAGCTCAGTCATTTCAAAAGGAAATGTCCCAAGCTTGGCAGAGGACATCGTTAAGCTCCTTTCCAAGGAACTGGCCGTGCCCAAGGAGCCGCCACCCGAGGCATAGGAAAAATTGCATGTGTTGCCAGCAGGAAAATAGGCGAAGAAGAAGACCCGACCATGGAAGCAGAGTTTGAGAGGGCAATAGTCCATGTTGGCCTTCACAAGAAAGGCCCGAATCGCCAGTTTTCGGTGATTTAGATACCATCGGACTATCAAGGTAAAGGTTTCAAAACCTTGATTGATTGTGGCAGTACACATTCCTTTATCTCACCAGCTTGTGCAAGAAGATTAGGAATAGCCACAGTAGAAGCACCTACCTTGCTTGTGGAATTAGCAAATGGTCGTGAGGTCACTTGTACCAGGAAAACTGCTAAGGTGGAATTCTTTCTGGGAGGAAAGACGACTTTGGCCAAATTCAGGGTCATGAATCTAGGTACCCATGAGTGTTTACTCGGAATGGATTGGCTTAAACCTAAGGATACCCACATTCATTGTGGAAAGGGCCAAGTTTCCTTTTGAAACTCTGAAGGGAAATTGGTTACCACTCAAGGAGAGCTGGAAAACTGAAAATTCAATTGGCTAAAGCATCTCGGATTATGAAGGGAGTTAGAAAGGGACTACCTGTCTACTTGATTAAGATTAATAAGCTAGATCAGAAGCAGGAGTCTAGTGAAGAACCTTCATGGCTAAAGGAGTATGCGGACGTATTTCCTGAAGAGTTGACAGAAATCCTGCTTCAAAGAGAAGTGGATCATGAGATCAAGCTAGTGCCCAGGAGCTACGCCAATCGCAAAGAGGCCTTATAGAATGTCCATCCCAAAAGCAATTGAGCTAAAGGAGCAACTCAAGCAACTGTTAGATCAGGGTTACATCCATCCTAGCAGTTCACCATGGGGAGATCCAGTGCTATTCCAGAAAAAGAAAGATGGAACGCTTCGATTGTGTATTGATTACAGAGGGTTGAATCAATCAACTATTAAGAACAAGTACCCTATTCCAAGAATAGATGAGCTTCTTAAACGTATTCAGGGTGCGAATATTTTCTCCAAGATTGACCTCAGGTCTGGTTACTATCAGATAAGGATCAAGGAAGAAGATATCCCAAAGACGGCCTTCAACACAAGATATGGACACTTTGAGTTCCTAGTTATGTCTCACGAATGCGCCTCCCCACCTTCAACAGGTTAATGCAGGATATCTTTAGGCCATATCTTGATGACTTCGTACTCATCTTCTTCGACGATACCCTAGTCTATTCCAAACAAGAAGAAGATCATGAACCCCAGCTTTGCATTGTCCTTGAGACAATGAGGGCACACAAGCTCTATGCTAAGATGAAGAAGTGTGCATTCTTCAAACGTCAGATTGAATATCTGGGATTCATCCTATCAATGGAAGGAATCTCAATGGATCTGGCCAAAGTCAGAGATGTTCTAGAATGGCCAATACCAACAACTGTTAAAGAAATAAGCAGTTTTCTTGGATTGACAGGATGGTATAGGGTCTTTATCAAAAACTATGCTTTGATTGCAACACCTCTGACGGATCTACTGAAGAAGCAAACATCCATTGCATGGTCAGCTGTCGAAAAATCTAGCTTTGATAGATTAAAGCAAAGTTTGATATCAGCACCTATCCTGAAACTTTCGGACCTTAGTAAGGAGTTCGAATTAGTAACTGATGCTAGCACGCTTGCCTTAGGATGTGTGCTCATGCAAGAAGGCCATCCTGTGGCATACTCTTCAAGAAAACTGAAGAGCCATGAGAAGAATTATGCCACCCATGATCTAGAATTGTTAGCTGTCATCCATGCTCTAAAGCTTTGGAGACACTACCTGTTGGGTAACAAGTTTACTCTAGTAACGGATCATAAAAGCCTCAAGTGGATCTTTACCCAGAACGAGCTCAACATGAGGCAACGTCGGTGGATTGAAGTGCTGGAGGAGTATGATTTTGAAATCAAATACAGACCTAGAAAGGAGAATGTAGTTGCCAATGCACTCAGTCTCGCAAGGCATTCCTTAATTCTCTAATCTTGCAAAATCCATCAATAGCTAGATCTCTAGCCACAAAGGTATCCATGCCAAACAACTCAATACTTGAGCTAGCTAGAGAAGAAGCATGCCATGATCCAGCCTATCAAAATATGCTAAGGGAGATCCCTATCAAGGAACAGGACCAGAAGCTACAGGCTAAGTATCATGAATTCTCTATTAAGAGGGTGTAGCTCGAATGAGTGTGTCCTATAGATCTATTGGGCGCATATATTCGAGGCGGGTATTTACTGGTGGGTTTAAACCGGCACAAAATTTTGACACTTGCTATGTCATATTCATCTATGGCGCATACTTCAGAAGTGAAATGAATTTTGAGTAGTATGCGTCAAGAGTAATACCCAATTGTTTTAGCTCGTAGAATTCATTCATTTTCTGCGTAGATATGCAGGTGGTAAGTATCTTCCTTGCACAGCTTTCTTCAGCTTTTCCCAGGTAACAGATCCTTCCGAGATCCCTTGATCTCTGCACCATTGCTTCCACCAAAGATTGGCTTCGCTAGTGAGCTTCAGCTTGGTGAGCATAGCTTGGTTGGTGGGTGCAGTACTGGCTGCTTCAATGTAATCTTCAATGGACTCTATCCAAATCTCAACATCGGCTTGGATAGTCCTTCCTTTCCCGTCAAATTCTGGTGGCTTGATCTTCTTGAGAAGAAACTTCTTCTCATGGATCACGGTCGTACTTGATGTAGGGGGCGGACTCGGAATCTGTACCTGGGGTTGTGCCTAGATAGAGGATTCTTAACGTTATAACTCGCTAATCGTTATGATTTATATTTCATACCCAATTCAGCTATCAACCAAGAAACCTAGCCAGTTAACTTTTTATCAATTCTCATAGACAAGACATACATTGATAAAAAGAAGTCTTATTCCATTTATATGGGCCTAGCTCTTTCGGAGTACAATATTTCGTGGGATGGTAAAGCAATTGTTACATAAGTTTGGGAGAATAATGTTGTGTTACATTTAGCTATGGGAATTGGATAGTAGTATGGTTTCGGGTCATGGATCTTCAGGAATCGATAAGTCATCGGAAGATTAGGGTATCCTTTCATTTGGTACCCATTCTTCTCATAGAGTCGTAACACCTTGATCCTGTCGGCGGGGATTATGTGGGTCACTTCCTTGTATACATATGAGTTCAGCTCGACCCTCCAACCCTCGACATGTAAAGTTGTGTTTACGTGAGCTTCAACAAAAATGAATAGCTTCACGATCTTTAGGTCTTCCAACCACTTGATCCTCTTTAGGTTGGTTCGAAGGTACGCAAACCGGTGGGCAGCTATGTAGTAGATTCCTGAGTCACCCATCCATCTCCGTTCCATGTACAAAGGCGATGGATTATAAATACGGTCTAGGATGTTTATCATATCGATCCTTTGTCGATAATATGAGGAGTGCATCGCGGTCATAAACATGACTGGGAACACTAAGAACCTATTCCATGCTTCATAATTCTGCAAGACAGCATCGAAAGTAAGGAAATGTTCTTAATAACAACATTTTCTTTACTTCTTCTTATTAAGATTTCTTATAAAAACAAATCCTTTGTTGGTTCACTCTGATACCAACTGTAATGTGTCCACCTCTTCCCTTTCAGGACACGTCTTAGCAGTCCATCGGAAAGAGAGTCTAGAAAGCTCCGTCCGGCACTCCCATGGAATGTTACAGGGTTTGCGATCTAGGAATTTTCGCATCTGCCATGTAGCAGAAGTATTCTGGCCGTTCCCACTTAGGACCAACCTGAATCAGGGTTTCCCCTAATGGTCGTTTTCCTAAACGACAACTCGCGTCGAACCCCAAGTGAACTACTTTATGCAAAAACGCCAGGGCCGAAGCGGATTCACGACGCTGCACTTGGTTCAAGGAGAATGGGAAACAAGAGGGATGCAAGGCTCGACCTCTTTGCCATAAGACATAGTCCCATTCCGTTCCCCTAAAATAGCATAAACCAAGATTATTGTAACCTAGACTCTAGGTCAGTGCCCTTGCTATTCATTTCCTTTGAGAAGATCTCCTTGCTGTCCATTACAATTGAGAAAAGTTCCTGGCCAAGCGAGACCACCCATCCGTAGGACGGACCCATGGCCACATCCACCGCACTTTCCTCAAGGTTACTTTAGTTGTCTAATTACCTACCACATTTAGTTGGACATGCATCAAGCAGCTTCATTAATTAGCCGGTTAGACATTGGTTCCTTCATGTAATCTTAGCACTTGACATTAAAAAAAACAATGTCAAACAAGTTCCTTTTCAATAGGTTATCATATTTATCTTTGGAATACATTCATAAGGTCCAGCCCGCAGGCTTATCCATAATCCACCTGAAGGCCAATCCATAATCCACCCGAAGGCTATCCAGCAATCCACAGGGATTACTAATCCACTCGAAGGCAATCCATAATCTTCCCGAAGGCTATCCAGCAATACACATGGATTACTAATCCAAGATTCCACCCGTACACTAGTATGCGGGCCTCGAGATCCAATCCCGAGTCATGTTGGCCTCTTGTGTAGGGCTCGGAAGGCAAGGGATTGCACGGCTAACAACCCCCTTGGTTAGGGTCAGGTAGACAGTCGGGGGTAACTGAGGCTGCCTCTCCCTTCAAGCCTTCAACTTGAAGCATTAGATATCTTTTCATCCTTTAGTTCCTTTAGCAAACAAAGCAAACAGTGCTCTCTAAACTGTTACAAGCATAATCATTTCCAGTGGTCGTTATTTGGCCAACTGTTAAGGAGTGAATCCTTCTCTCGGAATGCATCCAACATTCGATCTGGGATCAATTGCGACTTGGCAAGTTCCCTAAGTGTTTGTCTATTCTCCCTTTTGTCCTTGGGTTAGGGCCGTACCCTATTAACCCAACTCAACCAATACCTTAGTTTTTATTAACAGTAAATCATGGTGACTATGTCGCTCCAAATTATTGATTGGTCCTTTGCTTCCAAGCAAATACCCAATTTCCTTATCTTAACTTGGCAATTTTTCCCAAGAAAGGTGATATAACAGGATGACTACTCATCCTCTTGCAAGATAAACTTGCGCAAGAATCTGCCAATCTCATTCCAAGGAATTGGCAACTCTCTTTGATCGAACCACAAGATCATGTGACGTTGCAACTTGTTGCACAAGTGCCGCATCTATTCCGTGGGATCATTTCACCCATCGAACGGCGTCTTCTAGTCACAAAATCATGATTAGACAAGAAGCAAGGTTTAGGGTATCTTCTTACCCAACCTATTCCCAATTGCACTAGGCCAACAACGTTCGGTCCTAGGGGTTCCAACTCAATCCGAGTTTCATCTTTTGAACAAGTGATCCTTAGGGTAGAAACCCTAGATCGTTTCTTGCAAGTGCGTCCAATTGTCCCTACATTCCGTGAATGTGGGTAGGACCTTTGGATATGAGGGTTTCGACTTGGCAACAAGTGCGAAACTAGGTCAAGTCCTTAACGTCCTAAACCCTATTATAGGATATTTATTGTATCCATTTAACCATCCTATGCGAATCCTTTGCGATTTAGGTGTTTTAGGTAATCCACTTTACTTATCTCACGACAAGGATGAACCAATCCTAGGGATGCTAATTTGATCTAAAAGGGGAAAACTAGTCGCATTACGTCGCAATTCACATAAGCACGCGATTCATTGCCTCTACGTATGACTAGATTCACAATCCCTAACTTTACTTGTTAAGACCAAAGCACATGCTAAATTATGGCATAATTTCCATTGATCCTACTAGGACTTTCCTTCACGAATCATGCCACTAAGCTTTTAAGATTTTATGCTTAAATGAACCATTCGGCCTTTCCCTAAGTGTACCCTTGATGAACGAATTTCTTGCGTACGTCGAATGTGCAACATGCAACCTTTTCCGAACTACTACGTAGTTAAATGAGATTCATGCCAATTGAAGCTAGAGTTAACCTATTTCATGCAGCCCTTAGAATCTTTTCCATGCTTTGCTATTTCCTACGGTTGATAATGACTTTCTTAATAAATCATTATGAAGAATATTTGTCTAAAAATGCGACATGCGATTTAATCTTTCCATTCATAATAAAAGGTGTACTATAATAATTTCGACTTTGTAATGCTAGTCATTAGTTATTCTAGACTCGTCACTTTGCAATGCACAAAAGGTAACTTGCTAATAAGGTACTAAAATGCATAGACACCTTATGTTCTTTTTCGTTCATTCCATTGAAAATACAAATGACCAACTTCGTATCGTGAATTACTTTAAGTAAATTTCAACTAGCCAATTTATTTCAATCGCATTTAGCTAGGTGGATTTGACAAGCATAAGTGCATCCTAACTCCATGAAATAACCATGCATAACTGCAATAATTCTACGTAAATCAAAAATAGGAAGAAAACCTGGACTTGTGGGCTCGGTGAAATATCCACATGAATATTAAGAGATGATCCTCCTACAGGTGCGCCTTGTGACTTTTTAGGGGCCATCGCAGACGTGATTTCAGCTTCTAATATGGCTTCGTGGTCTACGAACTACTCGCCTTGGTATGCAACCTTAAAATCTTTGCCCGTCTCCCTCATACGCGGAGATCCCCTTCGAAGTATGGATCCTTTTCAGAAGTACCCACTTGCAGAATTTGGCTTATGGAAGGCCTTAGGGTTCTGAGTTTGGGCCTTTTTGCGAGAGAGGAGGGGTTAACGAAAGGGTTCTTGTGAACGGCCCTTGTGGAAACGGAGGCTTGAGAGCTATTCTTCTCCTTGAAATTACAGTGTTAGGAATGGTTTTGTGGGAGCTTGCGGGAATGGGCACTTTAAATCCCGGCCTAGGAATGGGCTTGTGGTGATTGATGGGAAGGGCTTTATAGGCTTCCCCTTCTTCTCTTCAAATTTCGAGGCCAGGGATGGATTTGTGGGTGATTGGTGGAAAAATGAGGCTTATGAACTTCTTCTTTCTCTCATAAAAATCCCGGGTTAACCTCCTCCCAAGAGGGAGTTTTCCTGCGGTTTATGCGGTTTTGAACCCCAGTCCCTGATTGCCAATGTGGAGTTCTCCAGTTCTCACGTGCGGTTATAAATTAACTGCCAGCACTGAAGATAATCTTTGCACGAGTTTAGGGTGCGTGGGAGGTCGCTTTAGTAATATTTTTCAAACGGGAATATTACATCCTTGCAGTGTTAAAATGGGAGTTTGAAGAATAAGTGTAGTAGTGTCTCAAGGTCAAAGAAGCCTTTTGATGAAGCAAAGTGATGAAGAGTTTCATGTCTTCGCCAATCTTGGTTCGTAGGATCTCACCTTCCGAGTGTGGGAGAATGATGAAGCCTTATTTTGGTGCAATTTTTGTTGTTGTATGATGCTAGTCATTCTCTAATGTATTGCAATTGCAAACCATTTTCGACATGGATTATCAATTTGTACTTGGCCTATGGCTATGAACCTTAGTCTAAAGAACAAGAACAAAAACATTGTATTTGAAATTCTCATATGAAATAAAAGATTGAGGGTTTGAGGAGTCGCATGAGGAGGTGGTTGTGGGAGTACGTCTATAACTACTACTTCTTGCATGTCTTTTTCTCTCTCTCATTTTGTGTAACTCTCTTCCCTTCTCTTATCCTTCATGTTTGATCTTATGAGAGAGAGTGTTAGGATGAAATTTCTTGTGAAATATGTTGTGCACAGATGTTCATGGTTATTGTGTGGAGGAGAGAGCTTTGGTCCTTTCTTTGTGTGTTTTTGGGGTCCGTGATAGTATTCACAACCTCCCTTTTGTGGGATTTTTTTTTGCTTGGAAGGCAATTATTCATTAACAAGAATGAGTGCTAGCTCACCCAACACACAAAGAAGCACAAAACCAAGGTACCGAGCAGCAAAGTATATGCTTGGAGCTTTTCTCCTCACCATGAAACTTGCAAACACACCTCTCTTGCAGTAAAATGCACACACACAAAAGACCCAAGACACATCCACTCTGATCAAGAAACAAGATCAGAGGGCTCCTCTTTCAATCTTACACACCAACAATCCATGGTTGCAGCACAAGTATGAGAGAGAATAGAGGATGGACAACAAGATTTTGGAAAAGAGGGAAGTTAAAGAGACACCACAATCTGCTGTGCTCCAAAGGGAAGTTAAAGAGACACCACAATCTGCTGTGCTCCAACCTCCTCAACCACTTTTTCCCAAGAACCCCAATCGCACCCTTTTGAACCTTTATTAAATCAAATATTTGACCATGCAAAAGCAAAGGTTGAAGGCCTTATGTGATACATGCATTTTTGGGCAAGTTACCTAAGGTTTTTAAAAAATGAAACAACTTATGCAATGACTTTTATAACTTCAAGCCAAGCATTTACAATGCATAAATGTGTGACAATAAAGTACAATGAATATGTGCATAGTATATGATTTTGGATAGCATAAAATATTTATCGATGTTGAGCCACATGCTTTTAGCCTTTTTTGTGACAAAATTGGAGGCTATTATTCCTCCCACACCAGAATGGTGAGCTCCTGCGAACCAAAGAACCATGATAAACTGCCATTGTAAGCTTTAAGAAACTTTTCATATCCTTCTTCTCATTTGTTCACACTTCCATGGATCATTTGTCCACTTCTTCACCAACAACTATCTCTTCACATCAATATTTTGTCTTGATTTCAAACACCCATCAAGGAGTAATACATTGATAAGGATGAATACCACAACACTTCGGTTTTGGGAGACACACTATCTCCGTGAAAAATAAACATTGAAAATTCACCAATTTGACACCAAAAAGGTGAAAACCCGGAAATGATCTTCAAAGTAGCACTCCCATCAATTTTAGCTTGAAGTTACTCCGGCCACCCGAAAAAATTCTAATGCCTCGCTTATTCAGAGAAAAGATGGAAATAGAACATTGGATGCTTGATTTTCTTTGATGTGTTGCATATGAACTCCTGCAAAAGAGTGGTTAATCTTAGGGTTTTAATGTTTTCATAAAAGTAAAACATTATCTTATCCTTCTTTCTGGTTGGCATCTCATGTTGATGCCATGTGGATGAGGGCGTAAGAAGAAAGAAAAATTTACTGTAAATTTGTGAGAGAGGTGAGACCAGAACAAATCGCCATGGCCACACAAATGAAAGGGGAGGGATAGAAATGGAGTGCCACTGGTCTTGGACAAATGGTTATGTTGGTGCTATCATGTGGAAGAAAATTATTGGTCTTCATTCACTTCTTCTTTTCCTTCATACCCGACACATTGTAGAAGCAAGACATTATATAGCAAATGGGGTGGACCGCCAATAAGAATGGCATGAGTGGAAGAGGGCGACTCCAACGACTTTGCTACTTCTTCTCTTCTTCATTAATCTTCTTTTCTTCTTTATCCTCACAAACCAGACCTTTACCAAAGAAGCCACTGAAGAGAGGCACTAATTGGAGGCATTTTGAGGGTGTTGAAGAGGATTCTGACAAGTGAAGTAAAGATTAGCATTGGGGCACTTGCAAGTGGAGAGGGCACAATGGTGCGCAGATTGGATGCTGTATGCTCGCGTAGTGAATGCCGCAAGGTCCCCAAGAACAAAAGAACTCTAATTTTTGCACACAACTCAAGGTAAAAAGCATGCACGACATGAACAAGAGACCAATTGGGTGCAATCTCCCCCCATGCCTTGTGTGAGCGCTCCACAAAGCATGTATTTTATGTATTAATCATCTTCAAGCTCAAATAATAGCCCAAATTACAAAATAGCATGCTTTTGACTTTTGATTTTTCTTTAGCACAAAATAGAAATAAAGCTAATGGGCGGGCGCCCAAAGAGTCAGGTGTTCCCAATACAATATCCAAATACAAATATCATAATCGTGCACCCATGCGCATACAAAATAATAAATAAATATCCAACGCCTCAATAAATAGGCGCGACAAAATATAGGCGCCATGCCTAAGGTATGCGCCCATCAAAATATAAGTGATAACTCGAATACACACTATCCTCCAATGCTTTCCTCTGCCACTGCTGCTATCTCTACACATCAACTGAAGCATTCACAATCGTTAGTAAAATAATACAATTAAACCGACAAAAGTGAATACCTAGCAATCTTCAGCTACATAAATAAATCAAGTGGTTAGAAATCAATCCTAACCTTAATTTATTATGAGTGTGCACTCTAAACTCATAAACGTTTATTAATTTAATATGTATTTCGCTATGGAATCACCCATGTACACACTAAATTAATGAAACGCCCGAAAATGATAGGCATCCCCATCAACTTCTCGCACAAATAATCCACTTTGTGTATGAGCCCTGGTCAACAAAGTTTACGGAATCCACCGTAAAACCTCACAGAATCCACCGTGGCATGGAATCCACCGTGAAATATGCCTCCTGGCATCATACCCCCGGGGTGGGATAGCAATTGTCCTCAATTGCTATTAGCTCAATGTGGAGCTAACAGAGTGGGGAAAGCATTTAAGTCTCTAGCGTGCATCCATTGGGCTTCCTCTACAGGATGGTTTTTAAACTTGACTAAATATCTAGAATATCTTCGGCCAGTTCTAGTGGTCATAAAATCAGTATCTAGGATAGCTTCACGTTCAAGTATTTCAGTCTCTTCATCTAACAAAGGTGGGTTTTCATAAACAGTGTGTACAGGTAATTGGCCTCTAAAGGGTCGTAATAAACTAAGGTGAAATGTGTTGTGAATTTTCCAGTGAGGTGGTAATTCTAACTTGAATGCATTGTCATTGATTTTGTGAATGATCTTAAATGGTCCATAGAATCTAGGTGTTAATTTTACAACTGGGTGTTTATCTACATTTTGTAATCTACGTTTTTCTATTCTCAACCAAACATAGTCATCAACTTTGAAATTCATTGCTTATCTTTTCTTATTGGCTTGTTTGGTATATGATTGCTGGGCTTTGGCAATCATGTCTTTAACCTCATCAAAAATAGTAGTGTGCATGTTAGCAATATCATCAGCACTCTGAATTCTATTTGATAAAGATGCAACTGGTGTAGACAGTCTATAACCATAAATCACTTCAAACGGTGCTTTCTTTGTAGATGTGTGTGGTGTATTGTTATATGTAAACTGCACTAAATGTAAATGTGTGTCCCAAGTCTGTGGTTTAGAAATAGTGTAAGCACATAAAAGATCTAAAATAGTACTGTTAGTGGCTTCTGTTTGTCCATTAGTTTCAGGATGAAATGCAGATGAAAAATCAATCTTTGTTCCTAAGTTAGCAAGCAAAGTAATCCAAAAATTATTAAAAAATCTAGAATCACAGTCAGAAATAATAACTTTTGGTAATCCATGATTAGTGAAAACAGTTTTCAAAAACAATTGTGCTACCTGAGATGCTATTAAAGTTTTCTTACATGGAATGAAATATGCTTGTATACTAAACCTGTCTACTACAGTCCAAATCATGTCATGGTTAGCTTTAGTATTAGGTAAACCAGTAATAAAATCCATAGAAATTTGTTCCCATGGTCTTGATGGAATAGATAAAGGCATAAGTAATGCATACTGTTTACCATGATGTCTCTTAACTCTTTGACAAATCAGACATTCAGAAACAAAGTTAGATACATCAGTGTCCATATGTGGCCAATAAAAATCTTCAGTCAATGTACGCAAAGTAGATAGATACCTCTATGACCTTGATATGGAGGACAATGAATCTCATTCAAAACAAAAGATCTGAATGGAACTGTAACACATAATCTCTTTTCATAAAACATGAATCCATCATTATAAGATAGTGAATCAATAGGAATCCAGTTATTTCCAACTAATTTATTCCAATCAGCATGAAAAGTAATGTCTTGATGATAAATATCTTTCATAAGAGTTACAGAATCAAATGATATAACAGAGATATTATGAATGGTGGGTCTTCTACTTAATGCATCGGCCACTACATTTTCTTTACCTGGTTGATATTGAATAATGAGATGAAAACTCTGAATAAAAGCTGCCCATTTGATATGTCAGTCAGATATTTGAGGTTGACTAAGTAAATGTCTAATACTTTGTTGATCAGTCTTAATCATAAACTCAGAACCCATTAAGTAATGTTTCCATTGTCTTAAAGCTTGTACCATAGCTAATAATTCTTTATCATATATTGAATATTTAAGTTCAGAGGGTTTCAGTTTACAACTAGAATAGGCTATGGGATGATTATCTTGCATAAGTACGGCTCCTATTCCAGATCCGCTAGCATCATTAACTACTAAAAAGAATGGTCTATTAAAATCAGGTAGTTGTAATACAGGAGCATGGCTTAATGCATGTTTCAATAAATCAAAGGATTTATGTTGATTATCAGACCAATGATAAACAATACCTTTCTTTAAAAGTTTAGTCAAAGGCAAAGCAAGTAATGAAAAATTTCGCACAAATTTCCTGTAAAAACTAGCAAGACCTAGAAAAGAACGTAACTCATGCACGTTTTTAGGTATAGGCCAGTTCAATATTTCTTCTATCTTCTTAGGGTCAACCTTAATACCATCTGATGACACAATATGACCTAAATATTCAATTTTTGTTTGAAAGAACTCACTCTTTTCCGGATTAGCATACAATTGATTATCTTTCAACAACTTGAAAACCAAGGACAGATTTTCATAATGTTCTTTCTCATTTTTACTAAAGACCAAGATATCATCAAAGAATACAATAACACAATGGTGATATTTCAAAAATATGGGATTCATCATTCTACTAAATGTACCAGGTGCATTAGTCAATCCAAAAGGCATCACTAAAAATTCATAATGACCAAATTGTGTTCTAAATGCAGTCTAGACTTATCTAATCTCACCTGATGATAACCAGATTCAAGATCTATTTTACTAAATATGGCAGAACCTTGTAGTTTATCCACAAGATCATCGACCCTAGGAATTGGATATCTATTCTTTACAGTAATTTTATTTAGAGCACGATAGTCAATGCACATATGATAAGTATTATTCTTCTTCTTTACCAACAAAACAGGTGCACCAAATGGAGAACTACTAGGTCTAATCAATTCTCTATTTAGTAATTCCTCAACTTGATTTTGAATTTCTTTTTGCTCTATCTGGTTATGCCTATATGGTGCTTTACAAGGTGGTTGTGTATCAGGAATTAAATCTATTTTGTGGTCTTCAGGACGTGAAGGAGGTAAGCCAGGTGGTAGATCTTCAGCAAAACAGTCTTTAAATTATGCAAGGAATTCTTTATGCCTAGGGTGCATATGTTTTTCTTTACCTTGCAGTTCATTGACCCAAATTAGATAAGATTTACTACTTTTGCGTAATGCAGGTTTAGCTTGAGTATGAGAAAGTAGTGGAAAAGCATTAGATGCATGCATACCATACAATGTAATATGTTTTCCTTGAAAATGAATATTAATTGAATGCGTGGAATAATCTATATCAAGATTATGTTGATGTCGCCAAGGCATACCTAAAATAATATCACTGGACTGTAATGGTACAACTAGAAAATTCATTCTTTCAGTATATTCACCAATTTGAATTTCTAGTGTCAAGATTGTGGGAGAGAAGGAAGGAGTCTCACTTGTAGCTTTCTTGCTTGCACAATGGGGGAATACACAAAGGGTGGAGGCTGAAAAACAGTTTTCCTCTTCTTAGTTGTGTAAGCCAAAAAGAACTCTAGTACAAAGAAATAGAAGAACCCTATGTATGGGTCTCAAACCAAACTCAACTAACTAAGGTGGCATACTAACTGAGCCACGAACTAGAGTAGATAAGGATAGCTGTCATCTAGCTATTATTCATGAGCGGTGTACCAACCGCGTCTGCAACTGACAAGTCGGTGACATAAATACACAATGGTCACCCTAGCGTATCATGAGTGGAGCTCGATACCTCAACATCTAGATCATGCACCTCTTGTGTTCCATTATACCTTGTGCCTAAGAATGCTGATTTAATGCGATAATGCGTAGGAACAGTTTGTAATTTCAATTCTTTCACTAACTTTGTAGAAATAAAATCATGTGTACTACCATCATCATGCAAAATGATCTTTTCTTTTCCATGCACTAAACATTTCATTGTCAACAAAGAATGTGGAGTTGGCATACCTAGTAAAGTATCTGAAGGAGTAGTAATGTCGTCTTCATCTTCCGTAAAGTCAGGCATTTCTTCATGTTCTTCATCTTCCATTGCTCCAAGATAGTTGATATGGACAGCTGGCTTCTTCGATTGGCAATTGGCTGCTAGATGTCCAGGTTGATGGCATTTGTAACACACTATAGGTTTGGCTTTAGATACATTGTTTGCAATGGCAGGAAGTCTAGGAATATCAGGATTTGACTGTGAAGTTGGCTTAGGGTTTTGATTGGTATTTGATGGCAAAGCAGGTGGTTTTGTCCAAGACTTACGGAAAGATGATGAAGGAAATCGATCTTGATTGAATATTCTAAAATTTGAATTGAATTACTTAGATCCATAGTTACCATTTGCTTGAAATTGTTGTGGACGCTTGTCTCTTCCTTGAAGCTTGTCTTCAGTGTCATGAGCTAAAGAAATTGCATCTTCAAGAGTTGCAGGCTTGAACATATTGACTTCAGCGTAGTAATGCCCAAGTAATCCAGACATATACTTGCGCTTGTGAGTCACTTCAGGTACGTCTTCAAGCATGCATAACTGGAGTAATGCATTCCAAAAGCATTCGGTGTACTGAGGAATAGGCTCACGATCTCTTTGCTGAAGAAGGTCCCATTGCTTTATGGATTTTTCATGGAATTGTGGAGGAAGGAAATTCTGCATAAACTTCTTCTTGAAACTCTCCCAGGTAGTGGGACAATCTATGCTCTTACGAACCACGGTCCACCAAAGAGATGCTTTATCCACTAAATGATTAGTGACACACTTGATTTTATCTTTTTCAGCGTATGTTTCTTCATGAAAGTAATCATCAAACTGACTGATGAATGCAAGAACAGTTTTTCCATCTCGAGTGCCATTGAAAGTACGGAATTTGAAATTTCTTTTACTTATCTTTGTTTCTTTGCGGATGGATTGAGCTTTGAGAGTCGCATCGATGGTACGCCGAATAAGATCTTCAGATTGTGGTTCCTCTTTGTCGGTAGTCGATCTTTGTAAATTGGCCAATTGAACTTGCAATGCTTGCCGGGCTCGTCGTTCTTCGTCCAACTGCATCATAATTAAATCCAACTTTTGCTCCATCATAGGTTCAGGAAGTTCGCCTTCAGCCATCAAATCATCCATATTTTGTTCCGTCATCTTGCAAAACTTCAAAAGACCTCACACTCTCAAAATCCTATTAGCGGGATGAGCGTAGCTCAAGATCGGGTGTACAAGGATTATATATTTGTGTGTGGCTTTCACAGTCTTCGTCTTTGGCAATTACGGGATTTGAAATCTTTAAAAAATCTGCATTTTGACCTTCTGCGTGTGTTGAAACTGGTTCAACAAGTCTGCGTATGCGAAGAGAACCTTCCAGGGAACAACTTTGCAGTTCGGTACTTCTGCGCAGGAACAGTCCTTATAGGAGTTTTGAACACAAGTCAGTTTTGATCCTCTGTGACTTAGAGGACTTGCAAACTAAGTCAAGTTGAACTTGCAGAACTTGGTAGATTAAGCTTGTTTAAAGCTTAGATAACTTAAGCTTAAGTCTTGGTTGACTGTCGACGAATCGAATTGAGGAGGGGGGTAGCTTTTTTTCACCGCCGATTCCGCCCAGTACATGCCGCTATACCAGACGGAAGGATTGAGGCCTGTTAAGCTTTTTAATTAAGCTTATTAAGCTTACTTAAGCTTTTAGGCTTATGAAATTTTGAAACTTATCTTTGTGTATTGACGACTTGGAGAAGAGGATGTAGGAGTGGTCCTCCGCCGTTACAGGCCAGTCCCTCACGATCAGAGGCTGTAAACAGAGGTTCTTGACCACCAGGAATCCATCCGTATCGACCGTTCACGATGAGATTGACCGTAGAGCTCGATCGTTCTAGGAGCTCCGCCTTCACACAAGATGGGTAGCGATTGGAAGCTCTCAAACACAGCTTTGCTCTAATACCACTGATGCGCAGATCGGATGCTATATGCTTGCATAGTGAATGCCGGAAGATCCCCAAGAACAAAAGAACTCTACTTTTTGCACAAAACTCAAGGTAAAAAGCATGCACGACATGAATAAGAGACCAATTGGGTGCAATCTCCCCCCATGCCTTATGTGAGCGCTCCACAAAGCATGTATTTTATGTATTAATCATCTTCAAGCTCAAATAATAGCCCAAATTACAAAATAGCACGCTTTTGGCTTTTGAGTTTGCTTTAGCACAAAATAGAAATAAAGCTACTGGCCAGGCGCCCAAAGAGTCAGGCGTTCCCAATACAATATCCAAATACAAATATCATAATCGTGCGCCGATGCGCATACAAAATAATAAATAAATATCCAACACCTCAATAAATAGGCGCGACAAAATATAGGCGCCATGCCTAAGGTATGCGCCCATCAAAATATAAGTGATAACTCGAATACACGCTATCCTCCAATACTTTTCTCTGCCACTGGTGCTATCTCTACACATCAACTGAAGCATTCACAATCGTTAGTAAAATAATACAATTAAACCGACAAAAGTGAATACCTAGCAGTCTTCAGCTACATAAATAAATCAACTGGTTAGAAATCAATCCTAACCTTAATTTATTATGAGTGCGCACTCTAAACTCATAAAAGTTTATTAATTTAATATGTATTTTGTGGAATCACCCGCTATGGAATCACCCATGTACACACTAAATTAATGAAACGCCCGAAAATGATAGGCGTCCCCATCAACTTCTCGCACAAAGAATCCACTTTGTGTATGAGCCCCGGTCAACAAAGTTTACAAAATCCTCTGTAAAACCTCACGGAATCCACCGTGGCACGGAATCCACCGTGAAATATGCCTCCTGGCATCAGCACAAAGGATGGCTCAACTTCCTTCTCATATCATCTTCTTTTTCATTTCATTGCAATCTCTGCATCTCAATAGTAGCGCATCCTCCTTTGCATCGTTTTTCTTCTTAAAAATTAGGGTTGCAACACGAATGAGTGCCTTTTTTGCAATATAGTGATATTGATTTACTTCATCCTTACTATCCTTTTCTTTTATTTCTGATTAGTAATCTTCATGTGAGCATTTTTCTCCTCTCTTAGTTAAATGATATGACTCCAATTCTTCTCTTTGTCCCTTTTGGTTGCTCCCTTCCTCTCCCTTTCCGACTCCAAAGTGAGCCCGGTTCTGACAATGGAACCAAGAATGACTAGCTCTCACCTAGCACACAAAGAAGCACAAAACCACGGTACCAAGCAGCAAAGTATATGCTTGGAGCTTTGCTCCTCACCATGAAACCTGCAAACACACCTCTCTTGCACTAGAAATGCACACACACAAAATATCCAAGACAGATCCACTCTGATCAAGAAATAAAATCAGGTGGCTCCTCTTTCAAGCTTACACACTAAGAATCCATGGTTGCAGCACAAGTATGAGAGAGAATAGAGGATGGACAAAGAGAGTTTGGAAAAGAGGGAAGAGGGAAGTTAAAGAGACACCACAATTTTCCATGCTCCAATGTCAACCACTTTTTCCCAAGAACCCCAATTGTACCCTTTTGAACCTTCATTAAATCAAATATTTGACCATACAAAAGAAAAGGTTGAAGGGCTTATGTGATGCATGCATTTTTGGGCAAGTTACCTAAGGTTTTTCAAAACTGAAAAAACATATGAAATTGATTTTATAGCTTCAAGCCAAGCATTTACAATGCATAAACGTGTGACAATAAAGTACAATGAGCATGCGTATAGTATATAATTTTGGATAGCATAAAATATTTGTCGATGTTGAGCCATATGCTTTTATCCTTTTTGGTGACAAAATCAAAGGCTATCACTCTCACCATGACCCATCTCCCTCTCTGATAGAATTATGCATAGGAACAAACTACAGAGAGGAGAGAGAAATAGGATAGAGAAATACTAGAAATCAAGAATCTCATTCGCTGCACCATATTGCGCGGGAATACAATCCAAACGGAGCTCTCTGTATGTAGGTCGGATCCATGGCATCATTCCTCAATCTACCAAACTGCCCTGAAAGAGGCACAAATTTGAGGCAAGAAGAGGCACCTCCCCTTCTTGTCAGCTCATTTCTTGAGTTTTTCTTATCATTAACATTTCGTTTCATGTCATTTGCATATATTTATCAAATAACGATTCACTTATCCTATGTTCACACTGCTCGGCAAGTGGTTCCGCCTTTGTTGAGGGTACAAATGGCCTCAAAATCATGATCTGATTGGGACAACTAGCTTCATAGAGTCGAAATCTATCAGTCTAACCTCTATTGCACACTTTTCGGCTCCTAGATCACATAGTTACTTTAGAACACCAAATCTTACGGGATTAAATGTGGGTTTAAACGGACTCCGATCGATGAACCAAGACTTGCGTTGCGTTCCTGGCATCAAACTCTATCTAGGAAAACTCCATCTCATCGATCCACAACCATTTTATTTTCCATGAAAATTTGGTCTTTTATGCCTTCTCTTGATCACTTTTTCACTTCAAAAACATGTCCCAAACTCCAGTTATCAGTGGTGGTGACCATGGGATAGGGCAACTTAGTCCATCGAATCCCATAGACTGATCTAAAAAACAATAACCATAAAAAGCATCAAGCTACCACAAAACAAAATACACAACAAATCAGAAGCTCCGCTCTCACCCTACCCCTTGACAAAACCCGATGCATGAAAATCCTCAAGGGATAGGCCTAGCATAATCTAACAGAAGTCCATAGCAAGTGGCTAACTGACTACTTCAACACAGTCTGGCTAAAAAGAACCATCAAAGAAGTTATCCTAGGTGGTGGCTTGGAACTACCTACCCAACTTAGGACAAATGGACCAAGAACTATTACTAAATGAGGACTCTTATAGCTTTGGTTAGCATAAATTTTCTTTTAACACATTTTTCTTTCAAAATTTCCATACTCAGGCATGTAAAAAGAAGGGAACTGAGTGTAACGACCTAAGGAGAAGATGGTATTGACCTCCAGTCTCTTCACTTGGTATCCAAGAACCTATCAAGCTCTTGCAAGGTGACACTTATTCTTTTTCTCTTCTGCTCACTTTCATTTTCGCTCCAACCTTCCTTAGCATTGCTTTGCTAGCTAAATGCCATCCCTAGGAAGACAAGGCATTGGCCCTAAGTCTAACTCGTCCCCAAGAACCTACCATGCCTTCTCAAGGCCATAATCAACTGCTCTTAAGACTTTTCCTTCTTATCTTTTCTATTTTAGGGGGTTTAAAACCCCTTTTTACACACCTCTATATTTTTTGTATATTTCATATATATTCAAAAGTTTCTCTTCTTTTTATTTTAGCAGGCTTCACTAACTGCCTCACACTAGCAAGGACTCCTAGAACAAGTGCCTAACAATCTAGCAAAACAGAGTCACTAGGAATTCCTTCTAGAAACAGGTCTTAGAATTCTTGACAATGCCTTTACAGGAGGCAAACAACTACTCAAACCTCCCCTAGAAATACCTAACCTTACCCTGGGACTTCATGCCTTGATTTTGGATCCCCAACAAAAGAACAAATTTTCCCAAGTACATAACCACATATAGCAGAAAAGAAAAGTACTCGTAAAGAAAGACCATCACCAAGATGTTTTAAGAATTGTGTGGTGGGAGGACTTGCTTGAGCTGCTGCGCCAAACACACAATGTATACACAAGAGGAAGCTCACTCAAGAACACAAGAAGAGAGATGGAAGCCAAAACGTTTTTTTGCTGATTTCTTCTTCTTCTTTCACACACTATACAATGTACACAAAGTATAGATAAGATACAATATAAAGGAAAGTGGCTTACTAAGTCAAATAGTGCATAATAGACTACACTAATTGACTGGTGCTATATCTTTGCCAGTTGTAGGTAGGTATAACAAACTAAATATAATAAGTGATAATTCAGTGGCCATGTGAGTATCATAATGACCACCAACATGCGAAGTGTAGATGTGCGGACCCATCTAGCTAGGTGGTCCATCATCAATGTCCACACGTGTTGAGCTTGCCATCTCAAGACTCCCTCTTAAGCTCAACTCTATCTCTGCAACTCCAAGTAAGCTTTAGAACTTTTGAAGCTTCTCTGCACCCAATGCCTTTGTGAAAATGTCAGCTATCTGATCCTGTGTGCTAACATATACCAAGTCAATCTCTCCTACAAGTACCTTCTCTCTCAAAAAGTGGTAGGGCACCTCAATGTGTTTTGTCCTAGCATGGAACAATGGATTCCTGGCTAATTGTATGCTGCTCATGTTGTCACAATGAATGACAACTAGACCATCTCCCTACACATCCAAATCACCTAATAACTTTTTCAGTCATACCACCTCACATGCTGCCGTAGCAGTACCTCTATCCATACTCGATAACGCAAATGTAGGTTTCTTTTTGTTGCTCCAATATAATTGCTACACAGCCAAGGGAAAACATGAATCCACTAGTAGATCTTCTATCTGATATGCTACCAGCCCAATCTGCATCTGTGTATCCAAAGACCTGTGCATCCTTACCTACCTCATAAAAAAGTGTATAATGTAAAGTGGACTTCACATATCTCAATATACATCTAACTACATCCAAATGAGGCTTTCTAGGCATTTGTATAAACTGACTGACAAGGCCAACAACATAGCTCAAGCTTGTCCTCCTGAACATAGTAGGGCCTTGTATCTCATCCCCAACGTCGGCACTCAACTTCACAATTTGCTCCAATGGTATTGCAAGAGGCTTACATGCTGTCATACCATACTTGGATAACATATCCAAGCCATACTGCCTTTGGGATAGCCATATACCAACATCACATCTGATCACCTCGATACCAAGAAAGTATCTTAGCTCACCCAAATCCTTCATCTCAAACTTCTTCTTCAAGAAGTCCTTAACTTCAAGAATCCCATTGTCACTGTCACGTGTAATAATCAAGTCATCCACATAAATGACGATGATGACCAAACCTGCATCTCCCCTTCTTACATAAAGCAAGTGATCAACATCGGAAATACAAAATCCAATATTGACAAGATACTCTTCAATCTTGTCAAACCATGCTCTAGGTGCTTGCTTCAGCCCATAGAGCACCTTCTTTAACCTTCACACATATGTGGGATGCTCTAAATCCACATAACCTGTTGGCTGCTCCATATACACTTCTTCTTGCAATTCACCATGCTCATAAATATCAAGTGCATATCAAGTGCTCATCAAGTGCATATCAAGTGCTCATCTCATAAAAAATAATGTCATTGCTCACTCTGAACTCACCTATGACAGGGTGATACTCTTTTTGATCTAAAGAGTATCCAATAAAAATACATTTTTCAGCCTTTGGATCAAGCTTCTTCCGTAGCTCTTTTGGCACATGAACATATGCAACGCAACCAAATACCTTCAAGTGTGATACATCGGGCTTCTTGCTAGTAATGCATTCTTCAAGAGTCATCCCATGAACTATAGCTGTGGGGGTTCTATTCATAATATAGACAACAATATGGATAGCTTCAAAACAAATATGTTTTGGCATATTCTTTTCAGTTATTAATGCCTGTGCAACTTCTGCAATAGACCTATTTTTTCTTTCTGCAACCCCATTTTGTTGTGGGGTATAGTTGCAACAAAATTGCCTCTTTATCCCATGAGTCCTCAAGAAGCCACTAAACTCATTAGAGAGGTACTCTCCCCTTCCATCTGATCTCAAGCACTTCACTTTCAAGCTTGCTTTTGTTTAAATATCTGCCTTGAAAGATTTGAAGAGTTCAAATACATAACTCTTTTCCTTCATGAAATATACCCATAGCTTCCTTGAATAGTCATCAATAAATGTGACAAAGTATTTGCTGCCACCAAGAGATACATTCTATGTACGCCCCCAATCATATCTATGCACTACATCGAGTATATTTATGCTCACTTCTCTATCATTCAAGAAGGGTTGTCTTGCATGCTTAGCAAAGTGGCATACTTCACATACTTTATGCAATTCTACAACTCTAAAAGAAGGAAACCCTATAACCAATCCTTTGGACAACAGTTCAGCCTTTGCACATTTGCATGTCCAATATGTTTATGCCATATTTCAATATATGCAACTACTCCTTTTCCTTTAGCATACATAGCAACATCCATTGTAGGAATTCCAACATCTAAAGTGAACATGTAGCCAACTCTACTTCCTTTTGTGACCAACCTGCACTTATCATTAAATTCTTCTACAAAACAACCTTTTGCATTGAATCAGACCTGCAAACCCTGCTCTACCATTTGGCCAACAGACACTAGATTCTTTGTGATTGATGGCACATGTAATACATTTGTCAGACTCTTTTTCTGGCCATCATGCAGCAAGGAAAAGGGAACCTTTCCAATGCGTGAAATTGGGTGGCATGAATCATCACCCGTCTACACATAACCTGGATTTTGTAAGTCCTACATCTCTCCAAACCATTCAACATGATTGGTCATATGATTATATGCACCTGAATCAACATACTATACATCATCATGTGTCCCCTTTCCTGTAATTGCATTCATCATATGATGCATAACAAATAAGTGCTCATTTTTGTCTTCATTCTATGACGATGCATAGTTTCCTTACTACAATTTACCATTGCAAATATCATCCTTCTTAGCATAACAATGGGTTGCAATATGATCTATCTTGCCACAATAATGGCAAACAATAGAAGAATTTCTAGAACCTCAGTTCTGCTATCCACCTCTTCCTTTAGAGCTCCCCTTGCCCCTAAAGTTTCCTCGGCCTCCTGAAACCTGCATTTCACCAAATTGGTGATTGAACCTATTTTGTTGGTTATCGCCAACACATCCCATACCACGGCCTCTCGAAGAGGATCTACCACATCCCCTTTCTAAACTTGAGTAAAATGCTTGGACCTGTTCACCATTTTTTCAGATGAGTCACCCTGCATATTGATCTCTTCGATAATCATGAGAGAGATTAGCTCATCAAAATCTGGAAATGGCTTCCGTGTATATATTGAAGTAACAAATGATTTCCATGCCTTCTAATTATTAAGGCCACTCAAGGTGGATGAAACCAAATCATCATCATTAGGCATTGCATCAATTGCTGGTAAAGCATCTCCAATGCTTCTCACCTTCAAAACATACTCTTGCTTGAGTTGAATCTTCCGTGCCTTTGTATTTACTGAAAAAATGTTCTCAAATTTTATCCAAGCTACATGTGAAGTTTATACATTCCTGATATGTCCCAACATCATATTATCAATGAATGCAAATAGCCAGTACATCACCTTTTTATCTTTTGCATTCCATTCTTTCCATGCTTTTAATTCATCTGCAGTCGGAGGGATACCCAAATATGGCTCCTTTTCTTCACTTGAAACAAACTCATAAAGGCCCTTTCCAATGAGGAAGTTCATCACACGAAACTTTCATGAAGGGTAGTTGTTTTTGTCGAGCTTCTCAATAATGGGATTTCCACTGTTCTCTACCATTATCACAAAAAAGGATTGGAGCCCCGAGAGGAACACCAAGGAAAAGGGAATTCTCTTGCAAGAAAATCTATCTTGTAACATCAACAAGCTTGTTTATCATGTTTCATATAATCACAATGAAGAAAAGAACACCAGGCACCACAAATCTTCATACAACATCATGTAAATCTCCCACGGTTTTTAATAGAATCAACCATATTCTTCAACATCTTCACAAAATCCATCAATGGAACAAAGAAAACAAAGAAATACACCATCTTTGAATGGAAATACATCACATAGTATTCATCTTCAATATCTTCATAGTCTTCTCTCTCAATTTCTCATATACAATCACTTTGTTTGAGTAGAATTGGCTATCTCTGACTCTCTCTCACACACTCCATCAATAATACATCATATCCTCACTACAATCTCTCAAAATTACTCTCAATAATCACTCTTAGGTCGTGGACACCCCTCCCAAGAGGTATGTCTGATATGAAGGGTCACCAGAGCCACTACAGTGTCTCTTCACAGCTCACTACTGTCACTTCACTCTAGTCTTCTCTTGAGTCTTTAACAGCTACTTCTTCCACTTCTTTCAGCTCTTTTGCACTTGTATTCACCTCTTTCCAAGGCTAGAAAAATTTCCAAAAAGTCACACATACATTCCAGAGAACACTTACAGAAGCATACAGAACAGTCTACAGAACAGTACCAGAACAGAGACAGAACAGAACAGAACAGAAACAGAACAGAAGCAGAAGCTCTACAAAAGACCTACAGAAGGTTACAGAAGGTTATCAAAACCACATAACTCATTCTCAAATCATTCCAAACTCTCACAAACCATTCAATAAGCTTTCTCAATATCTCAATCTTCATCAATCAATACTTCATCCCTCCTTACAGAAGACAATCAGAACAAAACAGACCAAAACAGAACAAAACAGAAGGTATACAGAACCTATCAGAACCTATCAGAACATCACAAAACCATCAACAAACATCATGATCTTCCAAAACACAATCATTATCATCCAAAACACTCTCAAACCACTTCTAAATCAATCAATCATCTCATAAAATCAACCATTCAGCTCTCAAAAACAACAAAAATCAGCCAAAAAACAAGTCATTTCAACACTCAACATATCCCCACACTTAATAAGGAAGCGTCCTCGCGACCCAGGAAAAAGGGAATACAAGTTCATAGAAAAGCTCAACTTTGATCTTCAATATCTTTTCACAAAGAATCCATCCACCACGACCCCAACTTATAACCTGTTTCTGATATAAAAATACAAAGAAAGGAATACTCTTTTTAAATTAACACCTCTGATCAAACTAAAAATCACAACAAATTTGTAAAGGATATAAGAGTTTGCTTCTTCGTCATCTTCATCAGCTTCAACTCTCCAACCACGACCCCATCTTGACAAATCTCCAAAACATAGCTCGTATACAAAATCCAATAGGAAACCACCACGTTCGTTTGACATAAATGAACTCACAACACAAACACTAATACACAACACAACCATCTGAATGACTTCTTCAAAAATAAGAGTTTGGCATTAAAAAACTTCCACCATACATTGGAAATGTATCAATGAAGATGATCCCTCTTAAAAGATTGATGTTGTCGGAATCGATCCATAGATAAGGATTCATCTACAAAGTTTTTAGGAGGATTTTGAAAAAATTGGAGACAACACATCCTTTCCAATAGGACCAAGTATCTGCTAGGCAAACAGAGGGCATGAAAATACAGTATCTCCAGCTGCGGAGAATCAATGCTAACATTGACATTCATGCACAACTTTGGAATAGGCTTTGAATCAGTATGAGAGTGCCTATGCATATACGCTAGGTACCAAGCAAAGTGAGCAGTTAATCTCACTGAGGGATCTGCAGACTGTGAATATTGTTGGGCAAAATGAACATAGTTTTGATAAGCTTGACTAGAAGCTGTCCATTCCCCTGGAATTACTGGCCAATTAATCTGCGGTCCTGTAAGGCAATCATCCGAACTCCATCCCCTTCTTCTGGAAATCTGAGTATCAAAACCGTCACAGTCACTAACCAACTGAGGTGGTTGAGATATGGAAGTGTTAGGAGAGGGTAATGGAATAAGGGAAAGTGGATGTAGGGAAGGATAGGAAAAATCATAAAAGGAAGAAAAGGTTAAAGAAGGAGTGGCAGAAATTTGTAAGGAATCACTAAGGAACGATGTTAACTGATAAATAGGAAATGTAGAGGGTACATTAATGAGGGGTGAAGAACAGGGTGGAGAAGGGGAAAATACCCTATCCTCAATAAAGGAACAGTAAGTGAAAATGGGAATTTGAGGGAAAGATGAAGGTTGGAAAAGAAGTGGTAAAATTACTGTAGATTTAGATTGACAAAGGGAAATATATATAGCATAGCGGTGAGCCAATTGTTGGTAATAGAGGAGGGTAGGAACAGAAGGTCCCAAGAGAGATCGTCTATGATAGGCATCAAAGAAAGTAGCATCAAATGGATTATGTTTTGAAAGATAGGTTAAGAGATCCATCCTCAGTTGGTTAGTACTCTCGACAAAGGTAGGAGCTGTGTTTTGTCTTTGATTGAGGACCACTGAATCAATCATGGGATGCCACGAATTATCCTGACAATCAGCTACTTTGGAGGAATAACTCTGAAACATATCAGCTATGCGCAACTCCAAATGATTGACATATAAAACAGCCTGTAAGACCACATCCCCCACATACCATGCCATATCTACCTCATCTGGAATTAACAAATCTCCTCGGAGATACATGTATGACATCAACATGGTGTCTGGCGTGACAGAATCTTCAAAGACCATTCTGACTACCTCTGTCAACAACTCAACAGACCAAGCCCCACTCCAGCCATCCTCTGGAAAAGGTAAATCCATCGTGGAAAGCTTCATATAGAAGACCAACTTCTGCAAGTGGTAGTGGACAAAGAAAGAATGGTCAGGTAGGACAAAGTCCTGAAATTGTTCAAAGGTAGACCATAACAAGTCCATTCTGGACTGCAATCTTTCCACTTTGTCTTGGAATAGAGGGCACAAAGTAGCCTGTCTCTGTAAGACAGCCAAGTCCTGCTGTGAAAGAGAAGGAATTAATGGAACAGGAGGGCTTGGAGGAACAGAGCGGGACTTTGCAAGCTGATCTTGCAACTGCTGGATTTGGGAGGCTTGGTTGGCCACTGTGTCATTAGCCATCTGTAAAGCTGAAAGCTTGTCATCTAAGAGAATTTGGAATTCTTTCGCGTCGTTGGACATCCTCTCCTTCTCTGCTGAAAGGCTAGTAACCTGTGACTGAGCCTCGAATAACTGGGTCTTTAATGAAGAAATCTCATCACTTTGGAATTTGCAACCAGTTGGGTTTGTTGTTCCATTTGCTTAAATAGATCTGCTAGGGTATCCTTAGCAGAAGCTAACTCAGATGTTGCCTTATGCAACTGGTCTTTGGACTGCATGAGCTCTTCATAGAAAGATGCGTACAGCTGCTGAACACAGGCTGTCACTGACAACTCAATGGAACTTTGAATATCCTTGCAGAGGAAAGGAATGGCATCTCTTGAGACGAGACTGTTCAGGGAGGGAACTGAGATCTCCAAGGATCCTTCTCGATGTGCTCTGAACAGGTTATTGCAAGTGAGATACCCAGGGAGTTCACTGCCAGAAGTAGCAGGGATAGACACTGAGGGAAGTACAGCAGGGGCTTTGTCCGCTACCCTCTTCAAGCGTTTGCGCTGTATGACCAGGGGAGGCGGAGAATCATCATCCTCAATGTCAATAGGTGCTGACTCTTCTGAAGGTGGAGGAGGAGGTACTGGATCTGATGGAGGAGGTGGAGGTACAGTCTTCTGTAAACCTGAATAGGTCAAGAAGGTAGACAAATATGATCCGTAGGTAACATTGGTAACATTACCCCTCGTGACTTTAACAAAATGCTGATCCATTTTAGTAAGGAGGTATGTGCTCCAATCAATAGCAACTCCTTTTAGCACCATCCTGGAAGCTGTGAAAAGCTCTTTGGACAAATAGTGGGATGGCGTTTTGGCAGGCATAAACCTGTCCTGAAGGAACTGACACATCGTCTTCCATACGGGATCAGTGATCATAGAAAAGGAAACTCCTGAAGAGTTTATCACTTTCTTAACATCAAGGACTTCCCTTGTCTGCTTCTGCAACAGTTTGAGAATCTCTTCATTAGAGAAGAGCTGACGAGTGGTCACAAAAGGTTCTCCTTTGAAGGGTAAAGACAGAGCCTTCCCTAAGCCTCGAGATGTCAACGTCATAGACATGCCTTGGACTACTCCTGTCTTCTTGCTGTAAGAGGCCAGGAACTCATCACATAAGGACGGATCCTCTGGAAGTAATGGAAAAGGAGTGGCCACAAAAGCAGCAAGTCCTGCCTTCGTGAGGGGCTCAAAAGTAAGTAGGGACGAGTAATCCCTACTAACTAATGGGACGTACTGGATAGGGGGAGGAGCATGAGAAGGCGCCATTCAGATGGTTACACACACACCACAAACACAGACAATCAAGGAGAATGCCTGCAAAGCAACAGACAAAAAACCAAGGATAAGAGAATTACCAATCAAACGTGACCCGACCTACTAACCCCAAGCAAACCACATCCTAGAAAAAATTTGACATGACCTCGAGACAAATGCGACCGAAAGCTTCATGCGATGCATCAGACAAACACCCTGAACCCCGTATCAGGCAATAAAAGAAAAAAATTGCATACCGTACTCGTAATCGTAACTAAGACAGGAAACCAAAACCATACCATATCCGACACATATCAATACGACATCTATGATAAACCAAGACTGGACCATGGAAAAGAACACTAATGACTGCGTAAACCCATCCCACGAAACGCTTCATTAAAAAGGGAATTAAGTGCAGTGAGGGGGGAATTAATTTAATGAAGGGTTGATTTTAATCAATTATTAAAAATGGGTGAATTTTTATTAGGTGATAAACCTTAGCAAGAAAACGGCGGTTCCTTATTATAAATTTAATTACCAATTATTAGGTTAAACGGTGCAGTTATGCGATTCCCGGACTTCGATTCCCGACTGGGTCTCTAAATGCAATTCATTGATTATAATTTAAGGTGATGTGGAGCGCTTTTTTGCCAGCGCATGCTCATGTGACGGCTGGTTTATTTTAATTTAAATTTTACAGTGCCTCTGTAGCGCACGTAGCGCGTGCTAAGTGAACGGCTGGTTGATTTTAATTAAAAAGTATGTGTGTTGAGCGCGAATGCGCGTGGAAACTGTGGGTGAATTAAAGAATTCATTTTAACAATTAATTTGTGATTAAGGGGGAAAATAAATAAATAAAGCACATAAAATAAATACCTGGAAGGGGTGTGTATGTAATGCAGGAATGCGCACGGAAGAATTCCAGTAAAGGAAAAGCAAAGAACACTGGTGAAACAACAAGGACAACACCTTAGCAGATGTGTTAATTTGGTTTGTGTTGGTTTTTTATTTTTTATTTATTATTATTTTTTTAATTTTTAATTGTTATTATTTATGGTTGAATAAATGGAAAATGAGCAAGGGAGGTGAGGGAAATTTTTTAGAATGTTTTTAGAATTTTTTAGAATTTTTTACAAATTTTTAAATGAATTTTCTATATTTATTGGCAATTTAGGGGTAAATTTAGGAAATGTGGAATTTTCAGAAATTATAGGGTAGGCAATTTCCAGCAGACAAAGTTCCAAAAATTGGCAAAAGGCAAAAGGAATTTTTAGAAATTTTTCTGAAAACTTTTTTTATGGAAAAATTAATGTAGTGATTAATTAAGTCACCTAAATCACATTAATCACATAAGTCAATTAAACATAAGTCAATTAAGTCTGGTTAGTAGGATAAGTCAGGTTAGTCTACCGAAGTCTAGTTAAGTTAGTCAAGGTTGAGTAGGTTAGTCTGGGTTAGTCTAGGGTAGACTAAGTCAATTAGGTTAGTCTGGGGTCAGTTCTAACTAACCTAGGTGAGACTAACTAACCTATTAGTTAGTGGGGGTAGTCAACTAATCATGGTTAAGTTAGTAGGGTGTAAACTAACTAGGGGTTAGGTTAGTGGGTAGGGAACTAACTCTAGTTAGGTTAGTGGGTAGGGAACTAACCCTAGTTAGGTTAGTGGGTAGGGAACTAACCCTAGTTAGGTTAGTGGGTAGGGAACTAACTCTAGTTAGGTTAGTGGGTAGGGAACTAACTCTAGTTAGGTTAGTGGGTAGGGAACTAACTCTAGTTAGGTTAGTGGGTAGGGAACTAACCCTAGTTAGGTTAGTGGGTAGGGAACTAACTAGGGGTTAGGTTATGACTAACTAAGGTTAAATGGTGGGGGTTAATTAACCATGGTGCAGTTAATTCTAACTAACTAGAGTTAAGGACTAACCAGGAGGTGGGTTGGAGGTGGAGGTGGTGGGTGGGGGAGGAGGAGGTGCGGCGGCGGCGGTGGCGGAGTCGACGGCGACGGCGGCGGAGTCGGCGGAGTCCGAACGGCGGCGCGGCAGGGGCAACGTCGACAGCGGGGCGGCGTTCAGCGGCGGGACAGGGGAGAAGAAGGAGAGGTGGAGGAAGAAGGAGTGGGGGGAGGAGAAGGGAGTGGAAGGAGAGGTCGCGGGCGGCGGGTGGAGGAGAAGGCCGCGGGCGGGGGCGCTGTGGAGGAGGAAGGTGGGAGAGGAGTCCGCTGAAGGGCGGTGGAGGAGGGAGGAGACTCGCGGGGTGGAAGTCGCTGGGGGGCAAGGAAGGAGGAGGTAGGCGGTCACAGGGAGTTAGGGTGGAGGAGGAGGGAGCCCGCTGGGGAGGGAGGGTGGAGGAGAAAGCAGGAGGAGGCGAGGGAGGAGGAGAGGAGGAAGGAGGAGGGGCTGAAGTCGGCAGGAGAGAAGGGAGAGGAAGGAGGAAGAAGGAGTGGGGGGAGGAGAAGGAGGAGAGGGAGAAGAAGGGCTGCGGGGGGAGGCAGGACGGGGGAGTGGGGGGAGGAGAAGGAGTGGAGGGAGAAGAAGGGAAAGAAAGGGAGAGAGAATGAGTGGGGGAAGGGCGGTTGGGGGGAAGGGATGGGCAGTTGGGGGGGAAGGGGATGGGCAGTTGGGGGGGGAGGGTTGGGGGGGCCCATGGGGGGGACCATGGGGTGGGCAGGTGGGGGGAAGGGAAGGGAAGGGTAGGGACAGAGGGTGGGCAGGGTGGGGACAAGGGTAGGTACCCCCGTCCCGCGCACATGCGCGGGACGGGGTAAAAAAATTTGCCGTGACGGGATTGAAATGGCACCGGGAAGACGGTACGGGTTACGCGGACACGACCGAGGCGCGTGGAGATTCGTAAAATCGAAAAAGGGCGCGTTCACGCGCAAAACGAGCGCGAGAAAAAACGGAAAAATAAAGAAAAATTAATAACTCCCAATCCGGACATCAAAACGAAATATCGTAAAAACGAAAAGTGGGCAGGACGACAGGGGGGAAACAAGAAAAATACGGGACGAGGGTTCCGGGAGGGGTAAAGGGCGTTCACGTGCAAAAAACACAAAAAACGAATCGAAAACGCAATTTAAAAATTAAGATCGAAAGATCCGTGCATCGGAATGAAGTGCAGAAAAAAGGAAAACTGTGCAGAAAGATGTGCCCGACAATCCTCAAACATAATTCCGACTAAGGTAAGACGCGTTCACATGGGAAAAACCCAAAAAACAAACCCGAAAATGGGATCGAAAATTAATATCGAACAAACCGTTCACCGGAATGACATGCAGTAAGAAGGAAAAATGTCCACAGAAAGGAGTGGCACAGGGTTATCACGTTAAACCGCAGTTCCGGCGGAAATAGGAGGGGTTCACATGTGAAAAACTCCAAAAATACTCCCGAAAACTCATTTAAAAATTAATAAGTAAAAATCCAGAAGTCGAAAGAGGGTGGAGGAAAAAGGAAAAAGGTGGGGGAAGGCACAGGGGACACGGCTGTCAAATCAAATTGGAATTCCGATGCAAATAGGGTAGGTTCACATGGAAAAATATCAAAAATACGCACGAAAAAGTCTTAAAAACCCGGAAAATTAATAACGGACAAACCATGTAGCGGAATGATGTGGAATAAAAAGGAAAAATGTTAGGGGAAAAGCGGTTGTCAGGGCTATGACGTCAGATCACGGTTTCGAAGCAAGAAAAGCGCGTTCACATGGAAAACCGGCGAAATTGCGTAAAATGTTTCAAAAATTAATAACTCGAAAACCGTGCACCGGAACAGGGGTAGGTAAAAATGAAAAATGGTCAATTCAATGGGGGGAACAGGGCTATAAGGTTGGATTTGGATTTTGGTGAACGTAGGAGGCATTCACATGGCAGGACCTCAAAATCAGGGAATGAAGGAAAACTGCAAGGGAACAGCCCCAAGGGTGGGTGGAACATAACCGGGTGGGTGGGAGGGAACCCCATTAGGGTAAAAGCAAGTCATGGCATATATGCATGAGCAAGATAAGGCATATGCAGAGGATATGCAATGTAGACGCGCAGGGACGCGTCCCCACACTTAAGACCTGAACGGATAGGGTTAATCGAACAACAGGAACCTAGGACCATGCCACAGACCATCCACTAACTTCCCCACACTTAAAACATGAACATCACTAAGAAACAGAAGTTGTAGGGTTAGAAAAACTTGGCCCGTTTCGTCAAGAATCAAGGTTGAGGGTCGATGGCACGTCCAGTGTTGTTGTCGGCGCTGGAGGGACCAAGGCATCCTCTCGGCACACGTCCGTCATGGAAGGGACCACGTGGAAGTACCCAGGGAGGTAGTTGATGAAAGGAATCGCAGGAAATTCGTCGATGATGAGGGATATTGCACTCAACTCACAGTCACTCAATTGGAATGAAAGATCAGTCACTCGCCCCATGACTGATATCACTCGCGGAAGAATGATTGAAACCCATATCTCATACCCGGTTTAGGAATCGACAAGGGGGAATGGTGCAGAAGGAGTATGCCAGGGTGCACAGTTGATGGTGCATTAGTGCGTCCAACCCGTCTGGCAAAGGTGCAAGGGGGAAGGCAAGGGAGCCTTAGAGTGCAGCGTACAGAACAGAGTGATGTGTATGGTGATGACGGTAAAGACCCATCCCGTGGGTGCATAGGGAAACGGGAACATACCTGACTCCAAGTGTCGTAACGTCCCTCAATCTCACCTCTCGGTAATTGATTGAAGAAACTCCAGTCGCACTCGGCCCACCCTCTGTCTCACGCTCTGTTGATAGATACAGGAGGGCAGCCTTTTCCTAAAACCCATTAATGTAATCCTCACAGTCACTTGTGCAAAGGTTGTATGCTTTGTGCGCATTTGATGGTGCAACTGTGCATCCCGCCCGGTGCCGGCATACGGTGCGAGAAGGAAGGCCAGGGAGCCTTATGGTGCAGTGCACAGAAACAAATTGTGCTTTGTGCATTGAGAGGCCCATCCCGTGCGTGCAACACTTCATTCACACTTCTCACCTCTCATTTGATTTGAAGGGAAAAGACTGGTCTCTCGCCCCACCCTCTGTCTCACTCTCTGTTGATAGATACAGAGGGCAACCCATACTCACTTCCCCATCCGGTTAGGATGAAAGCTCACATCACTCAATTGGTTGTCGATGAAGATCGCGTCATCAGTTGTTGAAGAGGCGTACCCAGGGAGGTAGCCATCAAATCGAACGTTGTATTGGACAGGAACATGTCGTCTGCTAGAGGACAGGTAGTCACTTTGCAAAGAGACCCAGGACACAGCGTACCAAGGGAGGTAGCTTCGGAATTGGATCCGAGGGATATCAATCAATGAATCCGCTTTCTGGACTGCTGGGTGTTACCACCTTTTCCACAGCCAGCTTCTCGCCCAAGGGTGTTTACCACCTTTTCTTGGAACGAGGCCTGCTATGACAGGGAATTGCTTCCTTTTCTCTCATAACAGATTTGTTTTGTTTTGTTTTGTTTTTTTTTTTCTTCTTTTCTTTGTTTTTCCTATTCCCGAGGGTGTTTCCACCTTTTCTCAAAGAACAGGTCGGCATGACAGGGACCTAAGTCCTTTTCTCCCATGACCGATATGTTTTTTTTTTTCTTTTTTTCTTTTTCTTTCTTTCTGCAAAATGAGCAAGGGAATGGTAGAAAAACCATTTGTCAGAACCCACCTCGCCACTGTCGCTGATGGAAAATAGAGGATAAGAAATCAAGACTAGAAGGGGGTTTGGAGGGGACAGAGGGTTGCATCCACTTCAGCAGGAGTGATTGAAGAACGGCTATCAAAAGTAGCATCATAAGAAGTACAGTGCCGCGCCAATGAGGGAAAGGATCAAGTGTCCGTAATTGTCAAGATCCCCAAGGAGGAAAGTACTTCTTGAGGCGATATCCATTGATCAGAAAGGGATCATCAGAGGCGTCAACGGTCTGCACTTGGACAGAGCCATTAGGGTTGACTGCAAGTACCTTATAGGGGCCCATCCACCGCTGTTGGAGCTTGCCAGGAAACTTGCCAAAGCGTGAATCATAGGCTAGGACCAAATCACCTTCTTTGAACTCTTTGTGCTTGATGAAACTGTCATGGTAAGCCTTACGTCGAGCTTGTGTGGCTTCCATGCACTGTAGAGCCATCCGACGAATTTCGTCCAAACATTCCAAGTGCAGGAGACGGCGTTGCAGTGAATCCTCATCCCCCAAATGCTCTTTGATAGCCACTCTCAAAGAGGGTAGTTCCAGTTCAACAGGGAAAACAGCTTCTGTACCATACACCAACTGGAAAGGTGTCTGTCCCGTTGCTGCTTTATGAGAGGTTCTGTACGCCCAGAGGGCCTCTGTAAGTCGATCGTCCCAATCACGACGATGTGCAGCAATTGTTCTTGTCAGAATCGAGCAGAGGATGCGATTGGTGACTTCGACTTGGCCGTTGGCTCTAGGGTAGTAAGGAGTGGACTTGCGATGGCGGATCTTATACAACTCTGTCAACTCTTCCATGACTTTGTTGAGGAAATGAGTACCTCTATCACTTACCAGCTCTAAGGGACTGCCAAAACGGGTGATGATATTCTCGTACATGAACAGGGCCACGCTGTTACCATCGTCCCGCTTAAGGGCTTTAGCTTCGCACCACTTTGTAACATAATCTGTACATACGAGGATGTATCTGTTCTGTTTCCTTTTGGTAGGAGGATCGATTGGACCTACGAAGTCAATGCCCCACTTCTCAAACGGCTTCAAAGGAAGGATAGGTTGCAGTGGCATGGCACTTGTCTTCGTGGGTTTCCCCATTCTTTGACAAGCATCACATCTTTTACAGTAATCATAGGAATCTTTGTGAATTGCAGGCCACCAATATCCCGCTAGCAGAGCCTTCCTGGCTGTAGCTTCTCCTGCAAAGTGACCTCCACATGGCTCGTCGTGGCAAGCCTTCAGAACAATCCCAATCTCATCCCCTGCAACACATCTTCTGAGCATTTCATCTTTGCCTTTCTTGTACAATGCACCGCCTAGCAGGGTGTATGGGGCTGATTCTAGCATGAGCTTCTTCCTTTTCCGACTAGAAATACCAGGAGGGTACTGTTGGGTTGCCAGTAGATTGGCAATGTCTGCATACCAGGGAGTGACAGTTTCTACCAAGAATAGGGAAGCATCAGGGAGGTCTGGATCATCCTGCTCCTCGTCTGCAGTTTGTGGGATACGCGACAGATGATCAGCCAGAACATGGGAACGACCAGGCTTAGTAATCACCTCAAAGTCGAACTCCTGGAATAAAAGGAGCCATCTCATCAATCGTCCTTTCACATCTGCTTTGTTCATCAAGAAGGACAGGGCCTCATGATCCACATAAAATTTAAAGTGGGTGGATAGGAGGTAATGGCGAAACTTTTCCAAGGCAAACACCATTGCCAAGCACTCCAGCTCGGTCACTGTATAGTTTCGTTCCCTATCAGTAACTTTTCGGCTTGCATAATAGATCGGTTGATCCAACTTCGAGGAGCCCTTTTGGCACAGGACAGCACCTAAACCTTCAATTGATGCATTAGTGTGTACATGGAACTCTTTCGTCCAATCAGGAGGTTACAGAATGGGTGCCTCAACCAGACACTGCTTCAGAGTGTGAAAGGCTTTGTCACATTCTTCCGTCCAAGTAAACTCTGCATCTTTCCTCAGGAGCTTGTGCAAGGAAGTTGCCTTTGTCGCAAAATGGGCTATGAACCTTCTGTAGTAACCCACATGGCCTAGGAATCCCCTCAACTGTTTGAGGTTGGTGGGTGCTGTCAGAGCTGCGATCTTTTCGATCTTTGCAGGGTCTGTTGATATCCCTTGTGCTGAGACAATGTGGCCCAACAGAACTCCAGAAGAAACCCCAAAGATGCATTTGTCGGGGTTGAGGGAAATCCCGTACTCCCGGCATCGATCAAAGCATTGCTCCAGGTGGTCCCAGTGTTCACTGATCAAACTATAGACACAAAAGTCATCCAAATATACCTCGATAAAGTCATGCAGATGATTTTGAAATGCAGCCATCATGACTCGTTGGAAAGTAGCAGGGGCATTGCAGAGCCCAAATGGCATCACTCGGTAAGCGTAGGTCCCCCATTCTGTGGTGAAGGTTGTTTTGGATTGGTCTTCTTCTGCGATTTGGACTTGGTTGTATCCACTGAATCCATCCAGAAGGGAATAAAGCTCATGTCCTGCCACTGTGTCCAACAGTTGGTCTGTGAAAGGGATTGGAAAGTGATCCTTCTTTGTCTTGGAATTAAGCTTTCTGAAATCCACACATATTCGCAATTTTCCATTCTTCTTGGGTACAACCACGATGGGTGAAACCCATTCACTATTTGCCACTGGATAGATGAACTCGGCTTCCAGAAGCTTCAGCAGCTCCGCTTTCACCAATGTGGAATAATTCGGGTTCATTCGCCTCTGTCGTTGCCGTACTGGCTTGGCATCAGGCTCCAAGTCAATATGATGTTGACATATTGTGGGATCAATCCCCTTTAGGTCTTTGTAGGACCACGCAAACACGTCCAAATTTTCTTTCAACAAGTTGTACAAGGTTGACAACTCCTCTTCTGGGAGGCTGCTACCCACCTTCAAGTGGCGTTCAGTGCCTTCTGAATCCACAAAGGTTAACTGCCTTTCACCTTCTACTTCACGGATGAAGGTTCCACGGACTGCTTCTGGGTAGAGATCCGACTCCTTCAAGGGAGTGGTGTCCTCTTCTGATATCCCACTAGAACCAACTTCTTCTTTTGGTGGAGACTTAGGTTGCTCCTTAAGACGTTGGAATGGGATAAGAGCCGTTTCGGGTTTGGTTTCAAGATTAATTACCTCGTGGCTTGAAGACTCATCTTCTGAAGATGACACATCCAAGAACGTCACATAACAGGGACCTACTGATGCCGGTTGGGTTTGTCGGACTGGTGCTTGTTGGCACGGTGCATCATCATCATCTTTCTTTGGCAAGGATGGGTTAGGACGGCAGGAGCCACACTTAAAAGACGGCTTGCTCTTCTTAATCCATTTCTTATAAAGGTTTTGCATATGAGAAGATCCATTTACCAGACCAAATGGTACCATCACCATTCTGTCCCATAGCATGAGCTCATCGGCTTCTGATACTTCTGGAACTTCTTCCTCAAATGTATCCTTTTCAGGTGGGATAGACTCTTCTGGCTCACTTTCATAATCTTCTTCGTCCATTTCATATCCAACCTCTTCTGTCTCTGTCTCTGTCTCTGCGTCTGCTTCTGTCTCTGCTTCTGCTTCTGTCTCTGTAGGAGCTCTGTAACAGAAGAACAGATTCTCTGTTTCCTCTCCTGCCTCTGTCTCTGGTTCTGCTTCTGCTGTGACCATGTAACAGGGAGAGCAGTACATCCATGCTTCTATCTCACTGTCAGAAGTGATTTCAGAAGGCATTCCTGATTCAGGCAGGAAGTATTCACCCATTGATAATGGCTTTGCATCTTTTGGAAGTCGGCTTACAGTATCCACTATTAAAGAATGTGCCACTGTTTTCTTGGGAAGGATCTGTTCGACAGCATCTTCGTCTGCTGATGTTCCATCTGTAGCCTCGTTAGGGGAATCAGAAGATAATTCCAAGGAGGTGGATCCATGTCCTTTTTGAGAACCATACAGTTTCAGCACCACTTTGTTGGGTCCTCTGCCCAAGGTCAAGGTTCCTTTGAACCAATCCGTCCTTGCTCTGGCTTCAAAAAGCCATGGTCTACCCAGTAACAGAGGATAGGATGTACCATAAGAGTTTGGCTTCACCACCAGATAGGTCAGCCAATAATCTTTTCCAGCCACTGTAGTCTTCACATATGGAAGAATGCCCAAAGGCTTGATTCTACTCTGATCCGCCAGTCTGATGAGCCATTGGGTTGGTTGCACACCTTGTAGGCCTAGATCCTTCATTGTCACATCCGTCATAATGTTCACTGATGAGCCACCATCAATCAGTGCATTTGAAATAAAGCAACCTTCTATCCATACGCCAGTCTCTGGAGTACCCGGATCTAGGAAAGCATTAGCCACATCCACTTCTTTTACAGGCTCTGGAGCCTTGTTGGACTTTGTTGCTGTTGAGGGAGCAATCCTTAAACCACGTCTTCTTGTCAGTATACTTTTGAATCTTTTCCGGCAACTGGGAGACAACAACAATAATTGTCGGAATGTGAGGTTTGGTTTAAGGTATCTAGATCTCTAACTAGATCGTATTCCTTAATAGGATCCACTGGCTTCTCTAACCGATTAGGGAATGGGGCAACACCCATTTTCATTTTCCCTCTTTCTTTCAACAGAGGAATTACATGAGCTTCTTCTGCCACTTGTGGCACTTCCTCCTCTTCTGTATCCTGGACCTCTGGTCCTGTCTCTGTAACTGTCTCTGTAACTCTCTGTGGCACTGTAGTGCTCTGTACGGCACTGTTAGGCTCTGTGCTGTTCTGTTCTTCTGGTGGAAGATTGAACTTCACTGTTCTGGCAGGAGGGTTATTTTCTTTCTGGGTAGGTGCTTCCTTCTGCTTTGCACGCGTGATGGCAGCAACTTCCAATTCCACTAAATTGGAGGTAGGCTCTTGGGCCTTGGACGGACTATCAGTAGCACTGTTTTTCACTGGGGCTGGGCTTGGACAGTCTTTTGCAGTGTGGCCTTCTCCTTTGCATCGACTGCATAAGGGCTTGTAATCCACTGACCTTCGAGAATTTGGACAATTTGGTGAGATGTGTCCCTTTTCCCCGCATCTGTAACACTCCACTTCTGATCTCTGACCACCGCCAGACTGTCTTCCTCTGTAACTTTGAGAAGGAAATCTTCTAGGTCCGAAATTAGGACCAAACTCTCTAGGCTTGGGTCCAATATCTTGTGTTGTCATTTTGGATTCCAGCAAGTTAAATCTTGCGTCTTCTTCCTTTCTTCTCCTATCATGCATCTCCTTCAGAGAGCAAATGTCCTCTGTATGGTTCTTCCGCAAACAGTAGGAACAGAAGGCTCTAGGGATGGTTGGTTTTCGTGTACATTCAGTGGCTAAATGACCTGCTTGATGACACTTACCACACCAAGTGTTTGACCGCATCACATCTCTTCCTGCTCCTGCAACGTTGGATATGCTAGCGGTATTCACTTTCAACGTCTGTAGTTGCTCTGTAATCACATCCATCAACTCCTTTTTGATGTTTGCAACTGAGTTAGATAAATAATCCTTCAAGCTTTCTCCTCCTGACGTACTGGCAGGAGGGTTTTGAGGAGTCTCTGTAATCACTGCATAAACGGGTTGGGCTGGTACAGAGGGGTCTCTGTTCTGGTTCTGATTCAGTGCGCCTGTTTGAACTGTTGGCTGTTGGCTCCAGTTGGTAGGATTCCACTGTTGCTGCTGATTTGGCATTGAGGAAATTGGTTGGGACCATTGTTGTTGTGGTTGAGCCATCATTTGAGGCATGGATTGTGGCCATTGTGGATTTGGTGCACTGTACTGTGATATCGGGGACATCTGTTGGTAGGGATAGGGAACAGTCCCTGGAACTGCATTTGGTGGGTACATCATTCCTGGCATCAGAGGAGGTAAGACTCCTTTTCCTGTATTCATTGCTAATCTAGCTTCCACTTCATCGTACAGTCTTGCACCTTCTGTTGCAGCTTGCAGTGTGGCTGGTCTTTGCAGCTCCACAAACTTACGGACTTCTGGTTGTAATCCTCTGAGAAACACTCCCTTCTAAATGCCATCATCTAGATTATGGTTAGTCCATCTCTTCAGGATGGATTCCATTCTTGAGACATAAGCTTCTACTCTTTCTCCAGAGGATTGACTTAGGTTCATAAATTCCTCTCGCATCCGCTCTTCAAAACCTTCACGCCTGAATTTAGTGAGGAAGGCCAACTTCAGGTCGTCCCATGTGCCAAAAGTTCCTGCTGCTTGTCTCTCATACCACTGAAACGCCGCGCCCTTGAAAGTGGCGGGGAATATTGCCAACCAATGCTCAGGGGTTCTGGCATTGTTAGCCACACACGCTACCATAAACTCTACTACATGAAGATTGGGGTCTTCATTGTACTCTCCCTTAAAAACTGGCAATGGGACTACGTTCGCTGGTCTGTCATCAATATTTCTAGGACGGATCTGGCTTGGAAGTGGACCTCCAGCAGGAGGAGGAAGGGCTTGATGTGCCATTGGGACTTCTGTAAAGAGTTCCGCAAGGGCGTCAAAGGCGGCTTCTGCTGCTAGCTCGTTCTCAGCCTTGATTTTTGCTTTCTCTCTTCTCACGTACCTCTGGACTCGTTCTAACGCTTGCCTTTTTATTGCGTCATTCATCAGGGGGTTGGCTCCACTATGTTGTTAGTGCTCCACAGAGGGTTAACAGAAGGCTTCAGTCTCTAGAGGACTCTCTTGCCAACATTTCTTCTACTTCTTTCCTCTCAACGTCCCTAAATTCTGCTTTCATGCCACTGCACAGAGGAAGGTATTCGGTTCTGAAGGTGTCAAAATGCATACGTCTGAGCATTGTGGTGGTGCCATCATCATAGTAATGCGAGCTTCTGATGGTTTCAACAGTGTATGTTGTGAAAAACACTCTGTCTACCAACTTCCAGTGGGTTGCTAATTGAACAAACAGAAGATTATCAGTACACCAAGCATCCCATGTATCTTGCTGTTGAGCATCCACGAACAAATTCCAACTCTTTTCCTTCTTGTCCCTGTGAACCTCTACAGACCAAGACTCCTGAAGCTTCTTCACAATCTCCCACTTGATGTTGTCTGGAAACTTCTCAATGAATGCCAAATCTTCCATGGATGTTCATTCTCTCTGTTTCTGCTCTTCAGTTCGTTCCCAAACAGTTTGCCACCAAGATGCAAGTTTCTGCTGCTTCAACAAGAAGAGGAAACTGTCCACCACATAGAGCATGCATCATGATGGTGATGTGTTTCCACCATTGTGGGATGAACTTCTTGTGGAAAGTGGCTTTGATTATGAGGAATTCCAACTCTTCAGTGGAAGAAGGAACTTTACAAACATCCATTGAATTCTTCTCTTCTTGGCAATGCCAATTCCTTCATTTTCAGCCTCTTTTGGTGCTTATTAATGGCAAGTTTCCCCGGCTGCGCACCAAAAACATGGAGCCCCGAGAGGAACACCAAGGAAAAGGGAATTCTCTTGCAAGAAAATCTATCTTGTAACATCAACAAGCTTGTTTATCATGTTTCATATAATCACAATGAAGAAAAGAACACCAGGCACCACAAATCTTCATACAACATCATGTAAATCTCCCACGGTTTTTAATAGAATCAACCATATTCTTCAACATCTTCACAAAATCCATCAATGGAACAAAGAAAACAAAGAAATACACCATCTTTGAATGGAAATACATCACATAGTATTCATCTTCAATATCTTCATAGTCTTCTCTCTCAATTTCTCATATACAATCACTCTGTTTGAGTAGAATTGGCTATCTCTGACTCTCTCTCACACACTCCATCAATAATACATCATATCCTCACTACAATCTCTCAAAATTACTCTCAATAATCACTCTTAGGTCGTGGACACCCCTCCCAAGATGATGGACCTAAAAACGGGCCGGCACTGGCTCATGCACTAGCCGGACCTCGTCACTATGCACAAGACAACCCCTCGGCCTCGCGGCCAGGAGCGTCTATCAAAATCTCTGCCTTCCTATACATTGCGTTTGTAATACGTTGTAGTCCAACTGATCCTAACCCAATATTACTCCTCAGAGGGAGTCCCTTTCACATAGCCAAAAGGCTCGAATCACATACACATGGGGTTCCTCCTACGGCTAAATGCCGTCAACCCTCTGCGACTCTCCTACACCTTGGGGATTGGCCCCTCGATGCGTCGCTCAACATTTAGACATTTCGCACAAACGTCGCTCAAGGTACCAAATAAGCGTATCCAGGAATGTACCATTGTCCTCACTTGACTTCCCCTTTTGGATCCCACGACTAGCCTACAACATAGGAACCTCACTGCCTCTCAACGTGGGTCATATTCCAAAAACAATTGCAATGCATGTCCAGGAGCTGACTCTGATACTTTAAAATCTTTTCATGCTCCATGCATTTGGTGGATGTCTAGTGCTCAAACATTTAGCAAAACAGTATCGTGCACAAGTGCAAATCATTCTTTTATGCTTTTCTTTCTAACCGCTTTGTGCTTCGTTGCATGGGCTTAGCACCGAGGTGATCCTCGTGCTACTAAGCTCTTAATTTTAATTATCACCCGTCCTAAATGCTATGCATAGAAATCAGCAACTTTCCCATCATTTCACACGGCATTTAGACATATTTCAACTCCTCTACCCTTCCCCGTTTAAATAGTGCATCGTTGGATAGGTGTATAGGGTATTTTGACATCATTTTATGTATAGAAAGCGGAAAAAACCACACTAGAACAAGAAAGTGGGGTTGAACTGAGGCAAATCCTCATGCTTCAGTCCCCACAAACATTCACAAACATTGCTCTTATTTATCCCTATTTTTCGGAACCCAAAATGCATTTTTCCCCTATTTTTCATGGTTTTTCCCTATTTTCCCTTATTTTCCTGCATTATTTAATTGCTGGAAATTCAAAACAGGTTATGGGCTGTGGCCCTTAGTTCCTTCTTGCAGAAAAATGAAAGTTTAGTTGATGTTCCTATCCATTTTTCCATTTTTATGCCAAAAACCCTCATTTTCCCTTGTTTTTCATGTTTTACGTGTTTTAACATATTACTTTGAACCACAAAATGCATATTTTTCTGATTTTTTTATCATGACCAGCAAGAACTCATAGGAAACAGTATCATAAACAATTATTATCCCACATGAACACCATTTCATCCATCAAAAGCCATAAAAACTCAAATTTCCTTTGAAAATTTTAAATTACCGCTTATTTGCGTGTTTCGGGTTTTGTATCCATGGCTGTAGATTTGGAAAACAGCAACACTTCATGTCCAGCAACATCACAAATCACCATTCTCAGCCCGTATAGCAATCCGGTCCATGCCGGACAAGCCTCCACCATTCTTTCTTCTTCCTTCTTCTCCCCACATGAACTTGCCTTTAGAAGAGAGAGAGGGAGGAGAGAGAAAGACTAGAATCAGAAATTTCAAACCAGGCCATCATTCGACGGGCGAAGGGCGGCGATATGAGCAGCATACGGAGTGTAGGCAAGGGCCAATGTCAAATAGGGGGGTTGTTTGCAGGCAGGGAGAAGCATGATCAACATCATGGCGTGAATTTCGGCGCCATCTGCTCACGTTTCCTTCCCACGATTTGTTGCATCTCCAACCTCCAAAGTTTCATGTTACATTTAAATTTTGGTCTCCCAAGAGTCACTTGCCCATTTTGGCCAAATTTTGTCCACCTCTTCGCATCTTGACCGGTTTCTTGGCCATTTCCCCGTCCGGACTCGGAATCGAGCTCTGAAAAATCCTGGGCGTCCGGCTTAGCATCCCGCATTGGCCAATAGCTTGTGTCCACCCGCACGACTGTCTGAAAAATTATGAAAAATCAACAAGTGTCGCTCGGGCGCCTTTAAAGCACTTTGGCGCTTAAAATCGTCCTAGATCGAGCCGCCGCCTTTGACAGTGAATATTTTTCCCTCGATCTTCATAATTTTTAGCTATTTTTAAGCACTTCCCGTCACCTAAATTCCGCTCTCATTGGCGACCACGGGATAGGGCGACTCAGCCCGTCGAATCCACGAACATATCTGCACATAAACAACCAAAGAAGCATCAAACTGATACAAAACAATTATATACTAAAACTCAGCACAATGCTTCCCCTACCCCTGGACAGAACCAAAGCATGATATCCACAAGGAAGAGGCCTAGCATCATTTAATAGAAGATCCGAAGTGAATCACTAACCAGCTGCTCCAACACAGCCAAACTAAAAAGAACTGCCAAAGAGGTTGCCCTAAGTGGTAGTCTGAACTACTTACCAACTAAAGACAACACAACTAGGAGCTCCTCTAAGGCGAGGTCTCCTATAGCCTGATCAAAGAATATTTTCTGTCAGTACATATCTTCTTTTAGGGTTTTTATTGGATGAACATACTTGGGCATGTAAAAAGGAGGGAGCTGAGCGTAGTGACCCAAGGAGAACAGGGCATCGGCCTCAGGACCTGTCTCGGCACCCAAGAACCTACCAAGCCCTCGCAAGGCGACACTTAATCCTTTTCTAACGCTCACTTTTATTTTCGCTCCAACCTTCCTTGTTTTGATATTATTTTCCCAGCAAGAAGCCACCCCTAGGAAGACAAGGTATCGGCCCCAGGTCTGACTCGTCCCCAGGAACCTACCAGGCCTTCGCAAGGCAATGATCAACTGCTTATATTTTCATTTCTTTTCTTTTCTTTGATAGGGGTTAGAACCCCTTTTTACACACCTTCGCATTTATATTCATCTTTTAGGATATTCAGGATTTCTTGACATCATTATTATTATCTTCTAGCAGGCTTCTCTAACTGCCTCACTACTAACAAGAACTCCTAGAACGGCTGCCTAGCAGGTTAGCAGGACAGGGCCACTAGGACTTCCTTCTAAAACAGGTCTTTCAATGTCTAACAATGTCTTTACAGGAGGCAATGACTACTCCGACCTCCCTCAAACATACTCAACCTAAACCTGGGACTTCATGCCTTGGTTGCCGGTCCCCAAAAAAAATAGATCCCCTCAACAAGTACAAATACACATATAACAGGAAAGAAATGTACTCGTAAAGGAGAGGTATCACCTGGATTGGCCACAAGAAGCTTCCATCGCAGCAAAGGCTCCTCCAGGCTCCACAAAATTCCACGAACCGCGAAACCTGTCCAGCACAACACTAAACAAAAACCCAATTAAACGCACCCGCACTAGACAGGGAAATGGCCCTCTTGGCCTAATGAAATCAGACATGACTTTGCTACAAAATTGAATCGGCCCTCTTGGCCTAATGAAATCAAACAATACTATGCAGAACATCCACCTGGAAACAACCATGATAGACATCAAAGCATACTATTCCCAGGGGAACAAAGGCGCATAGCCCTAAACTAGGTGCATTAAATTATGACCTATCCCTCCTGCGTATATCGCAAGAGGTGTTCGCATCACATGTCGTCGAATCAGTCTATGGGTCCGAGATAATAAAGGCAGATGAGTCTCGCTTACCCTCTGCATCACCCAAATCAACCATCGTCTGCCAAAGAGGGCATGTTCAGAAAGCATACCCCACAAACGACCAGGTCCTGTCTCACCATCAATAGATATATCGGGACAAGGGCCACAATTAAAGAAGAGGTCCTCTTCATACACAAGATTAGCCAATGAATCGGCAAACTGATTCCAATTCCGTGGAATCAGCTGAAAAGACACTCTATCGAATTCGTCTAGCAGGGCTATGGCAGTATGATGGCACATACAAAGGATCGGGTTCCGCACCATGTACGTCCCATTGAGTTGATTTAAAACCAACTGAGAGTCCCCTTTTATCAACAACTGGCGGATACCACCCTTCTTTGCAATATTCAAACCCATAATCAGGGCTTTGTATTCTGCCATATTATTGGTAAAACTCGCCCCGAGATAAGCAGCTAACTTCATGACAATGCGTCGTCGGGGGTCGCGGATGACAACTCCTACACTTCCTTTTTTGCATGCACCCCTGGACGCCCCATCAAAGTACAAGGTGTACGTCCATAAAGGGTTTACATATCCTGCCATCCTGAACTCTACTCGTAATTATGGTAATCGAAATTCAGCATATTCAACGGGTGGACTGTAGGCTCCATCCCTCCATCATCATTGAATTCGACATGGATGCTCGTCAAAATTTGTAGGCAATGATGGCAGAAGACCTTGATTTCCCAAATAAATATCCCGCCTTCTTGCTCAATCACCTTGTATCCTTTGCTCCACCAAATGAGCTTTCCCTGATGATACCTCTGTTCTAAATATGGGTGTTCTAAATAAGGGATCAGATGACCCATCAACCTCTATCACGATTTCCTTGCAGATGTTTGATCGATCTTGCCTAGACCTGCAAGGCAGTCATAGCATTAGTACAATCAGAAGTAATAAGGTTTAATCTTATTAAGATTAACCTTATTTTTAAATTCTATCCCCTCAAGGTCAGCTAACAACACTGTAGATTTATTCTTTCCTATTCTAACGATCTTATAGGGCCCATCCCATTTGGGTTCTAGCTTGCCTGGGAATAATTCACGTCGTGCGTCATAATACAGAACAAGCTGTCCTTTCTTGAAGGTGTATTTCTTGGCTTTGAGGTCGTGTAGCTTCTTCATTCGGCGCTTCGCCACTTCTTGGTGCAATAAGCTCTGCAACTTAAGCTCATCTAAATGTGCCAGCGTCGTCAAGCGCTCAAAAAGTGCGTCTTCATCAGTCAAAGAATGATTGATGGCAAACCGAATAGTCGGCAGCTCAATCTCTAAAGGAAAGACACACTCCTCCCCATATACTAACTTGAACGGGGTATGGCCAGTGGCTCGTTTGAAGGTCGTATTATAGGCCCACACTGCCACGTATAACTTTTTATCCCAATCCCGTTTCTTTTCTGACACAATTTTGGACAGGATGCCCACAAGCTGCTTGTTGGTGCTTTCGACTTGCCCATTGGCTTGCGGGTTATAGGGGGTTGTCTTGTTATGCTTGATTTGCCACAACTCTGTCAAACCTTTGATCACCTTATTTAGGAAATGGGTTCCGCGGTCCGACACTAATTCTTTCGGCGGACCAAACCGGCATATTATCTGCTCTAAAAGGAAACTAGCAGTTTCTTTAGCATCATCTTTCCTTGTTGCACGTGCTTCTGACCACTTTGTGAAGTAGTCAGTTGCTACAATGATGTACCTCTTTTGTGTAGTCGACGACGGAGTAATAGGACCCACAAAGTCCATTCCCCACTTCTCAAATGGAAGTATCGCCATAATAGGGGTGAGTGGTCGTTTCCTATTCTCTCGATTGTCGTGTCGTTGGCAAATATCGCATCGCTTAACATACGCAAACGCATCCTGGAAGACGGCAGGCCACCAATAACCTGCTCTTAAAGCCTTCTGTGCTGTAAGTCGTCCGGCAAAATGGCCACCACAAGCAGAATCATGGCACTCCTCCAAAATGAATGGTACCTCGTCAGGCATCACACACCGGCGATAGATGTCATCAACCCCTTGCCGATATAATGTACCTGCGATCAATGCAAACTTTAATGCTTGCTGCTTAATTTTCCTTTTCTCAGCCTTAGATAACTCGGATCCCGCCTCTCCTGTTGATAAATAATGCGTTATTGCAGCATACCAGGAGGGAATAGATGCCGTATCTATTTTAAATATCATCTCCATGTCACTACCTTCAGCCACAGATTCTTTCGGCTCCCCAAAGTCCACTAGACATTCCACGATGCCTTGCAACCTTGGTGGCTTACTCTTGATTTCATAATCAAATTCCTGCAAAGTGATCAACCACTTCGCTAAACGATCAGGCGGCTGTAACTTATTCATCAATAGTCGAAGTCCCTCCGCCTTCGTATAAAGCACGACTTTCTCATAGAGAATGTAATGCCTGAATTTCTTGGTCCCAAAGACCATCGCTAGACACAGCTTCTCCATGTAGGTGTAATTGATTTCGGATACCCCCAGCTTCCGACTAGCAAAAGCAATCGGATGGTACCACTTCTCTTCCCAAATTTGGGCTAAACAGCAGCTGATACTATACATGGTGGCTGCTGAGAATATATAGAACACCTCACCTCTTTTAGGTGCTTTTAAAACGGGCGCTCTTGCTAGCTCTTGTTTCACATCCTCGAATGCTACCTTACAAGGGTCACCCCACACAAACGAACAGCTAAAGGACAATAAATTTGTAAGAGGCAACGTTCTTTCTGCTAAGGCGTTAATGAATCTACGGTAGTAACCAACCGAAGACAGAAAGCTATGAACTTCTTTCGGAGTGCGTGGTGGACCCATGGCAACTATAACTTTCACCTTCTCGGGGTCTGTCGCAATTCCTACCGAACTGACCACATGGCCCAGCAATAGCCCATAAGGTACTCCAAAAGCACACTTCTGTGGGTTTAGGGCGATGCAAAATTGTCTGCAGCGCTCAAAGCATTTTCTCAAAATGATCAACTGCCTTTCTCTCACGGTGGCGGCCCCTAAGTCATCAATAAACACCCTCAACTCTTCAGGGGATATGTCACCGAACGTCTTATCGGCTGTTCGTTGCCACGAACCAGGCGCATTGCATAAACCAAAGGCCATCACATGGTACGCAAAAGTACCAAATACAGTGATGAAAGTTGTTTTCAACTTGTCCTCTTCTGCAATTGCCATTTGGTTATATCCTGCAAAGCAATCCATAAATGAATATATCTCCCTACCCGCTAATTGATCCAAAATTTGGTCAATAAATGGCAATGGGTAGTAGTCCTTAACTGTCTGCTTATTCATCTCCCTAAAGTCTACACATAAACGGATCTGATTATTCTTCTTCTTTCTAATCACAACTGGCGAACACCATTCCGTGTGTTGCACAGGAAAAATCAAACCCGCTTTTCGAAGCTTCTCTAACTCTTCAAACAGCCCGTCCCTCAATTCGAAAGGCATACGCCTTACTTTCTGCCGTACAGGACGACTGCCCTCTTTCAACGGAATTGTATGAACAGCAAGACTAGGAGGAATGCCTCTCAACTCATCATAACTCCAGGCAAAAATATCACGGAATTCCTGGATCAAGGCCACATAGTCCTCCCTTTCTGCTGTGCTGAGCATAGAGCCTAATTTGATTGGCCGCGAATCACCAAGCGTACCAAGGTCTAGCTCGATAACATCTGCATCTCTTATACGCTCTTGGCCCTCTATCGGCTCGTTCAAAGTGATCTGATAGATGTCCTCCGTGGTGGATCCCTCTTTGGACTCATCACTCGATGATGTCTCACTAGCAGATAAATCTTCTAATGTCTCCAATTCTGTAGAAGATAGAGGAGCTCTCTCACTCTGCGGGGACTCAGGATAAGCATCAACCACCACACGCTGGGCACCTCTGCCGAATATCAATCGACCGGCGGGTATATCCACTTGGCAATCCGCTTGCAAGATCCAAGGTCGTCCAAGTAATACTTGGTAACTTGGCCGCCCTGCAAAACGAATTACCCTAAAGTCCAACATGCATTCTACATTTGCAACAGTGACATGGACCTTAGTAATGCAGCCTTCCGGCTGTCTCAAACTGTCATCTGCCATTCTGAGAATTGTGGAAGTATCTTTCTGAATCGCAAGACCTAACCTTTCCATCAGTTCAGAACTCATAATGTTAACAGATGATCCCGTGTCGACAATGGCATAATCTACTAATATCCCATCGACATAGGCTGCAACCCTTGGGCAATGCTTCTCAGCATGCTCGAACCAGTCATCACCAACTCGCGCAATACCCAAAGGTTCTACGATATACCCGGTACGTAGGATCTTTCTAAATTCCTTGCGTACTCCTGGGGAAAGCTTAATAAGCTGTAAGAGGTTCACATCCGGCTTGACTTCGCAAAGAGAGCTCGCCAAATCGAATTCATGATAGTTCGATAGAGCTCGCTTTTCACGCCAAATCATCCGCTCTTTAGGTTGCTGAACTGGCTTTATTGCCCCTTTCTTAACTTTCACCTTCTTCTTTGGTGGTTCCTTATCGGCTTTACTCTCTACGGGCTTCAAAGGTCCCCCTTCTAGGGCAGGATCCAAAACTTGCGTTCCTTTGTCGCCTTGTTTAGGGTTTCCGTCGACAGGCTTATCCATGCCGGCTTCTCTACCCTTTTTACCTCTTGTAAGAACAGCTCGTAGATTAGAGGTTTCAGCATCGTTAACGCGTACAGCCTCAATCAAACTAACCCCACTACCACTTGGTAGCTCCTCCACTGTAGTCTTTGGTCGTTGAAGTATTTGTTTAGGCCCATCCTCTCGCTGGGAATCATTTCCTTGGGCACGATGATTAACAGGCCCTGGTTGCCGACTACCACGCTGGAGAGAACTGATCTTACTCCAGCAAGTAGCTGCTAGATGGCCGGATTTTCCACAAATGTCGCACTTAACATTGGGGCAATTTCGTGGATAGTGCTGCCCACCACACCATTTGCAACTAAACCTCGAAGGTGCACCCTCCTCTAGGTATCTACTTCCTATTAAATTTTGTTGTTTTTTAAGGAAGTTGACATCAACGGCTATTTGTCGATACTGCTCCGTAATCATGTCGGTATAATGCTTCATCATGTCCTTAACCTCGCCAAGAACATTGGAAGAACTCGACTCATAGCCTTGGTCATTACCATGTCGTTCAATCGGCCTAACAATTCGATTAGGCACAGGCTGTTGAGCTGCAGGCATGGTGTTAGAATTGACCACCTGGCCTCCACTACTTGGAGCCATTTGACTGCCTGTAGGCATCGACATGCTAGGGGGAGCTGGTAGTAAAGGGACATTCTGCATCATGTTCCCTCTCCCATTAGGGTTAGCCATCGCTATCCCTTGGCCACTACTGCCATTGGCTATCGCCATATTGTTTCCCAATACTAAACCCATATTCGAATTGCCTCGAGAAGCATAAGCTGCTTGTAGTCGGGATTCCACCTCTTGTGCTCGTGTAATGGCAGTGTCTATATCCCCCAAGGGGACACTACTCAACTGCAATTGGATATTGAAGTCCAACCCATGTAGAAAATATTGCAATTGGGCAGCTGCGGGGATAGGAATAGAGGTGTCCAACTTACGGAAGACCTCTTTTATCTTCTTCGCATAAGCACGAATATCCTCATGTGGATCTTGGCGGGTCACGTTGAGTACACGCAACCAATATTGCCCACCCCTTTCAGGGGCAAACTCCCTTCGAAAAGCTCCATAAAATGCATCAATGTTCAATATGGTTCCGGCTTCTAAACCATGATACCATATAGCGGCTCTTCCTTTGAGAGTCATATTGAAGAACATCATCAAATGTCCTTCCTCTTGAATGCGACAGTTAAACATCAGCTTTTGAAACTCCCTAATGTGGAGTTCCGCATCTTCCTCAACTAACCCATTAAAAATGGGTAGCGGGTAACCTAGAGCCGACAAATCCGTCGTTCCTGCTGGAATTGCAATAGGCTACGCCATGACGCGGATTGGATTTGCACTAGGAATAAAGACCGGTGGGGTTACACCTCCCGTACTTGATGTGGACTGGCTTATAGAAGGAAGGGGAGCACTAGAGCTTCCACCTTCTCCTAACTTACTGCTTGGGGTCCTAAGACCACTAGATCCACTCCCTCGTAAGGGTTCAGCACCGCTACGCTTAGGGGAATATCTCCTAAAAATTTCAGCACGTCGCCTAGCTCTTTCGTCTCTTTCTTGCTTTTGGATTTCTGCTAGACGATGCTTATCAATAAATAACGGATCAATCTCAGTATCCTTTGGCATAAACTGCTAGTTGGTCCTTAAACAACCAGGATTCGAGAACCGCCACTTTTAAGAAGCTCCCGGCAGACGCACCACTGATGGACCTAAAAACGGGCCGGCACTGGCTCATGCACTAGCCGGACCTCGTCACTATGCACAAGACAACCCCTCGGCCTCGCGGCCAGGACCGTCTATCAAAATCTCTGCCTTCCTATACATTGCGTTTGTAATACGTTGTAGTCCAACTGATCCTAACCCAATATTACTCCTCAGAGGGAGTCCCTTTCACATAGCCAAAAGGCTCGAATCACATACACATGGGGTTCCTCCTACGGCTAAATGCCGTCAACCCTCTGCGACTCTCCTACACCTTGGGGATTGGCCCCTCGATGCGTCGCTCAACATTTAGACATTTCGCACAAACGTCGCTCAAGGTACCAAATAAGCGTATCCAGGAATGTACCATTGTCCTCACTTGACTTCCCCTTTTGGATCCCACGACTAGCCTACAACATAGGAACCTCACTGCCTCTCAACGTGGGTCATATTCCAAAAACAATTGCAATGCATGTCCAGGAGCTGACTCTGATACTTTAAAATCTTTTCATGCTCCATGCATTTGGTGGATGTCTAGTGCTCAAACATTTAGCAAAACAGTATCGTGCACAAGTGCAAATCATTCTTTTATGCTTTTCTTTCTAACCGCTTTGTGCTTCGTTGCATGGGCTTAGCACCGAGGTGATCCTCGTGCTACTAAGCTCTTAATTTTAATTATCACCCGTCCTAAATGCTATGCATAGAAATCAGCAACTTTCCCATCATTTCACACGGCATTTAGACATATTTCAACTCCTCTACCCTTCCCCGTTTAAATAGTGCATCGTTGGATAGGTGTATAGGGTATTTTGACATCATTTTATGTATAGAAAGCGGAAAAAACCACACTAGAACAAGAAAGTGGGGTTGAACTGAGGCAAATCCTCATGCTTCAGTCCCCACAAACATTCACAAACATTGCTCTTATTTATCCCTATTTTTCGGAACCCAAAATGCATTTTTCCCCTATTTTTCATGGTTTTTTCCTATTTTCCCTTATTTTCCTGCATTATTTAATTGCTGGAAATTCAAAACAGGTTATGGGCTGTGGCCCTTAGTTCCTTCTTGCAGAAAAATGAAAGTTTAGTTGATGTTCCTATCCATTTTTCCATTTTTATGCCAAAAACCCTCATTTTCCCTTGTTTTTCATGTTTTACGTGTTTTAACATATTATTTTGAACCACAAAATGCATATTTTTCTGATTTTTTGATCATGACCAGCAAGAACTCATAGAAAACAGTATCATAAACAATTATTATCCCACATGAACACCATTTCATCCATCAAAAGCCATAAAAACTCAAATTTCCTTTGAAAATTTTAAATTACCGCTTATTTGCGTGTTTCGGGTTTTGTATCCATGGCTGTAGATTTGGAAAACAGCAACACTTCATGTCCAGCAACATCACAAATCACCATTCTCAGCCCGTATAGCAATCCGGTCCATGCCGGACAAGCCTCCACCATTCTTTCTTCTTCCTTCTTCTCCCCACATGAACTTGCCTTTAGAAGAGAGAGAGGGAGGAGAGAGAAAGACTAGAATCAGAAATTTCAAACCAGGCCATCATTCGACGGGCGAAGGGCGGCGATATGATCAGCATATGGAGTGTAGGCAAGGGCCAATGTCAAATAGGGGGGTTGTTTGCAGGCAGGGAGAAGCATGATCAACATCATGGCGTGAATTTCGGCGCCATCTGCTCACGTTTCCTTCCCACGATTTGTTGCATCTCCAACCTCCAAAGTTTCATGTTACATTTAAATTTTGGTCTCCCAAGAGTCACTTGCCCATTTTGGCCAAATTTTGTCCACCTCTTCGCATCTTGACCGGTTTCTTGGCCATTTCCCCGTCCGGACTCGGAATCGAGCTCTGAAAAATCCTGGGCGTCTGGCTTAGCATCCCGCATTGGCCAATAGCTTGTGTCAACCCGCACGACTGTCTGAAAAATTATGAAAAATCAACAAGTGTCGCTCGGGCGCCTTTAAAGCACTTTGGCGCTTAAAATCGTCCTAGATCGAGCCGCCGCCTTTGACAGTGAATATTTTTCCCTCGATCTTCATAATTTTTAGCTATTTTTAAGCACTTCCTGTCACCTAAATTCCGCTCTCACAAGAGGTATGTCTGATATGAAGGGTCACCAGAGCCACTACAGTGTCTCTTCACAGCTCACTGCTGTCACTTCACTCTAGTCTTCTCTTGAGTCTTTAACAGCTACTTCTTCCACTTCTTTCAGCTCTTTTGCACTTGTATTCACCTCTTTCCAAGGCTAGAAAACTTTCCAAAAAGTCACACATACATTCCACAGAACACTTACAGAAGCATACAGAACAGTCTACAGAACAATACCAGAACAGAGACAGAACAGAACAGAACAGAAACAGAACAGAAGCAGAAGCTCTACAGAAGACCTACAGAAGGTTACAGAAGGTTATCAAAACCACATAACTCATTCTCAAATCATTCCAAACTCTCACAAACCATTCAATAAGCTTTCTCAATATCTCAATCTTCATCAATCAATACTTCATCCCTCCTTACAGAAGACAATCAGAACAAAACATACCAAAACAGAACAAAACAGAAGGTATACAGAACCTATCAGAACCTATCAGAACATCACAGAACCATCAACAAACATCATGATCTTTCAAAACACAATCATTATCATCCAAAACACTCTCAAACCACTTATAAATCAATCAATCATCTCATAAAATCAACCATTCAGCTCTCAAAAACAACAAAAATCAGCCAAAAAACAAGTCATTTCAACACTCAACAAGGATACAACATAGCAAGCTAGTCTTCTACAGCCTTTCACAACAAGTGCACAACAATACACAAAGCAACCTTTTTCACTGATTGCTCAATAATACATGTAATCTGTAACCTATTTGCAGATGAACCTTATGTTTGCTTCTTGGAAAAAACCTCAAAAATTATAGACTTGAAATCTGTAACCTGTGCACCCACTTTCGATCAATACAGCCAAAATCATACTGAAACTAGTGTCCGCAACTTTGCAGCTCTAAAACAGGGTCTGAAACGGCCTTACATGCCAAAAACAACTACAAGATTGTCCTAAAGGGCTTACCTACAAAATATATAGTGCTCTGCTCAAACACCAAATCTCAGAGCAATCTAAGATTTTCACTCTACCCTGCTTCTGGTGCCTCCACAAGCACTATCCAAGAGAGAGAGTGGAAGAATGGGAGAGCTTTTTACCCATTGCTTGCTTGCTCAAACCTAACTTCTTCTCCTTCACGTTAGCCTTCAAAATTATCCTATCTCAATGGTATGGCTCTGATACCATTTCAAGAATTGTGTGGTGGGAGGACTTGCTTGAGCTGCTACGCCAAACACACTGTATACACAAGAGAAAGCTCACTCAAGAACACAAGAAGAGAGATGGAGGCCAAAACTTTTTCTTGTTGATTTCTTCTTCTTCTTTTACACACTATACAATGTACATAAAGAATAGATAAGTTACAATATAAAGGAAAGTGGCCTACTAGGTCAAACAGTGTATAACATACTACACTAATTGACTTGAACTATATATTTGCCGACTATAGGTAGGTGTAACAAAATAAATATAATAAGTGATAAGTTAGTGGTCATGTGAGTATCATAATGACCACTAATGTGCTAAGTGTAGACGTGCGGACCCATCTAGCCAGATGATGCATCATCAATGTCCGCACGTATTGAGCTTGCCATCTCAACATTGGCCACAAGAAGCTTCTACGTAGTAAGAGGCTCCCTCAAGGTTCTACTAAATCTATCTAGCATAGTACTAAAACAAAATCAATTAATCGCACCTACACTAAACAAACACTTGGCTGTCTTGGCCTAACAAAATGTGACATTTCACTACAGAATGGTTGGCGCTCTTAGCCTAATGAAATAATTCCTGTAAAAACCATTCAATAGCATATTGTTGAAACAAACCCTTGGTTTTGACATAACTCCATTGAAGCACAAGACCAACCAAGGATAAGGGCTCCTCAGGTCCTGCACTAAATGCAGCAGGTTATTGGTTAATCCCCCTTGTATAAATAGTAAGGTGTGTCCGATGAAAATTACGATAAACAATCCTATGCATCCATGTGACAGAATAGAAAGGTGCTCAATTTCTACCTGACTCATAACCCAACTAGCCATTGGCAACTAAAATAGGATATGATTCATAACCCAAACTAGCCATTGACGGCCAAAATAGGATGTGTTAGCAAGAAGACCCCAAAGTAGTCCTATGCTAATGTCAGAAGGTAATTGCAAGAGCTCCCCCAGACCACAATTGAAAAAGACATCTTCAACAAAAGCATAATTGGCCACGGAATTTGCAAAGCGATTCCACTGTCAAGGAACTAGCTAACAAGTCACTATCTAAAAAATATGCAACATATCCAAAGCTGCATGACAATACACTTGTAGGATGGGATCTTGCATAGTGTAGGTCCCATTCAACTAGTTGATCACTAATTGTGAGTCAACTTTTACCAATAACTGATGGATACTACCACATCGGGCTACATTCATCACCATAATCAAGGCCTTGTATTTTGTCATATTATTAGTAAAAGAGTGTCATGAATATATCCCCATTTTCATAACAACCCTATGTCGAGGATCTTTAATGAGCACACCAATGCCCACATGTTTAGCGGGCCCTCTAGAAGCTCCATCAATATACAAAATATACACCTAGTCTTAGTGATAGACCACACCATATTGATTAGCTCACTCGTACTTATGATAAAAAAAATCGCGCAAAGAGAGAGGATATATGATAGGTACAATCCCTCCTTGCTAAACTTGATAGGAATACTCATAAGAATCCTTTGACCATGGTGGCAATTGACCTTAATATCCCATGTGAAAGATCTGTCTTGCCACTTAATAGCCTGATAACCTTTACTCCACTAGATCACTTGACCTTAGTGGTAATGCTACTCTAAATATTTATGCTCAAGATAAGGATCGATTGTTCCCATTCGATTTTCTTGGTACCTACTGCGAGTTAAAGTTGAATCATGAAGGACCTACACAAGCACCAAGTCCAATGTCAACCCTTACACATAGTAAGGCTTCAGCTTATTAGAGTTAACTTTATTTCTTAACTCTATCCCTTGCAAATATGCTAAAAGGGGTATAGAGCCATTCTTTCTTCCTATATGGATAAATTTCTATGGCCCATCCCATTTGGGTTTTAGGTTACCAAAAAATAGCTCACAATGAGAATTTTAGTATAGCACCACAACTGACCCTTCACAAATTTATATTTCTTAGCCCGACAGTCATGAAGTGCTTTCATTGTCTTCTTCCCTACCTCTTGATGTAATAAAGCCTTCTTTTTAATTTCATCAAGATGCACAAGAGAAATAATCTTTCTTGAAATGCTTTTGCCAATGGATGATTGAGAGATCAAATTGCACAGTAGGCATCTCTATTTCTAATGGCAAGATACACTCTTCCCCATATACTAGCTTGAAAAGGGTGTGGCTTGTAGCTCTCTTGAATGTCATATTGTAAGCCCAAAATACCACATATAATTTCTTATCCCAATCTCACTTACTTTCAAACACTATCTTGGGTAAGATCCCTACAAGCTATTTATTTGTACTCTCAACTTGACCATTTTCTTGTAAATTATATGGGGTGATTTTATTGTGTTTAATCTTCAGAGCTTCCCTTAGAAAGTGTGTAATAAAATTGGTTTTCTACTTAGCGTTATCCTTCATCATTGCTCAAGCTTCAAACCACTTTGTAAAGTAGTCTATTGGTACAATAATATAATATTTTTGCATAGTCAATGAAGGATATATCGGTCCAACAATATCGATATCCCATTTTTTGAAGGGTAATGTAACTAAAATAGGGTTTAGCGACCGCTTGCGATTCTCATTGGTATCTTTCTTTGGTAGACATCACAACGCTTAACATAATTGAAAACATAATGGAAAATTGATGGCCACCAATATCCAGTATGGAGAGCTTTCTAGGAAATAAGTCATCCAGCAAAATGTCCCCCACATGCTAAATCATGGCATTCCTCAAGAATAAATGGTACCCCATTAAGCACTACACATAGACGATAAATCTCATCCACGCCTTTCTGATACAAGACACCCGCTATAATCCAAAGCATAGTGCGTGTGCTACTTAATCTTTCTCTTCTCAAACTTTGATAGAGCAGCCCCAACCTCTCATGTGGATAGATAATGCATTATAGGTACATATCAAGAAGGGATGGAAGCTGTATCAATTTTGAATAAACCTTTGATATCACTCCCTTCATCCAGAATGTCTTTTGGTTCCTTGAAATCCACAAGACATTCCACAATGCCTTCTAGCTTTGGTGGCTTACTCCAAATCTCATAATCAAACTCTTGCAAAGTGATTAGCCACTTTGTTAAATGGTCAGGCAATCGCAACTTGTCCATCAATAGTCTAAGTCCCTCTACCTTCGTAAAAAATACCACCTTCTCATAGAGAATATAGTGTCTAAATTTCTTTGTTGCAAACCATTCCAAGGCACAATTTCTCCATGTAAGTATAGTTGACTTTAGATATTCCCAATTTACAACTAGCAAATGCTATTGGATAGTACCATTTCTCTTTCCAAATTTGGGCAAAATATATCTAATATTATTCATTGTTGCTGTTAAAAATATATAGAAAACCTCACCTCATTTGGGTGCTTTTAGAATTGGCAATTTCACTAGTTCTTGCTTCATATCCTCAAAAGATACCTAACAAGCTTCACTCCAATTGAGTAGAGAGTTAAAAGATAACAAGTTTGTCAATGGCAATGTTATTTTTGCCAACGCATTGATAAATCTTCAATAATATCCCACTGATGATAGAAAGCTATGTACCTTTTTTGGAGTGCGTGGCAGAGTCATAGAAACTATAACCTTTATCTTTTCAAGGTCAATTGTGATACCATCCGAGCTAACCACGTGGCCTATTAATAACCCATAGAGCACTTCAAAGATGCACTTTTGTGGATTTAGAGCAATGCAAAACTGTTTGCAATGCTAAAAATATTTCTTTTAAATAATCAATTGTATTTTCCTTATGGTGGCTGCCCGAAGATCATCGATGAAGACTTTTAACTCCTTTGGGGAGATGTCACCAAAAGTCTTATCCACTATAAATTGCTAAGAACCAGGTGCATTGCATAACCTAAAGGCCATCACATGATATGCAAATATACCAAAAATAGTGATAAACAACATTTCAGCTTGTCTTCCTCAACAATAGCCATTTGTTTGTATCCAACAAGCAATCCATAAATGAATAGATTTCCCTGCTCACTAATTGATCTAAGATATGATCAATAAATGGTAATAGATATTAATCCTTAATCGTTTGCTTATTGACCTCTTTGAAATCTATGCAAAGTCAAATATTATTATTATTCTTCGTCTCTTGATAATGATTGGTGAACACCACTCTATGTGTTTAACCAAAAATATCAGGCCAACTTTCTATAGTTTTGTCAATTCTTCGAATAGCTCATTCTTTAAATCGAAAGTCACATGCCTTAGTTTTTATCGCACAGGGTGGCTACCTTCCTTTAGGGAAATGGTATGAATAGCTAGGCTAGGAGGAATACCTCTAAGCTCATCATAACTCCCGGCAAAGCTGTTGCGGAATTGTTGAATCGAGGACACATAGTCCTCCCTTTCTTCCAAACTAAGCATGGACCCTAATTTAATTGATTGTGAATAATTCAACGTACCAAGGTCTAACTCCATTACAACATCTCTTATACTCTCTTGAGCCTCTATTGGTTCATTCAAAGTTTCTTGATAAATATGCTTTCTAGTGGACCCCTCATTGGATTTATCACTTTATGATGTCTCACTACTAGCTGCATCCTCCAATGTATCTATCTCCGTAGAGGATAAAAGAACTCTCTCACTTTGAGGAGATTTAGGATAGTCATTTACTACTACATGTCTAGCACCTCTACAGAAGATGATCAATCGACCCACGGGTATATCAACGTGATAGTCTACTTGTAAGATCCATGGCCTACCTAGAAATACTTGATAGCTAGGACACCCCATGAACCTAATCACCCTAAAGTCCAAAATGCATTCCACATTAGCGATAGTCACATAGACTTTACTAATGCACCCTTCAGGTTGTCGTAAACTGTCATCAGTCATTTGGAGAATCATGGAGGTATCTTTTTTTATTTCTAAACTTAGCCTCTCCATCAATTACGAACTCATAATGTTGACAAAGGATCCTGTATCTACAATAGCATGTTCCACTAATATGCTATCAACATATGTTGCTACCCTTGGACAATGCTTTTTAGCATGCTCAAACCAATCATCTCCTATCCCTCGCTATGCAAGGGCTCCACGATATATCCCATGCATAGAATCTTCTTAAACTCTTTATACACTCGGAAATACAACTTGAACAACTACATGAGATTTACATATGGCTTAACCTCGCAAAGAGAACTCACTAAATCAAATTCATGATAATTAGTAATAACTCTCTTTTCCAGCCAGACCATTCCCTCCTTGGGTCTTTGAATAGGCTTTTATGCCTCTTTCTTGGCTTTTTCCTTCTTCTTTAGCAATTCCTTATCCTCATTGAGGTAATTTTTACCATCTATGACTTTTAGAGATCCACCTTCCATGTCAGGATTGAGGACTTGCATCCCCTTATCATCTTGCTTAGGATTTTTCTCGATAGGTTTTATCTTGTCTTTGTCACCATCTTTACCCTTTTGACCTCTCATAATGTCTCGTAGATTAGAAGCTTCTGTGCCATTGACAAGTGTAGCTTTAATAAGGCTGACTCCATTGCCACTAGGTAGCTCCTCTACAATGGCTTTTCCTCTTTGGAGTACTAGTTTATGTCCCTCATCTTACTAGAGATTATTTCTGTGTGTTCAATGGTTGATTGGACTTGGTTGTTTACATCCTTGTTGGAGAGAAATAATCTTGCTCCAATAAGTACTAGCTAAGTGGTTGAACTTTCGGCATATTTCACATTTAACATTTGGATAATTCCTAGGAAAATGTTGGCTGCTGCCACACCACTTATAGCTAAATCTTGAGGGGGCACTCTCTTTAGGGTATCAACTCCCTATCAAATTCTGCTGCTTCATAAGGAAATTGACATCAACAATTATTTGCATGTATTGTTTGGTGATTATATCAGTATAGTGCTTGATCATATCCTTAACTTCACCCTTGGGGAAGTTACTATGTGTATATCCTCTACATCACATGCGTTCAAGGGCTATTTATAATTATCCTTATCTATGAATTTTTCTAGAATAAAATATAACACTTTTTATTCAATCTATAAATAACCCCTTTATATTATACCATTCTATATGTAAAAAATATATAAAAATGGTATTTTAAAAATACCTTATTTTGAACCCACGTGATACACACATATATTCATGAGTAACTTACCCGAGACTTCGCCAAGGACATTTGAGACAGATTGACTCATAGCCGCAATCATCTACCTGTCATTCCATTGGCCTAATCACTTGATTAGGAACTAAATGTTGATTCCCTGGAACAACATTAGGATTTATTGTTTGGCCTCCAATACTTGGTAGAGTCATCTAACTAGCCATAGGCATGGTCACACTGGGAGGAGCTGGCAACATAAGCACATTTCGAATCATGCTTCCTCTCCCATATTGGAAGTACTCATGGGTGTCCCTTGACCTCCATTCATTAGTGTCAAAGTATTTCCAATACCTAGACTCGGATTTTAGTTTTCCCTAGAGGTATAGGCCACTTGTTTTCACGACTCTACCTCCTTTGCTCGTGTAATAGCCGTATCAATGTCATCAAGAGCAAAACAGCTCAAATGCACTTGAATGTTCAATTCTAGCCCATGCAAAAAGTATTGCAACTTAGCAGCGGCAAATATAGGAATATAGGTCTGTAACTTACAAAATACTTCCTTTAGTTTCTTGGCATAGCCTCGAACATTCTCGTGAGGTTCTTGACGTGTTACATTGAGAACATGTAGCCAGTACTAACCTCCCCTTTTAGGGGTTAACTCTCTCTAAAAGGATTCAAAGAATAAATCAATCATAGTTATGGTTCTAGCCTCTAAACTGTGATACCATACTACTACAGCTCGTTCTTTCAGGGTCATATTAAAGAACATCATCAAGTGTCCTTCATCTTGGATTCGAGAGTTAAACATTAACTCTTGGAATTCATTAATATGAAGTTCCACATCTTCCTCTGCTAACCCATTAAAAATGGATAGAAAAAATCCTAAGACTGGTAAGTCCAGTGTTCTAATTGGGATTGTAATGGGTTGTGCCATGACAACAATCAGATTTTCCAAAGGAGTCTAAATGATGGAAACTATTACTCCACTTGAAGTGGGCTGACTAATTGGAAGAGAGGAAGTACTATAACTCCCTCTTCCTCCTAACAGACTATGCATGGGGCTAGGGTTACTAAGATCCCTCCCTTGTAGGGATATGTAATGTCTCCTCCCCCCTCCCCCCTGTGACCTTCGTGCCATCTCCCCCCCATAGTTACCTCCCCCCTAGATTTTTTTGAATTTATTTATAAAAAAAACTCTCCCTCTCTCTCCCCATGCTGTGTGCATGGTGGGGGGAGAGAGAGAGAGAGAGAGAGAGAGAGAGAGAGTAAGTAATGAGAGTAGGGGGGCATGCAGCCCCCCAGGTGGCGGGTGGCACTGCCTTGCCACCTCCCCCTCCACCTATAAAGCACCCCCCATCTATGTCGAGGGCGGCAGAGCGTCCCCTCCTTGCGTCGCACAGGCACCACCCCCTGCCTGGCCGTGACGTCAGCACCGCCTCCCTGGCTCTCGACAGGCCCCGGCGGCGACTACTACAGCATGACCTCCTCCCCCATGTACTTCATTATTTTTTCCCCTGGTCTGGGGTACATCATCCTCCCACCCTGGGCCTTCTGAACAAAGCCACCTCCCCCCTGATTGCCAGCCAGCTATGGGCCTGTGAGGAGAGAAGGAGAAGGAGAGAAGAAGAAGGAATGGGAGAGAGAAGGGAAGAAGAGGGAGAGAAGAAGAAGGAGAGGGAGAGAGAGGAGAAGGAGAAGGAGAGAAGGAGAAGGAGTGAAGAAGAAGGAATGGGAGGGAGAAGGGAAGAAGAGGGAGAGAAGAAGGAGAGGGAGAGAGAGGAGAAGGAGAAGGAGAGAAGGAGAAGGAGTGAAGAAGAAGGAATGGGAGGGAGAAGGGAAGAAGAGGGAGAGAAGAAGAAGAGGGAGAGAGAGGAGAAGGAGAAGGAGAGAAGGAGGAGAAGAGAAGAAGGAGTAGGAGAGATAAGGGAAGGAGAGGGAGAGAAGAAGAAGGAGAGGGAGAGAGAAGAAAAGAAGAGGGAGAGAAGGAGAAGGAGAGAAGAAGGAGTGGGAGAGAGAAGAGAAGAAGAGGGAGAGAAGGAGAAGGATAGGAGAGAAGGAGAGAGAGAAGTAGAAGAAGAAGAAGAAGAGGAGAAGAAGAGAAGGAGGGAGAGAGAGAGTAGGAGAATAAGAGAAAAGAAGAAGAAGAGGGAGAGAAAGAAGAAGAAGAAGAAGTGAAGAAGAAGTAGAAGGAGGGAAGAGAGAAGTAGAAAAAAGAAGAAGAAGAGGAAGGGAAGAGAGAAAGAAGGAGAAGAGAAGAGGAACAAGAGAGGGAGAGAGAGAGAAGGAGAAAGGGAAAGGAAGAGAGTTGGAGACAAGTTACCCCCTCATCGACAAAGGATTCCCTTCCCACGACCTTTCCCTCCTGAACCGGTCATCCTGAAGGCCGCTAAGGCCTGGGACTTCCCAAACCCCAAGTAGAAATGCCTCCCAAGAAGAAAATCAAGGGAAGCGTAGGAGCCAAAGCTACCATTGGTACCGCTAATGCGGGAGAGGTGAGCAGAGCGACCAACGCAATAAACGCCCCTACGAACACAAATCAAACCTAGGTTCTTTAAGTGTTATAACTAATTATGTTTTATTTCTCGTGAAAGAAATGAAGGGGTTAGATACGTTCATGGAACATGGACGAGTCTTAGGCTCTTGGTTGCATGCACGAAATGATAGAGTATGGAGTTCGCATAAGTTTATATGCATGAAATGATAGCTTTTACACACATAAAATGATAAGGTTTTCACATTATTTCACATAAAATGATAGCTTTTAAACCAGTTCACTACATGGATAGTCATTTAGAGTTCATGCTTTGCGATCATGACTAAAAGAAACACATGAAATGATAGTTTCCGATGTATAGAAACCTAGACCTTCATGAGATCCGGTGCATTAGGAATAAGTATAATTGCCTATGAATTGTTTTATCAATCATGACGTGGACTATCGCAAATGGATACACTCCTAGCTTAATTGAAGATGGTGACCTAACCCTAAATGGATTGTTGACCCAAGTTATGCTTGGTTGTTTGAAAAGGTTGTAAATCCCTTGAGCAAGTGTTTTGATACATCCAAGTTAAATTCTGATTGTACATACAATGGGATTGCGATTCCTTGAAGTAAGAGGGCGTGCATTCAACTGTTTGTTAATGTGGTTTTGGATGTTAACCCAAGTGGGGTGTGTTTGATGATTGCATGGCCGGGTCTTAGATGATTGATTGCCATGGAAACAAAAGCTATGATTTCCCTAACAATTGTTATTAAGCTGGTTGCTTCAGCTATGGTTGATTTCCTAAAGGGATAATTAAGGAAGGATGGCGCTAGCTACCCCCCGCGAGCCACCAAACCCTAACCAAGGGGGTTATGAATCTGCGCCGGGAATGTGGACCAAACCTACCACGAGAGGTCTCTCCATGGAAATCACTTGGCGTAGGAGGATGCTTAGGTGCCAGTGGGGGCTCTGGTCATAAATCTCAATGCTTCCGGGCCCTACAGAAGTGTTCTATGTGACTCGAGATGGGATCTTGAGGCCTTGATACTAGTTACAAGGCATAATCTTGGTAGGATAAACCTTCGGGTTTTGTTGCCGCGAGACGGAAGGATTTTTCTGCGGAAGCAGAAAGGAACACTTAATTCTCCTATATGGGCGGGAGACAAACATTAATCTAAAGATAAGTTACGAAAGTGTTTGATCTTGTTTTATCTTGTCTTTGTGTCAATGCCCTAAATTACGTAAAGGAACCCGTGATTAACGGGTTAATTAAGGAAGCTACCTTTATGTGTCAAACATAATGTGGTAGGTAATTAGATAACTAAAACAATCCTCGAGGGAAGCGTGGTGGATGTGACCAATGGGTCTGTCCTATGGAAGGGTGGTCTCGGTTAGCCGAGAGCTTTTCTCAAAGGAAATTTTAACGAGAAATGTTAGGAAAAGTTGGACTTCAGGTCGATCCTAGTGGGAACGGTCGGATAAGTTCTGTTGCGGGGCAAACTCGAGAGACCCTAGTTGGCGAACCCCGTATCATTCCTTGGAAGTTACGAGTGACATCTTCTCGATATATCTCTTGATGGACTGCTAAGATGTGTCCCAGAAATTGAGAAGCGGGCACGTTACAGTTGGTATCAGAGCAAAAACTTCTTAATGATACATGGTTGATTAATGTTTGCTTCATAGACATATCCTAAATAGAAATAACCTAAGTGGTATGGCTTGATTGTCAGGATCTTCTGCATCCATGAATGCTAACATGCAAGAGAAAAAGTTCCTTCTCAAGTAAATTAAGCCACCCGAGTTTGATGGCAAGGGAAGGACTGTTTAAGCTGACGCTGAGATCTGGATTGAGTCCATGCACGACTATTTTGAGGCAGCAGGAACTACACCTGCTAACCAAGCCATGCTCACCAAACTTAAGCTTACAAGCAAAGCGAGACTTTGGTGGAAACAGTGGTGCAGAGACCAAGCCATCTCGGAGGGGACAATCACTTGGAATAAGCTTAAGGAAGCTGTGCAAGGGAGGTATCTGCCACCTACCTACCGCACACAAAAGATAAATGAATTCTATGACTTGAAGCAGCAAGGATTATCCCTTGAAGCATATTATTCAAAGTTCGTTTCTCTCCTAAAGTATGCACCCCCAATGGATATGGCACAACAGGTGTCAAAATTCTGTGTTGGGTTGAATCCACCCATAAACACTCGATTGGAATCAATGCGCCCAACGGACTTGCAAGACACATTACGTCGAGCAAATCCAATCATCCAAGAACTTAAAACAAGAAACTATGATGAAGATGACTCACGAGATCAAGATAAGAAGTGCCACAAGTGCGGAGAGATAGGACACATCCGTAAGAGATGCCCCAACCGCCGATGTTTCCACGTCAATGAACTAGGACACATCCAAACAGATTGTCCTGAGTTGGGGACCCTGAGAATCAAGAACATGCAGTCAAACGAAGGAGTCTAAACTCTACTTTTGGCTCATATTATGAACCACATGATGATGAAGGCTTGGAGCCTGTTTTAACCTTTGAGGATGACTAGATATCCTAGAAAGATCTTCTAGAGGTAATAGGTATTGTACATGGAATAATTCCTATTGAATCCTATGAGTTGTGATAAGTTGTTATTTTAAGTTGAGAATTTGAGTAATCAAAGTAGCGCAGTGAAAGCATGATGGGCCCTAACCCACAGGCTATAAGCCCCAATTGTGCTTATCTTCCCCAGTTTCTCTCGAGATGAGGACATCTCGATTCATCTAAGGGGGAGAGGATGTAATGTCTCCTCCCTTTCCCCCCACCGCCCCTGTGACCCCCTTGCCTTCTCCTGCCCCATAGGAACTCCCTCCCCCTAGATTTTTTTGAAATTAAAAAAAAAAACTCTCCCTCTCTCTCCCCTTGCCGTGTGCATGGCGGAGAGAGAGAGAGAGAGAGTAACAGGCGCCACCCCCTGCCGGGCTGTGACGTCAGCACCCCCTCCCTGGCTCTCGATAGGTCTCGGTGACTATTGCAGCACGACCTCCCCCCCTTGTACTTCATCATTATTCCCCCCTAGTTTGGGGTACACTGCCCTTCCCCCCCGGGCCTTCCCAACAAAGCCACCTTCCCCCTGATTGCCAGCCAGATGCGGGCCCGTGAGGAGAGAAGGAGAAGGAGAGAAGAAGGAGTGGGAGAGAGAAGGGAAGAAGAGGGAGAGAAGAAGAAGGAGAGGGAGAGAGAGGAGAAGGAGAAGGAGTGAAGAAGAAGGAATGGCAGGGAGAAGGGAAGAAGAGGGAGAGAAGAAGGAGAGGGAGAGAGAGGAGAAGGAGAAGGAGAGAAGGAGGAGGAGAGAAGAAGGATTGGAGAGATAAGGGAAGAAGAGGGAGAGAAGAAGAAGGAGAGGGAGAGAGAAGAAAAGAAGAGCGAGAGAAGGAGAAGGAGAGAAGAAGGAGTGTGAAAGACAAGAGAAGAAGAGGGAGAGAAGGAGAAGGAGAGGAGAGAAGGAGAGAGAGAAGTAGAAGAAGAAGAACAAGAGGAGAATAAGAGAAGGAGGGAGAGAGAGAGTAGGAGAATAAGAGAAAAGAAGAAGAAGAGCGAGAGAAAGAAGGAGAAGAAGAAGTGAAGAAGTAGGAGGGAAGAGAGAAGTAGAAAAAAGAAGAAGAGGAAGGAGAGAGAGAAAGAAGGAAAAGAGAAGAGGAAGAAGAGAGGGAGAGAGAGAGAAGAAGAAAGAGAAAGGAAGAGAATTGGAGACAAGTTACCCCCTCATCGACAAAGGATTCCCTTCCCGCCACCTTTCCCTCGAACTGATCATCTTGAAGGCCGCTAAGGCCCAGGACTTCCCAAACCCCGAGTAGAAATGCCTCCCAAGAAGAAAATCGAGGGAAGCGTAGGTGCCAAAGCTACCATTGGTACCGGTAATGCGGGAGAGGTGAGCAGAGTGACCAACGCAATAAACACCCCTACGAACACGAATCAAACCTAGGTTCTTTAAGCGTTATAACTAATTATGTTTTATTTCTTGTGAAAGAAATGAAGGGGTTAGCTACGTGCATGGAACACGAACGATTCTTAGGCACTAGGTTGCAGGCGCGAAATGATAGAGTATGGAGTTCGCATAAGTTTATATGCATGAAATGATAGCTTTTACACACATAAAATGATAAGGTTTTCACATTATTTCACATAAGATAATAGCTTTTAAACCAGTTCACTGCATGAATAGTCATTTAGAATTCATGCTTCGCGATCATGACTAAAAGAAACACATGAAATGATAGTTTCTGATGGATAGAAACCTAGACATTCATGAGATCCGATGCATTAGGAATAAGTATAATTTCCTGGGAATTGTTTTATCGATCATTCTGTGGACTATCGCAAATGGATACGCTCCTAGCTTTATTGAAGTTGGTGACCTAACCCTAAATGGATTGTTGACCCAAGTTATGCTTGGTTGTTTGAAAAGGTTGTAAATCCCTTGAATAAGTGTTTTGATACATCCAAGTTAAATTTTGATTGTACATGCAATGGGATTGCAATGCCTTGAAGCAAGAGGGTGTGCATTCAATTATTTGTTAATGTGGTTTTGGATGTTAACCCAAGTGGGGTGTAATTGATGATTGCATGACCAGGTCTGAGATGATTGATTGCCATGGAAACAAAAGGGATGTTTTCCTTAACGATTGTTATTTATCTCGTTGCTTCAGCTATGGTTGATTTCCCAAAGGGATAATTAAGGAAGGATGGCGCTAGCTACCCCCCGCGAGCCTCCAAACCCTAACCAAGGGAGTTATGAATCCGTGCCGGGAATGTGGACCGAACCCACCGCGAGAGTTATCTCCATGGAAATCACTTGGCGTAGGAGGACGCTTGGGTGCCAGTGGGGGCTCTGGCTATAGATCCCAATGCTTCCGGGCCCTACACAAGTGTTCTACGTGACTCAAGATGGGATCTCGAGGCCTTGATACTAGTTACAAGGCAGAATCTTGGTAGGATAAACCTTCGGGTTTTGTTGCCGGGAGACGGAAGGATTTTTCTACGGAAGCAGAAAGGAACACTTAATTCTCTTGTATGGGCGGGAGACAAACATTAATCTGAAGATAAGTTACGGAAGTGTTTGATCTTATTTTATCTTGTCTTCGTGTCAATGCCCTAAATTACATAAAGGAACCTATGATTAATGGGTTAATTAAGGAAGCTACCTTTATATGTCAAACATAATGTGGTAGGTAATTAGATAACTAAAACAACCCCCGAGGGACGCGTGATGGATATGACCAATGGGTCTGTCCTACGGAAGGGTGGTCTCGGTTAGCCGAGAGCTTTTCTCAAAGGAAATGCTAACGAGAAATATTAGGAAAAGTCAGAGTTCAAGTCGATCGTAGTGGGAACAGTCGGATAAGTTCCATTGTTCAACTCATAGACATATCCTAAACAGAAATAACCTAAGTTGTATGGCTTGATTGTTAGGCACCTTCTACATCCAAGAATGCTGATATGCAAGAGAAGAAGTTCCTTCTCAAGTAAATTAAGCCACCCGAGTTTGATGGGAAGGGAAGGACTATTCAAGCTAACGCCGAGATCTGGATTGAGTCCATGCACAAATATTTTGTGGCAGCAGGAACTACACCTGTTAACCAAGCCATGCTCGCCAAACTTAAGCTTACAAGCGAAGCGAGACTTTGGTGGAAATAGTGGTGCAGAGACCAAGCGATCTCGGAGGGGACTGTCACTTGGAATAATATTAAGGAAGCTGTGCGAGGGAGGTATCTGCCACCTACCTACCACATACAAAAGGTAAATGAATTCTATGACTTGAAGCAGCTAGGATTATCCCTTGAAGCATATTATTCAAAGTTCGTTTCACTCCTAAAGTATGCACCCCCAATGGATATGGCACAACAGGTGTCAAAATTTTGTGTTGGGTTGAATCCACCCATAAACACTCGATTGGAATCAATGCGCCCAACGGACATGCAAGACACATTACTCCGAGCGAATCCAATCATCCAATAACTTAAAACAAGAAACTATGATGAAGATGACTCACAAGTTCAAGATAAGAGGTGCCACAAGTGCGGAGAGATAGGACACATCCGTAAGAGATGCCCCAACCGCTGATGTTTCCACTCCAATGAACTAGGATACATCCAAACAGATTGTCTTGAGTTGGACCCTGAGAATCAAGAATGTGCAGTCAAACAAAGCCGTCTAAACTCTACTTTTGGCTCATATTATGAACCACATGATGATGAAGGCTTGAAGCCTGTTGTAACCTTTGAGGATGACTAGATATCCTAGGAAGATCTTTTGGAGGTAATAAGTCTTGTACATGGAATAAATCCTATTGAATCCTATGAGTTGTGACAAGTTGTTATTTTAAGTTAAGAATTTGAGTAATCAAAGTAGCGCAGTGAAAGCATGATGCGCCCTAACCCACAGGCTATAAGCCCCAATTATGCTTGTCTTCCCCAGTTTCTCTCAAGATGAGGACATCTCGATTCCTCTAAGGGGGAGAGGATGTAATGTCTCCTCCCTCCCCCCCCGCCCGGTGACCCCCGTGCCTTCTCCTCCCCCATAGGAATTCCCTCCCCATAGATTTTTTTGAAATTAAAAGAAAAAACTCTCCCTCTCTCTCCCCCTACTGTGTGCATGGTGGGGAGAGAGAGAGAGAGAGTAAGTAGTGAGAGTAGGGGGGCATGCAGCTCCCCAAGTGGCAGGTGGCACCGCCTTGCCACCTCCCCCTCCACCTATAAAGCACCCCCCTCTGCGTCAGGGGAAGCAAAGCGTCCCCTCCTTGCATCACATAGGCGCCACCCCCTTCTTAGCCGTGATGTCAGCACCCCCTCCCTCGCTCTCGACAGGCCCCAGCGACTACTACAGCACAACCTCTCCCCCGCGTACTTCATCATTTTCCCCCCGCTTGGTCTCGGGTACAGCGCCCTCTCCCCCTGGGCCTTCTGAACAAAGCCACCTCCCCCTTGATTGCCAGCCAGCTGGCGGGTCCGTGAGGAGAGAAGGAGTGTTGAGATATTGAGCTCCACTCGTGATATGCCAGGGTGACCGTTGTGCATTTATGTCACTGACTTGTTAGCTGTAGATGCGGTTGGTACACCACCCATGAATAATAGCTAGATGACAGCTATCCTTATCTACTCTAGTTCGTGGCTCAGTTAGTATGCCACCTTAGTTAGTTGAGTTTGGTTTGAGACCCATATATAGGGTTCTTCTATTTCTTTGTACTAGAGTTCTTTTTGGCTTACACAACTAAGAAGAGGAAAAGTGTTTTCAGCCTCCACCTGTGTGTGTATTCCCCCATTGTGCAAACAAGAAAGCTACAAGTGAGACTCCTTCCTTCTCTCCCACTATCTTGACATGGTATCAGAGCCTTGTTCGTGGTAAGGAGCTCAAGAAAGCAAACCAAGTTCGCGGTGTTCTGGTAAGAGGACCAATGTTGCTTTCATTTTTCTGTTTTGGGAGCAAGTCTCTGCACAGGTAGCACAGCTGGAAAGTGCAAGAGTGCATTGTCTCAGATTGAGAGACCCTTCGCGGTGTAGCAAGAGGGCAGTGAATGCTGTGGGAGAGGGCTTTAGCCCATGGTTGCCCCATTTTTTTGATTTGAGGCCATTTTGATGCTTGTTTTGGAGGCGGAATTTTTCCACATGCACTTAGGAAAAGGCCCTGTTTTATGCTGTGCGACCACTGTTCTACAGGTCGGTGAAAAGTTACTGTAGAAATTGCATTGTATGCATGTGCGTAGAGACATTAGGAGTTACAGAATCATCCTTGTTTCCTGTTGATGCAAAATCGTCACTAGGAAGTGACTTTGTGGTCAAATACCACTTTCGTCAGTTTTGCAGATTTGCCCTTGTGAGGCTGAAGCTGTGTTTTTTGCAGTGATAGAATTTTTTGCAGTGTTCTGTAATGGCGTCTGATTTTCTTTCACAGATTGTCACTGAAAAGCTTGACAAGAACAACTTCCAAGCATGGAAGTTTAGAATGACGAATTTCCTTATGGGAAAAGGATATTAGGAATTCGTTGTAGGAAATGAAGAAGAACCAGTTCTTCCTGATGTTCCCAATCAATAGCAAATGTAGGCATTTAAAGGATGGCATGAGAGAGCCAGAAAATTTATGTACTGGCTATCTATCAGTATTTCAGACTCTATGATTGTGAATATTCAGGATGCAAGTACGCCAAAGGAGACATGGGATACTTTGTCAAAAACGTATAGCACAAATACGCAAGCCAAGAAAATGCAGCTCAAGCAAGAGTTGCATAATGTGCAAAGAGAAAGTATGAGCATCAATGACTACCACATGAAGGTGAAGAAGATTGCAGATGCACTTGCTTCCATTGGGTCGCCAGTGGAAGATGATGATTTAGTTTCTGTGACCTTGAATGGTCTAGGAAAGGATTATGCACAGTTCCGAACATCCATTTCCGTTCGTGAAAGATTTCCTGACTTTGAGGAGTTGATTGCTCTTCTAATTTCTGAGGAGCAGAGAAATGGTGGTGCATCTTCTTCAGGAGGAACTTCAAAAGAAACTATCTTCTACTCAAATGCTGGAAGAGGTAGAGGCAGAGGTAGAGGAGGCCAATCTAGAGGCCATGGTAGAAATCAGAATATGCAGCATACTCAAGAAAACAAGTCCTATGGAGGAGGACGTGGTAACTCTAGAGGCAGGGGGAGCCAAAGAGGTCATGGTGGATGGCAAAGAGGCCAAAATTCAAACAACAATGTTGAATGCTACTATTGTGGTAAAATGCGTCATATGGCTAAAGACTGCTATAAAAAGCAGAATGACATCATGAATGGGAAATTGCAACAAGAGAATTATGCATCTTCTAGTAGACAGGGTGATGATAGAAATGAGCATTTGTTTATGATGCAGCACATGACCTATTCTGTGACAAGTGCAGAAGAAAGCAACGATATGTGGTATGTTGACTCAGGTGTATCAAACCACATGGCGGGTCATGCAGAATGGATGCAAGATGCAAGGAAAATGGAAAAACCAGGATTTGTGGAGACTGGTGATGATACTGCACATCCTATTGTGCAGATTGGAAAATTTCCTTTGTCTATGTAGGATGGGAAAAAGAAATACCTGTCGAATGTATTTCATGTCCCGAATATCACCAAGAACTTGGTTTCTGTTGGTCAAATGGTTGAGCAAGGCTTGTAGGTCTGATTTAATTCTCATGGATTCTTTGTTGCGGATATGAAAAATAAAGGTCGCTTGATAGCAAAAGGAAAGAAGAAAGGCAGAATGTTTACATTGGAAGCAGACATGCCTGAATTGAGTGCAACAATGTTTGCACATAGGACCTGCGTAGTTGCAGATATTGATATCTGGCATAAGTGCATTGGTCATGTTAATGTACAGCAACTTAAATCAATGCAAGCCCAAAATATTGTTGCAGGATTGCCTAAATTCAAGGTTGCAGAAATGCATAAGGTATGTGAAGCCTGTCAATTTGGAAAACAGGCAAGGAAACCATTTCCTAGACATGTTCAAGAGAGTAAGAAGCCATTGGAATTAATCCACTCTGATGTGTGGACTACTAAAGATGCATCTCTTGGAGGCTGTCATTATTTTGTCACTTTTATTGATGACTATAGTAGAAAAATTTGGGTGTATTTTATGAAAAAGAAAAGTGAAGTGTTTGGGCATTTCAAAACTCTTAAAGCTATGGTTGAAAAAGAAACAGGCCTGCAAATAAAATGCCTAAGGTCAGATGGAGCTCTCAATTGAGTTTGTAAGGTTCCTGTAGGAGCATGGCATAAAGCAGCAATATTCATGCAGTCATATCCCACAACAAAATGGAATTGCAGAAAGGAAAAACATGCATATTGGAGAGGTATCTCATGCCATGCTCAATGAAAAAGACCTGCCAGATTCTTACTGGGCTGAGGCAGTTGCTACAACAGTCTACATAATGAACAGGACTCCCACAGCAGCAATACATGGCATGACTCCAGAGGAGAGGTATACTGGTAGGAAACCAGATATTTCTCATTTGAAAATTTTTGGTTGCATTGCCTATGTTCATGTGCCAGATGAGTTGAGATCCAAGTTGGATCCAAAAGCTGAGAAGTGCATCTTTATTGGTTACTCTCTGCACAGCAAAAAGGGTATAGATGCTATAACCCTTCTACTCGTAAGTTTACAGTGAGCAGAGATGTTGTTTTTGATGAGATGAGTAGCTGGTATAAACTAGTAAATGTGATTGATAATGTAGATGCACAAAATGGTAATGCTGCAGAGAATTCACAGCAGCAGTCACAAGATATTATTGACCTGGAGCGTCCTCTAGCAGTGGTTTACATTCTTCGCCATGGACAGGCAGATTGAGATCAAGAGAATATTCTCAAAGCAATGCAGATAGTGGTATGCAGATATCACGAAAAGGAAAAGAGAAGGTAGATCAGCCCATGTTTGATGTGAATGTAGGTCACTCTTATGTGGATGGATTCACTCAGAACAGAGCATTGATGATGAGTTGGGTATTTCTTCTATTGTTACACCTGGAGTAAGGAAGACCAGGGATGTTTTGAGAGCACCTGGGAGTGAACCTACTTTGCGCAGGTCTACCAGAGCTAGGTATCTTGTGGATAGGCTAAAATATGATGGATTTACAGCCATTCACTATGCCTATATGGTCAAAGTGATACAGGAACCAGAACCCACTTCTTTTGAGCAAGCCATGGGAAAAGAAAAATGGGAGAAAGCCATGGATGAAGAAATGGATGCCTTGGAAGCAAATGCTACATTGAAATTGGTCCCTTTGCCTAAAGATAAGAATGCAATTGGTTGTAAGTGGGTTTATAAGGTGAAACACAATGCAGATGGTTCTGTGAATAGATACAAGGCAAGATTAGTAGTCAAGGGGTATGCACAAACATATGGCATTGATTATGAAGAAACATTCAGTCCGGTTGCAAGGATGGCAACCCTAAGAGCAGTCATTGCTATGGCTGCATCAAAGGGATGGTCTTTACATCAGATGGATGTAAAGAATGCCTTCTTGCATGGTGATTTGCAAGAGGATGTCTATATGGAGTAGCCACCAGGTTATGTGCATGCTGTTCATCCTAAGTTTGTTTGCAGGTTGAAGAAAGCCTTGTATGGCTTGAAGCAAGCACCTAGAGCATGGTCTGATAAGATAGGACAGTATCTTGTCACTATTGGCTTTCAGATTTCCAAGGCAGATTTCTCACTTTATGTGAGAAAAACAGAGAAATGTATTATGCTACTTGTCATTTATGTTGATGATTTGATTATGACAGGTGAGAGTGATGAAGATATCCTTCATGTGAAAATGCTATTGAAGCAGAAGTTTGAGATGAAGGATTTGGGAGAGCTGCGTTATTTCTTGGGCATTGAGGTGATTAGATCACCAAGTGGGATACGGCTCTTGCAGAGGCAGTATGGATTGGACATGCTGTCCAAATATGGGATGACAAGCTGTAAGCCTATTTCAGTTTCTTTGGAGTAGAATGTGAAGTTGAGCGCAGATGTAGGTGAGCTTCTGGAAGACCCTACTATGTATAGACGCATAGTAGGAAGTTTGATTTATATGACTATTACCAGGCCAGATTTGAGCTATGTTGTTAGATTGGTAAGTAGTTTATGCAGGCTCCAAGGAAATCGCATTTGGATGCGGCTAGACGCATACTCAGATATGTGAAGTCCACATTGCAGTATGGACTATTTTATGAGACTGGGGTTCAGATACAGTTGCATGGATACATTGATGCTGATTGGGCTGGTAGTATTTCTGATAGACGATCTACCAGTGGATATGTGTTCTCTTCTGGGAGTGCTGCAGTCACTTGGAGCAGTAAGAAACAGCTTACAGTTGCCTTGTCGAGCACAGAGGCTGAGTACAGGGGTGCAGCAATGGCTGCATGTGAGGTAGCTTGGTTGCATAAGCTACTTTATGATATGCATCAGCCTATAGATGGGCTAGTTGTCATTTATTGTGATAACATGAGTAGTATAAACTTGCAAATAACCCAGTCTATCATGCTAGAAGAAAGCACATTGAGGTGCATTATCACTATGTGCGGGAGAGGGTTTTACTAGGTCTTATTGATCTAGTTTATGTCAGCATAAAGGATCACGTAGTTGACATATTTACGAAGGCATTGGGCGCAGAGAAACTGCGCAAGTTGAGAGTCCTGCTTCGTGTGCGGGAATTGGGATTGAGCTCGAGGGGGAGTGTTGAGATATCGAGCTCCACTCGTGATATGCCAGGGTGACCGTTGTGCATTTATGTCACCGACTTGTTAGCTGTAGATGCGATTGGTACACCGCGCATGAATAATAGCTAGATGACAACTATTCTTATCTACTCTAGTTCGTGGCTCAGTTAGTATGCCACCTTAGTTAGTTGAGTTTGGTTTGAGACCCATATATAGGGTTCTTCTATTTCTTTGTACTAGAGTTCTTTTTGGCTTACACAACTAAGAAGAGGAAAACTGTTTTCAGCCTCCAGCTATGTGTGTATTCCTCCCTTGTGCAAGTAAGAAAGCTACAAGTGAGACTCCTTCCTTCTCTCCCACTGAAGCACAAGTTTGAGATGAAGGATTTGGGAGAGCTGTGTTATTTCTTGGGCATTGAGGTGATTAGATCACCAAGTGGGATATGGCTCTTACAGAGGCAGTATGGATTGGACATGCTGTCCAAATATGGGATGACAGGCTGTAAGCCTATTTCAGTTCCTTTGGAGTAGAATGTGAAGCTGAGCACAGATTTAGGTGAGCTTCTGGAAGACCGTACTATGTACAGACGCATACTAGGAAGTTTGATTTATATGACTATTACCAGGCCAGATTTGAGCTATGCTGTTGGATTGGTAAGTCAGTCTATGCAGGCTCCAAGGAAATCACATTTGGATGCGGCTAGATGCATACTCAGATATGTGAAGTCCACATTGCAGTATGGACTATTTTATGAGACTGGGGTTCAGATACAGTTGCATGGATACATTGATGCTGATTGGGCTGGTACTATTTCTGATAGATGATCTATCAATGGATATGTGTTCTCTTTTGGGAGTGCTGCACTCACTTGGAGCAGTAAGAAATAGCCTACAGTTGCCTTGTCGAGCACAAAGGCTGAGTAGAGGGGTGCAGCAATGGCTGCATTTGAGGTAGCTTGGTTGCATAAGCTACTTTATGATATGCATCAGCCTACAGATGGGCTAGTTGTCATTTATTGTGACAACATGAGCAGTATACACTTGGCAAATAACCCAGTATATCATGCTAGAACAAAGCACATTGAGGTGAATTATCACTATGTGCGGGAGAGGGTTTTACTAGGTCTTATTGATCTAGTTTATGTTAGTATAGAGGATCACATACCTGACATATTTACGAAGGCATTGGGCGCAGAGAAGCTGCGCAAGTTCAGAGACCTGCTTGGTGTGCATGAATTGGGATTGAGCTCGAGGGTGAGTGTTGAGATATTGAGCTCCACTCGTGATATGCCAGGGTGACCGTTGTGCATTTATGTGACCGACTTGTTAGTTGTAGATGCGGTTGGTACACCGCCCATGAATAATAGCTAGATGACATCTATCCTTATCTACTCGTTCGTGGCTCAGTTAGTATGCCACCTTAGTTAGTTAAGTTTGGTTTGAGACCCATATATAGGGTTCTTCTATTTCTTTGTACTAGAGTTCTTTTTGGCTTACACAACTAAGAAGAGGAAAACAGTTTTCAGCCTCCATCTATGTGTGTATTCCCCCATTGTGCAAGCAAGAAAGCTACAAGTGAAACTCCTTCCTTCTCTCCCACTATATTGACAAGGAGAAGGAGAAGGAGAGAAGAAAAAGGAGTGGGAGAGAGAAGGGAAGAAGAGGGAGAGAAGAAGAAGGAGAGGCAGAGAGAGGAGAAGGAGAAGGAGAGAAGAAGAACGAATGGGAGAGAGAAGGGAAGAAGAGGGAGAGAAGAAGGAGAGGGAGAGAGAGGAGAAGGAGAAGGAGAGAAGGAGGAGGAGAGAAGAAGAAGGAGTGGGAGAGAGAAGGGAAGAAGAGCAAGAGAAGAAGCAGGAGAGGGAGAAAGAAGTGAAGAAGAGGGAGAGAAGTAGAAGGAGAGAAGAAGAAGGAGTGGGAGAAGGAGATAAGAAGGAGTGGGAGAAGAAGAAGGAGTGGGAGAGAGAAGAGAAAAAGAGGGAGAGAAGGAGAAGGAGAGGAGAGAAGGAGAGAGAGAAGTAGAAGAAGAAGAAGAGGAGGAGAAGAAGAGCAGGAACAAGAGAGAGAGTAGGAGAATAAGAGAAAAGAAGAAGAAGAGCGAGAGAAAGAAGGAGAAGAAGAAGTGAAGAAGAAGTAGAAGAAGGAGGGAAGAGAGAACTAGAAAAAAGAAGAAGAAGAGGAAGGAGAGAGAGAAAGAAGGAAAAGAGAAGAGGAAGAAGAGAGGGAGAGAGGGAGAAGGAGAAAGAGAAAGGAAGAGAGTTGGAGACAAGTTACCCCCTCATCGACAAAGGATTCCCTTCCCGCCACCTTTCCCTCCGGAACCGATCATCTTGAAGGCCATTAAGGCCCAAGACTTCCCAAACCTTGAGTAGAAATGGCTCCCAATAAGAAAATCAAGGGAAGCGTAGGTGCCAAAGCTACCATTGATACTGGTAATGCGGGGAGGCGAGCAGAATGACCAATGAAATAAACGCCCCTATGAACACGAATCAAACCTAGGTTCTTTAAGCGTTATAACTAACCACTTTTTATTTCTCGTGAAAGAGATGAAGGGGTTAGCTACATGCATGGAACACGGACGAGTCTTAGGCACTAGGTTGCATGCATGAAATGATAGAGTATGGAGTTCGTATAAGTTTATATGCATGAAATGATAGCTTTTACACACATAAAATGATAAGGTTTTCACATTATTTCACATAAAATAATAGTTTTTAAAAAGAGTTCACTGCATGAATAGTCATTTAGAATTCATGCTTCGTGATTATGACTAAAAGAAACACATGAAATGATAGTTTTTTATGGATAGAAACCTAGACCTTCATGAGATCCAGTGCATTAGAAATAAGTATAATTGCCTACGAATTGTTTTATCGATCATGCTATGGACTATCGCAAATGGATACGCTCCTAGCTTAATTGAAGCTGGTGACCTAACCCTAAATGGATTGTTGACCCAAGTTATGCTTAGTTGTTTGAAAAGGTTGTAAATCCCTTGAGCAAGTGTTTTGATACATCCAAGTTAAATTCTGATTATACATGCAATGGGATTGCGATGCCTTCAAGCAAGAGGGTGTGCATTCAATTGTTTGTTAATGTGGTTTTGGATGTTAACCCAATTGGGGTGTGTTTCATGATTGCATGGCTAGGTCTGAGATGACTGATTGCCATGGAAACAAAAGGGATATTTTCCCTAGCGATTGTTATTCACTACAAGATATAGACCTTATACCGACGTTTAAAGCGACGAAAATACAAACAACAAAATTTGCCCCCGTCGTCGCAAAAAGCGTCGTTATTGACGACGCCATAGAAACATCGCTATTGGTGTCGCTATATGCGTCGATGCATATAGCGACGCATATAGCGACGCAACTAGTAAATTTGCAATGCTCATAGCGAGGCCAATAGCAACGCGAGCAGTAAATTTGCGACACAAATAGTGACTGTAACAGGGAAAAAAAAATTTGTGGCAGGGCAGCAAGCTGCCCTGCCACATATAGCACTGTGTGCTGTATGAGAGCCATACAAAATAGTTTCTGCACTACTGCATACAAAGCGCTTGCAAACAAAAAGAATGTATACTGAAATCATAAAACTGATACATGAAATAAATACATGATCGCATAAAATGCGATTGGTACAATCATGAAAGGATATCACTAATACATAGAAAATGTCTACATAGATCAAGCGACTAAAAACTAAAGGTGTGTGAGCTCCAAGGATCCAAGGGCGAGCTAGAAATCCTCGTCCCCTGAATGCTCGTCCCTCCGCAAAGGAGCATCGAACGGATTCTGCAGAAAAAGAAACAACATATCAATCCACCATACAATAATGCATTCAAATATCTCATGGTAACTACGGACAAGAAAGATGAGTGACTTACAGGGCCGCCGCGTCTATACAATCGGTCGATTAATGCATTGAGACCGTGCCTCTCTGCATATCGAGTCTCAAGGCCTTGCCGATCGCGATTTGTAAATGAGAAAGCATTATGAATAATAGCCACTTTTCAAATTGCAAAATGCCCACGCTAATTACAATCCATTCTATTCACAAACCTGACATATCTTATGCCAATCATGGGATTTTAGCCCCGACAATTGGTCATCTTTAGAAAATGCGGACCTGAGAGAACGCATCATACCTGTCAGAGTGCGGATAGACTTGATTACTTGCTTCACAATGTGCTCTTCTTTGGTAGACAAAACCCAGGGAGCGCGAGGAAGCTGCACTCCCCCTTCAGCACTCGACTGCGGCCAAAGCGCCTCCATCTTACCTACCTCCTTCAAATCCATTCGTGACCCTTTAGTGTCTCTCTTTCCTGTGATGTGGTCCCATAGCAAGCTGCCCACATTCTTGAAAATATGCATGGGATCCAACAAGTGGTTGACCTGTAAGTGGGTCCAATATGGCAACTCGTAGAAAATTGAGAACCGTTGCATTCCATTTGGATGTGATACCAGCTTGCAGCGTTCATACGTGCTGGAGGTCGTCCAAGAAAACCTTCCCTGAGTTCATGATCCTCCAGCAAGAAAGCGGTGTGTCCTTGATATACCATCTTCTTCATGGTTCATGACCTTCGGGAGTCTAACTGTGGCCCACACAATGGACATGCATGATAACCTGAGGTAACCAGACCTGTAAGGCGAGCCACAACCTAGTAAATACTTGATTGAATGAAATAAAATATAGATATTACCAGCAAGAACGGAGGTCTGCTCACCTGAGCACTCTCCCAATCCCGGAAAGTCATGCATCATCCACATGAGAATGGCTTGAATGTTGGCTGACCGCCGACCATCGCGCTTGCTCATATCTTGCACAGTGACCCCCTCCTCCCACAAAATCTTAAGCTCATCGACTAATGGACGAAGATACACGTCCATATTTTTTACTTTGTAGCGGCCCGGGACGAGCAAGCTAAGGATGAGATGTCCTTTCTTCGTAGAAAGCCATGGAGGGATGTTGTAGTTGACAAGCACTATAGGCCACACACTGTAAGAAGTCGAGCGCAGACCGAATGGGTTCACACCATCCATGGCGAGACCGAGCCGAAGATTCCTTGGCTCTCGCGCAAAGCCTGGGAAGGTAGAGTCAATGTGGCTCCATGCGCGCGAATCCGCTGATATTCGTTGAACTCCATCCGTGGACCTATTCTGCACATGCCACGTTGTCAAGCTTGCCATGCCAGACGTGGAAACATGTGGTTTATGTGGGGGATGAGCAAAAAGTGTCTGAGAACTTTTTGAGGGATGGTTTGCCCTTGCAAGTCCTGTCGATACCTGTGAGCACCACACTTTGGACATGTCTCCATAGTCTCGTATTCATCTCGAAACAGTATGCAGTCGTTGATACATGCATGGATGTTATTGTAGTCCATGCCAAGCTTCCGTAAAACATGTCGTGCATCATCACGAGACTCAGGCATGGTATTTGCAGGTGGTAATATATGATATTTCAATAACCTGAAAAAAATCATAAAACACCTTGAAAAAGCACAAATGTTTGCAATAATACTGTTTAAAAAAAAATCAATGAAGCCTATGTGCAAGGTACCTGAATAACTCAGTCACACTCGTATTGCTCCAACCGTATTTTGCTTGCACAGTTAAGAGTGCAAGCAATGTCTTCAAGCAAGATACTCGGCACCCATCATATAATGGTATGGATGCTTCCTCTCTAAGCGGGTCAGATGTCTCAACATCCATGGGAATCAATGCATCAATCATTGCCTCCATCTCAGGCTCCAAGATTGTAGGTAGGTCGGGAAGGTTGTCTGTCTCCTCTGGCATTGACGGTATAGATGGGCCTTGCGAGTGGTGGATTGACTCCTGCAATCCATCCATCGCACGTCCACGAACTCTTCTAATTGGCCGCAAAGGGTGCACTCCCCCTTGGGTCGAGACATCACCCCCCTGGATAGAAAATTTGCCAACAAGACCCAATCTTATTGTGTATGGTTTTCAATTAGCTTGTGAGTACAATGCATGATTAATATTAACTTCAAATTACCATTTGCTGAAAATCCGCAATCGCCTGATCAATGATCTCAGATTGAAACTCACCAAATCGTCGTACGTGTTCTATAGACAATCGGCGTTTTTGTCTAATTGCCAACTTGCATTGAGAGCAAGGACATGGGACACGCTGATTAAGATACGTCTCGTGGTCTTGAACAATAAGACCTTCTTCGTTTTTCATCTTATCTACATTATAGCAAACGAAGCTTAAATGGATAGCTTTATGGAGATGTACGTCAAGTTGCAAGTTGACCATAAATCTTGCATTGTACATAGTAGTTGAGAGATTTTCCGATGTTATATCTCGGCCTTGTATCATGCTCAAGGATTTGTTTGTCCCGGTAGATAATTATTCGTTATTGTAAAAAACTGCACTAGAGGGCTTTGAGTATAAGTAATCCATTTTGAGGATCATTGAGGATCTCTTAGTCTAATAATAAATCAGTCTCAACAAAAAGCATCTTAGAAATGTGGTTTTTTTGTCCTAGGATCGCGTATTAAAATTAATGCCATCTATGAAATTTATCAACTATAGTAATAAAATTTATTTCAATCAATTCTACTCATAGTCATAAGACCTGAGAGAAAATATCCTATACTCAATTTAAGGGATTCTTCTTCTATAACAATACTTTTGGGCTCATTTTGATGAAGTACCGTAATGACCATTAGCTAGGGTATCATTTTCTTTTAGTCCTTCCGTTGACTAGTTGGCATGATTTCTAATTTGTTATGCCTATAAAGTTAATACAAAAACAATGAATTATGCATATCACAATTAGATCCCCTACTTGGACATTATGAAAGACATGACCAATTTTAAGCCATCTTAAAGAGTCACCAATGTACGTGGCCCATGGCAAAGCACATTGCATACCATTATCGATAAGTCTATTATCTTAAATTTCCTTCCCCTCCCTCTCCCTCTCTTTCTCTCCCTCTCTCTCCCTCTCCCTCTCTTTCTCTCTTTCTCTCTTTCTCTCTCATTTCCTCTCCTAAACAAGCAAAAAAGAAAGTGATTCAAACATTAAACAAGCAAGAGGGAGAGTGAGAGAGAGAATGCACTCTCCCTCTCCCTCTCCCTCTCCCTCTCCCTCTCCCTCTCCCTCTCCCTCTCCCTCACCCTCTCTTTCTCTTTCTCTCCCTCTCTCATTTCCTTCCCCTCCCTCTCCCTCTCCCTCTCTTTCTCTCCCTCTCTATCTCTCTTTCTCTCTCATTTCCTAAACAAGCAAAAAATAAAGTGATTTAAACATTAAACAAGCAAAAGGCAGAGGGAGAGAGACAATGCACTCTCCCTCTCTTTCTCTTTCTCTCCCTCTCTCATTTCCTTCCCCTCCCTCTCCCTCTCCCTCTCTTTCTCTCTCATTTCCTCTCCTAAACAAGCAAAAAATAAAGTGATTTAAACATTAAACAAGCAAAAGGGAGAGGGAGAGAGAGAATGCACTCTCCCTCCCTCTTCGTCTCTTTCTCTTTCTCTCCCTCTCTCATTTCCTCCCCCTCCCTCTCCCTCTCCCTCTCTTTCCCTTTCTCTTTCTCTTTCTCTCTCTCCCTCTCCCTCTCCCTCTCCCTCTCTTTCTCTCTTACTCTCTCATTTTCTCTCCTAAACAAGAAAAAAAGAAAGTGATTTAAACATTAAACAAGCAAAAGGGAGAGGGAGAGAGAGAATGCACTCTCCCTCTCCCTCCCTCTCTTTCTCTTTCTCTCCCTCTCCCTCTCCCTCTCCCTTTCCCTCTCTTTCTCTTTCTCTCCCTCTCCCTCTCCCTCTCCCTCTCCCTCTCTTTATCTTTCATTTCCTCTCCTAAACAAGCAAAAGAGAGTGATTTAAACCTTAAACAAGCAAAAGAAAGAGAGAGGGAGACTCACCGATGAGATATGGCGAGCGTGGGGTGGCTCCTCTTTGCGATGAAGGCTCTTCCTCTCCTTCGCGAACAACGATGGTGGCGGCGGTGACGGCAGCGGTGGTGGCAAGTCTTCTTCCTCTCCTTCTCTCACGACGGCCGCTCTCTCCCTCGCTCTCGCTCTCAAAACTCACAATAGAGCAAATGCAAAATGAAAACTGCGCTCGGTTTCGGCCGCGTTTTTTCCCTGCGGCCCGTTGCTATTTGCGTCGCAATTTACGTCGCATTTGCGACGCAAATAGCGACGCCAATAGCGATGCCGCTATTCGTCGTCGCTAATCAGCGTTGCTACTAGCTCAAATCCTTGTAGTGATTAAGCTGGTTGCTTCAGCTATGGTTGATTTCCTAAAGGGATAATTAAGGAAGGATGGAGCTAGCTACCCCCTAGAGCTGCCAAACCCTAACCAAGGGGGTTATGAATGCGCGATGGGAATGTGAACCGAACCCGCCACGAGAGGTCTCTCCGTGGAAATCACTTGGCATAGGAGGACGCTTGGGTGCCAGTGGGGGCTTTAGCCATATATTCCAATGCCTCCGGGCCCTACACAAGTGTTCTACGTGATTCGAGATGGGATCTCGAGGCCTTGATACTAGTTACAAGGCAGAATCTTGGTAGGATAAACCTTCGGGTTTTGTTGCCGGGAGACGGAATGATTTTTCTGCGAAAGCAGAAAGGAACACTTAATTCTCCTGTACGGGCAGGAGACAAACATTACTCTAAAGATAAGTTAAGAAAGTATTTGATATTGTTTTATCTTGTCTTCGTGTCAGTGCCCTAAATTACCGAAAGGAACCTGTGATTAACGGGTTAATTAAGGAAGCTGCCTTTATATGTCAAACATAATATGGTAGATAACTAGATAACTAAAACAACCCCCGAGGGAAGTGTGGTGGATGTGACCAATGGGTCTGTCCTACGGAAGGGTGGTCTCGGTTAGCCAAGAGCTTTCATGAAAGGAAATGTTCACGAGAAATGTTAGGAAAAGTCAAACTTCAGGTCGATCCTAGAGGGAACGGCCGGATAAGTTCCGTTGCGGGGCAGACTCGAGAGACCCTAGTTGGAAAACCTGGTCTCATTCCTTAGAATTGCCGGGCGGCATCTTCTAGATATATCTCTCAATGGACTGCTAAGACGTGTCCCAAAAATTGAGGAGTGGGCAGTTATAGGATATCAATCCACTCCTTTGAGAAGAAGATCTCCTAATAATTTCAGTCTGCTATCTAGCCCATTCAACTCTTTCTTATAAAGCTCGAGTTGACATTATTTTGGATCTATTTCACTGCCTTTTGGCATACACTTAAATTGGTCCCTACTATCAATCGAGATTCTGAGATTGCCACTTATTTGAAACTCCTCGCAAACCACCACCTGTCGGGACCTAAAATGTGCTAGACACTCGCTCTATGGCACTAACTAGGCCTCTACTACACACCCAAACTACCCCTCATAGCCTCGCACCCAGGAGCATCTAAGGGGTATGCTACCCTAACCTCTAATGTAGAACTTCTCGTTTATATGGATTGTAATCCAACATATAACCCTTCCCACACTTCTTAGAGAGAGTTCCTAAACATATCGGTGTAATACACTGTGTAAGCACAGACAAAGGGAGCACCCCTCAGCTAATTGCCATGGCCCCACTACGAATCTCCTACACCTCAGGGATTGGCCCCAAGATGCATCGTGAACACATAAAGCATGTACATCACATAATCCTCTCTTTTAATTAGTTTTTCTAGGATATGTGATATATTCCTCACAGAATACTCCCCAAAGGAACGAACCACTAACCCTACAGCTTAGGGTATCTCACCTTCTCAACGTAGGTCATTGCTCATGAAAACAATTGTTATGCATCCGGGATGATACCATGTGTTGCATGCAATGTAGTTGTGTATGATTTGTAGGGCTTAAACATTTTTCCTTATTGACAACCAACATTGTAAAGGTGCAAAAACATTTCTTTTCATGCCTTCACTCTAAACGAGATTGTTGCGTTGCCTAGGGCAAGTGCAAAGCATGCTTGTGTTATTGGACCCTCTTAACTGCCATGCATGATAAAAACATCAAAATTCAACATATTATCAGCTGCACTTAGCACCGCCCTTCTCCCTATTGCTTAAGGTTGTGCATTCTGAGGTACGTTTAGAGAGCAAACTTCTATATTTTTTCATTCATAAAAGCAATAAATACCCACTTTAACATAAATATAGGACTAAATTGAGGCTAAACCTCATGCCTCAACCATATCACACATTCACAAAGACAAATATGATTTTTTTTCTAATTTTTAGAACTAAAACATCTGTTTTTTCTATTTTTTTGTTTTTTCTCTATTTATTTATTGATAAATATCGATAATTTTTTATTTACTAGTTTGGAATGATTTATCTTACTAAGATTTATCTTTATATCTTATTCCATTCCATACAAACACCATATGCATAATAAAACCCCAAAAACACATAATTTTCCTTAAAACCACAATGTTGCGAGTTTTGTGTGTTTATAAGAAATTATTATATAACTGATTTTTCTTGATTTCATTAACATTTCTGATCAATCACAATATTGACAAACAAATGCAACCATTTATAACCATTTACCAACGGAATTTATCATAAAACAATTAAATTTACGACTTACCCATAGAACCATGCTTTATATCTTACATATCTCGTGATTGGAGGCTTGCTGACGCTTCCTAATAGCCATTCACAATCCTTTCAATCTCAATCTACACTCCTTCACGCTCCAGCATCATCCCACGATCAAAATCTCTCACCATGACCCATCCCCATCTCTCTCATAGATTATGGATAGGAACAGATTGCAGAGAGGAGAGAGAAAGACTAGAAATCAACAATTTCATTCGCCGCACCATATCACACGAGAATGAAATCAAAAGGGAGCTCTCTCTATGTAGATAGAATCCATGGCATCATTCCTCAATGTACCTAGCCCAGGAAAAGGCAAAAAATTGAGGCAAGAAGAGGTGCAAAAAATTTTGGGCCCCCCTTCCTGTCGGCTAATTTATTGAGTATTTTTAATCATTAACATTTCATTTCATGTCATTTACATATATTTATCAAATAGCCGATTCACTTCTCTCACATGTTCACATTGCCCCTCAAGTGGTTCCGGCTCCGTTGACGATGCAAATGGCCTTGGAAATGTGATGCAATTGGGGACGAATGCCTTCATAGCGTCAAAATCTATCAAGTTGGCCTTTGTCACACACTTTTCAGCTTGCGGATCACATAGTTACTTTAGAACACCAAACCTTTCATGGATTAAATGGGAGGGGGGGTCAAATAGGCTCTAATCGACGAACCAAGACTTGTGTTGCATTATTGGCATTGAATCCTATCTAGACAAACTCTAGCTCATCGATCCATAACCATTTCATTTTCCATGACAATTTGGTCTTTTATGCCTCCGAGTCACTTTTACACAAAATCCATCTCTCACTTTAGTGATCATCAAAGAGACAAGGCTACCCACAATCTTCCAATACATAATGACATCCTCAATCAAGTTACCCTCATGTGTACTAAGCTTAGCATTAACATCTAGAGGAATAGAAATAGGCTTGCAATCATACCATACTTCTCAATATACCAATGCATACTATCTTTGTGACAACCACATACCTTTGGAGTCTTGATTATGTCTATGCAAAGAGAATAGCATACCTCTCCCAAATCTATCATCTCAAATTCAGTCTTGAGGAGACCCTTCACATGGTCCATCTCTATCTCACTATCAACGACAATTATCCAATCATCCACATATATGGTAATAATTACAATATCTAGATTAATGTCATAGACATAGAGTGAGTGATTAGCCTATGCTCTACAAAATCCAATGTTGGCAAGGTACTCAACAATCTATCATGCCATGCCATGTTACTTATCCCATATAAGGCCTTATGAAGACTGCATACATAATTTGGATCATTCTCATCCACTTAACTAGGTGGTTGCTCCACATAAACTTCCTCTTACAACCTCCCCTATAATAAGATATTCTTAACTTCCATTTGATGCACGATCCAATCTCTTGATGCAGCCACTATGACAACCCTTATAGTGGCCATTTTAGCCACTGGAGCAAAATTTTCCTCATAATCAATACCATGAGTCTACACATATCCTTTGGCAACCAATCATGTACCTGACCTTGTAAACCCATTTGCAATCAATAGCTTTCTTGCCTTCAAGTAAAGACACCAACTCCTATGTGTCATTATCCTTAAGTGTAGCTATTTCTTCATTCATAGCATGATCTCAATACTCATTACTCATTGCATTCTCAGAACATGTGGGTTCCACATCCTGCATAACTATAGCCATGTATACATAATGATGAGCTACATAGCTATCATATGTAAATCATTGCATTGGTTTCTATAATGAAGCAAATTAGCCACATTAGTTCACTTACCTTTACCAAAATAAACCATGTAAATACCTTAGCTATGATGACACTAGGGTTTACTATAAAATGGCAAGAAGTGCTAATGTAGGGGCCTTTTTGACATTTACACTATTTTTTTCTTAGAGATTACTTGTTCATCACCATCTTGGGGTGAGTACCAAGTTTTGTTTCTTGTATCTTAATTTTAGCTTCCATGGCTACATTGTGTTGTTGTATAATGAAAGATGTCTATGGCATGGCCATGATTGAAACATTTTCATGTTATTTCCTTGGACAAGATCTCTTACATTCTTGGACTCTTCTCTCTCCTAGTAAACCTTAAACATGATAGTTTTGAACAGCATCAAAGAGTTTCAGATTTCTTGAAGCAAATGAAGGGAGTTTTGGTGGCAAATCACTCCTGGAGCTTGCTTATATCCATGGCTTCAATCTATTGTCAACATTGAAGCAACATTTTTTTGGCATACGTTGGTATATGGAAGTTTTGGACAGCACGCATCTTCAATGTCACTGAAATCTTTGGTTCTCTTCTCAAATTTGGAAGTCTACAATCTACATTGGAGTTGTTCATTATCATCCTTCAAGCTCTACATCAAATGGAAGAAGATTTTACCTTTGTCAATCATACTTAAAGCATTGGAGAAACAATGGAGTTCATAGAGTATGAAGCTGAGAGCTTATTCCATATTGAAGCATGCTTAAATTGAGACTTTCTTGGATCATTTGAAGTTGAAGGCAAGTCATCTTTGTGAGGGGTATCTACATTATCCACACTCTTCACATACAAGAATAAGAGGTAATTTCAATCATCTTTAATCTCTCCCTTTTGAATCCTATTTGCTGAGCTAATCCAATTTATGGAAGAGGGATTAAAATGATTAAGAATTCCAATCATTTTCTCAAATGCATTTCATGAATAATCCATAGAGATACCTTAGTGATTAATCACTACTTGATCACTTTCATTCACTGAAATAATCACTCTCAATGCCTCTAATTCTCATCCATTTTTCCCTAACCCTGGCATTGAATTGTTTACCTCTTGTTTCATTGCCATGAATGGAAATTTTGCCCAATGGTAAGTAAGTGAAATAAAAATTGTAAAGCAGTGAGTCACTACTGCTACATGTGTTCCTTACCTATCCCCATTTCATTTTTCAGTACAATTCCATTCAAGATCTTGCATATCATGAAATGAAAATCAAATTCCTTTCAATACATGCATTTGATGTTGTTTCTTTAGCCTAGCATTGATCTGCCATGTCTATAACCACAAGGAAAAGTGTACGCCTTGGGCGAGTTGGTAGGGAAAAGGAGAGGTGACCCCCCACTGACAAGGACCCTGAAGGGGAGCACAACTCGACTTGAGAGGGAAATTCTCACACCTCTCAAGTCTCTGATCCCACTCATTTAAAGTTTAGTTGCATGTACTTTTTCAAAGGCACAAGAATTCAGCCTATAGCATGATGTATTTGGCACTGGTTACATGATGTAATGGAAAATGTATGACAATGTAATGCAATGCAATCAGGAAATTGGGACAAAGTCATGCTGAGCAAGATGTATGTTACTTATTGCATTTTTACTTTGGATCATCATTAAAGAGTTGGGAAAGGGTATGCAAACAAGGTCTCATTGATCATATCCCTATCTTCTTGTAGTCTACAGTGGAATTATTCAATAATTTTGGTTCTTGCAGAGGTCATTCTCAGTTTTGCAGTTGTATGGAGCTCCTTTGCAGGTCTACATAGTTGGTACATGCAAGAAATTAATGGTACAAGTCATTAAATGACCAAAATAGAGCATTCATAGGTTGTAAGAAATTCTAGACAGCTATGGGTAAATTGCTTACAGAAGTTTTTGTACTAAACCATTTTCAATACTTGATAGCTCATTTGAAAGGGGACATCCTAAGCTTTAAATAGATCCAAAAATTTAGTCATTTGGATCTCTAGATCTTAAGATATTTGAGTTTTTTCTACTGTTGTACACCCAAGACACGATGTCACCTATGGCTAAAATTACAAGAAAGGACCCCATTATGGACACCATTAATGAAGGTTTAAGGGACTATCAACTGGATAAAGAGCATTAAGATTCACAAGAGGCTATTTACCTATGAGAACCATGATAATGAGGAGATAGAGATTAGTTCAACACATGCTGTAGTAAACAATCAAGTGAATGAGGTGGGCACTACTCATGTCTCTACTAATTCTAACAGTTTTCAACAACTCTCCAATGACATAAAGGACATGAAGTCGGGCATTGACAAGCTTGTGGATCTTTTGAGTGAGAGGATATTACCTACAACAATTCCAAATGCTCCAAGTACTCCCATTGTTCAAGAACAGCCAAAGACCACAACTACCAAGGTTGTTGGATATTATGAAGTTGGAGAACCAGGCGTCTCATTTTCAGTCTCAATTTCAGTCCCTTTATCAACCCAAGACCTATACTAGTCCTCATGGATAGGATTTGGAAGATAAGACTCATGCTAACTCAAGGCTTGATGATGACACACATGGATACCATCCTTTTTACAAGTCTTTTTATGGACAGCCATCTACTATCCTTAAATCTACACATGAAGAGAAAGTTGAAGAACAAAGGTCTTATCATGGTCAAGCAAGTGGAGTAATAATTCTCATGGGCAACACCGTTATAATGAACATGGCCATGTAGATTCAACTCCGACAGCAACGTCAAGCCAACAATAATCATGTAAATAACCAGCCCTCTAAACAATGCCCTTATTCAAATTAGTTTTGGCCTCATCAAATGAGTGGATAGCAACCACCAATGAATGCCACAACAAATATACACTCTCCAATGTATGGACATCAAGTCTATGGATAGCCTCATGTTGTTGGCAACTCTTTATTTCCGCCATAAGGACAACTTAATCAGCCAAATGTGTTTGTAAATATTCATGGACAACAACAACCATATGTTCATGGAACATGGAGTAACGATGTTCAAAGGAAAATTTCTTTTGGTCCAGACTTTCATGGACAACACAATAATGGCCAATCTCATCAATATGAGCAGAAATACAAGGAGAAAATAACCATTTCTAATTTCATTTTACATGATGTTTGATTGGTTTGGAAGCGGTTTCAGAGTGTTTTGGATAGGGTGGAATGGTTTTGAAAATTTCATGATATTTTGTAGTAGAGATATGAGGTTTTGTGATGTTCTACTATGTTTTATGATATCCTGATAGTGTCGGATTGGTTCTAATAGATTCTATTTCACTTTTTTTTTGTTTTGTTTTTTTTCTATATGAAGGATGGAGTAATGATTAATGAAGTTTTAGGTTGTTTGAAATCTCATCGAATGGTTTTAAATGGTTTTGATTGGTTTTAGTTAAGTTGCATGCTTTTTGTTAATCTTCTATAACCCTCTGATGAGCTTCTATAGAGCCTCTATTCTTGTTCTATTCTATTCTATATGCCTCTGTAAGTGTTCTGTTGGATGAGGGTGTAGTACGGGAAAGTTTTCTAGCCTTGGAAAGAGGTAAATGCAAGTTCAAAAGAGATCAAAGAAGTGGAAGAAGCAACTATTGAAAACTCAAGAGAAGACCGGAGTGAAGTGACAGTGATGAGCTATGAAGAGTCATTGTAGTGGCTCTAGTGACCTTTCATATCAGACATACCTCTTGGGAGGGGTATTCATGACCATATAAGGGTTATTCTAATTGATTATTGAGTATTGTAGTAAGGAGATGATGTACTATTGAGAGAGAGTGTGTGTGTGAGTGAGAGATAGCCAGCTCTATGAAAGACAATGTATTTATAAGTGAGAGATTGTGAGAGAAAGCTTTGGAATCTTTGAAGATGAATCATATGTGAAATATTTCTATTAAAAGTGGTGTATTATCTTGTGTTTTTGTGGTCTATCAAGAATTCTATGAAGAATATGAAGAGCATGATGGATTTTGTATAAGTTAAAGTCGTGGGAGAATTTTTTCTATGAATCTACGTGAAGATTTCTTGTTTGTGGTGTTCTTTTCTTTGTTGAGATCATATCAAATATGAAGAAGATGGTTGTTGATAGTACAAGATAGATTTTCTTGTAGTAGAAACCTAGTTTTATTGGTGCGCAAATGGGGAAGACTTCCATCAACAAACATGAGAAGAGGCTAAAAATGAAGAAAATTGCATTACCAAGAAGAGAAGAATTGAATGGATGCTGGCAAAATTCTTTCAACCATTGAAGAATTGGAGATTCTCATTGCCAAACCACTTTCTACAAGAGGTTCATTCCACAACAGTGGAAACATATGCAAACTAAAGTGCAGAAACAGAGAGAATGATCATCCATGGGAGATTTGGGATTTATTGAGACGTTTTCAAACATAATTGAGAGTGGGAGATCGTGAAGAAGCTTTAAGATTCGTGATCAGTGGAGGTTCACAAAAACAAGAAAAAAAAGAGTTGGAATTTGTTCGTGGATGCTCAACAGTAGGATACGTGGGACGCATGGTGCACTGACAATCTCCTATTTGTTCAATTAGCAAACCATTGGAAGCTAGTAGATAGAGTGTTCTTCACAACATACACTATTGAAACCATCAAAAGCTGGCGTTCCTATGATGATGGAACCACAAGGATCCTCAGAAGAATGATTTTTGACACTTTCATAACGGAATATCTTCCCTTTGTAGCGGACTGAAAGTTGAATTCAAAGATGCCAAAAAGAAGAAAATAGAAAAAATATTGGCTAGAGAGTCCTCGAGAGACTGAAGCCTTTCCTGATTCTATTCTGTTGAGTATAGACCAATTGGGTGGAGATAACTCCTTGATAAATGACACAATCAAGAGGCAAGCACTAGAATGAGTCCAGAGGTACATGAGAAGAGAGAAGGAAAAAATCAAAGCCAAGCTTGCAGCAGAAGCCTCCTTTGACGCCCTAGCAACACTCTTTACAGAAGTCCCAATGGTGACTCAAGGTCCCCTTCCTAGTCAAATCCGTCTTGGAAATATTGATGACAGGCCAGTGAAGTAATCCTACTACCCATTTTTAAGGGAGATTACAATGAAGACCTTGACGTTCATGTTGCAGAGTTTATAGTAGCGTGTGTGACTAACAATGTCAAAACCCCTAAGAATTGGTTGGCAATATTCCCTGCCACTTTCAAAGGCATAGCGTTTCAGTGATATGAGAGACAAGCAATAGGAACTTTTGGCACATGGGAAATTGGCCTTCCTCACTAAATTTAGGCGTAAAGGTTTTGAAGAGCGGATGTGAGAGGAGTTCATGAGCAGTCCTCTGGTGTTGCGAGTAATAGATGCATTGTTTGTGCGTAGCGAATGGAAGAAGCTCCCTCCTTCTCTCTTTTACTCATAAAATTGCACACGACTCATGAGAAATTGAAAATAGACTAAAGGAGAAGGTAAAGTAAGATGAAATGACTCAAGATTGGGTTCAATCTCCCCTCGAAATAAAGTGGGCAACTCCCTTCATGCCGTATTTATAATAATATTATGAAATCTTCTTTGCCCAAGATTTAGGCCCTTTACAATCACTCTTTGCATAAAGAGTTTGAGTGAACTAAAAAAGAGATAGAGTAATCTGAATTAATGAATGCTAGCAGTTGTGTATCCCACAACTCTCTAGAATCATTAATATTTTATTGAACATATATTCTAAAAATCTATTTTTCTAATAAATATTTACATAGAGGCTATGTGCACGCTTTATAAGAAATAGCGGTGCATCTAATACAATAATCGAGCAACTACCAAATAAATTCTTGAGGAAATAATCTTTAGAATGCTTGCGTGTGGCGCACTTTTTTTTTCAATTCTCCTTGCTCTACACATCAACTGCCAAAAATTCAGAAAATCATGTTAGAATAATAATCAACTGAATAATTGCAGCTAGCCACATAAATCAATTAATTTGGAACTCCATACAATAATTAGTTCATGAAGATGTTAATACTCGTGTGGATAAAATGGTACCACCCATGTTCACACTTGCATCGACGCCCAAAAAGGATAGGCGTCCCCATCGACCTTTCGCCTAAGACAATTCTTAGGAACATGCCCCGCATTGACAGAGAACCATTTAAGGCACTCATCCCTTTGCGTAGGTGCCACCTGGCAACATACCCCCGGGGTGGGATAGCAATTGTCCTTAATTGCTATTGGTTGGATGTGGAGACAATAAATTTGAAAAAGGTCGCAAATCACGAGCATGCATCCATTGAGCTTCCTCAAAATGGTGATTGTGGAATTTAACAAGATAATGAGGATAAGTATTTCCACTTCTAGTGGTCATATAGTCAACATCAATAATTGTTTCAGGGATTAGGATTTCATGGTCATCTTCAATCAAGGGTGGTGATTCATAAACAGGGTGAAAGGAAGAGAACCTTTGAAGGGACGTAAAAGACATATGTGAAAAGTGTTGTGGATTTTCCAATGATGAGGTAACTCTAATTTGTAAGCATTAGGATTAATACAATGGAGAATTTTAAAAGGTCCATAGAAATGAGGAGCTAATTTTACATTTAGGTTCTTTTCTACACTATGAAGTCTACGTTTTTCAACACACATAACCAAACATAATCTCCTTTCTTATAAACTATAGCTTTCCTCTTTTTATTTGCTTGTTTCACATATGATTGTTGGGCCTTTGCTAGTATTTGTTTAACTTGCTCATAAATACTTGAATGATTTTGAATCCAATCGTCAATAGAAGGTATTTTTTGAGCTAGACAAAATGTGGAAGTTGGCGATTTGTGACCATAAACAATTTCAAAAGGTGCCTTTTGTGTAGCAGTGTGACTGGCATTATTGTAAGCAAACTGTAGAAGGTGTAAATGATTATCCCATGTGGTAGGAGAAGAAATTGTGTAAGCACGGATTAAATCCAAAATTGTGCTATTTGAGGCCGCCGCTGTTTCACCGTTAGTCTCTGGATAAAATGCAGAACTAAAATCAATCTTAGTTCCTAAGTTAGTAAACAAGGTAATCCAAAAATTATTACAGAATCAAGGATCTCGGTTGGACACAATAACTTTCTGCAATCTATGGTGCACAAAAATATGCTTGACAAATAAGTTAGCAGCTTGTGCAGCAGTTAAGGTTTTTTAAAAAGCAATGAAGTAAGCCTGTTTACTAAATCTATCAACTATGGTCCATATCATATCATTTTGTGAAGAAGTTTGTGGTAAACCTGTAATGAAGTCCATAGAAATCTGCTCCCAAGGTGAATTAGGGATAGGTAATGGAAGTAATAAACCATATGATTTACCATGATGTATTTTTATGAGTTGACATACAATATAGTTAGAAACAAAATTAGAAACATCACGTTGCATATTTGGCCAAAAAAAATCTTCATGTAAATTTTTAAGTGTGGAGATAATACCACGATGTCCCATATATGGAGGCTCGTGTACTTCTTGCATAATGAAATGACGAAAAGGTTTAGTAATACATAACCATTTTTTATAAAATAGAAAACCATCAGAAACAGAAAAGTTATTAGTAGGGATCCATTGATTGTTAGATAAATTTACCCAAACATCATGAAAATCGGGATCTTGAAGATAAGTATTTTTCATTGTGTCTAATGAAGAAGTAGAAATGACAGAAATATTGTTTAATGATGGCCTATGGCTAAGTGCGTTGGCTACTACATTTTCCTTACCTGGTTGATATTGAATGAGTGGATGAAAGGATTGAATAAATGATACCCATTGTATGTGTCTATTAGATATTTGTGGTTGTGACAATAAATGTTTAATACTCTATTGATCGGTTTTGATCATAAACTATGAACCCATTAAATAATGCTTCCATATGCACAATGCATGAACTACGGCTAATAAATCTTTGTCATATGTACTATATTTAACTTTAGACGGTTTCAGTTTATAACTAGAGTATGCTATAGGGTGATTGTCTTGCATCAATACTGCACCAATGCCAGATTCACTTGCATTAGTAACCACAAGAAAGAATGGTCTATTGAAATCAGGTAACTGTAAAACTGGTGCATGTGTGAGTGCATGCTTAAGTATTTCAAACGATCGTTAATAGCTATTGCCCCAATGATAAACAAGACCTTTCTTTAACAAAAGAGTTAATGGTAAAGCAAGAAATGAAAAGTTTCTAACAAATTTTTGATAGAAGCTAGCTAGTCCTAGAAATGAATGAACTTCATGGACATTTTTAGGTGTTGTCCAAGACTTAATTTCATCAATTTTACATGGATCTACGTGTATGCCTTTGGCAGACACGATATGACCTAAATATTCTATTTCATATTAAAATAAAAAACTTTTGTCAGGATTAGCATATAGATGGTTTTGTTGTAATAAACTAAACACTAAAGATAAATGTTCTTCGTGTTCTTTTTCACTTTTGCTGAAAACAAGAATGTCATCGAAAAAAATACTATTACACAATGCTGAAAATGCAAAAATATTATATTCATCATTCTACTAAATGTAGCTGGTGCATTGGTAAGTCCAATGGGCATTACGAAGAATTCATAATGTCCAAATTGTGTACAAAAAGCTGTCTTAAAAATGTCAGAAGTAGACATATGAACTTGGTGATATCTTGATTTTAAATCAATTTTACTAAACACCGTTGCTCCTTGTAATTTATCTAGAAGGTCGTCTATTCTAAGTATTGGATACCTATTTTTAACCGTTATCTTATTAAGTGCTCTATAATCTATACACATACAGTAAGTTTGATTTTTTAAAAAACTAATAATACAAGAGCTTCAAAAGGGCAACTACTTGGACGAATTAATTTTCTACTTAGAAGTTCTTCAATTTGCTTTTGAATCTCTTTCTGTTCCAATTGGTTATGGCGATAGGGAGCTTTGCAAGGTGATTGACTACAAGGAAGTAAATCAATTTGGTGGTCTTCATGATGGAGGAAGTTGTAAAGGTGAATCATTAGAAAAGCAATCAGAAAATTTGGTAATAAAATGTTGTTGCTTTGGAGTTAGTTCAGTTTTTGTAACATCAACTTCATTAATCCATACTAAGAAAGCTTTTGATTGTTTATGCAAAGCTTGCTTCGCCTGTATATGACTAATAATTGGAAATAATTCAGTTTTTGTTAACCCTTCGAGTAAAATTTGTTTACATTTGTGCTCAATGTGCATTGGGGTTGAATTGGTGACGCCATGGCATGCCTAGATTTATGTCAGTAGATTGCAAAGTGCTACTAAAAATTTTTACTTTTCCTTATAAGATCCAATACAAATTTCTAAATTATGAACTTCTTTAGTACCATTATATCATTGTCCTAGAAATGCAGCCTTAATTTTATAGGTAGATAGAATAGTTTTAAGTTGTAAGTTTTTAACGACTTTTTCTGAAACAAAATCATGAGTACTACCATCGTCATGCAAGAAAGTCATATCATTATTATTGATTTTACATCGCATCTTTAATAAGGCATGCATAGAAATTTTACCAGCAAGGTCTTCAGGTTCGTTACAATTTTCACCGATAAGTGTAGCCTCATCGAAGTCGGGCATTGCTTCAAGGTCTTCATTGGATTCTTTAGCTCCAAGAAAATTTAGATGCGCCGTGGGTTTCTTCCAATCACGGGTGTTGCCCATGGGACAACGACTCACAATATGACCAGGATGCTTATAATTATAACAAATTACATATATGGAAATGACATTGGACTAGATTTAGGAAAATTTGAAGGTAGATTGGGAGGTTTAGAATTGGAAACTAATTGAACATTTCACATCCATGGCCGTTGGTTAAAATGACTCTTTCCATATTGAGAATTGAAGTTATGGAAAGAATTAAAACAAAAGTTAGCCATGTTGTTACCGTTGGATGCCGAAAATTGCCTTCGGTCTTTAGACTGCTTCTTTTCAGCATCATGAGCTAGGGATATGGCTTTGTCTAGGTTATTGGGCTTGAACATGTTGACTTAAGCTTGGATGGATGGAACTAAGCCATACATATACTTTCTCTTGAAGGTAGATGCTGCCATTGGCTCCATCATTTGGAGCTGCAAGAGAGTGCTCCAAAATCTTTCTGTGTACTGAGGGATAGACTCACATTCCCGTTGCATGAACAGATCCCATTATTGTTGCATGCAGAGCTTGAATTGTGCAGGGAGAAAATTTGCAAGAACCTTCTTGCAAAAGTCATTCCATGTGAGAGGACGATCAATGCTTTTATGCATGACATCCCACCATAATGTAGCTTTTACAATAGAATAATGAGATGCACATTTAATTTTATCACCTTCTAAATATTTCTCATTGTCAAAATAAGCTTCGAACTAACTTAACCATGATAGAATTTTTCAACCATCTTTAAGACCATCAAAATAATTAAACTTGAAGGTATGCTTGCTTATCTTGGACTCCTTTTGACTAGCATGGACATCCAAAGTAGCGTTGATGGTGCGGACTAGGTTGTTGTCATTGGTAGAAATTTCAGTGGTGGCAGGACTCTTGAGGGACTTTAGTTCTTGCTCCAGTTTTACGCGTTGTTGATGCTCTTCTTCAAGTTACATGGATATTAAATCCATACACTGCTCCAAGGTTGGCTCAGGAAGCGGTGATGCAGAGTCAAAATTGGCCATGGAGAAATCCGAAACTTTAGGATGCCTTACAAATGAAAAGACGCCTTGCTTATCGTTGAAGAATTTCGGTGTAAAATCATGTTAGAATAATAACCAATTGAATAATTGCAGCTAGCCACATAAATAAATTAATTTGGAATTCCATACAATAATTAGTTCACGAAGACATTAACACTCGTGTGGATAAAATGGTACCACCCATGTTCACACTTGCATCGATGCCCGGAAAGGATAGGCATGCCCATCGACCTTCCGCCTAAGACAATTCTTAGGAATGTGCCCCGCATTGACGAAGAACCATTTAAGGTGCTCATCCTGCCAACATACACACAAAGGAGAACCATTTAAGGTGCTCATCCCTTTGCATAGGTGCCACCTGACAACATTTGGTGAACTATTAGAAGCCTATGTCTCATGAATGGAGTCCATGCTGAAGAGATGGACCAACCATCATTCGAATGAAGGAATCTAAAAGGGAGATTTCCTAAGTTGCCGACAACGAGAAGTTTGTAAGTTTGTGGAACTAAGAAGACCAGCCAACCTACAATCTGCAATAGCAGTGGAAGATGCAAGACTGTATGATGAAATTGAAGCAAGGTTGTTAATGACCTCAGGAAGAGGAGTCCTACCTCCTCCCATGCGAGGAATGGCATACCCACCAAATGCAATCCAAGGGACAGTTTCCTACCTCTATCCTCAGATGCAAACAGTGCCATAGTATAGTGCACTGAATCCACAATGGCCACAAATGACAATGCCTCAAATGATTGTTCAACCACAACAGCAGTGGCCTCAGACAATTCCCCCAATGGAGATTCAACAAGGGTGGAATCCTATCAACTAGAATCAACAACCCCCAATCTCAATAGGAGCTCTGAATCAGAACAAGAATAGAGGACCCTTTGGATGAACTCAACTAGTTTATGTGATGATCGTAGAAGCTTCCCATAGAGCATGGCTATGGCGGCTTGTAGACATAGACTGAACTCATGATGACATTGACCAACTACTAAAGAACAACTGTTACACAAGTGAATTAGGTTCCAAGATGGTATCTTGGACTCATAAACACAATCTTGTGTAGGACTGACAAAGACAAGATACTTAACTGAAAGTACAAAGCATCATGACGTTGTATTCATTCCATGTGAAAAGTGGTAATCAAGTACAATGCTTTATAATTGTTGGATGGGTATAATTTTCCCTCTCTCTGTGCATATGGGATTCCTACAACCCTGCATGTCTTCAGCCCAAACTGCCTCATACAAAGAGGCTACATTAGAGGTGTAAGGATTGCTCCCTCAACAGCAACCAAGTCCAACTAAGCTCCAGAGCATGTGAAGGAAGTGGATGTAGCTAACACTTTCCTAGATCCTAGAACCCCATATATTGGCATGTGGATTGAAGGATAATTTATAGTGGATAGATTGATTGATGGAGGCTCATCAGTAAACATAATGACAGATGTGACAATGAAAGACATGGGCTTGCAAGGAATGCAACCTACATAGTGGCTTATTCGATTGGCAGACCAAAGCAGAATCAAGCCTTTGGGCATTCTCCCATACTTGAAGACAACCCTCACATGAAGAGATTATTGGTTGACATATCTAGTTGTCAAACCAAATTCCTATGGGACCTCAAACCCTCTGCTACCTGGGAAGACCTTGGCTATTTGAAGCAAGAGATAAGACAAATTGGTGTTGAAGTTGTATGGATCACAAAAAGGCAATGGATCCACTTTCATTGAAGTCATAGTAGACTCTTCCAATGAAGTAACAGATGGTATATCAAGAGAGAAAGAAGTTTTCAAGTAAATCTTTCCTAAGAAAACAGAGGCATAGTCCCTAACAGTGGGCATTGTGAGCCAACTCTTGAAGAAAGCACAGTCTTTGTCAATAGGTAAATACCTCCTACTTGAACATGAATTGACTTCTGAAATCACCTCTGACAGTGAGATAGAAGCATGGATGTACTATTCTCCCTGTTACATGGCCGTAGCAGAGCTAGAGACAGAGACACTAGTAGAAACAGAGACAGAATCAGAGAGAGAGAGAAGCAGAGATAGACACAAAAGCAGATGTAGAGGACATAATAGAGAGTCTGTTATTCTCTTACAAAGCCCTCATAGAGGTAAAAATAGAATCTAAAGGGGACCAATATGATAATGCAGAAGAAGACTATGAGAGTGAGCTAGAAGAATCTATCCTACTCACAGAAGGCATAGATGAGAGAGGAGTTCCAAAACCCACGTAAGCAAAAAATCCCATGCTGTTCGACTGAATGACTCTAGTACCCTTTGGATTGGCTAATGGGTCATGTCTTATGCAAAAGATCCATAAGAAATAGATTAAGAAGAATAAGCCTTCCTTCAGTAGTGGTTCTTGCCACCCTAATCCACCCCTCTCATGAGAAGATGATGGCAATGCACCCTGCCAATAACCACAAATTTGGCAACTTAAAATGAAACTCAAAAGGTTCTTGTCATGTGATGTTATTAGATGCATCCTTGGAAGACGAGTCCTCGAGCCAAGAAGTAACTTATCCCCAAACCAAACCTGAAACCACTCTAATACCCTTTCAGCTTCCCAAGAAGCAAGCTAAGCCTCCACTGAAAGAGGAAGTTTGTTCTTGTGAATCATCAGAAGAGGAGACTACTCCCTTGAAGGAGTCAGATCTATATCCAAAAGCTATCAGTGGGACATTCATCTGCAGGGTGGAAGGTGACAAGCAATTAACTTTCATGGATGCTGAGGATACCAAACCTCACCTAGAGGTGGGTATCAATCTTCGAGAAGAAGAGCTATTAGTCCTATGTGAGCTACTAAAGGATAATTTAGACATGTTTTCCTAGTCGTACAAAGATCTTAAGGGGCCTCATCCCACATATGCCAACATCACATCGACCTAAAGCATGATGCCAAACCTATGAGGCAAAGATAGAGGTGTATGAATCCAAATTACTCTGCCCTAGTGAAAGCCAAATTACTAAAGCTACTAGAAGCTAAGTTTATCTATCTAGTAGCTAATAGTGAATGGGTTTTGCCCATTGTGGTAGTATCTAAGAAGAATGGAAGGTTGTGAATATGTGTGCACTTCCAAAAGCTGAATTCCAAGACAAACACATTAGGACCAAAAACACTTTCAAAAATTCACTTTTATTAATCATGGGATTAAGAAATAGGCCAAAAAGATTTTGCCATGTGTACAAGAATATGGTATTCTTGTCTCCTCTTTTTTAGAGATATTGGAGTCCATTTCGTGATTCTTTCTTCTTTTTTAGCCAAAATCCCTAAAGTCTGACATGTTTTGGAGTCCCAAAGACGTTATTTACTCACAAATTTGACAAAATACGTGACAAAGATGTGATGAAATTAAGGAAATAGAGAGATAAAGAGAGGGGGAGAGGGAAGGAAGAGAGGAGGAGGAGGTAGAAAAGAAGGGCGAGGTAAAGAGAGGAAGGAGAGTGAAAAGAAGAGAGAGAGATGGAGAAAGAGAGATAGAGAGAAAAAATAGAGAGTGAGAGAGAGGGAGAGAGAAATAGGAAAGCAATGAGAGAATGAGAGAGAAGGTTAATAAAGAAAAGTAAAGGGAGAGGGGGGAGAGAGAGATAAAGAGAGGTGGGGTGATGTTTCTTTCAATATCTTTGTTTCTTAATCTTTTTATTTTCTATCTTTGATTGTCTTTGCAATGAGATGAGTTGAGTGAAAGTGGGGAGGGAAGAAGGGAGAGAAATAGAGAGAATAAGGGAGGGGAAGGAAGAGAGAGATGGAGAGAAATAAAAAACATGAGAGAGAGGGGCTTCATAAAAAAGTGTCAAAACCCGAGCATGGCATTTTACAGGTTTGTAAACAAGTGTGTGTGTGTGTGTGTGTGTGTGAGAGAGAGAGAGAGGCTGCCGCCACTGCCACCATCCAGAAGAGGGAGGAGACAAGTGTAAAGGAGAAGGAAGGAACTCTTGAAGGAGAAAAAAATGAGAGAAGTATGAAGGGATTCTTCTTCAAGCTTTGAGGTAAGTGCATTATCTCTCTTTCTTTACTTCTCTTTTTCTTTTTGTTGATGAAGAGTGTAGAGAGAGAAGAAGTGAGAGAGATCAATGTGCACAAGAGAGATTGAGAGAGAGAGAGAGAGAGAGAGAGAGGACGCTGCCACCGCCAATCCACCACAAAAAGAGAGGGGACAACTGTAAAGAAGAAGGAGGGAACTTGTGAAGGAGAAGAAGAAGAAGGACAGAAGTGAGAAAGGATTCTTCTTCAAGCTTTGAGGTAAGTGTTTTATCTCTTCTCTCTTTGTTTTTCTCTTTTCTTTACTTCTCTCTTTCTTTTTGTTGATGAAGAGTGTATAGAGAGAAGAAGTGAGAGAGATCAACGTGCGCAAGGGAGATTGAGAGAGAGAGAGAGAGAGAGAGAGAGAGGTCACTGCCACCGCCAATCCACCACAAAAATAAAGGGGACAACCGCAAAGAAGAATGAGGAAACCCGTGAAGGAGAAGAAGAAGAAGGAGAGAAGCGCGAAAAGGATTCTTCTTCAAGCTTTGAGGTAAATGTATTATCTCTTCTCTCTTTGTTTTTCTCTTTTCTTTACTTCTATTTTTTAAAAAATTGATGAAGAGATATATAGAGAGAAGAAGGGAGACAGATCAACATAAGGGAGATTGAGAGAGAGGGAGAGAGAGAGAGAGAACTTGCCATGGCCACTACCATTGCCACCGCATCCACTAAAAGAGAGGGGAAAACTACAAAGGAGAAGGAGGGAACCCCCAACCAGTGTCTCTTCTCCATCTTGCCCTCCTCGAGCTTGCATGGCAGGCACCAAGCAAGCATAAGGACATTGTTTGGGAAGTCATGCAAGACTTGGAGCTGAAAGGGATGGAAAGATTTTGGGCATGAGTGCGAGACAGCCCACCAGTAGGAAGGTAGATTGCTGCAGCTATGACAATAGAAACAAGAGCCTACATGATGTACTACATGTACCTTCTGTTACCAAGAATCTATTGTTGATTGGACAGATGGCAAAACAAAATTTGCAAGAATCTAGTGTCGGTTGGATAGATGATTTCAACTGATACACATGGCTGTACATTTGGAAGTACAAGGATGAGGTACTCGATGTCTTTAAGCAAATGGGTTTATAAAGGGAAATGCAAGTCAGATGGTTTGTTGGAAAGGTATAAAGCCCAGCTCGTTGCAAAGGGATATGTACAGCAATACGGCCGAGATTATGAGGAGACTTTCAGCTCGGTTGCCAAGATGGAAATGGTGAGAATAGTCATTGCATTAGTCGCTTCTAAGGGCTGAAAATTATGAAAAATGGATGTCAAAAATGCATTCCTGAATGGTGACTATATGGAGTAGCATGAGGGTTATGTACACAACCTGAGGTGTATATGGATGCTAGCTAGCAACCCCATCTATCATGCTAGATCCAAACACATAGAGATTCATTACAATTTCATCAGAGAAATGGTACTTTCATGACAGATTGATCTACTTTATGTGAAGACAGAAAACCAGTAGTAGCCGATATCTTTATCAAATCACTTGGTAAAGAGAAATTCATTTGTTTCATGGATCTACTTAGAGTACAATAACTAGTATGAGCTCAAGAAATGGAGTTTGAGAAGGGGGAGGATGAGCTTGATTATTTTGATCTTAAAACACCTCCATCCATTGAGATTGAGGGTGAAGACAAGAAAGAAGAGATAGAAGATGACTTAGACATATGTAAAAACAAAAAGGAAGAAGTAGAGCTTAGTGACACTACCACTCCCTATATAAGTGTTTCTGGCTCCAACACCATGGTATAACTCTTTCAGATTTCCAAATTCTCCCCCAAAAAGACTTGAATAAGTTTGGAATACACTGGAGTGAGCAGAAGATCAATGGGACTTATTCATACCTCGAGTTCTTGACTATAGTGAAAGCTTGAAGTGAAGCTCTTCTTCTTGGGCCTAACAAGCCCTGCCACCTAATTTTTTTTCCCTCTGTAACCGTCGCTATTTGCATCGGAAATTTACTCTGCAACCGTCACTATATGCGTCACTAATTGGGTTAGCGTCGCTATATGCGTCACTATTTGAGTCGCTAATTGGCTTAGCGACGCTAATAGCGATGCAAATAGCGACGCATATAGCGATGCAAATAGCAATGCCAATAGTGACAAATCAATGGCATTGCTAATAGTGACGTGAATAGTGACGACGGCGGTAATTTTTTCCATGAATAATTCTGTCGCTTTAAACGTCGCTATTGGGTCTATCTGTTGTAGTACAAGTGTCTTGGAGTTTTACCCCCTTTCGGAGACAATGGAACCATCAGATTTATGATATGAGCATCAGATCACTGATCTTTCCAAGATCCCCCTCCACATTTGGCTCCTTCTCTCAACCATAACACTTCTTCTCCAATTCACTAAAAATAAGAGGCACGGGGGGGCACTTAGGGAGACATAAGGCAACCTTGAGAGTCTGCGAGAGAGAGGAAGAGAGAAAGAAGGATACTCCTTCAAGAGGCTATGAGAACAAGCTAGAGAGAGAGAGAGAGAGTGTGTGTGTGTGTGTATGTATGTGTGAGAGAGAGAGAGAGAGAAAGAGAGTTACCTCAAATCCCTTGTCTCGATCTTTAACTAAGCCATATTCTCTTACGCTCTCTCATCTCAAATCTATTCCACCTTCCCTATCTCTCGAACCACTCATGGACGATGACTCCAAAGTGACAAAGTGAAAAAACCATGGGGACCAACACAACCGGTCAAGTAACGGGTATTGTCAATGATATGGGAGTGCCCGAGGTTGCGAGCTACCAATGGAACATTGGGTGTGCGCTAATGCAAGTGCAAGGAAAGACGAAGCAATAACCATGACCCCCTTGGAGTAGGGTCTCGCAGCTAGCTGGGGGGTAGCCTAACTTGACCTTTCCTTTTATCCTATTTGTCTATTTTTTTAATCAAAGATCTAGATTTTAGCAAACACAAATAGTCATTTCAAACGTATATCAAATGAAGCAATGATAATCACACCATCGTGTAGCTCATAGCTTCCATAGCCAAGGTAGACCTTATCCTAAGGTAGCCTTACATTCTAATGAGGATTCTCCTCCCCATAAAGAAGTGTTGAGTACATCACTTACAACATGTTAAGCAAGACATGAAATTCTCGTTTGGGGCTAACCTACCCAACATAGGTAAATTTCCTTTAGAAAAAATATTGCGATAATAATTTAATGAAATAATTTACAAGATCCTTTTAAATAGACATTCACTTTTCATAGCAAGCATTAATCAATCTTAACCTTATCGCGTTGACAATATATCGAGTTATTTTGTTAATCTCAAGTGCACATATAGTCTTCTACTCATTTTGTGCAATATCCTCCTGCAATTATTTCCATCATGATCTTACGAATTATAATCTTGATTAATCTAACTACAAATCATAGGTATTACTTAGCCATTTATACGTGTATTAATATGCTCTCTAGATAAAATTGTTAATTTGTGTAAGTACAAAATATGGAACCTAATATTTTATGTAAAATTTTGGCATAAATCTTATTATTTTATGTGGCGAAATAAAAACGTGGTAGTGAATAACCTGGTTTGGCACGATGACATTGGGAATTTCATCTTTGCTTGCGCTCGCCTTCACCACACCCGATATTCCATTGGTAGTGGCAACTCTAGCAACCTTTGGAACTCCCATATCTCTGGGCACAATACCCATTCCTTGACTGGTTGCGATGGTTTCTATGGTCCTTCCACCTCCTCACTTTGGAGCCATCGTCCGTGAGCATGTTCTAGGGATAGAAAAGGTAAAATGAATTCCAGATGGGAGAGCGTAAGAGAAGATGGCGTAGTCAAAGACCGAGAAGAGAGGGATTGAGCTAACTCTCTCCCTCACAGTCTCTTGAGATAATTCCTCTCTCTCTCTCTCTCTCTCTCTCTCTAGCTCCATCCCGTAACCTCTTAGAGGGGTATCCTTCTACCTCATGCTCTCTACCTCCCTCTCGCAATCTCTTGGGGTATCCTTGTGCCTCTGGAGACTACTCCCCATGCCTCTTATTCATAGCTAAATTAGAGAAAAAGGGTTGTGATGGCTGAGAAGAAGAGCTCTTTATGGAGAGGATCTTGGAAAAATCAGCAATCTGAAACTTCTAAGATGCAATCTAATGCTCAAGTCACAAATCTGATGGCTTCATTGGCTCCAAAAGGGGGATAAAACCACCAAACACTTGATCAAAACTCTTCTAGATCACTCATACTTCTCCTTTTTCGAAGCGTTTTTTGCTACTTGTAAAGTGTAATCATGATGCATGCGATTTCGCCAATCTTTTTTTTTGTGTTAAATCTCCAAAACTAGTTGAAAAACCCACTTTCTTTTTTTTACATGACACCCTGTTCTAGAAGTTTCCATAAATTTTTAGGATATTTACAATAAATAATATCCAAAATATTAAAAATACACTAGTTTTGTCTAAAAATCTAGTATTTTTGGACCATCCATACTATACACACTGACACTAACTAATATGACTTATAGCTCTCGTTCACATGGTTACTTCTATGATGGGTGGTTATTGTCCTTGTCAATCTAGAAAAAATGTCGGGTTATGATTCTCAAATTTTTTAAATATAAGGTTTCGATGTATTGTCAACTCCCTCTAGCAAATTAATAGGTATGTTTTCACCACATTGAAGGTACATGTCATAGCTTGCACGCTTGATGGATAGCATGGTAAGCGATCTAGCCTAAAGGAAATTCATCCCTCTAGATCTTTGCCCAAGCTCTTGCTAATATCACAAACTGTTAGTTCATTAGAATCTTGATGATGTGGGTAGCTAGCACAAACAATGACATAATGATTAAAACTAAGATACCTTGATATCTATCTATTAATTACTAGTTCCATCAATCCTACTCGGAGTGAGGCTACGTATTGACAACATTTCCAGGCCTCAAAGGCAAGTGGAGAGCTCAAAATTTAGGAAACCCTTAAACAAAGTAAAAACCACTACTTTTATGCTTGTTGGAAAGAAGGTTGGGTTATCGATCAATGTAAGTGACCTATAGAATTTACGACATGTACAGTGTTTGAACCCTTAACATATGCCTTAGAGAAAGGAAGGGAGTGTTAAGTAAATTTTACATAGAATCACTCTTTGACCCCAAGGGGGGAGAGAAAATATGTGGATGAAAATGTTATTGCGTCTATTCTTGCATTGTTTGGAAAGAATGCAATTGGTTTTGTTGGACGATCTAACAACATCTTAAATGCTTTTACATTCAAATGACTGTTGAATTGTTGTTTGATGATTATTCTGTTGAACAGTGCGTGAGGGAGACAAGAAACGGAGGAAGAGAGAGGAGAAGAGAGACACGAGACACCGGAAGTGGAACCCTAGAAGTGTGTCAACTGAGCACACATGATAGGAATATATAGAGGGGACCTAGGGCGCTATATATAGACAGACTATATATAGCCATACCCACTGGGATCGACCTGAAATTCGGGCTCCTAGTGATCAAGGTCTCCTAACAACATTCTAGCATCGGATCGTGGACATCCTACTTTTCACAAAGAAACCCAAGCTAAAGTAGATCCATGCCATACTTTGCTCAAAGAGAATGGGAAACAAGAGGGATGTGCCGCTCAACCTCTCTACACGTAGGGCATAGTCACATTCCCCTCCCCTAAAAGGACATGAATAGGTTTCTAACCTAACAATTTCTAAGGGTTGGCAGATGTCGGTAAAGCTTGGTGAGAAGCCTCCCAGCTCTCTGGGACCACTCTGCCATAGGACAGACCCATCGAGGGTTCTGCCAATCCGCTTCCCTCAATAGGTGTTCTTTAATTATTTAATTAGGTCCTAACACAATTATATGTGATATTTAAAGTCAACTTCCTTAATTAAACCTTTTCGGGAATAGGGTTCATTCACATAATTTATAGCACAGACACAAATACAAAGCAAGCAATCCTTTTGACAAACAAGTTCAAACAAATTCCTTAACTTATCTTCAAAACACAATATCAGTGAGTTTGGGAATCTCCCAATTCCCATTTTTTTAAATACTATAAAGTTGGCACCCAAATAACATGCCCATAAGTTTCTCAAAACCATATGATGTGACCTATCATTGGAAAGTGCTTGAAAAATCGAATCTATTGAGCTATAGAGCACTCACTTTGGAGTTATAGTATTCAAGTTATGACAAATCCAAGGAAAAATTCCATATTCCCCAATATGATGTTTCAAGTTAATCTTTGTCTCCTACCCATACAAGAGAAATTATATGTCCCTTCTACCGTGCAAAAGTAACTGGTCCAAATCACTTGGCACCACAATTTTCATCCTTTATCTAGAATAGGATCTTCCAACGCCACAGACATTGGGGCCATGGCAATCTTCAACTCTGTTCTCCAGACTTAGTAAGGGGTGTCTAGAGCTCCACTTGACGAACCACAAGCTGCCTAGGAGTGAAATACTAATCCCGTGGTTGGCCTTTTCACCACTCGACCTTCAACCCGTGAATCGAGTAGTGCCCTTCTCGGGTTGTGATTTGCGATGCGAACTTGGGGGTGATCCACCCATGCAAAGAACCTTTCCTTAATTAGTCCAATTAAGAGTTAAGCATAAACACGGCATTCAGCCCTAATATCATCTTTCAAGAAAACATTCCTTTATCCTCATGGCAATTTGTAATCACAAACCTCACCATGAATTTACCATCAATCACAAGCACTTGGAATATGTTAGCTATATATAGACTGTCTATATATAGCACCCTAGGTCCCCTCTATATATTCCTAGCGAACGTTCCGTTGTGAGAGGAAGACTCGAGAAACCCTAGACGACAAACCCCATAACATTCCATGGGAGTGTCGGGTAGCATCGCTTAGATTTGTCTCTCGATGGAGCACTAAAAATGTGCCTGGATAGTCGATAGGCGAGCACGTTACACTAAGCTTTCCTTGGTAGTACCTTCTTAGTAGCCCATCAAGAGATGTCATAGGAAGCACCATTTGGGATTTTGATAAAATCCTTAGAGTTTGCTAACTAGGCTCGCTTGAGTCTAACCCATAGTAGTGGAATTTTTTGCCACTTCCACGAGGATCAACTTGAGTTTTTCTTGCCAAATCTATTACTAGAAACAAATTAGTATTAGCAGATTCTAAATTGACGTGAGTTAGGCTTTCTGGTTTCTAATGCTCCATCAAGTGTGATTTTTATTCCTTCTTAGGAAAGCTCTCAGCTTACCGAGACCACTCAGCCATAGGTCTAGATCCATCCTCCCACTTCCCTTGAGTGAGTAGTTTTAGTTATCTAATTACCTACAACTTTAGATTCAACATATAAAAACAACTTCTTTGAATTATCTCTTGATACAAATTCGTTACATTCCCTTAATTCAAGACACAAAAATAGAGTAAAGCAATTCTTTCTTAATAGTTTCTTTCAAAAAAATGACATTTTATAAATATTTTCTTGTTCGAAGGTATTATTCTCTCCAAGTTTCATTCCCCAACTAGTATTGGAACTTTGACGACATAGTCTAGAAACCAAAGGATAGTTGATAGTTTGTAACAAACTAAGGAGTTTATGACCAAAGTCCCCTAGTACCCTCACCTCCTCTTGTCGACTGGATTTCCTTACAAAAAGACCTTTTGCATCATAATTGGTCTATTATCACTAACGCAAAACACAAGAAAAAAACCCCTTAGAGTAGGTTTTATTTACGTTGGACTTGGGGAGGTCTAGCACTATTACGAACATTGCCTCAGTCAACTTTCAGTGCTCATCGGAATACTACCTTAGTCAACGATCTATACTTAGTCATCCATATTTTACCATGATGATTTTAGAAAAGATCAGTACCTAGCTTGCAATTACAAACATCTTTATTTTGAATGCATTTTACAGTCTTAAACTTCTAGCAGGTTTGTTTCCGAGATAAAAGTTTTCTTTCCAAAAATTAATAACATCGGAACAAATTAGCATAAGTGGCAAAATAACTTCGAGACAAATTAGCATAAGTGGCAAAATAACTTCGAGACAAATTAGCTTAAGTGGCAATATAAATTCGAGATAAATTAGCATAAGTGGCAATATAAATTCAAGACAAATTAGCATAAGTGGCAATACCTTCCAATAGTCTTATTGGACTTCCTCTTTCTTGGGGATTAGTTTGGACTAAATTTAAGCAAGAATTTTATACTTGAGGATAACTCCCTTGGAGTTTCGTGGGTCTTTGCCCGCAATATCATTTGGCAATTGCATCTCAAGGTCTCTTATATACCAAGGATTAATGCTCGTGATTACCCATAAGAGATTTTGTCTGATCAACACAAAAATAAAAAATATTAAATCTTTTAGGGACACAGTATCTTCCTTGTACTTGCTTAGGTTCATCTTGTATTGACCCAAGTTACCCCTTGGAATTCATAGTTAAGAATTTCTCAAAGAAATTATATGCAGGAATCGAATAAAATCTTATTTTACGCATGCAACTTCTGTTGCATGTTCAAGGGATAAAGGCTTGCTAGCTATTTTTATTTAAGAAAAAACCACTACCCAAGAATCCATAATAGGTGCTTGGTTGATGGTATGCATGGCTTCATTTCTAATCCCCATACTTGCCATTCCATTTGTAGTATTTGTGTCCACAACATTATTGACAGCTTTTGCCTCCACGACCTTCATAGCTTTCTTCTTCGGGGCCATGGTCTTTAAACACAAGATTGCAAAAATGAGAATTTGGAAAAGGAGATTGGGGATAATTAGATTGACATAATTTTGATTGATTGGGGGGGGGGGGCGGGGGAGAGAGCAATCACCAAGAATTTTGAGAAATTGAGAAGAGTCTTGATTCCATAGGGGAATAGGATAGAAGGGATAGAGGAATTGAACTCGAGAGCTCACGGAGTATCCTCCTTGTCTTCTTGACAAGAAATTATCATGCTCACGCTTCCCTTGCCCCACTCCCTCTTACTCTATACTCCTGAGAAGGGCCTCCCCTCTCTTCCTCTGAATGCTCTCAACGACTCTCCATGCCACTTATTTATAGGCTGAATTGGAGAATAAGGGTTGTGGCTAAGAAGAAGAGCTCTTTATGGAGGGGATCTTGGCAAAATTAGCAATTTGAAGCTTTCAAGATACAATCTGATGCTAGCAATTTGATCTTTGAGGTCCAAAGAGGCTACCAAAGATGCCATGACTAATTTGCATGGCTATTGGATGATCTTGCATCATCCCGAGCCTCTTGTCAAATTGAAAAGAGGGGGAGGTTGCTGGAGTTAAAAGCTAAATCTTTGGAGTTAAATTTAGGTTTTTGGGTATAGAATTGGAGATGCCAAATTGGGGGGGAATATTGCACCATTTTTTCCAAAAAAAAGAGGGGGAGGAAGCGACGACTAGATCGTCGTCATCTTCCTCTCTTAATCTTCTTTTTTTTCTTCATAGAGCTAAAGCTTTAAAGCTTTTGTGACTTATTCGACTTGACAAGTTTAAAATGTGTTTGGTCAATCCAGAACTTATTAGTCATAACTATCGTGCATATGGCAATCCTTGTGCAGAGATATTCGCAGCAGTATCGGACTCAGAAGGTGTCGAGTTTACAAACTTTGGACTATTTTTGTTTGAGACTTCCTCTATTTAATGGTCTAGAATCCTTCAAGTCCAATTGCAAGAAGTCAGGAAAATTTGAAACTAAAGTCCGGTATCACAGAGAAATAAATTCATCCTTCTTCTTGCCTCATATTGCTTCATTGTAAGTTGTTTTTTGGGTTTAAATGCACATTGTCATGACATCACCCATGTATTCATTGCACTAACAATACCCGCACACATGCACACTGCAAATGGCAAATGTCCATCATTATCACCTCATTCTTTATTCTTTTAATGATATTTGAATAAAGGAAGGTCTGTCACAAATTGTGGTTATTGGAGTTCCCACACACACACACACACACACACACACACACACTCTCTCTCTCTCTCTCTCTCTCTCTCTCTCTCTCTCTCTCTCTCTCTCTCTCTCTCTCTCTCTCTCTCTCTCTCCCCCATCCGCCATAGCTCTTGCTTTGCTTTTACTTCTGCTTATGTTCTTCCACTCATACTCTACCTTTCAAAATCAGAGATTGAAGATATGAGAGGGTTTTTCTTGATTCATATGTATACTATCATTAAGGATTCTTCCTTGTTGATGATATTTGATAGTTGCTACATATATCTTAGGTTTTTCCATGGCATATGAAGTTTATGCAATGTATTGAAACTTATTTACATAAGATATTTTTTCATAATTAGGGTTTCTTCTAAGCCATAATCTCACATAGATGGGCTTTTTCCATGAAACATAAGGTTTGAGCTATTGTCTCAAGTGCATGCATTGATTATTATCTCCTAACTTAGGACTCAATCTAAGGCTTCTTTACAAAATTTTATGCTGATTCTTGGATCTTAAATTAAGTCTCTTTTCTTTCTTATTAAAATCTCATATCTCTATTCTCTGCACCTCTTCTCTTCAAATCTGCATGGTTAAGGCCTTCAACTAAACATGACCCAATATTTGGTGAACCCAACATGAAGGCTATCAAAAGGATTACAAGATGGTGATACTTTAGGTTCTTGGAGGAGGAGCATCTAATGAGATGAGATAGTTGATACAGACATTGAATATGTATTTGTTGTCACAGTAGTAGCAACAACAATAGTGACTACAAGCATCTACAAAGTTTGAATCTACAATTGGAATCCAAAAAATTCACTATATGTATACCCTCTATATCACATGCATTTCATTAATATTTATACCCCTTATATCACGTGCTTTCAAGGTCTACATATATAAATATCCTTACTTGTGATTTTTTTCTTAATGAAATATAACCCTTTCCTATTCAACTTGTAAGTAACCCCTTTATATGTGACTCTTCTATATGTAAAAATTGTGTAAAAATTGTATTTAAAAAATCCCTTATGTTGAACCCACGTGATACATACATATATTTCTGAGACTGACCTCCTCGGGAGTTGTAAAATCTTTGTGCAATATTGAAACTGGATTGAAATTGTTTAATGCTTGCAATCTTTTAGCTTATTTGCATTTGTATACAGTAAAAATGGAAATTTATGGGGCTTTATAGCTTGCATGGAGCCAATACTTTGTTTGGCTCACCATGTATGAATAAAGGCACATTTTATAGAATTGTAGCCGAAGGATCTAGATTGGAGTGAGTTCACAAAGTCCTTAACCAATGAGAGATGATATCATGGACAAGTTAGTAAAAGGGATGTGTGACTTGTATCTCAAGATTGCAAGGCTAGATGATTGATACAAGTGCTATTTTAGAATTTGTTGATGCTAAAAAAGTGATTTTGTTGATGGTGTCAAAGTTGATGTAATGATGCAAAAAGCATTAAATTATAGCAATAGACAAATGTGAGTAAAGCAGATGCATTATACTAATGATGAGGTTTCAAGATTGATTCTTAAAAGCCATTATAACTAGGCGGCATTAGGTCTACCTTGTAGCAACCAACTGCTTATCCTCAACGAACAAGGATCAATGTGAAGGTTCCAAAAGACCTAATAGTCTCTAGTAACTAGCCCATAATTCATAGACTCTTAATGCTTGCTACATCTTACTTGTATGGATTTATTCCCCATGGTTGGACTAACTATGCAATTAACCTTCTTTACCAAAGCCCCCTTGTAACATGTTGCCATAGGAGGAAACCTTTGGTACATGACCTTCATGCCTAGATGCTAGTTATGCACTCATTGCCCTTAAGAGATGCAATTGTTCAATGCTTCTCATTATCCAAGCATAAACAACAAGTTTTTATAGCTTTTCAAATGTATTTCACAACTAGAATGCAAACCCAAGGTAGTAATTGATTAATCATTCTCACATAAGATTTTATTATTTTAATGAGAAAGAAGATATATACTTTTTATATGACCACACTTTTCTACATTTAGTGATTGCATTAACACTAGTCTTGTAATTTTCCACCACAAAAGTGGCTATATTTGAAATAACATCTGTATATGATACCAAAATTGGATGGGACTTTACTAGTATTATAAGTTAATAGACTAGAAGCTTTGAAATAAGTTTGATGTAAAAATTCACTTTCTACAAAATAATAGATTTTCAAAAATATATGAAAATAGGTTAAAACAACACTAAGCAACACTAATTAGAGCTCCTAAATAAGTTGACAGTTTTTATGTAATTGCAAATCTCTTAATGGAAATATATACTATACATATCAAAGTATTTTTCATGAGATTTTTTTCACATTTCTCTTAAACTTTTTCTTTTTAAATTTCTTGTTGATGAGAAATGATATTTTTTGTAGAGGGTCCAAATTGCCACAAAAAGTGGCTTTTTTGGAGTCTAGGATTAAGCCAAGCAAAATTTCCACTATTCAATCCTTTGATAAGATTTACAATGCACTATTTGCTAGAATTATATGCTTTTACCATTGGGTGCTCTTTGTCATGTTGGTGTAATTTCAACTTTTTATTGGATCCATCTATTGTATAGGTTGGATAATAATTGTCGGTTATTTATGTTATGGGAGCACTAGACTATGCTCGTGAGACTAGACTAGATGCAAGATTTGTTCCAAAATTTTGATTACAAGCTAATCCCACATAGGAGCACAAGATACAATGATAACTTAACAAGATACAAAAAATCCCACAACCCGAGACTGTAGGTATAGAAAATAGGACTCGACAGAATATGAAGGATCTCACAAACTAGGGCTGTAGGTATGGACACAAGATATCAAAATTACAAGATCTCCCTCGACAGGGATGAACAAGATACAAGATAGTACTAGACAAGATCTTGTACTATGAGATTACAAAGTGATAAGACGACAAGAGTATAATGGAAGACAAGACAAGACTAGATATCATGACTAGACAAGAACTAGAAGTGGAACTTGATCTTACTTACTTGGAGGTCTCAACTCCTTGAGCTCCCAAGACTAGCATTGGCAAGACTAAGGTTCTCTATGGTGAGCCCCTCCTTTTATAGGTTGTGGAGGGTGGCTAAAATCTTCTACAATGTTCCATGATGACATCATGGATGATGCAAGCAATGATATGTCATATCTCTAGAAGGTTCTATGATGACATGGCAATGGTGGGTTTGGATGGTTGGCTTGAGGATTTCCTATATTAAGGGTGCATTTTCATGGGGTGTGGATTCATATGGCATGAGCAAGAATTAATCCATACACTTGATCATGGCATGTCCGTGGCATCACCCCTTCATCTAACAATGAGTTCCACAAGGAGCAGCTTAGTGGTTTTGTCCAAGTTTCGTTGGATTCCTCTTGTGAAATTCTTTAACTTTGAGAGATTCTCTTTAGATATATTTTATAGGTCCCCAAGTGTGATTATTGATGTCATATTCTTTCTACTATTGAACAAGGTATTCCAATCGACCTCGGGATAGCCTCGAGTCTAAGACATGCTCGACCTCAAATTCTTCATGATCTTCAATCTGGATAGGTGGTGGGGGACTAGATCTCTCCCCGCTCAATGGTGAGCTATGGTATGGTTCGAGTAAGGAAACATAAAATATTGGGTGAATCTTCATGGTGCTAGGGAGTTGGAGTCAGTAAGCAATTGGGTTGATCTGGGCTATGATAGTGAAGGGCCCAAATCTCTGGTGGTCTAACTTGTTGGAGGGCCTTGTGTCTGGAGGTTATGCCTAAGTAACCATACTTTATCACTAACTTTGTACACTAGATGTTGGAGACAATGCTAGTCCGTATAGTGCTTGTACTGATTCTGAGCCTTTTGGATTCGTTGCTTGATTTCTTGGTGTATACCTGCTAGAGGTGTTGAGCTTTATCTCGGGAGGCAAGGTTCTTTACTTGATTGGAGAGATGTACATCCATCCTTGGATGCTGGCCATAGTTGCAAAGAAAGGAGTTTTCTTGGTAGATGCATGGATATTGTTCTTAGAAGCAAACTCTACAAAGGGCAAAAGCTCAAACCAATTGTTCTGATGGTAGTTAATGGTGCATCGGAGATATTGTTCCAAGACTTGATTTACCCATTCTATTTTACCCATCAACCAACCAATGGATGATTAGCTGTGGATAATTTAACTTGGACTCCAAGGAGGTTACAAAGGCTCTTCCTAAAACTAGATATAAATTGGGGACCTTGATCATCAGTGATGATGTCGTGTCTAGGAGTCCATGTAATTTGAAAATGTGTCTGAGAAAGAGTCTAGTGGTAGCTCGGCTTATGATGGTCTTGGTGGTAGGGATGAAATTTTCCATTTTGGTGAACTTATCTACCATAAAAATAATAGAGTCATATTTTTTTGATTTGGAAAGATTTGTTATGAAATCCATGGATAGAGAAGACCAAGGTCACGTTGGAATGGATAAGGGTTGTAGAAGGCCATGTGGTTTGTGATGAGGTATGTTGGTCCTATTGTTGGTATCACATGATTTTATATATTTCTTAACTTCTTTCCTCATCTGGGGCCACCAAAAATCTCTTGAAATAAGCTCTACGGTCTTATTAACTCTAAAGTGTCCCATTGCTAGGGTGTCATGGCATTGTTGGAGTACTTGGAGTCCCGGATTTCCTGGAGGGATGTAAAGTAGATTCTTATAGTATAAGAATCTGTTAGTTTCTTGAAACTCATAAACTTCATTTCCTTTTTCTTCTTGATCTTTTCTCTTGACATTGTTGGACAAATCATCATGCATTAGGGCTTCATGGATTAACTTGATCAAGGTAGGGTCATCTTGGTAATGAAAACTAGAGATGGCTACTAGCTAGAGGTGCTTTGGCTTAAGTATTTCTCATTGTTGATCAAAAGCTTCTTCTCCCTTATTAGGTTCTAAGTAGGATCTTCTTGATAAAGCATCTGATTGGCATTGTTCGTGTCTTGGGAAATTGATGACAAAGTCAAACCTAGATAAGAAGTTACTCTAGTGGGATTTTCTTCAAGATTGAGGATGTGGATTGTCATAAAGTATTCTAGATTTTTGTGATATATATAGACGGTAACTTTATGGACTGCACCCTCTAGATGATGATGCAAAGTATCAAAGGCATCTACAATGGCAAAGAGTTATTTGTCATGGATCTTGTAGTTTATCTCTAGAGGGGAGAACTTTCTTGAGTGGAATGCCACTAAATGCATATGATCATCATCTCCATGCTAGGACAAGATGGCTCCTAAGGCATAGTCCGATGCATCAGTCTCCAAGAACAATGGCTTGGTAGGGTATGGGTAGACTAGGATTGGGGAAATGGTGAAAGTGATCTTCAAGGTCTAGAAGACCTTCTCAGCTTCTAGGGTCCATGAGAACTTTGAGTTTCCTATGAGTTTGGTGAGTAGTGTGACTACTTGAGTAATCATTGATAAATATCATGTAGAAGTTGGCAAAGCCAAAGAAACATTGGACATCATGGACACATGGGTGTTTGCCAGTCAAAAATAGTCTTGATCTTCTTGGGGTCCATGAATATTCCTCTTGCAAGACATTGTATCCCAAGAATTTCACTTCTATTGTCTGATGGAAAAAACACTTCTCAAGTTTTTCATATAATCCTTTTTCTCCGAGCTTTTCCAAAAATTATTTTACATGGTGCTCATGCTCCTTTGGATCTTTTGAGAATATCAAGATATCATCCAAGTATATAACTACAAAGTCATCTAGATTCTCTTGGAAGATGTAATGTGCCTGCCTATTGGTTGTCTAAGCATGTTTTAGCGGTCCAAGGAGAAACTAATCTAACTGTCACCACCTGGCATGTAACAATTCCGATCTCAAAACCGCACTTCTCACGAGAACCTCCTCTTACTAAAAATCCAAATGATTAAATTGTTAGTATTATGGAAAAATTTTTAATTATTCCCTCCTTCCCCCAGCCGACTGTCGTGCTGGGGGAGAGGGAGGGAAGGCAGGATGACTAAGTATCCTTGTTGGATGCCTGAGGGGAGGTGAACCCATGCAAGATGCCATGTGGGGGAGGGAGGATCCCCTCCCCTCACCTATATAAACCTTGTGGGGGGAAGTGAGAGAAGGAGGAGGATAGAGGAGGCCGCTACCATAGAGGAGGAGAAGGTTGTACATCGCCAATCGGAGGGGAGTCGAGAAGGAGGAAGATCGCCAAGACGGGGGGAAGAAGCTGCTGAAGTTCGCCGAAAGCTGTCGCAGGGGGCCGCTGATGCCGCCAATACGCCGCCAGCAACTCCCATTATCTCTCCTCCTTGCCACGTGCTTCATCTAGAAGCTTTAGAAGCTTCTAAGGGAGGGGGCTCTTTAAGCCCCCTTTCCCCTTCCCACACAAAATCCCCTCTTTAAGGTCTTTTACACCACTTTTTCCCCCTTTTCTTTCCACCAAGAGCATTTTTAAACCACCCACCCCCCGGGATCCAAAAAACCCCCTTCCCGTGGCTTTAATAAGCCTTACTCTCGAAGGATTTTAAAACCCCCTCCCTAGGATTTAAAACCCTCCCCGTGGGTTTTTTCCCCCATAAAATGCTTTAGGGTCCTTTAAGCCCCTTTCATATTGTAAGCCCCCTTAATCCTTTCTTGTGGGCCTCCTTCAAAGCCCCCTTTCCCGAGTTGTCCCATCCAATATTTTATAAGCCCATTAAGTTTTTTTTTCCCCCTCGCGTTCTTACGGAAAGGTTCATCTTAACCTCAGGGTCCCTTAGAACCCCTTTCTATTAGCCTTCATAAACACCCTTTTTCCCCTTAGGTTCCCCACAAGTTTCCCTTTGGCCAAATTTAAGGAGGAAAAACCTATAAAGCCTTCTAAAGCCGACTCTGAAAAATGGTGCAATCAGTCTCACAAAGGGAGTTTCGCATTCGAATAAAATCAGTCAAGATCATAAATCTGCTTCCAAGACGAAATGGCCGCATTCGCGATGGCTCCTAAGAAAGCACAAGGCGCAACCGCAGGAGGATCCTCTCCTAACATCCATGTGGACATTTCACCACAAGTCCAGGTTCTTCTTCCTGAATTTGATTAATGTCATAATATTTCAATTATGCATGGATCATTTGAGGAATGAGGATGCATGTTTTCTCAATTGAAAATACTTTGGCTAATAGATCACAATTGTGGGATTCGGTCATTAGTAAATTTTTTCAATAAAACGAACAAAATAAAGTGAGCATAAGATTTCTATGCATTTCTAGCAGATCGTTTTTAGGCATTGCAAAGTAATGAAATTAGATTAATTAATGTCCATTTTTACAAACGGAATTATGATAGTTCACTTCAATTAAGCATGGAAGAAATAAATCGCATATCACATTATTGAACATTTTTTTCGAAATGATTCTTAAAGAAAGTTACTAGCAATCGTAGGAAATTGCTAGGGCTGCATGAAGAAGATTTAACTTTAGGCAAGTGGCCTAAAAACTTAAATCAACGAAAGGGTGTGTAAGTTAAGCATACGACAAACTCATTTGAAAAAGAAAGTAGAAAAAGGCTGCATGTTTAAACATAAAATTCTAAAGCTTAGTAGCATGAGTCTTGTTCGCATGTTATAGGATAATCAATGGGAATTATGCTATAGCTTAACCTATGCTTTGATCTTAACCCAAAAAGTTAGGGTTTGTAAATCAAACTTATACGTAGACAATGAATCATGTGGTTACGGAAATGGTAGCGTAATTATCTTCAAGAATAGACAAGTTAAATTGGTTTAAACACGTTGAGGACGTGACCTAGTCGTTCGTATTGCCAAAGCTGAAACTCCTATACCCTTAAGACTTGCCCACATTCACGGAATGTAGGGACAATAGGACATTCTTGCGAGAAATGATCTAGGGTTTTTACCCTAAGAATCTCTCATAAAAAAGATGAAACTCAAAACCCTAGGACCGACAATGTCGGCCTAATGCAATCAGGAATAGATTGTTATATCTAATCATGATACCGTGATTAGAAGACACCTTTGATGGGTCTCCTCGGAATGAGATTGGCAGCTTCTTACGCAAGTTTATCTTGCAAGAGGATGAATAATTGTCCTGATATAGTACCTTTCTTGGGTAAAGTGACCAAGATACGGGGATTAGATATTTGCTTGAAAGCAAAGGACCAATCAGTAATTTGAAATAACATATTTACTGCTAATAGCACTTAAGGTTTTGGTTAAGCTGGGTTAATAGGGTACGGCCCTAACCTAAGGATACAAGGGTTAATAGTCAAACTCTTGGGGATTCTACCAAGTCGCAATTGATCTTGGAGCGAGTGTTGGATGCATTCGGAAAGAAGGATTCACTCCTTAGCAGTTGGCAAAATAACGACCAATGGAAATGATTGTGCTTGTAACAATTTTAAGAGCATTGTTTTGCTTTGTTTGCTCAAGGAATTAAAGGATAAATGGATATCTAATGCTTCAGGTTGAAGGCCTGAAGGGAGAGGCAGCTTTAGTTACCCCTGAGTGCCTGCCTAACCCTAACCAAGGGGGTTGTTAACCACACCGGGAAGTGGACCAAACCCGCCGCGAGATGTCTCTCCGTTGAGTGCTACTTAGAGCAGGAGAAGGCTTAGGTGCCAGAGGTGGCTCTGGCCGTAAATCCCTCGCCTTCCGAGCCCTGCACAAGAGACCAACGTGACTCGGGATTGGATCTCGAGGCCCGCATACTAGTCTACGGGGGGAAACTTGGATTAGTAATCCCTGTGGTTTGCTAGATAGCCTTCGGGCGGATTATGGATATGCCTACGGGCTGGACTTTATGTATTTCAAAGATAAATATGATAACATGTTGAAAAGGAACTTGTTTGACATTGCTTTTCTATGTCAAGTGCTATGATTACGTGAAGGAATCAGTGCCTAGCAGCCTAATTAAGGAAGCTCATTGATACATGTCTAACTAAATTTGTTAAGTAATTAAATAACTAAAACAACCTGAGGAAAGTGTGGAGGATGTGGCCATAGGTTCGTCCTACGGATGGGTGGTCATGGTTGGCTGGGAACTTTTCTCAATCATGATGGACAGCAAGAAGGTCGTTTAAAGGACACGAACAGCAAGGGCACTGACCTAGATTCTAAGTTATAATAATCCTGATTTACACTGTTTTAGGGAAATGTAATGGGACTATGCCTTATGGTAGAGAGGTTGAGCTTCGCATCCCTCTCATTTCCCATTCTCCTTGAACCAAGTGCAGCATGAATCCGCTTCGCACCTAGCGTTTCTGTGTAAAGTAGTTCACTGGGGTTCGACGCTAGTTGCCGTTAGGAAATGACCAATAGGGAAAACCCTAATTCAGATCGGTCCTAAGTGGGAATGGCCAGAATACTTCCGCTACATGGCAGACGCGGAAAGTCCTAGATCGCAAAACCCGTAACATTCCATGGGAGTGCCAGGCAGAGCTTTCTAGACATCCTTTTCGATGGACTGCTAAGATGTGTCCTGAAGACAACAGGTGGACACGTTACACAGCACTCCCATGGAATGTTCCACGGTTTTTCACCTAGGGTTTTCCGAATCCGCCTCGCAACAAAACGTTCGTGGGGTCGAACCCACTATGATTGAATTGAAATCTGGGTTCCTAGTTGTCAAGGTCTCATGACAGCATTCTAGCATTGGGTTTTGGACACCCTACTTTACGTAGAGATACCTAATCCGAAGCAGACCCATACCGCACTTGGTTCAACAAGAATGGAAAATGAAAGGGATGCCCTGCTCAACCTCTCTACCCATAGGGCATAGTCCCATTTTGGTCCCCTAAAACAACATGAATCGGGTTCTAACTTAACAATACCTAAAGTTGAACATCAATAAATCCTTGTGAGAAGCCTCCCAGTTCTCTAGGACTACCTTAGTGTAGGACGGACCTGTCGGGATTCCGTCCACCTGCTTCCCTTGATAGCTTTAATTTTCTAATTAGGTCCTATAAAATTTATGTGCGACATTTAAAATTAGCTTCATTAATTAAGCCTTTTAGGGAACAAGCTTCGTTCGTGTGATTTACAGCATACACACGAAAACAAAACAAGAAGTCCTTTTGACCAATAAGTTCCTTAACTTATCTTCAAGTTAATCTTTGTCACTTGCCCATACAAGAGATTTATGTATCCCTTCTATCCAACAGAAGTACCTGGTCCAAATCACATGGCACCATAATTTCCATCCTTTATCTAGAATAGGATCTTCTAACAGCCCAGACGTTAGGCTCACGGCAATCTACAATTTTGTTCTAGTTAGGCAAGGGGTGTTCAGAGCTCCACTAACCCCAAGCGACCTAAGAGTGAGACACAACTTCCATGGTTGGCCTTTTCACCACTCGACCTTCGGCCCATGAATCGAGAAATGCCCTCTCGGGGTAATTAACAGTGAAATCTTGGAGATGATCTACCCGTGCAAAAATATACTTCCTTAATTAATCTAGTTAAGAGTCAAGCATTATCAAGATAATCAGCCTAACATCATCTTCCAGTGAAACATTCATTTATTTTCCATGGCTACTTGTCATTATTGACCTTTGCCATGCTTTTACCATCAAACAAAAGCACTTGGAGTATTTATCCAAATCACAATGCAACAATCAGTTGATTGTAAAAAGCATTTAGGGTGTCGTACAATCAACCAACAAAATTAATTGTATTTTTTTCCCAAAAAATACAAGAATAGACGCGATAATAATTCCATCTCATATTTGCTCTTCCCCCTGGGGTCAAAGAGTGATTCTATGCAAAATTTACTTAATAGTTGTATGCACAATTCCTAATGTTATTCTTTTTACAATTATGATATTCATAACCCCTGACCAATTGCTCTAGCCATATGCAACTAAGTGCAATTAGCTTTCCTTAATACATGCACTTTGAAACTCCATCTTTCAAATATGTGAGAAGAGGCCTATCCCTTCGCATGACCTATTCTCGTACATCATAGTATGGAGACTAATGTATCTCATGGGAGAATCAAAGCAAGCATCTATCAATTTAGAAATACATTACTTATGACCGGAACCGCAGTTGGATTGACAGTGATGCCGGCGCTTGAAGTTTTGTCGCTGGTTGTAGGATTGCCATCCGCACATGACATTATTCGCTTGGAGGCCATCGTCCGCAAGTAGACTCTAGATATTAAGATGGAGGAATAGATTTGAGATAGGAGAGTGTAGGAGACTGGGTCCAGCGCTAGTTGCCGTTAGGAAATGACCAATAAGGAAAACCCTAATTCAGGTCGATCCTAAGTGGGAACGGCCGGAATACTTCCACTACGTGGCAGATGCGGAAAGCCCTAGATTGCAAACCCCGTAACATTCCGTGGGAGTGCCGGGCGGAGCTTTCTAGACATCGTTTTCGATGGACTGCTAAGATGTGTCCTGAAGATACAAGTAGACACGTTACATTGGTGGATAGCCTTCGGGAGGATTATGGATTGCCTTCGGGCAGATTATGGATAAGCCTACGGGCTGGACTTTATGAATGTATTCCAAAGATAAATATGATAACCTGTTGAAAAGGAACTTGTTTGACATTGTTTTTTTTAATGTCAAGTGCTAAGATTACGTGAAGGAACCAGTGTCTAACTGGCTAATTAATGAAGCTGCTTGATGCATGTTCAACTAAATGTGGTAGGTAATTAGATAACTAAAGCAACCTTGAGGAAAGTGCGGTGGATGTGGCCATGGGTCCGTGTCCTACGGATGGGTGGTCCCGCTTGGCCTGGAACTTTTCTCAATCGTAATGGACAATAAGGAGATCTTCTCAAAGGACACTGACCTAGAGCCTAGGTTACAATAATCTCGGTTTATGCTGTTTTAGGGGAACGGAATGGGACTATACCTTATGGTACAGAGGTCGAGCCTTGCATCCCTCTCGTTTCCCATTCTCCTTAAACTAAGTGTAGCGTGAATCCGCTTCGGCCCTAGCGTTTGTGCGTAAAGTAGTTCGCTTGGGGTTCGACGCTAGTTGTCATTTAGGAAAATGACCATTAGGGGAAACCTTGATTCAGGTCGGTCCTAAGTGGGAATGGCCGGAATACTTCCGCTACGTGGCAGATGCGGAAAGTCCTAGATCGGAAATGCCATAACATTCCATGGGAGTGCCGGGCGGAGCTTTCTAGACTCTCTTTTCGATGGACTGTTAAGACGTGTCCTGAAAGGGAAGAGGTGGACATGTTACAAAGGATCTCCCATCCGCCTTTGCTTCACAAGAGAACAATTCCCACAACATGGTAAACATAACTTTTCCACCTTGAAGCTTCATGCAAGAAAGGCCCCATAAAAAGATTTTGTAATGTAGCACACCCTCACTTATGATTTTGTCAATGAAGATCTCCTCCCATACTCTTGTAAATCTTGGACATGGATTTAATTGCAGCTTAGGCTTGACCATTATCTTGATTACTTTGTGAAAGAGAAGAGGTTAGGGGTTATGTGTAAATGAAACTTAAGAGATAGGTTCTTTATTGTATTTTCTTGATGATGGATAGAGGGAAAAAATATGCCGCAACGAACAATCCATCATTGTTGTGAATGTGTTTGTAGCTTCTACAACATTTTGTAATATTAAAGATTGCAATGTAATGTTTCTTTGAGCTTGCTTTAGTGTTTATCGACTGATGATGTCAATGATCGAGCTTCCATTGTCTTTGCTTTGCCAGGTTTGGTGATTTGCGCTACAAGTCATTACTTCATTGATTCCCCCTGGCATGAATCTTGTGATATCACTGATTGTGTCATCATTTTCTTGTTGATCTAGATTTGGCGATGGGGCGAGAGGCACTGATAGGTCGTCAGATAAGAAAAAATCAAGCAACCCATTGCTTTCAAATTTCTATTATGCTACGATTTCATTGGTTCTCATGTCTTCTGGTTGAACCACCATTAATACTCTCTCTATATGCTATTGCAGAATTTTCAAACATGTCATCTTTTCATCCAATTTCTTTTTCTCAACAACATAAATTTGGTTTTTTCAAGTAGATTTTGGACATCAAACACTCTCGGAAACCCCAAATCTTGGCTTCTCTACATGCTTTCAAGGATCACCTCCCTCCCGGTAAACACACCAATGAATAACTGCCTTCCAAGCACAGAAAAATCCCAAGAAAGGGAGGTTGTGAATACTGTCACGGACCCTAAAAACACACAAAGAAAGGACCAAAGATCTCTTCTCCACACAATAACCAAGAACCTCTGTGCACAATAGATTTCATAAGAAATTCCATCCTCTCTCCCTCTCTCATAAGATCAAACATGAAGCACTAGAGAAGGAAAGAGAGTTACGTAGAACGAGAGAGAGAAAAAGACATGCAACAAGTAGTAGTTATACGCATACTCCTACAACCACCTCCTTATGCAACTCCTCAAACCCTCAATATTTTATTTCATATGAGAATTTCAAATACAATGTTTTTTTTCTTGTTCTTTAGAGTAAGGTTCATAGCCATAGGCCAAGTACAAATTGATAATCCATGTCAAAAATGGTTTGTAATTGCAATACATTAGAGAATGGCTAGCATCGTACAACAAAAATTGCACCAAAATAAGGCTTCATCAGAGAGCTTTTGATCGTGGGATGATGCTGGAGCGTGAAGGAGTATAGATCAAGGTTGGAAGGATCATTAGCGGCTATTGGAAAGCGTCAATGAGCCTCCAATCACGAGATACGTAGTACAATATAAAGCATGGTTCTATGAGCAAGTCATAAATTTAATTGTTTTATGATAAATTCCATTGGTAAATGGTTGTAAATGGTTATATTTGGTTGTCAATGCTGTGATTGGTAAAAAATGTTAAGAAAATAAAGAAAAATCAATTGTCTAATAACTTCTTTATAAACACAAAAAATTTGCAACATTGCAGTTTTAAGAAAAATCATGTGTTTTTGAAATTTTGTTGTGTTTATAGTATTCGTATGGGATGGAATGTGATATAAAATAATTCTTAGTAAAACCAATTAGTCCAAATTAGTAAATCTAGAAATATCAATATTTATGAATAAATAAAAGATAAAAATAGAAAAAATTATGAAAAATAGGTTTTTAACGTCTGAAAAATAGAAAGAAATCATATTTGTGTTTGTGAATGTGTGATAAGGCGAAGGCATGATTTATCCTCAATTCAACCCTATATTTATGTGAAAGTGGGTATTTACTACTTTTATGAAGAAAAAATACATAAAAATTTGCTATCTAGACCTACCACCAAATACACAACCTTAAGCAGTAGGGGGAAGGGGGTGTTAAGTACTGATAATACGCTGAGTTCTTATGCTTTTTTAATGCATGGCATATAGGACACATTGTTTTTAAAGTTAAGAGGGTCCAGTAGCACGAGGATGCTCCATGCTGGCAAGCAACCCAGCAATCTAGTTTAGAGTAAAGGGATGAAAAGAAATGTTTTTGCACCTTTATAATGCTGCTTTTCAATAAGAAAATTTGTCTGAGCCCTATAAATCATACATGATCTTGGATGCATAGGAATTGTTTTCATGAACAATGACCTATGTTGAGAAGGTGAGATACCCTAAGCTGTAGGGTTAGTGGTTCATTCCTTTGGGGAGTATTCAGTTGAGGAATATATTAAATATCTTGGAATGGATAATTAAAAGTGAGGATTATGTGTCAAACGTGCTTTATGTGTTCATGACGCATCTTGGGGCCAATTCCCAAGGTGTAGAAGAGTAGTAGTGGGGTTGTGGCAATCAGCCGAGGGGAGCTCCCTTCGTCTATGCTTACATGGTGTATTACACTAATATGTGTAGGGACTCCCTTTGAGGAGTGAGGAGAGGGTTATCCATTGGATTATAATCCATGTAGATGTGAAATTCTACATTAGAGATTACGGTAGTATACCCCTTAAATGATCCTGGCCGCGAGGCCGTGAAGGGTGGTTTGGGTACAAGATATAGACCTTATAGCGACGTTTAAAGCGACGAAAATACAAACAACAAAATTTGCCCCCGTCGTCGCAAAAAGCGTCGTTATTGACGACGCCATAGAATCGTCGCTATAACCGTCGCTATATGCGTCGCTATATGCGTCGCATATAGCGACGGTTACAGAGAATTTGTGACGCTGATAGCGACGGCAATAGCGACGCGTGCAGTAAATTTGCGACGCAAATAGCAACGGTAACAGAGAAAAAAAAATTTTTGTGGCAGGGCAGCAAGCTGCCCTGCCACATATAGCACTGTGTGCTATATGAGAGCCATACAAAATAGTTTCTGCACTGCTTCATACAAAGCGTTTGCAAACAAAAAGAATGTATACTGAAATCATAAAACTGATGGATGAAATGAATACATGATATCGCATAAAATGCGATTGGTACAATCATAAAACAATATCACTAATACATAGAAAATGTCTACATAGATCGGGCGACTAAAAACTAAAGGTATGTGAGCTCTAAGGATCCAAGGGCGAGCTACAAATCGTCGTCCCCCGAAAGCTCTTCCCGCTGTAAAGGAGCATCAAACGGATTCTGCAGAAAAAGAAACAACATATCAATCCACCATACAATAATGCATTCAAATATCTCATGGTAACTACGGACAAGAAAGATGAGTGACTTACTGGGCCGCCGCGTCTATACAATCGGTCGATCAATGATCTGAGACCGTGCCTCTCCGCATATCGAGTCTCAAGGCCTTGCGAATAGCGATTTGTAATGGAGTGCTGCAAAGAAAACAAAATGCTAACTGTTAGAAACATGATTGTCAGTACAAAGAATATCTCAAAAAAACAAATAAGCAAAACAAAAGAGAATCTTACAAAGTCCTCCAAATATGTCCTGTGGCCGCCACTCCCAAGATGATGTACCGATCCGGCCTCGATTCGTGCCCTCGCCGCCTCCTGCTGCTGACTCCAACGTCCTGGCGAATTTGTAGCCTCCTCCCTCAGTCGGTGCCAGTCGTCTGCATCTAACCACTCGGGCTTTGGAGCCCCATTCTTGATTGCCTTGCGTGCGTCGGATCGTCTATGTGACATGTATGCACGCATGCAATCCATCATCCAGCCCGTAGAGAATCTATCCACTGCGGCTGGCACCGGGAACTCCTCGTGCAAGGATGCTACTATGTACTCCTTGCTCCCCTCCGGTATGTTCCTCCAATGATCCAGGACGTTGTGCCGAAAAACTTGTTGGCACAACTCCCTATTGCCCCATTCCCTTGTAGTGTTTGGGTGTGTAGTAGAGGCCTAGCTAGTGCCATAGAGCTAGTATTGTGCCTGTTTTAGGTCCCAACACTAAGCCCACATAAACTACACAGTTGGTTTGGAGAGTCAATTTATGCAACTTCCATGGAAGCCACATTTAGATGCAGTGCGATGCACATTGCACTTTGTTGTCCTCCACATTGGACTATGCCTTATTCTATGGTATAGGTATACCATTTGACTTATATGGTTATATAGATGCAAATTGGGCTTGTAGTATTTGAGACAAGAAACCTACTTATGGATTTATGCTTCCTTTGGCAATGCTATTGTCACTTGGAGTAGCGAGAAACAATCGGTAGTTGCCTTATCTAATACACAGGTAGAGTGTAGAGATACTATAATTGTAGTATGAGGTAGATTGGTTCACGCAAGCTACTTGTTGATTTGGGGATGTAGGTGGACAAGAAGGTTATCATTTGCAGTGATAACCTTAGTAGCATTCAATTGACCACGAACCCAATATATCATGTGTGGACCAAACACATAGAGGTCTATTACCATTTCATTTGGGAGTGGGTTTTGGAAGGTGAATTTGACTTGGTATATGTCAATGTACTACTGTAAAGGATCAAGCTACTGATATTTTCACCAAGGCGTTGAAAGCTAATGAGAAGCTTCAACGGTTTAGGATTATGCTTATATTTCACAAGCTCATGCTAAGCTTGAGGGGGAGTGTTGAGATTTCAAGCTCTACATGAACTAGCATCCACTGTGTGTCTTGATGATGTGACACGATATTATTCACTGGTGTCCTAGGCGATTGATATAATGATACGCCGGTGATTCTACAACTCGACTACACCTATGTAGTCCATCCTTGGTTATATCACATTCATTGTGCCACCTTTTCTTTCCTTAGAGGGTTCACACTTAGTGACCACGTGCATGTACATTGTAGTACTTCCATATTAGTATTTTATCATGTTCTAGACTTAGTAATTTTGTGTGAAAGAAGAAGAACAAAAAAGAGGAAGATTTCATCCCTATCTCTTTGTCTTTTGAAGTTTCCATTGCTTTTGTGTGTGTGCTCTTGGGTTCTTTACCTCTTTCCACTATTGTTTGTTTTCAAACCATGCTATAGCTAGGTGTAAGAGGCAAGAAATAGCTCTCTTTTTGGGGCATGGATCATCAAAACCCACTCCAAGTAGGTAAAGGCAATAGAATTATTCAAATTTTTTTCAACTATTAACACCTCTTCATTAAAACTCTAATTTGAAGGAACTTTACATATTTATTTCATACAGTGTCTACAAGAATGCACGTATAAATATCATATTTATGTCATAAATGTCTATGCGAATGCACTAATAAATATTTTAAATACTCTACTACACCTATTCATTCTCAAAATAAGGATTAATATATTCATTCTTCTATTGTACATTTAGGTCTCACATAGGCCATATTGCTAAATGGGTATGGAACACAATATTAGTGAGTTTGGGAGTCTCTCGATCCCATTTTTGAATACTAAAAATGTGGCACCAGGATAACATGCCTATAAGTTTCTCAAAACCATACTATGTGACCTATCATTGGAAGCGCTTGAAAAATGGAATCCATTGAGCTATAGAGTGCTCGATTTGGAGTTATAATAGTCAAGTTATGACAAATCCAAAGATTTGACCATGAGTCCCAAACTTATGGGAAATTCCCATATTCCCCAATATGGTGTTATGGGATAAAAGTACAAAAGTATCTTTACATTACCAAAACATGCACACATTCTACATCAATACAAACTTCCAAATATATATTTGTAGTTGGGATATCATACACTAAAGACTAAAACCACATAGGGGCATGTAGCACGGAAGTGCACAAAAACATGAGAGAGAGAGAGAGAGAGAGAGAGAGAGAGAGAGAGAGAGAGAGAGAGAGAGAGAGAATGTGTGTGTGTGTGTATGTTTGTGTGATTTTTTAATCATGTGCACAGGAGTCCAATTCCACTCATGCACATCATGAAGTAGGTCTTCATGCATAGGCACTCATGCAAATCGGTTCTTGGTGCACTCACATTCATTCACTTTTAAGGTACTAAATTTTACTAGGGTACACATTAAATTAGTTAGGGCAAAAACATACACATTAGAACACATCACACCTATTCGCATCCATCACACTTTATTTGCACCCAATTGCAATAACTTAGGTACTTAATCAATAAAAAACATACACAAGTAGAAAATTAATGTATAATAGCTAGGGTTGAGGCACTCATATACTTAGTTAGTAGGTGATACTCAAGCACATTAGAACTTAGAAACTCAAGCACATTACTCGTCAAGGAGTTCCACACATCAAGCACTTAATCACATAAGGCACATAGGTGTCCTTGGCACATTTAGAAGCACTCAATCACATTGCCTTGATCCATTTAAGGCACACTTAGGCCAACTACCCTAGGGCAGCACATCAAGTTAAGTGCATTTCCAATCATGCATTCGGATATACTAGGGCATGAATTAGACACCCATGCACTTATTAGGAGCATTCAACACTTGAATTTAAGACAAAATTGTGCACTTGGCCTTTGGTGTGCTCAGGTACTTTTTGTACTAAAATGCACGTCACCCAAGGTCATTTCAGAAATATAGTTTAGGATACATAATTGATAGTCACTCTTGCAGACATTTGGTAGGACCGCTTAGTTACACGACAGAAGGTAGAAACCTAAACACATAATATAGGTAGATACCCTTGCACCACTTCTGTACATTTAGGATGACACCCAAACACAACTATCTAGGCACACTCCACTTAGCCTTAACACACATTACCACTGCAAATTTACAACTAAAGCACATAACATCCATCTATTGAACTAGGCACATTACACATCAAAATTTTAGGGCACTCTTAGCACAATAGGGCACCACTCACATAGTATAGCTCACACTCTTACATCGGCCCCTCTATTGCAAAAGTCACATAAAACACTTAGGTCATTTGCACCATAGAAGAATACTTTAGGAACTCTCTTCTCACAACGTCACCACTTCCTAGGTACACTAAGTATTTATTATGACAATAGGAGGAAGGGTTGGACCCTCCCCTTACTTTTATGATTGGAGGGGGAAATTAATGGGGGCCTAACCCTAATGTATATGCACATGCACCCTTTGGAAAAAGCCCCTCCCTTGCACTTATATGATTTTGTAAGTTATCCATAGTGAACCCCCCAAGATTTTAAACGGCTCTAGAAGTGTAAGCTTATAATGTTTCTTATGGTGTGTTTCTTCAAAAGGGTTCCTCCCCGTGGAGTGTCTACCCACGATCCTACTCCTCTTCTTTCACAACCTTCATCTCCAATTCCTTCCCCTCTCCATTCCAAGATGAATCAAATGATGATGAGCCTCCACAATTTATCCATAAAAAGTGTTCTTGTATGCAAAGTCCCTCCTATCTTCTCCTTATTGCTTCTCCTATATCAACTTTTCGCACAAGGAATCCACCTTGTGTATGAGTCCCGATAATATAATTTTACGGAATCCACTGCAAAACCTCATGGAATCCATCGTGGAATATGCCTCCTGGCATCATACCCCGGGGTTGGATAGCAATTGTCCTCAATTTCTATTAGCTCAATGTGGAGCGAACAGTGAGGGTTAAGCACTTAGGTCTCAAGCGTGCATCCATTGGGCCTCTTCAACATGATGATTTTTAAACTTAACCAAATATCTAGAATATCTATGGCCAGTTCTAGTGGTCATAAAGTCAGTATCTAGAATAGTTTGAGGTTCAAGGATTTCAGTTTCTTCTTCTAACAAAAGAGGGTTTTCATAGATAGGATGTATAGGTAATTAGTCTCTAAAAGGTCATAATAAACTGATATGAAAAGTGTTGTGGATTTTTGAGTGTTGTGGTAATTCTAGTTTAAATGCATTGTCATTGATTTTGTGAATGATCTTGAAAGGTCCATAAATCTAAGAGCTAACTTTACAACAGGGTGTTTGTCAACACTTTGTAATCTTCTCTTTTCAATGTGTAATTAAACATAATCATCAACTTTGAAACTCATAGCTTTTCTTTTCTTGTTAGCTTGTTTTGTGTATGATTGCTAGGCTTTCGCAATCATATCTTTAACTTCATGAAAAATAGTAGCATGCATGTTAACAATATCATCAGCAGCTTGAATTTTGTTTGGCAATGATGTAACAGGTGTAGGCAATTTATATCCATAAATAATTTCAAATGGTGCTTTCTGTGTAGTTGTATGTGGTGTATTATTGTATGCAAACTGAAGTAAATGTAAATGTGTATCCCATATTTGTGGTTTTGAAATTGTGTATGCACGCAAAATATCTAAAATTGTATTGTTAGTAGCTTCTGTTTTTCCATTTGTTTCAGGATGAAATGCTGATGAGAAATTAATCTTTGTTCCTAAATTAGAAAAAATAACTTTTGACAAATCATGGTTAGTGAAAACAGTTTTCAAAAACAATTGAGCAGCTTGAGATGCAGTTAACGTTTTCTTATATGGAATGAAATATGCTTGTTTACTAAACCTATCGACAATAGTCCAAATCATATCATGATTAGCTTTAGCGTTAGGCAAACCAGTTATAAAATCCTTTGAAATCTGCACCCATGGTCGGTCTGGAATTGGTAAATGCATTAATAAACCATATTGTTTACCATGGTGTGGTTTAATTCTTTGGCAAATTAAACATTCGGATACAAAGTTAGATACATTAGATTCTATGTGTGGCCAATAAAAATCTTCAATCAGTGTATGCAAAGTAGAAATAATTCCTCTATGACCTTGATATGGGGGATAATGAATTTCATGCAAGACAAATGATCGAAATGGAATAGTTACACATAATCTTTTTTCATAGAACATAAATCCATCAGTGTAAGACAATGAATCAATTGGAATCCAGTTATTTGCAACTAATTTATTCAAATCATCTTGAAAACTAGGGTCTTGGTCATAGGTATCTTTCATAGGAAGAAGAGAGTCAAAAGATATCACAGAGATATTATAAATAGTTGGTCTTCTACTTAAAGCATCGGCAACAACATTTTCTTTTTCAGGTTGACATTATATGAGTGGATGAAAACTTTGAATAAAAATAGCCCATTTAATGTGTCAGTCAGATATTTGTGGTTGACTAAGGAGATGTTTAATACTTTGTTGGTCAATTTTGATCATGAATTCAGATCCCATTAAATAGTGTTTCCATTGACGTAAAGCTTGTACTACACCTAGCAATTCTTTATCATAGGTAGAATACTTAAGTTCAGAGGGTTTAAGTTTGCAGCCATAGTAAGCTATGGGATGGAATCTTGTATAAGGATTGCTCCTATTCCAAATCACTAGCGTCTACTAGGAAAAATGGTCTATTGAAGTCAAGTAATTGCAATACAGGAGCATGAGTTAAAGCGTGTTTCAGTAAATCAAAGGAATTTTGTTGATTGTCAGACCAATGATACACAATGCCTTTCTTTAATAATTTTGTCAAAGGTAATGCAAGCAATGAAAAACTTCTCACAAATTTTCTATAAAAGCTAGCAAGACCTAAGAAAGAACGTAATTCGTGCACATTTTTAGGTATCGGCCAATGCGAAATTGCTTTTATCTTTTTAGGGCCAACTTTAATACCTTCAGATGAGACAATATGTCCTAGGTATTCAAATTGTGTTTGGAAAAATTCACTCTTTTTAGGATTAGCATATAATTGATTCCCTTTAAATAATTTGAAAACCAAAGATAAATGTTCATAGTGCTCGTCCTCATCCTTATTGAAAACCAATATGTCATCAAAGAAAACAATGACACAATGCTAATACTTCAAAAATATGTGATTCATCATACGACTAAATGTGGCTGGTGCATTAGTTAAACCAAAAGGCATAACAAGGAATTCATAGTGTCCAAATTGTGTTCTAAAAGCAGTTTTGAAAATATGAGATGTGTCTAATCGTACTTGATGGTATCTAGATTTAAGATCTATCTTGCTAAATATTGCAGACCCTTGTAGTTTGTCCATAAGATCGTCTACCCTAGAAATCCGATATCTATTCTTAATAGTGATCTTATTTAGGGCACGATAATCAATGCACATCCTATAGGTATTGTTTTTCTTCTTCACTAATAGGACAAGTGCACCAAATGGAGAACTACTAGGTCTAATGAGTCCTGGGCTAACAATTATTCAACTTGGACTTGAATTTCTTTCTGTTCAATTTGGTTATGTCTATATGGTGCTTTACATGGTGGTTGTGATCTAGGAATTAGTTCTCTTTTGTGATCTTCGAGATGTATAGGTGGTAAGCCAGGTGGTAAGTCAGCAGTAAAACAATCTTGAAATTGTGAAAGAAATTGTACGTGCTTAGAATTCATCTGATTTTCACTAGATTGCAAAGCCACAACTAAGAAATTTCTACGTTCAACATAATCACCAATTTTAATTTCTAAATTATGCACTTCTTGTGTTCCATTGTATCTAGTGCCTAAGAATGCAGCCTTGGTGCGATAATGAGTAGAAACCGTATGTAAATTCAATTCTTTGACCAATTTTGCAGAAATAAAATCGTGTGTGCTCCCATCATCATGTACAACAATCTTTTCTCTACCATGCACAATACATTTCCTCGTTAATAAAGAATGGAGATTTGACATACTTAGTAAAGTATCTGAAGTAGTACCGATATCGTCATTGTCTTCCGTGAAATCTGGAATTTTCTCATGGTCTTCATCTTCAGTCACTCCCAAATAGTTTATGTGAACAGTTGGCTTTTTGGATTGACAATTCGCCGCTAGATGTCCAGGTTGATGGCATTTGTAACAAACTATGGGTTTGGCCTTAGACAAATTATTGGTAATAGCGGGAAGTTTAGGAATGTTGGGATTTGGCTAGAAAGATGGCTTAGGGTTTGGATTTTTGTTTTGAACCAAAGTTACCATTAGTTGGAAATTGTTGTGGTCGCTTCTCTCATCCTCGAATTTTGTCTTCAATATCATGGGCCAAGGAAATTACATCTTCGAGAGTTGTTGGCTTGAACATATTCACCTCCACATAAAAATGTCCAAGTAAGCCAGACATAAACTTGCGTTTATGGGTTGCCTCAAGTACATCTTCGAGCATTCGAACTTGCAATAAAGCATTCCAAAAACTCTCGATATATTGTGAAATAGGCTCACGATTCCTCTATTGCAGAAGATCCCACTATTTGATTGCTTTTTGGTGGAATTGGGGTGGAAGAAAATTCTACAAAAATTTCTTTTGGAAAGTCTCCCAAGTAGTAGGATAATCAATGCTTTTGCGGACAAGAGTCTACTATAGGGATGCTCTGTCCACTAGATGATTAGTGACACACTTAATTTTTTCTTTCTCAGCATACTATTCTTCATGAAAGTAATCATCAAATTGATTGATGAAAGCAAGTACAATCTTTCCATCGCGTGACCCATTGAAAGTACGAAATTTGAAATTTCTTTTACTTATCTTTGTTTCTTTCCGAATAGATTGTGCTTCAAGTGTCGTATCGATCATACGTCGTATAAGATCTTCAGATTGCAGTCCATCTTGGTCGATGGTAGATCATTGCAAATTGGCCAATTGAGCTAGCAAAGTTTGACGTGCTCTTCCTTACTCTTGAAGCTGCATCATAATTAGGTCTAGTTTTTGCTCCATCGTTGGTTCCGGTAAATCACCTTCAGCCATAAAATCTTCCATGGTTTGATCTGTTACAACTATATATATCATCTCTCACTTGACTTGGGTCTCACCTATATATACTAACTCTACATCAATATGATTCATTCTTTGGGAGCATGTCTTGTGTATCTCTCTCGCACTCTCTCTCTCTCTCAACATGGTATCAGAGCTATGGATGCATAGCAACAACAAGGAAGATAAGTTGTTTCATTGTTTATACTTGATTGAATTCTTTGCACAAGGGATGATTTGATACATGAACTTGTTCAAATTAGAAGTATTAGTTACTTTTGTCTTTAAAAACAAAACCAAGGGTGCGTAGCTCTCGTCGTGCTCTCGAATCCTGTCAAAACAGCTTGTCAATAGGAGTTCTGGATCAAAAGTTATGACAGTTCAGGATTCAAGACAACAATTCTGCTCGAATCAACAATTCTTTATTTAAAACTGTATTTCTAATTACAGTTTGTTAATCCCCAATTACAGTTTATTAATCGCTCGTCTTCGTTAATGATGTTGATTACGACAAGCAAACATCTTGCTATTTTTAGCGATGTTTTATTATCGTTCACGTTCTTTGCTCGATCGAAATAGCACTTTTCTTATATGCGTCATCTCGTCTTGCACGTTACGCCTCTCTATTTCGGGCTTTCTTTTTAGTCACTCAATACTTTTCGTCGTTCTTACGTGCATATCCCTATTTTGATTGTCATGCGTCTCAACTATGCTCGTCTTGATCATGGTTTGCAGATTCTGCGATCTCATCTTATTTGTTTTCTCTCGACATATAGGCATGGCCAATTGCGTAATTGTTAACGGATATCCGTCTGGCCAACGTTCGGTTCCCTTCTTCCAAGGACAAGGCTTTCCTGGGTGGAAAGCAAAGATGATGCTAATTCTTGAAGGTGACGAATTATTTGATATTGTTTTGGGCGACCTATCTTGCCCAGTTCAACCTATTGATGTGATGAATAACAATTCTGTGATTACTGATGGTCCATTATTTGAACAATGGAAAATTGATCATACTGATTGGATTCGTCGTGACAAAGCGGCTCGTCATTATATATTGTCTGCACTTCCTGACTCACTTATGTTGGATGTCTTTCATCTGGAAACCTCTCATGCTATTTGGGAGTATCTTATCTCAACGATTGAGAAGAAATCGGTCACCGAAATTTTATATCTCCAAACTTGTTTGAAGAATCTTCAATATAAGGTTGGTACTTCTATGCACTCTCATATCGAGGCTTTTAAAGACATTATCAATCAGCTTGGTGCTACCGGCGCTCCTGTTGCTAAAAATCAGATTGTTACTCAACTTCTTCATACCATCAAAGATCCTTTATATGACAATATCATCACTATTTTGTCTAACAAGGATGATATTCACTTTGACAAAGCATGTATATCTCTTATTGAATATTCTCAACGTCATGAGCATCATTTGGAAAAATCTGATGCTGTTTTGGTCACTCACGAACAAAGGGATTTTGATGCTGCTTTTGTTGCTCGCAAGCGTCCTGCTTCACGTTTTCAGCAGGGTGGACGCCCTAATCCAGGTAGTAAATCTTCTCGTCTTGCTTATCCTAACAAACATTGTTCTTATTGTGATAAGAAAGGTCATGTGGCTTCTGATTGCTGGGCACGCCAATATGATGAGGAGCATGGAGTTACTACAAAGCAACCTCGCTCGTCCAAAAGTTTTCCTCCTTGTGATTATTGTGCACATACAGATCATCCATATCGTCGTTGTTATAAACGCAGATATGATGAAGAACGTTCTCGAGCTTATATTGTTCAACAAACTACAACTGATGATGATCATACTCATCAGGAGCTCAATTTCGTCCATTATGATATCTCTCCAGAAAAGGTACTTCATGTTCATGATGGTTCTCTATTCATCGTTGATTCAGGTGCCACTGGAAACATGACATACCAATCGCAGTGGCTTCACAATTATCATTCTCTTCCTGTCAAGAAGTTTGTTTACCTTGCGGATGATACGACTTGTCAAGTCAAAGGAGTGGGTGATTTATATCTGGGGACTGTTTCATCCACTAGAATATTAAGAGGAGTTCTTCATGTTCCAGATTTGCAAAGAAATCTTCTTTCTGTTGCTCGTCTAGTTGATCTTGGTTTGTTTGTTGGCTTTGATCATAATCAATGTCGTATAGAGAAAGACGGGCATACTATAGCAGTGGCTCCTCGACATGGTAATCTATTTGAGCTATCATTGAACGATATAGTTGCAAATGTTGTTACTGCCCCTGGAGATGCAGATTGCAAATTATGGCATCAACGATTTGCACACTCCGATTTTGCCAAAATTCTTGAACTTCATCGTTATGGTCTTGTGCAAGGTATGGATCTTAAATCTCATCCACGTATGGGAATATGTGAGTACTGTGCACTTGGAAAACACCATCGTTCGACTTTCCACACTTCTACTTCATCACATTCCTGTGCTCTCTTGGATTTGGTTCATACCGATATTTGCGGTCCTTTTCCTGCCTCAAAGTCTCAATATCGATATTTTATAACTTTCATTGATGATTTCTCACGGTACACACATGTCTATCTTCTTCGACATAAGTCTGAGGCTTTACCTATATTTAAACAATACAAGATAAGTGTGGATCTTCAAACTGGATTCTCTATAAAGACGCTTCGTAGTGACAATGGCGGTGAATATGTATCCAATCTATTTGATGACTTCTGTAAGGATCAAGGTATTCATCATGAGTTTACAGTTCCCTATTCTCCTCAGCAAAATGGTGTTGCTGAGCGCAAAAATCGCACGATTCTTAATGCTATACGTTGCATGCTTATACACTCTGGTTTGTCTCGAAAGTTTTGGACTGAAGCACTTCTAACAGCTGTTTTTATTCAAAATCATCTTCCAACTACTGCACCTGCTGGTAAAATTCCTATAACAATTTGGACAGGGAAGACACCTTCGGTCTCTCACTTTCGCACATTTGGCTGCATTGCTTATATTCATGTGCCCAAGGACACTCGACATAAGTTGGATCCTCCAGGTTTGAAAGTTATTTTTCTTGGTTATTCAGATCATTCCAAAGGTTACAAATTTTATGATCCTTCTTCTCAAAAGGTTATCATTAGTCGTGATGCTATATTTGATGAAAAGACTATGGGTGGCACATGGTCGTCAGATGTTTCAGATGATATACAGTCTTTGCTTAGTGCATTTCCTTACTTGCTTTGTGATTCTACTAATTCTGATGATCATAAACCTCCTTCACCTCCAAAGAAGATTGATGAAAATTTGGAGATCTATGTCGATCTTCCTATTGAGATAGAGCATGGATTCTATTCTATTGAATATGATGTCTTTGATGATGCTATGTCCGTCCAAGAGGATCCAATATCGTATATGGAAGCTATCAATTCATCTCAAAGGGATCAATGGCAAGAAGCTATGCAAGCTGAGTACGATTCTTTAATCTCCAAAGGTACATGGATTCTTACTGAACTCCCCCCAAATCGTATTCCTATCAAATGTAAATGGGTTTATAAAACCAAGACCAAAGCTGATGGCTCGTTTGATAAGTTCAAAGCATGACTTGTTGCAAAAGGTTACTCACAGATTGCAGGAGTAGATTATCAAGAAACATTTTCTCCCGTTGTGCGCTCCACAACTGTTCGTATGATTTTGGCTTTTGCAACACTATTTGATCTAGAAATTCACCAAATGGA